>NC_134090.1:137530038-140030038 GCF_000715075.1 Nicotiana tabacum
AAGTATATCATACAGTGTCATTGTTACCACTGTTTCAAGTATATCACACAGTGTCATTGTTACCACTGTTTCAAGTATATCACACAGTGTCATTGTTACCACTGTTTCAAGTCACTTTATAATCTGTCCAGAAAATAATATAATAAGCCCCTTGGGCATTTACAAAACAGAAGTTCCCACCCGGAATACATTTAAAAATATCATTTAAGTTTTCAACACTTAGAATTATGGCTGAGTTTGCAAAACAGCATTTAAAACCTTGGACTGAAATGAAATGATATGCAAATCATGCTAAGCAGTAATATCAATCCTCGAAGGATTTTACAAATCGGCACAAGGCCCCAAACATGGCATCAAGCCCAGTAATATCAATGAAGTATGTGTATCAATCACCAGTATAGTATAAACATCACACGGGATGGACCAAGTCACAATTTCCAATAGTATCCGACCCCGCACTCGCCATGGAGTGCGTGTCACGCCTCAATATAGCAATACGATGTGAAAGTCCGGGGTTTCAAACCCTCAGAACAGCATTTACATCTATTACTCACCTCAAGATGGCCAAAAGTCTACTCCGCGATGCCCTTTCCTTTCGAATCGACCTCCTCGCGCGTCGAATCTTGCCAAAACCATAAGGAATATATTACAATAGGCTAAGGGAATATAACCCAATCGAAAAGACTCGAAAAATATCGAAAATCACGAAATTTGCAAAACCCGAGCCCCGGGCCCACTTCTCGAAAAATTACGAAAGTCACATCACCGGATTCCTCGTCTCGCCAGGAGTCCGTACATATAAAATTTATCAAAATCGGAGTTCATTTGGCCTCTCAAATCACCAAATCTTATTTTCAAATCCCTGGGCCTAAATCCTCAATTTTTCTACAATTTTCATGCTCAAATCCATACATAATTGATGTACTTAACTCAAAATAGGTGGGGATAACTTACCTTCACATTGATGATGAAAATCCCCTCTTGAAGCTCCCCAAAAATCGTCCATACTTTGAAGAAATGAAGAAAAGTGAGCTAAATCCGTGTATAAAAGAATCTGCCTGTGCTTCGTCGAGTTGTACCTTGCACTTGTGCTATACAAGTTGTACATCCTATTAAAATTGTTCCTTGTCGGACACCTTCTGTTTAAACACCCATAACGTCTTGTATAAGTATCCAAATGACAAACGGTTTGAATATTTAGAAACTAAACTCAAAGATCTTTAATTTGATAGGTTATACATCATATAACTCTTTATATATACCGAGATATGAGCTTCTAAAGTGTATCGTAAATTCTGCCGAAATTGCTCCAGCAGCCCTTTTCGATCCATAGTAACTTTCTGAGATGATATCCAAATCATGAATGGTTTAACTTTCCGAAAATTAGAATGTATGGGCTACAACTTTCGTGTTTTGCACTTTTTTTGATTTCTTATAGATTACAAGATATGAGCTTCCAAATTGGACTACTCGCACCTAAAATTTTCTGGGCACAACAGAATTTTCTGCAATTTTCTGCAATTTTTCCTGAAGTCCGAAATCACTCCGAGACACCTCCGAAACACTCCCGAGCCCTCGGGGAACCAAACCAAATATGAACACTGACTCTAAAACATCACACGAACTTGCTCGAGCGATCAAATCGCCAAAATAACATCAAAATCAATGATTTGAGCCTTCAATCCAAGAAATTTTTCAAATTTTTCCGATAATTCATATATTTCAACACAAAGATATTCCGGACACACTCCTAAGTCCCAAATAACCTAACAAAGCTATCCAATCCATAAAATTCGCATTTCGAATCCGATATCAAAATTTCCACTTCCGGCCAAATTTTCTCAAAAACCTTCAATTTTCCATCTTTAGCCGAACGACTCCAAAATGACCTACGAACTTCCGAATTCACTTCCGATCGCGCTCCCAAATCCAGAATCACCATACGGAGCTACTCCCAGTCTCGGAATCCCAAACGGACATCAATAACACTGAAATGCATTTTAAACCAAACTGATGCAATTTCTTCTAAAATGTTATCTTCCACAATAGGCGCCAAAACGCTCCCGGGTTATCCAAAACCCGATCCGGGCATACGCCCAAGTCCGAAATCATCATACAAACCTGCTGGAACCTTCGAATCCCAATTCCGAGGTCGTTTACTCAAAATTCCAATCCTAGTTCATTTCTTCAATTTTAAGCTTTCAAAATGAGAATTTCCATTTAGATTTGACTCCAAACTTCCTGAATTTTAATTCTGACCATACACACAAGTCAATATACCTAAGATGAAGCCTCTCATGGCCTCAAACTGCTGAATGACGCGCCGGAGCTCAAAACGACCGGTCTGGTCGTTACAATTTTCCACTACCAAATATACACATTCTGATCGACAATTGCACCAAGCATGAACTCCAATCCTTTGTAGACTGATCCGCGGGTTATCATTAGATTTGGATGGATGAAGAAGACACATAGAAACAGCCTTTATTACACCGTGGGGAGTATACTGCTACAAAATGATGACATCCGGTCTAAATAATATTGGGGCCACCTATATGAGAGCCATGACGATACACAAGGAAATAGAGGTATATGTTGACGATGTTATCATCAAATCCAAGAGGGCCACAAATTACATAGCAAACTTGAGGAAGTTCTTTGACAGGCTATGGAGGTACAATTTAAAACTGAACCCCGCAAAATGTGCATTCGGGGTTCCTGCAGAAAAATTGTTGGGATTCATCGCCAGCTGCTGAGGAATCGAGTTGGACCCATCAAAAGTTAAAGATATCCAAGAGTTACCACCACCAAAGAGCAAAAAGAATGTGATGAGTTTCTTGGGACGCCTCAATTACATCAGCCGCTTCATAGCACAGTCCACAGTAATATGTGAACCCATCTTCAAAATGTTGAGGAAGGATGCTGAAACCAATTAGACTGAAGATTGTCAAAGGGTTTTTGACAAAATTAAGGAATACCTGTCCACGCCACCAGTCCTAGTCCCGCCAGAACCTGGGAGAACTTTAATACTCTATTTGTCCGTACTAGATGGGGCTTTCAGTTATGTTTTGGGACAACATGATGAGACAGGCAGAAAGGAGCAAGCCATATATTGCTTGAGTAAGAAGTTCACACCTTATGAAGCACGGTACTCTCTACTAGAACGCACTTGCTGTGCTTTGACATGGACAACTCAAAAATTGAGGCATTATTTCTATGCCTATACCATATACCTCATATCAAGGATGGATCCTCTGAAGTATATCTTTCAGAAGTCTATGCCCACCGGGAAGTTAGCCAAATGGCAAATATTGTTGAGCGGGTTCGATATCATCTATGTAACTCAGAAGGCAATCAAATGACAAGCATTGATAGACCATCTTGCTGAAAATCATGTAGGAGGAGAATACGAACCACTAAAAACGTATTCTCCTAATGAAGAAGTGTCATTCGTAGGAGAAGACATTGATTAAGCCTACGACGGTTGGAGAATGTTCTTCAACGGAGCTACAAACTTCAAAGGAGTGGGTATTGGAGCGGTCTTGGTGTTAGAGACAAGTCAACATTATCTGGTATCTGCAAAACTTAGGTTTGCATGCACCAACAACATGGCGGAATACGAGGCTTGCATCATTGGGATAAATTTGGCCATCGACATGAACATACAAGAGTTGTTGGTAATTGGTGATTCAAATATTTTGGTACATCAAGTCCAAGAAGAATGGGCTACGAAAAATACCAAGATACTACTATACATGTATCGTGTGCAAGAACTGATGAAGAGGTTCACGAAGATAGAATTCAAACATGTTCCCAGGGTAATTGGGTTAGGCTAGATCCAAAATTGGGTTTTTAGGGGCTAGATTTTAAATACCCAATTAGATCGGTAAAATAATTTATAAAAATAATAATAAATAATAAAAAATATCATTTGTTCATGAGATGATTTAAAATAATTACTTAATATTATAAAAATATATAAATACATTTTTATGTAAATAATGTAATTATGCATGTATATGGGCTATTATTGCAAAATGTGCAATTCTGGCCTAAAAAATGCAAATGTAATTATACAAAAATATAATTAAAATATTTAAGCACTATATGGGCATAAATGATGAATTTAGATGGTTAAATCATCACAAAAATAATATGAGGAATAATTATTGGATATTTATATAATAAAAAATATAGAAATAAATGGATTTAAAGCCTTTAAAATTATAGAAAAATTATAAAAACACTTGGGAATGTTTGTAAATCTAATAATAATGTATGTGTACTATTTTGAAGATATATATGCATATTTAAATGTATGAGAAAAAATGGGTATCAACAGCTGCCCCTCTTTACCCGGGAAGGATGAAAGAGCTGTCGGGTAAAGAAATGATGACCGATTTTGACCGAATGGGGTGTTTTTGAAAAATATAGGTCGCGCTCTGGTTTATGATCTGCATACATATCCAAGGTTTTACAAGAATCAGGTCGTGTGTAGTTCTGGACCCAACAGTGAATAAAACCGATGGAATTATAGGAATGGTTATATGTTTTGGAAAGGGTTCTTTTGGGTAGAACAATATCGGATGGGTTTATGTAGAGTTATAAATGTGAATCTGACGCGTAACGGATGTATCACAGAGCAGGTATCTGAACGATCATAAAGTAAAGGCGAGTAATTGATGAGAGTCGGTTACGTTTGAAATAATGACAAAGTATAAATGGTACGAGCGGAAATCGGAGCGAAGGTTGCTCCCGTTTAAAGAATGGTTACTTCTAGAGTTACCTGCAAAATTTAAAACACGATGCATGCAAGTATATAGATTACTGTGGGAATTTAAACATGATGCAAATTCCCTTTGGGCCATGAAGGTTGTCTTTGAATAGTGAAGATGACGACCTTAGACCATGACGTCTTGGGCCATGAATCATGAGATAAGGGATTCACAGGCCATGAAATGATGCTCTCGGGCCATGATAATGGTGTCTCTGAACCATGACGCCTTTGAATAATGATGTGCAGTATTGAAAGATCCTCAGGCCATGACATGGTGTCTTCCGGCTATGAGGATGATGCCTTCGGACTATGACGCCTTTGGACAAGTTGGCTATACATCAGCCCATGAAGTGCAGAGACATGATACCAAAGGTAATAACAAGGCAAAGCTTAGCCTTGTGCAGAGTTTAGGGGCAGATCTTAGCCCCGAGAGAAGAAGATAATGCAAAGTTCAAAATAGAGCAACACTTATGCAGAGGGAGACAATAATTAGTCTCATGAGAAGGCAGTGCTTAGCCTTATGCAAATATGAAGGTAGGGATTAGCCTTATGCGAGATTTGAGACACGGCTTAGTCTCATGCAAAGAGAAGGCAATGCTTAGCCTTATGCAAATAGGGATGCAAGGCTTAGCCTTATGCACGATTTGAGACAGGGCTTAGTCTCATGCAAAGAGAATGCAATGCTTAGCCTTATGCAAATAGGGAGGCAGGGCTTAGCCTCATGCACGATTTGAGACAGGGCTTAGTCTCATGCAAAGAGAAGACAATGCTTAGCCTTATGCAAATAGGGAGGCAGGGCTTAGCCTCATGCAAGATTTGAGATAGGGCTTAGTCTCATACAAAGAGAAGGAAATGCTTAGCCTTATGCAAATAGGGAGACAGGGCTTAGCCTCATGCAAGATTTGAGACAGGGCTTAGTCTCATACAAAGATAAGGCAATGCTTAGCCTTATACAAATACGTAGGCAGGGCATAGCCTCAGGCACGATTTGAGACAGGGCTTAGTCTCATGCAAAGAGAAGGCAATGCTTAGCCTTATGCAAATATGGAGGCAGGGCTTAACCTCATGCAAGGTTTGAGACAGGGCTTAGTCTCATGCAAAGAGAAGGCAATGCTTAGCCTTATGCAAATATGGAGGCATGGCTTAGCCTCATGTAAGGTTTGAGACATGACTTAGTCTCATGCAAAGACAAGACAATGCTTAGCCTTATGCAATTGACAAATAGAAAATAGGAGCAGAATATTTCTTAGCTGGAGATATATTTACGCTTGGCGGTCCGGTTGTTATGAAGGTAATGATTTAAGGCGCACATACTTGTGGTTATTCCTTGTCCCTACATTCAAAGAAAATTTGTGAGTTTTGCGGGGAGGTTGGTTCGTGCCTTTATCTGCTCACTTTGCTCTAGAGACCTTGTTCGAATTACCGTGGGTAACACCTGGCGGCCATAGAAATAAAGTTTTCGAAAATATGAAATTATTGATGAAATAAAATCATTTTATAAAACATAGTGGTGTATAATATCAAGTAAATTAGATGAACTAATTACTGTGACACTTTTAGAGACATTGCGACTTCTTTGCATTAGAATTTTGAGGGTCATCCTCAAAATTCTTCCCCAGTTTAGTAAGTGATCCTTCTTTCGTTCTGCATGTAACAAAATTTGTTGGATCTGCTCCGGAATTTTGAGAATCCTTCTCAAAATTCCTCCCCGATTACTTAACCGATTTCTGACTGTCTTGCATATGATGACATCGGCTGGACTTGCTCCGGAATTTTGAAGGTCCTCCTTAAAATTCTGCCCTAGTTTATGGTTCTGGGAAAAATGAAGATTTTATCAAGATGTGACCGAACCCACAGGGTTGCCTACATATCCCCTCTTAAATGGGAATCAGGTCAAGTGTATTTTAGTTTACATCATATGAAGAAACATGAAATGGTTTACATATAGTATCTTTTGACTGTATCTGAATTGATAGGCTTTGGCCAGATTTCTCCATCTATCTCTGCGAGTATGAGTGCCCCTCCTATTAATACTCTGTGAATCATGTAGGGATCTTGCCAGTTAGGTAAAAATTTCCCTTTGGCTTCATCTTGGAGTGGGAAGATTCGCTTCAACACTAATGCCCCGGTGTGAATTTTCTTGGTTTGATCCTTTCGTTGAAAGATCTGGACATTCTATTCTGATAAAGCGGAACATGACACGCTGCATTCATCCTTTTTCCATATATGAGGGCTAACTACTCATAGAGGCTCCTTATCCATTCTACATCACTAAGTTCAGCTTCTTGTATGATCCTTAAATAAAGATTTTCTATCTCGGCGGGAATGACTGCTTCGGTACCATAAACAAGCAGATAGGGAGTTACCCCGGTTGATGTGCGTACTGTGGTACAGTATCCCAATAAGGCGAATGGTAACTTCTCGTGCCATTGCTTGTTATTTTCTACCATTTTCCTTAGTATCTTCTTAATGTTTTTGTTAGCAACTTCCATGGCTCCGTTCATTTGAGGCCTGTATGCCGTGGAATTTTTGCGCTTGATTTTGAAGGTTTCACACATGGCTTTCATCAGATCACTATTGAGATTGACGGCATTATCAGTGATGATAGACTCGTGAACCCCAAATCAACAAACAATACGATCCCTCAAAAAATCTGCGATGACTTTCTTGGTTACAACTTTGTAAAATGTAGCCTCTACCCATTTTGTGAAGTAATCGATGGCCACAAAAATGAACCTGTGCCCGTTTGAAGTAGTGGGCTCGATCAAACCGATGACATCCATTCCGCAGGCAGCAAAAAGCCAAGGTGCACTTGTTCCATTGAGTTCATTTGGTGGTACCCTTATCATGTATGCATGTATCTGGCATTGGTGGCATTTATGGACACACTGGATGCAATCTGTTTCCATAGTCATCCAAAAATATCCAGCTCTGAGTATCTTCTTGGCTAGAACAAAACCGTTCATATGTAGTCCGTAGGTCCCGACATGTATTTCCTCGAGAAATCTAGAAGCCTCTTTGGTGTCAACACACCTTAATAGTCCTAGATCAGGTGTTCTCCTATACAAAATTCCTCCGCTTTGGAAGAAAAGATTGGACAGTCTACGCAGTGTACATTTCTGAGTATGGTTTGCCTGCTCTATGGGAACTTTGACACATTGGAAGCCTGGTTTTAATGTGTTGTGGATGAATCACTGCTATGCTTCAAAGCTGTTATGTGGGAAGGCCTGGTTCCCAGATTTATTTGGGCCTATGAAGGCTCCCTATAGTGTAGCTATTACCATTATGTAATTCATTCAGCTATTCTGGTTTGTAATAACTATGTAATAACAGATTTGGGGATATTTAGTAAAGCTGGGGGGAGGGGGTTTCATATATCTTTTGTTAAAACTGGGTAGAAACCATCCCTATAGGATTTAATTATGCTAATTGAATTTTGTGAGTACTATGTTGTGTTTAGAACTCCTGCCTATAGGACTTTCATGATCATCTTGATTTTGTATTTTATATTTGTATACTAGAGATCCTTCTTATAGGACTTTCGTTCAATTCTGTACATTAGAAATCCTGCTCATAGGGTCTATATATGTTTTCAACAAATGTGCATTAGCAGTCATGCCTATAGGATCTTATTGTTTGAATTAATTGTCCTTGCTGGCAATTTGTTTCATTTTTGCCCGTACATAGTTAATAGATATCATGCCTATAAAATTTAAATCAATGTCAAACCTAGAAATCATGCATGTAGGGTTTAAAGCAATAGATGTCATGCATATAGGACTTAAGTCAATTCAGCAATTAGAAAGCATGCCTATAGGAAATAAAAATCTATATTTTTACGAGTTAAAATCAACACTACACCCAGAAACTATGTCTATTGGTCTGTAATTAATAAGCTCGTAGAAATCATGCCTATAGGATTCTGTTAATCGATTCTGAATTCAATCGCTATTGTCAATCACTTAGGCAACATATCTGTAGGCCTTAACAATGATTCTGGGTCTAAGTTGTGACATATTACTGCCTAAAGTGCCCAGATTCATGCTGAATCAAACTAGTAGGAAAACAAATAGGTCTTAATGCTGGCCTTAATAAAACTGCCTTTATACTCTGTTTTTCTCACGTAGATGTCATGCCTATAGGATTCCAAAGTTAATAAAGTTTGTTGATTCAATTGCGTGCTTTTGTTGCCTATGTGTGGAGGTCAATGTGAGCTCATACTTGTTCTTTATTTGAAAGTCCTACTTGTTTTATTTGTCGCCTAGATTTTACATTTTTAAGTAATATAGGTTGGTCTAGAACTATCCTAAATAGAGGTCCTAATACCTCTAGGGCCATAGGTAAGGGACGAGTAGTGCACGCATAAGGAATAAGGTAGAAACTACTAGAACGCTTAAGTAACAACTTAAAGATAGTGATTGGGTAGTAAGGAGATGATAGTACGTGCGCTAATGCTATGAGTAACACCCCGACTTGAGGAAGTTACAAAGTATTGCATGGAATGATCCTATAGGCTAAAAAGCCTAGGACCATTCCCTATACCCCTGTTTAATATAAATTGAATATTGTATTTGTCCAAATTGTTTTCTCTTGTACTACAGTATTTATAATTAAAATTCACTCAAGAATAAAATTTAAAAGTACATTAGAAATAGAATATTAGTCACAAAATTCCTAAAGGGTATGTTTTCTATTACAACTGAATAGTAATAGCAAGTAACATAATTTGGTCAAATATCTCTGTCACGGGTAAATAGAAAAGAAAAGTTTTGTCAGAGACTCTTGAGTATTTGAGACTATATCAGATGTGAGAGTGATAAAATAGTGTTTGAGAGGTAATTGATTCTTGTATCTAGTGTAGGCGGCTCCAAACTTGGTCCTTTGACAGAAGGTAAAAAGAGTATTTATTAGGGTTCTCCCAATGGTGAATTTGGGCGGGATTTGAGAGGCAAAACCAAGAGCTATTCGAATTTTGAACGTTGGTGATGGCAGAAGTATCAGAAACAAGGACGAAGAAAAGCTTTACCCTTTTTAATTCCATTTGTACTCATTTGTGATCTTTAAAGATTTGGCCAAAACTTTTGGGATTCCTTAGTGATTTGATTCAGAGCTTAGCTCGAAATGGCCATGCACCTTCTGATTGTGAAAGGTGAAGCTTTAAAGACTTTTTTAGTTATGGAGATGGAGCCAAAAGTGGCTTTGACATCGAAGAGAGAGGCAAATGGGTGAGAAGCAACATTTTTGGAGCAAAATACCTAGCTGATATAGTCTTTGTGGAATAAGCCTTGGACTAAAAATAATTGGGTTGTATCTAATGGGCTCATTGCAGGTTGATGGTGAATTGGGGTAAAAATAACATGGTATAGCCAGTTTTCGGATTGGTCATTCAAAAATAGCTAGCGTTTACAAAGTCAATAAAAAATAGCCACTATTTTGCTGCAATAGAGACCGGTCCAGTATATAATATACTAGAGTTCGGTGCACCTGTGTATGAACTCCAGCATATTATACTGGACTGGTATACTTTGCTGGCTCCAGTATATTATACTGGACAATTATACCTGCTGGAACTCCAGTATATTATGCTGGAGTTCTAATGTACTTATGCTGGAACTCCATCATATTATGTTGGAGTTCCAACATACTTGTGACGACCCGACCCGTCGTCATGTGAGTTACCGCCCCGTTTCCCCCCATTTTTATGATTCTTCATGTTTCGTTGTCGGTATTTGGTGTGTTAGAGTTAAATCGGATTGGTTTTGATAGGAAATGAGACACTTAGTCTCTTTAAGGAAGGCTTGTTTTGGAAAAGTCAACTGGATGTTGACTATTGAGTTAGAGGGCTTGGATGTGATTTACGGTGATTCGGTTAGCTTCGAGGGTTGATATGTGGCTTAGGAGTGTGATCGGAATTGATTTTGGAGGTCCGGAGTAGAACTAGGCTTGAATTGGCGAAGTTAGTATTTTGGCGAATTTCGGTTGGTAGGTGAGATTTTGATACGGGGGTCGGAATGGAATTCCGAGAGTTGAAGTAGCTTCGTTAGGTGATTTTGGATGTGTGTGAAAAATTTCAGATCATTTGGAGGTGTTTTGGTCGGGTTTTTGATCAAATGCGTCTTTCGGAAGCTTTTAAGAAATTTAGGCTTGAATCCGATGTAATTTGATGGTTTTAGGGTTGTTGGATGTGTTTTGATGATTGGAACGAGTTTGAGTGATGTTTTAGGATGGGTTGGCACTTTTGGTTGAGGTCCCGGGGGCTTCGGGGTGATTTCGGATGGTCAAACAGACCAATTCTAACCTTTGGAAGTTGCAGATTTTTCAGCTGAAGTGTTGCAAATATTTGTTCTATGCGATCGCAGGAGTGCGATTGCGATCGCATAGAAGCATTTTTGAGGGGTTGTTTGGTTGTTCAATGCGATCACATAGGGAGGCATGCGATCGCACAGTGTAAAGTTAGTCCGGGATTTTTGTGGAAAATTTGTTCAATGCGATCGCAAGAGCAGGTGTGCGATCGCATAGGCTAAGGTCATTGAGCTATGCGATCGCAGAGTATAGGATGCGATCGCATAGGGTTAATTCTGAAGCTGCAGATTTTGGTCTATGCGATCGCAGGGGCTTGAATGCGATCGCATAGAGTTAGCTACAGTGATCCGGGCAGAATGTTAAAAATATTTCATCCGCGAACCCAAACCCATTTCCTCCATTTTTGAACATACTTCAGAGCTTTTGGACGAGGATTAAAGAGAGTTTCGACTGGGATTGATTGGAGGTGAGTCTTATGACCTAAAAACATCATTTAATTGTAGATTCAACATCTAAATTCATGGAAATTTGATTAAAAAGGGAAGGATTAGGGTTTGACTTTTGAAATAGAAATGTGGGGTTTGAGGGAGCATTTGAGCTCGGAATTTTGGTAAATTTGATATGTATAGACTCGCGGCGAGATAAGGAATCCGGTGATGCGAATTTTCTGATTTTATTTAGAAGTGGGCACGGGGCTCGGGTTTTTCCAACTTCGTGATTTACGATATTTTTCGAGTCTTTTTGATTGGGTTTTATTCCTTTAGCCTATTGTAATGTATTACTTGTGGTTTTGGTTAGATTCGACGCGCGTGGAGGCCGATTCGAGGGGCAAAGGCGTCGCGAGCTAGAGAGTTAGCCAGTTTGAGGTGAGTAATGGTTATAAATGATGTTCTGAGGGTTTAAAACCCCGGATTTGCACAACGTGGTGCTATGTTGAGATGAGACACACGCTGTATGATGAGCGTGGGGTCTGCTACTACTGGGGGTTTGGACTCGGTCCATCCCGTTTGATAACTCTACTGTACTTTTGACTGAGACTTAATTAATATCATTATATTATGGGCTAGTTGCCATGTTTGGGGCCATGTGCCGATCTGTAGAACCCTTAGGGGGCATTTGTATTGGTTGACCTCACTTTTCTGGTCGAAATCATACCCTCAGTCATGTTCTTAACTGATAAACATAATATGAACCAGCTTAGAAATTGTTAAATCCTAATGAGAGTAACGTGTGGGTTGAGAACCCCGTCTTATCTTAGTGTGCCCGAGAGGCCAAGTCTATATTGATTGAGAGGGGACGAGAACCCCATTGTGAGGGTTTTTGATATGCTATGGATCGGGCTGCACACCGCAGTAGTATATATATTTATGCGGATCAGACTGCACGCCGCAGTAGTATATTATATGGGTCGGACTGCACGCCGCAGTAGTTTAGCTTGGGCTGAAGGAGCCCTCCGGAGTCTGCACACCCCCAGTGAGCGTAGTAAACTATTCTTGGATCGGGCTGCACGCCGCAGTAGTATATTTATATATATATATGGATCGGGCTGCACGCCGCAACATTATATATATTTATGCGGATCAATATATATATATATATATATGGATCGGGCTGCGCGCCGCAGCAGTATTCTATGTGGATCGGGCTGCACGCCGCAGTAGTACAAATACGAATTCGATTATCGTGAGGAGTAAATGAAATGAATACTGGTTTAAAGGACTTTTAACTGACTTCTTCATTCAGTTGCTGTTTTTGATATTCTCACCGTTTAAATATAGAACTGCATAGTGTTTTTACGAGTTTTCTTTCCTTCAGTCATTATTCATTGCTATTACTCACTGAGTTGGAGTACTCACTTTACTCCCTGCACATGTGTGCAGATACAGGTATCCCGGAGGCATAGTTTGGGCTTTCTGCTACTGTTCAGCTTATTCCAAAGTCATCGAGGTAGCTGCATGGTGTCCCCAGGACCCGATTTCTCCCATTATCCTTTTTATTTTCCCGTATTCTAGACAACTCTATGTATAGGTTGCTACACAGACTAGTAATAGAGGCTCTCGGCTCGTGACACCAGATCGGTGGGATTTATAGTGATATTTTACGGATTCTTCCGTACTGCTTATCTGTTGCTACAGAGTTATAATCATGTTAATTTGGCATTTAATCCTATTAATTGGTAATGAATCCTACTTAAGGAATTGTGAGTGACGAATTGGTCGGGCTTGCCTAGCATCGTGTTGGGCGCCATCACGACCAGGGATTAGGGTCGTGACAAGTTGGTATCAGAGCCTAGGTTACTAGGTCTCGCGAGTCTTGAGCCGGTTTAGTAGAGTCTCGCGGATCGGTACAGAGACGTCTGTACTTATCCTCAGGAGGCTGCTTAACCGTTTAGGAAAATTCCACATTCTTGAAACTCCTATCGTGCGAACTTGTTGATCCGAATGCTAAACTTCTATTATTCGATTCTCTCGCAGATGGCGAGGACTCGCGCTACCGGACGAGGTGGATGACCACCAGTTCCACCCACTGAGGCCACCAGAGGCTATGGACGCAGTCGTGGATGTGGTAGAGGCATAGCAGCGAGGGAAGCACCTGTTGACCCACCAGCTGCCCCGGCTCCGGATCAGGCTCCAGCTATGGATGCTCCAACAGCACCAGTTCAGGCACCAGCTGTGCCTATCGTGGTTCCAGGTCTTCAGGAGGCCTTGGCACAGATCTTATCAGTTTGCACAGGCCTGGCTCAGGCAGTTTCAGCCACCACAGCAACAACTACTTCGCAGGCCGGGGGAGGCAATCAAACCCCCGCTGCTCGCACACCTGAGCAGATAGTGCAGGGATTACAGACTCCAGAGGCACCTCCAGATCAGCCAGTGGTGCCAGTTCAGGAGTTTGTAGTACCAGCTATGCCGGACGATGAGCAGCTAGTCTCGAGAGGTTCAGTAGACTTCAGCCTCCTTCTTTCAGTGGTGCTCAAGGCGAGGATGCCCAGGGTTTTCTCAACAAGTTTCAGCATATGCTTCGGACAACAGGGATTCTTGTGTCCAGCGGTATGGCTTTTACTACATTTCAGTTTACTAGAGCGGCCTTCACTTGGTGCGAGGCGTATGAACGGCATAGGCCGGCAGGTGCAACACCTTTGACTTGGTAGGAGTTCTCCACTCTCTTCTTGGAGAAGTGGATACCGCAGTCTTAGAGGGAGGAGCTACGTAGACAGTTTGAGTGGCTTCGCCGGGGAGATATGACTGTGTCTTAGTATGAGGCGAGATTTTCTGAGTTGGCTCGTTATGCCTCATGGATAGTTCCGATTGATCGGGAGAGGATTATGAGGTTCGTTGATGGTCTTAATTATCACCTTCGTATTGTGATGACTCGAGAGAGAGTTCTGGGTATTTCCTTCGAGGATGCAGTTGATATTGATCGTGATATTGAGACGGCTCGCCGTCAGGAGAGAGAGGAGAGGAGAAGGCCAAGAGGCCTCGAGGTTCTGGCAGTTTCAGTGGCACTTCTTCGAGGGGCCAGTTCCAGCAGGGTCGAGGTCGTTCTTTCAGGCCCGCTTAGTCAACTCGACCTGAGTACCGAGGTGGATCTTCTGGTCGTGGTTATCAGGGTTCTCAGTAGAGTCAGCCATCTCTCAGCGCTCTTCCAGCATAGAGTTCGTCTCGTGCTCTATCTGCTCAGGGTTTTTCCAGGCCGAGTGCATCAACTAGCCACTCTGGCACGAGGGGTTCCCTTCAGTCCCAGTTCCTAACACCTGGGAGTTGCTATGAGTGTGGAGAGTTCGGGCGTATGCAGAGGGAGTGTCCTCGCCGTGCTGCTAGCTCATCTCAGCAGAGGGGTCAACCCTCGACTTCTGCTCTAGTTACTTCACCACTCGCCCAGCCAGCTAGGGGTGGAGGTCAGGCAGCTAGGGGTCGCCCTAGAGGGGGAGGTCGATCAGGGGGCAGTCAGGCCCATTTCTATGCACTCCCAGGCAGACCCGACGCCATTGCTTCGGATGTTATAATTACAGGTATTGTTTCAGTCGGCCACAGAGATGCCTCTGTATTATTTGATCCTAGTTCCACCTTTTCTTATGTGTCATCATACTTTGCCTCTGTACCGGATTTCTCGTCTCGCCACGAGTCCGTACATATAAAATTTACCAAAATCGAAGTTCATTTGTCCCCTCAAATCACCAAATCTTATTTTCAAATCCCTAGACCTAAATCCTCAATTTTTCTACAATTTTCATGCTCAAATCCATACATAATTGATGTACTTAACTCAAAATAGGTGGGGATAATTTACCTTCACATTGATGGTGAAAATCCCCTCTTGAAGCTCCCCAAAAATCGTCCATACTTTGAAGAAATGAAGAAAAGTGAGCTAAATCCGTGTATAAAAGAATCTGCATGTGCTTCGTCGAGTTGTATCTTGCACTTGTGCTATACAAGTTGTACATCCTATTAAAATTGTTCCTTGTCGGACATCTTCTGTTTAAATACCCATAACGTCTTGTATAAATATCCAAATGACAAACGGTTTAAAGCTTTATAAACTAGACTCAAAGATCTTTAATTTGATAGGTTGTACACCATATAACGCTTTATATATCCCGAGATATGAGCTTCTAAAGTGCATCGTAAATTCTGCCGAAATTGCTCCAGCAGCCCTTTTCGATCCATTGTAACTTTCTGAGATGATATCCAAATCACGAATGGTTTAACTTTCCGAAAACTAGAATGTATGGACTACAACTTTTGTGTTTTTCACTTTTTCTGATTTCTTATAGATTACAAGATATGAGCTTCCAAACTGGACTACTCGCACCTAAAATTTTCTGGGCACAACAGAATTTTCTGCAATTTTTCCTAAGTCCGAAATCACTCCGAGACTCCTCCGAAACACTCCCGAAGCTATCCAAACCATAAATTCGCATTTCGATTCCGATATCAAAATTTCCACTTCCGGCCAAATTTTCTCAAAAACCTTCAATTTTCCATCTTTAGCCGAACGACTCCAAAATGACCTACGAACTTCCGAATTCACTTCCGATCGCGCTCCCAAATCCAGAATCACCATACGGAGCTACTCCCAGTCTCGGAATCCCAACGGACATCAATAACACTGAAATGCATTTTAAACCAAACTGATGCAATTTCTTCTAAAATGTTATCTTCCACAATAGGCGCCAAAACGCTCCCGGGTTATCCAAAACCCGATCCGGGCATACGCCCAAGTCCGAAATCATCATACAAACCTGCTGGAACCTTCGGATCCCAATTCCGAGGTCGTTTACTCAAAATTCCAATCCTAGTTCATTTCTTCAATTTTAAGCTTTCAAAATGAGAATTTCCATTTAGATTTGACTCCAAACTTCCTGAATTTTAATTCTGACCATACACACAAGTCAATATACCTGAGATGAAGCCGCTCATGGCCTCAAACTGCTGAATGACGCGTCGGAGCTCAAAACGACCGGTC
Source organism: Nicotiana tabacum (assembly GCF_000715075.1). Lineage (NCBI taxonomy): Eukaryota > Viridiplantae > Streptophyta > Magnoliopsida > Solanales > Solanaceae > Nicotiana > Nicotiana tabacum. The sequence goes on from NC_134090.1 coordinate 137,546,582, forward strand.
GGGTCGTTACAATCTCCCCTACTTAAACATGCGTTCGTCCTCGAACGTGCTGAGAACTACACTGAAGTAGTCTGAAATCACTTGTTTAACACATCATGCACCTTCCCATGCTACCACTACTCCGTTGAGCACATTAGCTCGATAATTCTGTAGATATACTTATTTATTCAAGCAAATAAGCTATTAGGCCCAATTCCAACATCTTGAATTTCCCTGCCAAGCCTGTTTCCATCATACGACCACCATATCAATCTCCACACGCTATACCCAAACATGACTGCATAACTTTGCTGAATTCACACTTTGCATCACTTTACTCATAGAACCACAATAACATTCTTTAAACATAATAGTCGAAATTCCACGAATCTGATGCTCCCATTGCATCTCATGATCTACACAGGTCTTGCTCTAGTTTTTTTTTCAACACCGATACGACTGAAGAGATGTGCCGAAATTCACAACCAACTGCTGAATCAACAATTCATTGGATCTACACTCCTGACAAGTTCCATTACCTTGTCCCAAACCAAAGAATGATCTTTGCTCTATAATATACTTCATATAATCAGTTTGCACTGACCCCAAATCTAGTAACCTCGTCTCACCCAGTACGAACTGCTCAGGCAATAAGCCACCTCAGACATAATCAAAAATCCCACAAGACGCCACAATGTGCCAGTATGCTATCAATTCGAACGCGATACAAAAGGAAGGCAAACTCTAGAAGGAACTACTCAACTCGCACGCTAACATAGACTTCCTTAGAAAACAGGTAAACAGAACAAACAAAAGCAAATATGGGCACTGAACTGAACATCACACTGTTGTAGCGTGCAACCCGATCCAAAGAACATACCCATGGCGGTGTACCACCCGATCCACATATAGAACTCACATAAGGAGATATACATCGAGCTGAATAGCTCATCACATCAAAATATCGAATATCGGTCATAAACACACTAAGGTGCATAATATCATTCCCAAGGAAACATATAGCTCTATAGGCTACAAACTCAAGCACAACTGAGGTGCAATACATGATCTAAGTCTCATCCTGCTCATATAACATCACCGTTGAGCGGAACCTCAACATATGAGGAATTTACCAAGCCGTCTCACAACTCATACGGTGCAATATATCTTTACATGAATTAACTGACCACGAAATAAGACCGCGACTATCCTTCCATAAAGAGCGCATTGCTGAAATAAACACAAGTGGCCTGACGTAAGGCTCACTTCCACATTTAAATCTATCCACCGACCTCAAGTCGATCCTGATCGTGCCAAGCTAGGCCAATAATATTTCACATGTCCATAACCCAATAAACAAAGTGCCCTCCAGGCATAAATTCTCAAATGGATGATATTACCAAAATCCTCATACTTGGTTTAAATTTCTAATTAATCAAGTGACTATATGTCACACCTATACAATATTCCTATGGGACAAGCTCCCACCATCTTCCGAAATAATTAACGGGTCTGCACATCCAAACCACTGGCTGCACTAACGCTGAAAAGCGATCAAGAATCCCTAACCAGGATGCAAAGCCTTTCTCACAGAACACCGACCTCAGGTGATACTGACGTCAATACCCATCTTACTCAAAACACTAAAACTCATATACTGCTCATCCGAGATCGTGACATCACAGTCATTGACCAAACTGCAACCTTGGTCCTTACTTCAAATTCCATACCACTCACTGCACCTCACGTGCCAATATACGATAGACGCGATTTCCATCACAACTCTGGAACCGCCGATAGGCTAATACTTCATCACATAAGACTTTCCATTTAACTCACTTCAGGAGAACTATAGCAGCATACAGGCGAATCCTCATAATCGTCGAATATCAATCTCTAAGTAGTTGTCCAAGCCACCATAACACTTTCTGGGATCTGCCTACTCATAATAGGCCCTAACAAAAGAATGCTTCAGAATAACATCAATCACTGCGGCCGACAAGACTCACATGTATAACTCGATCACGCTGAACGAACCGATCACTGACACCAGTATACCAACTCAACTATGGCTAATCAATCTACTTCCTTCTAATTTATCCTTGATTGCCTTAGAAATAATAATATCTCCCTTTAACACCTAACTTATTTCAACCAAACTCACCCCGAGTGACCTTAAATCACGAGACCATGTTGTCTCAAATACCATGACCATTTCATGTCTCTCAAATGCTACACCGCAAGTCAAAACATCATAGAATATTCTGTGCCTTTCTTCTTAAGCTGCTTCAAAATCTTGACTCTTAACCGTACTTATAGACTCAAAATCATTAGGCACCACATTTTACCTCTTGAATTAACTAGGACCGCTATTGAGAGCCACCCAGCTCTGACTTGGCCCCGAATGCAACCAACTCTACTGAATTTTATAACATATGAATACCCTCTCGATAAAGCACCTAGAGGGATCACTTCCCTCGAAGCCTGCACCTATACGAGGCATAAATCATGAATCTTCCCTCAAGTCTGAACATGAGCCAATAAGGCTAACCATAGCATGCATCCAATAATTCATTTACTCAAATTACCACTCATGGTCCTTTTCCGTAGCTGCAATAACCCACCAATACGCCAATAACCAGAATTTATGCAGGTAATAAACCGTGCAATCAGCTAATCAACAGCAAGCTCCCCAACTTGGCTCGAAGCCATAGATCACAACACATATACTCTATTGTTGTCGTAATATCATGGTGAGATTAAACTCACTCCATCATAAGCTCGTGGAAACACGAATCATCTGGAATTTTAACTCTTCTGCAATTCTTGCATTTACTCACACAACAGTTAAGCCCACTCTCTAGGCGAACAATTTTTTTTTAAGTCCTAAATTTTTCAAAAATTTCGGCAGAGCCTCCTTTGTAATTGGTCCTATCCACCTGCCAGAGAATCACCAAAACCATCCTAACAACACATCCACAACTTGACAAAGCATCACAATGCATATCAATTACATAAATCTAAATTGATACATGGACATGCGTTGCACCTATTTGAATCATAACACATAGAAAATACCCTTCAACCCTCCATTATTGGGCTATTCAACCAAGTAGGAACATATTCTTCCTTTAATATTTTCGACCTTCAAGGTGGTCTCCTTGACTCAACGATTTCGTCATAATACATTTACGGAAGCGATCTCAGCTCCTAGACTTATCTAACTAGGAGACACGAAAAATATTCTTCACGCGCCCATAACTCGGGCTACTCAACAAATCACAATAAGAAACGAATCACTTAACAGTTCATCTACTATCTAGTAGGCTTCTTCGCCACTACCAAGTCGTACAAATACACCTCGCAACACTAACATACTCATCACGTGGATATCCAACCGCCATTCCGGCTAACAAGGACAATAATGAACATATGTCAAAACACTTGCTCACAAAATTAGTACCTCGGTGCTCAAGCCATTGACAAAGATTTGTCCTCAAGTTCTCCAGACTGGTCTAACTTCAAACTCACAGAGATTACACCTCGCCCCTCGATCGGGGAATCAAAAGCCATCGAGACACATCTGATACTGAGCACCCGTTGGTGCATACGATCACGCGGAAGGAATTTCAAAAGTTTCTTTTCAAGCTGAATCAAGGACGCACGATAAGAATTCAAGAATGTGAAGTTTTCCTAAAGGTTCGGCAGCCTCTTGAGGATAAGTACAGACGTCTCCGTACCGATTCGCGAGACTCTACTAAACTGGCTCATGACTCGCGAGACCAAGTAACCTAGGCTCTGATACCAACTTGTCGCGACCCAAATCCCGGTCATGATGGCACCCAGCACACTACTAGGCAAGCCCGACCATTATTCAACACTTAACCCAATTTATCAAAAATAGCGGAAAGAAATATCAATCAAGCAAGATTAAAGTACTGAAGATTTTAACAAAATACACAATATAATCTCACTAGGACCCGGTGTCACGAATCTGAGCCTCTAGAATACAGAATATCATCCTAATACACGGTATATCCAAAGTCCGATAATGCGGAAATAAAGAGATAGGATAGGAGGGAGAAGATCAATGGCTGCGAACGCCGTGCAGCTACCTCGATACTCCCAGAGGCTGGATCTGCTGATCAACTGGATCTACTGAGCCTGAGACTGCCCTGGATCTGCACACAAGGTGCAGGGAGTAAAGTGAGTACTCCGACCTAGTGAGTAATAAAAGTAACTACAGTCCGAAGATAAGAAAATCCAGTAAATACACAAAGTAAGCTACAATCCGAATATACAGCAACATATGGAAATGAGCAGCTAAACACCAGTATAAATACAAATACATGAATGCAATGCAATGCATATGATGGTACATTCCAGTACCCACTGCGGCGTGCAGCCCGAGCCATCCATATTTATTTATCATCGACGGCGCTCACTGGGGGTGTTTACAGACTACGGAGGGGCTCCTACAGCCTAAGCGCAATATCTTGGTCAGTCATTGTTACCTGATCGGTCAGCCATTGTTACCTGACCAATTTATATCATACAGTGCCATTGTTACCACTGTTCAAGTATATCATCCAGTGTCATTGTTACCACTATTTCAAGTATATCATACAGTGTCATTGTTACCACTGTTTCAAGTATATCACACAGTGTCATTGTTACCACTGTTTCAAGTATATCACACAGTGTCATTGTTACCACTGTTTCAAGTCACTTTATAATCTGTCCAGAAAATAATATAATAAGCCCCTTGGGCATTTACAAAACAGAAGTTCCCACCCGGAATACATTTAAAAATATCATTTAAGTTTTCAACACTTAGAATTATGGCTGAGTTTGCAAAACAGCATTTAAAACCTTGGACTGAAATGAAATGATATGCAAATCATGCTAAGCAGTAATATCAATCCTCGAAGGATTTTACAAATCGGCACAAGGCCCCAAACATGGCATCAAGCCCAGTAATATCAATGAAGTATGTGTATCAATCACCAGTATAGTATAAACATCACACGGGATGGACCAAGTCACAATTTCCAATAGTATCCGACCCCGCACTCGCCATGGAGTGCGTGTCACGCCTCAATATAGCAATACGATGTGAAAGTCCGGGGTTTCAAACCCTCAGAACAGCATTTACATCTATTACTCACCTCAAGATGGCCAAAAGTCTACTCCGCGATGCCCTTTCCTTTCGAATCGACCTCCTCGTGCGTCGAATCTTGCCAAAACCATAAGGAATATATTACAATAGGCTAAGGGAATATAACCCAATCGAAAAGACTCGAAAAATATCGAAAATCACGAAATTTGCAAAACCCGAGCCCCGGGCACACTTCTCGAAAAATTACGAAAGTCACATCACCGGATTCCTCGTCTCGCCAGGAGTCCGTACATATAAAATTTATCAAAATCGGAGTTCATTTGGCCTCTCAAATCACCAAATCTTATTTTCAAATCCCTGGGCCTAAATCCTCAATTTTTCTACAATTTTCATGCTCAAATCCATACATAATTGATGTACTTAACTCAAAATAGGTGGGGATAACTTACCTTCACATTGATGATGAAAATCCCCTCTTGAAGCTCCCCAAAAATCGTCCATACTTTGAAGAAATGAAGAAAAGTGAGCTAAATCCGTGTATAAAAGAATCTGCCTGTGCTTCGTCGAGTTGTACCTTGCACTTGTGCTATACAAGTTGTACATCCTATTAAAATTGTTCCTTGTCGGACACCTTCTGTTTAAACACCCATAACGTCTTGTATAAATATCCAAATGACAAACGGTTTGAATATTTAGAAACTAAACTCAAAGATCTTTAATTTGATAGGTTATACATCATATAACTCTTTATATATACCGAGATATGAGCTTCTAAAGTGTATCGTAAATTCTGCCGAAATTGCTCCAGCAGCCCTTTTCGATCCATCATAACTTTCTGAGATGATATCCAAATCATGAATGGTTTAACTTTCCGAAAATTAGAATGTATGGGCTACAACTTTCGTGTTTTGCACTTTTTTTGATTTCTTATAGATTACAAGATATGAGCTTCCAAACTGGACTACTCGCACCTAAAATTTTCCGGGCACAGCAGAATTTTCTGCAATTTTCTGTAATTTTTCCTAAGTCCGAAATCACTCCGAGACACCTCCGAAACACTCCCGAGCCCTCGGGGATCCAAACCAAATATGAACACTGACTCTAAAACATCACACGAACTTGCTCGAGCGATCAAATCGCCAAAATAACATCAAAATCAATGATTTGAGCCTTAAATCCAAGAAATTTTTCAAATTTTTCCCATAATTCATATATTTCAACACAAAGATATTCCAGATACACTCCTAAGTCCCAAATAACCTAACAAAGCTATCCAATCCATAAAATTCGCATTTCGAATCCGATATCAAAATTTCCACTTCCGGCCAAATTTTCTCAAAAACCTTCAATTTTCCATCTTTAGTCGAACGACTCCAAAATGACCTACGAACTTCCGAATTCACTTCCGATCGCGCTCCCAAATCCAGAATCACCATACGGAGCTACTCCCAGTCTCGGAATCCCAAACGGACATCAATAACACTGAAATGCATTTTAAACCAAACTGATGGAATTTCTTCTAAAATGTTATCTTCCACAATAGGCGCCAAAACGCTCCCGGGTTATCCAAAACCCGATCCGGGCATACGCCCAAGTCCGAAATCATCATACAAACCTGCTGGAACCTTCGAATCCCAATTCCGAGGTCGTTTACTCAAAATTCCAATCCTAGTTCATTTCTTCAATTTTAAGCTTTCAAAATGAGAATTTCCATTTAGATTTGACTCCAAACTTCCTAAATTTTAATTCTGACCATACACACAAGTCAATATACCTAAGATGAAGCCTCTCATGGCCTCAAACTGCTGAATAACGCATCGGAGCTCAAAACGACCGGTCGGGTCGTTACAATTTTCCACTACCAAATATACACATTCTGATCGACAATTGCACCAAGCATGAACTCCAATCCTTTGTAGACTGCTTCGCGGGTTATCATTAGATTTGGATGGATGAAGAAGACACATAGAAACAACCTTTATTACACCGTGGGGAGTATACTGCTACAAAATGATGACATTCGGTCTAAATAATATTGGGGCCACCTATATGAGAGCCATGACGATACACAAGGAAATAGAGGTATATGTTGACGATGTTATCATCAAATCCAAGAGGGCCACAAATTACATAGAAAACTTGAGGAAGTTCTTTGACAGGCTATGGAGGTACAATTTAAAACTGAACCCCGCAAAATGTGCATTCGGGGTTCCTGCAGAAAAATTGTTGGGATTCATCGCCAGCTGCTGAGGAATCGAGTTGGACCCATCAAAAGTTAAAGCTATCCAAGAGTTACCACCACCAAAGAGCAAAAAGAATGTGATGAGTTTCTTGGGACACCTCAATTACATCAGCCGCTTCATAGTACAGTCCACAGTAATATGTGAACCCATCTTCAAAATGTTGAGGAAGGATGCTGAAACCAATTAGACTGAAGATTGTCAAAGGGTTTTTGACAAAATTAAGGAATACCTGTCCACGCCACCAGTCCTAGTCCCGCCAGAACCTGGGAGAACTTTAATACTCTATTTGTCCGTACTAGATGGGGCTTTCAGTTATGTTTTGGGACAACATAATGAGACAGGCAGAAAGGAGCAAGCCATATATTGCTTGAGTAAGAAGTTCACACCTTATGAAGCACGGTACTCTCTACTAGAACGCACTTGCTGTGCTTTGACATGGACAACTCAAAAATTGAGGCATTATTTCTATGCCTATACCATATACCTCATATCAAGGATGGATCCTCTGAAGTATATCTTTCAGAAGCCTATGCCTACCGGGAAGTTAGCCAAATGGCAAATATTGTTGAGCGGGTTCGATATCATCTATGTAACTCAGAAGGCAATCAAATGACAAGCATTGGCAGACCATCTTGCTGAAAATCATGTAGGAGGAGAATACGAACCACTAAAAACGTATTCTCCTAATGAAGAAGTGTCATTCGTAGGAGAAGACATTGATTAAGCCTACGACGGTTGGAGAATGTTCTTCAACGGAGCTACAAACTTCAAAGGAGTGGGTATTGGAGCGGTCTTGGTGTTAGAGACAAGTCAACATTATCTGGTATCTGCAAAACTTAGGTTTGCATGCACCAACAACATGGCGGAATACGAGGCTTGCATCATTGGGATAAATTTGGCCATCGACATGAACATACAAGAGTTGTTGGTAATTGGTGATTCAAATATTTTGGTACATCAAGTCCAAGAAGAATGGGCTACGAAAAATACCAAGATACTACTATACATGTATCGTGTGCAAGAACTGATGAAGAGGTTCACGAAGATAGAATTCAAACATGTTCCCAGGGTAATTGGGTTAGGCTAGATCCAAAATTGGGTTTTTAGGGGCTAGATTTTAAATACCCAATTAGATCGGTAAAATAATTTATAAAAATAATAATAAATAATAAAAAATATCATTTGTTCATGAGATGATTTAAAATAATTACTTAATATTATAAAAATATATAAATACATTTTTATGTAAATAATGTAATTATGCATGTATATGGGCTATTATTGCAAAATGTGCAATTCTGGCCTAAAAATGCAAATGTAATTATACAAAAATATAATTAAAATATTTAAGCACTATATGAGCATAAATGATGAATTTAGATGGTTAAATCATCACAAAAATAATATGAGGGATAATTATTGGATATTTATATAATAAAAAATATAGAAATAAATGGATTTAAAGCCTTTAAAATTATAGAAAAATTATAAAAACACTTGGGAATATTTGTAAATCTAATAATAATGTATGTGTACTATTTTGAAGATATATATGCATATTTAAATGTATGAGAAAAAATGGGTATCAACAGCTGCCCCTCTTTACCCGGGAAGGATGAAAGAGCTGTCGGGTAAAGAAATGATGACCGATTTTGACCGAATAGGGTGATTTTGAAAAATATAGGTCGCGCTCTGGTTTATGAGCTGCATACATATCCAAGGTTTTACAAGAATCAGGTCGTGTGTAGTTCTGGACCCAACGGTGAATAAAACCGATGGAATTGTTATAGGAATGGTTATATGTTTTGGAAAGGGTTCTTTTGGGTAGAACAATATCGGATGGGTTTATGTAGAGTTATAAATGTGAATCTGACGCGTAACGGATGTATCACAGAGCAGGTATCTGAACGATCATAAAGTAAAGGCGAGTAATTGATGAGAGTCGGTTACGTTTGAAATAATGACAAAGTATAAATGGTACGAGCGGAAATCGGAGCGAAGGTTGCTCCCGTTTAAAGAATGGTTACTTCTAGAGTTACCTGCAAAATTTAAAACACGATGCATGCAAGTATATAGATTACTGTGGGAATTTAAACATGATGCAAATTCCCTTTGGGCCATGAAGGTTGTCTTTGAACAGTGAAGATGACGACCTTAGACCATGACGTCTTGGGCCATGAATCATGAGATAAGGGATTCACAGGCCATGAAATGATGCTCTCGGGCCATGATAATGGTGTCTCTGAACCATGACGCCTTTGAATAATGATGTGCAGTATTGAAAGATCCTCAGGCCATGACATGGTGTCTTCCGGCTATGAGGATGATGCCTTCGGACTATGACGCCTTTGGACAAGTTGGCTATACATCAGCCCATGAAGTGCAGAGACATGATACCAAAGGTAATAACAAGGCAAAGCTTAGCCTTGTGCAGAGTTTAGGGGCAGATCTTAGCCCCGAGAGAAGAAGATAATGCAAAGTTCAAAATAGAGCAACACTTATGCAGAGGGAGACAATAATTAGTCTCATGAGAAGGCAGTGCTTAGCCTTATGCAAATATGAAGGTAGGGATTAGCCTTATGCGAGATTTGAGACACGGCTTAGTCTCATGCAAAGAGAAGGCAATGCTTAGCCTTATGCAAATAGGGATGCAAGGCTTAGCCTTATGCACGATTTGAGACAGGGCTTAGTCTCATGCAAAGAGAATGCAATGCTTAGCCTTATGCAAATAGGGAGGCAGGGCTTAGCCTCATGCACGATTTGAGACAGGGCTTAGTCTCATGCAAAGAGAAGACAATGCTTAGCCTTATGCAAATAGGGAGGCAGGGCTTAGCCTCATGCAAGATTTGAGATAGGGCTTAGTCTCATACAAAGAGAAGGAAATGCTTAGCCTTATGCAAATAGGGAGACAGGGCTTAGCCTCATGCAAGATTTGAGACAGGGCTTAGTCTCATACAAAGATAAGGCAATGCTTAGCCTTATACAAATACATAGGCAGGGCATAGCCTCAGGCACGATTTGAGACAGGGCTTAGTCTCATGCAAAGAGAAGGCAATGCTTAGCCTTATGCAAATATGGAGGCAGGGCTTAACCTCATGCAAGGTTTGAGACAGGGCTTAGTCTCATGCAAAGAGAAGGCAATGCTTAGCCTTATGCAAATATGGAGGCAGGGCTTAGCCTCATGTAAGGTTTGAGACATGACTTAGTCTCATGCAAAGACAAGACAATGCTTAGCCTTATGCAATTGACAAATAGAAAATAGGAGCAGAATATTTCTTAGCTGGAGATATATTTACGCTTGGCGGTCCGGTTGTTATGAAGGTAATGATTTAAGGCGCACATATTTGTGGTTATTCCTTGTCCCTACATTCAAAGAAAATTTGTGAGTTTTGCGGGGAGGTTGGTTCGTGCCTTTATCTGCTCACTTTGCTCTAGAGACCTTGTTCGAATTACCGTGGGTAACACCTGGCGGCCATAGAAATAAAGTTTTCGAAAATATGCAATTATTGATGAAATAAAATCATTTTATAAAACATAGTGGTGTATAATATCAAGTAAATTAGATGAACTAATGACTGTGACACTTTTAGAGACATTGCGACTTCTTTGCATTAGAATTTTGAGGGTCCTCCTCAAAATTCTTCCCCAGTTTAGTAAGTGATCCTTCTTTTGTTCTGCATGTAACAAAATTTGTTGGATCTGCTCCGGAATTTTGAGAATCCTTCTCAAAATTCCTCCCCGATTACTTAACCGATTTCTGACTGTCTTGCATATGATGACATCGGCTGGACTTGCTCCGGAATTTTGAAGGTCCTCCTCAAAATTCTGCCCTAGTTTATGGTTCTGGAAAAAATGAAGATTTTATCAAGATGTGACCGAACCCACAGGGTTGCCTACATATCCCCTCTTAAATGGGAATCAGGTCAAGTGTATTTTAGTTTACATCATATGAAGAAACATGAAATGGTTTACATATAGTATCTTTTGACTGTATCTGAATTGATAGGCTTTGGCCAGATTTCTCCATCTATCTCTGCGAGTATGAGTGCCCCTCCTATTAATACTCTGTGAATCATGTAGGGATCTTGACAGTTAGGTAAAAATTTCCCTTTGGCTTCATCTTGGAGTGGGAAGATTCGCTTCAGCACTAATGCCCCGGTGTGAATTGTCTTGGTTTGATCCTTTCGTTGAAAGATCTGGACATTCTATTCTGATAAAGCGGAACATGACACACTGCATTCATCCTTTTTCCATATATGAGGGCTAACTACTCATAGAGGCTCCTTATCCATTCTACATCACTAAGTTCAGCTTCTTGTATGATCCTTAAAGAAGGAATTTCTATCTCGGCGGGAATGACTGCTTCGGTACCATAAACAAGCAGATAGGGAGTTACCCCAGTTGATGTGCGTACTGTGGTACAGTATCCCAATAAGGCGAATGGTAACTTCTCGTGCCATTGCTTGTTATTTTCTACCATTTTCCTTAGTATCTTCTTAATGTTTTTGTTAGCAACTTCCATGGCTCCGTTCATTTGAGGCCTGTATGCCGTGGAATTTTTGCGCTTGATTTTGAAGGTTTCACACATGGCTTTCATCAGATCACTATTGAGATTGACGGCATTATCAGTGATGATAGACTCGTGAACCCCAAATCAACAAACAATACGATCCCTCAAAAAAACTGCGATGACTTTCTTGGTTACAACTTTGTAAAATGTAGCCTCTACCCATTTTGTGAAGTAATCGATGGCCACAAAAATGAACCTGTGCCCGTTTGAAGTAGTGGGCTCGATCAAACCGATGACATCCATTCCGCAGGCAGCAAAAAGCCAAGGTGCACTTGTTCCATTGAGTTCATTTGGTGGTACCCTTATCATGTATGCATGTATCTGGCATTGGTGGCATTTATGGACACAGTGGATACAATCTGTTTCCATAGTCATCCAAAAATATCCAGCTCTGAGTATCTTCTTGGCTAGATCAAAACCGTTCATATGTAGTCCGTAGGTCCCGACATGTATTTCCTCGAGAAATCTAGAAGCCTCTTTGGTGTCAACACACCTTAATAGTCCTAGATCAGGTGTTCTCCTATACAAAATTCCTCCGCTTTGGAAGAAAAGATTGGACAGTCTACGCAGTGTACATTTCTGAGTATGGTTTGCCTGCTCTATGGGAACTTTGACACATTGGAAGCCTGGTTTTAATGTGTTGTGGATGAATCACTGCTATGCTTCAAAGCTGTTATGTGGGAAGGCCTGGTTCCCAGATTTATTTGGGCCTATGAAGGCTCCCTATAGTGTAGCTATTACCATTATGTAATTCATTCAGCTATTCTGGTTTGTAATAACTATGTAATAACAGATTTGGGGATATTTAGTAAAGCTGGGGGGAGGGGGTTTCATATATCTTTTGTTAAAACTGGGTAGAAACCATCCCTATAGGATTTAATTATGCTAATTGAATTTTGTGAGTACTATGTTGTGTTTAGAACTCCTGCCTATAGGACTTTCATGATCATCTTGATTTTGTATTTTATATTTGTATACTAGAGATCCTTCTTATAGGACTTTCGTTCAATTCTGTACATTAGAAATCCTGCTCATAGGGTCTATATATGTTTTCAACAAATGTGCATTAGCAGTCATGCCTATAGGATCTTATTGTTTGAATTAATTGTCCTTGCTGGCAATTTGTTTCATTTTTGCCCGTACATAGTTAATAGATATCATGCCTATAAAATTTAAATCAATGTCAAACCTAGAAATCATGCATGTAGGGTTTAAAGCAATAGATGTCATGCATATAGGACTTAAGTCAATTCAGCAATTAGAAAGCATGCCTATAGGAAATAAAAATCTATATTTTTACGAGTTAAAATCAACACTACACCCAGAAACTATGTCTATTGGTCTGTAATTAATAAGCTCGTAGAAATCATGCCTATAGGATTCTGTTAATCGATTCTGAATTCAATCGCTATTGTCAATCACTTAGGCAACATATCTGTAGGCCTTAACAATGATTCTGGGTCTAAGTTGTGACATATTACTGCCTAAAGTGCCCAGATTCATGCTGAATCAAACTAGTAGGAAAACAAATAGGTCTTAATGCTGGCCTTAATAAAACTGCCTTTATACTCTGTTTTTCTCACGTAGATGTCATGCCTATAGGATTCCAAAGTTAATAAAGTTTGTTGATTCAATTGCGTGCTTTTGTTGCCTATGTGTGGAGGTCAATGTGAGCTCATACTTGTTCTTTATTTGAAAGTCCTACTTGTTTTATTTGTCGCCTAGATTTTACATTTTTAAGTAATATAGGTTGGTCTAGAACTATCCTAAATAGAGGTCCTAATACCTCTAGGGCCATAGGTAAGGGACGAGTAGTGCACGTATAAGGAACGAGGTAGAAACTACTAGAACGCTTAAGTAACAACTTAAAGATAGTGATTGGGTAGTAAGGAGATGATAGTACGTGCGCTAATGCTATGAGTAACACCCCGACTTGAGGAAGTTACAAAGTATTGCATGGAATGATCCTATAGGTTAAAAAGCCTAGGACCATTCCCTATGCCCCTGTTTAATATAAATTGAATATTGTATTTGTCCAAATTGTTTTCTCTTGTACTACAGTATTTATAATTAAAATTCACTCAAGAATAAAATTTAAAAGTACATTAGAAACAGAATATTAGTCACAAAATTCCTAAAGGGTATGTTTTCTATTACAACTGAATAGTAATAGCAAGTAACATAATTTGGTCAAATATCTCTGTCACGGGTAAATAGAAAAGAAAAGTTTTGTCAGAGACTCTTGAGTATTTGAGACTATATCAGATGTGAGAGTGATAAAATAGTGTTTGAGAGGTAATTGATTCTTGTATCTAGTGTAGGCGGCTCCAAACTTGGTCCTTTGACAGAAGGTAAAAAGAGTATTTATTAGGGTTCTCCCAATGGTGAATTTGGGCGGGATTTGAGAGGTAAAACCAAGAGCTATTCGAATTTTGAACGTTGGTGATGGCAGAAGTATCAGAAACAAGGACGACGAAAAGCTTTACCCTTTTTAATTCCATTTGTACTCATTTGTGATCTTTAAAGATTTGGCCAAAACTTTTGGGATTCCTTAGTGATTCAGAGTTTAGCTCGAAATGGCCATGCACCTTCTGATTGTGAAAGGTGAAGATTTAAAGACTTTTTTAGTTATGGAGATGGAGCCAAAAGTGGCTTTGACATCGAAGAGAGAGGCAAATGGGTGAGAAGCAACATTTTTGGAGCAAAATACCTAGCTGATATAGTCTTTGTGGAATAAGCCTTGGACTAAAAATAATTGGGTTGTATCTAATGGGCTCATTGCAGGTTGATGGTGAATTGGGGTAAAAATAACATGGTATAGCCAGTTTTCGGATTGGTCATTCAAAAATAGCTAGCGTTTACAAAGTCAATAAAAAATAGCCACTATTTTGCTGCAATAGAGACCGGTCCAGTATATAATATACTAGAGTTCGGTGCACCTGTGTATGAACTCCAGCATATTATACTGGACTGGTATACTTTGCTGGCTCCAGTATATTATACTGGACAATTATACCTGCTGGAACTCCAGTATATTATGCTGGAGTTCTAATGTACTTATGCTGGAACTCCATCATATTATGTTGGAGTTCCAACATACTTGTGACGACCCGACCCGTCGTCATGTGAGTTACCGCCCCGTTTCCCCCCATTTTTATGATTCTTCATGTTTCGTTGTCGGTATTTGGTGTGTTAGAGTTAAATCGGATTGGTTTTGATAGGAAATGAGACACTTAGTCTCTTTAAGGAAGGCTTGTTTTGGAAAAGTCAACTGGATGTTGACTATTGAGTTAGAGGGCTCGGATGTGATTTACGGTGATTCGGTTAGCTTCGGGGGTTGATATGTGGCTTAGGAGTGTGATCGGAATTGATTTTGGAGGTCCGGAGTAGAACTAGGCTTGAATTGGCGAAGTTAGTATTTTGGCGAATTTCGGTTGGTAGGTGAGATTTTGATACGGGGGTCGGAATGGAATTCCGAGAGTTTCAGTAGCTTCGTTAGGTGATTTTAGACGTGTGTACAAAATTTCAGATCATTCAGAGGTGTTTTGGTCGGGTTTTTAATCAAATGTGTATTTCGGAAGCTTTTAAGAAATTTAGGCTTGAATCCGATGTAATTTGATGGTTTAGGGTTGTTGGATGTGTTTCGATGATTGGAATGAGTTTGGGTGATGTTTTAGGATGGTTTGGCACTTTTGGTTGAGGTCGAGGGGGCCTCGGGGAGATTTCGGATGGTCAAACGGACCAATTCTAACCTTTGGAAGTTGCAGATTTATCAGCTGAAATGTTGCAGATATTTGTTCTATGTGATCGCAGGAGTGCGATTGCGATCGCATAGAAGCATTTTTGAGGGGTTGTTTGGTTGTTCAATGCGATCACATAGGGAGGCATGCGATCGCACAGTGTAAAGTTAGTCCGGGATTTTTGTGGAAAATTTGTTCAATGCGATCGCAGGAGCAGGTGTGCGATCGCATAGGCTAAGGTCATTGTGCTATGCGATCGCAGAGTATAGGATGCGATCGCATAGGGTTAATTCTGAAGCTGCAGATTTTGGTCTATGTGATCGCAGGGGCTTGAATGCGATCGCATAGAGTTAGCTACAGTGATCCGGGCAGAATGTTAAAAACATTTCATCCGCGAACCCAAACCCATTTCCTCCATTTTTGAACATACTTCAGAGCTTTTGGACGAGGATTAAAGAGAGTTTCGACTGGGATTGATTGGAGGTGAGTCTTATGACCTAAAAACATCATTTAATTGTAGATTCAACATCTAAATTCATGGAAATTTGATTAAAAAGGGAAGGATTAGGGTTTGACTTTTGAAATAGAAATGTGGGGTTTGAGGGAGCATTTGAGCTCGGAATTTTGGTAAATTTGATATGTATAGACTCGCGGCGAGATAAGGAATCCGGTGATGCGAATTTTTTGATTTTTTTTAGAAGTGGGCCCGGGGCTCGGGTTTTTCCAACTTCGTGATTTACGATATTTTTCGAGTCTTTTTGATTGGGTTTTATTCCCTTAGCCTATTGTAATGTATTACTTGTGGTTTTGGTTAGATTCGACGCGCGTGGAGGCCGATTCGAGGGGCAAAGGCGTCGCGAGCTAGAGAGTTAGCCAGTTTGAGGTGAGTAATGGTTATAAATGATGTTCTGAGGGTTTAAAACCCCGGATTTGCACAACGTGGTGCTATGTTGAGATGAGACACACGCTGTATGATGAGCGTGGGGTCTGCTACTACTGGGGGTTTGGACTCGGTCCATCCCGTTTGATAACTCTATTGTACTTTTGACTGAGACTTAATTAATATCATTATATTATGGGCTAGTTGCCATGTTTGGGGCCTTGTGCCGATCTGTAGAACCCTTAGGGGGCATTTGTATTGGTTGACCTCACTTTTCTGGTCGAAATCATACCCTCAGTCATGTTCTTAACTGATAAACATAATATGAACCAGCTTAGAAATTGTTAAATCCTAATGAGAGTAACGTGTGGGTTGAGAACCCCGTCTTATCTTAGTGTGCCCGAGAGGCCAAGTCTATATTGACTAAGAGGGGTCGAGAACCCCATTGTGAGGGTTTTTGATATGCTATGGATCGGGCTGCACACCGCAGTAGTATATATATTTATGCGGATCAGACTGCACGCCGCAGTAGTATATTATATGGGTCGGACTGCACGCCGCAGTAGTTTAGCTTGGGCTGAAGGAGCCCCTCCGGAGTCTGCACACCCCCAGTGAGCGCAGTAAACTATTCTTGGATCGGGCTGCACGCCGCAGTAGTATATTTATATATATATATGGATCGGGCTGCACGCCGCAACATTATATATATTTATGCGGATCAATATATATATATATATATATGGATCGGGCTGCGCGCCGCAACAGTATACTATGTGGATCGGGCTGCACGCCGCAGTAGTACAAATACGAATTCGGTTATCGTGAGGAGTAAATGAAATGAATACTGGTTTAAAGGACTTTTAACTGACTTCTTCATTCAGTTGCTGTTTTTGATATTCTCACCGTTTAAATATAGAACTGCATAGTGTTTTTACGAGTTTTCTTTCCTTCAGTCATTATTCATTGCTATTACTCACTGAGTTGGAGTACTCACTTTACTCCCTGCACATGTGTGCAGATACAGGTATCCCGGAGGCATAGTTTGGGCTTTCTGCTACTGTTCAGCTTATTCCAAAGTCATCGAGGTAGCTGCATGGTGTCCCCAGGACCCGATTTCTCCCATTATCCTTTTTATTTTCCCGTATTCTAGACAACTCTATGTATAGGTTGCTACACAGACTAGTAATAGAGGCTCTCGGCTCGTGACACCAGATCGGTGGGATTTATAGTGATATTTTACGGATTCTTCCGTACTGCTTATCTGTTGCTACAGAGTTATAATCATGTTAATTTGGCATTTAATCCTATTAATTGGTAATGAATCCTACTTAAGGAATTGTGAGTGACGAATTGGTCGGGCTTGCCTAGCATCGTGTTGGGCGCCATCACGACCAGGGATTAGGGTCGTGACAAGTTGGTATCAGAGCCTAGGTTACTAGGTCTCGCGAGTCTTGAGCCGATTTAGTAGAGTCTCGCGGATCGGTACGGAGACGTCTGTACTTATCCTCAGGAGGCTGCTTAACCATTTAGGAAAATTCCACATTCTTGCAACTCCTTTCGTGCGAACTTGTTGATCCGAATGCTAAACTTCTATTATTCGATTCTCTCGCAGATGGCGAGGACTCGCGCTACCGGACGAGGTGGATGACCACCAGTTCCACCCACTGAGGCCACCAGAGGCTGTGGACGCAGTCGTGGATGTGGTAGAGGCATAGCAGCGAGGGAAGCACCTGTTGACCCACCAGCTGCCCCGACTCCGGATCAGGCTCCAGCTATGGATGCTCTAACAGCACCAGTTCAGGCACCAGCTGTGCCTATCATGGTTCCAGGTCTTCAGGAGGCCTTGGCACAGATCTTATCAGTTTGCACAGGCCTGGCTCATGCAGTTTCAGCCACCACAGCAACAACTACTTCGCAGGCCGGGGGAGGCAATCAGACCCCCGTTGCTCGCACACCTGAGCAGGTAGTGCAGGGATTATAGACTCCAGAGGCACCTCCAGATCAGCCAGTGGTGCCAGTTCAGGAGTTTGTAGTACCAGCTATGCCGGACGATGAGCAGCTAGTCTCGAGAGGTTCAGTAGACTTCAGCCTCCTTCTTTCAGTGGTGCTCAGGGCGAGGATGCCCAGGGTTTTCTCAACAAGTTTCAGCGTATGCTTCGGACAATAGGGATTCTTGTGTCCAGCGGTGTGGCTTTTACTACATTTTAGTTTACTAGAGCGGCCTTCACTTGGTGCGAGGCGTATGAACGGCATAGGCCGGCAGGTGCAGCACCTTTGACTTGGTAGGAGTTCTCCACTCTCTTCTTGGAGAAGTGGATACCGCAGTCTTAGATGGAGGAGCTACGTAGACAGTTTGAGTGGCTTCGCCGGGGAGATATGACTGTGTCTTAGTATGAGGCGAGATTTTCTGAGTTGGCTCGTTTTGCCTCATGGATAGTTCTGATTGATCGGGAGAGGATTATGAGGTTCGTTGATGGTCTTAATTATCACCTTCGTATTGTGATGACTCGAGAGAGAGTTCTGGGTATTTCCTTCGAGGATGCAGTTGATATTGATCGTGATATTGAGACGGCTCGCCGTCAGGAGAGAGAGGAGAGGAGAAGGAGGCCAAGAGGCCTCGAGGTTCTGGCAGTTTCAGTGGCGCTTCTTCGAGGGGCTAGTTCCAGCAGGGTCGAGGTCGTTCTTTCAGGCCCGCTTAGTCAACTCGACCTGAGTACCGAGGTGGATCTTCTGGTCGTGGTTATCAGGGTTCTCAGTAGAGTCAGTCATCTCTCAGCGCTCTTCCAGCATAGAGTTCGTCTCGTGCTCCATCTGCTCAGGGTTTTTCCAGGCCGAGTGCATCAGCTAGCCACTCTGGCACGAGGGGTTCCCTTCAGTCCCAGTTCCCAGCACCTGGGAGTTGCTATGAGTGTGGAGAGTTCGGGCATATGCAGAGGGAGTGTCCTCGCCGTGTTGCTAGCTCATCTCAGCAGAGGGGTCAACCCTCGACTTCTGCTCTAGTTACTTCACCACTCGCCTAGCCAGCTAGGGGTGGAGGTCAGGCAGCTAAGGGTCGCCCTAGAGGGGGAGGTCGATCAGGGGGCAGTCAGGCCCATTTCTATGCACTCCCAGGCAGACCCGACGCCATTGCTTCGGATGTTATAATTACAAGTATTGTTTCAGTCGGCCACAGAGATGCCTCTGTATTATTTGATCCTAGTTCCACCTTTTCTTATGTGTCATCATACTTTGCTCATTATTTGGGTACGCCCCGTGAGTTTCTTGCTTTACCTGTTCATGTATCTACCCCAGTAGGCGATACTGTTGTTGTAGATCGTGTGTACCAGTCATGTGTGGTGACTATTGGGGGTCTGGAAACCCTAGTGGATCTATTGCTATTGAGCATGGTGGATTTTGATGTCATTTTGGGCATGGATTGGCTATCTCCATGCCGTGTTATTCTAGACTGTCATGCTAAGACAGTCACTTTGGCTATGCCGGGTGTACCGCGGATCGAGTGGCGTGGTGTGACTGATTATATCCCTAGTAGAGTGATATCTTTGTTGAAGGCCCAGCGTATGGTTGGGAAGGGTTGCCTTTCATATCTAGCATTTGTTAGGGATGTTGGAGCTGAGACTCTCAGTGTTGATTCTGTTCCAGTTGTGAGGGATTTTCCCGATGTTTTTCCTACAGACCTGCCGGGCATGCCACCGGACAGGGATATTGATTTTGGTATTGACCTGGTGCTGGGCACTCAGCCCATTTCTATTCCGCCGTATCGTATGGCACCAACAGAGTTGAAGGAATTGAAAGAACAACTTCAAAAACTCCTAGATAAGGGGTTCATTTGGCCTAGTGTGTCACCTTGGGGTGCGCCAAGGATGGCACAATGAGAATGTGCATCGATTATAAGCAATTGAACAAAGTAACAATTAAGAACAAGTATCTTTTGCCTAGCATTGATGATTTATTTGATCAGCTTCAGGGAGCAAGGGTATTCTCCAAGATTGATCTCCGTTCGGGTTATCACCAGTTGAAGATCAGGGATTCAGATATTCTTAAGACTGCTTTTAGGACCAGATATGGCCATTATGAGTTTCTTGTTATGTCCTTCGGGCTAACCAATGCCCCGACAGCATTCATGCATTTGATGAACAACGTGTTCCGGCCTTATCTTGATTCGTTCGTTATAGTATTCATTGATGATATTCTGGTATACTCGCGTAGTCAGGAGGAACATGCGGAGCATTTGAGCGTTGTGTTGCAGAGATTGAGGGGGGAGAAGCTTTATGCAAAATTCTCCAAGTGTGAGTTTTGGCTCAGTTCAGTGGCTTTCTTGGGGCACGTGGTGTCCAGTGAAAGTATACAGGTTGATCCAAAGAAGATAGAGACGGTTCAGAGTTGGCCTAGACTGTCCTCAGCCACATAGATTTGTAGCTTTCTTGGGTTAGCAGGCTATTATCGCCGGTTTGTTCAGGGATTTTCATTCATTGCCTTGCCCTTGACCAAGTTGACGCAGAAGGGTGCTCCGTTCGTATGGTCGGATGAGTGCGAGAAGAGCTTTCAGAAGCTCAAGACAGTCTTGACCACAGCTCCAGTGTTGGTTTTGCCATCAGCTTCAGGTTCATATATTGTGTATTGTGATGCTTCGAGAGTTGGGATTGGTTGTGTGTTCATGTAGGAGGGTAGAGTTATTGCTTATGCTTCTCGTCAGTTGAAGCCCCATGAGAATAACTACCCCGTCCACGATTTGGAGTTGGCTGCCATAGTTCATGCATTGAAGATTTGGAGGCATTACTTGTATGGCGTATCTTGTGAAGTGTTCACTGATCAACGCAGTCTTCAGCATTTGTTCAAGCAGAAGGATCTTAATTTGAGGCAGCGGAGATGGCTTGAGTTGCTTAAGGATTATGATATTACCATTTTGTATCACCTCGGGAAGGCCAATGTGGTGGCCGATGCGTTGAGCCGGAAGGCAGTTAGCATGGGGAGTTTGGCGTACATTCCAGTTGGGGAGAGGCCCTTTGCAATTGATGTTCAGGCTTTGGCCAATCGGATGGTGAGATTAGACATTTCAGAGCCTAGTCGGGTGTTGGCTTGTGTGGTTTCTCGGTCTTCCTTGTATGACCGCATCAGAGAGTGCCAGTATGATGATCCACATTTGCTTGTCCTTAAGGAAAGAGTTCAGCACGGTGATGTCAGAGATGTGACCATCGGTGATGATGGTGTGTTGAGTATGTAGGGTCGGATTTGTGTGCCGAATGTGTATGGGCTTAGAGCGTTGATTCTGGAAGAGGCCCATAGCTCGCGATATTCTATCCATCTGGGTGCCGCGAAGATGTATCAGGATTTGAGGCAGCACTATTGGTGGAGAAGAATGAAGAAAGATATTGTGAGATTTGTAGCTTGGTGTCTCAATTGTCAGCAGGTGAAATATGAGCATCAGAGATCGGGTGGCTTGCTTCAGCAGATGGTTATTCCCGAGTAGAAGTAGGAAAGGATCATTATGGACTTTGTGGTTGGACTTCCTCGGACTTTGAAGAAGTTTGATGCTATTTGGGTGATTGTGGATCGGCTGACCAAGTCCGCGCACTTCATTCCTGTGTGTACTACCTATTCTTCAGAGCGGTTGGCAGGGATTTATATCCGGGAGATTGTTCGGTTGCATGGTGTTCCTGTTTCCATCATCTCAGATAGAGGTACTCAGTTTAGTTCGCAGTTCTGGAGAGCCGTACAGAGAGAGTTGGGTACTCAGGTAGAGTTGAGCATAACATTTCATCCTCAGACGAACGGACAATCTGAGCGCACTATTCAGATATTGGAGGACATGTTGTGCGCCTGTGTTATTGATTTCGGAGGTTCTTGGGATGTGTTTCTGCCGCTTGCAGAGTTTGCCTACAACAACAGCTACCAGTCGAGTATTCAGATGGCTCCGTATGAAGCCTTGTATGGGAGACAGTGTAGATCTCCGGTTGGTTGGTTCGAGCCTGGCGAGGCTAGGATGTTGGGAACAGACTTGGTTCAGGATGCCTTAGAGAAAGTGAAGGTGATTTAGGAAAGACTTCGTACGGCTCAGTCACGCCAGAAGAGTTATGCGGACCAGAAGGTTCGAGATGTATCCTACATGATTGGTGAGAAGGTCTTGCTGAAGGTTTCTCCCATGAAGGGTGTTATGAGGTTTGGAAAGAAAGGCAAGTTGAGTCCTCGGTTAATTGGGCCTTTTGAGGTGCTTCGGAGGATTGGGGATGTGGCTTATGAGCTTGCTTTGCCACCCAGCCTGTCGAGTGTGCATCCAGTATTCCATGTTTCTATGCACCGGAAGTATGTTGGGGACCCGTCTCATGTTTTAGACTTCAGCATGGTCTAGTTGGATGATGATTTGACCTACGATGTGGAGCCAATAACTATTTTGGGTCGTCAGGTTCGGAGATTGAGATCAAAGGATATTGCTTCAGTGAAGGTGCAGTGGAGAGGTCGGCCCGTGGAGGAGGCTACTTAGGAGACCGAGCGGGAGATGCGGAGCAGATATCCTCACCTGTTTGAGGCCCGAGATATGTTTCTTGACCCGCTCGAGGACGAGCGTTTGTTTAAGTTGGGGAGAATATGATGACCCGACCCGTCATCATGTGAGTTACCGCCCCATTTCACCCCATTTTTATGCTTCTTCATGTTTTGTTGTCGGTATTCGGTGTGTTAGAGTTAAATCGGATTGGTTTTGATAGGAAATAAGACACTTAGTCTCTTTAAGGAAGGCTTGTTTTGGAAAAGTCAACCGGATGTTGACTATTGAGTTAGAGGGCTCGGATGTGATTTCCGGTGATTCGGTTAGCTTCGGGGGTTGATATGTGGCTTAGGAGTGTGATCAGAATTGATTTTGGAGGTCTAGAGTAGAACTAGGCTTGAATTGGTGAAGTTAGTATTTTGGCGAATTTCGGTTGGTAGGTGAGATTTTGATACGGGGGTCGGAATGGAATTCCGAGAGTTTTAGTAGCTTCGTTAGGTGATTTTAGACGTGTGTGCAAAATTTCAGATCATTCGGAGGTGTTTTGGTCGGGTTTTTAATCAAATGTGTATTTCGGAAGCTTTTAAGAAATTTAGGCTTGAATCCGATGTAATTTGATGGTTTAGGGTTGTTGGATGTGTTTCGATGATTGGAATGAGTTTGGGTGATGTTTTAGGATGGTTTGGCACTTTTGGTTGAGGTCGAGGGGGCCTCGGGGAGATTTCGGATGGTCAAACGGACCAATTCTAACCTTTGGAAGTTGCAGATTTATCAGCTGAAATGTTGCAGATATTTGTTCTATGTGATCGCAGGAGTGCGATTGCGATCGCATAGAAGCATTTTTGAGGGGTTTTTTGGTTGTTCAATGAGATCACATAGGGAGGCATGCGATCGCACAGTGTAAATTTAGTCCGGGATTTTTGTGGAAAATTTGTTCAATGCGATCGCGGGAGCAGGTGTGCGATCGCATAGGCTAAGGTCATTGTGCTATGCGATCGCAGAGTATAGGATGCGATCGCATAGGGTTAATTCTGGAGCTGCAGATTTTGGTCTATGCGATCGCAGGGGCTTGAATGTGATCGCATAGAGTTAGCTACAGTGATCCAGGCAGAATGTTAAAAATATTTCATCCGCGAACCCAAACCCATTTCCTCCATTTTTGAACATCCTTGAGAGCTTTTGGACGAGGATTAAAGAGAGTTTCGACTGGGATTGATTGGAGGTGAGTCTTATGACCTAAAAACATCATTTAATTGTAGATTCAACATCTAAATTCATGGAAATTTGATTAAAAAGGGAAGGATTAGGGCTTGACTTTTGAAATAGAAATGTGGGGTTTGAAGGAGCATTTGAGCTCGGAATTTTGGTAAATTTGATATGTATAGACTCGCGGCGAGATAAGGAATCCGGTAATGCGAATTTTCTGATTTTTTTTAGAAGTGGGCTCGGGGCTCGGGTTTTTCCAACTTCGTGATTTTCGATATTTTTTGAGTCTTTTCGATTGGGTTATATTCCCTTAGCCTATTGTAACGTATTACTTGTGGTTTTGGTTAGATTCGACGTGCGTGGAGGCCGATTCGAGGGGCAAAGGCATCGCGATCTAGAGAGTTAGCGAGTTCGAGGTGAGTAATGGTTATAAATGATGTTCTGAGGGTTTAAAACCCCGAATTTGCACAACGTGGTGCTATGTTGTGATGAGACACACGTTGTATGATAAGCATGGGGTCTGTTACTACTGGGGGTTTGGACTCGGTCCATCCCGTTTGATGACTCTACTGTACTTTTGACTGAGACTTAATTAATATCATTATATTATGGGCTAGTTGCCATGTTTGGGGCCTTGTGCCGATCTGTAGAACCCTTAGGGGGAATTTGTATTGGTTGACCTCACTTTCTGGTCGAAATCATACCCTCAGTCATATTCTTAACTGATAAACATAATATGAACCAGCTTAGAAATTGTTAAATCCTAATGAGAGTAACGTGTGGGTTGAGAACCCCGTCTTATCTTAGTGTGCCCGAGAGGCCAAGTCTATATTGACTGAGAGGGGTCGAGAACCCCATTGTGAGGGTATTTGATATGCTATAGATTGGGCTGCACGCCGCAGTAGTATATATATTTAAGCAGATCGGACTGCACGCCGCAGTAGTATATTATATGGATCGGACTGCACGCCGCAGTAGTATATTATATGGATCGGACTGCACGCCGTAGTAGTATATTATATGGGTCGGACTGCACACCGCATAGTTTAGCGCTTGGGCTGAAGGAGCCCCTCCGGAGTCTGCACACCCCCATTGAGCGCAGTCAACTATTCTTGGATCGGGCTGCACGCTGCAGTAGTATATATATATATGGATCGGGCTGCACGCCGCAACATTATATATATTTATGCGGATCGGGCTGCACGCCGCAGCAGTATACTATGTGGATCGGGCTGCACGCCGCAGCAGTACAAATATGAATTCGGTTATCGTGAGGAGTAAATGAAATGAATACTGGTTTAAAGGACTTTTAACTGACTTCTTCATTCAGTTGTTGTTTTTGATATTCTCACCGTTTAAATATAGAAGTGCGTAGTGTTTTTACGAGTTTTCTTTCTTTCAGTCATTATTCATTGCTATTACTCACTAAGTTGGAGTACTCACTTTACTCCCTGCACCATGTGTGCAGATACAGGTATCCCAGAGGCATAGTTTGGGCTTTCTGCTGCTGTTCAGCTTATTCCAAAGTCATCGAGGTAGCTGCATGGCATCCGCCGGACCCGATTTCTCCCCTTATCCTCTTTATTTTCCCGCATTCTAGACAACTCTATGTATAGGTTGCTACACAGACTAGTAATAGAGGCTCTCGGCTCGTGACACCAGATCGGTGGGATTTATAGTGATATTTTATGGATTCTTCCGTACTGCTTATCTATTGCTACAGAGTTATAATCATGTTAATTTGGCATTTAATCCTATTAATTGGTAATGAATCCTACTTAAGGAATTGTGAGTGACGAATTGGTCGGGCTTGCCTAGCATTGTGTTGGGCGCCATCACGACCGGGGATTGGGGTCGTGACAATACTTATGCTGGAACTCCAGTATAATATACTGGCGTATTATGCTGGAGTTCAAGCATACTTATGCTGGAACTCCAGTATAATATACTAGCGTATTTTTCGGGTTTTAAACATTGTTTTCGTTTAAATTTATCTTTACATGAAAAGTGGCTAAATTTCAATTACTTTTGAAATTGAGCTATTTTTGAACGACTACTTGTAAATCTGGCTATTTTTGAATTTCTCTATACGAGGAATAGCATACAAGCTCCCTTTGAGCTTCTGTCTCTCAAAAAGGAAGACAACCCACTTCCCTTCTTATACATTATTTGGACTTCAACATTCATAGAATCGTGGTGTTGATGTTATTTAAAAATATAAACTATCAATAAACTACGCGCTTAGTATATGATTAAGCTAAAGCAAAATTATATAATGTAGCTTAGTGAGAGTTTAGCTTATAAGATGATTAAAAATAGAATTAATAAAGTAATAGTACTTTTTGAAAAGTAACGGATGAGTATAAAATAAAATTAACCTTGATTATATTAGTACAAGTAAAGTAGTATAACAAATATTTAACAAAATGGTAAAATATAGTTTAAAATACCAAAAAATTTGATAACGTAAATAGTAATAATGTTTAAAATACTTGGTAAACATGGTAATTTCTCATATAATAAGATAAGGTAATATTATATGATTATGAATCCAAAGGAAGATAATTCAAAAGAGGATGGCATGTAATTCGGGGTTTCATACCCTCAGCACTAAGTTTAGAAGTATTACTTACCTCGAATAAGCAAATTCCTTTACCGAGCAAGCCAAAGAATGCTCCTAGAATGCCATTTCGTGTGTACCGACCTCCGAAAAAACTAGCCAAAAGTAACTCAAATACATCAAATAAAGCCCAAGGAAATAATTCCAAATGATAAAGATCGAATCCTTAATCAAAACCCAAAACCGGCGAAAAGTCACACCTGGGACCGCACCTCGGAACCTGACAAAACTCACAAATTCCGACAACCTATTCAATTATGAGTTCAACCATACTAGTTTCACTCAATTCCGACTCTAAATCGATATTCAAAATTCAAAAATTCATATTATGAAACTTTAGATCAAAACTCCCAATTTCCTCTTTGAAATTCATAATGTAATTACCAAAAACAAAGATAGATTCACGAAATATAACCAAACACCGAGTAGAGAACACTTACCCCAATTCATATAGTGAAAATTGCTTCAAGAATCACCTCTATCCGAGCTCCATAGCTCCGAAAATGTAAAAATAGCTGAAACCCTCGAAACAGAGTACTTTATAATCTGCCGAGGCACTCCTCTTATGTGAATGCGGGAAATCCATCGCATTCGCGATGAACAAAATGCATTGCCACCAAAAAACTCTATGAGAACGTGGACAAGGCTCCGCTAACGCGAAGAACAAACAAAACAGCCTCCCCAAAATACACTACACGACCGTAAAAATTGCCTCGTGAACGCGGTACACAAGGCTCTCAAAGCTAGCAATCGCGGAACAACAATACGAACGCGAAGAGAAATAACCTCTGCCGAGCTAAACCCAAAATACATTACGCGAATGCATGGGTGCTAGTGCGAATGCGATGCACAATCTGCAACAAGTTATGCGAACACGTCTGAGGACTCGCAAACGCGAAGAACAACTTCTTCCTAGCCAGAGACTAACACTACGTGATCGCGATTCCTTCTCCGCGATGGCAACTAAAGAAACCAAAAGCCCAGAATTCTGCAGAACCATCAATGAAAAATGAGGGAAAAGTAGTCTAAAATCAATCTGAAACACGCCCGAGCCCTCGGGACCCCGTCCGAGCATACCAACATGTTCCGAAACATAATAAGGACCTACTTGAGGCCTCAAATCACACATAACAACATCGAAACAATGAATCGCATCTCAATTCAAACTTGATGAACTTTGAACAACTTCCATATCTCGTGCCGAAACATAGCAAACCAATCCAGAATGAACCCAAATTTTGCACAAAAATCCCAAATGACATAACGAAGCTATTCCAACTCTTGGAACCACAATTCGAATCTGGTATCAAAAAGTTCACTACCGGACAATCTTTTTTGAAAATTCAACTTTCGCCATTTTGGGCCAATTTCAACTACGGACCTCCGAATCACAATTCGGACATGCTCCTAAGTCCAAAAATTGCCCAACATAGCTAACAGAACCATCAAAACTCCAATACGAGGTCAAATATTAAAAAGTCAAACTTGGTTAACTCTTCCAATTTAAAGCTTCCTAGTTGAGAATCATTCTTTCAAATCAATCCTGAATAACCTGAAAATCAAAACCGACAATTCACATAAGTCATAATACATAGAACGATGCTACTCCAGACTTCAAATAGCTAAAGGGGATAAAAATGCTTAAAATGACCGGTTGGATCGTTATAGTATGATAAGACTTCATACCCTCAGGAGCATATTACCACCTATACAACAGTAGTGAAGGGGAATGATTTAGCGTCTCACGAGATTGAATATGTTTAGTTGAAGAAGTTTGGAGAGACTCTCATGAGGGGAGCGTTGACGTGGTATTCACTATTACCCGAGCATTCCATACACTCCTTTTGCATGAGTTTCTTCTAAATTAAACTAAACATGGCAGAACAAGAGAGAATGATGCAATTACAATCAAGTAATTTTATAAGTGGCCCCAAAAAACACATGCACGATGGTAAATTCGATATTTAAGCTAAACCATCAAAATGCAGTAGTGAGACTCCAATATAAAGAGAAAATAACAAAAATAAATAACCATAAGCCAACCATTCTAAATTTTTAAGGTAAAAGAACTCCTGACCAAATGATTCCTTATATTTGGTTGTAGGTTCAAATTATCCCATATATATATAACTTTGAGCAGTTTTAATTTTTTAAGTGTAACAATTCGGCCGGTCGTTTTGAGCTTTGGTGTTTCATTCGGTGGTTTGAGACTTTGAGTAGCTTCAATATTATGACTTGCGAGAATGATTGGTTTTGGTTTTCGAGCAGTTCAGGATTGATTTGGAAGAATAATTCTCATTTTAAAAGATTTAAGATGGAAGAGTTTATCAATGTTTGACTTTTGGGTAAAAGGACTCGAAATCAGGTTTTGATTATTCTGATAGGTTTGTATGATGATTTTGGACTTGTACGTATGTATGGATTTGGTTTCGGAGTTTTCTAGAAGAATTCGATACTATTTCTCGAAAGTTGACAACTTGAAGAACTTAAGAGTTCATAAGTTTGACCAAGAGTTGACTTTGATGTTATTGGACTCCAATTAGTGTTCAGAGACTTTGGATATGTTTATATAATTTAATTGAACTTGTGTGCAAAGTTTGAAAGTAATCCAAACTATTTAAGTGTGATTCAGACACTCTTTTGAAAGAATGAAGATTTAACAACTTAAGAGAATTTCTATTCGATTTGAGCCTCAATTCTTTGTTATGATATTTCCGTGGGTGTTTTGAGGCTTTAGATAAGTTTGAATGATGTATTTTTACTTGTTGGTATGATTGGATGGGTTCCGAGGAGCTCATGTGTGTTTTGGGTCATTGGTTGAGATACTAGTTATATTAAAAATTTGAAGTTTGGCCATGGTCAATATCGGATCAAGATGACCTTTTTTGGTGTTTTGAGTGCACGAGCAGGTTCGTAGCGTGTTTATGATTGAAATGTATATATAATTTGTGTTCGGGAGGTTCTGAATGAGTTTTAGGTGCTAAAATGAAGATTTTCTTATTGCTAATTTTTCCCCTGATGTAAGTAATTACGAAAATGCCATTATATCCCTCAAATTTTTATATTTCTTTTAAAACTTCAAAACATCATATTTTAGCGAAATTGGGTGATGTAAGAGGTTATCTTGAGTTTAATTTCGCAAAGATCATGTTGGTCTTATCAAACGTGAGTTCTAGGATTATCTATGACCTGATTCGAGCTAGGACAACTACTATATTTTCTTCTTGTTCCGAAATTTAGTTACTTGTGTCATAAGGTTTTAGAGCTCGATTTTTGGCGATTTTGGAGGGGATTTTTAATACTTGGATTGGGGTAAGCATTTTTACTCGAATTTGTTATTATTTCATGATTTCAACCTCGATTTTAGTGTTTAATTAATGATTTGAATTGGAGAAATTGGGAATTTAAATAAAAACTTTCTAAAACATAAATTGATGGTTTGAAAGACGGTTCAAGGTCGGAATTGAATGATTTTAGTATGGTAGGACTCGTATCAGAATGAGTGTTCTAAATTTGCGAGTTTTGTCAGGTTCTAAGGTGCGGACTCGGGTTTGACTTTTGGGATTGACCTTTTATTTTAGTTAAAGATCGAATCTTTATTATCCAAAAGTATTTTCTATGGCTTTTATTTATGATATTAAGTTATTTTGGCTAGATTCGAGCTGTTCGGAAGTGGATTACGCGGAAGGGCTTGTTAGTAGATTGATTTAGGTTATTTGAGGTAAGTATCTTGCCTAAATTTGTGTGAAGGAAATTACCCCTTAAGATTTGGGTTGGTTACACTATTTGAGTTATGTGAAAGACGTGTACACGAGGTGACAAGTGTGTAAGCATGCTTATATATATGGTGTTTAACCGATTTAGACTCTTAGGCTACTTTTAAGCACTTAACTGAAGTTATACTTGTTTGTTTTATCTTTCGTTGTCAAATTTTTTCCTACATACCTTATTTGAAGTTGTTATTATATGTGCTAGTTTACATTGTAGAGGTTTCCCTTATATGCCTTTATTTGTAGTTGTCATTATATGATATTCCTTTTATTGTTGAGTTATTCTCATACATTTAGACGTAGTTGCTATTTCATGCTATCTCCTTCATTTTTAAGCTTATGTTATGAACTTGAATTGGAAGTTGCCATTTCATAGGAATACCTTCGTTGTAAGTTATTGAAATTGTAGTTGTGAAAGCTATTAATATATTGAAGTTGAAGTTGTGGGTTATCGAGATATATTTCCTTGTTGAGTTGTTTCTAATTCATTTTGCTGCTATTGATATTCTTGTACAAATTGTGCTTGAATTGTGGGCTATGTGTTATGGTAACATTGGTATTATTGATTTTGGAAATATTGTGCCATGTGGGCACGTGTGGTGCGAATTGATTATCGTGTTATAATATTAATGCGCATGTGGCGGTATAAGGATAGGGGTTGATGTGCATGTGGCGAGATAAGGTGGGATTTATACGTGTGTTGCTAGTAAGGAAGTTACTTGAAGCCACGCGGTGAGATCAGGGGGCTAAAACGTGTGAAGCTATTTCGAAAAAAATGTTTTAAAAAATATATTCAAGGCTCACACGGCGAAATAAGGAAGATTGTGATTGTGATTGTGATTTGTGAAATGTGAATATGAGATGTGGTATCTCGGTGTGATTTTGTTGTTCATTCTACATTTGAAAGGCTTGTTGATTCGAACAGTTATTGTTTATCCTTAAATCATCTCACTTGTATTTTGATTGTATTTGGTTATTTATTGTTATTTTTTAAAAAATAATGTAACGACCCGAACCGTCGTTTCCTGTATTTTCATCCCGTATTCCCCGTTAAATGCTTATTCATGTTTCAATATGTGTACTTGGTGAATTTGAGTCAATTCGGATCGAGTTTGGTATGAAATGGGACAATTAGTCTCTTTAAGGAAGAATTAGTTTGGAAAAGTCAACCGGACATTGACTTGTGATTTAGAGGGCTTGGAATTGAATTCCGATGATTCGGTTAGTTTTGGGGGATGATTTAAGGCCTAGGAGCGCAATCGGAATTAATTTTGGAGGTTCGGTGAAGAAATTAGCTCATTTTGGCGAAGTTAGTATTTTGGCGATTTCCGGTTGATAGGTGAAATTTTGATCCGACAGTCGGAATGGAATTCCGAGAATTTCTGTAGCTTCGTTATGTCATTTTGGACTTGTGTGCAAAATTTGAAGTCAATCGGACGTGATTTGATAGGTTTCGGCATCAGAAATAGAAGTTGGAAATTCTAAAGTTCATAAAACTTGGATTGGAGGTTGATTCATAATTTTAGCATTGTTTGATGTGATTTGAGGCCTCGATCAAGTCCGTAATGTATTTTGGGACTGGTTGGTATTATTGGTCGGGGGCCTCGGGTGTGTTTCGGATGCCCAACGGGTCATTTTTAGAAGATTTTTGCCGTTTTGAGCATAAATGTAATGATCTAAAGGTTCATTTTTAGTTCTAGATATCCAAATTTGATTTCGAGACTTTCAGAATTTAAATCATGAATTATAGGACTGATCTGGAAATTTTGGTTTAATTTCATCAAGTCGCGATTGGGTTTTTGACGTGAAATGTGAGTTAATTGTTTAACGAGCGAAATGGGTATTGAACTGGACAAACGAGCTCCGAATTGAGTTTCGATTGAAGGGTTGTGTTCATATTATTATTTGTGACTCATAGGAAAAAGAATCATCTAATTCCGAGTTCGTATGATGGAGTTAGAGCCATTTTAGTGAAAAATAGTTGTGCTGCAAATTTCTTAAAAGCTGCTGTATTTTCTGCAATAGTGAACAGTACTAGTGCGTAAACAGTAACAACGCGGGTGAACAGTGAACAGTGACCTCACGTGCATGAACAGTGCCCCCGCATGAACAGTACCAAAAATTTCTGGACAGATTTAATGTCCAGCAGTCCGAGTTTGGTCATTTTTTTTGACTTCCAAGCTCGGATTTTGGGCGATGTTTAGCAAGAAATCTTGGGACATCTTGAGGTAAGTCACTTGTGATTATTTCTACTCCATAATATTGAATTATCATCGAATAATCCGACTAAATTACATGTTTTTTAGGAGTAAATTGAAGATTTAGGCCTAGGGATTTGAAAATAAGATTTGAAGATTTGAGGGGTCATTTGAACTCCGATTTTGGTAAATTTTATGTGTACGGACTCGTGGAGAGACGAGGAATCTGGTGATGTGACTTTTGTAATTTTTCGAGAAGTGGGCCCGGGGCTCGGGTTTTGCGAATTTCGTGAATTTCGATATTTTTCGAGTCTTTTCGATTGGGTTATATTCCCTTAGCCTATTGTAATGTATTCGTTGTGGTTTTGACCAAATTCGACGCGCGAAGAGGTAAATTCGAGAGGAAAGGGCATAGCAGAGTAGACATTGGACCGTCTTGAGGTGAGTAATGATTTTAAATGATGCACTGAGGGTTTGAAACCCCGGATTGCACAACATACTGCTATGTTGAGATGAGACACGCATTGTATGATGAGCGCGGGGTTATTTACTATTGGGGATTGTGACTTGGTCCATCCCAGTTGATATTTTTACCACGTAATTGATGAAGATTTATTGTTTTTCACTATGATTGGGCTTATTGCCATATTTGGGCTTCGTGCCAATTATCTGAAATCTTTTGTGAATTTACATCACTATTTTCCTCACGAATTGAAATATTATTTGAACTCAGTCCAATTGAATTATATTATTTTGTGAACTCAGCTACATTTATACTCAACTCGAGATTTAATGATATTTATAATGCTGTTGAGCTGAGCACTATTGTTTTACTGATGCCCAAGAGGCTTATGATTATTTTCTGGACTGATTGAGGCCAAGGGCCATACGTGAGGATATGTTGAGTGATGTGATGAGGCTTTCAGGCCTCGAGTGTTATATGAGGAGGCTTTCAGGCCTCGTGTGTGATGTGTGAAGGCTTTCAGGCCTATTGATATTGCGCTTGGGCTGTAGGAGCCCCTCCGGACTCTGTACACACCCCCAGTGAGTGCAGGGTACCCAGGTAAGTTGGGAGTGGACCCGAGAGGCCGTTGCTTGTGTGTGGTGAGTTGGGAGTGAGCCCGAGGGGCTGATGTTGTGTGTTGGTGAGTTGGGAGTGAGCCCGAGGGGCTGATACTATACTGAGATTTACATATTGAGCCCGAGGGAAAGCTTTTATTTATCCTTACTGTGGAAATTATTTGTCTTTATTGTTTTAAAAGAAGAATTATCTGATACTCACTATTTTACTGTATAACTAATTTTACTGCTTGGGATAGCACTATATTGTGCCGTTATGAGATTTCATATTTTCAGTCATTATTTATTTTTATTACTCACTGGGTCGGAGTACTCATATTACTCCCTGCACCATGTGTGCAGATACAGGCAGAGCTGAGTTCGCTCATGAGCGCTGATTCTTTCTAGACCAGGCGGTGACTAGGAGTAATGAGGTAGTTGTTGACGTCCGCAGCCCCGTTTTCTCCCTTATCTTTGTTATTTATGATAATTCCAGACTTTGTAAAATATTAGTAAACTCTGTAGTAGCTCATGACTTGTGACACCCCGATTTCGGGCTGAGTTGGGAGGGTTTTCCTTGTTCTATCCCGTTTATTTCGCAATGAAGATTATATTGCCCATGATTTAGACTTATTCATGCTAAGTAATTATAAAGAGATGTACTGTTTTGTTGATTGGCTGGCCTTGTCCTCACGAGAGGCGCCATCACAATCGGGTTGGGATTTTGGGTCGTGACAGAATGATTGTAACTTCTTATGTGAGTCATGCATTCTACCTGATTTGCTGTGTTGCTTTAATGTGCCTCCATGTTGCTTGGTGAATTGATTTTCAAGATAAATTTGCTTGAGTGGAGTCATTATCTAATACTATGTTGAGTTGTTGGTAGCATAACAATTTTAAATAAAAGAATTATTAATATGCCTTATTTTATATGACTCTTAAGGTAGACCTCGTTATCTCACTCTGTACCTTGCTGTTTTAAATGGTTACTACACTATACTTTATTTGGGTTCCCAAACTAAACTCATTACCCTATATGATGTTTTTCTTTATTTAAAATTGTTATCACACTTTACTTTAACAAATTCTATATTTTATTTGTTGACTTATATGACGTTGTACTTAGTTTAAAAATGTTATTTTACTATACCTTATTGATTTCTAAACTAAACTCTTTTGATATTCTATTTTGCAATCATTGTACTCTTTTTTTTCTAAAATAAACTCATTGTCTTATTTGATGCTTACTTTATTCAAGATTATTATTATGCCTTATTGTATTTAAATAAACCTTTCGAAAAAATTATTTGGTATTTGACATATATACAATGTACATAGTAGCATGTGGACTTTACAGTGCGAAGATGATTGATAATGTGGGTACGAGGTGCCATGCATGTAAGATTCGAAATTCTGGTTTATGATTTGTGGATAACCATGTGTGGTGCCTCGGGTAATTCTTGTTCAAAAGTCATGCGCTGGGAACAATTTGATTACTTGAATTGTCATCTCTTTCCTTAATTGAGTTCATTCATATTTCATTTCCATTCTAAACACAAATTCAACTTAATATATTATTCGAATTCAAACTGATGTACATAATGAACTGAAATCTCTTCTATTTATAGAAGAAAGGAAGTTGTTGTGTAAGTTGTTACTGCAAGCTACTATGTAAGCTGCTACTATACCAGATATGGATAATCTTCTACTGAGAGTAATGTTTACCATAACGGAGTATCGAAAGGATAAGATTATTATACCCGATATGGATAATCTTCTATCGGGGGTAATATTTATCCATAACTGGGTACCGAAGTGATAAGCTTCTTCGGGAAGCTTATTTCCAATAGAGTACTAAATAGATAAACATATCTATGACGGAGTCCCATATGGATAAGCTTCTTCGGGAAGCTTATTTACAACGGAGTACTAAATGAACATCCATAATATAATATATTTATAGCACTCCCCCTTGGATGTTCATTAAACGATAATGTGCCTCATTAAAACCTTACTAGGAAAAACCACGTAGGAAAAAATCCTAGCGAAGGAAAAAGAGTACACATATTTAGTAATACGCATTGTTAGGTGCCTCATTAAAAACCTTATAAGGAAAACCCCATGGGAAAAAAACCTTAGTAAGGAAAAAAGAGTGCATCGCGTATTTTACTCCCCCTGATGAAAAACTTGTTTCAAATATTTGAGTCTCCGCATTCCAATCTTGTATACCATCTTCTCAAAAGTTGAAATTGGCAAAGATTTAGTGAATAAATCTACTGGATTATCACTTGAACGGATTTGTTGCACATCAATGTCACCACTTTTCTGAAGATCGTGTGTGTAGAATAATTTTGGTGAAATGTGCTTCGTTCTATCTCTTTTTATAAATCCTCCCTTAAATTAGGCTATGCATGCAGCATTGTCTTCGTATAAACTTGTGGGTCTTTTCTCACATTCCAAACCACATTTTTATCGAATAAAATGAATTATTGATCTCAACCATACGCATTCCC
This sequence comes from Nicotiana tabacum, assembly GCF_000715075.1. Classification (NCBI taxonomy): domain Eukaryota; kingdom Viridiplantae; phylum Streptophyta; class Magnoliopsida; order Solanales; family Solanaceae; genus Nicotiana; species Nicotiana tabacum. The sequence continues at coordinate 137,582,960 of NC_134090.1, forward strand.
TACTTGCTTCATGAATAGCTATTATCTCAGCATGATTTGAAGAAGTAGCAACAATAGATTGCTTTGTGGAGCGCTATGATATGACAATACCTCCATATGTAAACACGTATCTGGTTTGAGATCAAGCTTTATGGGGATCAGATAAATAACATGCATCTGCATAACCAACAAGATTTGCACTATCTTTGTTAGCATAAACAAACCCATATCAAGAGTTCCCTTTAAATATCGCAATATATGCTTAATCCCATTCCAATTTCTTTGTGCAGGAGAAGAAGTGTATCTTGTTAGTAAATTAACAGAAAATGCTATGTCAAGCCTTGTAGCATTAGCAAGATACATTAGTGCACCAATTGCACTGAGATAGGGTACTTCGGGACCAAGGAGTTCCTCATCCTCTTCTAGAGGTCGGAACAAATCCTTATTCACTTCAAGTGATCGAACAACCATTGGTGTACTCAACGGGTACACTTTGTCCATGTAAAAGCATTTTAAGATCCTTTCAGTCTATGCAGATTGATAGATAAAGATCTCGTCTGCTAAATGTTCAATTTGCAGACCAAGACAAAGTTTTATCTTTCCAAGATCTTTCATCTCAAATTATTTCTTAAGATATTCAATTGCCTTTTGGAGCTCTTTTGAAGTTCTAACAAGATTTATGTCATCTACATAAACAACAAGTATAACAAATTCTGATGTCATTTTCTTTATAAAAATACATGGACAAATAACATCATTTATGTAACCTTCTTTCAGCAAATATTCAATAAGGCGATTATACCACATGCGCCCAGATTGCTTTAAACCATATAAAGATCTTTGTAATCTAATTGAATATATTTTCTGAGATTTTGAATTTGCTTCAGGCATTTTAAATCCTTCAGGGATTTTCATATAAATTTCATTATCAAGTGAACCGTACAGATAAGTTGTAACTACATCCATTAGATGTATTTCAAGCTTTTTATGTAGTGCTAAACTGATGAGATATCGAAATGTTATGGCATCCATAACAGGTGAATATGTTTCATCAAAATCGATTCCAGGTCGTTGTGAGAATCCTTGTGCAACAAGGCGAGCTTTGTATTTTTCAGCTTCATTTTTATCATTCCTTTTTTTGCACAAAAACCCATTTATGACCAACTGGTTTTATACCAGCAGGTGTTTAGACTACTAGTCCAAAGACCTCTCCTTTAGCAAGTGACTTCAATTTCCATTGAATTGCCTCTTGCCATTTTGGCCAATCAGATCTTTGTCGACATTCTTCGACAGATCGGGGTTCAAAATCCTCACTATCTTTCATAATATTAAGTGCAACGTTATATGCAAAAATATTATCCACCACTATTTCAAATCAATTTAAATTAATCCCATCACCGGTAGAACTTATTAAAAGTTCCTCACTCACTTGAGCTGCAGGTTCATTGATTTCTTCAGGAATCTCAGAACTAATCATATCTTGGGTCTCTTTAGGAGATCCCTTCATAGTATCGTTTTGATCATTTGTTGATTTTCTTTTTCGAGGATTTCGATCCTTAGAACCCAAAGGCCTACCACGCTTCAGGCATGCTTTAGGTTCACTAGCTCTCATGTTATTAGATGGTCCTACTGGGACATCAATTCGGATAGGCACATTCTCTCCAGGGATATGTGACTTAGTTATCCTTTTCAAATCAGTAAATGCGTCTGGCATTTGATTTGCTATATTCTGTAAATGAATGATCTTCTGGACCTCCTGATTACATATAGGGGTACGTGGATCAAAGTGAGATAATGATGAAACTTTCCACACAATTTCTCTTTTGATTTCCTTTTTCTCTCCCCCTAATTATGGAAAATTTGTTTCAACAAACCGACAATCTGCAAATCGAGCAGTAAATAAATCTCCTATCAATGGTTCAAGATAGCGAATAATAGAGGGCAATTCAAACCCAACGTATATTCCTATCCTTCTCTGTGGTCCCATCTTACTGCGCTGTAGTGGTGCTACTGGCATATATACATCACATCCAAAAATTCATAGATGAGCAATATTTGGTTCATGACCAAAAACTAATTGTGACAGAGAATATTTATTATAATGTGTCGGTCTGAGACGGATAAGTGATGTTGCATGCAAGATAGCATGGCCCCAAACAGTAGTGGGCAATTTTATTTTCATAAGTAGTGGTCTCACTATCAATTGCAGACGTTTAATAAATGACTCTGCAAGGCCATTTTGAGTATGAACATAAGCTACAGGATGTTCAACTTTTATCTCAATTGATAGACAATAATCATCAAAAGCTTGAGATGAGAATTCTCCAACATTATCAAGGCGAATAGCCTTTATAGGATAATCTGGGAATTGTGCCTTTAATCGAATTATTTGGGCTAATAGCTTTGCAAACGCTAGGTTGCAAGATGATAGTAGGCACACATGAGACCATCTTTAAGATGCATCTACTAGGACCATAAAATATTTAAACAACCCACTTGGTGGGTGAATAGTGTCACACCTCCTTTTTCTACCCTTAAAAGGGTATAGGGGAGTTTTTCTAATTTAAGTGACAAACCGAAATGGAATTATTTATATTTATTCAGAATCACCACTTGGGATAATTTGTGATGTTCCAAGTCACCGATTTAAAATCCCGAATCGAGGAAGTTGACTCTTGTTTACGGTTTGCGAACACAGAAATCCGGGTAAGGAATTCTGTTAACCCGGAAGAATGTGTTAGGCATTCCCTGGTTCCGTGGTTTTAGCACGGTCGCTCAACTATTATTATTGGCCTAATTATCCAATTAAATACATATTTTAAACCTATTGCATTTTTTAACCTTTGACCTCTTTTAATTTTTTATAGAATTATTCTGGAAGAAGTTACGATTGTCGTACACTTGTTTGTTTGGTACACATTGTGAATCGTATCACGGGAACTGTCACACCTCCTTTTTTACCTACACCCGCAAGGGCGTAAGGAGTTTTTCCATTTAAAGGACAATCGGAACGGAATTTAGTTTATTAATTATTCAGAGTTGCTACTTGGGAGATTAATGGTGTCCCAAGTCACCGGTTGAATCCCGAACCGAGGAAAAATATGACTCTGTTACAGTCTTTGAACCAGAAATCCGAGTAAGGAATTCTGTTAACCCGGGAGAAGGTGTTAGGCATTCCCGGGCTCCGTGGTTCTAGCACGGTCGCTTAACTGTTGCATTTGATTTTATCTGATTTTAATACATGCTAACTTATGTGCCTTTTATTCATAAACCGCTTTTTATCATTGTTTATTTTAAAAGAATTGCGACGTCGTGAAAGTGCGTTTCGAACCACGTCGCAATCAATGCACCTGTGGTCGTCAACACATTTCGACTTCGTCGAGACTTGGATTTGGGTCGCATCAATGCGCACCCGACTTTAAGAAGGTAATTTTATTAGAATCGCGTCTAAAGAGTCTAACGCGTCATTATCTTTTGGGAGGGCCGTGAAGCTCGCTAAACGACCCTTCCCGATTTTCTAAATATTTTTAAACCTTTACTGAGGGCCCCGCAAATTTTGTATTTCGTTGAGCGAGGCTCGTCTCATTTTTATTTTAAAAGGGCAAGCCTAAAGCGACTAAATATTTTCTATATTTTTTTTTTGTTTTGTCTCTAAAAGATAAAAAAAAAAAACCTAATTATTTATTATCAGAAAAATCGGGCTTCGAATTCAAGCCCGAACCCAAACAAAAGGGAGCACCTTTTAGCTTGAACCCGCTACCTAATTCAAAACATAGACTGATGTTATTATTTGAGAAAAACTTCAATTGGTTTATGCACTACCAAATCCTTTTGGGCTTTGCAACAGGCCCTAGGAGAGACCAAGGCACAGACAAGTATAAGAAGAATATCAATCTGGCCCAGGTTCAGGGAATAGTTAAGTTGTGGGCTCAAAATGAGCCACATCCCAAGATCAGGAGGAAAACACATAGGCATAACGCCTGCTAACGTTACCACGAACAGACTCGGCATTTTTAACACAGGAAAGGGTAATCCATAGCTACTCATGCTCAACAGGATACTGACTATTTGGACTTTAACTTCCAATCTCAATTGCTTTCATTTACTGACTCCTATTGAATTTGTAAGTACTAATATGGTAGAGCACAATTCAGGCAATAGCGAATTTATTGTGTATTCCACATGCTGATTGTTTTCGATATGGTTTTAACTAACAATTAGGTCAAACGAATTATGAACTTGAGGATGAACTCCTGCAATTACAAATCTATTCCAACTAGCGCTCCTACTTGCCACTGCCAAAATCCATAAGAACAAACTAACTAATTAAAATCAAAGACTGATTTCCAGCCCAAATTAAGACAGTCCACACCTATGTGAGCCACAATTATGTATGTTATCAATCAGCTACAAAGTAACAAATGAAATGGTTTGAATTAGTCTGAGATAATCTCCATTAACAGTCCACAAATTATCAACAGTCTCTATTATCTCATATCCAACACAAATTAATCATTCCAAATGAATCACAATGAAAATTGTATATGAACCGAGGCCATAACAAGATGCTTGCACTTTAATTTCTCTTTCAATTTGTTTTTATTCAGCTCGCAGTCAAATACATCACTCAACAGGGGAGATAAGTACCTGGAGGTATGAAACAATGAAGAAGAAAGAAGGATCAGCAGCAGGCAGCAGAAGTAATTGAACAACAGCAGTAATTTCAATCCCAGAAAACAGATCAAAAGTCCAGACGCCAAACAGAATGGAGAAATTGACCAAACTAGCACCAAAGCAAGCTAAATGAACTCAAATGGCATCCAGGGACATCAACAAGCATCAAACTCAAACAAAACCCAGTTCAATTCATCCAAAACTGCTCAATAACAAACCAGCCTGATCCAGAACACTCCGGTAATCAAAATATACTACCAGCCACTCGTTAAGACCCAAATCCAATCAATTTCGATCCAAAATTCCTTTGAAGTTCAGAAGCTTGACTGTGGAACTAAATGAATGAAACAGTAATCATTTTTTGAATTTTCTGCTTTTGATTTTTTTTTTGTATTTTTGTATGTTTCAATTCAAATGCTAATCTGAAGTTTTTTAGAGAAAAGGAGAAAAGCTTTTGGTGGGAATTTTTTGGGCTCAAAAGAAGACCCTCCACAAGGCACATGCAATGCCTATTTATAGGTGAACTAGATTTTTTACAATTACTTCTTTGGTCCCTCCCTCTTTTATCTTTTGACCCTTCTATTTCTGACTTATAACCCAAGTAACCCTTATCTAGCAACTCCTAGGGGTTGCACATTATTCTTGTGACTACCAAATTTCCCACAATGCCCTTGATCTCACCTCAGATTTACTAGGCTATTTTAAACAGCTACCACCAATTCCCTAGTAATTACCCACCAAACATACTTAATTATATTCTATCCGACCCAATCAATTAACCAAAACTAAACCAATCCATTAATCAAAACATCTACAGTCTAATTACTCCGACAAAATATCAAAATTAATCCAAATGAATAACTAATAGAACAAAACTAATCTGCCAATTTTAGCTAATTAACTATAAAATTCAAACCAACTGGAACTAAAATCAACCAAAATAAACCAAAATTCACACATGCAAATACACAGAAAGAAAGGAAAATGAAATAATAATAAAAAGAAAGGAGAGACCAGAAAACTCACTGACGAACCAAGAACTCCGGCCAGCAGCTTTGAGCCCAAATCTTTCAAAATTTCTGACACGTAACATCCCTAATCATGTGTTTTCAATAGAAAACACATGATTAAGGGTGTTACGGTCCGAATCATGGGAATTTTGCCTTAGGGTTTTTGGCCGGAAAATTTTAAATTGAAAATTCGAGCAGACCCAGGCAGATTCGAGATATAGGGCTATGAGGGTTGTCTAGAGGAGGCTCAGGCGATCCTACAGTGTAATTTTGGGACCGTTTGGCATGGGTTCCGTCATGGCCGGAAAATGTTTGACGGGATATTCGAGGAGATGGAGGAAGATTTGAGGGATAGTAATGGTGGGAATGGGAAGAGGATGGCCTGGAGCCCTCGTGGTGTCAATTTGGAGTTTATTGGGGATGGTATCGTTTTCCGCCGGCGGCGACTCCGGCGAGGTCTGGAGATACGAGGAAGACTGGTTTTGTTTTTTGATTTTATTAATTCGGTCCGACAATTAAATATTTAACTACGAGAGTCTGTAGGCCGTTGGATCAGACTAAATGAAGGGCTCAGATCGAAGGCGTCGAAACGACGTCGTTTGGACTACTCCATAGGCGGACCGGGTCGCGGGCTCGGGGCTTGGACGGTGGGTGTATTGGGCTGGATTTTGGTTAATAAAAATGTCCCAATTTGAATTAACAGCCCTCTTCTTATACATTTCCCTTTTGTTTTCTTTTCCAATTTGTTCTCTTCTCTTTTTTATTTAATGCTTTCATTTTGTATTTTTTTCTGATTTTATCAAAAATGCTGAAATAAAAACTCACAATCAAATTAACACTAAAAATTAGATTTCTTAATTAATTCCATAATTAAAAATGCAAAGTAATACAAATTTAAACTAAAAATGCGAAACGGACCATTTTTGTTATTTTCTTTATATTTTATTCTAAAACAAATTAACCCCTAATTAATACTAAAAAAATAGGAAATTAAATCTTAAATTCAAATGCGTATTTTTGTATTTTATATGAATTATCATGCACGAATAAAATGCAACAATGATCAGAAAATGACACCAAAATGCACAACGATTGTCAAAAATAAAGAAAAAATCATTTTATTTGAATTTTTGGGAATAATATGCTTAGGGCAAAAATCACGTGCTCATAGGAACCGTACCCACGATCTACAACATGTTTAATTTATTAACATTATTAGAAGTTGTGGCCGGATCACATAAATGTACCCCAGATTTGGAAATTATATGTCACAACTACGTCACGGGAACCGTACCCGTAGCTATGATAATTTTATTATAGCGCGCCTAAAGCAAACTACTAAGGTTCATGTTTATTAACGGCCTAAGCATGATCCTAACATTTAAGAAAATGATGAAAGCAAAACAATTAAATATTCACGGTTTGATTTTTCACATCTAACATCACCCACGACCCAATACAGCCAAAGAAACACGTAAACAATTGCGGTCCAATTTCGATCTTTAAGAATTCAATCTTAACTTTTGTTAAACCAACTCAATAACACTTAATTGAAGATCATATACTAATTGAACATAAATTCAAACAAATTCTAGTAGTATGATCAAACACAGACAATATGATGATATATATACTTGTTACTTTCAAACACATACCGCAAATATATACACGGATTTCAAATCAAAAATCGAACAAATTGCAGCGCCGGAAACTCAAACAAGTGACTCGAACGGAACCTCTTTGATGTGTGTGCTCTAACTGGGTGCGACTTACACGGAAAAGAGCACCGGAACAATAACCTACAGAGGCTAGACGGATCACCGGATTTAACCAAACATTTGACCAGATCTGAAACTCGTCACCAATGGAGAAGAGGAGAGGACAGAAGCTATGAAGCTTCATTGGTCGCCAGCAAGTTGAAGGCGGCTGGACTTGGGGTCGGGAAGTTGTGGTGTTTGGGAGGTTAGTGGTGGTTGGTTGTTGTGGTTAAGAAGCAGCTGCTAGCTTCTTTTGGTGAAGAATAAGAAGGTCGCTGATTTGGAAGTTGTCGGATTTCCGGCGAGCTGGGTGGCGGACGACGGGTCTTGCTGGTGAGAATCAGAAAATGGCGATGGAGGTATTCTAGGGTTGAAGATGATGGCCCATGTTTTTGGTTCTCTGTTAAGAAGAGGACGTTCAGGGGAGGGGTCCTTTCTTTGGTATTTGCGGCTGATTTTTAAACTTAGACTTTAGGGTTCTTTTAATGTCTAGGTCTAGGATTTTAGGGGTATTGGGCTTGGGTTATTATGGGCTAGATCCGAATTGGGCCAAAATTACCTTTGAAAATGGACCTTTAACTCTACTAGACTAAAAATATTAATTCCTAAATAATAACTATAAAATTGTGAAATCAATCCTAATTAAAATAAATTACTAGAATAAAACTAAATACTAAAAGTAAAATTATTTCTGTATATTTTTTTAATTTTATAAAAGATATATAAACTAAAAGTAATATAATATCAATTAGCTAAATAAGAGAAAATATTTTTGTAGTCTTCATTTTTGTGATAAAATAAAGTAAAAGGGTCAAAACTAGTTAAAATAGCGATATTAGACCTAAACTAACTATTTAAATGCTAAAATATGTAAAATCTTGGGGAGCGTCAAATATTACATGTCTACAAATAGGTTCACATATATCCCCATATATACGCTCTAAAAAGGCAGGGGATTCAATGTCAACCTTCATTGGTGATGGTCGAGTGATCATTTTGCCTTGATAACAAGCATCACAAGAAAATTCGTCATTTGTAAGAATCTTCAGGTTCTTTAATGGATGCCCACTCGAATTTTCAGTAATTCGTCTCATCATTATTGTTCCAGGATGGCCCAACGATCATGCCAAAGCACAAAAGTATTTGAATCCGTAGACTTCTGGTTTACGATAGAGTGTGCTTCAACTGTGCTAATTTTTGAATAGTATAAGCCAGAAGATAAAGTCGGTAACTTTCTACAATGCATTTCTGGCCAAAAATATTCTTTGTAATACAAAGATATTCCATATTCATTTCATCTATTGTCTCAACATGATACCTATTTCGGCGGATATCTATAAAACTAAATAAGTTTCTTCGAGATTTGGAGGAGAATAATGTAACGACCCGACCGGTCATTTTGAGATCTAGCACATCGTTCAGCAATTGAAAGTCATGAACAGTTTCATTTCAGGTATATTGACTTGTACGTATGGTCAGAGTTGAATTTCGGGAAATTCAGAGTCAAATTGGAAAGAAACTTTTCATTGCGGCAACCTTAAGTTGAAGAAAATGGCTAAGATTGGAATTTTGAGTAAACGACCTCGGAATTGGGATCTGAAAGTTCCAGCATGTTCGTATTATGATTTCGGACTTGGGCGTATGTCCGGATTTGGTTTTCGATAACCCGTGAGCATTTCGGCGTATATTGTGGAAGTTAGTATTTTAGAAGAATTGCATAAATTTGGGTTGGAAGGCATTTCAGTGTTATAGATATCCGTTTGGGATTCCGAGTCTGGGAATAGCTCCGTATGGTGATTCTGGAGTTGGGAGCGCGATAGGAAGTGAATTCGGATGTCCGGAGGTCATTTTGAAGTCATTTGGCTAAATATAGAAATTTGAAGGTTTTTGAGAAAATACGACCGGAAGTGAAAATTTTGATATCGGGGTCGGAATGCGGTTCCGAAAGATGGTTCAAGTCCGTAATGTCGAATGTGACTTGTGTGCAAAATTTGAAGTCATTCCGGAATAATATTGGTAAGGTTTGAGACACTTAGTCTCTTTTAAGGAAGCTTAAGTTGGAAAAGTCAACCGGATATTGACTTATGTGTTAGAGCACTCGAAATGAGAATTTTATGGTTGGGATAGCTTCGTTAGGTGATTTGGGACTTAGGAGTGTGTCCGGAATAATTTTGTGATGACCGGTGTAGAATTAAGCTTGAATTGGCAAAGTTAGTATTTTGGCGAATTCCGGTTGATAGGTGAGATTTTGATCCGAGGGTCGGAATGGAATTCCGAGAGTTGTTGTAGCTTTGTTATGTCATTTTGGACTTGTTTGCAAAATTTGAGGTCATTCGGACTAGTTTTGACGTGTTTCGGCATCGGATGTGAAAGTTAGAAGTTTCAAAGTTCATAGGCTTGAATCCGAGGTGAATTTAGTATTTTTGCGTTGTTTTTGGTGATTCGAAGGAACAACTAAGTTTGTGTCATATTATGGGACCTGTTAGTATACTTTGTTGGGAGCCCATGAGGCTCGGATAAGTTTTGGAAGAGTTTCTGGAAGAGTTTTACCGTTTTAAGCATAAGCATGTAATGATCTAAAGGTTCATTTTTAGTTCTAGAGATCTAAATTTGATTTCGAGACTTCCAGAATTTTGATAATGAATTATAGGACTGATCTGAAAATTTTGGTCTAATTTCATCAAGTCGCGATTGGGTTTTTGACGCGAAACATGAGTTAACTGTTTAACGAGCGAAATGGGTATTGAAATGGGCAAACGAGCTTCGAATTGAGTTTCTATTGAAGGACAGTGTTCGTATTATTATTTGTGACTCATAGGAACAAGAATCATCGAATTCCGAGTTCGTATGATGGAGTTAGAGCCATTTTAATGAAAAATAAAAGTGCTGCAATTTTCTGTGGCTGCTGCATTTTTTAGCAGCGTGAACAGTAACCCCGCGCGTGAACAGTAACCGCGCGGGTGAACAGTGACCACGTGCGTGAACAGTACCACGCGGGTGAATAGTAATTCCGAAAAATCTTGGCAGTGAGTTTATATCCGCGATTTTTGGGTCATTTTCCTCCATTTTTGAGCATCTTGAGAGCTTTTTGGGAGCAAATGAAGAGGGTTTCGAAGAGGATTGATTGGAGGTAAGATATTTGAACTTAAAACTCGATTATATTGTGAAATTGGTCTAGAAATTCATGGAAATTAAGCCTAAAATTGATGAACTAGGGCTTGAGTTTTTTATATTTCAAATTGGTATTTGATAGGTCATTTGAGCTCGGATTTGGGAGTTCTTGGTATGTATGGACTCGTCGCGAGACGAGGAATCCGGTAATGTGAGTTTTGTAATTTTTCGAGAAGCAGGCCCGGGGCTCGGGTTTTTGCTAATTTCGAGAATTTTGGTATTTTTCGATTGTTTTGATTGGCCTTTGTTCCCTTATCATATTATGACATATTCGTTCTGATTTTGGATAGATTCGATGCACATGGAGGCCAATTCGAGGGCAAAGGCGTCGCGAGCTAAAGAAGTAGCCGGTTTGAGGTGAGTAATGAGTGTAAATGATGTCCTGAGTGTTTGAAACCCCAGATTGCACATCATAGTGCTATATTGAGGTGAGACACGCGCTGGATGAAGAGCGCGAGGTCCTTTACTACTGTGGATTGTGACTTGGTTCATCCCGTATTGATGATTTTACTGCATATTTGATTGAAATTGATTTGTTATCATCATGATTTGGGTTGTCTGTCATATTTGGGCTTCGTGCCAATTATTTGAATCTTTCGGGAATTTTATCACTATTTCCTCACTGTTTCGACTTATATTTAAACTCAGTCCTGTTGATGATTATTGTTTTACAAACTCAGCCACTTTTATACAGATTTGAAACTCAAATGATATTTCTAAATGATATTTTGGGCTGAGAACTACTGTTTTACAAATGCCCAAAGGGCTTGTGATAATTTTCGGACTGAGTGAGGCCAAGGGCCATATGTGAGGATATGCTGAGTGATACGAGGCCGAGGGTCTGAGTTACTATTTATGTCACGCGGTGGCTTGAGTGATGTGAGGAGGCTTTCAGGCCTTATGAGTGATGTGAGGAGGCTTTCAGGCCTTATGAGTGAAGTGAGAAGGCTTTCAGGCCTTATGTTATTATTGCGCTTGGGCTGTAGGAGCCCCTCCGGAGTCTGCACACCCACAGTGAGCGCGGGTACCCATGTGATTTGAGACACTGGTAACAATGACACTGTATGATGCAATTTGGTCAGGTAACAATGACTGACCAGGACAGTGGTAATAATGACACTGTATGATGCAATTTGGTCAGGTAACAATGACTGACCAGGAATAAGACCGTGAGGTCAGGTAACAATGGCTGACTAGGAACTAATTTGTGCCCGAGGGGCTGGTACTATTCTATATGATTGCCCGAAGGGCGAGGTTTATATGTTCATTTTGCATACTCACTTGTCTTTTACTTGTTTAATTGTGGTATTTGTGCCCGAGGGGCGGATTTCTGTGCATAGCGGCACTAATTATTTTGAAATTATTTCACAACTGTTGAAAAGATCATTTTCAAAAGAGGTTTAAAACTGAGCCAAGGTATTTTCTAAAGAATTCACAGTTTCACTGATTTTTCTCAAGGAGTTTTACATTGCTTCTATATAGCATGTTGGTTGCTTTACGTGTTTTCTTGCTACTCAGTTATTATTTACCTTTATTACTCACTGAGTTGGAGTACTCACTTTACTCCCTGCACCTTGCGTGCAGTTGCAGGTATTTGTTCACCCGGTAGCGGGTATTGACTGCATGGAGGTAGAGTTGTAGAGGTTTTAGCGAGGTGACTGCCAGCGTTCGCAGCACCACTGTCTTTCTATGTTATTCATTATTCTTGTTCAGTGTATTTCTAGACTGTAAAGTGGAAATTTTATCCTTATAGATGCTCGTGACTTGTGACACCCCGGTTAGGGCTGTGTCGGGCTGGACTTCCGCATTATTATCTATATTTGTGTTAATTAACTACTTTAAAAGATGAATTGGGTTAGACTGGTTGGCCTTGTCTTCAAGAGAGGCGCCATCACGACCGGGTTCGGGAATTGGGTTGTGACAAGTTGGTATCAGAGCCTAGGTTAATTGGTCTCGCGAGTCATGAGCTGGTATAGTAGAGTCTCACGGATCGGTACGGAGACGTCTGTATTTATCCTCGAGAGGCTGCAGAACCTTTAGGAAAACTTCATATTCTTGAATTCTTATCGTGCGTTCTTGATTCAGCTTTAAAAGTAACTCTTGAAATTCCTTCGACGTGTTCGCATGCGCACATGAGCGCTCAGTATTAGACGTGCCTTGATGGCTTGTGATTCCCTGATTGAGGGGCGAGACGTGATCTCTATGAGTTAATGTTGGGCCAGTCTGAAGGACTTGAGGCCGGATCTTTTCCTACGGCTTGAGCACTGAGGTGCTGATTGTGTGAGCAAGTGTTTTGAACTTATATGTCTGGTATTGCCCCTATTAGTGGGAATGACGGCTAGGTAGCAATGTGATGGGTATGTTAGTACTGCAAGATGTTTCTATATGTCTTGGAAGTGTCGAGGAAGATCTGCTGGATGATAGGTGAACTATTAAGTGTATGATTTCCATTGTGATTAGAGGTGTAGCTCCGAGTTATGGGTGTGAAGAATCTTTTCAAGTCTCCTGTTTGGAGTGAAGTAAATTTCATATTACAGGATGAGTTTAGACCCAGGAAGACTAAGTGATTGTGTAATGTGTACGACGGTGGAAGGTATACAAAAATGTTAATTGGAGGCAAAGTAGGTGGGTTATCTCATGTGGAATAATCTACGTAGGTGTGTTCCTTATAATGTTGAGTAGAGAGTTTCTTTTCTACTAACAGGGTGTGTGTTGAGATTTGAATTTGACTCTAATTGAGAAATTTGAGTTGATTGTCACGAGAATGAAAGTGATCTTAGTAGTGGAATTGAGGTATTTTACGGTCTGTGTTACCTAAGCTTGTGAAGAATTTTTGTTGAACTAGCTGTAGTAATATGGCAATATTTCTGAGTTTGATGACCTGCATGGCCTGGTTGAATTAGAGGAATTTAGTTATGATAGCTTGATTAGGAGAAAATGGATTTCCAAGTGTTCTTGATGGTTTCTACCATGGTTTAAAATAGATACTTTCTACAGGTATGGGGAACGTGTTGTGTATTGTGAGTTCCTATATATTTCTTCATTATTGATGGGGTACGAAGGTTTTGGAGTGAGGTTCTGTTTAATGTGGAGTTTCCTACTGGTAATTGGTTGGTTTGAGTGGTTATGGTGATCGAGAATGGTGTTGCGAGTATACGAGTTGTGTAGTATGTTATGCGATTATATCTAGGGTTATTGTTATGGCTTGACACAGTTTGTTCAGACTTATACAGTGTGTGTATGTGAGATTCGGGTCTTGAAAAGAATTCTGGATGTTAGAAATTGGGCTCCAAGGATTTGGGGTAAGGTTAAAGTAATATTTATTATTCACTACAATGAGTTTAATGGGTTTCGAATAATTGGTTCCAATTTTTTTTATGAATTATATGCCCTACCGGTATGAGGGTTAGTTATGTGCTATGGAAAAAAAATGTTTACGAAATTTATAGAGAAGAAGAAAGAAAGGAAATTGAAAACTGCAGTTGGCACAATGTGAAATATTTAAACCGGGCTGCAAGCCGCAGTGGGGGTTATGTAAGGACAAGGTCCTTGTGGTAAATAATTATGAGTTTAAAGTTTTCCTTTGTAAAGTTTAATTCGTACGATAATATTAAAGGGAGTCATGCCAGTTAGGTTGATTTGATAATTCTTGTATATTTTATGTTCATATTCAGCCATTTTCGTACTGTAAATATTGAGTTTTAGCTTATGAGATGAGTTCCCAGGTGGCGTTAAATGTGACTCATTAATCCGAGTAAGTAATAATGAGGTCTTCATGCCTCACATTCTGTTGTCAGTATTGTGAAAATTTGAAATGAGATGGTGGTTAATATGAGATTTATTGATAATGATGGAGTTATTTATGAACAACTATTAAGACAAAAAATGTGGTTATGATCATACAAATGATGTGTTTCATGTCAAAATATCATTGTGATAATGTCGGGCTTGTAATGCGGAGATTAGTGTTATTGATATACTTGTGGTACTTGTTGGGTTGTGGACATGCTGTTAGGAGTTGTTTTGGTGTTACTCTGACAGGTGGATAGGCCCAATTACAAGGGAGACTCTGCCGAAATATTTGAAAAATCTGGGAGTTAGTCAAATTTTGGGGACTTAAGAAAGTTGAAATGTTGGAAGAATATCTAAGATCTATATGAAGTCGTTCGGTTCATTTGGTTGTGGATTGTGGGGTGTTGTCCCGGCTATGGTGGTAGTTCTTTCATGTTATGAGAAGAAATGACTTATTACGGGCCCAGGAAAGGCTATCAGCCTAGTTCAGTGCGAGCAGAATCGACCTGAAGTGGGTGAATGAATTTAAATAGGATTATGGGCTTCATGTGAGTCAGATGTGTTCATTTTAGTATAGCGCTCCTCAACGAGGGGTGTTGGAATATCATATGTTGTTCCGTGTTCGTCAACTCATGTAAAATTTTGATTGTGCCATGTGTGCTATGAAACGACTTGATAAATTCCTATTCTCTGGGGAAAAGTCCATATTAGTTGTGTGAGTTGTGCAGTCTATTCCTGGATCATTTCCTTATGTATCTTGTTCGCATTATGGCCTATTGGCGTATTTTTGCATCTTGTGAGACCGTTGGTCATTGTCTGTGGTGATTGGTTGTCTGAGGAGCTCGTACTAGGTGAGGCGAGACTATTGGTATCGGGGACCATTGCAGTGGGATTATGTGAGGTATATTACAGGGCAATTACCAGTATTTGGGTAGTAATGAGGTGATGATTTTAGTCAAAAAGGAGAGAATTAGTGTTTGGTTAACTCTGCAATTGGTTAGAAATTTATGCACATCTCCTCCATTGTGGTTGTATCGTCAGCATTATAACAGAATGTATAAGTATATCATCATATGCATTGGGAGCATCAGAGTCATAGAATTTTGGCTATTAAGGTTCATGGAGTGTCATTGTGGTTAGATGGTGAATTATGCGATGCATGGTGCTAATTCAACAAAGGTACGCAGTCGTGTTCTGGTACCTCGTGTGGTAGTTGATACAGTGTTTATATACAGGGAACAGGTCTGGCAAAGAATTTCAGGCGTTGGAATTGGGTTCTGAGCTTATTGTATGGATAAAAGAGGATATCTACAGATTTGATCAAACAAATGTGTCCATATAAGTTGTGGTAGCACAGGCAGGTGCACGAGGTGTTAAACAGTGATTTCAGATAACTTAAGAGTAGTTCTTGGAACGTTCGAGGACGAACGTCTATTTAAGTGGGGGAGAATGTAACGACCCGACCGGTCGTTTTGAGCTCTAGCGCGTCGTTCAGCAGTTGGAAGTCATGAACAGTTTCATTTTCAGGTATATTGACTTGTACGTATGGTCAGAGTTGCATTTCGGGAAATTCGGAGTCAAATTGGAAAGAAACTTTTCATTGCAGCAACCTTAAGTTGAAGAAAATGGCTAAGATTGGAATTTTGAGTAAACGACCTCGGAATTGGGATCTGGAAGTTCCAGCATGTTCGATGATGATTTCGGACTTGGGCGTATGTCCGGATTTGGTTTTGGATAACCCGTGAGCATTTCGGCGTATATTGTGGAAGTTAGTATTTTAGAAGAATTGCATAAATTTGGGTTGGAAGGCATTTCAGTGTTATAGATATCCGTTTGGGATTCCGAGTATGGGAATAGCTCCGTATGGTGATTCTGGAGTTGGGAGCGCGATCGGAAGTGAATTCGGATGTCCGGAGGTCATTTTGAAGTCATTTGGCTAAATATAGAAATTTGAAGGTTTTTGAGAAAATACGACCGGAAGTGAAAATTTTGATATCGGGGTCGAAATGCGGTTCTGAAATATGGGGTAAGTCCGTAATGTCGAATGTGACTTGTGTGCGAAATTTGAAGTCATTCTGGAATGATTTTGGTAAGGTTTGAGACACTTAGTCTCTTTTAAGGAAGCTTAAGTTGGAAAAGTCAATCGGATATTGACTTATGTGTTAGAGCACTCGAAATGCGAATTTTATGGTTCGGATAGCTTCGTTAGGTGATTTGGGACTTAGGAGTGTGTCCGGAATAATTTTTGTGATGACCGGTGTAGAATTAAGCTTGAATTGGCAAAGTTAGTATTTTGGCGAATTCCGGTTGATAGGTGAGATTTTGATCCGAGGGTCGGAATGGAATTTCGAGAGTTGTTGTAGCTTCGTTATATCATTTTGGACTTGTCTGCAAAATTTGAGGTCATTCGGACTAGTTTTGACGTGTTTCGGCATCGGATGTGAAAGTTAGAAGTTTCAAAGTTCATAGGCTTGAATCCGAGGTGAATTTAGTATTTTTGCGTTGTTTTTGGTGATTCGAAGGAACAACTAAGTCTGTGTCATATTATGGGACTTGTTAGTATACTTTGTTGGGAGCCCATGAGGCTCGGATAAGTTTTGGAAGAGTTTTTGGAAGAGTTTTACCGTTTTAAGCATAAGCATGTAATGATCTAAAGGTTCATTTTTAGTTCTAGAGATCCA
This sequence comes from Nicotiana tabacum, assembly GCF_000715075.1. Taxonomy (NCBI): domain Eukaryota; kingdom Viridiplantae; phylum Streptophyta; class Magnoliopsida; order Solanales; family Solanaceae; genus Nicotiana; species Nicotiana tabacum. Next base: position 137,600,024 of record NC_134090.1, read on the forward strand.
AATTTGATTTCGAGACTTCCGGAATTTTGATAATGAATTATAGGACTGATCTGAAAATTTTGGTCTAATTTCATCAAGTCGCGATTGGGTTTTTGACGCGAAACATGAGTTAACTGTTTAACGAGCGAAATGGGTATTGAAATGGGCAAACGAGCTTCGAATTGAGTTTTTATTGAAGGACTATGTTCGTATTATTATTTGTGACTCATAGGAACAAGAATCATCGAATTCCGAGTTCGTATGATGGAGTTAGAGCCATTTTAATGAAAAATAAAAGTGCTGCAATTTTCTGTGGCTGCTGCATTTTTTAGCAGCGTGAACAGTAACCCCGCGCGTGAACAGTAACCGCGCGGGTGAACAGTGACCACGTGCGTGAACAGTACCACGCGGGTGAATAGTAATTCCGAAAAATCTTGGCAGTGAGTTTATATCCGCGATTTTTGGGTCATTTTCCTCCATTTTTGAGCATCTTGAGAGCTTTTTGGGAGCAAATGAAGAGGGTTTCGAAGAGGATTGATTGGAGGTAAGATATTTGAACTTAAAACTCGATTATATTGTGAAATTGGTCTAGAAATTCATGGAAATTAAGCCTAAAATTGATGAACTAGGGCTTGAGTTTTTGATATTTCAAATTGGTATTTGATAGGTCATTTGAGCTCGGATTTGGGAGTTCTTGGTATGTATGGACTCGTCGCGAGACGAGGAATCTGGTAATGTGAGTTTTGTAATTTTTCGAGAAGCGGGCCCGGGGCTCGGGTTTTTGCTAATTTCGAGAATTTTTGTATTTTTCGATTGTTTTGATTGGCCTTTGTTCCCTTATCATATTATGACATATTCGTTCTGATTTTGGATAGATTCGACGCACATGGAGGCCAATTCGAGGGTCAAAGGCGTCGCGAGCTAAAGAAGTAGCCGGTTTGAGGTGAGTAATGATTGTAAATGATGTCCTGAGGGTTTGAAACCCCAGATTGCACATCATAGTGCTATATTGAGGTGAGACACGCGCTGGATGAAGAGCGCGAGGTCCTTTACTACTGTGGATTGTGACTTGGTTCATCCCGTATTGATGATTTTACTGCATATTTGATTGAAACTGATTTGTTATCATCATGATTTGGGTTGTCTGTCATATTTGGGCTTCATGCCAATTAATTGAATCTTTCGGGAATTTTATTACTATTTCCTCACTGTTTCGACTTATATTTAAACTCAGTCCTGTTGATGATTATTGTTTTACAAACTCAGCCACTTTTATACAGATTTGAAACTCAAATGATATTTCTAAATGATATTTTGGGCTGAGAACTACTGTTTTACAAATGCCCAAGGGGCTTGTGATGATTTTCGGACTGAGTGAGGCCAAGGGCCATATGTGAGGATATGTTGAGTGATACGAGGCCGAGGGCCTGAGTTACTATTTATGCCACGTGGTGGCTTGAGTGATGTGAGGAGGCTTTCACGCCTTATGAGTGAAGTGAGGAGGATTTCAGGCCTTATGAGTGAAGTGAGAAGGCTTTCAGGCCTTATGTTATTATTGCGCTTGGGCTGTAGGAGCCCCTCCGGAGTCTGCACACCCATAGTGAGCGCGGGTACCCATTTGATTTGAGACAGTGGTAACAATGACACTGTATGATGCAATTTGGTCAGGTAACAATGACTGACCATGAATAACACCGTGAGGTCAGGTAACAATGGCTGACCAGGAACTAATTTGTGCCCGAAGTGCTGGTGTTATTCTATATGATTGCCCGAAGGGCGAGGTTTATATGTTCATTTTGCATACTCACTTGTCTTTTACTTGTTTAATTGTGGTATTTGTGCTCGAGGGGCGAATTGCTGTGCATAGTGGCACTAATTGTTTTGAAATTATTTCACAACTGTTGAAAAGATCATTTTCAAAAGAGGTTTAAAACTGAGCCAAGGTATTTTCTAAAGAATTCACAGTTTCACTGATTTTTCTCAAGGAGTTTTACACTGCTTCTATATAGCATGTTGGTTGCTTTACGTGTTTTCTTGCTGCTCAGTTATTATTTACCTTTATTACTCACTGAGTTGGAGTACTCACTTTACTCCCTGCACCTTGCGTGCAGTTGCATGTATTTGTTCACCCGGTAGCGGGTATTGGCTGCATGGAGGCAGAGTTGTAGAGGTTTTAGCAAGGTGACTGCCAGCGTTCGCAGCACCACTGTCTTTCTATGTTATTCATTATTCTTGTTCAGTGTATTTCTAGACTGTAAAGTGGAAATTTCATCCTTATAGATGCTCGTGACTTGTGACACCCCGGTTAGGGCTGTGTCGGGCTGGACTTCCGCGTTATTATCTATATTTGTGTTAATTAACTACTTTAAAAGAAGAATTGGGTTAGACTGGTTGGCCTTGTCTTCAAGAGAGGCGCCATCACGACCGGGTTCGGGAATTGGGTCGTGACAAATAATGCATTGTCTATAATAAGTTTTGTTCCCTTAGATAGAAACATAATGGCTCTTTCGGAGCCTTTAATCAAACTTATATTACCAGAAATTGTTGAAACATTTGCTTTTTCCTTATGCAAATAAGAAAAATATTTCTGATCCTTGAATATGACATGAGTTGTTCCACTATCAATAACACAAATATCTTCATGATTTGTCTTTGATCCAAACATAATTTTAGGATTATCCATATTCTTCAAAGTGACATAAATAAAATATATTATAGTAAACATCATTAACAAAGCATAACTTTTATAACAATTACATAACCATACTATCTATTACAAACAACAAAAATTAAAATGTTTACATTTCTACAGATTCACCATCGATTACATGACTTATTTCTACTTCTGGGAGTACAAAGTAATCAGCTAGATCCAAATGCATGAAGCCTAAATTATCTTCAGAAATAAAATTTGCTTCAGCATTTTTCTCTGTCTTCTTCAGGGAGGCTTGATAAAGCTCAACCAGGTGCTTTGGCGTACGGAAGGTACGTGACCAATGCCTTTTTCCTCCACATCTATAGCATGCATTTTCTGCATTTGGTGCTTGCACCGCTTCATGCTTTTGTTCCTTCCTTTTCTACTGCTAGTGGCGAGGAGGGTTCTTTGGTGCATTATTATTACCATGATTAGAGTTTCTTCCCCAACCACGGCCATGACCACGACTAGGGCCACGACCTCTTCCATGTCTAGCTTGGTGGAAGTTCGTCTCATTCACTCCAGGGAATGGACAAGAAGCAGTATGTCGACTTTCATGGTTTTTCATTAATAGCCCATTATGTTGCTCGGCTATTAGAATATATGAGATAAACTCAGAATACTTTTTAAATCTCATCTCTCGATATTTCTGCTGCAGGAGCATATTCGAGGCGTGAAAAGTGGTGAAAGTTTTCTCCAACATATCATAATCAGTAATATTATCACCACACAATTTCAATTGGGAAATAATTCTGAACATAGCAGAATTATACTCACTTATAGATTTAAAATCTTGTAGCCTTAGATGAGTCCAATCATATCGTGCCTGTGGAAGAGCGACCATCTTCAGGTAGTCATATTTATGTTTCAAATTATTCCACAGTATGACTGAATCTTTAACAGTAAGATATTCCATTTTCAGGCCCTCATCAAGGTGGTGGCGCATGAATATCATTGCTTTGGCACGGTCTTGGTTTGATGCTTGATTTTTGTCTTTGATGATGTCTGCCAGACCCATCGCATCAAGATGAATTTCAGCATCAAGCACCTAAGACATGTAGTTTTTTCCCGATTTATCCAGGGCTACAAATTCAAATTTAGAAAGATTTGACATTATTTAGGAAAAGAAAGTTCTTACCTCTAATTGTTTAACCCAAAAAATGGTTTTCAAGGTCAAAGTAATAATTTTATATGACGGGCCACAAGCAACCGATTCAATCCAAAAGATATAAAATTTTGTTAATACAACATGATAGAGAGGTGGAAAATAAATTCAATGACAGATAATATAATAAAAATAAAGCAGAGAAGAAAGAATTCTTATTGAATGATCCTTAATAGGATAATGAGCCGAACAGAGCTTGAAGGGCCGAATTATGGCTAACTTGGGAGCAAGATGTTATGAATTACAATGTATAGAATTGTAGAGAAGAAAATAATATTTCTCTGATGGTGGTAAAAGTATGTCTATTTATAGGGCTAAATCTAAGTAACTAGTCTCCTTGAATTTTGGGTCCATTATGAGCATTTATTCAATCCATCCATTACTTTTGGAAGACTTGTAACAGCTGTGTAAATGCTGAAATTCCGTAACTGATGAGTTAATTTCATAACTGATGAGTTAATTCCGTAATTAATGAGTCAATCTCGTGCCTGTTGAGTCAATCCTATGCTTGTTGAGTCAATCCCGTGCATGTTGAGTCAATCTCGTGCCTGTTGAGTCAATCTCGTGCCTGTTGAGTCAATCTCATAATTGATTGCCTTGTTCTGACCGTTACAATCATTTATTGCATTTATTAATAATTGATTTGTAACTAATGGTGTAATGATGGTAAATCCCATATAATCCGGGATTAATTTATTCCTTCCTCATTTCTAATTATGAGATATTCTCCCACGTTTGATTTGGGTTATTTTATGATGATCAGTTCTGGGGCTAACAGGCACGATATGAGTATGTTCGCTCCCATGGGTGTTTCACATATCATCTTTATATGTCATTCTTCATTTTTCTTTAAACTTTACTAACACATGTCGCCATTTAATAGACTCACATGACGAGTCTAATTTTTACTAATACAGATAGTCCCCCCACTTTCCGGTTACTCACTATGATGTGACCGGGAAGTGGAAGATTTTATTCTTTTCATCCTTGCCTCTGCCTCATTAAAAACCTTGCCAGAAAAACCCAATAGGGACAAAAATCGGGCGAAGGAAAAAAGAGTGCAGAACTTAAATATTCAGATGATAACTTCGTCGCTTATGTTCTTTTCGTCAATAATCGGTTGGTTTACCCCTGTCTTGTTTCGAGGTTTGAAGACAAATCTTTGCCTTATGTTTGCAAAGTTTGATATATATATTTCGGCTTTATTTTCTGCCTATTTTAATGTTTGGGTTTTTGTTTCACCCGTTAATTTTGCATTAAAAATGCTTCAATGCTCCGTGACTTTTTTGAATAAGCACGAATTATAAAAGAGGGCCCTTTTATGAATGACACTTAATGAAGAAGGCGTCTCAACTTCATAATGGTGTAAATATACAAAAGAGAGATAGGAATTTTCACATGTTTTTCTTTAACAATGTTTTGAAGGAAGTTTTTACATTTAACTTTCATAACATTTCACATGTGTTTGTGTATCGTTTATAACTCATTTTGCAACTGTTTTTTCTTTTAACAGATTCAATATAAGCTTGCACTTGTAACTGTTTTTCTTTTGCAACAGTTTTTTTTTGAATTAGTACAAGGAGATAACTATTTTTGTTTATAACAGTTTTAAATATAAGGGTATTAAATATAAGGGTATGAATTTTTACCCATAACTATTTTTATTGATAACAGTTTTCAAATGAATACAAGGGTACTGCTTTTTCATCTGTAACTGTTTTCAGTTACAACAATTTTTGAGTAAGTACAAAGATGTGCATTTTACCCATAACTAATATTCTGCCTTTAACCTTTTTTGAAACATTTGTTTATATTTACGAATATGTTTTCAAAGGTTTTCGAGTCAGGCTTGTGTTTTTGGCTCGTGACTTTGCTCTTAACTTTCGATTTGTTGGGTAGACCTTAGGCTTCACTTGAATTTTGAATTTTCTAGTCTTCTTTGTCTTCCATATATATAGTCCCCAAGTGTTAGAGCTTTGAAGTAAGAAATCTCGAGCATTTGATTATTCCTTCGACGTGGTCCATTTCCTGAAAATGAAAAACATACGGGACTCGGAGGTATATATTTAGATGATGACTGCTTACCCCCCCCCCCTTTTTTTACCAGAAGGGTTGTAACCTAGACCGGGATTAATACAGTGTTCCTCGTGTCTTTCGGGTCTAATATCATCATTTGGTATTTTAGAGAATTTATCCGAGTACTAATTTTTCTTGGCACTTTAGAAAATTATTTGAGTGCTCATACTTAGTCTTTTAGACTTAAAATATATATTTGGATGCATCGTTACATGTGCAATGTCTTAATGTTGCACCTTTGGGTGTCTAAATTTTATATAAAAGAGAGTTCTTTTATATACTTTAAACGCTATGAAGAGGACGTCTCCTTTTCATTCAGGCGTAAAATAGGATTGATTGATCCGAGTAGACTTTTAGTCTGAGGGAATATTAATCCCGGTAGGATTTACAAGAGTATTGACCCCATTAAAATTTATGGGAGTATTGACCCCGGTAAGACATTGAGTTTGAGGGAGTATTGATCCCAAATAAATATATATCTTAGTAGATTTGTCCTGAAGAGACATTTAATCTGATTGGATTTTGAATCTAAATTGGAGTATATGAACATACTTCCAAATAGAGAGGGACACATGTCCGAAATAATATTTGAGATTTACGGAATAATCAATCCGAGTCATAATACAATTAGCCATTAAGAAAGTCTTAGATATTTAGCTTGAATGGTCGTTGTTGGACTGAATATAAATCGGGTGTTTGTTCAAAGTGAACTTTATTCTGGTGGCTTATTTGCATACATTTATCTTGACTTAGATGTAATACTCTCGTTTTTTATCGTGGGATTCTTGACTCTGACATGGAGTTCTTGATCCTTTTTGTGTACGTGTAGTATATGTATTTTTGAAGAACTCATTCAACATTGTTTGAATTGTTTATGGTTGATATGAGTAATACAACTAACTGAGTTGAGCTGGTAAATAATGTCAGGTCAAATTGACTAATCTTCAAGTATGAGCAATCTCCCTAGTGTTTGAGTTTTGAGGTATGAGAACTCAAATACTGGGATCATAATTTGACAGTTCGCGGTCTAATAGTCCCCAGTAAGATAGTTAGTTTCGATATTGATGGACATTCAAATGGTCCAGTTCCAACATAGGGATGGTACCGAAGCTCTTTTTATCAAATATTTTGTACTCTGGCCGGGAACTACGGAGGTTCCAAAATGTTGTCGAGGATCATGCCATATCTTGATTTGAGCTATTCATACTGACTTTAATGAGTTTTTGATTTGAAGCCTTATTATCGGAGTAATTTTTACTGCTTTCTTTATAAATTTCTCGCATCATATATTTTGTTTGTTTGGTCCATGTGTCATATTAGCTTTTGGAGCCTTGAATATTCTCAAATATAATTCTCCTCCAACAAGGCAGGTAGTACGATCGAGAGCATGCTTATATTTGGGTAAAGTCCCATTCTGCAAGTAATATAAATGAATTTATTATGCCAATTCCAAATTAAATTAGTCAGGCTTACCTCATTTTCATTCTAATTGATGATAGATCAGGAATCGCCTAAATAAGAGATGGCTCGATCCCGAGACTGTTTGATCCGAAAACGATATTTCTCAATAAGTGCCTGGAGTTGCTTTCTAAGTCAGTGATATCAGCAGTAGATCTGAGACTAACACATCCGGCTCGATTTTCTTGGGCTGCATAGTTTTCTTGGATTTGATCAATCGTTAAATCAATATTTTTTCTCTGAGTCCCCAAGCTAATTTAAGCCATGTAGCATATGTTTCATACTCGGCTTTGTTGTTAGTAATAAAATAACTTTTATGAATTATCTAACTACTTTCCCTGATAGGCATTAAGCATTGCCCCTAACTCGGGAGGTTTAGTACTTGTGGACCTAATTGTGTAGAAGGTCCAGATCCCGAGAATTATCCCAAAAATAACATGTTTGGGTAATATGTTCGAGCTAAGATTAATCATGAAATCTTCTAAATTTGTGATTTTATAGTCGTACGTGACTGATAAACAATATCATATTCACTTAGTTCGACTACTCATTTAGCTAGCATTCCTGACAGTTCATGTTTATGCAAAATATTGCGTAATAAAAATATAGTGACTAAGGGAATTGAATGACAGTGAAATAAAGCCTTAGATTTAGGGAAACTACAATTAATGCCAACTTATCAAAATGTAGATATGTAGTTTCCATATCTAAGAGCATTTTATAATAGATAGGAGAATGTGTACCTTTATCTTCTTGAATTAAAATTGCATTTACCGAGACATCCGAGATAATTTGGTGCACTGGCATCATCTTTCTCCTCAGAATTTTGAAAGTAACGATGCATTGTTGTTAGATGGCAAGTTTGAATGATTCGACTTTTCGGACTAAACCGATCTTTCGAAGATCTGTAACTTTATCTTTTATGATTTGACTCTAGTTTCTTCTTTTGCTTAGCCGGATTATACCGTGGGTCAATATTGGGCATATAAACCTTTTCCTCTTGTGGTACACCTGCTATGTTAGCATGGAGGTGTGACGACCCGACCCGTTGTCTCATGAGTTACCGCCCCGTTTTCCCCATTTCCTATTTCTTTATGCTTCATTATCAGTGTTGGGTGTGAACGAGTTGATTTGGATTGGTTTTAGTAGGAAATGAGACACTTAGTCTCTTTAAGGAAGGTTTGTTTTGGAAAAGTCAATCGAACATTGACTTATGTGTTATAGGGCTAGGATTTGAATCCCGATGATTCGGTTAGCTTCGGGGGATGATTTATGACTTAGGAGCGCGATCAGAATGCATTTTGGAAGTCCGTGGAAGGATTTGGCTTGAATTGGCGAAGTTAGTATTTTGGCGAATTCCGCTTGATAGGTAGGATTTCGAGAGTCGGAATGGAATTCCGAGAATTGATGTAGCTTCGTTAGGTGATTTTGGATATGTGTGCAAAATTTCAGGTCATTCGGACGTGTTTTGGTCGGGTGTTTGATCGAAAGTGTATTTCGGAAGTTTTTAGAAAATTAGGCTTGAATTCGATGAGTTTTGGGTAATTTGATGCTGTTTGAGGTGTTTTGATGATTGGAAGAGGTTTGAATAATGTTATGAATTATGTTGGCATGTTTGGTCGGGGTCCCATGAGGCTCGGATAAGTTTTGGAAGAGTTTTTGGAAGATTTTTGTCGTTTCAGCATAAGCATGTAATGATCCAAAGGTCCATTTTTAGTTCTAGAGATCGAAATTTTATTTCGAGATTTCCAGAATTTAAATAATGAATTATAGGAGTGATCTGGAAAGTTTGGTTTAATTTCATCAAGTCGCGATTGGGTTTTTGACACGAAACATGAGTTAATTGTTTAACGAGCGAAATGGGTATTGAACTGAGTAAATGAGCTCCGAATTGAGTTTCGACTGAAGGGCTATGTTTGTATTATTATTTGTGACTCATAGGAACAAGAATCATCGAATTCTGAGTTCGTATGATGGAGTTAGAGCCTTTTTAGTGAAATGAAAAGCTGCTGCAATTTTTTGGGCAGTTTCTGCATTTTTCGCACGTGTGAACAGTAACCGCACCTGCGTGAACAGTATCCGTGTACAGTACCATGTACAGTAAATATGAATATTATCTGTGTACAGTACATATGAACAGTGCCCCCGTATACAGTACCCATGAACAGTACCCATGAATAGTGAAATGTGTGAACAGTAACCGCGAAAATTTCTGAAGAGTGTATGATTCGGGCAGTCCAAGAGTTTTCTCATTTTTGGAGTTATGGAGCTCGAATTGAAGCGATATTTGAAGCAATTTTCACCATATGGATTGGGGTAAGTGTTTTATATCCAAAAGTGATTATATTTAATGATTTCATGGTTATTTTCATCAAGAATTAGTGAATCAAATGGAAGAAATTGGAGAAAATTTGTAAACTTTTCAAAAACGAAAATTCTAGATTTGGAGGCCGAATTGTTATCGGAATTTAGTAATTTTGGTATGGTTGGACTCGTGGTTAAATGGGTTATCGGATTTTGTGAGTTTCGTTGAATTTTGAAGCGTGGGTCCGAGGGCCTGGTTTGAGTAATTTCGGGATTTTGATGTTAAATTGGATATCTTCGAGTGGGCTTCGCTCCTTTAGCATATTTTAATAATTATGTACTGATTGTGGCTAGATTTGGAGCATCCGGAGGTCGATTCGTGCGGGCGAGGCATCGCGGGCTAGATTTTGGACCGAATCGAGGTGAGTAATTGATGTAAATGATGTCCTGAGGGTTTGAAACCCCGGAATTTCACATCGTAACGCTATATTGAGGTGACTTGCACGCCGGATAATGGGCGTGGGGTAGAGCACCGTTGGGGATTGTGACTTGGTCCGTCCCGAGAGATATTTTACTACATTTTTGGTTGAGACGTATACTTTATTATTGTGAATTGGGCTTGTTGCCATGCTTGGGGCCTTGTGCCGACCTGTAGAACCCTTAGGGGATTTTTGACTAGTTTTTCTCACTTATTTTGTTAAAGAATTTATATCCTCAGTCATGTTTCCAATTGTAGGCTTCTTGCCAATTATTTGAATCCTTCAGGAATTGATATCACTGCTTTCGCATATTTTGCATATCATTTGACCTCAGTCCAAGGTTTTAAATACTGTTTTGCAAAGTCAGCCATTTTTCTAAGATTTGAAAACTTAAATGATATTTCTAAATGATATTTCGGGCTGAGAACTACTGTTTTACAAATGCCCAAGTGGCTTATGATGATTTCTGGACTGAGCATGGATTAGGCTGCACGCCGCAGCAGTGTTATATTGATGTTGAGGCCGAGAGCCTGGTTGATTACATTGATATTGAGGCCGAGAGCCTGGTTGATTACATTGATATTGAGGCCGAGAGCCTGGGTGATTATACTGATATTGATATGAGGCCGAGGGCCAAGATTTGATGCCACGAGATGGCTTGATATTGCGCTTGGGCTGTAGGAGCCCTTCCGGAGTCTGTACACACCCCCAGTGAGCGCCGTCGGCGATAAATAAATATGGATGACTCGGGCTGCACGCCGCAGTGGGTACTAGAGTGTACTATCATATGCATTGAATTGCACTCATGCATTTGTTTTTATCTGTTATACCTGTCTCAGTATTTGGTACTCTGACTTAATTGACTTGTTGCTTCACTATTTGTTATTCTAAACTGCCAGTTATAGCTTACTTTGTATTTTTCCATGATTTCTTATTCTCAGCTTTTATTTATGTTTATTACTCACTGGGTCGGAGCACATTACTCCCTGCACCTTGTATGCAGATCCAGGTACACTACAGGCTGAGTGAGGATTTGTTTAGCTGAGCAGCAGTATCCGGGAGTATCGAGGTAGCTGCATGGCGTTCGCAGCCTTGATCTCTCTCATCTATCTCTATCTTTTATTCCATATTTTTCCTAGACGGACTTGTAATAGGTGGATATTCTGTATTAGAGGCTTATATTCGTGACATCGGATTCTGTTGGGCTATGGTGTGGTATTTTAATTGAACTTCCGCAAATTTTATTATTAATTATACACTTGAATGAAATGACTTAGTAAATTCTCTATGATATTTATCTATAATCTGAATAAGAATTTGGGATAATGTTGTTGAATGGTCGGGATTGCCTAGCAGTGTGTTGGGCACCATCATGACCGGGGTTGGGGTCGTGACAGGAGGCAATCAGAGCCTAGGTTACTTGGTCTCGCGAGTCATGAGCCGGTTTAGTAGAGTCTCACGGATCGGTATGGAGACGTCTGTATTTATCCTCGAGAGGCTGCAGAACCTTTAGGAAAACTTCACATTCTTGAATTCTTATCGTACGTCCTTGATTCATCTTGAAAAGAAACTTTTGAAATTCCTTCCACGCGTTCGTATGCGCGCAAGGGCGCTTAGTATCAGATGTGCCTCGATGGCTTGTGATTCCCCGATCGAGGGGTGAGGTGTTATCTCTGTGAGTTTATGGTGGGCCAGTCTGGAGGACTTGAGGTTGGATATTTGCCTATGGCGGGAGCGCCGAGGTGCTGATTGTGTAAACAAGTGTTTTTGAACTTATATGTTCGGTAGTGTCCCCGTTAGTGAAAATGACGGTTGTGGCTATGTGAGGAGTATGTTAGTAATACAAGGCATATCCATACGAATTGGAAGCGACGAGAAGGGGTCTGTGAATGATGGAAGAATTAGTATATGCTTGAAGTCTATCTTGATTCAAGTTATAGCCCGAGTTATGGGCGTTTGAAGAATCTTTTCATGACTCCTAGTTGGGAGTGAAGTAAATTTCATATTGCGGTATGAGTACAGACTCAAGAAGATCAAGTAACTGCGTAATGCTTATGGCAGTGGAAGGTATACGAAAATGTTATATTGAGGCGAAGCAGGTGGATTATCTCCCGTGAAGTGTGCTAAGCCTGTGTGATCCTCATGTGAATGACAGAAGATCTCATGTGCAAACGAATTGTAAGTGTTGAAGTTTGAAATTTTTGGTTCACTTAAGAGAGTTAGTTTAACTATTGCGAGATTGCCAAAGAGTTGAAGTACTAGATGAAATGTGTTTACACAAGCTTACACAGGATTTGAGTTTAACCTCACTAAGGTATTGAGGCAACAATGGAGTATATGCGTTATGAGTATAGTGTGTTGTGATCTATGGCTTCGAGCCAAGTTGGGGAGCTTGTTATTGGTTAGCGGATTGTGCGGTTATGTATTATGTTAGTTCCGATTTGATGCATGCTGGTGAATCAGTTCTGGTTGTGGAAATTGGGCGGAGAATGGCACGAGTGAAGGAAAATTTTGACAAGATGTCATGAGCTCGGATGAGTAGGAGATAAGTTTCGATGTTTACGGTAAGTTGGTATTGTCTTCAGCGTCACCTAAGATCGGTGTTTTGTAAAAAGGGTTTTGCGTCCTGGTTAATGATTCTTGATCGCTCTTCAACGTTAGTGCGATCGGTGGTTTGGAGGTACGCTCCAGATATTGTTGTGGTAGGTTGTGGGAGTGTGTCCCACGGGAAGATTATATAAGTGTGGCATGTGATCACTTGATTGATTAAAGATGTAAACCAAGTATGAAGTTTGTAATGGTGTCGTTAAATTGAAGATTCATACTTGGAGGGCACTTGGCTTATTGGGTTGTGAACTGGGGAAGATTACTCCGATTGTGATGGTTGTTCTTATGTGTTATGAGAAAAATGAGAGTTATTATGGACCTTTAAAAGGTTATCAGACTAGTTCAGTGTGATCGTGAAAACGCATCTCGAAACACGTCACATCAATGTACACGTGGTTATTGACACATTTCGACTCTGTTGAGATTTGGATTTGGGTCACATAAATGCGCACCCGAGTTTAAGAAAGTAAATTATTAAATACGCGCCTAAAATGACTAGCGTATCATTATTTTGGGTAGGGCCATGAAATTTTGCTAAACGGTCCATCCTGGAGTCTAAGTAATTTATTTTAACCATTCATTGAGGGTCCCGCAACTTGCGCTTTTACTCGGCGAGGCTCGTCTCATCATTTTTATTTAAAGGCCCAATCCTAAAGCAATCTATAATTTTCTATTTTATTTGCCTCTAAAACAAAGAAGAAGATCCTAATTAGTTTTGCATTATGTAAGAATTAGAAGACCTGGGTCTATTGAACTCATACGCAATCAAATTTTATTCGCTTTAGGTTCCGAATGCAGTCCGTATAAATAAACCCTTATCTAAGTGTGTACTAAGAGCCAACCAACTATAGGTCTGGGACCAGGTCCAAATGAACACGCAGTCAAAGCTAGACTTGGGCCGTTTGTGACAGTACCGAAGCCCAAAATGTCCAAAGTGGACCACTGACCTCAGCTTCAATTCTAGCTGAACGCAGAATCACTGGAACAACTTCAAATTATTTAACGTGCGCTCAACAATTTATGAGAAGGGAGAATCACATTTATCTACTCAATTTAAGGAACAATTGATCATTTGAATCTCATATTAAAATTTGGCTTACTTCACCTGTTTAACTAATGGTGATTCCTAATGAGGGATAGAGTTTTGACTAGACGGCTCGATTATTTGATTTTACTAATATCCACGAGCAGATTCAAAGCAGTCTTATTAATAAGGTATGTTCCATTCGATTAACTACTGCCATAAATTACTAATCCAGAATTACCAACACCTATACTATAACAATGAATCCCAGGCCATAAAACTTAAAGTGGCCATCATGCTGATTTTAAAATCAACTATATCCTAGAAAACAATTTAGTGGAATATACATATGAAAGCAAACTGAGATTCCATTAATCAATACCAGTTAAGTCAGATTGTTAGCTATAGAACTCTCATGCTTCCATGAATACACATCTAATTAGTTTAACTAAACTAAATTCCAGAATCTATTATAACAGTCCAACACAGTCCACAAGTTAAAACAAACAGTCTATTGGGGCTCAGAATACTGAACTACAGCGGACAAATACACTCATCATAAGCAAATTATTCATATATGCAATAGAAGTTTTCACTATAATTCCGCAACAGGAAAACTTGCTTCATTTCTATTTCATATCCGATACGAGATACTACATCAAGGTCTCGAAGTGTACCTAGTATTGACAATGCAAGAAGAAGAAGAAGAAGAAGAAGATCAGCAGCAGTAGCAATACAACACAGCAGAACAACGAACAAACACTGTGAATACCAAACAGCAGGTACCAACAGCTAGTGACATATACAGCAGACCCAAGCGAGAAACCAGAAACCCAACAATGTTTAAAACCCAACAGAATTACCCAAAATGACTCAAAACCAGCCTGAATAAACCCAAAATCACTAGAAGACCAAATAGGGAACCTCTGAGACTCTCACAATCAGAAATCAAGCTAGAAACATGCAACTCATCAACTGGAATTCTAATTTGACTTCAGTGTGTGCCTATCTTTGGATTTTTCTATTTGTTTTGACTCTCAACTCTTACTGCCTATTCAAAAAAAAGGTCAGGTCCCCTTCCATGTCTAAACCTTGCTCTATTTATCTGCCAAAAAACAGACCCTTCCCCCCTTTCCAAAGTAATTAAACTAATACCACCACCATCTTTTTGCCCATGATATTCTCTTACAGCCCATTATCATGTGTCTTGAACAAAAAGCATGGGCTGCTTATAATATTCCATTAATCCCCATGCTATTATGTTTCCCATTAGCACTAAATAATTGCATTAGTTTAATGGTACTTTAGTACCCTACTATCAGCCCACTCATCTTAAGCCATTTTCAGAACTTTTAAACCCCAAAATACCCCCTTAACCCCTGTGTATTACTGCCATGTCTTAAACTTCAATCGATCTGTTTTCTAAGTTACAAACCTAACAACTGATTTTTAACAGATCACTAAAGTACTACAGCTATAACCAATTCACAATCAAATTCAAACAATGATTTAATCAGAATTGAAGCAGTACGAATCACATTGTCATCAGGTTATTTCATCAGAATTGAAGCATGTAAAACTAATTGATGACACTTATTCAATCGACTACACGAATTACAACACATACCATCAATAGCCAATAAGAATCGAACAGGCACACATGTGATTTGAATCGTATTGATAGAAACAAGGATTCATAATAAAACTTAACTAATCGACGATACGTATTCAATCGATTATATAGTTTTATCACATTCATTAACTATGATCAGAAAAAGGTTGACCAAATAAAGGGTCATTAAAGATGGGCAGAATCAGTCGACAACAGAAATTGAAAAACCAATAAAACTAAACTAAACAAATAAATAGAATAAACAAACACAAACTGGAACAAACAGAAAAGGGAAGATACCTCAAGAACTCGGGACTTGGACTACCCTGATTCAAACTCAAAGTCGAATTGTTTGAGGTCGAACGGACCTTAATCGATTGTTCTCAACTGAGAACACTTCGACTAAAGTTGATTAGACCCCAAACCATCCTACAGTTGGGACAGATTTCAACATCTGACTTTCTAGGGTTCTTGGGGGTTCGATTTGGGGTTCGAGTGTTTCTAGACAGATTCGACTCAAACCAAAGGTGGTTCAGGCACGGGGGAGGTCATGGGATGCCAGGGTATGAATTTGGGCTTGGTTGGGGTAGGTTCGAGTTCTGCTCGAATCTTCGATTGAAGATTCGAGAAGCTGGAGGTTGATTCGAAGCAAACGGAGTGGGGATTCAGGTTGAGGGTGGTTAGGAGGTTCAGGGGTGTTATTTTGGCGGTCATCGGAGTGGTTGCCGCCGGGTTATGGGCAGTGGCATGGAGGGGCGGCTGCTAGGGTTCTGGGGCTGTCCGGTGAGAGAATTAGGAGAGACGAAGGGGATGAGTGTTTGGGTGAGTGAAACGGGTTTGAGGGTTTTGGGGGGGTTTTGGTATGATGAGATTAAAGAATTAATCTAAGCCGTTGGATTACGAAAATCCAATGGTTGTGATCAGTCTCTTAGGGCGAAACGGGGTTGTTTGGTTTAGTAGGGGTGGAGGGTTGGACCGGGTTCATGGGGCGGGTCAGGGTCGGGTTAAGCCGGGTTATGAGAGGGGTGATCTGGACCGTTGGATTGAGTGAGTTCAACGACCCAGATTTTCCACGCCTGAACGGTGTCGTTCCACCCGCCCCCAAAGTTGGCTGGGTTGGACCGGGTCAGAGGGTATTTAGACTAGGTTGCAAGGGGTTATTTTGGTTTGGGCCTGGTCTATTTAATTCAAAACTGGCCCAGTCCGAAATTTCTCTTGTTTTCTTCTTTCTCTTCTATTTTCTTTTTAATTCCTAAAACCAAAAAATTCCTAAATTGACTTGTAAAACCAAAATTATTTTAAAAAGATATTAATTAACCCTTAACAATAATTAACACAGGAGATCAAAAAATAAAATCGCACAATTAAACAATAAAAATGGCAAAACTACCGGAATTCATATTTTTTTGTGATTTTCATTCTTTAAAGTAGGACCTGGTTTAATTAATTCCAAAAATGCATAATTAACTCCTAAATGCACTTGCAACACATATTTTTTGTATTTTTCTTAATTAAAGTAGAAATAAACATGTACAGACAACAATACAAATAAATCACAAACAACATCAAACCATTTTACTTTGAATTTTTGGGAGTAGTTCTCATAGGGAAAAAATCACGTGCTCACAGCTGCCCCTCTTTGTCCGAAAACACAAAATGTTTTCGTGCAAAGATAAAGTGAGCGGATACGAGCGATTTTTGCCCGTTGGGGTACTCCGTGTGAAACATTTTTGAAAAGATTTAACTGAACCTTTGATTCAAAAGTTTCCTACATATCCCTGGCTAGAAGGGAATCAAGTTAATGTAGTTCGGGAAGTTTTGGTAGCTGGGGCCACCATGGGACTACCTTTTGCTGTTACTGCTGCTGCATGCTGTTGCTACTGCTTTTCGATCTCCTTATTATACCATGCTAAAAGGAAACAAGAAGCTAGACTAAACTATAGTCTATGAATTCCAAAAGCTTATCCAGATCTTCAGCCATGCCCTTGCGTCTCTTGTTGCTTTGACGTCTTGGTGATTGGTGTTTCCTCTGACGTTTTCTTTCTTTCTGTCTTGACTCGTAGTCTTCTCTGGATTGACGAATTTGAACTGCTTATTTCCTTCTTGTGAGCTTCGAATTATTTTTCCTTTGAAGCTTGAACCGCCTTCTTCTGACTAGTGTTGCCTTCCTTCCGACTTCTGAACTTTAATTTATGCTGGGGATATTTGTTTTAACCCTTCGCTCTCCGGGCGGGCTCCTGACTTCTACTACGACTCCATTCTCCAGGCGGGCTCCTGACTTCGACTACAACTTGAAAATATAACAACCTTCATTCTCCAGGCGAGCTCCTGACTTCAACTAATTTCTTAAAGATATAACACCTCCATTCTCCAGGCGGGCTCTTGACTTCAACTACTTCTTAAAAATATAACATCTCCATTCTCCATACGGGCTCCTGACTTCAACTAATTTCTTAAAAATATAACACCTCCATTCTCCAGGCGGGCTCCTAACTTCAACTACTTCTTAAACTATAACACCTCCATTCTCCAGGCGGGCTCCTGACTTCAACAACTTCTTAAAACATAACACCTCCATTCTCCAGGCGGGCTCCTGATTTCAACAACTTCTTAGAAATATAACACCTCCATTCTCCAGGCGGGCTCCTGACTTCAACAACTTCTTAAAAATATAACACCTCCATTCTCCAGGCGGGCTCCTGACTTCAACAACTTCTTAAAAATATAACACCTCCATTCTCCAGGCGGGCTCCTGACTTCAACAACTTCTTAAAAATATAACACCTCCATTCTCCAGGCGGGCTCCTGACTTCAACAACTTCTTAAAAATATAACACCTCCATTCTCCAGGCGGGCTCCTGACTTCAACAACTTCTTAAAAATATAACACCTCCATTCTCCAGGCGGGCTCCTGACTTCAACAACTTCTTAAAAATATAACACCTCCATTCTCCAGGCGGGCTCCTGACTTCAACAACTTCTTAAAAATATAACACCTCCATTCTCCAGGCGGGCTCCTGACTTCAACTACTTCTTAAAAACATAAAACCTCTATTCTCCAGGCGGGCTCCTAACTTCTACCACTTCTTAAAATATAACACCTCCATTCTCCAGGCGGGCTCCTGACTTCAACTACTTCTTAAATATATAACACCTCCATTCTCCAGGTGGGTTCCTGACTTCAACTAGTTCTTAAAAAGATAACACCTCCATTCTCCAGGTGGGCTCCTGACTTCAACTGATTCTTAAAAACATAACACCTCCATTCTCCAGGCGGGCTCCTGATTTCAACAACTTCTTAAAAATGTGTTTTATCGATGTTGTTCCTTCCTGTCTCCCGAACCATTTTCCTTCTAACTTGAATCATCTTCTTCCAACTACTTCCCTCAAAACTGGTGTCTTATTCCTCCGAAAACTGCTGGAGATAACACCGGTGTTTTATTCACAACTATGTTATTTTCCTTCTTCACAGACTACTTCCTTTAAGGCTGGTGCCTTCCTCCCACTGGAACTACTTCCCTCAAGCTGGTGTTTTCACTTCTCTGAAACCTTCCGGAAATAACACTGCTGGGGGATTATCTTCCTTCTTTAAGACTAGTTACTTTACTCCCTTTAACAATGGTGGGGATGATACTGATTCAAAGACCACTACCCTTAAAACTTGGGTTATCTTGCTTCTTCCAAGATTGCTTTCTTTAAAACTTGTATTCTTTCTTCTGTAAATTGCGAGGGATTCCACTTCCTTCAAAACTTGTATTATCTTCCATTTTTCCCAAGTGGGTATCTGATTTCAAGAAAATTTTCGCAATGAGAGAAAATTTTCTGCCCCAGTTTGATAATCTTCTTTGTGGCCATGTCTTCCTATTGTCAATAATATCTCATTTCTCTGCTTCAAATCAAAGAAAAATTTGTTAGTTTAAAACGTGGTGAGTGGTCGTGCCACTTCAGTTGGGGATGGTTTTTCCCTTTTTCCTTTCCCTGCTTTATTAAAAAACTTGTTGGGGATGATATTATTTGTTGGGGATGATATTCCTGCTGGGGTTGGTTTTTCTTTTCTCTTCCTTCCCCGCTCTGTGTTGTCCGACCAACGTGGAACTTGGTTGATAATCTATCGGAGTTGTTCCTGCATCTCGCAGATCTGCTGGGGATCCTCTTGGAACTTGATCCATAACTTCTCAACTGTTTTTTTTTTGTTTGTTTTTCTCCAACATCCCCTGGAAATTTGGTCCTCCTGGAATCTAGACCCATTCATCATTTGGTCTGGCGACAAACTTCTTTTCGCTTTGTCACCTTATCTTTGGCCTGTCCTATTCGCATTTTACTTTGCACAGTTTTGACAACTGGTAGTAAGCTGTGAAAACCCTTTTCAAAAACAAACTGCTGGGGAGGTAAAGTCTTTAAACCAAGAAATGAAAAAGTGATGATTTCAAAGATAGAAAAAAAAAAGAAGTCTTTCTGAACAAATGCTGGGGAAAAGGAAAGAAAAGAACTTATCTGAATGATATAACCGATCCCAACGATCATGTCGCGCATTCTGGATTAATCAACCCAGTCTATTTGTATCAATCAACCTTTCGGACGGCCTCATGTTGCTGGGGATAAACAGGCATTCAACTCTTTGCCAAATGCGGATCCTTTCCGCCAACCTGGTCTTGTTGCCTCATAGTGCCCTTCGAGGGGTTTTCACTAATAAGACTCTCTCATTTCTCTCAACTCCCGTCGCCTTATGGTGCCTGTGAAGGTTTTCACCGATAAGAATCTCTCGTTTTATTTCTCTCAAATTACGTTGCCTTATGGTGCCTGTGGAGGTTTTTACCGATAAGACTCTCTCATTTTATTTTATTTTTTCCAGCTGGGGATCGGAGTGTTACCGATATGACTCTCTCTGCCGGGGATTCTTTCGGCTATCAATTCATTTCCAGCTTATGATCCTCTTCTCTGCTAGGGATCAGAGTGTTATTCTCGACTTCCGTTTGCATGACTTGGCACTTCTAGGATACTGATCGGGAGGTCTTTTTTGGACATCAATATGGGTTTTTGTGTATGGCTAAAAGAAAAGGGGTATCAAAAGGGTTCAAAATCATTTTGATGGGTAAAACATTACAACTCTTGGAATCGAACTTTCTTCCCAAAATTACAAACACAACTTCTGCCCCAATTTTCTTGCTTGGGGATTTTATTTTTTTGTTACACTATGACCGAGCCGTGAGGCGCCTACGTATCCTTCTTTGAGGAATCAGGTCAAACGTAGTTCCCAATTCCTTTGTTTTTTTTTCTTGTGACTTTTCTTTTGTCTTTATTATCATTATTTTTCTCTTCTCTTTTTCTTTCATTTTCATTACTGATTCTAAAAGAGTGGTATGAAAGAATAAATAAGGCTCAAAAGGGGAAGCAAAGGTTAAAGTGTTTGGATAGAAGAAAGAATTGCATCCGTCATTTCATTCTCCGATAAATGCCAAGTACAAACAAACAACAATTACAATTAAAAGAAATCATACATAATATCTCTTAACTGCGTCAGAATTGATAGCCATGTCGACGCATCTCCCTTTGATATCTGTTAAACATAAAGCGCCATTGGACAACACTCTGGTTACAATGAATGGCCCTTGCCAATTTGGGGCGAACTTGCCCTTTGCCTCCGCCTGATGTGGGAGGATGCGTTTCAGCACTTGCTGGCCTACCTCAAACTTCCGGGGACGCACTTTTTTGTTGTATGCTCTTGCCATTCTCTTTTGATATAACTGGCCATGACACACAGCTGCCAATCTCTTTTCATCAATCAGGTTCAACTGCTCCAAACGGGCTTTGACCCACTCGTCATCATCAATCTCAGCCTCAGCGACAATCCGAAGGGATGGAATTTCAACCTCCGCCGGTATTACTGCTTCAGTTCCGTATACCAACAAATAAGGAGTTGCACCTACTGAAGTACGAACAGTAGTGCGATAACCCAATAATGCAAATGGTAATTTCTCATGCCATTGTCTAGATCCTTCTATCATCTTCCTCGGTATTTTCTTTATATTCTTGTTGGCCACCTCGTCCGCTCCATTCGCCTTGGGACGATATGGTGTGGAATTACGGTGTGTAATCTTGAACTGTTGACATACCTCTTTCATCAAACCGCTATTAAGATTAGCACCATTGTCCGTAATGATCACTTTTGGGATCCCAAATCTACAGATGATATGGGAATGAACAAAATCTACCACTGCCTTCTTGGTTACTGACTTGAAAGTTTTAGCCACAACCCACTTAGTGAAATAATCGATAGTCAGCAGAATGAACCTATGACCGTTGGTAGCTGCCGGCTCAATAGGTTCAATGACATCTATGCCCCAGGCAACAAATGGCCATGGTACTGACATTGTATGCAATTCTATCGGCGGAGAATGAATCAAATCTCCGTGTATCTGACACTGATGGCATTTTCGCATGAAATTGATACAATCACACTCTATAGTAAGCCAATAGTACCCTGCTCGGAGAATCTTTTTTGCCAACACATATCCGCTCGTATGTGGCCCACAAACTCCAGCATGTACCTCTATCATAACTGTCGTGGCTTGACTAGCATCTATACATCTCAGCAATCCCAAATCTGGGGTTCTTTTGTACAACACTCCTCCATTGAGGAAAAATCCATTTGCCAATCACCGAATGGCTCTCTTTTGATCTCCGGTGGCCTGCTCCGGGTATATCCTCATCCTGAGGTATTCCTTGACATCATAAAACCATGGTTCGCCATCCATTTCTTCCTCTATAATGTTGCAATAAGCATGCTGATCACGAACTTGAATATGCAATGGGTCAACATGAATTTTGTTTGGGTGGTGCAACATCGATGCTAAAGTGGCCAAAGCATCGGCCACCTCATTATGAACTCTTGGGATGTGTCTGAACTCCACTGATCGAAATCGCTTGCTCAGATCGTGCAAACATTGTCGATACGGTATAAGCTTTAAGTACCGTGTTTCCCATTCACCCTGGATTTGATGCACCAGGAGGTCCGAGTTTCCCAAGACCAAGACGTCCTGGACATCCATGTCTGTAGCTAGCCATAAACCCAAAATGCATGCCTCATATTCAGCCATGTTATTGGTACAATAGAAACGTAATTGTGTCGTAACAGGATAATGATGTCCTGTTTCAGAAATAAGTACCGCTCCTATTCCAACTCCTTTCGCATTTGCGGCTCCATCAAAGAAGAGCTTCCAACCTGGTTCCTCAGATAATTCCAACTCATCTATATGCATCACTTCTTCATCAGGAAAATACGTCCTTAATGGCTCGTATTCTTCATCAACAGGATTCTCAGCCAAGTGATCGGCCAGTGCTTGGGCTTTCATGGCCGTCCTCGTCAAATAGACGATGTCGAACTCTGTGAGTAATATTTGCCATTTCGCTAACCTCCCTATGGGCATGGGCTTCTGGAAAATATACTTCAGTGGATCCAAGCGGGAAATAAGATAAGTAGTATATGATGACAGATAATGCTTCAATTTCTGGGCCACCCAAGTTAGGGCGCAACATGTCTTCTCAAGTTGAGTGTAATTAACCTCATAGCCTGTAAACTTCTTGCTGAGATAATAGATGGCTTGCTCCTTCCTTCCTATAATGTCGTGTTGCCCCAGTACGCAGCCAAACGAATTCTCGAGGACTATTAGATAAAGAATTAACGGTCTCCCTGGCTCAAGTGGAACCAACACAGGTGGATTTGATAAATATCCTTTGATTTGGTCAAATGCCTCCTGACATTCTACCATCCATTCTACCGCAGCATCTTTCTTCAGTAGCCAAAAAATGGGTTCACAAGTTGCTGTGAGTTGAGCAATAAACCTGTTGATATAATTCAACCTTCCCAACAGACTCATTACTTTTGTCTTCTTTTTTGGCGGTGGCAAATCTTGGATGAATTTGATCTTTGACGGGTCCAACTCAATGCCTCGCTGACTAACGATGAATCCCAACAGCTTTCCAGATGGAACACCAAATGCACATTTGGCCGGATTGAGCTTAATATCGTACCTTCGAAGTCTTTGGAAAAACTTCCTTAAGTCAGCTACGTGGTCTTCCTGATGCTTGGATTTTATGATCACATCGTCCACGTATACCTCAATCTCTTTGTGTATCATGTCATGAAACGTCGTAGTCATTGCTCTCATGTACATTGCCCCAACGTTCTTCTAGCCAAAAGGCATTACCCGGTAGCAATAAGTCCCCCATGGCGTAATGAACGCCGTCTTTTCCGCATCTTCTTCATCCATCAGAATCTGATGATACCCAACATAGCAAACTACAAAATACCCGATCTCACGTCCGGCACAATTATCGATCAAGATATGGATGTTGGGTAATGGGAAGTTGTCATTGGGGCTTGCCCTGTTCAAATTGCGGTAATCGACACACACTCTGATCTTCCCATCTTTCTGCGGCACTGGCACCACATTAGCCAACCAATCAGGATATCGAGTGACCCGAATAACTTTTGTTTGCAGCTGCTTGGTTATTTCCTCTTTAATCTTCACACTCATGTCTGTTTTGAACTTCCTCAATTTTTTCTTGACGGGAGGACACGCCGGGTCAGTGGGCAGTTTGTGAACCACTAAATCGGTGCTTAAGCCCGGCATATCATCGTACGACCATGCAAAAATATCTTTGAACTCAATAAGTGCTTTGATTAGGTCTTCCCTGATATTCGGTGCAATGTGGATGCTTATTTTAGTTTCCCGGATATCATCTGCATCCCCCAAATTGATGGCTTCTGTGTCATTTAAGTTGGGCTCGGATTTCTCTTCAAACTGGCTTAACTCTCTGTTTATCTCTTCGAAGGCTTCATCCTTATCGTATTCCGATTCATTATCATAATCGACCTCTTGCACCACTAGTTCGGAATTAGATTGATCTTTTAGACTGGGTTGAAGATCCGTTGTGCATGCCATGTCATTAGAACCAATATAAAGAGAACTGTTCAGAAAGAAAAAAAAAAGAGAAAACAAAATAAGAAAAGAAAAGCTTTCACTTTATTAAAATACGGGATAACAGAGTTTCACACTTTGCCGAATACAAAACAAAACTGGATTACAACCCTGGAATAATCCAAAAACAAAAAAGAAAAAATCAGAGGCCACTACCACGACTTCATCCGGGTAGGAAGAGGAGTAACTGCCCAATTGTTGATATTGGCCCTAGGCCCCACAAACTGTATATCTGCCCTACTGGACCCTTCTCCGGCTTCTATCATGTTGACATCGGCGAACAACCTTTCAAAACCCTCATTCAAATCTCCATTTGGCCCAATTAGTGGTCCGAGAACTTTCGGGACCGACAACTTTCTAATACCCGCTCTGACAAAGGATCTGGAAAGACGTGGAACTGGCTTGGGAAGGACCCAAACTTTCTTCTTCAACTTCCGGGCCTGCCTTACATCTGTTGTCGTATGCTTGAATCCTAGCCCTAAAGTGTCCAGGTTCTTGGGCAAAGAAACTGGCTGGACTATACCTTGCAGATCAACCTCCAAACCTTTTCCTGGTACAAACCCGCTGTTTAGCATTTCCAAGGCTATCATGAAGGTCACAGCTGCGATTCTAGGAAGTGGAAGGCCCCCGCCCTCAGGAATTTTGTCCACTGAGACTGCGTCAAAAACCTGATAAACCCATGGGCCCTTTTCATCGTCGGTTTCTATGAAGGGCACAATAGCATCACTAACGGCGCCCGTACCGTCATCCCCGTGTACCACAATCTCTTGTCTATCCCATTCAAATTTGACCATCTAATGCAGTGTAGAAGGCACTGCTTTGACTGCGTGGATCCAGGGTCGCCCCAACAAAAGATTATACGACACTGCCATGTCTATCACTTGAAATTCCATGGTGAACTCGACCGGACCAATTGTCAATTCCAGTATGATATCACCCACCGTGTCAGTACCGCCACCATCAAAACCTCGGACGCAAATGATGTTCCTGTGAATCCGGTCATGATCAACCTTCAGCTTGTTCAGAGTACTCAAAGTACAGATGTTGGCGCTTGACCCATTATCAATCAATACCCGGGTGACCACCGAGTCTTCGCATTTCATGGTCAAGTAGAGGGCTTTGTTGTGTTCTGTACCTTCTGTCGGCAATTCATCATCAGAAAATGTCACTCGGTTTACCTCGAAGATTTTGTGCATTATTTTCTCCAAATGGTTTGCTGAGAGCTTGTCCGGAACATGGGCTTCATTTAGAATCTTCATTAATGCCCGACAATGATCGCCTGAATGGATCAACAAGGATAGCAACAAAATCTAGGTCAGGGTCTTCCTCAACTGCTCTACAATGGAGTAGTCCTGTGCCTTCATCTTCTTCAAAAACTCCTTTGCTTCTCCCTCCGTCACTGGCTTCTTTATTGTTATAGGATTGGCCCTTCTCAATTCTGCGGGAGCAAAACACCTTCCCGAACGAGTTAACCCCTGGGCCTCGCATACTTCTTCCACAACCTCCTTTCCCTTATGCATCACTGTCACTTGACTGTAACTCCATGGCACAGCTTTCTCACTTGTTTTCGGCAACTGCACTACTGGCATGATAACAACTGGTTCTACATGGGCCCCCTTCACAACCAACATTGGCGTGCTTGATATCCCTTGCACCGTTACTTTGACCTGCTCTAGGTTCTTGGCAACATCAGACGAGCTCTTCCCCATCACCACCACTGGTTTGCCTTCTACCCTTTCTAGTTGTACTACTGCTTCTCCACTGATCAACTTTTCTTTCGGACTGGCACGGATCATTATTACCGTTTGTGAGGGCTTCTTGAGCTTCCCTCCTTCGTGCAGTAGTTCGATCATGTGGGTTCCGTGGTGTGCCGGCAGCGGGTTCTAATTGATGTTGGGTGTCTCTGGCTCCTGGACCTCGATCCTATTTGTATCAATAAGATCTTGTATGGCAGTCTTCAACTTCCAACACTTCTCAGTATCATGCTCGGGAGCCCCCGAACAATATTCACAGCTTACCGAGTGATCCAGATTTTTGGGAAGGGGATTTGGCAATTTGGGCTCCACAGGACTCAATAGGCCTAACTGCCTCAGTTTGTGGAACAGAGTAGTAAAGGTTTCTCCCAGTGGAGTGAATGTTCTCGGCCTCTGCACCCTTTCATTCCTGAAAGTATGATTTCCACGAAAACCTGGTCCCGACGGATTCCTGTAGGCCCTTGGTGGTGGGTATGTGTTTTGTGGAGGTGGATATGTATTTTGGGGAGCCAGCGCATGTCATTGCAGGCGAGTCGGAGGCTAGGTGTAAGTTTGGGCGTGATGGACAAAGAAATGTGGCTCTTGTGGTGGGTAGTAGGGCTGTGGAGGGCCATATGGAATGTGTGGGTAATTTGAGTGCTGGGGTTTAGGTTGGTAGTGAGGGGGGGACCTATGGATCTGGACCAAGTACTTGCCTCGACTGTTGCGACATCTTCCCTTTTCTTCTTTCCAAGCGCACCTCCCGTGCCGCTCTGGATGGCTTGAGTGGTTGCTTTAATCGCCAAATAGCTTAGGATTTTGTTGGACTTAAGTCCCTCTTCAATCATACCGCCCATTTTCACTACTTCGTTGAAAGATTTGCCAACTGACGTCACCAGGTGACCAAAGTAAGTTGGCTCCAGAGTTTGTAGAAAGTAGTCCACCATTTCCCCCTCTCTCATCGGAGGATCAACCCTTGCTGCCTGTTCTCTCCAGCGAAACCCAAATTCTCGGAAGCTTTCCCCCGGCTTCTTCTCAAGTTTCAGCAATGTGAGACGGTCAGGGATGATCTGAAGGTTATACTGAAAGTGACCTACAAATGCTTGTGCTAAATCGTCCCAGGTGTACCACCTGCAAGGATCCTGCCTCGTGTACCATTCCAGTGCGAACCCGCTTAAACTTTCACCAAAATAAGCTATCAACAGCTCATCCTTTCCACCTGCCCCTCTCATCTTACTACAGAAACCTCAGAGATGTGCCATGGGATCACCATGTCCCTCATATAGATCGAACTTTGGCATCTTAAAACCTGCCGGCAATTGAACATCGGGGAATGGGCACAGATCTTTGTAGGCCACACTGACTTGGTTGCCTAACCCATGGATATTCCTGAAGGACTGCTCCAGGCTTTTAAACTTTCGAAGCACTTCGTCTTGCTCTGGGCTCTTAGCCGGCTCTTCAGTCTCTACCGGGAGCTCGAAGTGAGTATTATAAGTATGAGGCTCGAGTGCTTTGAAGGTTGGTTCAGGGGGTAATATTGTTTATCGTGAGCTTGAAACAACGGCTCGTTGGATGATCTTTACAGCATGGCTGGTGGGGGTGCCATGAAAACGGGAACGTTTGGTGGAGGGGGGTTCTGATTGGGTTGTGAAGCTTGGGGATCATAGGCATTTCTTCCCTGATAGTATTGCTGACTGGGGAATCTTGTCGAAGGACCGGGGGGAAGGTATTCTGGTGTGTGTCCTGGTGGGAGAGTGGGAATAACGGGAGGGTTAGGCACTTTTTGTACTCTAGCTAAGGCCAGCTGCATTTCTTTTATCTCCTGTCTCATCTTATCCATTTCCTCCTTTAACATTTGACTCTCCGTCCTTTCATCCTCGACACTTTGATCTGAACTAGTCATGCTTTTTAGTACGGGCCCTTTGGATCTTGTTTGGTAATGGTAATCTTCCAGAACGTTCTAACACACTAACTAGTTCGAAATCCCTCTCTGGTATAAACAACAAACTTGTTAGCGTTAGAGTTTAACACATATTGCAATTTCACGTTGGGGGATACAATGTTCCTAGGTAGTTTAACCATTTATAACATGTCTTTGCTTTGACTGCATGCGTCATTCCGGCTTACTTTGTTTGTGCCTCTGAAACTTTCTTTATCTCTCTTTTTATGTCCCTCTTTTCCTTTCTTTTATTCACTTTGCCTTTTCTTTTTTTTTTGTTTTAGAGGTGGTCGAATCTTATGTGGATTGCCTACGTATCATGTCCCCGCATGAATCAGACCGGGCGTAGTTCTGCCACATAAGTGCGAAAAGGAAAAGATAATTTTGGAAATTTTCGATTTTTCATTAATAAACATTCTATTACAAACCAGACGTTTTTTGGAAAGAAAAATAACATACTCGAAACCAAACCAAGTACGAACTCAATAACTACTGACATACTCTGATGCGAAATAAAGACAGACTCTAACAGACAACAGACTCTAAAAATGCAGATTCAAACTATGAACACATTAAAGTTTTAAACTTGGGTGCCCGCGGGGCGTCATTCGGCCTCGTCGCGGGTTTAGGTGTAAGGTTCCCTTCCAGCTGTTCCAATTCATACATGATTTACTTCACAAATATCATCACCGCCGAGAAGAAGGTAGTACGGGTCATGTTTTCACACTCCCGACATTTCCTGGTGATAGCACGAGCAATAGTCAGAATCTTGTTCCTGGTTCGGTCTTTCTCTAGGAGTAGGTGTTCTATCTGATCCCCTCTAGCCTTCAAAACCCGAGAATCATGCAGATGTTGTTTCCGTAACTGCTGTATTTTATCTTCCATTGAGGCCATCAGATTACAACAGTGTTTACTCTCGGTTTCAAAAGCCTTGGCTTGTTTAGCCGCCTTGCTCTCTAGGGTGGTCACCTTCCTTTTTAGACCGACCACAGTCTTTTCATGATTTTTACTTGCTTGCTGTAAGCCCTGTGTGCGCTCTTTCATTTTCTTTGCCCATTGTGCCCGGAGTTGTGCTATGGTATCCTCAGATTGCTTCAAATCATACCCGCACTCACCGATTTCCTTTTTCAACCCTTTTATTAGCCGCTCATCCGACCGACTCCTTTGTTGTTTGTCAGCATCTCTCCTCATTTGTCGGATTTGGGCTTTCAGCGCTTCGTTTTCTTGGGTCAATTTGCTCTTTTCTCCCCGGTCAGCATCAACTTGTAGGCTATTTTCAAATTCCAGGTCTCCAATCTGTTGCCTCAGCTTGCCTATTTCTGCCCTGTAGCTCTCTTCTTTAGCCAACCAACCTCACTGTTCTTGCGACGCCTGGACGAACTCCTGGAGATGGGGCCTTTTAGCCGGCCTTTCGTGCTCAAGTTCTCTCATGTACCAAGCAAGGTATCCTGGCGCCACTTCGCCTTTGGCCTGATCCTGCACGCAAGTATCTGCTTTTAAATATTGGCATTCACTCTAGATCTGACGAACTCTTGCTTCAGGGAATTGTCTGTCAGGGTTAATCTCAATTACTTGAGCACTAAGATCTTCCTCCTGAGGCACTATTTGGCATCTCCCGAGTTGTCTCAAAACCCGATATGGCGCGTAAGGCTGAATGCTCTTGAGCCCCATCAATAGAAAGTGGGCCCTAGCTGCCGGCATATGGATGACCTCGTCCACGGGAAACCATCCTAGTATCCACTGTATTTGGCTGGCGGTGAGGGTCCGAAAGAATAATGTCCATGTTGTAACTCCCTCGGGTAGACTGGCCCCCTTGATTCTTCTGTAGAACTCTTATATGCAAGTTTTCTTCGAGGAACCATAACTCAAGAGCTGGGAACGGTGGCAGAGATGCTCAGTCATCCATATTTGTAGCAACAAGTTACACCCCTCGAAAAATCTCCCTCGGGCTTTGCAGGCTGTGAGAGCTCTGAAGATATCAGATACTATCATAGGCGCAAGAGTGCTTTTGTCTTGAATGAGCAAAGTACTGACGACCCCGGCTATTTTCAGATCAATGTTTCCGTCTTTCCTTGGGAATACCAAAAGGCCCAAAAAGGTTATCATAAAAGCCACTCGTCTATGCTCGTCCCACTTCTGACGGTTACTCTTGCTGCATAACTTGTTATCCGGGTTGTTGAATCCTCCGACATGACCGTATCTGTCGTATATGAAGCGCGAATTACAAAAACCCGCGGCCAAATCTGGGTTTAGACCATCCTAGGTATCTTTAATGAATCTAAGAACCGATGCACAGTGACAGCTCTTGGAGCAATCATGTATTTTTGCCTCAACGGAACTTCAGCATTTTCGATGTACCCGGCTATTTCCTCCAAAGTCGGGGTAAGTTCAAAATCGGAGAAGTGGAAGACATTGTGTGCCGGATCCCAGCAGGTGACCAAAGCTCTTATGATATCCCCCCGAGGCTGGATTTCCAATAAACCCGTAAGACCTTTCAGATATTTCTTGACCTCATCTTGCCCTTCACCACCTAATCATCCCACCACAACCGCAACTTGAAAGGGATTTTGGTCATTATTGAAAAAGGTTCATTTTGCATCGTGCTCATCCTACACATTTATTTAGGTGATTAAGAAATAAAATTTATTTAACTCAACAAACTGACTAAAAGGAAGATCCGGTTCCGCACACGGCTTTTCAGCACTTCGGGAACGAAGATTTTAAAGCTGGATGAGTCAGCCGGTCAAAAATCCAAAAACGACTAAAAGTGGCCGTTTATGCAAAGTCAGCCTTCCGGCGTCCCTTTCGGGAACATTCGGCTATTCTTGCCAAAACGGCATCACCTGATTTATTTATGTTGACAATTAAAATTTTGACATTTTTTTGGCTATTTTTGTAAAAGGGGAGGTTGGACCCGATAAGGGTTGCCTACGTATCCCGCACCCTGTGAGAATAAAACCGGCGTAGTTCGGATAGATAAAACAAGACTCTTCTCAATGGAAAAAAACCATTTCTCATAAACAAAACCCTTTTTTCTTTTTTTTTCTTTTTTCTCAAAATTTGACAGAGTTTCGACACTATTTGAACATTGATTTTTCAAAACAGGCGATTAACTACCTCTATCTCTCTTTCCTCAAAGTATTCAAAGCCGGTCAGTATGCAAGTCCGAAGCAAACAAATGCACAAGTAGCAAGTTGGATGTATCAGGATGGTCTTTTGTCGTTTTGGTACACCCGTCCTAGAAAGACCCAACCCCTGTGTTGAGCCTCCAAAGTCAAATGCACATGATGCAAACAAACGTTCCTACTAGGGATCCGGCATGAAGCTGAGTTATTCTAGGTTTGTAACCTGGGTATTTGTTCTAGACTGTGTACCCGAGCGAACAACTCGAGTCGAGGAGGGGGCTACGTACCGGGGACCCGCGGGATCGTCCGGCTTTGTAACTTGTCCGGCCTTTTTCTTATTTCAGGGTATGACACTAACAGAATAGGGAGTCTCAACCAGCAAGCACATCCCCGGAGGTAAGAAGAGAAGGGTTTCGGCACAGTTTATATACAGTTCAAACAATATCAAAGCGGTAAAAGCGCATTTAGCACATTAGGCCCGAACATGTAAAAATCCGATAATAAACGAAGCCAAATATAACAATTTATCTAAGCTCGAATTCTGAACCCTGAACCAGAGAATCTGGGTTCGTTCCCCAGCAGAGTCGCCAGAGTTGTCACACCTCATTTTTCACCTGCACCCTGCAAAGGGGTGCAAAAGGGAGTTTTTCCAAATAAAGGACAATAGAAACAGGATTTTATTTAAAGATTCAGAGTCGCCACTTGGGAGATTTATGGTGTCCCAAGTCACCGGTTGTATCCCGAATCGAGGAAAAGATTGACTCTGTATTATAGTCCGCGAACCAGAAATCCGAGTAAGGAATTTTGTTAACCTGGGAGAAGGTGTTAGGCATTCCCGAGTTCCGTGGTTCTACCACGGTCGCTCAACTGTCATATTCGACTTAATTATCTGATTTTATACAATTATGAACCTATGCGCAAATTTTAACTTTTAACAGCTTTTATTATTATCATTATTATTTTAATGAGAATTGCAACGTCGTGAAAACGCATCTCGAAACACGTCACATCAATGTACGCGTGGTTATCGACACATTTCGACTCCGTTGAGATTTGGATTTGGGTCACATAAATGCGCACCCGAGTTTAAGAAAGTAAATTATTAAATACGCGCCTAAAATGACTAGCGTATCATTATTTTGGGTAGGGCCATGAAATTTTGCTAAACGGCCCATCCCCGAGTCTAAGTAATTTATTTTAACCATTCATTGAGGGTCCCGCAACTTGCGCTTTTACTCGGCGAGGCTCGTCTCATCTTTTTTATTTAAAGGCCCAATCCTAAAGCAATCTATAATTTTCTATTTTATTTGCCTCTAAAACAAAGAAGAAGATCCTAATTAGTTTTGCATTATGTAAGAATTAGAAGACCTGGGTCTATTGAACTCATACGCAATCAAATTTTATTCGCTTTAGGTTCCGAATGCAGTCCGTATAAATAAACCCTTATCTAAGTGTGTACTAAGAGCCAACCAACTATAGGTCTGGGCCCAGGTCCAAATGAACATGCAGTCAAAGCTAGACCTGGGCCGTTTGTGACAGTACCGAAGCCCAAAATGTCCAAAGTGGACCACTGACCTCAGCTTCAATTCTAGTTGAATGCAGAATCACTGGAACAGCTTCAAATTATTTAACGTGCGCTCAACAATTTATGAGAAGGGAGAATCACGTTTATCTACTCAATTTAAGGAACAATTGATCATTTGAATCTCATATTAAAATTTGGCTTACTTCACCTGTTTAATTAATGGTGATTCCTAATGAGGGATCAAGTTTTGACTAGACGACTCGATTATTTGATTTTACTAATATCCACGAGCAGATTCAAAGCAGTCTTATTAATAAGGCATGTTCCATTCGATTAACTACGGCCATGAATTACTAATCCAGAATTACCAACACCTATACTATAACAATGAATCCCAGGCCATAAAACTTAAAGTGGCCATCATGCTGATTTCAAAATCAACTATATCCTAGAAAATAATTTAGTGGAATATACATATGAAAGGAAACTGAGATTCCATTAATCAATATCAGTTAAGTCAGATTGTTAGTTATAGAACTCTCATGCTTCCATGAATACACATCTAATTAGTTTAACTAAATCTAAATTCCAGAATCTATTATAACAATCCAACACAATCCACAAGTTAAAACAAACAGTCCATCAGTCCATTGGGGCTCAGAATACTGAACTACAGCGGACAAATACACGCATCATATGCAAATTATTCATATATGCAACAGAAGTTTTCACTATAATTCCGCAGCAGGAAAACTTACTTCATTTCTATTTCATATCTGATACGAGATACTACATCAATATCTAGAAGTGTACCTGGTATTGACAATGCAAGAAGAAGAAGAATAAGATCAACAGCAGTATCAATACAACACAACAGAACAACGAATAAACACTGCGAATACCAAACAGCAGGTACCAATAGCTAGTGACATATGCAGCAGACCCAAGCGAGAAACCAGAAACCCAGCAATGTTTAAAACCCAATAGAATTACCTAAAATGACTCAAAACCAGCCTGAATAAACCCAAAATCACTAGAAGACCAACCAAGGAACCTCTGAGACTCTCACAATCAGAAATCAAGCTAGAAACATGCAACTCATCAACTGGAATTCTAATTTGACTTCAGTGTGTGCCTATCTTTGGATTTTTGTATTTGTTTTGACTCTCAACTCTTACTGCCTATTCAAAAAAAGTCAGGTCCCCCTCCATGTCTAAATCTTGATCTATTTATCTGCCAAAAAACAGACCCTTCCTCCCCCTTCCAAAGCAATTAAACTAATACCACCACCATCTTTTTGCCCATGATATTCTCTTACAACCCATTATCATGTGTCTTGAACCAAAAGCATGGGCAACTTATAATATTCCATTAATCCCTATGTTATTATGTTTCCCATTAGCACTAAATAATTGCATTAGTTTAATGGTACTTTAGTACCCTACTGTCAGCCCTCTTATCTTAAGCCATTTTCAGAACTTTTAAACCCCAAAATACCCCTTTAACCCTTGTGTATTACTGCCATGCCTTAAACTTCAATTGATCTGTTTTCTAAGTTACAAACCTAACAACTGATTTTTAACTGATCACTAAAGTACTACAACTATAACCAATTCACAATCAAATTCAAACAATGATTTAATCAGAATTGAAGCAGTACGAATCACATTGTCATCAGGTTATTTCATCATAATTGAAGCATGTAAAACTAATTGATGACACTTATTCAATCGACTACACGAATTACAACACATACCATCAATAGCCAATAAGAATCGAACAGGCACACAGGTGATTCGAATCGTATTGATAGAAACAAGGATTCATAATAAAACTTAACTAATCGACGACACTTATTCAATCGATTATATAGTTTTATCACATTCATGACCAGAAAAAGGAAAAGGTTGACCAAATAAAGGGTCATTGAAGATGGGCAGAATTAGTCGACAACAGAAATTGAAAAACCAATAAAACTAAACTAAACAAATAAATAGAATAAACAAACACAAACTAAACAAATAGGAAAGGGAAGATACCTCAAGAACTCGGGACCTGGACGACCCTGATTCGAACTCAAACTCGAACTGTTTGAGGTTAAACGGACCTTAATCGAGTGTTCTCAACTGAGAACACTTCGACTAAAGTCGATTAGACCCCAAACCATCCTACAGTTGGGACAAATTTCAACCTCTGACTTTCTAGGGTTCTTGGGGGTTCGATTTGGGGTTTGAGTGTTTCTAGCCAAATTCGACTCAAACCAAAGGTGGTTCGGGCACGAGGGAGGTCATGGGTACCAGTGTATGAATTTGGGCTTGGTTGGGGTAGGTTCGAGTTCTGCTCGAATCTTCGATTGAAGATTCGAAAAGATGGAGGTTGATTCGAAGCAAACGGAGTGGGGATTCAGGTTGAGGGTGGTTAGGAGGTTCAGGGGTGTTATTTTGGCGGTCATCGGAGTGGTTGTCGTCAGGTTATGGGCAGTGGCATGGAGGGGCGGCTGCTAGGGTTCTGGGTCTGTCCGGTGAGAGAATTGGGAGAGACGAAGGGGATGAGGGTTTGGGTGAGTGAAACGGGTTTGAGGGTTTTGGGGGGGTTTTGGTATGATGAGATTAAAGAATTAATCTAAGCCGAAATCCAACGGCTGTGATCAGTCTCTTAGGGAGAAACGGGGTCGTTTGGTTTAGTAGGGGTGGAGGGTTGGACCGGGTTCATGGGGCGGGTCAGGGTCGGGTTAAGCCGGGTTATGAGAGGGGTGATCTGGACCGTTGGATTGAGTGAGATCAACGGCCCAGATTTTCCACGCCTAAACGGCGTCGTTCCACCCGCCCCCAAAGCTGGCTGGGTTGGACCGGGTCAGAGGGTATTTAGACTGGGCTGCAAGGTGTTATTTTGGTTTGGGCCTGGTCTATTTAATTCAAAATTGGCCTAGTCTAAAATTTCTCTTGTTTTCTTCTTTCTCTTCTATTTTCTTTTTAATTCCTAAAACCAAAAAATTCCTAAATTGACTTGTAAAACCAAAATTATTTTAAAAAGATATTAATTAACCCTTAACAATAATTAACACACGAGATCGAAAAATAAAATCGCACAATTAAACAATAAAAATGGCAAAACTACCGGAATTCATACTTTTTTGTGATTTTCATTCTTTAAAGTAGGACCTGGTTTAATTAATTCCAAAAATACATAATTAACTCCTAAATGCACTTGCAACACATATTTTTTGTATTTTTCTTAATTAAAGTAGAAATAAACATGTACAGATAACAATACAAATAAATCACAAACAACATCAAACCATTTTACTTTGAATTTTTGGAAGTAGTTCTCATAGGGTAAAAATCACGTGCTCACAACAAGAATAGAGAGAAACTGATTGTCACGACCCAAAAATCCCTCCGAAGGAGTCGTGATGGCACCTAGTCTCTAAACTAGGTAAGCCTAAAATTTACTGAAATAACATTGATATTTATTAACTTCAAATGAAATTTCTCTAAACAATTTACAATTCCCAAAACCGGTAGTACAAGTCATAAGCCTTTCTAGGAGTAGTCATACAACATAATTACATCACTATTCCGAAAACATAGGGAACAAATGGAAATAAGTACAATTGAAGGTAACTCTGAGGACTACGAACGTTGCTGCAGGTTTACCTTAAGTCTCCATCGCAACGAATAGCTACTATCGATCAAATACCTGGATCTGTACACAAAAATGTACAGAAGTGTAGTATCAGCACAACCGACCCCATGTGTTGGTAAGTGCCTAGCCTAACCTCGGCGAAGTAGTGACGAGGCTAGGACCAGACTACCAAATAAACCTGTACAATATAGCGTACAAAAATAATACGAAGCAGGTACCGATGATGGCAACAATGATCAACCAATGATATAAAAAGCAGGTAACAAGAATACCATAAATGTTTCTCAATAATTAATAAATACAAGTGCAATCATCTAATCAAGTCCTTCAAATATAAATCTTTCACCTATAAATCCTTCAAGTAATAATCTTTAAGATAATATATTTTTCAATAAATATCTTTTGAATATATTTCCTTCAAATAAATCTCTTTCAAATAAGCATCTTTCGAATATAATTCTTTCGAGTAAAGGTCATCTTGTGACACCTCATTTCATAATCATAATTAATATAGGTCTCAACCCACTTTCATATTTTTCACAACATTTCGTGCCCATATTTATATCACAACCGCACGGACAACTCACGTGCTATTAAATAAAACCATAATATTTTCCATGGTACCTCGTGCCTATATCATAATCTGTCATTAATAAAAATAATCATATTTTTCTCGACACCTTGTGCCCACATGTCTCCGTCTCACATTTCGCAACAATATTCTCATGTTACTCAATTCATAGGGTCAATAACCTAATACAATTAAAAATGTTCAAAGAGCCTCATTTACTTAATATAAAGTAGAGTACAACTTCCAACCCAACTAGAAAATAAACAAGAAAAGATGAAGTTATTTTTAGAAATTGTTTGAATAAAGAAAATACCCTTTTTAATTAAAGTACAATTGTTGAAAATTTAAGTATTGAAAGCTTTATATAAATGCGGCGAGATATTGAAAACAATATAGCTTACAACACAAGGTATCACAACACAGTAAAGGACTCTAAACAGTTAATACACTTGAAATGTTAATAACAAAAAAAAAACACAATAAATAGAAAGTGCACGGCATCACCCTTCGTGTTTTTACTCTCGTCCTCACCATACACGGCATCACCCTTCGTGCTTTACACTCTTCCTCACCATACACGGCATCACCCTTCATGCTTTACACTCTTCCTCACCCAAGCAACATTCACAAAGCAATCCATGCAAGGAAGTCAATAATATCAGGTATTAACAAGAAACCAATAAAGGAATATAAGGAAATCCATAATTCAATTATCAACAAGAATCAGGAAAATAAAGGACAAGTTCACGGCATCACCCTTCGTGCTTTTACTCTCGTCCTCACCATAAAAATCAATATAATCTGCACGGCATCACCCTTCGTGCTTTTACTCTCATCCTCACCATAAAATCAATATAATCGGCACTGAATTGTACATCGTGCGACACGGCATCACCCTTCGTGCTTTAACACTCTTTCCTCATCATATGAATAATATAAATGTGCACGGCATCACCCTTCGTGCTTTATCGCTCTTCCTCACCCAAGCAACAATCACAAAGCAATTTGGGCAAGGCAAAATCAAAAATATCACAATTTGAGCCAATGCTCTATAATGTTCAACAATTCAATTCTCAACTTGAGTCAATGCTCTATAATGTTCAACAATTCAATCTCGGCAAGGGAACAATAGTACAACAACCAAATCCCGGCAAGGGAAACAACATCAAAACAATAACATCCCGACAAGGGAACAACATCAAAACAATAATATCCCGGCAAGGGAAACAACATCAAAACAATAATACTTCCACAAGTCATATTCCTCAATAGAAACTATCATATAGAGCATATACACTACGAAACGGAGTCAGGTTAATCAAAGTATAAGACTCACGGGCATGCTTGACACCAACGTATAGATACTCGTCACCATGCCTATACGTCGTACTCCACAATTAACATGTAACAAATAAGACACAATTCCTAATCCCTCAAGCTAAGGTTAGACCAAACACTTACATCGCTTTGCAACCAATTCAAAATTCCAACAAGTCTTTGTCTCGCGAATTCGTACCCGAAATTCTCAAATCTAGTCATAAACAATTCGATTCAGTCAATAAAAATTATAGGAATTAATTCCATATGAAATTCTACATTTTCCATTAAAATCCGAAATTGCACTAAAAATTTGCCCGTGGGGCCCACGTCTCGGAACCCGACAAAAATTACGGAATATGAAACCTCATCCAACTACGAGTCTAACAATACCAAAATTACTAAATTTCGATAACCTTTTGACCCTCAAATCCTCAAATCTATCCGAGAGAGTTTTCAAACTCTTCCAACTAAATTCACAGATTTAGTATCAAAACTAGTAATAGATTCGGGTAATCTAACCAAAATTAAGTTAAGAACACTTACCCCGTTGTTTTCTCTGAAAATCTCCCGAAAATCGCCTCTTCTCGAGCTCCAATTTGACAAAAATGGAAAATGGGACAAATTAAGCCTAGAAAATGTCGGGGGCACTATTCACGGGTTCGGGTACTGTTCACGAGGTACTGTTCACAGGGTATTGTACACGGTACTGCTCACGGGGTAATGTTCACGGTACTGTTCATAGGGTACTGTTCACGATGCTGTAAAAAACAGCAGCTTCCCAAAGAGAATTTCAGCAGCTTTTTCTACCCGTTGACCTTCCGAAATCCACCCGAGGCCCTCGGGACTTCAACAAAATACACCAACAAGTCCTAAAACATGATGCGGACTTAGTCGAAACCTCAAATCGCATCAAATAATGCTAAAACCGTGAATCACATTCCAATTCAAGCCTAATGAAACTAAGAACGTCCAACTTCTATATTCGATGCAAAAACCTGTCAAATCAAGTCCGATTGACTTCAAATTTTGCACACAAGTCATAAATGACATAATGAAGCTATAAAAATTTTCAGAATTGGATTCCGATCCCGATATCAAAAAGTCAACTCTCCGGTCAAACTTAAGAAATCTTTAGCCTTAGATTTCTAGATTCCGTTAAATGGCGATAATTTGGTTTAGGGACCTCCAGATTCGTTTTCAGGCATATGACCAAGTCCCAAGTCATGATACGGAACTACCGGAATGGTCAAAACTTTTATCCGGGTTCGTTTGCTCAAAATGTTGACCGAAGTCAACTCAGTTGAGTTTTAAAGCTCTAGTTCTCAATTTAGTCCATTTTTCACATAAAAACCTTCCGGAAAATTATACGGACTACGCACACAAGTCGAGGAATTATTGATACCGCATTTCAAGGTCTTAAAAATACCGAGATGGTTATTTAATTTAAAGATGATATTTTGGGTCATCACACTGATATATTATTCGAATTCAAACTGATGTACATAATGAACTGAAATCTCTTCTTTTTATAGAAGAAAGGAAGTTGTTGTGTAAACTGCTACTATACCAAATATGGATAATCTTTTACTGAGAGTAATGTTTATCCATAACGGAATACTGAAAGGATAAGCTCATTGTACAAGGTATAGATAATCTTCTAATTGGGATAATGTTTATCCATAACGGAGTACTGAAAGGATAAGCTCATTGTACCTGATATGGATAATCTTCTATCGGGGATAATATTTATCCATAACGGAGTATCGAAAGGATAAACTTATTATCCCCGGTATGGATAATCTTCTACCGGGTGTAATATTTATCCATAACTGGGTACCGAAGTGATAAGCTTCTTCAAAAAGCTTATTTCCAATAGAGTACTAAATAGATAAACACATTTACGTTGGAGTCCCATATGGATAAGTTTCTTCAGGAAGCTTATTTCAGCATGTTAAATAGACACGTACACCTACCATATTTATCTATCTATACTATATTAAAAGCACAAAGGCCCTTAGCGAAATGTCGTTCGCCTTTTTTACCCCTTTAAAATAGAGTTAATATTGGACAAAATCGACATTTAAAATTATTTCCTAATACGGGCCAAAATAGTGATTTAATTATCTTTATATATATATATGATTAATTATTTAATTTACTTTCCTAATATTTTGGAATACTTATTTTAATTATTTTCCTAATATTTAGGACTTTTATTTAGAAAAGTAAAAAATTACATTGATTCCTAAAATTCCTACCATAAATAAATGAGAAAAGTATGTTTTAGAGAAGGAAATAAACTGTTTTCAATTCCTAAAACATAAGTTAAATGAAAAGAATAAGGAAATAAACTGTTTTCAATTCCTAAAACATACGTTAAATGAAAAGAATATACATATA
This sequence comes from Nicotiana tabacum, assembly GCF_000715075.1. Lineage (NCBI taxonomy): Eukaryota > Viridiplantae > Streptophyta > Magnoliopsida > Solanales > Solanaceae > Nicotiana > Nicotiana tabacum. The sequence continues at coordinate 137,640,662 of NC_134090.1, forward strand.
TTTCAAGAAGGACTCAAATTATTTTAAATTCTAAATTTCTCCTATACGCAGATTAAAAAAATACATTAAAAGGAAAGTCTTAACTACTTTTGGTATGAGTAAGGTTTCGCAACTTTGCTGCTTGTCAAACAAAACTTAGAATCTTTTTTTTTTACCTTCTTTATTTACATGTTATATTTTTACTTACTAATTATACATGCAAAATAATAATACTATTATCTATATCTATATATATATTAAAGCAAGATATCTATATCTATATCTATATCTATATCTATATCTATATCTATATCTATATCTATATCTATATCTATATCTATATCTATATCTATATCTATATCTATATCTATATCTATATCTATATCTATATCTATATCTATATCTATATCTATATCTATATCTATATCTATATCTATATCTATATCTATATCTATATCTATATCTATATCTATATCTATATCTATATCTATATCTATATCTATATCTATATCTATATCTATATATGTATATTAAAAGATAATTTTGAATTTATAGATAAAGTTCTAAAATTACGAATTTAAATTAAAAATAAAATTTATCTTTTTTTATCATGTTATCATACTTAATTCGGTTAATGATCATATGAAATCATGTTAAGAACTTTTGTTATTTTTTATAATTATTTAAATACTACTTTGTCTCTAGCAAAAAAAAAACTACTCCATATAACTATAAAACTCTTTCACATTTAAAATCTTATAAGTATAGTTCTTTGAAACACTGTAGCAAGATTTGAATAAAACGAAATTCTTTTAAAATAAATATAATATATAGGGTACACGTCTATGTTTATCTAAATAACAAAAAAGAGTTTACAAAAATAAATAAAAGTTACTTACATATATAATAAAGTTAGGGGTCTACATGGACCGGGTTGGTTCGGTTTTTATTAAAACCAAACCAAACCAACTATATCGGTTTGGATTGGTTCGGTTTTGTCGGGTTTTTCGGATTTTTTTGTTACATGAATATTATTTCAATCTTACTTTGTTAAAATTATAGATAAAGCTTTGATAAGTGAATATATGTTTAGTAAATATGGAAAAAAGTTGACAAACATATGATCTATTAAAATATTCTTATGGGAGAATTTTTTTAGTAACACATGATAGTTATTTTCTTAGTCGTCTAACAATAATTTTTCGTTAATTTACGCTTTCAAGGTTAATACATGAGAGGATCCAAAATATTTCTACATTTTCTAAAGAAAATTCACTATAAAGTCTTAAAAATATAAATAAAATTTATATATTTATACGTCGGTTTGGTTCGGATTTTTTTACTCAATACCAAACCAAGTAAAACCAAACCTAATCGGGTTTTTTAATCGGTTAGGTTTAATTTTTCGGTTTGGTGCGGTTTTCCGATTCGGTTTGAACACCCCTAAATAAAGTAAACATACATGGTGGAGAAAGAAACATCAAAGTTGTTTCTTTTTTCTTATTGAAGAATATTTGTTTGAAGAGTCAATTTGCATAAATGGACATCAAACAAATAACAAAACTTTGGCTATACAATTGCTATCATTAATTTTAATTTAGCGCATTCAAGGAATTGAAGGGTATAAGCTGAAGCCTTTCATTTAGTTGTAGTCAAGCCAATATTGCAAGGGCATAATATTTTTTTCGTTGAAGAATATTAGTTTTGAATCATTAGATTATGTGAAAGTTTTTTTTTTCAAACTTAACAAGAGATAAATTGGTTTCTAATTGATAGTTTCTATGACGACTTTTAAGTGTAACAAAGAGTATATATAAAGAAAAAATTGGTATAACGTGATATATTTTTTTAAATGTAAATAAATTATTTCGATTTTTTTTGCTTTTTTTAATTCAAAGATAATAAAAAGACAAGATATTTTTGAACATTAGTAGGGAGTTTTAAAATTATTATAATAGAAGTTATATCATGGATAAACTCGAAAAATCGAGATCTTATAAAATATTTACATAATATCCAGCCATATTTATTGTTTACTTCTTATAACTAATATAAATAGATGATATACCGAAAACACATGATTATACACATTCTATATATGGATTATATATAAATAACACATCATTCAATTTTTGTAATTTAAGTGGTCGGTTGAGCACCTATTTAGCTGATTAGATAAAGCCAAAAGAAAAATATGAAATAGCTTCAACCAAAGACTAAAAATATAATTAAAGTTCATATGTAGATAATTTTTATTAAAACTCATCCTTTTATAGTGAAATAAATTAATTTTTTGTAACAACAGAAATAATGACATAAAAATAAGATAAAAAAAATAAATATTGAAAAAAATATTAGAAAAATCTAAAAACGAGAAATAAAAGATGACAACAAATTTCATTTTATGTTTCATCTTTGTTGAGTATAAAAAATTTGAAAGTTAATCTCATCGATTTCAAATATATTTTTTTCAACTCAAATACATAAATTATAAGATAAGGATATCTTTGATTTTTTTTTAATTTACATTATGTGTCGTTTTTAAAAAATCACTATTACTAACAAACTCATATGATATTTGAATTTGAATTGGAATGCAATTTGAGTAGTTTTCATTGAGGTTAAGCCAAGTATGGTGTCGAAAGATAAATTACTCGACAATTTTTTCAATATTTTATAATAATAATCAACTAATTTAACATTTAATAATTCAAAGAACAAAATTTTTGTATATATAGGATATTAAAAATTCAAATGTTGGGGCTAGAGATATCGATAAACTAAAGTGGAGTCATACTGAAATAAATCCGACCAAAGAATCATTTAAATTTTTAGATAGCCGATTAAAGTGAGTTTTAAATTAAGAATAATATCTTCACTTGCATCATTATAAAGATAATTATTATTATAATATATATAAAGTTTTAGAAATTAAAATTTCAAAATAGAAATATTTTTTGAAAGATAAAATCATTCAAACTAAGAGTTCAAGTCGTAGTATAAGAGTCACGTCGTAATCAAAGAATCGTTTATATCATGTCAACCTTTGTGCTTTTCCATAAATATGAGTTATTATTTCACTTTGTGGTTATTTTTAAGTTCCAATGACACAAATGAGAATAGTGTAAAAATAAAATTATCACTATGAGAATTGAGAAAATATTAGTATTTTTTCATGTAGTGTTTCTTAATTAATATCTGACGATTATCTATAATTTTAGAAGGTTTAAATGTTAAGGTTATTTACATATAATTCAAATAACTCAGATATTTAACATGGTTAATGTCAAATATCAAAATGGATTAAAACAAATTCACTAGCTAAAGAATTTTTTTTATGTTTTTAGATAGCCAACTGAAATGAGTTTTGAATTAAAAATAATATTTTCAATTACATGTCACGACCCCAAACCTCGGCCGTGATGGCGCCCAACACAATGCTAGGCAAGCCCGACCAATTAACATCTCACAATCTCTTTCTTTATAATTCAATACTAATTTTCGGGATTTAATACCAATTTGATATAAATAGAAGTATGAATTTTAACAGATGAAATGTGCGGAAACCATAATCACGAAAAATCTCTGTAAAACAGCCCACTGATCCAGTGTCACAAGTCTGAGCCTCTAATACAACGTTTCAACAATCTAATATAGAAATATGTCTAAAATGCGGAATAATAAGTGGAGATAGAAGGAGAAATCGGGTCTGTGAACGCCATGTAGCTACCTCGATAACTCCCATAAAAAGAGAACAGCAAGAAAGCTCGCTCTATGCCTCAGGAATACCTGTACCTGCACACATGGTGCAGGGAGTAATGTGAGTACTCCGACCTAGTGAGTAATAACAATAAATAATGGCTGACAGTATGAAATCACGTAAAGGCACTAAGCGGTTCTTTATCAAAACAGTAAAATCATTTAAGCAGCACTGAATGAGGAAGTCATGTGAAATTCTTTAAACCGGGTAAAACAAATATAATTAGTACAAATCAGCTCCTCAAGCATTTCAGTTCATTTATTCGTTCTTATCCTCAGTTCTCAGTTCATATACTTCTCACGATAACCGAATCAATAAATATATACACTGATGCGGAGTGTAGCCCGATCCGTATATCATTGTGGCGTACAGCCCGATCCATAATAATAATAGTCGACTGCGCTCACTACGGGTGTGCAGACTCCAGAGGGGCTCCTTCAGCTCAAGCGTTATATAATTGCTGCGGCGTGCAGCCCGATCCATATAAGTAATTGTTGTGCCGTGCAACCCGATCCATAATATGTATAATATATATATCTGTTGTGGCGCGCAGCCCGATCCATATCATATAAAATATCCTCACTATTGGGTCATCGACCCCTCTCAGTCATTTAAAAATCACAGCCTCTCTGGCATAATGCACGGTCGGGATCTCAGCCTTCATATCTCTTTCTATTTATGATTAACATTTCAAAAATCTGGTTCATATCATTCTTAAACAATTGGAAACATGACTGAGGATATAAATTCTTTAACAAAATAAGTGAGGAAAACCAGTCAAAAATCCCCTAAGGGTTCTACAGGTCGGCACAAGGCCCCAAGCATGGCAACAATCCCAATTCACAATAATAAAGTATATGTCTCAATCAAAAATGTAGTAAAATATCATTCGGGATGGACCAAGTCACAATCCCCATAGCATTGAACCTCACGCTCGTCACACAGCGTAAATCTCAACTTAGTATAGCACTACATTGTGCAAATCTGGGGTTTCAAACCCTCAGGACATCATTTAAAATCATTACTCACCTCAAATTGGCCAAAACTCTACCTCGCTATGCCCTTGTCTCTCAAATTGGCCTCCACGCACGTCGAATCTATCCAAAATCCGAACGAATAGGTCACAATATGCTAAGGGAACATAGCCCAAGCGAAAACATTCGAAAAATATCAAAAATCCCGAAATTAGCAAAACCCGAGCCCCGGGCCCACGTCTCGGAATCGGGTAAAATTTACATTTTCATAATCCTCATACCCTCACGAGTCTAACCATACCAAACTTATCCAATTCCGATATCATTTGGTCCTTCAAATCATCATTTTACATTTTTGAAAGGTTTCACAATTTTCTTCGCAAATTCCATCCCAAATCACGAATTAAATGATGAATTCAGTAATAGATTCATGTATTCTAGCCAAATCTGAGTTAAAATCACTTACCCGGATGAATTTCTTGAAAAACCTTCGAAAAATCGCAAAAGTCCGAGCTCTCTAGGTCAAAATATTAAATAAAACTTAAAACCTCGTATTTATAGGGTACCCCAGGTTCCAGCCTCCTCGGGCCGCACCAAAACGACCGCGGTCCGCGCAAGTCAGTGCGGTCCTCACAAAAATGACCGCGGCCGCACAGATTTCCTCTGCAGTGACAGGCTTTAGTATTTTGGCCATAACTTTTTCTACAGATATCCAAATTGCAATATCTATACCTTTCTGGAAACTAGACACGAAGGCTACAACTTTCGTTTTTGAATCATATCACCACTCCTTGTAGATCAAAAGATATGAGCTTTCGAAGTTGGACCGACGGCCTGCGGATCTTCATGACCGCGGTCGCGGTCACTTTTACGCACTCAGCACTAAGCCAGCGCGCCTAGCGCTAATTCTACCGTGGCCAGCGCTAAAAATTTTGTCCCCATCTATTTTCTAAGTTCCGAAATGTCTGTACTCGCTCAAAGCTCACCCGAAACACACCCGGAGCCATCAGACCTCAACCCAAACATACCAACACCTCCCATAACATCATTAACACCTAGTCGAGCTTTAGAATCACTCAAAACAACATCAAAACACCAAATCAACTTCAGATTCAAGCTTAAGAACTTAGAAATTTCAAATTCCACAAACAACGCCGAAACATATCAAATCAGGTCCGATTGACCCCAAATTTTGCACACAAGTCATAAATGACATAACGAAGCTACTGCAACTCTCGGAATTTCATTCCGACCTTTATATCAAATCTCACCTATCAACCAGAAATCGCCGAAATCTCAATTTCGCCAATCCATGCCTAAACCTTCCACGGACTTCCAAAATGCATTCTAACCATGCTCCTAAGTCCCAAATCATCTAACAGAGCTAACCAAATCATAAAAATTCCCATCCGAGATCAAATACACATAAGTCAAATTTTGGTCAAACCTTCTAAATTTAAGGCTTCAAACTGAGAACTGTTCTTCCAAATTGATTCTGATTATCCTGAAAACCAAAACCAACGATTTACATAAGGCATAATGTATACACGGGGCAAGTCATGCCCGAAGACTGGTGAACAAAGTGCAAAAGTTCAAAACGACCGGTCGGGTCGTTACATCCTCCCCCACTTAAACACACGTTCGTCCTCGAACGTGCCCAAAGTTGTTCTAGAAGCCAATCAATAGCTGAATAACTTTACCATGCATATGCCTGGGGTGATCCCACGTCACCCTATCTCATATAGGTCTGATAACACATTGTAACTAAAAAATTTTACAGTCCAAATCCCATAAACCATAAAACCATATTTCCACTTCTAAGGTTATCGATACGATCAGAATCTCACATCTATTTTCATAATTAGCCCGAACAAGCTGTAATCACCCATACTTGCAATCTCAGGTGCAATCACTTGATATGGCACATAACTCAAACACTCATAGCGATAACTTCTAATTATAGCAGCTACACACAACACCGGAACACCGATAGAAAAATTCTTATCAACTAGAGTCTCACCCTAACACCTTCATATACTGCCAATGATCTAAAACATGTGGTAAGCCATAACCATTTCCCAGATTAACCATTCAAGAGGACACTCTTCCTTTAGCAAATACCACAGCAAATTTCCGAACCGAAGCTCGATACTATCCTTCCAACATGCTGAAATCACATCTATTCGTATTTATTAATGATCCCCAACGATCTCCTCTAATCCAACACGTTACTCTGGTGACATGACACATCCATACAGGCCTAAGCCACAACTTGCACAATACACGCATCAATACGCAACAGTCCGAACATACTCAAATCATGAAAATGACTCAAATGAAAGAGTTGTACCTCAAACTCACCGGTACCACCACAACACAAGGCTGAGAACCCGTCTCACATCATAGGAACAAAACACACGAGTCTAACCCGAAAGGTTATACGTCCACATAACTTCGCTACGATGTGTGATCCTATCCAATACTGCCCCACATGAACCACCTTAAGTCACTAGCTCGAAATCGACAACCATGCACAATTTGATATCTGGAACCAAAGCAATTCATCATACTCACGGTGAAGTAAATAACATACACCATGCAAACCCGAAAGGACATAACCGATACGCCATTCACCGAGCAACACCCAATTACTCTTCTCGCTCGACTTCCACTACGAGACCCCAATAGAACCGCACCACATGTACATATAACCAACAAATCATTACATCTCGCAACACAGAAAGGTAACTCATGGATCTCCCCAAATTACTAATAAGCTCAACAACAATCGGATCAATACACCCCTCAACAGTACAATTCAGAGCCAACCAAGCCGACTCAAATTAAGACACGCATCCACATTGACCTGCAACGAGCTCCTTATCACAAAAATCCTGGAGTTGCTCTTCAAATCCTTTAACTCTGCCGGTGCCATACGATGTAGTGCCTGGCATCAAATCAATACCGAAATCAACAACCTTGACCGACGACATGCTCGGCCACAAGAAACATATCTGAAAAGTCCCTCATCACCGGGACTAAATCAATGGTAGGGGCCTCTACACTAACATCCGTCACGAAAGCCCAAATAAGGAAGACAATCCTTCCCAGTCGTCCGCTGGGCCTTCGAAATATAAAACCACTCCACTAGGGCATAATCCTACGGACCTCGCCACTCAATCCGTGGCATTTCCAGCATAGCCAACAATGTCACCTTAGTGCAATAGTCCAGAATGACACAATATGGAGACAACCAGTCTGAACCCAATATCACATCCAAAATCTAACATACCAAGCAACAAAAGATCCGCCCGGGTCTATAAATCTCGATAGTCACTAAACAGTCCCGATACACATGACTCACAACCTCCACATAGCCTGAATATGAGAACTTCCCGTCTCCAACTCCATATGGCCCATGAATCCACATATCTAGTTCCAATTCCACCGTCTGAATGCATACTACACCTCGAATACTCAATCATTTCACGAGAGATAATCTAGAATTCCTTTGTGCCACCAAGCAAACACGAGTATCAACAGTCGTTCTAACCATAAAAATGTCGCAATACTACCGATGTATCACCAACTTAATCACATTGCCCTTTCTGAAACATATGCCCTTGTCAAATCACCCCAAATTAGCAATACCATTTCCTTAATCATCTGAAGACCCTTCCTCTAATTATCTGAAGCTCGTTCCTCTAATTATCTAAAACTCGTTCCTCTAATTATCTGAAACTGCCTGTGTTGCCTAAATATTATATGACTTTCCGTTCAAAACTGAACTGCAACCTCACGTACACACTTCCCAATCATTTATAACATACTGCATAACCCATACCATTCTAGGATACCCATGAGAACTTCATATCCCTTCCGAACCGCAAGCCACTATGCATTCCACTAGCCAAGAACTTTCCATTGATCCCATCTAGCAAAGAACCACTATACCTCCAATGCTCCTCATGCCCATAGAAAATATACATCTCCAACCAAGGTAGAAACCATCAAGGACTCTCTGAGTTCCCCTTGCACAAACCAGACCTGCCAGGACTAAATCTTCTAACTCGACCAAGCTACGCAAGCCATCAAAACCTAAGAGCATTGCCGCGAAATACCTGTAGGAACTCATTACCCCGTACACACTCAAGGAACTAGTCATATCCTTGCCATACTGATCCAGCTTACTATCAAGCTTCCCCATCTATCTAAATTTCCTTCTGATTCATTTTCATCTTGATATTCTCTCTTAAATATTCCCAAAAGCACTACATTCGAAATGTTTTGCTCTGAAGGACTTCCTGCAGATCTAAATTCGTTACCTCCTAATATTAATACATAGAATCCCACAATTAATATAGAAAACACCATAAGTCTTGACGTCTTCCAAGGAAAACTCAGTTCCTAACCACACATACAACTTGAAAATATCCAATTGTTACATGCAAAATTTTGAACACAATAGGACCATTCTCTAGAGACATCCACTCTACTTAAACCATAGTTAGATTGATTAAACTAGCCGAACAACCTGTGCTTCATTTGCGCTCTGACACTGCAGAATGTGACCTCATTTCGATATAACCAAGCAACTTCCTGCCCTATGTACCGAGCATTCCTTACCAACCATAACTCAAGTCATTCCCCGATTCTCGTACACCCATAAGGCATAAATAACCTTTATTGAAATTTCCTTTACTCGAGCCATAACTGATTCACAACTATGCCTCAAACTGGAACCATTAGAGCACATAACCGTGCAATCAACTATTCAATAGCGGACTCCCCCACTTGGCTCAAAGCCATAGATCAAAACACGCACCATAACTTATAACTCGTATACTTTGTTGCTTCCATAATACCATAGTGAGATTAGACTCAGTCCTTCATAAGCTCTTGAAACACCGACCATCGGGTACTTTAACTCTATGCAAATATCGCTTTCACTCTCGTAACAGTTAAACCCACTCTATCAAGTGACCCAAATTTAAATTTTAGCACATATGTTTCACTTGTGAATGAGATCTTCTAACAGACAGCATAAGGATCATACAATCTCAGAACACCGCATGAGATAACCCGCCTGCTTCGCCTCAATATAACTTTTTTTTTGTATATCTTCCACCGTCATACACATTACACAGTCACTTAATTTTCCCAAGTATGAACTCATACCGCAACATGAAATTTACTTCACTCCAACTAGGAGACATGAAAAGATTCTTCACACGCCCATAACTCGGGGCTATACCTCGAATCAAGATGGAATTTAAGCACCTAATAGTTTTTCAATCCTCTAGCAGACCCTTCCCATCGCCTCCAAATCACATGGATACGTCTCGCAGTACCAACACACTTATCACATAGTTATCCAGCCGTCACTTCCACTAGTAGGGACAATACCAAACATATACGTTCAAAAATACTAGCTCACACAATCAGCACCTCGGTGCTCAAGTTATAGGCAAAGATCCGGCCTCAAGTACTCCAGACTGGCCCAACATCAACTCACAGAGATCACATCTCGCCCCTCGATAAGGGAATCATAAGCCATCGATGCACATTTGATACTGAGCGCTCATGCGCGCATACGAACACGTGGAAGGAATTCAAGAGTTATTTTCAAGCTGAATCAAGGACGCGCGATTAGAATTAAAAAAATGTGAAGTTTTCCTAAAGGTTCTGCATCCTCTCGAGGATAAATACAGACGTCTCTGTACCGATCTGCGAGACTCTACTAAACCGGCTCATGACTCGCGAGACCAAGTAACCTAGGCTCTAATACCAACTTGTCACGACCCCAAACCTTGATCGTGATGGCGCCCAACAGAATGCTAGGCTAGCCCGATCAATTAACATCTCACAATCTCTTTTTTTATAATTCAATACCAATTTTCGGGATTTAATACCAATTTGATATAAATAGAAGTATGAATTTTAACAGATAAAATGTGCGAAAACCATAATCACGGAAAATCTCTGTAAAACAGCCCACTGATCCGGTGTCACAAGTCTGAGCCTCTAATACAAGGTTACAACAATCTAATACAGAAATATGTCTAAAATGCGGAATAATAAGTGGAGATAGAAGGAGAAATCGGGTCTGTGAACAGCATGCAGCTACCTCGATAACTCCTATGAAAACAGAACGGTAGGAAAGCTCGCTCTATGCCTCAGGAATACCTGTACCTGCACGCATGGTGCAGGGAGTAATGTGAGTACTCCGACCCAGTGAGTAATAACAATAAATAATGGCTGACAGGATGAAATCACGTAAAGGCACTAAGTAATTCTTTATCAAAACAGTAAAATCATTTAAGCAGCACTGAATGAGGAAGTCATGTGAAATTCTTTAAACCAGGTAAAACAGATATAATCAGTATAAATCAGCTCCTCAAGCATTTCAGTTCATTTATTCGTTCTTATCCTCAGTTCTCAATTCATATATTTCTCACGATAACCGAATCAATAAATATATATATATCGTGCGGCGTGCAGCCCGATCCGTATATCGTTGTGGCGTACAGCCCGATCCATAATAATAATAGTCCATTGCGCTTACTGGGGGTGTGCAGACTCCAGAGGAGATCCTTCAGCCCAAGCACTATATAATTACTACGGCGTGCAGCCCGATCCATATAAGTAATTGTTGCGGCGTGCAGCCCGATCCATAATATGTATAATATATATATATATATCTGTTGTGGCGCGCAACCCGATCCATATCATATAAAATATCCTCACTATTGGGTCCTCGACCCCTCCTAGTCATTTAAAAATCACAGCCTCCCGGGCATAATGTACGGTCGGGATCTCAGCCTTCATATCTCTTTCTATTTATGATTAACATTTCAAAAATCTGGTTCATATCATTCTTAAACAATTGGAAACATGACTGAGGATATAAATTCTTTACCAAAATAAGTGAGAAAAACCAGTCAAAAATCCCCTAAGGGTTCTACAGGTCGGCACAAGGCCCCAAGCATGGCAACAAGCCCAATTCACAATAATAAAGTATATGTCTCAATAAAAAAATGTAGTAAAATATAATTCGGGATGGACCAAGTCACAATCCCCATATCATTGAACCTCACGCTCGTCACACAGCGTGTATCTCAACTTAGTATAGCACTACATTGTGCAAATCCGGGGTTTCAAACCCTCAGGACATCATTTAAAATCATTACTCACCTCAAATTGGCCAAAACTCAAGCTCACTATGCTCTTGCCTCTCAAATTGACCTCCACGCGCGTCGAATCTATCCAAAATCCGAACGAATAGGTCACAATATGCTAAGGGAACATAGCCCAAGCGAAAACATTCGAAAAATATCAAAAATCCCGAAATTAGCAAAACCCGAGCCCCGGGCCCACATCTCGGAATCGGGTAAAATTTACATTTTCAAAATCTTTATACCCTCACGAGTCTAACCTATGGGTGTCTAATGGGCTAACCGGGCCGGTCCGGGCCTCCCTTTTTTGGACCCGTACAGGTTACGGTCTGGGCCGGTTCTGGGTTAGTTCTTAACGGGTTTAACGGGTTCGGGTTCAACTGGGTAAAAACTAAATTATACGGGTTACGGGTTGAGAGGGTCAGGCCGGGCCAGGTTTAGTGTAATTTTTTTTTGGAATTTTGTATAAATATTGTAATAAGTGCAATAAGTGCATTACAAAGTACTAACATAAAGAATACAAGGAAGATGGGAAAAAAATGCACTTATTGCAAGTGCTACTTTTATTTCTTAATTCAAATTTCAAAGTTTCTAACTTACAAATTGAAAGGTTTATATTTTTTTCAACAAGTAAAATAGTAAATTCACAGGTTTTGCATTGCCTTAGTAAGTTCATCATAATCAATATGAACCGATTGACCTTCTTCTGGAGTGTTAAATTCGGATGGGTTTCCATGTGTTAATATATCTCCAAGTTCCTCGTCTTCTGGGCTATCAACATCTTTACGTCCTTGATTTCTTCGTTCCGATCTAATCCAATCTCTAAAACATACTAAAACTTCCAAAGCAATGCTTCCCAATGAGTGGCAGGTGTCTTCAAGTTGTTGTCTTGCTTGGCTAAATGCACTCTCCGATGCAACAGTAGAAATTGGTACATTCAGCACGTCCCGAGCCATAGCGAAAAGAACAGGAAATTGCTTTCCATTCTCATGCCACCATCCCAACGGTGAAAATTCCTTTGTGCGAGGTTCTTTTTGCATCTGCAAGTAGAATTGAAGTTCATCAATGTTCCTGCTACTGGTTTGAGTGTTAGAAAATGTAGAAAAACTATTAAAACTATCAAGGTCTTCTTCATCATCCACAGTAGCAGAAGTGGTACAATGCATAGTTGGATTAACATTGCCTACATTAAGAGCAGCATCATCAATTACATTTGCATAATAATTATATAATTGTTGTAAATATTCATTTAGCTTGTTCATACAAGTATATAAATCTGGGGTTTCAGTTGGTCCAATCTCCATATAAGTATATAAAGCATTCATTAATTGTGACAATCAGACATCTTAATAGAAGGATTTAAAACAGCACCAATTAAGTAAATCGGAGGAATTGGAAAGAAATATTTTTTGAATTTTGCTTGCATTTTTTCAACATCCCTATATTTTTCTTTCTTCTTAAATTCAAAGAGTAGAAAAGAAATTTCAGCTATATGTGTCACACCTCCTTTTTGCGCGCCCGCCCCGAATGGTTAAATGCACGAGGGAGTTTTTCCAATTTAAGTGACAATATTCGAAATGAGATTATTTATTTAATTCAGAGTCGCCACTTGGGAAAGGTTTGGCTTTTGGTGTCCCAAGTCACCAGTTTATCTTGAATCCCAAATCGAGGAAATTTTTGACTTTTCCAAATGAAGTCTGCGAACCAGAAATTCTAAGTAAGGAATTCTGTTGACCCGAGGGAAGGTGTTAGGCACCCTCGAATCCCGTGGTTCTAGCACGGTCGCTTAAATTGTTATAATGGCTCAATATCTGATTTAAATACATGTTATGACTTACGTGCTTTTATTAAGTTTAAACCGCTTTTATTGTCATTTATTTTTATAGAATTGCGACGTCGTGAAAATGCATCTCGAACCACGTCACAATCAATGCACCCGTGGTCGTCGACACATTTTGACTCCGTTGAGATTTGGATTTGGGTCACATCAATGTGCACCCGTGTTTAGGAATGTAATTTAATTAAGTCGCGCCTAAAGAGTCTAACGCGTTATTGTCTTTGGAGAAAGCAGGGAAATTCACTAGACCGCCCATCCCAAATTCTAAATATCTATTATGGTTAATTATTGAGGGCCCCACAATTTGCATTTTTTAATCTGACGAGGCTCGTCTCATTATTTTAGAAAGGATGTTCTAAAGCAACTACATTTCTAATGTGTTTGTCTCTAAAAAAGTAGAAGAAAAAGATACATGCTAATTCAATTATATACTTTGGCCAAATCTGGATTCTTATTAATTATCTCATTAATTATTTACTAAGTGAAGAAATATTATACCTCATGGAACATGCTTTTAATTTGATAGAAGAATTATATGCGAGATTGATGAAACGCTACACTTAAACCCCAAATACTCCTCGAGTTAGCTTTAAACTTATTTAAACAGGATTACCAAGGTTACTCGTTAGATGGTTCTACTAATAATATTCGGAAACTCATCCTAAAAGGAAACTGCCTACCGAAATCGACACTCCCAGATTTAAAACAGTGTTGTCTTCGACAATATTAAAAAAAACAATTCGCCCTAACATGCTCAATACAACTAAAGGAAAGTTCGAATTAATGATTACATTAAATGGTTACACATTACACGAATTATGTATTCACCTCCTGTATACCGCTAAACGAATCACCTATCGAAGTTTTAGATCAATACAAGCGTCGATTAAGTACAAACTTACTAATACATTCTCTATTGAACTACAGACTAAAGCTTACATAACTTAACAACATTTAAAGGGCTGTAAGTAAAACAAACAGATGATTATAACTTCTCCAGGTCTTTCAATTCATGCTTTCCATTGTTACAATCAGTTATACCAATGTGGGGGTTCGAAATGTGTACCTGGAAGATGCTTACAATGAAGAAAACAGGAGAGTCAGTTGAGCAGCAGTGTAAACGAACAACAGCAATAACAGATAAATGACAGCAGAACAAGTTCCAGTGTAAGATGCAGTTATGGCCGAGAAAAAGTAGCCAGAATAACAGCAGCAAACAGTGTAGTAGAAACCGAGCTCCAGGCAGACCAAATCCAGGAAATAAACCAATGCAAACCACAACCAGTAAATTCAATAGGAACTTCAAAGAATCAGAATTGGTTGAAAAGGTTGAAAACAAATGAAGCCCAAACAACAATAGGAAGAAACAGTTTCTGATTGTTCTGTATGTTTTTATTTCTTGCTCCCTCTTTTCTGTATCTATGCTCTCTAAAAAAATCAGACTGTATGTGCCTATTCTGTGGTTTCTCTCTATATCTCCCTTCTCTTCAAAATTTGGTCCAATGTGTATCCTTTACTTCTCTTATCTCTCTATGTATCTATGCTTTCTAAAATCCCTCAAAATTCAGTCTGATTCTTTTTCTTTTCCTCCCCCTTTCTTTCAGTCTGAGTTCTCTCCCTTTATAGCCTAACTTCAGCCCCTTTTAGTTTGTTAAACATATCAGAAACCCCTTCCTTTCTTGCTGTTTTTCCACTCAACATTAAAATATGAAAACCTCCCATGAGATTCCTGACAGCCCTTTTAATCAGCTTATTAAACTAAAAGCAGACATGGGCAGTAGGAATATAACCTGACAGCATATGCTGTCAAGTTATTTTAAACTCTAAAAGGGCCTTTATGCACATGTTGTGCACAAGTGCACATGCCACCAATTCAGATTGCAACTACAAACCAAATCCTTAGATTTCTGATTCAAATTAACAACTATAAGTAGCTATACTCGATCCTTAATTTTGATTCAAACAATGTTCAGCAAGAACAGATCAAATTGTTATCATTCCAACAGCTTGAAACTATTCGACGATACGTATCGAATCGACTATACTAATTATAACATGTACAATCGAAAACCATGATCAGACATCTAACAGTATCAAACACATGATTCGAATTGTACTGACTAAACAAAAATTGTACTGGGGAATCAATTAATCAGTCAAATTTAAAGTTCGATTGATTGCACAGCTCATACACATATACATATTATCAGTGAATAAAAGAAAGACTCGATCAAACACAGAGGTTCAGGCAAGGCGGACAGGACACAGTCGACAAACAATTCAAAAGATAAAATCAACTTAAACATTTTGGGGCAATAAACAAACGTCTAACTACAGCAAAACTCATGAACTGATAAAAAAGAACACAAAAATACCTGAAATCTTGAAAAATCAGCAAACCCTAGCTCGGATTCGAATTGATCTTTCTTAGGGTTGAATGGACTTTAATCGAAGTGTTCTCCAATGAGAAACACTTCGATTAAGGTCCATTACACCCTAATCACTTGGCTCAAACGGACACAGACCAGGCCCGAGGTTTCTAAGGTTCCTAGATGGCAGATTTGGATTTTGGGTTTCCATGGTTAGATTCGGACCAAACCAAGCATGGTTTGGTCACGAGGGAGGTCCGGGGACTGCCTGGTGTGAAGCTGGGGTAGATCGGTGTAAGTCGAGGTCCGACTCGAATCTTCAAATGAAGATTCGAGAAGGTGGGAGGGGATTCGAGACCAAAGGACAACAGATCTATGTTCAGGGTGGTGAGGCGGTCCTATGGTGTTAAGGTGGGGGTCACCGGCGTCCATGCTGCCGGGATTAATGGTGAGGGGAAAGGGGGCGGCTAGGGTTCCGGGGTTTGGGGTCTGGGAAGGGGATGAGGACGAAGGCAGGGGGTCTTGGATAGGGGGCAGGGTATGATAGGAAAGTTTATATATAGGATGGGTGGATTGATCTCAGCCGTTGGATCAATCGAGATCAACGGCTTGGATCTGAAGGCTTAAATGAAACGATGTAGTTTGGCTTAGTAAGGGTCAGGGTTGGTTCGGGTAACGGGTCGGGTAATGGGATTATGGGTGAGAGATCTGGACCGTTAGATCAGTTTGGTTTGATGGTCGAGATGGATTGGCATTGAAACGACGTAGTTTTGGTGTCAAACTACGTCGTTTTTGTGGCCTGGAGATGGGCTGTTTGGACTGGTGGCTTGGGCTGCTCGTTTGGGCCTCAGATTTTGAAATGGGGAATCAGCCCAAATTTATTTAAAACAAATTGCACCCTTTCTTTTTATTTCTAATTTTTCTTAAACACAAAACCTAATTAAATAAAATTAAACACCATTAATTAACACTTAATGTAATTATTACACGTATATTAAAATATTTAAAGTAGGTAAAATCAACCAAGGCAACAATCAGGACAAAAAATTGCATATTTTATGATTTTCCATTTAATGACCGGATTACGGTTCAAACTACACATGACACACATTTTTTGTGTTTTGTTTCAATAAAAATAAAAATGGGCAAAATCATAGATAATTAACAAAATGCCACGTAAAAATCCAAAAATTGTACAGCAAGATCAATTGCTATTATTTTCGTTTCTTTTGGAGTGATTGTCGCGAAAACAAAAATCACATGCTCACAGCTGCCCCTCTTTGTTCGGAAACACGAAGAGTTTTCGTGCAAAGATAAAGTGAGCGGATATGAGCGACTTTTGCCTATTGGACTACTCCGTGTGAAGCATTTTTTTTTTGAAAGATTTGACCGAATCTTTGCTTCGAAGATTTCCTACATATCCTGGGCTAAACAGGAATCAGGTCAATGTAGTTAGAGAAATTTTGGCAGCTGGGACTACCATGGGATTGCAATGCTTGATGTTACTGCTGTCACTGTTGTTTTACTGACCGCCTTATTACAACCAAAGAAAAATTGAAACTGAACTAAATACTTATATGCATGTCAACTGCTAGTTACAAGATTCCTATCTATGATTCTTTTGCAACTTGATCTTGGGTCTTAGCTGATTTTGCTTGGAGACTTCGATCCGAATCTTGATGCTTGCGAGTTGTAGGTGCTTGTTTATCTCTGGGATACTGAGTGAGACGTGATTGGCAGAGTTCGGGACCTTGATCAAGTCTGGGAGCGATCCGCCTTCCATTTTCTCCGGTATCTCGGGACATCTTCTTCTTCTTCCCCCTTTTTTATTCTGGGTTGAGACTCATCTCGTGGGTCGTCTCGATCCATGCGCCTCGAGGTTAGACCTGCGGGGAAAAACAAACGAACGAAATTTTCTGCCCCAGTTTCACTAGGAAAATTTCGTGAGTTATTTGCCAGGAGGTTCATAGAATTGATGAAGGAATTGGAAAATTTCAGTTTCCAAAATGCCAATCCCGGGATTGGATCAACGATACGGCCACAAGATATGAATGCTCAGTTTAGGGTTGGAGCCCTAAGGCTGGCGGGATGGAAATAGTTCAGTTCAGGGTTGGAGCCCTAATGCCGACTAGCTGGGGAGAAGCTCAGTTTAGAGTTGAAACTCTAATGCTGACCAACTGGGGAAAAGTTCAGTTTAGGGTTGGGGCCCTAATGCTGACTGAATGGACAGAATTTCAATTTAGGGTTTAAAACCCTAATGCTGACTACATGAAAAAGTACAGTTTAAGGTTTAAAACCCTAACGCTGACTAAAGGAAAAAGTTCAGTTTAGGGTTTAAAACCCTAATGCTGACTGAATGGGAAAGTTCAGTTCAGGGTTTAAAACCCTAATGTTGACTAAAGGGAAAAGTTCAGTTTAAGGTTTAAAACCCTAATGCTGACTAAAAGGAAAAGTTCAGTTTAGGGTTTAAAACCCTAACGCTGACTAAAAGGAAAAGTTCAATTTAGGGTTTAAAACCCTAATGCTGACTAAAGGGAAAAGTTCAGTTTAGGGTTTAAAACCCTAACGCTGACTAAAGGGAAAAGTTCAGTTTAGGGTTTTAAAACCCTGATGCTGACTAAAGGGAAAGTTCAGTTTAGGGTTTAAAACCCTAATGCTGACTAAAGGAAAAGAGTTCAGTTTAGGGTTTTAAAACCCTGATGCTGACTAAAGGGAAAGTTCAGTTTAGGGTTTAAACCCCTAACGCTGACTAAAGGGAAAAGTTCAGTTTAGGGTTTTAAAACCCTGATGCTGACTAAAGGGAAAGTTCAGTTTAGGGTTTAAAACCCTAATGCTGACTAAAGGAAAAGAGTTCAGTTTAGGGTTTTAAAACCCTGATGCTGACTAAAGGGAAAGTTCAGTTTAGGGTTTTAAAACCCTGATGCTGACTAAAGGGAAAGTTCAGTTTAGGGTTTAAAACCCTAATGTTGACTAAAGGAAAAGAGTTCAGTTTAGGGTTTTAAAACCCTGATGCTGACTAAAGGGAAAGTTCAGTTTAAGGTTTAAAACCCTAATGCTGACTAAAGGAAAATAGTTCAGTTTAGGGTTTAAAACCCTAATGCTGACTGAATGGAAAAAGTTCAGTTTAGGGTTTAAAACCCTAATGCTGACTGAAGGAAAAGAGTTCAGTTTAGGGTTTTAAAACCCTAATGCTGACTGAATGAAAAAAGTTCAGTTTAGGGTTTAAAACCTTAATGCTGACTAAAGGAAAAGAGTTCAGTTTAGGGTTTTAAAACCCTAATGCTGACTGAATGAAAAAAGTTCAGTTTAGGGTTTAAAACCCTAATGCTAACTAAAGGAAAAGAGTTCAGTTTAGGGTTTAAAACCCTAATGCTGACTAAAGGAAAGAGTTCAGTTTAGGGTTTAAAACCCTAATGCTGACTAAGGGAAAAGAGTTCAGTTTAGGGTTTAAAACCCTAATGCTGACTAAAGGAAAAGAGTTCAGTTTAGGGTTTAAAACCCTAATGCTGACTGGCTGGGGACAAAGTTTGAGGATACTAACTGACCTCTTTTTTTTTTGAATTTTCTTGTTTTAGTAGAAGATAAAAGGGAATCTCGTCGAAACTTACCTTTCGAGTGGATTCCTTATTGCTAAAACTGTTTCTTGTACCCACGTACCTTCTTCTTTGGGTGACACCTGCTTCTTGCACGGTTGTCTTGGATTATACTTGTTTCAACTTTTCAAACAAAGAACAATTTTTAGTTCGGAAATGGCGGTTGGTTCGGTGACCTTGATTGTTCCAGTTGCTTTGTTGCGTCCTTATTTCTGTTGCGAAGTCCTGCCATTGATTGGATTCAAATGGCAAAAGCCTTTTAGACTGCTCAGGCTTGTATTTCCAGATTCTGTGATGATTTGCCTCGTAAGGCTCTTTTTTTTGTGTCCCGTTTGCTTGGGGATTCTCAACGGGGATTTTATTGGGGGTACTTTGTGGGGATTTGTACAAGGCAGACTTGTCGAGGATTTGTTGCAAAGCGGACTTGCCAGGATTTGTTGGGAAAGCTCGCTGGGGAGTTTTTACAAAGGGAGGCTCTGTGGGGATTTGTACAAAGGGAAGTTCTGTGGGGGATTTGTACAAGGCAGACTTGCTGGGGATTTTTTTTTTTTTTTTAAATGCAGTCAAACATCATGATCCATCGGGTTTGGACAAACGTACCAACGAAACGGGGCATTTTCTTTGCGAAACGGAATTCCATGAAACCAAACCTGCCACCTGTCCTTTCCGATATATCTGGAGACTTAGGGTTAAAAATGAAAGGGATTTGAAGAAAAACAAAGAAAGGAGAAAGCAAACTTCAGAAAAGAAGTGTCCCTTTCGGGACGAAAACGACTTATCTGAGGAAAACAATGCTGACTTTAAATGGACATGACATGCTCTTTGGACTGGACGCCTGACCTTCAATGAACTTGCATTTCCCCCTGAACCAAAATGGATCTGCGTTTTCAAAACGGTGGGACATGCCAAAATCTCTTGAGGTGGAGTCATCCTTTCGGCCAACAGCGCCCTTTGCGGGTTTTCGCTAGTTGACCTCTCTCATTTCTCTTCCTGTCATCGCTTGATAGCACTCTTTGCGAGTTTTTACTAAACAAGCTCTCTCATTTTGGTTTCTCTACTCCCGTCGCCTCGCGGTGCCCGTAGGTTTTCACCGTCGAGACTCTCTCATTTTATTTCTCTCAATTCAGAGTGTGCTGGTCTCCATTCGTGACGCTTCTTGGCTTCCCGCTACCTTTGGTAATTGATCTGAAGGGTTGTGCTTGGTAAAGAGAGGTAGATGATACTACGACTTTTAAACCGTTTGACGTGCCCTGGTTTCAATTTCAGGGTAAATGGGATTTTATTGTTGGTGTGACTGAACCTCAGGGAGAGGCTGCCTACGTATCCTTTCAGAATCAAGTCAGACGTAGTTCAGGCCTCGATCAATGTTTTGTTTTGTTTGTTTTTGTTTGTTTTTTCTTCTTTTTTTTTGTAACCGGCTCAAAGGCTTGTAGAGAGAGTTGATAGTGGGAATAAAACCTTCAGCATTTCAAATGTGTCAGGATCGCTGGGGCGTCACTCAGACATAGTATCTTTTGACTGCGTCCGCATTCACTGCTGTTTCGGGATCATTTCCTTCAATGTCACCTAGGTACAATGCTCCTCTTAGCAATATCTTCTTGATGATGTATGGGCCTTTCCAGTTTGGAGCAAATTTCCCTTTTGCTTCCTGGTGATGTGGCAGAATGCGCCTCAGTACCAGTTGACCTACTTCGAAATTCCTAGGTCTGACTTTCTTGTTGTAAGCACGGGCCATTCTTCGTTGGTACAACTGTCCGTGACAAACCGCGGCCATTCGTTTCTCATCAATCAAAGTCAACTGCTCCAATCGAGTCTTAACCCATTCGCTGTCCTCGATTTCTGCTTCAACAATGGTTCGAAGCGAAGGGATTTCTATTTCCGCTGGTATCACAGCCTCGGTCCCATAAACCAAAAGATAAGGAGTTGCTCCTACTGACATGCGTACCGTAGTGCGATACCCCAATAATGCAAATGGTAACTGCTCATGCCACTGTCGGGAACTCTGGATCGTTTTCCTCAAAATCTTCTTGATGTTTTTGTTTGCCGTTTCTACAGCGCCATTGGCCTTTGGCCGATAAGGAGTAGAATTCCTATGCATTATTTTGAATTGCTCGCATACATCTCCCATCAAGTGACTGTTCAAGTTTGCTGCGTTATCTGTAATGATAGTCGCAGGAATACCGAAACGACAGATAAGATTTGAGTGTACAAAATCCACTACAGCTTTTTTAGTGACCGACTTGAGAGTGACAGCCTCTACCCATTTTGTGAAGTAGTCGATGGCAACCAGTATAAATCTGTGTCCATTTGAAGCCTTTGGCTCGATTGGTCCAATGACGTCCATGCCCCATGCAACAAATGGCCAAGGTGCAGACATGGGATGCAATTCCGTAGGAGGTGCATGAATCAAATCACCGTGCACCTGGCACTGGTGACACTTCCGAACAAAGCTAAAGCAATCTTTTTCCATGGTTATCCAGTAATAACCTGCTCGAAGTATTTTCTTTGCCAAGACGTACTCGTTCATGTGGGGTCCGAACACTCCTGCTTGTACTTCGTGCATGATCTTTCTTGCCTCCTCGGCGTCAACACATCTTAGTAGGTTGAGGTCCGGGGTCCTCTTGTACAACAATTCACCGCTCAGAAAGAAACCGCTTGCATGCCGTCTAATGGTTCTCTTTTGATCTCCAGTAGCGTGCTCGGGGTATTCTTGCGTCTTCAGGAACCTCTTGATGTCATGGTACCAAGGCTGCGTATTTGATCCTGCCTCGATTACGTTGCAGTAACCGTGTCTTTCCCTGATTTGGATTTCCAAGGGATCGACATGGGCGTTGCCTGGGTAGGGTAGCATTGAAGCCAGAGTAGCAAGTGCATCCGCTAATTCATTGTGACACCTCGGGATATACCTGAACTCTATTGATTTAAAACGCTTGCCGAGGTCCTCCACGTGCTGTCGGTAAGGGATAAGCTTGACATCCCGAGTTTCCCATTCACCTTGGGCTTGCCGGATAATCAGGTCAGAATCTCCCATAATCAGTAAGTCTTCGACATCCTGATCGATTGCCATATGTATGCCCATGATGCAGGCTTCATACTCAGCTGTATTGTTTGTGCAAAAGAAACGCAGTCTAGCTGTGGCCGGATAATGCTGACCAGAGGGCGAGATCAAAATTGCCCCAATCCCTACACCTTTGGCGTTTACAGCTCCATCAAAGAACATCTTCCAAACATGAGCGTTCTCCGAGACCACTTCTACAGTGTTTATTTCTTCATCTAGAAAGTAGGTACTCAATGGCTGGTATTCCTCATCGACTGGATTTTCGGCCAAATGATCTGCTAGCGCCTGGGCTTTCATTGCCGTGTGAGTGACATAGACTATGTCGAATTCAGTAAGCAAGATTTGCCACTTGGCCAGTTTTCCAGTAGGCATCGGTTTCTGAAATATATACTTCAAAGGATCCAACCTGCTTATGAGGAAAGTAGTGTGAGCTTGGAGATAATGTCTCAGTTTCTGAGCCACCCACGTTAAAGCGCAACACGTTCTTTCCAACAGAGTATACTTGGCCTCGTAGCCAGTGAACTTCTTGCTCAAGTAGTAGATTGCTTGCTCCTTCTTTCCGGTTATGTCATCTTGCCCGAGGACGCAACCGAAAGAGTTTTCCAAGACCGTCAGATACAAGAACAGTGGTCTCCCTGGCTCTGGCGGGACCAAAACTGGGGGGTTTGAAAGATATTCCTTGACTTTGTCAAAAGCTTCCTGACATTCAGCCGTCCATTTGATCGCCGCATCTTTCCTCAACAGCTTAAATATGGGCTCACACGTGCTTGTCAGCTGGGCAATAAATCGACTGATATAGTTTAATCTGCCCAAAAAACTCATCATGTCTTTCTTCGTTCTTTGGGGAGGCAGATCCCTGATAGATTTTATCTTTGTTGGATCTAATTTGATACCTTTCCTGCTCACTATGAAGCCCAAAAGCTTGCCTGACGGAACTCCGAAAGCACATTTGGCTGGGTTCAGCTTCAAGTCATACTTCCTCAGTCTCTCAAAGAACTTTCTCAAGTCTTGGATGTGATTATCCTGCGTCCTGGACTTGACTATCACGTTGTCCACATACACCTCTATTTCTTGATGCATCATGTCATGAAAAATGGCAGTCATGGCCCTCATGTAAGTAGCCCCAGCATTCTTCAGACTAAATGGCATGACCCGATAACATTAGGTGCCCCAAGGCGTGGTGAAGGCAGTTTTCTCAGCGTCTTCTTCATCCATCAATACCTGATGATATCCAGCGTAACAATCTACGAAAGATTGTATCTCGTGTTTGGCGCAATTATCAACGAGGATGTGGATGTTGGGCAGTGGGAAATTATCTTTGGGACTTGCTCTATTCAAATCTCGGTAATCTACACATACCCGAGTTTTCCCGTCTTTTTTCGGTACTAGAACCACATTTGCCAACCATGTTGTATACTGGACTACCCGAATCACTCCCGTTTTCAGTTGTTTGGTGATCTCTTCTTTAATTTTGTCACTGACCTCAGTTTTGAACTTTCGTTGCTTTTGTTGAACTGGAGGACAATCAGGGTGAATTGGCAATTTATGAACCACTAGATCGACACCTAGTCCCGGCATGTCAATGTATGACCAAGCAAACACATCTTTAAATTCAAAAAGAAGTTGAATTATCGCATCTCGCATTTCCTTGTCCGTGTGAATGCTTATTTTGGTTTCCCGGATTTCTTCAGGAGTTCCTAAATTAACCGGTTCGGTGTCATTCAGATTTGGCTTAGGTTTATTCTCAAAATGTTCCAACTCTCGGTTTATTTCCCTAAAAGCCTCTTCTTCATCATATTCTGGTTCTGGGTTCATTATTTCGCAGTTAAATAGCTCATTGTGATCTGGGTGTGAAGTCCGCAAGCATGTCATATTTAAAGCCGCATTATTATAACTGAAAGAAAAAGATAAAGGAAAAAATAACAAAATCAGAACAAAGGAAAAAAATGGGAAAACAATGATGATTTTTTTTCTTTTCATTTTCTTCTTGAAATCTGGAAGACAACAATGTTTACAAACTCAGAAATTCAGAATAACAAATAAAAGAAGAAAACATCCAAGTTATATCCTGGAGATAACTTGTGATGCAGGAAAGGTGGCAGGACAGGTCTACCCGGACTTCCGCCTAGTCGGGAATGGCGTGGCCTCCCAGTTTCGGAGTTTGGCATTTTGCCCCATATATAGTATTTCGGCGGTGCTGGTGCCTTCTCCTGGATAAACCATATGAGCCTCGTAGAGCATTTCTCTCATTGCCCCACATATCTCCTCGATTTCCTCAGCCGTAAAAACCTCGTCGTCTTCTTCTTCAGTGTATCTTGGTCCGACGAAAGTTTCATATAAATCCGGCAGCGGCCGAGGCAATTTCCACCCCTTATTCTTCCTTTTCTTTGCCCATTCTTCATTTTCTAGAGTGGGTTGAAAACCTATCCCAAAAAGTTTTTTGGCGGAAGGCAGGGTGATGGGTTCCGTTATTCCCTGCAATGTTCGTCCGAGCCCTTTTCCTGGCCTGAATCCGTGCCGGATCATCTCTTTAGCCACCATAACCGAGGCGTTAGACAAGAAAGGTTGGGGGCAAGGTTTTCCCTCTTCATGCTGCTCTGCTAACACAATCTCGAAAGCTTGATAGACCGTGTGTTCACTCCCTTCTCTTGGTTCAAGATATGGGATGGATGGGTCCCGATAAATAGCATGCTCATCTTCTCCATGGACCACAATCTCTCGGTCTTCGTACTCAAATTTCACCATCTGATGAAGAGTGGAAGGCACAGCTCCTGCCGCATGGATCCAAGGTCTGCCAAGGAGGAAATTGTAGGACGTATCCATGTCAAGCACTTGGAAAGTTACCTCAAACTCTACTGGCCCTATGGTCAAAATCAAATCTATTTCCCCAAGGGTGTCTCTTTTGATGCCGTCAAAAGCCCTCACGCAAACATTATTGGGGAGGATTCTTCCGGTCCCAATTTCCATTCTCTGTAGCGTGGAGAGCGGACAAATGTCAACACCTGAACCCCCATCTAACATTACCCGCTTGACATAGTAGCCTTCGCATTTAACTGTTAGATGCAGGGCTTTGTTGTGTGCCGCTCCCTCTGGGGGTAGATCGTTCTTGTTGAAAGAGACTTGGTTGATGGCAAAGAACCTCTCTGTCATCCGTTCCAATTGTTCAACTAAGGTTTCTATTAGTACGTATGCTTCATTCAAGGTCTTGAGTAAGATCTTTTGATGCTCGATTGACCTCATTAGCAGAGATAGCATGGACACTTGCTCAGGGCACTTGCGCAGTTGATCTACTACTTCGTAGTCTGGCATTTTCATTTGTCGGAAGAAAAATTCTGCTTCTTCAACGCTTACAGGCTTCTTTGGTGGGAAACGTCTCCGTGTGGCGTTGTTCAGCTCTTGTGTGTTTGAATACCTTCCAATGAAAGTATTTTCCGGAAGTTCTTCCGTGACTTCTTTACCTTTGTACGTTACCAATGTCTTTTGGTAGTTCCACGGTACTGTGGACGGGTTTGTCATCGGCTTTTGTGGCACGCATCCGATAACCACTGGCTCATTCAGCCGAGGTGGTTGAATCGTCCCCCGGACCACACAGGCCCCCTTTGGTACGTACATAGGCTTTTCCCTTTTGACTTCAAAGCTCTGCGTCTTTTCTGCTCGTCCTCGTGGGATGTAAAGAACTCCATTCTTCACAGGCACCGCCTTCTTCTCTACCTTCTTTTCGGATTCGCATTTTACAGTACCGGCCTTTTCCCCTTTTTCTGATTCCTGGGCTGTTTCAGGCTTTTTCCCCGCGTCAACAATAGCGATTATAGCTTTCAAAGCAGGGTCAAATTCTTTGTATTCGCAAATCATTCCGATCAGCGGCCCATTATTGTGAGCAGGTAATGGATTGTTAGTCACATTTGGGACCTCCTCGTCCCTTAACACTATTTTCCCTTGCTCTATTAAATTCTCGACCACTCTTCTCAATGACCAACAGTTATTTGTATCGTGCTCCTCGGCCCCTGAATGATAGGCGCATCTGACACCGGCTTTGTAAGAAGGTGACGCCGGGTTGTGCCTTGTCTGAGGGACTGGCTGCAGGAAACCCAACTGAACTAGCTTCAGGAACAAAGTAGAGTATGGTTCACCGATAGGCGTGAAAGTCCTCCTCCTAGGTGGCTCTTGAGGACGGAAGTTATTTTGTGGAGGTTGTGGGTTATAGTGGTTGCGGTAAGGAGGCTGATTTCTGGGAGGTGGAGCTTGGCCTCTGTTGGCTTGGTGCGGCGGATGGACATAAGGTTGGGCGTTCATGACCATGTAGGGCTGAGGAGGATATGCCGCATTTGAGTGGGGGTAGTAGTGTTGTGAGGTTCTTTCCGGAAAATGGGGCCTGGGATTACGATATTCCCTTGCTTCTGAGGCTGCCATGGCTGTTTCTTCCTTTTTCTTCCCTCTTGCCATTCCTCCGGACCCGCTTTGGACGGCTTGGGAGGTCGCCCTTATGGCTGCTTGACTCAAAATCCTACCTGTTTTCAGACCATTCTCCACCATCTCTCCAATCTTAATTGCTTCTGCAAACGGCTTTCCTATGGCTGACATCATGTTTTGGAAATAGTCAGACTCTTGACCCTGGAGAAAAGTAGTGACCATTTCCACCTCATCCATGGGAGGCTTCACCCTCGACGCCTGCTCGCGCCACTTAATAGCATACTCTCTGAAGCTTTCTGAAGGTTTCTTTTTCAAGTTCGACAAAGAATTTTGGTCTGGTGCGATGTCGATGTTATACTGGAATTGTCTCACAAAATCTCTAGCGAGATCATCCCAGACATGCCATCGGGAAATGTCCTGGTCCATGTACCATTCCGAGGCTATTCCTACCAGACTTTCCCCGAAATATGCCATTAGCAATTCCTCTTTTCCACCGGCTCCCCTTAATTGGTTGCAATATTTCTTGAGGTGAGCAATGGGGTCACCGTGCCCGTCGTACTTCTCAAACTTTGGGGTCTTGAAACCCACTGGTAGGTGCACGTGAGGGAACATGCATAGGTCGGCGTAAGAGATGCTTTTCTGTCCGCTCAAACCTTGCATGTTCTTCAAACTCTGTTCAAGGCTTATCATTCTTTTGACCATCTCATTTTGTTCCGTAATTCTGGGGTTCTGATCCTGCCCAGGTGCAAGCTCGCACTGAGGCTGTGGAGGATTAGTGCTGGTAGCGAACCTAGTTGGTTCCATCGAGAAAGATGGGGCTTGGAATGTAAACGAGGACGAATCAAAAGTCGGCTTGTATGCAGCAGGTTGTGCCGTGATCGGGCAAGGTGGTGCAGTAAAGATATTTGTGTTTACATCCGTCGTTGACACTCGAGGATGAGATTCAGAGGGTGATCCAGCAGAGAAGGCTGAAATGGCTGGGTATCCGAATGGGGTAGCAGGATAACTTATGGGGACATTAGAAGTCCCGCTTGTCTTGGAGAATAACTCAGGGAATCCAGGGACGATGCTTGGTGGCTCTTTTCCATTATTCCAGTCATTAAGCATTTCCAGCATGTGAAGCCGCAAGATTCTATTTTCCTCCGCAGTTGCGGATTCGGGCGTGAGGACGGCCGAGATAGAACTTTCCTCGGAAACAGGGATTGTTGGCAACGGAATCTCCGAAGACATTTCTATACTTCCTTTTGACCTTGTGAAGTAAGTGTGAGCACTGCCTCCTGTCTTAACAATAGGTAATTGAACACTCCCTTTCGACCTCGTGAAGTATGAGTGCGAGGCCAGACTTTCACCAAACCAACCACCTTTTACAAAAACCTGGAAGGAACTCAATGACAAACGAACGGTTAATTCGAATCAAATAACAGATAGACAATCTCATGTTGGGGCATGATGCACCTATACAGTTAAATGGATTCCTACATGTTTGCGACGAAAGCATGTGTCATTCCGGCATTCTTTTAGGCTTTTTATTATTTTCCCTTTTTTTTTCAATTTTTCTCTTTGGTTAAATCGCGACCGGATCCGATGAGGATTGCCTACGTATCACGATGCCACGTGAATTAGATCATTACGTAGTTCAAAAACACAAATGAGCGTAAAAGAAGCAACCTTTTTATTGTTGAAACGGTCTATTACAAACTACATTTTGCAAAAGAAAGAGCAAACTTTGAAAATAAACCTAGACTCAAATAGACTAAAACAAACTGATGGGAAAAAACAGGCAGAAGATGCTTGACTTATGAGTACATTATGGTTTTGAACATTGGTGGCCGCGGGGCATCATTCGGCCTCGCCGCGGTCCTAGGTGTGAGATCCCTTTCAAGTTGCTCCAACTCGTGCATGGTCTGCTTGACATAACCCATCACTGCTGAGAGAACGGTAATGCTGGTCATGTTCTCACACCGTAAACACCGTCTGATGATGGCGTGGGCAATGGCCCTGATCCTATCTCTGGTCTGTTTCTTCTCTATGAGTAGGCGTCTTATCTGATCACTGCACGTCTTGAATATCTGAGAATCCTGTATATGCTGATTCTTTAGTCGCCGCACTTCTAGTTTCATCTGGCTTAACATGTTGTAACAGTATCTGCTCTCAATTTGGAAATCCTTGGCCTGATTAGCTGCTTTGATTTCAAGTGTAGCCATCTCTCTCTTCATTTTAGCAACAGTTTTCTCGTGGTCGCCTTTCAATTGATTCAAGTATCGGCGATGCTTATCTGCTCTTGTATCCCACTGTGCCCTGAGCTCTGCTATGACGTTTTTAGATTCCTCTAAACCCTCTTGCCATTCCCTGACTTCACTTTTTAGCTTTTTTATCAACTGCTCGTCTGATCGACGCCTTGGCTATTTATCCGCATCCATCCTTATCTGTTTGATCTGGGCTTTGAGCATTTCGCTTTCCTGAATCAACCTGTTCTGCTCTCCCAGATCGGTAGCAACTTGCACGTTGTGCTCATATTTCAGGCTTTCCACTTGTTGCTTTAACCTGCTGATTTCGGCGCAATAGCCTCTTTCTTTTGCTAACCAATCCCACTGCATTTGCGACGATTCGGCAAAATTCAGGATGTGGGGTCTCTTAGCCGGCCTTTCATGCTCAAGTTCCCTTCTATACCATGCAAGGTAACCTGGCGCCGTCTCACCTTTGGCTCGATCCCGCACGCAAGTATCTGATTTCAAATATTGACACTCACTCCAGATTTGGCGAATTTTCGCTTCTGGAAACTGTCCGTCAGGACTTATCTCAATTGTTTGAGCGCTAAGATCTTCCTCATGTGGTACTGTCTGGCATCTTCCGAGCTATCTCAAAACTCGACAGGGCGCGTAAGGTTGAATGCTCTTAAGCCCCATTAGTAAGAAATGAGTTCTAGTTGCTGGCATATATATGACTTCGTCAACAGGCAACCATCCCAGTGTCCAGCGTATTTGACAGGCAGTAAGAGCTTGAAGGAATGAGGTCCATGCCATAACTCCTTTAGGCAGACTAATCTCTTTGGTTCTCATGTAAAATTCTTCTATGCAAGTTTTCTCCGAGGAACCATGGCTCAAGAGCTCGGAACGATGGCAAAGATGTTCAGTCATCCACATTTGTAGCAGCAAGTTACAACCTTCGATGAAATTCCCCCCGGCTTTGCAGGCTGTGAGAGCTCGAAAGATATCAGATACTATCATAGGCGCGAGAGCGCTATTGTTTTGAGTGAGCAAAGTGCTGACTACCCCAGATATTTTCAGATCAATATTCCCGTCTTTCCTCGGAAATATCAGAAGGCCCAAAAACATCATCATGAAAGCTACCCGTCTGTGCTTGTCCCACTTCTGACGAATACCTTTGCTACACAGTTTGTTGATCGGATTGTTGAATCCTCCTTCATGACCGTACCTGTCATATATGAAGCATGGAGTATAAAAACCGGTAGCCAGATCCGGGTTGTGGACCGTCCTGGGTATCTTTAGTGAATCTAAGAACCGATGCACCGTGATGACCCTTGGGGCAACCAGGTATTTTTGCTTTAATGGAAGTTCAGCATTTCCGATGTACCCAGCCATTTCTTCCAGAGTCGGGGTGAGTTCAAAATCGGAGAAGTGGAAAACATTGTGCGCCGGGTCCCAGTAGGTGACCAAAGCTCTTATGATATCCCCTCGAGGCAGGATTTCCAGTAAACCCGTGAGACCTTTCAGATATTTCTTGACCTCGTCTTGCCCCTCAACACCTAAATCATTCCACCATAGCCGTAACTTGACTGGGATTTTGGTCATTATTGAAAAATGTTCATTTTGCATCGTGCTCATCCTGCACATTTATTAAGGTGATTTTAACAAAATAACTTGACTCAAAATATTTTACAAGGAGGATCAAGTTTTCGAACACGGCCTTTCAGCACTTCGGGGGTGAAGATTTTAAGGCTGTGTGGGTCAATTGGACAAAAATCCTAAACATGACCCAAAAGGTGGCTGTTTATGCAATGCCTTCCGGCGTCCCTTTGGGAACATTCGGCTTTTTATGATAAAACAGCACCACCTGACTTATTTTGACACATCATTTTTTTTGGTTTTGGCTATCTTAGCAAAAGCGGGGTTGAACCCGATGGGGGTTGCCTACGTATCTCACATCCGGTGAGAATCAAACCGGCGTAGTTCGGTACATCGTGAATAGAGAAAATCAATTAAACCCCTTTTGAATAATTTTTTTTTTTGGGTTTTTAATAAATCAAACTAAAAGACAAATTTTATTTTTTCTTAGAAAATACCGGTGAGGTTTTGACATTACTTGGACATTGGTTTTATTTTTCAAAATAAGTACTTATCTCCCTACACTGCTATTTTTCCTCTTTTTTTTTAAGTTTTCCTTTTTTTTAGGAACCGGTCAGCACGCAGATCCGAAGCAAATAAATGCGCAAAACAAAACGGGATGCAGCAGGATGGTCTTTTCATTTCAGGTTGCCTGTCTTAGACGGACCCAACCCCTGTGTTGAGTCCCCTATGTCAAATGCAACATGATGCAAATAAACAATCCTACTAGGGATCCGGCATGAAGTTTCGTTATACTAGCTTTATAACCTGGGTATATGTTCTAGACTGTGTACCCGAGCGGACAACTCGAGTCGAGGAGGGGGCTACGTACCGGGGACCCGCGAGATCGTCCGGCTTTGTAACTTGTCCGGCCTCTTTCTTATTTCAGGTATTGACACTAACAGAATAGGGAGTCTCGACCAGCGAGCTTCTCCCCGGAGGTAAGAAGAGAAGGGTTTCGGCACAGTTTATATACAGTTCAAATAATATCAAAGCGGTAAAAGCATCATTTAGCACCTTGAGTTAAAACATGTAATAAAATCAGATAATAAATAAAGCCAAATAATAACAATTATTCTAAGCTCGAATTCTTAACCCTGAACCAGTGGTTCTGGGTCTAGTTTCCCCAGCAGAGTCGCCAGAGCTGTCACACCTCCTTTTTGCGCGCCCGCCCCGAAGGGTTAAATGCGCGAGGGAGTTTTTCCAATTTAAGTGACAATATTCGAAATAGGATTATTTATTTAATTCAGAGTCGCCACTTGGGAAAGGTTTGGCTTTTGGTGTCCCAAGTCACCGGTTTATCTTGAATCCCAAATCGAGGAAATTTTCGACTTTTCCAAATGAAGTCTGCGAACCAGAAATTCTAAGTAAGGAATTCTGTTGACCCGAGGGAAGGTGTTAGGCACCCTCGAATTCCGTGGTTCTAGCACGGTCGCTTAAATTGTTATAATGGCTAAATATCTGATTTAAATACATGTTATGACTTACGTGCTTTTATTAAGTTTAAACCGCTTTTATTGTCATTTATTTTTATAGAATTGCGACGTCGTGAAAATGCATCTCGAACCACGTCACAATCAATGCGCCCGTGGTCGTCGACACATTTTGACTCCGTTGAGATTTGGATTTGGGTCACATCAATGTGCACCCGTGTTTAGGAATGTAATTTAATTAAGCCGCGCCTAAAGAGTCTAACGCGTTATTTTCTTTGGAGAAAGCAGGGAAATTCACTAGACCGCCTATCCCAAATTCTAAATATCTATTATGGTTAATTATTGAGGGCCCCGCAATTTGCATTTTTTAATCTGACGAGGCTCGTCTCATTATTTTAGAAACAATGTTCTAAAGCGACTACATTTCTAATGTGTTTGTCTCTAAAAAAGTAGAAGAAAAAGATACATGCTAATTCAATTATATACTTTGGCCAAATCTGGATTCTTATTAATTATCTCATTAATTATTTACTAAGTGAAGAAATATTATACCTCATGGAACATGCTTTTAATTTGATAGAAGAATTATATGCGAGATTGATGAAACGCTACACTTAAACCCCAAATACTCCTCGAGTTAGCTTTAAACTTATTTAAACAGGATTACCAAGGTTACTCGTTAGATGGTGCTACTAATAATATTCGGAAACTCATCCTAAAAGGAAACTGCCTACCGAAATCGACACTCCCAGATTTAAAACAGTGTTGTCTTCGACAATATTAAAAAAAACAATTCGCCCTAACATGCTCAATACAACTAAAGGAAAGTTCGAATTAATGATTACATTAAATGGTTACACATTACACGAATTATGTATTCACCTCCTGTATACCGCTAAACGAATCACCTATCGAAGTTTTAGATCAATACAAGCGTCGATTAAGTACAAACTTACTAATACATTCTCTATTGAACTACAGACTAAAGCTTACATAACTTAACAACATTTAAAGGGCTGTAAGTAAAACAAACAGATGATTATAACTTCTCCAGGTCTTTCAATTCATGCTTTCCATTGTTACAATCAGTTATACCAATGTGGGGGTTCGAAATGTGTACCTGGAAGATGCTTACAATGAAGAAAACAGGAGAGTCAGTTGAGCAGCAGTGTAAACGAACAACAGCAATAACAGATAAATGACAGCAGAACAAGTTCCAGTGTAAGATGCAGTTATGGCCGAGGAAAAGTAGCCAGAATAACAGCAGCAAACAGTGTAGTAGAAACCGAGCTCCAGACAGACCAAATCCAGGAAATAAACCAATGCAAACCACAACTAGTAAATTCAATAGGAACTTCAAAGAATCAGAATTGGTTGAACAGGTTGAAAACAAATTAAGCCCAAACAACAATAGGAAGAAACAATTTCTGATTGTTCTGTATGTTTTTAGTTCTTGCTCCCTCTTTTCTGTATCTATGCTCTCTAAAAAAGTCAGACTGTATGTGCCTATTCTGTGGTTTCTCTCTATATCTCCCTTCT
Organism: Nicotiana tabacum; assembly: GCF_000715075.1. NCBI lineage: Eukaryota > Viridiplantae > Streptophyta > Magnoliopsida > Solanales > Solanaceae > Nicotiana > Nicotiana tabacum. The sequence continues at coordinate 137,674,634 of NC_134090.1, forward strand.
CTTCAAAATTTGGTCCAATGTGTATCCCTTACTTCTCTTATCTCTCTATGTATCTATGCTTTCTAAAATCCCTCAAAATACAGTCTGATTCTTTTTCTTTTCCTCCCCCTTTCTTTCAGTCTGAGTTCTCTCCTTTTATAGCCTAACTTTAGCCCCTTTTAGTTTGTTAAACATATCAGAAACCCCTTCCTTTCTTGCTGTTTTTCCACTCAACATTAAAATATGAAAACCTCCCATGAGATTCCTGACAGCCCTTTTAATCAGCTTATTAAACTAAAAGCAGACATGGGCAGTAGGAATATAACCTGACAGCATATGCTGTCAAGTTATTTTAAACTCTAAAAGGGCCTTTATGCACATGTTGTGCACAAGTGCACATGCCACCAATTTAGATTGCAACTACAAACCAAATCCTTAGATTTCTGATTCAAATTAACAACTATAAGTAGCTATACTCGATCCTTAATTTTGATTCAAACAATGTTCAGCAAGAACAGATCAAATTGTTATCATTCCAACAGCTTGAAACTATTCGACGATACGTATCGAATCGACTATACTAATTATAACATGTACAATCGAAAACCATGATCAGACATCTAACAGTATCAAACACATGATTCGAATTGTACTGACTAAACAAAAATTGTACTGGGGAATCAATTAATCAGTCAAATTTAAAGTTCGATTGATTGCACAGCTCATACACATATACACATTATCAGTGAATAGAAGAAAGACTCGATCAAACACAGAGGTTCAGGCAAGGCGGACAGGACACAGTCGACAAACAATTCAAAAGATAAAATCAACTTAAACATTTTGGGGCAATAAACAAACGTCTAACTACAGCAAAACTCATGAACTGATAAAAAAGAACACAAAAATACCTGAAATCTTGAAAAATCAGCAAACCCTAGCTCGGATTCGAATTGATCTTTCTTAGGGTTGAATGGACTTTAATCGAAGTGTTCTCCAATGAGAAACACTTCGATTAAGGTCCATTAGACCCTAATCACTTGGCTCAAATGGACACAGACCAGGCCCGGGGTTTCTAAGGTTCCTAGATGGCAGATTTGGATTTTGGGTTTCCATGGTTAGATTCGGACCAAACCAAGCATGGTTTGGTCACGAGGGAGGTCCGGGGACTGCCTGGTGTGAAGCTGGGGTAGATCGGTGTAAGTCGAGGTCCGACTCGAATCTTCAAATAAAGATTCGAGAAGGTGGGAGGGGATTCGAGACCAAACGACAACAGATCTATGTTCAGGGTGGTGAGGCGGTCCTATGGTGTTAAGGTGGGGGTCACCGGCGTCCATGCCGCCGGGATTAATGGTGAGGGGAAAGGGGGAGGCTAGGGTTCCGGGGTTTGGGGTCTGGGAAGGGGATGAGGACGAAGGCAGGGGGTCTTGGATAGGGGGTAGGGTATGATAGGAAAGTTTAAATTTGGGATGGGTGGATTGATCTCAGTCGTTGGATCAATCGAGATCAACGGCTTGGATATGAAGGCTTAAATGAAACGGTGTCGTTTGGCTTAGTAAGGGTCAGGGCTGGTTCGGGTAACGGGTCGGGTAATGGGATTATGGATGAGAGATCTGGACCGTTGGATCAGTTTGGTTTGATGGTCGAGATGGATTGGCATTGAAACGACGTAGTTTTGGTGTCAAACTACGTCGTTTTTGTGGCCTGGAGATGGGTTGTTTGGACTGGTGGCTTGGGCTGCTCGTTTGGGCCTCAGATTTTGAAATGGGGAATCAGCACAAATTTATTTAAAACAAATTGCACCCTTTCTTTTTATTTCTAATTTTTCTTAAACACAAAACCTAATTAAATAAAATTAAACACCATTAATTAACACTTAATGTAATTATTACACGCATATTAAAATATTTAAAGTAGGTAAAATCAACCAAGGCAACAATCAGGACAAAAAATGCATATTTTATTATTTTCCATTTAATGACCGGATTACGGTTCAAACTACACATGACACACATTTTTTGTGTTTTGTTTCAATAAAAATAAAAATGGGCAAAATCATAGATAATTAACAAAATGCCACGTAAAAATCCAAAAATTGTACAGCAAGATCAATTGCTATTATTTTCGTTTCTTTTGGAGTAATTGTCGCAAGAACAAGATATGATCCTTCATAATAAGATTTGATGAAGAAGCAAAAGAAAAAGGTAGACAACCCAAAGCAATCATTTTTGCTAACTCCTCACGATCCTTCATTTTATCATATTTCACTAGACCTCCAGTAATAGGGTTAAGAGTTGTTTGATTTCCATCACCATCAGTGCCCCATTCTATGGGATGCTCAGTTCTCATGTCTACTAAGCGTTCCAGTCCCCCTAAATTTCCTCCAGTCAAATGTTTAAAATCACCTTTACAAAGTTTGCATTTAACTCTATCAGTACCTTCTGTTATTTCAAACAAATTCCAAACCTTACTTCTTTTTCTACGATTAGTAGTCGGAGACACGGGTGGTCTACTTCTAGTGCCACGACCACCACCCCTTGTAGCAACCCCAATACTACCAACTCCAACACTAGTAGGTGTAGCTGGTATCTCATCTTCCATTCCTATTTCATTATCTTCTATTCCAAAATCTTCTTGTAATTGTTCATAATCTATATCTAAATTATCATTAGGCGATGATTCGGAAACATGTGTAAATGATAATGGGTTATTACTATTACTACCAGATGCTGAAGGACTATCTCTTTTTTTATTTCCCCTACCAGTAACTCTTTTACACGCTCTTTTAGCAGCATTAAACATATTGTAAAAATTAAAGTATAAGCTAAAATTAAATATGCAATTAAAATAGTAAATAAGAGAAAAAGTTGGAGGGAGTGCACCGAATTCGCCAATAAATTGAGCACTTGATTAGGCAATCCCGAGGTTACCACGAACAAATGTCAAGCAAGTATTTCAATTTTGAACTTCAATTGTTCAAAGTTCAAACTTCAAATTCCGAATGACAAAACACGATAAATTAAATTCAAGAAAAGGGAGTCAAATAAAATTAGATTGAAGACTTGAATTCTTGCAAATTGGAGAATGAGAGAATGAGAGAAATTGAGATTGAGAAATGAGTAATGAGTGAAGAAATGAAGAAGGGAGGGGGGGGGTATTTATAGTTTTAGAGAAGGTTAGTTTTGTAAATTGAAAAAGGGTTAAAAATTTTTAAAAAAAAGGCTATTTATGCAATTTTCCGTTGGCCAACGGACCAAAACATGCTCTGACCGTTGCCAACGGTCTGTGGGGCCCACAAGTCAGAAAAATTTTAAAAAAAAAAAAACTAGCCCTTTGAACCGGTCCGGGCCGGTTAACCCGGTAAGAGTTACTGTTCACTCTACCGGGTTCAACTGGTTCCGGTTACCCGTTTGGGCCAGATGAACCGCGCAAACCCCCCAAACCCCCTACCCAGCCCCCCTATTATCGGTACGGGCCAGTTCCGGGTTATACCGGTCTGGGTCGGGCCGGAACCGGTCCAACCCAGCCCGTTTAACACCCTTAGCCTAACCATACCAAAATTATCCAATTTCAATATCATTTGGTCCTTCAAATCATCATTTTACATTTTTGAAAGGTTTCACAATTTTCTTCCCAAATTCCATCCCAAATCACGAATTAAATGATGAATTCAGTGATAGATTCATGTATTCTAGCCAAATCTGAGTTAAAATCACTCACCCCGATGAATTTCTTGAAAAACCTTCGAAAAATTGCTTGACAAAAATCCGAGCTCTCTAGGCCAAAACCTCGTATTTATAGGGTACCCCAGGTTCCAGCCTCTGCGGGCCGCACCAAAACGACTGCGGTCCGCGCAAGTCAGTGCGGTCCGCACAAAAATGACCGTGGCCGCACATATTTCCTCTGCAGTAATAGGCTTTAGTATTTTAGCCATAACTTTTTCTACAGATGTCCAAATTGCAATATCTATACCTTTCTGGAAACTAGACACGAAGGGCTACAACTTTTGTTTTTGAATCATCTCGACATTCCTTGTAGATCAAAAGATATGAGCTTTCGAAGTTGGACCGACGACCTGCGGATCTTCATGACCGCGGCCGCGGTCACTTTTACACGCCCAACACTAAGCCAGTGCGCCCAGTGCTAATTCTACCGCGCCCAGCGCTAAATATTCTGCCCCCATCTATTTTCTAAGTTCCGAAATGTCCGTACTCGCTCAAAGATCACCCAAAACACACCCGGAGCCATCAGACCTCAACCCAAACATACCAACACCTCCCATAACATCATTAACACCTAGTCGAGCTTTCGAATTACTCAAAACAACATCAAAACACCAAATCAACTTCGGATTCAAGCTTAAGAACTTAGAAATTTTAAATTCCACAAACAACGCCGAAACATATCAAATCAGGTCAGATTGACCCCAAATTTTTCACACAAGTCATAAATGACATAACGAAGCTACTACAACTCTCGGAATTTCATTCCGACCTTTATATCAAAATCTCACCTATCAACCGGAAATCGCCGAAATCTCAATTTCGCCAATCCAAACCTAAACCTTCCACGGACTTCCAAAATGCATTCCGACCATGCTCCTAAGTCCCAAATCACCTAACGGAGCTAACCAAATCATAAAAATTCCCATCCGAGATCAAATACACATAAGTCAAATTTTGGTCAAACCTTTCAAATTTAAGGCTTCAAACTGAGAATTGTTCTTCCAAATTGATTCCGATTACCCTGAAAATCAAAACCAACGATTTACATAAGGCATAATGTATACACGGGGCAAGTCATGCCCGAAGACTGGTGATCAAAGTGCAAAAGTTCAAAACGACCGGTCGGATCATTACATCCTCCCCCAATTAAACACATGTTCGTCCTGGAACGTGCCTAGAGTTGTTCTAGAAGCCAACCAATAGCTGAATAACTTTACCATGCATATGCCTGGGGTGATCCCACGTCACCCTATCTCATATAGGTCTGATAACACATTGTAACTAAAAAGTTTTACAGTCCAAATCCCATAAACCATAAAACCACATTTCCACTTCTAAGGTTATCGATACGATCAGAATTTCACATCTATTTTCATAATTAGCCCGAACAAGCAGTAATCACCCATACTTACAATCTCAGGTGCAATCACTTGATATTGTACATAACTCAAACACTTATAGTGATAACTTCTAATTATAATAGCTGCACACAACACCGGAACACAGATAGAAAAATTCTTATCAACTAGAGTCTCACCCCAACACCTTCATATACTGCCAATGATCTAAAACACGCGGTAAGCCATAACCATTTCCCAGATTAACCATTCAAGAGGACATTGTTCCTTTGAGAAATACCACAGCAAATTTCCGAACCGAAGCTCGCTATTATCCTTCCAACATGCTGAAATCACATCCGTTCGTATTTATTAATGATCCCCAACGATCTCCTCTAATCCAACACATTACTCTGGTGACATGACACATCCATACAGGCCTAAGACACAACTTGCACAATACACGCATCAATACGCAACAGTCCGAACATACTCAAATCATGAAAATGACTCAAATGAAAGAGCTGTACCTCAAGCTCACCGGTACCACCACAACACAAGGCTGAGAACCCGTCTCACATCATAGGAACAAAACACACGAGTCTAACCCGCAAGGTCATACCTCCACATAACTTCGCTACGATGTGCGATCCTATCCAATACTGCCCCACATGAACCACCTTAAGTCACTAGCTCAAAATCGACAACCACGCACAATTTGATATCTGGAACCAAAGCAATTCATCATACTCACGGTGAAGTAAATAACATACACCAAGCAAACCCGAAAGGACATAACCGATACGACATTCACCGAGCAACACCCAATTACTCTTCCTGCTCGACTTCCACTACGAGACCCCAATAGAACCGCACCACATGTACCTATAACCAACAAATCATAACATCTCGCAACACAGAAAGGTAACTCATGGATCTCCCCAGATTACTAATAAGCTCAATAACAATCGAATCAATACACCCCTCAACAGTACAATTCAGAGCCAAGCAAACCGATTCAAATTAAGACATGCATCCACATTGACCTGCAACGAGCTCCTTATCACAAAAATCCTGGAGTTGCTCTTCAACTCCCTTAACTCTGCTGGTGCCATACGATGTAGTGCCTGGCATCAAATCAATACCGAAATCAACAACCTTGACCGACGACATGCCCGACCACAAGAAACATATCCGAAAAGTCCCTCACCACCGGGACTAAATCAATGGTAGGGGCCTCTAGAGACATCCACTCTACTTAAACCGTAGTTAGATTGATTAAACGAACCGAACAACCTGTGCTTCATTTGCACTCTGACACTGCAGAATGTGACCTCATTTCGATATAACCAAGCAACTTCCTGCCCTATGTACCGAGCATTCCTTACCAACCACAACTCAAGTCATTCCCCGATTCTCGTACACCCATAAGGCATAACATAACCTTTATTGAAATTTCCTTTACTCGAGCCACAACTGATTCACAACTACGCCTCAAACTGGAACTATTAGAGCACATAACCGTGCAATCAACTATTCAATAGCGGACTCCCCCACTTGGCTCAAACTCATAGATCAAAACACGCACCATAACTTATAACGCGTATACTTTGTTTCTTCCATAATACCATAGTGAGATTAGACTCAGTCCTTCATAAGCTCTTGAAACACCGACCATCAGGTACTTTAACTTTATGCAAATCTCGCATTCACTCTCGTAACAGTTAAGCCCACTCTATCAAGTGACCCAAATTTAAATTTCAGCACATATGTTTCATTTGTGAATGAGATTTTCTAACAGACAGCATAAGGATTACACAATCTCAGAACACCGCAGGAGACAACCCGCATGCTTCGCCTCAATATAACTTTTTTTTTGTATATCTTCCACCATCATACACATTACACAGTCACTTAATTTTCCCAAGTCTGAACTCATACCGCAACATGAAATTTACTTCACTCCAACTAGGAGACATGAAAAGATTCTTCACGCGCCCGTAACTCGAGGCTATACCTCGAATCAAGATGGAATTCAAGCACCTAATAGTTCTTCAATCCTCTAGCAGACCTTTCCCGTCGCCTCCAAATCATATGGATACGTCTCGCAGTACCAACATACCCATAACATAGTTATCCAGTCGTCACTCCACTAGTAGGGACAACACCAAACATATACGTTCAAAAATACTTGCTCACACAATCAGCACCTCGGTGCTCAAGCTATAGGCAAATATCCGGCCTCAAGTCCTCCAGACTGGCCCAACATCAACTCACAGAGATCACATCTCGCCCCTCGATAAGGGAATCACAAGCCATCGATGCACATTTGATACTGAGCGCTCATGCGCGCATACGAACACGTGGAAGGAATTCAAGAGTTATTTTCAAGCTGAATCAAGGACGCACGATTAGAATTAAAAAATGTGAAATTTTCCTAAAGGTTCTGCAGCCTCTCGAGGATAAATACAGACGTCTCCGTACCGATCCACGAGACTCTGCTAAACCGGCTCATGACTCGCGAGACCAAGTAACCTAGGCTCTGATACCAACTTGTCACGACCCCAAACCCCGGCCGTGATGGCGCCCAACACAATGCTAGACAAGCCCGACCAATTAACATCTCACAATCTCTTTCTTTATAATTCAATACCAATTTTCGGGATTTAATACCAATTTGATATAAATATAAGTATGAATTTTAACAGATAAAATGTGCGGAAACCATAATTATGAAAAATCTCTGTAAAACAGCCCACTAATCCGGTGTCACAAGTCTGAGCCTCTAATACAAGGTTTCAACAATCTAATACAGAAATATGTCTAAAATGCGGAAAAACAAGTGGAGATAGAAGGAGAAATCGGGTCTGCGAACGCCATGCAGCTACCTCGATAACTCCCATGAAAACAGAACAGCAAGAAAGCTCGCTCTATGCCTCAGGAATACCTGTAACTGCACACATGGTGCAGGGAGTAATAACAATAAATAATGGCTGACAGTATGAAATCACGTAAAGGCACTAAGCAGTTCTTTATCAAAACAGTAAAATCATTTAAGCAGCACTGAATGAGGAAGTCATGTGAAATTCTTTAAACCAGGTAAAACAAATATAATTAGTATAAATCAGCTCCTCAAGCATTTCAGTTCATTTATTCGTTCTTATCCTCAGTTCTCAATTCATATACTTCTCACGATAACTGAATCAATAAATATATATACCGCTGCGTCGTACAGCCCGATCCGTATATCGCTGTGGCGTACAGCCCGATCCATAATAATAATAGTCAACTGCACTCACTAGGGGTGTGCAGACTCCGGAGGGGCTCCTTCAGCCCAAGTGCTATATAATTGTTGCGGCGTGCAACCCGATCCATATAAGTAATTGCTGCGGCGTGCAGCCCGATCCATAATATGTATAATATATATATATATATATGCTGTGGCGCGCAGCCCGATCCATATCATATAAAATATTCTCACTATTGGGTCCTCGACCCCTCTCAGTCATTTAAAAATCACAGTCTCTCGGGCATAATGTACGGTCGGGATCTCAGCCTTCATATCTCTTTCTGTTTATGATTAACATTTCAAAAATCTAGTTCATATCATTCTTAAACAATTGGAAACATGACTGAGGATATAAATTCTTTAACAAAATAAGTGAGGAAAACCAGTCAAAAATCTCTTAAGGGTTCTACAGGTCGGCACAAGGCCCCAAGCATGGCAACAAGCCCAATTCACAATAATAAAGTATATGTCTCAATCAAAAATGTAGTAAAATATCATTCGGGATGGACCAAGTCACAATCCCCATAGCATTGAACCTCACGCTCGTCACATAGCGTGTATCTCAACTTAGTATAGCACTACGTTGTGCAAATCTGGGGTTTCAAACCCTCAGGACATTATTTAAAATCATTACTCACCTCAAATTAGCCAAAACTCTAGCTCGCTATGCCCTTGCCTCTCAAATTGGCCTCCACGCGCGTCGAATCCATCCAAAATCCGAACGAATAGGTCACAATATGCTAAGAGAACATAGCCCAAGCGAAAACATTCGAAAAATATCAAAAATCCTGAAATTAGCAAAACCTGAGCCCCGGGCCCACGTCTCGGAATCGGGTAAAATTTACATTTTCAGAATTCTCATACCCTCACGAGTCTAACCATACCAAAATTATCCAATTCCGATATCATTTGGTCCTTCAAATCATCATTTTACATTTTTGAAAGGTTTCACAATTTTCTTCTCAAATTCCATCCCAAATCATGAATTAAATAATGAATTCAGTGATAGATTCATGTATTCTAGCCAAATCTGAGTTAAAATCACTTACCCCGATGAATTTCTTGAAAAACCTTCGAAAAATCGCCAAAGTCCGAGCTCTCTAGGTCAAAATATTAAATAAAACCCAAAACCACGTATTTATAGGGTACCCAGGTTCCAGCCTCTGCGGGCCGCACCAAAACGACCGCGGTCCGCGCAAGTCAGTGCGGTCTGCACAAAAATGACTGCGGTCGCACAGCTTTCCTCTGTAGTGATAGGATTTAGTATTTTGGCCATAACTTTTTCTACAGATGTCCAAATTGCAATATCTATGCCTTTCTGGAAACTAGACACGAAGGGATACAACTTTCGTTTTTGAATCATCTCAAAATTCCTTGTAGATCAAAAGATATGAGCTTTTGAAGTTAGACCGACGACCTACGGATCTTCATGACCACGGCCGCGGTCACTTTTACGCGCCCAGCACTAAGCCAGCGCGCCCAGCGCTAAAAATTCTGCCCCCATCTATTTCTAAGTTCCGAAATGTCCGTTCTCGCTCAAAGCTCACCCGAAACACACCTGGAGCCATCAGACCTCAACCCAAACATACCAACACCTCGCATAACATCATTAACACCTAGTCGAGCTTTCGAATCACTCAAAACAACATCAAAACACCAAATCAACTTCGGATTCAAGCTTAAGAACTTAGAAATTTCAAATTCCACAAACAACGTCGAAACATATCAAATCAGGTCCGATTGACCCCAAATTTTGCACACAAGTCATAAATGACATAACGAAGCTACTGCAACTCTCGGAATTTCATTCCTACCTTTATATCAAAATCTCACCTATCAACCGGAAATCGCCGAAATCTCAATTTCGCCAATCCAAACCTAAACCTTTCACGGACTTCCAAAATGCATTCCGACCACGCTTCTAAGTCCCAAATCACCTAACGGAGCTAACCAAATCATAAAAATTCACATCCGAGATCAAATACACATAAGTCAAATTTTGGTCAAACCTTTCAAATTTAAGGCTTCAAACTGAGAACTGTTCTTCCAAATTGATTCCGATTACCCTGAAAACCAAAACCAACGATCTACATAAGGCATAATATATACACGGGGCAAGTCATGCCCGAAGACTGGTGATCAAAGTGCAAAAGTTCAAAACGACCGGTCGGGTCGTTACATTACATTATTATAAAAATAATTATTATTGAAAAATAATGTTTTAAAAACTGAAATTTAAAGAAAGAAATATTTTTTAAGAGATATCAACACACCAAATAAGAGTTCAAGTAGTAGTAAAAGAGTTAAGTCTTATCCAAAATGTCATTCATTGTCTCAACATTTGATTATTTTGCCATAAATATGAGTTATTATTTTGCTTCTTGACTATTTTTAGGATCCAATGACACCGGCAAGAATGATATCAAAAAAGAAAAATAGAAGAAATTGTTAAATTTTTTCATGTAGTTAATATCCAATGATTATCTATATTTACTGAGAAAGTGTAAATTTTAAGATTATTTATATACAATCAAAATAACTTAAATATTTAACATGATTAGTGTCCGCGCATCCGCGCGGGGTACTAATACTAGTAATAGATAATAGGTAAAACTAAACATATTCATAATACTTTCTAATAGCAAAGATCCTCTCTTTATTATTCCATTCTTTTAACTGTATTCTTATTATATGCAATTAATTACCTTTTTACTTTATTTCCTAAAAAGAAGTATAAAGGTTATAGAGGAACTGAAAGTGAAAAATATTAATACTACAGGTATTTTACATTGTTCTTACTCTGTTTGGGTTTCTCAATCAAATACAAAACTCATGGATCGAAATTACAATAAGGCATATGAGGATTTATGTGGAGCAATATTTTTTTTGTTATAGAGTTAGCTAAACAAAATCAATATTGTCATTTTTTTAAAACTTACACTTTCCTTTAATTTTTATGTTATAAGGAAGATATATTTTTTAATAATATTTACGTCATTTGCAAAAAATATTACTCATTGTTATGGCATGGGTACATGCACAACACACATATTATTTTGTAATATTTTAGAACAGTTAGTTAGTTAATTACATAATATTTAGGAGTTGAAAATCAAGTAAAATTTTGCATATTAAATCTTTCTTTATTTGAACTGGATTGAAAGTTCTTATATTTAGAACTTTAAATAAGTAAACTTTACCTTATATAATCTTACATTTAAACTATATATAAATGATAAACAAACTGAATAAATGAGAGAATAAAAAATATGAAATAACGAGAAAGTATAGGGTTTTGAATAATAACGGAGGTGCTCAAAATTTTTTTATAAAATTTTATACGTTTTGATTTATATAAAATAATTATCAATTATTCCAATAAGATAATTTATAAGATATTTTAATTTTTCTAAATAAGGTTAAATTTGGATGTGTTATAAAATAAGACTGTAAAGTAAAGACAAGTATAGAGAGAAACTGATATATTATTTGAATTCAAACTGATGTACATAATGAACTGAAATCTCTTCTATTTATAGAAGAAAAGAAGCTGTTGTGTAAGCTGCTACTACAAGCTGCTGTGTAAGCTGCTATTACAAGCTGTTGTGTAAGCTGCTACGCAAGCTGCAGTGTAAGCTGCTACTGCAAGTTGCTGTGTAAGCTGCTACTATACCAGATATGGATAATCTTCTACTGAGAGCAATGTTTATCCATAACGGAGTACTAAATGGATAAGCTTATTATACTCGGTATGGATAATCTTCTACCTAGGGTAATGTTTATCCATAACCGGGTACCGAAGTGATAAGCTTCTTCAGGAAGCTTATTTCCAATAGAGTACTAAATGGATAAACATATTTACGGTGGAGTCTCATATGGATAAGCTTCTTCAGGAAGATTATTTACAACGGAGTACTAAATGAACATCCATAATATAATATATTTATAACACTCCCTCTTGGATGTTCATTAAAAGATAATGTGTCTCATTAAAACCTCACTAGGAAAAACCACGTCGGAAAAAATCCTAGTGAAGGAAAAGGAGTACACATATTTAGTACTACGCATTGCTAGGTGCCTCATTAAAAACCTTATAAGGAAAACCACATGGGAAAAAACCTTAGTAAGGGAAAAAGAGTGCATCGCGTATTTTACTCCCCCTGATGAAAAACTTGTTTCAAATATTTGAGTCTCCGCATTCCATTCTTGTATACCATTTTCTCAAAAGTTGAAGTTGGCAAAGATTTAGTGAATAAATCTGCTGGATTATCACTTGAACGGATTTGATGCACATCAATGTCACCACTTTTCTGAAGATCGTGTGTGTAGAATAATTTTGGTGAAATGTGCTTCGTTCTATCTCCTTTTATAAATCCTCCCTTCAATTGGGCTATGCATGCAGCATTGTCTTCGTATAAAATTGTGGGTCTTTTCTCACATTCCAAACCACATTTTTCTCGAATAAAATGAATTATTGATCTCAACCATACGCATTCCCTACTTGCTTCATGAATAGCTATTATCTCAGCATGATTTGAAGAAGTAGCAACAATAGATTGCTTTGTGGAGCGCCATGATATGATAGTACCTCCATATGTAAATACATAGTCGGTTTGAGATCGAGCTTTATGGGGATCAGATAAATAACCTGCATCTGCATAACCAACGAGGTCTGCACTATCTTTGTTAGCATAAAACAAACCCATATCAAGAGTTCCCTTTAAATATCGCAATATATGTTTAATCCCGTTCCAATGTCTCCGTGTAGGAGAAGAACTATATCTTGCTAGTAAATTAACAGAAAATGCTATGTCAGGCCTTGTAGCATTAGCAAGATACATTAGTGCACCAATTGCACTAAGATAGGGTACTTCGGGACCAAGGAGTTCCTCGTCCTCTTCTGGAGGTCAGAACAAATCCTTATTCACTTCAAGTGATCGAACAACCATTGGTGTACTCAATGGGTGCGCTTTGTCCATGTAAAAGCGTTTTAAGACCCTTTCTGTATAGGCAGATTGATGGATAAAGATACCGTCTGCTAAATGTTCAATTTGCAGACCAAGACAAAGTTTTGTCTTTCCAAGATCTTTCATCTCAAATTCTTTCTTAAGATATTCAATTGCCTTTTGGAGCTCTTCTGGAGTTCCAACAAGATTTATGGCATCAGCATAAACATCAAGTATAACAAATTCTGATGCCATTTTCTTTATAAAAATACATGGACAAATAACATCATTTATGTAACCTTCTTTCAGCAAATATTCACTAAGGCGATTATACCACATGCGCCCAGATTGCTTTAAACCGTACAAAGATCTTTGTAATCTGATTGAATACATTTCCTGAGATCTTGCTTCAGGCATTTTAAATCCTTCAGGGATTTTCACATAAATTTCATTATCAAGTGAACCATACAGATAAGCTGTAACTACATCCATTAGATGTATTTCAAGCTTTTCATGTAGTGCTAAACTGATGAGATATCGAAATGTTATGGCATCCATAACAGGTGAATATGTTTCATCAAAATCGATTCCAGGTCGTTGTGAGAATCCTTGTGCAACAAGGCGAGCTTTGTATCTTTCAACTTCATTTTTATCATTCCTTTTTCGCACAAAAACCCATTTATGACCAACTGGTTTTATACCAGCAGGTGTTTGGACTACTGGTCCAAAGACCTCTCTTTTATCAAGTGATTTCAATTCCGATTGAATTGCCTCTTGCCATTTTGGCCAATCAGATCTTTGTCGACATTCTTCAACAGATCGAGGTTCAAGATCCTCACTATCTTGCATACTATTAAGTGCAACATTATATGCAAAAATATTATCCACCACTATTTCAGATCGATTTAAATTAATCCCATCACTGATCGAACTTATTAAAAGTTCCTCACTCACATGAGCTTCGGGTTCATAAATTTCTTCAGGAATCTCAGAACTAATCAGATTTTGGGTCTCTTCAGGAGATCCCTTCATAGTATCGTTTTGATCATTTGTCGATTTTCTTTTTCGAGGATTTCGATCCTTAGAACCCAAAGGCCTACCACGCTTCAGGCGTGCTTTAGGTTCACTATCTCTCATGCTAGTAGATGGTCCTACTGGGACATCAATTCGGATAGGCACATTCTCTGTTGGGATATGTGACTTAGTTATCCTTTTCAAATCAGTAAATGCGTCTGGCATTTGATTTGCTATATTCTATAAATGGATGATCTTCTGGACCTCCTGATTACATATAGGGGTACGGAGATCAAAGTGAGATAATGATGAAATTTTCCACACAATTTATCTTTTGATTTCATTTTTCTCTCCCCCTAATTGTGGAAAATTTGTTTCATCAAACCGACAATCTGCAAATTGAGCAGTAAATAAATCTCCTGTTAATGGTTCAAGATAGCGAATAATAGAGGGTGATTCAAACCCAACATATATTCCTATCCTTCTTTGTTGTCTCATCTTACTACGTTGTGGTGGTGCTACTGACACATATACAGCACATCCGAAAATTCGTAGATGGCAATATTTGGTTCATGACCAAAAACTAATTGTGACGGAGAATATTTATTATAATGTGTCGGTCTGAGACGGATAAGTGATGCTGCATGCAAGATAGCATGGCCCCAAGCAGTAGTGGGCAATTTTGTTTTCATAAGTAGTGGTCTTGCTATCAATTGCAGGCGTTTAATAAATGACTCTGCAAGGCCATTTTGAGTATGAACATAAGCTACAGGATGTTCAACTTTTATCCCAACGGATAGACAATAATCATCAAAAGCTTGAGATGAGAATTCTCCAGCATTATCAAGGCGAATAGCCTTTATAGGATAATCTGGGAATTGTGCCCTTAATCGAATTATTTGGGCTAATAGCTTTGCAAATGCTAGGTTGTGAGATGATAGTAGGCACACATGAGACCATCTTGAAGATGTATCTATTAGGACTATAAAATATCCAAACAACCCACTTGGTGGGTGAATAGGTCCACATATATCCCCATGTATACGCTCTAAAAAGGCAGGGGATTCAATACCAACCTTCATTGGTGATGGTCTAGTGATCATTTTTCCTTGATAACAAGCATCACAAGAAAATTCGTCATTTGTAAGAATCTTCAAGTTCTTTAATGGATGCCCACTCGAATTTTCAGTAATTCGTCTCATCATTATTTATCTGGGATGGCCCAAACGGCCATGCCAAAGCACAAAAGTATTTGAATCCGTAAACTTCTGGTTTACGATAGAGTGTGCTTCAATTGTACTAATTTTTGAATAGTATAAGCCAGAAGATAAAGTTGGTAACTTTTCTACAATGCATTTCTGGCCAGAAATATTCTTTGTAATACAAAGATATTCCCTGTTCATTTCATCTATTGTCTTAACATGATACCCATTTCGGCGGATATCTATAAAACTCAACAAGTTTCTTCGGGACTTGGAGGAGAACAATGCATTGTCTATAATAAGTTTTGTTCCCTTAGACAGAAATATTATGGCTCTTTCGGAGCCTTCAATCAAACTTATATTACCAGAAATTGTTGAAACATTTGCTTTTTCCTTATGCAAATAAGAAAAGTATTTCTGATCGTTGAATATGGTATGAGTTGTTCCACTATCAATAACACAAATATCTTCATGATTTGTCTTTGATCCAAACATAATTTGAGGGTTATCCATATTCTTCAAAATAACATAAATAAAATATATTATAGTAAACATCATTATCAAAGCGTAACATTTATTTATGTACAACAATTACATAACCATACTATCTATTACAAATAACAAAACTTAAAATATTTACATTTCTACAGATTCACTACCGATTACATGACTTGTTTCTCCTTCTGGGAGTGCAAAGTAATCAGCTACATCCAAATGCATGAAGTCTAAATTATCTTCAGAAATAAAATTTGCTTCAGCATTTTTCTCTGTCTTCTTCAGGGAGGCTTGATAAAGCTCAACCAGGTGCTTTGGCGTACGACAGGTACGTGACCAGTGCCCTTTTCCTCCACATCTATAGCATGCATTTTCTGCATTTGGCGCTTGCACCGCTTCATGCTTTTGTTCCTTCCTTTTCCACTGCTGGTGCTGAGGAGGCTTCTTTGGTGCATTATTATTACCATGATTGGGGTTTCTTCCCCGACCACGGCCATGACCACGACTGGGGCCACGACCTCTTCCACGTTTAGCTTGGTGGAAGTTCGTCTCATTCACTTCAGGGAATGGACAAGAACCAATAGGTCGGCTTTCATGATTTTTCATTAATAGCCCATTATGTTGCTCTGCTATAAAAAGATGTGAGATAAGTTCAGAATACTTTTTAAATCTCATCTCTCGATATTGCTGCTGCAGGAGCATATTTGAGGCATGAAAAGTGGTGAAAGTTTTCTCCAACATATCATGATCAGTAATATTATCACCACATAATTTCAATTGGGAAATAATTCTGAACATAGCAGAATTATACTCACTGATAGATTTAAAATCTTGTAGCCTTAGATGAGTCCAATCATAACGTGCCTGTGGAAGAACGACCATCTTCAGGTGGTCATATCTATCTTTCAAATTATTCCACAGTATGACTGGATCTTTAATAGTGAGATATTCCATTTTCAGACCCTCATCAAGGTGATGGCGTAGGAATATCATTGCTTTGGCACGGTCTTGGTTTGATGCCTGATTTTTATCCTTGATGGTGTCTGCCAGACCCATCGCATCAAGATGAATTTCAGCATCAAGCACCCAAGACATGTAGCTTTTGTCTGATATATCCAGGGCTACAAATTCAAGTTTAGAAAGATTTGACATTATTTAGGAAAAGAAAGTTCTTACCTCTAATACTTTCAAAGTATTTGCTCGAGATGTCAGAGTCTCGTGCTGATAACGTGCTATAAAATAAGACTGTAAAGTAAAGACAAGTATAAAGAGAAACTGATATATTATTCGAATTCAAACTGATGTATATAATGAACTGAAATCTCTTCTATTTATAGAAGAAAGGAAGCTGATGTGTAAGCTGCTACGCAAGCTGCTATGTAAGCTGCTACTACAAGCTGTTGTGTAAGCTGCTATTACAAGCTGTTGTGTAAGCTGCTACGCAAGCTGCAGTGTAAGCTGCTACTGCAAGTTGCTGTGTAAGCTGCTACTGCAAGCTGTTGTGTAAGCTGCTACTATACCAGATATGGATAATCTTCTACTAAGAGCAATGTTTATCCATAACAGAGTACTGAATGGATAAGCTTATTATACCCGGTATGGATAATCTTCTACCTAGGTAATGTTTATCCATAACCGGGTACCGAAGTGATAAGCTTCTTCAGGAAGCTTATTTCCAATAGAGTACTAAATGGATAAACATATTTACGGTGGAGTCCCATATGGATAAGCTTCTTCAGGAAGATTATTTACAACGGAGTACTAAATTAACATCCATAATATAATATATTTATAACAGGATGAATATAAGTGGGGTTTTTTACTACAATTATTGCTTGCATTTAATTTAGAATTTATTTATAGTATATAGTGATTGTTAATTCTGTGAGATTTATGATGTATTTTTATTGCTTTTTTTCTTCTTCTAGGACCATGTCATACATGAATATTTTTTACCTAATCGATTTTTTGTCATTTGAAAAAAAAATACGGAAAAGGGCCAGAAATGGCCCTCTACTATCTAAAATAAGTCATATCTGACCCCTGTTATACTATTTAATTAAAAAAGTCCTTACCGTTTGGGACCAGAAACTAAAATGTCCCTCCACCGTCTACTCCGCCAATTAAATTAAAATATCCACTTGGCATTCTTTGATTGGACGATTGAACCCACCCCTATTTTTTAATTAACCCACGACCCGATTCATTTTATCCGACCCACCCGCAAATCACTTAAAGAACACCCAAAACAGATCGGTACTCTTATTCAAGAACAAAAGCACGAGACCAAATGTTAGGGTTCTTCAACAAAGCCTTCTCTTAGTCGATGTTGCTGATTAAAGAATCAATTTTCTGAAAAGGTATGTTTAATCCGCGTAATATTACTTGTTTATCTCTCCTCTATCTGTATTTATCTTAATTTATTATTAGGGTTTTATGCTCAAATCGTTTAAATATGTTTAAATATTAATCTCACTTGAATAGTGACTCTTCAAAATCAAATACACACTTCTAATTCTAATTTTCGTCATTAGAAATAAATTTTCAGTCGAATTATTGACTGATGATTGAGTATTTATGTTGGGTAGTTTTTGTTTTTAAAGAGATAATTATGCATGATCAATATTCATCATTTTCAGAAATTTATATTGTTATTTTATAATTTAAAGATAAATTAAAAATAAATTTTTATTTATTAAGATAGGTACACGCGGGGTAGACTAAGGCCTCATTTGTTTTTATTAAGATTAAGACGTCTGAATCTGAATACACATCTGAATATGAAGATGTGTATTAAGATTCAGACGTCTGAATCTGAATACACAACTGAATGATTAATATGTTGTCATTAGGTCTGAACACTGAATGATTAAGACTGTTTGTTTTTAGTATCTGAATTTGTACAATTTATCTATATTTGAACATACCATATATAAAACTCAAATAAAATAGTTAATTAAACATTTTTCAAGTTCTAATGTTCAAACATTAAAAATATATTTCTAATAACGATAATACAAAACTATCAAGTATTTCCTCTTCCTTGCATTAGCTAAAGTGCAAGTTCTTCACGCATATTGTTCATAAATTGCGAATCTTCAGCTGTCCAACTAGGTCCACTTGTTTCATCCAATTCTTGTTCGAGTTCTCCTTCTTCCTCAAATATTACTTGAGGTAAATCATATTGATTAAACAAGTCATCATTTAGATGCTCTTTCCTGATAAAATTATGAACTGCAAAACATGCAATAACAATATCTCTTTGGACATCAATAGAATATGGAGCCATCTTGTCCAATATTGGGAACCTTGCTTTTAAAACTCTATAAGCACGTTCAATAACATTTCTGAGTTGGGCATGAGCGTGGTTAAACTTTTCCTCTTTATTTATGGCCCGTCTACGATGATAATCTCCTAACCAATATCGAATATTACGATATGGCGCTAAAAACCCTCGAGTGTTGGGATATGCCGCATCACATAAATAATATTTGTCTGTCATCAAAATAGAAGGTTAAATGGACATAATAAACATCTAACTTATTATTTCACAATAACTTAATAAGTTGTATCACTTACTAGGAGGAGGAAATGGAAAGCCATTATTTGGATTAGATGCGATCTCTGTTAGAACACGTGCATCATGTGCTACCCCTTCTCATCCAGCATAAACATAAGTGAAGACCATGTTAAAATCACATATAGCTAAAACATTCTGATAACATTTGCCCTTTCTTCTTCCTCTGTAAACAATTTGTTGATTAACTGGAATAACTGCATGTACTAATGTCCCGTCGAGTGCACCTATTGCTCCCTGCAAATAAATAAAAAATTATTTTTAAGTTAAAAGTTATAAAAAAATTTTAACGAAAATATATAATAATTTTAAAATACATAATACCTTAAAAACTTTTCGTAGCTTTTTATGAGAACTAGGAATATGCAAATTTGAATCGGATGTTGTCGACGATATCTCCTCTTTGGCAAATTTCATCATTGCTTCAAGAACCTCGTGAAAATATTTGTGAACCGTTTGCGAAGAATGTTGAAATCTTCTCTTGATAACCACAAAACGCTCATTATGACCTATAATAGTCAAAAATATTGCAATCTTTTCTTCGACAGAAATATGTTTGCTATCTACGAGCCATCCTTTATGTCTAAAATGCTGACATAGTTGAACATACGCATCACGAGACATGCACATCAATTCTAAGCATTGTCGACTAGAGCCGGAAAATAATTCTGATGTGTATTTATCACCAGATAAAGACAATGCTAAATCTTTATTTCTTTGGATATTCTTGAGTCTAAAATGATTTCTACACCAATACAAGCACATCAACCATAATATTTGATCTCCAGTGTCCATGTCTAAACTGTTTTAACAAAGAGAATATATAATACACGATAGTAAGCATAACATTGTATGTAAACAAAAAAGTTACATAAGTACACTAAATTAATTAGTAAAACAATACCATAGACATCAAACATACGTCAAACGAGATATTTTAAAAAGGTATATCACAGAAACAAAATGTTCTAAGCATAATATAATATTAAAAAATTAAACAAGCATAATAGATACTAGTTGAATAAAACAGTAAAGGTTCCATATTATTAAAAAATTGAATAAGCATAATAGATACTAGTTGGAAAAAGCAAAGAAGGTTCCATATTATTAACGTCTACTGAATAATCTAGCTAATTATCAAAATAAAAGAATTCCCAATTTTTTTCCCATGTCCTTAATCCAACTCTTTAACTTGTCGTCCTCTGGAATTTTCATCCACGCTTTCCTGTAGCTGTCACCTTCACAAAGTATGCTAATAGTTGCACTGTATAATGGTTCTTCCCATCCAAGTGCATCTAATTTTTCCATACATTCCCCAATGTCAGGTCCGTTATTATTTTTAATCAATATATCTAATGCATTACTCATCTTCTCATCAATTTCCAATTGAGACGATGAAGACTTCTTTTTCTTTCCCAAAGGTTTCCTTTCACTTGGAACTGAAGACTGAGATGGATAATTAGTAGGAGCTCCATCATTTTTGTTACCAACTAGATCTTCGACGCTATCAAGTGTATCTATATCTATAGTAGTAGATACAGAAGAGACAACAGGACGAGGATATGTACAACTTGGACTCCAACCATGAATTCCTGTTGTTGTAGAACCCTCAAAAAGTTTAGTACAAAGATCAGGGAAGGGTAGAGGTGAAGTCTTCAATGCCTTTGCTTTTGGATGAGCCTATAATAAAGAAATTTTAATATGCATGTCAAATCCTTTTCTTACGGAAAAAAGAAAATAAAAGGCTAAATTACTAGATAATGAACTAACCTTTATGTATTCATCCCACTCACTATTATACATTAGAATGGTATTGGTTACTGGGTCATAAATATTGCCAGTCTTTTTAGTTATTGGCAACCAAGCTTGATACTTTTCTTTTAGATAGTCATAATGATTCTTCATCTGCTTTTGTGTGATGCTAAAGCCATGAGTAGTCTCCAAAACTAGTTTAACCTTGTTCCATGAATCTGCCTTCAAACTACTTCCAAGTCTCCCGTTTAAGGATATCTCTTGAATACAACTTTCTAAAAACGTTTTTACTACGTCCATATTTTTCCAACTCGCTCTTGAGTTTTCACTAGATTGTTCCATAGCTGAAATATAAAATAATACTGATTATAGGATATGACTGATGAAAATAGAAGTAGCAGACCGAGACAATCAATATAAAAAATCAAAAATAGAAAAAGAGATTTATATTTAGCAGAAAAAATCTATAGAAGCAGACACAAGTGCGTAAGCATCTTTTACTCTTCATACAAGTGAACATGAATTTCAATTTATTGTGAAGGGGGCAGAGAAAGATATGAGGGAGGAATAGACATTTATTAAAAGAAGGAAAGAGACTTGAATATTCAATTGAACAAAGAATAAACATAAGGCAAACAGCTAACAGTTCCAGAACGGAGGTCCTCCGAGAAGTAGCATGCTATAAATTCTTAACTACATTTTGTTCTTTTCCAAGAAAGCTAAGGTAGTACATGGCTAGTGGAGATCTTTGGAAAAAAAAAAATCTATCTAAAAGAAACACAGAACATGCTAAAAGTTCTTTATCTGTTGGTCAAAATATGTGGAGAAATCTGAATATATTCATAGAAATATGCTTCGATGAAGTTTGGCAGTTGGACTTCCATAGATGCTCAAGGAAGACACAACTCTTTATACTCTTTTTAATTTTTATTTTGTGATTTTGAACAGATAATTTTGGAGGCTCAGATTAATTCTTTACACTCATTAATATTCTTCTAACACTTTCTACTCGACCGAAGCTTCACAATTTTTTGAAGCATAAGAAATCAATAGGAATTAACACATCTCTAAGTTCCAATTTTCATCAAAGTTTAATGCCAGAGTTTGAACAACTTTTTGCTTAATTTTTCACTTTAGAATTAACTATTAGAGAATACGAATTGAAATCTTGAAACTCGCTTCACAAAATAATAGGCAAGTATATTGCAAATTTCACAATATAATAACAAAATACTTTCTAAAGATTTTAAAATCTTACCTGTTCAAGAGAAAACAAGCTTGAGTAGAAGATGATAGATGAAGAGTGGAGGCGTGATACTTATATGCACAGATGATGAAGAAAGCGTGAAACTTTGCTAAAATAAAGGCTTATCGTTGAGCGAATCTTTGCGGAAATAACGTAGTATCGTTTTTTTCAAAGAGTCTGAACACTAGTAGGACTCTGTTATGGATCTGCCCGAATAAGATCCTTTCAGACCTATTAAGAGCTTTTAAGAGAGAGAAAACAAATAAATTAATGGGCTGAATCTGAATAATTAGGGTTAAGATTTAAAAAACAAATGCACTTAATGAGATAGATCTGAATGATTCAGATTCATATCTCGGTTAAGTGCAAACAAGGCCCAAGTATATTTATAACACTAAGGACCCATTATTGTCATTCTCTCCCAAATAAACATCACCTATTTTCTTTCAGGGAGAGCGGGCTGCCAGAATTGATTGTATACTTCAGAGAGGGGTTTAAGCCTAAACCCTAAAACAAGCTGAGATGGAGTCTTCTTCTCCGACTGCAGGGAAAAGAAAGCAACCGGAGGAGGAGAACTCCGACGTGAACTCAGTCCAGAAGCTAAATTCATCCTCCTCAAAGAGAGTCACTTTAGCTCGAACCTGTGTCCACGAGGTAGCAGTTCCAACTAATTACACTTCAACCAACGACGAAACAATCCATGGAGCCCTCTCAAACCCTTCTTATAACGGCGAAATGGCAAAAACCTACCCCTTCAAGCTCGACCCATTTCAGGAAGTATCCGTCGCCTGCTTGGAACGCAAAGAATCAGTTCTTGTATCCGCACATACCTCCGCCGGGAAAACAGCAGTCGCCGAGTACGCAATCGCAATGGCATTTAGGGATAAGCAGAGAGTTATTTATACTTCACCTTTGAAAGCATTGAGCAATCAGAAGTATAGGGAATTAAGCCATGAGTTTAGTGATGTTGGTTTGATGACTGGTGACGTCACAATTTCGCCAAATGCAAGTTGTTTGGTGATGACGACGGAGATTTTAAGGGGTATGCTTTATAGAGGTTCTGAGGTATTAAAGGAAGTAGCTTGGGTTATATTTGATGAGATACATTACATGAAAGATCGCGAGAGAGGGGTAGTTTGGGAAGAGAGTATTATATTCTTGCCACCGGCTATTAAGATGGTGTTTCTTTCGGCTACAATGTCGAATGCTACTCAGTTTGCTGAATGGATTTGTAATATTCATAAGCAGCCTTGTCATGTGGTGTATACAGATTTTCGGCCTACCCCTTTGCAGCATTATATGTTCCCTGTGGGTGGTTCTGGATTGTATCTTGTGGTTGATGAGAATGAGCAGTTTAGGGAGGACAATTTTGTTAAGATGCAGGATAGTCTTGCAATACAGAAATCGGGGGAAAATAAGAGCACTGCAAATGCTGCTAAGGTTAGAGGTAGAATTGCTAGAGGTGGCTCTTCTTCTGGTGTATCGGATATCTGCAAAATTGTCAAGGTGTGTGTAGTCTGGTCTTTAGATGATATTATATTCTCTTATTTTTTCTTTTAATTCTTTCTTTGTTCTATAAATTATTTTTTTCCCCATAACAGTGTTATTACAAAATTAAGCTTGCTTCATGAGTGAAGTCAATGACTATCAAAGTGATCCAACGGATTGCAGTCAGTTCTTTGAATGTCAATTTTGAGGAGTTGGATTAATATCGGCATTATTCTACGTTGGATGTTGAAATTAGTTATTTTAATTGCAATTTGATTATCATAGTACTATATTCATACATATGATATTTTTAAATTTTCTTTAGTGCGCTCCACTTCTCGCTTTTCCCTTCAAGCCCCATGGACCTTGTTACTCTTTTGTGCTTATGGCACTGTGTCCTAATGCATTTTCCTTTATAGTTGCTTTAATGATTTACTATAACAATGTTGATGCCTCATATCACTGAAGCAATTGATTCTTTATCTGTTAGATGACCATGGAAAAGAAGTTTCAGCCAGTCATTGTGTTCAGTTTTAGTAGAAGAGAATGTGAACAACATGCAATGTCTATGCCCAAGCTTGATTTTAATACCGAAGAGGAGAAGGAAGTAGTGTATGAGGTTTTCCGTAATGCAATGGATTGCTTGAGCGAGGAAGATAGAAACTTACCAGCTATTGAATTGATGTTGCCCCTACTTCAGCGTGGAATTGCTGTTCACCATTCTGGCCTGCTTCCTGTTATCAAGGAACTTGTGGAACTTCTCTTCCAAGAAGGACTTATAAAGGCTCTTTTTGCAACAGAGACAGTAATGACTTTTCTTTTAATATTTTGTGGGTCTTTTTATCTTGTGCAGTTAAACACCCCTAATGATTTTTTCTTCTTTGTTGTTTTTCCTTCTAATGTTTTGATAGTTTGCCATGGGGCTAAACATGCCTGCAAAAACTGTTGTTTTTACCAATGTAAAGAAATGGGATGGTGATAGTCATCGTTACATTGGATCTGGTGAGTATATTCAGGTGAGTCAGAATTGCCCATATAACATGACATAAAAGCCCATATAACATGACTTAAATATCATTTGCATTTCGGTTCTTGATTCTTCATATTCTCCTCTCTTTCATGTAGATGAGTGGAAGAGCAGGACGTCGTGGCAAAGATGACCGTGGTATTTGTATTATCATGATTGAAGAGCAGGTAAGTTGGTAGTAATATTCTCACTTGAAGAGTATCTTGTTTATAACTGTTATTGCCTTCTTGAATTGTGTGTTTTTTGTTTGCCACTTAAGCATATGCAAACTATGTAGTTAAGTATATCTAAGGCATCTTTTCTATTCTTCTTAGCTGTTTAGATCGAGGGCTTACGTAGTGTTTGATGATTTCAGATGGAGATGAATAGCCTCAAGGACATGGTATTGGGTAAGCCAGCTCCATTAGTCAGCACATTTAGGCTGAGTTACTACACAATTTTGAATTTAATGAGTCATGCCCAAGGCCAATTTACTGCTGAGCATGTTATCAAAAACTCATTTCACCAGTTTCAGTATGAAAAGGTTTTCTCTTTGTCTAAGTCCATTTTCTCTTTGACTACGTTATATGTAATGACTGACAGTGAGGTTGTCTTTTTGTTAGGCGTTACCTGACATTGGGAAGAAGGTCTCTAAGCTGGAAGAAGAAGCTGCGATGCTTGATGCATCCGGGGAGGTAATAAAGTTGTTATCTTGGTATTTTACATATATATTCTTATGCCGTATATCCTGAACTTGCTTCTGTCTACTTGTAGGCTGAGGTTGCAGAATATCATAAACTAAAACTTGAGATAGCAGAACGTGAAAGAAAACTTATGGCTGAAATAACACGACCTGAAAGGGTTCTCCATTTTCTTCTTCCTGGTAGGCTGGTAAGTGGCGAGAGAAGCATCTCTATTTTCTGCTGCATTTTCTGTGAGTAGATTGAGCTCTGATTAGTCTAGACGGTTCATCTTAGCGTGTAGATTGCTTTGGTGATTGCAGGTGAAGGTATGGGAAGGTGGAAAAGATTGGGGTTGGGGTGTTGTAGTCAATGTGGTGAGGAAGCCTCCGGCACCGTCAGGTTCTTTGCCTGCTGCACTCTCTGCTTCACGTGGCACTGGATATATTGTTGATACCCTACTTCATTGCTCTCTTGGTTCTGGTGAAAATGGTTCTCAACCCAAACCATGTCCTCCTCGTCCAGGGGAGAAGGGAGAAATGCATGTGGTGAGTACATAATTTTGTAATAATCATTCATTGCTTACAACTTAATTAGAATATGACTTTATTCCTGAGTATGTTGCCAAATTTTAGGTTCCTGTTCAATTACCCCTGATTTCTTCGCTCAGTAAACTTAGAATATCTGTTCCTGGGGATCTTCGGCCATTGGAAGCAAGGCAAAGCATCCTGCTTGCTGTACAGGAGCTTCAGAAACGTTTTCCTCAAGGCCTCCCAAAGCTTAACCCTGTAAAGGTAGGAATTATATTAGTGCTGGTTCCCATTGGATTGGAAATTTGCCATTTTTTATATGGAAATGGAACTAGGCCATTTTTATTATGAAGCATATGTTGGTAAAAGCCAAAATTTAACACCTAATGCTGAGAGAAGATTGGAATCTTAATGGATGATGGTCTTTTTGGTTCATTGTTCTGATATTTTATCCGGTTGCCTGAAAATTCTGTCATGGGATATTGTCGGTCATGTTAGCAACCAGGACTTTTGGTCGCAAATCAGAAATTAGTGTCACTTGTAGGAAACTGGAGCCATGTGTATATCCAGCAGTATTTTACTTGTTCCTTAACAAATAAAGGGAGCTATATGCGCGTCGTGGTTGATGTATACCCTATATGATTGTAGTCTAGGCTACCTCCTTACGGACTTTTTAAAAAAAAAATAGATGATACACATTTCTCTCAGTTAAAAAACAGAAAAAATAGAGGAAGAAAGAGCAGGAAAGGTGATGTATCTTTGGTCAGCTGATTATGCTATCATTATCACGTTATCGTCATCCATTCTGTATTATAGCTCCATTTGTTGCCAAGTACCATTCTACTGTCCTTCTATAGCTTGTTGAGAATAACCATTCGTACTTTCTCCGGCATTCATCTTATGCTGGTCAGGATTCTGAATTTGTTATTCTTGTAATCTCACATGAGTTTAGTGTCATGTCCAGCTATAATATTTTCTTCTGTTTGGGTCAAGTATAACGAAGATTTGCTGGTTGTGAAATGAACATTACAAAAAATGTAGTATACTGATCAAGATAATTTTGTTGCTGCTTTTCCTGATTTCTACCATTGTAGGACATGGGTTTTGAAGATCCCGAATTTGTTGATATAGTGAACCAGATTGAAGAACTAGAGAAAAAATTGTTTGCTCACCCACTGCACAAGGTACGAGAAGAAGTTTATTTTGAATAATCTGTTTAGTCTTGAGGATGCATGAAAAATAGAAATATTTGCTTTTATCCTTTTGATGATGGTTTAGTTATTGTCGCTACTTCTACACATGATGTTGCACACACGGAGCAGTCACAAGACGAACATCAACTTAAGAGTTTCCAGAGAAAGGCAGAAGTGAACCATGAAATTCAACAACTCAAGTCAAAAATGCGTGATTCACAGGTAAATTTCTGATGTGTCATGAATCATTCAATCAGCTACTCCATCCCAGACTAGTTAGTTTTTGCTTCAAGCCTCTATATCTATCCCCTTGTAGTAGTACTAGTCATGTATTTTTCTATTCCTAGCCCCTTGTTTTTATACGGTGTGTCATTATTATCGGTAGGATTGACACTATTCTTGTAGTTTCATATCTCTGGATCTCTGTTATTACTCGTTGTATTATTTGCTTCCATTGTCTTATCTATTGTTTCTCTATTGCTTCATTTTTACTGTTTTTGAGCCGAGGGTCTTTTGGAAACACCCTCTGTACCTTCATAGGATAGGGGTAAGGTCTGCGCACACACTATCCTCCCCAGACCTTTTCACTGGGTTTTTTGTTGTTGTTGTTGTGTTGTAGTCCTCTATATCTATCCCACTCTATTCGGGTCATTTTTCTTTAACTTTTATTTGTTTCTTTTTTCTTATATTAATTTGTTAGAGTCACTTTCTGATCTAACTTTTCTTTTCAAGATTGGCTTTCTCTTTACATCTAAAAGGTTTAGAAGTTATCTTCTGAACATTTTATATCTTGTAGCACTTTTTTGCTCTTACTCTTCTCAAGTTTTCTTCTATACGATTATGATACTCTTTTTAGTTTAAAGATGGTATTTATACATAAAACCTCACTTACAGTGATCCTTGGAGTTTGCTATTACCTTTTAGCACTTCACTGGATTTTGTTAATTTATTTATTTAATACGAAATTGATGATTTTTCAGCTTCAAAAATTTCGGGATGAACTTAGAAACCGTTCCCAAGTCCTGAAGAAGCTGGGTCACATAGATGCTGATGGTGTTGTGCAGTTGAAGGGACGAGCAGCCTGCTTGATAGACACTGGGGATGAACTCCTTGTTACTGAACTGATGTGTAATGGTAATGTGACTACTGTTCCATAAGAGCATGCAATTTAACTACTTTGGACTTGATTTAGGGTAGGATCAATGTGTATGGTTTGGAAAAGCATAAAGACGATACAGTTTTCACTCTTAAGCTAAAAAAGCGAGTGAGTTCAAATTAAACCGAGGCATGGGCGCCTGGGTTAGTCTTTTTGCGATCTAAAGATCTATATGCAACCACGATAGCTGCACTGGAACTAAAATTAAAAAGAACTAATCCTTTTTTTCTTTTTAATTGTCCAGTAGTCTCTTGTATGTATATAGGTTATCCTTGAATACATTTGGTAGCTGGATTCAGTAATCACTCTGGGTGCTTTAGCTTTCCTTGGGCATCTGGCCCTTTATAAGCTGCTTATCTTCTGTTTGACACTTCCACGCTTTGGATACATAGTACTCCTACAATGGTGCTAAAATTAGATACAAATCGTCGGTATATGATATTCTGAATAATCTTGGTTTTGCTAGGTATGTTCAACAATCTTGATCATCATCAAACTGCAGCCCTAGCAAGCTGCTTTATCCCAGGAGACAAATCAAATGAACAAATAAATTTAAGAGCTGAGCTTGCTGGACCATTGCAGCAACTACAAGATAATGCAAGAAGAATAGCAGAGGTCAGTCTAATAAGGGTTTTGATCTTCAATCTTTGTATGTCAGAAGCACAACTAAAAACTCTCTACGTTTGCAGATTCAACGTGAATGCAAGTTGGAGATAAACGTTGAAGAATATGTTGCGGCATCGGTACGACCATTCTTGATGGATGTCATCTATTGTTGGTCAAAGGTGAGTAAAGCTTCAATTGCCATGTGTTGCTTCTCAATTCCATGCTTGAATTAGAGATCGATACTAGAAGTTCATCTTTATGTCCTACTTTACTATCATAGATTTGTATTCTTGTTTTTTTTTCTGCAAGTCAACTCTAAAGGCGCTTATGATTGAAACTAGGTTTCCTTCCATGCTTCAAGCCAAAGAAACTACCATCTAATGGGCATCATCTTCCATGCTTCAGCCAAATAACACCTTTCTATGTTTAGAAACAATTTAGTTTAAACTTCCATTTTACCCTTAATGAATGATTTATATCTCAAAATTATCTATAGGATGTTTCGACCACAAGTTTTAAAAGTCTTTCTTTCTTTCTCCGTATCCGGTCAACACCATCACATAAATTAGGATGGAAGGAGTACTTGCAAACCTACTGGAAGTCCTCTGCCTTCAGTGTTCACCTAACTCTATGTGTTCTCATGTTCATCATTTTGGTTAAGCTCCAGGATCATGATTTACCTACAAGAGACATTTTCAGGAATATTAATCTGCTATAGGGCAATTATTTTTATTCTGGAACCATAATTTTCTAGTTGGAACTGCTGATTGCTTTTGCCTACCTTTTTTATGACTAATACCAGTTGGGGGACACTTGATTGTTATCAAACTAGCTTCTCGTGTTTTCCGTCTATCTTGAGCCGAGGGTCTTTCGGAAACAACCTCTCTACTCCTTCGGTGTAGGGGTAAGGTCTGCGTACATGATACCCTTTCCAGACCCCACTTGTGAGATTTTACTGGGTCATTGCTGTTGTTGTTGTTGTATGGAAGAGTATTTTTCAGTTCATTTCAAGCTCAGTCTTCAAGAAATCATTTTAGTTTTGCAAGATTCTTCTTTGAGTAAAAATGAATGATTGCCTAAATCACCTGAAATACAATGAACTGAAACGAAGATTAAAAGGGTTTTTCCTTCCACATTGAGTTGATCCAGGGTCTTTCCTTGCCTCCAATAAAAGTCAGAGAAAAAACTCGGAGGCTTTCAATTTTTTCTCTTATTTGTATTTATGGTTTCTCTTAGGGAGCATCTTTCGCGGAGGTTATACAAATGACCGATATCTTTGAAGGAAGCATCATTCGGCTGGCACGAAGGCTTGATGAATTTTTGAACCAGGTAATTCAAGGATACTTATGTATTGTGTTTATGTGGAAAAATGTACCCGGCATTAAAAATCACGGATTTGACCAGCTAGTTTGGTGCATCTAGGAGTACTTCCACTAAATAAGTTGATTATCTTTTTTCATCAACACGTTGACATGAGCATGTCAACATTATATAATACATCTAGATATGAGTTCCCCCCATATATATTTGGAATGAAATAATGGAATTTTTGTCTCTTGGATTTACAGTTGAAAGCTGCTGCACATGCTGTGGGAGATGTGGCTTTGGAGAACAAGTTTGGTGCAGCCAGTGAAAGCCTCCGACGAGGAATAATGTTTGCAAATTCGCTGTACCTCTAGGAGCGTGTACGTGGGAGCTTCATTAGCATCAGAGTAAGTGCTTGTGTACATTTCGTCCATCAATATGGGGATTAGCTAGCAAATTGCGTTCTACTGTTTGAGGAACTATGAGTGATAATATGTGTAGCGGAAGTGGGTTTTCCTAGTCATAGCTTTTTGTAGTTAAGTGGTATGAATTTGCTGTCTCATTTTTGTAATACACAACTACACATATATGAAAAATTTGATGCTGGAAGGTAAAATATTTCACCTGCAAATGTCTTAGCTGCTGTAGGATAGGCACAGAATGTGAAGACTTCCATTGTTTTGAACTAACTAAATGATATTCGGGATGCAAAGAGGTAACAAAAACTGTAATATTCATTGAAATCTTTATCGA
Organism: Nicotiana tabacum; assembly: GCF_000715075.1. Classification (NCBI taxonomy): domain Eukaryota; kingdom Viridiplantae; phylum Streptophyta; class Magnoliopsida; order Solanales; family Solanaceae; genus Nicotiana; species Nicotiana tabacum. The sequence goes on from NC_134090.1 coordinate 137,705,913, forward strand.
GTAACTTAGTAGTTTTGCTTTCTGGTAAGACAAATATAATTAAAACAAGGATAGCTTAAGCATATTATGCAGCAATAGGCTTGAAGACAACCGTGGAATGTTTTGCAATGTGCAAGCTAAACTGCCCTCCTCTTTCACTTGTATCAACCTTTTCCACACCTGGTGGACCCTGCATTTCAAAATTTGACACCAGTTTGGCTATGACAAGCCCCAGAATTGGCAGTGCAAGGATGATTCCGGGGCAGCTCCGCCTCCCCATACCGAATGGTAAGTACCTGAAATCTACCTTGCCACCAGCAACAGCTGCCTCTGTGCTACTATCCTCCTCAAGAAACCTCTCGGGCCGGAATTCATTTGGGTTTTTCCACCAAGCAGGGTTGTTAGCCAGCCACCACGCATTCACAACCACCTTAGTTTCTTTAGGAATAGTGTAACCACCTAACTTTGCTTCTTCAAGGTTCATATGGGGTACAAGTAAAGGTATTGGTGTGTGGAGTCTTAATGTTTCATTTACTGTTGCTAGCAAGTAAGGCAGCTCATGGAGGTTTGATTCTGTGACTGATCTGCCTTTGAGGACTGTTGAGATTTCATCCCTAATCTTCTGTTGAACAATGGGATGATTTACAAGTTCAGCTATGGCCCATTCCATGGACCATAGAGTTGTTTCAATTGCTGCAACATTGATATTCTCCACAATATAGAGTACATTTTGCTCATTTATTTCTCCTTTCATTTCGGCATCTATAATGTGATCAATAGCACAGCTTATCTTATGCTTTTCTCCATTTTCATCCATTATTTTCCTGTTCTCAAAAATATTTGAAGAAAATGTTAAACATGAATAGTCACTACTGCAATAATTAAAATAAAGCATAATTATTAGGGAAAAATGGATTACCTTCTTTTCTCTACAAAATAATTGTTGAAGAATGCAAGTCTCCTTGTTTGTAAGTCTTTACACTTGTTAAGGTACCCTCTCAAGAATGGTCTAAGTAAAGGGATAAAATCACCATAATTGTAGTCAAAGCTCTGAGCTAATCTGCTTCTCTCTGAATTAAACTTTGTTGCCTCAATGAACAAAGGATCATTTTGGGACTCAAATTTGGCATCAAACATCATTCGATACATGATGTTATACAGCATCAGCTGCAATCGTTTCCTAATCACAATTCCCTCATATTTCACTTTTTCATTCTTCTTCAAGTCATTAACAACTAAGTCCATCTCATTCTCCCACATATCACTATATTGGTGCACCACTTTGTTAGTGAAAAATGGAAGCGTCATAATACGCCTCATTTTTCGCCAATGGTCACCATAAATGGTGAACACCATGTCTTGTCCATTACCAGTAAATATGTCGAAGACAACGTTACGTGGACGGGACCCAAACTCGACCCCTTGTGTGTGTAGAACTTGGTTAGCTAGCTCTGGGTTTGATACCACAGCTAGGTTTTTTGAACCAAGTTTGAGTAAAAATATAGGACCGTAGGTTTGTGACATGGTGGCAAGGAGTTGATGGTTCAAGTCATTGCCAACTTGAAGCCAATTACCAAATATTGGGACTGCTGTTGGACCAGGTGGGAGGTTGTTTTGGGGCTTAACATAGAGGAAGTTGATTATAAGGGGAAGTAAAGGGACAATAAGTGACATGTACTTAAGAGGGAAAGGCATAGATAGGTAGGAGGACAGTAACTTGGCAAATGAAAGAAATGCAAGTGTAAAGAGAATGCAAAAGATGGTCTTGTTGAGAAGTTTGGCCATGTTTTTCATTAGCTAGAGGTGAATATTAAGAAAAATGGACACAAGGGATTGGAATGAGAAGGGACGTATATATGAGTAATAACATGGATGGGGTGGGGGGTAGGAAAGTTGGTGTCCAATGGTTTTGGGTACCAATCCATGGGCACGTCGAAAATCTAGGTAGGAGAATGTAAGTTTATCAATTAGGTCAAACATATGGTTGGTGAAGCAAATTTACCTATATTTAAACATTCTACATTCTTTCTATGCAATAAAAAGTGAAAGAATCCAATTTGTCTTTAATTAATTTCATTTTAAGGGTTTCCACATTTCAAGACGGTTGCCACCAATATAACAAGAAGAGTCTAACTGATGGTGAAACAATATTTATATAATTAAGTCATTTTAAACGTTAATAAATAACATGTTAAAATGATGACTAACATGCAATCATAAGTTAAAATTAGTTGATAGCACAAAATCTATTTTTATTGTCAATGTATACTACTTAAATCGTAATAAAAGAATTAACCTTTCTTTTCTTTGGTTAAGTTCCATGATTATTAAAAACCACTCCTTTTGGTTATCAGTTGAATTTTAAAACCTCTAAGTATCACAACGTATCTACTTGCCTAATTCGGTTCATTTATACTATATATTCACAAAAATATGTGAGATTGATATTGACTCTTTGTAATACAACTTTTTGTATATCCAATTATTCAGAAAAAGTAATATTGGGTAATTATATCTTCTTTTTTGCTCTTATCTATTATATGAACCTTTTGGTATGGGGAGTATAGATTCGTGCAAATTCTCCTTGTGCTGGAGATATGATTTGATTTTGTGGTTCAATTAAACGTTATGTTAATTAGTTATATCGTATTTTATATGAAAAATTATTAAAAGATAAATCAATACATAAATTACATTAGATCTTTATAGAGTTATTTTCTTCTATTCAAATTATAAGTGATAGTATGAGATCATTTCCTCTTTTTGGTACTATCAAAGATGGACCGATTAAATGTAAAAATGGCGTGGAATGACCATTTACTGAGCAACTTTCTAATATTTAGTCGTCTTTTGAGATGTCATTGAAAAATAGTTACTTTTTAATGTGACATTTTAGACCAAAATACACTTAAGTAAAACACAACAAAATTGATACTTATATTTAAGTACATTCCGTGGCATTTCAAATTTGCTATCTCCAAAAAATAAGAAAAGTGACTATATGGGAAGTGGGGAGATTCATATATATTTAACATATGATAGGTCTCTTATGAGAATCTCAAACTTTAATTTTAGGGATCTTTACACAAATAATCGACCAAATTTACTGTTTACTTTTTTAGACGGTATACATAAATTATACCCTAATTTTATATGGTTAAATACATATTATACATGAATTAAACATATATTATAAATTTGTAAAGTATTTTTTATTTAATCGGTTGGATGAGTGGCTATCTGTTTAATTCTTCTTATTTTTTAATAGTTCAATTCTTTGGGTTCACAAAGTAGACGCCGCACCTCTTGCATTCAAATTTCAAGATAGTTGCCTTATTACCACTTTCTTTTTTCAGCTTGTTTGGATGGTTGTTACATGTCGTTTCATAATGTATCATATCGTATTGTATTGTATTGTTTGATGAATAAAACGTTTGAATAAATTGTGCCATTTGCCGTCGTTTCATGATGTCATGCACTAACAATATAAAGAATAAGATATGAAGTAGAATTATTATATAAAAAAGTAGGGTAAAAGATAAAATATGATTATTTTATAATAAGAAAGGGTAAGATGAGAGAAAAAAATAAAGTTACGACGCTATCATATCAAATCCGCCGTTACACTTTTCATCATTACATAACAACTGATTTAATGATATAGTACAATAAAATTTAAATAAATATTATATTTAAAATAACAATACCACACATACAATACGTAACGACCATATTGATACTTTGGAGTTCGTTTGAATTGTTGTACCAAAACTTGGTGGAAACTTCAAATTATACAGCTAAACTTTAAATGCCTTGTACATATTGGCTATTCTTTAAAAATATGACCCTAAAAAGCGGCTATTCGTGCACTCCGGGAAATGCAACCCCGATTTTAGTTTAGCGGGCATGAGCACTGTGCGGCAGAGCTAGTAAGGACTCAGCAAGGGCGGCTCCGTAAAATTGGTGGCCTAAAGCCAAACTTTAATAAGAGGCCTTATACATTTTTTATTAGTACGTATACACACATATATACAAAAAAGATTAATCTTGCCATTTTTTTCATACTTGCTGTTTATAGCATATGTTCTTAAAATGACAGTCTTTAACTTCACATAGTAATATAATTATTTATATTAGAAAAGGAAAATTTAAATAAATGAGATATTAGACATGTATTTGCAATATGTTACCTTTGATATTGTTGTAGAAAATATATTTACTAATATGAAGATTTAAGTAGTTTAATTCAAAGTTTTAAAAATACTTTTGCTGTTTAAGAGTAGACACCTTTCTTACCTTTTTACAATTTTTTTGTACTTTATTATTTTTTCTACAAACATTAATATTGTCTAATTTGAAATAAAGTTATAAAATTCATTATTAAAAATTCTGGGGACGTAAATCAAGGCTTTACTAGTCTCATACTAGAGCCACATATCCGCCCCTGACATTCTCAATAAAATTTATAGAGTCTCACTTAAAATAAGACAACAATGACAAGAGCATTAAAGGCAGCGAGTTTGTCATTCAGTTACCAAATGTGAATGAAGCTGGTTGAACAGTACGTTTATAGTGGGGCAGTAATCTGTAAATAATTGTTGATTGTCAATGAGGAGCGGCTCAACAAAACTGGTGGCCTAAACCAAAATATATTAAAAAGACCGCGAAACGTCTTTTATAAAATTCATATAATACTGAGATACAAAAAAAACCTACATGACTTTGATATAGTGGTGGGTGCACAACTCATGATGTATGAGTTAGGCACGCGTCATATGGTATTGAATTTTCCCCTTAAGTGAAAATGGTAAATGGTGAGCCCATTATTCATCATATTTTGAACCTTGCGACATTTGCCTCGGGGATTTCTTAGTTAAAAAAGTGAGACACAAAAGAACTTGCTTTCTGGTATGTGGTTCAATCAAATGTGACCAAAAGAAATAGTTATAGTTAATTTAGAGAATTGGAGTTGAACTTAGAACGTAAAATCGTAATAACCATGAAAAAAACTATACATAAAGAAAGAAAAATAAAATTGATGAGAAGGTAAATATATTATTTAATTTAGTGGGAATTTTTTTTCCAATTAACTCACTCAATCTTACGTCTACCAAATATTAAAAATTATTAAAATTTGAAATCTTTTATTAATAATTATATAAATATAAAATTATGGAGTATATATATATTATATAATAATATAATAGAACTTTTTATTTTGGGGGCCTTAATTATTTGGGTTGCCTTGCCCTAGAGCCGCCCTTGATAGTCAGCTATGGCAGTTGGGTTAGTTGTGTCCACAGCCTTCGCATCGGCAACTCCAAAACCAAGTACCTTTTGGTATCAGTCTTCTGCAGAAAAGGTACAATTTTCACTACTATCCATCTTGGCTAGAAAATTCTAGAAAATGAGATACCCTTCACTTTATAGAAGCAAAATAGTCTAGACACCTTTGGTTTAAGTAAACAAGGAAAGTTTTAATTTTGTAGTTTACCCATCCGAATCAGCGTATTCATGATCTAATTTTGAACCTTTATGTTATCCCAATTTACGTGACATACTTTACTTTTTTTGTGTTTTTTATATTTAGAAACAATTTAACTTTAAACTTAGAAACAATTTTAGAGATATTTATAGCCACACGTCTAGGACTTATTTGTTAAAATTGTAATGTTTTTTTTTCACAAATTCTATGTTCGTGTAAGAAATACTGAGTCTATGTTGCATCCGTCCCTGACTCTAATAACCCCTTAGATATGATCAATAGTTTCATAATGTTGCCCTTACACGGAAGTTGTATGCTGTGCTGATTGCAGAGACCGTGGCGCAAGAAACAGGGAGGAAATATTAATCAACATGGTACTTTTGCAGATTGTGCTTCACAGATACTGGGCTTAACTAGGAAAAAATTGCCTTTTCCGGCTGAAAGGCTTTTCCTTGATATGAAATCTGAAGGTTTTATACCTGATAACTCTACCTTGTCAGCACTGATGCTATGCTATGCCAGTAATGGTTTATTTGTCAAAGCATTAGCTGTTTGGGATGAAATTTTAATCAGTTCATTTCTGCCAGATGTTCGTGTAATTGTAAAACTGATTGATATCTGTGGCTGCAATGGATATATAGATGTCGCTGTTAGAATATTGCATCAAATTAAGTTGAAAAATTCCGACCTGCTTCCTGATATTTATGCTCGGGTTATCTCTCGTTTTGGAATGAAAGGACAGCTTGAATTGATGGAAATTATGTTGAAACAGATGGTTTCCATGGGATTCCCTGTTGATTCTGCTACCGGAAATGCTTATGTTATATACTACAGCAATTTTGGTACGCTGAGTGAAATGGAAGTTGCATATGGCCGTCTTAAGATGTCAAGTATTCTTATAGAGGAAGAAGCGATCAGGTCGATCTCCTTGGCTTATCTCAAGAAAGAGAAGTTTTATAGTTTAGGTCAGTTTGTAAGAGATGTGGGCCTTTGTCGGAGAAATGTGGGAAATCTCCTATGGAACCTGTTACTTCTTTCTTATGCTGCCAACTTCAAAATGAAAAGTTTGCAGAGAGAATTTGTGAGAATGGTAGAAAGTGGATTTTTTCCTGATCTTACTACTTTCAATATTAGAGCTTTGGCGTTTTCAAAAATGTCATTGTTTTGGGATCTGCATGTAACACTTGAACATATGAAGCATGAGAAGGTAGTTCCCGATCTTGTGACTTACGGTTCTGTTGTTGATGCATACTTGGATAGGAGTCTGGGACGAAATTTGGATTTTGCTTTACAGAAATTGAATACATATGATTGTGTTACAATAGCAACAGAACCCCTTGTGTTTGAGGCCATGGGGAAAGGGGATTTCCACTTGAGCTCAGAGGCACGTTTGGAGTTCAGTAAGAAAAAGAATTGGACATATGAGGAGCTTATCACAATCTATCTCAAGAAATGCGTTCGCCGTAATCAAATATTTTGGAACTACTGATGATGAATAGCATGATCTGGAAGTTCTGCGCAATTACATTGTGCACAGTTATTTGAACAAGTAAGCATGCTCATCCTTGCTTACCGAATGCTAATTTAACTTCACGAATGTGAATAAGTAACTTCTGATATGTGAGACATTAATATCCACCTCAGACATGTTGCGAAGTATGCCATAATATGTGAAACAGATACAGTTTATTAAACATGATTTGATCCTAACAAGATTGGAATATTTTATTCTATATATCTGTCTCTCTCTCTCTCTCTCTCTCTAGTTCTTCAGATACTCTGGTACAAGTGTTTTATCGGCCACTGGCTGCAGCTCCCCGTTCACTGATTTTATCAGAAAGGATATAACTGAAAGCTGCTGTTTACAATTCTTTCTTTTTCTTTTTTCTCTTTTTCTTTAGATCGTCATTTGTGCTTTTTCTTTGCCACATTCTTGTCCAGCTCATTTCAGTTAGTTCACCTGAGTGGCACAGTTTAGTTGCTTGGTTACTGTTCTCTGTTCTAATGTTTGCTTAAACTCTTTGTTCTTGCTGTTGCGTTTTGCCCGTGGTGCAGCAGATACCGAAGCTAACAGAAAATCAAATGGACACTAAAGATTAGTAACCTGAAAGAAGACAAACTCCAGCAGGTATGTGGAAGGGCAGTTCTGTGACATATATATATGGACACAAAATCTGCCTTAGTGTATTAGGTGGACTTACACCTGAGTATTAGTAACACCTAAAAAGTGAATACATGGAAGAAGGAGATATGGTGCTTTAAGCATTATCAAAAGGAGATATGATGTCTTAAGTCTTATTTTAAGAACGGTCATGTCCATTTCTGTCCTGGAATTTTACAAAAGATGCGGTATGCATCAACAATATGGAAGTAAAGAATACTTCTTTCAATGAAGTGTCTTTAAGTGCATTCATTATCCTTGGAGAAAAAGAGTAATTCTCTCTGCAAAAGAAAGATATTATACCTTGATATACCAACAACAATTATGCGTCAATACTAATCTAGTTGGGGTCAGCAATATTATTCTTCACTATCTATATCGTGCTCAATTTAAACTGATATCAATCTAGTATTTGAAAAGAGGGTAAAAAGAATTTTTGGGAAGGGCGGGTTGTGTATGTGTGTGTGTGTGCGTGTTTGGGGGGTGGTTGTTGGAGGAGAGTAAAATATCAGAGTGGGCGGAGAAACAAATCTTGGATTTCCGAAGAATTCTTGGGTGTCCTTCGGAAGTTTCGAGGAGAGGACAATATAACTCTCTTATGAGATGCAACAAAGATGGTGTGAAGCTAGCAGTGGAAGACATTTTGAGGTTGAAACCATAAAAGATGAGGGAGTTAATGAATTTGGAATGCTCTATCAATTATGATTCACTTAGGAAATATTTAGAGTGGGAGGAGGCAAGAGATACTTGAGGAGAGTGTAGAGAGTCTTATGAACTTTAAGATAATTTCATGCAATGTGAGAGGGGTAAATGACCTGAGCAGTGGGGCCATCACCTAGGTGGAATTGAGGGGATAGGCAACAGGGGCAGTAATGTATACAAGAAATAAAACGGGAGAAGTTACCCGCATAAGATATCAGGTGCATGTGGAGAAGGAGATACGTGAGAAAAGAAATGATTCCAACTGAGAGCTGGCTAAATTTTGGTGTTATGGGACGGGGGGAAGCTGGAATAGGGGGATAGGAAAAAGAGGAATTTCTCCACTACAGTAGTCTTTATAAGTATAGGCAGCATATTCGAGAGGCTTTGTGGGAGTCTATGGGCCAATAAATGAGTGGTCAAAATAGAGTTTAGAGAAGAAAATATCTGAGTTGTCAGAAGGGTATGTACCATGAGTTATAGGTGGAATTTCAATATGATAAGGTTTGCGAAGCAAAGTGAGATGTCAGACATTCTTTATGGTAATGGAGGAATTCTTGGATTTTATCAATTGTCACCAACTTGTTAACCTGCCAAATTTACTTGGTCCGAGCTAATGAGGACAGGAAATCCCTATTCCTTAATTTTTATAGTGCTTCTCATACCACATGACCTTTCTTATATTGGATCTTAACGGAAAAGAACTTTAACTAAAGCTAACGGAAACATGGTGTCAGAAGTCTGTCAATATTTATGAACATAGTTTAGTTAAAGCATCATTTTCTTTTTGCAGAAATAAATAACAACTGGAAGCTGGATGAAACCAGCCGTCTTTAGCTATATCCTAGAAGATGAACTAAATTAAAGAAATCACTTGTGGCATCTTTGGTGTCAACATCATCTTGCCAATATCTTGCTTCTTCCAGCCTCTTTGAATTTTGAATATTCTTGTTATCCACTTGATGTTGCATCTGATGAAAAGGGATTGGTTGAGCGGCTTTTACTGCTATCATATCCTGAAATTACCTGCAAAAAATCATGACTTGTTATGTGTTTGAAGGTTTCTTCTTCAGGGTGGGTATGCCAATCAACATCGCTAACATTCTTCCGCCTGTAGCATTTTCATGCTATTTTCTTGAAGTTGAAACTGTTTTTAATTTGTTAAAAGATTTGATAACTTTATCAAAAAAGATGTTCTTATATTAAAAAAGATGTTCTTATTACTCTTAGCCTTCTAGTTCACTTACTTGAGAGCTAGATCGACTTTCACTAGATGGAGTTTTTGGGCTGCTTCCAAAAGGCATTTGTGGCATTGCTTCTTCAGCGAGTAAACGTAACCTGTTAAGTTCAGGCAACACAACAGTGCCAAGGTCTGGTCGATCTTTACGCCTGAGTTCGGCACACTTGAGTGCTAACTTGGCAAACGTCAAAGCCTCTTCAACAGGCCAGTCAGGAACTACCGGATCAAGCATCTCAGCAAAAGTGCCTTTCTCAATTGCCCTCTCAACATGGTGGGTCAAACCCATTGGAGGTCTGGCTGTAATTATTTGCAGAAGCATTATTCCAAATGAGTATATATCAGATTTTGTTCCCAACATCCCAGTTTGTTGATATTCAGGGTCTATGTAACAAAATGTTCCCGCTGTTGATGTCATTCGATACTGTGTCACGGAGTCAGCTACAGAAGGGGGTACAAGCCTAGCTAAACCAACATCACTGATCTTGCTTACATAATTGCGGTCAAGCAAAATGTTGCCAGGTTTCAGATCCCGGTGCACTAGAGGTTCTGGCTTGGTCTGGTGAAGAAAAAGGAGGCTAGTACCTACCTCTGCAGCTATACGGAATCTTAGTTGCCAAGGAAGAACTGGAGTGTTTCCTCTTCGGAAGAGGCGATCATCTAAGCTCCCATTGGCCATGTACTCATAAACTAGGCAGCCAAATTCAGGGCAGGCTCCAAGTAGAAGAACCATATTTGGATGCCTTATGCAGCTTAGAACTTCAACCTGCATCAGAGCAAATGAAAAGGAGCATGAGAAAATCTAACCTTTTTGGGACTACAGTATGACTGATTGGATTTTGTTGGTATTGCTTTTCTTGGGGGGAGGGTGGTGGTGGTGGTGTGGCGTGGTCAATATTGTATTATATGCAAGTAGAGAGACTCTGTAGTTCCTAATTCTCACATTTTGTTTGTTGAGCTCTGAGTAGTTTGGTCGAAGAAAGACACACATTTAATAAGATGCTTAGTGGTCGTGAACCATGATGCTAGAATTCTACAGCACGACATTTATATCCTATTTTCTGCAAGATAAACAGCTCACATATGTTCCCTAATTGTGTTCACACAGTTACTTTCTTTTACCAAAGGAAGGATTCTTCTATTCACATACCTCTTGCTGAAACTGTGACCTTCCTTGAGCTGCGTCAGGACGAAGAACCTTAATTGCAACCTGCGTGTGATCCAAGTAACACTTATATACCGGCCCGTATCCACCTTCCCCAATTTTACGAGATGCTGCAAAGTTTTCCGTTGCTGCTTCAATCTCCTCTATTGTATACTTACGGTAGCGGCAATCACTTTGTGCAAGGGCATCTAATACCTTCTTCTTCTCTTCAGCTTCTTTTAGTGCCCTCCTTTCTGCAGTGATTCTTCTCTGTGCCTCCCGTTCGGCTATCCTCTGTGCCTCTTCTGCAGCTTCAAGGGCTGCCTTGCACTTAGCTTTTTCTTTCTCTGCAATAGCCAGTGCTGCTTCCTCGGCTAATCGTGCCTCTTCTAATCTTTGTTCTTCTTCTACTTTCCAGCGGTGAAGTTCCAATGCCTGCATGAATAAACTTAGGCTAGATTCCAGTATGCAAGAGAGGTACTTTCCAACATATTCTGGTACACTAATGTACTATACTTTGATACAAAGTACCATTTTGGTGTGACATCAGAATTTTTCACCACCTCAAATTAATACCTTATGCTTTGCTGAAAGTGCTTCCTTGCATGCTGTGCTGTACATGTCCATGGTCTGCTTGAGCTCCTGCTTGAGTCTTCTCATCTCTGCTTCAATGTCTTCCTACATTAGAGAAATGTTTATCATGAATCTTCTGTATTTGGTGGTTATAGTTGTAAAAGAAACCTTTCGCTCTCACAGCTTTAGTGAAACATAGGAAAGCTTAAATAACAAAACCACCATAAGAAAAGAAAGTGATGAAATGCATTTTCTAGTAGCATGAGGAGGATAACTTCCAGCAAAAGACTTTTGACCAAGATGAGTTAAAGTTATAAAACTGATTTTGTGCTTGGTTAAAATTTTTAAAGTTTGTTGCACCATATTTATTTTCCTATATTTTTCTTGGCGTTATTTTGTTAAACTTAGATTGCTTGTGTGATAATTGTATCTAGTGTGTCTTCACAGATTTTGCAGATATTACTGTAACTTGGGACATACCAGGTTGTTGGTTGATCCATTGGCACTGTCGAAAGAATTTGATGAAAAGGCATTAACTTCAGATAACCTGGTTGCTGAGAATGATGATCCAAAGCTTAATCTGCTATCTGTTTCTGAGCTGTTTGAAAGTCGAGGAGCAGAAAATCTATTATCTGTGTCTGAGCTGTTTGAAAGCCGAGGGGGAAGACCCAAATCGTAACTATCAGAGGAGATTGGAAATGTACGATCTGAGCTTGGACGATTAGAGCTCACAAATGATATGTCAGATTCTGCCACTGAGAGGTCTCCATATGATCTGTTTACAGGTTTACCTCTGTTGAATGGGGACCTGTTGAAAGAGAGACATAAAAGTTGAGTTGTTCTATGCTAATCAACCCTTTCGAGTAGTAAATTTTGCAGTTCCTCTTATATACTGCATAAAGTATTGTCCCTTTCTTGATTGTCTGAAAAACTTACTTGATGAAATCTGAATCTTCAGTTGAACTTCGTGGTGCGTACGGTGACCTATCAGCCATACTTCCTGTTGAAATAGGACAGGTTAAACCTCTTTTAACAATATTATTGTTTTATTGACAGAAATTAATGCAATACACTAGGGGAAAGCAGACCTCTTGAGTCGTTGCTTGGTGCATAACGTGCCTCAATGAAGCCAAGCTTAGCACCAAGAGAGGAGCTGGTCTGATTCTGCAGCAGGGAAGGGGGTGGATTGGGGACAGGAGCAGATGCATTACGTATTGATAGAACTTTGCCTTTGGCGATCACATAAACTGTACAAAAGCCAGGTGCAGTTTTGGAGACAGAGCTTGGAACGTCCATCGTCTTGAATCTTCTGAGTCTAAGTGTTGTAAGTAGCCAGATATGGAATAGTGCAATATTTGTGAATACTACAGCTTATTGGGAATAATAAAAAGTACCTGCTAACGAAACCATTCCTTGATGCAGCTCCTACCACCAGATTCTCTGTGACATTGGCTGCTACATAGTCACTTATGGAGTTTGCTATGTCTATGCCTTCAATTACAACTTCATTGACGTGGATCTACGACAAAGGGAGAAACACTGATTCAGAAAATGGAAGTACGTTTGCAAGAATGCGATGAAGAATGAGTAAGAAATAGCAGACACTTACATTCTTGCGGTTGCAGAAGCAACGAAAGGGTAAGAACAATTCCTTTGCTTGACTATCAGGATCACTCCTATATACTCTGGGAGTTCCGTCATTAACATCTGAAAAATAAACGTTGTTCCAGGTACATAAAAAATGCTTTGAACGTATCCATATTTTCTTTTCTTTGGAGGTAGTGGATAGAATGGAATGCACGGTTGAAGCCTGTGGCGGATGTAGGTTTTGAGCAAGGTTCAACTAAACCCAGTATTTCGATATACAACATAGATATATATGTAAAAAATCAGTGAAGTTTTAACAAATATTAGATTATGAGTTCAATAAGTTCTGTGCTTAGAACTTTAAAAATTGAAACTATCAAGTTTAAATCTCGGATCCGTCATTTTTTAAGCCAAGACAGAGACCTCTTATCAACTAAAAATACTTCATGGCATTTTCTATGGAGAAATGTACTTCCATTTTGAAGTTGCTGTTCCAATATTTGGGAAGAATTGAATCTGGGTTACATTTCATGGCAACTCACTCATTGGGTTGTTCTGTAGACAAGGATATAATGAAAGATTTCATCCAAAAACAGAAATAGGATACTCCTTCCATTCCCGTTCCTTTATATATAACAATATTTCCTTGTTAGTTCGTTCTATAAATGAATGATACTTTATATGTATTTGAAAACACTTTAACTTTAAACTTCTTATTTTACTTTTAATGTTGTGCTTTTGTCACATACATCTCTTAGCATCAGGGGCGGCTCAATGGAGTCGGTGGCCTAAAGCTAAGTTTTAATAAGAGGATTAAGCTTATTTAATAAAACATTTTGTATGCATTTTTGTTTGAAGTTTATTCTTTTAGATTTTTAAGATAAAAAGTTGTCAATATTTTTATAATCAATTTCTTAGGATATTTCTTTTTCATTAGACAATGTAACCAATTCATTTAACCAATCAAAAATTTTATTAAATAAAATTTTTATATACATTTCATGTTTAATTTTAATTAGCTAAGCGTATCTATAGAGGCTCTTATAGGATAAAAATATTGTAGAAAGAGTTGAAACAAAATTGATTCAAGTAATTGGAGAAGAAGCAAGTAACTACTAATTTAATTATCTATTTTTTCATCATAATTACCTCAACCATAAAATATTCAACTATGTGATTAATGATAGGATCAATTTGTTGGGGCCTAAAGCTTATGCTTTTGGGGGTTAAGTCGGCACTGCTTGCTATATTTAGAATGACTAGTTCCAAAGGTTTTTCATTCTTTTGTTATTTGCCCGTCAATTACACTACATAAATTAAGATAGAGGGAGTACCATTTAACAGAAGAGAGAATTCATGAAAAATTTAAAATGGACGAGAAAAGATCTGAATGGATTGCCCCGATAAATAAATGCCAAATTGGAGCTAGAATTATAACCTCATTAACTATTTGGCTTTCAAGAACAATGTGAATATGATTAAACTCAGAAAGGAGGAGAACAAAAGCACAAAATTAACAATATGATTAAAATTGCTCGACATTTGAAGAGAAACAATATGCAATTAGCTGTGCATGGTTTGCATGTGAGTACGTGCAAACATAGAAGAACCCTACATCCCCTTCAAACTATAGCTAGCACAGGAAATGGAATTAACCTTATTAAACTAACAAATATTCTGTGCATACTTTTGGATAGCATCAATTATGCATCAACCAAAAAGAACGCAATTAATCTTCTCCTCAACCCCACAAAATTAAGGAGAAAAGCTTTAGAAAAACAACATTATCTCCTGAAAATAAATAAGATTTTCATAAAGGTAAAAAAGAGGCAGAAGAAAATAAAAAAGAAACCTGCATTAGGAAGGGAATTAGAAGGTCTGAGTCTAACATGGAGAAGAGTAACAGTTTTGCCTTTGCCAAGAAGATTATCAACTGCCCATTTTAACGCATGTTGGCTTCCTTTATCTTTGTCTATTGCTACAACTGTTGCCTTTTCTTCCCCCTTTTTCTCTCCACTACTGCTCTTTTGGCTCATCATCATAATATAATCTCTTCAACTAATTAATTCAAAAAAATCAATTCTTGTTGTTTCTCTCTTTTTTTCCCTTTCCTTTCTTCAAGATATATATAGGGGGGCCCCTTTTGAGGTCCCACGTTCCTTTATGATTTTCCTTTGTTTAGTTTTTTTCTTTCTCCTCCTTTTCTCTTCTTTGAGAGAATCAATATCTTTTAAAATTTGTTGTTGAAATCTTTGTCTCTCTCTCTCTCTATTTACTTTTTATATAAATGCAATATATACACACATAAACATCTAAATGTATATATCTATTTCTTTTGGAGGCTCTAGCAGATTTACCCATTTATCAAGCTCGACCAGAAATTTGTTTCATCTGTTGTTAACTATATATATTTATTTTAGATTCTGAGTTCTGGGGTTATCTTTAAAGATTGACTTGAGAAAACGTGGTAAAAAATCTATTGAGAGGGAATGGGTTTTTTTTTTCTTCTAAAGAAAAAGAATGAGAATTAGTTTGCGGTATTCGTCGATAAGTTTATAGATGGGATTTTGTTTTCCAAGTTAAAAGGTTCAATAGCATAGAACATAAAATACGTGAGAATTTACAAGACCAGAAGTGTTACTATTATATGTCATATAGTTCACTAAAGAATTTAAGGTTAAATTACAAATCATTCCTATATCTCTTTTATTTATTTACGTATTTATTTATTTATATACTAATTTTTTTACTATCCACTGACTCATGAGATCACACATAAAAATTATATCATCACACCTTTGCAGTTTGCTAATAGTCTTGGTAAAATCTTCAAGCCAATTGGCATGACCATCCATTTGCAATTTGAGTTTCTTCAATATTAATGCTAACATGTGCCGATTACTTGGAAAGAGTAAAGTATTTATTATAGACTCTCGAAGTGTAAAATTTTAAACTCTCCTAAATATTGTGTCTGCATAATATGTGACAAAAGGATAATAAATTAATTTGGAAAAACCAAGGCTAGCTTAGGAGGGCAGGTAAGGGCGGTGTTTGTACGGGGAAGATAAGGATTTAAAGATTGTGCTGTGAAACAATTATTATAAATTACTACTCCAAAGGAAGATAGTATTTTAATTTACTGTTGAATTTTTCTTTCCTTTTTTAAAAATTTAACCAAGAAAAAAAAGAAAAAGAAAAAAGGAGTTTCTGATTACCGAAATATTATTGCCGTGAATATGGTAGAGTGCATTTAGCATGGAGGAAAATTGGTTTACTCATTGAGAAAAGGGAGACTTACCTTTTTGTATTGCAACTTTAGTTGGAATATTCTGTACAAATATATGTATTATGGGTTTCATCTGACAGGAAAAGAATTGTACCAATGTGTTTTTGCCGGACGATAAAAAATCTTGCTCTGGGTATAGATAATGCTGCGGAAGTTCAATACAAGCAATTCAGTTTCCTTTTAACTTGCCTAGTTAATCAAAATGCATCAATTCAATGAATACATGACACATGTCTTCAATTATATATCACTCTTAGCACTAAATCATACTTCATACGCATTCTCACCTTAATTTATATATGACCTAGCTTTAATAAATTAGTATGGTTTGATGTATCCGATCGATCACGAGGTCGGTTGGTAGATACAATAGTCTTGGTCATGGTTCGCTGCTTGTTTTCCATCATCACTACTTGCGATACAAAGAAATAGCCTTTCATAAGCGGCAGCCATTTTTGTAGCAGTAAATAACTTCAAACCTCTCCCTAGCAACTCTCCCTTTCTGCTGCAGAATTTCTTTTCCGTCCTCCCAAACCTCATACAACGCTTTCTTTAGTTCCCCAACTGTTGGTGCAAATGTATACCCCATCTCTTTGCTAACAATGATAGAACCAGTAAAGCTTGCCAGTTTTGTCGCCATCACGGGCTTACCAACTAGGTTTGCTTCCAACGGGACCTGATCCAAACCTTGAGCTCTTAAAGTCGGGTGGACAAATACATCTATTGCATTATAGAAGCCTGCCAGTCTTTCTCTTTCTAATGGTCCCAAAACCATCAAATTTGATCCCAGCTCTTTGTTTCGATCACCCCATGGACCATTTCCAGCAATTAGAACAATGACACTGTCTCTGAACGTTGAGTTCTCCTTGAAAATTTGTTTCAAGGCTTCAAACATTAAAGGGTGTCCTTTATCTTTAACCAACCTCCCAGCTAACCCTAGGATTATGGACGACCTCGATTTATCTGCTCTGATACCAAGTTTTAACCTAAAATCATTGCCCATTGAAATGTCAGGCTTGAATATCTCTTCGTTGACACCATTTAGAATGATAAGCACGCGTTCTTCTGGGATCATATAGATCCTCTTAAGTACATCTCCTACATGATCACTTGTGGCAACATGGTGAGCATAATATTGAAAAAACTTTACCTCTTCAACAACCTTCATCATTTTACCAACAAATGCGGATGATTGTGAATCTTCAGGATTTCGTACGAGTTCCTGTATGATATCAGAATGTATGGTCTCATAAGCAATTCCATGCCAGCTAACTGCAAGATTTTTCAAGTTATTTGGTCTAGTAAGCCTGAGCCATACACTCTCCGTATGAATCACATCAAACGGCCTTGATGCAGTTGCGCTCTCTCTTAGAAATTGCTTCCAAGCAACAATTTGGTCCATAGATCCAGAAGCCATAGGTCTCGAGAAGTGAAAATGGAGATTGCTCATATTAAAGGATGATGATGAGCTGGTGGAAGATGAAGACGATATTGTGAAGATATGAATCTCGTGGCCACGTTTGGCTAAGGCGAGATAGAGTGTTAGTGCATGTCGTTCCATTCCTCCTGCCTGATTTTTTTCTGGCCATTTCTTGACAAAGAGAGCAACTTTAAGGAGTCTTTGAGGTGGTTTTGATGAGTAGACAAGATTGTTCCAAGCATTTGGGTAGTTAAGGAGATTAATTGGTACGTTTTGTTGGTTCATTTGGACATGGTTATGTACTGTCTTCTGGACATGATGACAATAGCCATAGCCAATGAAATAAGACCAGTAGAGGGGAGGAATGGATGATACGGCAGAGAGAAAAACAAGAATGCAGCTAGAAGATCGGAAACTGCTCGAAAAAGTGGTTTGATGGTTTCCCATTGACAGTTTAATATCAAGAAGAAGAAGATGGAGTACTAAAGGATATATAATCTTGGTGTATAGTAGAAAGCAAGAAGAAATTAAAGTACCTTCTATAGATCAAGCATGATTTCCGAAATGAGAATTATTTTTTTATTAAGTTTATATATCTTTGTTTTAGATCTAACACGGAGTTGCACATGATTATGAGTTAGTTCAAAATGTGTACTAAATTAATACTCGCAGATATCTAGAAATACTCTATTTAAGTTGACCATATTGATTAATGGATTTTGACCTCCGCAGATTTCTCCATATATATAGGGAGGTGTGCATTCCTCAATGTGTAATGTTTCTTCTCTTTGATAAAATACTATATGCATTATGCTCTTAGAATTTGGGTTAGGTGGTTTTGCTAAGAAAATTGAAAGACAAAAGATAAAAAAAAAAAAAAAAGGCACAAAAATTTCTCTACTCACTTTTTGTTAGTTTGTCTTTTTCTTTTTAGTTTTTACTCTCTACGTATTTATTTTATATGACAATATTTGATCCGACAAATTAAGGAGAAGTTTTATTTAGAGCTTGTAATTTAAAACAAGTCTTAATCAAACATTCGTATGGCTATACACCATCTTATTGAGAGGTAAATGAAAAATTTAAAGTTAAAAGTGTTTTTAAATATGAAAATGTGTCATTAGTTTTGAGAGAAAAAAAAGTGTGCTATATAAAATGGATATCGAGAATATTATTTTGTTTAGCATATTTGCAATTTAGTTTTATTTATCCTTCTTATCAACTACAAGGCAAAAACTACTTGAATAAATTAAACAAATGCGATAGGAATAAATTCATATTCGTCGAAGGATGTAGTATATCATTATTAAAAGAAGCAAGAAGAAAGTACGGGTCCAAAACTTTTTTGATATTTTTTTTTGGACAAAAAATACTTTTCTACTGCTTAAAAAAAGTTACATAAATGAGTAAAACGCAGTACTATACTGCGAACTACTTTAACGGAAATTAGTCCGTTAAAGTAAAACGCAGTACCATACTGCGTTTTACTTTAATTTTTTTTTTGTAATTCGCAGTATAACATTGCGTTTTATACGAAAATCTGGGCCCAACTATTTTATTAAAGTTGTTCGCAGTATTATACTGCGTTTTACTTAAAACATAGTATAATACTGCGAACAACTTTAATAAAATAAACCCCCTTCTTCTTCCTTGGACCACTGAACCGACGCCCCCTCTTTTAAAAATTCCGATTCTGCTGGTCCCCCCTCCCCCACCCCGCGACAAACTTAAAAAAAATAAAATTTCGGCCCACCCGTCACCTAAAGAGCAAGGAGTGTAGGTCCCACATACAAGACAAACTTTGGATTCCTTCTTTCGGGTGCAAAAATTCGATTTCAATCAAATTCAAAAAACTTAAATCAAGGTATTTCGATTTTGTTTATGTCGAAACTCGTATAGTACATGCATATTTGTATTGTTTAATGTGTTTTCATGTTAATTTGTGTTATGTTTATGTTTAAATTTGTATCTTATTTATACCCGGATTGATTTATTAGCTTTGGTACAAAAAATTGTTAAAATTTGATAAATTATTTGTATTGTTAAAAAATTAATATTATTTATTTTGTTTGTTGTTCATATTTGTATTTTATGTTAGTTGTTTTTATATGTAATATTAACCTTTTAACGTAGTAAAATAAATAACCTTTTAGCATAGTAAAATATAGAGTCTTTTAGTGTTGTAAAATATAGAGCCTTTTAGCGTAGAGTCTATGTAGTTTAAGTATGTAGTAACTGCAAACTCTATCCAATTACACTGTACAAAATTAATTATTTAATTTATAACAATAAACTTACAAAAGTAACAAATTAATATATGTTGTAAAATTAACTCAAATATCGAGCCTGGAACCCATACATAATTAATCAGTACAATTTTAAACATAATTAATTATTTAATTTATTAAGCTAACACACACAATTCTAAAAATGTTGAAATTAACACGCATAATAATTAAGGATAACTCGGTGCTACCGGGCCTCAAATATCAAGCCTGAAACCCATACATAATTATTCAGTCCAATTTTAAACATAATTAATTACTTAATTTATTAAGCTAATACACACCATTCTAAAAATGTTGAAATTAACACGCATAATATTTAAGGATAACTCGGTGCTACCGGGCCTCAAATATCGAGCCTGGAACCCATACATAATTATTCAGTCTAATTTTAAACATAATTAATTATTTAATTTATTAAGCTAACACACACAATTCTAAAAATGTTGAAATTAACACGCATAATAATTAAGGATAACTCAGTGCTACCGGACCTCAAATATCGAGCCTGGAACCCATACATAATTATTCAGTCCAATTTTAAACATAATTAATTATTTAATTTATTAAGCTAACACACACAATTCTAAAAATGTTGAAATTAACACGCATAATAATTAAGGATAACTCGGTGCTACCGGGCCTCAAATATCGAGCCTGGAACCCATACATAATTAATCAGTCCAATTTTAAACATAATTAATTATTTAATTTATTAAGCTAACACACACAATTCTAAAAATGTTGAAATTAACACGCATAATAATTAAGGATAACTCGGTGCTACCGGGCCTCAAATATCGAGCCTGGAACCCATACATAATTAATCAGTCCAATTTTAAACATAATTAATTATTTAATTTATTAAGCTAACACACACAATTCTAAAAATATTGAAATTATAGTAGACGACATGGACTTTCCTCCGCCTGCGCATCCCGGACCTGCCGAAGATCAACTACTAGTGTTGCAGGGCAACCGTAGGTCCTCCTTTGTATGGGAGGGACAACTACTGATGCAGCCTCTCCGCCCCAGGAGACCTGACGATTTGTGGGAGTTCATCGGGGAGCATCCTTTCCATGCCCGCGTAGTCGCGCGCCTACAGGCTACGTGCTTCTATACGATTTTTGAGCTTGGACGGATGCAACTTGATTGGTCTCTCATAACGGCCTTGGTAGAGCGGTGGCGACCGAAGATGCACACTTTTCACTTGCCCACTGGAGAGGCCACCATCACGCTGGAGGATGTTCAGGTTTTGTACGGGCTGCGCGTAGATGGACGGGCCGTAGCACTGCCCCAGTACATTAGATCCATGACGCGTGCACAATTTTTGGATATGATGATGCATTTTACTGGTTATAGACCTCAGGGTGACGCTGGGGGCAGTCGCGTTGCTTTGTCAGCCATCAGAGATCATATGGCATTTTTGCACCCAGACATTACCGGCGAGACGGGGGATCTCCATATTGAGAGGTACACGCGGTTGGCGCTGCTCCTGCTTTTCGGGTGTGTCTTGTTCCCGAACACTTCGGGGAGTAAAGTGAGTATGCGCTTTCTCAATCATCTTCAAGAGCTGATGGTTTACCCCAGTACAGTTGGGGTGCTGCTGTTCTCGCATACCTGTATAGGAGCATGTGCCGGGCGAGCATGGGCCTAGCGGTGGACATATGTGGTTTTCTGCCCCTCCTACAGGTGACAATATTTTCGAATACTCTGTTCATTTCTCCGAATTCTATATGGTCGAAATGACTCATAAATTTTACATCAACCTTTTATCTTAGGTTTGGGCCTGGCAGCGGATCATGCCGTTGCAGCCACCTCTACCAGCACTTGCGCCTGGTGAGGCTTATCCGTTTCTCCCTCTAGCTTCTAGGTGGATTCTCCGGATTGGGAACTACCGAGGGACCGATGCTCATCATAATCTCCCCCTTATCAGGGATGTGCTAGATATACTGGTGGATGGACAGGTAGATATGTACCTACACTTACTTGTTTTAAATTGAGTTGTGTTGCGCATACTCACTTTTATGTTATTATTTGGCAGTTCATCTGGACGCCATACAGCGACGAGTTGGTAGCTCAACTGCCCTTTTATTGCTCAGTCGATCGAATGCTTTGGAGCACCTCCGTCCCGATGATCTTCTTCGATATGGTTGAGTATCATGCCACAGAGCGTGTGCTTCGCCAATTTAACCGTCCCCAGCCTATACCTAGGGATCCTGGATGGGTGGCTATACACTATCAGCGGGATGACCGTGCCAGGATGGACGATATATATATGGAATGGCTAGAGCTGCAGGTCCTTATTTGGGAGGAGCACCGAGTTGACCGTATTCCGCCAGCACCTACATTTACCCAGGAGGCCACTATTCATATGTATGCGTCATGGTACCGCCGTCACACCTGACTGATTATCGGGAACCCCATTCAAGTACTTGGCGAGCGCTACAGACCATACGCCGGGAGACACGAGGCACTGGTATGCTTTTTGGCTTATTAATATCGTATAATTGTGATATAGCGTTATTTAATTAATGTTTTAAATATTTCACAGGTTATTGGCCATCATCACCTCTACCAGTTGGGACAGGAGATACAGCAGCATACCGACATCCCTGCAGTCGTTGACTATGGCCGGCGGGTGGCACAGTTGGCTCGTCGGACCCTGTTTCAGGCGAGAGATGCCGCGAGGTTGGACCACGAGGCTCAGTATGCGGTGCCAGAGGACTACCATCGGGGTAGGGGTGTCCCACGAGGCAGGGGTAGGTCACGAGGGAGGGGTGCCCCACGAGGTAGGGGTACCCCACGGGGTCGCGGGGGACGGTGAGGAGGTGGTCCCCATTAAGAGGGCGTTGAGGCACCTATCGACCCACCTATTGAGGGACATGATGAGGACTTTGGAGTTTTGGTGCTTGGAGATGATTAGCCGGGTTATATACCTCGGGAAGATGAGCCTTCTAGCAGCATGCCTTTGTACAGCCTTCAGCTATCTCTGCCAGCATCGCAGGTCACCCTGTCAGGAGCATTGTCGATCACGGGTACATTCGATGGGGATGTATACCAGTACTTTGCATGCCCATCTACCGCAGTTGAGGATCGGCCCACCCGGGACGTAGATGGCGGGCGCCGGTTGAGTTATGCCTCATCCCCGACGGTTGATGCGGATCTACCACAGGCGCAGGTATGTTTGTATTACTTTAAAATTTCAATTTGTTTTCTTTTCCTTAATGAGCTGCCATTAATTAATTTTTAAGGTTTTTATGAAGGCTTCGTCCCAGCCCATCTTTGAGGCCACTACATGCTTTGATGAGGACACCACAGATGCATATATTCAGGAGGTCGACGAGACCACGGTGGGAATATATGTTTTGACTTAACACGTACAATACAAATATACTTTGTCACCTGCTAAGTTTAGTACTTATTTTGTAGGTTGCTGACGGCCCGACGGCCTATTCTTCCGATCCTGCTAGCTGTGGTGTCGATGCTGCTGCACATCCTCACATAAAGAGGAGGTTTGATGATGATGATCCAGATAGTGTACTCGAGCGACAGGGGATGCGACTCAGGCCAGCAGCAGCACTGAAGCACACAGGCTGCAGGACTCACTCTTACTTAGGTTTTTAGTTTGTGTAAATAGTGCATTATGTAAATAATGATAACAATTATCTTTTAACAATATTTTTATTTTAATTGCGTTTGAACATCAGTTTTACTTAAACAGTACACAAGTAACACAAACATTGCAAACGTAACACAAAAACAAACAGTAGAACTAAAACCATTACTGCAAAAAGGATAACTAAAAATCAGCTTTTTTGACATGGTTTCATCTTTTTCAGAACGACAAGACAACTCCATAAAACGCAGTACTATACCACGCTTTATGTATTAAATTTTTCTGCAATAAACCAGCTTTTTTCACATGGTTTTCATCTTTTTCAGAACGACAAGACAACTCCATAAAACGTAGTACTATACCACGCTTTATGTATTAAATTTTTTTACAATAAACCAGCTTTTTTGACATGGTTTTCATCTTTTTTCAGAACGACAAGACAACTCCATAAAACGCAGTACTATACCACGCTTTATGTATTAAATTTTTCTGCAATAAGTCAGCTTTTTTCACATGGTTTTCATCTTTTTCAGAACGACAAGACAACTCCATAAAACACAGTACTATACCACGCTTTATGTATTAAATTTTTCTGCAATAAACCAGCTTTTTTCACATGGTTTTCATCTTTTTCAGAACGACAAGACAACTCCATAAAACGCAGTACTATACCACGCTTTATGTATTTTGTCTCGCCTATAAATAACGGCATCATTGTAGTTATTTTGTGTGCTCAAAAATTAGTAAAAGCAAATATTTCATTAAAAGTAAGGTTTTTTTACTAAAAGCAAATATTTCATTAAATGGCTCAACCTCTTCGTCCACCAAAGTGCAACTGTGGAAAAGAATGCTCGATGCAAAATTGTTGGGACGGTGGTGAAGTTGGACGCCGCTACTGGTGCTGTATGAACCAGTTATACAAGGTTCCCGGCGAGCCTATTTGTGATTTTGAGGAATGGGTTGATGAACCATGTTATCAGGAATGCTACAGAGAACAACTGCAGTTTCTTCATAATATGTGTTTATGCCAACGGGAAACACAAAGAGAAAGTGATAGAATTATTGTAGAAATGAGGGCGAAACTGAAGGAGGTGGGAGAAGAAAAATGGAAAGCACAATGGAATTGTGAAACACAAAAGGAACGAAAAGAAAAATATAAACAGGAACTTGCGGAGGTGAAGGCGAAACTAAAATAGGTATAAGAAGAAAAAGAACGAATGGAAGAACGATTTAAGTGGTTGGAGCGGAGAATAAATGGCAACCGGGACTAAACATTGGCATGTATGTGTTTAGTGTATTTTTCATATTTCATGTATTTTTATTATGTTGGCATATTATGTTTGTGTTTTTGCTGTAGTAATGTTTTATTTACATTTTCCTACAATTAAACAACTTTTTCTTCACTCATTCCAAATTGTGGAACATAATTTTATTTGATATATATTGCAACATACATAAGTACAAACACATATTACAAAAAACAATACCAAAATAAAAGACTAGGGGTATCCTTGATAGTTGGGTACATTCGACGAACTTGCACCAGGAGCCGGATTACCACCGCCACGCACACCACCTGAAGGACATTTACGACGGTCGTGTCCTGTTTGCGAGCATATGCCACATTTACGCGCATAAACGGTGTCACCAACATCCATTTGGTTCCGTATACGTGTTCTCTTTTGCACTTGCAGCTTGCGCAAATAGTCCTTGTTACATACCATCTTAAAAGATTCCCGCGGCCAATAATGCTCAGCACCTAATGGTTGCAACTTCCCACTATACGTGTCTACGTATGCAGCAACACTGTATTGCCTATCAATATAGTTTGGTGCCCCATATCCAACTTGTTGAAAGCACTTCAACGCATGTGCGCACAGCATGTGGTAGATGGTCCATTTCCCACATGAGCATAACCTTCTATTTTCATTCACCGTCTGTAGATTATTCCCACGGTGTCCACGGATAGCGGTCTTAACTTCAAAAACACCCCGTTCATGATCATACTGAATAAATGAATGCCACTGTGCTCACCTCCTGGACCTTTCAAATCTTCTCATGGGTATTGGCATAAATTGAACACCCCTGTCCATCAATGCTGATGCAGCTGCATGCCTTTCAACAAACCTCTCCGCACTCTATTTGAATGTCATGCGGACCATGGCAGTGACAAGAAGTCCACGGGCAGACTTCAACAAGCCGTTGAATGACTCCGACACGTTTGTAGTGAGGGATCCCCATCATCTTCCGCCATCAGCATGCAATGTCCACATGTGAAGCTCATGCCCCATCAACCAAGTATAGGCTCGTGGTTCTAATTGCCGGATCGCTTCCATGCGCCTCGTGAATTTGCACTGCTGGTGCTCAGTTGCAGCCATCCACATTAAGTCATGCAATGCCTTGTCAGGATATTTCTTCTGGAAATTGGCCTTCAGGTGACGCACACAGTAACGGTGGTATGCATATGGTTCCTGCCATTCAGGCAAGTGACGTACAGAACTTAAAATACCACCATGC
Source organism: Nicotiana tabacum (assembly GCF_000715075.1). Classification (NCBI taxonomy): domain Eukaryota; kingdom Viridiplantae; phylum Streptophyta; class Magnoliopsida; order Solanales; family Solanaceae; genus Nicotiana; species Nicotiana tabacum. The sequence goes on from NC_134090.1 coordinate 137,731,905, forward strand.
CGATCTGATATTAGACAAATACCTCAACGTTGTTTGACAACGTGCTGCTTCAAGTGGTTCAAAAAAAGCGTCCATGTCTCTTCACTTTCATTGACACATATGGCAAAAGCTAGTGGAAATATTTGCCCGTTGGCATCTACTACAACTGCAATCAAAAGCTTAATATCATACTTTCCATAGACATGAGTACCGTCTATGGAAATAACAGGACGACAATGCACAAAACCATCAATTGCTGGTTTAAATGACCAGAACACATAGTTGAAAATATATTCGGGTCTGTCCGGACTCCGCTCATGCCTCCATTCAACAACAGTCCCGGGGTTAAAGTGTTGCAGTGCGGCCATGTACCTGGGCAGATTTGAAAAAGACTTTCCCAGTCGCCATAAATAAGTTCAAAGACACGTTTGCGACCGAGATATGCCTTTCTTTTGGTTATAGTACAACCATACTCCTGGTGGACGACTGTAATACACTCTTTAATCTTGAACCTAATGGACACTTCCAAATATGGAATCAAGACAAGAGAAATCAAGTCCACATCCAAGTTGAAGTGATTCTCATTGTATGTGTCCATTTCACATCTGTGCTCGCTAATAAATTTACCCACTTTCCACAAACCTGATTTCTTCTTGATGGCACGCAACATCCAGTGACAACCCATAAAGTCTCTACGACATACAACCTTGTATTTCTCCGTAGTTGACTCAATTACCGTCATCTCACAACACTCTCTTATACTATAGATTTTTACAGCCCTAATTAAGCGAGTTTTATTAGGGAAATACATTCCTTTTGTCAGAACCACTGGTCTAGACTCATCCCACATCGCTGACCGAAATTCATCATCATCCCTTGTGAGGGCATCCACGTTCGGCATGCTTGGCAAATTATCAAGGTAGGGGATATTCCGCTCATGAAATGGCACGTGGGACTCATACACTCTTGGTCTAGCGGGAGGTGGAGGAACATGCTCCCTTGTCAGCTCAGGTTCAACATTCACTTCCTCCTCATCATCACCCTCATCATGGAAGGGTGTGTCATCCCCAGACTCATCCGCATTGTTGTCATTATTACTATCATCTTCCTGACTCTGCGCATCTGCCAAATCACGAGTAAATACGTCGTCTATGGGCAAATGTGTGAGGTTAGGAGCTTCAAGAATCCCGTTTTCACTGCATAAAAATAACAAAATAATAATATACCCAACTAGATAAATACTTTAGATATAGCTATATCACTTTACTTACAAGTCGTACTGTCTTGACGTTTCATGATGGATATTTGCTTGTTTTTGATGACCCCCGGATGGACCATCGTGGTCCAATACTCCAGAACTACACATATTCCAACTAGGGGCGGGGTCATAACTTGTAAAATTCGTATCCGGACGGTACCCCCTATGAAAAATATGAGTGTTAATACAAATCCAATAAAAACATAAAATAAACATCGCTAAAGCACCCACGGAATTGAAGTTTACTAGTCGTCTTGTTGATTATATAAAGTCGAAAATTATTTTGCGGCTGCTCATTCGCTGGTGGTGACAAGTTTAAATCAAGGCAAGCTCTTTCATCAGCAATCTGTCCGGCAAAAACTGCTCCAGAATAACCACCCGATGATTGGGGGTTATCCCTACTATGCACGCCCTCATTATTGGGAACGTCTTCCACCTTGACGTACATTTCCAATAATTTTATTACAATAAATTCCCTGTATTCATCCGGAATCCGCAAAAAATCTCTAAGAGTTTCATCATCCTCGATGTTAAACTCAGAATAATAAGCAAACCCCTGCGGTGTCATTGAATACAGAAATCTACCGGTTATTTTAAGGTTAACCGAACGCCACCTCTCATTCATTTTTTACGTAACAACAATACCAATTTATCGTACTCCATAGTAAGCGGCAATTTAACATGACATTGTGGAGGTGAGCTATACCTCACAGAGTTATTCTCCAACACAACCTCACCCCCCAATATAGTGAAACCCTTATTTTTGCCACTTCAGACATTGTAAAAAAATGATTGATAAGAAGAAGAGAGAAGTATGAACGTAAGTTTGAAGATTGAATGAATTTTCATAAAATTGAAACGCCTTTAAATAAGGCAAGTCCGAATGTAAAACGCAGTACAATACTACGTTTTATGTATTGAATTATTGTTATGTCAGTTCATTATTGGTGGGCCAAAAACCAGAGTAAAACGCAGCATAATAATACGTTTAAGTAAAACGCAGTATTATACTGCGAATTACAAAAAAAAAATTAAAATAAAACGCAGTATGGTACTGCGAATTACAATTTTTTTTTTAAAGTAAAACACAGTATGGTACTGCGTTTTACTTTAACGGACTAATTTCCGTTAAAGTAATTCGCAGTATAATACTGCATTTTACTCATTTATGTAATTTCTTTTTTAAGCAATAGAAAAATGTTTTTTGTCCAAAATAACATCAAAAAAGTTTTGGACTCAAGAAAGTACTATCACTGGATCAAACGTGATTTTCGGAAATGCGATTCGTTTCTTTATTTTATTAAGTACTAACTTTTTTTTCAAGTACTATCACTGCCCACATATTCCGCGGAGAAAAAGAGATGATATTCCCGCATATTTATTTAGGGGAAGCAAGTGCTGTCCCTAGAAAATAGAGTTGGTACACTGTCAGTCTACTCTTCACAATACGCTGAAATCAACGGGCAGAATACTCTTCTTCCCAAATTCGTTGCTGAAAATAATATATAAACACATTTGGGATACTTATCTTCTACTTCTGTTTCTCCTCTTCGGAGTAGTACTGATTTGGCTTCAAATTAGCTCTAAAGTAGACAATTTTGACTTTTACTTTTAATAAACTGAAAAGAAAAATCTAGCACAAACCAAATATAATAACTAACCATAATTAAATTAAGGTAATTGAAACTTGGAAGGCAACCCAAACCACTAATAACTATAGAATATTTTTGTTCCAACTCTAAATAACAACATTATAAATTTCTTATCTTTTTCCCACCTCTATATAAAATATATTTAACTTTTATTTATTTGCTTATAAATATCTTTGGGTTATGATTTTGTATCGTGTGATTTTTCTTCTAGTAAAGTGCCTTAAAATATATTTGAATTATGCTTTCATTAGTAGAGTGTTTTTTTTTGACTTATTTATGTTAGTTTTGATCTATACAATTGTTAGTTCTATCTAGTATAAGTATTTTTATAATTTATCTAAATATGTACATATTGATTTAAATTTTTTCGTTTTATCAATTTATTAAAAAGATTTATTGACTTTATCAAAGTTTAAATATCCTTAGTGAAATTCCTTACCGTTGGCCCAAGTAAAGGTTAGTTTTGAAGATTGATAAATGAAGCTCAGGCATGAACCAGATCCATCCCTCCAGGTCCATCCTGCGTGTGCATACAAACAGGCAGATTCGAGCATGTGGGATGCACGTAAAGGAGATAAGCTTAACTTGGTATATTTAATTTCTCCTGATCGAAAAGGTTGCATAGTTGATAAGGAGAACGACTCCTTACTAAAAAAGAACATTATCCAAGATAAGGAAGGAGTTTAGAGTTGAGATCAACTAGAACTCTTCCACCAAGGAAGAGTAGCATTAGAACTCTAGTTATTCTCTTCATCTACTAACTATATAAATTGCAGGATGTTCTTACTTTACAAGTGTTGCACAAACGTACAAAAAGCAGAAGTTAAACGTGAATTGAGAGCAAAATAGCAAGGCATTTTGCAAGCAATTCGTGTGTGATTCAAGTGTGCAAACCTGAAGCTACATGAATCAGATAGAAGAACCAATTCCAAGTGTCTGTATTTTATTCTAATTCAATTGTAGTTGGTGTTTTCATATTGTACCTTTCAGCTTTATTTAGAGGCAATTGTAATAGGTATTCAGAGTATTCAAGTTAGAGTTAACTTGAAGTTGTCGCATCAGTTAGAGGCTGTTTGCCACAATGGGTTTAGAGTTAATCCTAGGTTTACAAAAGTGTTTTGTAAATACAGTTTTTGGCTCAGTGATTTAGCGGAGAGTTTGGAAAAATCCTACTGGGAAGTAGATCGTGATTTTTTTCACTTTTTGAGCCAGGTATTTTCCACGTAAAAATCCTTGTGTTCTTTAATTTTTGCATTTTATTATTCCACAACAGTAGTATAAGGAACACATAGAAGAACCAATTCCTTCCATAATCAGTTTAAACGAAAAATTGGTCACCATACAAATCACCCCCCCTCTTGTATGGTAGTGAAGTATAAAATATTAATTGGTATCAGAGCAGGTTATCCTTGAAGAGGCTAACACCTTAGGAACAAATCAAGATGAGTGCACCACCTGGAAACTGGGAAGGGCAATCCACTGATAGGCCTCCACTCTTTAATGGCCAGTACTACTCTTGGTGGAAAAACATAATGAGAGATCACATCATCGGAGAAGACTATGAGCTATAGGACATTGTCACTGATGGTCCCCTGGCTACTATAAAGAAGAATTCTGAAGGAGTAGATGTGCCAAAAACAAGAGCTGACTGTAATGTTGAGGACTTGAAGAAATGGGAAAAGAATGCTAAGGCCAAGAAATGGCTTGTGTGTGGACTTGGTCCAGACGAGTGCAGTAGAATTCAAAGTTGTGCAAGTGCTAAGGAAATTTGGGACACTTTACAAGTGGCCCACGAAGGAACACCTCAAGTGAAGAGGTCCAGAGGAACACTACTGTATTCTCAATATGAGAATTTCACCATAAAGGAAGGCGAAACCATCCAAGAGATGTATACAAGGTTCACTACACTAACAAATGAACTTAAGTCTCTTAGAAGGATTATTCTTGAAGAAGACAAAATTGAGAAAATTTTGTCAAGGGTTCTACCAGTCACTTGGGAAAGAAAAATCATTGCAATTCAGGAATCAAAGAACATTGCCACTCTTAAGTTGGATGAGCTAATTGGAAATCTCACTGCCTATGAACTTAGAAGGCAAACCATGAAGATGGATGCATCTAAGAAGGAAAGGAGGCTGACACTCAGAATCACTGAAGGTGCTGATCTAGAGGAAGGTGCTGATGTAGAGGAGGATGAAATGACCATGATCACAAAGGACTTCAAGAAGTACCTAATGAGAGGAAAGGGTCCTTCAAGAAGTGGAAGCTACAGCAAACCAAGGGTTCCTGAAAAACAAATCAATGAGGGGTGTTACAAGTGTGGGAAGACTAATCACTACATCAAAAACTGCCCTCAATGGGACATTGAATGGAAGAAAAAAAGAGCTGAACGAAGGAACAGGTTTAACCTAAGAAGAACAAAGGATCAACAAAGGCTATGGTTGCTGCTTGGGGAGAAAGCTCAGATGAGGACTCAGAGGATGAAGATGGAGATGAACAAACACTTATGGCAATTGGAGAATCCAATGAGGAATTTGAGGTAAGTATAATTCATCTCAAAGACAAGATTAAATTTTTGTCTATAGAAAGGCTATCTGAGTTACTCCTGGATTTCATTGATGAATATGAGGATCTAAACAATGAAAAAGAACAGTTGTTTAAGGAGTGCGTGATTTTGAAAGCTAAGTGCAAAAATCTGGAACTTAGGGCTAGTGAAAGTGATAGTAAAAATCCTGAGTTAAAGAACCAAGTTCATGAACTTGACACCACTGTCCTAGAGCTAAGATCTGAAAATCTAAAACTAAAATTAGGAACAGGTAAAAAGAAAGCTGATCACACACAACTCACATTAAAAGAAAAACTAGGAAAAATGAAAGACAAGTTGTACAAAAGAGATGAGCAGATAAGAGTCCTTAAGAAGGATCTAAACAAGGTTAAGCACGAGCTAACAGAACCTGTAAATGGAATAGGTCCTCTGATGCACTTTCATGGCTACATGAACACCATAGTAGCAATAAGAGAGGACTTGGCTACGGGACCCCTGCACCTAAGTGGGATCTCAAAAGCAAGTACCTAACACTTCCTGAGAATATAATTTGCACACACTGTGGTAGAACTGGTCACTATAAAAGTGAATGTATTGCAAAAGAAAAGGCTAGTCAAAAGAATAAAGAATTTGTTCAAGGGAAAAATAGGCTGCCAAGTTGGGCTAAAAAGAATTTGATTCACCCTTTTGCCTATAGAAAGGGACCCAAACTAGTTTGGGTTCCTAAGACTAACCCTTGATTTCCTTTTGCGAGTCCAAGTGAAAGGGAGAAGCCAAATATGATACATGGATAGTGGCTGCTCAAAGCATATGACAGGAAGCAAGAACCAGTTCCTTTCACTTGAGGACTTCAAATGAGGTAATGTCTCCTTTGGAAATGGGAAGAAAGGTGAGATCGTTGGGGTTGGAAAGGTAGGTAAGATTGATTCTCACTCTATTGAGAATGTCTACTTGATAGATGGCCTAAAGTACAGTCTAATCAGTGTATCACAATTATGTGATAGAGGTAACTTGGTAGCATTCACCTCTACCAAATATTTTGTGATTAATCTTACCACTGACAAGATTGTTTTGCAGGAAAAAAGAGTAAACAATATATGCATTGTAGATTTGTCGACACTTTCAGAAAGTGAACTCACTTGCTTAAGTGTGTTGGACAATGATCCCCTCCTTTGGCATAAGAGACTTGGACATGCAAGTCTGAGTCAACTCAACAAATTAGTCTCCAAGGACCTGGTGATAGGGTTGCCTAACATCAAGTTCAAGGAAGACAAAGTTTGTGAGGCTTGTACAAGGGGGAAGCAGGTAAGATCCTCTTTTAAATGCAAGAAAGTGGTAAGCACCACCAGAACGATGGAACTAGTCCATATGGATCTTTGTGGTCCAATAAGAACATTAAGTAGAGGTGGTAAAAGATATGTGATGGTGCTTGTTGATGATTACTCTAGGTTTACTTGGATATTATTTTTAACATCTAAAGATGAAGTATTTGACATGTTTACTTCTTTTGTTAGAAATACTCAGAAACAACTAGGTAATCAACTTGCATCAATTAGGTCTGATCATGGAACTGAATTTGAAAATGCTAAGTTTGCTGAATTTTGTGATGAGCATGGCATAGATCATAATTTTTCTGCTCCTAGGACTCCACAATAAAATGGAGTAGTTGAAAGAAAGTATAGGACAATAGAGGAAATGACTGGGACTATGCTACTTACTAGTAAATTGCCTCATAGCTTCTCGACAGAAGCTATGAACATTGCATGCTACATTATAAATAGTTGCATGACTAGACCTCTTGTTAAGAAGATTCCCTATGAGTCACTTAAAGGGAGAAAGCCAAATATATCTCATCTTAGGGCATTTAGATGCAAGTACTTTGTTCGCAATGATAAAAAGATTCCCTAAGAAAGTTTGATCCTAAAAGTGATGAGGGAATATTATTGGGATATTCTTCACATAGTAAAGCTTATAAGATCTATAACAGAAGAACTATGTGTGTAGAAGAAAGTGTACATGTGATTTTTGATGAAACTAACATTCTTTCTGAGGGACAGGAACATGAAGATGAAGAAATTGGGCTGGTAAGAAATTTAAATGAAATCATAGCCCAGACTAAAGCTGCACCAGTAGAAGGAACAAGTGATAGAACATGTTCTTCTACTCAGGGCAACCTGACAGGGGGAACTGAACAAAGAGGAACTGAATCTCAAACCTCTATGGAACCTGTCCATGAACCTGTTCCACAGTAACAAAGCATTGAAAAGACATCAAGGGGAAACTAGTTGGTTGTGAAAACTTTCAAGTATCAAAGTTCTCATCCCATTGAGAATATAATCATTCCTCTGGAATCAAAACCAGATCTTTATTAAAGAATCTTTGTGCTTTTGATGCTGTCTTATCTCTTATTTAACCTAAAAATGCTACTAAGGCTTTGCAGGATGCAGACTGGGTAAATGCAATGCAAGATGATTTCAACCAATTCAAAAGGAGTCGAGTTTGGCATCTAGTACCAAGACCCAAGGACATATCAGTAATTGGCACAAAATGGGTCTTCAGAAAAAAAAACCTTAAGTAGAGATCACTTTGAGAGGAACATGTTGGAATTAGGGATGATTAAGATCACCTAAAAGGACCAGTTCAAAGTTAAACGAAAAAAATAAAAAACAATTATTGGTTAGAAAGTCTGTAAATTTTGTATATAATTAAATTAAATCTTGCTTAGTCTCATACTTTCAACAGTATACTCTTGTGCTATGTGCTAACATGACTCATTAATCTCTAATGATATTTTCTCTGTTTTGGAAAATTTAGACTTATACAAGAGAATTTTCAGCGAAGAACCTAGTTCATCAAGATAAATAGGTATGTTTTCTACACTCTGCATAATTTAAAATAATTATATTTGGATCATGATCAAAGTTCTATCTAATTCCAAACTCCTTTTGGACTTATCCGTTACAAGTGAACCAGTTCCGTTCAAAAGAGTCCCAACCGAATGGAAGTACCTAGATTCTAGGGATACACTCCAACGTCTCTTCAAAACTGAAATTCAGTTTGATTAGAATTCTAAGAGTCTGAAAAGCTATCAATACCCCATTAATTATTCTTCTATATATAGATCAGCTTTAGTGTATTCCTTACGTTATCTCTCTGAAGCCGTCAAAAACTCTCATTCTTCTTTCATCTTCCAAACACAATCTAATTCTCTTCTCTTCCATACCCTAGCCCAGATATGTCGAACACCTCTGAAAATCCTTCATCACCACCACAGGAAACCACTTCCACACCTTCTACCACTCATTCAACCACACAAATCTCTAAGAAAAGCAGAGTAAAGATGATGGCTCGTAAGATTGTCGCTGAAGGAGAGCAGATCAAGAAAATAAATAAGCAATTGAAAGCAGGTAGGGAAGAAGAATCCCAAAAATCTGAAGATTCATTTAAGTCTGCTACTAAAGGGGAAGAAAGTAGTTCTTCCATAATTGAACATGTATCTTTTGATTCTAAAGTTACTCCTGAGACAATTTTTGAAGTTGTTGCAAAATTGGAGAATATAGTTGTACTGATAGGATCTATAGCAGGTGTTGAGACTACGGAATCTAGAAAAGTTGGTGGTAAAAATAAAAAGGGAAAAGAAAAAGAAAAATAAAGTAAGGGTGCTAGGAGTGCTGTGAGGGGAAATGATAAAAGAGTGGTTGATTCTTCACCCACTCCTGTTGGTCTAACAAAAGAAACTGGTGCAATGGTTGTTTGGGGAGAGGAATTTACTGAAATAGAAGAGAATGTGAGCAAAACAGGGGGAAGTGGGTCTGGCGAAGCTGCTGAGAGGTTGGTTCAATTTGGGAAAAATATAGATGAACCTGTTCCATCTGAACAGGAAACCCTCGCGGACCTACTGATAGGGTTATAAATGGCTTCAAGACTCATACCATTCCCTATGGCTTTATTCTCACAACTGTGCTTGCACATTTCAAGGTAACTATGAAGAAGTGGGAGGTTAGTACAAGCAAGGATCATTTTGGGGATAATACTCTGCTTGATTGACATTATGATGTCAATGCCACTCGTAAAGAACTTGGTTCATCCAAAAGGTACTAGTGAATAACAAGGTCAAAGCCTTGGTGCAAGAAAGTGGGGCTAAGGATGCTGGGATTGAAAAGCTGAAGAAGAGGTTGGTTGAGGTGGAGATTGAGAGAGATGGTCTCAGAACTGAGCTGACAAGAGAAAAAGATAAGAATGATGGCATTCTTCAAGATATGCTGAAGGTCCTCCAAGTCAAAAACCAATCACCTAGTTCTTCCTAGCCTTAAATGTCACGACCCTAAACCCGAACCCGGTCGTGATGGCGCTTCTCATGAAGACAAGGCCAGCCGACACAACACCCAATTCTGTTTAACAATTAAAAATACATAATTTAAGTATTTAACACGATTAAATTGTTAGTTAAGCAGTGAAACAATACAATTTGCGAAAACAAAACCAACACAGTCAGACATCGGGGTGTCACCAGTCATGAGCATCTATCATAGAAACTACAAATCTGAAAGAGACTACACAAATTATTATAGAACACTTGCAACAGAAGAAAATATATAGAGGGAGAAGCACTAGGCTGCGAATGCCGAGCAACTACCTAGTGTAACTCCGAATCTGCTGGAAGCTCTCAACCCTCGCAAGCAGGACCTGAAGCGCCTGAATCTGCACACGGGGTGCAGAGAGTAAAGTGAGTACTCCAACTCAGTGAGTAATAATAATAAATGCAGACTGAGCAATAAGAAATCATATAAAGGCACATCAGCATGCTATAAAGAAGCAGTAAAAGCCAGTAAAAACAATAAAATAGTGAAAATATGTAAAGTCACTTAAGTTCAGTTTAATCCTTAAAATTTGCCTTTTTAAACAGTTAAGCAAGTAAAAGACAGACAACTAGAAAAGGTAAACACATAGAGTACCGGCCCTCGGGCATAATACCAATAGAATCAGCCCCTCGGGTAACACATGGAATAATACCAGCCTCTCGGGCTCTATCTCATATCACAATGGGTACCCGCACTCACTGGGGTGTGCAGACTCCTGAAGAGGTCCCTTATGACCCAAGCGCAATATCAATCCATCTCGTGGCATAATCACATAGGCTCTCGGTCTCATATCAACAAGCCACATCGTGGCGTACAAATCTCAAGCTCTCGGCCCCACAATCATAATCAGTGTTTTCTCACAACATAGGCCCTCGGCCTTACTCAGTCAGAATCTCATAAGCCACTTGGGCAACAGTAAAACATGATGCTCAGCCTAAAATATCATTTAATATATCATTTTAAGTGTTAAAATAGAGTAGACATGGCTGAGTTATGAAAACAGTAGAATATAACATGACTGAGTACAAGTATAAAGTCAAGATAGTGAGGAAATATCAATAAAAAATCCCCTAAGGGTTCAAATAGTTGGCACGAGGTCCAAATATGGCATTCAACCCAAAAATATGATGATATCAAACAGTTTTCAATCAAATATGCAGTAAAACAATCATTCGGGATGGACTAAGTCACAATCCCCAATGGTGCCCGACCCTACGCTCATCATCTAGCGTGTGCGTCACCTCGATATAGCACCATGATGTGCAAATCCGGGGTTTCATACCCTTAAGACAACATTTAAAATCATTACTCACCTCAATCCGGTCCAAACTCTAGCCCGCGACGCCTTTGCCCCTCGAATCGGCCTCAACTTGCGTCAAATCTATCCAAAATCAGAATCATTACATCTAAATACGCTAAAGAACGAAACCCACACGAAAATAATCAATTTACAACTAACAAATCTCGAAATTACCAAAACTCGACCCCGGGCCCACGTTTCGGAATTCGATAAAATTCACATCAATAGATTCCTTATATCCCCACGAGTTCATACATATCAAAAGTACCAAAATCCGACCACAAATGGCCCCTCAAATCCTCAAGTCTAGGTCTCTAATACCAAGCCCTAGTTTCTCCAATTTTAACCCTTAATATCCACTAATACCATGATTAACCAATGGAAAAATGATCATAAACTCAAGTAATGAAGCTTAGGGAACTTACCCAACTGATTCTCATCGATTTACCCTTGAATTCACTGCCCTAGCTCGTTTCCTGTCTTCAAAAATGGAGAACTTAGCCAAAAATTCGCGAAGGAAACATTTTATACCTTCTGGCCCAGGGATTCCGCACCTGCGGCCCTTTAACCGCTTTTGCGGTCCACGAACTGCTTCTGCGTTTTTCACTTAAGCGACTTCCCGCACCTGCGGTCATGCAGGTGCGGTCCACATACCGCATCTGCGGTTCCACTCTACACAGCCTTTGGTTGCATCTGCGGCTCCAAACATGCTTCTGCGATACCGCACCTGCGGTCCCCTAGCCGCAGGTGCGGTTATGACAACAAATGGCACATCATCAGCTGCCAAAACCAACTCCCAAACTTTCCGCCAACCATCTGAAATCACCCCGAGGCCCCCGAGATCTCAACCAAAAGCACAAACAAGTCACATACCACCATTCACACTTTTACCCATCTTCAAAACACTTCAAAAAACATCGAATCAACCAAACACATCGGATTCAAGCCTAAGTTTTCAAAATCTTCCGAATTCCGCTTTTGGTCAAAAAGTATACCAAACCGCGTCCGAATGACCTGAAATTTTGCATACTCATCCCAAATGACTCAACGGAACTACTGCAACTCTTGAAATTCCATTCCGACCCCTACATCCAAATCTCACCTATCAACCGGAAAATGCCAAAATTCAAATTTTGCCAATTCAAGCCTAAATCTACTCCGGACCTCTAAAACACATTCCGATCATGCTCCCAAGTCTTAAATAACCTCTCGAAGCTATCCAAACCCTCGGAACTCACATCCGAGCCCTCTAACACATAAGTCAACATTCGATTGACTTTTCCAACTTAAACTTTCTCAAAAGAGACTAAGTGTCTCAAACCTTACCAAAACCTTTCCGAGCTCGAGCCAACCAACCCGATCACATATAAAACCGATAAACCAAGCAATAAGAAGTAGAATTGGGAGGAAAAGAAGCGGTAACTCATGAGACAAATTGCCGGGTCATCATATCCTCCCCCTCTTAAATAAACGTTCGTCGTCGAATGAGTCAAGAAACATACTTGAAGCCTACAAACATGTGAGGATATCTGCTCTGCATCTCCCGCTTGGTATCCCAGGTAGCCTCCTCCATGGGCCGACCTCTTCACTGTACTTTCACTGAAGCTATATCCTTTGATCTCAACTTTCGAACCTAGCGACCCAAAATAGCTACTGGCTCCACATCATAAGTCAAATCACCATCCAACTGAACCGTGCTGAAATCCAGAACATGAGACGGATCCCCGATATACTTCCGGAGCATAGAAACATGAAATACCGGATGCACACTCGACAAGCTGGGTGGCAAAGCAAGCTCATAAGCCACTTCCCCAATCCCCGAAGCACCTCAAAAGGCCCAATGAACCGATGACTCAATTTACCCTTCTTCCCAAATCTCATAACACCCTTCATAGGCGAAACCTAATACAGAACCTTTTCACTCACCATGTAGGACTCATCTCGACCTTTCTGTCCGCATAACTCTTTTGTCTCGACTGCGTTGTATGAAACCTCTCCTGAATTAGCTTCACCTTTTCTAAAGTATCCTGCACCAAGTCTGTCCCCAATAGCCTAGCCTCACCCGGCTCAAACCAACCAACTGGAGATCTACACCGCCTCCCATACAAAGCCTCATATGGAGCCATCTGAATACTCGACCGATAGCTGTTGTTATAAGCAAACTCTGCAAGCGGTAGAAACTGATCCCATGACCCTCCGAAATCAATGACACAAGCACGCAACATGTCCTCCAATATCTGAATAGTGCACTCGTACTGCCCGTCAGTCTGAGGATGAAAAGTTGTGCTCAACTCAACCTGAGTACCCAACTCTCGTTGCACAAAACTCTAAAACTACAAAGTAAACTGAGTGCCCCTATCTGAAATGATGGAAACTGGGACACCATGCAAATGAACAATATCCCGGATATAGATCTCTGCCAACCGCTCTGAAGAGCGAACTTGGTCAGCCGATCCACAATCACCCAAATAGCATCGAACTTCTTCAAAGTCCGTGGAAGTCCAACTACAAAGTCCATAGTGATCTGCTCCCACTTCTACTCTGGAATATCTATCTACTGAAGGAAGCCACCCAGTCTCTGATGCTCATATTTCACCTATTAACAATTGAGACACCGAGCCAAAAATCCCACAATGTCTTTCTTCATTCTCCTCCACCAATAATGCTGTCTCAAATCTTGATACATCTTCGCGGCACTCGGATGAATAGAATACCGCGAGCTATGAGCCTCCTCCAGAATCAACTCCCGAAGACCATCCACATTGGGCACACAAATTCGGCCCTACATCCTCAACACCCCATCATCACCAATAGTCACATCTCTAGCATCATCGTGCTGAACCCTGTCCTTAAGGACAAGCAAATGTGGATCATCATACTGGTGCTCTCTGATGCGATCATATAAGGAAGACCGAGAAATCACACAAGCCAATACCCGACTGGGCTCTGAAATATCTAACCTCACGAACCGATTGGACAAGGTATGAACATCAACTGCAACAGGTCTCTCCCCAACTGGAATATATGCCAAACTCCCCATACTCACCGTCTTTTACCTCAAAGCATCCTTTCCCGGATGGTACAATATAGTGATATCATAATCCTTTAGCAACTCTAAACATCTCTGTTGCCTCAAATTGAGATCCTTCTGATTGAACAAGTGCTGGAGGCTACAATGATCAATAAACACCTCACAAGACACACCATACAAATAATGCCTCCAAATCTTCAACGCATGCACAATGGCAGCCAACTCCAAATCATGAACGGGGTAGTTCTTCTCATGGGCTTTAACTGATGAGAAGCATAAGCAATAACTCTACCCTCATACATCAATACATACCCAATACCAACTCTCGAAGCATCACAATACACGGTATATGAACCTGAAGCTGATGGCAAAACTAATACTAGAGCTGTGGTCAAGGCTGTCTTGAGCTTCTGAAAGCTCTCCTCACACTCATCCGACCATACAAATGAAGCACCCTTCTAAGTCAACTTGGTCAAGGGCGATGCGATAGCTGAGAAACCCTAAACAAACTGGCGGTAATAACCCGCCAAACCAAGAAAGCTGCGAATCTCTGTGGCTGAGGACGGCCTGGGCCAACTCTGAACCGCCTCTATCTTCTTCGGATCAGCCTAAATACCCTCGCTGGACACCACGTGCCCCAAGAAAGTCACTGAACTGAGCCAAAACTCACGCTTGGAGAAATTTTCATAAAGCTTCTCCTCCCTCATTCTCTGCAACTCAACTTTCAAATGCTCCGCATGCTCCCCCTGACTATGCAAATACACCAGAATATCATCAATGAAGACTATGACAAACGAGTTGAGATAAGGCCGGAACACACTGTTCATCAAATGCATGAACACTGCTGGGGAATTGGTCAGCCCAAAATACATTACCAAGAACTCATAATGACCATATTGGGTCTTTAAAGCCGTCTTAAGAATATCCGAGTCCCTGATCTTCAACTGGTGATAACCTGAATGGAGATCAATCTTGGAGAACACTCTCGCTCCCTGAAGCTGGTCGAATAAATCATCAATGCGAGGCAAATGATACTTGTTCTTGACTATTACTTTGTTCAATTGCCTATAATCAATGCCCATCCTCATAGTGCCATCCTTCTTCTTCACAAATAGAACCGACGCACCCCAAGGTGACACACTAGGCCGAATAAACCCCTTCTCAAGGAGTTCCTGAAGCTGCTCCTTTAACTCCTTCAACTCCGTTGGTGCCATACGATACGGCGGAATACAGAAGGGCTGAGTGCCCGGCACCAGGTCAATACCAAAATCAATATCCTTGTCCGGTGGCATGCTCGGCAGGTCTGCAGGAAACACATCGGGAACAGAATCAATACTAGGAGTATTTACACCGACATCCCTCACAAAGGCTAGATACGAAAGACAACCCTTCCTAACCATACGCTGGTCCTTCAAAAGTGAGATTACCCTACTGGGAACATAATCAGTCAAACCTCTCCACTCAATCCGTGGCACACCTGGTATAGCCAATATCACTGTCTTAGCATGACAGTCCAGAATAGCACAACACGGATATAGCCAATCCATGCCCAAAATGACATCGAAATTCACTATACATAATGATAAAAGATCCACTCGGGTCTCCAAACCCCTAATAGTCACCACATATGACTGGTACACATGGTCTACAACAACAGTATCGCCCACTGGAGTAGATACATGAACAGGTGAAACAAGAGACTCACGGGGCATATCCAAATAATGAGTAAAGTATGATGACACATAAGAAAAGGTGGAACCGGGATCAAATAATACAGAGGCATCTCTGTGGCAGACTGAAACAATACCTATAATAACAACATTAGAAGCAATAGCATCAGGTCTAGCTAGAAGTGCATAGAAACGGGCCTGACTGCCACCTGATCGACCTCCCCCTCTAGGGCGACCTCTAGCTGACTGACCTCCACCCTAGCTGTCTAGGTGGGTGATGGTGAAGTAACTGGCGCTGAAGCCGATGGCTGACTCCTTTGCTAAGATGAACCTACAAAACGACATGGACACTGCCTCCACATATGACCCATCTCTCCACACTCATAGAAACTCTCGAGTGCTGGAGACGGGGACTGAAGGGAACCCCTAGTACCGGAATGACTAGTAGATGCACCTGGCATTGAAGAGCCCTAACCTGGTGGAGCATGGGGCGAACTCTAAGCTGGAAGGGCACTAAGTGATGATTGGCCCTGATGAGAACTGTGAGAACCATGACCTGATGACGCCCCACAATAACCTGGGCGAGCTAGCTGAGCATGCCTGAATGGACGGCCTCTGCCATGCTGAAACTGACCTCTCGAAGGAGAACCACTATAACTACTATATCCTTGAGGCCTCTTGGCCTCCCTCTCCTCTCGTTCCTGGCGACAAACTGACTCAATCCCACGAGTAATGTCCACAACCTCCTCAAAAGTAGCACTAGTCACCCTCTTTCTGGTCATTAGAATACGAAGCTGATAAGTGAGACCATTAACAAACCTCCTAATCCTCTCTCTATCTGTCGGAACCAACCAAATCGCATGGCGAGCTAACTTAGAGAACCTCATCTCATACTGCGTCACAGTCATCTTTCCTTGATGCAACCACTCAAACTGCCTGCGCAGCTCCTCTTTACGAGACTAGGGCACATACTTCTCCAGAAAGAGAAAGGAGAACTGCTGCTAGTTAAGGGGTGCTGCACCAATTGGCCTACGTCTATCAAAAGCCTCCCACCAAGTAAAGGCAGCTCCAGAAAACTGATAAGTAGGGACAACGACCCCACTGGTCTCCACAATACCCGCTGTACGAAGCATCCTATGACACTTATCCAAGAAACCCTGAGCATCCTCGCCCTCTGCACTACTGAAAGTCGGAGGCTGAAGTCTACTGATGATAGACTATAATTGCATATTTTAGTCGATTATTACACTCTAATTTACTGCACTTTTATTGAGTTTGCGCTTTAATCGCTAGTGTTTTGCACTAACAGTGTGTTTAATGTCTTGTAGTAGTGATTCCGAGCTATATAGATGTTATGGAATGAATTCAAGTGATTTGGAGCTTTGAAATATGAGTAAAAGACCAAGGAACTAAGATGGGATCGTATTCGGGGATCAACAGATGATAAAGCAACAAAACGAAGACTCGAGTAGGCATATTGCATACTGTCTAGTAAAATGCACATAACGTTTTTCTCAGAACTCCATTTGGGATCCACAATATATGGTTGGAAAGCTACTCAAAGAGCTACAACTTTCATGTTTTACGGTTTTTCAAATTCCAAACGGAACAGGGTGAAAAGTGCGGTCAAATGCGGTCGAAACCACGACCGCGGAGCTGAGGCGGACTGAGGCAGTATACCTGCCATATACCGTGGTTGACCGCGGCCCGGAAGTCCAGACATGAAATATTGTCCTTTTTCGCGTAGGAGAAGGTATAATTGTTTGGGTCCGACCCTACTTGGTATATATACATGAAAAAATGGTATTCTTAAGGGTGGGACACACTTTTGACATAAAAATTAGACCTAAGGAGGCTAAGGAGATTGGGGATTCGACCTAAGGAGTCAAGAACACAATAGGAGCAAGACGGAGAATTCTTCAACGAGTTTTTCCTTCATATTCCTATTTTTCATTGTTGGTTATGATTTTTAGTATTGTAGTTTTACATACTATTATGAATAGCTAAATTGTTATCTAGGGTTTTGATAGAACCTTTTGTAGGATAAATTCTTGTTATGTTTTTATATAATTGAGCTGTTGGATTTCTCTACTTGTTCAACTACGTGTTTATTGTTATTGATTGAATGACCATCGATTGACTGTGCCTATTTATTATGTGTTGCTTGAGAAAGGATACATATTTAAGTGATTGTTGAACAACGTCACTCCTAACGTATGTGAGAAATCAATACAGCGGGTTTAAAGGTAGGTTTAGAAATAACAAAGCCTTGACGTGGTCATAATGAGCGGTTAGATAAAGCCAACTAACGTAGTTCGAGAGAATATGTCTAGTAAATTGTTGTAGTTGCTCGAGAGAGAATTACGGCACTTAAAGTACTCACGATCAGTAGATAATACATTGGCAAAATTGTAGGGAATATAGCTAGAAGGATTCCGACAATTGGGGAAATTATAACTCTAGACCTCTTTAATTTAGTGTCCAACCCTTTGTCTCGTTAGTTGATAATTTTACCGTTTTCTAGTATTTGCTAGTTAATTAGTTAGAAATATATATCTCAATCTTTATAATTTAGAAAATTGTTCAAACATGTCTTTTTAGTGATATTAAACATATATAGCTAAGCCTTAGTTCTCTGTGGGATTCGACTCCGAACTTTTAGACCGAATTATATTTGCAGCGACCGCTTATCCTTTTTAGGACTAGATTTGGGCGTGATCAAATTTTGGCGTCATTGCCGGAGAACTAACGGTATAGTTGTAACTGTATATATTGCTAGGTTTCGAGTTTGAACTTTTATTTTGTTTTCTTTTGTTTTGTTTTTTTGTATTTTTTTATAGCTCTTGATTTGAGAAACATGACATCTTGGAATTATGGGAATTTAGGTGTAGATAATTCTACTATTAATCTCCATACATATTGTGAAGGAAACCACCCATGGCAAAATTTTCAAAACGTTCCTAAGAGAGAGTTATGTGCACCAACTCAATCTTATTTATGGAATGTGTGTGATGTGTGTGGTGGTAAAAATGGTCACTTTTATGGTTGTGCTTATATTTCTTATCTTCCCCCAACCCCTTATTATGATGGTTCTACTTTTTCTTGTGAAGTTAACAGGAACAAAGAGCCTGAGGATGCAGACCTAAAGGAGATCAATGATATGTTAAAGTGCCTTCTGGAACAATATAATGAGAAACAACTGCAGATAGAGAGGCAATAGGCAACTATTCACAACTTGGAGGCTCAATTGAGTCAAGTGGTTGGAGCTGTTAATGCTCAACAAGCCAATATTGGGGATAGTAGCCAAGAAGAACATGAATTTGAGGTGTTAATTGGGGAGGCCAAAGTAGAACATCAACAACCTAGCCAACTACAATTTGAGGATGTCAATGTTGAAGAAGTGGTGCTAGAGTCAGCCAAGGATATTGAGGATACAAATTTTGTTGACTCTAGTATCATTGATGTTGAGGATGCTGAAAGTCCTGAAGTTCATGTGTTTAAGCGCATTGGTCCTCACTCCAAACATTTTTCCACATTGGGCTTGGATGATGATATGGAAATAGAGTCATCCGAGCTAATTGAGGAGTCAAGGAATGAGGAACAAGGTGCCTACAGTCTGGAATTTTTCTTGCCAGAAAGACAGGACAACATACCTCATCTAAAAGCCAAGAAATGTAGAATAGTACACTGGTTGCTTGGGCCAATTAGATTTGTTCCTCCACCCCTATATCATAGCCCAAAACTTGATACCAAATTGGGGGTTCAATTTATAAGCTCAAGGTGGAGGCAAAAAGTGATTCGAGTCGTACCGCGACGTTAAATCAAGCGTTTGTTGGGAGGCAACCCAACTTTATTGATTTTTTTTTTATTTTTTAATTGAATTATTTTTGTAGTGGCAATTTTTTATTTTCTAGGAGCATGGAAAGAAAAAGTATTGGAAAGATGCAACAACAAACCAAATGGTTGGAACTAAGTGTGAGGTACCCGTACGAAGGACCAACCTTGGGAGAAGTCTGAGTACCCCATGAGCTGTTAGTGCTTCGGCCTTTGGCCGACCAGGGAGTTTCTTTTATCCTTTTATTAGTTATGGTGTGCATTGGGGACAATGCACAATTTTAAGTGTGGGGTGAGGAGATTGTCTGGGTGACTTTCTATGCTATTTTAGTTGTGTTAGTTTAATTGAATAATTTTTTTTAAATAGAAAAGATTGGACTTTTCCCGGATGATGGATCTATTAGACAATTTTCTTGAGGGATTTAAGTCTAAAGAAAAAGTACAAAAAGATTTTCTTTTGTTAGGTAGTGTAATAATTACCCCTTGGTTTTTCTTTAAACCACGGTTCTTTTCCAAGGGTTTTGTTTGAACCGGGTGTAGTTATTTTTTTTGGAGTAGGAGCCATTGTGTTGTGTTTTGAATTGAAGCAATATCTCTTGACTTTGTTATGCCTTGAGAATAGTGAGTACTTTGGTTGTGACGCTTAGGCTCAGTTTTTGACTTTTGTATAAGTACCTTAAATTGTATGATCTTAACTTTGCTTAACTACTTTGACTAGAGTGTCTATGAATCCAATCCTGAGTGAGTTATGTGCCATGTGTGTGCAAGGTTTTGTGTCATTCTGTGCATTGCATTTGATGCCTAGAACTTGCCTCGTGTGTTTGCAAAGCGAAATAGTAGTTTTGTTCAGTCTTGGAAGTAATATAGGCGTTTCTTTGTTGAGCCAGATATGTATATTTTATCCGCCTAATTGTTATGTATCGTAGTTAATCCCTTTGAGCCTGTAATCTTGTTTCTTTGGCAACCACATTACAAGCCTTACCCATTTGTTCGAATTAACCATCTATTTGAACCATTGTAACCTCTCATGAGCACTTGAATTGTTAATGAACTTTGTAAAGGTTAAAGTGTGGGGTGGTTGGTTTGGCTTTTGAGTGGAACAAATTAAATAAGGAGAAATGTGCACTGTTTTGAAAAAGTAAGAGCCACTTGAATTTAAAAAAAAGTAGTTGGATTGTTGTGGAAAAAAAATTCCTTGATAAGTGGTGGCTCTTGATGTAAGTGTGCTTAAAAAAGAATGGGGTAATATACATTGATGTGAATGTGGAGTTTTGGTTTGACATAAGTATTGTGTTTTAATGTTAAAGTATATGTATTAAAGTGCTTAGGGAGGTGTAGTCACTCTTATATATAAATGTATCCTACCCGTCCCGTAGCCTACATAAAAACCAAATAAAGTCCTAATTGATCATAGATTGAATGAGCTTTATTAGTGGAGTAATATGTTACGGGCAAACTTATGGTGCATCTTTTGTGGAATATGAATATTATTTCTGAGAGTGAGTGAATTCTTTCTATCTTGAGTTCCTAAGTGTTCTTAAATTTTATTGTGTGGAACTACTCTCTTTTGTTGTGTGAGGGCACTTGATTCATGAAGGAAAGGCAATGTCAGTGACCTCTATGTTAGAGTAAGTAGGTGAGTTGCGAATAATGCGTGGTACTTGTGAGTCAAATCTTGAGGTGAAGATGTTACGCTTTTGTGCTTAGTCTATTTTAAATATTCTTGGTGTGATGAGTTAGGAAAATTGTTTAAAAAGGTCGTGTCTATATAAAGTGTAGTTTAATTGCTCGAGGACGAGCAATGGTTTAAGTGTGGGGTGTTGATGATAGGCTATAATTGCGTATTTTAGTCGATTATTACACTCTAATTTACTTCACTTTAGTTGAGTTTGCGCTTTAATCGCTAGTGTTTTGCACTAACGATGTGTTTTATGCCTTGTAGGAGTGATTCCGAGCTATATAGATGTTATGGAATGAATTCAAGTGATTTAGAGCTTTGAAGTCTGAGTAAAAGCCCAAGGAATTAATCGAGATCGTATTCGGGGATCAATGGATGATAAAGCAACAAAACGAAGACTCGAGTAAGCATATTGCGTACTGTCTAGTTAAATACACATAACTTTTTGATCAGAACTCAATTTGGTGTTCAAAATATATTGTTGGAAAGCTAACTCAAAGGGATACAACTTTCATGTTTTATGTTTTTTCAAATTCCAAACGGAACAGGGTGAAAAGCGAGGTAGAAACCGCAACCACGGAGCTGAGGCGGGCTGAGGCAGTATACCTGCCATATACCGCAGTTGACCGCGGCCGCGACAGTCCAGACGTGAAATATTGTCCTTTTTCGTGTAGGAGAAGGTATAATTGTTTGGGCCCGACCCTACTTGGTATATATACATGGAAAAACGGTATTTTTAAGGGTGGGACACACTTTTGACATAAAAATTAGACATAAGGAGGCTAAGGAGACCAAGGATTCGATCTAAAGAGTCAAGAACACAATAGGAGCAAGGCGGGGAATTCTTCAACGAGTTTTTCCTTCCTATTCCTATTTTTCATTGTTGGTTATGATTTTTAGTATTGTAGTTTTACATACTATTATGAATAGCTAAATTTTTATCTAGGGTTTTGATAGAACCTTTTGTAGGATCAATTCTTGTTATGTTTTTATAATTGAGCTGTTGGATTTCTCTACTTGTTCAACTACGTGTTTATT
The DNA here is from genome assembly GCF_000715075.1 of Nicotiana tabacum. NCBI lineage: Eukaryota > Viridiplantae > Streptophyta > Magnoliopsida > Solanales > Solanaceae > Nicotiana > Nicotiana tabacum. The sequence goes on from NC_134090.1 coordinate 137,754,248, forward strand.
GTTAATGATTGAATGTCCATCGATTGACTGTGTCTATTTATTATGTGTTGCTTGAGAAAGGATACATATTTAGGTGATTGTTGAACAACATCACTCCTAACGTATGTGAGAAATCAATACAACGGGTTTAAAGGTAGGTTTAGAAATAACAAAGCCTTGATGTGGTCATAATGAGCGGTTAGATAAAGACAACTAGCATAGTTCGAGAGAATATGTCTAGTAAATTGTTGTAGTTGCTCGAGAGAGAATTACAGCACCTAAAGTGCTCACGATCAGTAGATAATACATTGGCGAAATTGTAGGGAATATAGCTAGAAGGATTCCGACAATTGGGGAAATCATAACTCTAGACCTCTTTAATTTAGTCTCCAACCCTTTGTCTCGTTAGTTGATAATTTTACCGTTTTCTAGTATTTGCTAGTTAATTAGTTGGAAATATAAATCTCAATCTTTATAATTTAGAAAATTGTTCAAACATGTCTTTTTAGTGATATTAAACAGATATAGCTAAGCCTTAGTTCTCTGTGGGATTCGACTCCGGACTTTTAGACCGGATTATATTTGAAGCGACCGCTTATCCTTTTTAGGACTAGTGTTGGGTGTGATCATCTACCAAACCTCTCCAACCTATGCTGCTCGTCCTCTGGCATGACAGAAACCACATAGTCCTGCGCAGCTGCAATCGGCTGTGCTGGATGAGCCCCCGGTGTCTGAAGTCCCTGCACGAGCTGCTCAGGTGTCCGAGCGGCGGGAGTCTGAGTGCCTCACCTGGTCTGAGAAGTGGTTGCTTCTGTAGTAACTGAGACCGCCTGAACTAGGCCAGTGCATACCGATAAAATTTGAGCCAAGGCCTCCTGAAGACCCGGAATCACAATGGGCACAACTGGTGCCTGAGTTGGTGCTGCTGGAGCGTCCACAACTAGGACCTGATCCTGAACTGGGGCGGCTAGTGGATCTACAGGTGCTTCCCTAGCTGCTGTGCGGGCTGCTGGTGGATCTACAAGTGCTGACCTAGCTGCTGTGCGGGCCGTTGGTGGATCTACAGGTGCTGCCCTGATCCGACCTCGGGTTCTTTTAGGGATTGATAGACTTGTCAAGATGCTAATTAGTATATATAATTTTTCATCAAATATATCTGTGTGTAAATTGATTCATCGACTTATAACCTACTCAGATGCATCGTTGAATTGTAAAAACAAAACGTATCGACTTATATCAATTAATCTGTTATAATTTATTCATCGACTTATAATCTAGTGATGAATGAATGTAATTCATTAACTCTGTTATAATAGAAATAATGAATAGAGTAGCATATACTATAACATGCTATATATGTAGTTAAAGTAGCATGAAGTGTGTGGTATATATATACACACACTAACATATACTATAACAAGTTATATATACGTTATAGTATTACAGTGAAGCGTCTCTCTGTGTGTGTGTGTATATATGTACACACACACACACACACTCTTTGATAGCCGTATATGTATATATATAAGAACATGAAGCACTAGGAACACAAGGCTGGGTTCTTTTAGGGATTGATACACTTGTAAATTGATTCATCAACTTATAACCTACTCAGATGCATCGTTGAATATTAAAAACAAAACGTCTCGCTTTATATCAATTAATCTGTTATAATTGATTCATCGACTTATAACCTAGTGATGAATGAATGTAATTCATTAACTCTGTTATTATACAAATAATGAATACTATTATATCAATTAATAGAATAATATTATATTGGTTTATCAATTCATTAATTATTCGTACGTAGTAACGTATAAGATTGATCATCAATTACAATATAGTTTATACGCGTGTATGAAATTACTCATATACTTAAATATAACTTAAAAAATTCCTTTACATAGATGCTATTATAATATATTAAAAGTAATTACCTAGTTAATATAATTTGTTTAAAGATTATGCTTATAGTTTATAATTATTTATAATAATTTTAGTTAAATAAAATAAATATTTATTGCTAATAATAAGTTTTTATAGCTTATAATATTTAAAAACCAAAAAAGAAAAAAATATTTAATTTTTTTTAGAAATAGCGACCAACGTTGGTCGCTATTTTGGTCAAACGGTCAAAACTTAATTACCTACCAAAAATAGCGACCAATGTTGGTCGCTTTTTCTAAAACCAGACTCAAAAACGGGTTCCCCCCTCCATTTCTCTTATTTTCTTCCCCAAAATTTTGTAACGACCCGACCGGTCATTTTGAATAAGCACAACCTCATTTTCCCATATACTGCTAAATTCATGCTTCGCGGTTCTTATGTAAATTGCCAGACAACCGCCGGACTGCCGCCGCCCACCAGTGTACTGCCCCCCCTCTCTCCTTCTCCACCTAAAAAACCTAGGTTTGAATTATAACCTTGAATCTTTGTTATTTCTAGTTTTTGTTTCAATTATTTCAATATTGTAGTTTATTATTTTAATTAGTGTTTTAATTCTTTGAACATTGTATTTTATTGAGGATTAGGGTTTCGGTCTTGTTTTAATTAGTTTTGTTAATTAATTTTATTAACTAATTAGTTTAATTAGTGTTGAATTTAGTTTAGTTAGATTTCAATTATAATTTTGTCACGACCCGGATTTCCTGCCCTCGGGAATCGTGATGGCGCCTACTAGTGAAAGCTAGGAAAGCCAACCGTTTGAACAAATTATCTTTTCGGAAAAGGGCCAAATACCCCCCTGGACTTTACGATAAGATCTATATATAACTCTCGTTAAAAGTTTGGCCCATCCCCAACCTTGCTGTTAGACTTTTGGCTCAAATACACCCTTAATTTTAAACGGTTGCCACAGTGGATAAGTTATCCACTCAAAATATTACATGTGGAAATTAATATACACACAAACATTTTATTTTAATGCCCATCCCTACCCATTAACCCTACATGTTACCCGACCCGTAAACATAACCCGTCTCTTAATTAACCCTAATCATTTCGTCCGCTTGGGTAAAAACAATTACCAAACTCCATACCCCCATTATCGTCGACTCCGCCCAAAATTCCACCATCTTTCTGCTAATGCGAATCCAATCGAAGGTGGGTGCTGCTGAAACTCCATACCCCCATATTAAAGAAGATCTTCTTGTCAAGGTAAGTTTCTTTAGCTTCTTTTTTGTTACATTTTACTGTTAGGTCTAGGTTTTAGGATTAAAATTGTTTTAACATGTGATTTAGTCGAGTTAATTTTTTTTTGTTTAAAAGCATTATATATGTATGTTTATATATATAATTAAGAGACGGGTTATGTTTACGGGTCGGGTAACAGGTAGGGTTAACGGGTTATGTAAAAGCTGTTAATTGTTTTTACCCAAGCGGATGAAATGAGTAGGGTTAATTAAGAGACGGGTTATGTTTACGGGTCGGGTAACAGGTAGGGTTAATGGGTAGGGATGGGCATTAGAATAAAATGTTTGTGTGTATATTAATTTCCACATGTAATATTTTGATTAGATAACTTATCTACTGTGGAAACCGTTTAAAATTAAGGGGGTATTTGAGCCAAAAGTGTAATGGCAAGGTTGGGGATGGGCAAAACTTTTAACGAGGGTTATATATAGACCTTATCGTAAAATCCAGGGGGGTATTTGGCCCTTTTCCGTTATCTTTTTCCCATTTTTAATCCTTTAGCAGTTGTGAATCAAAAGTTTATAAACAACGGAATTTAAACAAGCAGAAGAAACAAATAAAACTATTTAAATAATTCTAATACAATTTCTTAAACAAAGACTACCCATAACTGGTATCATAACTTCACAGACGGTCTAGGAATACTACAAACAAGGTCTGAAAACTAAATGCAACACTGTTTCTGAATTACATAAAGGAAACATGAAGAAAGGATAGAGGGAGACGCCAGGGCCTGCGGACGCCTGCAGGACTACCTTGGATCTCCGTATGGACTGAAGGCAGCCACCTCAAGCTAAGGTCCAAAAGCTGTTGCGCCGGGATCTGCACACAGTGCAGAGTGTAGTATCAGTACAACCGACCCCATGCGCTGGTAAGTGCCTAGCCTAACCTCGACGAAGTAGTGATGAGGCTAGGACCAGACTACCAAATAAACTTATGCAGTTAAATCATATACGGCAGGAAGTAAAAGCAGGAATGTACAGTTAGGAATGAGAGGGGGAAATATGCTGCGGGGAAGCATCAATTAAAAATAGAAAGATAACAAGTAAATATGAGGAACACCATGTCTCAATTATCAACAAGAATCAGAAATCAAACAAGTGCATGACATCACCCTTCGTGCTTTTACTCTCGTCCTCACCATAAGAATCAATATAAACTGCACGACATCACCCTTCGTGCTTTTACTCTCGTCCTCACCATAAAATCAATATAATCGGCACGGAATTGTACATCGTGCGGCACTGCATCACCCTTCGTGCTTTAACACTCTCTCACCAAAACAATGCACGACATCACCCTTCGTGCTTTAGCACTCTTCCTCACCCAAACAACAATCACAAACAATAGGGCAAGGAAACAAGTGAAATCACAATAAAATTCCGGCAAGGGAACAATTGTACAACAATCAAATCCCGGCAGGGGAACAATATCAAAATCATCAACATCCCGGCAAGGGAGATAGCATTGAAAGCAACAACATCCCGGCAAAGGAGACAATATAATAATATTAATAATAGTCTTCTCTTTTTCACACTTACTTCACAACTCACTTCACAACTTGATCCAATGCTCTATAAGATTCAATTGCCAATTATACTTCCACAATTCATTATACAACTTGAGCCAGCGCTCTTCAATACTCAAATACCACTATTACTTCCACAAACTTTACTCAACAATAGAAACCATCACAAAAGGCATGAACAATACAAACAAAGTCATAATAATCATAATATAAGACTCACGAGCATGCTTGACACCAACGTATAGATTCTCGTCACTATGCATATACGTCGTACTCAATAAATAACACATAGCAAATAGGACACAACTCCTAATCTCTCAAGCTAAGGTTAGACCAAACACTTACCTTGATGCCACGAACACAATTCAAGTCTCAACTATCGCTTTACCTCTTGATTACACCACCAATTCACTCGTATCTAGCCACAAGTTACTTAACTATATCAATAAATGCTAAATGAATCAATTCCAATGCATGAAAATAGGCTTTTCTGAATTTTTTCCCAAAAAGTCAAAAATCACCCCGGGCCCACATGGTCAAAACTCGAGGTTTGAACCAAAAACCGATTAACCATTCCCCCACGAACGCAAATATATAATTTGTTTTGAAATCAGACCTCAAATCGAGGTCCAAATCCCCAAAATTTTAAAAACCTAGGTCCTACCCAAAACACCCAATTTACCCCATGAAAACCTTTGATTTAGAGTTGAAATCATGAGAAACGATGTTAAAAATTAATAAAACAAGTTTGAAATGACTTACAATCGATTTGGAAGAGTACTTCTCTTTGAAAAATCGCCCAAGAGTATTTTGGTTTTGAAAGGGTTTGAAAAATGAAAGATTTTCGGCTAAGTTATGAATTTGCAGGTCACAGATGTCGCAATTGCGACCAGGGTTCGCAATTGCGAACCCTTCAGATGTCTCCTATTGTCGCATTTGCGACTAATGATCACAATTGCGAAGATGCTTTTGCGATTGGATTGTCGCATTTGAGACGAGGGGAATTTCTGGGCCTCTTCGCATTTGCGAAGAAGTGATCGCATTTGTGATCAGGCCTGCCCAGGCCTTCTCTCACATTTCCGATGGTCTAATTGCATTTGCGAGCTAGGCTTCGCATTTGCCTGCAGACCTGCAACATACCAGCTAAAAACCTGCAACATCCTAAGTTAAATTCCACTCCGTGGCCTATCCAAAACTCACCCGAGCCGTCGGGGCTCCGAACCAAACATGCAGACCAACCTAAGAACATCATATGGACTTCCTCGTGCAACCAAATCATGAAAATAACATGTAAAACTATGCATTAAACCTCAAAACTTATCATTTTCATCAAGAACACTTTAAAGTTCATTACTCTTCGACCGGAGGTCCAAATCACGTCAAATAAACTCTATTTTCACCAAATTTAAAAGTTATCATTTAGATACTTTAACAAGTTTGTACCGGGCTTCGGAACCAAAATATAGGCTCGATACCAATGGTTTTAAACATTAATTCTTTTCTTTATTTCATGAATAACTCAGGAAAACAATTTCTTTCAAAAATTGAGTTCTAAGGCTTGAGGCCTCGGAATTCATTTCCGGGCATACGTCCAAGTCCCATATTTTACTGCGGAACTTCCGGGATCGTCGAAATACAGATACGGGTCCGTTTGCTCAAAATATTAACCAAAGTCAACCATAATCAAATTTTAACTCTAGAAATTTATATTTCTCGTATTTTCACATAAAAGCTTTTCGGATATAGGTACGGACCATGCATTCAAATCGAGGCGGGGTAAAAAGGAGGTTTTAAGGCCTCGGAACACAGGATTTGTCTCTAAAACAAGTGATGACCCAAAGGGTCGTCACATTCTCCACCTCTAAAACAACCGGTCGTCCTGGAGCAGACATAACAAGGAAGTACCTGAGTCGGGGAAAAGATGGGGATAACGGCTCCGCATATTGGACTCGGACTCCCAGGTTGATGCCTCAACAAGTTGACCTCTCCACTAAACACGAACAGAAGGGAAACTCTTCGATCTCAATTGGCGAACCTGCCGGCCTAGAATAGCTACCGGCTCCTCCTCATAGGACAAGTCCTTTTCCAACTGGACAGTGCTGAAATCTAACACGTGGGATGGATCACCGTGATACTTCCGAAGCATGGACATATAAAATACTGGATGCACGGCTGATAAGCTCAACAACAACACAAGTCTATAAGCCACCTCTCCCACTCGATTAAGAATCTCAAACGGGCCAATGAATCTAGGGCTAAGCTTGCCCCTCTTCCCAAATCTCATCATGCCCTTCATAGGCGACACCCGAAGCAACACCCGTTCACCGACCATGAATGCCAAATCACGAACCTTACGGTCGGCATAAATCTTTTGCCTGGACTGAGCTGTACGAAGCCTATTCTGAATGATCCTGACCTTGTCTAAGGCATCATGTACTAGATCCATACCCAACAATCGAGCCTCTCCCGGCTCAAACCATCCAACCGGCGACCGACACCGCCTACCACATAAAGCCTTATAAGGAGCCATCTGGATACTCGACTGGTAGCTGTTGTTGTAGGCAAATTCTTCTAGCGGCAAAAACCGATCCCACGGGCCTCCAAAGTCAATGACATAAGCTCGTAGCATATCCTCCAAAATCTGAATAGTCCGCTCGGACTGCCTATCCGTCTGAGGATGGAATGCTGTGCTTAACTCAACTCGTGTACCCAACTCCTGCTGAACTGCTCTCCAGAAATGTGAGGTAAACTGCATACCTCGGTCCAAAATGATAGACACGGGCACACCATGAAGACAAACAATCTCCCAAATGTAAATCTCAGCTAACATCTCGGAAGAATAAGAGACTGCTACCGGAATGAAATGTGCTGACTTGGTCAGCCTATCAACAATAACCCATACTGCATCGAACTTCCTCTGAGTCCGTGGGAGTCCAACAACGAAGTCCGTAGTGATACGCTCCCACTTCCACTCAGGAATCTCAATCTTCTGGAACAAACCACCAGGCCTTTGATGCTCGTACTTAACCTGCTGAAAATTCAAACACCGAGCCACATATGCAACAATGTCCTTCTTCATTCTCCTCCACCAATAATGTTGTCCCAAGTCTTGATACATCTTAGCGGCGCCCGGGTGAATAGAGTATCGGGAACTATGGGCCTCCTCTAAAATCAACTCTCGGAGCCTATACACATTAGGCACACAAACTCGACCCTGTAGCTTCAAAACTCCATCATCTCCTAAGGTAACCTGCTTGGATCCTCCATGCTACACCATGTCTCTAAGGACACACAAATGAGGATCATCATACTGCCGATCTCGAATAAGCTCCAATAATGAAGAACGAGCGACGGTGCAAGCTAACACATGGCGCCTCTCATGAAGACAAGGCCAGCGAAACAATTCCACTTCATATTTAAGCAATTAAAATAATAAGTATTATGTCTTTAACATGATAAAATTGCAAAATAAGCATTAAACAGTACAATTTGCGGAAATAAAACCAACACAGCCCGATATCGGGGTATCACCAATCATGAGCATCTATCAATATACTATAAGTCTGAAGAGTCTACTCAAATTATTACAGAACACTAATAAGAGAAAAGAAATGAGATAGGGGGAGAAACATGAGGCTGCGAACGTCGAGCAGCTACCTCGTGAACTCCGGAATCTGCTGGAAGCTCTCAACCCTCATCAGCAGGACCTGAAGCACCTGAATCTGCACATGGGATGTAGGGAGTAAAGTGAGTACTCCAACTCAGTGAGTAATAATAATAAATGCAGACTAAGTAATAAGAAAGCACGTAAAGGCACTTCAACAAGCTATAAAGAAGTAGTAAAAGCCAGTAAAAGCAATGAAACAGTGAAAAATAGGTAAAGTCACTTTTAGTTCAGTTAAAACATCTTTGGAATGCCTTTTAATAGTTAAGAAAGTAAGTGACAGGCACTTAGGAAAGATAAACACATAAAAAACTGCCCCTCAGGCACAATACCAATAGAACCAGCCCCTCGGGCTATATCTCACATCACAATGGGTACCCGCACTCACTGGGGGTGTGCAGACTCCTAGAGGGGCCCCTTACGGCCCAAGCGCAATATCAAGCTATCTCGTGGCATGATCACATAGGCTCTCGACCTCATATCAACAGTGGCGTACAAATCTCAGGCCCTCATCCTCACAATCATAATCAGGTGTTTCCTCACAACATAGGCCCTCGGCCTTACTCAGTCAAAATTCTCACAAGCCACTCAGGCAATAGTAAAACATGAGGCTCAACCCAAAATATCATTTAAAATATCATTTTAAGTATTAAAGCAGAGTAGACATGGATGAGTTATGAAACTAGTAGAATATAGCATGACTGAGTACAAGTATAAAGTCAAAACAGTGAGGAAATATCAGTAAAATTCCCTAAGGGTCCAAATAGTTGGCACGGGGCCCAAATATGGCATTCAGCCCAAAACATGATGATAGCAAATAGTTTTCAGTCAAATACGCGGTAAAACAGTCACTCGGGATGGACTAAGTCACGATACCAATGGTGCACGACCCCACGGTCGTCATCAAGCATGTGCGTCACCTCAATATAACACCAGGATGTGCAAGCCAGGGTTTCATAACCTCAGGAAAACATTTACAATCATTAGTCACTTTAATCTGGTCCAAACTCTAGCCCGTGATGCCTTTGCCCCTCGAATCGGCCTCAACTCGTGTCAAATCTATCAAAAATCAGAATCACGATGTCAATATATGCTAACGGAATGAAGCCCATGCGAAAATACTCAATTTACGACATAAATCATGAAATTACCAAAACCCGACCACCGGGTCCACATCTCGGAATTCGATAAAATTCACATCAATAGATTCCTTATCTCCCCACGAGTTCATACATATCAAAAGTACCAAAATTCGACCATAAATGATCCCTCAAATCCTCAAGTCTAGGTTGTCACGACCCAAACTGAAGGGCCATGACTAGCACCCGACCACACTTGCCGAGCACCAACGTACATTTCATCTAACCTTCATTATTATCTTTTAAGGCTAAAGAGATCAATATAAATGGTAGACCTAGATCATGGACAACCAGCAATAAAATATGACGACATGAACATACATAGCAGGGGATGACCAGACAATCAAAAAACCACATATAAGGTATGAGCTACCATGCTACTATGAAAGACTATACAACAAAAACTAGCCGACAAGGCATACCAAACTATACATGAGCCGACACCTGTCTATGAGCCTCTAAAAGAACATAAGTGTTGCAACATAGCCGGAACAGGGCCCCGACATACCCATAATGTCTATAACAAAAATTGCATACCAAGACCAAGGCAAGTCCGGAGAAGGGATCTCGCCAATCACCGCTGAACTGGACAGTCTACTGTGGTGGGGGAGCTGCACCTGTCTGTCTATCAGGACCTGCAGCACGACATGCAGCGTCCACAAAAAAAAAGGACGTCAGTACGAATAAAGTACTGAGTATGTAAGGCAAGGAACCATAAATACGATCAGTAATGTAAGCAAGGATAAAGAATATACCACCTGTAACATCTTAGTACCTCTGAGGGCTACTTACATGAAATGCATGATACATATGTATAAATACATAAACCTTTAAAGCATTCGCCTCTGTGGGCATCATCATCATCATATCGTACCCGGCCATAATAGGCTCGGTAGAATCGTACCCGGCCACGTGGAGCTCGGTAAAACCCAACTGATCAGTGGTTGCACAATAGGTGCCGTACCCGGCCAACTATAGCGTGGCTCGGTAGAGTAAAATAGATACATATATATAATGCATGCTCGACTCACGGAATCACATTCTAAACCTTTCGGAGTGACGTAAGGTCGGTATCCTCTGTACGCGTTATTAGGACTAACTCTTCACTATGAACCTTATAAGATTTAGGAAGTACGAACAACATTGATAACATAAGAATAAGAGAAGCAACATTAACATCAATCGTTCCATAAGAGGGAAAACAATGTAAGTACTGCTAGCTTCTAAGAGTAGAGTATCTTGGAAGCTCGTTCATTACATTATGTACAATCGGAGTCGTGCAAAAGAAGGAAAGGGATAGCCTCACATACCTTGTATATACTTTCCCAATCTCAAGCTATGCAATTGTCAAAACTCCTTAGTCTACAATAAGAGAAACGATACTATCGTTATCATTTAAGCGTCATAACTATTATGTATCGACCACAACCTATTTTACGATGAAACGGACAGCACCTCCCCTATATATATATGACCTCACACCATTCAAAATAGTCACCAAACAGACCAAACAACATCAATAATAAACATATTGAGCCTCCCAATATAGTCCACACACAGCCTAATCACTCCATACATACGACGACCACCATAGTCGTGTCAAACAATCTGGATATGTTACGAATAACTATCAGCCCATAACCCTACATATATATGGTGTTTCCCCACACCCTTCCTCCTCCAAAACTCCACAATATAGTAGTAAAATACGCAGCCCAACAACAACGCAAAACAGTCCACAAAACAATAACATTACTACCAAACCTTTCGATATATATCTCACAAGTTCTAGCTTCAATGGCTTAGCCGCAACTTGGATAACCTTAAATACATATAGAGTAAGAGGTTCCTTACCTTTATACAGAAAGAACAACTCCAATTTGACCTTAAATTTCTATGAAATATCCCTCCAATGCTGCCACACAACAAAAAAAACGAAACTAGCGATCAATTAGTGTTTTTCAGCACTAGAATCACTTTAGAAGGCTTGAAATCACCTAGGATTGATATTAAGAACATGAGGGAGTATTTAAAGAACATAAACCCTTTAAAACAACCTCCCACACGGGCTGGAACGACACAAAAATGAGCAACAACAAGAAGAACAAGAGACTTACTAGCGCCACGGAATTCCCGACACTTGATTTGTGTTGTTTGCCCTTTCTTTGGGTCTTGAATCTTGAGAGAACCTTGAGAGGATGTTCCTAGGGTTCTAAGGTCTGAAAATAGTGAAAAGAAATGACTTAAAACGGGTTGTAGTCATCCTATATAGGTCCAAATATCTTAAACCGACTTAGTGGGCCCCATAGAGAGGTGCTTGGCGCAGTCTCGCGAAAACGCGAATATCTCTCTACTCCGAGATTGTATCGATGAACGGTTTAATGCGTTGGAAACTAGACTCATAGATCTTTAATTTGGTGGGTAGATCACCCCGTAATTCCTTGTAAATTTTGAGAAAAGATTAGAAACATTTGACCTAATGTTTAAGTAAAATTATGAACCTAAGTTGCGACAACTTTTGTCGACTTTTGTTTCATAACTTGTTTGACTTCAAGACTTATGATACGGATATTATATGATTAAAATACCTTAATAAATGACCTCTTGAGTGTATTAAGCACCGCTAGATTACCTGAAAATACGAGTTACAACATCCTTGATTCGTTTAACTTCTACTGGTTAATCACCCTTATACACTCTTGTATCACTTAAGACCAATAGGATTGACTTCTTATCATCTCAAAGATAATTCCTTCTTGGATTTATGTTAACTAATATATGGCATGAACTAACACATGTGGATATGGGTTGTAACATAGGTCTCCAATATCAAGCCCTAGTTTCCCAAATTTTAACCCTTAAATTCCATTAGTTACAGCTATAATCCGTGAAATAATACCATAGGAACGAGTTTTAGGTCCAAAATCTTTACCTCAATGAAATCCCCTTGAAATCCTTCTTCAAATCGCCCAAAAAGTTCCAAAACTCGACTTAGAAATGGTGGAATAACTCACAAATCGCGAAGGAAATCATTTATAACTTCTTGCCCAGACATTTCTTATCTGCGGCCCCTTCTACCGCTTCTGCGGTATCGCATTTGCGGTACCGCTTTTGCGGTCCTTGAGCCGCTTCCGCGGTTTTTACTTATGCCACTCAGACTTCGCATCTGCGATGCATAACCCGCACCTGCGCCACCGCAAGTGCAGTTCCTCTACCGCTTCTGCGGTTCCTACCAACCTTCCACTTGGCCGAATCTGCGGCTCCCTTTTTGCTTCTGTGAGACCGCACCTGCAGTCCCCTAACCGCATGTGCGGTTATGACGGAAGCTACATCTTTTGTTCTCAGCTTGCGGACTTGCCGATCTAATATCGCCACTGGCACTTCTTCATATGATAGGTCCTCTGTAACTTGTACATCTTTGATAGGGACGACTCGAGAAGGGTCTCCAATACATTTTCTCAACATAGATACATGGAATACCGGGTGAACAAATTCCAATTCGGATGGCAATTCTAACTCATAAGCAACCTGTCCAATCCGTCGAAGAATTTTATACGGCCCGATATACCTTGGACTCAGCTTACCTTTCTTCCCAAAATGCATAATACCCTTCATTGGTGAGATCCTCAGGAAAACCCAATCACCAACCTCAAACTCTAGATCACGACGTCAGACATCAGAATAAGATTTTTGCCTGCTTTGTGCCGTCCTCAATCGCTCCTGTATCACTTTCACCTTCTCAATAGCTTGGTGAATCAAATCTGGCCCATATAATTCTGTTTCACCGACTTCGAACCATCTAACTGGTGATCTACATCTCCTCCCGTATAGTGCCTCATATGGGGCCATTTTAATACTGGAATGGTAGCTATTGTTATAGGCGAATTCTATGAGTGGAAGATGATCATCCCAATTCCCCTTAAAATCTAGAACACATGCTTGTAGCATATCTTCCAGTGTCTGAATGGTACGTTCAGCCTGTCCGTCAGTCTGCGGATGAAATGCAGTGCTGAGATTTACCTGTGTGCCTAAACCCTTCTGGAAAGACCTCCAAAAGTTAGCCGTAAATTGAGCTCCTCGGTCTGATATAATAGATATGGGCACACCATGAAGCCTAACAATCTCCTTGATATACAACTTCGCATAATCTTCAGCCGTGTAAGTTGTCTTTACTGGCAGAAAATGGGCACATTTTGTAAGTCGATCAATTATCACCCAGATGGAGTCAAACTTATGATAAGAGCGAGGTAATCTAATAATGAAGTCCATATTAATCACCTCCCACTTCCAGGTCGGAATCTCTATATTTTGAAGCAATCCACCTGGTTTCTGATGTTCTATCTTTACTTGTTGACAATTGGGACACTGGGCTACAAATTCTGCAATAGACTTCTTCATATTATCCCACCAATACTGCTCCTTGATATCATGATACATCTTTGTCGAGCCGGGATGGATGGAATATCGGGATTGATGAATCTCATTCATAATCTTCTCTCGCAACCCTGCCACATTAGGCACACACAATCGGCTCTGGTATCTCAGTGCCCCATCTTTTCCGATCCCAAAAGCCATACTTTTACACTGTTGAATGCTTTCTCTTAATCGTACTAAGATAGGATCTTCATATTGTCGTGCTTTTACCTCGGCTACCAAAGATGATTCTGATGTATTCTGTACAGTAACACCTCCATCATCAGAGTCTAACAATCTGATTCTCATATTGGCTAGCTTATGAAGCTCTTTAATCAACCCCCATCTACCTGTCTCAATATGTACTAAGCTTCCCATTGATTTACGGCTGAGAGCATCTGCCACAACATTGGCTTTACCGGGATGATACAATATCTCGACGTCGTAGTCTTTCAATAATTCAAGCCACCTACGCTGCCTCAAATTCAACTCTTTCTGCTTGAAGATGTATTGTAAACTCTTGTGATCTGTGTAGATGTCAACATGGACGCCGTATAAGTAGTGCCGCCATATCTTCAAAGCATATATTACTACAGCCAATTCCAAATCATGGGTTGGATAATTCTTTTCATGCTTCTTCAATTGTCTTGATGCATAAGCAATCACATTCCCATGCTGCATCAATACGCACCCCAAACCTATACCTGAGGCATCACAATATACCACATAACCTTCTGTTCCTTCAGGAAGAGTTAGCACTGGTGCAGATGTCAATCGATTCTTCAACTCCTGAAAACTACGTTCACAAGTGTCAGACCACTGGAATTTGGTAGCTTTTTGTGTTAACTTAGTCAAGGGTGATGATATAGAGGAAAATCCTTCTACAAACCGCCTATAATATCCTGCTAGCCCTAGGAAGCTGCGGACTTCTGATGGTGTTGTAGGTCTCGGCCAATTCTTTACTGCATCGATCTTCTGAGTGTCGACACTAATACCCTCATCAGATATCACATGGCCAAGGAATGCTACTAAGTTCAGCCAGAATTCACATTTGGAGAGCTTAGCATATAACTTACGATCCTGAAGCGTCTGTAATACTATCCGCAAGTGGCCTGCATGTTCCACCTCCGAACGAGAATACACTATAATGTCATCAATGAATACAATCACGAACACATCAAGATAGGGCCTGAATATAGTATTCATGAGATCCATAAAAGCTGCTGGGGCATTTGTTAGCCCGAACGACATCACCAAGAACTCAAAGTGCCCATATCTTGTCCGGAAGGCCGTCTTTGGAATATCCTTCTCCCTAACCCTCACCTGATGATACCCTGAACGTAAATCAATCTTAGAGAAATACTTGGCACCCTGGAGTTGGTCAAACAGGTCATCAATTCTTGGAAGTGGATACTTGTTCTTTATAGTAGACTTATTCAACTGTCGATAGTCGATACACATCCGTAACGACCCGTCTTTCTTCCGCACGAATAGGACTGGTGCACCCCAAGGTGAAGTGCTAGGCCTAATAAAGCCCTTATCCAGCAAGTCCTTCAACTGCACCTTCAACTCTCGCAACTCTGCCGGGGCCATTCTGTATGGAGGAATAGAGATCGGTTGAGTGTCAGGCAACACATCAATGCTAAACTCAATCTCCCTTTCAGGAGGAAGGCCCGGGAGTTCATCTGGGAAAACATCTGGGAATTCGTTAACCACAGGGATTGATTGTAAAGTAGGCGGTTTCGCCTCCGCATCCCTAACGCGAACGAGATGATAAATGTAACCTTTTGAGATCATTTTCCTTGCCTTAAGATAGGAAATAAACCTACCTTTCGGTGTAGCAATGTTCCCTTTCTATTCAATGACGGGTTCACCCGGAAATTGGAACCTAACCATCTTCGTACGACAGTCAACATTTGCATAGCATGAGGCCAACCAGTCCATTCCCATTATCACATCAAAATCAACCATTTCTAACTCAAATAAATTTGCCGAGGTTTGACGACTACAAATCATCACAGTGCAACCTCTATATACCCTTCTAGCAATCACAGAATCTCCTATCGGAGTAGATACCGCAAGGGGTTTACTTATCAATTCAGGTTCAATGCCAAACTTATTAGCCACAAAGGGTGTAACATATGATAATGTAGATCCCGGATCAATCAGCGCATATACATCATAAGAAAACACAGATATAATACCTGTAACAACATCTGGAGACGACTCGAGATCCTGTCGACCTACTAGAGCATAGGTTCGATTTTGAGCACCACTCGAACTCGGCACTGCACCTCTACCCCTACCACGACCTGTCGACTGCTGAAAACCCCGTGCTGGAGGTCGAACTGATGAGGAAGAACCAGACACAGATCCAGTCGGCTGAGCCATACCATCACCTCCTCTATTAGGACAATCCCGCATCATATGGCCAGGCTGCCCGCACGAATAGCATGCATCAGAACCTCGACGACACAGTCCAAAGTGGGCCTTGCCGCACTGATCACAATGTGGTGTTGGGGGTCTCATCTGACTAGTATCCCTGTGATGTTGCGAGCCAGATGCCCGCGAACTCTGACCTGGACCAGAATAGGATCGATCATATCGAGGCCTCTGAAACTGTGGAGGAGCACTAGCTACAGGTGGCGCCGAACTCCTCGAAAACTGTGGCCTGATGCGGCCTCTGAAGTCATAAGAATACCCTGCAAATCTTGCCCTCTTATGCTGGCCTCTATCCTGCTCCCTAACTGCCCTCTGCTGGCGCTTACGATCCTCTAGGGTCTGGGCATAAGCTTGAATACGGGAAATATCCATGCCCTCCACCAAGGAGGCTGTCGTACACTCATTTATTAGATGTGGTCCCAACCCATTCACGAACATATGCACCTTATCACTCATCTCGGCCACCATATGGGGAGCATACCTTGCCAAAGAATCAAACTGCATACTGTACTCTCGCACACTCATATTACCTTGTCTAAGGTTCAAGAACTTATCAGCTCTAGCTCGTCGTATCTCAACTGGCAAGTAGTGACGAAGAAAGGCCTCAGAAAATTCCTTCCACACAGCTGGAGGAGGGTTCGGACCCCTGGATCTCTCCCAACTATCATACCAGAGAACTGCTAAATCCCGTAGCCGATAAGAAGCCAACTCTACTGCCTCTGTATCACTAACATGCATAACCCGAAGTGTACGATGAACCTGGTCAATAAAAGTCTGTGGGTCCTCCTTGGGGTCTGATCCGGTAAACACTGGAGGGTCTAAATTAATAAAATCACGAACTCTTGTACTAACTGGTTTCTCAGCAGCACCTGTATTCTGCCTCTGAGCCTGAGCAGCTACCAAGCTAGTCAATAACTGCAAAGCACTCTGCATATCCTGGTCTGGAGTACCAGACGGAGGAACTGGAGGCGCTGGGTGCCTTCTAATATCCTCTGGAGGAGATGGAGTAGATGAGGTATGAGAGGGCATCTCACTTTGAGCCTCACTTTGTCCTGCTCTGACTTGGGGCACCTGACTGGTACCCTCTCCCGCTGCTGTATCAAGCCGTCTACTAATCGTTTGCTTCCTAGTCGAAGGCATCACTGAAAAAAACAAGGTGAATATTAGAGACAAACACTTACGACTCAACTCTACGCACGATCTAGATTCAGGAAGAAGGTAACAACCCTAGATGTCATGTAGCCTCCTGATTATAAATGTGGCGCGCTACACATCCATAATCAAGACTCTACTAGACACGGCTCATAGACAACCCCTAGGACAGACTTGCTCTAATACCAAGTTTGTCACGACCCAAACTGAAGGGCCATGACTAGCACCCGACCACACTTGCCGAGCACCAACGTACATTTCATCTAACCTTCATTATTATCTTTTAAGGCTAAAGAGATCAATATAAATGGTAGACCTAGATCATGGACAACCAGCAATAAAATATGACGACATGAACATACATAGCAGGGGATGACCAGACAATCAAAAAACCACATATAAGGTATGAGCTACCATGCTACTATGAAAGACTATACAACAAAAACTAGCCGACAAGGCATACCAAACTATACATGAGCCGACACCTGTCTATGAGCCTCTAAAAGAACATAAGTGTTGCAACATAGCCGGAACAGGGCCCCGACATACCCATAATGTCTATAACAAAAATTGCATACCAAGACCAAGGCAAGTCCGGAGAAGGGATCTCGCCAATCACCGCTGAACTGGACAGTCTACTGTGGTGGGGGAGCTGCACCTGTCTGTCTATCAGGACCTGCAGCACGACATGCAGCGTCCACAAAAAAAAAAGGATGTCAGTACGAATAAAGTACTGAGTATGTAAGGCAAGGAACCATAAATACGATCAGTAATGTAAGCAAGGATAAAGAATATACCACCTGTAACATCTTAGTACCTCTGAGGGCTACTTACATGAAATGCATGATACATATGTATAAATACATAAACCTTTAAAGCATTCGCCTCTGTGGGCATCATCATCATCATATCGTACCCGGCCATAATAGGCTCGGTAGAATCGTACCCGGCCACGTGGAGCTCGGTAAAACCCAACTGATCAGTGGTTGCACAATAGGTGCCGTACCTGGCCAACTATAGCGTGGCTTGGTAGAGTAAAATAGATACATATATATAATGCATGCTCGACTCATGGAATCACATTCTAAACCTTTCGGAGTGACGTAAGGTCGGTATCCTCTGTACGCGTTATTAGGACTAACTCTTCACTATGAACCTTATAAGATTCAGGAAGTACGAACAACATTGATAACATAAGAATAAGAGAAGCAACATTAACATCAATCGTTCCATAAGAGGGAAAACAATGTAAGTACTGCTAGCTTCTAAGAGTAGAGTATCTTGGAAGCTCGTTCATTACATTATGTACAATCGGAGTCGTGCAAAAGAAGGAAAGGGATAGCCTCACATACCTTGTATATACTTCCCCAATCTCAATCTATGCAATTGTCAAAACTCCTTAGTCTACAATAAGAGAAACGATACTATCGTTATCATTTAAGCGTCATAACTATTATGTATCGACCACAACCTATTTTACGATGAAACGGACAGCACCTCCCCTATATATATATGACCTCACACCATTCAAAATAGTCACCAAACAGCCCAAACAACATCAATAATAAACATATTGAGCCTCCCAATATAGTCCACACACAGCCTAATCACTCCATACATACGACGACCACCATAGTCGTGTCAAACAATCTGAAAATGTTATGAATAACTATCAGCCCATAACCCTACATATATATGGTGTTTCCCCACACCCTTACTCCTCCAAAACTCCACAAGATAGTAGTAAAATACGCAGCCCAACAACAATGCAAAACAGTCCACAAAACAATAACATTACTACCAAACCTTTCGATATATATCTCACAAGTTCTAGCTTCAATGGCTTAGCCGCAACTTGGATAATCTTAAATACATATAGAGTAAGAGGTTCCTTACCTTTATACAGAAAGAACAACTCCAATTTGACCTTAAATTTCCATGAAATATCCCTCCAATGCTGCCACACAACAAAAAAAACGAAACTAGCGATCAATTAGTGTTTTTCAGCACTACAATCACTTTAGAAGGCTTGAAATCACCTAGGATTGATATTAAGAACATGAGAGAGTATTTACAGAACATAAACCCTTTAAAACAACCTCCCACACGGGCTGGAACGACACAAAAATGAGCAACAACAAGAAGAACAAGAGACTTACTAGCGCCACGGAATTCCCGACACTTGATTTGTGTTGTTTGCCCTTTTTTGGGTCTTGAATCTTGAGAGAACCTTGAGAGGATGTTCCTAGGGTTCTAAGGTCTGAAAATAGTGAAAAGAAATGACTTAAAACGGGTTGTAGTCATCCTATATAGGTCCAAATATCTTAAACCGACTTAGTGGGCCCCATAGAGAGGTGCTTGGCGCAGTCTTTCGAAAACGCGAATATCTCTCTACTCCGAGATTGTATCGATGAACGGTTTAATGCGTTGGAAACTAGACTCATAGATCTTTAATTTGGTGGGTAGATAACCCCGTAATTCCTTGTAAATTTTGAGAAAAGATTAGAAACATTTGACCTAATGTTTAAGTAAAATTATGAACCTAAGTTGCGACAACTTTTGTCGACTTTTGTTTCATAACTTGTTTGACTTCAAGACTTATGATACGGATATTATATGATTAAAATACCTTAATAAATGACCTCTTGAGTGTATTAAGCACCGCTAGATTACCTGAAAATACGAGTTACAACATCCTTGATTCGTTTAACTTCTACTGGTTAATCACCCTTATACACTCTTGTATCACTTAAGACCAATAGGATTGACTTCTTATCATCTCAAAGATAATTCCTTCTTGGATTTATGTTAACTAATATATGGCATGAACTAACACATGTGGATATGGGTTGTAACATAGGTCTCCAATATCAAGCCCTAGTTTCCCAAATTTTAACCCTTAAATTCCATTAGTTACAGCTATAATCCGTGAAATAATACCATAGGAACGAGTTTTAGGTCCAAAATCTTTACCTCAATGAAATCCCCTTGAAATCCTTCTTTAAATCGCCCAAAAAGTTCCAAAATCCGACTTAGAAATGGTGGAATAACTCACAAATCGCGAAGGAAATCATTTATAACTTCTTGCCCAGACATTTCTTATCTGCGGCCCCTTCTACCGCTTCTGCGGTATCGCATTTGCGGTACCGCTTTTGCGGTCCTTGAGCCGCTTCCGCGGTTTTCACTTATGCCACTCAGACTTCGCATCTACGATGCATAACCCGCACCTGCGCCACCGCAAGTGCAGTTCCTCTACCGCTTCTGCGGTTCCTACCAACCTTCCACTTGGCCGAATCTGCGGCTCCCTTTTCGCTTCTGCGAGACCGCACCTGCAGTCCCCTAACCGCATGTGCGGTTATGACAGCAATTCCAACACTTCAGCTGCCAAACCAAATTTCCAAACTCGCTGCCAACCATCCGAATTCACCCTGAGGCCCCCGGGACCTGAACCAAAGGCACAAACACATCATATACCACTACTCAAACTTATACCAATATTCAAAACACCTCAAACGATATCGAATCAATCAAATCATATTGGATTCAAGCCTAAGTTTCAAAAATCTTCCGAATTACGCTTTTGATCAAAAAGTATACCAAACCACGTCCAATGACCTGAAATTTTGTACACACATCCCAAATGACCCAACGGAACTACTGCAACTCCCGAAATTCCAATCCCACCCCTATATAAAAATCTGACCTACTAACTGGAAAATGCCAAAAATTCAATTTCGCCAATTCATGCCTAAATCTACTCCGGACCTCCAAAACACATTTCGATCACGCTCCTAAGTCCCAAATCACCTCCCAAAGCTATCTGAACCATCAGAACTCACATCTGAGCCCTCTAACACATAAGTCAACATCTGGTTGACTTTTCCAACTTAAGCTTTCTCAAAATAGACTAAGTGTCTCAAACCTTCTCAAAACCTTTCCGAACCCGAGCCAACCAACCCGATCACATATAGAACCGATAAACAAAGCAATAAGAAGCAGAAATGGGGGAAACAAAGCGATAACTCATGAGACGACTAGCCGGTTCGTCACATCCTCCCCCTCTTAAACAAATGTTCGTCCTCGAACGAGTCAAGAAATATACCTGAAGTCTCAAACAGGTGAGGATATCTTCTCCGCATCTCCTATACAAAGCCTTATAGGGAGCCATATGAATACTCGACTGGTAGCTGTTGTTATAAGCAAACTCTGCAAGCGGTAGAAACTGATCCCATGACCCTCCGAAATCAATGACACAAGCACACAACATGTCCTCCAATATCTGAATAGTGCGCTCAGACTGTCCGTCTATCTGAGGGTGAAAAGCTATGCTCAATTCAACCTGAGTACCTAACCATCGCTGCACAGACCTCCAAAACCGCGAAGTAAACTAAGTGCCCCTATCTAAAATGATGGAAACTGGGACACCATGCAAACAAACAAACTCTCGGATATAGATCTCTGCCAACCGCTATGAAGAATAGGTAGTACACATAGGAATGAAGAGCACAAACTTGGTCAGCCGATCCACAATCACCCAAATAGCACCGAACTTCTTCAAAGTCCGTGGGAGCCCAACTACAAAGTCCATGGTGATCCTCTCCCACTTCCCTCCGAAATATCCATCTTCTTAAGCAAGCCACCCGGTCTCTGATGCTCATATTTCACCTGCTGACAATTGAGACACCGAACTACAAATCCCACAATGTCCTTCTTCATTCTCCTCCACCAATAATGCTGTCTCAGATCCTGATACATCTTCGCGGCACTCGGATGAATGGAATACCGCGAGTTATAGGCCTCCTCTAGAATCAACTCCCGAAGCCCATCCACATTGGGCACACAAATCCGGCCCTGAATCCTCAACACCCCATCATGACCAATAGTCACATCTCTGGCATCATCGTGCTGAACTCTGTCCTTAAGGACAAACAAATGCGGATCATCATACTGGAACTCTCTCATGCGATCATATAAGGAAGACCAAGAAACCACACAAGCTAATACCCGGTTGGGCTCCAAAATATCTAACCTTACGATCCGATTGGCCAAGGCCTGAACATCAGCTACAAGAGGTCTCTCCACGACTGGAATATATGCCAAACTCCCCATACTCACCGCTTTTCGGCTCAAAGCATCGGCCACCATATTGGCCTTCCCTAGATGGTACAATATTGTGATATCATAATCCTTTAGCAACTCCAACCATCTCCGTTGCCTCAAATTGAGATCCTTCTACTTGAACAAGTGCTGGAGTCTACGATGATCAGTAAACACCTCACAAGACACACCATACAAATAATGCCTCCAAATCATCAATACGTGAACAATGGCAGCCAACTCCAAATCATGAACGAGGTAGTTTTTCTCATGGGGCTTCTATTGATGAGAAGCATAAGCAATAACTCTACCTTCCTGCATCAATACACACCTAATACCAACTCTCTAAGCATCACAATACATGATATATGAACCTGAAGCTGATGGCAAAACTAACACCGGAGCTGTGGTCAAGGCTGTCTTAAGCTTCTTAAAGCTCTCTTCACACTCATCCGACCATACAAATGAAGCACCCTTCTGATTCAACTTGGTCAAGGGCAATGTGATAGATGAGAATTCCTGAACAAACCGGCGATAATAACCCACCAAACCAAGAAAGCTGCGAATCTCTGTGGTTGAGGACAGTCTAGGCCAACTCTGAACTACCTCTATCTTCTTTGTATCAACCTGAATACCCTTGCTGGACACCATGTGCCCCAAGAAAGCCACGAAATTGAGCCAAAGCTCACATTTGGAGAATTTTGCATAAATCTTCTCCTCCCTCAATCTCTGCAACACAACTCTCAAATGCTCTGCCTTCTCCTCCTGATTACGCGGATACACCAGAATATCATCAATAAAGACTATGACAAACGAGTCGAGATAAGGCTGGAACATACTGTTCATCAAATGCATGAATGCTACTGGGCCATTGGTCACCCAAAAGACATCACCAAGAACTCATAATGACCATATCGGGTCCTGAAAGCCGCCTTAAGAATATCCGAGTCCCTGATCTTCAATTGGTGATAAACTGAATGGACATCAATCTTGGAAAACACTCTCACTCCCTGAAGTTGGTCGAATAAATCATCAATGCGAGGCAAAGGATACTTGTTAATAACAGTCACTTTGTTCAACTGCCTATAATCAATGAACATTCTCATAGTGCCAACCTTCTTCTTCACAAATAGAACTGGTGTACCCCAAGGCAACACACTAGGCCAAATGAACCCCTTATCAAGGAGTTCCTGAAGTTGATCCTTTAACTCCTTCAACTCCGCTGGTGCCATACGATACGGTAGAATACAGAAGGGCTGAGTGCCCGACACTAGGTCAATACCAAAATCAATATCCCTGTCCGGTGGCATGCCCGACAGGTCTGTAGGAAATATATTGGGGAACTCCCTCACAACTGGAACAGAATCAATACTAGGAGTCTCTACACCGACATCCCTCACAAAGGCTAGATATGAAAGACAACCCTTCCCAACCATACGCTGAGCCTTAAAGTATGAGATTACCCTACTGGGGACATAATCAGTCAAACCTCGCCACTCAATTCGTGGCACACCCAGTATAACCAATATGACTGTCTTGGCATGACAATCCAGAATAGCACGACATAGAGATAGTCAATCCATGCCCAAAATGACATCAAAATCCACCATACACAATAATAAAAGATCCACTCGGGTCTCCAGACCCCCAATAGTCACCACACACGACCGGTACACACAATCTACAATAACAGTATCGCCCACCGGGGTAGATACATGAACAGGTGAAACAAGAGACTCACGGGGTGTCCCAAATAACGAGCAAAGTATGATGACACATAAGAAAAGGTAGAACCGGGGACAAATAATACAGAAGCACCTCTGCGGCATACTAAGACAATACCTGTATTAACAACATCATAAGCCATAACATCAGGTCTAGCTGGAAGTGCATAGAATTGAGCCTGACCGCCACCTGATCGACCTCCCCCTCTAGGGCAACCCCTAGCTGACTGACCTCCACCCCTAGCTGGCTGGGCGGGTGGTGGTGAAGTAACTGGTGCTGAAGCCGATGACTGACTCCTTTGCTGGGGTGAACCCGCAAGATGACGAGGACACTACTTCCACATATGACCCATCTATCCACACTCATAGCAACTCTCGGGTGCTAGAGAGGGGGACTAAAGGGAACCCCATAGACTGGAATGACTAGTAGATCACCGGGCATAGAAAAGCCCTGAACTAATAGAGCACGGGATGAACTCTTAGCTGGAAGGTCAATAAGTGATGACTGGCGCTGATAAGAACTGTGAGAACCATGGCCCGATGATGCCCCACGATAACCTGGGCGAGCTCGCTAAGCATGACTGAATGGATGCCCTCTGCTATGCTGAAACTGACCTTTCGAATGAGCACCACTATAACTACCAGATCCTCGAGGCCTTTTGGCCTTCCTCTCCTCTCACTCCTGGCGACGAACTGACTCAATCTCACAAGCAATGTCTACAACCTCCTCAAAAGTAGCACCACCCTCTCTCTCGTCATAAGAATGCGAAGCTGTAAGTGAGGCCATCAACAAACCTCCTAATCCTCTCTCTCTTTGTCGAAACCAACCAAATCGCATGACGAGCTAACTCAGAGAACCTCATCTCATACTGCGTCACAGTCATCTCTCCCTGACGCAACCACTCCAATTGCCTGCATAGCTCCTCCCTGCGAGACTGTGGCACATACTTCTCTAGAAAGAGAATGAAGAACTGCTGCCAGGTAATGGGTGCTGCACTAACATACCTATACCTCTCAAAAGCCTCCCACCAAGTGAAGGTAGCTCTAGAAAACTGATAAGTAGTGAAAGTGACCTTGCTGGTCTCTAGAATACCCACTGTACGAAGCATCCTCTAACACTTATCCAAGAAAACCTGGGCATCCTCGCCCTCTGCACCACTGAAGGTTGGAGGCTGAAGTCTACCAAACCTCTCCAACCTACGCTGCTCGTCCTCTGGCATGGTAGGAACTACATAGTCTTGAGCAGCTGCAACCGGCTAGGCTGGATGCACCCTTGGTATCTGAAGTCCCTGCACAACCTACTCAGGTGTGCAAGCGACTGGAGTCTGAGTGCCTCCCCCGGCCTTAGAAGTAGCTGCAGCTGTAGTAACTGAGACCGCCTGAGCTAGGCTAGTGCAAACTGATAGAATCTGAACCAAGGCCTCCTGAAGACCCGGAATCACAATGGGCACAGCTGGTGCCTGAGATGGTGCTGCTGAAGCGTCCACCACTGGGACCTGATCTTAAACTGGGGCGGCTGGTGGAGCTGCAAGTGCTGCCCTAGTTGCTGTGCGGGCCATACCCTTGCCCTTACCGCGACCACGATTGTGTCCTCGACCTCTAGTGGCCACAGCTGGTGGTACTGGTGGTCGTCCATCCTGACCGGTAGCGCATGTCCTCACCATCTGTGAGAGAATAAAATAATAGAAGTTTAGTACTCGTATCAACAGATTCGCACGACAAGAATGTCAAGAATAAGAAGTTTTTCCTAAAGGTTCTACAACCTCTCGAGGATAAATACAAACATCTCCGTAGCGATCTGCGAGACTCTACTAAACCTGCTCATGACTCGTGAGACATATGTAACCTAGGCTTTGATACCAACTTGTCACGACCCTAAACCCGGACCCGATCGTGATAGCGCCTCTCATGAAGACAAGGCCAACCGACACATTCCCACTTCATTTTAAGCAATTAAAGTAATAAGTATTAAGTCATTAACATGATAAAATCCCAAAATAAGCAGCGAACAATACAATTTGTGAAAATAAAATCAACACAACCCGACATCGGGGTGTCACTAGTAATGAGCATCTATCAATATACTACAAGTCTGAAGAGTCTAATAAAATTATTACAGAACACTAATAAGAGAAAAAAATGAGATAGGGGAAGAAGCACGGGGCTGCGAAAGCTGAGCAGCTACCTCGTGAACTCCGAAATTTGCTGGAAGCTCTCAACCCTCGCCAGCAGGACCTGAAGCACCTAAAGCTATACACGGGGTGCAGGGAGTAAAGTGAATACTCCAACTCAGTGAGTAATAATAATAAATGTAGACTGAGTAATAAGAAAGCACGTAAAGGCACTTCAATAGGCTATAAAGAAGCAGTAAAAGCCAGTAAAAGCAATAAAACAGTGAAAATAGGTAAAGTCACTTTTAGTTCAGTTAAAACTTATTTGGAATGCCTTTTAACAGTCAAGCAACTAAGTGACAGACAATTAGGAAAGATAAACACATAAAGAACTGCCCATCGGGCACAATACCAACAGAACCAGCCCCTCGGGCAACACATGGAACAGTACCAGCCCATCTGGCTATATCTCACATCATAATGGGTACCCGTGCTCACTGAGGGTGTGCAGACTCCTGGAAAGGCCCTTTACGACCCAAGCACAATATCAAGCCATATCGTGGCATAATCACATAGGCTCTCGGCCTCATATCAACAAGCCACCTCGTGGCGTACAAATCTCAAGCCCTCGGCCTCATAATCATAATCAGGTGTTTCCTCATAACATAGGCCCTCGGCCTTACTCAGTCAAAGTTCTCACAAGCCGCTCGGGCAACAGTAAAACATGAGGCTCAACCTAAAATATCATTTAAAATATCATTTTAAGTGTTAAAGCAGAGTAGACATGGCTGGGTTATGAATACAGTAGAATATAGCATGACTAAGTACAAGTATAAAGTCAAAACAGTGAGAAAATATCAGTAAAAATCCCCTAAGGGTCCAAATAGTTAGCACGAGGCCCAAATATAACATTCAGCCCAAAACATGATGATAGCAAATAGTTTTCAGCCAAATATGTGGTAAAACAGTCATTCATGATGGACTAAGTCACAATTTCCAACGGTGTACGACCCCACGCTCGTCATCTAGCGTGTGCAACACCTCAATATAGCACCACAATGTGCAAGCCGGGGTTTCATAACCTCAGGACAACATTTACAATCATTACTCACCTTAATCCGGTCCAAACTCTAGCTCGCAACGCCTTTGCCCCTCGAATCGGCCTTAACTCGCATCAAATCTATCCAAAATCAGAATCACAACGTCAAAATATACTAAGGGAATGAAGCCCATGCGATAATAATCAATTTACAATATAAATCCCGAAATTATGAAAGCTCGACCCCGGGCCCACGTTTCGTAATTCGATAAAATTCACATCAATAGATTCCTTATATCCCCATGAGTTCATACATATCAAATGTACCAAAATCCGACCACAAATGGTCCCTCAAATCCTCAAGTCTAGGTCTCCAATACCAAGCCCTTGTTTCCCCAAATTTAACCCTTAAATTCCATTAGTTACAGCTCTAATCCATGAAATAATACCATAGGAACGGGGTTTAGGTCCAAAATCCTTACCTCAATTAAATCCCCTTGAAATCCTTCTTCAAATCACCCAAAAAGCTCCAAAAACCGACTTAGAAATGGTGGAATAGCTCAAAAATCGCGAAGGAAATAATTTATACGTTCTGGCCCAGGCATTTCGCATTTGCGGCCCCTTCTACCGCTTCTGCGGTACCACTTTTACGGTCCTTGAACCGCTTCTGCGGTTTTCACTTAAGCCACTCAGACTCCGCATCTGCGATGCCTAACCCGCACCTGTACCACCGCAAGTGTGGTTCCTCTACCGCTTCTGCAGTTCCTGCCAACCTTCCACTTAGCCGCATCTGCGGCTCCCTTTTCGCTTCTATGAGACCGCACCTGCAGTCCCCTAGCAGCAAGTGCGGTTATGACAGCAATTCCAACACTTCAGCTGCCAAACCAAATTTGCAAATTCTCCGCCAACCATCCGAATTCACCCCAAGGCCCCCAGACCTCAACCAAAGGCACAAACACATCATATACCACTACTCAAACTCTTACCAATCTTCAAAACACCTCAAACGACATCGAATCAACCAAATCACATAGGATTCAAGCCTAAGTTTCAAAAATCTTCTGAATTACGCTTTTGATCAAAAAGTATACCAAACCACATCCGAATGACCTGAGATTTTGCACACATATCCCAAATGACCCAATGGAACTATTACAACTCCCGTAATTCCATTCCAACCCATATATCAAAATCTCACCTGCCAACCGAAAAACGCCAAAAATCCAATTTCGCCAATTCAAGCCTAAATCTACTCCGGACCTCCAAAACACAATCCGATCATGCTCCTAAGTCCCAAATCACCTCCCAAAGCTATCCGAACCATTAGAATTCACATCTGAGCCCTATAACACATAAGTCAGCATTCGGTTGACTTTTCCAACTTAAGCTTCCTCAAAAGAGACTAAGTGTCTCAAACCTTCTCAAAACCTTTCCGAACCCGAGCCAACCAACCCGATCACATATAGAACCGATAAATAAAGCAATAAGAAGCAGAAATGGGGGAAACAGAGTGATAATTCATGAGATGACTGGCCGGGTCGTCACATTAGGATATGAATTGGGCTTTTAGTTTATGAATTGAACTTTTAGGATATGAATTGGACTTTTAGTTTATGTATTGGAATTTTAGTTTATGAATTGGACTTGTAGTTTATAAATTATAATTTAAGGATATGAATTGAACTTTTAGGATATGAATTGGACTTTTAGTTTATGTATTGGAATTTTAGTTTATGAATTGAACTTGTAGTTTATAAATTATAATTTTAGGATATGCTTTGAACTTTTAATTTATGAATTGAACCTTTTGGATATGAATTGAAATTTTAGTATACGAATTGAACTTTTTGGATATGAATTGAACTTTTAATTTATGAATTGAACTTTTAGTTTATAAATTGAAAATTTAGGATATGAAATTAATTAACTAAAAAAAGATTAGGATTACTAAATTAATTTGTTCTTATTTTATTTGTATAGATGGAACATCGTACTTGGATATACAATAGGAATTATCCTAATCGACGAGGATTGCGAGAGGATTTTGTAGAAGGGGTTGATGAATTTATTAGACATGCAATGTCACTTCCACCATACCAATGTGAAGGAGTAATTAGGTGCCCTTGTGTTAGGTGCGACTATATGAAGTTTGGAAAACCGGAGGAAGTTAAGCTTCATCTTTATATAAGGGGTTTATAGCGAATTACTTTGTGTGGATTAATCATGGAGAGATCGATGGTAGCCATGGGATATTTCATAACATGGTTGTGGGTGAAAGTAGTAGGTTGGTGGAGAATACAAATCGTGATTCTAGAATTCATGATATGGTTGCGGATGCTTTTGAAATGCACTTAGGAGGTGAGCCCAATGAAAATGTTGAACAAACTCCTTATAGATTCCCCGGATACAGTATTACTCATAATTGGATGAAATAGAGTATATTTTGGGAGTTGCCTTATTGGAAGGATAATCTTCTCCGTAACAACCTTGATGTCATGCATATTGAGAAGAATTATTTTGATAATTTATTCAACATAGTGATGGATGTTAAAGGTAAGACAAAGGATAACTCGAAGGCTAGAATGGACTTATAAGAATATCGTAGGCGGTCTGAATTATACTTGCAGACAGAAAACATGGGAAGATATTCAAGCCCAAAGCAAGTTAATATTCAAGCCCAAAGCAAGTTACACATTCACTTTGGAAGAAATACGGCAAATTTGTGATTTGGTGACGAAATTGAAGATGCCTGAGTGTTATGCGTCGAATCTTGGAAAAGAAATTGATATGTAGGTTGAGCCATTTGAAAAGTCATGACTGTCATATTTTCATGAAGACCTTAGCGCTTATTGCATTTTGTGGTTTGCCTGAAAGAATATGAAAACCCATCAGAGAGATTAGTTTGTTTTTCAAACACTTGTGTTCTTCCACATTAAGGGAAGAAAACCTACTCCGGATGGATCAGAATATTCGTGTAACTTCTACTATGATGGAAAAGATATTTCCATGTGTTTTTTGATATGATGGAACACCTTCTGTCACACCTCCTTTCCCCCCCCCCCCCCGCGGGGGTGCAAGGAGTTTTTCCAATTAAAGGACAATCGAAACGGGATTTATTTATTTATTTCAGAGTCGCCACTTGGGAGATTTAGGGTGTCCCAAGTCACCTATTTTAATCCCGAATCGAGGAAAAGAATGACTCTGTATTACAGTCCGCGAACCAAAAATCCGGATAAGGAATTCTGTTAACCCGGGAGAAGGTGTTAGGCATTCCCGAGTTCCGTGGTTCTAGCACGGTCGCTCAACTGTCATATTCGGCTTGTTTATCTGATTTTATACAATTATGCGCTCATGTGCAAGTTTTAACTCTTTACCGCTTTTATCATTATATTTTTAAAAGAATGTGAACATCGTTTAAAAACATGTCTTTGGATTGCGTCACATAAAATGCACCCGCGATCCGGAACGTATTTTTATTCAATGTTTTGGGATTTGGATTTGGGTCGCATAAATGCGCACCCGTGTTTAAGAATGTATTATTATTAAAATCGTGCCTAAAGCGATTAGCGTATTATTATTTATGGGTAAGACCGTGGAATTCACTAAACAGTCCATCCCGAATTCTAAATACTTAATTAAACATTTATTGAGGGCCCCACAATTGGTGCATTTTATTGGGCAAGACTCATCTCATTTTTTTAAGGACAGTCCTAAAATGCCTACATTTTTCTATTGAAATTTGTCTCTACAAAATAAAAGAGAAAATATCTTAATTTATTTACATGTTATTTCCTAGTTACATTATACTAGGCATGTTCTCAGTTTGTCAAAATAAAAAAAAACATAACAATCTAATTTTAATCCTAGACCATTTACATGCTGAAATTAACCAATATTATTTAACTAAACAATATTTTTACCAAGTTCCTACTAGATGGCCTATTCGTTTGATTTTTGACTCGACGGAGTTACTACACCATTTATTTATTTTTAGGCAATATATGTAGATAGTTCATCTGTTAAGCTATCGTCGGATGTTCCACTATATGTATTAAATAGCTACATGATTCTGATTTTTGCAAGCTAAATAATTTGTACATACAAATAAAATTCAGAATATAATTAAAGCAAATTTAGAATTTCAACTCTTCATTTTTCGTATTCATGCTTCATATTTCGGATTACAATAACCAGTGTGTCAGTTGTGTACCTGATATTGGAAGCAAAAGAAAATGAAGATGAGAATCAGTAGCAGTAATAACAATACAGCACAACAACAACAGTCCAACAACAGTAACAACCCAGGAACAGAGTTTGCAAACCGATGGAGTAGTAATCCCAAAAACAAAAGCTTCAAGCTTTGATGAAACAACAACAATTAATGCTGATTTCAAACAGTGAAAGAAAGCAGGAGATTCTTTTTTAGTTCTTTTTGTTTGAAAGTTTTAATATTTTCTGGAATTTTTCTCTCTCTTAAATATTCAGCCCTTTTTTCTCTCTATCCGTTCTTTTCTTATTCTCTCTCTTATTCTTTTTCTCCTAAAATCTGATTCAAGATCTCTTATTTATTATCCCATCCCAGAATCCTTTAATCAATTAAAATCAACCATTTTCTCCTACCAAACCCATTATCTTCCCACTCATCTCCCACTATATTAAACTAATATATCAAACCAACCCATTACATTTTGTCCCCCATGCCTACCATAAACAATTACCATATTCCCCTCCACTACATTTTGTCTTGTCCCCCATTTTTATTAAACAACTATATCACCCACACCCCATTATATTTTGTCCCCCATGATTAACATAAAGAATTACAAAATGTTCAATTACCAAACTACCGCTCCGACCTTACTAAAATTACCAATTTACCCCCGAATGTACTGCAATTTACCAAACTACCCCCATCAGCTATAACAAATCAATTAATCAAACTGAACCAAAATATAGCCAATATGACCAATTTCTACACAAATTCAAACAACAAATCATATGAACACGGATGAACAACACAACAACAATATCACATGAACACAAATTGAACAACAAAGAACAACTAAAATTTTGATTGAACAATATTTTTAGCAACAAACAAACCTACTTTCAGATTCAACAACAACAACAACAAACAAGTATTTTCAGATTTCTAAATTCAATAATCATTTGAACTTAAAATCAACTCTAACAACATTACAACCAACAATTCCTATATTAAACTTAAACAAGATTATGAGACAAACTCAAGAAATAATCATAAATGATAAACAATAAATAAGAAAAATCAAACTTATACTAATTTCGGATTCAAGAACAATCAAACAAAGTATGAACATAAATGAAAAGATTCAATAACAATAACAAGCAAGTTTTATTCAAATTCGAATTAAACTTGTATTAAGCTTAAACAA
The DNA here is from genome assembly GCF_000715075.1 of Nicotiana tabacum. Classification (NCBI taxonomy): domain Eukaryota; kingdom Viridiplantae; phylum Streptophyta; class Magnoliopsida; order Solanales; family Solanaceae; genus Nicotiana; species Nicotiana tabacum. The sequence continues at coordinate 137,787,145 of NC_134090.1, forward strand.
AACAAATAAACTTATTCAATTCACTAAACTTCAAATAATCAATTGATCTTTTAAAATTAAATCCAACAAAATTATAACAAAGATACATGATTCCAAAAATTAAAACATAACTTCACATTAAATCACAGAATTAAAAACGAACTTCAAACAAAGATGAACATGGATTAAATCTATTTTTAAACAACAAAACATGATGGATTCACATGATTAAACCAACATACTTCCCTATTACAACTACATTCTTTTAGACAAATAACAAAACAAAACCGAAGAAGAAACAATTACGAATTTAAGCTTGAATCTAACAACATTAACATTTTCTAAAAAATACATAAAACACATGAACCAACTAAAATAATTAATTAAACTTCAATTTGAATCCAACAAACATTAAACTAACAAATTTTTATCTAAGCAATAAATAAGAACAATAAAACAAACATAAAACAAACTGAAAAATTCACAAAATAATGAACTAAACAAACATTTACCGATTTCAGATTCGAGAATATCAAAACGAAATACGGGCGAAAATAAAACTTAAAACCAACTAACCGGAGATGAACAACGACGAACTCGAACCATGTATGGACTGTTTTGACAAACATCGACCAAAGCTCGAACAAAAGCTCGAACTCGACTGGACTGAAGCAGTAGGTTTTCGGACTGGACTGAACGAGATGGTTTGAGTCTCGAAAACAAACGAGATGGTTTTCGGACTCGTCAGCTGCTATGGAGATAATGGAGCAAAAGGCATCGATGGGGTTTGTTTGGGATGCAGCGAAGAGGAAAGCAGCAGGAGCTTCGACGAGCAGCAGCAACAGTTCGTCGAGGAGGAAGAAGGGGAGAAGAAAGCTGAAGCAGAAGCAGCGGGGAGCAGAAACGGAAGCACGGAGGAGCTGGAGGTCTACGAACCATTCGTCGTTGATGACTGGATGTAGCAGCTGGTCGTTTGGACTTGAGGTTGAAGGCAGCCATGGACGTCGAGCTCAAACTCGAGCTTGACGTCGAACGACGAAGATGAAGCCGCGATGGTGGTCGCTTGGTCGGAGAAGGTAAAGCTTGAGCAGCTGGTCTGTTTGGACGTGAGAATGGAGGGTAAAGGGCAGCCATGGTTGGAGCTTGGTGAAGCTTGGAGAAGAAGAAGATAAGGAGGGGGGCGGATGGCTTAGCTCTTTTTTTTAGGGTTTTCTTTTGTTTGTTTTCTAAAAATGTAAGATAATAGGGGTGTTGGGTCTTTGGGTTTGGATTGGGTCGACCCACTTCGAAATGGACTGGGTCATTTTGGAAGATTGGGCAATTATTTGGGCCTCGGGTTGACATTTGAAGAAGTGGCCCAATCCGATTTTTCTTTGTATTTTTGTTCTCTTTTCTTCTTTTATTTTTCTAAAACTAAATTCTAAAAATACTTAAATTATTATTAAGAACTAAATTAAGTTATAAAAGCGCAAATTAACTCCCAATAACAATTAACGCACAATTAAGTAATAATTAAGCATAAAATTGTATATTTGGACATTAAATGCTAAAAATGCAAACGATGCCTATTTTTGTAATTTTTATTTTTTGTAAAACAAATTTAATTACTAACAATTGTAGAATTAAATCCTACATGCAAAATGCGACATATTTTTGTATTTTTATTAATTTAACAAATAAATATGCACAGACAAATACAAATAATTATTCAAAAATATCACAAAATATCACAAAATTGCACACCAAGGAAAATTATTTTATTTTTGAATTTTTTGGGAGTAATTCTCATATAGGGCAAAAATCACGTGCTTACAGCTGCCCCTCTTTGCCTGAAGACACGAAGGGTTTTCGTGCAAAGATAAAGCGAGCGATTTTTGCCCATCCGAGTACTCCGTATGAAGCATTTTTTGAAAAAGATTTAACCGAACCTTTGCTTCAAAGGTTTCCTACATATCCTGGGCTAAACAGGAATCAGGTCAATGTAGTTCGGGAAGTTTTGGTAGCTGGGACTACCGTGGGACTGCAATGTTACTGTTGTTGCATGCTATTACCACTGCTTACCGATCTCCTTGTTACACCGTGCTTAAAAGAAAACAAGAAGCTAGGCTAGACTGCAATTTGTTCTTGTTGCCTTGCTTTCTTGTCCGCTTGCGTTTCTTCCGGTGCTTTTCTTCCGATGCTTTTCTTCCTTTTGACACATGCACTTGAGTTTGTGCTGGGACCTCTTGTTGCAACCTTCTGCTTCCCGGTGCTAGGGATTTTTATTGTTTCCTGCTGGGGATTCCTGTTGTAACCCTCTGTTTTATTGTCCTCTGACTTGATCTTGAAATGTATTCCTCTGTTGTATGGGCGGACTCCCAACTTCAATACTTGAAAAGTAATACTGAAATATATTCCTCTGTTATATGGGCGGGTTCCCAACTTCAACACTTGAAATGAAAAGACTGAAATGTATTCCTCTGTTCTATGGGTGGGCTCCCAACTTCAACACTTGAAATGTAAAGACTGAAATGTATTCCTCTGTTATATGGGCGGGCTCCCAACTTCAACACTTGAAATGAAAAGACTGAAATGTATTCCTCTGTTCTATGAGCGGGCTCCCAACTTCAACACTTGAAATGTAAAGACTAAAATGTATTCCTCTGTTATATGGGCGAGCTCCCAACTTCAACTCTTGAAATGTAAAGACTGAAATGTATTCCTCTATTCTATGGGCGGGCTCCCAACTTCAACACTTGAAATGTATTCCTCTGTTATATGGGCGGGCTCCCAACTTCAACCAATAAATTGCCATTCTGTTCTTCAGGGGGCTCCTGACTTCAACCAATAAATCGCCATTCTGTTCTTCAGGGGGGCTCCTGACTTCAACAACAACTTTAAAAATGCCATTCCTTTCTTTAGGTTGGCGAGATTTCAACAACTTTTAAAAATAAAACGCCTTTCCTTTCTTCAGACGGGCTCCTGATTTCAACCAATAAATCGCCATTCTGTTCTTCAGGGGGCTCCTGACTTCAACCAATAAATCGCCATTCTATTCTTCAGGGGGGCTCCTGACTTCAACAACTTTTCAAAAAATGCCATTCCTTTCTTTGGATGGCGAGATTTCAACAACCTTTTTTTAAAATGTCATTCCTTTCTTTAGGTTGGCGAGATTTCAACAACTTTTAAAAATAAAACGCCTTTCCTTTCTTCAGGCGGGCTCCTGACTTCAACCAATAAATCGCCATTCTGTTCTTCAGGGGGCTCCTGACTTCAACCAATAAATCGCCATTCCTTTCTTTGGCTGGCGAGATTTTAACAACTTTTAAAAATGAAACGCCTTTCCTTTCTTCAGGCGGGCTCCTGACTTCAACCAAAAAATCGCCATTCTGTTCTTCAGGGGGGCTCCTGACTTCAACCAATAAATCGCCATTCTGTTCTCCAGAGGGGCTCCTGACTTCAACCAATAAGTCGCCATTCTGTTCTTCAGGGGGGCTCCTGACTTCAACTAATAAATCGCCATTCTGTTCTTCAGAGGGGTTCCTGACTTCAACCAATAAATCGCCATTCTGTTCTTCAGGGGGGCTCCTGACTACTGATACTTCAACTGTTCTTCCTTGTTCTCCAGGTGGACGCCTGATTGCTATTTCAACTGTTCTTCCTTGTTCTCCAGGTGGACGCCTGATTGCTATTTCAACTGTTCTTCCTTGTTCTCCAGGTGGACGCCTGATTGCTATTTCAACTATTCTTCCTTGTTCTCCAGGTGGACGCCTGATTGCTGATACTTCATTGCTCTTCCTTGTTCTCCAAGTGGATGCCTGACTGCTAATACTTCCATTGTTCTTCCTTGTTCTCCAGGTGGATGCCTGACTGCTAATATTTCCATTGCTCTTCCTTGTTCTCCAGGTGGACGCCTGATTGCTGGGGATAATACCACTGGGGGAGTCTCCTTTCTTCCCCTCCTTTAAATTCAATTTTTTTTTTGATTTTTTTTGAATTTTTTTGTTTTGTTTTTTCAACACTGCTGGGGATAAAAGTGTTATCTTCTTGGGATAACGTTGTTGAGGATAACGCTACTGGGGAATTTTATCCCTTCGAATCGATGCTTCATTCTTCTGGAAGCTGCTGGGGATGATAATGGCTTTTTCTTTTTCTAAACACCAGTTTCATCTCTTTGGTTCTGTCCGCTGGGGGATACAACTCCTTTTATTAAAACTCATTATTTTCTTTCTTTCAACACTGCTGGGGATAACACCGGTTCAAAAACCACTTCCGTATCTTTATTCTTCCTCGAATGAGTACCTGACTTCCAGAAAATTTTCTAAATGAAAGGAAAATTTTCTGCCCCAGTTTGACAGTCTCCCTTATGGCATGCATTTCTGTCATCAATGCCATTTCCTTTACCTGTTTCAAATTAAACAAAATTTGTTAGTTTAAAATGCGGTGGTTGGTTGTGATACTCATACTGGGGATGGCTTTCCCTTTTGCTTCCTTGCTCTGCGTTCCACAACTTGTTGGGAATGATATTATTTGCTGGGAATGATCCCTTTCTGACGGGGATATCCCTCTTCTTTCGTGGTATAGTTCGGAAACTGTCATTTTCCCAACCTTTTAGTCTCACATGAATTTCCCAAATCATGCTCATTGCTCTTCTTGATTTGTCCACAGGCCTTGGCCTTGAGGTTTATAACCTTTGATTTCGGCAAGGGTATCCCTCTTGACACTCGTCAATCCTTTTGTCAATTCCCTTTTGCTGGGGATATCTTTCTTGATACTGGCCTTGCGCTTGTTCCTTGCTGACTATACCACTTGGATGTACTAGTTAGATCTCGTCTTGCATAATTGGAAAGCTGATGGCCTATTTTGAAGTCATTTTCCACTGGTTCTGACCAAACAGACTCTACTGGGGAATTTTCTATGAAAGGAGAAAGATAAACAAAAGGGGAACCGAATAAAAGATAAAGGAAAAAATATGACTCTTTAACAAAAGAAACTATAAATAAAAACCTATCAAACGCAGACACCGACTCTAATGGTCATGACATGTATATGTGGCCTATCCTCCGTCGTCAATCGTCTTTCAAGACCTTCAATTGGCAATTCCCCATCTGATTCTCAATCTTATTCGACTTGTAGTGCCCGAAGGGTTTTCACTATCAAGCCTCTCTCATTTTGGTTTTTCTCTCAGCTTTCATCGCCTTATGGTGTCCGTGAAGATTTTTACCGATAAGACTCTCTCATTTGTATCACTTTCCAGCTGGGGATTTGGAGTGTTGCCGGTATGACTCTCTCTGCTGGAGATTAGAGTCCTTTCTGCTGTGGAACAGAATGTTATGTTCGCCGGTAAGACTCTCATTTGTCTGACTTGACATCTTTTGCAGACTGGTCAAAAGGTCTTTCTTTGGACCGTAATGTGGGTTTTTGGACAGGCTAGAAAGAAAGGGTATTAAAGGCTCAAAAACAAAATAAATTTGGGGTTTTAAAATTACAACCTTCGGAACCAATTTTGCTTACCACAAGCGCAACCCTTGCCCCAGTTTCTTGCTTGGGGATTATTTATTTATAATTTTTTTTTTAATTTTTATTACACCATGCACACTGCGACCATTGTGGCCATTATGCACCCTATGACCGAGCCGTGAAGCGCCTACGTATCCTCTTTGAGGAATCAGGTTAAACGTAGTTCCCAATTCCTCTGTTTTCTTCTGACTTTCTTTTGTTTTTTTGTTATCATTTTTCTCTTTTTTTTTTCTTTTTTTGTTGATTTTTTTTATTTACCTTCCAGGCTCGTATTTCCTAGTCGTTGCTATTGATTCTGAACGAGGGGTATGAAAGAAAATAAATAAGGCTCAAAAGAGGTAACGAAGGATAAAGTGTTTAGGTAGCAGAACAAAATGTCTTCGTCATTCCAGTCTTCAAAACATGCCAAGTGCAAACAACACAATTGAGCATAGATTTATAGTCTCTTCCGATTGTGCTGGACTTGACAATTATGTTAAACACTTGCTTTTTCATTTGTCATTTCTAAAGCACTGCTGGGCGACACTCTCACTCTCATGAACGACCCTCATGCCAATTTGGCGAATCTTGCATTTTACAGTTTTCTTTATGTTTTACTTGCCCCAGTTCCACATGACTCGGGCTTCAAATAATCTCAAACCGTTCTTATTTCCTCTAAATGCTTTGATCACCTTCCCAGGGTTTTATGATTAACTTTTAAGATTAGGCCCAAACTGTGTGCGCATGTCATGTCCCTAGAATCGGCGTTGAATAAAAATGATAAAAGGACTAAACAAAAAGAAAACTGGAAATAATAAAGGACCGGATTTGCTTTAGACTACCGGCGAGATGGTTTGAATAACAAAACAAACAAAACAAACAGAATAAAATCCTAACACAGCCTGGACAAACTTAAACAAACCGTTATGACAAAATGGAAAGATAAGACAGTTTGACACAAGACAATATCTGAATTACAACCCTAATAATCCGAACACCAGAAATGACAACAAAATAAGCCACCACAAGCTTCTCTCTTGCTGACCAAGGAAGAGAGCGTCCTCCCACTTTATCAAAATTGGCATCTTTAGCCACTGTGCTTTGCATCAGTATTGTCCAGACCATTTCCAACTTCGATATCATCATCCTTAGTCAACAATTCCCCAATAGGATTCGAGTGCTTCTGTCATCAGGCCTGATCCCCGCAAAGTGTGTATCATGATGTGCAGGTAAAGGATTCCACGCGATATTCTGTGTGTCATTGTCCGGCTTACCACAAACCAACCACCTTAATTTTCTTTGCGATTCAAAACAAAACAGGTTAGAATGGACTCAGTCGGTCCTCATTATTAACAACATCTTTTCCCTTTTTTTTTTCATTTTTTCTTCATTTTTCGTTTTTTTCGATTTTTTTTTTCATTTTTCATTTTTTTCATTTTTTTTTGTTGTGGTCGAATCTTATGGAGATTGCCTACGTATCATGACCCGCATGAATCAGACCTTGCGTAGTTCGGACCAATAAACAATAAACATTTTTTATCAATTTTCATATTAAAACAAACTGAGTTTCAATGGTTTGAAGATGACCTACAAACTTGAAAATCAAACAACCCACATATTTTAATCAAAAGATTTATACTCTCAAAACAAAAAGGCCAGCTTCCTTTCCCCGTTTGGCAAATGCAACCAAACGGCCATTTTTTGCAAATGTGGCCTCTTCCAAATCTCACATGAATTTTGAGGTCGGGGAGGATTATTTTGACACTTTACAAACTTGTCCGGTCTTTTACGAAAATAGCCTTTCGACAACTGAAAGATACTCTAAGGCTATTTCGACAAGAACGGTTTAAGACGCGGCCGAAGCTGGCTCGACTTATTTTGACCAAAAATCCAAACGGTATTCACCTGACCGCTGACTCTTTGTTTTTTTTCTTTCAAATTACAATAAAAACCTGGTGTTACAAACACGGCCCTTCAACGATGATTTTTTAAGGCTGTGTGGGTCAACTGGACCAAAACCCTAAACATGACCCAAACAGGTGGCTGTTTATGCAAAGTCAGCCTTCCGGCGTCCCTTTCGGGAACATTCGGCTATTTTTGACAAAAACAGCATCACCCTAACTTATTTATGACAAAATTAAAATTTGACATATATTTTTTTTTGGCTACTATTTTTTTTAGCAAAAGGGGAGGTTGGACACCGCCTGACTTATTTATGACAAAATTAAAATTTTGACACGTTTTTTTATTTATTTATTGGTTTTTGGCTATTTTAGCAAAAAAGGGGTTGGACCCGATGAGGGTTGTCTACGTATCTCACATCCGGTGAGAATCAAACCCGCGTAGTTCGGGCAAATTAACCGAACTATTTTAAAACATGATTTTTTTTCTTTTTTAGCAGCAAATAACAAAACCACTTTCAAAGCACGACTTTTTTCATTTTCATTTTGGCATTTTCAGAAACAAATAAAAAACTATTTTAAAAGTAAGACTCTTTTTCATTGTCATTTTCAGGGGAAGACAAACTATTTCCCTTTTTATTTTTTTATTTTTTTTTTGAAAAAATAAGACAGAACAACGACTTTTTTTTCTTCTATTTTTCCTTTGATTTTTAGTAAAACAAACTAATAAAACATTTTTTTTTCATTTTCTCAAAATTTCGGCAGAGTTTTGACAGTATTTGGGCATTGGGTTTTTTCAAAAATAAACAATCAATTCCCTAACCGCTATTTCCTTTTTTTTTTCAATTTCAAAATATCATTCCTGATATTCAAAAGTCAGTCAACACACAAGTCCGAATCAAATAAATGCGCAAGTAGCAGCAAGTAAGATGCATCAGGATGGTCATTTTCATTTTTTGGTACACCCGTCCTAGACAGACCCAACCCCTGTGTTGAGCCTCCAAAGTCAAATGCACGTGATGCAAACAAACGTTCCTACTAGGGATCCGGCATGAAGCTGGGTTATTCTAAGTGAAAAACCTGAGGCATATTGTTCTAGACCTGGCTTACCCAAACGGACAGCTTGAGCCGAAGTGGGGGCAACGTACCGGGAGCACGAAAGTCTACCCGGCCTAGTTACTTGTCCCAACTTCATTTTATTTGGTATGACTTCTAACAGAAAAGTGGGCCACACGCACATGTTCACCATAAATTCAGAAGATTCAGAAAGAAGAAGGGTTTCGTGGAAGTTTTATATACACAATTCAGATAATATTAAGCGGTAAAAGCATCATTTAGCACATTAGGCATATATCATGTAACAGAATCAGATAAAACCATATATAACAATTTATCTAAGCTCGAATTTCTAACCCTGAACCAGTGATTCTGAGTTTTTGTCCCCAGCAGAGTCGCCAGAGCTGTCACACCTCCCTTTTCCGCCCCCGCGGGGGTGCAAGGAGTTTTTCCAATTAAAGGACAATCGAAACGGAATTTATTTATTTATTTCAGAGTCGCCACTTGGGAGATTTAGGGTGTCCCAAGTCACCTATTTTAATCCCGAACCGAGGAAAAGAATGACTCTGTATTACAGTCCGCGAACCAAAAATCCGGATAAGGAATTCTTTTAACCCGGGAGAAGGTGTTAGGCATTCCCGAGTTCCGTGGTTCTAGCACGGTCGCTCAACTGTCATATTCGGCTTGTTTATATGATTTTATACAATTATGCGCTCATGTGCAAGTTTTAACTCTTTACGGCTTTTATCATTATATTTTTTTAAAAGAATGTGAACATCGTTTAAAAACATGTCTTTGGATTGTGTCACATAAAATGCACCCGCGATCCGGAACGTATTTTTATTCAATGTTTTGGGATTTGGATTTGGGCCGCATAAATGCGCACTCGTGTTTAAGAATGTATTGTTATTAAAATCGTGCCTAAAGCGATTAGCGTATTATTATTTATGGGTAAGATCGTGGAATTCACTAAACAATCCATCCCGAATTCTAAATACTTAATTAAATATTTATTGAGGGCCCCGCAATTGGTGCATTTTATTGGGCGAGGCTCATCTCATTTTTTTTAAGGACAGTCCTAAAATGCCTACATTTTTCTATTGAAATTTGTCTCTACAAAATAAAAGAGAAAATATCTTAATTTATTTACATGTTATTTCCTAGTTACATTATACTAGGCATATTCTCAGTTTGTCAAAATAAAAAAAAACATAGCAATCTAATTTTAATCCTAGACCATTTACATGCTGAAATTAACCAATATTATTCAACTAAACAATATTTTTACCAAGTTCCTACTAGATGGCCTATTCGTTTGATTTTTGACTCGACGGAGTTACTACACCATTTATTTATTTTTAGGCAATATATGTAGATAGTTCATCTGTTAAGCTATCGTCGGATGTTCCACTATATGTATTAAATAGCTACATGATTCTGATTTTTGCAACCTAAATATTTTGTACATACAAATAAAATTCAGAATATAATTAAAGCAAATTTAGAATTTCAACTCTTCATTTTTCGTATTCATGCTTCATATTTCGGATTACATTAACCAGCGTGTCAGTTGTGTACCTGATATTGGAAGCAAAAGAAAATGAAGATGAGAATCAGCAGCAGTAATAACAATACAGCACAACAACAACAGTCCAGCAACAGTAACAACCCAGGAACAGAGTTTGCAAACCGGTGGAGTAGTAATCCCAAAACAAAAACTCTCAGCTTGTATGAAATAACAATTAATGCTGATTTCAAACAATGAAAGAAAGCAGAAGATTCTATTTTAGTTCTTTTTGTTTGAAAGTTTTAATATTTTCTGGAATTTTTTTTTCTCTTAAATATTCAGCCGTTTTTTCTCTCTATCCGTTCTTTTCTTATTCTCTCTCTTATTCTTTTTCTCCTAAAATCTGATTCAAGACCTCTTATTTATTATCCCATCCCAGAATCCTTTAATCAATTAAAATCAACCATTTTCTCCTACCAAACCCATTATCTTCCCACTCATCTCCCACCATATTAAACTAATATATCAAACCAACCCATTACATTTTGTCCCCCATGCCTACCATAAACAATTACCATATTCCCCTCCACGACATTTTGTCTTGTCCCCCATTTATATTAAACAACTATATCACCCACACCCCATTACATTTTGTCCCCCATGATTAACATAAAGAATATTCAAAAATGTTCAATTACCAAACTACCCCTCCGACCTTATTGCAATTACCATTTTACCCCCGAATGTACTGCAATTTACCAAACTACCCCCATCAGCTATAACAAATCAATTAATCAAACTCAACCAAAATATAGCCAATATGACCAATTTCTACACAAATTCAAACAACAAATCATATGAACACGGATGAACAACACAACAACAATATCACATGAACACAAATTGAACAACAAAGAACAACTAAAATTTTGATTGAACAATATTTTTAGCAACAAACAAACCTACTTTCAAATTCAACAACAACAACAACAAACAAGTATATTCAGATTTCTAAATTCAATAATCATTTGAACTTAAAATCAACTCTAACAACATTACAACCAACAATTCCTATATTAAACTTAAACAAGATTATGAGACAAACTCAAGAAATAATCATAAATGATAAACAATAAATAAGAAAAATCAAACTTATACTAATTTCGGATTCAAGAACAATCAAACAAAGTATGAACATAAATGAAAAGATTCAATAACAATAACAAGCAAGTTTTATTCAAATTCGAATTAAACTTGTATTAAGCTTAAACAAAACAAATAAACTTATTCAATTCACTAAACTTCAAATAATCAATTGATCTTTTAAAATTAAATCCAACAAAATTATAACAAAGATACATGATTCCAAAAATTAAAACATAACTTCACATTAAATCACAGAATTAAAAACGAACTTCAAACAAAGATGAACATGAATTAAATCTATTTTTAAACAACAAAACATGATGGATTCACATGATTAAACCAACATACTTCCCTATTACAACTACATTCTTTTAGACAAATAACAAAACAAAACCGAAGAAGAAACAATTACGAATTTAAGCTTGAATCTAACAACATTAACATTTTCTAAAAAATACATAAAACACATGAACCAACTAAAATAATTAATTAAACTTCAATTTGAATCCAACAAACATTAAACTAACAAATTTTTATCTAAGCAATAAATAAGAACAATAAAACAAACATAAAACAAACTGAAAAATTCACAAAATAATGAACTAAACAAACATTTACCGATTTCAGATTTGAGAATATCAAAACGAAATACGGGCGAAAATAAAACTTAAAACCAACTAACCGGAGATGAACAACGACGAACTCGAACCATGTATGGACTGTTTTGACAAACATCGACCAAAGCTCGAACAAAAGCTCGAACTCGACTGGACTGAAGCAGTAGGTTTTCGGACTGGACTGAACGAGATGGTTTGAGTCTCGAAAACAAACGAGATGGTTTTCGGACTCGTCAGCTGCTATGGAGATAATGGAGCAAAAGGCATCGATGGGGTTTGTTTGGGATGCAGCGAAGAGGAAAGCAGCAGGAGCTTCGACGAGCAGCAGCAACAGTTCGTCGAGGAGGAAGAAGGGGAGAAGAAAGCTGAAGCAGAAGCAGCGGGGAGCAGAAACGGAAGCACGGAGGAGCTGGAGGTCTACGAACCATTCGTCGTTGATGACTGGATGTAGCAGCTGGTCGTTTGGACTTGAGGTTGAAGGCAGCCATGGACGTCGAGCTCAAACTCGAGCTTGACGTCGAACGACGAAGATGAAGCCGCGATGGTGGTCGCTTGGTCGGAGAAGGTAAAGCTTGAGCAGCTGGTCTGTTTGGACGTGAGAATGGAGGGTTAAGGGCAGCCATGGTTGGAGCTTGGTGAAGCTTGGAGAAGAAGAAGATAAGGAGGGGGGCGGATGGCTTAGCTATTTTTTTTAGGGTTTTCTTTTGTTTGTTTTGTAAAAATGTAAGATAAAGTGTTGGGTCTTTGGGTTTGGATTGGGTCGACCCACTTCGAAATGGACTGGGTCATTTTGGAAGATTGGGTATTTTTTGGGCTTGTGGCTTGAATTTGAAGAAGAGGCCCAATTCCGACTTTCTTTATATTTTTTCTCTCTTTTCTTCTTTTATTTTTCTAAAACTAAATTCTAAAAATACTTAAATTATTATTAAGAACTAAATTAAGTTATAAAAGTGCAAATTAACTCCCAATAACAATTAACGCACAATTAAGTAATAATTAAGCATAAAATTGTATATTTGGACATTAAATGCTAAAAATGCAAACGATGCCTATTTTTGTAATTTTTTATTTTTTGTAAAACAAACTTAATTATTAACAATTGTAAAATTAAATACTACATGCAAAATGCGACATATTTTTGTATTTTTATTAATTTAACAAATAAATATGCACAGACAAATACAAATAATTATTCAAAAATATCACAAAATATCACAAAATTGCACACCAAGGAAAATTATTTTATTTTTGAATTTTTTGGGAGTAATTCTCATATAGGGCAAAAATCACGTGCTTACACCTTCCAATCAACCTTGTTCACGAGGCACGACTTGGAGGGCCTGTTCAATGCAGATGGATGTATCCTTTTGAGATGTAATATTATAAGTTTGATGTAGTTTTCTGTTTTATTTGAATGTTCTTGGCTAACCTGAAATTATGTAGGATAATTGGCAAATGCAAATTATTTGTTAAGAAGAGAAATGTGATTGAAGGATCTATATGTGAAGCTTATCTTGCAAAGGAAACTGCTCATTTTTGTTCTTATTATTTTGAGAGTAATGTGCCATGTGCTAGGAATAGGACCAATAGGCACACGATCAAATGTGTGAATGATCCATTATATCCGCCTATATCCATATTCAATCAACTAGGCCGATGTTCTAAGGATGTTAGAAAGAGAAGTTTGAGTGATATGGAGTACAAGTCAGCTACACTTCATGTGTTGCTAAATTGTCCCAAAGTTGTACCATTTCTCAAGTAAGTATTGATTTAGTAGTTATCAAAATATAAAATTTACTGTGATTACATCTCAATGCAACTACTAAAAATATTTGATGTGTCACAGTCACTTCGTGGGTCAATTTGGCCATGATGCTGTATATACGAGATTTGATATGTGGTTCAAATAATTTGTAAGTTTATCCTTATAATATTCTAACACTATGTAGGTAAACAATGTTTGGAAATTATGCTAACGTATGACTTTTTTAACAATATGTAGGTAAATGATCCAAATAATAGTGTAAATTAATTTTTGAAAGATATATCTTGGGGACCTGGGCTTCAGGTCACAACAATGTCTAAGTACGTTCTGAATGGTTATAAGTTTTATACAGAGGATTGCTCTAAAAATAAAAATAGCAACAATAGCGGGGTGTGGGTTCAAGGTGGTGATGGCAACCAAGTTGGAGATATTGATTATTATGGTGTGCTCAAAGAAATAATAAAACTAGAATATACAAGTTGGCCATATAAGAAATTGATACTCTTTAGATGCAAGTGGTTTGACCCAAATCCAATAAGAGGTACAAAAGTACACAACCAATACAACATAATTGAGGTTAATCATACGAGGGAGTATGATCACCATGATCCTTTTATAATTGCACATAATGTTAGGCAAGTATATTATGCTCCTTATCCATTGTGGCGGAATAAGTCCGATTGGTGGGTTGTAATAAAAACTAAGCCTGTAACGACCCAACCGGTTGTTTTGATATCTAGCGCGTCGTTCAACCGTTTGAGGCCATGAGAAGTTTCACTTCAGGTATTATGACTTGTACTCATGGTCGGAATTGAATTCCGGAAAGTTCAGAGTTGATTTAGAAAGAGAATTCTCATTTCGTAAGCTTTAAGTTGATAGAATTGACTAAGATTGGGTTTTTGAGTAAACGACCTCGGAATCGAGATTCGAAGGTTCCAACAGGTTCGTATGATAATTTTGGACTTGGGTGTACATCCGGATCGAGTTTTGGATAAACCAGGAGCGTTTCGGCGCCTATTGTAGAAAGTTGGCATTTTGGAAGGATTTCCTAAATTTGGGTTAGAGTGCATTTCAATGTTATTAATGTCCGTTTGATATTCGAGTTTGGAAATAGCTCCGTATGGTAATTCTGGTATTGGGAGCGCGTCCGGAAGTGGATTTGGAGGTCCATAGGTCATTTCGGGGTCATTTGGCGAAAGTTGAAAATTTGAAGGTTTTTGAGAAACTTGACCGAACGTGGACTTTTCGATATCAGGATCGAATTCAGATTCTGGAAGTTGGAGTAGGTCCGCAATGTCAAATGTGACTTATATACAAAATTTGAGGTCAATCAGACGTGATTTGATAGGTTTCGACATCGGATGTGGAAGTTAGAGGTTCACTAGTTCATTAGTTGAATCGATACACAATTAGTAGTTTTGATGTTATTTGGTATGATTTGAGGCCTCAAGCAGGTTTATGTTATGTTATGGAGCCAGTTGGTGTGATTGGACGGGGTCCCGGGGGCCTCGGGTGGGTTTCGGGTTGTATTGTGCTCTTATTTGATGTTTCAACATCATTTCTTTGGACATAAAGGGTACCATATTAAGCAAATGAGCTCCAAACTAAGTTTTTATTAAAACATTAGATCTGTATCGTAATTATGGATCCATAGCAAAAAGAATCGTCAAATTTGAACATCGTATGAGGGAGTTATGCTTATTTTTGTGTCAGGAAAAAATGCTGGTTTCTGGTGCGAAGATTTGTTCCTCGCGAACGCGAGAGAGGTTCCTAGAATGCGAAGAAGGATTTCTAGGTTGACCGGTCAATGCGAAAAATTTCCCTTCCCGATCGCGAAGGTCTCCCGCGAAGGCGATGAAGAAAAATTGCCTGGATAGTGTTTTTAACCGAGAATTTTAGTATTTTGGGCATATCTTGAGTTTTAGAGCTCCGTTTGAGGTGATTTGTGCGGCGTCATTCTCGTCTCAACAAGGGGGTAAATATCTAACCTTTATTTTGATGTTTCTCCATGATTATTTCTGTTGGTTTCTGTCACGACCCTAACCCCGAATCTGGTCGTGATGGTGCCTATCGTGAAGACAAGGCCAGCCAGTTCAACCCAACTCAACTTTTAAAGCAGTTAATCAACATGAAAATAGTCTAAACATGATTTAAACAATACTAAATAGCGGAAATATCGATAACAATCCGGAAAGTTCAACCCGACACATCCCTAACCGGGGTGTCACAAGTCACGAGCATCTCTAAACCATAATGCTAGTCTACTAAAGTCTTAAACTACTACAAGTGTTTGAAAGGAAACAGAAATGATGGAGAAGTAGAGACACGGGGCTGCGGACGTCAACAACTACCTCGTAGTCTCCGAAAAATCGCCTGGAACTGGAGGAATCAGCACTCAGGAGCGGTACCAGCTACGCCTGAATCTGCACATAGGGTGCAGGGAGTAAAGTGAGTACTCCAACTCAGTGAGTCACAAATGTAAATAACGACTGAAAGTAAGAAAACATGTAAAACACAAGGCATTCTATACTGAAGCAGTAAAAATCACTTAAAACAGTAAAACAGTGAAGAGTCAAGTAAAATCCTTTTTCAATAAGTAAAACAAGTAATTGACAGGTAAATAAACAAATAGAAGTTCGCCCCTCGGGCACAATATCAATGAATCTGTCCCTAGGGCAAAATCTCAGAACAGTACCAGTCCCTCGGCTCAATCTCAGAACAAAATCAGCCCCTCGGGCTCAATCTCACATCACAATGGGTACTCGCACTCACTGGGGGTGTACAGACTCCGGGAGGGGACCCTTACGGCCCAAGCGCAATATCAAGCCATCTCGTGGCATCAAATCTAGGCCCTCGACCTCATATCAATCTAGCCACCTCGTGGCGTATATATGCATCTTAGGCCCTCGGCCTCATATCAGTATCAGTGTATCCTCACAACTAGGCCATCGACCTTACTAAGTCCAAATATCATCACAAGCCCCTCGGGTAATAGTAAAACAATATTTCTCAGCCCAAAACATCATTTAAAAATATTATTTAAGTCTCAAAACTGAGTAGTAAAATAATGAAAAATAATATGACCGTGTTCAAGTAATAAGTCAAACAGTGAGGAAATAGTAATAAAAATCCCCGTAGGGTTCAGATAGTTGGCAATCAGCCCAAATCATGATGATAACAAATAAGTTTGAGTCAACTACACGGCAAAATCATCAATCGGGATGATCCAAATCACAATTCCCAATAATGCACGACCCCACGCTCGTCATCAAGCGTGTGTCTTACCTCAATATAGCACTACGATGTGCAATCCAGGTTTTCAAACCCTCATAGCATCATTTACAATCATTACTCACCTCAAACCGGCTAAATCCCTAGCTCGCGACGCATTTACCCCTCGAATCGGCCTCCACGCGCGTCGAAACTATCCAAAAATCAGAATGAATACGTCACAATATGCTAAGGGAACAAAGCCCAAGCAAAAACAATTGAAAATACCAAAAATCCTGAAATTGGCCAAAACCCGAGCCCCGAGTCCACTTCTCGAAATTCAAAAATTTTCACAACAACGGGTTCCATATCTCCCCACAAGTTCATACATATCAACAACATCAAAATCGGAGTCCAAATGATCCCTCAAATCACTTTTTAAAGCCCTCTTAGACTCAAGCCCTAACCCTCTATTTTTAGCCTTTTAATTCCTTTAATTTCAGTCTTAATCCATGAAATATTATCATAGAAGTGTGTTTTAGATCCAAAATCCTTACCTTAATGATGTTCCCTTGAAATCTCCCTTCAAAATCGTCCAAAAGTTCACAAGCCGAGGTCCAAAAATGGTGAAATAACCCAATTTGTGAAATGGTCTAATTTATATGTTCTGCCCAGGCATACCCGCAACTGCAGTCCAAAATCTCCTTCTGTGGTACCGCCTTTGCGGTTAACACTCCGCTTCTGTGGAAATCACTAAAGTCGACCACTGCCGCGTCTGCGATCCTTCTTCCGCATTTGCGGTTCCGCAGATGTGGCCCCCACAACCGCATTTGCGTTTTCCTGACAACCCCCTCCAAAACTGCTTCTGTGGCTTCTCCCTTGCATATGCGGCACCACTCCTGCGGCCCCCAAACTGCAGGTGCGAAAACACCAGAAGCAGCAAATCTTTTGCAATCTCCCAAGTTTCAAATCTTCCCGTTAACCATCCGAAATCACCTCGAGGCCCCCCGGGACCTCAACCAAAAGCACACACATAACCCAATACCTTATTCGAACTTGTTCCAATCATCAAAACACCTCAAACAACATCAAATCACCAAAAATACATCGGATTCAAGCCTAAGTTTCTAAAATCCTCCGAAATACGTTTTTGATAAAAACCCCAACCAAACCACGCCCGAATGACTTGAAATTTTACACACACATCCCAAATGACACAACGAAGCTACTGCAACTCTCAGATGTCCATTCCAACCCCTATCTCAAAATCTCGCCTTCCAACCAGAAATCGCCAAAATATCAACTTCGCCAATTCAAGCCTAATTCTACTCCGGACCTCCAAAATCCATTTCGATCACATTCCTAAGTCACATATCACCTCCCGAAGCTAACCGAACCATTGGAACTCACTTCCGAGCCTTCTAACACATAAGTCAACATCTGGTTGACTTTTCCAACTTAAGCCTTCTTAAAAGAGACTAAGTGTCTCAAACTTACCAAACTCATTCCGAACTCGATCCGACCGACCCGATACCACAAAAACATGGATAACAAAGCATAAAAAAGCTAAAATGGGGGAAAATAGAGCAGTAACTCATAAGACGACCGGCCGGGTCATCACATCCTCCCCAACTTAAACAAACGTTCGTCCTCGAACAAGTCAAAAAATATACCTGAAGCCTCAAACATGTGAGGATATCTGCTCCGCATCTCCCGCTCGGTCTCCCAGGTAGCCTCCTCCACGGGCCGACCTCTTCACTACACTTTCACTAAAGCTATATCCTTTGACCTCACTATGGACTTGGTCAACCGATCCACAATCACCCAAATAGCATCGAACTTCTTCAAAGTCCGTGGAAGTCCAACAACAAAGTCCATAGTGATTCTTTCCCACTTCCACTCAGGAATATCCATCTGCTGTAGCAAGCCACCCGGTCTCTGATGCTCATATTTCACCTGCTGACAATTGAGACACCGAGCTACAAATCCCACAATATCTTTCTTCATTCTTCTCCACCAATAGTGCCGTCTCAAGTCCTAATACATCTTCGCAACACCCGTATGAATGGAATACCGCAAGCTATGGGCCTCCTCCAAAATCAACTCCCGAAGCCCATCCACATTGGGCACGCAAATTCGGCCCTGCATCCTCAATACCCCATCATCGCCGATGGTCACATCTCTAGCATCATCATGCTGAACTCTGTCCTTAAGGACTAGCAAATGCGGATCATCGTACTGGCACTCTTTGATGCGATCATATAAGGAAGACCGAGATACCACACAAGCCAATACCCAACCGGGCTCCGAAATATCTAATCTCACAAATCGATTGGCCAAGGCCTGAACATAAACTACAAGAGGTCTCTCCCCGACCGTGCCAAACTCCCTATACTCACTGCCTTTCAGCTCAAAGCATCGGCCACCACATTGGCCTTTCCCGGATGGTACAATATAGTGATATCATAAACCTTAAGCAACTCCAACCATCTCCGCTGCCTCAAATTAAGATCCTTTTTCTTGAACAAATGCTGAAGACTGCGATGATCAGTGAACACCTCACAAGATACGCCATACAAGTAATGCCTCAAAATCTTCAATGCATGAACTATGGCAGCCAACTCCAAATAGTGAACGGGGTAGTTCTTCTCTTGGGGCTTCAACTGACGAAAAGCATAAGCTATAACTCTACCCTCCTGCATCAAAACACAACCAATCCCAACTCTCGAAGCATCACAATACACGGTATATGTGTTACAACCCATATCCACACATGTTAGTTAATGTCATATATTAGTTAACATAAATCCAATAAAGAATTACCTTTGAGATGATAAGAAGTTAATCCTATTGGTCTTAAGTAATACAAGGGTGTATAAGGGTGATTAACAAGTATTAGAAGTTAAACGAATCAAGGATGTTGTAACTCGTGTTTTTAGGTAAACCTAGAGGTTCTTAATACACTCAAAAGGTCATGTATTAAGGTATTTGAATCATATAATATCTATATCATAAGTCTTGAAGTCAAACGAGTTATGAAATAAAAGTCGACAAACATTGTCGCAACTTAGGTTCATAATTTTACTTAAACATTAGGTCAAATGTTTCTAAGCTTTTCTCCCAATTTACAAGGAATTACAGGGTGATCTACCCACCAAATTAAATATCAATGAGTCTAGTTTTCAACGCACTAAACCATTTGTCAATACGATCTCGAAGTATAGAGATATTCGTATTTTCACAAGTCTGCGCAGATTGGTAGGTGACAAGTAGGTGCATCACCTACTTGCCAAAATGAGAGGACAAAAGTAAAAGTCCCAAAGTCGGCCAAGAGAGGACTTTTAAGGGATTATAAACTCAGTTATTTCACCCTTATTTCAGACCTTCAAAACCAAATTAAACCCCTGCAACTCCTCCCCAAAAATCCCACACAAACCCTAATCGATTTTCCCTCTCTTTCAAGTTCTAATTGAAGATAAAACCTAGAGTTTGAAGAACCAAGGGAAGGGCTGAGTTATCCAACAAGTAAGGTACGTTACTTCCCTCTTTCATACATTTTTTTCTACTGTGAATTCATGGTAATTAGTTCTATACATGTAAGAACTCACGGGACGGTGATCGGAAGCCGTGAGTTCGAGTTATTCACTTGTAGCGGACTATTTTGTGTTGCTGTTGGGCTGCGTGGTTTACTAATATTTTGTGGTTCACTTGTAAGGAAATTGGGATGACCATCTTCCACTCATAGAATTCGCCTACAATAATAGCTAACATTCCAGTATTAAAATGGCCCCATATGAGGCACTATACGGGAGGAGATGTAGATCACCAGTTGGATGGTTCGAAGTCGGTGAAACAGAATTATATGGGCCAGATTTCATTTACCAAGCTATTGAGAAGGTGAAAGTGATACAGGAGCGATTGAGGACAACACAAAACAAGCAAAAATCTTATTCTGATATCCGACGTTGTGAACTGGAGTTTGAGGTTGGTGATTGGGTTTTCCTGGGGATCTCACCAATGAAGGGTATTATGCATTTTGGGAAGAAAGGTAAGCTGAGTCCAAGGTATATCGGGCCGTATAAAAGTCTTCGACGGATTGGACAGGTTGCTTATGAGTTAGAATTGCCATCCGAATTGGAATTTGTCCACCCGATATTCCATGTATCTATGTTGAGGAAATGTATTGGAGACCCTTCTCGAGTCGTCCCTATCAAATATGTACAAGTTACAGAGGACCTATCATATGAAGAAATGCCAATGGCTATATTAGATCGACAAGTCTGCAAGCTGAGAACAAAAGATGTAGCTTTCGTCAAAGTATTGTGGATGAACAAGAATATGAAATAAATGACATGGGAAGCGGAAGAGGAGATGAAGTCTAAATACCCGTACCTATTCCAGCATGAAGATGACAAGGATGCTAGTGGAACACATGATATATTGGAGGGTGAAATGGCTCTATGAGGTAAGCAATAACTTGAGAATACTCTTCCTTAATACAAAATGGCGATATGCAGATAATGTACATGTCCATAATGCTTTGCATACTCTTGTAAGGATATACGTTGAGTTAACTGCTTGCAAGTTTGTCCTCTATTTATGGGAGAAACTTGTCCGGAATCCACGATGATTTAAGCTCCCCATGAACCCTTACATTCGAGGACGAATGTTCCTAAGGGGGGAAGGGTGTTACAACCCATATCCGCACACCTTAGTTCATGTTATATATTAGTTAACATAAATCCAAGAAGGAATTACCTTTGAGATGATAAGAAGTTAATCCTATTGGTCTTAAGTGATACAAGGGTGTATAAGGGTTATTAACAAGTATTAGAATTTAAGCAAATCAAGGATGTTGTAACTCGTGTTTTTAGGTAAACCTAGAGGTTCTAAATACACTCAAGAGGTCATGTATTAAGGTATTTGAATCATATAATATCCGTATCATAAGTCTTGAAGTCAAACGAGTTATGAAACAAAAGTCGACAAACGTTGTCACAACTTAGGTTCATAATTTTACTTAAACATTAGGTCAAATGTTTCTAAGCTGTTCCCCCAATTTACAAGGAATTACGGGGTGATCTACCCAAAAAATTAAATATCAATGAGTCTAGTTTTCAACTCATTAAACCGTTTGTCAATACGATCTCGAAGTATAGAGATATTCGTATTTTCGCAAGTCTGCGCAGATTGGTAGGTGACAAATAGGTGCATCACCTACTTGCCAAAATGAGAGGACAAAAGTAAAAGTCCCAAAGTTGGACAAGAGAGGACTTTTAAGGGATTATAAACTCAGTTATTTCACCCTTATTTCAGACCTTCAAAACCAAATTAAACCCCTGCAACGCCTCCCCAAAAAATCCCACACAAACCCTAATCGATTTTCCCTCTCTTTCAAGTTCTAATTGAAGATAAAACCTAGAGTTTGAAGAACCAAGGGAAGGGATGAGTTATCCAACAAGTAATGTATGTTACTTCCCTCTTTCATATATTTTTTTTTCTGCTGTGAATTCATGGTAATTCGTTCTATACATGTAAGAACTCACGGGACAGTGATCAGAAGCCGTAAGTTCGAGTTATTCACTTGTAGCAGACTGTTTTGTGTTGCTGTTGGGCTGCGTAGTTTACTACTATTTTGTGGAGTTTAGGAGGTGGAGAAACACCATATATATGTAGGATTGTGGGCTGATAGTTTTCATAACATTTTCGGGTTGTTTGACACGACTACGGTGGCCGTCGTATGTATGAAGTGATTAGGTTGTGCGTGGACTGTTTTGGGAGGCTCAATATGATTATTATTGATGTTGTTTGGGCTGTTTGGTGATTGTTTTGAATTGTGTGAAGTCATATATATAGGGTAGGTGCTGTCCATTTCATCGTAAATAGGTTGTGGTCGATACATAATAGTTATGACTCTTAAATGATAACGATAGTATCGTTTCTCTTATTGTAGACTAAGGAGTTGTGACAATTGCATAGCTTAAGATTGGGGCAATATATACAAGGTATGTGAGGCTATCCCTTTCCTTCTTTTGCACGACTCTGATTGTACATAATGTAATGAACGAGCTTCCAAGATACTCTACTCTTAGAAGCTAGCAGTACTTACATTGTTTTCCCTCTTATGGAACGATTGATGTTAATGTTGCTTCTCTTATTCTTATATTATCAATGTTGTTGGTACTTCCTGATTCTTATAAGGTTCATAGTGAAGAGTTAGTCCTAATAACGTGTACAGAGGATACCGACCTTAAGTCACTCCGAAAGGTTTAGAATGTGAATCCATGAGTCGAGCATGCATTATATATATGTATCTATTTTACTCTACCAAGCCGCGCTATAGTTGGCCGAGTACGACACCTATTGTGCAACCACTGATCAGTTGGGTTTTATCGAGCTCCACGTGGCTGGGTACGATACTACCAAGCCTTATGATGGTCGGGTATGTTTTTTTTACCGAGCCTATTACGGCCGGGTACAATATGATGATGATGATGCCTACAGAGGTGTATGATTTAAAAGTTTATGTATTTATATATATGTATCATGCATTTCATGTCAGTAGCCCTCAGATGTACTCAGATGTTACAGGTTGTATATTCTCTATCCTTGCTTACATTACTGTTTGTATTTATGGTTCCCTGCCTTACACACTCAGTACTTTATTTGTACTAATGTCCTTTTGTTTATGGACGCTACATGTCGTGTTGCAGGCCATGATAGTCAGGCAGGTGCAGCTCCCCCACCACAGTAGGCTATCCAGTTCAGTAGTGATTGGCGAAATCCCTTCTCCGGACTTGCCGTGGTCTTGGTATGCATTTTTATTATAGATATTATGGTTATGTCGGGGCCTTGTTCCGGCTATGTTGCAGAACTTATGTTCATTTAGAGGCTCATAGACAGGTGTCGACTCATGTATAGTTTGGTATGCCTTGTCGGCTGGTTTTTGTTGTATAGTCTTTTCATGGTAGTGTGGTAGCTCGTACCTTATATGTAGTTTCTTGATTGTCTGGTCATCCCATGTTATGTATGTTCATGTCATCATATTTTATTGTTGGTTGTCCATGATCCATGTTTACCATTTATATTGATCTCGTCAACCCTAAAAGATAATAAAGAAGGTTAGATAAAATGTATGTTGGTGCTCGGCAAGTATGGTCGGGTGCTAGTCATGGACCTTCAATTTGGGTCGTGACAAACTTGGTATCTGAGCAAGTGTGTCCTAGGGGTTGTCTATGAGCCATGTCTTGTAGAGTCTTGATTATAGATGTGTAGCGCACCACATTTATACTTAGGAGGCTAGATAACATCTAGGGCTGTTACCTTCTTCATGAATCTAGATCATGCGTAGAGTTGAGTCGTAAGTGTTCGTCTCTAATATTCACCTTGTTTTCTTTCAGTGATTCCTTCGACTAGGAAGCAAACGATTAGTAGACGGCTTGATACAGCAGCGGGAGAGGGTACCAGTCAGGTGCCCCAAGCTAGAGCAAGACAAAGTGAGGCTCAGAGTGAGATGCCCTCTCATACCTCATCTACTCCATCTTCTCCAGAGGATATTAGGAGGCACCCAACACTTCCAATTCCTCCGACTGGCACTAAAGACCAGGATATGCAGAGTGCTTTGCAGTTGTTGACTAGCTTGGTAGTTGCTCAGGCTCAGAGGCAGAATACAGGTGCTGCTGATAAACTAGTTAGTACGAGAATTCGTGATTTTATTAATTTAGACCCTCCAGTGTTTACCGGATTAGACCCCAAGGAGGACCCGCAGACTTTTATTGACCAGGTTCATCGTACATTGCGGGTTATGCATGCTAGCGATACAGAGGCAGTAGAGTTGGCTTCTTATCGGTTACAAGATTTAGCGGTTTTCTGGTATGATTGTTGGGAGAGATCCAGGGGTCCGAATGCTCCTCCAGCTGTGTAGAAGGAATTTTCTGAGGCCTTTCTTCGTCACTACTTGCCAGTTGAGATACGACGAGCTAGAGCTGATAAGTTCTTGAACCTTCGACAAGGTAATATGAGTGTGCGAGAGTATAATATGCAGTTTGATTCTTTGGCAAGGTATGCTCCCCATATGGTGGCCGAGATGAGTGATAGGATGCATCTATTTGTGAACGGGTTGGGACCACATCTGATAAATAAGTGTACGACAACCTCCTTGGTGGAGGGCATGGATATTTCCCGTATTCAGGCTTATGCCCATACCCTAGAGGATCGTAAGCACCAGCAGAGGGCTGATAGGGAGCAGGATTGGGGCCAGCATAAGAGGGTGAGATTTGTAGGGTATTCTGATGACTTTAGAGGCAGCGTTAAGCCCCAGTCTTCGAGGAGTTCGGTGCCACCTGTAGCTAGTGCTCCTCCATAGTTTTAGAGGCCTCAATATGATCGATTTACCTATTCTGGTCCAGGTCAGAGTTCGCGGGCATCAGGATCGCAACATCACAGGGATACTAGTCAGAAGAGACCCCCAACACCACGTTGTGATCAGTGCAGCAAGGCCCACTTTGGACTGTGTTGTCGAGGTTCTGATGCGTGTTATTCTTGCGGACAGCCTGGCCATATGATACGGGATTGTCCTAATAGAGGAGGTGATGGTATGGCCCAGCCGACTGGATCTGTGTCAGGTTCTTCCTCATCAGTTCGACCTCCAGCACGGGGTTTTCAACAGTCGACAGGTCGTGGGAGAGGTAGAGGTGTAGTGCTGAGTTCGAGTGGTGCTCAAAATCGAACCTATGCTCTAGTAGGTCGACATGATCTTGAGTCATCTCCAGATGTTGTTACAGGTATATTGTCTGTGTTTTCTTATAATGTATATGTGCTGATTGATCTGGGATCTACATTATCATATGTTACACCCTTTGTGGCTAATAAGTTTGGCATTGAACCTGAAATGATAAGTAGATTCGGTGATTGCTAGAAGAGTATATAGAGGTTGCACTGTGATGATTTATAGTCGTCAAACCTCGGCAAATTTATTTGAGTTGGAAATGGTTGATTTTGATGTGATAATATGAATGGACTGGTTGGTCTCATGCTATGCAAATGTTGACTGTCGTACGAAGATGGTTAGGTTTCAATATCCTGGTGAACCCGTCATTGAATGGAAAGGGAACATTTCTACACCGAAAGGTAGGTTTATTTCCTATCTTAAGGCAAGGAAAATAATCTCAAAAGGTTTCATTTATCATCTCGTTCGCTTTAGGGATGTGGAGGCGAAGCCGCCTATTCTACAATCATTCCCCGTGGTCAACGAATTTCCAGATGTTTTCATAGATGCACTCCCAGGCCTTCCTCCTGAAAGGGAGATTGAGTTTAGCATTGATGTGTTGCCTGACACTCAACCGATATCTATCCCTCCATACAGAATGGCCCCAGTAGAGTTGCGAGAGTTGAAGGTGCGGTTGAAGGACTTGCTGGATAAGGTTTTCATTAGGCCTAGCACTTCACCTTGGGGTGCACTAGTCCTATTCGTGCGGAAGAAAGACGGGTCGTTACGGATGTGTATCGACTATCGACAATTGAATAAGTTTACTATAAAGAACAAGTATCCACTTCCAAGAATTGATGACCTGTTTGACCAACTCCAGGGTGCCAAGTATTTCTCCAAGATTGATTTACGTTCAGGGTATCATCATGTGAGGGTTAAGGAGAAGGATATTCCAAAGACGGCCTTCCAGACAA
Source organism: Nicotiana tabacum (assembly GCF_000715075.1). NCBI lineage: Eukaryota > Viridiplantae > Streptophyta > Magnoliopsida > Solanales > Solanaceae > Nicotiana > Nicotiana tabacum. The sequence continues at coordinate 137,813,485 of NC_134090.1, forward strand.
GATACAGGCACTTTGAGTTTTTGGTGATGTCGTTCGGGCTAACAAATGCCCCAGCAACTTTTATGGATCTCATGAATACTGTATTTAGGCCCTATCTTGATGTGTTAGTGATTGTATTCATTGATGACATTCTAGTGTATTCTCGTTCAGAGGCGGAACATGCAGGCCACTTGCGGATAGTATTACAGACACTTCAGGATCGTAAGTTATATGCTAAGCTCTCCAAATGTGAATTTTGGCTTAACTCAGTAGCGTTCCTTGGCCATGTGATATCTGACGAGGGTATTAGTGTCGACACTCAGAAGATCGATGCAGTAAAGAATTGGCCGAGACCTACAACAACATCAGAAGTCCGCAACTTCCTGGGGCTAGCATGATATTATAGGCGGTTTGTAGAAGGGTTTTCCTCTATATAATCACCATTGACTAAGTTAACATAGAAAGCTACCAAGTTCCAGTGGTTTGACACTTATGAACGTAGTTTTCAGGAGCTGAAGAATCAATTGACATCCGCACCAGTGCTCACTCTCCCTGAAGGAACAGAAGGTTATGTGGTATATTGTGATGCCTCAGGTATAGGTTTGGGGTGCGTATTGATGCAGTGTGGGAAACTGATTGCTTATGCATCAAGACAATTGAAGAAGCATGAAAAGAATTATTCAACCCATGATTTGGAATTGGATGCAGTAATATATGCTTTGAAGATATGGCGAAACTACTTATACGGCATCCATGTTGACATCTACACAGATCACAAGAGTTTACAATACATCTTCAAGCAGAAAGAGTTGAATTTGAGGCAACGTAGGTGGCTTGAATTACTGAAAGACTACGACGTCGAGATATTGTATCATCCCGGTAAAGCCAATGTTGTGGTAGACGCTCTCAGCCGTAAATTAATGGGAAGCTTAGTACATATTGAGGCAGGTAGATGGGGGTTGACTAAAGAGCTTCATCAGCTAGCCAATATGAGAATCAGATTGTTAGACTCTGATGTCAGAGGTGTTACTGTACAGAATACATCAGAATCATCTTTGGTAGCCGAGGTAAAAACACGTCAATATGAAGATCCTATCTTAGTACGATTAAGAGATAGCATTCAGTAGTGTAAAAGTACGGCTTTTGAGATCGGAAGAGATGGGGAGCTGAGATACATGGCCGATTATGTGTGCCTAATATGGTAGGGTTGCGAGAGAAGATTATGAATGAGATTCATCAATCCCGATATTCCATCCATCCCGGCTCGACAAAGATGTATCATGATGTCAAGGAGCAGTATTGGTGGGATAACATGAAGAAGTCTATTGTAGAATTTGTAGCCCAGTGTCCCAATTGTCAACAAGTAAAGATAGAATATCAGAAACCTAGTGGATTGCTTCAGAATATAGAGATTCCGACCTGGAAATGGGAGGTGATTAATATGGACTTCATTATTAGATTACCTCGCTCTTATCATAAGTTTGACTCCATCGGGGTGATAATTGATCGACTTACAAAATGTGCCCATTTTCTACCATTTAAGACAACTTACACGGCTGAAGATTATGCGAAGTTGTATATCAAGGAGATTGTTAGGCTTCATGGTGTACCGGTATCTATTATATCAGACCGAGGAGCTCAATTTACAGCTAACTTTTGGAGGTCTTTTCAGAAGGGTTTAGGCACACAAGTAAATCTCAGCACTACATTTCATCCGCAGACTGATGGACAGGCTGGACGTACCATTCAGACACTGGAAGATATGCTACGAGCGTGTGTTCTAGATTTTAAGGGAAATTGGGATGACCATCTTCCACTCATAGAATTCGCCTATAATAATAGCTACCATTCCAGTATTAAAATGGCCCCATATGAGGCACTATACGGGAGAAGATGTAGATCACCAGTTGGATGGTTCGAAGTCGGTGAAACAGAATTATATGGGCCAGATTTGATTCACCAAGCTATTGAGAAGGTGAAAGTGATACAGGAGCGATTGAGGATGGCACAAAGCAGGCAAAAATCTTATTCCGATGTCCGACGTCATGATCTGGAGTTTGAGGTTGGTGATTGGGTTTTCCTGAGGATCTCACCAATGAAGGGTATTATGCATTTTGGGAAGAAAGGTAAGCTGAGTCCAAGGTATATCGGGCCGTATAAAATTCTTCGACGGATTGGACAGGTTGCTTATGAGTTAGAATTCCCATCCGAATTGGAATTTGTCCACCCGGTATTCCATGTATCTATGTTGAGGAAATGTATTGGAGACCCTTCTCGAGTCATCCCTATCAAAGATGTACAAGTTACAGGGGACCTATCATATGAAGAAATGCCAGTGGCTATATTAGATCGACAAGTCCACAAGTTGAGAACAAAAGATGTAGCTTCCGTTAAAGTATTGTGGAGGAACAAGAATATGGAAGAAATGACATGGGAAGCAGAAGAGGAGATGAAGTCTAAATACCCGTACCTATTCCAGAATGAAGATGACAAGGATGCTTGTGGAACACATGATATATTGGAAGGTGAAATGACTCTATGAGGTAAGCAATAACTTGAGAATACTCTTCCTTAATACAAAATGGCGATATGCAGATAATGTACATGTCCATAATGCTTTGAATACTCTTGTAAGGCTATACATTGATTTAACTGCTTGCAAGTTCGTCCTCTATTTATGGGAGAAACTTGGCCGGAATCCACGATGATTTAAACTCCCCATGAACCCTTACATTCGAGGACGCATGTTCCTAAGGGGGGAAGGGTGTTACAACCCATATCCACATGCGTTAGTTCATGTTATATATTAGTTAACATAAATCCAAGAAGGAATTACCTTTGAGATGATAAGAAGTTAATCCTATTGGTCTTAAGTGATACAAGGGTGTATAAGGGTGATTAACAAGTATTAGAATTTAAACGAATCAATGATGTTGTAAATCTTGTTTTCAGGTAAACCTAGAGGTTCTTAATACACTCAAGAGGTCATGTATTAAGATATTTGAATCATATATTATCCGTATCATAAGTCTTGAAGCCAAACGAGTTATGAAACAAAAGTCGGCAAACGTTGTCGCATCTTAGGTTCATAATTTTACTTAAACATTAGGTCAAATGTTTCTAATCTTTTCTCCCAATTTACAAGGAATTACGGGGTGATCTACCCACCAAATTAAATATCAGTGAGTCTAGTTTTCAACGCATTAAACCGTTTGTCAATAAGATCTCAAAGTATAGAGATATTCGTATTTTTGCAAGTCTGCGCAGATTGGTAGGTGACAAGTAGGTGCATCACCTACTTGCCAAAATGAGAGGACAAAAGTTAAAGTCCCAAAGTCGGCCAAGAGAGGACTTTTAAGGGATAATAAACTCAGTCATTTCACTCTTATTTCAGACCTTCAAAACCAAATTAAACCCCTGCAACTCCTCCCCCAAAAAATCCCACACAAACCCTAATCGATTTTCCCTCTCTTTCAAGTTCTAATTGAAGATAAAACCTAGAGTTTGAAGAACCAATGGAAGGGCTGAGTTATCCAACAGGTAAGGTAAGTTACAGCCCTCTTTCATAATTTTTTTTCTGCTGTGAATTCATGGTAATTCGTTCTATACATGTAAGAACTCACGGGACGGTGATCGGAAGCCGTGAGTTCGAGTTATTCACTTGTAGCAGACTGTTTTGTGTTGTTGTTGGGCTGCGTGGTTTACTAATATTTTCTGGAGTTTTGGAGGTGGAAGGGGGTGGAGAAACACCATATATATGTAGGGTTGTGGGAGGATAGTTCTTCATAACATTTCTGGGTCGTTTGACACGACTATGGTGGTCATCGTATGTATGAAGTGATTAGGTTGTGCGTGGACTATTTTGGGAGGCTCAATATGATTATTATTGATGTTGTTTGGGATGTTTGGTGATTGTTGTGAATTGTGTGAAGTCATATATATAGGGTAGGTGCTGTCCGTTTCATCGTAAAATAGGTTGTGGTCGATACATAATAGTTATGACTCTTAAATGATAACGATAGTATCGTTTCTCTTATTGTAGACTAAGGAGTTTTGACAATTGCATAGCTTGCGATTGGGTTAGTATATACAAGGTATGTGAGGCTATCCCTTTCCTTCTTTTGCATGACTCCGATTGTAATAATGTGATGAACGAGCTTCCAAAGATACTCTACTCTTAGAAGCTAGCAGTACTTTCATTGTTTTCCCTCTTATAGAACGATTGATGTTAATGTTGCTTCTCTTATTCTTATGTTATCAATGTTGTTGGTACTTCTCGATTCTTATAAGGTTCATAGTGAAGAGTTAGTCCTAATAATGTGCACAGAGGATACCGGCCTTACGTCACTCCGAAAGGTTTAGAATGTGATTCCATGAGTTGAGCATGCATTATATATATGTATCTATTTTACTCTACCGAGCCGCGCTATAGTCAGCCGGGTACGACACGTATTGTGCAACCACTAATCAGTTGGGTTTTACCGAGCTCCACGTGGCCGGGTACGATACTACCGAGCCTTATGATGGCCGGGTATGTTTTTTTTACGAGCCTATTACGGCCGGGTACGATATGATGATGATGATGACAACAGAGGCGTATGATTTAAAAGTTTATGTATTTATATATATGTATCATGCATATCATGTCAGTAGCCCTCAGAGGTACTCAGATATTACATGTTGTATATTCTCTATCCCTGCTTATATTATTGTCGTATTTATGGTTCCCTGCCTTACATACTCAGTACTTTATTCGTATTGACGTCCTTTTATTTGTGGACGCTGCATGTCATGCTGCAGGCCCTGATAGACAGGCAGGTGCAGCTCCCCCACCATAGTAGGCTGTCCAGTTCAACAGTGATTGGCGAGATCCCATCTTCGGACTTGTCATGGTCTCGGTATGCATTTTTGTTATAGACATTATGGGTATGTCGGGGCCCTGTTCCGGCTATGTTGCAACACTTATGTTCATTTAGAGGCTCATAGACAGGTGTCGACTCATATATAGTTTGGTATGCCTTGTCGGCTGGTTTTTGTTGTATAGTTTTTCATGGTAGCGTGGTAGCTCGTACCTTATATGTAGTTTCTTGATTGTCTGGTCATCCCATGTTATGTATGTTCATGCCATCATATTTTATTATTGGTTTTCCATGATCTATGTCTACCATTTATATTGATCTCGTCAACCCTAAAAGATAATAAAGAAGGTTAGATAAAATGTACGTTGATGCTCGGGAAGTATGGTCTGGTGCTAGTCATGGCCCTCCAGTTTGGGTCGTGACAATATGAACCTGAAGCTGATGGAAAAACCAACACTGGAGCTATGGTCAAGGCTGTCTTGAGCTTCTGAATGCTCTCCTCACACTCGTCCGACCATACAAATGGAGCACCCTTTTGAGTCAACTTGGTCAAGGGTGATGCAATAGATGAGAATCCCTGAACAAACCGGTGATAATAGCCTGTCAAACCAAGAAAACTATGAATCTCTATGGCTGAGGATGTTCTCGGCCAACTCTGAACCGCCTCTATGTTCTTCGGATCAACATGAATACCCTCGCTGGACACTACGTGCCCCAAGAAAGCCACTGAACCAAGCAAAAACTCACACTTGGAGAATTTTGCATAAAGCTTCTCCTCCCTCAATCTCTGTAATACAACTCTCAAATGCTCCGCGTGCTCCTCCTGACTACGCGAATACACCAGAATATCATCAATGAAGACTATGACGAATGAATCGAGATAAGGCCGGAACACGTTGTTTATCAAATGCATGAACGCTGCTGGGACATTTGTTAGCCCAAAAGACATCACCAAGAACTCATAATGACCATATTGGGTCCTGAAAGCCGTCTTAAAAATATCCGAGTCCCTTATCTTCAACTGGTGATAACTTGAACAGAGATCAATCTTGGAGAACACCCTCACTCCCTGAAGCTGGTCAAATAAATCATCAATGCGAGGCAAAGGATACTTGTTCTTAATTGTTACCTTGTTCAATTGCCTATAATCAATGCACATTCTTATTGTGCCATCCTTCTTCTTCACAAATAGAACTGGCGCACCCCAATGTGACACACTAGGCCAAATGAACCCCTTATCTAGGAGCTCCTAAAGTTGCTCCTTCAATTCCTTCAACTCCGCTAGTGCCATACGATATGGCATAATAGAAATGGGCTGAGTGCCCGGCACCAGGTTAATACTAAAATCAATATCCCTATCCGGTAGCATGCCCGATAGGTCTGCAGAAAACACATCGGGAAAATCCCTCACGACTGGAACAGAATCAATACTGGGAGTCTCAGCTCCAACATCCCTCACAAACGCTAGGTATGAAAGGCAACCCTTCCCAACCATACGCTGGGCTCTCAAGAAAGAGATCACTCTACTAGGAACATAATCAGTCACACCTCGCCACTCGATCCGTGGCACACCTGGCATAGCCAATATGACTGTCTTAACATGACAGTCCAGAATAGAACGACATGGAGATAACCAATCCATGCCCAAAATGACATCAAAATCCACCATGCTCGATAGTAATAGATCCACTCGGGTCTCTAGGCCCCCAATAATCACCTCACATGACCAGTACACACGGTCTAAAACAACAGTATCGCCCACCGGGGTAGATACATGAACAAGTAAAGCAAGAAGCTCATAAGACGTACCCAAATAACGAGCAAAGTATGATGACACATAAGAAAAGGTGGAACCAGGATCAAATAATACAGAGGCATCTCTATGACAGAATGAAACAATACCTGTAATGACAACATCTGAAGCAATAACATCTGGTCTGCCTGGGATGGTATAGAAACGAGCCTGATCGGCCCCTGATCGACCTCCCCCTCTGGGGCGACCCCTGGCTGACTGACCCCCACTCCTAGCTAGCAGAGCGGGTGGTGGTGAAGAAACTGGCACTAAAGCCGAAGACTGACCCCTTTGCTAGGACAAACTAGCACCCCGACGAGGACACTGTCTCCACATGTGCCCAAACTCTCCACACTCAAAGCAACTCCCAGGTGCTGGAGAAGGGGACTGAAGGGAACCCCTCGCATCGGACTAGCTGATGCACTCGACATAGAATAACCTTGAACCGATAGGGCATGAGATGAACTCTGAGCTGGAAGGGCGCTGAGTGAGGACTGGCCCTGCTGAGATCCATGATAACCATGACCCGAAGATGCCCCCGATAACCTGGGCGAGCTGACTGAGCAGGCCTGAATGAACGACCTCTGCTGTGCTGGAACTGGCCCCTCGAAGGAGCACCATAATATCTGCCAGATCCTTGAGGCCTCTTGGCCTCCCTCTCCTCTCGCTACTGACGGCGAACAATCTCAATCTCACGGGCGATATCAACAACCTCCTCGAATGTAGCACCAGTCACCATCTCTCTAGTCATAAGAATACGAAGGTGGTAAGTAAGACCATCAACAAATCTCCTGATCCTCTCTCGATCTGTCGGAACCATCCAGATGGAATGATGAGACAACTCAGAAAACCTCAACTCATACTATGACACAGTCATATTCCCCTGTCACAACCACTCAAACTGCCTACGCAGCTCCTCTCTACGGGATTGTGGCACGTACTTCTCCAGGAAGAGAACGGAGAACTGCTGCTAGGTAAGGGGTGCTGCACCAACAGGCCTACGCCTCTCAAAATCCTCCCACCAAGTAAAAGCAGCTCCTGAAAACTGATAGGTGGTAAAAGCGACCCTGCTGGTCTCTAGAATACCGGTAGTATGAAGCATCCTCTGACACTTATCCAAAAAGCCCTGGGCATCCTCGCCCTCTACGCCACTAAAGGTCGAAGGCTGTAATCTACCAAACCTCTCCAATCTACGCTGCTCATCCTCCGGCATTACAGAAACCACATAGTCCTGAGCAACTGCGACTGGCTGGGATGGATGCGCCCCCAACGTCTGAAGTCCCTGCACTACCTGCTCAAGTGTACGAGCGGCGGGAGTCTGATTGCCTCCCCCGGCCTTTGAAGTAGTTGAAGCTGTAGTGGTTGAAACCGCTTGATCCAGGCCAGTGCAAACTGATAAGATCTATGCCAAGGCCTCCTGAAGACCCGAAATCATGATGAGCACAGTTGGTGTCTGAACTGATACTGCTGGAGCATCCACAGCTGGAGCCTGATTCTGAGCTGGGGTAGATGGTGGATCAACAGGTGCTGCCCTCGCTGCTCTGCCTCTGCCATGACCACGATCACGTCCTCGGCCTCTGGTGGTCTCAGCTGGTGGCATTGGTGGTCATCCACCCTTCCCGGTAGCGGGTGTCCTCACCATCTATGAGAGAATGGAATAACAGAAGTTTAGTACCCGGATCAACAAGTTCGCACGACAAGAATTTCAAGAATGTGAAGTTTTCCTAAAGGTTCTGCAGCCTTTCGAGGATAAATACAGATGTCTCCATATCGATCCGCGAGACTCTACTAAACCTGCTCATGACTCGTGATTCCTATGTAACCTAGGCTCTGATACCAACTTGTCACGACCCTAACCCCGAACCCGGTCGTGATGACACCTCTCATAAAGACAAGGTCAGCCAGTTCAACCCAACTCAACTTTTAAAGCAGTTAATCAACATGAAAATAGTCTAAACATGATTTAAACAATACTAAATAGCAGAAATATCGATAACAATGCGGAAAGTCCAACCCGACACAGCCCTAACCGGGGTTTCACAAGTCACGAGCATCTCTAAACCATAATGCTAGTCTGCTAAAGTCATAAACTACTACAAGTGTTTGAAAGGGAACATAAATGGTAAAAAAGTAGAGATACGGGGCTGCGGATGTCAACAGCTACCTCGTAGTCTCCGAAAACCGCCTGGAACTGGAGGAATCAGCACTCAGGAGCGGTACCAGCTACGCCTGAATCTGCACACAGGGTGCATGGAGTAAAGTGAGTACTCCAACTCAGTGAGTAACAAATGTAAATAACGACTGAAAGTAAGAAAATACGTAAAACACAAACACAAGGCATTCTATACTGAAGCAGTAAAAATCACTTAAAACAGTAAAACAGTGAAGAGTCAAGTAAAATCCCTTTTCAACAAGTAAAACAAGTAATTGACAGGTAAATAAACAAATAGAAGTTCGCCCCTCGGGTTTAGTATCAACGAATCCGCCCCTCGGGCAACATCTCAGAACAGTATCAGCCCCTCAGTCAATCTCAGAACAATATCAGCCCATCGGGCTCAATCTCATATCACAATGGGTACCCGCACTCACTAGGGGTGTACAGACTCCGGGAGGGGCCCCTTACGGTCCAAGTGAAATATCAAACCATCTCGTGGCATCAAATCTAGGCCCTCGGCCTCATATCAATCAAGCCACCTCGTGGCGTATATATGATTCTCAGGCCCTCGGCCTCATATCAGTATCAATGTATCCTCACAACTAGGCCTTCGGCCTTACTCAGTCCAAAAATCATCAAAAGCCCCTCGGGCAATAGTAAAACAGTATTTCTCAGCCCAAAATATCATTTAAAAATATCATTTAAGTCTCAAAACTGAGTAAAAATGGCTGAGTAGTAAAACAGTAGAAAATAACATGACTGAGTTTAAGTAATAAGTCAAACATTGAGGAAATAGTAATAAAAATCCCCGAAAGGTTTAAATAGTTGGCACGAAGTCCAAATATGGCAATCAGCCCAAATCATAATGATAGCAAATAAGTTTCAGTCAACTACGCGGTAAAATCATCAATCGGGACGAACCAAGTCACAATCCCCAATAGTGCACGACCCCACACTCGTCATCAAGCATGTGTCTCACCTCAATATAGCACTACGATGTGCAATCCGGGTTTTCAAACCCTCATAGCATCATTTACAATCATTACTCACCTCGAACCGATGCCTTTGTCCCTCGAATTGGCCTCCACGTGCGTTGAATATATCAAAAAATCAGAATGAATACGTCACAATATGCTAAGGGAACAAAGCCCAAGCGAAAACAATCGAAAAATACCAAAAATCCTGAAATTGGCCAAAACCCGAGCCCCGGGCCCACTTCTCGAAATTCAGAAATTTTCACAACAACGGGTTCCATATCTCCCCACGGGTTCATACATATCAACAACATCAAAATTGGAGTCCAAATGACCCCTTAAATCCCCATTTAAAGCCCTCTTAGACTCAAGCCCTAACCCTCTATTTTTAGCCATTTAATTTCAGTCTTAATCCATGAAATATTACCATAGAAGTGTGTTTTAGGTCCAAAATCCTTACCTTAACGAAGTTCCCTTGAAATCTCCCTTCAAAATCGTCCAAAAGTTCCCAAGCCGAGGTCCAAAAATGGTGAAATAACCCAATTTGCGAAATGGTATAACTTATATGTTCTGCCTAGGCATACCCGCATCTGCAGTCCAAAATCCGCTTCTGCGGTACCGCATTTGCGGTTAACACTCCGCTTCTGCGGAAATCACTAAACTGGCCACTGCCGCATCTGCGATCCTTCTTCCGCATTTGCAGTTCCGCAGATGCGGCCCCCATAACCGCATTTTCCTGACAACCCCCTTCAAAACCGCTTCTGCGGTTTCTCTCTCGCATATGCGGCGCCGCACCTGTGGCCCCCAAACCGCAGGTGCGAAAACACCAGAAGCAGCAAATTTTCTACAATCTCCCAAGTTTCAAATCTTTCCGTTAACCATCCGAAATCACCTCGAGGCCCCCCGGGACCTCAAACAAAAGCACACACATAACCCAATACCTTATTCAAACTTGTTCCAATCATCAAAACACCTCAAACAACATCAAATCACCCAAAACACATCGGATTCAAGCCTAAGTTTCTAAAATCCTCCGAAATACTCTTTTGATAAAAAACCCAACCAAACCATGTCCGAATGACCTAAAATTTTACACAAACATCCCAAATGACACAATGAAGCTACTGCAACTCTCAGAATTCCATTCCAACCCCTATCTCAAAATCTCGTCTGCCAATCGAAAATCACCAAAATATCGACTTCGCCAATTCAAGCCTAATTCTACTTCGGACCTCCAAAACCCATTCCGATTACGTTCCTAAGTCACAAATCACCTTCCGGAGCTAACCGAACCATCAGAACTCACTTCCGAGTCTTCTAACACATAAGCCAACATCCGATTGACTTTTCCAACTTAAGCCTTCTTAAAAGAGACTAAGTGTCTCAAACTTACCAAACTCATTCCGGACTCGATCCGACCAACCCGATACCACAAAAATACGGATACCGATACATAAAGAAGCTAAAATGGGGGAAAACGGAGCGATAACTCATGAGACGACCGGCCGGGTCGTCACAGTTTCTATTTTTATCCGTGTTTGGATTGTAGAAATTGGGATTTTGAGCCACAAAGTTGAAAAGTGGTAAATCCTTGATTTGAGGGTCGATTCATGGACGAAATTGGATGAATTTCTGGATATAGACCATATTAGTTATGGGTAATATTTAATTTCTATAATTTTCGGAATCCGGGCACGTGGTCCCGAGGGTAATTTTTATTGACTTTTCGAGCAGAGTTGGGAATTGATATAAATTGAATTGTTATGAGTGTTTGAGCATATATTAATGGGTTTACATAATTTTTGGCTAGTTTTGGAGCATTGTGCATCGATTTGAGTCTTCAGAAGGGCGTGGAATGCCGGTTTTGGTACTTCGGAGCGAGGTAAGTCTCCTTTCTAACCTTGTAAGAGAGAATTGTCACCATAGGTGATATAACTGGTTATGTGCTTCTATTTGTGGGGTCTACGTATGCACGAGGTGACGAGAGTCCGTGCGTAGCTACTATTATGTTTAAGTCCGGATAGTCTAGGACCCAAAAGCATGTTATACCTGAAATATTTGTAATCTTATTGACAACTTAAGTTGCTTAAATCATATCGAATTAGTAAATGAATTTCTAAAAAGGTTAAACTTCATTTTTCTTAAATCGTTAAAAGAGAATTGTCTTTTCTTTGAATAATTGTTTTCGTGATGAAGTCTTGATCGACTGTTTGAATGTGTGTTTCTATGTGTACCTGTGTCGCATGTATGATTCGTGAGCAGGGTAATTATTTATTTATATTTGACTGTATCGAATGTATGATTCGCGAGCGGGGTAATAAATGCATCTATGGTTCGTGCCATTCGACCTTCTGGCAGTGCACAATTTAAATAATTGTTGGATCGGGCTGTACGACCTCGGCATGATTTGCGCATACTTGTATTGCTTGCCTTGAGAATTATGGATGTTAATATTTGCCTTCCTTGGCCTGAGATAAATTGATAAAAATGATGAAATATAAATATTTGGAAATCTATTATTATTAAAAAGGAATTTTTTGGATTTATTAGTTTACATTTGCCCTATAAAAACCATAATTATTCACATTCTTAAAATATTATTATTGGACCACTAGTAAGTGTCGAAGTCGACCTCTCGTCACTACTTCTTCGAGGTTACACAGGATACTTACTGGGTACACGTTGTTTTTGTACTCATGCTATACTTGCCGTGCATTTTTGTTGCACATGCATATGTATGTCTAGTGGCCTCGTTGGGCGCAACGGTATGGTTGATACGGAGACTTAGGTGAGCTGCATCTCTCGAGACGACCCGCAACCAGCAGAGTCTCCTTCAGAGTATTGTACTGTATTTTCTTTTTCTATCCAAATTGTATTTCAGACAGTTGTTGTATTACCTTATTTTCTAGAAACCGCTCATGCACTTGTGACACCGGGTTCTGGGATGATTATGAGGTATTTTGTATTTACTTCTAAACATTCTTTTATTTATTTTATAAAGATTATCTTTTACTAGTTGAATTGAAGGAAAATTACAGTTTTCAAAATTATTAAAATAAGACTTAAATTAAGTATTTATGGTTGGCTTGCCTGACAGTGGTGTCCGACGCCATCATGACCCTTAGAAGATTTTGGATCGTGACAAAGCCTGTAGGTAGGGTGGAAGTCGAGAATGTGTTAGATATTGTATATCAAAACGGTATCTTCAATGTTCACCAAGTAGTGGACGAACTTTTAAAAAATGATTTGAAACATCCTGAACACATATTGGAAGAAGTTGATATAAATGAAGTAACAATTAGAAAATGAGGAAGAAGAATCAATTGATCAAGCTCAAACTAGTGAGGAAGAAGAATTCTCGGACGCAGAACAATACATCGATGAGCTTTAAAAAGTTGGTTTCTTTAATAACTCTCATTTTATAGCTAGTTTCTTATATGTTTCAATCTAAATATATATTATATTATGCAGATGACAGGCAAGGGCCGAGGTAACAATGACTCACTAGTTCTCGGGGTCGAGAAAAGGCTAGGAAGGGAAAGAGGAGGGTAGAAGATAATACTCCATCTTTTCCACCCTCTTCAGAGATGCCTATGCATATGTCTTATCCTCCACCCAAGGCTATTCTGAGCTACCACAGCATCACGAGCTCTACACCTTCATGCAGACACCAGGTCTTTCATCACAAGGCCATAGGACTATACGTCCGGCATACAGTCCAGCTGCCTCACGACCACGTGGATCGCAGCCATCTGCATCGCATAGATCGCATCCATCCATGTCACATCCACATGGATCACATCCATCTGTGTCACAACCATCAGTATCAAAGCCACTTGCGGTCCATCCAGCTATGTCGCAGTCACAGGGATCACAACCATCTTCATCAGTGACTCCATCTATTTCAGGCCTTCGCCTGCGAGATAGTAGCTCTGACCCCCTACACCTTCCACACATGCCTCTGATATACATGCTTCGGACGGTGATGCTGATGATGAGGAGGAGGCGTATTATGATCAATATGGTAGGATCATCATAGTCTCTGAGGGTGATGGGTAAGAGTTATTTGTTATTTTTATGTTTATTGTTTTGTACAATTTGTACTAAGATATTAATGTGTTTTTTTGGTTAAATTGCAGGTTCATCCTGAGTAATATTACTACGAGGATAATCACCAAAGCTACTAGAAAGCTTTATGATGGCCCTTATACGACTTGGAGTGAATTATCATTCTCGCTGAAGGAGCAAATTTTCAATCAATTTAAGGTATAAATGTTCTTTTAAGCAGTATAATTATTTATATTTATGATATTTCCATATAATATTTAACTTTGAAATACAGAGCAAGTGTGTATGGGAACACCGCTATACCGCGGAAGTGGTTGCAAATTTTCATCACAAAGCTCGCAAGTGGTTGTCGCATAGTTTCTCCAAAGCTAGAAAGTTGAACCAGAAGCCTGACTGGTTGCTTCAAAATTTATGGGAGGATTTGCAACGGCAATGGCTTACCGCAAAGTTCTTAGAGAAAAACGACAAAGGAAAGAAAGCTCGCGCATCTGAGAAGGGAGACTCCTTGCACACTGGAGGTGCGATCAGCCTAGGGACAATAAAAAGAAGATTAGTACGTAATTGCTTAATTTATTTTAATTTTCAAAGTATATCTATTCTGTTTACTAACTAAAATTTATAAGTTTTCAGGAAAAGAAGTTGGGGCGTCCAATGAGCCAAGATGAGCTATTCAAGGAGACTCATATTGTAAAGAAGAAGAAAGAGGCGGATCAAGAAAGGTGGGTCGAGGGCCGAGCCTCGACTATACATGTAAGTTTTCACTTTTCATTAAGTATTTTGATTTACTTTTATATAAATTTTGAAATACTAATTCAATGTAATTTTTCTTATAGGGTCGCTTCATAGCTGACATGGAGGAATTCATATGCAGTCAGTCACCTAATGAGTCAGGCGAGCCAATCCAACCTTCGGACGATGATGCTGAAAGAATATGGATGGAGGCTGCTGGCGGTCCAAAATGGGGGAAGGTATACGAGTTTCCTACTAAGAAATTCCATCGGTATAAGTGTGGAATGCAAGGAATAGGGACTTCCTCGCAAGGCGAGCAATTTGATGGGGAGAGCCTTTCCAATATGCGGGAGACTGTGACAAAGCTCACATCCGAGCCAGAAGCGGCCAAGGAAAGAGAAAAGCTTAGAGATGCTCACTACATTGGCATGCAAGCTCAGTACCATGGCATGCAAGCTCAGCTCAAAACTCTCATAGCTTCTGGAGCTTTTCCGATTCCCCGATCTCGTGAGTCATCTCTAGTGGCTCAACTTGAACGTGAGAGTTCCTTCTATCCTCCCCGTGCTTGTTCCTCCCGTCCTCCCCGTGATCGTTCTTCCCGTTCTCGACAAGTAGACCCTTCTCTATACCGTCTTGTTCATGAAAATTCATCAGACGATGATGATAATGATGTTGTACAAAACACTCCTTGAATTTTATATACTTTGAACTATACAAATAGAACCGGTTTTGAATTAGTTGTAATAAGTGTTAACTTAGTTTTGTTAGTTTAATTTGTTAGTTCTATTGAACTTTAATTTGTTGGTTTTAATGTGTTTTTTGAATTGTGTTGTTGTTGTGTTGTTGTTGTTGTTGTTGTTGTTTGTTGTTATGTTGTTGTTGTTGTGGAGATTTTGGTATTGAAATTGTAGTTTATGAATTGAATTATATTGTTATTTAGGGATTTTGGTATGCTGGCAGGTGGTGTAGCTGCCAAAACAGGCATTTTATGCCGAAATTATTACCCAGAAAAGCGACCAAAGTTGGTCGCTTACCTATTAAAAAAAAAATTCTGGCAATTAGCGACCAAGGTTGGTCGCTTATATCTTAAAAAAATTAAAAATAAAAAATTGGCGACCAAGGTTGGTCGCTAATGAACCCAGATTTTATTAAAAAAAAATCCTGGAAATTAGTGACCAAGTTTGGTCCCTTATGTATAAAAAAAAATAAAAAATTAAAAATAAGTGACCAAAATTGCTTATGAATCCAGATTGTTAAATATATATTTTTTAAAATAATATATATTTTAATTTATAGACCAACGTTGGTCGCTAATTTTTGAATTATAATAATTATGAAAATATCGTAATTTAAATATACAGACCAACGTCGGTCGCTAAATTTATATTATTAAAATATTATACCAATCAAAGTTGGTCGGTATTTTGTTTACACTGAACATTTGGTCCTTTTACCTTAGCGACCAACTTTGATCGCTAAGGTAAAAAGACCACCAAAATAGCGACTAAGCCTGTTTGGACGCGTTTTGATCGGTATATTGAGATAAGCGATCAACATTGGTCGCTATATGTGATCGCTTTTTACCGAATTTCTAGTAGTGACATCACTTACTCCGCCAGTGAACTTCCATGCGTTCAAATTTAAAACTTAGCCTTTTTCCATATCTTTTATAACTGCAGTAGATTGTGGAAAGAAATGCAAAACAAAATATTTCTCAAAGAAAAACATTACTCTTCCTCTCGTTTATGTTCATTTGCATAACTTAATTCCTTTCTCTTGTTTTTTTTGTAGCTTTTCCGACATAGATGGGCTAAATGCAAGCTATGCTCTTAAAATGGTAATGATAAAGTACACGTGGCAGTAATCAGAGACTCAATTGAAAATTACTAGAGCAATCTCTACTAGAGCTGATCCTGACCCATCTCGTATTTTAAATCTTTGATAAAGTTTAAAAATTAATGCCAAATCACACGTATAGATTTGCAACCAATGCGGTAACTTCTTATTTTTTCAACTCTTCGTTTCTCTTCTCCTAACCAAATGGTCAAATTTCTGCAGATTTCTGTCATCATTATGAAGCAAACAAGCTATAATTAGAAAGAGAAATCCTCCCCAATGTTTTCTTGTGAGTATAAAAATTTTTAAATGGCTATGCGGAGCACCCCAAAATATAATAAGCCTGATGAAATTTCCCAAAAAAAGAAATGAAAAAGCAACTAGCTAAACTAGATTAATCAAGGATAATTTACATATTTGCTTGCTTAAATTAAATCACAAAAAAGCAGTGAAGTACTTTTTCTATCACTTTTTTTTTAATTTATTTATTTTGCTCCCATAAAAAATCAACCTTATACCCCCAATCATGCATCAAACAAAAATAAAGTCCAATCCCTTTATGATGATCATGAGTTGAACAAATTAAAATGCCTTAGCGTTACACTTCAAATGTTCAATGAGACTTGAGAAAAGTCATCAGATAATCCTCTTGAGGATCGCATATCAGCTTCACTTGCATAAGAAGAGTAAAAATCATCATCTCCTTCTCTCTCTTTTACTTCCTCAATTCTCTCCATTGCTTCTTTCATATCAAACCTCTTATCCATATCAAGCTCACAACAACTCAATCCTATGTTCAATAACTTCATCATTTCCCCCTCCGAATTCCTTGTTCCTCTCATGTCCTTTTCGAATACATCTACGTTCGATGAATCCTCGTTAACAACTGAACGTACCCACGTGGCCAAATCCGTGTCGCTCCCCTTGCCTTGTTGCAAGAAATTAGACGGGAATTTCCCCGTTAAGATCTCGAGTATTAAAACTCCGAATGTCCATACGTCAGTTTTTCGTGTGATTCGGCCACTGTGCTTGAATTCGGGTGATTTGTATGCGATCATGTGTTCTTGAGCATGCTCTAGGTTTACAACTGGTAGTAAGGCATAGTCTGTGAGCAGTGGCTCGTAGGATTCGTTTAGAAGAACGTTGGAGGATTTGAGATGACCGTGGGGTGCTGTCAAGCTTGGAAGCTCGTTGTAGAGGTATAATAGTCCTTTGGCTACTCCCTTCACTATTTTTAACCTAGCTGGCCAATCCAGGCCTGGTTGCCCACGCGATTTATTTCCTGAAAAATATTCAGGAAATCAACTATCACGTACATATATGTTGAAGATATAATTAAATAAATAAATATTTTTTCCCCTTAAAGTTTAAGTTTTAAGATGAAATGGTCACACGATTCAACAAAATATCAGAGCGCCAAAAATCCTGATTCAAGCCTAACCTTAATTCCCTCGTAATCAAAGAAAGAATTTTCACGTTCAAGGCCAATGAAAAAGAATCAGAATCATATATGAGGGATAATTCGTAATTATAATTACGTAAATAAAAGTGTGATTTGTCTAAAAGATTCATTTTTTGGATGAGATGATCATATAATTCAACATATTACAAGGGCCAATTTGGTATATGCTTGAATCAGTTAAAAAAAGTGACTGGAATATTCCTCTATAGATTCATGTCCTGACCTACCTTAGCTACATAGGCGAATCTAGAATTTTTAATACATGGGTGCACTATTAAAAAAGGAGGAAAAATTATATTTTGTGGGAATTGATCCGTATTTCTCTTAGTAAATAACCCAACCTTCAACCAGGTGCACCATTTAGCCTTCTTAGGGAGTGATAAGTGCAAACAGTTAATATTATACGAACTTTAAAAAATATGTACATAAAATATCTAACTTTGCAAAGAGAGCATGAGTTCACCTGCCCTATAATATTCCTTATAAATGTGCCCCTGCAATGCTAGAGGTAAATTTATGGAGACCAACTAATGAAGGCTCATATATCAATACTCCAGAGGTTCAGGTGAGGATTTCTTAAATCATTTGTCATATCGCAAGAACGTATCATAACATTGATCTTTAGAAAGTGCAAAAACAATAGTATAAGCATACGTACCGTGAAGATGAACTGCAAGGCTGACATTGTTGACATATTCGGAAACCAAAAGCTTTTCCTCCTTCCTATAATAGAAAGCGACAACAGGAAGCAAGTTCTTATGGCTCAATCTGCCCAGCCTTCTCATATGCTCATGGAAATCTTCCTTGCCTACATTATTCATTTGCCTAAACCTTTTGACAACCATAACAGGTCCAGTGCTAAGTGCAGCTTTATAAGTTGATCCAAATATTCCACTTCCCAATATTTCAGCTGATGCCTTCAACAAATCTGGCAAGTCAAATTTCTCCGTATCGTCTTTCAAAAATTGAATTTTCTGAGCTTGTTCAGGTCTCTTTCCGCCCTCCGGAGAACGGTCAGGACCCGGTACTTGGCCCTGTTCCATCTTATCTAGATCTGCCGAGGGCGTCTTTTGGTGAGTGGCGCCCCCGGGTGAATTATTAGCTGCGACTGATCTTGCTTCCGTTTCAGGCGTCTGCTTGCGTTGGCGAAGGATGACGATAACAACAATAATTGCAGCTATAGCTGCTGCCACTGCGATAACCACCAATATAATTGTCCAAAGAGCAATCTTTGGTTCACTTGTACATTTGGATAATGGCCCATCACAAAGATCATTACCTATTTTATTAAAGGAATAAAAAGGAGAATCAAATATAATTTCACGCATATATCTTTAACCAAGATATTATAATTTGATTAGAACATCATTTGGATGAAAATGAGGATATTTTCTAATTTAGCTCATCAGAGGAAATTTGTTGGTACAAGATCATGAGATGTAAAACAAGCATTAGTTAACATTTTAAGAGTGGTAAAGGAAGAATTCATAAATGCCTATAGTCGGTGCCGAAGACAAGATTTTCACAATGGGAATTCAAAAAAAAAAAAAAAAAAGTAAATACGCAAATAAACCAGAATACAACATCTAATATAGTACATAAATGTTTTTCGGCCTTATATTCACATTGTAATTTTTTGGCAAAAGAGGTTCGAATATGAACCACTTCTGGCCTCCTAGCTCCGCACATGCGACTATAGCATAAGGACTTACAATTGCCAAATATAGTTCCATAATCTAAATGGCATTTACTTCTCATTCTCATTGGAGCATGCAATGACAATTATGGCAGTTTAATTAAGAAAACAGAGGAAGGAACAAGATAGTCACGGTATTGGGACTTAGGAAAAAATCAGACACCTTGACTTTGCATCAAAAAAAATAATTTAAGCTTAAGATTCATTTTAAAGTAAGACTACATGTTAATTAGCCACAGTCAGCTAGATGATTTAAGTTTATTTAACGGACACATTCACACATTTTGTGAGTTTGGTAAATATCAGGTATATGTAAGTTTTCGCAACGTACAAAAAAACAAAAAAATTACCTTCAAATGATGAAGCTTTGAGACTAGAAAGGCCACGAGGAACTGGACCCACAAAAGAATTGTTAGAGAAATTCATATCCATAATCCTCTCTTGATTAAAATCAGGTAATTGACCTTCAAATTTGTTATTTTCTAGCCTCAATTCCGTAAGCTTAGGCAATTGACCAAAAATGGAGGGTACTTTTCCTGTGAATTGATTATTAGCAATATGAAGCTTCTTTAACCAATGCATCCCTTCAAAAACACTATTGTCAATTTGGCCAGAAAATTTGTTGTTTGAAAAATAAGCAGTTTTCAATCCCGCAAGTTTACTCATAATTGGCAAAGGTCCTTCAAAATTATTGTTAATGAGACTAATGGTTCTGAAATTGGCCAATTCCTTAAGAGCTTCCACATCGATTGTACCACTTAATCCCTTATTCTCCAACCTCAAACCGAAAACGAAACCATTTTCACAAATAACATTTTCCCAATTGTTGTTATCGGTCTTTTTATCGCAAGGTGGTACGTTGGGATTCCAATTGGAAAATGCGTCATTTTCCGACAAGGACTTACTGAACCTTAAGAGAATCTCCGCCTCGGAACTTCCCGAGGAGGCAGAGACGACAGCCGCGGCGAGCAACAGGATGAGGAGGAGAAGGCGGTGCTGATAATTATGATGGCGGTTGTGGTTGCTGTAACGGTAAGCCGCCGACATTGCATAGACTACGAGTAGGGGTGCGCACACTTATCGGTGCGCGCCCTTACAAAGGGCTGCTACAAATGAGAAATAATAATATGGCTTACGCTGTAAGCTGGGCATGCGAAAAAGGTTTCAACATTATCTCAAGGGAATGGAATTAATTGTATGGGAATGCATGGGAAGCTCAAAGGGGAGAGAGAGAAAGAGAGAGAGTTTGAGAGGTGATAAGAGTGAGGTTGGAGAAATGGACAAATGGGAAGTTGGGAGCTCAAGTTGACAATGTCTTCTATGGTCTTGGCATTGTTTCAGAAAACTACGCTCTGCCTTTGAACTCTAATATAATTTCAAACACTCCATTGCCTCCAAATTCTACCTAGAGATCGAGCCCAAGCCATGCTAACAAATATGTGCCACTAGCTCGAGTTAATATTAAATGAGCACAAAAAATTATTATGCTTTTATTTCTTTTCCTATCTTACAGCTTCTCGAATATATATATATATTGTGTTTAGGGGCGTATGTAGCATTATGGTGATGTGTTTAATTGAATCCATAACTTTCGATGTGGAGCATAAATTTATGTATAAATATCTAGTAAAATTGCAAGAAATAGTAGATATATATGAACTTATAGCTTTAAAAATATAATGCGTTCAATGCTAATAAATTTAAAGGTTGAACCCATTGAGCTTAAATGTTGGATCCACCTCTGATTGTGTCTAGAGACAATAGAAGCAACAACATCATCCCAGTATAATCCCACAAGTGGGGTCTGGGAAGGGTAATATGTACGCAGACCTTACCCCTACCTCGAGGGGCAGAGAGGCTGTTTCCAAGAGACCCTCGGCTTAAGAGAGCAACGAAATCATGATATAGAAGCAAATCATGATATTGTTTACTCGTAAAACATTACAATTAATTTTGTAGTGTTGCTTATAGACACGTGAATTAATTTGATCCAAGAATATAGGAAAAAAAAAAGAATAGGACTAATATTATCAAAATAACTGAAGAAAAATACAAGCCTTCTTATAGACTTAGCTTCTTCAGAAGCGATGGTAAGAACAATATCAAGTGCAAAAAAAAAAGTAGATTGATAGAATAAGAATGGATTTAGCTTGTGTGTACATAATATTTCGTGTCCAACTATGGATACAAATCCTCCTATTTATAGCTTTATTCAGGGAGACACGATCATCAAATCAAGCTCTCATTTAATGAGAATAAAACTCTCTTGATGGCTGCATAACGGTTGATCATTAACACAAAGATTTTTTTAAACGACTACTCATTAAATATTATCTTTTCCAACCGAAGTCTTCCTTTCAAATCTTCGCTCTCAGTTCGAATGCCTTTAGAGTTTATTCAACACCGGTCATATATTTGTATCTGGTACAACCTATTTGTTGGCTCATATCATACATGTCTTCAGTTCTACGTGTCAACTCATCAAACATCCACCTGACATTAGTCACCCCGACTTTTTGGTGACAATGCTTTGGTGTTACCGAAAAGTAGATAAAACCTCTTTCCTTAGCGGGTAAGCTTCTGAATGGTTTCTGACACTTTAAAGGACGCACGTCTCCTTGCATTTAATGAACCGAATACGTGTTATTCCATGATTCGGCAAATATTTTTGTCAGTTTCCAAGGTAATATGAATTTTGCCGCCTATAAACTTTTTCACTACCCATCACTTTTCCCTTTCACTTTTACAAATCATTCTTCTTCAAAATTTCTCAGAATTCAACTACAAAACCCCACTTTCTCAGTAAAATCATCTTACCTGGATTTTCAACAACCATGTGATGGGTTTTCAATGTCTTTGCCTTATGTTTTGATGATCTAACAAACTTGTTGTCAGAACCAGATAGGAACCTAACACACTTGGTACACATTGCTAATGAATGGATTCCAGCAAGGACTCCAGCTAATGTGAACTGCTGTATGTGTAGAAAATAGAGAAACAAGACAAGGACCTGATCCCTTCTGTTTCCCTGACAGCAGTACGAAAGTTAACTATGCACAGCTGAAAAGTGACTGCCACAGAAACAGTGCACACATTGCAGCAGTTTTGTAGTCAATTGTCCTTTGACCAGCCAAGTGCTTACATTATTCAAGTGATGTCATCAAAGGTGTATTAACAAGAGCATTATAACAAAACATCACTTGAACACTTGAGAATTCACATCAAGCATTCAAGCCTTCTGCAAACAGTTGAACTTAATTCTTAAGAGCCTGAAGAACAAAGTAAAACGCTACTACAGACTAGTTCCTAAATCTAGTATTTTGTTGTCCTTAGTTGAGTTGTAACTTTGTTATTGTTCTTATTGTAATTCCTAAATTGCTTAGCTAGAAGCGTTACTTAGGAACCCTTTTGTAAAACCATAAACCCTTTGAGTTTGTATCGTGATTAGAGTTAGTCATGAGTTGAAGTCTTTGTAATAGGTGTATTGCAGAATGGCTTGTAATAGGTGTATTACGAGTAGTGAGGGATTAAGAGTTTAATTACTAGAATGCATAGGTTGTAATCTAAAAGTTGTTCATAGTGAAGTTGAAATCCTACCAGTGTAGGTCGTTGTTTTTATCCCTTTGAGCAGGGATTTTTCCACGTAAAACTCCATGTCTTATTTACTTACTGTTTTATTAGTATTCTTAGTAGGAACTCATAGAGGACCTGATACTCTATAGTTTGGTGGACTCATATAAACTATCAATTGGTATCAGAGCGGGTTCCTCTTATCAGGCTAACACCTAGGAAGGATCCTTATGGATGCTCCACCAAATTTTGACGAAGGTCAATCTACATATAGATCACCCAGGTTCAATGGGCATTACTATGGGTGGTGGAAGACAAGAATTCATGATTTCATAATGGCAGAAGACTCAGAGTTATGGGACGTCATTTGTGATGGTCTACATGTCCCTATGAAAAAGCTTAGAGAATCTGGACCAATGGTGCCAAAAACTAGAAAAGAATATAGCAATATTGACAGAAAAGTTATTGAGAAGAACTTTCGTGCCAAGAAGATCTTGGTATGTGGTATAGGAATTGATGAGTACAATAGAATCTTAGCCTGTCAATCTGCCAAGGAAATATGAGAAGCATTGCAAATGGCACATGAAAGAACTACTCAGGTTAAATAATCCAAGATTGGCATGCTCACCACCGAATATGAGTTTTTCAGAATGAAAGATGATGAGTCTATACAAGATATGCACACTAGATTCACATCTATCATAAATGAGCTTCATTCACTTGGAGAAATTATTCCTAGAAATAAGCTTGTAAGGAAGTTTCTCAGTGTTCTACCTAGCTCTTGGGAGGTAAGGTGAATGCCATCACTGAAGCTAAAGATTTACAAACTCTAACCATGGATGAGCTGATTGGAAATCTGAAGACATATGAGATGAAAATAAAGAAAGACGGTGAAAGAAGAGAGCCAAAGAAAGAGAAGAACCTGGTGCTCAAGGCTGAAAACAATGACTCAAGTGAAGAAGATAGTGATATGGCTTATCCCACTAAAAGATTTCAAAAGATGGTTTGAAGAAATGGTGGTGTAACTAAAAGAGGCAACTCCAGCAAACCAAAGAACTATGATCTCTACCACAAGTGTGGAAAGCCAGGACACTTCATCAAAGACTGTCCTCTCTTGAAGCAAGAACACTCAACTACAATCCTGAGAAATTAGCCAAGAGTAATCTGGTTCCTAACAAGCAATTCAAAAGAAAGAGATCTGTTGATAATGTGGTGAAACAGGCTCTTGCAGCATGGGGAGACTCCTCTAGTGAGTCTGAAGATGAAAATGATGTAGGTGACAACTCCATGATGACAGTTGAAAGTGAGGAAAATGAATATGATTCAATATTTGCTTTGATGGCCCAACCAGATAATGATGAAGACGATGACAACAGTGAGGTAGATTTCAGGGATGTTCAAAGAAATCTGAAATTCTACTCTCCTAAGAAACTCATGTCTTTAATTAATGTATTGATTTATGCCTATCATAATCTAGTGGAGGATAAGGATGCCTTGACCTTAGAACTAGGAGGATCTGAACAAACTAGAGATAATCTGGTGGTATGTGTAGTTGATCTGAAGGAAACCATTTGTGAGTTGGAGAAAGAAAAATAGTTTTAAGTGAAAAAATTGCTAACATAGAACATGAAAGAGATGACTTAGTGGTTGTAGCGGTTGACTATAAGGAAACCATTGAGAACTTCAGTAAAGAAAAAGAGGCCTTAGTGAAGAGAGTGACTGAGATTAAGGAAGAAAGAGATGATCTCTTAGTAGTGATTGCAGACCTAAGGGAAACAATAGAGGGACTAGGAACTGAGTCTAAACCTGGAAATTCTGCAAAAGGAAAAGATATATCTAGTGAGGCACACATTAGGCTTAAAAACGAGTTGAAGGCTGTGAGAACTAGCCTATGTGTTGAAACTAAGAAAAACAAGCATCTCCAAACTGAACTGGAAAGAGTAAAAAATGATCTTGAAAAGTCCCTAAAGTGGACCTGGTCCTCAGAAGCTATCACTACCATGTATGCTAATAATAGTGGAAACAGGCAGGGAATAGGGTTCCAAAGGGAGAAAACCCCTTACAGCTCCCATAGCAAGTATGTTACTGTACCAGATAACTGGCTGTGTACCTACTGTGGGAACAATGGACATTTCAAGGAAAATTGCCAATCCAGGGTCCAGTCTATTCAGAAAAATAAAGTGTTTGCTGAAAATGTAACTTCTAAAAAGGGATCAGGTGCCACTCACAAAAAATGCATATTACCTGCATGGACTAAAAGAGCTCTTATTCATCCTCTTGCCTACTATAAGGGACCCAAACATGTTTGGGTTCCTAAAACTAACTCTTGATTTCCTTGTGCAGGGAACAATAAAAGGAAATAGTCAACAATGGTTCATGGATAGTGGATGTTCAAAGCACATGACTGGGAACACCATGAACTTCCTTTCACTAAAAGCCCTGCAAGAAGGGAGTGTATCCTTCGACAATGGGAAAAAGGGGTACATTCTTGGAGTTGAAGAAGTCGGGAAATCACTCACTCACTCTATTGAGAGTGTGTAATATGTCAATGGTCTTAAGTACATTCTCTTGAGTGTCTCTCAGATCTGTAATAAAGGAAACAAGGTGGAGTTCTTGTCCAAGATTTGTACAGTTACTAATGTGGTAGCTAGTGAAGTGGTACTTGTTGCCAAGAGATACAAGAACATCTATGTTGCTGATTTCGAGTATATACAAAGTGGTGATCTGAGTTGTCTGAAAGCTGTTGATGATGATGCTGAACTCTGGCACAGAAGATTAGGGCACACAAGCTTCTCTCTTTTGAACAAACTAATTCAGAAGGACCTGGTCCGTTGTCTGCCCATGTCAAAGTTTAAAGTGCGGAAAGTGTGTGATTCTTGTGCTAGATGAAAGTATGTGAAGTACTCTTTTAAGCCTAAAAAGGATGTCAGCACCTCAAAGCCACTCGATCTTCTTCATATGGATTTGTGCGGCCTCATGAGAGTGCAAAACATGTGAGGAAAAAGATACATCTTTGTGATAGTGGATGACTACTCCTGATTCACATGGACTCTATTTCTCAGAACAAAAGATGAAACCTTTGAGGTATTTGTGGCCTTTGTGAAGAAAATCCAGGTGAAGATGGAGTCTAGAGTAGCATGTATCAGATCAGATCATGGAACAGAATTCGACAATGTCAAATTTGATGAGTTCTGTAATGAAAATGGCATTACCCACAACTTCTAAACTCCAAGAACTCCCCAAAAAATGGAGTTGTAGAAAGGAAGAATAGAACTCTTGAAGAAATGGCAAGAACAATGATGATCGATAATGGGATTGCAAAGAACTTCTGAGTTGAAGCTATCAACATTGCCTGCTACTTGGTGAACAGGTGCATGATCAGATCTCTTCTGAACAAAACTACCTATGAGTTGTTGAATGGAAGAAAACCTAAACTGACTCACCTAAGAACATCTGGGTGCAAATGCTATGTTCTCAACAATGGAAAGGATCAACTTGGTACGTTTGATGCCAAGAGTGATGAAGGAATTTTTCTGGGTACTCTTCTCAAAGCAGAGCTTACAAGATATACAACAAGCGGACTCAATGTGTTGAAGAAATTGTTCATGTAATTTTTGACGAGTCCTATCCCTCTTATGAGTAAAGTACCAAAGATGATCAAGATGGAGAGCCCTTACTGGTTCTATGTGAAGTCATTGACATGACAAATGGAAAGGTAAATATGATGAGCCAAGCAAAGGAGCCAAATGAAGACAATGCTGCCTCTTTCTCAAGGGAACCAGGTACCTCAATTACAACCACCAAAGTTGAAGAAAGAGTGGTTGATGCAGTGCAGGGTACTCTACAAGTACTTGAGAGAAGAATACGAGGGAACCAGTCAGATATACCCAGCTTGTCTCTAAATAAACCTCAAATGCCCGACTGGAAACACAAAATCTCCCATCCTCTTAACAACATAATTACCCCTCTAGATTCTGGAGTGCAAACCAGATCAAAAGCCAAAAATTCACTTACCTTCTCATCCTTTCTTTCTCAAATAGAATCCAAAAATATCGAGGAAACCTTAAAAGATGCAGATTGTATCATAGCCATGCAAGATAAGCTGCATCAGTTTAAAAGGAACAATGTATGACACCTGGTACCTAGACCCTCAGATCGAACCATTATAGGAACCTGGTAGGTATTCGGGAATAAGCTTGATGAACAGGGAAACACTACAACGAACAAGGCTAGGCTAGTGGTTCAAGGTTACAATCAGGATGAAGGGATTGATTATGATAAAACGGTTGCTCGCATAGAAGCTATTAGAATCGTAATCGCTTTTGTATCTCATATGGAATTCACTTTGTTCCAAAATGGATGTCAAAAGCGCATTTCTGAATGGATTTCTTAAGGAAGAAGTCTATGTAAAGCAACCTCCAGGATTTGAATGTCATGAACACCCTGAATATGTGTTTAAACTGGACAAAGCATTGTATGGGTTGAAGCAGGTTCCACGAGCTTGGTATGAAAGGTTGTCAAAGTTCCTCTTAGAAAATGGTTTTACAAGAGGGAAAATTGACAACACCTTGTTCCTAAAGAAACGGGGAAGGAACCTGCTCATTGTTCAGGTTTATGTTGATGATATCATTTTTGGGGCAACAACTGATTCTCTGTGTGAAGAATTTGCAAAACTCATGGGAAGTGAGTTTGAAATGAGCATGATGGGGGAGCTGAATTTCTTCTTGGGTCTTCAAGTGAAGCAGTCCACACAGGGTACATTCATTTGTCAGCATAAATACATCAATGAGCTGTTGAAGAGATTTGATATGGAAGTATCAAAAGTGATAGACACTCCCATTGCTACGGCTAATCGACTGGACATGGATGAAACTGGATCTCCTATAAATCAAACAATGTATAGAGGCATTATTGGGTCTCTTCTCTATCTCACTGCCAGCAGACCCGATATTGTCTTCAGAGTGGGGCTATGTGGAAGGTTTCAATCAAATCCCAATGAATCTCATTTGAAGGCTGCCAAAAGAATTTGAGATACCTTAAGGGAACACAGGACCTGGTCCTGTATTACCCCTCAGATGATAGTTTTAACCTTATTGGGTATGCTGATACTGACTATACAAGTTATCTTGTGTACAGGAAAAACACTTCTAAAATGGCTCACTTTATAGGATCATGTCTCATCTCTTGGGGCACAAGGAAGCAAAACTCAGTGGCTCTTTCAATAGCTGAAGCAGAATATGTAGCTGCAACCTCCTGCTGTGCTTAACTCCTATGGATTAAGCAACAATTGAAAGATTTTGGGGTATTTACTGATTGTGTGCCTTTTCTATGTGATAACACCAAAGCACTCAACATGACTAAGAATCCAGTTCAACACAAATGAACCAAGCACATTGATGTGAGACATTATTTTCTGAGAGATAATATGGAGAAAGGGCTGATCTGTATGGAGTTCTGCAATATAGAAGGACAAATTGTAGATATCTTTACCAAAGCATTGAGTAGGGAATATTTTGAAAGAAACAGGGTGAAGCTGGGGCTATTGAGGCCTAATTGAGAACCTGATTCCCCATCAGTTGGCTATGAAAATCACCTTTAGGTAAAATTAGCTAAAGTATTTTCTGGCCAAGTCTAACTCACATCAATACCATTGCAGTTAAACACGCATGATGATTATAGAAGCTGTAGATGCATTACATGGGTGATAAAAGAGGATTGGAATTTTCAATGACAAGTCAAGAGCCTGGTTCTTGTACCAAAGGTTAGTATTCTATGCATTCTTTAATACACGTCTTGAAAAGGTAAAAATATCAACTGCCATGTCATCCACCTTTTCAGACCCAGCTGTCACATCTTTTCACTTTAAATCGTTCCATCTCCCTCTGAAACGTTGCAACTCTGCAAGCACAACCGCCATTTTAGAACCGGTTCCTATCTCTCTCTTCATAATTATCCTCTATCTTTAAAAACCCTCTCTTTTCTTCACAGACCATAGTCCTCCATTAGAACTTCTCCAAAGAACTTTCTCTCTATATCTTCAATGGCTTACACAACCTCCGAAATTTCTATCTCAATAGTCTCTAACACTAATAAACCCATTGAGTCCTCCGTCCTCAATGAGTCCCCTATAACCATTCCTATCCTTATTACTGAAATCTCCCCTAACCTAGATTTCTTGTCTCCTTCTAGTTCTGAGGAGACTATCTCAGAAACCCCTAAAATTGTTGAGCCTTCTTCTCTATCTTTTGAGTTTCCCGTTGATCAAAGGAAAAATAGAGAATAGGGTAAAAGTCCTGAGATCGTAGAGGTTTTCGCCATTGTTGCTTTAGAGTCTGTGGTGGCCATGGAGCCTATTGAGGAAGAAAATATAGCGACCATCTTTGTGGTATCTGCTGATGGCATCTTACATAAGATAGTTTCTGGTGCTTCCATGTCTTAGAAGAACGAGACACAGGGTTTGGGAGGAGAAGGAGCCATGGTGGTTGTTGAAGGATCTGCACCAGCAGAAACTACTGGGCCCTCTCGTGAGGAACCTGACCCCTCTCCAAAGGAAACAGGTCAGCAAACTCACTCCCAGGCCAGTTCTGCTCCTACATCTCTTCCTCCATTTGCTATTGAGACTCTGGACATTCTAGTCCCTAAGATGAGGTCTGGTGATGAGGAGGATCAAGACAACATTTCTGTTGATGGTTTCATAGTCAAGAGAAAGGTAGTGTCCGCTCCTGAGACTTCTACCAAGCGACCTACTACTAGGTTGCAAGCAAAGGTAGCCTATGACTCTACCCTTTAAAAGAGTAGAAAGAGCAGTAAGAAGAAAAAGAGGAGATTGGTGAAAGGCAATGAAATAATGTATGATAAGGCTGTCCCTGTGGTGGAAGTTGATGAGGAAACAACTAAGGAACCTAGTTCCTTAGTGAGAAGGTCCCAGAAGAAGAAGCAATCTGCTTCAGTGGAGAATGTTACAACCCCCAGTTCTAAAGTGAAAGATGTTGTGAGTGAACCCTCAGTTTCTGATGAGGATGTGTTGGTAAGGTCTAAGGGAAAATCAAAATCAAGTGGTGTGAAGTCTGGCAAGAGAAAGATGGAACATGTTAAGGAACCTGCTTCTGCAAAAAGGATGAGCAGTTAAACCAGTTCTGCTTCAGAACGATTAAGGCACCAAAAAGTTCTGTTGGGTCGCAGTTTTGACCCATCAATTTCTGATATGGTTGGTATGAGACAAGTTCTTGAAATGGTTGAGTTTCAACAGTGGGGGAATCTGTTCCACATGGATGCACCCAAAGTGTATGAGGATGAGGTTCAAAGCTTTTATGCAAGCCTCTTTCCTGTTGATACCAACCATATTTGTGCCTTGGTGAATGAGGTGGACGTTGTGTTTGATGTGAGTCTGCTTGGGGACATTGTTAAAGTCCCTACAGTTGGTGTGTCTAGTGTGAAAGATGCGTGTGGGTCTAACTTCCGGAATGCTGTGGTAAAGGATAATGCGAACCAAAAGGGGGACCAGATTCACAAGAAGGCATTACTCCCTGTTTATCAGTTGCTCTTCGAGTTGGTGAACAAAGTTCTGTTGCCTCATGCTGAGAGGAGGTCCATGACTTCTAAGTCTGACCTATTTCTAATGGAGCAATTGGATGGCTTTAACCCTGTCAACTTGCCTGCTATCATGATCGAACACATACAGAAAGTAGCCACCTTCAAGGATGGGAATTATGGTCTTCTATATGGATTTTTGCTTACGCAAGTGTTTAAGTTTTTCAAGTTGACACTGAGGCAAGGCAAGGTAGGAACCAAGAAGCAGATATTTTCTCAAACAACTTTGGAAGAATGTGAGTGCATCGAGAAGAATGGGGGGGTTAGGTAGTACATCAACAATCTCATAGCTCATTAATGCTCAGAATAGTGCAACTGAGGAGATTCAAAGGTTGAAGGCTAGGAACGCTATCCTGGAAGGTCAGCAAGCCCAAGGGGCCCCAGAGTCAAATGAGGAAGTGATCCGTTCGACAAAAGAAAATGCTGATCTCAGGGCACAAGTGGAGAACCTGAAAGCAGAACTGCTCAATGAGCAAATGTCGTCCAATGCCCGAATAGACCTAGTTCTCCAAACTCTTGCTGCAGCTTTCAAGCCCTCTACTCCTAGTGCCCCCTAAGCAACCCCTTCAATGACCAGTTTTTGGATTGTCTATTTTTGTTTATGACTTGGCAGAAGTTTTTGTTTCTTTTGTTTTGATGTGGTTGGGATGTATCAGTACTGCTCCCATTTTCTACAGTCCAATTCTGCCTTTGGTTTTTAAGCAAAGGCATATGTTTTATATATAAAAACTATCCTCTTTTGTTATCTCAATACTTGTATTCTCTGTTTCTCTTCTCTATCATGTTGTGCACATATGTGGCATGAGTTAGATAGGCTAGACTTCTTTATGTTGTTTTCCTCCTTGTGTATTTTTAATGATGCCAAAAGAGGGAAGTATAATTGAAACATGGATCTGATTAAGGGGGAAGCATAAAGTCAGGGGGAACTTGTGAAGTTCCAATTATTTCATCTGGTTATTTTGCTCTAAATACATGTTATCAATGTATAAGTTTTTCATCATAAAAAGGGGGAAATTGATGGGTTTTCAATGTTTTTGCATTATGTTTTGATGATCCAACAAACTTACTATCAAGAACCAGATAGGGAACCTGACACACTTGGTACACATTGCTAATGAACAAATTCCAGCTCCAACTAATGTGAACTGTTGCAAGTGTAGAAAATAGAGAAACAAGACAAGGACATGTTCCCTTGTGTTTCCCTGATAGCAGTACGAAGGTCAATTATGCACATCTGGAAAGTGACTGCCACAGAAACAGTGACACGGTGTAGTAGTTTTGCAGTCACTTGTCCTTTGACCAACCAAGTGCTTACATCATTCAAGTGATGTCATCAAAGATGTATTAACAAGAGCATTATAACAAAACATCACTTGAACACTTGAGAATTCACTTCAAGCATTCAAGCCTTTTGCAAACAGTGAACTTAATTCTCAAGAGCCTGAAGAACAATGTAAAACGCTACTATAGACTAGTTCCTAAATCTAGTATTTTGTTGTCCTTAGTTGAGTTATAACTTTTATTATTGTTCTTATTGTAATTCCTAAATTGCTCAGCTAGAAGCGTTATTTAGGAACCCTTTTGTAAAATCATAAACCCTTTGAGTTTGTGTCGTGCCTAGAGTTAGTCATGAGTTGAAGTCTTTTTAATATGTGTATTGCAAAGTGGCTTATAATAGGTGTATTACGAGTTAGTGAGGGATTAAGAGTTTAATTCCTAGATTGCATAGGTTGTAATCTAAAAGTTGATCATAGTGAAATTGAAATCTTACCAGTGTAGGTTGTGGTTTTTTATCCCCTTGAACAAGGATTTTTTTCATGTAAAACTCCCTGTCTTATTTACTTACTGTTTTATTAGTATTCTCAGTAGAAACTCATAGAGGACCTGGTACTCTATAGTTTGGTGGACTCATATAAACTATTACCATATCTCCTACTTCTTCTGTCCCTGGAAACTCTAGCATTATCATCGGTGGTGGCCTTAAAAAGAACAAAACGAAGAAAGTCGATGTTGAATCCGAGCCTCCTATTGTTTACACCATCATATCTCTTTAGCTTAACTTACAATAACATTTTCATGTCCAAAAGGAAATTATAAACCCCCATAATGATAGAAATTGGCATGTCTGTAGGTATCCTTCTTCTATTTGCCATGTTACCATTCCCGTCATGAAGAAAGATTGCGACTAGAATAATATTGACCTTTTAGCAAATCAGGGTTCATGTACGTTTATACATACCCTTTTACTTTAAAGTTAAGTCAAAATATTGACCCCATAATTTTAGAATTTTTCCACTGCTACCATATCTGCTTGCCATATATGAGTCCATCAATATGGCATATGGTGGTTTGCCTTCGAAAACTATGCTCCGAGGCTATGGAAACCCTTACTCACACATTTGATCAACCTCTGCTCCCCGAAGAACTTCCAAGGAGGTGTGATTAAACTCAGCAAATGTGGCCACCATGCCATTGTTACCGGCGTCAACGATGATAACGATCATGGCTGGATGGAGCGGTTCGTTATCATTACCACCAGAGAAATCCTACCGGTGATAGCTCCTGCTATTCTTGAATCCTGGAATTTTACTCGTAGGTTTTGAGACATCTTTTCCTCTATTGTGTTGAAGAAAAATCCCTTCTTCGTTAACTATTATTTTCCTTACTCAAGCTACCCGTTGGGAACTATCATTAGTACAAAAATTGACTCAATGGGTACAAAATATTCTAGACATTTCTACACCGGACTCCCATAGGTGAAAAGAAATTCTCCCCATATTCAGTTGGAAAGCCAAAAACCATGGTACGTGAAAGTTCCTCTTTCTTTATTTCAATCTTCAATCATGATTCAGAATCAATTTGTTGACTCTCTTTTGCAAAACACAGGCCTTCCGAAGGGATCTATTGTTTTCCCTGTTGGTGACATCTCTGATGACCCAGAGAAGGCTCAACGATAATTGCAATTGTCCTTAGCAAGAAAAGGGCTCGTGAAGCTTCTCTCATTTTCGGTGAAGGTGCCTTGTCCCGGAGTTCCAGCCAAAAGACAAAAAACAAAGAGAAAACATATCTCTACGGCTGGGACCCGGAGAAAGCTTCAACAAAAGAAACTCTAATTGGACCAGCTACAATGGTCCTTGATGAAGAAGGAACTAATGATGAAATAATTCCTCTTCAAAGAAGAAAAAACCTCCCCCTACTTAATCAAATGTTAAACTGGATGCTCAACCGGGGGAAGTTCAAGAACTCTTCTCGTTAATGGAAGTAGTTGAAAAAACCGAGTCTCGTGCTCCTGCTGCCATTTTTGTTTAGAGGAGTTCTTCCCCTGACATTCTTTTTCCATCAACTTCTACACCAACCACAACCGTAACACCTTCTACACCAATTTCTACCTCTCCACCTGCCCAACCGAACAAACATAAGATGTTCATTTCCATGGTCGGACCATGGGAATTTGGAAATACTTACCCAACATCAATCCAAAACTCTAGTAATGTCATTCTTACCGTTTCAATTGAATGTCACCTACTTTCCAAGTTGGTGGAGGTTGCTAATTATTTGAAGCCCTTTGCCACAGACAAAGATTGGAAAATAGTGGTGTCTCTTTTTGCTGAGTGTTTAATCAACAACAACATGCACTATTCTGCTCAGATATCAATTTAAACTTCTTCTCTTTTTTTCCTGCAAAACTTCATTCTAATTACTTTAATTTTTAAGTCTTTAAGGCTAAACTTCTTGCCTCTGAGGGCCTACAAAAGCTAATCATTGACAAAAAGGAACTCACTGCTGAACAAAATTAGCTTGCTGCCGAAGGAACCAGCTTGCTGAGCGCCTCCCAGTTTTGGAAGCAAATGTTTTTCAAATGGGCGAGCTCGAAACCTAATTGCTAGGTGTTGCTCCCAAACGCACACGCAAGTATACGTGGTTGACAAGTAATATAGGATTGTAAGTCCAGATATCATACCCACAAGGACTTGTGATTAACTATCAACTAAATTAAACCAAACAATTAATCTATTCAAGTAAATCCTAACGTATGAATATTTAACTAAATTTAATCTAGAGTAGCAAATAAGGAGATTAAAGAAAACAACGACAAGTTTAACGACAAATTCAAAGTGAGTGAATATTCTAGATTTATGGGTTAGCTAATAATTCCGTTGAGTTTTTCACTTAAATCGTCTAATTAATTTATCTGGTTTATTGGTTGACATGGTTAATATTGCTCGTAGCTTTCTCCCGAAGTACAAATTGCCTATTCAAGTTAATCTAACACCTATATTCCTATGGAATTAGAATTAACAAGAATGCATTAATAATTCCTTTATAGTAACCAAGAAAGGCGATTAGGTATATTCCTATCCTAACTGCAAATCCCTCCCCCCTCAGAGTTAAGATCTTGCTCTACTCAATCTTTTATGCAATCTAGAATTCCATCTCCAGAGTTCAATCCTAGATTCGTAGATAGTATTCAATTGGTAATCAAGCAATCAAATAATTAAACGCAAGACTGAATAAAGTGACCAATATGATAAAATAATAAGAATAATTCAAGCTCCAAATTACAACGTTCATGCAGCACCCAAAACTCTAGAACTAATAAACTATGAGATTAAAGGAAGAGAAGAGAAGAAAAACTAGTTAGAAGCCTCCTCCAAACGTGGTGTGTGTTCCCCCACGTGAATTCTACTTCAGAGTATATTCGACCCCCTTCAAAATATGTTAGATATCCCCCCAAAATAGGTTTAGAACTCCTTTTATATGAGTTAGAGGGGTCTTGGGTAAAAATAACCTTATGCCGGGTAAATTTGGACAAGTTTCACGCCACCGGTGCCCTCCATGGTGCTGCCAATTTAGAGTTTCTATTTATGGCGCCACAGGTAGGGCTAGGCGCTGCCTGTGGCGCTACAAAATTCCAATTTTTCTGTTTTCGTCCGTTTTGGCTCTAATTTTGCACATTTCGCCCCCAATTGCTCCCGCATCATTCCTATACATAAAAACACCTCAAATTAATATAAATCAACACATTTTACATCCTAAATCCACGAAACAAAAGTAAACACATGAGGCGATATATATATACATACACACAGACACACACACACAGACACACACACACTTTAAGCTAAATTCAACGCCCCACACTTAGACTCTTGCTCATCCTAGAGCAATGGGACTAACAAATATACCCCCAACAACGTACATCTCAACTAGGGAAGAGCTATTTAATTTTATTTTTTCAACATACACTATACCAATGACCATGGTTGATAGCAACAATTAAACTGTAGCATATGCAATCACTTACACTTCCCTTTACTTATGCCATTCTTCATATATTCACAACAAAGACAACATGCTCATAACAATCATAGCCTCAAAAGCCAACTCAATATCACAATGCACCCATAACTTGAACACCCAATATCATGAAAGAAGTCTAATAAAGTTATCTATCCCTCGTGAAACCATGTTCCCTCACAACAAGAACAAGAGAGTATGTTGAATCCACACATTCGAATCTCATGATCAAATACCCACATGTATCAAATAAAATCTCTCACTCTCACAAAGAAGTCACATGCATGCATAATGTACCATATGCTTGCCCATAATATAAATCTCCACTAATGTAGGCTCACTCTATCTAAAATCAATTAGGATTTTATATGGTTGTAATGTGGGCTAAGAGACGGGTATGATATATTTAAGATTAGTGGTTCACCCTGCTAAGAACTTTAACACATCACATAATAAACTTTAAGCGTAAATCTTCAATCCAATTCAATTTCACAAACAAGATCACTCCCAAAATGATTCCCTCTTTCTTTAAGCACTACTTTAATTTATTTATACCCCACTACCAAGAAAAAGACAACAATTTAATCATCTCAATTTTTCCTTCTCTTCTTCGAATTTTTTTCTTTCTTTTTCTTCTTTTTTTTCTTTCAACTATTCTTTTTTTTTTCTTTTTTAATTTCCGCTAGTGGTGTATTATTTTACAAAACAAGTTCACCTTTCTTCTTCTTTTGGTTCCACTCAAAAGCCACCCCACACTTAGCCCTTACTTTTTCTAGCGCTCATTTCACAATTAAAGTGCTTTCAGAGGTAACAAGATCCAAATAATGTCAATCAAGAAAAAAAGGGTATAGGCTCGTAATTTGGGCGTCAAAATAAAAGTCTATAGGCTCAAAAGAGTTTACTAGGGATAGATTTTATTTTGTGATAAGCATTAAGCTCAAAAAGATCAAAGAAAGACTAAAATTATTTTTCAAACGGAGCATCACCTAAAATTTCGCTTCAACTCACATACCGGGCAATTTCTAGACTCAATCACAATGACATGGACTATACAAACCTCACTTCACACATGGCACATGACTCACTAAAGACGGTCTCATTCCGACTCTCAACAATGCAAGTATTCACAGAGCCACAAGATATTAAGCATTAAGCACAAATTGAACATAAGTCAAGCAAAAGAGATATAGGCGTCACAAAACATGCTATCCAATTTTATCAAGGCATCATGAATAATTTCAAGACATTGGGAAGATACTCCACATGCCAAAGCTTAAATATGCTACTATCAAACAAGTCAAAGGAACCTAAGTTCATCACCCTTCCTCCTTTTATTTCCTAAAGTCCTAGTCTTCTCTAAAAATAAAAAATTACTACCCGGTTCAAACTACATCCTATGGAAAAAACCCGATGCGCAAAGAAAAATTACGGGGGATTATTGATACCTAAAGAAAAATAAAAGACCTATTTTTGGATTTTTCTATTTTTCACCCTTATTTCATTTTTTTATTTTTTTATTGGAGTTTAATCCCTCAAGAAAGCTGTCCACAAAATTCATTGTCGAGAAAAATCCAAATTTTCCGATTTTTCATTTTTTTTCCATTTTTTACACAAAAGTTAGTATACTAAGAAAAAGTACTACAATTAAATTAGGAACGCACGGAAAATCACCCAGACACTCTCCTCACCCCACACATAAAAGTGTGTAATGTCCTCAATGCACACTGAAAATAATAAGATGTTAAAAGAGATTCCCTGGTAGGCCAAAGGCCGAAGAATTAGCAGCTCACGGGATACTCAGACTTCTTCCAAGTATGATCCCTTGTGCAGGTATCTCACACTTAGTTTCAACCGCCTGCTCGCTTTTGCACATGCCTATTGGCTTTGACTCCATGCTCGTACGCCTACGAAATACAAAAATAGCACTACAAATAATAACACAATAAAAAAAAGAGTAAAAAAAAAAAGAAAAATAAATTGGGTTGCCTCCCAACAAGCGCTTGATTTAACATCGCGGCACGACGCCATCACTTTCACCACTTTTCCTACCACTTTGAAAATATGAATTGCGCCCCCAATTTTACATCAATTTTTCTATCACGTTCCATGGGAGGTGGTATAAAAATAGAGGAACCAAGCAATAGATATCACATCTTGCACTTCTTGGCCCTTAAGTGAGGAATGTCATTTTGTCTCTTTGGTATGGAAAATTTCAGAATATAACACTTTGTTGCTCATTTATTGACTCCTTCATATGCTCGAATGGATCAATTTCCATGTCACCAGCCTAACACAATGTTGAAAAATGATTAGAATGAGGTCCAATACGCTCTAACTCCAAAGCTGCATTATTTTTGACATCCTCAATTTTGCACTCTTCGCTAACCTTGGCATCATTAATAATATTTTGGTCGAATAGTTGGAATTCCTCTTTTCGCTCCACAGGCTGGCCAGTATCCACAAAAATTGGTTGTGGGACATCAGATGCCTCAACCTTTTTATTCAATTGAGCCTGCATGTCATGGATATCTAAGCCAAATTGGTTTATATCTTGCCTGAGCGTAGTTCTTCCTTCTATTAGTTGTTCTATAATATTTGAAAGACCATTATGAAGATACTCATAAGATTTTATCAGTTGAGCTTGTTCCTCTAGCCATGATTGGCTCACTATATCTGCTTCTTCAAAATTATCTTCTTGTGGGAACTCGCTCTCTTTAGCCACTTCTTCCGCCTCGGCCTTCATTCTCATGATTGATGCACTAATTCTTTGTATAGACTTTTGATTTTTATCTTGTTGCTCGGATGCTTGCCTCATCATGTCCATAATAAGAGCACACTTTGCTCGGAGAAGGATAACAAGAATTAGGACATTCATCCCAATGGCCTCCTTGACAACCACACACATTACACAAATTTCACTCATATAATTGAGATGCACAATTTTGTCCTAAGTGTGGTCCTCCACAATATGGACAAGGATCGACATAAAAAGAATAACCAATATTCGACCAATTCTCATTCCAAGATGCCATATCAACAAAGATAGTAAAATATTAAACTAAGATAAAAATAAAAAAACTTGAGTAGACAAAAATAAAAATCCAATCTAGTAAAATAGTTAATTTCTAAGTCCCTGGCAATGGCGCCAAAAACTTGTTGCTTCCAAATGCACACCCAAGTATACATGGTCGTACAAGTAATATAGGATTGTAAGTCCAGATATCGTACTCACAGGGACTTGTGATTAACTATCAACTAAATTAAACCAAACAATTAATCTATTCAAGTAAATCCTAACGTTTGAATATTTAACTAAATTTAATCAGCAAACAAGAAGATTAAATAAAACAACAACAAGTTTAACGACGAATTCAATGTGAGTGAATATTCTAGAGTTATGGGTTAGCTAACAATCCCGTTGAGTTTTTCACTTAAATCGTCTAATTAATTTATCTGGTTTATTGGTTGACAGGGTTAATATTGCTCGTAGCCTTCTCCCGAAGTACAAATCGCCTATTCAAGTTAATCTAACGCCTATATTCCTATGGAATTAGAATTAACAAGAACGCATTAATAGTTTCTATATAGTAACCAAGAAAGGAGATTACGTATATTCCTATCCTAACCGCAAATCCACCCCCTAAGAGTTAAGATCTTACTCTACTCAATCTTAATATAATCTAGAATTTCCTCTCCCGAGTTCAATCCTAGATTCGTAGATAATATTCAATTGGTGATCAAGCAATCAAATAATTAAACGCAAGATTGAATAAATAGACCAATATGATAAAATAATAAGAACAATTCAAGCTTCAAACTATAGCAACACCCAAATCTCTAGAACTAATAAGCTATGAGATTAAAGGAAGAGAAGAGAAGAAAAACTAGTTAGAAGCCTCCTCCAAACGTGGTGTGTGTTCCCCCCACGTGAATTATCCTTCAAAGTATGTTCGATCCCCTTCAAAATATGTTAGATATCCCCCTAAAATAGGTTTAGAACTCCTTTTATACGAGTTAGAGGGGTCTTGGGTAGAAATAACCTTGTCCCGGACGAATTTGGACAAGTTTCACGCCACCGGTGCCCAGCCTAACGCCAGGTGCACTCCATGGTGCTGCCAATTTGGAGTTTCTGTTTATAGTGCCACAGGTAGGGCTAGGCGCTGCAAATTCAAATTTTCCTTTTTTCGTCCGTTTTGGCTCTTATTTCACACATTTTGCCCCCAATTGCTCCCGCATAATTCTTACACATAAAACATCTCAAATTAATATAAATCAACACATTGTACATCCTAAATCCATGAGACAAAAGTAAAATATGAGGCGATATACATATAAATATATATACTTTAAGCTAACATCAGGAGCAATTAGGGCAAGATAGAATGGCCCACAGCCAAGAGGCTACTCAATTACATGATGATGTTAAAGATTTGAAGGCCAAATGGGCTGAGCTGCAGGATGTTGTAACTGCCACAGCTGAATGTGAGTCTGCTTTTGTGGAGCAAATCAATAACCTCGAAGCAGGCTTACGTTGAAAACCGAAAAGACTATTGCCGCCAAGGAGAAGAGAGCCAAAATGGAAGAAAGACTCAGAAAGCTCATGGAGAAAAATCGGTGATATGCGAATAGAAATATGGCCTTGACCGATCCTATGACATTGTGAGGGTTGAAAACAATCAGCTATAAACCAAGATGGAGAAGCTCCGAGCTAAACTCCAAGACCAAGAAGACTCCTTCTCGAGAAAACTTATGCAATTTACCAAATGAGGAGGAAGACTTTGAGGAGGCCAAATAAGGCATTGTGAACATTGATGATTGCATTGCTAATGCTCGTAAGTTAGAGGCAACTGCCCTCGAAAATACTCATGCTCGACTCATCTCTTCAAGTTCCTCGAACACTAGCTTTGAGTATTCGAGAACCTAAGGGGAAAATGAAGAAGAAGAAGAAGATA
Organism: Nicotiana tabacum; assembly: GCF_000715075.1. Classification (NCBI taxonomy): domain Eukaryota; kingdom Viridiplantae; phylum Streptophyta; class Magnoliopsida; order Solanales; family Solanaceae; genus Nicotiana; species Nicotiana tabacum. The sequence continues at coordinate 137,854,445 of NC_134090.1, forward strand.
AGGATGAAGTCCTTGAACTGGATATGGAACAACCTTTATCTGCAAAGGAAGCTGAAAACTCTTCTCTTCCCTCGGGCTCTGCATGCAAAATTGATTGATGTATATATTCTAATTTTCCGTTGTAACTATGTCAAAACTTCTTTATTGAGTTTGGCATTTTAAGTAATGAAAGAAATCTTTTACTTAAGTGTTGTGCAAAAAATATTCTTTTTCTATAACTGATAAAGCTCGAAAATTCTTTTTACATCCGTTAACTTTAATATCGGGCATTCATACTTCCGGAATCTACCCTTTGACTATGAGGGTTTCATAAGAGAGAGACTTTAGGACGTCTCGTGTTCATTTCGGCACAAGCATTCTGGCACAAGTATTTGAAGTTTAAAAATCTAACCAAAGACCCTATATCATAAGCATTTAACAGAAGTCACACAATACATATGGATAGAAATTCATGAACAAACAATATGGAAAGAAATGATTAAGAAATCCGAGTACGAAAAAGGTACGATGGGTTTTCAATATCTTTGCCTTATGCTTCTTATGTTTTGATGATCTAACAAACTTATTGTGAAGAACCAGATAGAGAACCTGACCCACATGGTATACATTTCAAATGAATAATGTCCAGTCTGATCTTCAGCAAATGAATGAACAACTACAGGGAGGAACACAACAGGGACATGGTCACCTGGTCCCTTCAGGCTCTCTGACAGAAGTACAAGTCAGTGACTATTCGTAACTATTACAAAGAGAAACACAACAGGGACCTGGTCCCTTTTCTCTAACATAAGTACAAGTCAATTGTACAGCTGGAACGCAACAGCAGAAAGTGACTATCTCGCAACTGTTACAAAAGAGGAACACAACTGGGACCTGATCCCTTAGTGTTCTATGACAAAAGTACAAGTCAACTTTACAGTTGAAATGCAACTGCACAAAAGTGACTGTGCAGCAGACAGTGCAACAGTCACTTCTCATTGGGAAGAAGTGTGTACCAAGAATTGATATTACCATCCATTGTGATGACTTTTGTAGTATAACAACCTGGTGCAAGGCATAAAAATGGACTTGTGCATTCAGTGATATTCTCTCAAGCATAACCGTGTTCATCCGGCATTGAAGTCACTAGTGTGTCAAGAACAAGAAGACAACTCCACTAAGGATCAGTTTCATAATGAGTTTATGTATATCCGTAGTTGAGTTGTAATCTTGTTATTTGCTCTTCATTGTATCTCCTATCTTGCTTTCTTAGAAGCTTTGTCATAGGAAAACCAAAAATCCGTAAACTTTCGAGTTTATGTTGTGACTAGGATTAGTCATAAGGTTAAAGTCTTTGTAACTAGAAGAGTCACAATGTGGCTTGTGATGAGAGCATCACAAGTTAGTTGAAGTCTTTGTAATAGGGTTATTACAAAGTAGCTTGTAATAGTGAGATTGCAAGTTAGTGAAGTTAAAAGTATACAAGTGTAAGTCGTGGTTTTATTCCCTTGTGTGGGATTTTTCCACGTAAAAATCCCTTGTCTTCTTTACTTACAGTTTTAGTAGCATTTTCAGCTTAACCTCATAGAGGACCAGGTACTCTACTATTTGGTGAACTCATACAAACTAACAATTGGTATCAGAGCGGGTTTTTTTTGAAAGGTTAGCACTTAGAAATGATCTCAATGGCTGCTCCACTCAACTTTGAGGAAGGACAATCAACCTACAGACCTCCTAGATTCAATGGTTAGTCTTACGGCTGGTGGAAGACTCGCACACATAATTTTATAATGGCCGAAGATTCAGAACTGTGGGACATCATTTGTGATGGTCTACATGTTCCTATGAAGAAGCTTGAAGAAACTGGACCAATGGTGCCAAAAGACAGAAAGGAGTATAGTGATATTGACAGAAAAGCTATAGAAAAGAACTATAGCGCTAAGAAAATTTTGGTATGTGGTATAGGACCCGATGAGTACAACAGAGTCTCAGCTTGTGATACTGCCAAAGAAATATGGGAAGCGTTGCAAACTGCACACGAAGGAACTACTCAGGATAAACAATCCAAGATTGACATGCTCACCATAGAGCATGAGCTCTTCAGGATGAAGGATGATGAGTCTATACAGGATATGCATACCAGATTCACATCCATTATAAATGAACTTTATTCACTTGGAGATGTTATTCCCAGAAACAAGCTTGAAAGAAAAATCCTCAGTGTTCTACTTTGTTCCTGGGAAAGTAAGGTAAATGTCATCACTAAAGCTAAAGATCTACAAACTCTAACCATGGATGAGTTGATTGGCAATCTGAAGACATACGAGATATAAAGAAAGAAAGACAGTGAAAGAAGAGAGCCAAAGAATGAAAAGAACTTGGTACTCAAGGCTAAAAGCAGTAACTTGAGTGAAGAAGATAGTGATATGGCCTATCTTACTAAAAGATTTCAAAAGATGGTTCGAAGTAATGGTGGTATACCAAAGAGGGGCAGTTCAAGTAAAGCAAGGAGCAATGATCTTTGTCACAGGTGTGGAAAGCCAGGGCATTTCATCAAAGACTGTCCACTTGCGAAATAGGAGAAATACAAACAAAACCCTAACAAAGCAGGAAAAAGGGACCTGGTTCCGGACAAACGATTCAGTCGAAAGAGTGCAACTGACAATATTGTGAAACAAGATCTTGCTGCTTGGGGAGACTCCTCCAGTGAATCAGAAAGGGAACTAGATGCAGAAAATAGTTCCTTGATGGCAGTGGAAACTGAAGTAACGAAGTATGATTCACTGTTCGCGCTGATGGCTTATCCTTATGATGATGAAGAAAATGAAGACGATGAGGTAAATTTCAGGGATGTTCAGAGAAATTTGTTGTAACGACCCGACTGGTCGTTTTGAGCAGTTACGCCCGATTTTGTTGTTTGAGGTCTCGAGCAACTTCACATTAGGTGTATCGACTTGTGTGCATGGTTGGATTCAATTTTCATCTGAATCAGAATTGAATTGGAAGAATGAACCTAGGTTTGGAAGTTTAAATAGTGAAAATTTGACCGAAATTGGACTTTTAAGTAAACGGCCCCGGAATGGGTCATGGGTGATCTCGACAACTTCGTATGGTGATTTTGGACTTAGGCGCGCATCCGGATTCGGATTTGGTGGTCTGTAGGGAAAATTGAGGCATTTTGGCGAAAGTTGGAAAAGTTGAAGTTTGGAAAATGGAGAAGTTTGACCTATAGTTGACTTTTGTGATATCGGGGTCGGAATGTGATTTTGAGAGTTGGAGAAGCTCTGTCATGTCATTCCGGGTTGATTTGATCGGTTACGGCACAAGTTTTCAAATTAGGAAAATTTGGAAATTCATAGTTTGATTCATGGTGTGATTCGTCGTTTCGGCGTTGTTGGATGTGATTTGAGACCTCGAGAGAGTCCGTTTTAGGTTATATGACTTGTTTGTGAGTTTAGATAGGGTCCCGGGGGTCTCGGGTATGTTCCGGGTGGGCTACGGGTATTTTTCCCCATTTTTGGAACTGCTGTTTTGCTGCTTCTGTATCCTTCTTCGTGATCGCGAACAAACTCTCGCGTTCGCAATGCCTTGTTGCTGACCATCTCGAAATCTTTCTTCGTGTTCGCATCCCTCCCTTCACGTTCATAAAGCCCCGCATTTTCCTTCTTCGCGTTCGCGACATTCCCTACACGTTCGTGTAGGTCCCTGCTCTTCTTCTCCGTGTTCACGAGCTCATCATCGCGTTCACGATGAGCAACCTGGCAGCCTTAACTTTTCTTCTTCGTGAACGCGGTCCTCTCTTCGCTTTTGCGATGCACAAAAATCTGGGCAGACAAAATATATCCCAAAATCGAGGGTTTCACTATTTTCATTATATTTTGACTTCTAGAGCTCGGTTCTTGGCGATATTTGGTGGGTTTTCCACGTAATTCGATTGGATAAGTGTTCTTCAATCATAATTAAATATATTCCATGAGTTTGTCTTTATTTTTATCATTTAATTTGTGATTTGGGTTGAGTAAAGTGTTGGTTTTTGAAGAAAAATTTCTAAAATGAAAAATCGTGATTTGAGGGACCAAATGGTATCAAAATTGGATAAATTTTGTATGGTTGAACTCATTTTGGAATGGGTGATCGGATTTTGTAAAATTTGACGAGTTCGGAGGTGCGGGCCCGGGGGTCGACTTTTGGGTCGATTTTTATATTTTTGTAAAGATTGAAACTTCATTACTCAGAATAGTTCCTTATTCAATTTATGTTTGTTTTGGAGTTGTTATAGTTGGATTTGAGTTGTACGGAGGTCTTTTCACCCGAGAGGTCCATTTTAGAGTGCCGAGTTGTTGTGTTTGAGGTAAGTATCTTGCCTAACCTTGTGTGGGGGACTTCCCCTAGGAATTGAGTCTTCTATGCTGATTGTAGTCCATGCATGCGAGGTGACGAGTGTGTGCTAGGACTTATTTGTTGGAAATTTGCCTCTAGGGTTCTTAGGTCCTTATGTGGAGAGTATCCTGTTATGCTTGGGTTTCCTAGTTGCTTAAATTGCCTCTATATGCTCCATATGACGTTGTTAGCTTTCCTCTAGTTCTTACGTGTTACGTTGACCCTAAATTGCCTTAATTGAAGTGATTGTCTTCCTTATTGTTTTGATACTTCTTGGTTGTGAGTTCCTCTATGACTTCGTGCAAATAAGTTACATGTCCAATTGTTGTGGTTGTCGTTGTAGTTATCACGTGCTTATTATGTCTTGTTGCGTAGTTGAGGTTTCATTGTGAAGTTAATTGTTGGTATAAGTTTGGTTATAGCTGATTCCCTTGCCGGAACATATTTAATTATTACTATTGGTTCCCTTGCCGGGACGTGTTTTATTTTTGTTGTTGACTCCCTTGCCGGGATATTGTTATTTCCTTATTATTCCCTTGCTAGGGTTCTTTCGTGATCGGTGTGGATTTGTATATTGGGATCAGGTTGCACGCCGCAACAATATTATATGGATCAGGTTTCACGCCGCAACACCATTATATGATTTGGATCGGGATACATGCCACAACAAGATTATATGTTTTGGATCGGGTTGCACGCCGCAACAGTAATATATGATTTGGATCAGGTTGCACGCCGCAACAAGATTATATGTTTTGGATCGGGTTGCACGCCGCAACAGTAATATATGATTGGGATCGGGTTTCACGCCGCAACAAGAAAGAATAAAAGTGAATATTAATTCTTATGGTAAGAATGAGAGTAAAAGCACGAAGGGTGATGCCGTGCACTTTCTGCTGCTGTGTATTTGTTGTTATCAATTCAAATGTTTAAACTGTTTAATTCTTTTATTGTTGTGATCCTTTGTGTTAGAACCCACAATGTTTTCAATACCTCACCGTATTTATATATATTTATTTATACGTTCCAATACTTCAAGCTTCAATAATTGTTACATCCTTAATTCAATTAGTTTCTCAATTATATCCCCTTAAACTGTCTGAGGTTGTATTTTTCCTAAAAAGGAATTTCTACTAAGTTTTGAGTTATCAACTCCCCTATTAAAGGTAATAATTTTTTTGATGTTGTATTTTAAATTAAAAAGGGGTACTTTCTTTACTCAAAGGATTTCCAAAGAAACAACTTCATCTTTTCTCGCTGGCTTTTCCTAATTAGTTTAGAAATTGCAATTTTACTTATATTAGGTAAATGGGACTTCTTGGACATATTGAGTGTACTTTACGGACGTTATGTATTGTATATCATGAGGATTTTGTTGTTAAAAGTGAAAAGAGAAATGAAATATGGGGGCACAAGGTGTCGTGTGTGCTGAAGGTTCGGAAGTTGAGATTATGATATGAAGACTCGAGGGTTGAGACGGTCGGGATTGTGTACTAGGCATGATGTGATTGATTTAGTTGGCATTGCTTTCTTTATTTGGATACATTCTTACTTGCCTTTGTTCTTGTTATGTCAGTGTTGATTTACTTGGTTATCTGATTCACTTGGTTATCTGATTTACTTGGTTATCTGAATTACTTGATTATCTAATTTACTTGGTTATCGTTTGTTACTACCCGTGTTCTCCCTTATTGTTCCTACTGCTTGTATTTTGATTTCTCTCCGCTGTTGATATTACCTCATTAACTATATCTCGATATTTTATTATCATATCCTGTTCATTTTATTTGACCAGAAGGTGTCTTGACTGTTCCTCGTCACTACCCCATCGAGGTTAGTCTTGATACTTACTGGGCACCGCCGTGGTGTGCTCATACTACACTTCTGTACATTTTTTTGTGTACAGATCCAGGTATTGATCGGTAGTAATTGTGCGGGTCTTCGTAGTGGAGACTCACGGTAACCTGCTGTTGCGTTCGCAGGTCTCGGAGTCACCTTCGTTTGTATTTACGTTTCATTGATTCCTTCTCGTTCTGGATCAATGTTGTATTTACTTTGTATAATTACTCTTAGAAAGGCTTATGACTTGTACCACCGGTTTTGGTAGTTGTAAATTGTTCAGAGTAATGTAATTTAAAGTTAGTAAGCATCAATGTTATTTCAGTTTATGTTAGGCTACCTAGTTTAGAGACTAGGTGCCATCACGACTCCTTCGAAGGGATTTTTGGGTCGTGAAAAGTTGGTATCAGAGCTCTAGGTTCATGGGTGCTACGAGTCATAAGCGGGTTTAGTAGAGTCTTGTGGATCGGTACGGAGACATCTGTACTGATCTTCGAGAGGCTACATAACTGTTAGGAAATTTCACTTCTTTCATTCCTTATCATGCGATATTGATTCATCTCAAAGTATATAACTTATTTTCCTTTACATCCACCCATGTATAATATTACGTTCTCAGCGTTTTCCATGCGCCAGTAGTTTGTGATGCTACAGACGGGCTACGAAGGAGTCAGGGATGCTCAGGCATTGTCTTAATGTGCTTTCCAGGCTCAAGATATAGAGGTATTGAGCGGCTATTCAATTGTTCATATGGAGGCGCAACGCTATCGGCATCTGATTGGTGAGTGCGAGCTTGGGAAGGCTTAATTGGTTGGCTAGTTATCGAGATCGCAGCAGGGTCATGAGGTAGATGCTGACGGAGGATAGCTGGTGGTATTAGAGTGCCTTATGATTTGTGTGGTACGAGTTTTGAAGGTTAGTTTTGCGGATCATTAGACGTTTTTTTCTATAGCTTTGCACCAAGTGGAGGAGTCCAATAACGACATTCAAATTGCAGATTCAGATTTATATCGATTTTGGCCTAAGGTATAAGTATATGTGGTATCGGTAGGTTCCCGGACTTGGGGTATGACCAGGGTCTGAGATTTTGCACAAGATGATGTTGGGACTTATAGTATTTCTACGTCAAAAATGGATCTACATATCAGCATCAAGGGGAGTCAGAGGAACAACTTCAGATTCATAGGAGGTCTATTCAGCGTGGGTATCGTGGCTGCGGCAGAATGGGGTACTTTAGAGGAAATGCAGTGGTTTATGAGTTTCGTGCTACATGGTTTCTGCTAGAGTCATCTGTATGTAGGGCTTTGATGGGAGTTATTGCATATCGACTATCCGAAGAACTGAGTCAGTTCAGTAGTGTTGGGTCAGCATAGCAATGGAAGCAAGTGGTCCTTTTTCTCTACTGGCATTTGTGGCAGCACTATTGGATTGGACGATTTGTGTGACTCGGTTGAGATGGGGAGATGCAGTCCTGATGGCTTAGTTGCGTGCGGGCGGATCTCAAAGGGTTCTCGATGATTTGACTATGGCTTTAGTTGGGTGTCTTCTATGGGCATAAATAATATGTGGTACATTGTGGTTTTCTCCTGAATCAGTATTTGAAATTAATAAAGTGGTGGCATTACTGGCTATCATGTGTGAAGAGTGTGTATTTTGAAAAGGACCTTGAGGTTGGTTAGCGAGCGCATGGTTGGTAGCATGGTGATTACTAGGTTTGAGGCCTTCGAGGTTCATGTTTTGTTACGCGGCCAGAAACTCTATACGAGTGCTTCAGCAGAACGATAGGGTGTGAGTGATGTATCAGCCATTCGATTTGCGTAGTTGAGTTCGGGTGTGGAAATTTTGTTAGTCCTGAGGTTTTGGGGCTAGATGCCCTTATATGTGAACTATTTCCTGTTTGCGGATTGTGGAGGAATGTTGAGAATGGGATAGTTAATAGCATGCATGATTGATAGGTCACTGTGGATTTTTGGAAAGGATATTTACCTATTTGGAAGTAATCAGGATTTGGTTGGGGGCTATTTGAAAGCTCAACGAGAATATGTGTCTTGTATCAGATCAAGTTTGAGTGCTCCTGAGAGGTTTTCATTATGTTTATATTATCAAGAAAAATGGATATTATTTGTGCCCTAGCCTATGTTATGTGCTACACTTATATGTTGTGTTAGGCAGCAATGTTGTATAATTATTTCCCACGCAGGTAGTAATTTGGTTCGGGCCTTATAGATATACGGGCAAGATAACTCTCGTGATGTTGATTTGCTTATTGCACCTTAGTCGTGCTTGCTTCTTTTATATTTTAGCACTTTCATTTATTTTCCCACAGTTTTATTTGTGCACTCCATTGCACTTGATATTAGTATTCATATGCTCAGTGAGCTCAAGCATTTTGGCTTGATGAGTATTTGGGAGCGGGCTGCACGCCGCAGCGGATGTTATGTGGGATACTCTTTTCTTGCGTTCTTTGGTGTTGTGTTTCCACTCTGTGGGATAATTTGATGAAGAACTACACGTTTGTTGTTACACATGTTGTGCTCGTTAGATAATTTTTATACCCTGCTTTTCTTTACTTGTGCTGCATAATTGAGTTATTGTTGGTTTGGTGTACGGATTGTGTAATATGAGGATCTGGTGGTTCCGTGATGAGCTGTCAGTTGTGTTGTTTGCGTTGGCTGAGATGAGGTTCTTAGACATGAGATTAGTACTATGGTATCAGGGGTCATCACTGTTTGGAAGTATGAGGGTGTTTCTTCTAAGATTTGGGGGATGGCCCTTGGGGGGCGAGAGGGCTTCTTGCCTGGTTGTCTTCATGGGCGGCTATGAGTTCCCGCATGTTTCTTTATCATGAGCAGTGATGTAGAGGTCCGGAACAAGGTTGTATTCAATGTGAAGTATATTGCCAGCATCCAAGATGTTATTCGAGCGGTTATGGTAGTAAGATGTTATTGCTTCGGGCATTTGAGTTGTGTGGAGCAGCGTGTGATTGTATTCTAGATTGGAATTTGGCTTGATTCAGCTTGTTAAGGCTCATGCAATGTGATGACATGGAATTCGGATCCGATGATGAAATTCAGATGTTGAGGTTTATCCTAAGGGTATGGGCTAATGAGGAGATGAGATCTTCAGTTAAGTTGCATTGTCAGTTCTGCTTAGGTTGGGTGATGGGGAATCACCCCCGGTGTATATATGGTGAGTTCATGTAGTGGTTCGATGTCTTTGGAGCGACTCCGGGCACGTTCGAGGATGAACGTATGTTTAAGTGGAGGAGGATGTAACAACCCGATTAGTCGTTTTGAGCAATTGCACCTGATTCGGTAGTTTGAGGTCTCGAGCAACTTCACATTAGGTGTATTGGCTTGCCTTCATGGTTGGATTCAGTTTTCGGATGAATCGTAATTGAATTGGAAGAAGAAACCTAGTTTTGGAAGTTTAAATAGTGAAAATTTGACCAAAATTGGACTTTTGAGTAAACGGCCCCGGAATGGGTCGTGGGTGATCTCGACAGCTTCATATGGTGATTTTGGACTTAGGCGCGCGTTAGGATTCGGATTTGGAGGTCCGTAGGGCAAATTGAGGCATTTCGGCGAAAGTTGGAAAAGTTAAAAAATGGAGAAGTTTGACCCATAGTTGACTTTTGTGATATCGGGGTCAGAATGTGATTCTGAGAGTTGGAGCAGCTCCGTCATGTCATTTTGGACTTGTCTACAAAATTTGGCGTCATTCCAGGTTGATTTGATTGGTTTTGGCACAAGTTTTCAAATTAGGAAGATTTGGAAGTTCATAGTTCGATTCATGGTGTGATTCATCGTTTCGGCATTGTTGGATGTGATTTGAGACCTCGAGCGAGTCTGCGTTAGGTTATGTGACTTGTTTGTGAGTTTAAACGAGGTCTTGGGGCCTCGGGTGTGTTCCGGGTGGGCTACGGGTATTTTTCCCCATTTTTGGAACTGCTGTTTTGCTGCTTCTGGTATCCTTCTTCACGATCGCAAACAGCCTCTCGCGTTCGCGATGCCTTGTTGGTGACCATCTCAAAATTCTTCTTCGCGTTCGCATCCCTCCCTTCGCGTTCGTGAAGCCCTGCATTTTCCTTCTTCACGTTCGCGTAGGTCCCTGCTCTTCTTCTCCGCGTTCACGAGGTCATCATTGCGTTCGCTATGAGCAACCTGGCAGCCTTAACCTTTCTTCTTCACGAACGCGGTCCTCTCATCACGTTCGCGATGCACAAAATTCTGGGCAGACAGAATATATCCCAAAATCGAGGGTTTCACCATTTTCATCATATTTTGACTTCTAGAGCTCGGTTCTTGGGGATTTTTGGTGAGTTTTCACGTAATTCAATTGGGTAAGTGTTCTTCAACCATAATTAAATATATTCCATGAATTTGTCTTTATTTTTATCATTTAATTTGTGATTTGGCTTGACTAAAGTGTTGGTTTTTGAAGAAAATTTCCTAAAATGAAAAATCGTGATTTGAGGGACCAAATGGTATCAGAATTGGATAAATTTTGTATGGTTGAACTCATTTTGGAATGGGTGATCAGATTTAGTAAAATTTGACGGGTTCGGAGGTGCGGTCCCGGGGGTCGACTTTTGGGTCGATTTTTATATTTTTGTAAAGATTGAAACTTCATTACTCGGAATAGTTCCTTATTCGATTTATGTGTGTTTTGGAGTTGTTATAGTTTGATTTGAGCTGTCCGGAGATCTTTTCACATGAGAAGTCCATTTTAGAGTGCCGAGTTGTTGTGTTTGAGGTAAGTATCTTGCCTAACCTTGTGTGGGGGACTTCCCCTTAGGAATTGAGTTTTCTATGCTAATTGTAGTCCATGCATGCGAGGTGACGAGTGTGTGCTCAGACTTATTTGTGGGAAATTTGCCTCTAGGGTTCTTAGGTCCTTATGTGGAGAGTATCCTGTTATGCTTGGGTTTCCTAGTTGCTTAAATTGCCTCTATATGCTCCATATGACGTTGTTAGCTTTCCTCTAGTTCTTACGTGTTACATTGACCCTAAATTGCCTTAATTGAAGTGATTGCCTTCCTTATTGTTTTGATACTTCTTGGTTGTGAGTTCCTCTATGACTTCATGCAAATAGGTTACATGTCCAATTGTTGTGGTTGTCGGTGTAGTTATCACGTGCTTATTATGTCTTGTTGTGTAGTTGAGGTTTCATTCTGAAGTTAATTATTGGTACAAGTTTGGTTATAGTTGATTCCCTTGCCAGAACATATTTAATTATTACTATTGGTTCCCTTGCCGGGACGTGTTTTATTCTTGTTGTTGATTCCTTTGCCGGGATATTGTTGTTTTCTTATTATTCCCTTGCCGGGGTTCTTTCGTGATCGGTGTGGATTTGTATATTGGGATCGGGTTGCACGCCGCAACAATATTATATGGATCGGGTTGCACGCCGCAATAATATTATATGGATCGGGTTGCACGCCGCAACATCATTATATGATTTGGATCGGGTTGCACGCCGCAACAATAATATATGATTTGGATCGGGTTGCACGCAACAACAATAATATATGATTTGGATCGGGTTACACGCCGCAACAAGATTATATATTTTGGATCGGGTTGCATGCCGCAAAAGTAATATATGATTGGGATGGGATGCACGCCGCAACAAGAAAGAACAAAAGTGAATATTGATTCTTATGGTGAGAACGAGAGTAAAAGCACGAAGGGTGATGCCGTGCAGTTTCTGCTGTTGTGTTTTTGTTGTTATCAATTCAAATGTTTAAACTATTTAATTCCTTTATTGTTGTGATCCTTTGTGTTAGAACCCACAATGTTTTTAATACCTCACCGTATTTATATATATTTATTTATACGTTCCAATACTTCAAGCTTCAATAATTGTTACATCCTTAATTCAATTAGTTTCTAAATTATAACCCCTTAAACCGTCTGAGGTTGTATTTTTCCTAAAAAGGAATTTCTACTAAGTTTTAAGTTATCAACTCCCCTGTTAAAGGTAATAATTCTTTCGATGTTGTATTTTAAATTAAAAAGGGGTACTTTCTTTACTCAAAGGTTTTTCAAAGAAACAACTTCGCCTTTTCTCGCTGGTTTTTCCTAATTAGTTTAGAAATTGCAATTCTACTTATATTAGGTAAATGGTACTTCTTGGACATATTGAGTGTATTGTACGGACGTTTTGTATTGTATAGCATGAAGATTTTGTTGTTAAAAGTGAAAAGAGAAATGAAATATGGGGGCACAAGGTGCCGTGTGTGCTGAAGGTTCGGAAGTTGAGATTATGATATGAGGAATCGAGGGTTGAGACGGTCGAGATTGTGTACTAGGAATGATGTGATTGATTTAGTTGGCATTGCTTTCTTTATTTGGATACATTCTTACTTGTCTCTGTTCTTGTTATGTCAGTATTGATTTACTTGGTTATTTGATTCACTTGGTTATCTGATTTACTTGGTTATCTGAATTGCTTGATTATCTAATTTACTTGGTTATCTGATTCACTTGGTTATCTGATTTACTTGGTTATCTGATTTACTTGATTATCTGATTTACTTGGTTATCATTCGTTACTACCCGTGTTCTCCCATATTGTTCCTACTATTTATATTTTGATTTCTCTCCGCTGTTGGTATTACCTCGTTAACTATATCTCGATATTTTATTATCATATCCTGTTCATTTCATTTGACCAGTAGGTGTCTTGACTATTCCTCGTCACTACCCCATCGAGGTTAGTCTTGATACTTACTGGGCACCGCCGTGGTGTGCTCATACTACATTTCTGTACATTTGTTTGTGTATAGATCTAGGTATTGATCGATAGTAGTTGTGCGGGTCGTCGCAGCAAAGACTCACGGTAACCTGCTGCTGCGTTCGCAGGTCTTGGAGTCACCTTCGTTTGTATTTACGTTTCATTGATTCCTTCTCGTTCTGGATTAGTGTTGTATTTACTTTGTATAATTACTCTTAGAAAAGCTTATGACTTGTACCACCGGTTTTGAGATGTAGAAAATAGTTCCATGATGGCAGTGGAAACTAAAGCAATGAAGTATGATTCACTGTTCGCGTTGATGGCTCAGTCTGATGATGAAGAAGAAGATGAAGACGATGAGATATTCAGGGATGTTCAGAGAAATCTGAAATCCTACTCTTCTAAGAAGTTAAGGTCATTAGCAAATGTTCTAATTGATGCTTATTATAGCCTTGACAATGATAAGGAGACCCTGACCATAGAACTAGGAGAAGTTGAGCAATCTAGAGATGATCTGGTGGTCTGTGTAATGGACCTAAATGAGACCATAGCCAACCTTGAAGAAGAAAGAAAGCTCTAAGTGGAAAAATAACTAGTGTAGAGAATGAGAGAGATGACCTAATGGTAGTAGTTGTTGACTTGAAGGAAACAATTGAAGGTCTTAGCAATGAGAAACACACTCTAGAAGAAAAATTTGCTGCTACTGAGCAAGAAAGGGATGATTTTTTAGTGATAATCACTAACCTAGAGGAAACCATTGAGGTACTCAATAGAGAACATAGGATTGTGAGTCTTGGGAAAGGGAAGGAAGTAGCTAGTGAGACACACATCAAGCTTGAACATGAATTAAAAAATGTGAAAACTAGTCTATGTGGTGAACTTCAGAAAAATCAGCAACTTCAAGTTGAATTGGAGAAAGTCAAAATTGATCTTGAGAAATCTCTGAAGTTGACCTGGTCCTCAGATGCTGTGACTGCCATGTATTTGAATAACAGTGGAAACAGGCAGGGAATTAGGTTTCAAAGGAAGAAAACTCCTTACAACCATCACAACAATTACGTCAGTGTTCCTGATAACTAGCTGTGTATCCACTGTGGGAACAATGGGCACTACAAAGAAAATTGTCAGGCCAGGGTTTAATCTATTCAGAAAAACAAAGTGTTTATTGACAAAGTGACTACTAATAAGGGACCAGGTACCGGTCGCAAGAAACGAATATTGCCTACATGGACTAGAAAAGCCCTTATCCATCCTTTTTATCATAATAAGGGACCCAAACTAGTTTAGGTTCCTAAATCTAATCCATAATTTGCATGTGCAGGGAACAGTGAGAGGAAGCTAACTGCAATGTACCAAGGACAGTGGATGCTCAAAGCACGTGACTGGAAGCACCATAGATTTCTTCTCACTGAAAGCCCTGTAGGAAAGGAATGTATCCATTGAAAAGGAAAGGGTACATTCTCAGTGCTGGAAAAGTTAGAAAATCTATTTGTCACTCAATTGAGAACGTGTACTATGTGATGACCTGAAGTATAGTCTCCTAAGTGTCTCTCAAATCTGCGATAAAGGGAACAAAGAAGAGTTCTTTTCAAAAGAGTGCACAGTTACCAATCTGATGACTGGCAAAGTGGTCTTAGTGGCCAAAAGAAACAAGAACATCTACGTTGCTGACTTTGAATCTTTACAAGTTGGTGATATGAGATGCTTGAGAAGGACTTGGTTCGTGGTCTGTCAAATTCAGGATTCACCTGGACACTAGTTCTTAGAACAAAGGATGAAACTTTCTAAGTGTTTAGGGCCTTTGTCAAGAAGATCCAAGTGAAGATAAAATTAAAGGTAGTATACATCAGATCTGACCACGGGACAGAAAGTGACAATGCCAAATTTGATGAGCTTGTAACAAAAATGGAATCACACACAACTTCTTAGTACCAAGGACTCCACAACAAAATGGTATTGCTGAAAGAAAGAACAGAACTCGGGAAGACATGGCATGGACAATGATCATCGATAATGGAATCGCCAAGAATTTCCTGGCAAAAGCAGTAAATGCTTCTTTTTACTTGGTGAACAGGTGTATGATCAGGTCCCTTCTGAATCAAAACCCACTATGAGCTGCCAAATGGAAGAAAACCAAAGACAACTCATCTGAGAACCTTCTTGACTGCAAATGCCATGTTCTCAACAACAGGAAGAACCAGCTTGGGAAGTTCAATGCAAAAGGCGATGAAGGAATCCTTCTAGGATACTCTCCACAAATCAAAGACCACAAAGTCTACAACAAAGGGCATACTAAGTGGAAGAAAAGGCTCATAGGGTATTCAACAAGATACCTTCCTCTAACCAAGGAAGAAATGGTGATGATCAATATAATGAACCATATCTGGTCCCTGGGAAATAACTGAGGTTTAAAATAAGGAAGCTAATATGATGAGAAAGATGAAGGAGACAGGTGAAATACAATACAACATCATCTTCCACTTCTCACAAGGAACCTGATACTTCACTTACTACCACTGAAGCTGAAGAAAGTGTGGAGATGCAACTCATGGCACTCCACAAGCAACAGAACAAAGAGTGTGGGGAAATACAATTAACCTCCCAAGTTCCCCTACCAATCAAACCTCAGTCCTAAACTGGAAACACAAAAGCTCCCATCTATGGGATAACTTCATCACTCCCTTTTATTCTAGAGTCGGATAATTATTAAAAACTCAAAAAAAAAATATTTTTCTTAGTCCCTTCTGTATCTCCACTCCAGAATAGAATCCAAAGTCAAGTCCTTAGGAATCCTACTTGAAGGCTGCCAAAAGAAGTTTGAGATACCTTAAGGGAACTCAGGACCTGGTCCTATATTACCCCTCAGTTGATAGTTTTAATCCTGTTGGGTATGATGATGTTAACTGTGTAGGTTTTCTTGTGGACAGGAAAATCACTTATAGAATAGTTCACTTTCCATGTTCATGTCTCATCCCTTGGGGCGCAAGGAAGCAAAACTCAATGGCCTTGTAAACAACTGAGGAAGAATGTGTAGCGGGAGCATCCTGCTGTGCTCAAACCCTATGAATTGAGCAACAACTGAAAGATCTTGGGGTATCTTCTGATGGTATATCTTCTCTATCCAGTTCAAAACAAGAGGACCAAGCACATTGAGGGGTAACATTATCTTCTACGGGTCAATATGGAGAAAGGGTTGATCTGTAGAAAATCCTGCAGCACAAAAGACCAAATTCTAGATACCTTCACTAAAGCTTTGAGTAGGGAATATTTTGGAAGAAACAAGGTAAAGTTGGAGTATTAAGATCTAATGGAGAACCTGATTCCCCATCAATTGGCTATGAAAAACACCTACAAGTAAAATTAGCTAAAGTGTTTTCTAGCCAAGCCTAACTCACATCAATACCGTTGCAGGTAAACACGCATGACGATCATAGAAGCTAAAGGTACAATTATGAACTACGAAAGAAGAGCTGCTAAAATCCTTTTTAAAAAAATTATTGTTCGGGCATCAGGTTCCTATACCACAGTTAGTAGTAATGTGCTTATTCTGCATGTCTTCTCAAAATTGTTTAACAAAATCAACTCAATTGCCACATCATCTGACTTTTCAAAGTCCGCATGTCATGTCTTGTGTTTCAAATCCCTTCATCCTCTCTGCACGATAACATTTTCCCACAAACCTA
Source organism: Nicotiana tabacum (assembly GCF_000715075.1). Taxonomy (NCBI): domain Eukaryota; kingdom Viridiplantae; phylum Streptophyta; class Magnoliopsida; order Solanales; family Solanaceae; genus Nicotiana; species Nicotiana tabacum. The sequence continues at coordinate 137,871,064 of NC_134090.1, forward strand.
CCACCTTTTTCAGAACTATTCAGAACCCGTTTCTCTCTCCTCTCATCATTAGCCCTTCTTCTAATAAAACTTTCTTTCTCCCTCACAGCAAAGTCATGAACCTTCATCTCTTCTGTATAGTTGTGGTCCTTTCTTCATCTCTCTCTCTCTCACTCTAATTATCTTCCAAATACTCCTATAATGGCAATCGAATGATCGCCTCCTTCTCCCACTATTAACACCACTCCCACTTCCCTATCATCCTTAAAATCATCCCTAGAGCTTCACTATTTCACTCCTTCTAATACTACTGTACCCACAATTGGTTCCTCCTCTTTTTCTATAGTCTTTTCTTTTCTGACAAACCCTATTTGTCTCCCATATATTGAGAACTCTATGTCTCGCCACTTCTCTGATCTCATCAAAGAACATTCAGGGGGTTTCACCTCTCAAGTGTCAAAGGTCCCTAAGGATGATCCTGATCAGTATTTGAACTCCTCCATTTTGGACTTATTGGCTCTCATAGAGTCACCAGAAAAGGAAGCAGCGCATAACATCATGGTTATCGCTGCTGAGAGTCTGATGAATAAAGGAGCATATCTCTTGTCTGAGTATCATGGGGAAGAAACTCCATTCTTAGGCGATGTAAGAACCATAGTACTCCTCGAGTGTTTGGCTCATGAGACGTTCCTAGAAAAACCTATTGAAGAACCTGAACCTCTTTCAGGCAAACCCACTTCTGCACCTTATGATCATCCTAAGCTTTTAGAATCCTCCTCCAAGTCACCCACTATCAGGTCACCGCAGAAAGAGGGTTTTGAGTCTACATTGCAGAAAAGTAGGATGAGTGTCAAGACAAGGAAAAATAAGTTGATGAATCAAGGGAATTTGTTACTGACAAAAGTGTTCCAGTAAGTGGGACAAAAATGCTCCAAAGGAACCTGATTCCTTAGTGCAACAATCTATGAAAGCTCAAAAGTTTGTGGATAAAGCTTCCAATGTAACTATTAAGAAACATAATGGTGTATCCGTGAAGGGAAACAACAAGTCTAAAAAGAGTCCAGTTGAGCAAGCCATGTCTGAAGATGATACTGTGGGGCTAGTAAGCTGGAAAGGAAAGTCTGTTGAAAGATCTAGCAAATGAAAATGGGAAACTGTTAGAGAACCTGGTGCTCTGAGGACCATGTCCGGTGATAGTGGTCTTTGGCAGCAGAGATTAAGAACTCATAAAGTCTTGTGGGGTCGTACATTTGACCCAGCAATTTTAGAGATGGCCGGTATAAGACAAATTCTGGAGATAGTGGAATTTCAGCAATGGGAGCACTTGTTTGAAGGGAGCATGCCTTTGGTATACGAAGATGCGGTACAAACTTTTTAGGAATCTCTCTTCACCATTGAAGGGGATCACATTTGTACGCTATTAAATGGAGTAGACATTGTACTTGACGCTTCAACATCGGGAAAGGTTCTCAGAATTCCATGTGAAGGAATGTCCTCAGTCAAAGGTGTCTGTGGTGTCAACTTTAGGAGAGATATCATGAAAGAGCAAGCTATTCAGCAGGGGGAACAGGTGAATAAGAAGGTATTACTTCATGAGTATCAGCTTCTTTTTGAACTGGTCAATAAGGTGCTCTTACCTCATTCGGAGAGACAGTCCATTGCCACAAAATCAGATATGGTCTTAATGGAAGCGCTTGATGAGTTTGTCCCAATCAATCTGCCAGCAATCATGATAGATCATATGCAAAAGGTGGCAAACTTTAAAGGTGGGAATCATGGGCTACCATATGGCTTTCTCCTCACTCAGGTGCTCAGATTCTACAAGGTCCCATTGGGTAATCCCAGAGTAGGCACACGTAAGCAAACCTTTTCTAAAATTATTCTGGAAGAATGTGAGTGCGTAGAAAGAGTTGGTGGAAGTATCTCGACCATTTCTCAGCTGATCAATGCTCAAAATTCAGCTTTTGAAGAGATTAAAAGGTTGAGGGATCAAAATGCCATACTGGAAACTCAGCTCAGTCAAGCAGTTAAAGGACCCGATTCCATTAATAAAGAAGTTGCCCGTCTGACAAAGAAAAATGATAAGCTTCGCGCAAAACTACTTAAAGAATAACTATCTGCAAATGCCTGACTGGACCTGGTTCTCAAAACCATTGTTGTCTCTTCTTCCAAACCTCCCTCTTCTAGTACCCCCTAGGATCCTCTCAGTGGCCAGCTCTTTTTCTCTGCTCTAAATGTTTTATGGCTGTTGTTTTCTTTTTTGTTGTCTTTTTGTGATAGGCATGCTGGATTTCATCATTACTACTCATGTCTTGCTCAGTCTATTGTTAATATTATTAAAACAGCCCCTCTTTTTGCCTGTACAATGCTGTGTTCCTCTAGCTTCTCTTTTCTGTCATGTTGTGTGCCCATATATAACATGAGTTAGCTGTGTTAGACTTCTCAATGCTAATTACCTGCTTGTGTCTCTTTTTAATGATGCCAAAAGGGGGAAAGGTCATAAGGGATCTGAGGGATATGAGATTAAGGGGGAATCAATCAATGGTCAATGGTGATTAGTTGATTTAAGGGGGAATCAAAAGCTAACGGTCAGGTGAAACTTGTGTAGTTTCTGGTATCTTATCTGGTTATTTCTGCTCTAAACAAATACTATCAATGCCTAAGTTTGTCATCATCATAAAGGAAAAAATTGATGGGTTTTCAATATCTTTGCCTTATGTTTCTTATGTTTTGATAATCTGACAAACTTATTGTGAAGAACCAGATAGAGAACCTGACCCACATGGTATACATTTCATGTGAATAATGTCTAGTCTGATCTTCAACAAATGAATGAACAACCATAGGGAGGAACACAATAGGGACCTGGTCACCTGGTCCCTTAGGGTTCTCCAACATAAGTACAAGTCAGTGACTATCTGCAACTATTACAAAGAGGAACACAACAGGGACTTGGTCCCTTAGGGTTCTCTGACAGAAGTACAAGTTAACTGTACAGCTAGAACGTAATAGCAGAAAGCGACTATCATGCAACTATTACAAAAGAGGAACACAACTGGGACCTGGTCCCTTAGTGTTCTCTGACAAAAATACAAGTCAACTTTACAGCTAGAACGCAACTGCACAAAAGTGACTGTGCAGCAGACAGTGTAGCAGTCACTTCTCATTGGGAAGAAGGGTGTACCAAGAATTGACATCACCATCCATTGTGATGTCTTTTATAGTATAACAACCTGGTGCAAGGTACAAGAAATGGACTTGTGTATTCAGTGATATTCTCTCAAGCATAATAATGTTCATCCAGCATTGAAGTCACTGGTGTGTCAAGAACAAGAAGACAACTCCACTAAGGATCAATTTCATAATGAGTTTATGTATATCCGTAGTTGAGTTGTAATCTTGTTATTTGCTCTTCATTGTATCTCCTATCTTGCTTTCTTAGAAGCTTTGTCTTAGGAAAACCAAAAATCCATAAACTTCCGAGTTTATGTTATGACTAGGATTAGTCATAAGTTTAAAGTCTTTATAACTAGAAGAGTCACTTGTGGTGAGAGCATCACAAGTTAGTTGAAGTCTTTGTAATAGGGTTATTACAAAGTGGCTTGTAATAGTGAGATTGAAAGTTAGTGAAGTTAAAAGCCTACAAGTGTAGGTCGTGGTTTTTTTATCCCCTTGTGTGGGATTTTTCCACGTAAAAATCCCTTGTCTTCTTTACTTACAGTTTTATTAGCATTCTCAGCTTAACCTTATAGAGGACTAGGTACTCTACTGTTTGGTGGACTCATACAAACTAACACAATATATATGGCTAACTTGTACAACTTATTTCTACGGGGCTGATCATGCAGTCCCCGATCCTGATAAGACATTGATCCCGGTTCTAACAGTCCCCAATCTTCGTGACACCTTTAATGTTCTAATATACTATGGTTCCCCTAGTGTTCATATGTTGATTATGAGAATTCGAACACTGGAGCTCTTGACATCGTTGATGATCCTTCCTCGTAGTATGCTTTAATTTGCTGCCTCATTAAAAATCGTGCCAGAAAGATCCAATTGGGACAAAAGCTGAACGAAAAAAAATAGTACAACACATACTTTCAGTATTAGCAAGGATCGTCAGAAGTAATACCTTTTGAGGTGAGCTACATTCCAATTATTTGGCAATTTGACTCTATCTTGATTTTTCAATTGATATGAACCTTCACCGGTTATAACTTAAATCCGGTAAGGGCCTTCCTATGTTGGTCCTAGCTTCACGGCATTATCCTCTCGGGTATTTTGAATTACTTTTCTCAAAACCAAAACTCCGACTTTGAAATATCAAAGATTTTCTCTGCGATTATAATATCTTTTCATCCTTTAATTTTGTGCAACCATCCTTACATAAGCTAAATTTTGATGCTCTTCAAGCAGATCTATCTTAATCAATAGTGCTTCATTATTTGCCTCCTCGTTTGCCCAGTAATACCTTATGATTGGTTCTCTAATCTCCATCGGAGTCAAAACTTCCGCCCCACACACAAGCGAAAATGGTGTTTCACCCGTGTTTGACTTCGCCATTGTTTAATATGCCCATAACACACCAGGTAGCTCATTTGGCCAATTACCTTTTTCTTATTCTAACTTCTTTTTGAGGTTTTTAATTATTACCTTGTTGGTGGACTCTTCTTGTCTGTTAGGACTTGGATGGTATGGAGAGAATGTAATCAGTTTGATCTTCAGTCCTTTTAAAAACCTTGTGACTTTGAAACCTATAAATTGCGGCCAAATGTCACAAGTAATTTATTTTGGTACTAGAAACTGAAAAATGATGTGAACCCATATGAAACTAATCACTTCTCCCTTTACGATCCTTTTGTAATCACCTACTCCAACCTATTTAATGAAATAGTCAGTCATAACCAAAAAATATTTTTACCTGCCCGGGCCTTTGTGGTAAGGGACCAACTATGTTCATCCCACATTTTATGAATGGCCATGGTGACACCAATGAATGCAAAAGTTATGCCAGTTGAGGCACTAACTGTCAATGACGCTGAAACTTATCATATATTTGTACAAATAGCTTTGCGGCTTGTTCTATCTAAGGCCAATAGTAGCCAACCTTTATTAATTTGAGGACCAACGAATCTACACCAGAATGATTTCCACATACTCCTTCGTGAACTTCTCTCATCACATAATCAGCCTCCGGTGTCCCTAAACACCGAGCCAATGGTCCTTTAAAACACATTTTGTTTAATTGACCGTCAACAAGGTAATAATGAGCAAGTTTAGTTTGAAGCGCCCGAGATGATTTTAGATCTTTAGGAAATTTACATGCCTTAAATGTTCTATAAACTCATCCCTCCAATCCTAAATTAGGTTGGTTGAGTTAACTTTACAATATCCGTCCATGTCCAATATAGAATACAACAGTTGAACGATTGCACCAGAGTCAACTCCTTTCATTTCCGTGGACGACTCCAAATTGACCAATGCATCTGGCCACGTTTTCTTCTATTGGAATGTGGATAATCAATCATTCACTTCCAGCTAGTAGTCGCACTTTATTTCAATTACCTCGGAGCCTAGTGCTCAAGCTAAGTCAAGTCCTATAACCAAAGCCTCGTACTCGACTTCAGTGTTGGTTAATAGTGTGGTTCAATGGCATGTCTCAGGGTTTTTCACAAATGAGTGATTAATACTATCCAAATACTGGACCTTTTTATGTTGGAAGCTCCATCCATAAACAAGATCCAAATACTTGATACAATTCCCGATACCAGTACTACGTTTTTAGAAACTAAAGGCATCGGTCCCGGACTAAAGTCAGTAAAGAAGTGGGCCAAAACTTATGACTTGATAGATTTCCATGGTTTATATTCTATATCAAATTCACTAATTTCTACCACTTATTTAGCAAAACAACCTGACAATTCAGGTTTATGTAGGACGTTCCTCAAGGAAAAAGTCGTTACAACGACTATTAGGTGGCATTGAAAATAAGGCCTCAGCTTTCGAGCGAGGACTACGAGAGCTAAAGCCAATTTTTCTAGGTGCAGATAATGTATCTCCGCTCCCTATAAAATTTTACTAACACAATAAACAAGAAATTACGTACCTTCCTCTCGGATCAGAACAACGCTTACCGTAACTTTTGAAACCGCTAAATAAATCAATAATTCCTCACCTTCCATCGGTTTTGATAATAGTGGGTACCAAACGTATACCTTTTTAAGTCTTTCAATACTTGTTGACATTTCAGAGTCCACAAGAAATAATTCTTCTTTTTCAAGAGTGAAAAGAAATGATGGCATTTCTCCGAAGATCATAATATTAACTTGCTTAGGGCTGCCAACCTGCTGGTCAAACTTCGCACTTCCTTTATACTTGTTAAGTGGTCCGGAATATCCTTAATGACTTTTATCTTATTGGAATTTACTTCGATTCATCTTTGAGAAACGAAAAACCCCAAAAACTTTCCGAAGCCAACCCCATTAGCACATTTTTTCGAGTTAAGCTTCATGTTGTGTTTTCTCAGAATATCAAATGTCTCTTGTAAATGTGATGACTCGATAGGTCATCTTATGTATTAGAACCAAATTATGTGTTTTGACGCCTTTAGAACTTTATTTTAGCCTTCCTCGATCTGCGTACACAGTTTGGGTATTGACCCGGAAGGCTTATATGCTAAAAACTGATAAAAATAAGAATTTTGCCTTAAAGTTAATTTTAGTTGACTTCGGTTAATGTTTTGAGTAAACGGACTCGTACCCGTATTTTGATGGCCCCGATGGGTCCGTATTGAAATATGGGAACTTGGTGTATGCCCGGAATCGAATTCGGAGGTCCCTAGCTCGAGCTATGATTTTTTGTTGAAATTAAAAGTTTGAAAATTTAATGGTTTTAAGAATTGATTGATGTTTGGACTTGTTGATACTGAGTTCATATTTTAGTTCTGGAGCCCGGTACAGGTCCAATATAATATTTATGGCTTGTCTGTAAAAGTTGATGAGAAACGGAGTTGGTTTGACGTGATTCGTATGTCCGGTTGACAGATTAGAAATTTCAAAGCTTTATTAAAAATTTCATTTGATTTGGTGTTCAATTCATAGTTCTAGGTGTTATTTTGGTGATTTGATCGCGCGAGCAAGTCCGTATGATATTTTTAGACTTGTGTGCATGTTTAGTTTGGAGCCCTAAGGGCTTGGGTGAGTTTCTGGTAGGTTACGGAGTGAAATGAACTTAGAAATCACAGCTGGTGTGCATCAGAACTGTAGATTTCGCATTTGCGAGATCTGGCTAGCAAATGCGAGCCTCATATTTGCGAAGAAACAATCGAATTTGCGAGCAGTGGGCTGGGGGTGGATCTTCGCATTTGCAAAGAAAGGGGTTGCATTTGCGATCCTCCAGCTCCGCATGCGACCAAAATGTTCGCATTTTCAAAGGCAACAGAAATGTTAGAGGTTTGCATTTGTGATGCTTTTCTCGCATTTACGGGCTTCGTACTTGCGAAGCCCAGGTCGCATTTGCGACATCTGCAGCTGTGTAAAAATGACTTAGATGGGATTTTTCTCCCATTCTTCAAATTTTCAAACCTAGAAACATAAGAGGCAATTTTCCAAAGACTATTTCTTCCCCAAATCATTGGAAAGTGATTCTAACCTATCTCCTTTCAATCTTTCACTACATTTCACAAGATTTCAACCTAAAATCTAAGGTTTTCATGGTGGAATTGGGGATTTTTGGGTAGAAACTAGAGATTTCGAAAATTGGGGATCTAGACCTCAAATTGAGGTCGGATTCCTGAACCAATTATATATCCGGGCTTTGGGGTGTATGGATAATCGGGTTTTGGTCTGAATTTAAGGTTTGGATCGAGCGGTCCCGGGGGTTGACTTTTTCAATAATGGCCTAAATTAAATCCTTTGCAATCATGGGTAGTTTCTAAGGCTTAATTTGAATCGTTTGGTTGGTAATATGCTAGATTTTACTAGTTTGGAGGCTCGTTTGAGAGGAAAAGTCGTGGTTGAGCTTTGACTTTGGCCGTTGGAGCGAGGTAAGTGTCGTGGTTAACCTTGGCTTGAGGGATTAGGTCTTATTTGCCTATTTGCTAGGTGTTTGAAATTGGGTACAACGTATAGGTGAGATGACGAGTACATATGCGTTGTGGTCGTGTTATAGCATGCGGTTGGGTCTTATTCTTGTATTTGTTGCTTTCCTTGATCATATTACTCATGCTTGGACTAGTTAATCGTTGTGTTGATCATTCTTATCATGTGTACGGATTTTGGTATTGATTGGGTATTGACTCAACGTTTAGGTTGGTATTATGGAACCAAATGTTGAAGTAAGACTTGTTCTTGTTATTCTATCTTCCTATTGTTATTCTTCATTATTTTGGTGACAGAGAGTGTTAACGCATGAAGGGTGATGCCATGCCATGTATGAGAGAGTTAATGCACGAAGGGTGATGCCGTGCCATTTCTATTGATTCATGTGGTGAGGTTGAGAGTAAAAGCACGAAGGGTGATGCCGCGTATTTTCTTTTACTGTGTTTACTTGTTCCTATTTGCTTAAAGTATATCGTTTTATCAAAGTGCTTATTTACTATTGTGATCCTTTATCTTGTGATCCCCTCAGCATGTCCCCCTCCCAATATTACTTGTCATGTTTCATTTATTGTTGTTAGTGGTACATATGTTGTTATACTGTATAGGTTTATTTGAAGATGTCATGTCTTAGCCTCGTCACTACTTCGCTAAGGTTAGACTCGACACTTACCAGTACATAGGGTATACTACACTCTGTACTTCTTGTGCAGATTTTGGTACTGGCCCGAGATGATCGTGAGGTTGGCTGCTGGATCCATTATACAGGAGACCCAAGGTAGATATGCCGGCATCCGTAGACCCTGGAGTGGCCTTCTAGACATTTTATTTTACTGTTTCTTTCATTTCAAAAATAGTTGTATTTCTTTTAGACAGTTACTTGTGGTGAAATCTTTGAAGTTCGTGAATTGTGACTTTAGATCCGGGTAGTAGAATATATATATATTAAGGCTGTTATGAATTTTTGCTTTCGTTTTAACTCGTTATAGCTCATTTACTATTAATTATTGAAATGTATAAGAATTGGTTTAATGAACCTATAACGTTGGCTTGCCTAGCAAGTTAAATATTAGGCACCATCACGATCCCGACGATGGGAATTCCGTGTCGTGACATTAAATGAGCCAAATGATCTCTTGCATTAAGAGATTTAACCAATGTATCATCAATATAAACCTCTATTATTTTACCAAGTTGGTATTAGAGCACTAGGTTGCCTAGGTCTCACAATTCACGAGCAGGCTAAGTAGGGTCTCGGGATCGGTACGGAGACGTCTGTACTTATCTCCCAGAGGCTACAGAGTATAGGAATAATGGTCACTTCTATTCTTCTCTGTCGTGTGATTTTGTTCTCTCATTGCTAATTGAACTCTTCTACTCTTGTTCTCTCGAAGATAGCGCGAACACGCATCGTGTCCTCAACTGAGCAATAGTTAGAGCCCCCAGCGGCAACTCCTGCGAGGGGTAAAGGTCGAGGTCGTGCCAGAGGTCGAGAAAGGGGCAGGGCTCAGCCCAGAGCTCGAGCAGTAACACTAGCGGCGAAGCCTCAGGTGGAGTTTGATGAGGAGGCTCCAGCCAAAACTGTTGCAGCAGGACCAGCTCAGGTCCTGCCACCCCAGTGCTTCAGGATGCCTTGGTCTGTTTGGTGGGCCTTATGGAGAGCGTAGCCCGGGTTGGCACTTTTCCCATGGCACCAGTTGTCTTTCAGTCTGGAGGAGGAGCACAAACTCATGCTACTCACACCCTGGAGCAGATGGCTCCTAGTATCAGACTCCAGCAGCTCAGCTAGTTGAAGTAGTTCAACCAGCTGTTGCGGCACATGCCGGTGATGGTCATGCTATGACTCCAAAGGTTTATTGATATTGGACAAGTTCACCAAGATCTTTCCAGTTACCTACAGTAGTGCACCTTCTGAGGACTCCCAGGATTACCTTGACCGCTACCATGAGGTGCTACGGAACATGGTGATAGTGGAGACCAATGGGGTCGATTTTGCTGTGTTTCATATGATTGGTTCCACCAAGAGATGGTGGAATGACTTTGTATTGACCAGACCAGCTGGGTCGCCTGCTTTTAATTGGGAGCAACTCTCTTAGATATTTTTTGAGAAGTTCCTTCCTATCACCCTAAGAGGACTATCGCAGGCAGATCGAGCGTTGCAGCAGGGCAGTATGACCGTCACTCAGTATGAGACCCGTTTTGTGGATTTGGCCTATCATGTTATTCTTCTGCTTCCTATCGAGAGAGAGAGAGAGAGAGAGAGGGGGTGAGGAGGTTTATTGAGGGACTTGCTCAGCCTATCAGATTGCAAATGGCTAAGGAGACTGGGAGTGAGATTTCTTTTCAGACGGATGCCTATGTTGCCAGGCGACTCGAGATGGTTCTATCTCAAGGGAGTGGTCAAGGTTTGACAAGAGGCCTCGTCACTCCGGTGGATTCAGTGAAGCCTCATCTAGAGGCCGAGGTATTTTTGTAGAGGCCATTGTCCCAGGCCATTTCATTAAGCACTCCAGGCATCCCACAGTGCCTCAGGTGGTCGTGGCCCTCAATTTCATTATTCTGATCAGCTAGTCTACAGTGCACCACCAGCTCCTATTAGTGCACCTCCACTCGAGATCTCTTAGGGTGGTTACTCGGGTCGACAGGGTCAGTTTTAGGGTCAACAATCATAGTAGCTAAGATCCTATTATACTTGTGGTGATCCGAGACACATTGCTAGATTTTACCCTCGTGCATCGAGCAATTCTCAGCATCAGGGTTCTGGTGCCATGGTCCCGGCACCGGGTGATTCACCGCGCCCAGCTCAGCCCGCTAGAGGTAGGGGTCACGCAGCCAGAGGTTTTGGTCAGACCATTAGAGGTGGAGGTCAGGCTCCTAGAGGTGGAGGCCAGCCAACTAGGGCTCGTCCTAGAGATGTAGTCTAGAGTGGTAGGGCCCAGCCCCTGATGTTATGCTTTTCCATCTAGGCTTGAGGCTGAGTCTTCTGACGCTGTCATCACAGGTACAGTTTCAGTTTGCAGTAGAGATGCTTCAGTTCTATTTGATCTGGGTTCTACTTATTCGTATGTATCCTCCTATTTCGCTTCATATTTGGTTATGCCACGTGATTCTTTGAGTGTCCCCGTGTATATGTCCACACCGGTGGGAGATGTTATTCTAGTAGACTGCATTTATCGTTCATGTGTCGTTACCATTGGGAGTCTTGAGACTAGTGTAGACCTTTTGATTCTTGATATGGTAGACTTCGATGTTATCTTAGGGATGGATTGGCTCTCACCTTATCATGGTATATTGGATTGTCATGCCAAGATAATGACCTTAACTTTGCCAGGGTTGCCTCGATTAGAGTGGAAAAGGAATCCTAGTCATTCTACCAATAGGTTTATCTCTTATATGAAGGCTCGGCATATGGTCGAGAAGGGGTGTCTAGCTTATTTGGCTTATGTTCATGATTCTAGTGCGGAGGTTCCTTCCATGGATTCTATACCAGTTGTCCGAGAGTTTCCAAAGATATTTCCTGCAAACCTCCCAGGGATGCCACCCGACAGGTATATTGACTTTTGTATTGACTTGGTTCCGGGCACTCAGTCTATTTCTATTCCGCCATACCATATGGCCCCGCCAAAGTTGAAAGAATTGAAAGAAAAGTTGCAAGATTTGCTTGATAAGGCTTCATTAGACCTAGTGTCTCGCCCTGGGGTGCACCCGTGTTGTTTGTGAAGAAGAAAGGTGGGTCTATGATGATGTGCATAGACTATTAGCAGTTGGACAAAGTCACAATCAAGAACAAGTATCCATTACCGATGATTGATGACTTATTTGATCAGCTTTAGTGTGCAAAGGTGTTTTCAAAGATCGATTTGAGGTCTAGCTACCATCAGTTGAGGATTAGGGCATCCGATGTCCCTAAGACAGCTTTTCGGACTCGATATGGGCATTATGAGTTTCTTGTAATGTCATTTGGGCTGACAAATGTCCCAGCAACATTTATGGATTTGATGAATCGAGTATTCAACCCTTATATGGATTGCTTTGTGATTGTGTTCATTGATAATATCTTGATCTACTCCCGCAGCCGAGAGGAGCACGAGCAATATTTCAGATCGTACTTCAGAATCTGAAAGACAGCCGGTTATATGCTAAGTTTTCAACATACGAGTTTTCGTTGGACTCAGTCGCCTTCTTGGGGCACGTTGTATCAGTAGAGGGTATTCAGGTGGATCCAAAGAAGATTGAGGCAGTTCAGAACTGGCCTAGACCTACTTCAGCTATGGAGATCTGTTGTTTCTTGGGTTTGGTGGGTTATTATCGCCGTTTTGTGGAGGGGTTTTCATCTATAGCAGCCTCATTGACCAGGTTGACCCAGAAGGGTGCCCTGTTCAGATGGTCAGATGAGTGTAAGGAGAGCTTTCAGAAGCTCAAGACCGTTTTGACTGTGGCGCCAGTGTTGGTATTACCCACTGATTTAGGATCTTATACGGTATACTGTGATGCATCTCGTATTGGACTGGGTGTGGTATTGATGCAGGGTGGCAAGGTAATTGCATATGCTTCGCGGCAGTTGAAGCTTCACGAGAAGAATTACCCCGTTCATGACCTAGAACTGGCAGCCATTGTTCATGCGCTGAAGATTTGGAGGCACTATATGTACGGCGTGCCATGTGAGGTATTCACACATCATCGGAGCTTGTAGTATTTGTTCAAGTAGAAGGAGCTCAATTTGAGGCAGAGAAGGTGGTTAGAGCTATTGAAAGACTATGATATCACCATCTTGCATCATCCCGGGAAGGCCAATGTGGCGGCTGATGCTTTGAGTAGGAAGTCAGCTAGTGTGGGCAGTCTTGCATACATTCCAGTCGGTGAGAGACCGCTTGCATTAGATGTTCAGGCCTTGGCCAAATCAATTCGCGAGGTTGGATGTTTCTGAGTCCGGCCATGTTCTAGCTTGTACAGTCGCTAGGTCTTCTTTGTTTGAGCGTATCAGAGATCGGTAGTATGATGACCCTCATTTACTTGTCCTTAGGGACATAATGCAGCATGGTGGTGCCAAGCAGGTTACTATTGGAGATGGTGGAGTTTTGAGAATGCATGGTCGTGTTTGTGTGCCTAATGTGGATGGAATTCCGTGAGTATATTCTTGAGGAGGCCCACAGTTCCTGGTATCCTATTCATCCGGGCGTCGCCAAGATGTATCAGGACTTGCGGCAACATTATTGATGGAGGAGAATGAAAACGATATAGTTGCATATGTGTCTCGGTGTCTGAATTGCCAGCAGGTAAAGTGTGAGCATCATAGACCTAGTGGTTTGCTTCAGAAGTTAGAGATTCCTGAGTGGAAGTGGGAGCATATCACTATGGATTTCGTTATTGGACTCCCACGGACTCAGAATAAGTTCGATGCAGCTTAGGTTATTGTGGACAGGCTGACCAAGTCAGCGCATTTCATTCTTGTGGTAGTTACTTATTCTTCAAAGCGGTTGGCAGAGATTTATATCTGCGAGATCGTCCGTCTTCATGGTGTGTCCATGTCGATCATTTCTGACCGAGGTACGCAGTTCACCTCGCATTTCTGGAGGGCAGTGTAGTGTGAGTTGGGCACGCGAATTGAGATGAGCACAACATTTTACTCTCAGACGGACGACAATCCGAGCACACTATTTAGATATTAGAGGATATGCTCTGCGCTTGTGTTATAGACTTCGGAGGTTCGTGGGATCAATTTTTGGATCTAGCGAAGTTTGCCTACAACAAAAGTTATCAGTCGAGCATTCATATGGCTCCCTATGAGGCATTATATGGTAGGCAGTACCGATCGCCAGTCGGATGGTTTACGCTAGGGGAGCTCAGTTGTTGGGTACAGAGTTAGTACATGATGCCTTGGATAAGGTCAAGATTATTCAGGATCGACTTAGCACAACTCAGTCCAGGCAGAATATTTATGTCGACCATAAGGTCAGTGATGTTGCATTCATGGTCGGAGAGACAGTGTTGCTCCGGCTATCACCCATGAAGGGTGTAATGAGGTTTGGAAAGAAGGGCAAGTTGAGACCTAGGTATATCGGGACTTTTGAGATTCTTGAGGGAATGGGAGATGTGGCCTACAGACATGCATTGCCACCTGGTTTATCAGCAGTTCATCCGGAGTTCCATGTGTCCATGCTTCGTGTCACACCTCCTTTTTCCGCACCAGCGGGGCGCGTAGGGGAGTTTCCTCCAATTGAAGGACAGTCGAAACGGGATTTATTTAATTGTTTCAGAGTCGCCACCTGGGAATTTTAAGGCGTCCCAAGTCACCGATTTTAATCCCTGAATCGAGGAGAATATAACTCTGTTTGGTTATTCTGCGAACCAGAAATCCTGAGTAAGGAATTTTGTTAATCCGGAAGAAGGTGTTAGGCATTTCCGAATTCCGTGGTTCTAGCACGGTCGCTTAATTGTTTTTATTCTTGGCTTAATTATCTCGATTTTACATTTTATTTGCCCGATTTTTTTTGTTACCACTTCTATTTAGATTGTTTGTAATTAAAGACCCTTCTTTGAATCGAATCACGCGTACGTATATTCGTGTTATAAATTATATTTTTTTTAAAAATGCGGAGTTGTGTCACGCGCACGTGTACACAATAATATAGATAATATTTTTATTAAAATAATTATTTTCGAAATGGTGCTTAAATAAATCAAGAACATTCGCCTTTTTGTATAATTAAGTAGTGAACCTCACATCTCGGGTTTTTATGAAATTATTAATGATATTCTCCGAGAAATCCCTTTTATTAAATATTCGATCGAAGTTGCGCGAACGCATAATCCGAATTGCTTTTAGAAATATAATCAGGTTACGCGAACGTATCCCTAATCACAAAAATATTCTTGATGGTAGTATAAATTTGTTTACAAATTGTTTATTACATCTATACATTTTAGGTAAAAATCATGAGAAATCTCCATTTAAGGTACCCTTAAATTCTTGAAAAGAATTCACAATTTATTAAATGTTTATTGCGAATTATATTTTTTCGCGTATGAATTATATTCCTCCAAGCTATTCAAATCCAAAGAAAAGAATAAACATATGATTAATACTATTTTCAGTAAATACAACGTATGTATACTCAAAAGGTGAATATCGTATGAAACTAAAAAAAAATTCAATTCTTGAAAGGAAATGATATTTTTTAAGAATTCTCATGTTCCATTTGCAACGAATGTTATTTTACAATCTTAAACTTGTTACACATTATAAATCTAATCTCTTTCCACATTGCTTGTTCCTAATCTAATAGGCCTACTTATTTTAGTTAATTCTGTTTATGATTGAGTTTGGGATATACATAATCGAAACGATTTCTATTCTCAACCTATGCGAACTATTGGAAAACGTTAACTTTCGCATTGTAAAAATCCTTGGCCCTTTGTTATTAAGAAAGAGAACAAATCTACCTGTTGACTTAATAAAAAGATATTGCATACAACATTATTCGCCATATTTTGACCTTGTGAACATAACGGATTTTACTAATGCAACTTTCTATTATTGATTGTAAACATAACCATTGTTATGCCATAATATAACAAAATGCAACCAACATCACCTAGCTTTAAACAACAACTAAAAAAACTAACAAAATAAACCAATAATGTATTTTTCCTTGATATTTCCATATTATGCTGTACCTAACTAATAATACCATAAAGTTTAAATAATGGCCATCTTTCTGCCATGTTCCCTATTTTGACAATTCAACTACACTAATGAGATTTCAAAATGGATAACACTTATTACAAAACTTTTATACGAATTTCAAAATAAGACAATTAACTTATAGTCATCGTGTTGAACTCACTACTAGTTAATCAATATGAAACAAAGCTGAAATTTAAACTAACAAACTTAAATGAATAGAAAACAGAATTACAATTCGAGTTTCATTTATTTGTCACGTTGAAGCTTTTCATGACAGGAGTTTACAGATATGTACCTGGAAACGAGGGAAGAAGAAGTGAATTTCAGCAGTAATGGCAGCAACAAAATAGGCAGAAAATGCTAAATAACGCAGCTGATTTTGAGCACAATCAACGAGTCTCGTGAAACCAGACCAATAGTAACAGGGATTTGAGAAAAAAATTCAGATTTAAACCACACAGTATCAATAAACAAACACGGACAGATTCCAGGAAAATATGTTTCACGTTTTTCTTTCATTTTTCTATATCTAATTCAGATTGTGTGTGTGTGTGTGTGTTCTCATTCTTCTGTTTCTTTTTGTTTTCTTCTTTCTTTTCAGATTGTTGTTTCTGATTAGTATGTGTTTCTTTTCCTAATTTCTATCTTTTCCCTCTGTGTATCTCTCTGTGTATATGTATCTCTGTGTGTATTCCCTAATGCCTTAAAAATCAGATCCCTTCCTCTAATGTCTGTCCCTGTATTTATACAGGTCTGCCCCCCTCTCTTAAGTGCTGCCTGGACCCCTTCTTTCTTTTAAAATCAGAAAATCATATCCAAAATCTGCTTTTAAAAACTTTAAATCCCATTAAGTGACCCTTTTCCTGATTTCCAGCATTCCATTACCTTTTGTTTCCCATTATCCCATTAAATCAAAAGCCATTAACATTCCACTTTCAGCCCACTATTATTATCATATTACCCTCACTGTTTTATCCCAGAAATACCCCAGAAATCATACTGTAATTACTGTTATTACTGCCTTTAAACTAAATTTCAGAATCTGATACAAAACAGATTTTAAAATCTGTCCAGGCTTAATTATCCTTCCGATTTAAACAGCTAGAACCAATCCTAATCAACTTCCTAACACAGTTGTATCTACCCAACCCCTGTAAACTTGAATTCAAACCCAACATCACAACAACATTATACAGAATTCAACATAACAAGTTAAACTGAACTTCAACATTGAACTAAGATCAAACTAACACAGGAGCATTGTCAATATACTGACAATGCCCTGAAACTCAATGTTCAGAAATCAACATACACACATCATTGACAAACTTTCTGACTTATTAAACGAGAATCAATTAATTGGGAAGAACTAATTAACTGATTTCAATGATAATAATCAATTCCAAACAGATAAACAGAGTATTACAAACAGCATTAATGGCAATAAGAATTTACAAAACAACTAATCGACGAACTTAATCGAGTCGATTACACATATTATAAACAATCATAAACAACAGAAACAAAAGTATAATTTTGATCAAATAGACGGGTATGAGACAGAATTATGGAATCAACTAAACAAATATGAAAAATTACACAGGTTATTAAAACAAACAACTATACATACGTAGGAAACAAAAGAAATAGGAAAATACCTCTGAATCTTCAATTTCATACGGACTCAAACTCAACTTGGATTCGGACTTTTGAAATCAAACAGACCTTAGTCGAAGTATTTTCAACTGAAAATACTTCGACTAAGGTCAATTAAACCTCAATCCCTCGCTTGAATTGAAAAAATTCCAAGATTGGAAATTTTTTAGGGTTTCAGATTCGAGGATCTTAAATTTGAACACTTCTGGGCAGATTCGAAGGGAACCAAAGATGACACAAGGGTGAGGGAAGCCTAGGGGTCATTTGGTGTTAATTTGGAAGGAATCTGAGTGAGTTCATATTTGATTCGAACCTTCAAAAGAAGATTCGAAGAGTTCTGAGGGGATTCGAACCAAACCAACACTAGATCCATAGCTAGGGTAGTTAGGGGAGGCTACGGTGTGAATTTGGAGACCATCGGAGAGGGTTCAGTTTTCAGACTAACCTTCGATTTAAGATTCGAAGAGTTGGGGTCTGATTCGAAGGAAACTAAGGCCAGATCCGTGAAGAGGAGGTTGTGAGGAGTCTGGGGTGTTAAGGTGGTGACCGGTGGCGTTGTTGCTTCCGGGTTTCAAGCGATGGGATGCTAGGGCGGCTAGGGTTAGGGGTGGGCTTTCGGAGAAGATGATGAATAGTGAAGAGGGGGGTGTTTAGTTAGGGGCCGGGGTAGGGATTTGGACTTATATAGGGACGGGGTGGATTGATGCTGACCGTTAGATCAGGTAGAATGAATGGCCAGGATCCGTTCATTAAACCAAACGATGTCATTTGGTTTAATGCCAGTGTCGAGGTGAGTCGGGGCAGTGGGTCGGGTAAGGATCATGGGTTAGGGTGATGAGATCTCAGCCGTTGGATGGATTTGATCCAACGGCCATTGATGAAATACGACCAAACGTTGTCGTTTTGGTTCGTTTAAATTGGACCGGTCATGGGAGTGTTGGGATTGGGCTGTGGAGGGAATTAATTTGGTTGGGCCTGATTTTGTTTAGAATTTTTGGCCCAGATCCGTTTTACCCATTTTAATTTCCACTCTTTTTTATTTTCTAATTTTATTCTTAATTATTAAAATCTTAATTAAAATTATAAAAACAAAAATTATCATTACAAAAATACTGATTACTTTTAACAAATATTAACACATAGACAAAACATTAATCACACAGTGAAACATTTAAAATAGAACCAATGCATATTTTTGTGATTTTATTTTTGAATCAATTATTAAATGCATAATTAAATCCTAGATATGCATGAAACATATATTTTTATTTTAATTTTGTTTAATTATAACAAAGCAAACATTTACGGACAACACACATAATTAACAAACACCACACAAATTCTAAAATTGCACACTAAAAGAAATTAATTTTATTTTTTTTATTTTGGAGTTGTTTTCGGGAGACAAAAATCACGTGCTCACAGCTGCCTCTCTTTGTGCGGAAACTCGAAGAGTTTTCGTGCAAAGATAAAGTGATCGGATACGAGCGATTTTTTGCCTGTTCAAATACTCCGTGGGAAGCATTTTTTGAAAGATTTGACCGAACCTTTGCTTCAAAGGTTTCCTACATATCCTTGGCTATAAAGGAATCAGGTCACTGTAGTTCAGGAAGTTTTGGGTAGCTGGGACTACCATGGGACTGTGATGCTACAGCTGTTTCGTGCTGCTTTTACTGCTTGCTGACCTCCTTATTACTTCAAAGGTAATACAAAAAGCTAAACTAGACTATGGTACATGAATTATAAAATCTTATCTAGATCATGCCCTTGCGTTTCTTGTTGTCTTGATATCTTGGTGACTCTTGGGCATTTGGCTTATTCTGCATTCCCTTTCATTGTGTCTCGTATTTTCTTTCTCTGTTTGGGACTCTTGTTGTTTCCTGCTGGGGACTTTGTTGGACTCCTCTGCTTTATTAACTCTAAGTGTGCTCCTTTCTCATACGAGCGGGCTTTTGATTTCAATACTTCAATTATATTCCCTTGTTCTCCAGGTGGGCGCCTGATTTCTGCTGCTTCAGTTGTATTCCCTTATTCTCCAGGTGGACGCCTGACTTCTTCTTAAATTTCTCATCCTCATTCTCCAGGTGGACGCCTGACTTATTCTTAACTTTTTCATCCTCATTCTCCAGGTGGACGCCTGATTTCTTCTTTAATTCTTCATCCTCATTCTCCAGGTGGACGCCTGATTTCTTCTTAAATTTTTCATCCTCATTCTCCAGGTGGACGCCTGACTTCTTCTTAACTTTTTCATCCTCATTCTCCAGGTGGACGCCTGATTTCTTCTTCAATTCTTCATCGGGTTTTTCCTGACACAAATGTTGTTTTTGCCCCTATTTTTTAAATCAAAGAAAACTTTGTTAGTTTTAAAACAGGATGGTTAATTGGGGCATTCTTGCCGACGGTGGGGCTTCTCTGTCTTGTTTTGTTGCCTTGGAATGGCTGAAAAGACTATTTGTCCTTGTAATTGATCCTTAACTATAGGATCCCCCTCTGTATGTTTTCCTTCAAATCCTTTTAACCGTAATCATATGTTCTCCTGACATTGCTGATCTGCTTTTGATTCCACTTTTCTTACACCCATATCTTATTATTTTTATTACCTCTTGCCCATCATGGCCGTATTTTTGTCCTATGCAACCTTGAATCTTGGTAGCATACCTTGACATTTTTCTTATTTGTTTGGAACAAAGCTCATCTCAAAAGCTTTAGAAGAGTAAGATTATTAGTGACGAAAACATGATGATTTCGACAATCTAGAATGAAAAGAAAAATCCAAATTTGGATGATTGTTGAAGAAGGAATAAAGGACTTATCTGCTTGGAGTCACTGGCGCCAATGATCATGGTATGCAATTTGGATTAATCAACCCAGTCTTTTAATCAATCTCCTTTCAATTGTCTCATTTTGTTTTCCCCAAAATTTCCATAACCCAACTTCATTTTTCATTTTACAGACCTGTTTGACTTGCAATATCTCAAAGAGTTTTCACCGACAAACCTTCCTCATTTGTTCATTTCTTACTTCCTTTTCGCCTTATGGTGCCTGCGAAGGTTTTCACCAATAAGACTCTCTCATTTTACTTTCTCTCAACTTCCGTCGTCTTATGGTGCCCGTGTGGGTTTTCACCTATAAGACTCTCTCATTTTTACTTTCTTTTCTTGTTTGTAACAGAGTGTTATGTACCATCTTCATTTGCTTGACTCAGCATTTTTCTAAGATTGATCGAAAGGTCTTTTTGGTATGTGGTTGGAAATGGAAAGGTATCAAAAGTTAAACAGTTTCGATATGGGTTTAAAATTACAACTCTTGGAATCTTTTCTTATTTCCAATACAATTCCTGCCCCAGTTTCTTAATTGGGGTTTCTTAATGTTTCTTTTTGTGCACATTATGCATATTGTGCACCCTATGACCGAGTCGTGAGGCGCCTACGTATCCTTCTTTGAGGAATCAGGTCAAACGTAGTTCACTCAATAATTATTTCATATTTGATTTTCATTGATTCCAAGAGAGGGTAGGAAAAAAAATAAATATGGCTCAAAGGGGAAGCAAAGGGTATAGTGTTTGGATATCAGAATAAATTGCCTTTGTCATTCCAATCTTCGAAATAATGCTAAATACAAACATTCAAAAGTTATGCATAATATCTCTTTACTGCGTCAGATTTGATCGCCATGTCCATGCATTTTCCTTCAATATCTGTTAAGCATAGTGCACCATTCGATAATACTCTGGTCACAATGAAT
The DNA here is from genome assembly GCF_000715075.1 of Nicotiana tabacum. Classification (NCBI taxonomy): domain Eukaryota; kingdom Viridiplantae; phylum Streptophyta; class Magnoliopsida; order Solanales; family Solanaceae; genus Nicotiana; species Nicotiana tabacum. The sequence goes on from NC_134090.1 coordinate 137,892,226, forward strand.
GGTCCTTGCCAATTCGGGGCAATTTTGCCTTTTTGCCTCAACCTGATGTGGAAGAATACGTTTCAGCACATGTTGACCCACTTCAAACTTCCGTGGACGCACCCTTTTGTTGTATGCTCTTGCTATTCTTCTTTGATACAATTGGCCATGACATACTGCGGCCAATCGTTTTTCATCAATCAAGTTTAACTGTTCCAGACGGGTTTTGGCCCATTCATCATCATCAATCTTTGCTTCGCCGATGATCCGAAGGGAAGGAATCTCAACTTCTGCAGGAATTACTGCTTCAGTACCATATACCAACAAATAAGGAGTTGCTCCTACTGAAGTGCGAACAGTAGTACGATATCCCAATAACGCAAATGGTAGTTTTTCATGCCATTGTCTTGAACCTTCTACCATTTTCCGAAGTACCTTCTTTATGTTTTTGTTGGCTGCCTCGACTGCTCCATTCGCCTTGGGCCGATATGGGGTAGAGTTGCGATGTGTAATCTTAAACTATTGACATACTTCCTTCATTAAGTTACTGTTAAGATTAGCACCGTTATCTGTGATGATCACCTTTGGGATTCCGAATCGACATATGATATTTGAGTGGACAAAATCGACCACAGCTTTCTTGGTCACTAATTTGAATGTTTTGGCCTCAACCCATTTGGTAAAATAATCAATGGCTACCAGAATGAACCTGTGCCCATTGGATGCTGCCTGCTCAATTGGTCCAATCACATCCATGCCCCAGGCAACGAAGGGCCATGGTGCCGACATTGTGTGCAACTCGGATGGTGGAGAATGAATCAAATCTCCGTGTACCTGGCATTGATGACACTTGCGCACAAAACTGATACAATCTCGCTCCATGGTAAGCCAATAGTAACCAGCTCAGAGGATTTTCTTTGCCAGTACATATCCGCTCATGTGGGGTCCGCAAACTCCCGAATGTACTTCAGACATGATAGTCGTAGCTTGTCTGGCATCTATGCATCTTAATAATCCAAGATCTGGTGTTCTTTTATACAAAACTCCTCCCTTTAAGAAGAATCCATTTGCCAATCGCCTAATGGTCCTCTTTTGATCTCCTGTGGCTTGTGCTGGATATATTCCCATTCTGATATACTCCTTGATGTCGTGGAACCATGGTTCTCCATCAAATTTTTCTTCAACCATATTGCAATAAGCGTGCTGATCGTGGACTTGAATATGTAGTGGGTCCACATAAGATTTGTCTGGATAGTGCAGCATTGATGCCAAGGTAGCCAATGCATCGGCAACCTCATTATGGATCCTTGGAATATGACGGAACTCCACTGATTGAAACCGCTGACAAAGATCATGTAGACATTGTCGGTATGGTATGAGCTTCAAGTCTCGGGTTTCCCATTCTCCTTGAATTTGATGTACCAGAAGATCTGAATCTCCCATGACTAAGATTTCTTGGATACCCATGTCTGCGGCTAGCCTTAACCCCATAATACAAGCTTCATATTCAGCCATATTATTGGTGCAATAAAATTGCAATTGAGCCGTAACAGGATAGTGATGCCCTGTTTCAGAAATTATTACAGCTCTTATCCCGACTCCTTTCATGTTAGCAGCCCCATCGAAGAAAAGTTTCCAGCCAGGTTTTTCAATTTGCTCGATCTCATCGATATGCATTATTTCTTCATTGGGAAAATAGGTTTTCAACGGCTCGACTCCTCGTCGACCGGGTTTTCAGCTAAATGGTCAGCCAGTGCTTGGGCTTTCATTGCAGTTCGAGTCACACAGATGATGTCAAATTCTGTGAGCAATATTTTCCACTTTGCAAGTCTTCCCGTTGGCATAGGCTTTTGAAAAATATATTTCAACGGATCCAGACGCGAAATGAGGTAAGTAGTGTAGGAAGACAAATAGTGTTTCAATTTTTGAGCTACCCAAGTCAGGGCGCAACATGTCTTCTCCAGATGAGTATACTTAACCTCATAAGCTGTGAATTTCTTGCTAAGGTAGTAGATGGCCTGTTCTTTTCTGCCGGTGAGGTCATGTTGCCCCAATACACAACCAAATGAATTTTCCAAGACCGTCAAGTAAAGAATCAGAGGTCTTCCTGGCTCTGGCGGGACCAACACGGGTGGGTTTGACAGGTATCCTTTTATCTTATCAAACGCCTCCTGACACTCGTCGGTCCATTCGACCGCAGCATCCTTTTTCAACAATTTGAAAATAGGCTCACAGGTTGTCGTAAGCTGAGCAATAAACCTGCTGATGTAATTCAACCTTCCCAACAAACTCATTACTTCAGTTTTGTTCCTTGGAGGTGGCATTTCTTGGATGGCTTTGATTTTTGATGGGTCTAGCTCGATGCCTCGCCGACTGACTATGAATCCCAGCAACTTTCTAGATAGAACTTCAAATGCGCATTTGGCAGGATTAAGCTTGAGGTTGTACCTGCGAAGTCTTAAGAAGAATTTCCTCAAATCCCCAACGTGGTCGGCCTGATGCTTTGATTTTATGATCACATCATCCACGTATACCTCAATCTCCTTGTGTATCATATCATGAAACACTGTGGTCATCGCTCTCATGTAGGTTGCTCCGGCGTTCTTCAAACCGAATGGCATTACCCGGTAGCAATAAGTTCCCCATGGTGTGATGAATGCCATCTTTTCTGCGTCTTCTTCATCCATTAGAATTTGATCATACCCGGCATAACAATCCACGAAAGATCCTATATCATGCTTGGCACAATTATCGATCAAAATATGGATATTGGGTAATGGAAAATTATCCTTCGGACTTGCTTTGTTGAGATTGCGGTAGTCGACGCATACTCTAATTTTGTCGTCTTTCTTTGGTACAGGAACGATATTAGCTAACCAAACAGGATATCGAGTGACTCGAATGACCTTTGCTTCCAACTGTTTGGTGATTTCTTCCTTAATTCTCACACTCATATCAGGCTTGAATTTTCTCAGCCTCTGCTTGACAGGAGGCACCGTTGGATCGGTGGGCAATTTGTGAACCACTAAATCAGTGCTTAGGCCCGGCATGTCGTCATATGACCATGCAAAAACATCTTTGAATTCTATGAGTGCTTTAATTAACTCTTCTCGGATCTTTGGTTCGAGATGGACACTTATTTTAGTTTCCCGGATATTACTCGTGTCCCCTATATTGATGTCCTCGGTATCACTCAAGTTAGGTTTGGTTTTTTCCTCAAAGTGAATTAACTCTTTACTAATCTCTTCAAAAACCTCATCTTCATCATATTCTGATTCATAATCAATATATTTCTTGAATTAATATTTCGGAACCAGATTGATTTTTAAGACTGGGCTGAGGATTCCTCATGCATGCCATATCACTAGAGCCAGCGTAAAAAGAACTGTACAGAAAAAGAAGAAAGGGAAAAAGAAAACTATCAGGAATGATAATGAAAAAGGAAACTGTATTTTATTGGATGATGAAAGATAACAAGGTTTGCACACTTCAAACAAACTGTAAGATAAGCATTGGGATTACAACCCTGAGGTAACCCAAACAAACTGAAAGAAAATCAAAAAAAACTACCAAGACTCCTTTCGAATGGGAAGAGGAGTGGCTTTCCAATTATTAAGCTTTGTTTCTGGCCCAACGAATTGAACTTCTGCGTTGCTACAACCTTCCCCGCTTTCCACCATATTCACATCGTCAAACAATTTCTCGAATCTTTCAATTAATTTCTCCTCAGGATTGACCCGGGATTTAGGAATTGTTGTTATCGGGCGATTTTTAGCACCGGTCTTGACAAAAGACTGTGGGACTGGTTTTGGAAGAACCCATGCCTTGTGTTTCAGCTTTCTAGCCTTTTTCACGTCGGTGATAGTGGGTATGAACCCCAAACCGAATGTTCCCCAGTTCTCGAGGAGAGATACTGGTTGTATAATTCCTTGCAAAGATGAGTCCAGACCTTTGTCGGGTATAAAACCATTTTTTAACATTTCATAGGCTACCATGACTGATGCAGAGGTTATCTTTGGATTCGGAAGGTACTTTCCCTCTGGAATTTTCTCTACCGACACTGTGTCGGACACTTGGTATACCCATGGTCCCTGGTCATTTTCTGTTCCCTCGACCGGTACAATGGCACTGCTGTGAGCATTTAAACTTTCTTCCCCATGCACAACTATTTCTTGATGATCCCATTCAAACTTGACCGCCTGGTGTAGTGTTGACGGGACTGCTTTAGCAGCATGGATCCATGGTCGACCCAACAACAAATTATAAGAAACAGTTATGTCCAGTACTTGAAACTCCATTGTGAATTCAACTGGCCCTATTGTCAGTTTCAACACTATGTCGCCAAATGAATCTCTGCTTCCACCGTCAAACCCCCGTACACAAATACTCTTCTTCTGGATCCTCTCCTCTTTGATTTTCAATTTGCTTAAAGTGGAGAGAGGGCAGATGTTTGCACTTGACCCGTTGTCAACCAATACCCGGGTTACTACGGAGTTTTCACATTTAACGGTGAGGTAAAGAGCTCTATTGTGCTCAGTACCTTCCACAGGCAATTCATCATCAGAAAATGTAATTCTGTTTGCCTCAAAGATTCTGTTGGCTATTCTTCCCAAATGATTTACAGGGATTTTTTCAGGAACATGAGCCTCATTCAGGATTTTCATCAAAGCCAGACGGTGCTCCTCTGAATGGATCAGTAATGACAACAATGAAATTTGAGCGGGCGTCTTCTTCAATTGATCCACAACAGAATAGTCATGGAGTTTCATTTTTCTTAAAAACTCTTCCGCTTCTTCTTCCATCATAGCTCTCTTTATTAGTGTTGGATTATTTTTAGTTTTTCTTAACTCTTCGGGCGTAAAACATCTTCCCGAACGAGTCAAGCCTTGCACCTCACATACTTCTTCCTTGACTTCTTTTCCCTTGTACATTACAGTCACCCGTTCATAGTTCCATGGAATAGCTTTGTTGTTGATTACTGGTAGCTGGGTTACAGGTTTGATATTAACCCGATCTATACGGGCTCCTTCCACGACTACAATGGGTTTACTGGCAACCCCTGGTACTATCACTTTCAACCTTTCTTGCTTTGTGGCAACCTTGCTCGAAGACCCCTTCTCGACTACCATAGATGGTTCATCACCATTTCTGTTCTGCTTAGGTACCGGCTTCTCCTCTGTTAACTGCTTATCTGGCTTGGCTTCATGAGACCTGATCATCATGACAGTTTGTGACGGCTTCTTTGTCTCCCCATCAGCTTGTATGATTTCTATCATATTGGCCTCCTGATGGGCTGGCATTAGATTTCTATTGATATTGGGAGCTTCGGGGTTTTGAAACTCGATTTTATTAGTATCAATCAGCTCTTGTATTGCATTTTTCAAATGCCAGCATTTTTCCGTATCATGGCCTGGTGTACCGGAACAATATTCACAGCTAATGGTGTAGTCCAGATTCTTTGGAAGAGGATTGGGTAGCTTGTATTGTATTGGTCTTAGCATGTCCAGTTGTCTCAGCCTGTGGAACAGACTAGTGTAAGACTCTCCCAATGGAGTGTAGGTTTTCTTTTTCTGTTCCCTTTCTCCCCTGAATGTTGGCCTAGGCCTGAAACCTGGTCCTGGATAGGCTCGTGGGTAAGTACTTGGTATGGCAGGAGCACACCAATTAGCGTGAACAGGTGGTTGATTGTATGTTTGTGCATGGTTAATGGAAAAATGAGGCTCCGAAGGGTGATAGTAGTGTTGGGATGAATCGTGGTGGTAAGTTGATTGGCGAGGTCGTTGTTGATTATAGTAAGGCGGTGAACCTCTGGGTCCCGACCAAATTCCTGAATCAACTACCGCTGCTTCCTCCCTCTTCTTTCTTCCGATTCCTCCTACCCCGCCTTGAATAGCTTGAGTAGTCGCTTTAATTGCTGAATAGCTCATGATTTTATTTGTCTTGAGGCCTTCTTCCACCATACCTCCCATTTTTACTACTTCGTTGAATGATTTACCTACTGCTGAAACCAAATGGGCATAGTAAGTTGGTTCCAAGGCTTGGAGGAAGTAGTCTACCATTTCACTCTCCTTCATAGGAGGATCCACTCTTGCTGCCTGTTCTCTCCACCGGAAGCCATACTCTCTGAAATTTTCATTGTGTTTCTTCTCAAATTTTGTCAAAGATAATCGATCTGGGATGATTTCCAGATTGTATTGGAAATGGTATGTGAATGCCTGTGCCAGGTCGTCCCAGGTGTACCATCTCCCATGGTCCTGGCGTGTATACCACTCCAAAGCTGATCCGCTTAAACTTTAACTGAAGTAAGCCATCAATAATTCGTCCTTTCCCCCAGCTCCTTGCATCTTGCTGCAGAAACCCCTTAAGTGGGCTACTGGGTCGCCGTGGCCATTGTATAGGTCAAATTTAGGCATCTTGAAGCCAACTGGTAATTGTACATTTGGGAACAAGCACAAATCCTTGTATGCTACACTGACTTGCCCACCTAGCCCTCGCATGTCTCGGAACGATTGTTCTAGGCTTTTGACCTTCCTGAACATCTCTTCTTGTTCAGCATTTTTGGCTGGCTTGTCAATTTCGGTTGGGAGGTCAAAACGAGGAGTAGTTGAATGGATTTCGGAGGCTTTGAGGGTGGGCTCCGGGGGTAATATTGGTTGTCCTGGGCCTGGAATGTAGGCTCACTAGGAGATTTGTGGAGTGTAGCTGTGGGAGGTGTCACAAAGACAGGAGTTGCAGGTGGAGGAAAGTATGGAACTGGTTTAGGAGGGGGAGACTGCGGTGTCTGAGAGGTGGTGCCTCGGTAGCGTTGGTAAATGGGGAAATTTGGGGATAATTCAGTGGTAAGATTATCATGAGTTTGGGCCATTGATGAAGCAGGGTTAGTTGGGCAAGATGGGGGTAACTGCCCTGTAGACCAGGCCTGGTACATTTCAGCCATTTGTTGCTTGAGTTTAAACATCTCTTCTTTCATTTTCCCGACATCCATCTCCTCTAGCTCAATACCTGTGTCAACATCTGGGATAGACATACTTTCGGGTATTGGTCCTTTTGATCTCGTGTGATAATGATAATATGCCAGTATACTCTTTAGAGAAACTAACTGCTTGAATTCTGAAAATGAACAAACTTGTTAGTTTTGAGAGTTTAACACATATAATTACACGTTGAGATTCAATGCTCCTAGACAAATAACCCATTTCTATTATGCATTTGCTCGGCTGCTAGCGTCATCCCAGCTTTTCTTGGTCTTTTATTGTTATTCACTCTTATTTTATTTTATTTTCTTACATATATTTTATTGTGGTGGTTGAATCTTATAGAGATTGCCTACGTATCATGTCCCTGCGTGAATCAGACCTTGCGTAGTTCGGACATAAGGCAAACACTTTTATTCATTATACAAAGATGAACAGACATTACATTTGAAAACCTTATAAGAAAATGGTTTGAAACACACACACTTAAATCAAAATAAAAGATACAACTCTTAACATCTCACAACATGCCCCACTTTCCACTTTTGTTGTCAATTATTGGATTATCTGCTCAATATGGGGCTTGACCTGGATGACCTCCCAGCGTACGATACATCCTTTCCAACTCCATTGCTAGATGACGGGCAAAAGTGGGTGCATGCTCTGTAAACATTTCATAATCCATTCCTTGGAAGTTTACATAACTTTGAGAGGTGTAGACCGCCAGGTCGTGGATTTGTGCCCTGAAATCTTGAAGACGTTGGTCTTGGTTCTGCAATTGCTGTTGGCGAGTGGTGGCTATATCTCTGACACGGTCTTCACGATCTAGAGCTGACTCTAATAGAGCTCGGAGTCTGGCCTGCTCTAATCTTTCATGCGCTCTTTCTCTGTCGATGTCCGCTTGTTGATGCTCTCTGTTGTATCTTCTTGCCTTTTCTAGTTGTGCATGAAGTTGGTCTTCTGATCGTATCCAATGGTCTTTTTCCTTCTTGAATTGTGCCCTGTCTTCTTCGGATTGCCTATCTTGGCGTTCCTTATTAGATCTGGCTTCTTCGTTTAATTGTTGGATTCTTTCTTTTGCTTTGCTCAACGCCCTTTCGTTTTTAGCAAGAACGGAATCATAATCTTGCATTCTTTCAAAAAGATTGGCGATGGTTTTTTGATCCTTCCAACTCCTCATTGGTGTTTCAAAAGCCTTTTTCATTTTCTGAAATCGAGCATGAAGATTTTCATTCTCACAAGCTAGACTCTTCTTCTCGCCTTCAGCTTCTTGTGCTTGCAAATCTTTCTCCATACTGAGGCTCCTCAGATTTTCCTTTAGGGCATGGATAGTTTCTTTGTACTCTTTTTCCTTTTCTCCCCAGATCAACCGCTCTTGGATTTTATCATTAAAGCTTTGAATATGGGGTCTTTTTGTTGGCCTTCTTAGCTCAGGTTCTGGTACATCATCCACGCGAGATCGTTTCTCAAACCACCTTGCATATCCAGGATTTATCTCACCCTTGGTAGTGTCTGGGACTTGAGTATCACTTTTCAAGTATCGACATCCATTCCACATCTGCTGAATTAGAGCCTCAGGAATAGTGGCTTCTGGGTGTAATTCGATTACTTGCGTACTCAAATCTTCATCATCAGGATCTACTTGGTATCTCCCTAGTTGTCTTAGGACTCTTAGGGGTGCATATGGCTGGATGCTTCTCAATCCTAATAGTAACAAATAACTATTTGAGGTTGACATGTGTATTACTTCCCTCATCGGGAGCCATCCCAAAGTCCACTCAATTTGATTTGCCATTAACGCCCTTAGATGAGATACCCATGCTTCTATCCCTTCTGGAGACTTATAATCTTTTATTCTTTCCTCATAACTCTCGATGCAATTATCATTGTTTGGCCCATACTGTATGATCTTGGGCTGTTGTTGGAGATGTTCAATCACCCACATTTGCAACAAAATTTTGCATCCTTCGAAGACTTTCGCTCCTGATTTACATAAAGTCAACGCCCGATAAATGTCTGAGAGAATGATGGGGACAAGGGTGTGATTTTCCTTGGTGGTGAGGATTTGCACAACTTTCGCGGTGCGAATATCAATTGTTCGCTCTTTGTTTGGGAAGACCATGATTCCTAGAAAAGCCACCATGAAGGCAAAGTGACGGTGAATCTGCCAAGTGTCTTTGTTTTGCTTGTTAGTAAGGCCTTTCTCATGAAGTTCAAATCCATCTGGTTTTCCGAACCTTGAATATAAGAAGTTGAAAGAACAACATCCGTTGATGACATTGCTTTTCCTGATTTGATTACTGATGTTCAGAAGACCGAAGAATCGATGTACCGAGGGAGCCTTTGTGAATATCAGGCTCTGATTTCTTAGACTTCCATCAAAACCAGCATATCCAGCTATCTCCTCTAATGTAGGAGTAAGCTCGAAATCAGAGAAACGAAAGACATTGTGAACAGGATCCCAAAAAGTTACTAACGCCGCAATCAGATCATCACGGGGTTTAACTTTCATAATATCCGTGAGATTCCCCAAATGCTTGACGACCCATTTTTGACCATCTTCGCCTAATTCATACCACCACATTTGAAGCTGAAATAGAAACTCGTCTGTATTCGTGGATGGGGGGTTTTGTGTGGTGCTCCTTTTATATCTGAAATTTAATTTAATAAAGTCAAGACTCATTTTGAAAATATACACTAAAAAAATCATTTTAAATTTTTTTTTTATTAAACACCTTTTTTCAAAATTTAAAACTATTTTTTGGGAATTTTTTAAAACAACCCATTTTATTCCTCGGTTCTCACAATGATTTCAATTAAGCTGGTCAACAAGCATGTTCGAGGCAAATGAATGCACAGGTAGCAAGTAGGATGCATCAGGATGGTCTTTTTATTTCGGGTTCACCTGTCCTAGACAGACCCAACCCCTGTGTTGAGTCTCCAAGGTCAGATGTACATGATGCAAATAGACGTTCCTACTAGGGATCCAGTACATGGCTGAGTTATTCTAGGTAAAAACCTGAGGCATATTGTTCTAAACCTTGCTTACCCAAACGGACAGTTTGAGCCGAAGTGGGGGCAACGTACCGGGAGCACGAAAGTCTACCCGGCCTAGTTACTTATCTCAACGTCGTCTTATTTGGTATGACTTTAACAGAAAGGTGGGCCATGCGCACGTGTACACCATAAATTCAGAAGACTCAAAAAGAAGGGGGTTTCGTAACAGTTGTATATATTCACAATTCAAATAATATTAAAGCGGTAAAAAGCAGCATTTAGCATATTAAGCATATAAACAGTTGAAAATCATATAGTAAATAAAGCCAATTATCACAGTTATTTTAAGCTCGAATTCTTTAAACCCTGAACCAGAGATTCTGGGTTCGATCCCCAGCAGAGTCGCCAGAGCTGTCACACCTCCTTTTTCCGCACCCGCGGGGCGCGTAGGGGAGTTTTCTCCAATTGAAGGACAGTCGAAACGGGATTTATTTAATTGTTTCAGATTTGCCACCTGGGAATTTTAAGGCGTCCCAAGTCACCGGTTTTAATCCCTGAATCGAGGAGAATATAACTCTGTTTGGTTATTCTGCGAACCAGAAATCCTGAGTAAGGAATTCTGTTAATCCGGAAGAAGGTGTTAGGCATTTCCAAATTCCGTGGTTCTAGCACGGTCGCTTAACTGTTTTTATTTTTGGCTTAATTATCTCGATTTTACATTTTATTTGCCTGATTTTTTTTGTTACCGCTTCTATTTAGATTGTTTGTAATTAAAGACCCTTCTTTGAATCGAATCACGCGTACGTATATTCGTGTTATAACTTATATTTTTTTAAAAAAAATGTGGAGTTGTGCCACGCGCACGTGTACACAATAATATAGATAATATTTTTATTAAAATAATTATTTTCGAAATGGTGCTTAAATAAATCAAGAACATTCGCCCTTTTTGTATAATTAAGTAGTGAACCTCACATCTCGGGTTTTTATGAAATTATTAATGATATTCTCCGAGAAATCCCTTTTATTAAATATTCGATCGAAGTTGCGCGAACGCATAATCCGAATTGCTTTTAGAAATATAATCAGGTTACGCGAACGTATCCCTAATCACAAAAATATTCTTGATGGTAGTATAAATTTGTTTACAAATTGTTTATTACATCTATACATTTTAGGTAAAAATCATGAGAAATCTCCATTTAAGGTACCCTTAAATTCTTGAAAAGAATTCACAATTTATTAAATGTTTATTGCGAATTATATTTTTTCGCGTATGAATTATATTCCTCCAAGCTATTCAAATCCAAAGAAAAGAATAAACATATGATTAATACTATTTTCAGTAAATACAACGTATGTATACTCAAAAGGTGAATAGCGTATGAAACTAAAAAAAATTCAATTCTTGAAAGGAAATGATATTTTTTAAGAATTCTCATGTTCCATTTGCAACGAATGTTATTTTACAATCTTAAACTTGTTACACATTATAAATCTAATCTCTTTCCACATTGCTTGTTCCTAATCTAATAGGCCTACTTATTTTAGTTAATTCTGTTTATGATTGAGTTTGGGATATACATAATCGAAACGATTTCTATTCTCAACCTATGCGAACTATTGGAAAACGTTAACTTTCGCATTGTAAAAATCCTTGGCCCTTTGTTATTAAGAAAGAGAACAAATCTACCTGTTGACTTAATAAAATGATATTGCATACAACATTATTCGCCATATTTTGACCTTGTGAACATAACGGATTTTACTAATGCAACTTTCAATTATTGATTGTAAACATAACCATTGTTATGCCATAATATAACGAAATGCAACCAACATCACCTAGCTTTAAACAACAACTAAAAAAAACTAACAAAATAAACCAATAATGTATTTTTCCTTGATATTTCCATATTATGTCGTACCTAACTAATAATACCATAAAGTTTAAATAATGGCCATCTTACTGCCATGTTCCCTATTTTGACAATTCAACTACACTAATGAGATTTCAAAATGGATAACACTTATTACAAAACTTTTATACGAATTTCAAAATAAGACAATTAACTTATAGTCATCGTGTTGAACTCACTACTAGTTAATCAATATGAAACAAAGCTGAAATTTAAACTAACAAACTTAAATGAATAGAAAACAGAATTACAATTCGAGTTTCATTTATTTGTCACGTTGAAGCTTTTCATGACAGGAGTTTACAGATATGTACCTGGAAACGAGGGAAGAAGAAGTGAATTTCAGCAGTAATGGCAGCAACAAAATAGGCAGAAAATGCTAAATAACGCAGCTGATTTTGAGCACAATCAACGAGTCCCGTGAAACCAGACCAATAGTAACAGGGATTTGAGAAAAAATTTCAGATTTAAACCACACAGTATCAATAAACAAACATGGACAGATTTCAGGAAAATATGTTTCGCGTTTTTCTTTCATTTTTCTATATCTGTTTCAGGTTGTGTGTGTGTGTGTGTGTGTTCTCATTCTTCTGTTTCTTTTTGTTTTCTTCTATTCTTTTCAGATTGTTGTTTCTGATTAGTATGTGTTTCTTTTCCTAATTTCTATCTTTTCCCTCTGTGTATCTCTCTGTGTATATGTATCTCTGTGTGTATTCCCTAATGCCTTAAAAATCAGATCCCTTCCTCTAATGTCTGTCCCTGTATTTATACAGGTCTGCCCCCCTCTCTTAAGTGCTGCCTGGACCCCTTCTTTCTTTTAAAATCAGAAAATCATATCCAAAATCTGCTTTTAAAAACTTTAAATCCCATTAAGTGACCCTTTTCCTGATTTCCAGCATTCCATTACCTTTTGTTTCCCATTATCCCATTAAATCAAAAGCCATTAACATTCCACTTTCAGCCCACTATTATTATCATATTACCCTCACTGTTTTATCCCAGAAATACCCCAGAAATCATACTGTAATTACTGTTATTACTGCCTTTAAACTAAATTTCAGAATCTGATACAAAACAGATTTTAAAATCTGTCCAGGCTTAATTATCCTTCCGATTTAAACAGCTAGAACCAATCCTAATCAACTTCCTAACACAGTTGTATCTACCCAACCCCTGTAAACTTGAATTCAAACCCAACATCACAACAACATTATACAGAATTCAACATAACAAGTTAAACTGAACTTCAACATTGAACTAAGATCAAACTAACACAGGAGCATTGTCAATATACTGACAATGCCCTGAAACTCAATGTTCAGAAATCAACATACACACATCATTGACAAACTTTCTGACTTATTAAACGAGAATCAATTAATTGGGAAGAACTAATTAACTGATTTCAATGATAATAATCAATTCCAAACAGATAAACAGAGTATTACAAACAGCATTAATGGCAATAAGAATTTACAAAACAACTAATCGACGAACTTAATCGAGTCGATTACACATATTATAAACAATCATAAACAACAGAAACAAAAGTATAATTTTGATCAAATAGACGGGTATGAGACAGAATTATGGAATCAACTAAACAAATATGAAAAATTACACAGGTTATTAAAACAAACAACTATACATACGTAGGAAACAAAAGAAATAGGAAAATACCTCTGAATCTTCAATTTCATACGGACTCAAACTCAACTTGGATTCGGACTTTTGAAATCAAATAGACCTTAGTTGAAGTATTTTCAACTGAAAATACTTCGACTAAGGTCGATTAAACCTCAATCCCTCGCTTGAATTGAAAAAAATCCAAGATTGGAAATTTTTTAGGGTTTCCGATTCGAGGATCTTAAATTTGAACACTTCTGGGCAGATTTGAAGGGAACCTAAGATGACACAAGGGTGAGGGAAGCCTAGGGGTCATTTGGTGTTAATTTGGAAGGAATCTGAGTGAGTTCATATTTGATTCGAACCTTCAAAAGAAGATTCGAAGAGTTCTGAGGGGATTCGAACCAAACCAACACTAGATCCATAGCTAGGGTAGTTAGGGGAGGCTACAGTGTGAATTTGGAGACCATCGGAGAGGGTTCAGTTTTCAGACTAACCTTCGATTTAAGATTCGAAGAGTTAGGGTCTGATTCGAAGGAAACTAAGGCCAGATCCGTGAAGAGGAGGTTGTGAGGAGTCTGGGGTGTTAAGGTGGTGACCGGCGGCGTTGTTGCCGCCAGGTTTCAAGCGATGGGATGCTAGGGCGGCTAGGGTTAGGGGTGGGCTTTCGAAGAAGATGATGAATAGTGAAGAGGGGGGTATTTAGTTAGGGGCCGGGGTAGGGATTTGGACTTATATAGGGACGGGGTGGATTGATGCTGACCGTTAGATCAGGCAGAATGAATGGCCAGGATCCGTTCATTAAACCAAACGATGTCATTTGGTTTAATGCCAGTGTCGGGCTGAGTCGGGGCAGTGGGTCGGGTAAGGATCATGGGTTAGGGTGATGAGATCTCAGCCGTTGGATGGATTTGATCCAACGGCCATTGATGAAATATGACCAAACGCTGTCGTTTTGGTTCGTTTAAATTGGACCGGTCATGGGAGTGTTGGGATTGGGCTGTGGAGGGAATTAATTTGGTTGGGCCTGATTTTGTTTAGAATTTTTGGCCCAGATCCGTTTTACCCATTTTAATTTCCACTCTTTTTTAATTTCCAATTTAATTCTTCAATTTATAAAAATCCTAATTAAAACTATAAAAACAAAAATTATTATTACAAAAATACCGATTACATTTAACAATTATTAACACATAGACAAAACATTAATCACACAGGGAAACATTTAAAATAGAATCAATGCATATTTTTGTGATTTTATTTTTGAATCAATTATTAAATGCATAATTAAATCCTAGATATGCATGAAACATATATTTTTATTTTTATTTTGTTTAATTATAACAAATCAAACATTTACGGAAAACACACATAATTAACAAACACCACACAAATTCTAAAATTGCACACTAAAAGAAATTAATTTTTTTTTTATTTTGGAGTTGTTTCGGGAGGCAAAAATCACGTGCTCACACTTCGGAAGTATCACGGCGATCCATCCCACGTGTTAGACTTCAGCATTGTCCAATTGGGCAAGGATTTAACCTATGAGGAAGAGTCGGTGTCTATTCTAGCCCAGGTTCGTCAGTTGAGATCGAAGAGTTATCCTTCAGTTCGAGTGTAGTGGAGAGGCCAGCCCGTTGAGGTAGCTACCTAGGAGTCCGAGTCGGACATGCGGAGTAGATATCCCCGCTTTTTCACCAGTCCAGGTACTTTTCTATGTCCATTCGAGGACGAACAGTTATTTTAGAGGGAGAATGTGATGACCCAATAGGTCATCTTATGTATCAGAACCAAACTCTATGTTGCGAAGCCTTTAGAACCTTATTTTAGCCTTCCTCGATTTGTGTACGCAATTCGGGTATTGACTCGGAAGGCTTATATGCTAAAAATTGATAAAAATAAGAATTTTTGACTTAAAAGTTAATTTTAGTTGACTTCGGTCTACATTTTGAGTAAACGGACCCGGAACCGTATTTTAACGGTCCCGGTGGGTCCGTATTGAAATATGGGACCCGATCATATGCGCGAAATCGAATTCGGAGGTCCTTAGCTCGAGTTATGAATTTTTGTTGAAAATTAAAAGTCTGAAAATTTAATGGTTTTAAGAATTGATTAATATTTGTCCTTGTTGATACCGGGTCCATAGTTTGGTTACGGAGCTCGGTACAGGTCCAATATAATATTTATGGCTTGTCTGTGAAATTTGGTGAGAAACGAAGTTGGTTTGACGTGATTCGGACGTCCGATTGAGAAATTAGAAGTTTCAAAGCTTTCTTAAAAATTTCATTTGATTTGGTGTTCAATTCGGAGTTCTAGGTGTTATTTTAGCGATTTGATCGCGCGAGCAAGTCCGTATGATATTTTTAGACTTGTGTGCATGTTTGGTTTGGAGCCGGAGGGCTCGGGTGAGTTTTGAATAGGCTACAGACTGTAATGAACTTAGAAATCATAGCCGGTATGCATCAGACATGCAGATTTCGCATTTGCGAGATCTGGCTAGCAAATGTGAGCCTCGCATTTGCAAAGAAACAATCGCATTCGCGAGTAGTGGGCTGGGGGTGGATCTTCGCATTTGCGAAGAAAGGGGTTGCATTTGCGATCCCCCAGTTCCGCATTTGCGAACAAAATTTTGGCATTTGCGAAGGTAGCAGAAATGTGAGAGGTTCGCATTTGCGATGCTTTTCTTGAATTTGCGGGCTTTGCATAGGTCGCATTTGCAACATCTGCAGCTGTGTAAAAATGACTTAGACGAGATTTTTCTCCCATTGTTCAAATTTTCAAACCTAGAAACATAAGAGGAGATTTTGCAAAGACTCCTTCTTCCCCAAATCATTGGCAAGTGATTCTAACATATCTCCTTTCAATCTTTCACTACATTTTTCACAAAATTTCAACCTAAAATCTAAGGTTTTCATGGTGGAATTAGGGATTTTTGGGTAGAAACTAGGGATTTCAAAAATTGGGGATTAAGACCTAAAATTAATGTTGGATTCCAGAACCAATTATATATCCAGGCTCGAGGGTAAACGTCTAATAAGGTTTTGGTCTAAATTTTAGATTTGGACCAAGTGGGTCCGGGTGTTGACTTTTTCAATAATGGCCTAAATTGAATCCTTTGCAATCGTGGGTAGTTCCTAAGGCTTAATTTGAATTGTTTGGTTGGTAATATGCTAGATTCTACTGGTTCGGAGGCTCGTTTGAGAGGAAAAGCCATGGTTGAGCTTTGAGTTTGGCCGTTGGAGCGAGGTAAGTGTCATGGTTAACCTTGGCTTGAGGGATTAGGTCTTATTTGCCTATTTGCTAGGTGTTTGAATGTTGGGTACAACGTATAGGTGATATGACGAGTACCTATACGTTGTTGTCGGGTTATAGCATGCAGTTGAGTCTTATTCTTGTATTTGTTGCTTTCCTTGATGATATTACTCATGCTTGGACTAGTTAATCGTTGTGTTGATCATTCTTTTCATGTGTATGGATTTTGGTATTGATTGGGTATTGACTCAAAGTTGAGGTTGGTATTGTGGAACCAAATGTTGAAGTAAAACTTGTTCTTGTTATTTCTATCTCCCTGTTGTTATTGTTCATTGTTTTGATGAGGTAGAGTGTTAATGCATGAAGGATGATGTTTTGCCATGTTATGAGAGAGTTAATGCACAAAGGGTAATGTCGTGTCGTTTCTATTGATTCTTGTGGTGAGGTTTAGAGTAAAAGCACGAAGGGTGATGTCGCGTATTTTCTTTTACTATGGTTACTTGTTCCTATTTGCTTAAAGTATACCCGTTGATCAAAGTGCTTATTTACTGATGTGATCCTTTATCTTGTGATCCCCTCAGCATGTCCCCCTCCCAATATTACTTGTCATGTTTCATTTATTGTTGTTAGTGGTACATATGTTATTATACTGCACAGGTTTATTTGTAGGTGTCCTGTCTTAGCCTCGTCACTACTTCGCTGAGGTTAGACTCGACACTTACCAGTACGTAGGGTATACTACACTCTGTACTTCCTGTGCAGATTTTGGTACTGGCCCGAGATGATCGTGAGGTTAGTTGCTGCATCCATCATACAGGAGACCTAAGATAGATCTGCCGGCGTCCGCAGATCCTCGAGTCCCCTTCTAGACATTTCATTTTATTGTTTCTTTCATTTCGAAAAAAGTTGTATTTATTTCAGACAATTACTTGTAGTGAAATTTTAGAAGTTCATGAATTATGACTCCAAATCCGGGTAGTTGAATATATATATTGAGGCTGTTATGAATTTCCGCTTTTATTTTAATTAAGCCATGTATGGTTAAAGCGACCGTGCTAAAACCATGGAACCCGGGAATACCTAACACCTTCTCCCGGGTTAACAGAATTCCTTACCCGGATTTCTGTGTTTCACGGACTGTAAAACAGAGTCAAACTTCCTCGATTCGGGATTTTAAACCGGTGACTTGGGATGCCAATAAACTATCCCAAGTGGCAACTCTGATTTTAATATAAATAATCCTATTTCAATTGTTACTTAATTTGGAAAAAAACTCCCTTATACCCCTTCCAGTGGTAGAAAAAGGAGGTGTGACAGCTCTGGCGACTCTGCTGGGCGTACAGAACCCAGAACTTCTAGTTCAGTGTTCAAGAATTCGAGCTTGTTAATATGATCTATGCTTGGCTTTATTGTTTGTTGTTATTACTGTATTTGTGGACCTAATATGCTAATTGCCGCTTATTTACCGCTTTGATATTATTTGAATTGTATTAAACTGTCTTCTTATGCCTCCCTTCTGACTCTTTTAAAATATGGTGCACACGGACGCGTGGCCCACTTTTTTGTTAGAAGTCATACCAAATAGAACGAGGTCGGGCCAACAACAAGGCCCGGTAGAATTTTGTGCTTCCGGTACGTTACCCCCTCTTCAGCTCGAGTTGTTCGCTCGGATAAGTCAGGTCTAGAAAACAACCCTAAGTTTAAACCTAGAATAACATAACCTCATGCCGGATCCCTAGTAGGAAAGTTGTTTTCATCACGTGCATTTGACTTTGGGTACTCAACACAGGGGTTGGGTCCGTCTAGGACAAGTGTACCCAAAATTAAAAGACCATCCTGATGCATCCTATGTGCTACATGTTGCATTTCTTCAAGGGTAAAAGGTTTATTTAGCGGACTAATGATGGTTGAGGGTAAATGAGAAAGAAAAGAGGGTGAAGTATGAAAATAAAGCAAGTAGGGCCCAGTTATGATTTTCTTTCACATTGTTTTTAAGAAAAAAAATTAAAAAAATGAAAATCCCAAAAAAGATTTTGCACTTTCCCATCATTTTCCGAAAAAAAAATCAAAAAAAAGGGAAAAGAAAATCCAAAAAGAGTTTACATGTTTCATCATTTTTCAAAAAAAGACAAAAAATATGTTATCTCCAAATTAGTTATTTTTTTTATTCCCGTCCGTATCCAATCTTCCTGAACTACGCATACCTGATTCTCGTCTTTCGGGGCGTGATACGTAGGCAACCCACATAGGGTCCGGTTTTCCTAGTGAGTCTTAGGTTCTTGGTTTCGCAGGGTCTTAGCCAAATCTTGCATGTCTAGCCACTTTTGGCCACGTAAGCCGTTTTGCCAAAATAGCCTCAATCATGTCTTGCATGTGTCCAACAAGAAGTGTTATTGTCTCACATAGTATTCTAGGTCTTTAACTTTATTTGGCCTTAATTTTCTCATACATGTGTGGATCTACTTACCGGAGTTTGAGCATGACAGACACTCCGGGATCATCCAGTCAGGATCGCTCATTTAGGAGTTGCTTAAGGAGATTTTTTTTTATTTTATGTTTTGAGTCTATTTTTCTTTTTATGTCATCTTTTACCTTCTAGTTTTGTACAGTAATGTCGAGTCTTTTAGGTGATGTTAGAGTCTGTCATAGCCTATTAAGTTTGTCGCGTCTTTTGTTATTGTGCTTCCTATTTTATATTTGAAAAAATGTGTTATAAATCAAAAATTCAAAAAGAAAAAAGAGATTTTGCATTTTTATATTTCCGTTAGAAGTTTTCTTTAGAATACTAATTCTAGAAATTAAAAAAAAATTCTTTTGAGGTGGTTTTCCTTAGGAAATTAATATCTAGAACTCAAAATAAAAAATGTATATTAAGACTAAAAATTCAAAAAGACAAAAAAGAGAGAATTTTCTTTTAATACCTCTTTAGAAGTTTTCTTTAAGATATTAATTCCAAAAATCCAAAAAGATTTTCTTTTGAGGTTCTTCTTTGGGAAATTAATAAAAAAATAAAAAAATACATTCTTTTTATTTTCACTAGAACATTAGGACATTGTATATAGAAGAAACAAAAACATACTTTATCTTTTGTTTAACTTTAGACTTTCTCCCTTAGGTAATCAAAAACTCAAATCCAAAAATATTTTTTTATCTTTTTCATTTCTCGTTTCGAAAACTTTCTTCAGGATATCAAATGAAAATTTAAAATATTTTTCTTTGGTTTATTCTTTAGATTTTCTTCATAAAAAAGAATAAAAAAATATGTTTCTCTTGTAGGATTTTTTCTTTAATAATTTCTCATAGATCTACACTTTCCAAACATATATATATATATATATATATATATATATATATATATATATATGCTCGTTTAAGATTTAGTTTAAAATAAATTATAGAACATTAAGTCCAAAAAAAGAGAGATTTTTTTTCCTTTTTTCTCATCAGAGTAGTCCTTAAGGTAAAAAAAAAAAGAAAAATAAGAAAAAGAAAAAGAAAATGAGAACGTTAGTTTGTTTACTTTATTCCCGGTCTTCCCGAACTATGCAAAGATCTGATTTATGTGGCGTCATGATACGTAGCCAACCTATATATGGTTCGATCGAATCATTTTTTTTATTAAAAGGAAAAGGAAAAAAAAAAGAAGGAAACAAAAAAAATCAAAAAAAATAAATAAGAAAAAAAGGATGAAGTTGTGGGATGTGAGAAATGAGAGGGGAAAAAAAGAGCGATAATCCTAAAGAAAAAAGGAAGGAATATGAGCAAGCCAAGAAGTGTTAGAAAATAAAAGAAAAGAGAAGATTGAAATGAACAAAATTGGGATGATGCCAAGTGACCTTGTGACTCTCGAAGTCATTCTAGAACCGTTAATTGTTGCTAGGTGCATTTCACACAATGTGATATTTTTAGCTGTTAAATGCCCTAATGCTAACAAGATGACCTCATTTTGTTCCTTTTGTTATCTTCATTGAGTAGAAGGATGGTTGGTTTGTGGTTCTTAAGTAACGCATCCATATAACACAAGGTCAAAGAGCAAGGTAGTCATGGCTAGCAAGGACTTGGACATAGGGGTTATTGATCCGTCTAAGGAGATTGTCGAGTCAGAATCTGAGTTGAAAGAAGAGGTCTTAAGGTTGAAAGGACAGATGGCCGAAATATACCGAGCCTGGATTAGTGGGCGTCCTCCACCATTATTCCCCACTACTACACAGAAAGCCCTACAACTATCCCACCACTATCACAAGCCCAGGTTCCCACTGTTGTTGATATCTTCCCATAACCTTTTCACACTCCACCCTTCAAAAGCACATCATATCCTGCTTCTTTGACCACTCATGTTTTTGTAGCTCATCCACCAGCTACCTTTTCTCGTTCCTCTAGCGAGATTGTGTTTAAAGTCCCCGATGCCCAACATTGTGCTCCAGAACCAACTTTCAAGGTCTCGAATCCATACTCTCATGCTCCTCATTTTGAGCCTCCCGGAGAAACTGAAAAGCCTGCTAAGACAGTGTAGCAAGATGAGATATCTAGGAAGGTGAAAATCTTAAAGCAGTCTTTAAGAAACATGCAAGGGATATGGAGCCAGATGAGTGTGTCTTACAAAGACTTGTGCTTGTTTCCTGACATCTAACTTCCTGCTAGGTTTAAGATGCCAAAGTTTGATTTGTATGCTGGGCACGGAGATCCCGTGGCTCATTTGAAAGGCTACTGCAGTAAGATGAGAGGCGCCGGTAGGAAGGACAAATTATTGATGGCATATTTCAATCAGAGTTTGAGTGGGGCAGCTCTGGAGTGGTACACCCGCCAAGACGCTAGCAGGTGGTACAAATGGGATGATATGGCTTAAGGCTTTGCCCGACACTTTTAGTACAACATAGAAATTGTCCCGGATCGCATGTCCCTCACCAAGATGGAAAAGAAGCCTAATGAAAGTTTTAGGAAATACGGGCTCATATGGAGAGAGCAAGCTGCCAGAGTCAATCCGCCGATGGAAGAAAACGAGAAGGCCGAGTACTTTTTTCAAGCTCAAGAGCCAACTTACTTTGGGCATTTGATCTCGGCTGTGGGTAAGCCTTTTAATTATGTGGTAAAAATGGGAGAAATGGCAGAAGATGGGCTGAAGTCGAGCAAGATCATGAGTTATTCTGCTTTAAAAGCCACAACACAAGCAATTCAGAACGACACAGGAAGCTTGCTGGGTCAGAAGAAACATGATGATGTTGCCATGGTTGTCTCAGGATCACGACGTAGTCCAACGGGTCCGCCTCAACCCCGACCCCAAACCTATCCCCGAGCTCTACATAATCTACCTCATTATTATCCTCCAAACAATATCCGGTCATATGTCCAACCACCGGGTCACTCCTTATGGCGAGCAACAGCACCGCATAATGCATTCTTGCCTTCACAACATTTTCGAGCACCCAACAACCCTAGAAAATAGGGGCATGGAGGGGAACAAAGGCAAAGAAATAGTTTTACGCCAATCGGGGAGTCCTACACAAGCTTGTTTAAAAGTTAAAGCATTCTGGCCTGGTTGAGCCTCTCCTCGGCTATACTCCAGACCCATATGCAAAAGGTTTTGATGCTACCGTACGATGCATGTATCGCTCTAACGTCCAAGGGCATAGCATTGAAGATTGTCGCGCTTTGAAAAGGGAAATAGAAAGAATGATTGAAGAAGGAATAATTGTGGTCCAAGGCAGTAATACCCCAAGTATCACACATAATCCTCTACAGGTACATGACAATGCACAAATTGTTGGGATGGTTTGCAATGATGAAGGGTTGATCAAAGGAGTCAATGAGCCACTTGGTGAAGACAATGTGATTGAAGTTGGTAAAGGTCCCAGTGATATTGATGTGGAACTCAGTGGCTAAGATGTCAAGCTTGGTAACTGGAAAGACACTCCTTTCTTGGCTAGCCAAGGGAGTCTTGGTGGTTCATTTTGTTGTCATTTCTGTTGTTCGGGTTATTTCAGGGTTGCAATCCGGATATTGTCTTATAACTCAAACTCTTCTATCCTTTTATTTTGCCTAGTTCCTTTAGTCGTAGTAACTCATTTAGTGTTATATAGGTTTGTTCCAGGGTTGTAACCCCAGTTTATTTTGCTTGTTTTGTTGTTCAAACCCTTTCACCATCTGTCTAATGTAATTTCCTATTTTCTGTTATTTCAAGTCAGTGTTTGTTTAGTTCTCTTTTCCTTTTATAGTTCTTTTCCTGCTGACTCTAGTGACATGACATGCACGCGTAATTCTCAGCCTGGTTTTAAAAGTTAGTTTAATCATGAAGAAATGAAATAATTTTAAAGATGACAGGGACATTTGAGGGAAATAAGTAAAGGCATTTTGAGATCACTTAAAGCCCGAATTGTGTGAAACTAGGGCAGATAGTTTGGGAAGTTAACAGGACGACAAGAATTTATTACAAGAGAGTACGTCCCAACAATTTAAAGTGAGCAGTTTTGAGTTCAAATACACCTCAATTTGCAACATAAAGTCAAGGGAGTTTGCTCCAAACAGATGAAGGGTATCCATCGTGAAGAAGAAATCACCCAGTGAGAGATCTGTACTTGACAAGGCACTAAAAAAAGTGGAAGGCATATCAGTGATATCAATGCTGGAGCTGCAAAAGAAATGTTGTGCATGATCTTACTTTTTTATTTTCAAGTTGCATGTGTTGTACTTGGCAATTTCCGGGATTGGGAGACCCTCTTTCAGCTACCCAAACACTTTATACCATTCGGTACCCCTTTTTGAGGCTATGCTAATTTTCTTGACCTCCCCTCTTTTGGAATCAAGTAAGAGTCATACAAGAAAAAAGAAAAAAAAGAAGAAGAAAGTTCATGTCCCCATAGGTTTGTTTTAGAAAGTTCATTCCAAAAGGAAAATTCAAAAGAAAAAAGAAAAAGAAAAAATAGAGATAAGAAAAAAAGAAAGAAAAAGGAAAAGAAAAATAGTAACAAAAAGTATTCCATGAACTACATTTGACCTGATTCTTATCACCGCAAGATACGTAGGCAGCCTTACGATTCGGTCATACCAAATAAAATATTTCAGAATCCCACAAAGCCAAGGGTGGAGTAGTTTTTCTTAGAAATTCCATTTTAAAAAAAAAGAATCAAATTCCATTGTTTTAGAAATTGGGGCAAAGTTTTTAGAATGGATTCCAAAAGTTGTAAATAAATTAACCCAGTTGTCTTAGTTATTTTGAGCCTTTATGATATCCTTTATTTCTAACCCTGTCCAAAAGCCATATTACAGTCCAAAAAAGATCTCCCAGATAATCTTTGAGAGTGTCGAGTCAGACATGCTAGGAGCATATGATATTTCTATTATGGTTAATACCTTGTCATCTGCAGAATCAGAGAAAAAAAAAAAAGAAAAATGAGAGAGTCTTATCGGTGAAAACCTTCACAGGCACCATAAGGCAACGGGGAGTTGAGAGAAAGAAAAATGAGAGAGGCTTGATGGTGAAACCCTTCGGGCACTACAAGTCGAATAAGGATTATGAATCAGATAGGATAATCGGAGCATTGAAGCCCAGTTTCACGGCGAAGAGGTACAACAAGAGTTGAATATTAGACTTGCTTGACAAATTAGACCACTTAGTCCAAAGGTGCATGTCATGGTCATTAGAGTTGATATCCACATCTGATAAGTTTCTACTTTGTAGTTTTCTTGTTAGGAATCATCTCTTTCCATTGTCCCTTACTCTCTTCCTTTTGTCTTGTTTACTTCCTCTTCCTGAGTCTGTTTGGTCAGAACAAGTGAGAAATGACTTCAAAATCTGCTACCAACTTTCCAATTGCACAAAGCAGAGTCTGGCTAGCACATCAAAGTGGTATAAGTCCAGAAAGAGCAGTATGCGTACTGAGTTGGTAACAATCAATGTGCTTTGGGATTCATGTGAAATGCAAAGGTTCAGTATATATCAATTCATGAGCACAATGCAACAAATAAAGGGTATTGGGTTTGAATAGATCAGAGGTATTTTCTGTGATAAGGGTGACAGAGAAAGTGGTTAGTCAATAAACAGGCAAGGTCTTTCAAGTTGAAATCAAGGTTATCATGGCAAGTGAAGGAGCAATCGCCCGCAAAGTCAAGACCATAAACCAACCACTATATTTAAACTCACAAGTTTTCTTTGTTTGAAACAGGGACAAAAGCTATGTTCATATCAAAGCTCGAAAGCTTGAATGTTTTAGGTGTAATGCCCCAACTCTGCCTACGCAAAGGCTATTGAGAAGATCACATATCACCCCTAGGATAAACCCTAGTCTGGGTTTTCAAGTTATATTTTGTTGTAGGAGACGCACTTCCTACATTGAGATTTTACCCTTAGGAGACGCACTTCCTAGTTTGGATCATATGAGTTTGAGTCACAGAAGTTTTCACCCCTAGGAGACGCACTTCCTAGTCTAGGTTTTTCAGGTTATATTTTGATTTAGGAGACTCACTTCCTAAATCGAGATTCCACCCATAGGAGACGCACGCCCTAGTTGGAGTCATTGAAGTTTTACCCGTTAGGAAACACACTTCCTAGTAGGGGTCTTTCAGATTACACTTGTTAGGAGACGCACTTCCTAGTTTTGGTCCTTTAAATTCATTCCTAAGAGACTCACTTCCTAGTTGGAGTCATTTAAGTTTTACCCGTTAGGAGACGCACTTCCTAGTCTAGGTCTTTCAAGTTATATTTTGTTTTAGGAGATGCACTTCCTAAATTGAGATTTTACCTCTGTTGGTACCCAATTTTTTCCTATGTATTTCTATACAAAATACTTTCAAAATAGCATGTACATGCATATATAAGCATGCCCCAAGAGTTTTGGTATTTTTCCTAATTCTTAAAGATTTTTAAAATCAATTTATTGTCTATTTTAGCAGTACAAAATCCATAATTATTCCCAAAATCATCAATTTTGGTGAATAATTTATTTTATTTCCATATTTATACCAAAATATAATTAAGGTGATTTTTGCATATTTTTACAAATTTATTTAGTATTTTTTAAGCTAAATTGCATATAATTGCAATTTTAGCCTGCTTTAAGATTTAATAGCATTTTATAATTATGAAACTGGTTACAATATTTTTTAATTAATATTTATATACTATTAATTGGGTTGGTACTTTTAATTTACTTTTAAAATCATTTTTATTATTTTTATAAAATAAAAAGGAAAAACTGGCTATTCAACATTTAGCCTCATTTCATTTCAATTACATCCTATTTACATTTCAATTTTAGCCCTCAAATTAACCCAATCTTAACACCCAATTGGACCAGCCCAATTTCATTTTAACCCAACCCCCTTAACCCATTCACTAACCCGCCTTGCCTTTCTTTTAATCCAGGACGTTGATCGTTTTGATCAACGGCCATGATCCTCCCTTACCATTTTTATTCACCTAACCCTACCCTAATCCCCCCATTTCATTCTGATAGCCGCCTTTGGATACTCTCATATCTCAAACTCTCTCGAACCTTCCCCTAACCCTAGCAGCCTCTCGTCATCCTCACCTCAAAACCCATCGGAATACATGGCTTCTCAGGCCATGGAAACCCTATACTCACCTCCCTTTGCTCTTACACGCCTGATACCTGAGGAATCGAGGCCAGACTTCGAAGGTTTTCACCCAGATCTCTGCCGATTCAAGATTCCAGAGTCATCGCCAGCCTTGCTCCGGCATATCATGGTGTTTTGAGCCTGGTTCTGACCTCTCCGACTCAGATCGGAGACCTTTTCAAAGCTTTTTCTAGGGTTCTTCTGAAACCCTAACCCTCCGAGGTTTTCTTCAATTTTCTTTTAGATATGTTGTGTATTATGCTCTACTTGAGTGTTCAAACGATTTCCCCAACTTTTCTTTCAAAAATTACTTTCAAAATCACTTCTTTTCGATTTAGGGTTTTCTGAAAATGCTTAAAATGTTTCTCTGACTTTTCTTTTCCTTTTCTTTGTGTGTAGTTGTCTCTACTATGTTCTTAGGTTTTCTTTTTACCACGCATGTTCTTTTACTGTGTTCTTATGTTTCCCTTTTATCGCGCATGTTTTCCTACTGTGTTCTTATGTTTCCGTCCTTTCTTCTACTGTGTTTTCTATACTATGGTCCCACATGATTTTTCAATATGTTCTGCTATATTCTGATATGCTTCGCCTACTGTACCCTTCTACCATGTTCTTAAGTGCTTACTGTTTTCTCTTCTACTTTACCTTGTTTTAAATTTCTTCTGAAAAGACCTGC
The DNA here is from genome assembly GCF_000715075.1 of Nicotiana tabacum. Taxonomy (NCBI): domain Eukaryota; kingdom Viridiplantae; phylum Streptophyta; class Magnoliopsida; order Solanales; family Solanaceae; genus Nicotiana; species Nicotiana tabacum. Next base: position 137,919,222 of record NC_134090.1, read on the forward strand.
TTAAGCATGTTTTCCTCTACTGTTTCTTCTACTCTCATTATACTTCGAATTAGTTTCTTCACTCTGTTTGCTTTGAACTTTCTACTATTTTGCTTATTTTCTCATGAGCTTCTAAAAGAAATCTCTGAGCCTGCTTCGACTACTTGCCTCCTCATCTATGTATTTGACTCGAGGTGGAAACCCTAGAATGTGGGGGTTTTGCCGAGGTTTGATCGTGCGATTGAACTAGGGTTCTATTTGAGAATTTTTGACTCTTTCAGACTAATTTTTGAGTCTTTGAACTGAGTTAGAACCCCTTTGTTTTCATACAATTCTGGACTTTTAAATTCTCCTACACTAGATTCTTTCTACTGATTTCACAAGAGCATGACAATCTTTCTTTCCTGTGTCTGTATACTTTTATATGTGATGAATCTTTCTTCAAAAGGGTTTTCAAGCTAGTGATTGATTCAGAATTCCTGTTAAAAAGGTTTAATTGATTGTTTGCTAATTTTCCTTAAGTTGAAATCTTTCCCCTCTTTCTGACTTGGTTCATTCATACAAAATCTTCGACTTCTGATTTCTTGGCTGTTAATTGTTTTTCTTTCCTTAAATGTTACAACCATGTACTGTCAAGACTTTGTCCTTAAATAGCATTTATGTATTTACCCCTTTTGTGCTACTTTGAAAAGTTTTTAACCAAAATTCTTTCCTTAATTACTTTCTACCTGTTTGAAATCAAATCCCATAACTGAAGGGAAATTATATGTGATTGATTGCAAGTTATTTTCTTACCTTTCTTACTTGTTTCTCTGCACTATAAAAGGGACTACCCTTCCGCATTTTTAAGACACTGACAATTCAATACTTTTTCAACACTTTAAATTGCATACTCTTACACACACTACTACTCTCAAAACCTGCATCCCCTCTTGCTCTTTTTCTACTGTTGTTCTCTGCTCCAGCTTATTATTAGCCGGCTGAACGTCAAGGCTAATATACTGCTACTACTTTGTCTTTGCTCTGCTCTTGCTTTTTCACTTGTATGTCTTGATTCAGTTCCTAGCAATCATCTTAATGTGTTTACTTAGCACCTTTACATCTATGCCTATTACCTGCAAAGTTTGACATGTTCATATGTTGCTGTTTGCTTTACTTTCTTGCGAATGCTTGATCCTTATACCTTTACCCTCTATGTGTTTGTAAATGGGGATTCAGGGCATGGCAACATGAGTGTTGTCCATGAACTGAATTTTAACCCCAAGTAAAGGGTGTCAGTATGTTTTATTGCTGATCACGTCCTTTGCCCACTTTTCCTTTGTCTACTGTTTTTGTTATGAATCCCCTACCCTTACTCCCTTTGTATGCTGAGTTAAGGCTCATTGTCTGGTATCCTCTTAAATGGCCGTCCAGGCCTGAGCCTGGCTTTCAATAAGCCCTAACTCCTCAACTTGAAATGACAAGTTGGTCAGGGGTGTGCCAGTACTTCAAGTTGCTTCGCATGACCACCAGCTTATCACTCACTCTCCCCCTGCACTTGCACCTACTCTTAGATTTTAAGTTCTGCCCCTCTCTTTTGAGCCTTGCTTTGGGACCTTGAGTTCCCTCTGAACTTGGACATCTAAGAGCTGGCATTTCCACACTGCACTATAATCTAATTCCGTAATATATTTGGGGTGTAAGCACTGCCCTGAATCCCTTTGAGGCTCTTGAGAACTTTGACACATCCCAAATCAGAGAAAGGCTTTGGAATTTGATCTTTGGAGTTGGTTTACTTCATGCTTCAGACAGAAGTCTGAATCAGGCTCTCCTTGGTTGGAATTTTTAGCTTTCAGATGTAACTTTATTTTACTTTTCTTTATTCATTTTGGGCTGTAATAATTTGTAATAACTTATGGAGGTTTTAGTAAAAAAGGGAGGGTCACTCATGTATGCATAAGGGTAGATATCATGCTCATTAGGTCTTTATTTCTGCAAATCATGGCAAGTTCTGCATTTTGGAAATTCTGTTTTAGGTTCTCTGCATTTCATACATAGATATCATGTCTATATCTTCTGCATCTCATGTAGAGACCATGCTTATAGGTTTTCTACATTTCTGCCTATCATATAGAGTACATATCTATAGAGCTTCCTGAATTCTGCATATGAATCTATCATTAGGCAAACGTGCATATAGGTTTAAATAACAATCAGTATTTTAGATACCATGTCTATAGGACTTCTGTACTTCTATAAACGTTTAAAATCAATAACGCCTAGAAAGTATGCCTATATGAGCTATCAACTAAATCAGAATCGTTCAACTCGCTTATAAGTCTAAAATCGGTAAATAGCAATACTTGAACATCTGCAGAACTCATGTTCCTGAAATTAATAAGTCTCCCTCTGTAAAGTTAGTATATTTCTCTCCTGCATTGTTAGATATCATACCTATAGGTTTCACCTAGGCAAGCTTTAGGGTAAAACCATAATTGCATCAGTCTTTGATAATTCCAACTAGCAGGCAGGTCTGATTCGGATTTCTTATCTGAAATATGTAATAAATCAGTCTGCCTCATGCATTTTTTTCTAAGTTTAATTCAGACCTAATCAGTACATACAAGACATGCTAAACAATCTGTCTTTAACTGAGGAGGTTTGTTTGAGCCTTTAACTGCTAGTTGTTTTCCCCTAACTGCTTATGTGTTTTTTTGTTTGTCGCCTTAGACTTTTACCCTTTTTAACTCTGAAAAGCCCCAACTCCCTCCCCTTTAGGATTAGTAGTCTCAATGCCTCCGAGACTGATAGGATTGTGGCAGGTAATAGCATGCAATAAGTAACGATACCATTCTGCGCTTTAATACCTTAACGGGTTGGGAAGGGTAGAATATGGATATGATGACCGGTGCGCTAATATCATGTGCGACCCCTCTTCTGAGGAGTGATTGCTGGATATTGCATTGAAGTGATCCATATTATTTGTAAACCTAGGACCCCTCTCCCCTTTACTTGTTAATTTTTAAGTTTTCTTTTAAATTAATTTTCCAAACTCTCTACTTCTTCAACTCTTAAACTTGTTTGCAAAACTATGTGAAGCCCTTTGCTTTATTTTTCTACTTGTCTTCTTAAAGTCACAATTGTAGCATGGCTGGGAACCACACCAGTGAATCTTGAGGGGTGCCTAACACCTTCCCCTCGAGATAATTTCTAGCCCTTACCCAACCTCTGGTTCTCCATCTCTATTCTTTCTTAAAGTGTCCTAATGCACTATAATCATTAGGTGGTGACTCTTCAAAATTCCAAAACCCAATTCTCGAAAGGGAATAGAGTTGTCCTCCCAATGTCGTATACCCGATTTCGACCCGTAGAAAAAGGGAGCATCGACAACCCCTAGAAGACGCACTTCCTAGTTTGGGTCATTTAAGTTCATTCATAGGAGACGCACTTCCTAGTTTGGGTCATTTAAGTTCACTCATAAAAGACGCACTTCCTAGCTTGAGTCATTGAAGTTTCACCCCTAGGAGACGCACTTCTTAGTCTGGGTCTTTCAGGTTATATTTTTGCTTTAGGAGACGCACTTCCTAAATTGGTAGTTCATTCCTAGGAGACGCACTTCCTACTTTGGAGTCATTGAAGTTTTACCCCTAGGAGACGCACTTCCTAGTATGGGTTTTTCATGATATACCTTTAGGAGACGCACTTCCTAAGCTGAGACTTTACCCCTAGGAGATGCACTTCGTAGTTTGATTCATTGAAGTTCCACCCCTAGGAGACGCACTTCCTAGTCTGGGTCTTTTCAAGTTTATATTTTGTTTTAGGAGACACACTTCCTAAATTGAGATTTTACCCCTAGGAGACGCACTTCCTAGTTTTTTTAAGTTCACCCCTGGGAGACGCACTTCCTAGTTTGGGTTTTTCAGGATATACCTTTAGGAAACACACTTCCTAAATTAAGATTTAACCTCTAGGAGACGCACTTCCTAGTTATTGTCATTTAAATTTATTCCTAGGAGATGCATTTCCTCGTTTGAGTAATTGAAGTTTCACCCCTAGGAGATGCACTTCCTAGTTTGGTTTATTAAAGTTTTATCCCTAGGAGACACACTTTCTAGTTTGATTAATTCGAGTTTTATCCTTAGGAGACGCACTTCCTAGTTTGGTTCATTCAATTTTCACCCCTAGGAGACGCACTTCCTAGTTTGGGTCATTCATGTTTTATTTTTTAGCAGTTGCATTTGCTAGTCAAATTTTCTTGGTTTTGCCCACAGGAGACGCACATCCTAGCCGAGTCTTTAGTTTACTCTCATCATTGCATCAATAACATAAGTGGTTTACAGTTTTGCTAACAACTTAAAAATCTTCCTAGTGCAAACTGGGGCAGAAAATTTTGTTTGTTTTGTTGTTTTGATTGCAGGAACCCACCTGGAGAACAGGGGAATTTATTTCGGAATTATTTCAAGTTTCAAGTCAGTAGCAGACACCCACTTGGAGAACAAGGGAAGTCATTTCAGAATTCAATTCAAGTTACAAGTAGCAGAAGCTCACGGCAAGAATGCGGGTCAACAGTCATAGATGACCAACAGAAGTAGTCTCAATCCAGAATAAAAAAAAAGGAAAAAAGAAAAAAAGAAGTGAATCCAAAATGCAGAAGCAGAGAAAGATGTGAACTGCTCAAGACGTGGCTGAAGTCAAGAGCACGGTGTGTCCGATTTTGATCCGAAGAAGCTGTGGAAGAATGAATCAACACCTGCAGCTAGAAAGCATCAAGGTTCAAATCTTAAGTCTGCATGAAGAACCATTCAAGGCTCAAGATCAAGCTTCAGAAGACTTATAGATATGAATCTTGTAACTCATAGTTGACAGGCTTAGTTAGTCTTTTTCATTTTTTGATTTTGATGTAATAATAGGACCGCGGACCGGAACCTCGATGGAACGGCACCTCAATCGGCTCTCCACCTCGGTATACTCCATAACTTTTCCTACTTCTGAACTACATGTGGCCTGATTCTTTTATAGCCAAGGATGTGTACGCAGCTTAGATACCAGGGCTCGGTCACATTTTTCTTTCTCTTAGTTTTTGGTCTCTCTAAATAAGGTTCGAGTCAAAAAACCTGTCTCGTCGTTCTTTGTCTGAAAACTCTTCGTATTTCCAGTCAAAGAGGGGCAGCTATAGACATATGATTTTTGATCCTCCCCAAAATTTTATATATTTTAGCATGTAAATATTTAGTTTAGGCCTAATATCGTTATTTCAACTAATTTTGACTCATTTACTTTATTTTGTCACAAAATGAAAATTACAAAAAAATAGGTTTCTTTTAATGGTTAGTTTTATTTTAATAGTTATTTCTACTTAAGTAGGGCTAATTAATACTTTGGTAGTATTTTTATCTTTGTTCTTTTATTTTATAGGCAAGAGTTGATGTAGGTTGGATAGATTCTTGATTAATTAAGCCAGTTTTAAGCAAATTTGGTCATAAAGGCCCAAGTTTTAAAGCCCAATGCTTTAGCCCATCAGATTTTAAAACCTAAAATAAACCTTTCCTTCGTATAACCTAAGACCTAGATCCCTAAGAACTTAGACCTTTCATCACCCATTTTACAGTATACCCCCCCCCCCCCTACGGATTGACCTTCTTCTTTAGAGAAGAAGAGCCAATTTCCATGGCTTCTGCTTAACCAAAATCAGACCCCCAAACCCACCGACCACCCCTGAAACCAAACGAACCCCTTAATCTTCAAAGAAAAAGCCAAGCTTCTTCATCTTCCAAAAGCACAAAAACTAACGGAACCCTCCCATCTCCATCTTCCAAGCATCATCCGAAAAAGAACGCCCAAGAACCCACGCTGCTTCTACATACGAAGCCAACGGCAGAACCACCAAAAGAGAACAATAACAGTGGCAGAACTCTTTCTTCTTCGGCACAACATCTCCAGCCGCCGACCCCATTCTTCAAAGACCAGCTGTTGCTTAAAAAATACACGACCACAGCTGCCAACTCCACAGATTCCCTCCCTTCACCGCCAAAATAGGCCGCTGTTTCACCACCAGCCAGTTACCACCCATCGCCGACGGAGTGGTTGTAGTTCGTTTCTTAGCTTTTCGATGGCTCCGTTGTTTGCAGGTTCATTTTGGGTTTTGTCCGTCATCTTCCATTCGAGTTAGTTCATGACTGAATTCAAAGAAAAATGTTCTGTTTCTTCTGTTTAAATTTCATATTTCATTATCAAACTATGGAGCTTGTTTAGGGTCGTATTTGGTTTCGAGTTTCTAGCGTCGACTCGAGTTCCGTCCAGAGTTCATCGATTTGAGGTCTATTTCTTCCTTTCTTCTATTGTTTTTGCTTGATATCTTGCTTCTATTATGTTATTAATTTTTGTTGCTCTGTTTTGTTGGATGGTTGAGTTAACGCTTCACTATTTGATGATGTCCTAGTATTTGTTTATTCCTTTTGTTCTTGTTAGTTGGTTTAATGGTTTGGATGAGTTTTTAACTGCCTTTTACAATTACTCCTTAGGAAATAGATGTTTGAGGCTTTATGATTAACATTTTGCTGAATCTGGAGTTAAACCAACTTATTAATTGAATTGGGTGGTAGATAAAAACAAATATCTGGGCCTGGGTTTGGATTGAAAGCGAATTTGGACTTGCCGTCTATATATTTGATAATGGACTTGAAATATTTTTATTGCTCTCCTAATTGATTGGACCGCTAGAAGCATGTTTAGGTCTTACACATTTGGGTAAGCAAACTTTAGGGCACTTGTGTTCGGCGTGTATTAGTCACGCATTAATAAATAAATTATCGTGGTTGTGTATACGTTCGCATGATATAATTACGATTTAAAAAAATAAAATCGGAGTATGCGTTCGTGCAACTTCGACTAAACTTTCTTAATAATAATAAATCGTGATTAATTGTGGACACGTATACGTGACATGATTCTTGATGCACCAAACAAAATAAGTACATGTACGCGTGACTCGTTTTAAGATAATTTTATAATCACGAATAATTAAGCAAGTAAAAGCGGTAAGAGGTAAAAATGTACATAGGTTCTTAAAAAAGTAATTATACATTTTAATTAAGCCATGTATGATTAAAGCAACCGTGCTAAAACTACGAAACTCGTGAATGCCTAACACCTTCTCCCGGGTTAATAGAATTCCTTACTCGGATTTCTGTGTTTCGCGGACTGTAAAATAGAGTCAAACTTCCTCGATTCGGGATTTTAAACCGATGACTTGGGACACCAATAAACTATCCCAAGCGACGACTCTGATTTTAATATAAATAATCTCGTTTTGATTGTAACTTAAATTGAAAAAAACTCCCTTATACCCCTCCCGGTGGTAGAAAAAGGAGGTATGACAGAACCTATATTCAGTAACAGGATTACCTCTTCTTTGACAAACATATTTTTGGCCTCTGTTATCGGTCATTTTTTTGCCTTACCAAAGGGAAGTTAGGGTCCAAACTTAGCTTGTGGACAACCACTTCCAATAGAATACCTGTCACACCTAAATGCGACCATGCAAAATAATCGATGTTAGCTCTAAGAAAGTCAATAATGTTACGTCTAAGTTCGGGGCTCAACCCCGCTACCAAGTAAAAATTCCTTTCCTAGAAGTCCGTGAATAAGGCAACTTGTTTAAACTCCTCTACGGTGTATTTAGTTGCATCTGTTTCCTCCGGTACCTGAAAAGACCTCGGTACCTGATATAAATGTGGTGACTCTTCTTCTCCACTATCTTCAATCAGGATGGAAGAAGGCATCGACTCCTGTAGCAGCTATTTGCTTGCTTCTTTTGACTTACTACCAAACAAGGTATCTGCATTCATTTCTCTTGCAGCTGGTTGATCTCCTCTAATCTCTTTGACCCTTTCTGGTGTGGGAAACTTCAGCAGTTGATGATAAGTTAATGGCACAGCCTTCATTTCATCTATCCACGACCTTCTAAGGATCACATTGTATCCCATGTCACCATCTACCACTTCGAATAGAATGGTCTTGTTAAGACTTCGGCATGTGTGAGCATCAAAATCTCTCCTCGGGTCGTTACACTTGGTAGATTAAACCCGGTCAGAAGCTTTGTTGCCGGTTTTTGGTTAATTTGGCTTGTTCCAAAACTCTCCATTGAATTATATTGGTTGAACTACCTGGATAAACCAACAAACATTTAACTGTAAAATTTATGACATTAAGCGATATTACCAGAGCATCATTGTGTGGTAAAAGAAGGCCATCAACGTCCTCTTCCGAGAAGGTGATTTCATCATCTTCTGATGCTTCTCGGATTATCTTTCCATGAGTTACTGATATTTTTATCTTCTTTGCAGCAGAAAATGTCACCCCATTTACTTTGTCACCACCAACAATCATGTTTATTGATAAGCAAGGTCACCCTGTAGCCGGTTTGGCTGGCTCCCCAGCGTCTCGATTTTTTCCATAATTACTTTTGGCCAGATCACTTAGAAACTTTTTAAGGTGACCATTCTTCAATAATAATGCAACCGTCCTGTGGCCATGAGTTCCATGGAATTTGCACCATAGATTAGGATCCCTCTGTAGACATATGATTTTTGACCCTCCCCAAGATTTTTCATATTTTAGCACGTAAATATTTACTTTTGGCCCAATATAGCTATTTCAACTCATTTTTACACTTTTACTTAAATTTTCTACAAGGAAATGAAAATTACAAAAAAATATTTTTTATTTTATGTACCTTTCATATAGTAAAAAAAATATACAAAAAATAGTACCTTAATTTTATCTTTATATAATCTTAAAAATACAAAAAATATGTAATAGTTTCATGTTTTAATATAGTTTAGTTTAATTAATTAGAATTTATTTTTGCATCATGTAGTATAGTTATCTTATATTAAGGGAATTTAGCTATGCTTTTAATTAATAATTTTTGGAGTCTTCTTAGCCCAAAATTGAAACACAAAAAAAAGACATGGTCCAACCTAATTACCCTTAGTCCATTCTTCCTAACTCATGAGCCCATTTAAGTGCGAGATTTAATCCTAGCCTTCTATTTCCTCCTAATCCAATGGCCATCATCCTTTCCCACTCCCATATAAAATACCCAATTATAGAAACCTTACCCCAAGTTTTTTTCAATTCCTAGACCCTAGACTAACGCTGCCTAGAGCTAAAAAAGGGAGGCGTCGTTTTCGACATAAGAGGAGAATGCCTAAAATCTAGAAAGGAGGCAACCGTTTCTTTACAAAGGGACCTAGGAAAATCAACGAAAAAGAGAACAAAAGACGTCTTCAATTAGTCCATCTTCGTTGATCAAATTGTGACGTTTTCAGTTTTTTTTCTTTCTTTTTTAGCTTTCCATAATCATCACTGTTCATTTATTGCCTCTATCATTGTCCGACTTTTGTTGGTTTTGAGATTCAAAAATCAGGAAGAAGTTCAAAGAAAAGTGATACTGTCTTCTTCATGCTAATTTCGATTTCTGTATTTAAAAAATAGAGATGAATTGAGGTTTGGAGTTCGTCTGGTTTCGAGTGCCAAATTGTTGTCCGTTCGTGGTTCGGTTCATAGTTTCAATTGATTTCAATTGTTGTTTCAGATTCGATCGTAGTTGTGGTTTATTGACATCCTTGTAACTGTCGGAATTTTCATTAATCAAAGGCAAACTTCAGTCTAAAAATCGGGTGAACAGTAGCTTCGAGTTTGGGTTTCGATTTTTCCGATGTCGATTCGAGGATCCGGTGCGCAATTCCGGCGTTTCAATTCGATGATTGTTGCTTTGTTATTCTGATTAGATTGAAAATTTTCAGCTCTATTCATATATATAAGGTTTGTTTCCATCTCATCCTTTGTCAATTGCCATATTATTTGGTACTGCAATGATATATTTAGCCAAATTCCTTATTTGTGAATATCCTGTTCTTCATTGAAATTGCTCGTAATTGGTTGGCTTGGAGTTAATTCACTGCCTGACATAATTAAGATGAAATACAATTGTTCTGTGTAAAAGGCATTTTTGTTAGAGGCTATACGTCTTTATTATAACAGAAAATGGGACTAATTTTTAGAAGTTCTAAGAGTGGTACATGAAGCTGGAAGAAATGAACCCATAAACATAGGGTTTTACTTCTCATATTTTTACTACTAATAATATGATACTGGAAATGCAGCAAGTTACTTTAGCTAATCAAATGTTTAAACCAAGGTTTGCTGCTACCAACATACAAAAAAACAAGGATAAACATATCGGTGTGAGCTTCTATTACTTCTGTCCAACTACATCGGTGATAATTATGTGAAGGAACTTTATTTATATTTGCTCGTATGTTTACTGGAATTGGTTATAGCTAAACATGATTTTGTCACAGTATAGAGATTGGGTTGCTATTCATTGGCTGAACTACGTTAAATTAGATTAAAGGGGCTCGGGTGCGCATTTATGTAACCCAAATTCAAATTTCAACAATGTTAAAATATGTCAAAGACCACGGGTTCATTTATGTGACATGGTTCAAGACGTGTTTTAATAACGTTGCAATCTTCCTAAAAATGAATAAAAGCGGTTAAGGTTGAAAATGCACATAGGTTTGAACATGTACTAAAATCAGATAATTAAGCCGAATATAACAGTTGAGCGACCGTGCTAGAACCACGAAACTCGGGAGTGCCTAACACCTTCTCCCGGGTTAACAGAATTCCTTTCCTGGATTTCTGGTTCGCGGACTGTTAAACAGAGTCAATCTTTTCCTCGATTCGGGATTTGAACCGGTGACTTGGGACACCATAAATTATCCCAAGTGGCAACTCTGAATCTTTTAATAATAAATCCCGTTTCGATTGTCCTTTAAGTGGAAAAACTCCCTTATATATACCATTTCCGGGGGTGTAGGTAAAAAGGAGGTGTGACAGCTCTGGCGACTCTGTTGGGGACCGAACCCAGAATCTCTGGTTCAGGGTTCAGAATTCGAGCTTTGATGAATTGTTATATTTGGTTTTATTTATTATCTGATTTTATTTACATGTTTAGGCCTAATGTGCTAAATGTTGCCTTTACCACTTTGATATTATTTGAACTGTATATATAAATTGCTACGAAACCCTTCTCTTCTCATCTTCGGGGATGTGCTCGCTGGTCGAGACTCCCTATTCTGTTAGTATCATACCCTGAAATAAGAAAGAGGCTCGAAAAAGTTACTAAGCCGTACGTAGCCCCCTCCTCGGTTCGAGTTGTCCGCTCGGGTACACAGTTTAGAACACATACCTAGGTTTTTGAACCTAGAATAACTCAGCCTCATGCCGGATCCCTAGTAAACGTTTGTTTGCATCATGTGCATCTGACTTTGGGGACTCAACACAGGGGTTGGGTCCGTCTAGGACAGGTGTACCCAAAATAACAATCCATCTTGATGCATCCTATGTGCTACATGTTGCATTTCTTCAAGGGTAAAAGGGTCATTTGGCGGACCAATGATAATTGAGGGAGAATGAAAAAAAAAAGAAAAAAAAAAAGAAAAAGAAAAGAGAGGCTGAAGTGTGAGGATGAAGCGAGTAGGGCCCAATTATATTTTTGTTATATTTTATTAAGAAAAAAAGAGCATGGAAACTTCAAAAAGATTTTGCACTTTTTATCATTTTTCAAAAATAAAAAAAATCGAATAAAAGGAAAGAAAATCCAAAAAGATTTTATATGTTTCATCATTTTTCAAAAAAAGAAAAAAGAAAAAAAAGTGTTTTCTATATGTCAGTTGTTTTCTTATTATTCTCGCCCGTATCCAATCTGCCCGAACTACGCATACATGATTCTCGTCTTTCGGGGCGTGATACGTAGGCAATCCACATAGGGTCCGATCTTCTTAGTAAATCTTAGGTTCTTGGCTTTGCGGGGTCTTAGCCAAATTTTGCACTTCTAACCACTTTTGGCCAAATAAGTCATTTTGCAAAAATAGCCTCAATCATGTCTTGCATGTGTCTTAGGGAATGTTATTGTCTCACATAGAGCTAGTTTAAATGTTCTCATACAAGTGTAGATCTACTTACTGGAGTTTGAGCATGACAGATACCCCAGGATCACTGCATTGAGGAACTGCTCGAGGAGCCATTTTATGTTTTTGAGTCAATTGTTTTTGTTTTATTTTCTAGTCATGTATAGTAGTATTTAGTCTTTTAGGTGATGTTAGAGTTTGTAATAGTCAGGTTAAGTTTACCGAGTCTCTTATTTTGTATGTGGAAATGTGTTACAAGTCGAAAATCCACAAAAAAAAAGAAGAAATTTTGCGTTTTTGTTATAAGAAATAAAAAACAATTCTCCTTTGAGATTGTTTTTCCTTTAGGCAATTAATATCTAGGACTTAAAATGAATTGTTTTTATATTTCCTCTGCTATATTAGGACCAAAATTCAAAAAACAAAGAGGATTTTCTTTTAGTACTTCTTTAAAATCCTTCTTTAAGGTATTAATTTCAAAATCCAAAAAGATTTTCTTTTGAGGTGTTTTTGGGGGAAATTAGTGAAAAATAAAAAAGAAATTCTTTTGATTTTCATTAGAACTTTAGGATATTGTACATAGAAAAAAAAAACATACTTTATCCTTTGTTTATCATTAGAAATTCTTCTTTAGGCAATCAAAATTGAAATCCAAAAATATTTTGTTTTATCTTTTTCATTGCTTGTTTCGAAACCTTGCATCAGAATATCAAATGAAAATTTTAAATATTTTTCTGTGGTTCACTCTTTAGATTTTCTTCCTAAAAAAAGGAATCAAAAAATATCTTTCTCTTCTAGAGTTTTTCCTTAATAGAGTATTTGTTTCAAAGAAAAGAAAAAAAATCCGTTAAGCTTGAGTTTAAAATAGGTTATAGAACATTAAGTTTAGAAAATTCAAAAAAATATTTGCTTCATTTATTTCTCTTTTCTCAGGAATAGTCATTAAGGTAAAAAGAAAAGAAAAATAAAAAGAAACAGAGAACGTCAGTTTGTTTCCTTTATTCCTGATCTTCCCGAACTACGCAAAGATCTGATTCATGCGGGGTCATGATACGTAGGCAACATACATAGGGTTCGATCGAATTATTATTTTTATTATTACAAGAAAAAGAAAAAAAAGAAGGAAACAAAAAAAAAGAGGTGAAATTATGGGATGTGAGATATGAGAGAAAGAAAAGATTTATGATAAAAAAAAAAGACAAATGAAGGAAAATGGGCAAGCCAAGAGGTGCTAGAAAAGCAAAAAAAAGAAAGGATTGAAATGAATAAATTGGGATGATGCTAATTGACCGTTGTACCCTCGAAGTCATTTTAGAACCGATAACTGTGGCTAGGTGCATTGCACATAAAGTGAGATTATCTTATGTTAAATGCCCTAACGCTAACGTGATGACTTCATTTTGTTATATTCATAGCAGAAGGGTGGTTGGTTTGTGGTTTTTTAAAGTGGTAACTCTTCTCTACAACATAAGGTCAAAAGGCAATGGCAGACAACAACAGAACTGAGTTGGTTGATACCGGTGCCCGGAAGCAGTTGTTTGAACAGGACAATGGGTTGGTTGAAGAGGTAAAGAAGTTAAGACAACACATGGCGGACATGTATCAGGCTTGGATGACTGGGAAGACACCACCCCCGCCACCACCTAGCTTCTTAAATACTACCCTTACCCAAACACCGGTCACAGTGCCAGATGATCCCCCATACTCTCCAGATCCACCCGCTTATCATGGCTTTCCCAACCACCCTAGTAGCTCCGTCACTCATCTTCCAATTACATTTCCCAAAAATTGCCCTCCTGTCTTATCCACCATCCCCAACAATGAACACCCACTTAAAGCTCACGATGCCCAATATTACCCCTCAGAGGTTGCCCACAAGGTTCTTAACTCATACAAGCAGGGCCCGCGGGATGAGCCTCATGTTGAAAATGAAAAGTTCACAAGAAGAAAGAGGCGAGATGGGATACCCAGGAGGCTGAAAGGCATAGAACAGTCCTTAAAGAACAAGCAAGGAACGAGAGACCAGGGTAGCATGTCTTATAAAGAATTGTCTATGTCCCCCGACGTTCGTCTGCCTGCGGGGTTTAAAGTGCCAAAGTTTAACTTGTATGATGGGTGTGGGGATCCGGTAGCCCATTTGAGGGATTATTGCAGTAAAATGAGAAGTGTTGGCGAGAAAGATGATTTGTTGATGGCGTACTTCAGTGAGAGCCTGACTGAGGCAGCGTTGGAATGGCATAATCGCCAAGATGTTGGTAAGTGGCCTACATTGGGTGACATGGTTCAAGATTTTGTTCGATACTTTCAATACAGATCGGGTGTTACCCCAGACCGCTCCTCCCTATCTAAAATAGAAAAGAAGCCAGAGGAAAGCTTTAGAGAGTTTGGGCTCAGATGGAGGGAGCAGGCTGCTCGAGTCAATATCCCGATTGGTAAAGAAGAAATGGTTGAGCTTTTCCTACAAGTTCAGTGGCCCACCTACTTCAGTCATTTGATCCCGGCCCTAGGAAAGCCTTTCAATGATGTGTTAAAAATGGGGGAGCTAGTAGAAGATGGAATCAAGTCAGGCAAAATCATGAGTTGTTCGAAAAACATTCAGAACATCCCAGTAAGCTTGGGTGGAAGAAAGAGAAATAGAAAAGATGATCCAATGGGCTTTCCCGATCAACACTTCCAGCCTCGACAACGTCCCCGTGGATATCCTTATGCACCAGATGATCCTCCCCAATGCCACTTCTCTCCACAGAACTCCCAAAGTCGTATATCACTCTCCCAGTACCCAGCTCCCCAAAATGCCTATCTACCCCCACGAGCCTATCGAAAACCCCCTGGATCAGGTTTCTGGCCCAGTCAAACCTTTAAGAACGAGAGATTACAGAAGAAGAAAGCATTCACTCCATTGGGAGTGTCATATGCCAGTCTATTCCAGAGGCTAAGGAAATTGGACATGTTGAACCCGACCCAGATAAAAATGCCAAACCCTCTTCCAAAGAAGTTTGATTTTTCTCAAAGGTGTGCCTATTGCTCAGATGCCTCGGGGCATGATATAGAGAAGTGTTGGAATCTGAAGAATGCGATTCAAAAGCTTATTGATTCAAGCGACATTGTCGTGCAAAATCCAGATGCAATAGACATTAACCAAAGTCCATCGCCTGTGCATAATGAGACGCATATGGTGGGTATGGTTTATTTTGAAAAGGAATGTGAGAATTCTTCTGGGAGCCTCGGAGGTCCACGTGCTACTAAGCTTTCAGCGCTATCAGAGGTTGATCCTAAGAACGAGCAAGCAAAGGGAACCCAAAGGAAATCTGTTAAGAATAATGTGATGGAGACATGTGAAGGTACTAATATTGTTGATGCAGAAGTCAGTGGCTAAGATGTTGAGTTTGATGATTGGAAAGACGCTCTTTTCTTGGTTAGCCAGGGAGGAGTTTTTGGTGGTTTATTTTGTTGTCATTTCTGCTGTCCGGGTTATTTCAGGGTTGTAATCCGGATATTGTCTTGTGACTCAAACCTTTCTATCCTTTTATTTTGCCTAGTTTGTTTAGTCATAGTAACCTGTTTAGCGTTGTCTAGGTTTGTTCTAGGTTCGTAACCCCAGTTTAGTTTGTTTGTTTTGTTGTCCAAACCCTTTCACCATCTGTCTAATGCAATTTTCTATTTTCTGTGATTTCTAGTCATTTTTGTTTAGTTCTTTTTTCTTTCATAGTTTTTTTCCTCTTGACTCTAGTAACATGACATGCATGCATAATTCTCAGCTTGGTCTTAAAAAGTCAGTTTAGTCATGAAGCTGAATGAAACAATTTTGAAGATGATAGGGACATTTGAGGAAATAAGTAAAGGCATTTTGAGATCACTTCAATCCCGAATTGTGTGAAACTGGGGCAGATAGAACATAAAGAAACCCTGTTGAAATGCATCATGCCGCATCAGTTTGAAGCTAAAGGCAAGTTTGCCCAAATTGACAGGGGTCGTTCATGGTAATAAGAGTGAGAGTGTTGTCCAATGATGCTTTGTATTTAACAGATGTAGAAGGCGAATGTGTGGATATGGTTATCAAGTCTGGTACAATCAAAAGATGTTACGAATGTTTTCCTTGGTTTGTTTAATTATGTTGTTTGTACTTGGCATGTTTTGAATATTGGAATAACGAAGATATTTTGTCCTGCTATCTAAATACTTTATCCTTCGTTACCCCTTTGAGCCTCATTTATTTTACTTCATACCCCTCTTTTGGAAATCAATAGCGAAGTTCAGAAACGCAAGCGCAAAAGATAAGTAAAGGAAGAAGAAAAAAAAGAGAAAGAAAAGAGAAAAAGAGAAAGAAAAGAATGAAAAGAGAAAAAAAAAAGAAGAAAAACAACAAAAAGAGAAAAAGAAAGCAAAAAGAGAAAGAGAAATAGAAAGAAAAAGAAAAGAAAAATCACAACAAACAAAGTAATTCCTATGACATGAACTACGTTCAACCTGATTCCTTTTAAGGATACGTAGGCAGCCTCACGGTTCGGTCCCATCAAAATAAAATCCAAAAGTTCTTAAGCAAAGAAACTGGGGCAAAAGTTGCAGTCGTTGCAAGAAGTCCAATTCCGAAAGTTATAATTTTTAACCCATTTGAATCGTTTTGAGCCTTTTATATCCTTTCTTTCTAACCTCATCCAAAAGCCCACATTACGGTCCAAAGAAAGACCTTCCGATCAATCTTTGAGAGATGCCAAGTAAAGCAAGGAGAGGTAATTCATATCAGGGGCAACACTCTGGTCCAAGCAGAAAAATAATGGAAATGAGAGAGTCTTATTGGTGAAAACCCTCACGGGCACCGTAGGGCGACGAGAGCTGAGAGAAATCCAAAAATGAGAGAGTTTTATTGGTGAAAACCCTCGCGGGCACCGTAAGGCGACGGTAAGTTGAGATAAAGAATAGAATGAGAGAGGTTTGATGGTGAAAACCCTTTGGGCACTACAAGTCGAATAAGGATTGTGAATCAGATTGGATAATCGGAGCATTGAAGTCTAGTTTCATGGTTCAGGGGTATAACAAGAGTTGAACATCAGACTTGTTTGACAGATTAGGCCACTTAATCAATATGTGCATGTCATGGTCATTAGAGTTGGTATCCACATCTGATGGGTTTCTACTTTGTAGTTTTCTTGTTAGGAATCATCTCTTTCCTTTGTCCTTTACTATGTTCCTTTTTTCTTGTTTACTTCTTCTTCCTGAGTTCGTTTGGTCAGAATAAGTGAGAAATGACTTCAAAATTTGCCGCCAGCTTTCTAATTGCACAAAACGGGGTCTGACCAACACATCAAAGTGGCATAAGTTAGGAAAGAACAACAAGCGTACTGAGTTGGTAGCAATTAACATGCTTTGGAGTCCATGAGAAATACAAAGGTTTGGTATATTTCAATTCGTGAACAGTGCAACAGATAGAGGATGTCGGGTGAATGGGTCAAAGGTATTCTCTGTGATGAGATCAACAAAGAAAGTGTTTAACCAGTGACAAGCAAGGTATTCCAAGAAGAAATCAAAGTTATCGTTACAAGTGAGGGAACAATAGACTTCAAGGCCAAGGCCAGTGATTTAAGTAAGGAAGGAACAATATGCGCACTAAGTGGATGGCAATTAACGTGCTTTGGAATTCATGTCAACACAAGAGCACGATGCAACAGATGGAGGGTGTTAGGTGGACGGATCAAAGGTATTTTCGGTGAAACACAAAGGTTGGTAAATGTCAGTACATGAGCAATGCAACAGATAAAGGGAATTGGGTCTGAACGGAGAAGGGGTATTTTCTGTGATAAGGATGACAGAGAAAGTGGTTAGTCCATAAGCAAGCAAGGTCCTCGAGTGGAAATCAGTTATCATTGGAAGTGAAGGAGCAATCGCCCTCAAAGTCAAGGCCGCAAACCAACCACCACATTTTAAATTGACAAGATTTTTCTTTGATTGAAATAGGGGCAGAAACTTTCGTTTGTTTCGGAGAAACCCTCCGCAAGGAAAAGCAAACACCAGACAGGTTTGACCGTAAACTCTTAGGACCTTCCTGGAAAATGTGGCTTAGTTAAAATTCAAAACAATCATGAATAGCATAGAGGAAGGTAAGTTGGTTTCAAAGTTTACATGTTTAAGATAGAATTCAATTAGGAGTTTTCAGGACCCCCCCCCCTTGAATAATGGGACCTAGTTTTAAGATTTCCATTAGATCACAAGATGTATCGTAAATTCTGTCGTATGGTAGTATAATTCAGTCGTAAAAGTGTTATTATTTAGAACAAGACTTGATTTTGAGTTTCAAGACCCTTATGGATAATGAGATGTAGTTTTAAAACTTGCTTGGATAGTAAAACTTAGCATAAGTCACACCTTTAGAAGATATAACTTAGATTTAAAATTGTCGTTTAATTAAGAGTTGTCAGGACCCCCCTGGATAATGGGACCTAGCTTTCAATTCTTAGTAATATTTGGTAATATGATTCAGTTTAACACTCACATATGTGCCCAGTTACCAAACTGGGGCAGAAAATTTTCTTTGTTTTGTCTATTTTGTTGAAATCAGGTACCCACATGGAGAGCAGGGAATACATTTCAAGTTCAGCAATCAGGAGCCCGCCTGGAGAGCAGGGAATACATTTCAAATCAGTAGTCAGGAGCCCGCCTGGAGAGTAGGGAATACATTTCAAGTCAGCAGTCAGGAGCCTGCTGGAGAGCAGGGAATATATTCAAGTTCAGCATTCAGGAGTCCGCCTGGAGAGCAGGGAATATATTTCAAATCAGCAGTCAGGAGCCCACCTGGAGAGCAGGGAATACATTTCAAGTCAGCAGTCAGGAGCCCTCCTGGAGAGTAGGGAATACATTTAAGTTCAGCAGTCAGGAGCCCGCCTGGAGAGCAGGGAATACATTCAAGTTCAGCAGTCAGGAGCCCTCCTGTAGAGCAGGGAATACATTTAAGTTCAGCAGTCATGAGCCTACCTGAAGAGCAGGGAATACGTTTCAAGTCAGCAATCAGGAGCCCACCTGGAGAACAAAGGAGTATAACTCAAGTTTTAGCTTTCAAGTTCTTATTGATATTTGGTAATGTGGTTCGTGTTACACTTACATATGTGCCCAGATACCCAAACTGGGGCAGAAAATTTTTCTTTGTTTTTGTCTATTTTGTTGAAGTTAGGAGCCCGCCTGGAGAGTAGGGAATACATTTCAAGTTAGCAGTCAGGATCCCGCCTGGAGAGCATGGGAATACATTTCAAGTTCAGCAGTCAGGAGGCCGCCTGGAGAGCAGGGAATACATTCAAGTTCAGAAATCAGGAGCCCGCCTGGAGAGCAGGGAATACATTTCAAGCTAGCAGTCAGGCGCCCACTTGGAGAGCACGGGAATACAGTTCAAGTTTTTGGCAATCAGGCGTCCACCTGAAGAAAGGGAAAACATCTCAGATTATAATTCAAGTCGACAACAAAGGAACTCCACTGGGAGAATACAAGTCAACATGGCAACAAGAGCTGCAAGATCAAGCTTCAGAAGACTCATAGATAGGAATCTTGTAACTCGTAGTTGACAGGCTTAGCTAGTCTTTTTCATCTTTTGATTTTTTGATGTAATAACAGGACCGCTGACTGGAACCTCGGCGGAACGGCACCACGATCGACTCTTCACCTCGGCATACTCCATCACCTCATTCACCTCTAAACTACACGTGGCCTGATTCCTTGATTGCCAAGGATATGTAGGCAGCTCAAATACCAGGGCTCGATCACATTCCCCTCTCTCTTAGTTTTAGTCTCTCCGAATAAGGGTCGGGTTAAAAACCTGTCTAGTCGTTCTTTGTCTGAAAACTCTTCGCGTTTCCAGTCAAAGAGGGGCAGCTGTAGACATGTGATTTTTGACCCTCCCCAAGATTTTTCATATTTTAGCACGTAAATATTTAATTTAGGCCCAATATAGCTATTTCAACTCATTTTTACTCTTTTACTTTATTTTACTACAAGGAAATGAAAATTGCAAAAAAATATTTTTTATTTTATGTGCCTTTCATATAGTAAAACAAATATACAAAAAATAGTACCTTAATTTTATCTTTATATAATCTTGAAAATACAAAAAATATGTAATAGTTTCATGTTTTAATATAGTTTAGTTTAATTAATTAGAATTTATTTTGCATCATGTAGTATAGTTATCTTATATTAAGGGAATTTAGCTATGGTTTTAATTAATAATTTTTGGAGTCTTCTTAGCCCAAAATTGAAACACAAAAAAAGACATGGTCCAACCCAATTACCCTTAGCCCATTCTTCCCAACCCATGAGCTCATTTAAGTGCAAGATTTAATTCTAGCCTTCTATTTCCTCCTAATCCAATGGCCATCATCCTTTCCCACTTCCCATATAAAATAGCCAATTATAGAAACCCTACCCCAAGTTTTTTTCAATTCCTAGACCCTAGACTAACGCTGCCTAGAGCTAAAAAAGGGAGGCGCCGTTTCCGACATAAGAGGACAATGCCTAAAATCTGGAAAGGAGGCAACCGTTTCTTTACAAAGGGACCTAGGAAAATCAATGAAAAAGAGAACAAAAGACGTCTTCAATTAGTCCATCTTCGTCGATCAAATTGTGACGTTTTTAGTTTTTTTTCTTTCTTTTTTAACTTTCCATAATCATCACTATTCATTTATTGCCCCTTTCATTGTCCAACTTTTGTTGGTTTTGAGATTCAAAAATCAGGAAGAAGTTCAAAGAAAAGTGATACTGTCTTTTTCATTCTAATTTCGATTTCTGTGTTTAAAAAATGGAGATTAATTGAGGTTTGGAGTTCGTCTGGTTTCGAGTGCCAAATTGTTGTCCGTTCGTGGTTCGGTTCATGGTTTCAATTGATTTTAATTGCTGTTTCAGATTCGATCGTAGTTGGGTTTATTGACGTTCTTGTAACTATCGGAATTTTCATTAATCAAAGGCAAATTTCAGTCTAAAAATCGGGTGAATAGTAGCTTCGAGTTTGGGTTTCATTTTTTCCGATGTCGATTCGAGGATTCGGTGCGCAATTACGGCTTTTCAATCCGATGATTGTTGCTTTGTTATTCCGATTGGATTGAAAATTTTCAGCTCTATTCATATATATAAGGTTTGTTTCCATCTCATCCTTTGTCAATTGCCATATTATTTGGTACTGCAATGATATATTTAGCCAGATTCCTTATTTGTGAATATCTTGTTCTTCATTGAAATTGCTCGTAATTGGTTGGCTTGGAGTTAATTCACTGCCTGACATAATTAAGATGAAATACAATTGTTCTATGTAAAAGGCATTTTTGTTAGAGGCTATACGTCTTTACTATAACAGAAAATGGGACTAATTTTTAGAAGTTCTAAGAGTGGTACATGAAGCTGGAAGAAATGAACCCATAAACATAGGGTTTTCCTTCTCATATTTTTACTACTAATAATATGATACTGGAAATGCAGCAAGTTACATTAGCTAATCAAATGTTTAAACCAGGGTTTGCTGCTACCAACATACAAAAAACAAGGATTATTTAAAGAAGGATAAACATATCGGTGTGAGCTTCTATTACTTCTGTCCAACTACATTGGTGATAATTGTGTGAAGGAACTTTATTTATATTTGCTCGTATGTTTACTCGAATTGGTTATAGTTGAACATGATTTTATCACAGTATAGATATTGGGTTGCTACTCGTTGGCTGAACTACGTCAAATTAGATTAAAGGGTGCGCATTTATGTGATCCAAATCCAAATCTCAACAATGTTACAATATGTCAAAGACCACGGGTTCATTTATGTAACGTGGTTCAAGACGTGTTTTAATAACGTTGCAATCTTCCTAAAAATGAATAAAAGCGGTTAAGGTTGAAAATGCACATAGGTTTGAACATGTACTAAAATTAGATATTTAAGCCGAATATAACAGTTGAGCGACCGTGCTAGAACCACGAAACTCGGGAGTGCCTAACACCTTCTCCCGGGTTAACAGAATTCCTTTCCTGGATTTCTGGTTCGCGGACTGTTAAACAGAGTCAATCTTTTCCTCGATTCGGGATTTGAACCGGTGACTTGGGACACCATAAATTATCCCAAGTGGTGAATCTGAATTTTTTAATAATAAATCCCGTTTCGATTGTCCTTTAAGTGGAAAAACTCCCTTATATATACCCTTTCCGGGGTGTAGGTAAAAAGGAGGTGTGACACCCTCTAACTAGGATTCGATCGAATCAGTTTTGAGAATTTGGCTTCACTAAGGGTATGCTGAATCTCGGGACCTCGATGTTCCTCCTCCTGTAAAGCTCATCTATTCCGATCACGATCCTCTCTTTTATCGGTAGTAAAACTGTCCAATTTATTCCTTTATTTCCACGTCCCTCAACACTTTCGTACATAAGGCTAAAAGCGACTCTTGGAAGACCTCCAATCTGCATCAAAATCAGTTTTGAACTTTTCCTGATTCCAACCACAATTACTTCTCCTGAGTTGATCTTCTTCAATTCTAATCTTTGATTCATAACGGTTACAGACATCTACCTATGTAGCTTTATGAAATTCCAACAGGTTTTTTTTCCAGTTTCCTAGTGGCATCAGAGCTTAATAAATTGAGACCTTTGGTGAACACTTCAGCTGCCCATTCATCCGGTATTGCCGACAACAACATCCTCTCCTTTTGAAACCGGATCACAAACTCTTGCAATAGGTCGAATTGTCTTACAACGATTCTGAATATATTCTCCTTTCTAGCTTAGACCTTTTTTGCCTGAGCATGAGCTTTAATGAAAGAATATGCAAGCATTTTAAAAGAACCAATAAAATACATAGGTAAAAGAGAATACCAAGTTAAAGCGTCATTAGTTAGGATTTCGCGAAATTTCTTCAATAAAACATATTTGATCTCTTGCGTGACCAAGTTATTTCCCTTTACAACCGTAGTATAAGTCCTAATATATTCTTGCGGATCCGAAATCTCATCATAGTGTAGAATATCTGGAATCTTAAATCTTTTTGGAATCAATTCTCGGGTCGTATTTGGTTTGAACGGCAGCTGCATATACTTCTTGGAATCCGGTACCTTCAACACTGGTGGTGCTCCCGGGATCTGACCCATTAGAGCATAGAATTCTTTAGAATTTTGGTCCATTCGTTAATTCATTTCTCTCATAAATCTCATGAGCTTGGTTTTGAAAGGACCATTACTATTGTTGTCATTCCCGGATACACTACCTGCACCACCTGCTTTATTTTTATTAAAACTGAACTCCTCCCTTGGAGCGACATTATCGGTCCTTTGAACTGATTGCAGGTACGCTGGGAGGAATCGGAAATCCTCCATTGGAGTTATTGGAAGTGTCACACCTCCTTTTTCCAACCCCGCGAGGGTACAAGGGAGTTTTTCCAATTAAAGGACAATCGAAACGGGATTTATTTATTTATTTCAGAGTCGCCACTTGGGAGATTTAGGGTGTCCCAAGTCACCAATTTTAATCCCGAATCGAGGAGAAGAATGACTCCATATTACAGTCTGCGTACCAGAAATCCGGATAAGGAATTCTGTTAACCCGGGAGAAGGTGTTAGGCATTCCCGAGTTCCGTGGTTCTAGCACAGTCGCTCAATTGTCATATTTAACTTATTTATCTGATTTTAATACAATTGTGAACTGATGTGCCAATCTTAACTTTTTACCACTTTATTATTATAATTATTTTTTTTTTAAAAAAAAAAATTAAAAATTGTGAACATCGTTTAAAACATGTCTTTGGATTACGTCACATGAAATGCACCCGCAATCCGGAACATATTTTATTCAATGTTTTAGGATTTAGATTTGGGTCTCATGAAATGCGCATCCGAGTTTAAGAAGGTAAAATTAATTAAATCACGCCTAAAGAGTCTAGCGCGTCATTATCTTTGGGGAAGGAAGTGAAATTCACTAAACAATCCATCCCAAATTCTAAGTAAATTTTTTTTTAAAAATAATTAAATAAATAAATGAGATTAGAGAATTATGTAAATTTGTATTATTTACATCTATTTATTTTTAGCGAAATCCTTCCTTATTTTAAGAAAATCCTTTAATGACTACCTTTTTATTATTACTAAGTTTGTCTATAAATAAAAAATCAATATCTACATTCTTGAAAATAACATATTAAATAGAAGAGAAAAACAAATATTAACAGAAAGTAATAAAAATTATAATCATAAATACAACATGGAATTATCGAAAAATAAAAATAAAAAAAAATAAAAAAAAACTAATTATCCCATAGTTTGATTAAAATTTAAATTGTTAGTAAGACTTAAGCTTATTGAAATTAATTATTTATAAATACTGAAAATTGAAAGAAAGAATAAAAAAACTTGATTACTAAGCCATATTTCTAAAAAATTTAAACAATTTAACCTTAACTAACTTTGTTTTAATTCACATTATGTCCTAATACTTGTTCGCAAACTAATTCATGTTTTAACTGAAATTGACTACATGATTCCGATTAACTTATCGTTGACGAAAAACCTTATGAATAAGGAACTTAGTTAACTTTTGCCAAACTGATTCAATAACGCCATTTTTTACGTTATTTCTTCTATATTTTTTTTTATTAAACAGTTTTAATTAATAATCAGGCTTAAATATATTTCCTAATAATCTGGTTAAGGCGTTATTTAATATGTCGCTATAATATGCCTAGTTATGCCAAATGACTGTGATTTACAGAATAATAATACATGAATAACCTAAATACAATACAAAGACTAAATTAAACTAAATTAAAAATTTAACACTCCATTCTTCATTTCAGCTTACAAAATGCCAAAATTACAGTTGTGTACCTGATATTGTCAATATAAGAAGAAGAAAGTCAGCAACGTAATACGTAACACAGCAACAACAACAATAACCAGCAATAACCAGTCAACGAAAATCCCAGTGACAGCTTTGAAAAATTCAAAATAAAATCCAGGAATGCCAAAAATAACGGACAGAAACCAAGGGAGATTTTCAGTTTTTTGAAAGGCTAGTTAATCTTCAACCCTTAATTTCTACACCTGTATACCAGAATATTTATCAGGTGTGTACTACTTTCTCTTCTAATTTTCAACTTTTTTTTTATTTCTTTCTTTGTATGTTTTTCTTTTCTTGAGAGTTTCAATATTTTTTTTCGGAATAAATGTTCAGCTCTTTTTTTTTAATCTCTTTTTTTTTTCTGTCTGTGTCCTTCTCTATCTGATTTCCAGACCTCTATATATATAATCCCCACCCTTTAATCAATTAAAATCAATCTCTTTCTCTACCAAACCCATTATCTTCCCATTCATCCCCATTACATTAAATAAATATATCACACCACCCCATTTCATTTTGTCCCCCATGCTTCTTTTAAAATAATGCAAGATTCCCCTTTAAATTAAATCTTGTCCCCCCTTTATATTAAATAATAATATCACAACCCACCCCATTTCATTTTGTCCCACATGCTTCAAATAAACAATTACAAATTGTACAATTCCTAAACTACCCCTTCCGACCTTACTGAAATTACCAAACTACCCCTAAACGTATTACAAATTTACCAAACTACCCATCAGCTATAACACATCAATTAATCAAACTTAACCAAAATATAGACAATATGATCAATTTTTAACAATGTTCAAACAACAATATGAACACGGATGAACATCATAACAACAATATCACATGAACATGATTTTAACAACATTTCAATAACAAATCACATGAACACAAATTGAACAACCAAGAACAACTAAAATTTGATTGAACAATATTTTAGCAACAAACAATCCTATTTTCGGATTCAACACCAACAACAAACAAAGTATGAAGATTTCTAAACTCAATCATATTGAACTTAAAATCAACTCTAACAACATTACAACAAACAATTCTTATATTAAACTTTAAACAAGATTATGAGAACAATTCAAGAAATAATCATAAATGGTAAACAAGAAATCAAACTATACAAAATTTGGATTCAAGATCATCCAAACAAAGTATGAACATGAATTAAATCTATATTAAACAACAAGCATGACGGATTCAAACGATTAAATCAATATATTTCCTTCAACACAACTAAAAATTTTTAGACAAATAACAAGATTTGTTGTTAGAAACTATTATGAACTTAAACTTGAACTTAACAATATTAACAATTTCTAAAAATACATAAACACATGAAGCAAATTGAAGAAATAATCAATTAAATTTCAATTTGAATCTAACAAACATCAAACTAACAAATATTTATTCTAACAATAAAACAAACATGAAATAAACATGAAAAAAACCACTAATTAACTTTTCATTTGAAATCTGAAAATTAATTCAATCAAAACATATGAACAAACTTGAAAATTATTTCAACGAAGAACAAACCAAACAAGAATTTAATCATTTATCGATTTTTTATCCGAAAAATACCAAACAAAATATGGACGATAAATGAGATTAAAAAAAAACCAACTAACCGGAAATGAAACGACGAACAACGACCAACCAACGACGAACTCGAACAGTGATCGACGACATCGACCAAAACTCAATCAAGTATGCGGACTCGACTGGACTGAAGCAGCTGCAATGGGATTTGTTTGGATGACGAAGAAGAAAGCCGAAGAAGCTGGCCACGGCGAGCTGTAGCATCGTGGAGCAGCAGTGACAGCTGCCATGGCGTCGTCTGCGGGAAGAAGAAGCAGTGTGAAGTAGAAATGTGCAGCCATGGTGATGAGGCAGAAGCGGTCGCGGGCATTGCGAGTTTTCCGGCGACTTAGGGTGAGCTAGGACGAAGAAGAAACTGGCAGCAGCCATGGCGACGTGAAGCTGGCAGCAGTGACGCAACCATGGTAGTAACAACAGTGGAGAAGAAGAATAAGAAGCGGTCGACGTAGTAGGGGAAGCCATGGATGAGCTTTGAGCTTGCCATGGATGACGAAGCTCGATGGAGGAAGGCAACTATGGAGTTGTTGGTGTGTGTGTGTGTGAGTGTGATGGGGTGGTCGTGGTGGAGGGTGGTCGACGTCGGTGAGGGAAGCCATTGATGGCTTGGGAGGGGAGCTTGAGGAAGAAGAAGGAGAAATGGGGGGGCGGATGCTTAGGCATTTTTAGGGTTTTTTCTTTCTTTTTTTTTTGTTTTATTTTGTTTGTAAAATAATAGGGGTGTTGGGTTATGGACTAGGTCGACCCAGTTCGAAATGGACTGGGTCGTAGGGAAGGTTGGGCCATTTTTTGGGCCTGTGGCTTGAAATTGAAGAAGATGCCCAATTCCGACTTTCTTTATATTTTTGCTTTCTTTTCTTCTTTTATTTCTCTAAAACTAAATTATAAAAATACTTAAACTATTATTAAGAATTAAATTAAGTTATAAAAGCACAAATTAACTCCCAATAACAATTAACGCACAATTAAGTATTAATTAAGCATAAAATTGTATATTTGGACATTAAATGCTAAAAATGCAAACGATGCTTATTTTTGTAATTTTTTATTTTTTGTAAAACAAATTTAATTACTAACAATTATAGAATTAAATCCTACATGCAAAATGCGACATATTTTTGTATTTTTTATTAATTTAGCAAATAAACACGCACAGACAACTACAAATAATTATTTAAAATATCACAAAATTGCACACCAAAGAAAAATCATTTTATTTTTTTGAATTTTTGGGAGTAATTCTCATATAGGTCAAAAATCACGTGCTTACAGCTGCCCCTCTTTGCCCGGAGACACGAAGGGTTTTCGTGCAAAGATAAAACGAGCGATTTTTGCCCATCCGAGTACTCTGTTGAAGCATTTTTTGAAAAAGATTTGACCGAATCTTTGCTTCAAAGGTTTCCTACATATCCTGGGCTAAACAGGAATCAGGTCAATGTAGTTCGGGAAGTTTTGGTAGCTGGGACTGCAATGTTACTGCTGTTGCATGCTACTTTTACTGTTTGCTGACCTCCTTATTACACCATGCTTAAAAAATAAGAAGCTAAACTAAGCTAGAAATTATAGAATCTTATCTGTTTTCCCCTTGCTCCGGTTGCCTTGCTTTTTGTCGGTTTGTGTTTCCTCTGGTGCCTTTTTACCAAGACTTCTGGCCCTTGGCTTTTTTTTTTTTTTTTTTTTTTTAATACCAGTTTTCGTCATTTTGTTCGGTCCGCTGGGGACATGGCTTTCTTCATTAAGCTTTTTGGCGGTTCCTCTGGGGACACAATTATCTTCATCAGATTCATCAAGACGCGTCTTTTCTTTCTTTTGACTCATGCGCTTGAATTTGCGCTGGGACTTCTTGTTGCCACCTTCTGCCTTCTGGTGTTGGGATTTTATTGTTTCCTGCTGGGGATTCTTGTTGTAACCTTTGCCTTCCGGTGGGGTTACTGACTTCAAAATCTGCAGTATAAGACCGCATTATACTGGTAGGCGACCTAGAACTTAAAAGTATTCCCGCATTATACTGGTGGGCGACCTAAAATATGGAATGAACAGACAAAATGTATTCCCTCATTATACTGGTGGGCGACCTAGAACATGAAATGAAAACATAAATGCATACCCGCATTATACTGGTGGGCGACCTAGAACTGAAATGTATTCCCGCATTATACTGGCGGGCGACCTAGAACTGAAATGTATTCCCCCATTTTACTGGTGGGCGACCTAGAACTTAAATGTATTCCCGCATTATACTGGTGGGCGACCTAGAACTTAAAAGTATTCCCGCATTTTACTGGTGGGCGACCTAGAACTGAAATGTATTCCCGCATTTTACTGGTGGGCGACCTAGAACTTAAATGTATTCCCGCATTATACTGGTGGGCGACCTAGAACTTAAAAGTATTCCCGCATTTTACTGGTGGGCGACCTAGAACTGAAATGTATTTCCGCATTTTACTGGTGGGCGACCTAGAACTTAAAAGTATTCCCGCATTATACTGGTGGGCGACCTAGAACTGAAAAGTATTCCCGCATTTTACTGGTGGGCGACCTAGAACTTAAAAGTATTCCCGCATTATACTGGTGGGCGACCTAGAACTTAAATGTATTCCCGCATTATACGGGTGGGCGCCTAATTGGTAAAGAATAATTTGAATTTGTTTCCTCGATTCTCCGAGAAAATTTCCACTTGTGGCAGAAAATTTTCTGCCCCAATTCTGGCGATCTTTCTTATGGCGTATCTTTAGGCCATCATCAACACTTTATTTTCCTGTTCAAAATCAAAGAAAATTTAGTTAGTTTTTTTTTTTTTTGAAATATGGCGAGTGGTCATGTCACTCCTGATGGGGATGATTGTTCCCTTTCCCTTATTCCTGTTCGGCATTCTCAAAACTTGTTGGGGATGATGTTATCTGCTGGGGATAACATTCTGCTGGGGATGGTTTTTCCATTTATCCCTTCACCATTTTGTATCTCAAAAATTTCAGGAGGTTATTTTGCCGAAGATGGATTTTCCTTTCTTCCCTTCCCATTTTGTGTTGTCCGACCACCTCGGAGCTTGGTCGATATTCGGTCGGAGTCCTCTGGGGATCGTCTTGGAACTTGGCCCACAATTTCCTCAACATGTTTTTTTTTCCGGCTCTTCCCCGTACTTTCCTTGCCATTTTAGGACAATATTATTCGGCCTGGCAATCAACGTCTTTTGTCTTATTGCCTTGTCTCTGGATTGCCCTTTTCACATTTTATGTTGTACCATTTTGGCAACTGGTAGTAAGCTATGAAAGACCTTCCTTAAAACATAAATTTCTAGAAAAATTCTTTTAAACAAAGAATGAAAAGATAGAAAAATGAGAAAATCTTTCTGAACAAATGATGGAAAAAAATGAACTTATCTGGGTGATACAACCGATTCCAATGATCATGTTGTGCATTCCGGATTAATCAACCCAGTCTATTTGTGTCGATCAAACTTTCTGATGTCTTCACTTGGTGGGGATAAATAGGTGCCCAATTCTTCGCAAAATACGGATCTTTTCCGTCAATCTATCTTGTCGCCTTATAGTGCCCTTCGCGGGGTTTTCACTAACAAGGCTCTCTCATTTCTCACAACTCCCGTCGCCTTATGGTGCCTGTGAAGGTTTTCACCGATAAGACTCTCTCATTTTGTATTTCTCAGCTTACGTCGCCTTATGGCGCCTGTGAAGGTTTTCGCCGATAAGACTCTCTCATCTTATTTTCTCAGCTTGGGATTGGAGTGTTGTCGATAAGATTTTTCTCTGCCGGAAATTCTTTTGGCTATCAATTCTTTCAATTCATGATCCTCATTCAGTCAGGGACCGACGTTTTATTCTTGGTTTTCATTTGCCTATCTTAACACCTCTCGGATACTGATCGGGAGGTCTTTTTTTTGGATATCAATATAGGTTTTAGAAGAAAAGGATATAAAATTCAAAATAACTTTGATGGGTAAAGTATTACAACTCTTGGAATCAAACTTTTTTTTTTTCAAAATTTAGAAACATAATTTCTGCCCCAGTTTTCTTACTTGGGGATTTTTTTTTTTTTTTGTTACCTTATGACCGAGCCGTGAGGCGCCTACGTATCCTCTTTGAGGAATCAGGTCGAACGTAGTTCACTGGCTCCTTTGTTTTCTTGCGACCTTCAAAAAGTTTTTTTTTTCATACATTTTTCATTAATGATTCCAAGAGAGGGGTATAAAAAGATAAGTATGGCTCAAAGGGGTAAAGCAAAGATTAAAAGTGTTTGGATAGAAGAAAGAATTGCCTCCGTCATTTCATTATCCGATAAGCACTAAGTACAAACAAACAAATAAACAACAAAAGAAATTACACATAATATCTTTTGACTGCATCAGAATTGATAACCATGTCGATGCATCTTCCTTCAACATCTGTCAGACGTAAAGCGCCGTTGGATAATACTCTGGTCACAATATATGGCCCTTGCCAATTCGGGGCGAACTTGCCTTTTGCCTCAATCTGATGTGGGAGGATCCATTTCAATACTTGTTGCCCTACTTCGAATTTCCTGGGGCGCACCTTCTTATTGTATGCTCTTGCCATTCTCTTCTGATATAACTGGCCATGACATATTGCTGCCAATATTTTTTCATCCATTAAACTCAGCTGCTCTAGTCGGGCTTTGACCCATTCATCATCGTCAATCCCGGCCTCAGCGATAATTCGAAGGGAAGGAATTTCAACTTCTGCTGGTATTACTGCTTCAGTTCCGTATACCAACAAATAAGGAGTCACACCTATTGAAGTACGAACAGTAGTGTGGTATCCTAACAACGCAAATGGTAGCTTTTCATGCCATTGTCTGGATCCTTCAATCATTTTCCTCAATATCTTCTTTATATTTTTGTTGGCTGCCTCAACTGCTCCATTCGCCTTGGGCCGATACGGGGTGGAATTACGGTGTGTAATCTTAAACTGTTCACATACTTCTCTCATCAAGTTGCTGTTAAGATTAGCACCATTGTCCGTGATTATTATTTTTGGGATCCCAAATCTACAAATGATATGGGAATGGACGAAATCCACCACTGCCTTCTTGGTTACAGACTTGAAAGTTTTGGCTTCAACCCACTTAGTGAAATAATCGATGGCTACCAGAATGAACCTGTGACCGTTCGAAGCTGCCGGCTCGATAGGCCCAATGACATCCATGCCCCATGCCACAAATGGCCATGGTGCGGACATTGTGTGCAATTCCGTTGGTGGAGAATGAATCAGATCTCCGTGTATCTGACACTGATGACATTTTCGTACGAAACTGATACAATCATGCTCCATAGTGAGCCAATAATATCCCGCTCGCAGAATCTTCTTTGCCAACACATATCCGCTCATATGGGGCCCACAGACTCCAGCATGTACCTCTGTCATCACTATCGTGGCTTGACCTGCATCAATACATCTCAGCAATCCCAGATCTGGGGTTCTTTTGTACAACATTCCTCCACTGAGGAAAAATCCATTTGCCAGTCGTCGAATGGCTCTCTTTTGATCTCCGGTTGCCTGTTCCGGGTATATCCCCATCCTGAGGTATTCCTTGATATCATAAAACCATGGCTCGCCATCCATTTCTTCTTCTATTATGTTGCAGTAGGCATGCTGATCACGAACCTGAATATACAATGGGTCAACATGGATTTTGTCTGGATGGTGCAACATCGATGCTAAAGTGGCCAAAGCATCGGCAACCTCATTGTGAACTCTCGGGATGTGTCTGAACTCCACTAATCGAAATCGCTTGCTCAGATCGTGCAAACATTGTCGATATGGTATAAGCTTCAAATCCCGTGTTTCCCATTCACCCTGGATCTGATGTACTAGGAGGTCCGAGTCTCCCAAGACCAAGACGTCCTGAACATCCATGTCTGCAGCCAATCGTAGGCCCAAAATACATGCCTCATATTCAGCCATGTTATTGGTACAATAGAAACGTAGCTGAGCTGTAACAGGATAGTGATGTCCTGTTTCTGAAATAAGTACTGCTCCTACTCCAACTCCTTTTGCATTAGCAGCCCCGTCAAAGAAAAGCTTCCACCCTGGTTCCTCATTCAGTTCTAACTCCTCTATATGTATCACTTCTTCATCTGGAAAATACGTCCTCAAAGGCTCGTATTCTTCATCAATAGGATTCTCAGCCAAGTGATCGGCCAATGCTTGAGCTTTCATGGCCGTCCTCGTCACATAGACAATGTCGAACTCTGTGAGTAATATCTGCCAGTTTGCCAATCTTCCTGTGGGCATAGGCTTCTGGAAAATATACTTTAATGGATCCAGACGTGAAATAAGGTAAGTAGTATGTGACGACAGATAATGCTTAAACTTCTGTGCTACCCAAGTTAGAGCACAACATGTCTTCTCAAGTTGAGTGTATTTATTCTCATAGACTGTAAACTTCTTGCTGAGATAATAGATGGCTTGCTCTTTTCTTCCTGTGATGTCGTGTTGATCCAACACGCAACCAAACGAATGATCCAGGACCGTTAGATAAAGGATTAATGGCCTCCCCGACTCAGGTGGAACCAATACAGGTGGATTGGATAAATAACCTTTGATCTGGTCAAATGCCTCCTGACATTCTGCCGTCCATTCTATCGCGGCATCTTTCCTCAGCAATCGAAATATGGGTTCACAAGTTGTTGTGAGCTGAGTGATGAATCTGCTGATATAGTTCAACCTTCCCAACAGACTCATTACTTCTGTTTTGTTCCTCGGTGGCGGCAATTCCTGGATGGATTTGATCTTTGACAGATCCAACTCAATGCCTCGCCGACTGACGATAAATCCTAACAGCTTTCCAGATGGAACACCAAATGCACATTTGGCTGGGTTGAGCTTAATGTCGTACCTTCGAAGTCTTTGGAAAAACTTCCTAAGGTCTGCTACGTGGTCTTCCTGACGCTTGGATTTGATGATCACATCATCTACGTACACTTCGATCTCTTTGTGTATCATATCATGGAACACAGTAGTCATTGCTCTCATGTACGTTGCCCCAGCGTTCTTCAAACCGAATGGCATTACCCGATAACAATAAGTCCCCCATGGCGTAATGAAAGCTGTTTTCTCTGCATCTTCTTCATCCATCAAAATCTGATGATACCCAGCGTAGCAATCCACAAAGGAGCCGATTTCTCGCCCGACGCAATTGTCGATCAAGATATGGATATTGGGCAATGGAAAGTTATCCTTTGGGCTTGCCCTGTTCAGATTACGGTAGTCGACGCATACCCTGATCTTCCCATCTTTCTTTGGTACTGGCACCACATTAGCCAACCAATCAGGATATCGAGAGACCCGAATAACCTTTGCTTGCAGCTGCTTGGTTACTTCTTCTTTAATCTTCACACTCATATCTGTCTTGAACTTCCTCAGTTTCTGCTTGACGGGAAGGCATGCCGGGTCAATGGGCAATTTGTGAACCACTAGCTTGGTGCTTAAACCCGGCATGTCGTCATACGACCATGCAAAAACATCTTTAAACTCAATGAGTGCTTTGATTAATTCTTCCCTGATGCTAGGCTCAATGTGGATGCTGATTTTGGTTTCTCGGACATTATCCGCATCCCCTAGATTTACAGCCTCGGTGTCATTCAGATTAGGCTTGGGTTTCTCTTCAAATTGGCATAGTTCTCGATTTATTTCTTCGAAGGCTTTATCCTCATCATATTCAGACTCATCGTCATAATCGATCTCTTGTATCATTAAATCAGAGTCAGATTGATTTATTAGACTAGGTCGAAGATCCGTCGTGCATGCCATGTCATTAGAACCAGTAAAAAGAGAACTGTTCAGAAAGAGAAAAGAATAAAACAAAATTAAAATGAGACAAGAACAGAATTTTATTAAAATGCGGGATAACAGGGTTCACACTTTTACAAGATAAAAATAAGATTTGGATTACACCCTGAATAATCCGAAAAATAAGAAAGCAAAAATCAAAGCCTACTACCAGGACTCTCCCCGAGTAGGAAGAAGAGTAACCGTCCAATTGTTGGTTTTGGCCTCAGGCCCCATAAACTGTATGTTTGTTCCGCTGGAACCCTCTCCAACTTCTATCATATTGACATCAGTGAACAATCTTTCGAAGCTCTGATTCAGATCCCCGTCAATCCCAATCAATGGCCCGAGAACTTTCGGGACCGGTGACCCCTTGGCGCTTGCTCTAACAAAAGATCTTGAGAGACGTGGCATAGGTTTGGGAAGAAACCAAACTTTCTTCTTCATTTTCCGCGCTCGTTTTACATCTGCCGCAGTCGGTTTGAACCCCAACCCAAAGGTCTCCAAATTCTTGGGCAAGGAAACAGGTTGAACAATTCCCTGAAGTTCAGCTCCCAAGCCTTTTCCTGGCATAAACCCATTACCCAGCATTTCTGAAACCATCATAACCGTTGCGGAAGCTATCCTAGGATGCTGAATGATTTCACCCTCGGGGATCTTGTTTGCCGACACTGCATCAAAAATCTGGTAGACCCAGGGACCTTTGTCATCATTGGTCTCTATGAAGGGTACAATGGTGCCTCCTACGGTGCACGCAGTGTCCTCGCCGTGCAACACGACCTCTTGTCTATCCCACTCGAACTTGACCATCTGATGCAAGGTGGATGGCACTGCTTTGGCTGCATGGATCCACGGTCGTCCCAACAGAAGGTTATAAGATACCGTAGCATCTAATACCTGGAATTCCATGGTAAACTGGACTGGACCGATGGTCAACTCAAGTACAATATCCCCCACGGTGGCTGTTCCATTTCCGTCAAATCCTCGGACGCAAATGCTATTTTTGTGGATTCTTCCGTGGTCGATCTTCAATTGGTTCAGGGTGGATAATGGATAAATATTGGCACTTGAGCCGTTATCCACCAATGCCCGAGTAACTGCCGAATCTTCACATTTGACAGTTAGGTAGAGAGCTTTATTATGTTCCGTGCCCTCCACTGGCAGATCATCATCTGAAAATGTTACCCTGTTCACCTCGAAAATTTTGTTGGCAATCGTTTCCAGGTGATTTACAGAAATCTCATTGGGCACATGAGCTTCATTCAGTATCTTCATCAGGGCCCGACGATGTTCATCCGAATGGATTAATAATGATAGCAGTGAGATCTGGGCCGGTGTTTTCTTCAACTGTTCGACCACGGAGTAATCCTGCACTTTCATCTTCTTTAAGAAATCCTCAGCTTCTTCTTCTGACACAGGTTTCTTTGTTGCAGCTGGATTGGGTCTTCTCAACTCCGCCGGAGCAAAACACCGTCCTGATCGAGTCAGTCCCTGCGCCTCACAACTATTCTCCTCCACTTGTTGTCCCTTGTACATCACCACTGCCTTCTCATACTTCCAAGGCACAGTCTTGCTATCAATCACTGGTGTTTGGACTACTGGTTTTATGATGACCGGTTCCCTGCAGACCCCCTTCACAACAACCACGGGGGTAGATGATGCTCCCGTTATTACCAACTTGGCTTGTTCTGGTTTCCTTGTAGTGGCAGATGGATTCTTCCCCAATATCACCACTGGCTTGACATCTTCCCCCTTCAACTGTACCCCTGCTTCCTCATTGATCGATTTTTCTTTCGGAGTGGCACGGATCATCATCACTGTCTGTGAGGGTTTCTTCGGCTCCCCTCCTTCGTGCACAAGCTCGATCATGTGGGCTTCAGGGTGCTTTGGCAATGGGTTCTGGTTAATGTTGGGTGCCTCCGGTGCCTGTACCTCGATCTTGTTGGTATCAATAAGATCTTGTATTGCATGTTTCAGCCTCCAACATTTCTCGGTATTATGTCCGGGAGCTCCCGAACAATATTCACATCTTACCGAGTGATCCATATTTTGGGGTAAGGGATTTGGTAATCTAGGCTCAACAGGATTTAATAAACCCAACTGCCTCAATTTGTGGAACAAGGCAATATAAGTTTCCCCCAACTCAGTAAAAGTTCTTTGCCTCTGCAATCTTTCATTTCTGGCGGCCGGATTTCCCTGAAACCCATCCCTGGAGGGTTCCTGTAGGCTCTTGGTGGTGGATAGGTGTTTTGTGGTGGTGGGTATGTGTTATGTGGAGGTGGGTATGTATTGTGGGGAACCGGCGCACGCCATTGTGGGCGAACCGGAGGTTGGGTGTATGTCTGGGCTTGATGGACGGTGAAATGTTGTTCTTGTGGTTGGTAGTAGGGTTGTGGAGGGTAATTTGGAATGTGTGGGTAGTTTAGACGATGGGGTCTGGGTTGGTAATGAGGGGAAGGACCTCTAGATCTGGACCAATTGTCGGCCTCTAATGTCGTGACCTCCTCTCTCCTTTTCTTCCCTAGCGCACCTCCCGTGCCGCTCTGAATGGCCTGAGTTGTTGCCTTAATTGCCGAATAACTCAGGATCTTATTGGACTTAAGTCCCTCTTCTATCATACCTCCCATTTTCACAACTTCATTAAATGATTTGCCAACTGACGTCACCAAGTGACCAAAGTAAGTTGGCTCGAGAGTTTGTAAGAAGTAATCCACCATTTCTCCTTCTCTCATTGGGGGATCAACTCTGGCTGCCTGTTCTCTCCATCGGAACCCAAATTCCCGGAAGCTCTTTCCGGGTTTCTTCTCGAGCTTTAGCAATGTGAGACGGTCTGGGACTATCTCAAGGTTGTATTGGAAATGTCCTGCGAAAGCCTGTGCCAAGTCATCCCAGGTGTACCACCTGCTCGGATCTTATCTTGTATACCACTCTAATGCCGACCCGCTCAAACTCTGGCTAAAGTAAGCTATTAATAGCTCATCTTTGCCCCCTGCTCCCCTCATTTTGCTACAAAAACCCCGTAGATGTGCCATAGGATCACCATGCCCTTCGTATAAATCAAACTTGGGCATCTTGAACCCTGCTGGTAATTGAACGTCAGGGAAAGGGCATAGATCCTTGTAAGCCACGCTGACCTGGTTACCTAACCCGTGTATGTTCCTGAAGGATTGCTCCAGGCTTTTAAATTTCCGCATCACCTCGTCCTGCTCTGGGCTCTTAGCCGGCTTTTCAATCTCCGCCGGGACCTCAAAGTGGGGATTATAGGTATGTGGCTCGGGTGCTTTGAATGTGAGTTCAGGGGGTAATATTGTGTATCGTGAGCCTGAAACAGTGGCTCACTAGATGATCTGTGCAATGGGGCTGGGGGAGGTGCCACAAAGACGGGAACATTTGGTGGAGGAGGGTTTTGAGTGGGTGGTGGAGCTTGGGAATCATAAGCCTCTCTTCCCTGATAATAGTGATGGCTTGGGAAACTTGTTGAAGGACCGGGAGAGGGGTATTCCGGCGTGTGTACTGGTTGGAGGGTAGGAGTAACGGGTAGTTCTTGCCCCTTCTGGGCTCTAGCTAAGGCTATCTGCATTTCATTCATTTCTAGCCTCATTTTTTCCATTTTCTCCAGGGCTTCCTTCAGCATCTGATTGGCCGTTTTTTCTGACTCAACGCTGTTGTCTGACCCAGTCATGCTTTCTGGTATAGGACCTTTTGATCTTGTTTGATAATGGTACGGTGCCAGTACGCTCTAACAACTAACTGATATTGATTGGAAAAACAACAAACTTGTCAGTGTTAGAGTCTTAACAGATATTGTAATTGCACGTTAGGGGGATGCAATGCTCCTAGGCAGTTAATCATTTCTAACATGCTTTTGCTCTGACCGCATGCATCATCCCGGCTTATTTTTGGCTCTGACAAATATATATTCTTCTTTTTTTTTTTATAATTACGGTCGAATCCTATAGAGATTGCCTACGTATCGTGACCCCGCACGAATCAGACCAAGCGTAGTTCGTGCCATAAGACCAAATTTACTTTTTTTTTTTCAAAAATAATGCTATTACAAGCCATCACAAAAAACAAAAAATACAGACTTTATATATATATATATATATATATATATATATATATTTTGAGAATGTTTGAAGAAAAAGAAAAAAAAACATATGGGTAGACAACAGACTCGAAAAATAAACAAGTGCAAGATTGAACTAGGGATACATTAAAGCTTTGAATTTTGGTGCCCGCGAGGCATCATTCGGCCTTTCCGCGGGCTTGGGAGCCAGGCTTCTTTGCAAGCTTTTTAGTTCCTCCATAATCTGATGGACATAACCCATGATTGAGGCAAAAAGGATATCACGAGGCATCTCTTCACATGTTAGGCACTTCGTGGTGATATAGCGCCCTATATCATTGATCCTACCCCTGATTCTATCCCTCTCTATGCACAGCTGTTCTATCCGTTGATTCTTTAGTCCCAATATTCGAGTATTGTCAATGAGCTGCTCTTGGAACCTCTCCATTTGTTCTTCCATCCGGGCTATCGACTCATAGCAGCGTTCTCTATCTGTTCTAGCATCCTGGGCTTGTTTGAGGACCCGATTATTGAGAATGGAGTTTATCTCTCTCAATGTCGCAACACTCATTTCGTAGTCCCTTTTTACTTGCCATAGGTGCTCTCTCCGTGATGTTGTAACTGTGGCCCACCTGACCCGCATTCTTGTTATACAAGCCTGGGATCTCTCCAAGTCTTCTCGGCTTTGGCTGACTTGATTTCTCAATTCCGCTATCAACCTTTCATCAGAGCGACGTTTCTGTCGGTCGCTATCACTCTTACTGACTTGGCGAATTCGGGCTTTCAGTGCCTGGTTTTCTTTGGCTAATTTGTTCTTCTCACCCTGCTCTGAGGCTATTTGAACGTTGTTTTCAAACAGAAGCCTTTCAATTTGTCGCTTCAGCTTCCCGATTTCAACCCGATAGCCTTCCTCTCTCACTAACCAGCCCCACTGTTCCTGCGAATCATCCGTAAATTGTTGGACGTGAGCTCTTTTGGCAGGACTCTGACGAATCTGGAACCTTTTCCCGAACCAAACATCGTATTTTGGGTCTACCTCACCCTTAGCCAGCTCTCGAACCATAGTCTTGGGTTCAAGGAATCTACATTCGTGCCACAGCTTTCTAATTTTTCCTTCGGGGAACACGACTCCTGGACTCAACTCAATGGCGTGCTTGCTTAGATCCTCATCAGTGGGAATTACCTGAAATCTTCCTAGTTGGCGCAGTACCCGATGAGGAGCATATGGCTGGATGCTACGAAGTCCCATAAAAAGAACATGACATTCCTCGGCCGCCATGTATATTACCTCAGTATCATTCAACCACCCAAATGCCCATTCAACTTGGTCGGCTGTTGTTGACCTCAATTGTGCAAGCCATGCTTCGACGCCTTCGGGAAATATGACGCCTGTCATTCGTTTCTCAAAGCCGCTAATGCAGTTTCTCTCAGTCAACCCGTGGTTCATGTATCCCACTCGGTGATGGAGGTGTTCTTGCATCCACAGCTGGAGTAACAGATTGCATCCCTGAAAGAACTTGCCTCCTTCTCGGCATATAGTTAAAGCTCGGTAGATTTCGGACAAAATCAAAGGAACCACAGTACTGTCGGTTCTTTTGATTGCAATATCGGCCATCCCTACAAGGCCTATCTCTATTTTTTTATCTTTGCGGGGACAGACCACAACTCCCAGAAATGCTGTGATAAATGCCAAAGTACGTCTTGCTTCCCACTTGATTCTGTTCCCAGTGTGAATTAATCCGAGGTTTGGTTCTTCCAAACCCTGAGGAATTCCGTACCGTTGATACAAGAATTGGAGAGTACAACATCCCTTCGACAAATCATCATTCTGCACCTTCCGACTAATGCTTAGCAAATCCAAGAACGCGTGCGGAGATACTGGTCTTGGTGAAAGTAAATACTGCCCTCTTAGTTTCCCATTCAACCCCGCATATCCGGCGACTTCCTCTAGTGTAGGTGAAAGTTCAAAGTCAGCAAAACGGAACACGTTGCGGGTTGGGTCCCAGAACGGTATTAGAGCCTCGATGATATCTGTCCTTGGCTTGATTTTCAACAGATCGACAAAACCTCCCAAAACTCTTTCCACTATCTTTATACTATCCTTTCCCATATCATTCCACCACATGTGGAGTTGCAAAGGGACCTCGCTACACACTGAGAATGGTTCATTTTGACTTGTGCTCATCCTGCACATTTATTATAGTGATTAAAGAAGGAAAAACTTTTATTTGACTTAAAAACTATCTATATTCTAAAGAAATATTTTTTGGATTTTAAATTTTTTTTTTTTTTTTTGAAAAAACTTTTAAGGAGAAAGGAAATATTTTTGAACTAATATTCTAAATTTATGAAAGAAATACTACAGAAAAAAAATATTTTTGAATTTTATTTTGAATATCTTTTAAACAAATAATTGGGATTTTGAGATTAAAAGGAAATATATATATATATATTTTTTT
This sequence comes from Nicotiana tabacum, assembly GCF_000715075.1. NCBI lineage: Eukaryota > Viridiplantae > Streptophyta > Magnoliopsida > Solanales > Solanaceae > Nicotiana > Nicotiana tabacum. The sequence goes on from NC_134090.1 coordinate 137,959,951, forward strand.
TTTTTTTAAAAAATTGATTTTGAGATTAAAAGGAAATATATTTTTTTTTTTTAAAAAAAATTGAGGTCTAAAAGAAAAACTTTCTAAAGAAGTGAGTAATGTTAAATATTTTTGGATTTTTTTTTGAATACGGTGAGCCGAAACCAAAGAGGTTTGCCTCTGATCTCACATCCGGTGAGAATCAGACCCGCGTAGTTTAGGCTATAAACTAACTAATTTTTGAAAGCAAACAAATTTTTTCCTTTTTCTTTTATAGCAAAAAAACTGTTTTCCTTTTTCATTTTTTTTTTGAAAATAAAGCAAATTAAAATAAAAGACTTATTCCTACACACTTTCTGCTTTCTAGGCAAACAAACAATTCTAAAAGTAAAAATATATATGTTTTTTTTAAAAAAAAATTCGTCAGTATTTCGACAGTACTTGGACACTGATTTTTCTAAATTAATCATCTAACTTTCCACTTGCTATTTTTATTTTATTTTATTCTTTACACTCCCGAGACTCAAAAGCCGCTCAACATGCAAGACCGAGCAAATAAATGCACATAAAACAAATAAGATGCATCAGGATGGTCATTTTCATTTTTGGTGCACCTATCCTAGACAGACCCAACCCCTGTGTTGAGCCTCCAAAGTCAGATGCACGTGATGCAAACAAACGTTCCTACTAGGGATCCGGCATGTGGCTGAGTTATTCTAGGTTCAGAACTTGGGTGTTTGTTCTAGACCTGGCTTACCCGAGCGGACAGCTCGAGCCGAGGGGGAGGCAGCGTACCGGGAATACAGAAGTTTCACCGGCTTTGCAACTTATCCAACCTCGTTCTAAATAGGGAATTTAGACACTATACAGAAAAGAAGTCACACGAAGTGCACCCTTCTTCATGATTTAGAAGACTCAGAGAGGAGATGGGTTTCGGCACAGTTTATACACAGTTCACGTAATATCAAAGCGGTAAAAGCAGCATTTAGCACATTAGGCTCAAACATGTAAAAATCAGATAAAACCAAATATGACAATTTATATGAGCTCGAATTTCTAACCCTGAACCACTGGTTCTGGGTTGTTATCCCCAGCAGAGTCGCCAGAGCTGTCACACCTCCTTTTTCCAACCCCGCGAGGGTACAAGGGAGTTTTTCCAATTAAAGGACAATCGAAACGGGATTTATTTATTTATTTCAGAGTCGCCACTTGGGAGATTTAGGGTGTCCCAAGTCACCAATTTTAATCCCGAATCGAGGAGAAGAATGACTCCATATTACAGTCTGCGTACCAGAAATCCGGATAAGGAATTCTGTTAACCCGGGAGAAGGTGTTAGGCATTCCCGAGTTCCGTGGTTCTAGCACGGTCGCTCAATTGTCATATTTAACTTATTTATCTGATTTTAATACAATTGTGAACTGATGTGCCAATCTTAACTTTTTACCACTTTATTATTATAATTATTATTTTTTTAAAAAAAAAAATTAAAAATTGTGAACATCGTTTAAAACATGTCTTTGGATTACGTCACATGAAATACACCCGCAATCCGGAACATATTTTATTTGATATTTTAGGATTTAGATTTGGGTCGCATGAAATGCGCATCCGAGTTTAAGAAGGTAAAATTAATTAAATCGCGCCTAAAGAGTCTAGCGCGTCATTATCTTTGGGGAAGGAAGTGAAATTCACTAAACAATCCATCCCAAATTCTAAGTAATATTTTTTTTAAAAATAATTAAATAAATAAATGAGATTAGAGAATTATGTAAATTTGTATTATTTGCATCTATTTATTTTTAGCGAAATCCTTCCTTATTTTAAGAAAATCCTTTAATGACTACCTTTTTATTATTACTAAGTTTGTCTATAAATAAAAAATCAATATCTACATTCTTGAAAATAACATATTAAATAGAAGAGAAAAACAAATATTAACAGAAAGTAATAAAAATTATAATCATAAATACAACATGGAATTATCGAAAAATAAAAATAAAAATAAAAATAAAAAAAACTAATTATCCCATAGTTTGATTAAAATTTAAATTGTTAGTAAGACTTAAGCTTATTGAAACTAATTATTTATAAATACTGAAAATTGAAAGAAAGAATAAAAAAACTTGATTACTAAGCCATATTTCTAAAAAATTTAAACAATTTAACCTTAACTAACTTTGTTTTAATTCACATCATGTCCTAATACTTGTTCGCAAACTAATTCATGTTTTAACTGAAATTGACTACATGATTCCGATTAACTTATCGTTGACGAAAAACCTTATGAATAAGGAACTTAGTTAACTTTTGCCAAACTGATTCAATAACGCCATTTTTTACGTTATTTCTTCTATATTTTTTTTATTAAACAGTTTTAATTAATAATCAGGCTTAAATATATTTCCTAATAATCTGGTTAAGGCGTTATTTAATATGTCGCTATAATATGCCTAGTTATGCCAAATGACTGTGATTTACAGAATAATAATACATGAATAACCTAAATACAATACAAAGACTAAATTAAACTAAATTAAAAATTTAACACTCCATTCTTCATTTCAGCTTACAAAATGCCAAAATTACAGTTGTGTACCTGATATTGTCAATATAAGAAGAAGAAAGTCAGCAACGTAATACGTAACACAGCAACAGCAACAATAACCAGCAATAACCAGTCAACGAAAATCCCAGTGACAGCTTTGAAAAATTCAAAATAAAATCCAGGAATGCCAAAAATAACGGACAGAAACCAAGGGAGATTTTCAGATTTTTGAAAGGTTAGTTAATCTTCAACCCTTAATTTCTACACCTGTATACCAGAATATTTATCAGGTGTGTACTACTTTCTCTTCTAATTTTCAACTTTTTTTTTATTTCTTTCTTTGTATGTTTTTCTTTTCTTGAGAGTTTCAATATTTTTTTTCGGAATAAATGTTCAGCTCTTTTTTTTTAATCTCTTTTTTTTTTCTGTTTGTGTCCTTCTCTATCTGATTTCCAGACCTCTATATATATAATCCTCACCCTTTAATCAATTAAAATCAATCCCTTTCTCTACCAAACCCATTATCTTCCCACTCATCCCCATTACATTAAATAAATATATCACACCACCCCATTTCATTTTGTCCCCCATGCTTCTTTTAAAATAATGCAAGATTCCCCTTTAAATTAAATCTTGTCCCCCCTTTATATTAAATAATAATATCACAACCCACCCCATTTCATTTTGTCCCCCATGCTTCAAATAAATAATTACAAATTGTACAATTCCTAAACTACCCCTTCCGACCTTACTGAAATTACCAAACTACCCCTAAACGTATTACAAATTTACCAAACTACCCATCAGCTATAACACATCAATTAATCAAACTTAACCAAAATATAGACAATATGATCAATTTTTAACAATGTTCAAACAACAATATGAAAAGGGATGAACATCATAACAACAATATCACATGAACATGATTTTAACAACATTTCAACAACAAATCACATGAACACAAATTGAACAACCAAGAACAACTAAAATTTGATTGAACAATATTTTAGCAACAAACAATCCTATTTTCGGATTCAACACCAACAACAAACAAAGTATGAAGATTTCTAAACTCAATCATATTGAACTTAAAATCAACTCTAACAACATTACAACAAACAATTCTTATATTAAACTTTAAACAAGATTATGAGAACAATTCAAGAAATAATCATAAATGGTAAACAAGAAATCAAACTATACAAAATTTGGATTCAAGATCATCCAAACAAAGTATGAACATGAATTAAATCTATATTAAACAACAAGCATGACGGATTCAAACGATTAAATCAATATATTTCCTTCAACACAACTAAAATTTTTTAGACAAATAACAAGATTTGTTGTTAGAAACTATTATGAACTTCAACTTGAACTTAACAATATTAACAATTTCTAAAAATACATAAACACATGAAACAAATTGAAGAAATAATCAATTAAATTTCAATTTGAATCTAACAAACATCAAACTAACAAATATTTATTCTAACAATAAAACAAACATGAAATAAACATGAAAAAAACCACTAATTAACTTTTCATTTGAAATCTGAAAATTAATTCAATCAAAACATATGAACAAACTTGAAAATTATTTCAACGAAGAACAAACCAAACAAGAATTTAATCATTTATCGATTTTTGATCCGAAAAATACCAAACAAAATATGGACGATAAATGAGATTAAAAAAAAAAACCAACTAACCGGAAATGAAACGACGAACAACGACCAACCAACGACGAACTCGAACAGTGATCGACGACATCGACCAAAACTCAATCAAGTATGCGGACTCGACTGGACTGAAGCAGCTGCAATGGGATTTGTTTGGATGACGAAGAAGAAAGCCGAAGAAGCTGGCCACGGCGAGCTGTAGCATCGCGGAGCAGCAGTGACAGCTGCCATGGCGTCGTCTGCGGGAAGAAGAAGCAGTGTGAAGTAGAAACGTGCAGCCATGGTGATGAGGCAGAAGCGGTCGCGGGCATGGCGAGTTTTCCGGCGACTTAGGGTGAGCTAGGACGAAGAAGAAACTGGCAGCAGCCATGGCGACGTGAAGCTGGCAGCAGTGATGCAACCATGGTAGTAACAACAGTGGAGAAGAAGAATAAGAAGCGGTCGACGTAGTAGGGGAAGCCATGGATGAGCTTTGAGCTTGCCATGGATGACGAAGCTCGATGGAGGAAGGCAACTATGGAGTTTTTGGTGTGTGTGTGTGTGAGTGTGATGGGGTGGTCGTGGTGGAGGGTGGTCGACGTCGGTGAGGGAAGCCATTGATGGCTTGGGAGGGGAGCTTGAGGAAGAAGAAGGAGAAATGGGGGGGGGGGGGGCGGATGCTTAGGCATTTTTAGGGTTTTTTCTTTCTTTTTTTTTTGTTTTATTTTGTTTGTAAAATAATAGGGGTGTTGGGTTATGGACTGGGTCGATCCAGTTCGAAATGGACTGGGTCGTAGGGAAGGTTGGGCCATTTTTTGGGCCTGTGGCTTGAAATTGAAGAAGATGCCCAATTCCGACTTTCTTTATATTTTTGCTTTCTTTTCTTCTTTTATTTCTCTAAAACTAAATTATAAAAATACTTAAACTATTATTAAGAATTAAATTAAGTTATAAAAGCACAAATTAACTCCCAATAACAATTAACGCACAATTAAGTATTAATTAAGCATAAAATTGTATATTTGGACATTAAATGCTAAAAATGCAAACGATGCTTATTTTTGTAATTTTTTAATTTTTGTAAAACAAATTTAATTACTAACAATTATAGAATTAAATCCTACATGCAAAATGCGATATATTTTTGTATTTTTTATTAATTTAGCAAATAAACACGCACAGACAACTACAAATAATTATTTAAAATATCACAAAATTGCACACCAAAGAAAAATCATTTTATTTTTTTGAATTTTTGGGAGTAATTCTCATATAGGTCAAAAATCACGTGCTTACAGGAAGCAACCAAAAGCACCTGTCTCAATTCCGTCATCACCCGATCTTGCCTTGAGAGATATTTCATAATTTCTCTTTGTTTCTCTCTCATGTTTTTTACTGTTTCAACAACATGTTCATCATCCGCATCATTAGGAGTTAGACTTCTCACATGCCGAGGATTTTGTTCTTCATGAAACTGAGTTATTTCATCTCCTTCGTTGCACAAATGGATCAAAGTAATTATACAATTGTCTATGCCCCACGTTGGGTACCAAACTGTTTACCCGTAAAGCAGTACAGTTGAATTTATAGCGTGATTTGTAGACACGTAAATTAATTTGATCCAAGAATATAGAAAAATAAGAACATAATTAATATTATCAAAATAACTTAAAGAAAAATATAAGCCTGCTTATGGATATAGCTTCTCCAGAAGCGATGGTAAGAACAATATCAAGTACAAAAGAAAGAAAGTAGATTGATAGAATAAGAATAGATTTAGCTTGTGTGTACAGAATGTTTCGTGTCCAACTATGAATACAAATTCTCCTATTTGTAGCTTTATTCAGAGAGACAAGATCCTCAAAGCAAGCTCTCATTTAATGAGAATAAAATCCCCTTTGATGGTTGTGTATGATTGATCATTAATACAAAATTTTGTAACGACTGCTCATTAAATGTTGTCTTTTCCAATCGATGTCCTCCTTTCAAATCTTCGTTCTATGTCTAATGCCTTCGGAATTTATTCACTACGAGTCACATGTTTGTATCCGGTACCACCTATTTGCTGACTTATAGCATACCTGTCTTCAATTCCACGTGTCAACTCGTTGAGCGTCCACTTGAATTAATTTGAAGTATAAGGGTCAAAACACGTCATACTTTAACAAAACGATCTCTAGCACTATCTCGAGCAATTAAGTAGTATACTTATATTGGTGAATAAATATACTATAATTTTATTTCGTTTCCTATTTTACATCTTCTCGAATATTATGTCTTGAGAAGATAGAATCAAATCATGATATTGTATATGAGATGGACAATGCAAATTATCTCCCAATTTGTACCAAAATTCTTTTAAGACCCTCAATTTTCACTGAGAATTTCTTATACATCACATCTTTTTACAATGGTAGCTTTTAACCACCTCTTTAGTATTTGAACCACTTATTCCCAATAAGTAAGGGTGTACATAGGCCGGGTTGGTTCGAATTTTTCAATTGCTAAACCAAATCAATTGTCTCGAATTTTTAAATTTATAAACCAAATCAAACCAACAAAAGTCGGATTTTTCAATCACGATTTTTCTCGGGTTTTTCGGGATTTTTTCCGACAAAATCTTCATAGCATAAAATTTATAATTTGTATTCTAATATTTCTTAGGTCCTTGTAGGATAAAACTATATAAGATATTACCCAATAAAATAATACAAAATAATAGGTGATGAGTCATGATTATACTAAAATACTCAACAAATTGCATAAGATAAATATTGCTAATTAATAAGCCATAATAAAAATAAACATAATCTAAAAGTACTAAGTCATGTTAAAATAAGTATGACTAATAAGTACCAAGTATTAATTACATGACTAAATAATATTAAAAGTGAGTTATGCATTTTAACTATCTAAATCAATGCAAAATTAAAAAAAATATCCAATACTATTGCCATTTCTAGTATTGAATTGAATTTTTTTGTTAGCATTAGTGTTAATTTGATTTTGCTTTGGGCTTTATTTGAGTTACTAACTTTTATGGGCTATAAAACATATTTGACCATTCAAAAGTTCTAAGAGCCCGTTTGGATTAGCTGATTTGAACTAGCTGATAAGCATTAGGTGCTGAAAAACACTTTTAAGGGCTGAAACTGATTTAATAAATAAATAGTTACGTGTTTAGGTACAAGTGCTTAAATCAATAATAAGTTGTTGCAGTATTTGATAAAAAAAGTGCTAATAGGCTCTTTTTATGTTAAAATGACTTAAATAACCTTAGAATTGTTTACACTTATAAGGGCGTAATTTTTTCAAAGTTTTGGATTCCAGATCGATTCAAATACAAAAATACTCTATTTGTCATTTTATTTTAAATACAACTGTGCTTAGATAATATTATTTTTATGATAAATATAATTTATTTTATGATACGCATATAATCATAAGTTATAATAATTAATAAATTGACAAAAGTTTCTCATTAAAAAATAAACCTAAATAGGGCAAAATATTTGAAGAGAAACAAACATTTTCTTCGTCACTATTACACTTAGAAAGCAATACACCAAAAATTTGATATTTCCTAATTTATTACATACAGTTCAAAGATTAATACACAATCACATAAATATAAGTATGCAAATGAATAGAGAATTTGCTTATCTTAAATAGTCAATGAGAATTGCAGACTTGAAGAGGTGGAGGGAGGGGGGGTTTAGGTTGAATACTTGAGACAGTGAGTATCGACGTAGGAGTTTTATTCTAAAAAGGAATATTTTAAGGATAAAATAGTAAAAATATTGGTCAAACTTAAGGTGCTTATAAGTTAAAAATTCATAAGCTGATGGCTTTTGGCTTATTTTTGACTTATAAGCACTTTTAACTTTACCAAACACGTATATAAGCCGAAAAGTGCTTATAAGCTAGTTTGACCAGCTTATAGCCAAACACCCTCTAAGTCCAAGCATAAAATAATACATTAAAAGAGAAAACTATTAAAGAGTTTAAATTATATTTATGAATTACATTACAATAATTATTTTTATGTATAAATTTTTTTAAAACTTGTATACATGTAATGTCGGGTTGGTTTGGTTTCGGTTTGATTTTTTTTAGTTAAAACCAAACCAAACCAATTATGGTCGGGTTTTCTTTTCTAACGCCAAACCAAATCAAACCAAACCATAGTCGGGTTTTTTTCTCGGTTTCGTTCGGATTATCGGTTTGGTGCGGTTTGACGGTTTCCTTTGTACACCCCTACCAATAAGCATATGTCACGTATTAATGATGCCGTGAAATATGTCATTAACTTTAAAAAAAAAAAAAAAAAAAAGAAGAAGAAGAAGAAGAAAATACTACACCATCTTCTTCATCTTCAAAGGCTACTTCCACCACCACTCCTTTTTACAATCATCACCACCAACACACCATGACTTTGTTGGAAACTCAATACCCATCGAAAAAGATCTTTTTGGAGATCATCTCTTCACTCTCCTCTATCATGCCACAAATTTAGAGGAACACGATCGGCACTATACCTTAAATTAACCTTCCGTCAAGCGAATCACTAATATTAATATTCATGGTAAACTATGAATATGACATAAAATAATCTTTCATAACCTTTAAACATAACATAGAGCCTATTGGTGACATAGAACTAAAGGGTGGTGTGATTACCCTTGTTATGCACAAAAACTGTAGAAAATCTTAGCTTGACGATTAATTCGAAGTGTTGGCTATTTCATGGTGCTCTTTAGGGGATAGTAGTACTTGATTGAGATAAGCTCCAAGTGCCCATATGGGGAAAATGTTTCTGTAGGCTGAGTAGCTTATCATACAGTTCTTGTTGAATACTCCTATTATTTCCTGAAAAAAAGTTTAAAATACATTCTTGAATATTTAAATATGGAATAACAAATGATATACTATACAAGTTAAAAAAAAAAAAAAAAAAAAAAAAAAACCTGTTGTGGAAAATCTCCATTTTCCATTTGAGAATTTATCAGCACTTTAGCAGCTTGTTGGAGTGGAGTAGGATCTCTTTTCCCCTAATAAACTTTCATGTGTCAATTTCACATATTCCAAATACAATTTCGTCTTTCAAACATTTGAGGCAATTCAAAAAAATTTAAAGTACATGTATTAGCTGCATTTTATGAAAAAATAAAAATCGTTTAATGAAAGTATTCAGATTTACACAGTACGTAATAGGGCATTTTTGCTAAATTAACTTTGTATTGATTCGTTAGTAAAAGAATTAGTGCGGTTTAAAATACCTGGCCAGCTTCAATAAGAGCCAACATGGCCCATGCGGTGTTTACAATGTGTGATTTGTTCCCATCAATGTTCGTATAAACCTGGTCATTCCGTAAATGTAAGATTTAAGAAATTAGTAAAAGCATCTGAAACATTGAATTAATGTAATCGAGGGTTAATATGCAATTAAAAAATAATTATAATAAAGAAATTATGATATGGTATATGTGTATAGAGGCTATGTTGCTCGGACTCTTTAAAAATATAGTAAGTGTATTTTTAGAGAATTTTGATACGGGTACAATAATATTTTTGGAGAGTTCAAACAACGTAGTTACGGTCTATGTGCTTAATTCAGCGGAGGCTATAATTGAAGACATAATGCTTAATTATTACCTTGTGCTGAGATGAGAGATAGCTTTCACCCCAACCACCAGAAGGTTGAAGTTGTTTAGATAATAGAAAATGACAAGCCTTTCTGATGCTTTGGCAGCTTTCGTAAGTCTTGCCACCAGCAATTAGCCCACTTATCCCAAACCATGTTCCATATGTGTAGCACACTCCCCACGAGCCATACCTTATAAATTCATACGCACATTAATATTTTCATTAATTTTATACTCCTTTCTTTTCATCCTAAAGTGACGTATTTTGAAATATAATGATACTTAAAGGAAATTATTTGCACGATTTAACCCTTAAATAATATCTTACCTCAAGCCATGCATAAGATCTTGTTAGCTCATACGAAGCAAACCCGCCATTGCTATTCTGAAAATAATATATAAAAAATGGAAAAAAGATATTTCCGCTGCTTGAATTAAACCATATAACTATATTCAAGTTAATTCTCCAAATCAATCTTTGCCGAGTTCTATATTTATTTGAAATTATTATGTTTTTTTTCTTTTCGAAATGAAAGATATACAGGTATACACGATCCCATTTGACAAGATTTAATTAGAGTGTTGATTAAGAATAAGAAGTAAAGTTTAGTTTTTATTCATCTTAAAAAGCAAATTAAAATGACAAAAGTGCGGAGAAATAAATTAATTTATAATTAAACTAAACCTGAAGAGAAAGAAGCAAATCAACAGCATCCCATAGCTTGTGAGGTGCTATTGCTTCTCCAACAATGCCAGATGGCATCTGAGATAGCAAAACTGCTGTCTGTAGTAAAACCGAAATAATTAAAAATAGGACAATGCTAACGTACTACAGACATGCAATAAATTAGCCAAAAGCCAAAAATAACTGATTAAAATTAAGAACAATACCTTAAGGGCTTCAGCAGTGCAATCTGATACAATCCAACCATTGTCGACAGTGGAGAAGGGCCATCCACCTCTACAACTCTGCCTATACCATTTCGTAAGGTCTCCACTACTGTCTTCTCTAACCTTAATATTAATAATAAAATGCAGGATTTACAAGAAAAGAGAAAAGAGAAATTTAGAGAAAGAACAAGACAAGTATGAACTAACCTGTGAGGCTTTAATGAAGTGATGTGCATTCTTAAGCATCAAACTGTATTCTTCAGGAAGGTTTGTAGATAGTATCGCTTGTACGCCAAAACTAACATCCCACAGTTGACTCCCATTATATCCCTATAATTAGAGGGGGATCTAAATTTTAATTGGTTTAGCATCTAAAAGATATTGAGTTAAGTTGAACACAGTGGGACCATATCTTTTGTTTGGTTGGAATAAGTTATAAATAGTACGGGGATAACTTATACCTAATAAAGTAGGATTTGACATTCTCAGGATTAATACAATATATCAAACAACCAATAAAAAATAATACCAGGATAACTAATCTCATCATAATTAATTCCAGTATAACTAATTCAAGCATAACTTGTCTTCAAAACCAAACACCCCTAAAGTAAGCTAACATTCAGCTCTGCCTGTAATTATGCTTCAATTTTCAGAACTACAACAATAACAACAACGACCCAGTGAAATTCCACTAGTGGGGTCTGGGGAGGGTAGTGTGTATGCAGACCTTACCCCTACCCCGAAGGAATAGAGAGGTTGTTTCCGAAAGACCCTCGGCTCAAGAAGACAAAAAGACAAAAGAAATTTTCAGTAGTGAAAACAAAAAAGAGTACTATAATCTTTCTTTAAATTCTCGTCACCTTAAAATTGATATTTCAATTTTTAAAGAAGAAGGAAAATATTTTCGAATTTGTTTTATTTTATTATATATATATATATATATATATATATATATATATATATATATATATATATATATATATAAGAACATGAAGCGCTCGGAACACAGGGACCGGGTTCTTTTAAGTATTGATACACTTGTAAATTGATTCATCGACTTATAACCTACTCAGATGCATGTATATATATTAAAAACAAAACGTCTCGACTTATATCAATTAATATGTTATAATTGATTCATCGACTTATAACCTAGTGATGAATGAATGTAATTCATTAACTCTGTTACAATACAAATAATGAATACAATATCATGTACTATAACATGCTATATATGTAGTTAAAGTAGCACGAAGTGTGTGTGTTATATATATACACACACTAACATATACTATAACAAGTTATATATACGTTATAGTATTACAGTGAAGTGTCTGTGTATGTGTGTGTGTGTATATATATATATATAACAACATGAAGCACTTGGAACACAGGGTCGGGTTCTTTTAGGTATTGATACACTTGTAAATTGATTCATCGACTTATAACCTACTTAGATGCATGTATATATATTAAAAATAAAATATCTCGACTTATATCAATTAATCTGTTATAATTGATTTATCGACTTATAACCTAGTGATGAATGAATGTAATTCATTAACTCTGTTACAATAAGTCGATGAATCAATTATAACATATTAATTGATATAAGTCGAGACGTTTTATTTTTAATCAATACTCTCTCTCTCTCTCTCTCTCTCTCTCTATATATATATATATATATATATATATATATATATATATATATATATATATATATATATATATATATACTATACTATATATACTACATATGTACATAATTTTAAATTGAATTAAAATCCTAAATTTTAATATTCAATATTTAATATCGAATATATATTTAAAAAAATCAAAATAGAAAAAAAAAGTAAATTCATTTTTTTGTAGAAATAGCGACCAACTTTGGTTTGGTCGCTATTTTGGTCAAACGGTCATAAAATAGCGACCAACTTTGGTCGCTATTTTTGTCAAACAGTCAAAATTTAATTAGCTACCAAAAAAGCGACCAAAGTTGGTCGCTATTTCTAATTCCAGAGTCAAAATCGGGTTTCCCCTCCCATTCTCTTATTTTCTTCAAAAAAAATTCCCAAACTCTCTCTTTTCTCTCTCACACTCAAACCTCCCCTCTCTGTCTCCGAGCAGCAGCAACGCCACCGACGGCAACAGCTCCATCAACGGCGACCCTCCAGTTTCCAGGTAGGTTTCCTCTCCTTCCTTTGTTTTTTTCCAAAATACATTGATTTTGTTTAATTCCTCCTAGTTTGATTTGTAAAAATTAATTGTTCTTAGCTAAATTAAATCTATGATAATTATTAGTAGCTAAAATATTTAGTTTTACCTACTAATTTGGAGATAACATTAGCAATACCTAAATAAGAATATTTGTCTATTTAGTATTAAGGTTTTGGTTTGAATTACATTAGATTTATGAACTTAAGGTAGAAATTATGAACTTTTAGTTCTTGTATTAATTTATATTGAGTTCAATTGTGAAATATAATTCATATATGTTGGATTTTCTGTCTTAATATTGTTCTTTATTTGAGATAACAATGAAATATATAGGACTAAAATTAATTTGACTAAATTCATACTTTAAACTATACATTATACATTTATAAAATAAAAAAACATCGAGGGCTGCTATAGATTCTAATCCAATGAAGAAAGAAAAAGAATTAAAGGGAGGAGTTTATTAATGTATAAATTATGAACTTAAGGTCATATTGGACTTTTAGGATATGAATTGGACTTTTAGTTAACTAAAAAAATATTAGGATATGATTTAACTAAATTAATTTGTTTTTGTTTTATTTGTATAGATGGAACATCGTACTTGGAGGTATAATAGCAATTATCCTAATCGGCAGGGATTGCGGGAGGATTTTGTAGAAGGGGTGGATGACTTTATTAGACATGCAATGTCACTTCCACCATACCTAAGTGAAGGAGTAATTAGGTGCCCTTGTGTTAGGTGCGACTGTATGAAGTTTGAAAAACCGGCGGAAGTTAAGCATCATCTTTATATGAAGGGGTTTATAGCAAATTACTTTGTGTGGACTAATCATGGAGAGATCGATGGTAACCATGGGATATTTCATAACATGGTTGTGGGTGAAAGTAGTAGGTCGGTGGAGAATACAAATTGTGATTCTAGAATTCATGATATGGTTGCGGATGCTTTTGGGATGCACTTAGGGGGTGAGCCCAATGAAAATGTTGAACAAACTCCTAATGATGACGCAAAACGTTTTTATGAACAGTTAGAGGTAGCTAGTAGTCCATTACGTAATGGAAGTCCGCACTCTGAGTTGTCTGTTGCAGTTAGATTACTAAGTATCAAATCTGATTGGAATATTTCTCAAGCAGCCATGGACACTTTCATTGACCTTATGAGTGAACTAGTTGAATCTAATAACAAATTACCTGCTGATTTCTATAAGGCAAAGAAACTAGTTTCTAAGTTAGGACTTTCGTCAATGAGAATTGATTGTTGTGAAGATGGTTGCATGTTATATTATAAAGATGATACAAATTTAAGCAGTTGTAAATTTTGTGAAAAGCCTCGTTTCAAGAGGCTTTCCAGTGGGAATATGGTTGCTATCAAGGCGATCCATTATTTACCTCTTATACCTAGGTTAAAGAAGTTATATGCGTAGATGAGTTCTGCTCCTCATATGAGATGGCACTTTGAAAATAGAAGACCACCTGGTGTTGTGTGTCATCCTTCAGATGGAGAAGCTTGGAAGCACTTTGATAGGACATATCCAGATTTTGCTAGTGAACCAAGGAACATTCAGTTAGGTCTGTGTGCGGATGGCTTCACGCCTTTTTCTGTATCAGCGACACCGTATTCATATTGGCCTGTCTTTCTTACACCTTATAATCTACCACCCGAGTTGTCCATGACTAGTCCATATATATTCTTAAATTGTATTATCCCCGGTCCACGTAATCTGAAAAGTTTGATAGATGTATATTTGCAACCTTTGATTGATGAGCTGAAACAATTGTGGTACGATGGTGTTGAAATATATGACATATTAACCAAGCAGAATTTCAATTTGCGTCTAGTTTAATGTGGACAATTAACGATTTCCCTATGCATGGAATGTTATCTAGGTGGATGACTGCTGGGAAGCTAGCTTGTCCTTACTGCATGGAAAATAGTAAAACGTTCACTTTGAAACATGGCCGAAAGCAATCATGGTTTGATTGTCATCATCAATTCTTGCCCCCTGATCATGAGTTTAGAAGGATGAAAAATGCATTCAAAAAGAATAAAATGGAATATGATTCTCTATCTCCGATACTTTCAGGTGAGGAAATTTGGGAGAGGGTCCAGAACTTCAGTATAGTTACTGAAGCTCCACCTTATAGATTCCCTGGATACGGTATTACTTATAATTGGACGAAACAGAGTATATTTTGGGAGTTGCCTTATTGGAAGGATAATCTTCTCTATCACAACCTTGATGTCATGCATATTGAGAAGAATTATTTTGACAATTTGTTCAACACAGTGATGGATGTTAAAAGTAAGACAAAGGATAACCCGAAGGCTAGAATGGACTTACAAGAATATTGCAGGCGGCCTGAATTATACTTGCAGACAACAAACAATAGTAATATATTCAAGCCCAAAGCAAGTTACACATTCACTTTGGAGGAAAGACGGCAAATTTGTGATTGGGTAACAAAATTGAAGATGCCTGAGGGTTATGTGTCGAATCTTGGAAAAAAGTTGATATGGAGGTAGGAAAGTTGAGCCATTTGAAAAGTCATGACTGTCATGTTTTCATGGAGACCTTAGTGCCTATTGCATTTTGTGGTTTGCCTGAAAGAATCTGGAAACCCATCGCAGAGATTAGTTTGTTTTTCAAAGACTTGTATTCTTCCACATTAAGGGAAGAAAACCTACTCCGGATGGATCAGAACATTCGTGTAACTTCTAGTAAGATGGAAAAGATATTTCCATGTGGGTTTTTTGATGTGATGGAACATCTTTCAATCCATCTTGTACACGAGGCACGACTTGGAGGGCCTGTTCAATGCAAATGGATGTATCCCTTTGAGAGGTAATATTATAAGTTTGCTGTAATTTTCTGTTTTATTTGAATGTTCTTGGCTAACCTGAAATTATGTAGGACAATTGGCAAATACATACAATTTGTTAAGCAGAGGAATATGATTGAAGGATATATATGCGAAGCTTATCTTGCAAAGGAAACTGCTCATTTTTGTTCTTATTATTTTGGGAGTAATGTGCCATGTGCTAGGAATAGGCCCAATAGTCACACGGTCGAATGTGTGAATGATCCATTATATCTGCCTATGTCCATATTCAATCAACCAGGCCGATGTTCTAAGGATGTTAGAAAGAGAAGTTTGAGTGATATGGAGTACAAGTCAGCTACACTTCATGTGTTGCTAAATTGTCCCGAAGTTGTACCATTTCTCAAGTAAGTATTGATTTAGTAGTTATCAAAATATAAAATTTACTGTGATTACATCTCAATGCAACTACTAAAAATATTTGATGTGTCACATTCACTTCGTGGGTCAATTTGGCCATGATGCTGTATATACGACATTTGATACGTGGTTCAAACAATTTGTAAGTTTATCCTTAAAATATTCTAACACTATGTAGGTAAACAATATTTGGAAGTTATGCTAACTTATGAATTTCTTTTAATAATATGTAGGTAAATGATCCAAATAATGGTGTAAATCAATTTTTGAAAGATATATCTTGGGGACCTGGGCTTCAGGTCATAACAATGTCTAAGTATGTTATGAATGGTTATAAGTTTCATACAGAGGATTGCTCTAAAAATAAAAATAGCAACAACAATGGGGTGTAGGTTCAAGGTGGTAATGGCAACCAAGTTGGAGATATTTATTATTATGGTGTGCTCAAAGAAATAATAGAACTAGAATATACAGGTTGGCCATTTAAGAAATTGATACTCTTTAGATGCAAGTGGTTTGACCCAAATCCAACAAGAGGTACAAGAGTACACAATCAATACAACATAAGAAGTTAATCATACGAGGGAGTATGATCGCTATGATCCTTTCATAATTGCCCATAATGTTAGGTAAGTGTATTATGCTCCTTATCCATTGCGGCGGAATAAGTCCTATTGGTGGGTTGTAATCAAAACTAAGCCTGTAGGTAGGGTGGAAGTCGAGAATGTGTTAGATGTTGCATATCAAAATGATATCTCCAGTGTTCACCAAATAGTGGACAAACTTTTAGAAAATGATTTGGAACATCCTAAACACATATTGGAAGAAGTTGATATAAATGAAGTAAGAATTATAGAAAATGAAGAAGAAGAATCAACTGATGAAGCTTAAACTAGTGAGGAAGAAGAATTCTCTGACGAGGAACAATACGTCGATGAGCTTTAAAAAATTGGTTTCTTTAATAACTTTCGTTTATAGCTAGTTTCTTTATATGTTTCAATCTAAATATGTATTATATTATGCAGATGACAGGCAAGGGTCGAGGTAACAATGACCCTAGTGGTTCTCGGGTTGGAGAAAAGGCTAGGAAACCAAAGAGGAGGGTAGAAAATAATACTCAATCTTTACCACTCTCTTCAGATGTGCCTATGCCTATGTCTTTGCCTCTACCCCAGGGCTATTTTGAGCTGCCACAACATCACGTGCCCTACACCTTCGTGCAGATAGCAGGTCTTTCGTCACAGGGCCATAGGACTATACGTCCGACATACAGTCCACCTGCCTCACGACCACGTGGATCACACCCATCAACATCACATGGATCGCATCGATCCATGTCACATCCACAAGGATCACAGCCACCAGTGTCATAGCCACTCGGGTCACAGCAATTAGTATCACAGCCACTTGCGGTCCATCCAGCTATGTCGCAGTCACGGGGATCGCATCCATCTTCATTAGGGACTCCATCTATTTCAGGACTTTGCCTGCGAGATACTAGCTCTGACCCTCCTACACCTTCCACACATGCCTCTGATATACATGTTTCGGATGGTGATGTTGATACTGACGAGGAGGTGCATTATGATCCATATGGCAGGATCATCATAGTCCCTAAGGGTGATGGGTAAGAGTTATTTGTTATTTTTACGTTTATTGTTTTGTACAGTTTTTACTAAGATATTAAGGTATTTTTTTATTAAATTGCAGGTTCATCCCGAGCAATATTACTACGAGGATAATCACCAAAGCAACCAGAAAGCTTTATGATGGCCCTTATACGTCTTGGAGTGAATTTCCATTCTCGTTGAAGGAGTAAATTTTCAATGAATTTAAGGTATAAATGTTCTTTTAAGCAGTATAATTATTTATATTTATGATATTTCCATATAATATTTAACTTTTGAAATAAAGAGAAAGTGTGTATGGGAACACCGTTATAGCGCGGACGTAGCTGCAAATTTTCATCTCAAAGCTCGCAAGCGGTTGTCACATACTTTCTCCAAAGCTAGAAAGTTGAACCAGAAGCTTGACTAGTTGCTTCAGAATTTATGGGAGGATTTGCAAAGGCAATGGCTTACTGCAAAGTTCGTAGAGAAGAGCGAAAAAGGAATGAAATCTCGCGCATCTGAGAAGGGAGGATCCTTGCACACTAGAGGTGCGATCAGCCTAGGGACAATAAAAAGAAAAATGGTATGTAATTGCTTAATTTATTTTAATTTTCAAAGTATATTTATTAACTAAAATTTATGAGTTTTCAGGAAAAGAAGTTGGGGCATCCGATGAACCAAGATGAGCTATTCAAGGAGACTCATATTGTGAAGAAGAAGAAAGAGACGAATTAAGAAAGGTGGGTCGAGGGACGAGCCTCGACTGTACATGTAAGTTTTCACTTTTCATTAAATATTTTGATTTACTTTTATATAAATTTTGAAATACTAATTCAATGTAATTTTTCTTATAGGGTCGCTTCACAGCTGAAGTGGAGGAATTCATACGCAGTTAGCCACCTAATGAGTCAGGCGAGCTAATCCAACCTTCAGACGAGGATGCTGAAAGAATGTAGACGGAGGCTGCAGGCGGTCCAAAATAAGGGAAGGTATACGGGCTTCCTACTAAGAAATTCCATCGCTATAAGTGTGGAATGCAAGGAATAGGAACTTCCTTGAAAGCAGAGCAACTTGATGGGGAGAGCCTCTCTGCTATGCGGGAGACTGTGACAAAGCTCACATTCGAGCTAGAAGCGGCCAATGAAAGAGAAAAGCTTAGAGATGCTCAATACATTGGCATGCAAGCTCAGTACCAGGGCATGCAAGAGTAGCTCAAATCTCTCCTAGCTTCTGGATGTTTTTCGATTCCCCGGTCTCGTGAGTCATCGCCAGAGGCTCGCCTTCCCCGTGCTCGTTTCTCCCGTCCTCCAAGTGCTCATTCCTCCCATCCTCCCCGTGATCGTTCTTCCCGTCCTCGATAAGTAGACCCTTCTGGATACCGTCATGGTGATGAAAGTTCATCAGACGGTGATGATAATATAGTCATTGACTTTTATACACTTTGAACTAAACAAATAGAATCGGTTTTCGAATGGGCTTGTAATAAGAGTTAACTTAGTTTGGTTAGCTTAATGTGGTAGATCTATTGAACTTTAAACTTTTTTCGTTTTAATGTTGTTTTTGTGTTGTTGTTTTTGTGTTGTTATTGTGTTGTTGTTGTGTTGTTGTTGGTGTTGTTGTTGTTTTTGCTTGTAATAGGGATTTGGTATGCTGGCAGGTGGTGTAGCTGCCAAAACAGGCAGTTTCTGCCAAAATAATACCCAGAAAAGCGACCAAAGGTTGTCGCTTTTCTATTAAAAAAATTATTTTCTAGGCAATAGCGACCAAAGTTGGTCGCTAATTAACCCAGATTTCTTAAAAAGCGACCAACTTTGGTCGCTATTCCATTAAAAAAAAATCTGGAAATATAGCGACCAATTGTGTTCGCTTATCTTTAAAAAATAATTAAATTCTTGAAATTAACGACCAATTTTGGTCTCTTATTTTAAAAAAAAATTAATAAAAAAGCAACCAACTTTGGTCTCTATTTTCCAGATTTTAAAATATAATATTTGGTTTAGAGACCAAAGTTGGTAGTTATATTTTGATTAATAATAAATAAAAAAACGTAATTTATATGTAGAGACCAACTTTGGTCTGTAAAATTATATTATTAAAATATTAAAGCGACCAAAGTTGGTCGCTTTTTTCTTTACCCGGAATATTTGGTCCTTTTACCTTAGAGACCAAAGTTGGTCGCTAGTTAGCGACCAACTTTGGTTCCTAAGATAAAGGGACCAGCAATATAGCGACCAGGCTTGTTTGGACGCTTTTTGGTCGTTTTTTGACCTATAAGCGACCAACTTTGGTCGCTTTTTGTGATCGCTTTTTACCGAATTTCTAGTAGTGAATATTACACAAGTCTGTTAAATATTCTAGAGACTGACTGACCTTCTCTCTCTTCTCTCTATACTTTAGAAACCTTAGGGTTTTCTTCAATCTGTTTTGTTCTATCAATGGAATTTGGTGACGTTAACATGGTATCAGAGCAGGGATTCGGTTTCATCTCGGCCTAAGCTTCACTCCGATGTTACTCTTGACCAGAGTTTTCGCCTTTTCTGTATGGTTTGGTGATTTGGGGTTTTCGTTTGGAGCGTGATTTTCTCGAAGGAAAATTGAGGATTTCTTCTATTTTGTGCTGGAATCGACTCTCCTGGTCATGTGTTGTTAAAATCCAAGGGTTATCTACTTCTTTTACTTCATGCAAGCTTCGTCCTAGGGTTTTGCCTACTCAGAATTTACTTCTCTATTTCAGAAGGCCAGGATTATTCTTCCTATCTACAACTTGACATATTCTGTGGTTTGTATATTGTATGTGTAGACATTATTATTCTCATTAACTGGACTCCACTTCGGTGACTATATATGTGTAATTGTGTGGTTTGACTAAGCTTGTTACTATGGGTAGTATTCACGATACCACGGCCTCCAACACTGGAGGTTTTGTATCTTTCTCCTTAGATCCCTCTCATCCCCTGTATGTCCACCCTTTGAACAGCCCTGGTAGCCAATTGGTTTCGATACCTTTTAATGGCTCTGAATTTGTTCTTTGGAGAAGTAACATGCTTACTTCTTTATCTGCCAAGAAAAAACTAGGGATCCTAGATGGAAAAATATCTCAACCTAGTCCAGACTCATCTTATTATCTCTATTGGGAAAGATGTAATGATATGGTCAAGTTTTGGATCATAAATTTCGTATCTAGAGAAATTGCCACTAGTGTAATGTGTTTTAAAATTGCCAAAGAGGTCTAGAAAGATATTAATGAGAGGTTTAGGCAGTTTAATGGGTCAAAATATCTACAAATTCAGAGAGAGATAAGTACAACTATCTAGGGTTCTTCAAACATAGCTAATTACTTCACTAAACTTAGAACACTTTGGGGATGAGTTGAATTCTTCCTATGTGGGACTTATTTGTTTATGCAGAGCTCTTCCCAAGTTCATAGAAGATCAACAGTTGTTTCAGTTCCTTAGGCTAATTGAATCCTATTCCACTGTCAAAAGCACTATCATAATGATGAGTCCCTTACCACCCATAAGTAAAGTTTATTCTATCCTACAACAATATGAGAGCTAGAGAGAAGCACCACATGCTCCTAGTTTTTCTAGTAATTCTGCATCTTTTCTGGTTTCTCCTACTTCTTTCAACAACAACAACAGGAACTTCACTCAAAGAGTCAACTTAGGCTCCAAAAAGAATGTCAATTTTGTGTCTTGCAAGAAGATTGGACATACTGTGGACAAATGTTATAGGCTACATGGATTCTTTGCTGATTTTAAATTTACTAAGAACAAGAAATAAGTTTCTTGTGTCTAGACTGAGATTCTATATGCCTCTACTCCTTCCTCTTTTGTTGCTTCCTCCGATAAATCAGCTCATGGTTTCACCAAGGAGCAATATCAATATTTTCTAAGCCTGTTTCAACAAGTTTGACTCTCTACTGGAATGCCTCCTGTTGTTTCCTCCACAGAAGACTCGACATTTGCTCACTTTATAGGTTTGTTCAATACTTATGCTGTTGATTCCCCTGTTTCTCATACATGTGCATCTTCACATCTAGGTGTACAATCTTAGATTTTGGATTCAGGAGCCACTAACCATATGACTCTACATAAACACTTACTTCATAACCTTACACTTTTACCTAAACCATTCCTTGTTACTTTACCTAATGGTTATAAAGTAAAAGTTATATCAACTGGGTCTTTATACCTTAGACACGATATAATATTACTCAATTTTATTCTTGTGCCTTCTTTCTACTTCAATTTAATTTTCATTCATCAACTTATTACACAGTTGGATTGTATAGCAATACTTATCAAAATAAATTATCTTTAACAGGGCCCTTCACTAAAGAGGCTACGAGTAATTGGTAAGGTTTTTGGAAGATTATACTATCTACATCCAGATGCTGAACTGTTTCTATCTTCATTTAGTACTTTTATGGTTCAATCTAGTTCAATACCTTGTAATAAATCAAGTTCATTTACTTCTTGTTGCAATCAACCTTCTGCTGCTATTGACTACTTGTAATCAGACATCCATCATTAATAAAATGGACTTATTTTGACATCAAAGATTAGGTCATATGCCTTTTCATAAAATAAATTCTATTTCTTAATTATCTGATAAAGTTCCTTCTAAACAATCTTTTCTTTTCCAAATTTCCCTAATGGCTAGACAACAAAAGTTACCCTTTCATGATTGTTCGATACATTCTACTACTCCTTTTCAACTAGTTCACATTGACATTTGGGGACCCTATAATACTAAGACCTATAATGGATTCAGGTATTTCCTCACTCTAGTTGATGATTATACTAGAGTGACTTGGACACATCTCCTCTCTTGTAAGAGTAATGCCTCTCTGTTCTTAAAGCTTTTACATCCATGATCAAGGTTCATTTACAATCCTCTGTTCATACCTTTAGGTCAGATAATGCTTTTGAATTAGGTAGTAGTGGTGAGGCTACTACTTTCTTTAGGATGAGAGTATTCTTTATCAAACCACTAATCCTCACACTCCACAACAGAATGGTATTGTGGAGAGAAAAGACAAACACCTTTTGAAAGTTTCCAGGGCCCTTATGTTTCAATCTAAGCTTCCTCTTAAATTTTGGGGTGAATGTGTCCTCATTGTTACTTACCTTATTAATAGAATGCCTTCACCTCTCTTATCAACCTCTCTCCTTGTGAAAAATTGCATGGCAATCCACCCACCTATGAACACTTAAAATCTTTTGGCTGTTTTTGCTTTGCCACATCTCCTAAAGTTGGTAGGGACAAATTTCAATCAAGAGCCATCTCTTGTCTATTTTTGGATTACCTCTGTGGTAAGAGGGGTTACAAACTACTAAATCTTTCTAATTTTTCTGTTTTTGTCTCTAAAGATGTGATGTTTCATGAGCATGTTTTTCTTACAACTCTTCGCCTTCTTCTTCTTCTTCTTCTTCTTCTTCTTCTTCTTCTTCTTCTTCTTCTTCTTCTTCTTCTTCTTCTTCTTCTTCTTCTTCTTCTTCTTCTTCTTCTTCTGCTTCTTCTTCTTCTTCTTCTTCTTCTTCTTCTTCTTCTTCTTCTTCTTCTTCTTCTTCCTTTCACTCTTTTGGGAAACCATTTGTGGATTCCCCATCTCCTATTACTACTACTCCTCTTGTTCCTGGATATATTCATGTACCTATTCCCAGCCTTCATGTGTCTCCTTTAGCATATTCTCCTTCTCCTCTTAGTCCTATCCCATCCAATCTGCCTTCTCCTAGCCCTTCTTGTTCTTACGTTCCTTCTCCTGCTCCTCCTACTTCTCCTATCCTCAGGAAGTCCCTTAGAACTGTTGCCAAGCCTACCTACCTAAATGACTATGGTTGCAACTTTGCTCTACTTCCCGCTCCTCCCCATGATCGTTTCATGGTTTCTCCTAGTGATTCTCATATGCATGAACCCTAGTTCTACCAGCAGGTAGTATCAATACTGCTTGGCAGAAGGCTATGCTACAAGAATTTAGGGCTCTTAAAGCAAATCAGACCTGGGACATTATTCCTCTACCACCTAACAAGAAAGCCATTCCTAAGTGGGTCTATAAGATCAAACAAAGGGCTGATGGATTTGTTGAAAGGTATAAAGCAAGGCTGGTTATTAGGGGTGATGCCCAAAGGAAAGATATTGACTTCACTGAAACTTTTTCTCCTGTGGTCAAGTTGACCACTATTAAATATTTGTTGACCTTGGCTGTCAAGAGAGGTTGGACTGTTTTTCAGCTTGATGTGAACAATGCCTTCTTCTATGGTGACCTAAGTGAGAAGGTCTACACTTGATATCTTTTCTTTCTCCACCTCTTCACCATTGGTTTGTAGGCTCAAGAAGTTTCTCTATGGCCTCAGGCAGGCTTCTATACAGTGGTTTTCAAAACTGTCTGAAGCTTTGCTCTCTGGGCTAAATTTACAGCCTCAATGATTATTCTCTCTTCACCAAGTCATCTTATGGTTCTCTGATGGTCCTACCTATTTATGTAGATGACATAATCTTAGTTGGGGATGATGTCTCTGAGTTGAATCTTGGAAACCCTTTTTGAATTTCCAGTTCAAGATCAAAGATTTGGGTACAATTTATTATTTTTTGGGTTTGGAAGTTTCCCAACACCCTTAAGGTTATCTTATGATTCAACACAAGTATACCATTGATCTCCTTGCTGAGGTTAACTATGTTCTTTTCACACCTGTTCTGACTCCTTTGGACTCTTTATCCAAGTTGGTATTGGACATAGGATAGCCAATTATTGATCCCAGCACCTACAGAAGATTGGTAGGCAAGCACAACTTCTTGCAACATACCAGACCAGATATTTTCTTCTTTGTGTAATTCTTAAGTCAATTTATTTAGAAGCCTCAAGTTCCCCATATGCAGTATGCTTTACATATTCTGAGGTATCTTCTGAATGATCCAGCCCAGGGTATTCTTCTTTCCAACAGTTCTAATTTCTCCCTTCTTGGATATTCTGATTTTGACCGGACAGCTTGTGTTGTCTCTCGCAAATCTATTTCTGGCTTCTATATCACTCTTGGTAGCAGCCCTGTCTCATGGAAAAGCAAGAAGCAACCCACTATCTCCTTGTCTTCAGCTGAAGCTAAGTACAAGGCCTTGATGAAGACTGTTGCTGAAGTTTCTTAGTTGGTTCGCCTTCTGGGTGAGCTTGGCTTGCACATTTGCATCCCGATTCCTACTTACTGTGATGGTCAGGCTACCTTACATATAGCCAAGAACCCTGTCTTCCATGAATACACCAAACACATAGAAATTGATTGTCACTATGTGCGTGAATGTTTGAATTCTGGCCTTATTTCCTTGCATTTTGTTCCCAGTTCTGCACAGCTACCTAACATCATGACTAAAGCATTGCCTGGCCAACCTCACTATGATATTTTTTACAAGCTTGGTGTGTTCTCACCCTCCAGCTTGAGGGGGTGTTAACACTAATACTACAGATTAGGCCCAACAATAGAAGCCGAAGCTGCACAACCCACTAACACAGCCCCATTAGAACATCAACCTAATAATTTTGTAGCTCTCTATTTGTAGCTCTATTTTTTAGTTGTACATTATATATCATATACACGTGTATAATTATATATAGACTAAGGAGTAGAATAATATTACACAAAGTCAGTTGAATGTTCTAGAGACTGACCGACCTTCTCTCTCTTCTCTCTCTACTTCAGAAACCTTATGGTTTTCTTCAATCTCTTTTGTTCATCAATGGAATCTGGTGATGTTAACATTGACCATGTTATAGTTTAGAAATTCTAACGATAAGTTATTATCATGATCATATTTCCAAATTTACACTAGAGATAGAAAATGCATTTATCTGATTAAAAAACCTAAATAAAATATATAATTATATATTATTCACTTAAGTTAAGAAGTAACACTACCTTATTGACAGGTCCAATACAAATATAGTTGGTATTTTCATCCTCAAAATGAATATGTTCCATCACAATGCTGAGTGCCCTTTTTCTTAGCTTGGAGAATGGCCATTGCATGAGAAGTGGTTCTGCAAATTTGTGAAGACCTTCCCAAAGAATGTCTTGTACTAGAGGATGAGGGTAGTACAAATCTTCCTGAAAACACCATACATATATCACTTTGATTAATTAGCAAATATTCATGGTAACTTAATTTACTAGTTTCACCATGTTATTTCCTCGACTTAGAAAAAAATTTAAAACGGAAGAAATTAGAAAAAGGGATCTTTATACAAATAGCCGGTATAATTTAGTATATTTTTTTTAATCAGTATGCATATAATATATACAAGACATACAGTTACACACATCTTAATTTAACCGGTTAAGTGAGGGGCTATTTATGTTAATTCTTCTAAGAGATGAAAAAAGAGAGGAAAGAGAACGAAACAGACCTTAGCGCATTGGTTTCTGGCCAAGTCCCAATCAATGTGGTGATAGGGACATGTATAGAGCTCTCTTCTGAGTGATAAAATAGTGGAATTAATAGGACCTACATATCTTGTCCCATACAAGTATGACATTGCTAAATACACCATTCGACAGTGACACCACATTCGACCTATATAGCATTATAAAATAAAATGATAAATAAAAATTACTAATAATTACGTATTAAATTATTAGGAGAAGATGAATTAATAAAGGACCTGGATGTATAGGAAGAAAGTAGGGGAGAAGCCATAGTTCTGGTGGTAATGGATTATTGCCACTCCATTCGTATACCCCTAGTGCCTGTCAAGTACAACAAAGTCCCCAAAGAAAAATGGAGTATTTTGTTAAGTTCTCGATACATGAGGTGTTCAACGGAAAAAGTAAATATCAAGGGTAAATGTTTGAAGATCCAGTATTAAAACTAGAGCTTTTTTCACTTTTAGCGCGCACAAAAATTTATTTATATTTAGTAGCCGAAAAAGTATATAAAATTTATATAATTTTTGTATATAGCATACAAAACACACACACACACACAAATATATATATATATATATATATATATATATATATATATATATATATATATATTTTCGGTTATTATTTTAAAACCGGTTATACAATGTCATTTTTCCTTAAAAATACAATATCAAGGGTAAATATCAAGATAACTGTTTCAATATATATAACTTACAAATTAACAGATAAAATAAATATTTGATATGTTAATGTCGACCTTGGACAAGCATTCCTACTTAAGTTAGAAATATTCTTGCACATGCCGAAATTTCATATTTAGTAAATTAAAAGGAAGACACCAAATTAAAAAAAAAAAAAAGAAGAGGAAATAAACTGAAAATAAACCCCCTAACTTACAGAGAGCCAGAGTTTTCCCCAAGAAGGAATAAAGGTGAGACCACCATGTTCAAGAATCCATTTTCTTGCTTTCTCCATAGCTTCATCATTTATATCTTCTCCAAGTAGTCTTAAAGTCACATAGTTGAGAGCAGTGCAAAACATGGTGCTATGTCCTTCTATATGCAACCCCCACCCTCCATCTACGTTCTGCGTTTTAATCAGAGTCGGAGTTAGAATTTTAATATTATAGTTGGAACAGAAAAAGTTTCCCACAATATTATTATAAAAGCACCTGATGATTATATAAGTAACGAAGTATTTCCTTTTGATGCTCTTCTGATAACACTGCATTCACCACTCCCATTATGTATAAACATATAACCTGCAAATTTAATATTAATTAACACTTGACCAGTCCAGTTGTTACCCATATTCGTAATAAATAAAAGTTTATTTCTTATGAATTTAAAAATACCACTCTTAAAGACGTGCGGATTATAATAAGACAGGAACTTAAAACTCTGTTGGTTGTGTAGAAAATATAACATTTATCCTCAAAAATATTAGTTAATTTGATGTATGACCATTAAAATTTACCTATTATAAAAAGGCAAAAAATAATATTTTGTCACATTAAAGTAACTTGACTATACCTACTATAACACAAAGTCATGGAATAATTTTTTTTCCTATCAAAGTAATTGAACTTTACCCATTATAATAGTAAAGTTATAGGAGTACATTTTATCCACTATAATATTAAAATCATCTTGAGGAATTAATTTTGTCATTATAATGGATAAAGTTTAGTAATTTTATTGTTATACTAAGTAAAATTTTGTAGAACAAAAAATAGTATCGTGACTTTTACTATTATAATGGATAAAGTTTGATAGTTCTCGAATATCTGTCAAATCTTAAACTAATTAATTAGTACTATATACCATTAATATATATAATTATACTAAACGATTTTATTTTATCCTTGTTTGGGATTCATGGAATGAAAAAGGAAAAGAATATATAGAGTCATACCAAGCCAGGCAAAAGGAACAAAGGACCACCATAATCAGCAGGCCAATGTCCATCCTCAGCCTGAAGTGTTGAATAGAATCTTAATGCCCTTCTCAATGTTGTCTTCACTGCCTCTTCACTTATTTCTTCTTCACTCTCTATTTTCACTTTTCCCAACTTCATATCAACTTTCTTCTCTTTTTCAAACTTAAAATAAGTGCAAAGAAGAAAATATATTAGCAATATATCTTATGAAAATGCATGGATTTTTGACGAACTAAATTATATTGTTGATTACCTGAAGTCTCAATAGGAGATCAGAACTGTGTTTGACATGAAACCGATTCTCATAAAAATGTTGACGAATATTTTCAACATGACATCGTTCTTCAAGCGTACCACCATTTTTATCGAATTCCCAATATTGCCTACCAACGTGATTGTTCAAACTTGTAACCCACGGTTCGTTTCCCTCTGAGAGTTTAAGTTTCCACATTTTTTTCCTTTTATATTGCTTTTTGATTAATTTATTTCTGCACTTGTTAAATCACAAGATTTTTTCTTCCAATTAAGTACTTATAGAAGTTACATAGACTTTCTATTCTGTTCTTTATTTGATCAACTAGGAAGAATGTCAACGAAGATCTTTTTGCCCCTTTAGTTTCATAATTTTCTACTGCTTCCTGCAAAATTAAGGGGAATATAATTAAGTTTTAAAATTAAGAGAAATAGATAGCATCATTTTTTTTTGTCTGATTACAAGATTTGCCGCTTGACGTTTTCGTATCTTCACAATAAATTAACTAATAAATGATACTAGCATATTTTAAGCAGTTGAAGCTTTTGTCTATTGACTAGTATGTATATTCTAGCAAGCACGCCATGGTTCTCATTATTCTAGTTATTGAAGACATAATTAAGTTAAATAAAAATATATTTTTTTATTAACTTAACCTTGTAGATAAGATGGTCTTACAATTCAACATTATCATAGCATAAAAAGGTCAAGTGTTTGAGTTTCACCGCTACTTATTATAAAAAAAATTCGCGTGCTTGACCCATGAAAAAAATATCAGACTAGGGGACATGTTGAGACTTAATTAAATAAATAAAAATATATGTTCTTTCTAACACATTAACCTTTTCAGATGAGCTAATCATATACTTCTATAATAACATCCTTGAAGTGATTTAAGAATATTGTTATCAAATACTACGAGAAATAAAAAGAAAATAATGAGAGAGAGAGAGACTAACACGAGAGCTAGCTATGCATGAACTACGGAAGAAGTGAAGAAGGTAGTTTGAAGAAAGAGCTGTCTCCTAAATTTATACCCAATATTCTACATTTTTAATTCCAATAAATAAAGATTTAAAAAGGACACCAACGTCAAGAGCAAATTGTTAATATTTAAATAATAAGTTCGCCTCCATTTTATAATATGAGAAGCCTTAAGTATTAGACGTCCATATCAAATAGTACTACATTACTGCAAATTAATAAGGTTCATTTCACATAACCTTGTACTATGACTTCTTTATAAAATGAATAAGAAATGATTAGGTATGGAATTTCTGTGGCTATCCCTATATTATAGAGCTTAATATTGTTGGAATTATTCATAATGCAAAGTCAAAATTTTCTTTTTGAAATTCCATTTACAACCAATAGCGATGAGTTTTTTATTTGTCCTATCTATTTCCAAGTGGCCTCTTGCATGAAGCCTTAAAGCCAAGTGTTGAATGACTATGCAAATCTGCCATATGTCTTCATGCATGGAAGACAAGATACACTTGTCAATATTGGGGCCAAGTGGACTAATATAATGGGACAAGTGTCAAACGTCTCTCGACACTTGTCATACATGCAACCTCCTTAATTGCCTATAAATAGGTTATGGATTAGCCATCATAATCACTCAATTCTTAACCAAGAATTCATCTAGTTAATCATTACTTTCTTCCTAGTATTCTTTGTGAATTATCCAACACATAAAATACCTTCATCTAAACTTCCAGCCACGAGTGCACGTGTTTGGAGGTGCTGTGGAACCTTGGGGAGCGACCGATCTTAACGATTTGCATCCAGTCGGGCTGAAATCTCTTTCAAGGCAGTGGCTTGCCACAACACAGTATTTTTGATAAGTTGTAGTCTTTATTCCTTTTTGTTCTTAATCAACATTATCTACTCATTTTCCTTACAATTTGAAAGCGATTTCGCATATAATATTGACTAATGGCTACCACTTTGAACAAAACACTTCCTGATCTCTCAAAGCTTGAGCCTTAAGATGGAAATAATTATAAGTGTTGGTCCCAAAAACTTTTAATTTTCTTTGAACAATTAGAAGTTGATTATGTTTTGTTTAACGATCCTCCTGCTGATATTGTTGCTAACAGTTCTAATGCTGCTAATACTGTTGTTGTTGATGCTGCTGCTAAGAATAAATTTGAAAAGGATAATAAAACAGTGAGGGGGCATCTGCTTAACCATATGACTAACTCTCTATTTGATTTGTTTATAAATTATAAATCTGCTAAAGTCATATGGGACAGTTTGGAGAAGAAATATGGTGCTGATGATGCAGGAAAAAAGAAGTATGTCGTTGGAAAGTGGTTCAAGTTTCAGATGGTTGATGATAAGCCAATCATGGAACATGTTCACGAGTATGAGAACTTAACTGGTGATGTTTTGAACGAGGGTATGGAGATGTGTGAGATTCTTCGGCCTAATGTTTTGCTTGAAAAATTCCACCTTCCTGGAGTGATTACAGGAATCAACTAAAACACAAGAAGAAAAACTTAACTCTTCAAGAACTAATCAGGAACATGAGTACTAAGGAAGCAAACCGTCTCAAAGATGAGGAGTCTGAACGGCTTAAGGATAAGATGAAATCTCTCTCTCTCTCTTAATTCTTCTAAAGCTAACCTTGTGGAATCCTCTAGTACTTTTGTGAAAGACAGGTTTAAAGAAAAACAGAAGAAAGGCCAGAAGAAAGGACATGTGAAGAAGCAGAATTACTTCAATAAGCCGGAGGACCATATTCAAAAGTCAAAAGGACCTTGCTATGTCTGCTGCAAAATTGGTCACAAGGTTTTTCAGTGCAACCAGAGACAAGGACAAAGCTCAAAGAATGGAGGAAAGTTCCAGTCCAAGCCAACCTGACTGAAGGTGGTGATATCATTGTTGCTATGGTTGTTGAGGCAAACATGGTGGCTAACAAGACTGACTGGATACTGGACACAGGCGCTTCAAGGCATCTTTGCGCCAACAAAGAGCTGTTTCACAACTTTGAGGAATCTACTGATGGCGAGGGTGTCTACATGGGTAACTCCACTACAGCTGGAGTTATGGGTAAAGGAAAAACTCTTCTTAAATTAACTTCTGAAAAAACTTTAGCTTTGAACAATGTTCTGTATGTACCCTCCCTTCGTAGAAACTTAGTTTCTGGTGCGCTTCTCAACAAGGTAGGTCTTAAACTTGTTTTTGAATCTGATAAAGTTGTTATTTCTCGTGGGGGAGACTTTGTTGGGAAGGGATATGTGATGACCCGACCAATCGTCTCATGAGTTACCGCTGCGGTTCTCCCATTTATTCTTCTTATTGCCTTGTCTAATGGTTCTATATGTGATCGGGTTGATTGGTTCGAGTTCGAAAAATATTTGGTAAGGTTTGAGACACTTAGTCTCTTTTGAGAAGCTTAAGTTGGAAAAAGTCAATCGGATGTTGACTTATGTGTTAGAGGGTTCAAATGTGAGTTTCGATTGTTCGGTTAGCTTCGGGAGGTTATTTGGGACTTAGGAGCATGATCAGAATGAGTTTTGGAGGTTCGGAGTAGATTTAGGCTTGAATTGGCGAAATTGGATATTTTGGCATTTTCGGCTGGTAGGTGAGATTTTGATATAGGGGTCGGAATAAAATTCTGAGAGTTTCAGTAGTTCCGTTGTGTCATTTGGGATGTGTTTGCAAAATTTCAGGTCATTCGAACATGGTTTGGTTGGGTTTTTGATCAAAAGTGGAATTTAGAAGTTTTTGGAATTCTTAGGCTTGAATCCGATGTAATTTTGGTGTTTTGATATTGTTTTGAGCATTCCGAAGGTTGGAACAAGTTTGAATGAGGTTATGGGATATGTTGGAATGTTCTATTGGGGTTTCGAAGGCCTCGAAGGAGTTCGGAGGGTTGAACGGACCATTTTAAGTTAAAGAAAAGTTGCAGATTTTGGTTTCAGCTGTTGCAGGTATTTTGTTCTTCGCATTCGCGAGTGGACCCTCGTGTTCGCGAAGGGTCAGGAAGGGAGGCATCATGATTGGCCATCGCATTCTCTAGGGGGAGTCTCGCGTTCGCGAAGGGCCAGAATGGTAAGCATCGCGTTCGCGAGAGGCCCTACCGCGTTCGCGAAGGTTGATGAAACTGAGGCATCACATTCACGATGGTGCGATCGCGTTCGCGAAGGAGAGTTTTGGTCAATGGAACTTTTGTGCTTCACGAACACGAGTCTTTGACCGCATTCGTGAAGAAGGATTTCAGGCCTGGGCAGAAGGTTTAAATAATCATCTTGTCCGCGAATTTGGGGTTTATTTCTTCCATTGTTGGTCGTTTTTGGAGCTTTTTGAAGGAGATTGAAGAGGGATTCAAGGGGAATCACTTGGAGGTAAGAATTTTGGACAAAAACTCGATTCTAATGTGAAATGTACCTAATTAATCATGGAATTTAGGCCTAAAATTGAAGAATTAGGGCTTGAGATTAAGAGACTTTAAAATGAGAGTTTGAAGGGTCATTTGGACTCTAATTTTAGTATTCTTGGTATGTATGGACTCGTGGGAGGATAAGGATTTCGTTTATGTGATTTTTATCGAGTTTCGAGACGTAGGCCCGGGGGTCAGGTTTGGCCAATGTCGAGATTTTTGGTATAATTTGATTATTTTCGCTTGGGCTTCGTTCCCTTAGTATATTTTGACGTCGTGATTCTGATTTTGGATAGATTTGACGCGAGTGGAGGCCGATTCGAGGGGAAAAGGCATCGCGAAGTAGTATTTTCATCGGTTTGAGGTAAGTAACTATTATAAATCTGGAATTGAGGGTACAAAACTCCGGCATTTGACTTGTTTTGATGAATGCGGTGATGCACATGCTAGATGATGAGCGTGTGGGCGTGCACCAATAGGGATTGTGACTTGATCCGTCCCGTAGCGACTATTAAGCCGCGTATTTGATTTGGAACCTTATGATATTTCGTACTTTAGTCATTTATCCTGTATTATGGGTTGTATGCCATGTTTGGGCCTTGAACCGACCTGTTAAGACCCTTAAGGGCATTTTTACTGTTTTCCTCACTCTATTTGTTTGAAGGCATATCCTTAGTCATGTTTTACCTGTTTATTGTTTAAAACTGGTTTTATCACTCTGCTTCTAAATGTGAGGACTGTTTGTACTGAGTTCCATAATTTCTACTATTGTGCCCGAGAGGCTGTGAGGTTAATGACTAAGAGAGGTTGAGAACCTAATAGTGAGGATATTTATATATGTATGAGTTATGGATCGGGCTGCACACTGCAGTGATACTTATATGGATCGAGTTGCACGCCGCAGTGATATATATATATATATATATATTGGATCGGGCTACGCACCGCAGTGATATGACGTTTGTTCTGTAGGATCCCCTCTGGAGTCTGTACACCCCCAATGAGCGTAGTCGACTATAAACTATGGATCGGGCAGCACGCCACAACGGTTACTATGATTTCTATTACTATGAGATATTAATGAGTCTGAGTGCTGAGAGTGAGTACTGAGTGACGAGAGTTGAGTCACGAATGACTGAGAGGCAGCCCGAGAGGCCATATTCTGAGTGATACCTTGCCCGAAGGGCCCAGTTATGACATTTCATTGATTTCACTCTTCTTTTAAAAATAAGCCTCTGTTGAGAAATTGCTAAGTATATGATTTCAAATATTTAAACTGAAACTGATGATTTTATGATGGAACTGGTTTTGAACTGTGGAATTTGATCTGTTATCCTGTTGTTTATTTATTTATATGATTTTTAACTGCTTGTCACTGCTTTCAGACTTTATTTACTTTAGTTACTTACTGAGTTGGCGTACTCACGTTACTCCCTGCACCTTGTGTGCAGATCTAGGTGCCCAAGCGGCAGAGTGAGGGTCCTTAGCTTATCCAGAGCTTGTCGGAGATTGCAAGGTAGCTGCTTGGCATCCGCAACCCTACTTCCTCCTTCCTATCTGTTCTTTTTCCGCATTTTTAAACTATTGATATATTAGACCGTCGGTTATGTATTTAGAGGCTCTAGACTTGTGACACCAGATATTTGGGGCTGTGTAGTTTTATGTTTTATTGACTTTCGTATATATTTTGTTGTTTTAAACACTTATTATAAAAATTTTGGTATTTAAACCCGTGTTAGAAAATGGCTTATTAACAAAAATGGGTTGTGATTAAATGGTTGGGTTGGCTTGCCTAGTGATGTGATAGGCTCCATCACGACTAGTAATTGGGGTTGTGACAAGTTACCTTAGTGGGGGTTTATTTGTACTGAATATCGCTCAAAAGATTGTTGATGATGCTAGTACTTTCAATCCTGCTTATATTGCTGAGCCTATTGATTTGTGGCATGGTAGACTAGGTTATGTTAATATTGCTTCTATTAAAAGACTTAGAAAAATGGAATGAATTCCTGCAGTTAATGTTGATTATTTTTCTAAGTGTCCTGTTTGTGTACGAGCAAAACATACCAAAAAGCCTTTTAAGAATGTAACTAGTAAAAAAATAGAATTGCTTGAACTAGTACATTCAGACTTGGCAGATTTCAAGAATATTGTTAGTAAGGGTGGAAAGAAATACTACATCGCCTTTGTAGATGACTTTTCTAGATACACTAAGGTATATCTTCTTAAGTCAAAAGATGACGTTGAAAGCATGTTTTTAAAATACAAGGCAGAAGTAGAGAATCAATTAGGCAGAAAAACCAAGAGGCTTAGGTCTGACAGGGGTGGTGAATATAGTACTAATACTCTAGAAGACTTTTGTGAGAAAAATGGTATTATACATGAGATTAGTGCTCCCTATACTCCCCAACAAAATGGTGTAGCCGAACGGAAAAATAGAACCCTTAAGGAAATGATGAATTTCATGCTTTTGAGTTCGGGTTTATCTGATAATATGTGGGGGGGGGGAGCTGTTTTATCTGCATGCTATGTTCTTAATAAAGTCCCTCATAAGAAGTTAGATAAAACTCCATATGAGTTATGGAAATGGTTTGCCCCTAACATAAAATTTTTGAAAGTGTGGGGGTGTTTGGCTAAGGTTGGTGCACCTGATTTTAAACAAGTAACTGTTGGACCCAAAACTTTTGATGCTATTTTCATTGGTTATGCTCAAAATAGCGCTGCATATAGATTTATGTCTTTGAATGATAATTTTATTTGTGAATCCAGAGATGCAGAATTTTTCGAGCATGTTTTTCCATTGAAAAATAATGTGCCTTGTGATGTGCCAAATAATACTTCTACATCTATGTCTATTAACTCTCATATTGTACCTTCTTTTAGTGTTACTACTAATGAGCATGAAAATAAACTTAGAAGAAGTAAGAGGCGTAGAATTGAAGCTAGCTTTGGTCCTGACTTTATTACCACTCTCTTGACTGAAAATATTGATCTTGATATTTTGAGTGATGAATTAGTGTCAATCTATTTAATAGAAGAAAACCCTAAGACATACAATGAAGCAATGAGGTCAATAGATGCTAAGTTTTGGAAAGAGGCAATTAAAAGTGAATTAGACTCTATAGTTTCTAATCACACTTGGGACTTGTCTGATTTGCCTAAAGGTTGTAAACTCATAAGTAGCAAGTGGATATTTAAGAAGGAATTGAGACCTGACGGTACAATTGAGAAATATAAGGTTAGACTTGTTATTACGGGTTTTAATCAAAAGAAAGACATTAATTACTTTGACACTTATTCTCCTGTGACTAAGATAGCGACTATTAGAACTCTTGTTGCTGTAGTCGCTATTCATAATTTAGTAATACATCAAATGGATGTTAAAACGGCTTTCCTAAATGGTGATTTAGTGGAAGAGATCTATATGTCTCAACCTGAGGGATTTATGATCCAAGGACAGGAGAATAAACTATGCAAATTGAGAAAGGCTTTGTATGGTCTAAAGCAGACACCTAAGCAATGGTACAAAAAGTTTAATAGCACATTAGTGGATAATAGTTTTATTGTTAATGTATCTGATACTTGTGTTTATTCCAATATGATAGGATCAGATTGTGTTATTATATGTTTGTATGTGGATTACATGTTAATCTTTGGCCCTAATGTGAATGTCGTTAATGAGACTAAGAATTTTTAATCTACTAAATTTGAAATAAAAGATCTTGGAGAAGCAGATGTGATTTTAGGGGTTAAAATCAAAAGGACTTCTAATGGGTTTTTATTGTCTCAGTCTCATTATATTGAGAAAATATTGAAAAGGTTTAATTATTTTGATGTAGCACCTGTGAGAACTCTTTATGATCCTAGCATACACTTGAAAAGGAATAAGGACTCTAGTATTTCTCAAACTGAGTATGCTAAGATAATTGGTAGTGTAATGTTTCTCATGAATTATATACGACCTGATATTGCTTATGATGTTAGTAGATTGAGTAGATATACTCACAACCCTAGTAGTGAATACTGGAATGCTCTTTATCGTTTTCTAAGGTATTTGAGAGGTACTATGGATTGGTGTTTGCATTTAATAAATTTCCTGCTGTTTTAGAAGAATTTTGTGATGCAAACTGGGTTACTGACAATAATGAAGTTAGATCCACCAGTGGCTACGTGTTTACTTTGGGTGCAGGTGCTATTTCATGGAAGGCTTCAAAACAGACTTGTATAGCACGATCTACTATGGAGTCTGAATTCATTGCTCTTGAGTTGGCAGGGCAAGAAGCCGAGTGGTTGAGAAACTTATTGGCAAACGTGCCTTTGTGGGGAAGACAAGCTTCACCAGTTTCTCTACATTGTAACTCACAGGCGGCAATTGGAATTGCTAAAAATAGTGTGTACAATGGAAAAATAAGATATATCCATATTAGATATGGTGCAGTAAAATAGTTGTTGAAACCTTTAACCAAGGGTTTGGCAAGGAGAGTTATCCTTGAAACGTCGAGGGGGATGGGGCTAAAGCCCATGGATTGAGCAAGTATGGTGGATACCCGTTTGTGGTCAAACGAAGCCATATGAGATCTCAATATGCACTATATTTCCTATCCCTTTGGCGTGGGGTAGTGCTTTATAAGGTTGAGCTTATTTTGCTCTTAATGATTCCATAGCCTTAAGGTAGTCTTTGTGTAGATAGACTTTATGGAATCACCTACGTGAGTATAAAGGTGCGGCCGCCTTTTATGAAAGACTTGGGGTGTCTTTCTAGAGCACTCATGAGACCCAAGGTATGTACATGACCATAAAAGCACTTTGTTAGTATCACAGAGTTTGCATAAAATTAAGGATATAGTATGTATTGTGGAGGTCTCAATTAATGTTCATTCAGTTCAAGAGTACTTCACTTTGTGGATGTTAGTTGTTGCCTCATTTCACTACGTGTCAATTCAAATCGAAAGATATTGACACTTAAATACATGTTCTTTCCTTTGCCCAGAATTGTTCTATTTTTATCTTTGCATTAGTGGGGGATTGTTGGAATTATTCATAATGCAAAGTCAAAAATTTCTTTTTGAAATTTCATTTACAACTAATAGCCATGAGTTTTTTTATTTATGTCCTATCTATTTCCAAGTGGACTCTTGCATGAAGCCTTAAAACCAAGTGTTGAATGGCTTTGACAAATGGCTATGCAAATCTACCATATGTCTTCATGCATGGAAGACAAGATACACTTGTCAATATTGGAGCCAAGTGGACTAATATAATGGGACATGTGTAAAAAGTCTCTCGACACTTGTCATACATGCAACCTCCTTAATTGCCTATAAATAGATTATGGATTAGCCATCATAATCACTCAATTCTTAACCAAGAATTCATCTAGCTAATCGTTACTTTCTTCCTAGTATTCTTTGTGAATTATCCAACACATAAAATACCTTCATCTAAACTTCCAGCCACGAGTGCACGTGTTTGGAGGTGATGTGGAACCTTGGGGAGCGACCGATCTTAACGATTTGCATCCAGTCGGGCTGAAATCTCTTTCAAGGCAGTGGCATGCCACGACACAGTATTTTTGATAAGTTGTAGTCTTTATTCCTTTTTGTTCTTAATCAATATTATCTACTCATTTTCCTTACAAATATATCTTGTGAATTTCTTTCTTAATTTACTTATTTTTCTAATTCAAAATATATATTGGAAATGTTAAGATTATATCTTCTGAATAAACGAGTTTGTGACTGATCCTTAATTATGACAATACGCCAACCACATGCACATTCTCTTAGAAGTTTATGTGCAAAAGTACTATATGGAATCAAATCATGTCCAAGTGCCTTACTTTTAAATTTGGTAGAATATATGACTTACAAATAGATTTTTGTCTCTTTTACAGCATAAGTAATTCACTTTTTGTGTGTGTACGCTTCAAGCATGCACCTAGAGTTTTTAGAATTCACTAATCCAATTAATTCACGAGGCTCGAATTTTAACTATAATTTGACCACTCAAACAATATTGCACAAGTATGGACACAATAAAACTTATTTAATGTCTTAGAAAATTTCTTGAAAATAATGACTTCTATACTTGAGAAGAGGATGATAGAAATGACTCAGACATATACTTAGTAAAAGTTTGGCAAGCCGTGGTATCTATATGTTCGTCGCATTGGATGACATTTGTACGAAACGCTCTGCTCTAAAATAAATTATCTAGCGCTTGACAAAGCATGCCGCAAATCTGATCTAATCACTGGATCAGGATGTTCCTGCCACACATCTAGGAGACGGAGAGAATTCAGGAAGTTCAGATGGCCAAGAATTCCAGACGGGAAATCAAGGAGACGCACAAAATATTTCAGACATAGAAGGCCAGGAAATTTTCACAAGAAAAATAGATGTTTTATTTGCCACAAGATTGGACATTTCGCTAAAAACTGTCCCCAATCGAGAAGATCTGTCAAACTCCTTGAAGAGATTGAAGATTACACTGGCATACATCTCGGAAAAGAGGAGGACCTTGAATCCATATTCTCTGTGGATGATGAACCTATTGAAGAAACTTTATTCTCTCTTGATGTCTATGAAGATCAAGGCAATGAGGAGATCAATGCTCTCGTAGTAGTTCCTCAAGTAGAACT
Organism: Nicotiana tabacum; assembly: GCF_000715075.1. Taxonomy (NCBI): domain Eukaryota; kingdom Viridiplantae; phylum Streptophyta; class Magnoliopsida; order Solanales; family Solanaceae; genus Nicotiana; species Nicotiana tabacum. The sequence continues at coordinate 137,999,387 of NC_134090.1, forward strand.
CAAGGTATATTCATCCAAATGGGATAAACCAACTCGAGTTATTGCTTTCATCGACACCGGAGCTGCTTCCTCACTCATAAATCTTGTTGTTCTCCCTGAAGATCAATGGGTGCCGCACTTTAAGGATTTTAACACTGCATCAAATGGAATCCGGACTACCACCATCATCACAAAGCATCTGGTCATAATTGAGTTCTTTCCATGATTGAAGTACAGAACCAAGCTGATCGGGTCAGATGTACCAGGAAAAGATCTTATTGTTGGATTCGACATTTACAGACAACTTAAAGATCAACTCCAGATCAAGGCTAACGGGATAGCTTTTAAAAGGCAGTTCAAACCTTACTCTGAGATTCCAAGGCTATTTCGAATCACCAATGGCGAACAAATCAAAGAGATTGAACAAAATCTCATTGAACATTCATGTGCTGAATCCCACAAGGATTTCATGAAGAAAGGGAAAAGCCTGTTATGGAAAAACAAAGAGCTTTTTATCAAGCTCCCTTTCAAGAAAAATGAAAACATCAATCCAACAAAAGCCATTCATTCAGGCATGAATCCAGATCATCTTCAGCTTGCAAAGAAAGAATGCGAAGAACTTTTGGAATTTGATCTAATAGAGCCGTCGGATTCACAATGGGCATGCGAAGCATTTTATGTCAACAAAAGAGCTGAGCAGAAAAGAGGAAAACTCAGGTTAGGTATTAACTACCATCCACTCAACCACTTCCTCAAAGATGATAAATTCCCCATCCCAAATAAACTCACTCTTTTCTCCCACTTAGCCAAGGCCAAATATTTTTCCAAGTTTGATCTAAAATCTGGATTTTGGCAATTGGGAATCCACCCTGAAGAAAGACCCAAAACGGGAATTTTGCATTCCCGATCATCACTTCCAATGGAAAGTCATGCCCTTCGGATTAAAAACTGCACCCTTTTTATTTCAAAAAGCCATGACAAAAATCTTCCAACCCATCCTCCATACCTACTTAGTTTACATTGATGACATCTTGTTATTTAGTGATACATTGGAAGAACATGTCAACTTGCTTCGTCAATTTGAGGCATTGGTTACACAGTACGGGATTATGCTATCTGCAAAAAAGATGGTTCTTGCTCAAAAGGAGATCGATTTTCTCGGAATGTATTTTATCCAAGGTGAATACAGTCCAGGACCACATATATGTCAGGAATTACTCAAATTTCCAGATACCAACCTTACAACAAAGTAGATCCAACAGTTCTTGGGTGTAATAAATTATGTAAGAGATTTTACCCCAAATATCTCTACATACATTTCACCGCTCATAGAAATGCTCAAGAAAAATGTTCCATCATGGGGAGAGAAACAGGATAAGCAGTCAAAAAAATAAAGGAGATATCTAAAAATGTCAAGTCCCTCTACATCCCTTCAGATGGAAAGAAGATACTGCAAACTGATGCCAGTAATGAATATTGGAGTGTTGTTCTATTTGAAGAAAAAGATGGCCAGAGGAAAATATGTGGATACGCCAGTGAAAAGTTCAAAGATGCCGAGCAACATTATCACTCCACTTTCAAGGAAATTCTTGCAGTAAAGAATGGAATCAAGAAATTCAATTTCTTCCTTATTCATACATAATTTCTAATAGAGATGGATATGAAGGCCTTCCCAAAGATGATTCAGATAAATGCAAAAATTATTCCCAATCCTCAGCTTCTCAGATGGGCTCAATGGTTCTCTCCATACAAATTTCAAGTCAAGCACCTGAAAGGAAAGGATAATATTCTCGCGGATTTTCTATCTCGACCAGAAGATTTCTCAAAAAGATTTTCCCCAGCAAAACTAAAGTCAAAGCAAAAGCTAATTAGTCACATCTTCATGCTTTCAAATATACCAGGAACAAGTTCATTAAAGCCAACAGATCATCCACCGGAGTTGTTCAACCTCATGGATCCCTTTGATCCGTCAATTATTATGGAAAGAAGAACTTATTATGAGCTCCAAGTTTTCCGGCAACATGGAGGATCCATTCTTAAGCCATATGGGGTCAATCCAGAATATTCGTTCTGCCATATATTCATAGCTCAATCCAAGGATTTTCCACAAGAACTATTATGGTTTTTCTGGTACCTATGCTATCAGTATTATATTTTCATAGAATTCAAATGCAACGTCTTCAAGGATTTTGATAACATTGCACCATCTCTTAAAGTATTTTTTCTATGATTCAAACCTAGAAGATATTGGATAAAATGTTTCAACGATTCCTAACAGCAAAGGTATTCATGTTCCATAGGCCAGTGAAGATATTAATGGAAAAGTCCAGGCCCAACCAGAGGCATCATTCTGGTGGAAATTTTCCGTGTCTATTTTATCAATGGAGGAAGAATATAGCGAGGCACAAAGAATCCTTTTCCAGCAAAATAGGTGCATCCCGAGAGAGATATGGCCAAAAGATTGGGCAAGTTGGAATTATACTAACACTCATCCTCATTGGGAAAGAGTCCGAGAAGTAGCAAAATAGTATCAAACCCCATACAAAGTCATCCGAGAAAAGATCACTCACGACATTTCCAAATCAAATTTGCGGATTACATCTCTCAATCCAAAGGAGAAAGAACACAGTGGAGAAGGACCGTCAAGTTCCAGGCATTACTACACAAGTTCTTTGAAAAGATGCCTAGAAGACAACCCTAGAATCAATGAAGGATAACTATCTAAATCCTTACTAATCCCACCATAATCCTACACTACCCACCAAAAAACCCTCAAAAATCATCTACCCATGCAAAGACAAATTTCCACATCTTTCCATACTATCCGGGCCCCACTTCCACTTGTTTTCACATGCTTCCACATGCTTCGTCACATGCAACACCCTACTTTCACATGTAGTCACATGCTCCCTCATACTTTCACATGCTACACCATGTATATTTCACCCCTTTCACATATTTTCAGGAGCTTTTTAGTTGTTTTTCCTAAAGTCCTTTACATGCCAAGAAGGAACCACATGTAGATAAGTTTGCCATGTAAGATAGGTTTATTTTATTATGTAAGTTTGTCTTGTAATAACCTCCTAGTCCTATATAAAGGAGGCCTTGTAGTAGTTGGAAGATCATCTTGTAACCTTTGTAAATCTTTTGTGATATATTACAAATGAGTGCTTTCTAAATTTCCCTCTTGTTCTTTCTTTCGAATGGATGGAAAGGCCAATCCATGTATGAAAATAGAGTAAGAATACTCTTTGAAAGTTCGCTTATTGTAGTACGAAAGTTTTCTGAGTTATAAACAGCTAACGTTGGTTATAGTACAAAAGTTTTCTGAGTTGTGTAGCTTGGCAAAACATCCCTTATGGGTTGTTGAAGCCAACCCCTTTGTAGGAAAACTTTTGCGACTATAAACAAATTAACTGTTTGTGTAGCTTGGCAAGCCGTCCCTTATGGGTTGTTGAAGCTAGACCCTATGTAGAGAAACTTTCGTATCTATAATTTAGTTTGCTTTCTTGGAGTCTCTTGCTCTCTTCTTTGAGACCATCTTTTTGCTATTATTTGAGTTAATTAGTGAAAAATAGGACGTGTCGAGATCGAGTCAAGAGGAGGTAGGTGGCTGCCTAGATAATTTTGTTTTTTTTGTTTTTCAAAAATTAGTTTCTTGTGTTTATCATTGTTAACTTTTCTTCAACTAATTTTTTCACACTTTTTGAAGAAATTTCGATAAAGTATAACATTGATCACGCCCAACTACGCCTTATAAAAAAGACTAACTGATCGTTGCAAATATAATCCGGTTTACAAGTCCGGAGTCGAATCCCACAGAGAACTAAGGCTTAGCTACACCTGTTCACTATCACCAAGAAGACAAGCTTGAACAATTCCTAACTTATAGATATTAAGATTCTTGTGTTTAACTAATTAACTAACAAATTAAAATAGTAAACTAATAACTAAAGATACTAAGGGTTAGAGACAAGCGTAAGGAGGTCTAGAGTTATGATTTCCCCTATTGTCGGAATCCTTCCCGCTACGTTTTCTATAAATTCGCCTAAGTATTCTCTACCGATCATGAGCACTCTGACTGTCGTAACTCTCTCCCGAGTAATTACCACAATTTACTAGGTATATTCTCCCGAATTATGCTAGCTGGCATTAAGTATGGCTCACTCGGATCACACCCAAAGTTTCGTTATCCCTAATCCCACCTTTAAACCCTCCGTATTGATCCCTCATATACGTTAGGAGTGATGTTGTTCAACAACTACCTAAATATGCACTCCCGAGTAATACACACTAAATAGGCACAGTCGATTGAGAGCTCTTCAACCAACCACAATATAAACGTAGTTGAACAAATAGAGAAAAAGCTACAACAAATCTATATTAATGTAACATAAAAATCATCCTGCAATAGGTTCCATCAAAACCCTAGATAACAAATTAGCTATTCATAATAGTATGCATAACTACAATACTAGAATTCATAACCAATAATGAAAATAGTAAGAAGGAAGTCAAAAACTCGTCTCCGCCTTGCTCCTAGTGTGTTCTTGACTCCTTAGGTCGAATCCTTGGTCTCCTTAGCCTCCTTAGGTCTAAATTATGTCAAAAGTGTGTCAAAAGCATGTCCCCCTCCTCAAAATAGCATTTTTACATGTATTTATACCAAGTAGGGTCAGGCCCAGACGAAAATAACTTCTCCCGCGCGAAATAGGACACTCACTCTGTAAAATTTGCACTATCGCACCGCATGGGGCGACGTGCCATACGGGGCGGCAATGAAAAAGCTCAGATTGCTGATTCTGACAGGCTGCAGAAAATTTACACAGGCGTGGCGCATCACGCGTCGCGGTAGTGGAAATTTGAGAAAATGCAAAACATGAAAGTTGTATCCCTTTCAAATAGCTTTCGAACGATATATTGTGGAGCCCAAACGGAGTTTTGAGTGAAAATGTATGTGCATTTTACTAGACAATGCACCGTATGCCCACTCGATTCTTCATTTCATTCTTAACTATCATTCGTCGATCCTCGAACAAGATCCTGACTTGATTCCTTGGGCTTTTACTCAGACTTCAAAACACCAAATCACTTGAATTCATTCCATGACATCTACATAGCTCGGAATCACTCCTTCAAAGCATAAAACACATAATTAGTGCAAAACACTAGCGATTAAAACTCAAACTCAATTAAAGTGCAGTAAATTAGAGTGTAATAAGCAACTAAAATACGCAATTATAGTCTATCATCATATAACAAATACTATTAACATACATACTATTGTTTCTTAGGGGCAGGGGCGGCCCTTCCATAAAGCAAGTAAGCAACCGCTTTAGGCCCCATATTTTTTGGGGCCCCATTTTTTGTTACACCTAATAAACTATGTATAACTTTTAAAAAAAGTTATGTAAAGTGAAAAAGTTTGATTTCTTTCTTTAACAAATATAGATAAGAAGGATTTGCAACTGCTATGATTTCTACCAAGCAAATTTCACTTGAAATGAATATCGAGCCCGAATTTCGTAAGAAACGTATGACATATAGGAAGTAACAATTTGATGCGAATGTTGATAATGAAATCTCAAAATCTTTCGAAGAGTACTTTAGAGTTGATTACTTTTATACATAATAGACAAGGCTATTTTTTTCACTTCAAAATATTTTTGGTTTTCTATTTAGCGGTAGAAACTAAAATCACTAGATATTAAAAATATGAAAAAATATTGCCTTAATCTTGAATGTTCCTTAAAGCATAATAATCAATTCGTATTTAATGGTTTAGATTTATTTTCAGAGAAAAGTATTAATGAAAATAGTACAATTAGAAGATAGCAGTTTAATTTATACACTTAACAAAATAAAAAGATTTAATTCTTTTTCAAATGTCTAAATTGCTTATGGAATAATGTTAATAATTTGTGTTATCGTTGCTACAGCTGAAAGAAGTTTTAAAAATTAAAATTGATAAAATTTTACCTAAAGTCAATAATGTCACAAGATAGGTTAAATGGATTAGCTATACTGTCAATTGATAATTACTTATTAGGAGTTATTGATTATAAAAAAAATTATTAACAACTTTGGATCTAAGAAAAGCTAAAAAAAATAGACTTCAAATAAATAATAAATAAATTAAAAAATTAAGGCCTCTCGTAACAAAATTCGTTGGGCCGCCCCTGCTCAGGGGTGGATGTGAGCACGTGATTTTTGTTTACGCGACAATCACTCCAAAAGAAATCAAAATAATAACAAATGGTCTCGCCGTACAGTTTTTGGAATTTACGTGACATTTTTTGGTAGTTATTTGTGGTTCTGTCCATTCTTATTTAGTCTTATCAAACAAAAAATACAAAATATATATGTCGTGTGTAATTAAACCATAATTCGGTTATTAAAAGGAAAATCACAAAAAATTTGCATCTTTTATTTTATTTGTCGCCATGGTGTGATTTTACCTATTTTAATATTTTAATATGTGTGTGATAATTGTGTTAAGTGCTAATTAATGGGTGTTTAATTTTATTTTTAATTAGGTTTTGTGTTTTAAAATTAGAAAATAAAAGAAAAGAGTGCAAATTGGTTTAAAATCGGATTGGGCCTGTTTTCTTTTTAAAATTTGAGGCCCAAAAGCAGCCCAAGGCAGCCGGTCCAAGCAGCCCATCTCCCAGGCAACCAAAACGACGTAGTTTGACACCAAAACTACGTCGTTTCAAGGACAATCCATCTCAGCCGTTCAAACCAGGTCGATCTGACGGCCCTCGTCCCATCTCCCTTACCCATTACTTAACCCGACCCAATGAAACCCGGTTCGATCCGTTCCAACATAAGACCAAACGACCCCGTTTCATATAGTTAAAGTAATCCAAACCGTTGATCTCATCAGATCCAACGGCTTGGATCCACTCACCTACCCCGTATATAAGCCCATCCCTCTTACCCCACGCCCCCAAGCCAGACCCCCCCTGCCCTTAGGTCGTCTTCACCAGACCCAAACCCTACGGAACCCTAGCACCGCCCCCTTTCCCCTCACCATAAACCCGGCGGCAAGGATGTCGGCGACCACCACCTTAACACCCTAGGACCACCTCGACCCCCTGAACACAGATCCACTAACCGTGGGTCTCGAATCCTCCCCCACCATCTCGAATCTTCATTTGAAGATTCGAGCCGGACCTCGACCTACACCAAACCACCCCAAATCCATGCCAGGCACTCCCCTGACCTCCCTCATGACCAAACCAGGTTTGGTTTGGTCCGAATCCAATCAAGACAACCTGAATCCCAAATCTGCCCTTAGGAACCCTAGAAGTCCTGAGTCCGATTTGTGTCCGTTTGAACCAGAAGATTAGGGTCTAATGGACTTAATCGAAGTGTTCTCAGTTGAGAACACTTCGATTAAAGTCCGTTCAACCCCAAGAAAGGTCGATTCAAATCCGAGCTAGGGTTTTCTGATTTTTCAAGACTTTAAGGTATTTTGTTTTCCTTTTCTTTGTCAGTTCATTTTGTTTGTTATAGTTAAATGTCTGTTCATATGTCCAAATGTTTAGTTGATTTATTTTTGAATTTTTGTCGACTGTTCTGTCCACCTTGCCCGGACCTCTATATTTGGTCAAGTCCTTCTTCATTTACTAATAGTGTATATGTGTATAAACTATGCAATCGACTGAAATTGAATTTGGTCGATTAATTAGTTTCCAAGGCAACTTTTGTTTGGTCAGTACAATTTGAATCACATGATCAATACTGTTGGATTTTGGTCATTGGTTTCGATTGTATGTGTTGTGATTCGCGTAGTCGATTCGATATATGTCGTTAATTAGTCTCATCCTTGAATGGTAATAATTTGACTCATGTTATTCATTTTCTGCTGAAGCTTTATTTGAATCCAATTAAAGAATTGAGTATAGCTGCTTGTTAGTGTGTCTATTTGAATCAGAAATCACCTAAGGATTGATTAGCTGTTGGTGTTAGCAAGAATTACAGATTGTAGTTCAATTTAATAGCATGAGTGCTCACTTTTGACTCTGGGCAGCATGTGTTTGGTTAGAAATTAGAGATTGGAATAATTAGAAAGCATGTGCTGTCAGATTACATTCTTGTTGCCCATGCTTGGTTTAATTTAATAAAATGATAAAGCACTTTAATAATGAAAAGAGTTTGTTTGTCAGGGGAATCTCATGGGAGGGGTTTTATTTTTAAATGGTTGAGTGGAAAAACAGCAGGAGATGGGAGGGATTTTGAATGGTTTAACAGGCTATAGATGGTCTGGGGGAAGTATATAAAAGAGAAGAGTTTTCCATTAGTGAGGGATATACAGACAGAAGCTAAAAAACTAGACAGAAAAACAGTTCTGAATTAAGAGGTTTTCCAGATATAAAAAACAGTCCTGAAAAGAGAGAAATTCAGTTTTTGATTGGTAACATAATTCCATCAGGCTTTGGTTTAGTTTGAAATCTCAGTAGTTAATACTGTTTCTTTTTTGTTTTGACTCCAATTCGTTGAAACCTCCTCTGCAATCTACTGCTCCAACCTTGGTTTGAGTTCGAGTCCATTTTGAGTTTTTGTATGCTGTTTGTTGCTACCTGGTTTTTCACAAATCTTTCGGGTTTCATTTGAGTTGTTCCTGGTGCACTTGGTTACTGTCACTGCTGCTGTATTTATTGTTGTTGTTGCCTTTCCTGTTTGATGCTGTTGCTGATTTCTTTGCCTTCTGTTTCTTCTGTTGTATTCAACATCCAGGTACACGCTTCTGAAATTATGGATTGATGTACGTTTGAATTGGAAGTTGAGTTGAAGTAAACAAAGAAATGAATCGTTCACCTACTTTCACAATACCTGTGTTTCAAATGTAGTAATAGGATTAAAATGATTCATTTGGTTCGTATTTGCTTGGACTCATTCTAATCGCATTTTTTGTATAAATTGGGGGTGTACTTGAACCAATATGGACTGTTGAGTAGTATGTTGTTATATTGGTTAGACATATGTCCATGTATTTTAGCAATTTAGTTTGGTTGATGATGATAACATAATACAGAATGTTAGCAGGCATTTGTATGTATCCCGTTGGATCTTTGAACTGTTTTGCCATGGCCCGATTCGGTTTGATTTCAGCGCATATGTCAAGAAAATTTCATATCACGTTAGTTAATGCCAATGGATTAACCATTAATGTCAACTCTCTCGTTTGAATTCCTTGTTTCCATATAGGTTTAATAGTGTTAGTTTAATAATTAATGTTAGCATCGGCTCACCATGTAAATAAAGCGGCTATTAACTCTATAGAATCGGCAGGTTTTTACATATTAGGGAATATGAATCAATGGTGCGGGGTTAAGAGTTTTAATCTAATAGGCGTGAATCTAGCAAGATGGCTAAAATTTAGATCTAATAAACTTTCGAATAAGCACTAAGACTCGAGGTTGATGTTTATTTTGACTAGTCGAAAACAATTATTGGTCTATCCACATAATTATGTGAAGTTAATCTAGTTATAGAATAAAAATCTTCTTTGAATATATTATTTTGTCGATTTTGTATTCACTTATAATTCCAAATTTTAAGTAATATTCTTTTCTGTTAACATTTGTCTTAATCTAGTATGTAAAATGATGTGCTTGTAGCATGTAACCAAATAAGATCTTCCTTTCGCTCTCTCTTATTTTTAGAAACAAAATTAATGGAAATGTAGTCTTTTAGGATACCTTTCAAAATAAATGAGATGAGCCTCGCTAAATAAAATGCACAAACCGCGGGGCCCTCATAAATGTACATGTTAAATACTTAGAATCCGGGATGGGTTATTTAGCGAATTTCATGACCCTCCCCAAAATAACGTGATAGTCTCTTTAGGCGCATTTTAATAATGTTACTTTCTTAAATTCGGGTGCGCATTTATGTGACCCAACTTCAAATCTCAACGGAGTCGAAATGTGTTAACAACTGCGGGTGCATTGATTGTGACGTGGTTTGAGATGCATTTTCACGACGTTGCGATTCTATAAAAATAAATGATAATAATAAAAGAGGTTTAAATTTAATAAAAGCACATAAGTTATAACATGTATTTAAATCAGATATTTAGCCATTATAATAATTTAAGCGACCGTGCTAGAACCACGGGATTCGAGGGTGCCTAACACCTTCCCTCGGGTCAACAGAATTCTTTACTTAGAATTTCTGGTTCGCAGACTTCATTTGGGAAAGTCTAAAATTTCCTCGATTTGGGATTCAAGATAAACCGGTGACTTGGGACACCAAAAACCAAACCTTTCCTAAGTGGCGACTCTGAATTAAATAAATAATCTCATTTCGAATATTGTCACTTAAATTGGAAAAACTCTCTCGCGCATTTAACCCTTCGGGGCCGGGCGCACAAAAAGGAGGTGTGACAGCTCTGGCGACTCTGCTGGGGACCTCAACCCAGAACCTCTGGTTCAGGGTTCAAGAATTCGAGCTTAGAATAATTGTTATATTTGGCTTTATTATCTGATCTTTATTACATGTTTTGGCATAACGTGCTAAATGTTGTCTTTTATCGCTTTGATATTATCTGAACTGTATATAAACTGTGCTGAAACCTTTCTCTTCTTACCTCCGGGGAGAAGCTCGCTGGTCGAGACTCCCTATTCTGTTAGTGTCAATACCTGAAATAAGAAAGAGGCCGGACAAGTTACAAAACCGGACGATCTCGCGGGTCCCCGGTACGTAGCCCCCTCCTCGACTCGAGTTGTCCGCTCGGGTACACAGTCTAGAACATATACCCAGGTTATAAACCTAGTATAACAAAACCTCATGCCGGATCCCTAGTAGGAACGCTTATTTGCATCATGTTGCATTTGACATAGGGGACTCAACACAGGGGTTGGGTCCGTCTAGGACAGACAACCTGAAATGAAAAGACCATCCTGCTGCATCCCGTTTGTTTTGCGCATTTATTTGCTTCAGTTCTGCATGCTGACCGGTTTCTAAAAAAAAAAACTTAAAAAAAAAAATAGCAGCGTAGGGAGATAATTACTTATTTTTGGAAAAATAAAACCAATTTCCAAGTAGTGTCAAAATCTGGCGGGAACTTTCTTTAAAAAAAACAAAAAAGAAAAAAAAATGAAAACAAAATTTGTCTTTTAGTTTGATTTATTTCACTTTCAAAATCCAAAAAATATATATTTATTTAAAAGTAAAAAAAGGGGGAAAATTCAAAATTCAAAAAATGTTGTTTCTTTTGTAGTATCTCTTTTATAAATTCAGACTAATAGTCCAAATACTTCCTTAAAAGATTTTTCGAAATTTCAAAAAAAAAAAGTAAAAAAAAAGGGTTCAAAGAAAAAATATTTCTTTAGTCTTCATCTCTTTTCAAAAATAAAAAAAAACAAAAAAAAATATAAAAATCCAGAAAAAATATTTTCTCCTTTTCTTTAAAAGATTGTATTCAGAAGGGGTTTAGTTTATTTCCTCTACGCCTGATCGGCCCGAACTACGCCGGTTTGATTCTCACAGGGTATGAGATACGTAGGCAACCCTCATCGGGTCCAACCTCCCCTTTTTCAGAAATAGCCAAAATGTCAAATTTTAATAAATAAGTCAGGTGATGCTGTTTTATCATAAATAGCCGAATGTTCCCGAAAGGGACGCCGGAAGGCTGACTTTGCATAAACAGCCACCTTTTGGGTCATGTTTAGGATTTTTGTCCAGTTGACCCGCACAACCTTAAAATCTTCATCCCCGAAGTGCTGAAAGGCTGTGTTCGAAAATCTGATCTTCTTTTTTTTTAGAAAAATAGTCAAAATATTTTTTTTAAAGTCACCTTAATAAATGTGCAGGATGAGCACGATGCAAAATGAACACTTTTCGATAATGACTAAAATCCCTGTCAAGTTACGGCTATGGTGGAATGATCTAGGTGCTGAGGGGCAAGATGAGGTCAAGAAATATCTGAAAGGTCTCACGGGTTTACTGGAAATCCAGCCTCGGGGAGATATCATAAGAGCTTTGGTCACCTACTGGGACCCAGCGCACAATGTTTTCCATTTTTCCGATTTTGAACTCACCCCGACTCTGGAGGAAATGGCTGGGTACATCAGAATTGCTGAACTTCCATTAAGGCAAAGATACCTGGTCGCCCCAAGGGCTGTCACGGTGCATCGGTTTCTAGACTCACTAAAAATACCAGGACGGTCCACAACCCAGATTTGGCAGCCGGTTTTTGTACTCCATGCTTCATATACGATAGGTACGGTCATGTAGGAGGATTCAACAATCCGATTAACAAGCTGTGCAGCAAAGGTAGTCGTCAGAAGTGGGACAAGCACAGACGGGTGGCTTTCATGATAACGTTTTTGGGCCTTCTGGTATTTCCGAGGAAAGATGGAAATATTGATCTGAAGATATCCGGGGTCGTCAGTACTTTACTCACTCAAAATGATAGTACTCTCGCGCCTATGGTGGTATTCGATATCTTTCGAGCTCTCACAGCTTGCAAAGCCGGGGGGAATTTCTTTGAAGGTTGTAACTTGCTGCTACAAATGTGGATGACTGAACATCTCTGCCATCGTTCCGAGCTTTTGAGCCATGGTTCCTCGGAGAAAACTTGCATAGAAGAATTTTACACGAGAACCAAAGAGATCAGTCTGCCCAAAGGAGTTATGGCATGGACCTCATTCTTTCAAGCTCTTACTGCCAGCCAAATACAGTGGACACTGGGATGGCTGCCTGTTGATGAGGTCATATATATGCCAGCAACTAAAACTCATTTCCTACTGATGGGACTTAAGAGCATTCAACCTTACGCGCCCTGCCGAGTCTTGAGACAACTCGGAAGATACCAGATAGTACCACACGAGGATCTTAGTGCTCAAACAATTGAGATAAGCCCTGACGAACAATTTCCTGAAGCAAAAATCCGCTAGATCTGGAATGAATGTCAATATTTGAAAGCAGATACTTGCGTGCAAGATCGGGCCAAAAGTGAGATGGCACCAGGTTACCTTGCATGGTACAGAAGAGAACTCGAACATGAAAGGCCGGCTAAAAGACCCCACATCCTGAATTTCACCGAGTCATCGCAAAAGCAGTGGGATTGGTTGGCAAAAGAAAGAGGCTATCGTACCGAAATCAGCAAGTTGAAGCAACAAGTGGAAGGCCTGAAATATGAGCACAACGTGCAAGTTGCTACCGATCTGGGAGAACAAAACAGGTTGACTCAGGAAAACGAGATGCTCAGGGCCCAGATCAAACAGATGAGGATAGATGCTGATAAACAACCAAGGAGTCGATCAGACGAGCAGTTGATAAAAAGGCTGAAAAGTGAAGTCAGGGAATGGCGAGATGGTTTAGAAAAGTCTGAAAACGTCATGGCAGAGCTCAGGGTACAGTGGGGTACAAGAGCAGATAAGCATCGCCGATACTTGAATCAATTAAGAGGCGACCACGAGAAAACTCTTGCCAAAATGAAGAGAGAGATGACTACACTTGAGGTTAAAGCAGTTAATCAGGCCGAGGATTTCCAAATTGAGAGAAGATACTGTTACGACTTGTTAGCCCAGATGAAGGTAGAAGTGCGGCAACTGAAGAATCAGCATATGCAGGATTCTCAGGTTTTAAAGACGTGCAATGATCAGATAAAACACCTGCTCATAGAGAAGAAGCAAACCAGAGATAAGATCAGGACCATTGCCCATGCCATCATCAGACGGTGTCTACGGTGTGAGAACATGACCAGCATTACCGTTCTCTCGGCAGTGATGGGTTATGTCAAGCAGACCATGCATGAGCTGGAACAACTTGAAAGGGATCTCACACCTAGGACCGCGGCGAGGCCGAACGATGCCCCGCGGGCACCAATTTTCGAAACCTTAATGTATTCATAGGTCGAGTCTGTATCTTAGCATCTTCTGTCCGTCTTTTCGCATCAGGGTGCATTAGTCTGTTTGAGTCTATGTTTATTTTCAAGGTTTGTTTTTCCTTTTTCAAAAATGTTGGTTGTAATAGATCGTTTCAGTAATAAAATGTGTGCTTCTTTTACACTCATCTGTTTTGAACTACGTAATGATCTGATTCACGCAACATCGTGATACGTAGGCAATCCTCATCGGATCCGGTCTCATTTTAACTGCAAAAATTGAAGACAGTAATAAAAAGAAAAAAAAATAAAATATATAAAAAAAATAAAATAAAAGGGAAGCCTAAAAGGAAGCCGGAATGACGCATGCTTTCGTTGCAAACATGTAGGAATTCACTTAACTGTGTAGGTGTATCATGCCCCAACGTGATGATTGCCTATCTGTTATTTGTTTCGAACTAACCGTTCGTTTGTCGTTGAGTCCTTCCAGGTTTTAGAAAAGGCGGTTGGTTTGGTGAAAGTCTGGCCTCACATTCATACTTCACGAGGTCGAAAGGGAGTGTTCAATTACCTGTTGTTAAGTCAAGAGGTGGTACTCACACTTACTTCACAAGATCAAAGGGAAGCATAGAAATGTCTTCAGAAATTCCTTTGCCGACAGTTCCTGTTTCCGAGGAGAGTTCGATCTCGGCCGTCCTCACGCCCGAGTCCACAACTGCAGAGGAAAATACCTGCGGCTCCGCATGTTGGAAATGCTGGATGACTGGAATAATGGAAAAGAGCCACCAAGTGTTATCCCTGGATTACCTGAGTTGTTCTCCAGGACAAGCGGGACTTCTAACGTCCCCATAAGCTATCCGGCTGCCCCATTCGGGTACCCAGCCATTTCGGCCTTCTCCGCTGGATCGCCCTCTGATTCTTATCCCCGAACGTCAACAACAGATGTAGCTACAAACATCTTTACTGCACCTCCCTATCCAATTGTGGCACAACCCGCTACACACAAGCCAAATTTTGGCTCATCCTCATTCACATTCCAAGCACCATCTTTCTCATTGGAACCAACTCGGTTCGCCACCAGCACTCATCCTCCACAGCCTCAATGCGAGTTTGCACCTGGGAAGGATCAGAACCCCAAAATTGCTGAACAAGATGAGATGGCCAAAAGAATGAGAAGCCTTGAGCAGAGTTTGAAAAACATGCAAGGTTTGAGCGGACAGAAGAGCATCTCCTATACCGATCTATGCATGTTCCCTCACGTGCACCTACCCGTAGGTGTACGACGGGCACGGTGACCCCATTGCTCATCTCAAGAAATATTGCAACCAACTGCCGGGAGCCGGCGGCAAAGAGGAATTGCTAATGGCATATTTCGGGGAAAGTCTGGTAGGAATAGCCTCAGAATGGTATATGGACCAAGATATATCTCGATGGCATATATGGGATGATCTCGCCAGAGATTTTGTGAGACAATTCCAGTATAACATCGACATTGCACCAGACCGAAATTCTCTGTCAAACTTGAAGAAGAAACCTTCAGAAAGCTTCAGAGAATATGCTATTAAGTGGCGCGAGCAGGCATCGAGGGTAAAACCTCCCATGGACGAGATAGAAATGGTCACTACTTTTCTCCAGGCTCAAGAATCAGACTATTTCCAGAATATGATGTCAGCCATGGGAAAGCCTTTCGCAGAAGCAATCAAGATCGGGGAGATGGTGGAGAACGGTTTGAAAACGGGTAGAATCTTAAGTCAGGCAGCCATAAGGGCAATCTCCCAAGCCATCCAAAGCGGGTCCGGAGGAATGGCAAGAGGAAAGAAAAAGGAAGAAACGGCCATGGCAGCATCAGAAGCAAGGGAATATCGTAATCCCAGGCCCCATTTTTCAGAAAGAACCCCACAACACTACTACCCCCACAAAAATGTGACATATGTTCCTCAACCCTACATGGTCATGAACACCCAGCCTTATATTCATCCGCCGCAGCAAGCCAATCGAGGCCAAGCTCCACCTCCCAGAAATCAGCCTCCCTACCGCAACCACTATAATCCCCAGCCTCCTCAAAATAACTTCCGCCCTCAAGAACCACCTAGAAGACGGACTTTCACACCCATCGGTGAACCATACTCTACTTTGTTCCCGAAGCTAGTCCAGTTGGGTTTCCTGCAGCCAGTCCCTCAGACAAGGCACAATCCGGCATCACCTACTTACAAAGCCGGTGTTAGATGCGCCTATCATTCAGGAGCGGAAGGGCACGATACAAATGACTGCTGGGCTTTGAGAAGGGTAGTCGAGAATTTAATAGAGCAGGGGAAAATAGTACTAAGGGACGAGGAGGTCCCAAATGTGACTAACAATCTGTTGCCTGCTCACAATAACGGACCGCTGATTGGAATGATCTACAAGGACAAAGAATTTGATCCTGCTTTAAAAGCTATAATCGCCATCGTCGATGCAGGGAAAAGGTCCAAAACCACCCCGAAGCTAGAGAAAGGGGAAAAGAAGGTCAGTACTGTCGAGGGAAAGCCCGAAGAAAAGGTGGAGAAAAAGACAGTAACGATGGTGCCCGTAAGGAATGAAGTTCTTTACGTTCCACGAGGTAGAGCAGAGAAACCGCAGAGTTTCGAAGTCAGAAGGGCAAAACCAATGTACGTACCAAAAGGGGCCTATGTGGTCCGGGGAACGATTCAATCACCTCGGCTGAATGAGCCAGTGGTTATCGGACGTGTGCCACAGAAACCGATGACCAACCCATCCACAATGTCGTGGAACTATCAAAGAACGTTGGTTACGTACAAAGGTAGAGAAGTATCGGGAGAACTTCCGGAAAATACTTTCATTGGAAGGTATTCGAACACACAAGAGTTAAACAACGCCACACGGAGACGCTTCCCACCAAAGAAGCCTGTAAGCGTTGAAGAAGCGGAAGTTTTCTTCCAAAGGATGAAAATGCCAGACTACGAAGTGGTAGATGAACTACGCAAGTGCCCCGAGCAAGTGTCCATGCTATCTCTGCTGATGAGGTCGGCCGAACACCAAAAGATCTTGCTCAAGACCCTGAACGAAGCATACGTACCAGTTGAAACCTCAGTCGAACAACTGGAACGAATGATGGAGAGGTTTTTCGCCGTTAACCAGGTTTCTTTCAGCAAGAACGACTTACCCCCAGAGGGAGCGGCTCACAACAAAGCCTTGCATCTGACAGTTAAATGCGAAGACTACTACGTCAAGCGGGTAATGTTGGATGGAGGTTCAGGTGTTGACATCTGTCTGCTCTCTACGCTACAGAGAATGGAGATTGGGACCGGAAGAATCCGCCCCAATAATGTTTGCGTAAGGGCTTTTGATGGTGTTAAGAGGGACACCCTCGGGGAAATAGACTTGGTGTTGACTATAGGACCAGTGGAGTTTGAAATAACTTTCCAGGTGCTTGACATGGATACGTCCTACAATTTTCTCCTCGGCAGACCTTGGATTCATGCGGTAGGGGCTGTACCTTCCACTCTTCACCAAATGGTGAAGTTTGAGTACGAAGACCGGGAAATTGTAGTCCATGGAGAAGACGAACAATCTATTTATCGGGACCCATCCATCCCATATCTTGAACCAAGGGAAGGGAGCGAGCACACAGTTTATCAGGCTTTCGAAGTTGTGCTAGCAAAGCAGTATGAAGAGGGAAGACCTTGCCCCCAACCTTTCTTGTCTAACGCTTCGATCATGGTGGCTAAAGAAATGATCCGACATGGATTCAGGCCAGGAGAAGGGCTCAGACGAACACTGCAAGGAATAACGGAACCCATCACCTTGCCTTCCACCAAGAAACTTTTTGGGATAGGTTTTTAACCCACTCCAAAAGATGATGAGTGGGCAAAGAAGAAGAAAAATGAGGGTTGGAAACTGCCTCGGCCATTGTCAGATTTATATGAAACTTTCGTCGGACCAAAATACACCGAAGAAGAAGACGATGAGGTTTTCACGGCCAAAGAGATCGAGGAGATATGTGGGGCAATGAGAGAAATGCTCTACGAAGCTCACATGGTTCAACCAGGATAAGGCACAAACACCGCTGAGATGCTATATGTGGGGCCAAACGCCAAGCTTCGAAACTGGGAGGCCACGCCATTCCCGACTAGACAGGAGTCCGGGTAGACCTGCCTTGCCACCTTTCCTGCATCACGAGTTATCCCCAGGATATAACTTGGATGTTTTTCCCTTCAATTGTTGTTTTGAATTCCTGAGTTATAAACATTGTTATCTTCCAAATTCCAAGAAAATAAAAATCATTGTTTTCTCATTTTTCCTTTGTTCTGATTTTTGTTATTTTTTTCCTTTATCTTTTCTTTCAGTTATAATAATGCGACTTTAAATAATATGACATGCTTGCGGACTTCATGCCCAGATCACAACGAGCTATTCAATTGTGAAATAATGAACCAAGAACCAGAATATGATGAAGAAGAGGCTTTTAGGGAAATAAATCGAGAATTGGAACACTTTGAGAATAAACCTAATCCGAATCTGAATGACACCGAACCGGTTAATTTAGGAACTCCTGAAGAAATCCGAGAGACCAAAATAAGCATTCACACAGACGAGAAAACGCGAGACGCGATAATTCAACTCCTTTTTGAATTTAAAGATGTGTTTGCTTGGTCATACGATGACATGCCAGGACTAGGTGTTGATCTAGTGGTTCATAAATTGTCAATTCACCCTGACTGTCCTCCAGTTCAACAAAAGCAAAGAAAGTTCAAAACTGATGTCAGTGACAAAATCAAAGAAGAGATCACCAAGCAGCTAAAAACGGGAGTGATTCGGGTAGTCCAGTATACCACATGGTTGGCGAATGTAGTTCCAGTGCCGAAAAAAGATGGAAAGACTCGGGTATGTGTGGATTATCGAGACTTGAATAGGGCAAGTCCCAAAGACAATTTCCCATTGCTCAACATCCACATCCTTGTTGATAATTGCGCCAAACATGAGATACAGTCTTTCGTAGATTGTTACGCTGGGTATCATCAGGTGTGATGGATGAAGAAGACGCCGAGAAGACTGCCTTCACTACACCTTGGGGCACTTACTATTATCGGGTTATGCCATTTGGTCTGAAGAATGCTGGGGCAACTTACACGAGGGCCATGACTGCCATTTTTTATGACATGATGCATCAAGAAATAGAGGTGTATGTGGACGACGTGATAGTCAAGTCCAGGACGCAGGATAATCACATCCAAGACTTGAGGAAGTTCTTCGAGAGACTGAGGAAGTACGACTTGAAGCTAAACCCAGCCAAATGCGCTTTCGGAGTCCCATCAAGTAAGCTTTTGGGCTTCATAGTAAGCAGGAGAGGCATCGAATTAGATCCAACAAAGATAAAATCCATCAGAGATCTACCTCCCCCAAGAATGAAGAAAGACGTGATGAGTTTGTTGGGCAGGTTAAACTATATTAGTCGATTCATTGCCCAGCTGACGAGCACGTGTGAGCCCATATTTAAGCTATTGAGGAAAGACGCGACGATCAAATAGACGGCTGAGTGTCAAGAAGCTTTTGACAAAATCAAAGAATATCTTTCAAATCCCCCAGTTTTGGTCCCGCCAGAGCCAGAGAGACCACTGTTCTTGTATCTGACAGTCTTGGAAAATTCTTTCGGTTGCGTCCTCGGGCAACATGACATAATCGGAAAGAAGGAACAAGCGATCTACTACTTGAGCAAGAAATTCACAAGCTACGAGGCCAAGTACACTCTGCTAGAAAGAACGTGTTGTGCTTTGACGTGGGTTGCTCAAAAGTTGAGACATTATCTCCAAGCTCACACTACTTACCTCATAAGCAGGCTGGATCCTTTGAAGTATATATTTCAGAAACCAATGCCTACTGGAAGACTGGCCAAGTGGCAAATCTTGCTTACTGAATTTGACATAGTCTATGTCACCCGCACGGCAATGAAAGCCCAGGCGTTAGCCGATCATTTGGCCGAAAACCCGGTTGATGAAGAATACCAACCATTGAGTACTTATTTTTCGGACGAAGAAATAAACACCGTAGAAGTAGTCTCGGAAAACGCTCATGTTTGGAAGATGTTCTTTGATGGGGCCGTAAATGCCAAAGGTGTAGGAATCGGGGCAATTTTGATCTCGCCCTCTGGTCAGCATTATCCTGCTACAGCCAGACTGTGTTTCTTTTGCATGAACAATACAACTGAGTATGAAGCCTGCATCATGGGCATGCATATGGCGATCGATCAGGATGTCGAAGATTTATTGATTATGGGAGATTTCGACCTGATTATCCGGCAAGCCCAAGGTGAATGGGAAACTCGGGATATCAAGCTTATTCCTTACCGACAGCACGTGGAGGACCTCGGCAAGCGTTTTAAATCAATAGAGTTCAGGTATATCCCGCGGTGTCACAATGAACTAGCGGATGCACTTGCTACCTTGGCTTCAATGCTACCCTACCAAGGCAACGCCCACGTCGATCCCTTGGAAATCCAAATCAGGGAGAGACACGGTTACTGTAACGTAATTGAGGCAGGATCGTGTACACAGCCATGGTACCATGATATCAAGAGGTTCTTGAAGACACAAGAATACCCCGAGCATGCTACTGGAGATCAAAAGAGAACCATTAGGCGGCATGCAAGTGGTTTCTTTTTGAGCGGCGAGTTGTTGTATAAGAGGACCCCGGACCTCAATCTACTAAGATGTGTTGACGCCGAGGAGGCGAGAAGGATCATGCATGAAGTACACGCAGGAGTGTGCGGGCCCCACATGAACGGGTATGTTTTGGCAAAGAAAATCCTTCGAGCAGGTTATTACTGGATGACCATGGAAAAGGACTGTTTTAGCTTCGTTCGAAAGTGTCATCAGTGTCAGGTGCACGGTGATTTGATTCATGCGCCCCCCACAGAACTGCATCCCATGTCTGCACCTTGGCCATTCGTTGCTTGGGGTATGGACGTCATTGGTCCGATCGAGCCGAAGGCCTCAAACGGACACAGATTTATATTGGTTGCTATCGACTACTTCACAAAATGGGTAGAGGCTGTCACTCTCAAGTCGGTCACTAAAAAAGCTGTAGTGGATTTTGTACATTCAAATCTTATCTGTCGTTTCGGTATTCCTACAACTATCATCACAGATAACGCAGCGAACCTGAATAGTCACTTGATGGGAGATGTCTGCGAGCAGCTCAAAATAACGCATAGGAATTCCACTCATTATCGGCCCAAGGCCAATGGCGCTGTGGAAGCAGCAAACAAGAACATCAAGAAGATTTTGAGGAAGACGATCCAGAGTTCCCGATAGTGGCATGAGCAGTTACCCTTTGCATTATTAGGATATCGCACTACGGTACGCACGTCAGTAGGAGCAACCCCTTATCTGTTGGTTTATGGGACCGAGGCTGTAATACCAGCAGAGGTAGAAATTCCTTCTCTCCGAACCATTATCGAAGCAGAAATTGAAGATAGCGAGTGGGTTAAGACTCGATTGGAATAGGTGACTTTGATTGACGAGAAATGAATGGCTGCGAAGAATGGCCCGTGCTTACAACAAGAAAGTCCGACCCAGGAATTTCGAAGTGGGTCAACTGGTACTGAGGCGCATTCTGCCACATCACCAGGAAGCGAAAGGAAAATTTGCTCCAAATTGGAAAGTCCCATACATCATCAGGAAGATATTGCCGAGAGGAGCATTGTATCTAGGTGATATTGAAGGAAATGATCCTGAAACAACAGTGAATGCGGATGTAGTCAAAAGGTACTATGTCTGAGTTATACTCCAGTGGTCCTGACACATTTGAAATGATGAAGGTTTTATTCCCACTACCCCAAACACTATCAACTATCTCTACAAGCCCTTTGAGCCGGTTACATTTCTTTGGCTACCTATCGAAAAAAAAAGAGAAAAAAAAGAAAAAAGAAGAAAACAAACAAAACAAAACAATGATTGAGCCTGAACTACATCTGACTTGATTCCGAAAGGATACGTAGGCAGCCTCTCTCTGAGGTTCAGTCACACCAACAATAAAATCCCATTTACCCTGAAATCGAAACCGGGGCACACCGAACGGCTTAGAAGTTGTAGTGTCATCCACCATTCTTTACCAAGCACAAGTCCTTCGGATCAATTACCAAAGGTAGGGGAGCCAAGAGATATCATGATTGAAGGCCGGTACATTCAAAATTGAGAGAAATAAAATGAGAGAGTCTTGTCGGTGAAAACCTTCGGGCACCGCGAGGTGACGGGAGTAGAGAGACCAAAATGAGAGAGTTTGTTTAGTAAAAACTCGCAAAGAGTACTATCAAGCGACGACAGGAAGAGAGATGAGAGAGGTCAACTAGCGAAAACCCGTAAGGGCGCTGTCGGCCGAGAGGATGGCTCCACCTCAGGAAGTCTCGGCAAAGTTCCACCGGTTTGGAAACATAGATCCATTTTGGTTCATGAGGAAATGCAAGCTCATTGAAGGTCAGGCGTCCAGTCCAAAAAGCATGTCATGTCAATTTAAAGTCAGCATGTTTCCATCAGATAAGTCCATCTTGTCCCGAAAGGGACACCTCTCTTCTAAATTTGCTTTCTCCGTTCTTCGTTTTACTTTTCTTAGAATCCCTTCCATTTTTAACTCCAAGTTCCAGATATACCAGGAAAGAATAGGTGGCGGGACTGGTTTCACGGAATTCCGTTTCAAAAGAAGTAAAAAACCCTGCTTCAGTGGTACGTTTGTCCAAACCCGATAGATCATGATGTTGGCTGCATTCGAAGTTTGTCCAAACCCGATGGATCATGAGGTTGGCTGCATTCGAAGTAGAGCCACACCCATATAAAAAAAATCCCCATAGAGTTTCCCTTTGTAAAGATCTCCATAGAGCCTCCCTTTGTAAAAATTCCCCAAAGAGTCCGCCCCAGCAAATCCCCAGCGAGTCTGCTTTGTAAAAAATCCCCACAGAGTTCCCTTTAGACAAATCCCCACAGAGCCTCCCCTTGTACAAATCCCCACAGAGTCTCCCCAATAAAAATCCCCACTGAAAATCCCCAAGCAGAACGGGATGATATAAAAAAAACCAAAGCCTTACAAGGCAAATCATCACAAAATCTGGAAACGCAAGTCTGAGCAGTCCAAAGGGTTTCGCCTGTGAATCCAATCAATGGCAAAGTTTCTCAAAAGAAATAAGGACTCAACAAAGCAACTGGAACAATCAAGGTCACCGAACTAACCGCCATTTCCGAACTAACAATTGTCCTTTGTTTGGAAATTAAAACAGGTGTGATCCAGAGCAACCGTACAAGAAGCAGGTTGCCACCCAAAAAGAAGAGAAATACATGAGCGCAATAAACGGCTCGGCAAAGGAGTCCGCTCAAAAGGGTAGTTTCCCCAAAATTCTCTTTTACATTTTACTAAAAGAAGAAAACTCAAAAAAGAGAAGGCCGGTTTAGAATCACCGGCATTTTCCATTTAGCCAGCATTAGGGCTTCAACCCTGAACTGAGCGTTTTTCTGTTAGCCAGCATTAGGGCTCCAACCCTGAACTGAGCATTTTCCATTTAGCCGGCATTAGGGCTCCAACCCTGAACCGAGCATTTTTTCTGTTAGCCAGCATTAGGGCTCCAACCTTGAACTGAGCATTGTCCTGTTAGCCAGCATTAGGGCTCCAACCCTGAACTGAGCATTTTTCTGTTAGCCAGCATTAGGGCTCCAACCCTGAACTAAGCATTTTCCATTTAGCCAGCATTAGGGCTCCAACCCTGAACTGAGCATTTTTCTGTTAGCCAGCATTAGGGCTCCAACCCTGAACTGAGCATTTTCCATTTAGCCGACATTAGGGCTCCAACCCTGAATTGAGCATTTTTCTGTTAGCCAGCATTAGGGCTCCAACCTTGAACTGAGCATTGTACTGTTAGCCAGTATTAGGGCTCCAACCCTGAACTGAGCATTTTTCTGTTAGCCAGCATTAGGGCTCCAACCCTGAACTGAGCATTTTTCTGTTAGCCAGCATTAGGGCTCCAATCCCTGAACTGAGCGTTTTTACCTTATGGCAACATTAGGAATCTAATCCCTGAGTTGCGTTTTATAGGCTAGAGTTTTCCATTCCCCTCATCAATTCTGTAAGTTGTTATGGCGATTAATTCACGAAATTTTCCTAGTGAAACTGGGGCAGAAAAATTTCGTTTGTTGGTTTTGTTTGTCTCAGCAGGTCTGACCTCGAGGCGCATGGATCGAGACGACCTACGGGATGAGTCTCAATCCAGAATAAAGAAAAGAAGAAAAGGACAAAAAGAAGATGTTCCAAGATATTGGAACGAACAAAGGGCGGATCGCTCCAAATTTGATCAAGGTCCCGAGTTTCGCCAATCCCGTCTCACTCAATATCACAGAATAAACAGGCGCCTACAACTTGCAAGCATCAAGATTCAGATCGAAGTCTACAAGCAGAATCAACTAAGACCCAAGGTCAAGTTGCAAAAGAATTATAGATAGGAATCTTGTAACTAGCGATTGACAGGCATAAATAGTTAGTTCAGTTTCAATTTCCTTTGGTTGTAATAAGGCGGTCGGTAAGCAGTAGCGGCAACAGCAGCAGCAGTAACAGCAAACATTGTAATCCCATGGTAGTCCCAGCTACTAAAGTTTCCCGAACTACATTGACCTGATTCCTGTTTAGCCCAAGATATGTAGGAAATCTTTGAATCGAAGATTCGGTCAAATCTTTCAAAATGTGCTTCACACGGAGTATTCCAATAGGCAAAAATCGCTCATATCCGCTCACTTTATCTTTGCACGAAAACTCTTCATGTTTTCGAACAAAGAGGGGCAGCTATGAGCACGTGATTTTTGTTTACGCGACAATCACTCCAAAAGAAATCATAATAATAACAAATGGTCTCGCCGTACAATTTTTGGAATTTACGTGACATTTTTTGGTAGTTATTTGTGGTTCTGTCCATTCTTATTTAGTCTTATCAAACAAAAAATACAAAATATATATGTCGTGTGTAATTAAACCATAATTCGGTTATTAAAAGGAAAATCACAAAAAATATGCATCTTTTATTCTATTTGTCGCCATGGTGTGATTTTACCTATTTAAATATTTTAATATGTGTGTGATAATTGTGTTAAGTGCTAATTAATGGGTGTTTAATTTCATTTTTAATTAGGTTTTGTGTTTTAAAATTAGAAAATAAAATAAAAGAGTGCAAATTGGTTTAAAATCGGATTGGGCCTGTTTTCTTTTTAAAATTTGAGGCCCAAAAGCAGCCCAAGGCAGCCGGTCCAAGCAGCCCATCTCCCAGGCCACCAAAACGACATAGTTTGACACCAAAACTACGTCGTTTCAAGGACAATCCATCTCAGCCGTTCAAACCAGGTCGATCTGATGGCCCTTGTCCCATCTCCCTTACCCATTACTTAACCCGACCCAATGAAACCCGGTTCGATCCGTTCCAGCATAAGACCAAACGACCCCGTTTCATATAGTTAAAGTAATCCAAACCGTTGATCTCATCAGATCCAACGGCTTGGACCCACTCACCTACCCCGTATATAAGCCCATCCCTCTTACCCCACGCCCCCAAGCCAGACCCTCCTGCCCTTAGGTCGTCCTCACCAGACCCAAACCCAACGGAACCCTAGCATCGCCCCCCTTTCCCCTCACCATAAACCCGGTGGCAAGGATGTCAGCGACCACCACCTTAACACCCTAGGACCACCTCGACCCCCTGAACACAGATCCACTAATCGTGGGTCTCGAATCCTCCCCCACCATCTCGAATCTTCATTTGAAGATTCGAGCCGGACCTCGACCTACACCAAACCACCCCAAATCCATGCCAGGCACTCCCCTGACCTCCCTCATGACCAAACCAGGTTTGGTTTGGTCCGAATCCAACCAAGACAACCTGAATCCCAAATCTGCCCTTAGGAACCCTAGAAGTCCTGAGTCCGATTTGTGTCCGTTTGAACCAGAAGATTAGGGTCTAATGGACCTTAATCGAAGTGTTCTCAGTTGAGAACACTTCGATTAAAGTCCGTTCAACCCCAAGAAAGGTCGATTCAAATCCGAGCTAGGGTTTTCTGATTTTTCAAGACTTTAAGGTATTTTGTTTTCCTTTTCTTTGTCAGTTCATTTTGTTTGTTATAGTTAAATGTCTGTTCATATGTCCAAATGTTTAGTTGATTTATTTTTGAATTTTTGTCGACTGTTCTGTCCACCTTGCCCGGACCTCTGTATTTGGTCAAGTCCTTCTTCATTTATTGATAGTGTATATGTGTATAAACTATACAATCGACTGAAATTGAATTTGGTCGATTAATTAGTTTCCAGGGCAACTTTTGTTTGGTCAGTACAATTTGAATCACATGATCAATACTGTTGGATTTTGGTCATTGGTTTCGATTGTATGTGTTGTGATTCGCGTAGTCGATTCGATATATGTCGTCAATTAGTCTTAACCTTGAATGGTAATAATTTGACTCATGTTATTCATTTTCTGCTGAAGCTTTGTTTGAATCCAATTAAAGAATTGAGTATAGCTGCTTGTTAGTGTGTCTATTTGAATCAGAAATCACCTAAGGATTGATTAGCTGTTGGTGTTAGCAAGAATTACAGATTGTAGTTCAATTTAATAGCATGAGTGCTCACTTTTGACTCTGGGCAGCATGTGTTTGGTCAGAAATTAGAGATTGGAATAATTGGACAGCATGTGCTGTCAGATTACATTCCTGTTGCCCATGCTTGGTTTAATTTAATAAAATGATAAAGCACTTTAATAATGAAAAGAGTTTGTTTGTCAGGGGAATCTCATGGGAGGGGTTTTATTTTTAAATGGTTGAGTGGAAAAATAGCAGGAAATGGGAGGGATTTTGAATGGTTTAACAGGCTGTAGATAGTCTGGGGGAAGTATATAAAAGAGAAGAGTTTTCCATTAGTGAGGGATATACAGACAGAAGCTAAAAAACTAGATAGAAAAATAGTTCTGAATTAAGAGGTTTTCCAGATATAAAAAACAGTCCTGAAAAGAGAGAAATTCAGTTTTTGATTGGCAACATAATTCCATCAGGCTTTGGTTTTGTTTGAAACCTCAGTAGTTAATACTGTTTCTTTTTGGTTTTGACTCCAATTCGTTGAAACTTCCTCTGCAATCTACTGCTCTAACCTTGGTTTGAGTTCGAGTCCATTTTGAGTTTTTGTATGCTGTTTGTTGCTACCTGGTTTTTCACAAATCTTTCGGGTTTCATTTGAGTTGTTCCTGGTGCACTTGGTTACTGTCACTACTGCTGTATTTATTGTTGTTGTTGCCTTTCCTGTTTGTTGCTGCTGCTGATTTCTCTGCCTTCTGTTTCTTCTGTTGTATTCAACATCCAGGTACACGCTTCTGAAACTATGGATTGATGTACGTTTGAATTGGAAGTTGAGTTGAAGTAAACAAAGAAATGAATCGTTCACCTACTTTCACAATACCTGTGTTTCAAATGTAGCAATAGGATTAAAATGATTCATTTGGTTCGTATTTGCTTGGACTCATTCTAATCACATTTTTTGTATAAATTGGGGTGTACTTGAACCAATATGGACTGTTGAGTAGTATGTTGTTATATTGGTTAGACATATGTCCATGTGTTTTAGCAATTTAGTTTGGTTGATGATGATAACATAATACAGAATGTTAGCAGGCATTTGTATGTATCCCGTTGGATCTTTGAACTGTTTTGCCATGGCCCGATTCAGTTTGATTTCAGCGCATATGTCAAGCAAATTTCATATCACGTTAGTTAATGCCAATGGATTAACCATTAATGTCAACTCTCTCGTTTGAATTCCTTGTTTCCATATAGGTTTAATAGTGTTAGTTTAATAATTAATGTTAGCATCGGCTCACCATGTAAATAAAGCGGCTATTAACTCTATAGAATCGGCAGGTTTTTACATATTAGGGAATACGAATCAATGGTGCGGGGTTAAGAGTTTTAATCTAATAGGCATGAATCTAGCAAGATGGCTAAAATTTAGATCTAATAAACTTTCGAATAAACACTAAGACTCGAGGTTGATGTTTATTTTGACTAGTAGTGTGTATTAGATACACTTTGAAAATGTTGAGTGTGTAATGTAATTTTCGTCCGTAAAAAGTGTGTAACAGGGATTTGGTCCATAGTTTAGGGGGTAACTTATGTATTTTGCCAATTATTTAATGTTATATGAGTGTATAAACACATCTTATACACTATTTACACCTTTATACAAGCGTCTGTAGATGAACTTCTTCCACAATTTTCAGTTGCAATTCTTGTTCAAAACCAGTCCAAATCTCCATTAAATGACTTCAAATTTTATGTACAACCTCCTTATACTATTTCTAACAAGTCTAAATAACATCCACTCCAAAATTCTCACAAAATCAAATTCGAAATTCGAACCCACATGTTTAAGCTTATTAGAAATTTAATTTTCACCATTCAAATAGATTTGGTTTGTTGAACTAATATTTGAGTCACCATTACTGGTTCGAAAATTAATTTAAAAGTTTTAGCAATCTTTTTTAAAAATTAAATAGTAATTTCTAGAACCTATTGGATTTGGATGTTGAATCTTAGCCTATTATTTTGGGCTAGTTGGTTGTACATTAAAATATGTGCTATAAAATTGAAAAGCATGGAGCTTAGTTGTTTTTATGTGAAATTTTCCTTTCTTTTATTTATATTTCCTCTTGTACCTTTTTGCCATTTCACTCTTTTCTTTTTTTATTCATTTTTTGAGTTTCAATGTCCCCCTAAAATATATAAATCTCATCTGATTCTTCTCTATGTCAGCAACACTTTCTAATAAAGGGCACTTTTTAAATTTTTTATCGTCTCTCTCCTTTTCTTTCTCTTTGTATTTTCTTTGATTTGTGAAGTGGGTTTTCTTCACATAGTAATGTTAACTTGTATGGCATAACTCCTAATTAACAATCACGTGTTATGGTAAGATAAATATGATACTTTCACCCTTAATTAGAGGTATCAGGTTCGAGCCTTGAAAATAAAAAAGATCCTGATAGAAAATGCTTCTCCTTTAAATTGACCTTACGACATCCGTCCAAATTAATCGGACCCAATACAAAAATTGAGCACCGGATAAAAACAAAACAAGAACTTACAATAGTACTACATTTTTAGTTTGGAAGCACAAACGATAAAAAAGAAAACAATAGGAGCATCTCAATTACCATAATTTAATCAAAACTGACGATTCGTCACGTATCATGTGATACAGTTGTGGACCTTCACATATAGGATACTTTGCTTTATATTATCTGCTACTAGAGATCTGATAGAAGGGAACAGAAGAGGATGAATTAACTGATATCATAATTTGTACGACTCTTTGCTTAATCGAATTACAAATTGGAGGAATCAAAATATGTCAAGTGACGATAAATCAAAAGAGATGCCTCTTCGACATTCTTCTTTTGAGACAAAAGCGTTTAAAAGAATACATTTACCAACAACAAAAAAAGCCTTACAAATATCATTCACAGAGGAGAAATAAAAACTCCAACCTCGAGTTGAGGGCTGACTCACTTGACGAGCTCCTACAATTGAGTTGGAAGGTTCAAACATCATTAGTAGTCCAAGACTCAGTTCGTTTCTTTTCATTACACTCTAAGAAACGAGGGGACTATCTATATACGGGTAAAAACGGGCTTGCCCGATTTTGTCATTATTCCGAGAACTGCTTCGAGGGTCAGACCTGAACACGAAGACAAGGTGTCGAGTTCGGGGATCAAGGCACCCGTCGAGATCGAGGCCTCTGACGATCAAGATCGAATATGATCAGCTTCGAGCGGAACACAATAGCGGAAAGGCGAAATATTCGTAACCTGTCGGAGATCACGGTGGAAATCTCCGAACAGATCAAATCAAGGGCGGTTATTTGTATCAATCATGGGGTTTACTTCCGTAATTAGAATTGTACCTCAATTAGGATTCCTCTAGTATATAAAGAGGGATCCCCATCATTTGTAGGGACCTTACATTCATACAAATCAATGCAATATAATATTTCTTTCTTCTACTCATCAGCTTATACTGCTCTTTAATTATTGTTCTTCAACTGCTGTTCTTTAATTGTTCTTGCTTTATTACTCTCGAGGGTTCATCAGCTCGAGCACACTGTGTAAACGTCGGTTTGTTCTATATTCTTATCAATTTCATCACTTATCTCTAAATTAACCAATTGATATTAAGTGAAATCACGTATCATTAAAACCACATTACAAGTTTAATTGTTACTTGATTTTTAGGGTAAACAGTTTGGCGCACACTGTGGGGCTAAATCAAACTATGAGTCAGTACCCACTAACACCGATACCGGCCTTGGCTTTCACGGCGAAAATGAGCATATAATTGCCCCGAAAAACGGAGTACCTCAATCAATTCTGACGCACCACAGGTCGTGGATCCGGTTGATGTCAATTCTCATGTCACCATTCGTGGAGATTTAGGCGCCGACTCTGAAAATAGCGTCCACAGAGACACTCGAGCAGCTAATTGGAACACACAAAATGGTGAAGAAGGCGTAATTAGCCTTCGAATGATATTTAACTTGCTACAAACTCAGCAGACTGCAATAGCTCAACTCCAGAATCGGACATCAAGAAGAATCAAACTCGATACGTCATAGGAAGTTGTTCATAGGGTCGAGCCTGTACAGGAGAAATTGAACGATAATGGATCGGGAACTGACCCCGCCATCATGAGGATGCTTGAGGAGCTCACTAAACGGATAGAATCAGGTGAAAAGAAAATCGAGGCCAATGACAAAAAGGTAGAGACGTACAACTCATGGGTCGACCAAATACAGAGGGCACCCCCAATCCTAAAGGGTTTGGATTCGAAAAAGTTCGTGCAGAAGCTTTTTCCTCAAAGTGCAGCTCCGAAGCCCATTCCTAAGAAGTTCCGTATGCCGGACATACCTAAGTGCAACGGGACCACAGATCCTAATGAACACATCACTTCGTACACATGTGGAATAAAGGGAAATGACTTAGAAGATGATGAGATTGAGTCTGTTTTGTTGAAAAATTTTGGGGAAACTTTATTAAAGGGGCCAATGATATGGTACCACAATTTGCCGCCCAACTTCATCGATTCTTTCGTCATGCTCATTGATTCGTTCATAAAGGCGCACGCCGGAGCGATAAAGGTCGCAACCAAGAAGTCTAACCTCTTCAAAGTGAGACAGAAGGACAATGAAATGCTAAGGGAGTTCGTATCTCGATTTCAGATGGAACGCATGGACCTACCCCCGTTTACTGATGATTGGGTTGTCCAAGCTTTCACTCAAGCTTTAAATGAGCAAAGTTCGGTAGCATCACGTTAACTAAAGTAGAATTTAATTGAATATCTAGCGGTGAAATGGGCCGATGTGCATAATCGGTACCAATCGAAGATCAGGGTCTAGGATGACCAGTTGGAAGCACCATCCGGTTCTGTTTACTCAAACAGGTCCGAAGGCAGGATTCAAAAGGACATCGACAGAGAGCGCGGATCGAACAGAAATCGATACCAACCATATAATGCAGATCGAAGGAATAACAGACCGGGACTTAATCTCATTCGAAATGATCGAAAGAGTGATTGAGGTCAAAATTCTCGAGGGCTCATGAGTAAAAATGGCTTCGATAAACACGTCGAGCCTAAGGAAGCACCACGGTTATCAGAGTACAATTTCAGTATTGATGCTTCAGGTATTGTGTTAGCCATTGGACGGATCAAGGATATTAGATGGCCCAGGCCCCTGCAAACCGATCCAGCTCAAAGGAATCCGAATCAAATGTATCAGTACCATAAAACCCATGGTCACAGAACCGAGGACTGCAGGCAATTAAGAGTGGAGGTAGCCCATTTATTCAATGAGGGCCACCTTCGAGAATTCCTAAGTGATCGAGCCAAGAATCATTTTAGGGAAAGGGATGCCAACAGGAAAAATGAATAGCCACAACATGTAATTTATATGATCGTTGGAGGGTCGATATTCCACAAGGGCTAGTGTTCAAACATACTATGGTATAAATTACTAGGGAGAAACGAACCCGAGACTATGTGCCAAAAAGCACTGTATCATTCAACGATGAGGAAACAGAAGGAATTTCTCAGCCTCACAACGACGCCCTATTAAATTTTATCTTATTAAATAAAGTTCAAGTTAAGCGTGTTGTAGTGGATCAAAGTAGCTCGGCAAATATCATCCGATCAAGGGTCGTGGAGCAGCTCGGCCTGCAAGATAAGATTGTGCTCGCAGCTCAGGTCTTGAACGGTTTCAATATGGCCAGTGAAACAACTAAAGGAGAGATTATCCTGCCAGTGAACGTGGCAGAGACTATCCAAGATACCAAGTTTTATGTAATCAAGGGCGACATAAGGTATAACGCCTTGCTCGGGAGGCCCTGGATCCACAACATGAGGGCAGTCCCTTCGACTCTCTACCAAATGATGAAATTCCCGACGTCAGACGTGGTAAAAATAATGTACGAGGAGCACCATGCTGCAAAAGAAATGTTTGTGGTCGACGAGGTAATACCGATTTCGGTGCTATCAACATCAGAAGGGTCGTGCACCAAGGATAGATAGGAAGCCAAATAGCAATCACCGCCACCAGCCTCGACCGAATTGGAAAAGCAGGAAATGGAAGAGGAAGAGAAAGATCTCTTGACCCCTCGAACTTTTGTTGTTCCCGAAGATTTTGATGCCACCAAATCAACAGTTGAAGAGCTGGAACCTGTTATATTGATCGAGTACCTACCCGAGCGAAAGGTATACCTAGGAACGGGGTTAACCCCCGAACTCAGGAAAAAGCTTATTCAGTTTCTTATTGATAATATAGATTGTTTTGCATGGTCCCACTGAGACATGACAGGGATCCCGCTGGAGATAACAACACATCGACTAATCCTGGACCCAAAGTTCAGACCGGTGAAACAAA
The DNA here is from genome assembly GCF_000715075.1 of Nicotiana tabacum. Lineage (NCBI taxonomy): Eukaryota > Viridiplantae > Streptophyta > Magnoliopsida > Solanales > Solanaceae > Nicotiana > Nicotiana tabacum. The sequence continues at coordinate 138,032,172 of NC_134090.1, forward strand.
AGAGAAGGTCCCAGTCCGAGGTAAAACACACATTCATAAAGGACGAGGTAACTAAACTTCTCAAAATAGGGTCCATTCGGGAAATGAAGTATCCCGAATGGTTAGCCAATGTAGTCGTAGTTCCTAAAAAGGGTAATAAACTTAGGATGTGTATAGATTATAAGGATTTAAACAAAGCGTGTCCCAAAGATTTTTTTTCACTGCCTAACATCGATCGCATGATCGACGCCACTGCCGGCCATGAGATCTTTAGTTTTCTTGATGCCTATTCCGGGTACAATCAAATTCAAATGAACTCGGAAGACCAAGAAAAGACTTCATTTATCACCAAGTATGGATCATATTGTTATAATGTAATGCCCTTCGGGCTAAAAACTACAGGGGCTACCTACCAATGCCTAGTAAATAAAATGCTCGAATAACAGATAGGTAAGTCAATGGAAGTATATATTGATGACATGCTAGTTAAGTCCCTGCGTGCAGAGGACCATTTGACACATTTGCAGGAAACATTCAAGATACTGAGAAAATACAACATGAAGCTCAACCTCAAGAAATGCGTTTTTGGAATCGGTTCGGGCAAGTTCTTTGGCTTCATGGTGTCGAACCAGGGATCAAGATCAACCCTGATAAAATCAATTCTATCAAAGACATCACCTCGTGGATAGCATTAAAGCCGTGCAAAGGCTGAGGGAGGGATAACTGCTTTAGGCCGTTTCATATCGAGATCATCGAATCGAAGTCATAGATTCTACTCTCTAATCAAAAAGAAGAACGATTTTGCTTGGACCCTGGAATTCCAACAGGCGTTAGAAGAATTGAAGTGATACCTCTCGAGCCCACCATTGCTTCATACTCCAAAGGCAGATAAAAAACATTACTTGTACTTGACAGTCTCAGATATCACAGTAAGTGGTGTCCTGGTTCGAGAAGAGAAAGGTATGCAATTCACTGTTTATTATGTAACTTGAACTCTAGGAGAAGCAAAAACTAGATATCCGCACTTAGAGAAATTGGCACTTGAACTGATTAGCGCCTCTTGTAACGACCCAACCGGTCGTTTTGAGTAATTGCATCCAGTTTGAAAGTTTGAGGTCACGAGCAACTTCATATTATGTGTATCGACTTGCGTGCAAAGTTGAATTCAGTTAACGGATAATTCAGAGTCAAATTAGAAGAAGGAAACTAGTTTTGGAAGTTTAAACGGTGAGAGTTTGACTTGAATTGGACTTTTGAGTAAACGGCCCCAAAATGAGTCATGGGTGATCTCAACAGCTTCGTATGCTAATTTTGGACTTAGCCGCGCATCCGGATTCAGATTTGGACGTCCGTAGGGTGATTTGAGGTGTTTTGGCGAAAGTTGGAAAAGTTAACGTTTGGAAAATGGAGAGGTTTGACTCATAGTTGACTTTTGTGATATAGGGTTTGGAATGCAATTTCGAGAGTTGGAACATCTCCGTTATAACATTTTGGACTTGTCTGCAAAATTTGGCATCATTCCTGATTGATTTGATGGGTTCCGGCACGAGCTTTGAAAGTTGGAAGGTTGGAAAGTTCCTAAGTTCGATTCATGGTTTGATTCGTCGTTTTGGTGTTGTTTGATGTGATTTGTGACCTCGAGCGAGTTCGTGTTAGGTTATATAACTTGTTTGTGTGTTTAGACGGGGTCCCGGGGGCCTCGGGTGGTGGGCTATGGGTCATTTTTCCATTGTTTGGACTGATGTATTCTGCTTCTAGTGTTCCTTCTTTGCATTGCGAACAGCCTATCGCGTTCACGATATGTTGTTTCTGGTTGCCTCTTTTTCCTTCATCACGTTCGCATAGAAACTCCCACGATCGTGAAGGTCTATTTTCCTCTGCTTCGCGTTCACATCCATTGCCCCGCGTTTGCGTAAGCTCCTGCTATTGTTCATCGCGTTCGCGTCCCTTTTTTCGCGATCGGGAAGGGTATTTCTTGAGAACTTTGATTCTCTTCTCCGTAATTGTGACCCAATCTCCGCGATCGCGATGCATAAATCCCTGGTCAGAATAAATAATACTCTATTCCGGGGGTTAGCCATTTTTAACATTTTTGGAGTTCTAGAGCTCAGTTTTGAGCGATTCTTTGTGGGTTTTTCAAGCAAAACGATTGGGTAAGTGTTCTTCACCTAGAATTGATTATATTCCATATATTTGTCTTCATTTTTATCATTTAATTTGTGATTTGGGTTGAGGAAAATGTTGGTTTTTGAAGAAAATTCCTAAAATGAAAAATCATGATTTGAGGGTCCAAATGGTATCGGAATTTAATAAATTTTGTATGGTTGAACTCATACTGGAATGAGTATTCTGATTTTGTAAAATTTGTCGGATTCCGAGGCACGGGCCCGGTTGAACCGATTTTTGAAATTTGTTAAAGATTGAGACTTTGTGATCCGAAATAGTTCCTTATGTGTTTTATTTGTGCTTTGAAGTTAATTTGGTTAGATTTGAGCTGTCCGGAGGTCATTTCACCAGAGAAGTGCATTTTAGAGTATCGGTTTGTCGTCTTTGAGGTAAGTATCTTGCCTAACCTTGTGTGGGAGACTTCCTCTTAGGATTTGAGTCTTCTATGCTAATTGTAGTCTGTGCATGCGAGGTGACGAGTGTATACTCAGACTTATTTGTGGAAAATTTGCTCTAGGGTTCTTAGGTCTTTATGTTCATTATATGGAAAGTATTCCATTATGATTGAGTTTTCTAATTGCTTAAATTGCCTCTATATGATCCATATAATGTTAGTAGCTTTCCTCTAATTCTACGTGTTACATTGACCATTAATTGCCTTAATTGAAATGGTTTCCTTCCTTATTGTTTTGACACTCCTTGATTGTAATTCCTCTATGACTTCGTGCAAATATGTTATATGTCCAATTGTTGTGGTTACAGGTGTAGTTATCACATGCTTATTATGTCTTGTTGATTTGTTGAGGTTATCGTGCTTCTTGGTTTTTCCGTGACCCTTATTATGTATTGTTGATTCCCTTGCCAGGATGTTATTGTTTCTATTGTTGATTCCCTTACCGGGATGTTATTGTTTCTATTATTGATTCCCTTGCAAGGAAGTTATTGTTCTATTAATTGATTCCCTTGCTGGGATATTTTTGTTTCTACTGTTTGGGTGAGAAAGAGTGATAAAGTACGAAGGGTGATGCCGTGCTCGGGCCATATTTTATCCCAAATATCAAATTTTGACGAAAATTCATTTTCTTCGCTCTCCTTATTCTCACCTTTACGAATTTATTCCTCACTTTTTTGAAATAGCATAATCCTTGTAATCTCCAAATAATCCTTTCCTTGGACTGATGTCAATTACCTTACGACAAATTCAACGTACAATACTATATGGTGCAAAATCGTCGCAATTTAATACTGCAAAGTGTAACATCATTGTAGTGTAATACTGCGGGATGAAATATCAACGTAATATTGCAGGGCGTAACACATCCGACATAGCCAACATCACTGTCTTTGCATGATAGTCCAAAATAGCACGACACAGAGATAACCAATCTATGCCTAATATCACATCAAAATCGACCATACAAAGCAACAGAAGGTCCACTCGGGCGTCCAAACCCCCAATAGTCACCATACACGACTAATATATGCGGTCCACAACAACAGTATCGCCCACAAGAGTAGATACACGAACAGATGAAACAAGAGACTCGCGGGGCGTATCCAAATAACGAGCGAAATATGATGACGCATATGAAAAAGTGGAACCAGGATCAAATAACACAGAGGCATTTCTGTGGCAAACTGAGACAATAACTGTAATCACAACATCTGAAGCAATAGCATTGGGTCTGGCTGAGAGTGCATAGAAACGGGCCTGACCACCACCTGATCGACCTCCCCCTCTGGGGCGACCTTTAGGTGAATGTCCTCCACCCCTAGCTGGGTGGGCGAGTGGTGAAGTAACTGGTGCTAAAGTCGATGACTGACTCCTCTGCTGAGATGAACTCCCAAGACGAAGAGGACAATGTCTCCACATATGCCCCAACTCTCCACACTCATAAAAAACCCCTGGTACTGGAGATGGGGACTGAAGGGAACCCCTAGCACCAGGATGACTAGTAAAAGAACCTGGCATGGAAGAGCCCTAAACAAATGGAGCACGGGATGAACTCTGGGCTGGAAGGGCACTAAGTGATGAATGAACCTGATGAGAACTATGAGAACCATGGCCCGATGATGCCCCACGATACCCTGGGCGAGCTGACTGAGCATGCCTGAATGGACGGCCTCTGTCGTGCTGAAACTAACCCCCATGAGGAGCACCACTGAAACCTCCCTGACCACGAGGCCTCTTGGCCTCCCTCTCAACCCTCTCATGACCACGAACCATCTCAATATGTCGACAACCTCATCAAAGGTAGCACCAGCTACTCTCTCTCTAGTCATGAGCAACTGAACCTGAAAACCGAGGCCATCTATAAACCTCATGATCCTCTCCCGGTCTGTGGGAACCAACTAAATCGCATGGCGAGCCAACTCGGAGAACCGCATCTCATACTATGTAACAGATCTATCACCCTGACAAAGCTTCTCGAACTGCCTGTGCAGCTCCTATCGGCGAGACTCAAGTACAAAATTCTCTAGAAAGAGAACGGAGAACTGCCAAGAAAGGGGCATTGCGCCAACCGGCCTACGCCTCTTGTAAGCCTCCCACCAAATAAGTGCATCCCCTGAGAACTGGAAAGTGGTGAATGAGTGTCACGACCCGGATTTCCCACCCTTGGGAGTTGTGATGGCACCTACTAATGGGAGCTAGGCAAGCCAAACCTTAACTACTTGCTACACTTTCATTTTTGCTTCTTTTTAACAAACACCAGTCGATAATATGATAAAAGCGGAATTTTAAATAAATAGCGGAAGTCAACAAGTATATATATTAAGGTTACGTCTATTACAACTTTTAAAATCTCAAATACCCAAAACCTGGTGTCACAGTGTCACAGACTATCTAAGAGTCACTACATACAAGGTCTGAAGAAATACAATAACTGTTTCTGAACAAAGAAAAAGAAACAGGAAATAGAGATAGAGGGAGACGCCAGGGCCTGCGGACGCCTACAGTCTATCTTGGGGTCTCTGGGTGGACTGAAAGAAGCACCCCAACTACTGTCTGAAAGCTGCTCCTAGATCTTCACACAGTGCAGAGTGTAGTATCAGCACAACCGACCCCATGTGCTGTAAGTGTCTAGCCTAACCGCGGCGAAGTAGTGACGAGTCTAGGACCAGACCACTAAATAAACCTGTGCAGTTCATATATACATACAGCGGAAAAGAAATACAGAAATAACCAATCAATGTGGGAGGGGGAAACATGTTGTGGGGAAGATAATAATTCCGAATAGAAAGGCATCAAGTAAGGAAAGAAACAACATAACTAAAATATCAACAAGGAAGCAGAAATCAACAATTGCACGGCATCACCCTTCGTGCTTTTACTCTCAGCCTTACCAAAGCAGTTATATAATAAAAATGTGCACGACATCACCCTTCGTGCTTTTACTCTCTTTCCTCGCCATATAATCAATAGAATCGGCACGGAATGGTACGTCGTGTGGCATGGCATCACCCTTTGTGCTTTACACTCTTTTCTTACAATAACAAACAATGCACGACATCACCCTTCATGTTTTATACTCTTTCCTCACAATAATAAACAATGCATGGCATCACCCTTCGTGCTTTAACTCTCTTTCCTCACCCAAACAACAATCACAAGCAAAGGGGCAAGAGAATAAAAAAAATAGTAATAGAGATCCCGGCAAGGGAACAACAGTTAAACAATTAAATCCCGGCAAGGGAACAACAAATAAATCAGCAATAGCCCGGCAAGGGTGACAACATATTGATCTCTTCTCTTTCTCAATTTTACTTCACAATTCATTTCACAACTCGAGCCAATGCTCTAGAGGTTCGATTATCACTTATACTTTCACAATTCATTTTACAACTTGAGTCAATGCTCTAAAAGTTCAATTGTCACTTATACTTTCACAATTTCAATATACAACTTGAGCCAACATTCCTCAATATTCATAGGTCACAATTCTTTCCACAAACTTTATAAAACAATTAGAAATCTTCACCAAGGCATGAATAATACAACAAAATCATGAAAATCACAATATAAGACTCACGGTCATGCTTGACACCAACGTATAGATACTTGTCACCATGCCTATACGTCGTACTCGACAAGAAGCAAATAGAAAATATGATACAACTCCTAATCCCTCAAGCTAAGGTTAGACCAAACACTTATCTCGATGCCACGAACACAACTCAAGGTTCAATTATAGCTTTACCCCTTGATTCCACCGCCAATTCGCTCGTATCTAGTCATAATTTACTTAATTACATCAATAAACGCTAAATGAATCAATTTCAAATGCATGAAAATGAGTTTTCCAAAGTTTTACCCAAAAAGTCAAAATTGCCCCCGGGCCCACATGGTCAAAACCCGAGGTTCGAACCAAAATCCGATTACCCATTCCCCCACAAGCTCAAATATGTAATTTGTTTTGAAATCGGACCTCAAATCGAGGTCCAAATCCCAAATTTTTGAAAAACCTAGGTTCTACCCAAAACACCCAATTTCCCCCATGAAAATAATTGATTTGAAGTTGAAATCATGTTAAAAGATGTTAATGATTGAAGAAAACTAGTTAAAAACGACTTACAATTGATTTGGAGAAGAAAAGTTGTTTGAAAAATCGCCTCTTATGTTTTTGGGGTTTTTGAAAAGTGCAAAATAACTGAAAATCTCGTCTATTTACACTCTTCCCAGACTCTCTCCGTGGACCGCATAAAAAAGACTACGATCGCGGAGCTCCACCGCGGACCGCATAAAATAGACTGCGACCGGGGAGCTCCACCGCGAACCGCAAGAAATCGAGCGCGGCCGCGAAGGCTTGGCCTTGCTCACCGCGGACCACACAAATCCCACCGCGGTCGCGGAGTCCCCACCACGGCCGCGAAGCTTCCACCACGAGCCGCGAGACCTGGCTTCAGAAACCTGCAACTTCTCTGAATCTGCAACTTTTTCCTAAGTGTAAAAATATCCCGAAACTCACCCGAGCCTCGAGGGCTCCAAACCAAATGTCATACTAACTCAAAAATATCATATGAACTTACTCGTGTAATCAAATCATCAAAATAACCTCATGAACATCAAATTAAATCTCGAGATCAATGAAATTTTCTCAAAACTTCTTTAAATATAAATTTTACAATTTAAGTCCGAATCACATCATGTGATATCCATTTTTGACCAAATTCCACAGAAATGTCTTAAATCATATATAAGACCTGTACCGGGCACTGGAACCAAAATACGGGCCCGATACCATTATGTTCTAATCAAATTTCTTTAAATAATTTCAGAAAACAATTTCCTTTAAAAATTCATTTCTCTGGCTTGGGACCTCGGAATTCGATTCCGGACATACGCCCGAGTCCCATATTTTCCTACGAACCCTCCAGGACCATCAAATCACGTGTCCGGGTCCGTTTACCCAAAATGTTGACCGAAGTCAAATTAGCTCATTTTATAATCAAAACTTATTATTTTTCATAGATTATCATATTTAAGCTTGCCGACTACGCGCCCGAACTGCACATGCAAATCGAGGTGACTCTAAATGAGGTTTTCAAGGCCTCAGAACACGGAAGTTTCGTTTTAAAACAAGTGATGACCTTTTGGGTCATCACGTTCTCCACCTTTAAAACAATTGTTCGTCTTCGAACGGACAGAAGAAGGAAGTACCTGAGACAGGGAAAAGATGGGGATAACAGCTCCGCATATCGGACTCGGACTCCCAGGTCGATGCCTCAGGAGGCTGACCTCCCCATTGAACATGAACAGAAGGAAAACTCTTCGACCTCAACTGATGAACCTGTCGGTCTAGAATAGCTACCAGCTCCTCCTCATAAGACAAGTCCTTGTCCAACTGGACACTGCGAAAATCTAACACGTGGGATGGATCGCCGTGATATTTCTGGAGCATGGACACATGAAATACTAGATGCACAGATGATAAGCTCGGCGGTAACGCAAGTCTATAAGCCACTTCTCCCACTCGATCAAGAATCTCAAATGGATCGATGAACCTAGGGCTAAGCTTACCCTTCTTCCCAAATCTCATCACGCCCTTCATAGGCGACACTCGGAGCAATACCCGCTCTCCAGCCATAAAAGCCATATTTCGAAACTTGCGGTCTGCATAACTCTTTTGCTTGGACTGAGCTGTACAAAGCCTATCCTGAATAATCCTAACCTTGTCCAAAACCCCCTGAACTAGATCCGTACCCAACAATCGAGCCTCTCCCGGCTCAAACCATCCAACCGGAGATCGACACTACCTAAAATATAAAACCTCATAAGGAGCCATCTGGATACTTGACTGGTAATTGTTGTTGTAGGCAAACTCTGCTAAAGGCAAAAACTGATCCCACGAGCCTTCAAAGTCAATGACACAAGCTCGAAGCATATCCTTCAAAATCTGAATAGTCCACTCGGACTGCCCGTCCGTCTGAGGATGAAATGTTGTACTCAACTCAACATGGGTGCCCAACTCTCATTGTACTGCACTCCAGAAATGCGAGGTAAACTGCGTACCTCGGTCTAAAATGATAGATACAGGCACACCATAAAGACGAACAATCTCCCGGATATAGATCTCAGCTAACCTCTCGGATGAATAGGAGATTGCCATAGGAATGAAATGTGCTGACTTGGTCAGCCTATCAACAATGACCTATACTGCATCAAACATCCTCCGAGTCTGCGGGAGTCCAACAACGAAATCTATAGTGATCCGCTCCCACTTCCATTCGGGAAGCTCAATTCTCTAAAATAAACCACCAGGCCTCTGATGCTCGTACTTAACTTGCTGACAATTCAAACACCGAGCTACATATGTAATGATATCCTTCTTCATTCTCTGCCACCAATAATGCTCCCGCAAATCCTGATACATCTTCCCGACGCCCGAATGAATAGAGTACCGGGATCTATGGGCCTCCTCTAAAATCAACTCTCGGAGCCCATCTACATTAGGCACACAAACTCGACCCTGCAATCTCAAAACGCCATCATCATCTAAGGTAACCTGCTTGGCACCTTCGCACTGCACCGTGTCTCTAAGGGCACACAAATGGGGATCATCATACTACCGATCACGGATACGCTCCAATAAAGAAGAACGAGCGACCATGCAAGCCAATACACAACTAGGCTTAGAAATATCCAACCTCACAAACTGATTGGCCAGAGCCTGAACGTCCAAAGCAAGCAGTCTCTCATCGACCGGAATATAAGCAAGACTGCCCATACTGGATGACTTCCTACTCAAGGCATCGGCCACCATATTTGCCTTTCCTGAGTGATATAAGATAGTGATATCATAATCCTTCAACAACTCCAACCACCTCATCTGCCTCAAATTCAGCTCATTTTGCTTGAACACATACTGAAGACTCTTGTGATCCGTGAACACCTCACATGCCACGCCATACAGATAATGCCTCCAAATCTTCAATGCGTGAACTATGGCTGCCAACTCTAAATCATGAACTAGATAGTTCTTCTCATGAATCTTCAACTGTCGTGAAGCATAGGCAATGACCTTGTCAGCCTGCATCAACACTTCACCAAGCCCAATACGGGAAGCATCACAATAAACTGTATAAGGCCCTGAACCTGTGGGCAAAACCAACACCGATGCCATAGTCAGAGCTGTCTTGAGCTTCTGAAAGCTTGCCTCACGCTCGTCCGACCATCTGAACTAGGCACCCTTCTGGGTCAACCTGGTCATCGGGGTTTTGATAGATGAAAATCCCTCCACGAACCGACGGTAGTAGCCTGCCAATCCTAAAAACTACGAATCTCTGTAGCTGATGTTGGTGCAGGCCAGTTCTTGACTGCCTCAATCTTCTTCAGATCAACCTGAATACCCTCTGCTAACACAACATGACCCAGGAATGCAACTGAACTCAACCAGAACTCACACTTCGAGAATTTAGCATATAATTGACTATCCCTCAAGGTCTGAAGAACCACTCTAAGATGTTGCTCGTGCTCCTCCCGGCTGCGGGAATATATCAAAATATCATCAATGAAGACTATCACGAACGAGTCCAAATAAGGCCTGAACACTCGGTTCATCAAATCCATAAAAGCTGTTGGGGCATTGGTCAACCCAAATGACATGACTAGGAACTCATAATGCTCGTACCGAGTGTGAAAAGTTGTCTTAGGGGAATCGGATGCCCTAATCCTCAACTGATGGTAGCCAGATCTCAAATCAATCTTTGAAAACACCTTGGCACCCTGAAGCTGATCAAACAAATCATCAATCCTCGGCAATGGATACTTATTCTTGATTGTAACCTTGTTCAACTGTCGGTAATCAATACACATTCTCATCGATCCGTCCTTCTTCTTAACAAACAACACCGGCGCACCCCAAGACGAAACACTTGGCATAATAAAACCCTTCTCAAGCAAGTCTTGCAACTGCTCCTTCAACTCTTTCAATTTAGGCGGGGCCATACGATACGGCGGGATAGAAACGGGCTGAGTGCCCGAAGCCAAATCAATGCAAAAATCAATATCCCTGTCGGATGGTATACCCTGCAAGTCTAAAGGGAATACCTCAGGAAACTCACAAACAACGGGCACAAAATCAATAGAGGGAACCTCAGCACTAGAATCATGAACATATGCCAAATAGGCCAAACACCACTTCTCGACCATATGCCGAGCCTTCACATACGAGATAACACTGCGGGTAGAATGACCAGGAGTGCCTCTCCACTCTAAATAGGGCAAATTTGGTAAGGCTAAGGTGATCGTCTTGGCATGACAGTCCAAGATAGCATGGTAAGGTGATAACCAGTCCATCCCCAATATAACATCGAAATCAACCATATCTAAAATCAACAAATCTACACGAGTCTCAAGACCCCCGATCACCACAGTACAAGACTGATGGACTCAATCAACCACAATAGAATCACCCACCGGTGTAGACACATAAACAGGATCACTCAATGAATCACTAGGCATGATCAGATACGGTGCAAAATAAGACGACACATACGAGTACGTAGAACCTGGATCAAATAGCACTGAAGCATCTCTATCACAAACCAGAATAGTACCTGTAATGACTGCATCTGAAGCCTCAGCCTCGGGCCTAGCTGGAAGGGCGTAACATCGGGGCTGGGCCCCACCACCCTGAACTACATCTCTAGGACGGCCTGCAGTTGGATGGCCTCCACCTCTGGCCACCTGAGCTCCACCTCTAGTACCTCTACCCCCACCTCTAGCTGGCTGGGCGGGCTGTGGAACACCTGGTGCCTGTACCATAGCACGAGAACCCTGATGCTGAGAGCTACTCGGTGCTCGAGGGCAAAACATGGCAATGTGACCCGGATCACCGCACATGTAACAACCCCTCAGCTGCTGAGACTGCTAGCCCTGACGACCTGAATAACCACCCCAAAAACTCTAAAGCGGCGGTGCACTAATAGGAGCAGGCGGTGCACTATAGGACTGCTGATCGGAATACTGCATCTAGGGACCACGACCACTTGAAGTACCGTGATAAACCTGGAGCGCTGACTGAAAGGGCCTAGGAGAATGGCCTCTACATACGAATCTCGACCTCCGGATGAGGTACCACTGAATCGGCCTAAATGATGGGGCCTCTTGTCTGACCCATAACCGCCTCCTTATGACAGAACCATCTCAACTCGACGGGCTACATTGGCCGCCTCCTGAAAAGTAATCTCACTCCCAGCCTCTCTAGCCATCTAAAGATGAATCGGATGAATACGACCGTCAATAAACCTCCTCACCCTCTCTCTCTCGGTGGGGAGTATGATGAGAGCATGGCGAGCTAAGTCGATGAACCTAGTCTCATACTGGGTAACAGTCATGGAACCTTGCTGGAGGCACTCAAACTGCCTCCGATAGGCCTCTCTCTAAGTAACAGGGAGAAACTTCTCCGGGAATAACACTGTAAACTGCTCCCAAGTCAAGGCTGGCGATCCAGCTAGTCTCGTTAAGCAATAATCCCTCCACCAAGTCTTGGCGGATCCAGACAAGCGAAATGTAGCAAAATCGACCCCATTGGTCTCAAAAATGCCCATGTTCCTGAGAACCTCGTGGCAGCTGTCTAGAAAATCCTGGGGATCCTCAGTAGATGCACCACTGAAAGTAGAAGTGAAGAGCTTGGTGAACCTATCCAGTCTCCACAAAGCATCGACGGACATAGCCGCTCCATCAGCGGTCTGAGCTACCACACCCGGCTGTACTACTCCAACTGGCTGAACCACTAGAGTTTGAATCTGAGGAGCTACCTGTAGATATGTGATTTTTGACCCTCCCCGAGATTTCACCCATTTTAGCGTAAAATATTTAGTTTAGGTCTAATATCGATATTTCAATTAGTTTTGACTCTTTTACTTTATTTTATCAAAAATGAAAATTGCAAAAAAAAAATATTTCTTCTTTTTAGTTGCTTTTAGTGTAAATACCTTTCGTAAAACTAAAAAAAAATACAAAAAAATAGTACCTTTTTATTTTATTTTATTTTATTTTAATATGATATTTGAAAATACAAAAAAATAGGTTTGTCTTAACGATTAGTCTTATTTTAATAGTTATTTTTCCTTAAGTAAGTTTAATTAGTAAATAAAGTAGTATTTTAGTCTTGTTCACGGAAAACTATTTGGGCTCAAACAACCATTTTTAGGCCTAATTTTGGACCTAGCCCATAATTCTCAAGCCCATAATTCCTAAGGTCATATCCCTTAACCTAAAAAAACCCTACAAATAGCTAGACCCTAGACTACAAAAGGGGAGACCCTCTCCATCTCTTCAGCGGCACACAATTGGGAAAGGGGAAAGAAGAGGGGACTCGGACATTCTCAGAGAAAAGAGAACAACCTTCAATCCCTAAAAATTTTGAAAAAGAACGCACACCATGGAAAAGAGGAGTCGCTGCTCATCTTCTTTTTCCTCAAAAATCAATCAAACTGACCCATAAAACTCCACTAATCTCACACTTAAGAGAAGCTAATTCCTCCATTTCTACGGTTTGGTTGAAAAGATTTGTATGGTTATAAGGATAGCAGCCATTTTTCAGCTCCACCGTAGGACAACCGCGATTCCGTCCCTTATACAAAAAACGAAAAAAAACATTCTGGTTTTCTTCTTTCATTTTCCGACTTTCGTTTCAAAACCAGAGGTGTTGTCCTTTGATATTTGTTCCAAAATGGAGGTAATTTGATTTCGTGTGTGGATTCGAAATTGATTGTGCTGATTCGAGGTTCCGTCGAGGTCCGAACTTTGGTGCGATAAAGTTTCTGTTTGGATATCTTGTACGTCGGCTCGGATTGATGAGAGGTTTTGTTTCCCTCTTCTTAATTTCTGTTGCTATTGCTTCCATAACAAATTTTGTCAATTTATGAATGTTTTCAGTTGAAATAATGTTCTTGCTGGTAGCTATTTGTTTAAGGACTCTGTTGTAGTTGATGGATAACAAATTTCCTAAGATCTGGACGTGAAGACTTTAAATTCCATAGCTATCTAGTTGATCAGATGATATTTATAACAATTTAGGATAATCAGTCTAAAAAGCTACCTTCTTACTCGTGAAGTATTTTGAAGATTGAAGTTTGCCAATGTTTTAAAAAAAAATTAACATTTGAGGCTCGAGCTTTGATCCAAAAAAAAAAGAAAAGGAAAATTAGTAAATATTTCTCTTCAGAAACTAGGTTTCTTAAACTTCAGTTCAAAACGATTTTCCTTAAAAAGCAAGTTTTATGAATGGCCAAACAAATAGATATTTCTAATTTGAGTTAGTGACTTTTTCAGCTTTGACCATCTTAGCCTAATTTACTTTTTAATTGTTTAATTCTTTAAAGGTATGAATTACTAAGTCCAAGTCCTGGGTTCTTTGGCAATATTAATCTAGTTAATCAATTAGTAATATTATATGTATTTACTTGCCGTATATTAATTAACTTAGTATTTGCTAAATTTACCATCGTGATTGCGTACACATTCGCGTGACGTAATTACGATTCTAAAAACAAAACTGGAGTATGCGTTCGTGCAACTTCGGCCAAACTTTCTTAATAATAATAAAGCGTTACTAATTGTGGACACGTTCGCGTGACATGATTTTCGACGCGCCAAACAAATGGGTACACGTGCGTGTGACCCGTTTCAAGATAATTTTCTTAATTTAAAAGCGGTAAAGGGTAAATGCACATAGGTTCTAAAATCAGTAATTAAACAATTTTTAATAAGCCAAGTATGATCAAAGCGACCGTGCTAGAACCACGGAACTCGGGAATGTCTAGCACCTTCTCCCGGGTTAACAGAATTTCTTACTCAGATTTCTGTGTTCGCAGACCGTAAATAGAGTCAAACTTCCTCGATTCAGGATTTTAAATAGGTGACTTGGGACACCATAAATTATCCCAAGTGGCGACTCAGAATCTTAAATAAATAATCCCGTTTCGATTGTCACTTAAATTGGAAAAACTCCCTTATACCCGCCTCCGGGGGTAGGTAAAAAGGAGGTGTGACACTACCTGCTCCGGAGTGCGAGTAGTAGGAGTCTAGGCCCCTCCTCCAGCTTGAGAGACGGCTAGTGCTACCAGAAGCAAGCATGCCCGGGTGATACTCTCCATGAGGCCAACTAATCGGACCAGAGCATCCTGAAGAACTGGGGTACCAATAAACACCTCTGGACATGAGCTGGGCCCACCGGAACTGCTGGAGCCGGAACCTCCTCATCAAAATCAACCTGAGGCTATGTCACTGGGCATGCTACTCGGGGTTGAGATCTGACCCTACCTCGGCCTCAAAAACGGCCTCGGCCTCACCCTCTGCCCCTCATGGGAACTGCTGCTGGGGGCTCGGGTTGCTGAGTGGAGGATGAGGAAGCGCGTGTTCTCGCCATCTGCGAAAAAATAGAGTAGAAGTTCAATTAGCATTAAGAAACAAAATCGCACGACAGGAAAGAATGAATGTGAAGTTTTTCCTAACTCTGTAGCCTCTAAGGGATAAATACAGACATCTCCATACCGATCCCTCATACTCTACTAAGCTTGTCTATGAACTGTGAGACCTATATAACCTAGAGCTCTGATACCAACTTGTCACGACCCAGATTTCCCACCCTCAGGAGTCGTGATGGCACCTACTAATGGGAGCTAGGCAAGCCAAACCTTAACTACTTGCTACACTTTCATTTTTGCTTCTTTTTAACAAACACCAGTCGATAATATGATAAAAGCGGAATTTTAAATAAGTAAGCGGAAGTCAATAATTATATATATCTTAAGGCTACATCTATTACAACTTTTAAAACCTCAAATACCCCAAAACCTGGTGTCACAGACTATCTAAGACTGTCTAAGAATCACTACATACAAGGTATGAAGAAATACAATACACTATTTCTGAACAAAGAAAAAGAAACAGGAAATAGAGATAGAGGGAGACGCCAGGGCCTGCGGATGCCTGCAGTCTACCTTGGGTGTACGGGTGGACTGAAGGAAGCACTCCAACTACTGTCTGAAAGCTACTCCTGAATCTGCACACAGTGCAGAGTGTAGTATCAGCAAAACTAACCCTATGTGTTGGTAAGTGTCTAGCCTAACCTCGGCGAAGTAGTGACGAGGCTAGGACCAGACCACCAAATAAACCTGTGCAGTTCATATATACATACAGCGAAAAAGAAATACAGAAATAACTAATCAATGTGGGAGGGGGAAACATGTTGTGGGGAAGATAATAATTCCGAATAGAAAGGCATCAAGTAATGAAAGAAACAACATACCTAAAATATCAACAAGGAAGCAGAAATCAACAATTGCACGGCATCACCCTTCGTGCTTTTACTCTCAGCCTCACCAAAGCAGTTATATAATAAAAATGTGCACGGCATCACCCTTTGTGCTTTTACTCTCTTTCCTCGCCATATAATCAATAGAATCGGCACGGAATGGTACGTCGTGCGGCACGACATCACCCTTCGTGCTTTACACTCTTTTCTTACAATAACAAATAATGCACGGCATCACCCTTCGTATTTTATACTCTTTCCTCACCCAAACAACAATCATAAGCAAAGGGGCAAGGGAATAAACAAAATAGTAATAGAGATCCCAGCAAGGGAACAACAGTTAAACAATTAAATCCCGGCAAGGGAATAGCAAATAAATCAGTAATAGCCCGGCAAGGGTGACAACATAATGATCTCTTCTCTTTCTCAATTTTACTTCACAATTCACTTCACAACTCGAGCCAATGCTCTAGAGGTTCGATTATCACTTATACTTTCACAATTCATTTCACAACTTGAGCCAATGCTCTAAAATTTCAATTATCACTTATACTTTCACAATTTCACTATACAACTTGAGCCAACGTTCCTCAATGTTCATAGGTCACAATTCTTTCCACAAACTTTATACAACAATTAGAAATCTTCACCAAGGCATGAATAATACAACGAAATCATGAAAATCACAATATAAGACTCACGATCATACTTGACACCAACGTATAGATACTCGTCACCATGCCTATACGCCGTACTCGACAAGAAGCAAATAGCAAATAGGACACAACTCCTAATCCCTCAAGCTAAGGTTAGACCAAACACTTACCTCGATGCCACGAACACAACTCAAGGTTCAGTTATAGCTTTACCCCTTGATTCCACCGCCAATTCGCTCGTATCTAGTCACAATTTACTTAATTACATCAATAAAAGCTAAATGAATCAATTTCGAATGCATGAAAATGAGTTTTCCAAAGTTTTACCCAAAAAGTCAAAATCGCCCACGGGCCCACGTGGTCAAATCTGAGGTTCGAACCAAAACCCGATTACCTATTCCCCCACGAGCTCAAATATGTAATTTGTTTTGAAATCGGACATCAAACGAGGTCCAAATCCCCAATTTTTGAAAAACCTAGGTTCTACCCAAAACACACAATTTTCCCCATGAAAATAATTGATTTGAAGTTGAAATCATGTTAAAAGATGTTAATGATTAAAGAAAACTAGTTAAAAATGACTTACAATTGATTTGGAGAAGAAAGGTTGTTTGAAAAATCGCCTCTTATGTTTTTGGGGTTTTTGAAAAGTGCAAAATAACTGAAAATCTCGTTTATTTATACTCCTCCCAGACTCTCTCCGCGGACCGCATAAAAAAGACTGTGATCGCGGAGCTCCACCGCGGACTGCAAGAAATCGAGCGCGGTCGCAAAGGCTTGGCCTTGCTCACCGCGAACCGAACAAATCCCACCACGACCGCGAAGCTTCCACCGCGGGCCGCGAGACCTGGCTTCAGAGACCTGCAACTTCTCTGAATCTGCAATTTTTTCCTAAGTGTAAAAATATCCCGAAACTCATCCAAGCCCTCGGGGCTCCAAAGCAAATGTCATACTAACTCAAAAATATCATATGAACTTACTCGTGTAATCAAATCATCAAAATAACCTCATGAACATCAAATTAAATCTCGAGATCAATGAAATTTTCTCTAAATTTCTTTAAACATAAATTTTGCAATTTAAGTCCGAATCACATCATGTGACATCCGTTTTTTACCAAATTCCACATAAATGTCTTAAATTATATATAAGACCTGTACCGGGCGCCGGAACCAAAATACGGGCCCAATACCATCATGTTCTAATCAAATTTCTTTAAACAATTCCAAAAAATAATTTCCTTTAAAAATTCATTTCTCGGGCTTGGGACCTCGGAATTCGATTCTGGGTATACGCTCGAGTCCCAATTTTCCTACGGACCCTCAGGGACCGTCAAATCACAGGTCCGGGTCTGTTTACCCAAAATATTGACCGAAGTCAAATTAGCTCATTTTATAATCAAAACTTATAATTTTTCACAGATTATTATATTTAACTTTCCGGCTACGTGCCTGGACTGCGCGTGCAAATCGAGGTAACTCTAAATGAGGTTTTCAAGGCCTCGGAATATGGAAGTTTTGTTTTAAAACAAGTGATGACCTTTTGGGTCATCACAATGAGACCCCACTGGTCTCCAGAATACCTTCGGTCCGAAGCATCCTCTGACACTTATTTAAGAAACCCTAGGCATCCTCACCCTTTACATCATTGAAAGTCAGAGGCTGAAGTCTACCAAACCTCTCCAATCCGTGCTGCTCATCCTCTGGCATAATAGGAGCTACATAGTCTTGAGCAGCCGCAACCAGCTGGGCTGGAGGTGCCCCCGGTATCTGAAGTCCCTACACGACCTGCTCAGGTGTGCGAGCGGTAGGAGTCTGAGTACTGCCCCGACCTGAGAAGTAGTTGCGGCTGTAGTAACTGAGACCGCCTAAGTAGGCCAGTGCACACTGATAGAATCTAGGTCAGGGCCTCCTGAAGGCCTGGGATAACAATAGGCATAGCCGGTGTCTGAGCTGGTACCACTGGTGCATCCGTAACTGGGACCTGATCCTGAACTAGGGCGGCTAGTGGATCTGGAGGTGCCGCCTTAGCTGCTGTGCGGGCTACACCCCTTCCCCTACTACGGCCTTGACCACGTCCACGGCCCCTAGTGGCCCTAAGTGGTGGTACTGGTGGTCATCCATCCTGGCTGGTAGCACGTGTCCTCACCATCTGTGAGAGAATAGAATAATAGAAGTTTAGTTACCAGAATCAACAGATTCGTACGATAGGAATTCAAGAATGTGAAGTTTTTCATAAAGGTTCTGCAGCCTCCCGAGGATAAGTACAGTTGTCTCTGTACTGATCCGCGAGACTCTACTAAACCTGCTCATGAATCGTGAGACCTATGTAACCTAGACTCTGATACCAACTTGTCACAACCCTAAAACTGACCCGGTCGTGATGGCCCCTATCGTGAAACTAGGTCAGTCGACACAATTCCTGAATCGAACCACTATTCTATAAAAATCATTTTTAAGCCATTAATTAACAGAAATATCTCACAATATATGTTTAAATAAGCAATGCAAAAATATAACACAAGCCCGACATCGGGGTGTCACCAGTCATGAGCAACTACAAACCCCTCTAAGAACAAGAAAGGCTAACATAGTCAGAAAATAAAATACTAAGACAATCTGAGTAAGGTAAGAAGGAGAAGTGCAGGGCTGTGAACGCCAAACAGCTACTTAACCAACTCCGAAAACCTACTGAGCAATCAACACCCATTACCGGGTTCAGAAACACCTGGATCTGCACACAAGGTGCAGGGAGTAATGTAAGTATGCCAACTCAGTAAGTAATAAAAGTAAAAGCAGTTGAGAAGTAAGAAAATAGGTAATTCCACGTCATAACACTACATCAAAACAATATATGTCCAGAACAATACAGAAAATCAATTAACTCGTAAAAACGACTCAGTTTCAGTAAAACCTTTTTAAAACTTCTTTCAATAGTTTCAAACAAGTGGTGAAACAATGAGTAAAAATGACAGAAATGCAAACAGCCCCTCGGGCATAACATGTACCATAAACAGCCCCTCGGGCCAAATATCAATAGAACCAGCCCATCGGGCTACCTCACAGTCACTAGTAATCAGCCCCTAGGCAACAATATGAATCAACAACAGCCCCTCGGGCTACATCACATCACTCACACTGGGTACCCGCGCTCACTGGGATGTTCAGCCTCCGGAGGGGCTCTTACAACCCAAGCGTTATCATAAGCCATCTCGTGGCATAACAAATCAGGCCATCGGGCTCTCATATATCACAAATCAGTACAACGTGCTGCGGTGTGCAGCCCGATCCCATAATATCCTCACAACACAGGCCCTCGGCCTCACTCAAATAGAAACCTCTCAAGCCACTCGGGCAACTATTAAAACATGATACTCAGCCCAAAATATTATTTTAAATATCAAAACAGAGTAACTACGGCTGGGTTGTGAAATCAGTAAAATACAACATGACTGAGTACAGATATTAAGTCAAAACAGTAAGGTATAGTAGTAAAGGGCCCCTAAGGGCCCAAATAGTTGGCACGAGACCCAAATATGGCATTCAGCCCAAAACATAGTAATACTTTCCAATACACAATAGTATCAAATAGTTTTCAATCAAATACGCGACTTAATAGTCATACGGGACGGACCAAGTCACAATCCCCAATAGTACATGCCCCCACGCTCGTCATCTAGCATGTGCGTCACCTCAAAGTAGCACCACGATGTGAAATCCGAGGTTTCATACCCTTAGGACAACATTTACAATCATTACTTACCTCAAACCGGTCCAGACTCTAGCCCGTGATGCCTTTGCCTCTCAAATCGGCCTCCAAATTCTCCGAATCTAACCAAAACCAGATTCATGCCGTCAATATAAGGTAAAGGTAAAAAGCCCACGCGAAAATAATCATATTACATCAAAAATCCCAAAATTGGCAAAACCCGACCCCAGGGCCCACGTCTCGGAATCCGATAAAAATTACATCACAAGAATCCTTATCCTCCCAAGAGTCTATACATACCAAGAATATCAAAATTGGACCTCAAATGGCCCCTCAAATCCTCAATCAAAGCTCTCCATTTAGAAGCCCTAATTCTCCAATTTTAGCCCTTAAATCCCACTAATTTCATGTCTAATTAGTTAGAAATCACCACAGAATCGAGTATTGAGTTAAAAAATCTTACCTCCGAGCGTTACTCCTTGAATCCCTTTTCAAATCCTCTCAAAAAGATCCAAACCTATCTAAAAATGGAGGAAATAAGCTGAAAATCGCGAAGGAATGCTTATATAGTTTATGCCCAAGCATTTCCACACCTGCAGCCCCAAACACGCACATGCGTGACCACACATGCGGTCCAACAGCTCGCACCTGCGGAAGTCACTTATCCACCCAAAACTGCATCTACGGTCAATTACCCGCATCTGCGGCTCCTGCCCTTCTCAACCTACATCTGCGGCCCTTTCTTCACTTCTGTGGGCCCGCACCTGCGGTCCCCAATCCGCAGGTGAGGTTATGATAGGAACAACAGCTGAAGCTGCTCAAGCTCAATTCCAATCTTTCCGACAACCTTCCGAAATGTTCCCGAGGCCCCGGGACCTCAACCAAAAATACGAACATGTCACATATCACCATTCAAACTCATACCAATCCTCGGAACACTCAAAATAACATCGAAACACCAAATCACCCTCGGATTCAAGCCTAAGGATTTCCAAACTTCCGAATTTCGCAATCAATCTAAAAACCTATCAAACCTCATCTGAATGACCTGAAATTTTGCACACTTGTCCCAGATGACATAATGGACCTATTCCAATTTTTGAAATTCCAATCCGACCCCGATATCAAAAATTTTACTACCAATCGGAAAAAGCCAAAATTTCATTTTCGCCAATTCAAGCCTAAATCTACCACAGACCTCCAAAATACATTCTGATCACGCTCCTAAATCCCAAATCACCTCACAAAGTTCTCTGAACCATAAAAACTAAGTTCCGAGATCATTTACTCACAAGTCAACTTCCAGTTGACTTTTCTAACTAAAGCTTCCCAAAAAGATACTAAGTGTCTCATTTCTTTACAAAACTACTCCGAACCCAAACCAACCAATGCGAGGCGATGAAATGTAGCTGGACAACACATAAAGAAGCAGAAATGGGAAAAACAGAGCGGTAACTTATGAAACGATCGGTCGGGTCGTTACAAACAATCATAGTGAAATAAGTACAATATCTTTTTAAATTTGAGGCGTTTTTAAAGCTTTTTTCCCGTAATTTACTTGTATTGTATAGCTCCCACTTTATGGAGTAATTGAATAGCTTACATGCTTGAATTAGATCATATTTCACAACTTTCTGAAAATTAATAAAAGAAAGAAAAATAAGAAAAAAGGTGTTTATTGATATATAGAAAGTATGTGAAGCCCTTGTCCTTAATTTATACCACTAAGTCAAAAGAAGGAGAGAAGACAAATCCTTGGATTTGAAAGCATAGACTTTTGAAACTTAGATATAGGTTAGTCAAACTTTTCCTGATCACATAAGTGGGCCTTTGTCCCACCGCCGTAGTTGTCCAAATATCTTCTACTATTTGTGGCCTTCATCAAATCTTAAGACATTCTAGGGGAAGTGCACGGCATGTATTTACTTTTAAGTTACCGTTTAAAATGTTATTAATCTTTAGCCACTATTTTAATAAATTTTAACTGTCCGGACAAAAATACCCTTCTGCTCATGTTCTTAACTTTTGTACTTAACTTCGGGACTTCAGGAGTTCAGGACTACATGTCCTTTACTTTTGAACATGGAAATCTAAGTTCAGGACTTTAGGACTACATGTCCTTAACTTTTGAACCTATAACTCTAAGTGCAGGACTTCAGGACTACATGTCCTTAACTTTTGAACTTGAAACTCTAAGTTCAGGACTTCAAGGCTACATGTCCTTAACTTTTGAACTTGGAACTCAAACTTCAAGACCAAGCGTCCTTAACTTTTGAACTTGTAAGTCAAAGTTAAGGACCTATTGTCCTTAACGTTTGAACGTATAACGGTAAGCTAAGGGCTGTCTGTCCTTAACTTTTGAACTTGGAAATCAAAGTTAAGGACCTATTGTCCTTAACTTTTGAACTTGTAACTATAAGTTAAGGACTGTTTGTCCTTAACTTTTGAACTTGTAACTATAAGTTAAGGACTGTCTGTCCTTAACTTTAGAACTTGTAACTGTAAGTTAAGGACTGCATGTCCTTAACTATTGAACTTAACTTTAGGATTTCAAGACTACATTTCCTTAACTTTTGAACTTGAAACTCTAAGTTCAAGACTATGTCCTTAAATTTTGAATTTAACTTAAGGACTTCAGGACTACATGTCCTTAATTTCTGGGAAGGAATTACATTACCTGTTTACTCATCACTCTTTTTCTTATATTCACAACTTTTAGATCTAAAAATAAATTCAAGGAGCTAAGAGCAAATAAACCCTATTACATTAGACTCACTAGAAAGAAAAATAATCAGCACACCGATTCTGCCACAAGAGAAATGGCAGAAGCGTAATAGCTTCTTGAGAAAGTAAAACAGTAGCAACGTTTTCTTCGGAGGAATCTCATTTGGAGGCCAAATTTATCTTACGCGAATCACAGTCATGACAATGAAGACGATAGCAAGCCCAAAAGTAAGAAAAATCCCGCCGATCATAAAAACTTAGAAAGGGTAATACTGTCTTTTCATATTTTAATAGATTAGTGGCTACTATTATTAAGCATTAAAAATGTTGGATAAAAAGTAAATATTACTTTAAAAAGTGGCTACCCCACACAATTTTTACACATTCTATGTGAATTGAAAAGCCCACATGAAAGCTTTCAACCGAGAAAATGAATGCTTTGTGGTTTGGGCAAATCCGAAATTTAAATAGAAATTCAAAATATTCAGTGATTAATCCGAATTTAAAAAATTCGATCCACCTCGAGCATATTTGAATTGTTATTTCTTCAATGCAAAAACCAAAAATCCAACCTGAAATTTTTATATCCATCCAAACTGTCTGAACGTCCATCCTACGGTAGAGACCATGCACTAAGTCCTAGTAGCCACCCTTAGAGCGGATGGAATTCAATATTTTTGCAAAACGAATTTTATATATGTGTGTGCTTGTTTGTGCGTAAAAAGAGTAATTTTAACAGATATTACATTTTGAGTTCTTAATTTCAAAAGTATAATAGGTTCAATGATAATTGATAAAAACCTAAAAATTGAACATAAATCAAATTTAATTCTAGATCCGCCACGGCAGGCAACCAATGTCCACATGTAACTTCCATTCATTAATAACATTTAGCCTGTTACAATGCTGCTTTTGCAGCTCATCAATAAATTGAAATTTGAGAGCTCTATTACAAACTTTACAGTTTATTGAGACAACATATCCTATACTCCATCATCATAAGGAAAAGAAGTAGAATCCAACCATTCTTCTCCAGTAATAAACTCTGAAACAGTAAAATTAGAAGCATCATAATAATCCATTATGTGATAACCTAACCATGTAACTCTATTATCAGTCACAGATGCAGGACCAGTATTATCAAACTCACCATAGTACAATGTATTCAAACTTTGATTTCCTGACCATTCTTTCCACCCTTCAGGTTCAATAAAACCGTCTATGTACGACTCAAGGTATACTGTTCGTGAATAATTTCTCCACGGTCTTCCTAAGTAACTATTGATACTACTAGAATTAGAGTATAAATCCTCTGTAGCTAAAATAGAACAATTTTGTATCGAGATACCAGTATACTCCTCAGGGGAGTCGCGCGATTGAGCTGTAATGACTGTGAATTGGCCTGGCATTGGCATTCTTGACACGATGTTACATCCTTGGAAAACAACTGCTGCATTTCCGAAAATGTAATCTACAGTCCCGTAGATGTCACATTCTCTGTAAAATTGTCGAAATGAATGCGCGTATAAAGTGTCCTGGAATCCAGTTATGGTGCATCTATAGATAGCCGCTAAATCTGCATTGATTCGAAGGGCAACTGCTTGGTGCTTCTCTGGTCCAGCTGTGTTCTCAAAAGTAATGTCACGAGCCAAGAACCCTTCACCAGAGACAGCTGAAATCAATCAAAGAGCATAATTATGTTATCCATACAACATTAATAAATATATACTCCTGAAATCAATCAAAAGAGCATTAT
Source organism: Nicotiana tabacum (assembly GCF_000715075.1). NCBI lineage: Eukaryota > Viridiplantae > Streptophyta > Magnoliopsida > Solanales > Solanaceae > Nicotiana > Nicotiana tabacum. The sequence continues at coordinate 138,056,924 of NC_134090.1, forward strand.
GTAATCCATACAGCATCAATAAATATATTCTCCATTTTTAAATCAATCAAAGAGCATTATGTTATCCATACAACATTAATAAATATATTCTCCTTCTGTTCCGTTTAATGTGGAACTTCGAGTTTTTGGTCAATATTGTCCCTTATTTTTGATAGTAGGTCTATTTTGGTCCCTCAAATATAACTCTGAGCATATTTAGTCCCTTAAGTATGCTAAAGTGGAGCACATTTAGTCTCAATGACAGAATCTGCCCAAGATCAATTACGGGGTTGGTTTCGGCACTCACTGTCTTTTTAATTAAATCATCAAAAATATTTTATAAACCAACACTCACTAATAGTACAGAGCTGATAAATTTAAAATTTTAACGTTGAAACTTTTACTTTTAAAAATTTCGGTTGATTTTTCCAAAAAGAAAAGTTAAAATTTGAAAAAATAGAGCTGCCAAGATCACTTCTAGGCATATTATTGAAGCAAACGAATAACCGGATTGTATTATCACTTTTAGCCCGCACCAGAAACTATTTACATCCGGTAGCCGAAAAAAATACATAAAATTTGTATAATTTTTATATATTAACATACAAAATGTATATATATACAAAATAATATACAAATTTATATATTTTTTCGACTATTGTTTTTACAGCGGCTATACGGCGTCATTTTCTCATTGAAAACTGGCACAGAAGGGGATATTTTTAAGGTCAAAATTTTAGAAGATATTATCTAAAAATGAGGAATTAAAGTGATAATTTGCGTTATCCAATAAAAGGAGAGGAAACGTTTTGTTTCAGAGTAGAAGATTTGCTTCATGAATCAGAGTTGGTTAACAGCGTTAGTTTTTGAATACATTCTATCAGTGAGACTAAATGTGCTTCACTTTAGCATACTTAAGGGACTAAATATGCTCGGGGTTATATATGAGGGACCAAAATAGACTTACCTCAAAGATAAAGGACAATATTGGTCAAAAACTCCGGCGGGGTTTGTAATACTAGTAGTTTGACTACTTAACTTTTGGTATGAATTCGAACATAAATTCTTCAAAAAAAATTATAATAATATTTATACATCTAAAAATTATATATAAAATATGATAAGTCATAATAGTTTATAATTAAAATATTTTAAGAAGTCATCAGAAAAGAAAAATGTCCCTAATAACAACACTTGTAAAAGTAAAGTCATCATAGAAAAAAGCACATAAAACATAAAGAGAAAAGTTTTAAGTGATTGAATTTACCAACAGTGGCAGATCTATTTAGTATTATTGTTATACATAGCAAATCATAGTATTAGCAATATTATATTTTTTTAATATATGAATAAATATGTATAAAGACAAAACTAATATTTCAAAACCTTTAATACACCAAATCAAACAGTTGATGAGAAATAATGCCAACATAATTAATCCCAGCATAACATTATTATTCCCAATATTACTAATACTTCATATTTAATATTCTCTCCGTTTCAATTTAAATGATATATTTTTCTTAATAGTTCGTTCCAAAACACATTTCTATATTTGAAAATAATTTAATTTTAAAATTTTTTATATTACTCACTTTACCCTTAATGAGAAGTTTTCACAGCTACATAAATGTCATGGCCCCACGAAGCATTTGCCTTAAGTTTCTAGGACCATATGTTTCAAAAAAATTCCATTTTTTCTTAAACTCTATATGCTAAATCAAACTAGATGATCTAAATTGAATTGACGGAGTACTATTTTTAGAGACCCTACCAAACGACCCCTAAATGTATCACATAAACTTGAATAGAAAAAGGCACATAAAACACAAAGAAAAAGTTTTTAAGTAATGAATTTACCGACAGTGGCAGATCTGAAAGTAGTCCAACCATCAACAACATTTCTATCACCAGTTACCACAGTAACATCACTCCCATCTCCAAGAAGAACAATGTTACTCTTCCAACTTGGTATCTCTACATTTTCTTCATAAACCCCTTCTTTAACATAAATGAAAATTCTGTCATCACTGTTATTCGGTGCAAAATCAATAGCTTCAGTAATGGTACTGAAATTTCCAGTTCCATCAGCTGCCACTGTGAATGCCACCTCATCATTCGGCTCATAATCACTCTGCAATATGCGCCTGTCTTTCCCACACAGCCACCTCGGCGGCGTGGACAAAAGCCGACGCCGCCTATTTCTATTCCCTTGTTTTTTAATAGAGTATTTTGAGAGCATTGACAAAGAATTACTAACATGCTCGTAAGTACTGCTGAGAGAGTTAATAAGTGTGGATTTTAACGGACCAGTAGTAAAATCTAGGCCTTCTAAACAAGTGGCTTTGTTCGTCAGTGCTGCACTGAGAAAAGCTTTTGCATCAGCTAATATTTTAGGGTTATTAGCTGATGAGACAGTATTGATCCGAGAGAGTGATTTCTTTATTGAAGATATTGTAATTTGATGAAGCTCTTTGCAATCTTGAACGATACCTTTTTGTTTTTCGACAAGATTTGAGCCTCCAGCTGATGAGAATAAAGTTGTGAGATGTCCTGTTTGGGATAAGGCTGATTGAAGAGATTGGAGGAGAAGGTTTAAGATGTTTGGGCTGATATTAATGGAGATTGATAATTTGAGTGAGTTGAAACAGGATTCTGGATATGGAGTGGAGTTGCATAAGGATTTTAGAGAAGAAATATGAGTAGCGTTCAAAGTTGGAGTATTAGATGAAGAATTAAAAGCAAAAGTTGTTAGTATGAAAGATGCTGAGCACATCATGAGCAAGAGAAATTTCGTAATAAAGGAAGAGCCCATCTTGACCGCGTTTGGTATAGTGAAGAGAAATGCTCCAAGGAATTTCACTTCTTATATAATAAAGTCTTGAATTTCACTTTTTATATAATAAATTCTGTTTGAAAAGCCATGTGTGATTGTGATGACCCAAAGGGTCATCTTCTATTTTAGAACTCGAATCCGTGTTTCGAGGCTTTAAAAACCTCATTTTATCTCTTTTCGATTTGTGTGCCGCAGTCCGGGCGTATATCCGGAAAGCCCTTATGTAAAAAATTTAAGAAATGATGATTTTTGTTGACTTCGGCCGACGTTTTAGGTAAACGGACTTGAACCCGTGTTCCGATTATCCCGGAGGGTCCGTAGTAAAACATGGAACCTGGGCCTATGCCCGGAATCGAATTCCGAGGTCCTTAGCCCGATAAATGAATTTTTGAAGGAAAATTGAAAAGACTGAAAATGTAATAATTTAAAAGATTTGATCTTGTTGGTATCGGTCTCGTATCTTGGTTTCGGAGCCCGGTACATGTTCATTATGATATTTAAACCTTATCTGTGAAATTTGGTGAAAAACGGAATTCATTTGACGTGATTCAGACCTTTGGTTGAGAAAATAGAAGTTTTGAAACTATCTTGAAAATTTCATGCAATTTGGTGCTAAATTCATAGTTCTGGGTGTTATTTTGGCGATTTGATCACACGAACAAGTTCGTATGTTGTTTTAAGACTCGTGTGCATGTTTGGTTTGGAGCCCTAAGGGCTCGTGTGAGTTTTGGATAGGCTACGAAGTGATTTTGGAACTTAGAAATTTGCTGGTGTAACTGGTGTATGTAGCAGGCCTCTGATCTTGCAATTGCGAGATTAGGCTTCGCAAATGTGAACCAAGCAGGCTTGGCAATTGCGAGGTATTTATCGCAATTGCGAATAAAGCCTGGGCCAGCAGATTTCGCAAATGCGAACAAATCTTTGTAATTGCGAAGGGGATCTGGGGAAGGGCATGTTAATGCGAATATTTACTCGCATTTGCGAGGGGTCAGAGATCGCAAATGCGATACTTTTCTCGCAATTGCGATGGCAGCATGACTGTGAAGGGCTTCGCATTTGTGATAGCTTCTTCGCATTTGCGAGCTTCGCAATTGTCGCAATTGCGACATCTGCAGTTGAGTAAAAGGGTCTTAGACGGGATTTTTTATTCATTTTCCCATTTTTTAAAACCTAAACTTCAAAAGGCGATTTTTCCAAAGGCTAGTTCTTCCTCAAATCATAGGTAAATGATTCTTAATTCATTTCTTTCAATCTTTTACATCTTTTTATAAGATTTCATTCTAGAATCTAAGGTTTTTCATGGTGGAATTGGGGATTTTTAGGTAGAACTTAGGAATTTCGAAATTTGGGGATTTAGACCTCAAATTGAGGTTGGATTCCAAAACCATTTGTATATCTGGGCTTAGGGGTGAATGAGTAATCGGGTTTTGATCCGAATTTCGAATTTTGACCAAGCGAACCCAGGGTTAGTTTTTGACTTTTTGGGAAAAATATTGGGAAACTTATAATTATGCATTGGAATTGATTTCTTTAGCGACAATTGATGTTATTAAGTTATTTATGACCAGATACGAGTGGATTGGAGGTGGAATCGAGAGGTAAAGCGGTAATTCAACTCTGAATTGCCCATTGGCTTGAGATAAGTGTTTGGTCTAATTTTGACTTGAGGGATTAGGGATCCCCGACTTAATTGCTATGTGAAAATCCATGTGTGTGGCGTATAGGTGAGGTGACGAGTACCTATGCGCCGCTAAATTATCTATTTAGCCTATTCCCTTCCTCGTTCCTAGTATATTGTTTTCCTGTTTTAACTGCTACTTGCTTATTGATGCTTCCATGTTTAATTGATTCTTGTTAAATGTTGTTTTCTCTATTGAAGGTATTAATTGTTCCGCAGTTTCATTATATTACATTGTTGGTTTAAGTTGGTTTATTGGTGCTTCATGGTACACTTTGGTTGGTCTCACTGTGTAGTATTAACTGATGAAATTTCATAATTGTATAGATTTCCCGTTGTTTTGGTTTGAGGTGTAAATGCTGCGGAGGGTTTTGAGCTATGTTGTGAAATACTTATTCTTATTTTGTGATTGGTACTGATATGGTGGGATCGGGTTGCACGCCGAAACAGGAGGAATAAGGGTAAAATGTGATTGTCTGGTGGGATCAGGTGGCACACCGCAACAAGGAGTAATAAGGGTGGATAGGTGGGATCGGGTTGCATGCCGCAACAAGAGCAATAAGGGTGATATATATTGAGGAGTAATAAGGGTGGACTGGTGGGATCGGGTTGCACGCCGCAACAAGGAGTAATAAGGGTGAATGTTCATATTGTTACTTGTTATATGGTGGGATCGGGATGTACACCACATCATTTTGTTGTTTATGTATTCTTCCTCTGTTGGAATTTTATTCCGTGGTATTGTGACTCTCTTAAGGATTGGTTATAGCTGAGTACTGTAAATTATTTGGGTTCTGTATTTATTTTTTTGCAAGTTACTCTTGTCGCGCCCCCTTTTTCTCGCGAAATCGGGTTTATGATATTTGGTATAGGACAACTCGTTCCTTTTAGGAACTGGGTTTTGTATTTTGAAGAGTCGTCACCTAATGATTTAAGGTGCATTAGGACACCAATAAGGTTAAATTCTAAGTTTCGTTGGAATAACCAGAGATAGGGTAAGGGCTTGAAATTATCCTAAGGAGAAGGTGTTAGGCACCCCTCAAGATCCACTAGTGTGGTTCCCGTCCAGATAGTTTATTATGAGTTTAGCAAATAGACAAGTATGAGCTCAAATATTAATGGATTTAAATTTAAACATATAAAAGAAAGAACAATTAAAAGAAGAGTTTTAAAAAAAGGAGTTTGTAGATAAAGGAAATGGGGTCCTAGGTTTATATTTAATATGGATCACATCAATGCGATATCCGATATGACACTCCTCAAAAGAGGGGATACTCGTGGTATTAGCGCATCGGTCATCATATTCATATCTACCCTTCCCACCCCGTTAAGGTGTTAAAGCGCGGATTGGTCTCGATTACTATTGCATGCTATTTACCCGTCCTATTTCTATCAGTCTCAGAAGAGCTTAGGACTACTATTCCTAAAGGGGGAATATTAGGCTGATTTTTGGTTTCAAAGGGTAAAAATCTAAGGCGACATACAAAACACATATATTGCATGTTGGGGAAGCATATAAACAGGTAAAGGCCCATGTACACCTCCTCAAACAAAACATATAAATAGCATGACTTGCACATACTTTTTTAGGTCTGATTAAAATACTAAAGACGAGGGGAGTTTGATTATTGAGGCAGATCTGTTTATTACATAATTCAGATAAAAAGTCTGAATCAGACCTGCTGGTTGTAGCAATTAACAAAAGCGGATTCAATTTTATGGTTATTACTCTAAGGCTTGCCTAAGTATTTTAGGTGAGGTCCTATAGACATGATATCTAATTGATTCAGAATGTGGAGAAACAGTAACAACTTAAAGCGAATTGTTTGAAATCCTATAGGCATGCTTGCTAAACCTCGTTAAATAGAGAAGGAAAGTTGTTTAAAACTGGTTCAGAATCGAACTAATTTTAAATTGAACTAGTTTCAGATTCTGTAGGCGATGGTATCTAATATTGCTGATTTTAATCTCTATAGGCATGATATCTAACATTGAATGTGAATAGAAAATGAACCAGAATTTTACTTGGGAATCCCTATAGGCATGATTTCTATATGTTATACTGATTTCAATCTTATGAGCATGATACTTACTTATATCCGTTTAGAACTTAAAGCATGATATCTAAGTGGCATGCAGAATTTAAATAAGTCCTATAGGCAGATTATCTAAGTGTGAAGTTGAGCATGAAGAAATTAAGATAACCCTATAGACATGGTGTCTAAAAATGCAGAATTGAACATGCAGAAATTTAAGAAAAACAGTCCTACAGGCATGCTTTCTACCCTTGAGCATACATGATCACCTAACCCTTTTTACTATCCAACCCCAAATGTTTATTACAAATTATTACAGACCAGAAGTAATGAATTATACCAGAAAAGTACAAAGAAACGTTACAACCAAAGGAAGCCTGATTCTTGACTTCCTCTTTGAGTTATGGAATAAACCACCTCAAATGTCATTGATCCAAAGCCTTTCTCAGACTTGAGTGTGTCAAAGTTCCCTAAGGGTCTCAAGAGGACCTAGGGCAGTGCTCACACTCAAGTTACATAACCAGAATAGAGATGAGTATAGTGTGAAAATACCAGCCCTTATGTGTCCAAGTTTAGAGGGAGCTCATGGGTCCCAAGGCAAGGCTCACACAAGGGGGGCAGAACTTAAGTTCTAGGAAGATAGTGAAAGTGCAGGAACAGAGTTTCAAAACTGAAGTGAGAGGGAGACAGTAATCAATAACATATAGAGTTAATAACTTCATACAAAGGGGGCAAGGGTTGGGAATCCATTGCAAGGAGCCTATATACTTAGGCATGGGTTAGCTTTGGGCATGCACAACAATGGGAAGCGCTGACATGCCTGTAAACTAATAAGAACATACAACATATAAGAGAAACATGGAGCTTATGATCCCAGGGGAATTAGGTTTGGGTCATGCACAGCAATGTCCCATGTTGTCATGCCCCAAATTAACCACAACACATTGGGGTAGGGGTTTAAGATTCACATGTCATGATACATTAATTCTGAATAGGAAAAGGGGAAATTACAGCATGTTTAATAATGGTACTGAGTTAAATACAAACAGTAGACAAACAAGGATGCAAGAAACAGTAAATAAGCATGTTGTTGTTGGTGCAGAAGCTTAATTAGAACATACCAGTAAGAAATGCGAATGCAGAAAAAAATAAGCAAGTTTCCCACAGCCGAGCCTTGGCTTTCAGCCGGCTAGTTAAGGCAGCAATACAAGTAGTAACAGAGAAAAAAGAGAGATTTGGTGGGGTGTGTGTCTGAACTCAAGTGTTTTATGCCTTGTGTTCGTGTGTTTGAAAGAAAAGAAGTACGGGGTATTTATAGCTTTCTGAAAACGAGTAAGAGAGAAGTAATAAGCTGCAAACATGGAAATAATCACAATTTAGAATCAATTATACAAGTGATTGCCTTTAATTAAGGGATCACTTACTTAACGGGCAGTGACAGGTTCAAAATAAGGAAAGAAATCAATTTGTAAGCAGGCTGACAATTGTCGTAAAAGAAGTAGTAAAACATTAAGTAAGCAATCGAGTATAGGTACAGAAATATTCTAATTTCGGAAAGGATTCGGTAAGGCAAAACATGAAAAGAAATCAATTAACCTTAACAGGCGAGTGAAACCAGAATTTCACAAAGAAAAAGTTTGAAATCAGTCACAAGTTTGGAGATCAATCAAAGAAGGAAACTTAGCATATAAATAGAGTGCACAAACACTATACATGTGAGGCCAAGCCTATTGGCAAAAGGAAATAGCATGCAATAGTAGCACAAAATTCAGTAGATGGCAACATTCGAAACATGATAGTCCGGTAGGTCAAGTCACATTGAATCAGTAGTGAAGAAAATATAGAATATCAAAAGCATGCGAAGATTTCACAGTAGAAGGTGAAGAAAGCCCCTTTAAAAAAATTAGGGTTTCGAGCATAATCGAGTTTTAGAGAAGATAGAAACCCAGAATCAGAAAAATCACACAAAGGGATAAGAGGTTTTGAAATAAAGAACTTCAAATCGAGTTAAGTACTTAAACGAACAGTCTCAGACCCAAAGCCATAGGATTTTCAATAATAGAAGATTTTCAAAAGAGGATAACAAACAAATTGGACAAAACTCAAGCAAACAAGCATTCATCTAATAAACAGTCAAAAGAAATTAGGGCTTTTAATATGCAAACTTAGGTAGAAGAACGATATGAGCAAACATAGCAAAACATGTCAAAAAATCAGAGAAACGTTTTGAAATAACTCAACAAGAAAACCCTAATCGGAAAAGATAAAAAGTTTTGAAAGCAGAGTTTTAAAAGAAACTTCGAGAAAAACACTTAGAAGTTCAAAGCAAACATGGATCTGAAGCAGATCTAAAAGAAGTCGAAATAACCTTAGAGATTAGGGTTTTAGAAGAACCCAAGTGATGAGAAAGGCCTTGAAAATAATCGATCTAAGCAGAAAAGTCAAAAGTCTGACTCGAATAGCCATGGCTGGACGGAGAAAGGTCAGAGACGACCGGAGAACAGTCATCGAGCAAAAATCGGACAAAATCCCCTTCAGGATCTGGTCATGAAACCACAGAAATCAACACGTAGAAGCCATGGGAGGATGATATAGGTCTTCGATGACTTTGGAAGGCCATGGATTAGGGTGGCGGCGGCTAGGGTTTGAGAGTGTTGTAGAGAGGATTTGAGAGAGGAGGGGGATTCAGAGGCGGCGTATGGTGGAAAATGGTAGGGTTAAAGGGGTCATTTGGGATTAATTACGGTAAGGGGGTCTGGTGGCCGTTGATCATTTTGATCAACGACCTAGATTGAACGGGTAAGTGGGGCGGTTTAAAGAATAGGATTTGGGTCAGTTCAGATTGTAATTGGGCTTCAAATTGGGTTCAATTGGGGTTCGAACTCAGGCTACAATTGAAATAAAATGGGGCTAACATTTAAATAGCCAATTTTCCTATTTGATTTATAAAAAATAATAAAATAGTTTATGTAAATGAATTAAAGGTACTAAAATGATTTATGGTACATAATTATAAAATTAAAAATACTGAACTTAATATTTATAGATATAAACACAATTAAATCTAAAAGAGGCTAGGATTACAATTATATGCAATTTAGCTTTAAAATACTAAATCAATTATAAAAAATATGCAAAAAATATCTTAGCTATATTTTAGTATAAATATGAGAATTAAATAAATGAATCACCAAAAAATGATAATTTTAGAAATATTATTGGATTTTTTATGAGTAAAATAGGGGAATAAATTAGTTTTAAAATCTTTAAAAGATTACGAAAAAATAATAACACAATTGGACATACTTATATATGCCTACACATACTGTTTTGAAAGTATTTTGCATATAAAAAATATACAGAAAAAATTAGGTATCAACAACTATTCTGTTTTGTTTCGTATTTCCTTTCTGCTTTATTATATACTGTTGCAGGTTTTATTGTATATGCACCGCCGTTGCCTCGTCACTACCTCGTCGAGGTTAGGTTCGACACTTACCAGTACATGGGGTCGGTTGTATTGATACTGCACTCTGCACTTTCTATGTAGATTTTGAAGCTGGTTGTGGCTGATCGAGAGGTCGGTTACAGGCATTCATCCAAGAGACCAAGGTAGTCCTACAAGCATCTGTAGGCCCTAGCATCCCCTCATATGTTTTCCTCATTTCTATTTTATTTTCTTTCGAGACAGATGTATTTTTCTTTCAAACCCATACTTATAGTATTCATAGAATGTTCGTGAGTGGTGACACCAGTTTCTAGGTGGTAACCGTTTCTGAGTTGTTAATAGTATATATAAAATTGGTTTAATATGTACTTTCGCCTTTATTTCTGTTCGAATTAGTTTTGTTAATTTTAAATTATAAAGATGTAAAGGAAAAGGTGAACATAACTATAACGTTGGCTTGCCTAGCGAGTGCAATGTTAGGTGTCATTACGGTTCCGACGGTGGAAAATTCGGATCATGATAGTAATTATATGATCATATAATAAAATGATTTGTAATTATACAAGATAGTTATTATAAGCTGTTTGTTTATTATAATTTAATTACAATATAATTTACACTATCATATTTGGTTGTGCAAATGTAATTACATATTTAAAAAAACTTTTTTCAGATTAACATATATATATAAGATTTACTATATGATAAACATATAGTATGTAGATAAGAAATATTAATTATTAATTTTATATGAGGTATTTAAAATAAGTATTATTTTTTTTTGTAAAAATATATTAAATAATCTTTTTGTAAAAATATATTAAATAATTATATTAAAAATATCACATATTAGTTTATTATAGAGTTCAGAAGAATACACCAATGAAATTATTATTGGGATAGTAACAATCTGATGAAATATTAAAATCTTATATACAAACCAATTATGAGTTATTCACGTAGCGAGAGAAATATGTCATATTGTTAGCATAAACTGCATATTCACATAGTTGCTATATGTGTATTTTAAAAATGTATAAAATAGAAAATAACTTTCAAGAATGTAAATATAAAAAGGCAAAGATTTGATGCAATAACAAAAAAAAAAAAAAAAAAAAGGAAGAAGTACTGCCCGGAGCGGAAAGCTACTGGTGCTAACTGTTAGCCCCTTGACAAAGGTCCTCGGCAGGTGTGGGTTGTGATAAGGATTTTCATGATGGCCTTGGCACACAACCTGAAAAATGGGGCAACATCATAAAGGGCTGCTCGGCATGACGGACAATGCGGGGTTCAACAAACGCACCTTGAACGGAAGCAAGGCGCATTTTACTTAGATGTGCGGGTTGGCAAAACAATGGCAAGGCAAAGCCATATCAAGCAGAGGCAAAGACATGGCAAGGCAAGGCAAGGTAAGGCGGGACAAGCAAAGGCAAATGATACAGACATATTTGATCAAGTCGGGGGCGACTTGACATGGGCGGACAGCTTTGACAACGAACGTGTGCAGCTAAGTCAGTGGGTAGCGAGCTGTGGCAATGACATTGGCACGGAGCAGTGTCAAAGGCAAGGTTGGGCGCAATGTCAGCCTTGGCACAAAGCAGTTGGGCGAAAATCAGACCAAGCTGTGCACAAGCAGCAGTTGGAAAACATGTGCCAAACACATGGGAAGCAGTTGACAGTTGCAACCTCTTCCAAGACATGCTGATCATGGCCTAAAAGTGTGCCCACATTTTTGTACTTTGTCTTAACTTGTTGCCCATCAGTTGGGGACTTGTCAACTGATTGTAGCCTTTAAATACTTGCCTAGGCTGTCCAAAACGGGGCAGAAAACTTAGTGTAAGGCATTGTGTATCCAAAATTCGTCTAAGTTATTTTCCTAAGGGTGGGAAAACCATTTTGGGGCAGGGAATTAGGGAATTCTTTGTCTTGACCATAGGGTTGGCTATTGTGTTCTTGTATTCACTTATTAATACAAGTTGGGAAGAAATTACTGTATATCGTGTGCCTTTATTTACAGATTTTGCTGCTTATTTTCATTCTAAGTTCAAACGTCCCTAAAAATAAAATTAAGTGTTGGAAAGGCTGAAGTCAAGGCTGGGCTTGACTGCCGCACGGAGGTGAACCTCGGGCTGAGTTCGAGTGACACAAATCACCCCTGTGACAACTGGTATCAGAGCGTGGCTGGATCGGGGCAAAGACACAACGTTCAGTGGTTGAATTTTGTGAAAAATGGCTGGTGGCAACGCAGAACTGAGGGAAAAAGTTACTGCATTAGAGGCACTCGTCGGAACTGTTGATGGGGATCAATTTCTGACTATCCTGACTCGTCTCACCTATCTTGAGGCCGAGATGAACAGACTGAGCAAGGAGTGCACAGATCTGAAAACGGAAAATGGGTTGCTGCGTCGTGCTGTTGGCAATGATGAAACACAGCGTGGGGCAGATCGTACCAAGGTCAGAATTCCGGAGCCTAAAGAGTTCAATGGCGCAAAGAGTGCCAAGAAACTTGAAAACTTCCTGTGGGATATGGAACAGTACTTCCATGCTGCCAAAGTGCAAGATGAAGACAAAGTCCCCATTACGACTATGTACTTGGTGGATGATGCAAAGCTATGGTGGCGTACGCACGTGGCAGATGATGTAAGTGATGGTAGGCCGAAGATTGACTCTTGGGAAGGGCTGAAGAAAGAGTTGAATGATCAATTCTTTCTTAGCAATGCGGGCTGGATTGCTAGAGATCATTTAAAGAAGTTGAAACAAATTGGAATGGTCAGGGATTACGTCAAGGATTTTAGTTCTTTGATGCTGGATATTAGCAACATGTCTGAGGAAGACAAGCTGCATAATTTCCTTTACGGTTTGCAGTCGTGGGTGCAAATGGAACTCTGAAGGCAAAATGTGAAAGATCTTCCTAGTGCCATTGCTACTGTGGATGCTTTGGGTGATTTTCAGTTGGGACAAGATGGTTCTGATTTCTCTACTACTTTAAAGTCCAAAAACGGGAACAAGGACAAAGGAAAAGAGTGGAGGAAAAACGGAAATGACAAGGGTAATGCTATTGAGGGCAATGGCAATGAGAAGGGAAAGCAATGTGCTGGACCTTCGACAAACAAGGGACAAAACAGCAAGTTTGATGGCTGTTTTATTTGCAAAGGGCCACACATGGCGAGGGATTGTCCAAAAATTGAACGGCTTTCAGCGTTGTTTGATGAAGGAAAGAGTGAAGATGAGCAAAACAAGGAAGAACTTGGGAAAGCAACAACATATTTGGGACCTATGGTGGTGCTGAAAAATGCGGAAGCTGCTTCGTCGAGGACGACGAATTCTTCTAGTGGGGGTGGTTTGTTAGCCCCTTGACAAAGGTCCTCGGCAGGTGTGGGTTGTGACAAGGATTTTCATGATGGCCTTGGTACACAACCTGAAAAATGGGGCAACATCATGAAGGGTTGCTCGGCATGACGGACAATGCGGGGTTCAACAAACGCACCTTGAACGGAAGCAAGGCGCATTTTACTTAGATGTGCAGGTTGGAAAAACAATGGCAAGACAAAGCCATGCCAAGCAGGGGCAAAGACATGGAAAGGCAAGGCAAGGTAAGGCGGGACAAGCAAAGGCAAATGATACAGACAGATTTGATCAAGTCGGGGGCGACTTGACATGGGCGGACAGCTTTGACAACGAACGTATGCAGCTAAGTCAGTGGGTAGCGAGTTGTGGCAATGACATTGGCGCGGAGCAGTGTCAAAGGCAAGGTTGGGCGAAATGCCAGCCTTGGCACAAATCAGCTGGGCGAAAATCAGACCAAGCTGTGCACAAGCAGCAGTTGGAAAACATGTGCCAAACACATGGGAAGCGGTTGGCAGTTGCAACCTCATCCAAGACATGTTGATCATGGCCTAAAAGTGTGCCCACGTTTTTGTACTTTGTCTTAACTTGTTGCCCATCAGTTGGGGGCTTGTCAACTGATTGTAGCCTTTAAATACTTGCCTAGGCTGTCCAAAATGGGGCAGAAAACTTAGTCTAAGGCATTGTGTAGCCAAAATTCGTCTAAGTTATTTTCCTAAGGGTGGGAAAACCATTTTGGGGCAGAGAATTAGGGAATTCTTTGTCTTGGCCATAGGGTTGGCTATTGTGTTCTTGTATTCACTTATTAATACAAGTTGGGAAGAAATTCCTGTATATCGTGTGCCTTTATTTACAGATTTTGCTGTCTATTTTCATTCTAAGTTCAAACGTCCCTAAAAATAAAACTAAGTGTTGGAAAGGTTGAAGTCAAGGCTGGGCTTGACTGCCGCACGGAGGTGAACCTCGGGCTGAGTTCGAGTGACACAAATCACCCCTGTGACACTAACGTTGGAAACTTGGCAGGAGTTTAGTGTGTCAAATTACCCAAAACGTAATTAAATAAAAAACAATATGCTAGAAAATTTAGAAACTTACTATTAAAACTAGTAAAATTAAGTATTACCTCCTTTTAAAGAGTTTAGAACGGTTTATACGTATAAAATGCAGTAACAGAATTATAAAAGAGTTTTGCATCAAGCAAGGGCTTTATTTGCAAACTGCAATGACTCTGAAGAAATAAATTATAAATAAATCAAAAAATAATATAATAACAAAATTGAATATACCCTAAAGAAAGCACAACCAAAAGAATCAAATAAAAAATAAAAATTAAAGAATTTGAAAGGTTACCTTATAACTACACCCTAACTCTTTACCCTTTTTGAAAGTTGAGAAGTATAATTGATTCCTCAAAAATTACACTCAATTCCCACCATTCAAATAATTACTTGCCAAATAAACAAGCCAAATTGTGTAATTATATCTAATTACACCAAAAAATAATTCCCCTGTGGTTTTCTACACATGCTCTTATTTTTAAAAGGTAATCTGATAACAATATAGTTAGACAGACGGTGTTCAAAAAAACGACAAATCGTACAAAATCAGTAATTTGAATCAAGTCGGGAAAAAAATCGACTAATGATTTTGTTTGATTTATCTATTTTAAAAGATGTATATAATTAATTTGATTTTATAAATGAAAAAAACGACCAACCCGGCCTATGTAGATTCTTAGTAAGACATAACTTAATAGTATGAAGGAATTCATATTTTTTAAAATTCAATGAGAATCGCTATAAATGGTCATTTATACTAGAATTCAAGTTAGCATAATTTGGGAAATTATGGTGCTTGGATTTGGGAATAAAATGTTGAGACTGGTAGTTAGTTATAGTGGTGTAAGGGAGTGTCCAGTTGTAAATGAGTTGTCACTAGTATAGAATTAAGTTAAGAAGTTAGTTAATTAGTTAGTTACATGTATAAATACTTCATTTCTAGATGCTTCTGTAATTTAGCTTTTGATTTAATGTGAATTCATTCTTCTCCTTCTCTCACTCGCTCATTTCCTCTCAATGCATCTCCATGGCTGACCTCCATTATAATGGTATCAGAGCTTAGGTGAAGCTCCCGTATCTAGCAATTAGGAGAAGGTTGATGCGAAGAGAAGCTGAGTAAAATTCTCACAAATTGAGCTCAATTAACTCGATTTCACTCTGTGTTTGAATCTGTTATCTATAGAGATAATTCCTCTGTAATTCGATTTTAGTTGTTATCATTTCGTTGTTATTGATCCCTACAATGGCTGCTGACGGAACTTCCTCTACTACAGCTGCTCTTACACCATATCAAAATGTAGATCCGGTTCATCGCCATCATCCACTCTACATTCACCCATATGATACACAAGGTACAGTTCTCATCTCAATTCAACTTCAAGGTCCTGAGAATTATTCACTGTGGAGTAGATCTATGAAGATTGTTTTGCATGGTAAAAATAAGTTAGGCTTTGTGCTAGGAACATGTAGAAAACATATGTTTGATCCTATTTTACACGAGCTATGGGATAGGTATAATGCTATTGTGTTGGCCTGGATAATGAACATTGTGGCTCCAAATCTGCTTAGTTCTGTGATATACGTTTCTGATGCTCACAAGATTTGGGAAGATCTTCGTGAGAGATTTGATAAAGTCAATGCATCTAGATCCTTCTACTTACACAAGGAAATTGGGAAACTAACACAAGGTCTATTGTCAGTGCTGAATAATTTTGAAAATTGAGAGAGTTGTAGGATGAATATGAGGCTTTAGTTCCTCCTCCTTCATGTGGTTGTCCAGAATCTAGGAAAAATGCAGAACATTATTAACTTAGAAAATTGTATCAGTTTCTTACTAGCCTAAATGATACCTTTGATAATATCAAGGATCAGATCCTCATGACTAGGCCAGTACCTAATATAAATCAGGCATATGCAATGATCATTAATGTGGAAAGTCAGAGAAGGAACAACGCTACTGTTGGTGTTAGTGATCCTACAGCCCTGTTGAGTAATAGAGCTCCTACTGATGGTCACAATCATGGCTATAAGCCCAGAAATAACCTTGGAAAGTCCTCCCTTCAATGTGACTTCTGCTATCTTAAAGGTCACACTAGAGAAAATTGTCACAAACTTCATGGCTACCCCCACTGATTTTAGAGGCAGGAAAGGAGGATGAGGTACTCTTGATTCCAAAAGTGCATATGCACACACTGCTAGCATAGCTTCTGATTCACCTCATTAAGGAAATGCTACTAATGTGGTCCCAACATATGGTTCAGCAACTGATAGCTCTCCAGCAATAACAGGTGTCTCTTCAGCACCTTTCTTTACTCAGGATCAATACAATCAAATCTTGCAAATGTTGAACAAAGGAAAGCAAGTTGACACTATGGCTAATTCCGCAACAATGAATACTACAGGTACTATAACAACTCTCATGTCTCATCTAGTGAGTAATAATTACATTATAGATACATGTGCTACTAATCATATGGCTCACAACCTCAATCTACTGAGCAATATTAGAAAGCTATCAGATATTGATCAGAACTAAATTCAACTTCCTAATGATGAAAAGGTTATTATCAGCCACACTGGTGATCTATCATTGTTTAAGGATAAATCAGTACATCATGTACTTTATATTCCAGATTTCAAGTTTAATCTGATGTTAGTGTCAAAAATCACAAAAGAGCTAAGATGTCTAGTGGTCTTCTTTCCTGATTTCTGCATATTTCAGGAGCTCTTCACTAGGAATGTGATGGGGATTGGTAAAGAGGAGCATGGCCGCTACATTCTGAAGCACAAAGAACAAGATGTTCCCGAGCAGTTGCCAGATTCTAGGCCATTTCACTCAAGTTCTTTTGTAAATACTACTAGTAGTGAATTTCAAACAAATAATGCTAGTATTGAAAATAAGAATACATCTGAGTGTCCAGATGAAACTGTTTTGTGGCATAAGAGGTTGGGTTATGCACCACTAAGGGTTCTAAAAAGGATAGAAAGTTTAACAAATGTTCAATTGAAGGACCATTTCTGTACAGTTTGTCCTGTTGCTAAGCAAACCAAAATTCCTTTTTCCTCCAGTAATAAATGTTTTATTAATGCATTTGATCTCATACATGTTGTTGTTTGAGGGCCATACAGAGTACCTATTCACAATGGTAGGAGGTATTTTATGACCTTAGTGGATGACTACTCAAGGTTTATCTGGCTTTTCTTGATGAATGACAAGGCAGAATCTATTGCGATTCTAAAAAACTTCCTGTTATTAGTCAAAAATCAGTTTCATTGCAGTATCAAGTGTTTAAGGTCAGAAAATGGCACAGAATTATTTAACAATCAGGTAACAGGACTTCTACAAGAACATGGCATAGTTCAACAAAGTTCTTGTGTATACACTCCTCAACAAAATGGCAGAGTTGAAAGAAGACATAGATCTATCCTTGATATGGCTAGAGCCTTAAGGTTTCAGGCTTGTGTTCCTTTAAAATTTTGGGGAGAGTGTGTTACTACTGCAGTGTACATTCTGAATAGGTTGCCCACTATTGTATTGAAGGGTGTATCTCCTTTTGAAAGACTATTTCACAGGTCCCCTTCCTTACAACATCTCAGAGTCTTTGGGAGTCTGTGTTATGCAACCAACTTGAAGAAAACTGATAAATTCTGCCCTAGAGCTATTCCTGTTGTTCATCTAGGCTATTCCTCTAGTCAAAAAGGTTATGTTCTGTATGATCTGAGCTCTAAACTCTTCTTTATTAGCAGGGACACTGTATTCAGAGAAGATATCTTTCCATTCAAATACCTACATACAACTTCATCTCCCTTGTTCCCAGTTCTAGAGTTTAGAGATGCTAAATTTCCTAATCTGTCCTCTACTGATGTCTTCACTCAATCTTCCTCTCCATGTCCTTCTCAACCTCCCTTTAATGTTCCTCCTAGTTCTCCCTTTCCTTCTCCACTCTCTGCTGATCATTCTCCTTCTTCATCGTCTACTTCTCATTCTTTCTCTCCTTCCCTTCCTTCACCTACTCATGCTGATTTAAGAAGATCTTCTAGAGTATCTAAACCTCCTATATGGATGGAAGATTACATTGTTATGTCTAATCCATCTTCCTGTGCTCACCCAATCTCACTGTGTGTATCCTATAAGTCAATCTCATCCACCTGCAGGGCATCACTTGCAGCTTATTCAGCTGTCACTGAACCAAGGACTTATGATGAGGCCAAGACAGATCCCAGGTGGATTGAGGCTATGAAGGCTGAGATTTCAGCCTTAGAATCTAATCAGACTTGGACTATTGTTAATTTTCCTCCTGGTAAGACTCCTATAGGATGCAAATGGGTCTTTAAAGTGAAATACAAATCTACTGGTGAAGTGGAAAGGTATAAGGCTAGACTAGTTGCCAAAGGATATAGTCAACTTGAAGGCCTGAATTACAAGGAGACATTCTCTCCAGTTGCTAAGATGGTGACTGTTAGGTCTGTGGTGGCTTTGGCTGCAGCATCTGGGTGGTATATTTTTCAGATGGATGTCCACAATGCTTTCCTTCAAGGTGATCTTTTTGAAGAGGTGTACATGCACATTCCAAATGGCTTTGCCAGCCAGGGGGAGTTACAGAAGGTTTGCAGACTTCATAAGTCACTGTATGGGCTCAAACAAGCTCCCAGATAGTGGAACTTGAAGCTGACCAGTGCACTGACTAACATGGACTTTGTTTAGTCACACTATGACTATTCTCTGTTCACTTACAAGGCGGGTTGTGATCTTGTAGTAGTGCTGGTATATATGGATGATTTGCTAGTGACAGGAACTAGCTTAGCACTTATTCACCAAGTAAGGAAAGACCTACAAGCCAGATTTAAAATGAATGATCTGGGAGAGCTGAAGTTTTTTCTTGGCATTGAGTTCTTGAGATCCAAGGAAGGAAACTTGATGGATCAAAGAAAGTATCCACTTGAGCTAGCGTCTAAAATGGGATTAGCAGGCAGTAGAACAACTGCCACCCATCTAGAGTTTAATCACAAGTTGTCCTCTGTAGAACTAGACAAGTTTCTGCACACTAATGAAACTTTAGTTGACAAAGAATTAGAAGATAGAAGCAGCTACCAAAGTCTGATTGGTAGACTGTTATACCTAACCATGACTAGGCCTGATATTGCGTTTGTAGTTCGGGTACTTAGCCAATATATGCATGATCCTAATCAGTCTCACATGGATGCAACTATGAGAGTAGTGAGATACATTAAGGGCATTGCAGGGGTTGGGTTGTTTATGCCAGTAGATGGAAGCACAGAACTGTCAGCATTCTGTGACTCAAATTGGGGAGCATGTGTAGAAACCAGGAAGTCAGTAACTGGCTATATAGTGAAGTTTGGGCAGGCCTTGGTGTCTTGGAAATCAAAGAATCAAAGTATTGTTTCCAGAAGTTCTGCTGAAGCAGAATTCAGAATCATGGCATCAACTGTAGCTGAGATCACTTGGTTAATTGGACTGTTTAAAGAGCTTGAATGAAGGTGAATTTGCTTGTGCAACTATTCTGCGACAGCAAAGCTACAATTCAGATTGCAGCTCATCCCATCTTTCATGAGAGGACCAAGCACTTTGATATTGACTATTATTTTGTGAGAGAAAAAAATTCAAGATGGGCAAATACAAACATAGCACATTGGAACTAAGGAGCAGCTAGCTGACTTGCTTACAAAAAGCTTATGCAAGCCACAACATGATCATTTAGTAGGCAAGCTGGGAATGAAGAATATATTTCATCTCTCAGCTTGAGGGGGAGTGTTGAGACTGGTAGTTAGTTATAGTGGTGTAAGGGTGTGTTCGGCTGTAAATGAGCTGTCATTAGTGTAGAATTAAGTTAAGAAGTTAGTTAGTTAGTTAGTTAGTTACATGTATAAATACTTTATTTCTAGATGCTACTGTAATTCAGCTTTTGATTCAATGTGAATTCATTCTTCTCCTTCTCTCACTCACTCATTTCCTCTCAATGCATCTCCATGGCTGACCTCCATTAACATAAAACAAAAGATACCTCAAATTGAAAGAAAGAAGAAAATATTTTAATTGTGGTAATATTGGATCTTATTCACATGCTGAGAATCTTTCATGTCACGCAGAATTATTTTTATCTTGTTGCGTTTTTTGGGAAGTAGTCAAGATGCAGATAATGGTGCAATTGTTTATTTTTGTTCGAGAATTACTGCCTCATTGTACATGTGACTTCAAGTCACATACGCCAAAAAATTGGAAGTTGTGTCTGTAAAAAGGATGGGGGATGCTACTGTCTTTTTTTCTTGTTCCTCTTTAAATTTTGCTACAATAATATTGAGGGATAAAGAATGAAAATGAGAAGAATTAAAATGAAATTGAAATCATATATTAGATTATAAGTGCGGTCGGTGTTGCTGTTATATTTAATTTGCAAGATATTATCATTGATTTAAAATTGTCGCTCAATACCAGAACAAGTGTCATTTGTACATCATGCCCCTTTACAATTTTAAACTTAAGAAAATGATTTTTAGATCTCTTATCTATAAAATACATATCTCTTACGTATAAAAGTAAATTTGTGTTTAAAAAAGAAAGAAGATAGGGTTAAAAAACTAAAAACAAATCTGTAAATAGCAATGTAACCAATTGACCTGCTATAAGGGGCGGAGCGAGCATAGGAGCAGAATTCAGTAACTTTGGATCGTTCTATATATATTTATTAAGAGATTTATATATACAATATATAATATATTTTAGAATTTTTAAACGTTAAATTCAAACTTAAGAACTTCAAATTCTCAATCCTCCTTTTGCCATGACTAGTTAATATTATAGCCTCATAGGAATAAGATGGACCGAGATTCCATCACAACTACTTCTCTTTTTTCCCCATAGCAACTTTTTGTTCATGAAAAAAATTTACATTTTGGAAAAAATTGGCCACATAATTCCATATTTTATGAATAATAGAGTATATGTATACATCCAACGTTTGCACTGCTAATTAAAACACTGAAAATCTAAGTATTGAAATTTATAGTCTATTTGGCCAAACTTCTAAAATTTATTTATTTTGAGAAGTACTTTTTCCAAAAAGTATTTTTGGTGAAAATTAGTTTGTGTTTGGCTAATCAATTTGAAAAGCACTTTTCAGCAGTGTAGACAATAAATTTGAGTCGAGAAAATAAGATCAAGACCGAAAAATATTACAACAATCGTAGTATTTTATTTCAAATATTTGAGTGTTATAATCTCTATGAATCCTCTGATTCTTCTTTTCAATGGTAAATAAATTCAAGGGCCTTTGAGCTTGATCTTGAATCTATGTTTGTTGCCACGAACGATGATCTTGTTCTTGAGCTTTGAGCTTGATTGCTTAGACTTGAACTTGATTTGGTCTTCGTTCTTGAGTTTGAACTTGATTTGTTCTTCGTTCTTGAGCTTGAACTTGATTTCTTGAAATTGAACTTGAAGCTTGAAACTTGTGGAGGAATTTGTAGCGTTTGATCTACGAGCTCTTTCTTGCTTCTTGTTATAACTTCTGGTCCCTTTTCTGAGTTATGAAGACCCTTATTTATAATTGTGGAAGGGAGGAGTTTTGATAAGAACAAACTTTTTCCGACCAATCAAATTGAAGTGTGACATGACTGCATTTGATTGGCCAGAACATGTCACTTGCACACGTGGCGCGATTTCATTGGCCTTTTAGTGTGACTGGACATGCCTTGTCATTTTGACACGTGGCATGGTCCTATTGGCTCTTCCGCTTGACTTGGCGCGCCACGTCATTTGACACGTGACACCAAACTGGGCCTCTAGGAAGATGTCATCTTGGGCTTAATGAAGTGGGCTCATCACTTTAGCCCAATTAAATAGGCTAGCCCAATAGATTAAGACTTATTTATTTAATCCATATATATTGGACTTATATATATAATTCCATTATATTAGCTCATAATATTTGTTTGGACCAATATATCTTGAATTTAAAATATAGTCCAAATGATTTTATCGATTTAGATTCGATAAAATTTAAATGCTTACAAGCAGCAATTAGTGTTTGGCTAAACTTTCAAAAAGTGCTTCTAAATGTATTTTCTCAAAAATACTTTTCAAAAAAGTGTTTCTAGGGAAAAGCTATTTTTTCTGTTTCTCAGAAACTATTTTTGTTTCTACTCAAAAGCACTTTTTCTTTCAAAAAGCTTGGCTAAACGCCTTAACTTTGAAAAAAAAACTTTTGACAACACAAAGAAATACTTTTGGCCAAGAAAATAGCTAGGCCAAACAGGCTATTAATTATTCCCTCCGTTTCAAATTAGATGAGGTACTTTCATTTTTAGTCTGTTCCAAAATAAATGACACAATTCTAAATTTGGAAATAATTCAACTTTAAACTGTTCATTTTACCCTCCATGAGAAGCTTTTATAACCACACAAATGTCATGACCCTAAAAGCTTTTGCCCTTAAGCTTTTAGGATCACAAGTTTTAAAAGTCTTCTTCTTTTTCTTAAATTTCGTACCGAGTCAAACTACATCATCGAAATTGAAACAGAAAGAGTATAACTTAAAAGTTACAGGAAGATATATATATATATAGGGATAGATTCAAATGTGATCACGATTCAAATTTGGGCCCAGGGGCGGAGCTAGCATGTGAGATGCGCGTTCGACTAAATCTATTAGCTTTGGTCCAAATTTTATATTGTTTTAAGAAATATATTAAATATATACAAATTACTAATTTAGAACTTAGTAACTTAAATAGATTATAATTCTAAACCTATAACTAATAGGTCTCAGATCTTAGTTCCGCCTTTGGTTAAACCCTAAAGCGAACCATAAATCTATAACTAATAGGTCTCAAAACATCAAACATAAAACAACCGAAAAGAAAGATAATGGGCTCCCACGGTATGCACTTGCAACTGTTAACTCTTGAGTCACAAGATCAACTCCTACATTTTGTAAAATCTAAAATAAGGAGTATAATATATGAATCTACCCAGTCCTCAACAAGTGTTGTTCGCATTCTTTTTTGAGACACTTAGCTAAGGCTTATAACATTATGCATTCGAAAGCTAAAACATACGTAGCATACTACCATTTTGCACAAATCATTTGTACTTTCAAGTATCATATCAAATCCTTCTTTTTGAGAAGGAAGTACTCTCAAAAAGAATCATGATTTCGACGTGGCTGCCACATAATCAAAATGGTCATGAGTCTTAAGATTCTGTTGATGTGGCATGCCACATCATTACAGTTACGAAGGTTCAAGTCGCATTAATTCCACTTCGGCATTACCGTCATTTACAATGTTCTTTTCACATAGCACATCGGCAAACTATTCAACGCAATTTGTGGCACCTTTTTCTCCATCTTACTTTTTAGTATGGAATATTTGCGATAATATCCTACATATTACGACAACTATATTCACCACGATGTCTATACGATTGGACGATTATTTTCAGACGTAACTCTATATTCCATGTTTTGCAGTGCTGATTAAGATGGCTTTGCAACTACACACCTTATTTTGCCTTTATGATTTTTCTTGTTTTGTCATATATAGATTGACTTAGACAACCGCAGGATTTGACTCCGTCTGATCTCTCGCTCTTGCTATATTTAATTTGCCTTGTCACAAATATAAAGAAATGAATAAAATAGAATATTTTTATGACAGTCGAAATCACGGAGTTCTTCTGAGAATTGAGTAGACACAAATGATCGAACAGTTGAAGGGAAGCCAAGAGGTAATTAAATAGTAGCAGCTTAATAGAAAAGCACTTCCACGTGAATTGCTTGTTGCAAAGGGCTTTATCGTGGAAACCGCGTAAATTCGTCTTTTTCTCTGAGGAGTAATCCTTTGAACTTTATGGGTGTCCATTCCAAATCGCAAGTTGCCAACCCGTCTTGATTTGATCACCTATTTTATAATCTAGCTTCTTCTTCTTCTTCTTTTTTCATTGGATGTGCAACGTCCATTTTGAAACTTCAACCAATCTGAATTCGTATTACATAAGGGACATTAAAGTAAGGGAAAAACATTCGCTGCCGGGATTTTTTTTGTCTCATGGCTTAAATCTGAAATCTCTTATTAAGTGTAGAGATCATAGCCATCACATCACAATTCTTGATGGATATGATCCACTAAGTGCAATGCACCTCAATGGATAATCAAGACAAAAACAAATTAAGATGAACATTATCTAGAAATGGAGACATATGCAGCCATGACTCTTTCACGTGAATTAAAATGAATGATCTATTGTGTAATTTATTGACTTTTCACAGCTCTATATGCACTTAAAAATGAATAAACTAAACCTTTTTTACGACTTAGACGATGGCCTTGTACGTAGTATTACTACTTATGTAGTAGCCACAAACTTGAGGAGCTTGGGGTCGTCATGCTCCACGTTTTACCATTCCATTGGTTTCTTACTGTATCCCAAAATTGCATATACGTATGGCTTAAGATCTACGAACAGAAGAGCTGTAAGATTGCTCAATTGAGATGAAGCATTGGAGAACAAAGATGAACAACAGAGAGAGAAAAGAAGTTTTTCGATATTTTCTCATTTGTTGCAGAATCTCTACAGTGCACGTGTATATATTTAACTACGTGTATATATTTAACTAACTAATTTGACAGTTGTCAACTAACTAATTATGTTTAACTCTAGTTAACTAATAACAGCCGACTAACTACAGTTAACTTAAGTAACTCCACATATTATCTCATTAACCTCCTCCCTGTTGGGATATACTATTAACCATGCGATTTACACATAGTATTTTATTGTATTCTTTATGGAACAATTATTTATTTAATTTATTTAATTTATTTAATTCAATAAAGTACTAGTTTAAATAGATCATTTATTACATGTGTGTCCTTTTAGTTATGTAGTAGACAATTTAATGTATGGATTCTTAGGTCATGCACATAAGATTAAATTGTCATTTCTCATAATTAATAAACTATGTTCGCAATCAAAAATATTATTGGACAAATTATCTTGATGATTGTAGCACATGATTACAGTATATTTTGTCTTGATTATGGGAGTGGTTTTAATTTACTCCGAGTCTCCAACTTCTTGTGCTAGTATACTTAGTGTATATTGAACAGACCAAGTAGAGAAAAGATGTTTTTGTACTGAAACTATATAAAACATTTTCTCTAATTCATTAAATGAGCTTATACTTCTAATCTTAATATAATTATTATAATCAATGTAATTTGTTTATTGTTTTGATTTATCAAAAGGTACGACTCTATTCAGAGTTAGTGTATGCCTAATAGATTGGACAATAACGAATAACATTTGTGAAATAATAATTAGTTGTTAGAATCCAGGACTCGGTTTTGAGTTTAATGATACCCCTTTATGTAAGCTTATAAGTTTTCATGTGATAACCCGGCCGGTGGATTTTGTATCCGTCACATGAAATAGTTTAAGCGGAATTCTAAAGGATTTAATTAGTTGATTAAATTAAATTTTCAGTGATTTAATTTAATTAGCTGGCATTTGAGATCTTAACATGGGGCAATTAAAATAAGTGTTATTGAATTTTCAAATTCATATTGAGGAGTTCAATTGCAGGGTTTTAGTGGAATAAACTGCAATTAATTATAGTAAGAATTAATTCATGCTAATTCCGAATTAATGTTATAATTGGTAGCCTCTTATTATTTCTGTAGTCCCTGCTATATCTAGTAAAAACCTGGATTTGACTTGGGTAAAAAATGACTTGGGAGAAAAGTCATCTGGTAGAGCTGGAGTAGGATTCTACTTGTGAAAGCAGAATCCTACACGTTTTTGGAACAGATTTTCGGCCAAAAACTAGTCTACTTAAGGAAGACTAATTTCACCCAATAACTCACTTGTTTAGAGTTGTATTGTTCTTGCCCACGCAAAATAAAAATCGTCCAAGGTTTCACTAGAAATATAGCAGAAGACTGCAGCCCTAGATTCTTGTTGTGTGGAGGATTTGTGTAACTATTTTAAGAGGTTAGTGCTTCTAATCTAATAACTATAGCATTGTCTAGTTTACATGTATTTAATGTCTGATTTGTATGCTTGCTTCTAATGCGCATGTTCTAACACTCCCCTCCAAGCTAAGGGGCATGAAGATGTTTTTCATGCCTTTGGATAACAAATGAGTATGCTGAGGTCTCCCAAGACCCTTAGTGAGAAGACTTGCTTGTTGATCAGCAGTTGCAAGATATAGAGTACTAATGAGATCATTTTGCACCTTTTTCGGATAAAGTGGTAATCAATGTCGATGTATTCGGTGCGTGATCACACCCAACTATGCCTTATAAAAGACAAAGCGGTCGTTGCAAATATAATCCGGTTTACAAGTCTGGAGTCGAATCCTAAGGGAACTAACCTATCTATCACAACTCTTAGCAATGCTAGTACAAGCTCAAACAATTTCCGGATGCAAGATTTTTATCAAGAAATATTGGGTTTTGTTTAACTAAAGTAAAACGATATTAAAACTAACAATATTCTATATCAAAGATAATTCAATGGTAAAACGATCTAGGGTATTGATTTCCCCAATTTCTAGATTAATTCTTAACTCTTTTGCTATAATCTCGCCATAATACTCTATGAGGATTATGAGCTATGGGTTACCGCAACTATCTCTCGATCGACTACGATAATTTACTAGAGCATTCTCTCGAACTACTCTAGCTGCTAATTTATGCAGCTCTGAATTATCCCACCGAAGTTTCGTTATCTCTATCCCCACTTTTAAATTCAAGTAATGAATCTCTTCAATTACCCAAAAGTGGTGTTGTTCAACAACAATCTAACCTAGTATTCTTTCTCAAGCAACACAAGGCGATTGAACACGATTAATTAAGGGTCCATTTAATTAATCACCATACATAGTTGAACAATCATATAATAAACCTGGCTCCATTATAACAAAACTAAGTCAAAACTTCATCTAACAATTGGCTCCATCAACCCTAGATTAAACGTTTATCTACTCATGTTAAAACAAGAAAAAATCATAGAATTAGTCATAATTCACAAAATAATGATAACAAGAAGAAGAATGAAAACTCTAATGGTGTCTTGATCTTCTCACACTTGTTCTTGCTTCCACAAAACTATAAAAACCTTGATACCCTCTTTTTGGGCGACTTGGGCTTCTTATATGTTAAGGAGAGTTGCCCCCAAACTTACGAAATTACCCCTGAAAATAAGGTTCAGCGATTTGATGAGCGCGGCCGCACTTGGGCCGCACATATTGTGTTCCATTCTGTCTGGACTAGCGTGGCTGAAGCGCGCCCGCGCTAGTAAGGTTCCGTTGTTTTCTCCTTTTCTCCTTCTTCTTTCACGTGCATTAACCTCCAAGTGGCTTTCCTTGCTCCAAATTAGCTCCAAAAGCTGTTCAATGTCTTCATAATCAACACTTGCTCCTGCAAAGCACAAAAAACCTCAATTAGAGCATTTTGTTATCATTCAGCACTTAAAACCTCAATAAAGTATGGTTAACTTCGAGCATAAATAGAACTTATATCGCATAATATAGGCTACTATCAACACCCTACACTTAAATTGTTGCTAGTCCTCAAGCAACAACACCACACTCTATAGGCCTAATCATCACTGGGTCACTTCCCTACTCCTTATACTAAAAATAATTCCCATAGATAGACCACCTTAGCATAACATCCTAACCTCAAGAGTGGACTCTCTCTCTAGCCACGTAATGTCCCTAACCGGCTTTCATACACTCAGTCAGAGGTCCAGACTTACCTTCCCTTCATGAATCACGTGCCTACTCACCACAAAAGAGACTTTCGCCATGGTCATTGTAATTCACATACTGAGGAATTCAAATACGAAAGATTCCACTCACCCTCAGAAAGAAATTCTTATGCCGCAAACAACACACCATAAGCTTGCCCGTAGTGTAATACTCGACTAATCGAGCTCATTTGATCTAGAATCAAGTAGGACTTTATTTGGTTGTAATGTTGGATGTGGGACAGGTAGGATACATATGGGTATAGTGACTACACCTCCCTAAGCATTTCAATACATATTTCACTTTTAAGCCAATACCTTTGTCAAACCTCCATTCCACTTTTACATCATTGAGTTAAACCCCCTACTTCTTTAAGCATACTTATATCAAAAGCCACCACTTAGCAAGTAATATATATATGTATGTATGTATGTATGTATGTATATATATTCAATGCAAGTGGCTCTTTTTTTTTCAACACTGTGCACCTTTCTCTTATTTCATTAGCTCCACTCAAAAACCCAACCAAATACCTCTCACTTTAACTTTTCCATATTCATTATAATTCAAGTGCTTCTAAGACGTGATAGGGTTCAAAAAGATAGACAATTCACAACTTGGGTAAGTCTTGTAATGTGGTTTCCAAAGAAACAGGATTACAGGCTCAAAGGAGTTAACTAGGATATATACAATTAGGTGGGTGAAAACCTATATAGATAGGTTCAACAAGGAAATACCTATATCACTTTCCAGACCAATTAAGACTACCATTTCGCTTCGTACACATACAGGGCAAGTTCTAGGCATTGAGTGTTAGCATAGAATACACAAAGCCTCACTCACACATGGCACATGACTCAATTCAATTAGGACCATCAGACACTCTACTTAAGGTGCTTAAACGAAGTCAAGAACACACATTTTAAGGCTTTATTGCTAGAGTCAACTAATGAGCCTAAGTGTCACATTAAAGCAATATCCATTCTTCTTCGCCCAGAAATTCCTAAACTAAAAAAAGAAAAAAAAACTAACTACACCCGGTTCAAATGGAAACCCTTGGAAAAGAACCGTGGTTTAAAGAAAAACCAAGGAGGAGATGATACACTACCTAACAGAAGAAAATCTTTTGTTTTGTTCGACTTAAGTCCCTCAAGAGACCCGTGGAGAGGTGTCCATCTTCGGGCCAAGTCGAAGTTAATTAACAGCAACCAAAAACACCAAACAAATTTATACAATTGTACAACAACAATCATCCCCCCCACCCTACATTTAAAGATTTGGCATGTCCCCATGTCAAAGAAATTAAAGTAGAGTAAGGTAAGGGGACTTCCCTGGTGTTCAATCCTGATCGGAGACAATGCTAGGGTCAAGGTGAC
This sequence comes from Nicotiana tabacum, assembly GCF_000715075.1. NCBI lineage: Eukaryota > Viridiplantae > Streptophyta > Magnoliopsida > Solanales > Solanaceae > Nicotiana > Nicotiana tabacum. The sequence continues at coordinate 138,086,452 of NC_134090.1, forward strand.
ACGCCCGACCCAAAGCACGCAGCTAGCCCATGATTCTTTTCCGACTTAGCATTCTGGGTGGCCAAAGCATCAACTCACGTCCCCAAATCTGCAACAGTGGTACACATCCCTAGCATCTCCTGCTCTAAAACTACTAACCGGGTAACCCGACCAACCCCAGATGGGCCTGCAGCTTCTGCAACTTGCTGCTAGGCGGGCGACTCGGCTCTTACTTCCTCCTGCTCATCCTCTCCCTCCCCAGATGCATCAGAGTCATCACTATTATCACCAGCAGGTGCCACAGGCTCCTTCCCAGTAGTTACCTTATCTGCTCGAAACTTTGCCTCTCTCGATACTTTTCCATCCACACTCAAATTTTCCGACACCCTAGCTGCCCGGCAAAGCCTAGTGACTAGGGAAGGGAAGAAGAAACCATACCTCTTTATCGGACAACGTGTAAACATCTCCTCGTGAATAATCTTGGCCACGTCAAAGTTGTAACCATTTATAAAGCACCAAATTAATGCAGCTCGAGGAGCAATCACTTCCGTGGTGTTGGAGGACGGAAGCAGGCGGTCGTTGACGACATACAGCCAACACTTCCCTTCAAAGGTGAGTGCTGCTGAATCGAACTTATGCCCATATTTCATCCACACAATCTCCTTTCCTGGCACACAAATTTTTTCAAAGAATAACTCTCACTTAATGTATCTTCTGCCATAGGCTCCATAATAATCCTCCATTTCCGCCACAGGTGCGGGCAGCCAGTATATGCTCCGAATAGCCTCAACAGAGGCATCCACAGCCTTATTGCACACCATTACTACACCATTCACATGTTCTTTAACGTTGGCATAGAATCACGCACAACCATCAAATTCCTATCATCCGGCTCTTCAAAGAAAATTTCTAGCCCACGCCTGACCAACTCATTGTACAAGTTGGGACAGCCATGGTGGAGTGACCCTATATCCATTCCCCTCTACGGTATTGGTTTCTTGGAGGGCTTATCAGCAAAACGGTCCTGAGCCGTGGCAGAGACAAACCTATTACTATCAAAAGGACGAGCAGGAGCTGAAGTGCACGCTAGAGGATCCAGCTTGACTGCTGGATGTAGCACCGGTGGTTTGGCATTTCCTGGAGGGTGCCATAGTATCTGGGAGAAGAATATCATTAGCACAGCAAAAAATATGTTACTCAACTGCGGTTACTCAGACTCCACCCGCACAATTGGTCACAATTACCATTGACACTCACTGTGGCATTTTAACAAATACTTTGTGGGCATCATTCATCGGAACCCCCACTTTACCATGTTATAAACCAATGTTCATCACAATTGCCCCAATATTACCCACCTAAGTTAAGATATGCATCTACACAAACACCATAATCCACAAGCAACTATGTATACACTACAACTTACTTCTAAGAGAATAAGAAGAAAAAATACTACATAATCAAGAATTCAAAAGAAAACCCAACAAAAATTGGCAAAAAGAAAACCTTACCTGAAGTGGGAGGAGATTGTGAGAAGTGAAGAAGAAGAGTGGTGGGGATGGAATTGCAGTGAACTTTGGGGAGGATTAGGGCTGGGATTATTTGGGAATGGAAAAGGTGCGTGTTTGAGTGGAGAGGAAGGGACTTAGTCGTAGGGGGAGAAGAGGGGTTTGAGGTGTGATAGGAGAGGAGGGGGGTTTAGGGTTGGGGTAAACAAAATAATACAATTAAACTACAAAATAAGAAAATAAAAAAATGTTAACTTATACAAAGTAGCAGGCGGAACGGTACAAGCGTGGTCCAAGCGCGGTACTAGCGCAGTCGAGCTAGTGAAAAAGAACACTTAGCCATATACGAGGTCCGAGCGCGGCCGCACTCCTGGGCGAAACGCTGAGGTAGAATACTTTGCCATATGCACGGTCTGAGCACGCCTGTGCTCCTCAGCCTCAAGATTTTTCAAATTTTTACCTATTCCTTCAGCGTCTGATGGACTTATCACTCACCTAAGCTCACCTGCACCGGTTAGTACTTACTAAAATCAAAAATAACAAATTCTAACTATACTGAAGTCACTACGCATTGGGTTGCCTCCCAACCAACGCCTTAGTTAATGTCGTGGCACGACAAATACAATAAATCAATGGGTTGCCTCCCATGAAGCGCTTGATTTAACGTCGCGACATAACGCAGACTTATGTCATCACTCCTCATTTATGTATTGGGGCTTGTCCAACATTATCACCACGTTGTCCCCTTTTTCTTCAGTCATTCCAAGGTAATGTTTCAACCTTTATCCATTCACTATGAATTTATTCGTCCTATCTTCAAATTCGATCTCCACAACTCCACTTGGGAACATTTGCACCACTCTGAATAGTTCTGACCATCGGGACTTCAACTTACTCGGGAACAATCTCAATCTTGAGTTATATAGCAGCACTAATTCTCCGGGTTTGCCGATTCAAGATGTATTTGTCATGCATCAGTTTTATCCTTTCTTTATATAGTCTAGAACTCTCGAATGCCTGGAACCGAAATTCCTCAAGCTCATGCAACCCATTAACTTTGTTGGTGCCCGTTGTCTCCATGTTTAAGTTCAGCTGCCGCAATGAACACCGTGCTTTGTGTTCGAACTCAACCGGAAGGTGGCATGCCTTTCCAAATACCAACTTGTATGGTGACAATTGGAGTTTTGAAGGCTGTGCGGTACGCACACAATGCATCATCCAGCTTCCTTGCCCAATCAGTTCTTGTTGCATTCACTATTTTTGAGAGGACACTTTTGATTTCTCCATTGGACACTTCCACCTGCCCGCTTGTTTGTGGGTGGTATGGTGAGGCTACCTTGTGGCGAACTCCATACTTCTCCAACAGGCGTGCAAACGCTCTATTGCAAATATGAGAGCCACCATCACTGATTATGGCTCGGGGTGCCAAAACGTGTGAAGATGTTTTTCTTTAGGAAACTGGTTACCCCTTTCGCATCATTGGTTGGGAGAGCAACTGCTTCGACCCACTTGGAGACATAGTCAACAGCAACCAGTATATATTTGTTACCGTATGAGCTGACGAAAGGCCCCATGAAGTCGATCCCCCACATGTCAAACACTTCCACCTCTTGGATTGTGGTCATTGGCATCTCATGACGAAGGGATATGTTGTCCGTCCTTTGACATTTATCACAGCTTTTGACCCAAGCATAGGCATCCTTGAACCAGGGGAGGCCCGGCAAATTTTGTGGCCTAAAGCCAAACTTTATGAGGGGCTTTAGCTTTTTAATTTTTTAATTATTTATTTGAATTTTTTTTAGCTTTTCTTAGATACAAAGTTATTAATAATTTTCTTATAATCAATAACTCATAATAAGTATTTCTCAATTGACAATATCGATAATCCATTTAATAATTTTTGTGATATTTTGTTCTTAGGTAGGATTTTATCGATTTTAATTTTGAAAACTTCTTTCTGCTGAAGTAATAGTAACATCAGTTATGAACACTATTCCCTAAGCAATTTAGGCATTTGAAAAAAGAATTAAATCTTTTTATCTGATTAAGTGTATCAATTAAACTGTTGTTTTCTAATTGTGCTATTTTTTTAATATTTTTAATTCAGAAAATAAATCTAGACCATCAATATTGAATTGATTATTATGCTTTAAGGAACATTCAAGATTAAGGCAATATATTTTTCAAATTTCCAACATCTAGTGATGTTAGTTTTTACAGCCAAATAGAAAACCAAAAATATTTTCATATGTTTCGAATTGTTCGAATCTATTTTGAAATGAAAAAATAGTCTTGTCTGTTATGTATAAAAGTAATCAACTCTAAGGACTCTTCGAAAGATTTTGAGATTTTATTATCAACATGTGCGTCAAATTGTTACTTCCTATATATCACACATTTCTTACGAAATTTGGCTTCGATATTCATTTCAAGTGCAATTTCCTTGGTCGAAATCATAGCAGCTGCAAATCCTTCTTCTCTATATTTGTTAAAGAAAGAAATCAAAGTTTATCACTTTACAAAACTATTTTTTAAACTTATACATAGTCTATTAGGTGTAACAAAAAAATAGGGCCCCCACAAATATGGGGCCTAAAGCGGTTGCTTTACTTGCTTTATGGAAGGGCCGCCCCTACCTTGAACAATATAGGTCAATACAGGCCTAATTCCAGCACCTTTGTTGCTGTCCGAACTCCTCCAAAGTGTCCACCATATGGCGAAGTATGGCAAGCCTGCAAAACAGAGGGTTGATTTTGCTCGCGGATACACCACTGGATCATGTTATCAACACATATTTTGAACAATAGAGGTTCATCTCAATAATACGCCCGACAATCACGGAAAAAAAAATTCTTTTGAATTGAGGAAAGATCATGAGGTATAATACTACATGCTAAGTAATTAGCAATATCAGCATACCATGGTTCCTCCTCCATTGTCACAGCAAGTAATTGCTCATCCGAGAATGTCTCAAGGATATCTTCAACCTCCGTTCTCTTTTCTACCCTTTCCAACCGCGAGAGGTGGTCTGCTACTTGGTTGTATGTCCCCTTTCGGTCACGAATCTCCAGGTCAAATTCTTGTAGCAGCAGAAACCAGTGAATCAAGTGGGGCTTTAACTTCTTCTTTGCCATCAAGTACCTAATGGTTGCATGGTCAGTATAAACAATAACTTTCGAGCCAATCAAGCATGAACTGAATTTGTCGAAGGCAAATACTACAGCGAGCATTTCCTTTTCCGTGACTGTGTAGTTCAACTGTGCACCACTAAGCGTCCGGCTTGCATAGTAAATTGGGTGCATAATATTCTCCTTGCGCTGCCCAAAACCGCTCATATAGCGTAATCACTGGCGTCGCACATCAGCTCGAATGGTTTCTCCTAGTTGGGTGCAACCATGATGGGTGCAGTCACCAATCTCTTATTCAGCTCCTCAAATGCTAACCTGCAATCATCAAAAAAACACAAAGTGCTGGTCTTTTTCAAGCAGCTTACATAAGGGGTTAGCAATTTTTGAAAAATCCTTGATGAACCGCCTGTAGAATCCGGCGTACCCAAGGAAACTTCTCACTGCTTCCACTGAAGTGGGTGCTGGGAGCTCAATCACATTAACTTTTGCATGGTCCACTTCAATTCCCTTTTTGGACATTCTATACCCCAATACTATGCCTTCTTGTACCATAAAATGGCACTTCTCCTAGTTCAGCACCAAATTTGTCCTTACACATCGTTTGAGCACTCTTTTAAGGTTGTGAAGACAATCTTCGAATGAATCCCATACCACGGAAAAATCATCCATAAACACCTCCATAATGTCTTCGACCATGTCAGTGAAAATGGCTAACATACACCGCTGGAATGTGGTTGGTATATTGCAAAGTCCAAAGGGCATCCTCCGAAAGGCAAAGTTGCCATACGGACATGTAAAGGATGTTTTCTCTCTATCTTCCAGGGCTATTGAGATGTGATTGTACCCCAAGTATCCGTCCAAGAAACAAAAATGGGATCGCCCAACTAACCTGTCCAACATATGGTCAATGAAGGGTAAGGGGAAATGGTCCTTTCGGGTGGCTGCATTTAATTTCTTGTAATCCATGCAAATCTGCCACCTTGTGACTCTACGAGTTGAGATCAACTCTTTATTCTCATTTTGTACAACTGTCATTCCACCTTTTTCGGTACACACTGGACGGGGCTTCCCCAATTGATGTCAGAGATGGGAAAGATGATGCACGTGCCCAACCACTTGATTACCTCCTTTTTCACTACCTCTTTTATATTCGGGTTCAGCCTTCGTTGATGTTCCCTGGAAGGTTTGTGCCTTTCTTCCAGGCGAATCTTGTGCATGCAGAAGGCCGGGCTGATACCCTTTATGTTTGCCATGGTCCAACCAATGGTAGTTTTGCATTCCAGCAACACCTGCAGTAATTGTTCTACCTGCACAACTAGCAAACCAAATGATATAATAACAGGCAAAGTAGAATTGGGACCCAAGAAAGCATACCTGAGGTGGGCTAGAAGCGGTTTAGGCTCCAGCTGTGGTGGTTCCTCTATTGATGGTATTGCAGGTGGTGTAGCTCTCTTTTCTAATTCAAGGGGCTCGAACTGAGGTTCCATCTTCCAGAATCCTTGGCCTTCGAGTGCCATGACCCACTCCGCCAACCTTTCACCATCGATCTCCTCTAAATTTGTCAAGCAAGCTCCCAATGGATCTTTGGCATTTAGGGTCTCATCATCTTCATGCAGGATCACATCCACAGCTTCCACTAGTAAGCAATTTGCATATTCACTAGGTCTCCTCATGGATTGTTGAATGTTGAATATTACTTCTTCATCATTCAACCTCATTTTTAATTCCGCAGTTTCACAATCAATCAATGCTCTCCCAGTGGCTAAGAATGGCCTCCCCATAATGATGGGTATCTCCTCATCTACTTGGAAATCTAGAATAACAAAATTTGCAGGGAATACAAACTTTTCCACTTGTACCAGCATATTATCAAGAATCCCCATCGGCCTTTTAACCTTGCGGTCAGTCAGTTGCAACAGCATCGAAGTCGATCTCTCTCTGCCAATGCCCTGTTTTGTATATATTGCCAAAGGCATCAAGTTTATGCTGGCTCCTAAGTCACACAATGCTTTTGCAAAGGCATAACTCTCAATAGTACACGGAATAGTGAAGCTACCTTGACCAGACATCTTTTGAGCCATGGTCTTGTCACTACCGCGTTGCATGTCTGTGTCAGAGTTACTGTGGACAGGTCTTGAAAGTCAAATTTCCGTGACATCAGGTCCTTCATCATTTTTGCATAACCTGGCATTTTTCTCAAAGCATCCATCAGAGGGATATTCAATTGAATCTGACGAAGCATCTCTATAAATTTCCTGTATTGATCTTCTTTCTTTTTTTTTGCCAGTCTCTGAGGAAATGGTGCAGGCATCACTCTTTGTCCACTGCCTGCTGGCTATTCTTTGTTGGCATTTTGTGGCACAAGAGGTGCCACCTATTTTGCAACTTGTTCACTTTCTTTAGCCTTACCCTTATCAACCTGAGCCTGTTCAACCGCCACTTCAATGAGTTGCGTTGATTCATCTATCTCCAATGGAACAGGAGTGGCTGGTGTAGTCTCTCTTCTGGATTGAGCAACTTCTTGCTCCCTGTCTAAATCTCTCCCATTCCGGAGACTTACTGCCATCAGCTGATTTGGGTTTTGCTCCTTGGGGTTAATGTTCGTGTTAGCTGGTAATGTTCCCTGGGGGCGGTTATTTAGGGCCATGGACAACTGCCCCAGTTAAGTTTCAATGCCCTTAATTGATGAGTCATGCGCTGCCAACTTTTCCTGTATCTTACCATTTGTTCCAATGAGTTGTTGCAGCATACCCCTAATTTTTACCATGTTGTCGTCATGTTGCTGATGAGGTGGCTGATATGTCAACTGTTGCTGGTGATGCTATTGATAGCCATGTTGTCTATGATATGGCACCATTTGGCCTTGGGGTTGCATACCTCAAGGTTGTGGCATGTTCGGTTTGTACTGCTGGTTGGGTGCTGGTCTCCATTGTTGTCCTCCTTGCCTCTGACCCCCAAAATTATTGACATAATTCATATCCTCTCTTAACCCTTGATTAATGCAAGGTGTACATAGTCCTCCATTTGTTGTGTCAACGATATGCACTTGCTTTGTGCCCATATCATCAATCTTTTTCATCAATATACTCATCTGAGTCATGAGTGTAGCTATGTTCTCTACATGTGAATTATTTGGGTCAAGAGGAACTGAATGCACTATTGGTGTCTGGGTCGTACCTCTCATCATCCACCTCGAATTTTGGGACATCTTGTCAAGAAGGATTTTACATTCTGTGAATGTATTGCTCAGAAATGCACCCCCAGCTGAAGCATCTACATTGGCTTTTAAATTGTCTGCTAACCCCATGTAGAATCTCTGGCCGAGCATCTGATCTGGAATACCATGGTGGGGACACTTTACTAGCATCCCTTTGAATCTTTCCCAAGTTTCCTATAAGGTCTCAGTGGGTTGCTACTTGTACTGCAATATCTCATCAATCTGTCTTACAGTCTTGTTGGGTGGGTAAAACTTGTTCAGGAACTACTTGACTAATTCCTCCCAAGTGGCAATGGAATTTATTGGGAGCGAATTCAGTCAAGACTTAGCTTCCCCAGTCACAGAGAACGGAAACAGAACAGCTTGATGGATTCCGGGGTCACATTTGGCTGCATTTGGGTCACACAAATCGACAAAAAAAAATTCGGGTGTTGTTGAGGGTCTTCAATGTGTGACCCGGAGAACAATCCCTTATTATGCAGAAGATGCAGCATGTTGTTGGTGATCTGGAACGTCTCCGCTTGTATCTAGGGCACAACAATGGCGGTGGCCAGGTTGTCAACTGTTGGTTGTGCCCAATCATAAAGTACAGCTTCTGGCACAAGAGGTGCCACTACTCTGACGTTTGGGTCATCTTGATCATTCCTGATGTTCTCGTTGACATTATCTACATCACCCATTTCAATTTCAAGTTGGTGTGTTTGTTGTGATTGTTTGTTCTTCTTATTGGCACGGTTTAATGCCCTGAATGTTTTCTCCGGGTCTGAGAGTCCTTCAAGCAGTTCACCCGTCCTCGAAAAATCTCTAAGCATACACCTGAATCACACAAGAGTTCAAACGTGAGAATTTCAATGAAAAATTATTTAGCACCATAGAAAATTGATCTAAACTAATAATTCTAGCACTACTTCAAAGTTGCAATAAATAACACTGTTAGTTCCCCGGCAACGGTGCCAAAATTTGATCACGCCCAACTATGCCTTATAAAACACAAAGCGATCGTTGCAAATATAATTCGGTTTACAAGTCCGGAGTCGAATCCTCATGGAACTAACCTATCTATCACAACTCTTAGCGATTCTTGTACAAGCTCAAACAATTTTCGGATGCAAGATTTTTATCAATAAATATTGGGTTTTGTTTAACTAAAGTAAAACGATATTAAAACTAACAATATTCTATATCAAAGATAATTCAATGGTAAAACGATCTAGGGTATTGATTTCCCCAATTGCTAGATTAATTCTTAACTCTTTTGCTATAATCTCGCCATAATAATCTATGAGGATTATGAGCTATGGGTTACCGCAACTATCTCTCGATCAACTATGATAATTTACTAGAGCATTCTCTCGAACTACTCTAGCTGCTAATTTACGCAGCTCTGAATTACCCTACCAAAGTTTCGTTATCTCTAACCCCACTTTTAAATTCAAGTAATGAATCTTTTCAATTACCCAAAAGTGGTGTTGTTCAACAACAATCTAACCTAGTATTCTTTCTCAAGCAACACAAGGCGATTAGATACGATTAATCAAGGGCACATTCAATTAATCACCATACAAAGCATAGTTGAACAATCATATAATAAACCTGGCTCGATTATAACAAAACTGAGCCAAAACTTCATCTAACAATTGGTTCTATCAACCCCAGATTAAATGTTTAGCTACTCATGTTAAAATAAGATAAAACCATAGAATCAGTCATAATTCACAAAATAATGGTAACAAGAAGAAGAATGAAAACTCTAATGGTGTCATGATCTTCTCACACTTGTTCTTGCCGCCACAAAACTATAAAAACGTTGATACCCTCTCTTTGGGAGACTTGGGCTTCTTATATGTTAAGGAGAGTTGCCCCCGAACTTACGAAATTACCCCTGGAAATAAGGTTCAGTGATTTGATGAGCGCGACCGCGCTTGGGCCGCGCATATTGCGTTCCATTCTGCCTGGACTAGCGCGGTTGAAGCGCGCCCGCGCTTAGCCCGTGCTAGTGAGGTTCCGTTGTTTTCTCCTTTTCTCCTTCTTCTTTCACGCGCATTCACCTCCGAGTGGCTTTCCTTGTTCCAAATTAGTTCCAAAAGCTGTTCAATATCCTCATAATCAACACTTGCTCCTGTAAAGCACAAAAAATCTCAATTAGAGCATTTTGTTATCATTTAGCACTTAAAACCTTAATAAAGTTGGTTAACTTCGAGCATAAATAGCACCTATATCGCATAATATAGGCTACTATCGGTGCGCTCGTGAAAGACATGGTTAGTAGTTATCTTAAGAGAGATAGATTGTTGGTATTAGTCAAATAATTTTGTTATTATTGGCTTTTCAATTATTTTTGTACAAATAGTACAACTGTGAGATTGAAGATATGAGACTACAGTACTTATATTTGAATTGATTAAATTGTAATTGCATTCTATAATAAACATTTGATAGTGTTACTGTTCTTGGGACTTCTTGCTCCAGACTATGCATTCTCATTGACTTCCACATATGATTTATTGTAACTGCTTTATTATTTTTCATCTGTATTTACTGTATTGTCCCTTTTAGTTTTACAGAACAATTGTCACGTGTATATAAGTGATAGCACATATACTTCCTTTTAACCTTATGGTGGATTTGGTTATCATCTTTGACTATTGTAAACTAAAAAAAGAAAGTAAGAATTACGAACCACATGAGTCACTAATGGAATAAAAAATAAAACTTCACACTAAAATATTTAAAAGGGAGAAAACTTTTTTGTTGACAACTTGACATCATTGATAAGGCTTTTTTCTTAAACAGTATTTAATAAATTTAGAATTCGATGTAAAAGTAGAGGATCTTATGACCAGGAATGTTTTTTAAAAAAATCAAAATAATTAAACTAATTTAAAGTTGAACCTCACGTAAGAAATATTTGAATACTTTCATACAAATGACTTTGTAAAACTATAGGCATTGTGTTCATGTGCAAACCGGGCTTCACTTACCTACTGTTAGGAAAGAAATATGGAAACTATAAGCTATGTCCATTTATAAGTAGTTCATTATAAAAATTAATCAATTTATAAAATATTATAAATATTAACCAATTAGCTATTTGTAGCAAAAAAAAGTCAAATTTTTGCTTTCTTTTAAGTGTGTGTTATTAGAATAAATTGGATGCATCTTAAGGAGCTTGAATCTCAATTTTGGAATGATTTGGTGAAGTTTTGAGGCGGTTTGAATTGAAAATTCTGAGTAAAAACTGAACATGAAAAAATATGATATATGTATCACAGTGTGTATCTTATATGTATCATATTTGTATCTATTGTGTATCACATGTATACCTATGTGTGAGATACATGTGTGATACATGTTGATACATGTGTCACAGAAGAATTTTTTGAACTCGATTTGATTACGAATTTTGATACAAAACCAGTCCAAATCACCTCCAATCTTTCAAATTTTGTATATTGTCTTATCTATATGTTTTCAATGAATTTCAACTATACTTATTGAAAAAGTTCCTTTATTGCTTAGATATTTGGAATATTGTATATATTTTTTATTTTTTTTGTATTTCATACCTTATTTGCTACCTCATCTATAAAATTTCCTTTCCATCTTGCATCTAATGTTGCTAATCACGTTTAAAAATATGGAAGGTGTTTTTTGCATGTGATTCTTTGAGAGAAAGAACCTTATTTATTTGGTTTTTCAATTTTTATATGTACTTGGCTAGTTTTGGTAAGTCTATGACTAATGGCTAGAGGTTGGTAAGTTGAGACTTATTTGGGACATTTGTGTAAGTTTCCCTTAGAAATATGCAAATAGATCATGTGCCAATACCAGGAGTGAATATAGTCTTTCGGTTATGGGTTCAACTAAACACATAACTTTCGATACGGAGTACGAATTTATATGTAAAAGATTACTAAACTTTCAACATATATTAGATTTGAACCCATAATTTTAATAGTACAATGAGTGCAGTATTAAAAATCTTAAAAGTTGAACTTATTAAATTTGAATTTTGGATCCGTCTCTGGCCACTACTTCTATCAGTCAGTAATAGATTCTTTAGACTACTAAAAAAATATAATCCAATATCAAAGTTTATTTCCAGCTAGTAACATCAATTTAGAAACTAAGCTCATTATAACAAAAGGAAAATATTATCATCCCCTGGAAAAGTAAATATAGCCTACTTATAAACAGAAAAACATTAAAACAAAGAATGTAGTATATTTCTATGTATGTGATGAGGGACCTGAAACATAATAATTACTTAACTATGATAGTCGATCAATGCATGACAGATTTCATGCAACCGCAGGCATACCTTTATGGCAAGATTCACCAACTTTTTATAATGTTAATAGAACGAATGGGTATATATAACAAAGTTAGGGATGGCATCAATTATAGAAGCAATGCGCAGTATGTACTTTAGGATACAACTGTTAGAGGAAAGTATGTAATTAATGTATAAGCCTGGGGTGTTCATAAAAATCCGAAAAATTAAACCAAATCGAAAATCAAACTAAACCAACCAAAAAAATTGATACTTTTTGGTTTGGTTTGGTTTTGGTTTTGAATTTTAAAAACCGATCAAATTTGGTTTGATTTTGGTTTTAATCAGAAAAAAAACCGAACCAAACCGACTATAGGAGTAGCTATTTCAAATTTATTATTACACCTATATATATTTATATTTTTATACAAAGTTTCAAAAATTTTATGGTAAATGTTAATAGTTTGCACTTTTAGTATAGTTCTTTATCTTTACATTTTTGGTAGTTTTTTTTTTGTTAAGTGTAAGAATCCATTTTGTTTTAAAAATAGTATATTTTTAATTGAGTCCTTAAATTATTCATCACTATTTGATTCAATTATCACCAATATATCTTGGTAAATAATAGATTTCTCAAAGGGTAATTAATTTGATAGTGTTACGTTGAAAATGTGGTCGCCGGAATATGTATTTAGTAGTGTATGTCTTATATTCAAGAACAAACCAGCAAATAACCAAAAAGACCGAAAAACCAACAAAATCCGACATAGACCGAATCGAGAAAAACCCGACTTATGGTTTGGTTTGGTTCTAATATGTGAAAAACTGACTTACTTGATTTGATTTCTTTTTAGGGAAAAACCGAACCATGAACACCCCTATGTATAGCAATTTCTTCATTGCTAATCATCGCATAACAAACTCCTTAGAGTTTCTAGAGAGAGAAAGTGGAGAGGAGATGGAAAGAATTTCTAATCTTTCTTTTTGGCATACTAAAGAGTATTTTGGGGATCATAAGAAAATACAAGTGATAACAAAATAAAATACGACCAAACCAAGGAGTTTGTAATTTCTAATTTGTAAAACTATCATACTGTCTTGAGTTTTGATTACTATAGAACAATCCAACTCCACCTGCTCCAATATTGATTCTCAAACCCCACAAGAGAAGTAAAAGAGACTGAGAGAGCTCTGGCGCTCGTAAAACGAATTTCATTCTGGTGTTTTTGAGTTTTTACCATCGTTCTAAACCAATGGCATTTACACTTCCAAGAATATTCACCTCCTCCACAACTACTGACATAATATTACAAAACTTACTTTCCACAAATATATAATGACAGTACTAATTTTGCTATGGAATGGTACACGATAGCCCGACAAGAATACAGTAACAAGAATTTAATTGAAAAACTATCTAGTCACCGTGTCATGAACGCCTCTAGAATGGAATACAACCAGCATCCGCGCATATGCTAAGCAGCTAAGCAAGGGCATAAGTTAGTGTCTCAACTTCCTTTGGCCGCCACATTGTTTTCTGGACACACAACAATCCTTCCTTGTCCTTTGAATAGGTCATACGGATTTCATAATGCATAGACTTGAACATGCTTTCTAATTCGGTTACAGCTTCCACTTTGTCACGGACAATGAGCTTCCCTTCCGGTCTCAAAATACGGTCAACTTCTGCAACTATTGCTGGTAAACCACATCTACGAGTTTTGAAAGTCAGAAGCACAATCAGATCACATAACATAAGAGAAATAGGGAATCAATGGTGTAGGTTTAAGTCCATGAAGCAATTTTAAAGGTTCGACACTTACTTTGTTTTAATCTTGGAGAAGAGATGGTCGGCATGGAGAAGATCGTAAGATCTGGGATAAGTGCTGAAGGATTCACACCAGTCATGGTAAATTCCGAAAAGACCTCTCTCATAAATAATTGGTAGTGTATCTGGAGCATCTACTGAGACAATGTTCATAACCCACACATTCAAGTCTCTTAAAGCAGCAGCAAATCTGCAAGGTGACAAAACTTTAACATCACATGCCATTGAAGAGAACGAAAAGATGTTTTAGCAAGTCACAACAGATATAATCTTTTCTGAGAGAAAACAGGGACTGAGAGAATAGTTATAGCACCAACCAGGTACTACATTCAGCCAAACGTGTAGCACTCAGTAGGAACTAGGAAGCAAATAACATAGCACTCGGTACATACCCTCCATAGATAGCACGCATGTCCATGACATTCCGCACAGTAGACCAGTTTATCCCCATTCCATTAATATATGAATTCTTCACCACATGTTTCCAGTGTTCATAATCTGCAGTAAAATCTTCTGGAGCTGGTTTCCCATATACTCCAACCTGGGAACTCAATAACCAGTAAGGTGATTTTGACAACCTGGCGGGCCATGATTCTGGCCATTGAGATCCACGTTCTGATGTGGCTACCGGAGCTTTATGCAAGCAAGCCTGTAAAGGCACGTTCCTGAAGAAAGCATGCATTCATCAGATCATGTTTAAGGCCATAGTTGACAATACTATTTGACAATAATACTAAAAAAGAAGTTGCTATCTCTCTGAGAACAATACCAGGCTGCATTTGGATCATCAGATCCTTGACAAAGCGGGGGAGCATCCTCTGATCTTTGTTCATAGCACTCGTTGTCCATAGGCTTGCGATATACAGCGACTCCTACTGCATTAACTCTATCCTTCGTTTTTGAAATAAGTTCCCAGCACATTGCCTTTGTCAACTTCTTCATGGCTGTCAAAAATGAGCACCGTTCAGCAAGAGCAGTTAACCAAGTTGTCAAAGAGCTAAAATTAAACAAGTTAAAGCAAAGTACCTTCCCAGATCTCAACATCTTCAGGAAGCTTTTGGTAAACAGGAGTAGCAGACCACACAAAAAGTCCACCAGGTCGAAGTAAACGGTTGAGCTCCAGGAGAAGCTTCCCCCCTACAATTTTTAGATCGAAATGGTTTAATCCAAATCAAGTTTCACAATTTCATCGTAGCTGTAAGAAGAAATAATCAAGACAAAATGATTGGTGATGAAATATTTTCAGTTCACAAACCAAGAACTCCTATGTTCTTCTCAAGGGTTCACCTACTGAATAGAATAATTTTGCACTTTACACTTCACTACTTGTAGCAGTGAAAAGATATCACGAGTAGGCAGAATGCAAAATAAAATACCTTCAATATGCCAGGGCACTCTGCAACGTGCACAATGAACAACGTCAAAGACTCGACTAGGAAAGGGAAGCCTCTTTGTACCCATGACAGCGGATATAGCAGGAATACCCCTCTCAAGAGCAAACTGAACCTGAGCTTCATGTTCATCTTTCGGAGCGAGAGACATGGCTAAAACATCTCTATCGAAAAGATAACCCCCAAAGCTGGCAACCCCACATCCAACATCTAATATAACCCGAGTTCGTTTGCCCCAGGCAATATCTGGAATAGACTGCAACAATAACATAAAAGTTTTGTGTGAGAAAAATAATAGAAGATATATATAGATTACTCGACCATTTGATGGATGCAAGACACTTTTTTACAAGTATCAAATACACGTGATATTTGACAATGTGGGAAAATATCCAACTTAAGAACTTAACATTCTAATATTCATATTTGACGTGGGACAATATCTAACTTAAGAAATCACCATTCTAATATTCTAACTCTCGCACTCTAATACTAACACTAAACATTCTAACAGCTAAAGAATCAAACGCCATGAAAGACTATTAGAGAACTTAATAATTTTGCTGATACACCAAGAGTGTTACACATTGAGGTTAACATGGGTGAAGAAAAATCAAGAAAAGCTTCTTTTAAGGTTTTATGTTTTAAAAGAAATGAAGAGAGTAACTTAGAATAATAAGTGAAATGTTCTATTTCCATTCAGACTTAGAATACAAGCAACATGTTCCTTTTTCATTCACACCCTATGATCTCTCTCATTACTGGGTACAAGCACTATAAACTGTTTGAGAACCTCAAAATGGATGATGTATGGTTGGTCCAAAACAACCCCAAGGGAAGATAACCATAATGTCCTAATTAAGTCATATACTCGACAACTACACGTAGTTATCAGATGCAAACAGTATTTTACACTAGTTTCACTCCAATATCTGTGAACTTTATCATCCAAGACATTCACAATATAATTATGTAGGAACCCAGCTCAGAGAAGCAACTCAAGACATCATAAGATCATTGTGAAGAATTCTTTTCCCTGAATTCTGGTACCAAACTTAAAAGATCTGATCCCTCTTTTCTACTTTTTCTTCCTTCTTTTTTCTTTTTGGGAATCAAGTAGTCAATTCTATTATATCAGACACCACATGTTGATTTAGGGAAATAGAAAGAGGCAACATACTATATAAAGAATAGACATTGAACAATCTACTAAAGAGAAGTAGCGCATGTACAGACCGGAAAACAACTGCAAGAACTGACAGATAATATGTACATGTTCTGTGATGATTTGAGAAAAGAAAAAATAGAAGCAAATGCAGAGCAAAGAATAAGTACAAGTGCCAACCTGCTGTATGAAATCAATATAGTGCAGAGCACCATGCTTAAACTGGGTTCCCCCACCAGGGAAGGTAAGGTATTCACCACTAACTTTTACCCAATTTTGATGTCCTTTGACTTCAGCAAGCTTTGTATGGGGAACATTGTGGTACCATATCTGCAGGAAGTAATACTTTAAGCTTCAAGAACAAGTAAAATAAATAAAATCAAATTTAAATGGCATTGTCAAATAATGCATCACCTTTTCCCTACTCGTGGGCCACTCAACTGAACGTTGATATCCTTCAGGAAGTGGAACAAGACAAGTCGGAGGATTATCCGGACAGTGTCTCTCTCGGTGTTCATAATGTTTTGTACTTCTGAGGCTCCTAATTGCTTCCAAATTATCGAGGCAAGGGATATAATCTGGCCCAGCAGTGGAATTGCAGACTTTCCAAGTGTACCTGCTTTCTTTATCTGATTCCGGAGACTTCTGTGTTTCCTTTTCATTCTTCGACTCTGATGCCTGAGTTGAAAATGCTCCATTTTGAGTTGTAGTTTCATTCAAAAGGTCTGACTGAGCCCCTGAAGGAAATACCTCATTGGACGACTGATCCTTCTTCTGACCATCAGCTTTCTCATCAGAACCTTGGTCTACCTCCTGATCCTTTTTCTCATTCAGTTCACCTGGGTTTTCTACTGATTTTTTCTCATCAGAACCCTCTTCTGTCTCCTCTCCAACAGATTTATTTTCATTTTTCTCTCCGGCTTCAGAATCCTTATCCTCTATCTTTTTGCCATCTGAATTGTCTATCCCACTCTCAGATTGAGTTTCTGACTTAGAGTCTCCAGTCTCCTCATTCTGTTCTGTCGATTTTTCTTCCTGCTTCACCTCTGTTGTTGATTCTGTCTGTTGTGAATTAGAATTATTTTCTTCTTGACTAACTGAGGCATCCCCTTTTGTCGCATCCTCAGGTAAATCACCTGGGTTATCCTCAAATTGTTTTGATTTTCCCTCATCAGTTGGATTACTCTCATCACCAGCATTGTTGTTACTCTCACTGCCACCATTAGAACTCTCTTTACTTTCGCTAACTTGTGTTGTCGCATCACTAGTTTTCCCCTGTGAGGACACATCTGAATTTTGGACTGGAACAACAGATGATGATGTCATCATCCATACCCCAACTAAACATAGAGCTACAAATACCACTATAGTCACAGTCGAGCAATAACTCGAGGACTTCCTACCATCAACTCTAGAGTACTTTCCTAATGCCATTTTTTTGCCGATCAATTCTATCAGTCCTTCAAAATTTTCCTCTATTCACCTGTGATGCAAAATAAAAATAATAAGAATAAAATCTTTGAATCACTCTCATGCAATTCTGGCAACTTATTACCTAAAGAAAACCAATTGTCATACCAACCTACGACATCACTTAAAACACTAGAGATTGGATATTGACACTAAAATGATAAATCAAATCTATGACCTTAAAGGATACAAGACATACACATCAAACTCTAAACCGTCATTAATTATCTCTTGTTTTCATTCAGAGTATTAGAAGGATTGACATCATTAATAGAACTTAAAGGAAACAATAATGCAACAAAAGAATTACTCCGTCTATCCCAATTTGGGTGATGCACTTTCGTTTTTTGTATGTCCCAAAAAGAATAATATCTTTCCATGTTTATAAACAATTTAACTTTATTGACATGATTTATAACCACACAAATACGTATAGCTTGTTTTAGACCACAAATTTCAAAAGTATTTCTTCTCTCTTAAAATCAGTCCAATCAAACAACATCACATAAAATGGGCCGGAGACAGAGTACTTGTTTAATTCTTGATGTGGAGGAAACAGGGGCGGATCCAGAGAAAAGGATACGGGTTCCCGTGAACCCAGTAACTTTTGCATAGACCCTGTATTTGTACTAAAATATTTATTAAAAGTATAAGAATATTTAGCTTGGAACCCAGTTCGTTGGTCCAGTTATCGTGTAGATTAACTTGAGATTGTTGTAGGAACCCATAAGCTTAAAATTCTGGATCCGCCTCTTGGAGGAAAAGCTGAGGAATCTAAGATGCAACTGCTGTTATGACAAATTACTACCTATATCCAAACAAAGGGAAACCTATGGCCAAAACAAGACAACACATAAAAGAGTATATACATAATTATGAAGGAACAACTCATACTAAAAATAGGAAAGTGATGGAGTAATAAAGACCCATGAAGATGCAAAGCAACAGTCTTTAACAGTAAAAGTGATTCAAATCATTCAGATCTTCATCAAATATCAAAAAGGACAAACCAAATTCTAGAACCCATTTCAAGAAACCCAGCAGAACTACAAATAACAACTACCCCATCTCAAAGAATTGCAGAACTAACCGACAAAGATATAAAAAGAGTCAGATCTGCCAAAGATACATTAAATGACCAATTGATATCTCAAAATCAGAAGAAATTGAAAATGTACATACAAAAATAGAGATCAATAACGCAAAAATAAGCAAGTATTGGATCTAAATATACCCCCAAACAAAACTGAAGTACTCAATTACCTTTTAGTAGCTCTAAAACAGATCTGAGAAAAGGGAAGCTGTTAGAAGTGAATCATTATTTTGGGGTTCTGGGTATGTGAAGTGACGGATAATGGGCATGAATAAATAAGAGTGAAGAAGAAGACGACGAGAGGAGTAGTGGTATAGCAGTAAAGGGAGATTCTTGGATGTTCCCCCGACTTATTATTTTAATAAATTTTTCGTGGACTTTTTATGGGTTTGCTTAAGAAAATTAAAGTTAAAAAGGAGAGTTTTACATTCAAATATCTAATAGTGAAAGAGGAGATGACTTTACTTAGGAGAGGGAGGTAGCAACATGAACAAGAGCCGTGACAATGTGCGCGGCACACAAGAAGACAAGATCCGTAGCTGGCGCTGATTGAGGTGCATATAGTCGGTTAGGGATATATAACAAAGCACGGTTTCTGAACCCATCTAAGAATTTCAATGTATAAGATCTACAACGCGTTTCGGTAGCTTATAAGTTGTTCATAAAACTTGAGAAAGGAGCCAAAGCACATAATTTCAAGTTTATGAATTTAAAATTATAAGTTTTTTTATGTAATTGTATTCTAAATTTTAATATTTTATAAGAATAGAAGTTTGTTGAATTCGATCAAATTCATATTAAAATGAAACATGAGTGAGAACACACATTATTGTAAGGCAAAATAGGATTCTAATCATAGTCCCGAACAATATGGGTTAGCCAGTTTTTACCAGCTATTTTAAGTTTAGTAAGTCCTTAAA
Source organism: Nicotiana tabacum (assembly GCF_000715075.1). NCBI lineage: Eukaryota > Viridiplantae > Streptophyta > Magnoliopsida > Solanales > Solanaceae > Nicotiana > Nicotiana tabacum. Next base: position 138,106,424 of record NC_134090.1, read on the forward strand.
TTGTGTAAAAAAAAATAAACTAATATGTTTTGATACTCATCAAAATGATATCTCGTTCAAACTCGTGATGTTCTTCCTTTTTCGGGGCAAGTATACGTGGCCGTTAAGTATTAAAGTGATTCGAAAACCAGACATCGAACCCACAAAGACTTAGATTAATCGTTAACTAAGCTAATTAAAATTAATTAACTGTCCAGGATAATAAAAAGTTATGGTTTTTCTACTAAACTACTATTGCAAGAACGCTAAAGTTTATTGTTGGATTTTACTCAGAGGACATCAAGATTCCAGGGTTGTGATCGGTTTATCAATCCTATTGAGTTCGTAATTACACTTGTTAATCCGAATTATCTATGGTTGCTAGGTGACCGGATCGTTCATATAAATAGCATATTCCCACATTATTATATGTATGTCCACAATATATCAGCACTATATTCCTATGGTATTGAATTTATCATGATCGAAGAAAATACGACATTCAACTAAGCAAGAGTGTTATGTATATTCATATCCTAACCGTGAAATCTTTCTCGGAGCCACCGGTTCAGAAGTAAGCTTTCTTTAATTCTACTCTAATCTAAACACGATTTTTCCAAGCATAACATAGATTGTTAATAGAACTCAATTGCTGGCCAAACAATTAAGCAATTATATATGCATAAAATTAAAGAAACAACCAACGATGATAACTCAAATTGACGGTAATGTATTAATAAACTTCAATATTCATGACAACCACAACCCTAGAAACGAAGTTTAGCTCCACACAAACATGGTAGCACAACAACAAATCATCCAAAAGAACAGAAAAATTACTAAGTTTGGCGGAAGAAAGATGGAATCTAATGAATTTCGATTTCTACGGCGCTCTATGCTCTCTCTAGGTCAAAAGTTTCTCTCAAAATGTCTCACTTCTTCTTAGACATGTTTAGGGAGTATTCATAGGCTAGGATCGGAGTCTACAAATCCAATACTGAGTAAATAATTTATTCGCGGTTGGGGGACCAAGCCTTAAGCTAGGCAAGGCCTGGTAATAAGCCAGACGAGGCCTGGTGTAAGTGTATGCGGTAAAATTAGTTAGTGACAGTTGGACAAATGAAGAGGTGACACGTGGAATTGAAGACAAGTAAGATGAAAGTCGGCATGTAGTTGGTACTATACATGCATGTGACCAGTGTTGGGTGAATTTCGAAGACAGTGGAACCGATAATAAAGATTTGAAGGGGCGATAACGATAGTATTCAATGAGCAGCCGTTACAGAGAATATATGCATTTATAGCCAACCGCAATGCAGTCATCAATGATGGTTTTATTCTCATTCAAGAGGAGCTTGATTTAGGGATCTTATCTCCCTGAATAGAGCTATAAATAAGAGAATTAGTATCCAATGTAGGACACGGAACATTCTGCACACAAAAGTTAAAATCAGTTCTCATTTTATAACATTGTTCTCTTACTTTGTTCTTGATATTGTTCCTTGTTTCTGCTACCAGAAAAGCTATATTCATAGTCAGGCTCATATTTCCTTTAAGTTTATTTTATAATCTTTTTTTTTCTTATTTATTTCATATTTTTTGGGTCAAATTAATCTATGTGTCTATAAACCATGTTAAAAAATCAATTGTACCGTTGTATGGGTAAATAGTTTGGCACCTAGTGGGACATACGTTATTATGTAATTGTGTTGATCCATTCATCTGTTACTAACAAATTTTGATTCCTTTCTTAGGAAAAGAAAAATTAGATATGGTAGCTAACGGAGTCAACAATTCCTATAATACTGGAGCACACAATGAACGCCATGATGTGTTCCAACGTGATGATTAAACCAACAAAACCCGCAATGAAGGAGATTAAACAACTCCAATTCGCGAGGTCAAAATCCTTGACATGTGAGGAGTCCAATTCCTAATGATCTGGATGATGAATACGTTGCTGAAACGTTCAAAATCTTGAGAAAGCAACAAAGGAAAATTATGGATCACCTCTCAAGACAAGATGAAGTGATGATAGAGTTGAAACAGACGTTATCGGGTGCTTCCAATAATTCTAATGGAAGAGCTCAGATTCCTCCCAGCTTTCCTGCAAATCAAACAGTTCAGAGAACCTATGACGACGCTCCAAGGGAGGAGTTCGGTTTTAATGAAGCAGAAGGTACCAATAGTGGATTTGGGAACGACAACAACAGAAATGACCCTTTCAAAACCGAGCTCCTGAGATTCGTGAGGGAATGAATGAATGAATGAATGGACCAAAATGACAAATAATTTCATGCTCGGATAGATCAGATCCCGGGAGCGCCATCGGTGTTAAAGGGACCGGATTCTAGGAAATATACGCAGTTACCATTCAAACTAAGTACGGCCCCAGAGTTGATCCCGAAAAGATTTAAGATATCGGATATTCCAAAATATGATGGAAATTCGGATCTACAGGAACATATCATGACCTACACTATAACTGTATAGGGAAATGACCTGGCCCAACACGAGATAAAAATCTATCTTGTTGAAGAAATTTGGCAAAACCCTGACGAAGGGTGCCTTAACTTGGTATTCTTTTTACCCGAGCATTTTATTGATTCTTTTGAAATGCTTGCAGATTCCTTTATTAAAGCTCATGCTAGAGCAAGAAAGGTCCAAGCAAGGAAGGCAGATATATTTAGAATATCCCAAGGAGAATCCAAACTATTGCGAGAGTTTGTAATCTGGTTTCAAAAGAAAAAGATATTGTTACCAGCAGTACTGGATGAGTAGGCAGTGAAGGCATTTACAAAAGGTCTCAATCTGTTAAGTTCTGATGCCTCCAAAAAACTGAAGGAAATCTTGCTAGAATTTCAGGCAACCACGTGGATAGATGTACACAATCTCTACGAGTCAAATATCAAAATAGAAGATGATCAATTGGTTCTTCGGTGTCTTCCAAAGGATAGAATCATCATCGAAACCAAGATAATTTCAAAAGTGATTTTCACGAAGATCGGAGATCCTCAAGGAGTTGTTTTCAACCTTACAAAAGGGTCGATGGGCGAGAAAATAAAGGCTTTCAGTCGTCGGATAGGTTCGCTTCTGATATAAGGACGGATTGTGGTCAAAGCAGTAGAACTTTGCAGAATAAAGAGGTATCAGGTTCCTAAGATTCAACATCTCCCAGGTTATCCGACTACAACTTTAACATTAGCTTGGTAGAACTTGTGTCGGTTATGAGGAATATTAAAGAAGCTAGGTTCCTAAAACAAATCTGATCGGATCCTAGCCAAAGAGATCATAATCTATGGTGTGAGTTCCATGGAACTCGCGGCTATAGGACTGGGGACTGCTGACACCTTCTTGAAGAGGTAGCAACACTGTTGAAGAATGATCACCTCAAAGAGTTTTTAAGTGACTGGGCCAAGAGCAACTATGGAAAACAATCTGGATGTCAAAGAACCATCAAAATCGGCTACAGGGTCACCTCGTATGATGATAAACATGATCTTCGGTGGAGATGAAATAAATGGGGTGACATTTTCGGCATCAAAGAAGACAAAGATATCGGTAACTCATAGTAAAAGGATCCGAGAAGTTTCAAAAGATGACATCATCTTTATAGAAGAGGTGACATGCGGAATTGAAGATAAGTAAGATGTGAGTAAGCAAGTAGTTGGTACCGGATACAAGCATATGACCGGTGTTGGGTGAATTTCGAAAATAGTAGAACTATCACGACCCAAAACTCAACATGTCGTGATGACGCTTATCACAGTACTAGGCAAGCCGACAACCACAAATAACTATGCCTTTTAAGTTGAAACATGATGAAATAAGTTTAACAGTGAGAAACTCATAAGCAACCGATAAAAAATGCTACGACTCAAATACAAAAATTCCCAAAATTCGAGTGTCACAGAATACATGAGCTACTAAATATCAACATAGTCAAAACTTTTAGTACAACTGTCTGGAAAGATAGAGCAGTGCTAAATAAACTGAAAAGAAGGAGAGTCGAGGTTTGCAAATGCCAAAGCAGCTACCTCAAAAGTCTCCAAGCAGGAAATGCTCCAAGTCTAGCAACCACCGTACCCAGAAGTACCTGGACTGCACACGAAGCACAGAACGTAATATAAGTACAACCGACCTAATGTACTCAATAAGTAACAGGACTAACCTTGGGCTGAAAGTACTGACGAGCTCAGATATGTATAGTCCAAATCCAGATAATAACAGTATAGATATGACAGGAAAATGACAGTAATAACTCAGAGAAATCACATTATTTGTTTGTACTCAGTACAAAAATATAGACATGCTTTCAATTTTAACAGTTTAAGCTCAACACTAATAAATATGCCAAGTATGACTGATTTGAGAAATGTTACAACTCTATATCTATGAGTCGAATGTGCATGTCACATGTAATGCATCACAATGATAACCTCATGTACTCACACTCTCAGAGTACTCAATTTGACTGTCTCAACTCTCACTCATTACATTCAATCACTCAACATTGTATGGTACATGTGCTCATTGCTGGTATGTTAGATTTCGAAGGGGCAGATCCTGTCCAAGCACTTATATAAATCCAATATGGCCTACTGTGACATGTAGACCGATCCCATAATAATAGATAAAGCCTATAAGGACTGTTGCGGCATGCAGTCTGATCTACAATAATAATATATATAAGGCCAAGAAGGCTGCTGCGGTGTGCAGCCCGATCCACAACTTCACCCAAAATACAGCTCCCAGGCCCCAACTCAGTCATCAATCTCTCCAGCCTCTCGGGCTCAAAAATCCCATACCAATCAGCCCAAACAATGATACATGATGTAACAATAATAGCAACAAAGACTGAGATATGATATGCAAATGATGGATGTGGCTGAGTACATAATTGCCATTTTAAGCAAACAAATCAATAGCAGAAATGACCTAGTGGGTCCCAACAGAATAAGCATATAGGCTAAATATTATTTCTAACATGGATTTTAGCTCAACTACTCTAACACGTAGGGATTACATGAATAGCAACAAGGTTTAATAACTACACAATACCACATAATCGACCGAGTCACAATTACCACAGTGCACGCCCGCACGTCCATCACCTAGCATGTGCGTCACCTCAACACCAACCACATAACACATATTTTAGGGATTCATACACTCAGAACCAAGTTTGAAGTGTTACTTACCTCAAACCGCGCAAATCTCTACTCCAACAAGTCATTGCCTCGTGAATCAGCCTTCGAACGACTCGAATCTAGCCGCAAACAACTTAATACAATCAATACAAGTTGTAGGAATCAATTCCATTAGATAAAACTAAGTTCTTTAACCAAAGTCGAAAAGTCAACTCTAAAGGTTAACCACGGGCCCACGTCTCATAATCCAATAAAATTTACAAAATCCGAACAACCATTCAATAACGAGTCTAACCATACCAAAATCACCCAATTCTGACAACAAATTGACACTCAAATCCCCAAATCTTACACTCCAATCCCTAGTCCAAAATATCCCAAATTTCACCTTAAAAACATATAATCTAGGTGGGAAATTCAATGGGTGATTAATATTAATAATAGAAATGATAAAAAGTGACTTACTTCTCGAAATATAATTAAAACCCCTTCAAAAATCGCCTCAATACGAGTTCCCAAAGTCCAAAAATGAAGAAATAACTCTAACCCTCGATGCTATGAATATACCAGTGGTTCCGCTTCTACGGTCTACTTATCTGCTTCTACAGTACCGCTTTTGCGGTTAAAAGTCTACACCTGTAGAAAAAAAGCTAGGCCCCTGACATTCCTCTTTTTGACCAAGAGCTCGCACCTGCGAGACCGCGCCAACGGCCCCGCGTCCGCATATGCATGCCCAGACCAAAATCCCAAACTCCTCACCTGCGGTCTCCTCATCGCAGAAGTGCCATCGCTTCTGTGGAACTACACTTGCTTCTACGAGCCCCCTCCCCCCCACCCACCTTCACTCTAGTCCGCATCTGTGACCCCTTGACCATTTCTGCGGCTCCGCACCTGCAACCAAACTTAAGCAGGTGCGGTGACAATAGGTCTTAACACACCAGAAATTCACAAGTCCGAAATTCCACTCTGATTTCATTCTGAAACACACCCGAGGCCTCCGGGACCCCATCCAAATATACCAACCCATCCTAAAAAATCATACGAGCTTAGTCGAGGCTTCAAAACACATCACATAACATCAAAAATACAAATCGCACCCCAATTCAAGCCTATTGAAACTAATGGATTTCCAACTTCTACAATCGATGCAAAAACCTATCAAACTTACTCCGATTGATCTCAAATTTTGCACATATATCATAAATAAGACTACCAACCTATTCCAACTTTCAAAACCAAAATTTGAGCCCGGTAACAATGAAATCAACTCTTGGTCAAACTTCTCAACTCTCCAAACTTTTATTTTTCCAACTTTCATCAATTCAAGCCAAAATCATCTACGGACCTCCAAATAAATATCTGGACACACTCCTAGGTCCAAAATAACCATACAAAACTATCAAAATTATTAAAACTCCATTTTGGAGTTATTTACATATAAATCAACATCTGGTCAACTCTTTCAACTTAGGCTTCCAACATTCGGACTAAGTGTCCCAACTCATTCCAAAATATCCCCGAAACTGAACCAACTACCCCGACAAGTCGCATAACAATAAGCGAACACAGAATAAGTAATAAAGGGGGAAGCAAGCTACAATACTCAAGATGATCGGCTGGGTCGTTACAAGAATCGATAATAAAGATTTGAAGGGGTGATATCAGATATTATTCAATGAGCAGCCATTATAAAGAATACATGCATTTATAGCCAATTGTTATGCAACCAACAATGACGGTTTCATTCTCATTCGAGAAGAGCTTAATTTGGAGATTTTGTCTCCCTAAATAGAGTTATAAATAGAAGAATTAGTATCCAATGTAGGACGTGAAATCTTTTGCACACAAAAGTTCAAATCAGTTCTCATACTATAACACTATTCTTTTACTTTGTTCTTACTATTGTTCTTTGTTTCTGCTACTGGAGGGGCAAATTCATATAGGCTGGTATTTCCTTCAAGTTTATTTTATAATCTTATTTCTTTTCTTATTTATTTCATATTTTTGGGTTAAATTAATTCATGTGTCTATAAATTACGTTACAAATTCAACTGTACCATTTTACGGGTAAATTTTAAGGCCAGGTTGAGCTCACCCTAAGCCATGCAGGGTGAGGCCTGAGGCGAGATACTTTTGTCTTGCTCCGATTTTCTCCTTTTTGTGCTCTTTTCTTGTATCTTCAACATCTTTTTGAGCAACTTTTATTCATTTATTCATTCCAATACACATAAAAATAACTCAATTAATCTCAAATACCGCACAATTAATTATTAAAACATCAAAATGTTAGTTAAGTAATGCACTAAAAATATAGAATTATTGCTAAACATCACACTCTCCCCCATCAGTGCTGAGAAAAGTTTCGTATTTGCATCGATGCGAAACTCCATACATTGGACATGTATTTAGGCTAAATTATTTGCCTAACAATCTAAACGGCCCTAAGATATGTCTAGGCCCACATAGAGGGTGGTAAAGTAATTGAGACATGTTAGTGTATTTATTACACTAGAAGGGCCGGCTGGAGCCTAAGGCCACTAAGGCAATGGCTTTAGGCCCCCAAAATACTTAGGGACCCAAAATCTATAAATAATATATATAATATTTAATAATGATAGAATTTTTAAATTATTTGGTTAAAATAGTTATAGCTAAAAGTTTTACACATCTTAAATTATAGTTACTGGTTGTTTCCTGTCTTTAATTCGTCCAACTTAAATCGATCTTCTTACTTAGTTTAGAATAATTTTTCTTAATTCTTTGAGTGCCATTGTAGATATTTTTAAGCTACTTTGATAAATAACTATTAAAATTCGTCCTTAATATTGAATGACTCTTGAAACAAAGTAGTTACTACATTACTATTTGTTTCAACTTATATTTAGAATTAAAAGTGCTAAAAGAAACTATATAAGTAGAAGAATACTCCAATTAGCAAACTCAATCGGGTAAAAAGTGTTAATTCATTACTGTTAACAATTTCTATATCAGTTGCCTCGATTGAAAAAGTTTTTCAAAACTATATCAATAAAGCCCAACATGATAACACAAGAGAGATTAAACAAATTGGATAGATATTGGCAATAATTAAAATTGTTTATCACTTCTTTAGATTTTGATAAATTATAAGAGAATTTTAAAAAAATTAAGTCCTCACTTTTTTTTCCGTCTTAGGCCCCATTTATGTAGAGCCGCCCCTGTATACTAGTTTGAAGCGATTTGAAGTTGTAGGATGTCAAAAAGAAATAATACTCTGACTTAGAAATCAAAGTTCAACTCCTAGTTACTCTTATGTCAAGAGAGAAATACAGTAGAGAAAGACTGACCAAGTTATGGGGATAGTGTATTATTCTCCTATTGCGAGCCCGTCGCGAGCTTGGGAGTACAATAGAAAAAGGGAGCTTGATACATAAAATCCAGCTCGAAGTTAGTGGAATAAGCAAATGTTAGTTAGAGGCAAAGTTTCAAAAATCAGTTAGTTAAATGCCATGTCAATAGAAGTTAGTTGGAGTTAGTTACATAAATTGTTTGGATTTAGACAAGTTGTATTCATTGTCATTTCATATAAGTACATTGTAATATACAAAAATGAAGAAGATTTGCATTACAAGTTTCCTAAATACTCTTTTCTCTCATAATTTTCTCAAATCTACATCTTCTTTCTTCGCCATTGCTGAAATTCTCGAACTTCTCCGCTAAGTTCCTGAGTCAGATGCTTAATCCTCGAGTTCTTCGGTGAATTCTTGCAATTAAGTTATCAATGGTATCAGAGCATTCCTTTTCTTGGCAACAATGACAAAAGGAACAACACGAGTAACTGAAAATTCACTATCAGAAGTAGGTGAATTGCGTGAATTGATGCAAAGATAATTTCTGAGATCGGATATTTAGCAGGGGAGGTTTCTAATCTTAAAAGGTTAGATCAAACTGTACTTGAGTTTCAAGAGCAAGTGACAACTACTACTGGTCAACGAAGGGATAAAACTTCATTAGAGCATGAAGAAGAGCCATCTGATGAAAGTCCTCAGAGAGAAAGGAATGCTGGTCATCATAATGGTCACAATTCCAATTTTTTAAGATGGTCTAGTATGGAATATCTTAGATTTGCTGGGGGAAGATTTGAGATCTTGGCTGTAGGTGGAGGTGGCAACAATGTAGTTAGAGGGTGAAGCCATCCAATGGCACTTATCATTCATGAGGTACAGACAATATCTTCTTCATGTTGCATGGAATGAATATGTTATGACAATGGTGGAAAAGTTTGGTACTAATTTTGATGATCCGATAGAAGAAATCAGAAAAATCAAGCAAACTAAAAGTGTCAAAGAATACCAAGCCATATTTGAAAGGAATCTCACTAGAGTGAATTTGTCACAAGAAAATACGATTAGTTGCTTTATAGGTGGGCTGAAACATGAGTTAAACATAGCAGTAAAATTAACAAATCCCACCACTTTGTCTCAAGCTTGCAATACTACCAGGCTACAAGAGCTTATCTTACTGCTATCAGATATCCTGCTATGGATCAAGGTGGCCAACAGTCAAGTGCTAAGATGTATGGAGATCCAAAAGCTTACAATAGACCTCTCCTACCAACCCCTAATTCTTGTAACTTGATAGCTGATAAGGGGTACAATAAAAGAACATTGAGTATAAACGAGATGAATGAGAAGAGGGCTCAAAGTTTATGCTGCTTCTGCAATGAGAAGTATGTGCCGGGTCACAAGTGCAAAAACCTTAAGAAGTATCTGCTGGAACTAGAAGAACCAGAAGAAGGCTAGCTACTTGAAGATGATATAGAAGGAGAAGTGGAGGAGTAAGGACTAGAGTTGGCTCAACCTTTGGACCAACTAGAAATATCTATTCATGCTTTGAATGGATCCTTGGGATTTAGAACCTTGAGAGTGACTGATTACCATTATAAGAAACCCCTACAAATATTGGTGGATATATGAAGATCCCATTATTTCATTGATCCTGAAGTAGTAGCCAAACTTCGGTGTCCTAGTATGCCAACCTCACCCTAATTGGTAGCTGCACTTAATGGTAACATGCTGAAGGTTGACAAGATGTGCAGAATTTCTTGGTTGTTGCAAGGAGCTGAATTCTCTGCTGAATTCTTGTCATTTCCTCTAAGATCATGTTGTGTAGTATTAGGAGTTCAGTGGCTATTAATGTTAGGATATATAAAGAAGAATTTCAGAACTCTTACTATGGAGTTCTACTATAAAGGAAGGAAGCATGTTCTAAGAGGCGCATGCAAATATATCATAGCTATTGGAGTTGGGAGATTAACTAGAGCTACAGGTAATCATTCCGAGCTTTGTATGATTCAAGTAATGCCTACTATGTGTAATGAGTTACAATGGTATTCTTTAGATTCTAAAGAACAAAGCAATGTAGATGTACAACTGTTAACCTTGCTGAAAGAGTTTAAAGAATTATTTGTGGAACCTGCACAATTACGACCATCTAGAGGAGTTTTTGTCCACAGAATTATGTTGAAAGCAGGAACTGAACCTATAAATAAGAGACCCTATAAGTATCCTTTAGTGAAAAAAGATGTGATAGAATCCTTAGTACCACATATGTTAGGCCAGAGAATTATACAACCTAGCAGTAGTCCTTTTGTTGCCCATGTTGTCTTAGTTGGGAAGAAGGATGGGTCTTGAAGATTGTGTGTTGACTATAAGGACCTAAACAAACACACTATAAAGAATAAGGTTCCCATACCTTTGGTGAAGGATCTATTAGATGAATTGGGAGGGTCTAAAATTTTCTCTAAAATAGATCTAAGGTCTGGATATCATCAATTGAGAATGACAAACGAAGATGTGCCTAAGACCACATTTAGGACTCACTCAGGGCACTATGAGTACCTGATGATGCCCTTTGGTCTGTCAAATGCACCAACAACATTTGAAGGTTTGATAAACTCTGTCTTTCAGGCTTTTCTCAGAAAGTATGTACTAGTTTTCTTTGATGATATACTCATCTATAGTATGAGCATGGAGGATCACTTGGGGCATCTCGGATCTATATTCCTTGAAATGCAGAAACACCATATGTTTGCTAAGGAGAGTAAGTATTTCTTTAGAGTTAAAAGGATATAGTATCTAGGCCATTTCATTACTGAAGAAAGAGTATTAACAGACCCTCATAAAATAGAAGCTGTCAAAAACTGACCCATACCAACCAACATTAAACAATTGAGAGGATTTCTTAGCTTAGTTGGCTACTATAGAAGTTTCATACAAATCTTTAGAATTATTTGCAAACCATTAACATATCTCTTGAAGAATGATAACTTCAAATGGTCACCCAAAGCTACTGCTGCTTTTGAAGAATTGAAGGAAACCTTGATAAAAGCTCATGTATTAGCACTGCCTGATATTAACAAAACCTTTGTTGTTGAAACTGATACCAGTGGGTATGGTATTGGTGATGTCCTCATGCAACAAGGACACCACATAGCCTTTATCAGTAAGGCATTATCTACCAGGCATATAATGCTCTCAGTGTATGACAGAGAGCTATTAGCCACAGTTCATGCAGTCACTAAATGGTCTCAATATCTGCGTGGCCAAAGGTTCATCATCAGAACTGACCAAAGAGCTTTGAGGTTCTTAATGGAACAAAAGCTTCATACCAACTCTCAGCTTATGTAGCTAACTAAGCTTATGCCCTTTGACTATGTCATTGAGTATAAAAGTGGAGTCACAAATAAGGTGGCAGATTCCCTTTCCAGGATGTCTGAAGCTGAACTATTCTCTCTTATACTATCTGCTACCAGTTCTAATCTGATGCAAGCCATCATTGATAGTTGGGAGACAGACTCTGATCTCAAAGTATTGATTGAGCAACTAATAGCTAATCCTTTAACTCACTCACAATACACTTGGTAGCACAACCAATTGAGGAGAAAATGGAAACTGGTAGTGAGCAATATTTAGCAACTGAGAACACACTTCATTGTGCTATGGCATTCTATACCACAAGGAGGTCATTCATGCATTGAAGCAACATTAAAAAGGCTTATGACACTATTTTACCGGAAGAGTGTCAAAAAGGATGTCCAGTTATTTGTGCAAGGATTGTGACGCTTGCTAAAGAAGAAAATTTGATCTAGCAACCTACCCTGGCCTTCTACAATCACTACCTATTCTAGATGAGGTGTGGTCACAAATCAGTATGGATTTTATAGATGGGTTGCCCAAATCCCATGGTTATGAAGTCATTCTTATAGTTGTGGACAGACTAAGTAAGTATGGGTACTTCATGCCCTTAAAGCATCCTTATACTGCCCAATTAGTAGCCAAAGTATTCCTAGATAACATAGTCAAATTACATGGTCTCCCAGACTCGATTGTTAGTGACATAGATGCAATGTTTTTGAGTTCATTCTGGCAAGAGTTGTTCTCAATACAACGGGTACCATTGAACACTTCCTCAACCTATCATCCTCAAGTCTGATGGGCAAACTGAAGTTCTAAACAGATGTTTGGAAACATATCTCAGATGTTTCTGTAAAGAAGACATCTCTAAATGGTATTCTTGGCCACCTATGGCTGAATACTAGTACAATACATTATACCATTCAGCTATTAAAACCACTATTTATGAAGTTCGATATGAAAAATCTCCTCCCTTGCATCTTCCTTACTTACCAGGTGAATCAGCCTTAGTTGAAGGTGACAATACACTGATCAATAGAGAGCTTAAGTTACAACTACTCAAACATTATTTGCTGAGAGCTCAACTAAGGATGAAGCAACAAGCTACTGCTCATAGGAGTGACATGCAATTTGCAGTTGGAGATTGAGTTTATTTGAAGATCCAGCCATATAAACAAACTACTATGTCAGCACAGTCATTTCACAAGTAAGCAGCAAAGTATTATGGACCTTTCAGATCTCCAAAAGAGTAGGGTCAATTGCATATACCATACTGTTTCTACCATCAATCAAAATATACCATACCATTCATGTATCACTCTTAAAGAAATGCCACCAACTACCTAATCAAATTGCCTACCCTCCCACCACTGATATAGCCAGCCCACATTGTCCAAACCCAGAGGCAATACTACAAAGAAGGATGCTAAAGAAGGAAAACAAAGCTGTCGCACAAGGTCTAGTGAAATAGGTAGGGCTACCTGCTGATTGTGCTACTTGGGAATTCTTGAATGTATTGAAGGTTCGATTTCCTCGTTTTGATCCTTATGGTCAATGATCTTCTGCAAGAGGGAGTATTGATACAAAAGATCCAGGTCGAAGTTAGTGGAATCAACAAATGTTAGTTAGAGGCAAAGTTCCAAAAATCAGTCAGTTAGTTAGTTAAATGCCATGTCAGCAGATAGAGTTAGTTACACAAACTGTTAGGAGAACAAATTATGTTAGACAACTTGTATGCATTCCCATTTCATATAAGTACATTGTAATATACAGAAATGAAGAAGATTTGCATTACAAGTTTCCTAAATACTCTCTTCTCTCATAATTCTCTCAAATCCACATCTTCTCTCTTTGCCATTGCTGACTCTTTCGAGCTTCTCAGTAAAGCTCCTAGCTCAGCTGCTTAGTCCTCGAATTCTTCAGTGAATTCCTGTAATTAAGCTAACATGTAACAAGTCAGACAACCCAGTTTTTATCGATCCTCAATGCAGATAACGAATAGGGAAAATCAAAAAGAAACCTATTGTAACCTTATTGCAAGAAGGATTTCATTGGCAGGGAAATTAAAGCGTACGATGAGAGCCAGCAAAATCATTGAAAAATAGTCACTATTTCGTTGCAACACGAAAAGTTCCAGCATAGTATACTGGAGATCGGTGTACCTGTGTATGAACTTCCATCATATTATGTTGGAACTCCAACATGCGGAAAGTTCCAGTATAATATACATTGGAGCACCGGTGCTCCAATCTCTAGTATATTATATTGGAGTATTTTTCTGAATTTTGAACAGTGTTTTCGTTCAAATTTATCTTTACATGAAAAGTGGCTAAATTTTAATTACTTTTGAAACTGTGACTTATTTTGAATGACCACTTGTAAATCTGGCTCTTTTTGAATTTCTCTCCATTTATTGTTGCTAGGCCTTATGTGTTTATCGTTGATGTTATTGAGAATCATAATGCATTATATGTGGAAAATTCATCTAATTGTTAAATACTAACTAAGGTTCTATAAATCTGTGCAAATTTACAAGTCCAAAGGATTTTTATACAAACTTCAGACCACGAGATTTCAAGTTAATTTGTAAACGTTTAAAGTCCAAACTCGTGGTCTGAAGTTGTTAATGCTATTGTTTGTATTTTTATCGCAATCAATTCTACTATTTTTTAAACTAAGAATTTTGTTTTAGCATTGGTGTTACTAAAAAGCTTAATGCACAATGTGCGATAAATTTCATTTATTAATTCAACATTAAGGAGTTGTTTGGTACACATGATAAGGTGGGATAAGGTGTGACATTAAATTTATATTATATTTGGTTGGCAAGATAAATTTATACCGCCAATTAAACGCAGTATAAAATTTAATCCCAGATTTAATCCCGTATACCTCTCTTATTCCATCAAATTTATGATTATTTTATCCCACATCACAGGTGGGATAAAATATTTCAGGGATAATAATCTCGAAATAATTTAGTTTGAAACGACCCCTAAGGTTATATAGAGATATGAAGTTAAACTTTTAAAATTTGAAATTTCAAATCTGTATTTTGAAATTTTATTAATGTTGAAGTTGTTAAGCTTCTGAAAATACATTCAAATTTATACAAACGTCAGACCGTGAGGTCTGATGTTAACTTATCGAAATAGAAGCTCAGACTTATTATAATCAATGCAAAAATATCATCTCAAATTGATTTTAATATAGAAAAAATACTCACAATCATGTTGCAAATCAAGTTATGTACGAAGTTAAGACAACCTTTGATGAAAACAACAACCTTTTTGCGACGAATTCTTTAACAAACAAAGAAGAAAAATCTCATATACCGGATCATGCAAGAGATAACGGTTCCATGGAGTTTTATATAACATAGTTTTTTCAAATTTATTCTAGGGATATTTTTGTAACTAGTAGTTACTTACTATGAAGTGGTTAAAATTTAAATAGTTTTTTACAACTGGCTATGTTTTAAACAGTGCCCTTAATATCAGCTATTTGTGCACCTCGATTGGTGCTAGTATCCTGAGAGCCAGCTAGGAAGAATCCATCTTGTTTCTTTACTGCTAATAACATTATTGTAGTTGATATTATTACTTTGCGATAGTTGTCAATGTTAGAGTTGTTAGATATCAGAGGCGGAGTCACAATTTAAAGTTATTGGGTTCGGAATTTTAGCCCTTTTTATGTTATTGGGTTTTAAAGTAAGAATTTGTACTTATTCAATAAATTTTTTAAAACAAATATAGAGTTTGCACTAAAATTATTGGGTTCGGCCGAACTTGTTATCCGAACTCTGGCTCCGCCCTGTTAGATATGGTAATTTTTGAAGTACTTTCTGAACTGGACGATCATTTTCCATGTCTCCCAACATTTTGGTGTGACAATTGCACGATGAGTTGGCTTTTTATAACACATAGGATAAATAGCATGCGTAGCATAAAGTTAGGCGTGAAAATAGGGATTTTTAAGAGCTTGGATGAATTCCTATTTAGTACCTTAGAAAGACGGGGGAAATCATAAATAGCCAGATTTACAATTGGTAATTGAAAAATAGTTATAATTTTAAAAGCAAATCGATATTTAATCATTTTTATGTAAAAGTAAAATCTGAATACCCTTAAGAGTCCGAAAAAATTCCAGTTCGCTGGAGTTCGAATTATTTACATATTAGATTCTAACATAATATGCTAGAATTTCATAATGTATAGGAGTTACAACATAATATACTCGAAGTCTATACGCAGGAGCTCCATAATCCAGCACATTATGTTAGAATTTTTCGTGTGCTGGAGTTCTAACATAATATGCTAGAAGTTTATATGCAGAATCTCCATAATCCAATGTATTATTCTGAACTTTTCGTGTTTTAGTAAAATAGTGGTTATTTTTCAATGACTTTGCAAACGCTAATTATTTTTTAATTACCGATCCGAAAACTGGCTAGCCCTTACTATTTTCACTAGAAGGCTAATCTTTAGGCCCATGTCTACGCCGAAAACTTTGTTTTGGTATAATGATCTAATATTAGGGTCCATTGAACGGGAAGCGCTTTTATGAGGAACTATTCTCGGATCTCAAACCCGAATCCTTTAATCGAGACTAGATTAATCACGTCCATTTCACACCACTCTTGATGGTATCTATGTCCAGAATTGACATAACTTATACTACTCTTTTAAGTAGAAGAATACTTATTCGGTCTAAAATCAATTCAACTTTTTCAAAATTATTTGATTAAGTTTAGAGTTGAGGTAAAATTGAACATTTTCGTCTTTTAGAAGTAAAATTTTCAGTTTTGTTTGGAGTTTAAACAAAAATTTTAAAGTATTTGAAACAAAATAACATTGACATCTTGGGTATTATGAAATTTTCCGAGTTCCTTTACGGCTTGTTTGGATGATTTTTACCATCGTATTGTTACTTTAAATGCAACATCTGTTTTGATTTACTTAAATTTTATTGTATCCTATCGTTAAATCCGTCGTTAACATGAAACGACAAATGTAGTGTGGTGGCGTCGTGTGATGACCCACAAGGGTCATCTCGTGTTTTAGAACCCAATTCGGGGTTCCGAGGCCTTCAAGACCTCATTTTCTTTTTTCTCGATTTGTGTGCATAGTCCGGGCGCGCTTCCGGAAAACCTTTATGTAAAAATTTGAGAAAAAATGCTAAATTTTACCTTTAAAATTGAATTAAGTTGACTTCGATCAACATTTTGGGTAAACGGATCTGGACTTGTGATTTGACGGTCCCAAAGGGTCCGTAGTAAAATATGGGAATTTGGAGTATGCACGGAATCGAATTTCGAGGTCCCTAACCTGAGAAATGAATTTTTGAAGAAAATTATTTAACTGGAAATATAATGGTTTTTAGAAATTGAACAATGATTGATTCTGTTGGTATCATGCCCATATTTTGGTTCCGGAGCCCGGTATAGGTTTAATATGTTATTTAAGTTATATTTGTGAAATTTGACAAGAAACGGAGTTTATATGACGTGATTCGGACCCTCGGTTGTGAAAATAGAAACTTTTAGTGTTCTTGAGAATTTCATTGATTTTGATGCTAAATCCATAGTTTAGTCTATTATTTTCGCGATTTGATCGCACGAGCAATTCCGTATGATATTTTTAGACTTGTTTGCATGTTTGGTTTGGAGCCCCGAGGGCTCGGGTGAGTTTTGGATAGGCCACAGGATAATTTGGACTTAGAGATTTCTGCTGTTGTGCTGTTGCAGGTGCACAAATGTATCCTTTTTCGCGTTCGCGAAGGATCTATCGTGAACGCGAAGAGTAGCTTGGTCTGAAGAAGAAATCCTTCTACGCGAACACGAGGCACTGGTCGCGAACGCGAAGCGTTGGGGGTATTACCCTTCACGAACGTGACCGGGCTATTGCGAATGCGAGGAATGGGAACTGGGGGAGGGGAATGATACACTACGCGAACGCGGCAAGCGGCTCGCAAATGCGAAGGTCAAGGGGGATATACCTTCGCGAACGCATAGTGTGTCTCGCGAACACGAAGGTTAATAGGACTGCTGCTTCGTGAACGCGACAAGCTTCTCGCGAACGCGAAGATGACCTATCTAGTGATTTTAAAATAGAACCAAAGTTGGGATTTGCTAAAAATTTCATACCTCTTCCATTAAAACTCAACCTTGGGCGATTCTTGAAGTGGCGATTCAATACCCAATCATACGTTTGTGTTCTTAAATACATTTCTTTCAATTTCCGTCAACACCCATTAGATTTCTAGGCCTAAATCTTGTTCTTTAAGGGTAGAAATTAGGTATTTTGGGAGAATTGGGAAATTTATAAATTTGGGAATTTAGACCTCGATTTGGGGTTGGATTCCAAAACTGATTGCATATCCGGGCTCGGAAGTGAATGGGTAATCGGGTTTTGGTCTAAACTTCGAGTTTTGACCAAGCGGACCCGAGGTCGGTTTTTGACTTTCGGGGGAAATGTTGGGAAACCTAATATTTAGCATTGGAATTGATTTCTCTAGCATTTATTGATGTTATTAAGTTAATTATGACTAGATACAAGCGGAATGGAAGTGGAAACTAAAGGAAAAACGGTATTTGAGGCTTAAATTTGACCGTGGAATTGAGGTAAGTGTTGTGGCTAACTTTAGCTTGAGGGATAAGGTATTGTTTTCCATATTTGCTACTGCTTAGTTGTTGAGTACGACATATAGGTGTGGTGACGAGTATATATATATATTATTGCCAGGTCATAGCATGCGAGTGAGTTCTATAGTTGTGACAGTTGTGTTTCTTTATACGTATTATTCCTGCTTAAACTAGTTATTGTTCATGTTAACAAGTTTTACTATGTTGTTCCTGGTTTGGATATTGGGTGAGTATTGGCTAAAGTTGAGATTTCTATTATAAAATTAAATGATGAAACAAAGTTGTTTGATTGTAATGCTCTTGCCGGGTTGTTATTGTTTCTGTTGTTTCTTTATGGTGAGGAAGAGTGTTAAAGCACGAAGGGTGATGCCGTGCACATTTCTATTATTCATATGGTGAGGAAGAGTGATAAAGCATGAAGGGTGATGCCGTGCACATTTCTATTATTCATTTGTGATGAAGAGTGTTAAAGTACGAAGGGTGATGCCGTGCACATTTCCATTATTCATATGGTGAGGACGAGTGATAAAGCACGAAGGGTGATGCCGTGCATGTTTCCTATTATTGATTTCATGGTGAGGATTGAGAGTAAAAACACGAAGGGTGATGCGTTGCATTTCTTATTGTTGTGGTTATTTGTTGTTATCGGTTTAAGTGTTCTAGCTGTTTAGATTCCTTTACTACTGTGATTCTGTTATGTTGGAACCTCATAGCTTGTTGCCCCTTCGCGTTCATTTCTGCTTAATTTTCATTATTGTTATCTTGTTAGTATATTGATTAACTGCACAGATTTATGATGTTTGTCGTGTCCTAGCCTCATCACTACTTCATCGAGGTTAGGATCAATACTTACTAGTACATGGGGTCGGTTGTACTGATACTGCACTCTGCACTTTCTATGCAAATTTCGGTGCCGGACCTCGTGAGTAGAATTTGGGTTGCTGCCTTCAGTCCACAAGAGACCAAAGGTAGATCTACCAGTGTCCGCATATACTAGAGTCCCCTTCCATTTATCCTAGATTCCTGTCTCATTTAATTTTGAGAACAATTGTATTTCTTTAAGCTAGTATTTGTAGAAATTCTTAGATGTTCATGAAATTATAACACCAGATCTTTTGGGTAGTCATGTAGTAGTGTTCTAAACTATTATAAAACTTCCACACTTCATATCTGTTTAGTTGTAGCTATTATTTTCTTTACTGTTTGAGTTAATAATTAAAGTATTGGATTCGTATCTGTTGGCTTTCCTAGCTATCAAGAGTAAGCGCCATCACGATCCCGACGGTGGGAAATTCGGGTCGTGACAAGTTGGTATGAGAGCACTAGGGTTCCTAGGTCTCACAATTCATAAACATGCTAGGTAGAGTATGAGGGATTGGTATGGAGACGTCTGTGCTTATCCCCTATAGCCTACAGAGTTTAGGAATAACTTCACATATATTCTTCTCCGTCGTGCGATTTGATTTCTCAATGCTAATTGAAACTTTTACTCTATCCTTTAGTAGATGGCGAGAACATGTACCGCTTAATTAACTGATCAGCAGCTCGAGCCCCCAGTGGCAGCTTCTACGAGGGGCTGAGGACGAGGTCGATGCAGGGGCAGGGCTCAGCCCAGAACAGGAACACCAGCGGGGGAGCCTCAAGTAGAGTTTGATGATGAGGCTCCAGCCCAGACCGTTCCAGCATGGCTAGCTCAGGTTCTGGAGGGGTTCATCGCTACCCCGGTACTTGAGGACACTTTGTTCCATCTGGTAGGCCTTATGGAGAGTGTCACACAGGCCGACATACTTCCTGTAGCACCAGCCATCTCTCGAGCTGGGGGAGGATCACAAACTCCCGCTACTCGCACTCTGGAGCAGATGGCTCCCTAGTTTTAGACTAGAGCAGCCCAGCCAGTTGGGGTAGTTCCACCGAGTATTGTGGCTCAGACTGGTGATGGATCAACTATGTCTTTTGATGCTCTATGGAGATTGGACAGGTTCACCAAGATTTTCACTACTACCAATGGTGGTACATCTTCAAAGGATCCCCAAGATTATTTGGACAGTTGTCATGAGGTTCTACAGAATATGGGGATAATGGAGACCAATATGGTTGACTTTGCTGCTTTTCGTCTGCCAGGTTCCACCAAGAAATAGTGGAGGGATTATTGTTTGGCCAGACCAGCTGGGTTGCCTGCTTTGACTTGAGACCAGGTCTCTCAACTATTTTGAGAGAGAGAGAGGAGTACCGCAAGCGGTTCGAGCGTCTTCAGCAGGGTCCTATGACTGTCACTCAGTACGAGCCGAGGTTTATTGATTTGGCTCGTCATGCTCTTCTTATACTCCCCACTGAGAGAGAGAGAGAGAGAGGGTGAGGAGGTTTATTGAGGGACTCGCTCAGCCTATTAGATTGCATATGGCTAAGGAGACTAGGAGCGAGATATCTTTTCAGGATGCGGCCAATGTGGCCAGGCGAGTCAAGATTGTCTTAGCTTAGGGGAGTGGTCAGGGGTCTGACAAGAGGCCTCATCATTATGGCAGGTTCAGTGGTGCCTCGTCTGGAGGCAGAGATTCTTTTGGTAGAGGCCATCCTCCCAAGATGTTTCATTCAGCACTTCAGGCTTCTCACGGTGCTCCAGGTGGCCGTGGTCCTCATATGCAGTATTCTAATCAGCTACCCTACAGTGCACCACCAGCTCCTATCAGTGCAGCTCCACTCTAGAGTTTTCAGGGTGGTTACTCAGGCCGTCAGGTTCAATTTCAGGGTCAGCAGTCTCAGTAACCGAAATTATGTTATACTTGTGGCGATCTGAGGCATATTGCTAGATTTTGCCCTCAAGCCTCGAGCAGTTCTTAGCATCAGGGTTCTCATGCCATGGTTCCGGCACCGGGTGTTCCACCACCCGCTCAACCAGCTATAGGTAGGGGTTAGTCAGCTAGAGATGGAGGTCAAGCCGCTAGAGGTGGAGGCTAGCCAGTAGGAGGCCGTCTTAGGGATGTAGTTCAGAGTGGTGGGGCCTAGCCCCGATGTTATGCTTTCCTAACCATGCCTAAGGCTGAGTCCTCCGATGCAGTTATTACAGGCATTGTTTTGATTTGTAGTAGAGATGCTTCAGTTCTGTTTGATCCAGGGTCTACATACTCCTATATGTCATCTTATTTTGCTTCATATTTGGTTGTGCCTCGTGATTCTTTGAGTGCTCCTGTATATGTGTCCACACCGGTGGGTGATTCTATTATTATAGATCGTTTTATCATTCGTTGTGTGGTTGTTATTGGGGGTCTTGTGACTAGTGTAGATCTCTTACTTCTCGATATGGTGGCTTTCGATGTCATTTTGGGGATGGATTAATTGTCACACTATCATGCCATATTGGATTATCATGCCGAGACCGTGACCTTAGCATTGCCAGGATTGCCTCGATTGGAGTGGAGAGGGACTCCTGGTCATTACCAGTAGGATTATCTCGTATATGAAGGCTCGACATATGGTCGAAAGCGGGTGTTTGGCTTACTTGGCTTACGTTCGTAATTCTAGTGCTGAGGTTCCTTCTATGGATTCTATGCCAGTTTTTCGGGAGTTTCCAGAAGGTATTTTCTGCAGACCTATCGGGGATGACACCCGACAGGGATATCGACTTTTGCATTGATTTGGCTCCGGGCACTCAGCCCATTTCCATTCCGTCGTACCGCATGGTCCCGCCAGAGTTGAAGGAATTGAAGGAGCAGTTGCAAGGCATGATTGATAAGGGCTTTATCAGACACAATGTCTCGCCTTGGGGTGCACCAGTGTTGTTTGTTAAGAAGAAGAATGGATCGATAAGGATGTGCATAGATTATCGACAGTTGAACAAAGTCACCATCAAGAAAAAGTATCTATTGCCGAGGGTGATGATTTATTTGATCAGCTTTAGGGTGCTAGAGTTGTTTTCGAAGATTGATATGAGGTCTGGATACCATCAGTTGAGGATTAGGGCATCCGATGTCCCTAAGACGACTTTTCGCACTCGGTACGGGCATTTTGAGTTTCTAGTGATGTCATTTGGGTTGACAAATGCCCCATCAACATTTATGGATTTAATGAACCGAGTGTTCAAGCCCTATCTATATTCTTTTGTGATTGTGTTCATTGATGATATCTTGATCTACTCCCGCAGCCGAGAGGAGCATGAGTAACATCTTCGGATTGTTCTTCAGACTCTGAGAGACAGCCAGTTATACGCCAAGTTTTTGAAATGTGAGTTTTGGTTGAGTTCAGTTGCATTCCTGGGTCTCGTCGTATCAACAAAGGGTATTCAGGTAGATCCGAAGAAGATTGAGGCAGTCAAGGACTGGCCTAGACCCACATCAGCTACAGAAATCCGGAGTTTCTTGGGTTTGGCGGGTTACTACCGCCGGTTTGTGGAGGGGTTTTCATCTATAGCAGCCCCGATGACCAGGTTGACTTAGAAGGGTGCCCAGTTCAGGTGGTCGGATGAGTATGAGGCGATCTTTCAGAAGCTCAAGACAGTTTTGACCACGACACCGGTATTGGTGTTGCCCACAGGTTCAGGTCCATATACAGTATATTGTGATGCATCTCGTATTGGACTTGGTGCGGTGTTGATGCAGAATGGCAAGGGTATTGCATACGCTTCATGGTAGTTGAAGATTCACAAGAAGAATTATCCAGTTCATGATTTGGAGCTAGCATCCATTGTTCACGCGCTGAAGATTTGGAGGCATTATTTATATGGTGTGTCATGTGAGGTGTTAACGGATCATAAGAGTTTACACTACTTGTTCAAGCAGAAGGAGCTAAATTTGAGCCAGAGAAGGTGGTTGGAGCTACTGAAAGACTATGACATCACCATCTTGTATCACCCCGCGAAGGCCAATGTGGTGGCCCATGCTCTGAGTAGGAAGTCTGCTAGCATGGGTAGCCTTGCATATATTACAGTCGGTGAGAGACCGATCGCTTTGGATGTTCAGGCTTTGGCCAATCAGTTTGTGAGTGTAGATGTTTCTGAACCCAGTCGTATTCTAGCTTGTATAGTCACTCGGTCTTCCTTGTTTGAGCGTATCAGGGAGTGACAGTATGATGATCCTCATTTGCATGTCCTTAGGGACACAGTGAGGCACGGAGGTGCCAAGCATGTTACTGTTGGAGAGGATGGAGTTTTGAGGATGCAAGGTCGAGTTTGTGTGCCTAATATGGATGGACTTCGTGAGTTGATACTAGATGAGGCCCATAGTTCCCGATATTCTATTTTTTCGGGCGCTACCAATATGTATTAGGACTTGCGGCAGCATTATTGGTGGAGGACGATGAAGAAGGATATTGTTGCATATGTAGCGCAATGTTTGAATTGTCAGCAGGTAAAGTACGAGCATCAGAGACCTGGTGGTTTGCTTCAGAAGATTGAGATTCCTGAGTGAAAGTGGGAGCGTATCACTATGCACTTTATTGTTGGACTCCCACAGACTCAGAGAAAGTTCGACGCAGTACGGGTTATTGTTGATAGGCTGACTAAGTCATCGCATTTCATTCCTGTGGCAGTTTCCTATTCCTAGGAGCGGTTGGCTGAGATCTACATCCGGGAGATCGTTCATCTTCATGATGTGCTCGTGTCTATCATTTTTGACTGAGGTACATAGTTTACCTCGCATTTCTAGAGGGAAGCACAACGTGAGTTGGGTACACGGGTCGAGTTGAGCACGATATTTCATCCTCAGACGGACGGACAGTCCGAGCATACTATTCAAATTTTGGAGGATATGCTCCGAGCATGTATTATTGACTTTGGAGGTTCTTGGGATCAGTTCTTGTCATTAGAGGAGTTTGCCTACAACAACAATTACTAATCGAGCATCCAGATGGCCCCATATAAGACCTTATATGGTAGACGATGTCGATTGCCGGTCTCAGTTGTTGGGTACAGATTTAGTACATGATGCCTTGGATAAGGTTATGATCACTCAAGATAGACTTCGTACAGCTCAGTCCAGGCAAAAGAGTTATGCTGACCGCAAGGTTCATGATGTGGCATTCATGGTCGGGGAGCGAATGTTGCTTTGAGTGTCACCCATGAAAGGTGTGGTGAGATTTGGTAAGAAGGGCAAGCTAAGACCTAGGTTCATTGGCCCTTTGAGATCCTTGATCGAGTGGGAGAGGTGGCTTACAGACTTGCGCTGCCACCGAGTTTATCAGCTATGCATCCAGTGTTTCATGTGTCCATGCTTCGGAAGTATCACGGCGATCCATCCTATTTGTTAGACTTCAACACAGTCCAGTTGGACCAGGATTTGACCTACGAGGAGGAGCCTGGTGGCTATTCTAGACTGGCAGGTTCGTCAGTTGAGATCGAAGAGTTGCCCTTCGGTTCGTGCGCAGTGGAGAGGTCATCCTGTTGAGGAAACTACCTGGGAGTCTGAGTCCGATAAGCGGAGCAGACATCCCCATCTTTTCTCTAGCTCAGGTAATTTTCTAAGTCCGTTCAAGGACGACGGTTGTTTTAGAGGTGGAGAATGTGATGACCAAAAAAGGTCATCTCGTGTTTTAGAACCCAATTCGGGGTTCCAAAGCCTTCAAGACCTCATTTTCTTTTCTCCTCGATTTTAGTGTACAGTCCGGGCGCGCTTCCAGAAAGCCTTTATGTAAATATTTGAGAAAATGCTAAATTTTGCCCTTATAATTGAATTAAGTTGATTTCGGTCTACATTTTAGGTAAACGGACCCAAACCCGTGATTTGACGGTCCTGCAGGGTCCGTAGTAAAATATGGGATTCAGGCATACACTCGGAATCGAATTCCGAGGTCCTTAGCCCGAGAAATAAATTTTTGAAGAAAATTATTTAACTGGATATAACGGTTTTTAGAAATTGACCAATCATTGATTTTGTTGGTATCGAGCCTGTATTTTGGTTTCGCAGCCCGGTACAGGTTTAATATTGTATTTAAGTTATATCTGTGAAATTTGGTAAGAAAGGAGTTTATATGACGTGATTCAGACCCTCAGTTATAAAAATAGAAACTTTAAGTGTTCTTGAGAATTTTATTGATTTTGATGCTAAATCCGTAGTTTAGGGTGTTATTTTAGCGATTTGATTGCATGAGTAAGTCCGTACGATATTTTTAGACTTGTGTGCATGTCTGGTTTGGAGCCCCGAGGGCTCGAGTGAGTTTCGGATAGGCCACGGGGTGTTTTGGACTTAGAGATTTATGCTGTTGGGTTGTTGTAGGACCACAAATGTATCCTTCTTCGTGTTCGCGAAGGATCTCTCGCGAACGCGAAGAGTGTCTTGGTCTGAAGGAGAAATCCTTCTACGCGAACGCGAGACACTGGTCGCGAACCCGAAGCGTTGGGGGCATTACCCTTCGCGAACGCGACCGGGCTATCGCGAACGCGAAGAATGGGAACTGGGGGAGGGGAATGATACACTACGCAAACGCGGCAAGCGGCTCGCGAACGCGAAGGTCGGGGGGGATATACCTTCGCGAATGCATAGTGTGTCTCGCAAACGTGAAGGTTAATAGGACCGCTGATTCACGAACACGACAGGTTTCTCGCGAACGCAAGGAAGACCTGTCTAATGATTTTAAAACAGAACCTAAGTCGGGATTTGCTCAAAATTTCATATCTCTTCCATTAAAACTCAACCTTGGGCGATTCTTGAAGTGGGGATTCAACACCAAATCATAGGTTTGTGTTCTTAAACTCATTTCTTTCAATTTTCGTCAATACCCATTAGATTTTTAGGCCTAAATCTTGTTCATTAAGGGTAGAAATTAGGGATTTTGGGAGAATTGAGAATTTTACAAATTTGGGAATTTAGACCTTGATTTGGGGTCGGATTCCGAAATTAATTGCATATCCGGGCTCAGGGATGAATGGGTAATCGGGTTTTGGTCCGAACTTCGAGTTTTGATCAAGCGGGCTAGGGGTCGATTTTTGACTTTTTGGGGAAAATGTTGGGAACCTAAAATTTAGCATTGGAATTGATTTCTCTAGCATTTATTGATGTTATTAAGTTAATTATGACTAGATACAAGCGGATTGGAAGTGAAAACTAAAGAAAAAGCGGTATTTGAGGCTTGAGTTTGGCCGTGGAATCGAGGTAAGTGTTGTGGCTAACCTTAACTTGAGGGATTAGGTATTGTTTGCCCTATTTGCTACTTTTTAGTTGTTGAGTACGACGTATAGGTGTGGTGACGAGTTTCTATACATTACTGTCGGGTCATAGCATGCGAGTGAGTTCTATACTTGTGACAGTTGTGTTTCTTTATACGTATTATTCCTGCTTAAACTAGTTATTATTCATGTTAACAAGTTTTACTATGTTGTTCCTGGTTTGGATATTGGTGATTATTGGCTCAAGTTGAGATTTCTATTGTGAAATTAAATGATGAAACAAAGTTGTTTGATTGTGATGCCCTTGTCGGGTTGTTATTATTTCTGTTGTTTCTTTATGGTGAGGAAGAGTGTTAAAGGACGAAGGGTGATATCGTGCATATTTCTATTATTCATATGGTGAGGAAGAGTGATAAAGTACGAAGGGTGATGCCATGCACATTTCTATTATTCATATGTGAGGAAGAGTGTTAAAGTACGAAGGGTGATGCCGTGCACATTTTCATTATTCATATGGTGAGGAAGAGTGATAAAGCATGAAGGGTGATGCCGTGCACGTTCCCTATTATTGATTGCAGGGTAAGGATTGAGAGTAAAAGCACGAAGGGTAATGCCGTACATTTTCTGTTGCTGTGGTTATTTGTTGTTATTGGTTCAAGTGTTCTAGTTGTTTAGATTCTTTTACAGCTGTGATTCTGTTATGTTGGAATCCCCATAGCATGTTGCCCCTTCCCGTTCATTTCTGCTTAACTTTCATTACTGTTATCCAGTTAGTATATTGATTAACTGCACACGTTTATGATGTTTGTCGTGTCCTAGCCTCGTCACTACTTCGCCAAGGTTAGGCTTGACACTTACCAGTACA
Source organism: Nicotiana tabacum (assembly GCF_000715075.1). Taxonomy (NCBI): domain Eukaryota; kingdom Viridiplantae; phylum Streptophyta; class Magnoliopsida; order Solanales; family Solanaceae; genus Nicotiana; species Nicotiana tabacum. Next base: position 138,133,827 of record NC_134090.1, read on the forward strand.
TTGGGTCGGTTGTACTGATACTACACTCTGCACTTTCTATGCAGATTTCGGTGCCGGACTTCGTGAGTAGAGTTTGGGTTGCTGCCTTCAGTCCACCGGAGACCCATGGTAGATCTGCCTGCGTCCGCAGACCTTGTAGTCCCCTTCCCTCTATCCTAAATTCCTGTCTCATTTCATTTCGAGAGCAGCTGTATTTTCTTTAAACCAGTATTTGTAGAAATTCTTAGATGTTCGTGAAATTGTGACACCAGATCTTTTGGGTAGTCTTGTAATAGTGTTCTAAACTGTTATAAAACTTCCGCACTTTATATCTGTTTACTTGTAGCTATTATTTTCTTTACTGTTTGAGTTAATAATTAAAGTATTAGATTCATATCTGTTGGCTTGCCTAGCTGTCAGGAGTAGGCGCCATCACGATCTCGACGGTGGAAAATCCGGGTCGTGACACATCGTTACCTTGCTTTTTTTCTCTCATCTTGCCCTTCCTTATTATTAAATAATGATATTTTATCCTTTTCCCTACTTTTTTATATAATAATTCTATTATGTATCTTATCTTTTCTTAGTAATGTTGCAAGTTTATTCTCTATATTGTTAATGTGTGACATCATAAAAACGACGACAAACGATATAATCTATCCAAATGTTGTATTCATTAAACAATACAGTACAATATTATATGATATATTATGAAACGACATGTAACAACAATCCAATGGTGCAATAATAACATTTTTTACTATTTAATGTGCGATAGTAACACTATTGTCTTGCTATAAATTATACATCATACTGGGGTATATTAGAGTAGCTTATAATTACGTGAACATTTTCAAACTGAAAAATATTTATTGCGTTATCTTCACTAATCATCCAATACTTTTTCTTTCAAATGATTCATGTATATTAACTCTCTTTCCAAGCATTGATAGGCTACCTATCTCTTTTACGATTATCAGTCTCTTAGAGCAGCATTACATCTGCAAGATAACGGTAAAATTAAGTAGAATAAAGCCATTGTAGAGAATGAAATATGCATGTATTGAAAGTTGTTAAAACAATAATGTTGACACCATAATTTTAAGTTAGACGGAATCGATTATATGAATCTTTATTATTCATTTTGTTTTATTTAATCAGTTCTTTATTCCAAAAATTGCTAAGATCGACAGAACATAGCCTTTTCTGGGTAATATAGGAGGTGCGTGTCAAGAAATATGATAGAATCAGTTTTAGTGCCATCCGTTGTAACATTTGTGTGTCGAATTCAGTCTAATAGAGTAATAAGATAAATCATTTCTCTTGATATTTGATGCTTTTGTCATAAAGACAATTTGAGAAAGCATATACAAGTAATATCATACCACCTACAAGAACATTAACCTTTGCCAGCAACTGTAAGGTAGTTTAAAAACAACAACAATCCAGTATAATTTTACGTCTGGATCTGGGGATACCCCTACCCCGGAGGATAGAGAGGGTAAGATAGTTTAAAAAAGAAAGAGAAAATTCATAAAGACCCCATTCAACTTGTCCTGAAAAATTATTTACACACCTAAACTTTGTGAGTGTCCTAACACCCCAGTATTGTTAAAATAATTATATTTATTTACTCCCTCCTAAGCCCTGGCCAGCCGCGCGTCTTAGACAACGGAATTGAGCGCGTCTTTGCTCTCTTTTAATCGTTAAAAACACCCCGAAAAAAAAAGAAAACAATTAAAATTTTAACGCCAATATAACCCCCAACCAACGGTAAAATCCATTCTTCTCCGATATTTTACCAAACCCAATTGAAGAACCCTAATTTCTTCTTCATCTAAATTCTGCCGAAATTGCATCAAATTGTCCTTTGAAGTTTTGATCTTTGAAAGCAAAGGTTAATCTTTCTCCTTCTTAAGACCCTAATTTCTTTCTTTTATTATTGTTATGTCTTTCTCCTAAAATCTAATTTCTCTCGGTTAAATATTGTAATGTGACTGATGTTTCTAATTTTTTCGTCGACAAACTATCTGACTTTGATATTGTCAGTTTGTGTTGTAGTTGTTGCAATGCCTTCAAAAGGCTTGAATTTGACAAGGTTTTGCACGAAAGAGGAAGAAAATGAGTCAAGTGGAGAAATTCGATGCAACCTTGGCTATGTGCTGCCTTTGTTAACAACTCGGACCCCTCGGAACCCAGGAAGAAGATATTGGGTTTGTCCATACTATGGGGTAAATGATAATGAAAAATCTTTCAATAATTAAGTTGTGAAAAATTATCATTGATTAATTTTCTTTTGTTATTCATCTTAGGGTCCACGATCTTGTGATTTTTGGGTTTGGAAGAATTCCGAAATTGATCCTTGGTCCAAAGTTGTTATTCCAAAATTGCTTGACAAAATGGGTGAATTTGAGACTACATTAGAAGGCTTTGAAAATCTTGCCAAGCCGAGGGCAACTTTATAGGTTAAAAACACCATAGAAGGGGAGAAGATGAAGAAGACTGAGGCTCAATTAGTGAAATTGCAAGTTGATATGAAGAATATGAAAGAGAAGGAAAGAAGTAGAAGAGCAAATTGACTAAGTCCAAGGCTAGGGAAAATGTACTTTGGTTCCTTATGTTAGGGATGTGTATTATACTTGTTGCTTGTAGGTGTCCAGGAATGTCATTGAAAGAAGATGCAATGAGGTTGCCATTTTGAATCTAATTTTGTCATCTCAATATGTATGTAGTTGTTGCTTGTAGGTATTATTTTGTATGTTTGTAATGGACCTTTCATTTGAACGTAGTGAACCTTTCAATGGAATGTAATCAAGTGTTATTTCTAATGAAGTGTTGTTTTTACATTTTGAAGTGTTGTAGGTGTGTTTAGCTTGTTTCTTTGTATGCCCAGAACTTGGCAATCAATCAAGCGTATATCTTCATACATCTATTTTTGGTGTTTAATATCAATAATATACACACAAAAGACTTAATATGGCAGCTGCATAAACTGTATTAAAATACATATTTGGTCTCGTTGACCTAAAAGAAGCAGGCCTAATAAACAGTCACAAAATGAGATAACAAAACATCTATTTGTTCTCATTGTAGCAGCAGCAAATCAGACACTACAAGATAACAAATGCGAAATGCAGTCTATAGCTGCCTAAAAATCCTTATCATAATACAGAATTGCAGTCTATAGCTACCTAAAATTTTACCATAATACAATTTATTGCAATATAGTCATCCACAAAACAGTATCTTGATCAATTGCGTGGTTTTGTAGTGGTGCTTTCTTGGCTCAACTTAGCAGCCCTAAACCTTGTTTGAATGAGTTTCTTGCCTCTCAATTGTTGAAGTTGCCTTGATGTCATAACTTCTTTGCCTTTCCATTTAACAGCTCGTGTTGGTTGATGGCCTAGATCTCCAGTTACTTCTGCTGAAGACCTCACATTCTTAAAGTTTGTAGAGGGCATTCTAGGCTGCCAAAGTCCAACAGAAAATCAGACAATGAATTCATGTAAATATGAGAGGTTGTGTTAGAATTTATATTTTGAATTTTGAAGCCACTTTGAGTGTGTAAAACTCTCATCCCAACTATACTTGGCCTGTTGTATTGTGTTCTTACATCACTGCTAGTGCCAACATCTTACATCAACCAATTAAAAGCAAGAATCTATTAATTATTTAAAAAAGAGAAAGAAGACATTAAAGGGAAGAACTTCACCTTTTATTTAGAACCTTTTGACTTACCCCTTATTCTTCCAGTACTTTGCTTTGGTGGCTTTGAACTACCAACACTTGCAGGCACATAACTTGCTGAAGTAGCTGCACTATTACTTCCAGCAGCTTTATGACACCCCCTGTTGTTATGACAATTGCTACATGTCATTTCCACTCCACTTTTGGACAATTTTTCTGTCTTCTTTTTACGTGGCTCTTTTCTTCTAACCTTCTTTGGCCTGCATGGCATCTTCTTAACATGAGGTGGTATAACAATTGGGTTTTATGACTCTGGCTATATATTCATACCCAATACAGGCTGAAGAAAGTAATTGTATGTTTTCATGTAAGTGGCATTACTGTACCAGTGAGAAATATAGTTCAAAGACTCCAGATTTTTATAATGCAGGGCAGCAACTGCATGAGCACATGGTATGCCTTTTAACATCGAAGCTCTGCAGGTGCATGTTTGCCTGTTGATGTCCACCAGATGCTTCATTTCACTTGCACGTGATCCTTGCTTCACTTCAAATCCAAACTCACCATTCCAGAAAATGTTACGTTTCATTGACCTTTTTGTGTTCTCTTCCAAGATTTTCATGGGTGAAAAATTAGTAATCCAAGTGTTTCCAAACTGCCTGAGTTGACCTGTTTTGTTCATCATCTTCACCCTTATTTCTTCAAGCATTGTAACTATAGTCTTCTGTCTTGCTGCCTATATCCAAGCATTGAAACATTCTGCCATATTATTGTCAACACTGTCACACTTGCAGAATGTGTTGAAATATACCTTGCTCCATCTTTCTATGGTAGTACAACAATAGTTCATCAACTATATTATTACCCAATTTCTTCATTTCATCTAGATTTTTCTTCAACTCCCACTTATAAGTAAACTTTGCACACCTCCAGAAGCAGTTCCTTCTCTCTATGCCCCTCCATTTCTTAGACCAGTTAGCTAGGATGTGCCTTGCACACATCCTATGCTCAGAATTTGGAAGTAGATCTGTTATAGAATTCTCAAGCCCCTGCAAAATGAACAATGATAGTTAGTTTTAAGTTAAAAAGTATTAGGAAAATAATAATAACCTACAAGTGCTTACCTTTTGCATGTATGTTATAATGGTCAGATTTATACCATCTCCAAGCTGAAGATCATCCTTTAAAAGGTTGACAAACCACCTCCAAGTATGCATATTTTCAATCTCAACAACAACCCAAGCAAGTGAAAGCATCTGATTATTTTCATCTTTGCAAACTGCTACAAGTAGTTAGCCTCTACATACCCCTTTTAAAAAACATCCATCCAACCCAATGCATGACCTACAACCAGCCAGGTATGACTTCTTCATTGCATCAAAACAAATATAGAACCCAACAAACATTTTCTTCCCACCTTCAAAAGTTTCATCATTAAGCTTCACCACACATGTACTCCTTGGATTAGATCTAAGCAACCCATCTCTATTATCTAATATTCTGCCATACTCCAGTTTTTGATCACCCATTATCTCATTCAACACAATATTTTACCCTCCTACAAACTATCCTTCCAACATACAATCCCAATTTCTTTCTAATCAACTCCTGAAACTTGAATATTCTAATTTTAAGTTGTTCTTTTATCCTCTCATTGGACCTTTTGTCCAATAACTTTGAATTTTATAACTTGTTTCTATTAGTAGGGTCACATTTGGGAACTGGATTATAGTTCTTGACTACAAAATCCTTAGTCCTAGAATCATAACTAGCAACTAGAAGCCAAGGACATGATGCCTTCTTGCACTTAACCCTCACCCTTGTAGGTTCATTTACATACTTTTCTATAGAAACCTTTTGTTGAACAACATATTTAGTTACAACTTCTCTAAAATCTCTCACACTTGCAAATGGAAGTCCAGTTCCCCAAACTATTTTCTTGCAAGTCTTGTCAAAGATTACTCTTCTTTTAGTCTTTCTTCTTCTAGCTTTAAGTTTCTGTTGAACCTCCCCTTCACCTTCATCGTCAACATCATTTGGATCTGTCTCAAAGCTAGCATCTTTATCTGAATGGTAGGCTCATCACTACCTATCTTACCTTCTAAACTCTTCTTCTTCTTCCTAGATTTATATTCATCATACCCCATATCTGGCCCTCTCTTACTTAGTTTAACATGTTCTTGTTCAGGAGCACTTTCTTTCCTTTTCCTTCTCTCTACAGTCCTTCTTTCTTCCCTAAATGCCATGTACTCCTCATGTGTATCACTGCCATAATCAGCTTTTCCTTCTTCAAACAATTCCCAATGCTCTGAATTTGAGCAATTATCAGTGCTGCTGCTAGATTCAGATGAGGAGTTTGAACTATCATCAGTAGTAACAGCTGTAGGCACATGGTTATTGTCGCGCCCCCTTTTTCCTCGCGGAGTCTAGGTTTTGACATTTTTGGAACAACGCTTTTCCTTTTGGAAATTGGGTAAGAGATTTGAAGAGTAGTCACCTAACGGATTAAGGTGCGTTAGGGCACCTAAAGCAAATAACTCATGAACTAGTTTACATCACCAGAGATTGGATAAAGGCTCGAAATTACCTTTAGGGGAAGGTGTTAGGCACCCCTTGAGGTCCACAATGGTAGGTCCCGGCCAAACTCAATTTAAGCAATTAGTCTTATAAAGAAATAAAGCAATTTAAACAAACAGATATTACTTTTAAAACAAGGAGTAAAAGGGTCTTAGTTTTTTAGCCTATAGGATCACTTCTATGCAATACTTGGTAATCATCCCCAAGTTGGGGTTCTACACATAGCATTAGCACACATGTCATCATTTCCTTTACTACCCATTTACCATCCCCTAGTTATTACTTAAGCACACTAATTGATTCGTATCCTATGCGTGCACTACCCGTCCCTTACCTCTGACCCTGGAGGTATTTAGGACTTCTATTTAAGGTGGTTCTAGACTCACCTAGATTGTTTAAAAGGAGAAAACTAAGCAACAAACAAAAGTCAAGTAGGACTATCATATAAGGAGTAATTAAGTGGGCCCAAATTAACCTCCACAAATAGACAAACAAATGCACGCTGTTCAAACAAGCAATTTTAAATAATTATAGGATCCTATAGTCAGGATATATATATATGAGCACAAACATAATATACAATAGTTTTACAGCGAGCAGACGAGTACCTATCAGTTTGCCTACTGATTTGGTTAATACTCTGAATCTAGGTATATTTCAAACAAGCAATCACAGTTTTAGACCCAGAATTTTAATTAACTTACATGCTTGCCTAAGTGATAGTCGGGCAGAACCCTATAGACATGGTATCTAAGCTGTAAACGAGTTACTGATTTTAACAGGCAGATTTTTTATCTTTAAATCCAATAGGCATGCTTTCTAAGTGCTGAAACTGATTATAAGCATTATTTCTTATAGATATGATATCTATACACAAATTGATTTTTTACACTTACTTCCTATAGGCATGATGTCTAGTGTCAAGACTGATTTTATATGTATTTCATATAGGCATGATATCTAAGTAATGAAACTATTTTTACGTTTATTTCCTATAGACAGGATCTCTATTAATCATGTGTAGGCAGAATTCTTTAAGCTCATTGCCAGGAAAATTGTTATTCAAATAGACAATATCCTATCGACATGGTTACTAATGTATAAAATGTGCATGGATCCTATGGACATGATTTCTAATGTAAAGAATCTATGAGCAAAATTTCCAGTATACGAGTGAAGTGCAGAACAAAACAATTAGAAAGCCCTATAAGCATGACCTCTAAACAAGTATAACGCTCACATAATCATCAATAATCCTATAGGCACGATTTCTACCCGAGTTTCAAGCAAAGATATAGAATAAACCCCCCAGTTTTTACTAATAACCTCATATCTGGTTTTACAAAGATTACAATTACGCGCCAATATGAATGAACTACACAAAGCTATTCATTACACTATAGGGAGCCTTGGCAGGCCCAACGTCAATCCTGGAAACCAGGCCTTCAAGCAAGCAAGTCTGATATACACAGGTGGCCGGATCCATAACACCTTAAGCCATGATTCCAGTGTGTCAAAGTTCCCAAAGAGCCTCAAGGACCCCCAGGCAATGCTCACACTGGATCCATACATTCAACACAGGATTCATAAGAGATTGGAAACCAGTTCCAATGTGTTAGAGTTCAAAGGAGTCTTAGAGACCCTAGGCAATGCTCACATTGGAGGTGGTAGGAACCTAGGTAGCTAAGAGTGGAAATTTGAAAAGTAGTACATGTAAGGAGTCGGGGATAGTTTTTTAGAAAACAGTTTTTTTCTTCGGGAGCAAACAGAAATAGAATTCTACCCAGACAAGTAGAACCCTGACAGATTGGTATAAATATTGTGTCAACTAAAGCAATCACAAAAGAGCAGGGGCACTTGAGTTACAAACAGAACTGACCATACATATTTGCAGTATATAAACATGTTATGAATAGAGGCATACAATTGAATCAACAAGGTTTCATATGACTGCAGTTGATTTGGCTTATTAATTACCACTAGGTGGAAACATGTAGACACATATTGAACATAAACATGCTGAAGTTAAAATAACCAACCAAACAAACACATAGAGCATGATAGTAGGAAATTAAAGCATGCTAGTCTAGAAAGAAGTACACAGAAATCATGGACCAAACAGAAACATGTTAAGGTAAACTATCCATACTAGCACACATAACAAGATAGATTAATCGGAATTAAGGCATGCTAGTTAAGAGAGAAACAAACATGAAACAGAGACATGTTGATGCCTATTATGAACTGACTACATAGCATATAGAATAGAGCATGGTAACAGAAATTGAGGCATACCAGTTGAGGAGATAGCAAACAAGAAGGTGAAGGCAAGTGGAATCCAAGAGTCTAGCCTTGGCTTTCAGCCAGCTAGACAGTGCAGCAAATCAAAGAACTTAAATTGTGTAAGTGTGTAAGTAGGACTTCGTGTGTATCAGTGTGTATTTGTGAGCATAGGTGTGTGAGTCTGAGTCTCTGAAAATCTGAATGATGAAGGGTTTTACAGCATATAGCAGAGTAAAACCAAATAAGGTAGGAGAATCGATGGTACACAAATAAGGCAAAGAGATCAATCAATCCGTCAATTAGGTCTTAACAGGAATAAATTAATAGGTAGAATCATGGAGGTATCACACGGAATAAATCGGCAGCCGAAATTGAGGCCTAAATAAGGTAAGTAGTAGGTTCAGAAGTCAACTAAAAGCCAGAACACAAAATCAGGCTAGTAGCACGGATAATCAATCACATAAATAAGGTAAAATAGGTAAAATCTTAATAAGGAGATGCGAGTACTAAATTCAAACCCTAATTTGGATAATAAGATCAATTAACACTTAATTGACAGGATTAAAGGTAAACGGGCAAAAGACAGCATGATAAACAGTCAAATAATCAAAACCCTAAAAATACAAAGACATATACATGGAGCTAGATTAAATCAAGTCAAAATTAGTCAAACAGTAAATAAGAAAGTCAGAGATGAGAACACTTACGCGCTAAAACCTTTTTGCAGAAATCCCTCAGAAATCAAAACCCTAGCTTTTAGAGTAAACGAAATCGGTGAATAACAATAGTGAGAACATAAAATCTTAAAGGAGAAATACCAAACAAACAAAAAATCGTTTCAAATCTAAAGAGATCTAGATGGATTCAACCATAAAATAGCTAGGTTCATAAAAAGGACAGAAGCGAATCAAATCTGGTTTGAACCAGGGATTTGAAACCCTAAAAAATACGAAGATACTCATACTCATAAGTATCGGAGTGAACATAGTCGGAATAATCGAGACAGGAGAGACTTTGAACTAGATTTGGTTCGAGTCTCTTGAGATTCACATTAAATAGCGTAAAATTCGTATAACTACTAGAGATAGGAGGACAGATAAGGCCCAAGATCGAAGAGAAACCCCATAGATCGAAGGGGTTCAGGTGACGACGAGCTAGGGTTAGGGGAAGGTTGAGAGAGAAGAGAGGAGGAAAGGGTTTCAAGGGCAGCAGATTTTGTAAAATGAGGTAGGGTTTGGCGGTTTTGGTATATTAAAAAAGGAAAGAGTATCTTGGACCGTTGATCTTTTGAAATCAACAACCAAGATTGAATTTGGGGTTGGGAGGGTTAAAAATTGGGTTATGGGTTAGTTTAATTGGGTTGGGGTAGAAAATTGGGCTAATGTCCGAAATTAAACCAAATTAAAAGAGGCTATTTGTTAAATACTCAATTAATTTATAAAATAATTTATAAAAATAGTTAATAAATTATAAAAATTATTTTTATGCATAAAAATGATTTAAAATAATTACTTAATATTATAAAAATACAAAAGGTTATTTTCTTGTGAAATAAGGTAATTATGCATACATAGGGCTATTATTGCAAAGTTATTGCAATTATAACCCTAACATGTACATATGGCTATTCATGAAATAATTAAAGCTTGATATAAATATAAATGATAAAATTAAGCAATAAAATCATCATAAAACCGTTTGTGATGCAATTAGTAATTATTTGAATAATAAAATGCTAGAGTAAATTAATTAAAATCCTTTTAAAAATTACAAAAAACTATGGAAAATACTGGTTGATGCTCATGCACTATTTTGAAAGTATATATTCATTTTAAAATATATGAGGGAAAAATTGGGTATCAACAGTTATTGGCACTATTTTCAGCAGCAGTGGATGCCTTTTCAGAAGTTCCCAAACCATCACAGCCCCCCAAAATCATGACCAGATTCCTTCTCAAAAGTAACATTACTATCACCCTCCCCCCACACACTTGGCTGACATATTCTAATAGAGGGGGGACCCCTATAACATCATCAACCATCTGATCTACATATACCTCCAAAATATCCCCACTTTTTAACTCTTTACAAATACACATAAGGACCCTATCACCCTTAATTACTACTAAACTAGGACAATTAGGTGGTCAAACATAAATAACAACAGAAGAACTATTGTGTCCAAACTCTTTCACATAACCTAGAAACTCAAAATATGAGAACATATCAACATCGACATCAACACAATCAATAATCATTCTACCAACATAATCCTCCATTGAAAAGGAATGTAACTTATCCATGGAGATTTTTCACCATGGAAAAACCTCAGTGTAACAAGTACAAAAGACATTGAAATACCTGAATATAGTAAAAAATAAACTAATTAAGGATTAATAGTTACTATTAGACCTCGACATAACAAGTGACAACACATGCAACAAGAAAAATTGAAATTTGGTTTACACCTTAAAAATTGTATTTCTTTTACTCGATTTTACATTGAAAACATTACAGTGAAGAAATTTGAAGCAAGTTCAAAACCCTAGTTACGGATGATATTAAACAAATTAAAACAGAGATAACGTTTAGGGTTGATGATAGAAAAGTCTAGGGTTGATGGATTTACCTCCAAACTAAAACAAAGACAACGTTTGAACTTGATTCTTCAAAGACCTTCAACTTCGAACGGGTCTTCCACCAACTCATCAAATGAAACAATAACAACAAACAGAAGCCTAAAGAACAACGAAATCGAAGGGTTTTGCAATAGGTCCCTTCGATTTTTTCAGGCAAATTGATTTTGGTGAGGCAAATCGAATCTTTGAAGGTTGGGCATTAGTGTTTTTCAATTTGGGATTTTTAACTAATGGGGTGAATGAGAGTGTTAGTAAATAGTGGAAGGTTGTTATTTTTATTTACTGAATAATTTAATTACGTGGCTTCTAATAAAAGTGCGTGTTTCCCACTCAAGTTATTATAGTTGGGCCAGTGCTTAGGAGGGAGTAAATAAATATAATTGTTTTAACAATAGTGGGGTGTTAAGACACCCGTAAAATTTAGGTGTGTAAATGATTTTTCAGGACAAGTTGAATGGGGTCTTTATGCATTTTCTCAAATATAAATAACAACAACAACAACCTAGTAAAATCCCACAAGTGGGGTTTGGGGAGGGTAGAGTGTACACAGACCTTATCCCTACCCCGGAGGGGCAGAGAACCTGTTTCCGAAGGACTCTAAGCTCAAAAAGACGAAAATAAATAATAGATCAGTGACAACAATAGAAGCCAGAAAAATAATATAAGCATCGTAAGAGATAGAAAATATATGGAAAAGAAATAACAATAATCAGTAATAATGCCACAGTATTATGAAAAAAGGGAAAAATATTGTGGACGCCACATAAACCACTTAACATTCCAAGGTAAAACACTATCAGATGAGCTTAGCCCCCGGTACAAAGTATAAAAACGCTCGACTCCTTCCTAACGTTCAACCTAAGGCTCGACCTTCCTATCAAGAACCATGTCCAAGAAAATCTGAAGTCGCGTCATGTCCTGCCTAATCACCCCACCCCCGATACTTCTTAGGTCGCCATCTACCTCTTCTCATACGTGCCAATGCCAACCACTCACACCTCCTGACCAGGGAATCTAGGCTTCTCCTCCATACGTACCTGAACCATCTAAGCCTCGCTTCTCGCAACTTGTCGTCCATGGGAGCCACACCCACCTTCTCCCCAATATCTTCATTCATAATCTTATCCAGCCTAGTGTGCCCGCACATCCATCTCAATATCCTCATTTCTGCTACTTTCATCTTCTGGATATGTGAATTCTTGGTTACGGAATACTCAACCCCATACAACATGGTTGTTCTAACTACTACTCTATAAAAATTGCCCTTACATTTCGATGGCACTATTTTATCTCACAGGACTCCAGAAGCTAACATCCATTTCATCCAGCCCACTCATATATAGTGCATGACACCCTCGTCTATCTCCTCATTCCCCTAGATAATTGACCTAAGGTACTTGAAACTTCCTTTATTGGGGATGACTTGTGAGTCAAGCCTCACGTGCATGTCAGCTTTGTTTGATGCATCGCTTAACTTGCTCTCTAGATATTCTATCTTAGTCCTACTCAACTTGAAACATTTAGATTCAAGAGTTTGTCTTCAAACCTCAAGCCTCTCGCTAATGCTGTCTTGCGTCCCATCAATCAGAACTATATCATTAACGAACAACATACAACATGACACCTCCCCTTGAATATGGTGTGTTAGTGCATCCATCGCCATGGCAAATAAGAATGGGTTGAGCGCAGACCCTTGGTGAAGTCTCATAACAACCGAAAAGTGCTCTGAGTTGCCTCCCACAGTCCTAGCCTGAGTCTTAGCTCCATCATACATGTCCTTTATCACCTTAATGTAAGCTACTGACACCTTTCACCTTCAGGCATCTCCAAAGAACCTCCCTAGGAACCTTATCATACGCTTTCTCTAGGTCAATAAACACCATGTGCAAATCCTTCTTCCTATCCTCGAACTGTTCCACCAACCTTCTGATAAGGTAGATAGCTTTTGTTGTTGAACGACCCGATAAGAACTCGAATTGGTTGTCGAATATAGACACCGCTCTCCTCACCCTCCTTTTCACCACCCTCTCCCAAACTTTCATGGTATGACTTAGTAACTTGACACCCATATACTTATTACAATTATGGATATCACCTTTGTTCTTATACAGCGGTATCATCGTACTCTACCTCCATTCATCTGGTATCCTCTTTGTCTTGAAAATAGTATTAAATATCGCAGTCAGCCATTCCAAGCCCGCTCTATCCACACACCTCCACATTTCCACCGGAATTTCGTTCTGCCCAATCACTCTGCCCCTCCTCATCTTGTGTATAGCTCCTACGACCTCTTCAGCCTTAATACGCCTACAGTACCTAAAGTCTTATTGACTCTCGGAGTTCCCCAATTCCCCTAGCACCATGTCTCTGCCCCCTTCTTCATTCATAAGTCTATGGAAGTAATCCTGCTATCTCTGCTTAATCTGGGCTTCTTCCATTAATACTCTGCATTCCTCGTCTTTGATGCATATCATTTGGTCCAGGTCACGAGCTTTCCTCTCTCTCTCTCTCTCACCTTAACGAGCTGAAATAACTTCTTTTCCCCTCCTTTGACCCCAACTCCTCGTACAGACAACCAAACATTGAAGTCTTAGCCTCTCTGACCGCTAACTTTGCCTTCTTCCTGGCTTCCTTATATCTTCCTCTGTTGGCTCTCCTTTCTTCCTCGTCTTGCTCTCCACTAACTTTAGGTACACCATTTTTTTCCATCCACTTTACCTTTGACCACGTCATTCCACCATCGGTCGCCTCGGTGCCCGCCACAGTAACCCTTCGAGACCCCTAACACCTCTCTCACCGCCTCTCTTATACAGTTCGTTGTCGCTGTCCACATCTCGCCAGCGTCCTTGCTACTCCTCCAGGCTTCCATAGACATCAACCTCCCCTCCAACTCCTGAGCTTTATCCTTTTTCAAGGCTCCCCTCTAATTCTTAGTTGACCCCGAGCATACCTCTTCTTCCTCTTTAACATGATACTAGCGTCCATTACCAAGAGCCTATGTTATGTTGCGAGGGTCTCACTTGGGATAACCTTGCAATCCTCATAAAACACCCTATCACATCTCTTGAGGAGGAGATAATATTTGTTGATACCCAATTTTTTCCTATATTTTTTATATATGCATAAATACTTTCAAAATAGCATATATATGCATATATAAGCATTCACAAAGTTTTTATAATTTTTTCCATAATTTTAAGGATTTAAATTGATTTATTTCCTTCCCTTTGTTCATAAAACCGCAATAATTATTCTTCAAATTATTGTTATGGTGATTTAGTCATTTAATTTCTATATTTATTCCAAAATATGGTTAATATATTTTTATGCATTTTTATAATTGCATTTGGTATTTTTAAAACTAGATTGCATATAATTGCAATATTAGTCCATTAATGTATAATTATGTTTTATATGCGTAAAATTGGTCTCCTATTTGTAAAATGAGGAATATATATTTTAAATCATTTTGGAATATAAAATTATTTTTCAGAAATTATTTATTATTTATTATAAATTAAATAAGGGAAAATGGCTATTTAAAATATAGCCAGATTTGCTTTTAATTGTAGCCCAATTTAGACCCAACCCCAACCCAATTTCAAATTAAAAACACTCGAACCAAACCCTAAATTCACCTACCCGACCAAGACCCGCTAAATCCTGGTCGTTGATCTAAAAGATCAACGGCCTTTATGATTCCTTTCCTTTTTTTTATCTCAAACAACCCATAACCCTAGCCCATAACTTAGAAACCGCCGCCTCTGTATTATCTCATCTCCTCTCTTCTCTCAACCTAACCCTAGCCCCTTTTCACCGCCGACATTCTTCTCCGGTCTTCTCCGGTGATCACCCTTCAAGCCCTAAGCCTCCAATGGCTCCTCTATTGCCATGCTCATATCCTTTGAGGTCTTCAAAGGCCTTGGGCCACACTGACTTGCATCTTGGGTTTTCTATCTGGTCTGTTCTTGGTTACTTCAGTATGATTCCAAGTGAAATCCTGCTATACTCGTTACGATCCTTGAGATTTTGACAAGTTCTTTCATCTATACTTGGATTTCTTTCAAAACACTAATTTTTGCTTACATCTCCTAGATCTGTATGATTTTCAAACGATTTGAGTCTTTTCCTCTGATGTTTACACTATTTTTGAATCTCTTTTACAAGAATCATCGATATCAAGTTGTTTTCACCTTCTTCTAAAATTAGGGTTTTTCGGATCCTCTTCTAAAACTTTGTTTAAATCGATTCTTTATGCATATTTCGACTGATTGTATGATTTTACTCCTTTTTCAACTCGCCTATATTGAAAACTCTTATTTCTTAGTTCCAATCTTGGGTTTCTAAGTTTTGTTTTGATAACGTGTTCAGTTAATCTGTATGTTTCTATGATTCTGTGATTTTTTGCCCTATGTTTGCTTGTTAAGGTTCCTAATTATGGTTATCCCTACCAATTGTATGATTTTGCCCTATTTTGTTCACTAATGTTCTGATTCTCTACTTCTCCTACCTGTATCATGCTTAGCTTACTAATTCAGACTATGCTCTACATGAATCCCTAATTTTATATATGATTTTTGTCCTACTCGACCTCTTAGGGTTCTGGTTTTGCTTACCATGTGTTTGTTCTTATAAAGTGATGCTAAATCAGTACTATCTTCTATTTTTGAATCCTTGAATCTTTGTGATTGATCCTTCACCGATTCCGCATGTTATCTCTACTGATTTTTACCTTGTAAAATGTTTTCTGACCTTATTTTATGGTCAATTATGCTATTAATTGATTTCTTAAGTCTTTCCTTGATTGAAATATGTTGAACCTAGCCTCTATTACATGTTGTGTACTTGTACTATGCAGGAAATATTTCCTTATTTGTCATATTCAGCCTTATACGATTTCCTTCCGTATTTGTCATATGTCTATTACCGTTTGAAGTTAACTCCTCAATTAAAGGGAGTACTTACCTTGATTTCCTGACTGACTGATTCTGAGTTTCATAATTACTGATGGGCTTTGATTTTTACCTTATTTTGCTACATGCTTTCAAGCTATATATACACACTCTTATCAGCACAAACACACAAACACTCTTGGTTCAGATCTCTCTCTCTCACACTTAAAATTTTCTGCTCTCTTTTGTGCTACTTGCTACTACTCTAAGTTAGCCGGTTGCAAGCCAAGGCTAACCATTGTGTTCTCCTGCTCTTTCACTTTGCTTGCTGCCTGTTTACTGGTATGTTCTAGTTTCAATTCAAAGTTCCAACAACAATATGATTCTTTTATTGTTTCAGTTCATCCTGTTTCTAGTTTGCTTCTATTTATGATTTTGTTGTGGAACTTGTAGTTGATGTTTACATTATTATGTACTCTCATTTCTTAAGATCAGTATATTACCCCTTTGTCTTGTTTTTGAACATGTCTGCACCAATTATCTCTATATGTTTACCACCATGTGCTCAATGTATCCCCAAATCACTATCACTCATGTATGTGAATTTGTGACTATGTCTGGTCAGCTATTTCTGAGCATGTCTATACCAATTCCTAGACATTTGCTTGATTATGTGTTCACAATCAAGTGTTCTATGTATCCCCAAATCCTTTGACCCCTATTTGAACTTGCCTTGGTGATGTGACTCATAGCTGTGTATGAATTTGTCTTAAAGGTGTTGTGTTTGGACTTTTGTTAATTACTCCAATCTCTTTTCAAACTGCCTCTGTGAATTTACTAAATCATTTTCAAACAAACTTCCTTTTAATACAGTTTTTCATTAAAACCTTTCAACTTGTGTCAAGCACTTTCACTCTTCTCCTAAGTCAATAAGTTTTGCCCCTCCAGTATGTGTACTGCCCCGGGATCCTCTTGAGAACCCTCTGAACTCTTGCATACTGAGGCTGGCCTTTTCACACTGCACTTATTCAGTTTTGGTTACCAAGTCTAGGTGTAAGCACTGCCCGGGATATTTGAGACCCTTAAGGAACTTTGATGCACCTAGACTATGATTTTGTCTATGGGATTGAGGCATTTGAGGCTATTGGAGGCTTTTGGAAATATGGGCCTAATTGAAGGCTCCCTATAGACTAGCTTCGTATTTTCTTATTTACTTATGTAATTCATTCATATGGTCTGTAATAACTTGTAAACAAATATTGGGGTAACTAGTGAAAGGGATGGGTAGCTAATGTTTATGGGGTAATACGGGTAGAAGTCATGCTTCTAGGACTTTACATGTTAATCTGATTGTTTTACCAAGTAGAAATCATGCTCATAGGACTTTACATGTTAATCTGATTGCTTTACCAAGTAGAAATCATGCTTATAGGGCTTTACATCTTGTCATCTCGCCATGCTAGAAACCATACCTATAGGTTTCAAATAATTTCATAATAAAATCATGTCTACAATGTCTTAAATTCAGCTTAACAAATAGATGTCATGCCTATATGATGTAATTTAACCTAGATTCTGTTGTAACAAGTGTTTATATATGTTTCCATGCCTACAAGCCTTTAAAATCAATATTAAACTTAGATATCATGCCTATAGGGAACAATATCGAATATTGCATATGGATCTCACCTAAGTTTAGTTTAAATAATCAATCCGGTTAAGGTTTAGTTCACTTTTGAATTGGTTTAATTAAGTAGTTTATATTTCCTAAAACAAGTTCTTTAAAAACTGCCTCAATCCATCATTAGACAGCATGCCCATAGGATTTCTAAAAGTCTATTTTAAAATCTGCCTTGTCTTACTATACAATGCAGTTATTGGTATTCCGCGTATAGGCAAGCCTGTAGGGCGTTTTCAAAACTGCATTTCTGAAACTGTTTCTATGACTTAATGCTTTCTGAGCCTAACAGGCTTTAAGAAACCAATAGGCAACTGCTAAGGTCATTACTCTTGAGTTTATAAAATAAATTGCTTGTCTTCTGCATATTCACATAGATATCCTGCCTTAGGATACTATTTAATAAAAAGCCCTTAATTGTACTGGAGTCGTGTTGTTTATGTGCCTTGTTTGAGGAGAAAACTTTGAGCCTCTAATTGCTCTCTTTTATCTATGTGCTAAAAGTCCTAATTGTTTTGCCTGTCGCCTTAGAATTTTCACCTTTAAAACTTTAGGGTTTTGTCTAGAACCACCTATAGGTAGAGGTCCTAAATCCCTCCAGGACCCTTAAGAAGGGACGGGTAACAGCACGCAATAAAGATCACTGACAAAATACTCACTTTGCATGACCACTAAGGGGATGAGAAAGGTAGATATGGGATATGATGACTATGTGCTAATGTCACGTGTAGCCCCTCATCGAGGAGTGTTTACCGGACATTGTGTGGGGTGATCCTGTAGGCTGGCCAACCTAGGACTTCCTCCTTTACCAAAATTCCTTTTCTAGTTAAAACCTTGTTTACAATTTGTTCAAAAAATATTAATCTTATTACTTGAGTTATCCAACGTGCTTTACTTGCAACCTATTTGATTCAACTGTTTATTTGTAATGGACTAATTTGTGAATATAAGTTCGGTCGGGACCCACAGCTGTGGACCAAGAGGGGTGCCTAACACCTTCCCCTCGAGGTTATTTCGAGCCCTTACCCTAAATCTCTGGTAATGCAAACCAGTCCATGAGTTAATTACTCTAGGTGCCCTAACGCACCATAACTCGTTAGGTGGTGACTCTTCAAATACCCAATTCCCAAAAAGAAATAAGTTATCACACCCCATGGAATGTCGAAACCCAGACCTCTCTCCGCGAGGAGGGAAAAAGGGGCGCTACAGCTGAGTCTTAGCCACCGTACTTCGAAAAGTAACCAAATGTTCCTCCCTCTTCGGAAAACTAGAGTTCATGATCACCAACTCAAAAAGTTCTAGTGAAATCCAATAGTGAAGTACCTCCTCTGTTCCTATCCCCAAAGTCGAATCCACCATGCACCTCGCCATAGCCACCAGCAGAACACCCAATATGTCCATTGAAATCCCCTCCTATAAATAACTTCTCCGTAAGCGGAATACCATGCACCACCTCATCCAACTCCTCTCAGAAGCACCTCTTAACCTCCTCATCCATGCCCGCTTTCGGCGCGTAAGCGCTAATAACATTCAAAGTGATCCCTCCAACTACTAACTTAATTGCAATTAATTTATCATTCACCCGCCTAATCTCTACCACTAACTCAGAACTATAAGATATTTTGTTATTTTGAATTTGGAAAGTGTGTGATTGTTCCCACATCGAAAGAGAGAGGTTTTTTTTGGAGAATTATTAACACTTATCACTTTCATGTCTTTGATTTAGGTCACATACTTTTAAGTTTGTGCAAAGTATACTATATATTTATATATATTATATAATCAAAGACTGGACTTGGACTTGGGGTCTTGGACGTGGGCTGGGTGGATCCCAAGAATAAATAATTTTACTTTTAATTTTATTTTTGTAACATTTTAAATTTAAAATTCGCTGTCCAGATATGTCCGTTTGTGAAACGAGACATATTTCTAATAGGGTTTGTTGGTTTCCTATAAATATACAAGAATTCCCAACGAAATGACATAGAAAAGTTACAAGTATTATACATGCTTTTTTATATCCTGAAGAGAATCAGATACAGGCGATAACTGTTTAAGGACATTCTACTTTCACGCTTCAAAACCATTTTGTTTAGTATTTCCATATTATTTTTCTAACAACAACTAGCTTTTAAAATAAGTATTTTACCAAATACTCTAATCTATCCATCAAGATTTGGACATATTCATTAAGAAAATTATTTAGTAGCATTAGTTATGAGAGTTAGTTGATTGAATTACCCTTATTTCTTCCATATTAAGTTATTAATGGCTATACGTCTTGGTATCAAAAATATAAATTAACTGGCGAAGGTAACCTGTTGGAAGAAGGATTCCCTTTTCTGAAGTGGACGTTGGTTTGAAGTTCAAAAAAAAGAAGTTAAAAGTTCAACTTTACAAAGGAAAAAAGAGAAGGAAGGAAGGGGAAAAAATGTCGAAATAGGAAAAGGTTCCTATTTGGATTCTATTATAATAATTAAGTCACGTACAAGACAAGGATAAAAATATATAAATAAGGTGAAAGGAAAAAAGAGAGGAATCTAACAAAATCATCAACTCAATTAACTTGTGAATTTGCTATTGAATTAGATTTTGGAAAAGTTATTGAAAAACAAATTTAGGTAAACGTTATGTCTTAGGCTTAACTTCTGAGAAATTGTTTACAGAGATTAGCTATACCTTATTACTTTTTTGTGAAATCATACATTTAAGTTTTTCTTTTATTTTCAAAAATTAATTAGGTTTGATTACTGTATAAACTAAAAATTGTCATAATTATATGTGGGCCTAACCAATATTAAGAGAGCCTTCGAAGGCTGTCACGTGTCATCAATTCAATTTCAATAGAGGACAAAGGAGAGGTCAAGGACTCAACAGAGCTCGAAGATGAGGACGAGTACTCCCTTTGGCAGAGCAATAACAGCTAGTTTTAGAAATAAGTCTTTACTGAGAATATTCCAGTGAATATTCCTCTCGACTGTACTATTAGGGTTTTTGTGCCTCATGTGCCCTTATAAATAGAAAGATATGTAGCTATAAGAGTGGATGTGACACTCATTATGAAAAATAACACATTGACATTCTCTAAAGGTACTTGTTTTATTATATACATACAAAACACACCTTTTCTTCAGATCTTTTATCTATATTTTCTCCTACGATCCAAGGAGAACCTGAATATCCAAGGGCTTATCAATTATTTATCATTATCAGAAAGAATATCGAAGAATCTCATCCATTTTCAGGTTACTCACATGCATTTATTTACATAAATGTCATTAATTGCTATTTACGTTTATTTAACACTTTCTCCTTTAATTTTGGATCATTGAATATAGCACTATTGTCGCCCTTTTATTGCTTCTCAAATAATATCCGTGATATCTCGCTACAAAGTCGATTAATCTATCTGTTGGATATTAGTATATGCTAAGATTAACTCTATTTTATTAGAAAATCTAATTATTTAAACCTAGATCTAAATTTTGGATCAAACACTTTGGCGCCATCTGTGGAGATTTTCTCAGCCAATTTTTTAGTTTCCATTAGATCTATAACTCACGTGACTTTTTAATCTAACAAACACAAAGTTTATCTCTCCTTTTTGTGCGTGCAAAGATTTCTATGGCAGGTAGCCAAGGAAACGAAACAAGGGCAACATATAACATTTCTCGTAACCTCATGAATGCCATCAATGACGGTTATGATATCCAAGGCAAGGAAGTGACGCCCACTGCCTCCCTCAGGCGAAAGAGGTCGCATGCCTCTTTCTACAGCGCAACAAAAACAAATGGGAAAGGAGCCTCCATGTCCACGGGGGAGGGAGCGCCACCCGCTATGAAAAAGCTCCTCGAAGCATGGCTAACCAATACTCTAGTCAGAATGCTAAGCAATCAAGCTCCATGTACGACCACAGAATCCACGAGAATCCATGAAACACAATGCGTAAACGAACAAGAAGACCAACTAGATCCTTCTACTTCAGGTAAAACTAACAATATTACTAACAATGTAGGTGACGGCGTCCCCGTGGCCATGCTGAAAAGAATGGAGAAAATGTAAAACGAGAACAAAGCGCTCAAAGATCAAATGAAAGAGCACCAAGAGAAGGTTGACAAAATACCAGGTGCTCCCAAATTTCTACCGAAAAGAGACACTGGCATGTTTGTGGAATAACCATATAACGAGGAAGTGGCTCCACATGTCATACCAAAGACCTTCAAGATGCCCCCATATCTCAGAATCTACGACAGGATGACCGACCTCGAAGATCATGTGACTCACTATGTTACCGCTGTGAAAGGCAACGACCTCACTAAAGAGCAGGTGTCCTCCGTCTTACTGAAAAAATTCGGTGAAACTCTCACGGAGAAGCGTTGACATGGTATTCACAATTAGCAGCTCCTTCTATAGAAATGTTTGAAGTGATGGCCGACAAGTTCGTGAAGGCTTACCAAACATTTTTGAAGGGATGGCAGTGGCAGCCTTTCAGAATGGGTTGAGCAGAGAGGGTTCAAGCGCGACCAGAAAGCTACTGAGTCTGTTGATGAAGTACTCACTATCCACTTAGGATGAAATCCATAATGCCTATTGCGCTGAGGTCAGAGAAGACAATGACGACCTCAATAGACCAACTCGATGACTCACCTTGATACATTTTGAGCCCAGGAAAGAACGCAGAGATAACAGAAGGAGGGACCATCCAATGTCGAGTCCAAGCAGAACGATACCAGCCCTACGTTAGGACACTTGTCCCCTCTTTTTGATATAAAGACAGTCCATCCAAGCCGAGATCAGGCACTCACAGAATGATCGAGGTATGCCCATTACTATCTGCTCACAATTTTTGTGTGTCGCCTATAAAAATGGTCTACACTCTCGAGAAGCTTGAAACAAAAGTCAAATGGCCACTGAAGATGAGGTCAGACCCGAACATAAGGAAATTTGACGACCTCTGCGAGTTCCACTAAGAACATGGACACAAAATGGAAGACTGCATCACCCTAGGACTAGAAATAGCAGAGTTGCTACAACAAGGGCACCTCAAAGAACTACTTAGCGACAAAGGCAGGAACACCTCAGCAAGGGGTCGAGAACATATAGGACCACCAAAGCCCCCACACCAGCTCGTACCATCAATATGATTATTGGTGGCAGCGATGATGCCTCTATCAATGACATCAAATTCACTGCCAACCACAAGCTCAAAAGATCGATCACCGGTGAATTGTATGACACACTCGAAAAAGTATCATCTCCGATGAGATGCCGGCTATTTGACTTTCCCTTATAAGGATGCACTTGTTATTACTTTTCTAATTTTAGATACCGATGTTAAGAGTATTATAATAAACGACGAAGTGGAGTGTGCATTATCCATCCCCGAGTCCTCACACAGATGAGGCTCGAGGACAAGATAGTGCCACGTTGCATTACACTAACCGATTTTAACAATGTTGTTGAACGGACTTCGGGAGAAATTACGCTCCCCGTTCACGCCGATGGAGTAACTCTAGAGACAATATTCCATATCATGGACCAGAACACCGCATACAATGCCATCATGGAACGACCATGGATACACCCAATAAGATCCGTCCCCTCTGATTTATACCAAGTAATCAAATTCCCAACACCTTGGGGAATATAGGAGGGGAACAATGTATGTCCCAGGAATGCTACCGAATCACCATGGACAACACGACAATTTAACAAAAGAAAGATAAGGAAAAAGAAGCATAACAATCAACAGGGTCGAGGTCGCCACAAGGTGATGCCAAGGAAGTCATTATGGACCTTGATATGGTCGAAGCTTCAGACTCAACCATAGAAGACCTCGACCCTATCCAACTAAATCATAGAGACATCATCAAAAAGGCCTACATCGGCTGCACACTCCGAGAACCAGGTAAATTTAGTCAATTCTTAATAACTAACACATATTTCTTTGCCTTTAGTCATGCAGATGTGCCAGGCATCCCAAAGAGATTTCCACACACAAACTAAACACGACCCCTTCTATCCCCCGGTAAGTCAGGTCCGATAAAAATTTAACCCCACTATTAATGAGGTCGTCCATGAGGAAGTAGAAAAGTTATTGGCAAACGGTTCTATCAGGGAATCGAAGTACCTCAAATAGATTGCCAATGTAGTGATGGTTAAAAAAATGAGAAATGGAGTATGTGTGTGGACTTCACAGACCTTAACAAAGCATGCTCGAAAGGTTCTTTCCTGTTACCATATATCGACCAACTCATCGAGGCAACGGCAAGGCACGATCTGTTAAGTTTTCTAGATGCCTACTCAGGTTACAACCAAATACTCATGGAGGAAGAAGACCAGAAGAAAACTACGTTCATCACCCACAAGGGGACACATTGTTATAGGATCATGCCATTTGGATTGAAGAACGCAGGGACCACCTATCAAAGGTTGGTCACAAAAATATTCAAAGATCAACTTGACAAAACCATGAAGGTATATATCGATGACATGTTGGTCAAGTCCATGAAAGCAGAGGATCATATCGACCATATAAAGGAAGCTTTCGACATATTAAGAAAGTACGAAATAAAACTAAACCCCAAGAAATACGCGTTTGGCATAGCCTCAGGAAAGTTTTTGGGCTTCTTGGTATCATAGCAAGGGATCGAGGTCAACCCAAATCACATTAAGGCTATAGACGGGATACTAGAGCAGTTAACTACTAAGAAGCAAGTCTAGAGATTGACCGACCGAATTGCCACCCTATCCAGATTCACCTAGTGGTTGTCCGATAGATGCCACAGGTTCTTCAGCAAGCTCAAAAGGATAACGGCCTCGTGTGGATGCCCGAATGCATAGAAGCACTGCAAGAACTGAGAGCATACTTATCATCACCACCCTTGCTCTCAAAACTCGAACCTAAAGAGCGGCTCCTTATTTACCTCGCCATCTCAAAAGTGGTGGTAAGTGCCATCTTGGTTCGATAAGACAAAGGTACGCAGTATCTAATCTATTATGTTAATAAAATACTTGTCGACGCCGAGACGAGGTACCCTCACCTCGAGAAACTAGCCTTGGCCCTGGTCGTAGCTTCACAAAACCTTAGACCCTATTTTTTGTTCCACCCTATCTCGGTCGTCACCATTTTTCCTTTGAGGAGCATCTTACAAAAACTCGAGTTGTCGGGGAGGTTGGCCCAATGTGTCATCGAGCTAAGCGAGCACAACATCACTCATCAGCCTCGCACACCGATAAAGTCTCAAGTTCTCGTCGACTTTGTCATACATTTTAGTGCAAAAATAATGCTTGAGGCTCAAAAGGAAGCCTCTCAAGCTTCTCTTCGAACGTAGGACCTCTGTATCCTATACAACAATAGTGCATCCAATGCTTCTAGTTACAGATTGGGACTCGTGCTCAAAGTTCCCACCGGAGAAATAAATCGCCAATCTATAAAGTGCCCAAATATGACTAACAACAAGGCCGAGTATGAGGCCGTAATTGTAGGGTTAAGACTAGCACTCAAATATAGGGTGAAGCGGTTAAAACTCTCTTGCGATTCTCAGCTCGTAGTCAACCAAGTTACTGGACCTTCTAAATTAAAGAGCAAAGGTTGTAGTAATATCAAACCGAGATCAGCAAATTGCTTCCCAATATTGTCGAATGCCAACTCGACCAAATCCCACGAACTCAGAACATTGAAGCAGACAGCCTTGCCAAATTGGCCGCCGCCACCAAAAAGCATAACGGTCGGGGACAAGAGCGCAGTTCATCTCCTCAACTCGGCATTAGATCAAATCGAGGTAAGATCTGTAAATCTAACTTGGGACTGGAATAATTGTATTATTACTTATTTGTACGACGACATCCTCCCAAATGACAAAAAGGAAGCAAAAAAGCTAATACTGCAAGCCGCTAGATACTGCCTCCTTCATAATGACTTATACTCCAAACCAAACCCAATACATTCTCGAGGAAGTCCACAATGGTCATTGCGGTGCTCATTTCGATGATCGAGCACTCATCAGGTGCCTCATACGGCCCGGGTATTATTGGCCCACCATGAAGAAAGACACCTCATAATTCATAAAGAAGTGCGAGTAGTGTTAGAAGTACTCCCCAATAATCCACTAAGCAGGCAAACACCTCCATTCTGTCACCTCCCCATGGCCATTTATTAAGTGGGGAATGGACATCATAGGTCCACTTCTGTCGGGACAAGGTAATGTATGATTACTTTTAGTTTTGACTGACTATTTCTCTATGTGGGTGGAAGCAGGGGCATTCTCCCAAGTTCATGAGCAGGAGGTGATCACTTTTGTATGGAAAAACATCATCTGTTGATTCGGCCTACCTAAATAAATAAGTTATGAAAACGGTCCCCATTTGGGGGGAAGAAGAACCACTGAGTTCTTCAAAAAATGACATATTAAAAGAATACTTTCAACTCCTTATCACCTACCTGGAAACGGACAAACAGAATCCTCTAATAAGTCAATACTAAACATCATGAAGAAGAAACTTGTAAAGGCAAAGGGATTGTAGTCGGAAATACTCGCAGAAGTATTATGGGCGCAAAAAACTACCGTGAAGACGAGCACAAGAGAGGCACCTTACTCCCTAGTCTATGAAATAGAAGCAGTTGTACCAGTCGAAGTCGGAGAACCCAGCCGGAGGTACTCCCATGAAAGCGGCACTAACAATGACGAGAGTAGGAGATAAGATCTCGACGAGGTTGAAGAGAAAAGAGACATGGCATACATAAGGATGGTCACTCAGAACCAACAAGTAGAACACTACTTCAACAAAAAAGTAAAGGTTCGATTGATCAAGATCAAGGACTACGTACTCAAAGAAAAAACCCAAGCAAACAAGAATCCGCGAGAAGGCAAGTTGGGAACCAACTGGGACAGACCATATAAATTTAAAGGCAAAGCAGACAAGGGTTCATTCCAATTGAAAACTGTGGAAGGGAAGCTCCTACGAAACAATTGGAATATCAGTCATCTCAAGTACTTCCACTTCTAAAAAACAAGAAATGTCCTGTAAGTTGCACTCTTTTTTCCTCACTTGAGTTTTGTCCCAATAGGGTTTTCTCAAGGAGGTTTTTAACGAGGCAACGAGCAAGACACTTCAAGGTGGAATGCACAAGAGGACTTATTTTTTCATTGGCTAACTCCTTGAGAATCTCTAAGTTGAACAATGAAGGGACTAGATATACTGGAACTGAGATGCTAGCCAACACCCAAAACTTGTAATTTTCTGCAAAAATTTCCTAAGGGCGAAAATAGTGTAATTTAAACAACAACATTGAAATAATAAAGATGCACGTCTATCAAAACTACTCTCCAAAATGGTATGTTCAACCAGCTTGAACAACACATATCGACCCCTGGCCTTAACTTAACTTAAAGGTACGTTCGACCAGCTCGAACAACACTTATCGGCCCATGGACTCGACCTAACCTAAATGTACGTTCGACCAGCTCTGGCAACACCTATCATCCCCTGGCCTCGACTTAACTTAAAGGTAAGTTCGACCAGGTCGAATAACACCTATCGGCCCCTGGCCTCGACTTAACTAAAGGTACTTTCGACCATCTTGAACAACACCTATCGGCCCTTGCCCACGGCTCAACTCAGAGGTACGTTCGACTAGTTCGAGCAATACCTATTGGCCCTCGGCCACGATTCAGCTTAAAGGTGCGTTCGATCAGATCGAAAAATATCTATCGATCCTTAGCCACATCTCAACTAAGAGACATACTCGACTAGTTTGAACAAGGGCCGATGTGACCCTCGGCTATTCGGCCAAAAGGCTACGGCCACCTAAAGGATAAAAGGAATAAAGAAGCAAAGCGTGCAAGTACAAAAGCAAAATGTGAAAGTACAGAAGTAAAAAATACAAGTATAGAAACAAAAATAAAAAAGGTGCGTGCGAAACAAAAGTCTACTTTGATATTCAGATGAAGAATTTTTACAAAAGTGCTCGAAGACGGCAACAAAAATCCAGAAAACTATACAGAAACTAAGGCAGAACATCTAATGGCCATCACCACCCCGATCTCTACCATCCTCTCCTTCACCGCCTTGACCATAAGCAGCATCAGACCAGGCGCTGTTCGCGAGCTAGTCTACGTCCTTGTCACCTTCTTCAAAGTCAGGCTAAGGTGTATCAAGGTCAAAGTCACAGGTGATCTGGGCCTCACGAGCTTTAACTCGAGCCTCCTCGATGGCCATCACAAAATTATAGCATGTCTTCTTCAAATCACAAATAACGTCCAATCAGGCTTCAGCAAGGATCAAGTCTTCATACCTCTCTCGGAGAATGTTAGCAAATTCAAAGGCATGAGATGTAAAAGGGTCGCTCGGCCATGCGAACGCTCTCGACCTCAGCAGTAGAAATCTGCTCGAGCAAGCGAGTGTTCTCGGCCTCGGTAGTAGAAGCTCGCGCGAGCAACCTAGAGTTCTTCTTACCCAGATCCCTAATGCTCTCCTCGAGAATGACTTCCTTAGCCTCTGCAGCCGACTGGATGTTATCTCGTTCAGAACGGGGAGTTCTGTTTGCCAACTCGAGGATGTCCACCTTCCTCCGAGTATCTAGCCTAGAGGACTTTGCATTTTCTAGCATCTCTTACTTCTCATCAACCTCCCCCTTGAGAGCCTCCACTTGAAATCGGCACTCGTCTAATTGACCTTGCAATTGAACCACCTGATTTTGGAGGTCGCTATATTGGGCCTCCATACCCTTGCTCAGTTCGAGCTCCTCCTCCTTCCCCTTCAATGCCTCCTCAAGGACGTTGAACCTCTCTATGACCGCCATCAACTCCTCATATTTCTTTTTTAGCTCCTCTCTCATGGCTGACACATCACCCTCCTTACGGAGCCGCTTCTGAGCATCCCAGTATTTGTCACGGAACTCCTAGTATTTGCTCTTCAGCCTCTAATAGATATCTTTCCTTTTTTTCTCCCTTCGAAAGTTTTTAATCTTTGGTATAATAGTCTACAAAATAAGGAAAAGAAAGAGTTAGAGCCCATAAGCAAGTCAGAACAAAAGAAGAAGCACGGGGAACGAAAACACTTACCTTGAAGGCGAGGTTAGCAATGTTTTTCGATAGGGTGTTGTCAGATAGGGTCTTGAGAGTCACCCGCTTGGCTTCGCAATAGAGGGGACCGAGAGCGTTGACCATATCCTCGGTATTCTTTAGCAGGTCTTGATCTTTGTGAATTATGATACTCCTCGAACCCTCCTCCATCCTTGTCTCGAGCTAAATGGTTCCTTCGTTAATCATCGACATATCGTCAAGGTCCATGCCAGAACCCAATTCGTCACCCTCGTCAATAATACCTTTGCCTCTACCCCATTGGCAAGAGAAGCATCAACTGTCGGCCGGGAAGAAGAAGCTTTCTCTTGACCTTTTGGCGTAGAGTCATCACCAGTTGTCCCCTCCGCATCGCTCTCCTTCTCGGGGCACAAAATTGCGTCTGCATTAACCTCTTCTGGCTGAGGGCCTCAAAAGTCACCTCGATATCATCCCCGATGTGTATCGTCGCTATTTCCTATATCAGGATCTCGCCCTTTAACGAGTCGATGGCCGAGGGAACTCCACATATGTCCACGACCTTCCTTTTACGGGTCCTCAGGTCCTCGTCACGTGGAGAAATCTCATCATCTTTCATCGATGAATGAAAATATGGGTGCAACAGCTGAAACGGGGGCGGAGGCAGAAGGTGCAACAACTAAAACGGGGGAGGAGGCAGAAGACACAGCGACCCCTCTCCTCCTAAATGAGGGCACGAGTGCCTTGTTCCTTCTTGTATCCCCCCTCGCTGAACCAAAAAATAGCATGAGAATTGATTACGATGACACAAGCCAGTATGAATATGATAACGACCAGAAGAAGGAGATTACCTGTCAAGGGGAGGGCCGATTTGAACTTCTGAAAGAAGCTCGGCTAGTTGTGAATCCCCACGATGTAAGGGAGAACCTGCTTAACCCAGCCAGCGATACGTATCACCAAAGGAGGAGGACGACTAGTGGCTATAGGGGAAGAAGAATCATCCGATCAATTTGAAATGAATAAAGTACTTCAAAGGGTAAAAACAAAAAGCTCGAACACTTACGTGTATAATTCCAGGCCTTAGGGAAACCATCAACATTAGCCACAACGGCCTCAGTCTTGACATAGAAGTAGTCGAGCCAGAATTGTCGACTACCCTTATCGTCCATCTTTACCACCAAACATTTGCCCCCACGATGTCGAAGGTTCAACATCGTCCCTCTATAGAAGATAGGTGCAAACATATGCATCAAGTGCCGCACCATGGATTCACGGCAAGTTCGTCCAACTTTGATAGCGTCTTGATAACCTTGTAAACATATGGGGAAAGATGGGTAGGGCAAATGTTGTACTGGTGGCAGAATTCTTCCACCAGTGAGAGGAGGGGAAACGAGTAGTCGATGGAGATTGGATAGGCATAGAGATCGCAATACTATGGATGGTGAACGTGCACTTCATCCTCACCAGCTGGGATTAATTCATGGTTGGGAAGTCCAAACATGGCTTTGAATTCAGCCAAGTGCCTACGTCATCGATGATTGAAATTTTTCGATCATCACGTACGACGGGTGTTGAAAATCAGATCTAGCATTGGGGTTGTGGGGTATAATCTCCTCCACTGAAGTACGGGCTTCATCCTCAACGGCGGAAACAACATCTCCCGCATGAACATGGAAAACAACAACCAAGGAAATGGCATGGCTCTCTTCATCAACATTAGAAGGAATATTAGACATGACTATGAAATCTATAGGAAACCGAGATACGAGAGATGAGAGTAAGAAAGGAAGTTGAAGGTCAGACGGCTAAAAAGATTCAACAAAAATAGAGAAACTTATGTAGAGCAAACATGGTATGAAAGGAGGTAAAGTTTGAATAATGAGGAAACAATTCGTATTTATAGAGATGAAGGCACCGAGCCCAAAACGGTTCATCATAATTGGCACTAGAATCGAAATAGCAAAGCCAATCAAGGGTAACGCGTGAATCGGCGCAATGCGTCGGGAATCGGCTTCATTATGGCGTCACTTTGTTTCTTGGACCAGACGGTTCCAGTAAATCACCCGAGAAATTTAGGGGTTTGAAATATGTTGTCCACAGAGAGCCATGTCGCCTATTTGTCACAATGACCACGACCTCTGTTATTCGCTCATTGAACTTGCCCACGAAGATGACCCCAATAAGCGGAGGAACTAACTGTATGGGCTAAAATTGTCATAATTATATGTGGGCCTAAATTAAGAGGGCCTTCAAAAGCCGTCACGTGTCATCAATTCGATTTCAATAGAGGACGAAGGCGAGGTCGAGGACTCGACAGAGGTCGAAGATGAAGACGAGTACTCCCTTTGGTAGAGCAATAACGAATAGTTTTAGAAATAAGGCTTTACTAGGACTATTTGAGTGAATATTCCTTTCGCCTGTGCTATTAGAGTTTTTGTAGCCCATGTGCCCTTATAAATAGAAAGATATGTAGCTATAGGAGGGGATGGGACACTCGTTGTAAAAAATAACACATTGATATTCTCTAAAGATTCTTACTTTATTGCATACATACAAAACACACCTTTTCTTCAGATCTTTTATCTATCTTTCTCCCGCGATCCAAGGACAATCTGAATATCCAATGGCTTATCAATCATTTATCTTTGTCAGAAAGAATATCGAAGAATCTCACTCATTTTCGGGTGACTCACATGCATTTATTTATATAAATGTCATTCATTGCTATTTACTATTATTTAATGTTGTATCCTTTAATTTTGGATCATTAAATATAGCACTAATGTCGCCCTTTTATTGCTACTCAAATAATATCCGTAATATCTCGTTACGAAGTCGATTAATCTATCTTTCGGATATTAATATTGGCTAAGATTAACTCTATTTTATTAGAAAATATAATTGATTAAACCTAGATCTAAATTTTGGGTCAAACAATTACCATAACACAACCTATTTGGAAAATCATGTTTTTTAACCCGTTCATTTGTTGATTCAACTTATTTAAATGCGTATTTGCTAATTTGTCACCTCTTATTTCAGATCTCTAAGGTTTTCTAATGAAATGGAAACATGTTATGGGGTTGATAGGAATTCACATTATGTGGTTATGCACTAATATTAGAAGCTTCTAGTTGCCTTTAATAGAATAATTTTAAATAACCAGAAAACGAACGAAAGCTCCTCCTTCGTGTTCTTTCTTTTCGTATGAGCCTAGCAAAACCAGAATGCAATTTGTCTACAAATATATACTACTCCACTTAATAAGATCAACTCGTTCAAATATTTTAAAATTCAGAAAGTTGCATAATTTCCTGCACGTCTTAAATTAAATTGGTTCTTGTACCTAATTGATACCACCACGTATATATCAAGTTGCACATATTCAGGGGCAATGTTAGCAAAGGGATGGGACGAACTCAGTAGATTCTGCTTAAATTTTTTATTTGTATATAGAATTCATTAAATATGTATAAATATTTAATTGCAAATTCAGTAATTAAAACACGCTTCCGATGGCAAATTCAGAACTCATAAACTTTAAATTGAATAAACTTCAGAGAAGTCATCTTTGAATCGTGATAGTATAAAGGCAGAATAACCTAATAGACATATGTACTTGTTCGTGTTTGTCATCTCGGCCCTTATATTCAATGAAGTTTCATTCAGACACTTGAACTCAGTCAAAACATGTATTTTAAACCCCTCCGACATTGTGTGTTGCTCATTCACCTGACGTGAAAAAAAATTCATGTCCACATCAGATAAATTTATGCCACGTCTATATTTATTTAAATATTACTTTTCAAAAATATTTCAAATTTATCCCCATCTTCCCATGCCGTCGGCGATCCTTATCACTAGAAACAACCAGAAAATCTCAGGGTCGCCTCCACATTTTTGCGCTCTTTCCTTCTCCCTAAGCACAATCTTAAAAAAATCTATCTCGCTTCATCTCCTTACTCTCACTATTTCAAAATGTTGAAATTTTGCAGGCTTCAACAAAGTAACTCTCAAGAACAAAGACACAAAAAATGGCAACAACCAATGAGCAAACTCCTTTGGAAAACCCATGACTACCATGGACTGATGGTCATAGTTGTAGAAAAAAACACTAGAAAAATTACTTCACATTTTTATGGCTTCTTGATCTTTAGAAAAACCACATTTTGGTTCCGGACTCGTTCCGAGTCCGGAACCGAAATGTGATTCTTTTGGACTCAAAATACTTATTAGGTGGAAAAAAAGTTACCATTCTATATAAAATGCGGTTGGCGTTTTACCTTAATGGCCGTTTGGAACGTTAAGGTAAAATGCGGTTTATTACTGCATTTTATATAAAATGCGGTAATGAACCGCGTTTTACATATTTTGTGGGCCCACCAATAACTCTTCTGCGCTTAACTGACATAACAATAATTCAAATATGTAAAACGTCCTTTTAAACTGCGTTTTACTTCCAAAAAGTTTGACCCCCTCCCCCCTCCCCGGATTGGGCATTGCCTTATTTAAAGGCGTTAAGGGTTTTGAGAAAAATCATTCAGAAATACTTCAACTTCATGATAAATTTTTCTTGTTGTTAAATTCTCAAGCTTTTTTCATAATGTCTGAAGAGCGAAAAGTAAGGGTTTTATTATATTGGGGGAGGAGGGGGTGAGGTTATTGTGGCGAATAATTCAGTGAGCTATAGTTTATCTCCACAGAGTCATGTTAAGTTGCCACTTACAATGGAGTACGATAGACCGGTATCGTTGTTATGCAATAAAATGAGGTTGATTAAACGTTCGATGAATCTTAAAATAACCGAAAGATATCCGTATTCTGTGACTCCGCAAGGGGTTGCTTGTTACGCTGAGTTTAACATCGAGGATGATGAAACTCTGAGAGATTTTTTGGGGACTCAGGATGAATACCGAGAAATTATTTTGATAAAAATATTGGAAATGTACATAAAACATGAAGAAGTTTGCAATAATGATGTTGCGCAAATCAGTGATAACCCTTAATCATTGGGTGGTTATTCTGGAGCAATTTTAGCCCAACAGGTTCCGGTTGAAAGAGTTTGGCTGGATCTAAACTTATCTCCACGGGCGAACAAGGAGCGAGGAAATAATTTCTCTCTTACTTTACATAATCCACAAGACGACCGATAAACTTCAATTTTCCTTTGTGTAACAATGTTTATTTTTGTTGTATTGAATTTGTATTAACACTCATATATTCCACAGGGGGTACCGTCCAGATATGAATTTTACAAGTTATGACCCCACGCCAAGTTGGAATATGTGTAGTTTTGGTGTATTGGATCACGTTGGTCCATCCGGAAGTCATCATCAACAGGATAATGTCTATCATGGAATGTCAACGCATTACGACTTGTAAGTGAAGTGATATAGCTATATGTAAAGTATTTATCAATTTGAGTAGCTTATTATTTTGTTGTTTTTGCAGTAAAAACGAGCAACTTGATGGTCCTGACCTCACTCAGTTGCCCGTAGATGCTGTATTTACTCGGGATTTGGCAGATGCGTAGATTCAAGAAGATAATAGTGATTATGAAAACAATGACGATGAGTCTATAGATGACATACCCTTCCATGATGAGGGTGATGAGGAGGAGGAAGTGAATGTCGAACCTGAGCTGACGAGGGAGCATACTCCACCTCCCGTTAGACCAAGAGTGTACGAGTCCCATATGCCGTTTCATTCAAGGCATATTCCCTACCTTGATAATTTGCCAAGTATGTTGGATGTGGATGCCCTCACAAGGGATCTTGACGAAATTCGGTCAGCAATGTGGGATGAGTCTAGACCAACGGTGCTGGCAAAGGGCATATTTTTTCCCGATAAAGCTCGCCTAACCAGGGCTTGTAAAATGTACAGTGTAAGAGAGTGTCGTGAGATGATAGTATGGGAGTAAAGTTTGGAGGTATACAAGGTTATTTGTTGTAGATTGTTTACGGGTTGTCACTGGATGTTGCGTGCGACTAAGAAGGAAACAGGGTTGTGGAAAGTAGGTAAATATATTGGCACCCATGTTTGTGAAATGGACACATTCAATGGGAATCACTTCAACTTGGATGTTGACTTGATTTCTCTTCAACTGATTCCACACATTGAAGTGTCCATTAGGTACAAGATCAAAGAGTGTATTACATCCATCCAACAGGAATATGGGTATACTATTACCAAAAAAAGGCATATCTTGGGCGCAAACGTGCATTTAAAATTGTTTATGGTGACTGGGATAAGTCATTTGCATCTCTACCCAGGTACAAGGCCGCACTGAAACACTTCAACCCCGGGACTGTGGTGGAATGGAAGCTTGAGCGAAGTGCAGGAATCCCGGAATATTTATTCAAATATGTGTTCTGGGCATTTAAACCAGCAATTGATAGTTTTATGCATTGCCATCCGGTAATTTCCATAGATGGTACTCATGTCTATGGAAAGTATGATATTAAGCTATTGATCACCATTGCAGTAGGTGCCAATGGACAAATATTTTCACTAGCTTTTTCCATTTGTGCCAATGAAATCCAAGAGACATGGACGCTATTTTTGAACCACTTGAAGCAACATGTTGTCAAACAATGTTTAGGTATTTGTCTACTATCTGATTGGCATGATAGTATATTAAGTTATGTGGTGCATTTACCTTAATGGCAGGAACCCTACGCATACCATAGTTACTGTGTGAGGCACCTAAAGACCAATTTCCAGAAGAAATATCCTAACAAAGACTTGCATGATTTAATATGGATGGCTGCAACCGATCACCAGTAGTGCAAATTCAGGAGGCGCATGGAATCGATCCGGCAATTAGACGAAAGAGCCTATAATTGGTTGATGCAACATGAGCTTCACAAGTGGACATTGAATGCTGATGGTGGCAGACGATGGGGAACCCTGACTACAAATGTGTCGGAGTCTTTCAACAGGTTATTGAAGTCTGCACGTGGATTGCCTGTCACTGCCATGGTCCAGATGACATTCAAACAGATGGTGGAGAGGTTTGTTGAAAGGCATAGAGGTGCATCAGAATTGATGGGGAGGGGTGTTGAATTTATACCAATATCGATGAAAAGATTTGAAAAAATCAGGAGGCTAGCACATTGGCATTCATATTTACAGTATGATCACGACTGGGTGTTTTTGAAGTTCGCACCGCTATCCATCAACACCGGGGGAATAATATACACACCATAAATGAAGCCAGCAGGTTGTGTTCATGTGGGAAATGGACCATCTACCATATGTCGTGCTCACATGCCATGAAGTTCTTTCAACAAACAGGTTTAGGAGCAACCAACTATGTTGATAGGAAATACAGTGTTGCTGCATACTTAAACACATATAGTGGCCAGTTGCAGCCAGTAGGTGCTGAGCATTATTGGCCACTAGAACTATTTAAAATGTTGTTTAACAAGGACTATTTTCGCAAGCTACAAGTGCAAAAGAGAACGCGTATACGGAACCAAATAGATGTTGGTGATATCGTTTATGCGCGTAAATGTGGCATATGCTCGCAAAAAGGACATGACCATTGTAAATGTCCTTCAGCTGGTTTGGGTGGCGGTGGTAATCTAGCTCCTAGTGCAAGTTCATCTACTGTGCCCAACTATCAAGGATACACGTAGTGTTTTTTTTTGTAATATTGTTTGTAATAAGTGTATGTACTTGTTTATATTACAAGATGTATCAAATAAAATTATGTTTCCACAGTCTTGTTACATCTTATTGATATTTAACATTTTTCAGTTGAGTAAATTAATGAATTTCTCCCTCCCATTCATGTAATCAAAAATAGTATTGGATTAAAAAACGGAAATTTTTTACGTTCACTTTCGAGTTTCACTCTAAAATTATTATAAAACTACATTGTCATAGAAGGAAGATGTTTGATAAATAACTGAATATATATAGCACAGTTAAATACTACATTTTTTGTGTTGTCTTGTCAGTCTGAAAAGCTGCCCGATTGTGAAAAAGTTATTTTGTATCAGAAAGAATCTTTAACACACCAAACATAGCGCGGTTAAATACTATGTTTTGTGTGTGGTCTTGTCGGTCTAAAAAGCTGTCCGACTGTGAAAAAGCCATTTTGTATCAGAAAGAATCTTTAACACGCCAGCATAGCGTGGTTAAATACTACATTTTAAGAAAAAATCAATATGTATAGCGCGGTTAAATACTACGTTTTGTGTATTGTCTTGTCGGTCTGGAAAGCTGTCAGACTATGAAAAAGTTGTTTTGTATCAGAAAGAATCTTTAACACGCCAAACATAGCGCGGTTAAATACTACGTTTTGTGTGAGTATATATAGCGCGGTTAAATATTACGTTTTGTGTGTTGCCTTGCCTATAAATAACGGGCGCATTCTAGTTGTTTTCTGTGCTTAACCATAACAAATAGCAAAACTTTCCATAAAAGCAGGGTTTTTTTAGCTTTAACAAATGTCTGACCGCATGTATGTGCCAATGTGGCAAACGATGTATGATAGCGGACTATTGGGATGACAGTCAAGTTGGGTGCACATACTGGATGTGTGTGAACAAGTTTGGAGGCAACAACGGAAATTTTTGCAGCTTTGAGGTATGGCTTGATGAACCTTGTGAGCAGGAAAGCTACAAAAAATCTTTGCAGTATCTTCATGATTTGACCAAAAATAGTGGGAATATGAACGAGAATATAAACGAGAAATTGCAGAGTTGAAGGAAAAAATCAAAGAGGTGGAAGAAGAAAAAAATAAGCTAGAAGAGAAATTTAAGTAGTTGGAGCAGAGAATACTAGGTGGTGGTGACTAAACAATGACATGTATGTGTTGAGTGTAGTACTTTATCTTTATATTTCCCGTATCATGTGTTTTTATTAGTTGTGTTGCATTTAAATTATGTTAAGTTTCTATGTTTGTGTTTGTATTGTAGTGTCAAAATAAAGAAGAAGCGGAGAAATAAAAATATAATGCGCATATTATGTAAGCATAAAAAATTGTTGTTATTACTTACATAAAATAATATTTACATAGCGTACATAAAATACAAAAAAAAAGAAAATCAATGTGTCCCACAGCTTGTGTGCTTCAATGCAGCCGCTGGCCTGAGGCGTATCCCATCCCGCCCAGATACGCTATCAGGATCATCCTTATTACGTCGCCTCTTTATATGAGGATGCGTTGCAGTATGATCGTCGGTAGCTCAATATAAGAAAATATATATTAGTAATGTATGTGTTAAGTTAAAAAAATTTCTTACCATGATTTCGTCGGGCTCCTGAATATAAGCATCCGTCGCATCCTGCTCAGCATCGCACAAAGTTGCCTCCGTGACGGGCTGGGATGAAGCCTTAATAACAAAATTATAAAGTTATTTATTGCGAATCAATGAGATAAAAACATATTTAAATTTAATAGTAATACAAACATATATGCGCCTGTGAAAGATCCACACCACCCGTCGACGATGAGCCATAACTCAGTCGGCGCCCACCATCCACATCTCGGGTCGGCCGATCCGCAGCAGCGGTCGATAGGCTTGAAAACATCTGCTCTCAATCATGTCCGGTAATGCTCGTGCCCTTGATCAACAATGAACCTAACGGGATCATCTGCGATGCGGCTGGATTGAACTCCAGCTGAAGGTTGTACGACGGCATGCTGCTGGGATACTAGTATGGATGATGGAGGTCATCCGACAGATCATCTCCAACATCCTCATCAAGGCACCTCAACGCCCCCTTGCTGGGGACCACCTCCTCGATGGCCTCCACGACCCCGTGGGATAGCCCTGCCTCGTGGGACAACCCTGCCTCGTCGTCCCCTCGCTCGTGGGACAGGCATACCTTGATGGTAGTGCTCTGGCGCCACAAAAGCAGGGACATACTCTAAGCGCTCGTCCTCTCTAGCTCGATGTAGTGTCCGGGCAGCCAGCTCTGTAATCTGCCGGCCATACTCCTGCAAAGCGATCGCAGGATCGCCGGCATGTTGTTGCATCTGCAGTCCCAACTGGTGGACTAAATGTAGACCAATAGCCTGCACAACATGTAAAATATAAATTACAGAACTCTATATCACAGTTATAAGTAAGAATACCAAATAACATACCAGTGCCTCGTGCCTCCCGGCGTATGGAACGTGCCGACTGCCAGCTCGATGAATGGGGTTCCCGACGAAAAGTCGGGTAACGCCACGGTACCAAGGCATATAATCATGCTCAGTATCCTGTGACTTGGTGAAGGGGGGCGGAATCAGGTGAAATCGCTGGTCCCAAGTAAATATCTGATCTTGTATCCATGCCAAATATTGGTCGTCCACCCTGGTACAATCATCCCGCTTGTAATGTGTGGTCTCCCAGGTGGTCGATGTTGGTACGATATGCGGCTTGCCAAACTGGCAAAGTACTCGCTCGGTGACATGATGCTCCACAATATCAAGGCAGAACAACGGGACAGAAGAGCCCCACATAAGTCGGTCGGCCAAGCAATAATCGGGCAAGGCAACTATCAATGCGTCACTGTATGGCGTCCAGATGAACTATGAAGTAACAACAGAAAATGTCAGTATA
The DNA here is from genome assembly GCF_000715075.1 of Nicotiana tabacum. Classification (NCBI taxonomy): domain Eukaryota; kingdom Viridiplantae; phylum Streptophyta; class Magnoliopsida; order Solanales; family Solanaceae; genus Nicotiana; species Nicotiana tabacum. Next base: position 138,173,166 of record NC_134090.1, read on the forward strand.
CGCAACTTGTGTTTGAAGCAATGACAAGTAAACTTAGATATACATTTACCTATGCGCCGTCCAGCAAATCCAGTATATCCCTACACAATGAGAGATTATGCCGAGCCTCGTACTCGCGCGTATGTACTTGTTGGAGTACCCACCTCCTAGCTAGAGGGAGAAACTCCGGTGGTACATTTGGATCTAATGGTGGTAGAGGTGGCTGCAACTGCAGAAATCGCTCCCAGACCCAAACCTAACATAAAAAGTTAAAGTAAAATTTAAGATATATTTTTACTAGGTATGTTAAAATGAATAGAGTATTTGAATATGTTGTCACCTGTAGTAGCGGCCAAAATCCAGCAACCTCACGTTGGGTTCCCATGATCGCCCGACACATATGCCAGTACAAGTAGGCGAGAACAGCAGAGCCCAGCTGTACTGGGGTAAATCATCTACCCGCTCAAGATGATGAATAAATCTCAAACTGACTAGGTTCCCCGAAGTGTTCGGGAATAAGACCCCTCCAAACAACAAGAGTAGCAGCAACCTCGTATACCGGTCAACATGATAATCCGGTGTATCGCCATCGATCTGAGGATGCAATGCCTCCAACCACAGTCGAATAGTCATCAACAGAAAATGACTGGTCCCATACAGTACATTCTCATCCTCTGGCCAGAAAGCAGTGAGCCGCTGCAGCATGTCCAGGTACTGCACAAGTGTCATCTTTCTCATGCCAGGCGGTAGAGCAATGGGCAGCCCGTATAAAACCTCCATGTCCTGCAGTGTGACGGTGGCCTCGCCAATGGACAGGTGTAATGTGTGCGTTTGCGCTCGCCACCGCTCTATTAGGGCCATGGCTAAAGACCAATCGAGTTGCAGCCTCCCTATCTCAATCATCTTGTAGAAACCCGTGTCCTGCAGGCACACGACTACACGGTCATGGAGAATTCTAGCATGCAGAAAGTCACACATGTCGTCCACTATCCTGGCGCAGAGAGCATAGGTCAGTAACTCACTCTCCCATATGTGGGCGAACCTATGATCGCCTTGTAACGAGAGCAGCTCATCGTTGGAAGGTTCGGGATGAATAGGCGGCACATTCATGCCGTCTACTTAAATTAAACAACATTAATTACATGTTAGTTTTATAATTTTATATGTTTGTTTGTAAATTAAATAATTAAATTTTCATAATTAAATATTCACATATGGGTTCCAGGCTCGATATTTGGAGCCTAGTAGTAGGGATGAGCATTCGGTATTTCGATTCAGTATTTAAGAATTTTGATTCGGTATTCAGTTTATCAATTGTGTATACCAAATACCGTACCAAAGTATTTTGGTACGGTTCGGTACGGTTTCGATTTAATATTCACTAAATAAGCAACATTAACGAGTGACAATTCTCATATGTTCAATGCCCTGTTGTCTAACTGTTCATCCAAGAAATACATATACAATGAAATTGAAGAAGAAAATAATGAAATTGAACTAACAGAATAACGAAATGTTGCTGACAACGAAATGTTGTTGTCTGCTGTCTAGCAGAACAGCGAAATGCCTTAAGCCCTTAATGGCTTACTCCACCATACAAAAAAATGTGACAGTAGCATTGTAAAAAGGTTTAAAAAAAGAGTCAATCTTTAGCAGTTCTAGGAAAAATTATGGAAGAAACTAGAAACATACCTTTGAATTTTGATTCTTTAAAGTCACTTGCAACAACATCGATCTCTTTCTGAATTTGTGAAACTATCGCAACAGCAGCCGATCTCTTTCTGTATTTGGTCTTCGTTTGCCCGGAATTTGTGAAACTATCGGAATGCTAATGCTAAACCCTAAATCGGAATGACTTTATGAGGAGTGGGGAGTGAGTACTGAGTGAGTGAGTTCGTCTGTTCGTTACTGCTAGTGCCTAATGCAGTAATGTTAATGCCTACTTTAGTTTAGACCCTAATTGAGTAGAGAGTGGGCTTGGGGCTTGGGGCTTGGGCAGTTGGGCTGGGGTGCTGGAGTGGGCAGTAGGCTAGGAAATATATTAAAAGATTTTGGGCTAGGGCGCTGGCAGAGGTCCAACTTAAAAAAAAGTCTTTAGAAATTCGGTAATTTGGTATACTGAAATTTCAAGATCTTAATACCGAAGACCGTACCGAAATTCCAAAAATATAATACCGAATTAGACCAAAATACCGAAAAAACCTAAATTGAAATACTGAATTAATTCGGTCCAGTTCGGAATTCGATTTTTTGGATTTTATGGCCACCCCTACCCAGTAGCCCCAATTTATCCTGATTTCTTCTATGTGTTAGTTTTATTATTTTACATGTTAGTTTGTAAATTAAATAAATATTTTTTGTAAATAAATATTCACATATGGGTTCCAGGCTCCATATTTGGAGCCCAGCAACACCAATTTATCCTGAATTCTTCTATGTGTTAGTTATATTATAATTATATATGTTAGTTTGCAAATTAAATAATTAATTTTTATAATTAAATATTCACAAATGGGTCCCAAACTCGATATATGGAGCCTAGTAGCACCAATTTATCCTGAATTCTTCTATTTGTTAGTTTTATTTTTTTACATGTTAGTTTTATATGTTTGTTTGTAAATTAAATAATTCATATATTGGTTTCAGGCTCGATATTTGCGGCCGAGTAGCACCAAATATATGTTGACTACAATTGGACAGAGTTTGTGTTTGATCTATCAGTTATTTTGACGTATTTTTGAGTATAAGAGATACTTAAACTACAGGGAAACTACGCTAAAAGACACTACATTTTACTACGCTAAAAGGTACTACATTATACTACGCTAAAGGGTACTACATTTTACTACGCTAAAAGGCATTATATTTTACTACCCTAAAAGGCACTATATTACTAGTCTTTAAGCCAATAAATAATTTAAACCAAATAAAACACAACAAATATATTGTAATCACAAAAATACATATAAAACAGTAATAGCAATTTATTAATATTTTTATTAACAAATAATAATGATTTCACAATTTCTACATATCTTTTTACAACGTTAATATCTTAGTCCGAATAAAAATAACATACCAATTTAATCGCAAAAAAAAAAATACAAAACAACATACAACACATTCAAAACAACTAATATGCATTATTTATACAAGTTTGGATATAAACTAAATCGGGATACCTCGTTTTATATTTTTCGAAAAGTTGAAGATTTGAAAATTTGACTCTGAAACAAGCAATCCATAACAATAAAATGTTTGGCTAGGATATGGGACCAACTTGAATTAGTTTTTGTGGGACGGGTGGGGTCCACTTGAATTTTTTATCGAGTTAATGGGGGGGACCGCTGTTCGTTTTTTTAAAAATGGAGGAGAATAGGTTCTGTCCAGAAACGTGGGGTAAAGGGAAGGGAACGATACTTATATAGGTAAAATGCGGTTTAATACAACATTTTATATAAAACGCAGTATTGAAACGCGCTATATATAAAAGTCGCATCGGCTTTCAGGTAAAGCGCGGTATCAAACAGAGGCGGATCCAGGATTTGATGACTACGGGTGCCATTATTTTTAATACAAACCTACCACTAGCGAAGGAGATTGAATTAGGGTATACATTCTGCCGGTTCAACCCATTTTGAATTAATTCTGTTCGATTCTATCCGATCCATTATGAAATATTTCAATCAGTTTACTAGATTTTTAGTGCTTAAATAAATATGTGATCACCAAAACAACTGTCCAATTCGATCTAATTCTCTAAATGCAAATTCTATTTATTATGATTAAAAAACATAAATAAAATTTAAGTTAGCAAATACATTTAATCAACCTACATATAGCTGGATAGTATTACGTTTATTGATGCCATCACTGTAAAAAAAATCAAGAAAATATAACATTAGATGATTAAAAAATAATTAAAATCACATTCAAATAAAATATGAAGATCTAGAATGAGAAAAAGGAAACAACTATATAATTCTAAATAAATAAGAATAATGAGGTTGTACAAAGTGAGTGAAAATACAAAAATGAAGAAAATAAAAGGAATTAAAAAGAGGAGCAACTACAAAAATGAAGAAAATAGAAAAAATTAAAAAAGATGAGCAAAAATAGAAGGAATTAAAAAGAGGAGCAACTACAAAAGTGAAGAAAATAGAAAAAATTAAAAAAGATGAGCAACTGGGACCACAGGAGAAATAAGCACCAGCTTGGAACCAGGTGAGATTCAAACTTGGGCTTTTCGAGTGGATATTTGGCAACTCAACCATGACACCCACAGTCATTTTGTTACCTTTGGGTGCCACTCAGAACCTATATCATATTTTCCTGTAAAATACCAATACATATATAGAATTTTACCCGAGTGTCCGGGTGTCGTACCACCCTAAGGTCTCTGCATAGATCCGCCCCCGGTATCAAAACGCGTTTTATATAAAACGCGGTAACAAACCGCGCTTTACCTTAACGTCCCAAACGGCCGTTAAAGTATAGAATGGTAACTTTTTCTTTTTTTACACCTAAAAAAATATTTTGAGTCCAAAAGAACCACGTCTCGGTTCCGGACTCTTTTAGTTCCTATATCTATTTTAGTAATAGTACGTGCATTGATTGCTTTGAAACATTTCTTTACTCTTTCTGCAGTTAGGTCGAGCATTTTTGGACAAGATACAGAAGTCGAGCAATTATTATACCCAGTAGTACAAGATATAAAAGTCAAGCAATTATGACCAGTTATTGACTAACAATACAAGAATATGTGCATATAAATTACTATATCTTTTGAAAATCTATATATTATATATTACTAATACAATATCCTTACAAAATATCATTCATCTTTTTTACCATTTAAGATAACTTTTACACTATACAAAATAATTATTAAATTATTTATATACTATATTAAAAGCACGAAACCTCTTAAAAAAATATCGTTCACATTTTTTTACCCTTGGTAAGTGTATTTTACTTTGGATAAAATTGTAATTATAAACTCTAAAAAAAATTCCTATGGAATAAAACTAAAAATAGCCGTTTATTTCTGTTTTAGTTGCATACTGCCTTTTATTTATTTAGGATTAGGATTCACTTTAAGTTTAGAATTCTTTTACCAATAAATATTTACTTACGTCTCTTCTTTGTTTAGGTTTAGGATTTACTTTAGATTTAGGATCCTTCAAAATTTCCTTATGCTACAGATCTTTTTCGTTTTAATTATTGTATGTAGTTTTATTTTCGTTTTAATTGTTGTAGGTATCTTACAATTGATCATTGGAAGAAGCTCTTAAAATTTTATGGGTTTGGATACGGCAGTAACGTCTCTAGAGGCAAGATTTATTTATATTTGTGATAAACCTTTTAATATTTAGTGTGTTTTTTAAGTTAAGTAATAATAACGGCTCATATATTCTTGACATACTATTACAAATTGAAAAGTTGTTAGTTTTGTATTTTATTTTTACAATTTTTCATATATGATTATTAATTTAATGACTTATTTACAGATTTTGTACAAGTTATTTAGACTTTGGATCATTGCATTCCGTAACAAATAAAATAATTAGGCATTCTAACTCATAATATAAATTCAAGATCTTATTACTTCAAGATTATTTTTCCTTATATTTTATAATTAAAATTGCTAATTGGTGTATCAGCTCAAGTTGCTCAGTATATCAAATTCGAAACACGTAACTTGAGTATAATCGGGTGGACCAACTAAATTTTAAAAGAAAAACATTACAAGATATAGGTGGTAGTATCATAAATAGAGAACGTAGAGGAGATAAAGTTGGCTAGATAAAGTAATACTTTCATCTTTTATTAGAGGTTTAATATGCAATGTCAAAATATGGTTGCTACTAGGTAGGTTTAATATTTTGATAACACAATCTTTCTATCAACCGACATATGATACCGATTTGGGATGGATCCAAAGTAAGTTGTGCAAAGAACAACTAGGAAGATATAAAGGATAAAAATTTCAAGAGACAAATATTTCAGTTGTTGTTAATCTATCATAGTAGTAATAATTATCATGAATTATATGTTCTTTATTCAAGTTCCATAACAAGGAACATAGTTTGTTAAATTGATTTGAATAGTATTTGTACTAAGTTGGCTGGACTTGATAACCAAAATGTCCTAGACGACATAACTATGGTCTGTAATATTCCTAAACAATGCATATTTTAATATACGTAATTTCTTTTTTCTGCTAAAAATAGAGCCATATAAAGATGAACGACCTTCTTTCGACACCATCCCCTATAATATTTTGATATAATGAAATAAGTACCGGAAGAAACTACAAAAATACAAGACTGGATTCAATTAAACCCCTAAATATAATTTATATTGAGAAAATTACATTCATTGTCAGTTGACCCAACATATCAATAAAATTAGGCCCATATTTTAGGTCCTTACCCGATTTAACCCAGATTGTACATATATTGTAAAATAGTTTTCATCGGTTAGCCCAAAGCACTTAAAAGTTTTTTTCTTTTTTTTTTTTTCATTCCCAATTCTCTCCCACCACGTCTCTTTTTTTTCTTTCTAACCCAAACAGATCCCATCATCCTCTCTTACCCTAGCCTTCATTATTCCTCCTCCCCTTACCCTCTACATAATTCTAGCTTAGGCTCCTCCTCCGTCGTCTAAACTCGTCAAGTCCGATGGTGGCAAGCAGAAGAAGAATTGAAGATTTTGAAAGAAAAATGAAAACCCACGCAGATATGAAATCTTTAGCTCTCCAACTTGATTTGCGCTGAGAAATAACCATTAATTTTGGAAGAATTTGAAGTTTGAAATTCGGATCAGGATTGTTAGGAGTTTGAAGTCTCAGATAAAAATGGATGTATCTTGTCTGGGTATTAAATTCGGAATCGTTCGCATAAAGTTGTAATACATGCTGCAACAACTCCAAGTTGGAACAAAAAATCATAACCATGTAGCAGTTTGTATCGACATTGTATAATAATGTATAATTATGTATATAAATGTATAAATACCTCTTATACAGTATTATACATGTTTATACAAGTTGCTATATTGTTTACAGTTAGTGTAGTGTTGGGCACAATGTATTTTCTACTGAAAATATTGTATAACTAGTGTTCATATACAGTTATATGGTATTGTATACTTATGTATAAATGTGTATATTTATGTATAATGCTATATAATTATATATTTTTTAGTTTATAAGATCTTTCTTCTGTTAAATATGTTTGTACTAGGGTTTGTTTGAAACTGGTTGATTTAGGTAACTTAGATGCCTTGCAAGGCACAGACGGTATCGTGTAATATGTTGAATGCTTAGTTATTAATATTATGTCTCTTTCTTTCAAAATAAAATAAAATCTAGATACAGTGTCATTACATAAGAGGCCTCCATGGAAGTTTGATATTTTCTTTTCTTCTTTTTCTTTATGTGAAATATGAAAAGTTTTTATATGTGCTGGAGGGATTCTACAATTGTTTTAATCAAGTTTTGATTTTTCTTTTATCTTGTTGAATTGCTTCAGTAATTGCACATAAAATTTTACTTTTAATTTAAATCTTGATTAACAATTTTGATATGTGAAAACCCAAATGATTTACCATTTAAAAGAGTAATAGAAGATTGGAATATTTCATTAAAAAATCATGTTTTGCCATAAGAAAAAGAGAAAATAGGAGAAAATATTTATTTTAATACATAATTTGCTGGTATTTAAGCTGGGGAAGAAAAAGAAACAAAGACATAGACAAAAATTTTGAGGGGGGAATGCAGGGGATGTGGGGGGGGGGGGGAGGGAGGGAAAAGTTGTAACCTTGAGAGAGTGAAAAAAATCTTGTTATACCATGTGAATGATATCATATTGCTAGAAAAAGAACTGATTGTTAATATTTATTGGGCAATCCGATGAAGATATTGTTTTAGGCTAAGCGGTTGAAATGTATTTTGCTCAATTGTACTTTTATGAAATTATCTCATTTATATTTACCTTTTTTTTAAAAGCTTGCAATTTTGTCTTAATTTTTATTGTTTTATAATACAGACACATATTTTGAATATTACTTACATATTTTAAAAAGTTTATTCTTATTGACACAAAATACATGCGTAATGCGCGTACCAAGAAATCAGTATTCTTAATATTTAAGAATATTAAACCATGTAAATTTTATGTATTAAGTATTTCTTTATTTAAATTAAATCTGATTATTTAATTATTTTGTATAAATTTCTTCCTTATTTAATTATGCAACATAAGCAATTTTGCACAAAAAAAAAAAAAAAGAAGAAGAAGAAGAAGAAGAAGTATTCTGAAACTAAATGGCGTGGCTCTCAATCTTGTCATGGTGAAGAACAGGATATCAATCAAATAGCAACAAATAAGACACTGTTTAATTGTAAACGAAATTTTCTTTTTGTAGATGCTTGAGACGCTTTTAACGTAGGTAAAAATTGCACGGGACGCCTATTTGATCGCCCCCATTTAACCTATATTTACTTTTTAATTTTTTTTAACCTGTATCTATTTTTTAAACAACTTTAGGCCTCTTTCTCATCCTCCTTCTCTTCCTTCGTTTTCTACTTCTCAAGATTTTCCGCTCAACTGCCGCTCACCTCCAAGCTTTCAGGCATTTTGTGAACAGAGTAAGAAACAGGCAGATTCTTTCATTGTTTTCTGCTCTAGCTGCATGTTAAACTGCTGATGCATCATTTTTGCACTTCGTCTCCTTTGTTTCTAGTGGATGCATTTTTTGCCTAGGCAATGAATTAGCACAAGATACTCGTAAATTTATATCACAGTACATATGTGTTTGTTTTCAATTACAAAATAATCGCGCCGAAGTTCAGCAAATATAAACAAAAACTTCAACTCATAAAATGTTGAAGTTCCGCAAATACAAAATAAACTCCAGCTCCTAGAATGCTGAAATTCAACAAATACTAAACAAACTTTCAATTTTATTGAACTGAAGTTTGCCATTGCACTATGAACTGAAGTTTGCGTGACTGTCTTTACTACTTCAGGCCCGTATGTCTGAAGTTATCCGAAAAGTGGGTACGCTTGCAATTGTTTTTACAAAGCGAATATAAGTTAAAATTAAGATGATCCAAAAACTGGGTATAGATGCAAATCCCCTAAAATAGTCTTGACTCTTGATCTATGACATTGAGATTTAAACTTCAACAATAAATAGGAATTTTTTATATCCTAAGTGCAGCACATTTAAACTTCTCTGTAATTCATAAATTATTTCCTATAATAACAATATCGTATTAATAAAATTTATTTTTTGAGGGCCATGAAGAACATTGAATTATTGTATGATATTTGAGTACAAATCAACATATTATTATTTTATATCTAAGCTACTAAAATAACTGCACAACTCAAAATTTGATAAAGCATTAGAGCACTTCTGTTTGGCATAATTTTTTCTTTATTAAGTTGGTTAAATAGGATTAATAGTAGTACGCTATTCTTTTCTAAAATTTTATAACTCAATCACATAATTTATTAATAATTGCTTGGTATTTAAAATTTTATAATTGATAATATAGAATACTAAGCACAATTCTTTCTATTTTCCACCAAGTATTCCATAGTCCTACTTTGGGAGTAATACCTGTTGGGCCAAACTTCTAAAATCAGTTTATTTTGAGAAGTGCTTTTTTCAGAAGTACTTTTCAAAAAAATGCTTTTGGTGAGAAACAGTTTGTATTTGGTTAATTAATTTGAAAATATTTTTGAGCATTAATTAGTGTTTGACCAAGTTTTTGTAAACTGGTTCTAAGTGTATTTTTCTCAAAAGTGTTTTTCAGAAAAGTGCTTTTGGAGAAAAACTATTTTTTTCTGCTTCTCCTCAAAAACACTTTTTTCTTCTAAAAGCTTGGCCAAATACCTCAATTTTTGGCCAAAAGCACCTTTACCTAAAAAAGAAAAATACTTTGGCCCAAAAAAAAGCTTGGACAAACAAGCTATTATTATATTTTTAGAGTTGGAACTAAAACCTCCTTTCTCGTCTGCTGTCTCGGAATTAGTTTTCTAAATATGTTATCTTGCTACTAGTTGTTATCAGTACCTCTTTCATATTATCTGTTGCTATCTTCGATTTAATTTTCTAATTATTGTCTTGCTATTACTTACTACCAAGACTTCTTTCACCTTCTTTACCCGATGGTCTATCGGAAAGAGTATATGTGACCTTGCAGGGTAGGAGTAAGGTTGATACATTCTATGCGGCCCAAATCCCACTTGTGTGACCACACTCATTTGTTGGTGTTGTGAACTAAAACCTCCAACTAATGATGGAGGTTGTAGTTTAGTAAAAAATGTCGGTTCTATTTATATGGCTTTTATATTTTGGCAAAAATATTTTAAAAAGGGCTGCTATAAATTCCACCATAGAATAGAATAGCATATAACCTAAGCGCTCTTACCCGGTCTTCCTCCGCCTCCGCTTCCTCTCTCACTCGCCGTCGGCCCATTTCATCTCTCCATTTACGTCTCCGGCAAGGAGAAATGTCATCATCAATTATAGGTCGCTGTCATTTCGTAGCAGATAGCATTGAAGCTACCGGAACAAAGAGGTATGTCGCTGGAGGCAAATTCGTCAATCCTATTAGAATTGATTTTTCGGAAGAAAGAATATCGTATTTAAGAAGACAATACGATACAATTGATAACAACCATCCAAACAAGCTGTTAATATAGCAAACTGATGGGATGATTCTTTTAGAGAGCAAAAATAGAATCTTTTTCATTTAATTTTTGTGCTTTATCGTCCTTTTGTGAAGTCAAGTTCATTTGATTCTGCCGATGAAAGTCAAGTGCATTTGATTCTGCCGATGATGGTCAAGTTCTTAGCTTACTACAGTCAGAAAATTGATTAGTTGAGGGGTAAAATACGTACTGCTAAATGATTATTGTTTCCGTTTGTGAGCAGGAGGACTACAAGATGGAGGTCCCCGAGAGCAGCAGTAATTCCAAGTTTTCATCTCCCAATGCGCAGTAATGAAGTTAAAAATAGGTAATGTGCAATTTTAGTTTCTTACGGACTTCTATAGAGTTGATTCGGGGTTATGTAATCTTGGCATAAAAGAAGTTTTTCCTTTTCCTTCTATTTCCTTCAGTAATCTTATTATTCCGAGTTGATTTGGTAAATGGCATCTAATTAGGTGTTGCTCGACTGGTTGAAGTGCACTCTAATTCAACCGGTCTGTGCATATTGGATTCATGCCACTTTTGGTGCTGCTTTTTTGTGTATGCTAGATAGCCTTAACGTTGCAACTAGATACTTAAGCTAGTGCTTGATTCTTTCTTTCTTTTGCTTCAATGGGCTTACAATTTCTTTTGGAAAACATAAATGTATCTGATTATTGACATATAAATGCAATTAACATATGATTATTGCCAGAGTTGTAAATGGCAAAAATGGTATGAAAAGCAACAGGCTGCAGGGGGTTTAAAAGCAAAGGACAGTTAATTCTATTTGAAGAAAGTGTTTAGGTGAGATGGTAGGAAAACAAATGTAATATATTCACAATTTATACCTTACAAAAGAAAAGTATGTTAACCATGATAGCAAGACACGGTTGACTTAATAGTATAGTTGACAGTAGCAAAACGTATTATTATGGAAGAAGGGATTAGGATAGAAGGCAGTAAGGCACTGGTGGTGGCTTGAGCATAGTTTTATTGTTGCTCTCAATGTGTGTGTGTGTGTGTGTGTGAGTGAGTGAGATTTGATGAATGGTTCTTGTGATTGGTATGTTATTCCTAGCCTTGTAGTGAGGTCACCTCTGGATTTCTTGTAATGGTTCTGTTATCTAGTACTGTTTTATGCTTAGGTATTGGCATATTGCTGTGTTTGAGAAAAATGGGTCACTCACTGTCTTCTTATTCTTATTACTACCTATTAGCAGCAATAGATGATACATGCATGGGAAATGGGTAAACTTGTAATGTTTGTTGAAATGATCAGCTATTAATTGAATATGAGCATCAAATACTTTGTAAGAGATACATGAAGACGCAATGTTCACATGAATTCAGTTAACCTTCTCTTATGCAGGACGTTCGCCGATGACATAAAAGCACTTCGATTGATCACTGCAATCAAAACCCCATATCTACCGGATGGCAGATTCGATCTTGAGGCTTATGACACGTTAGTAAATTTGCAAATCGAAAATGGCGCTGAGGGTGTGATAGTTGGTGGCACTACAGGTGAAGGTCAATTGATGAGCTGGGATGAACACATCATGCTCATTGGTCACACAGTCAATTGTTTTGGGGGGTCAATCAAAGTCATCGGGAACACTGGAAGCAACTCCACAAGGGAAGCAATACATGCAACTGAACAGGGATTTGCTGTAGGTATGCATGCAGCTCTTCATATTAATCCCTACTACGGCAAGACCTCCTTAGAGGGTTTGATTTCTCACTTTGAAAGCGTGCTCCCTATGGGCCCTACTATCATTTATAATGTGCCATCACGAACTGGTCAAGACATCCCCCCACGTGTAATTCAGACAATGGCAAAGAGTCCTAACCTTGCTGGTGTCAAAGAATGTGTTGGAAATGATAGGGTGGAGCAGTATACAAGTAATGGGATTGTCGTTTGGAGTGGCAATGATGACGAATGCCATGTTTCAAGGTGGGATTATGGTGCTACAGGAGTTATTTCTGTTACCAGCAACTTGGTTCCTGGTCTGATGCGAGAACTGATGTTTGGAGGGAAGAACCTTGCTTTGAACTCAAAGTTGATGCCTTTGGTGGAATGGCTGTTTCATGAGCCAAACCCCATTGCTCTAAATACAGCTTTAGCTCAACTTGGGGTTGTGAGGCCAGTCTTTCGCCTTCCATATGTTCCACTTACGAAGGCAAAGAGAGAGGAGTTCGTGAAAATTGTTAAGGATATTGGACGAGAGAACTTTATAGGGGAGAGAGATGTCCAAGTTTTGGATGACAATGATTTCATTTTGGTGGGTCGGTATTAGCTTTTCCCATGTAGTGTTGAGAAGTAGGTTTTTGTTGTTAGCTGCTTTGCTTGAAATTTCTTGACATGAAGGTATCTTTCTTTTTATGTTGTATTTCACCATGCATTGACAGCTTCAATACTTTTTTTTCAGCTTTCTCTTGGGAGGCGTGTATATTATAGCTACTAGCTTATGGACTATATCTTGTCTTCTGTTATCTGTATCCTTATGAATCTTCTCCTGCCTCAGGCGTGTTTAGGTGTATTGGTCATTTTTCTGTCCAAAATACTCTAGCTATTTCCCAAGCAGTGTTGCAGATCTTAGAAATCAAGGCTCAAATTCAAATTCTAGTGGAAGTAAAAAGTTATTAGATAATTTTTTTCCATCTGCCTAAACTTTATTAGTCGCAGAGAGATAATAAATATTTGGTGAAATACCATCATTTTCATTTTTATCTCCACTCACTCATATTATGGCCATACTTATTCCATTATCTATACCACCTTCAATTCACAAAAGTTCACGTCTCAACAATATTAACTTGTTTTCATCTCCACCAGTGCCAAAGCCGACATCTTATTTTTCGTTCCCTTACGCAACTCAAAAGCTTCATCATTTGTAGATTTTGAAAATTTCTAAAACTTTCAGCTGTCTTTTGCGGGACTTGTTCACAAAGGTTAAAGATGATTCAACAAAGCTACAAAGGTTGATTTAATAGTAGGTGGGAAAGTTTATGGGTGGTTTTTTTTGGTCAAAGTAGTATTAAATTTTATTGGGGTTTAAAGTTAATGATGGGTAGTAACTCTGATGTATTGGGCATTAAAGCATTTTGATGAATTCCAGCATGTCTTTGCATCTGGACTATGCCACATAGTCCAATATTTTTGTCACGACCAAAACCGATGGGCCGCGACGGGCACCCGGTACCTTACTCGGTACCTTACTCAACCGAGTACCAACGTAACATATCTTTCATATCATTCTATCATAGGTAAATGAACCGGAGTAAAGTATGAGGGAATATAAACTTATACATATAAAGTACGGGCCTATAAGACCAAAATAGCCACTCATGTACTGAACATGAGCCGACAAGTCCATACAATCTTTTACGTACATGACATCTGTCTACAAGCCTCTAAGAATACATAATTTTCATAAAGGTCGGAACAGAGTCCCGCCATACCAAACAATACATGTCTAAATCATACTAATCAATCAAGCAACTCCGAAGCAAATAGAGCGCACCAACATCTTCCGCTGAGCTGATAGCCTACTTGGAGGGCTCTCGACCTGTCTATCGGGACCTGCGGGCATGAGACGCAACGTCCCCAGGCAAAAGGGACGTCAGTACGAATAATGTACCGAGTATGTAAGACATATAAATAACTATATAACAGACATGGAGAACATATAGAATAAATGACTCCACCTGTAAGTCTGGATAACTTTGTAAATCATGATATAATTATAGTGTCGTGCATATGCGTATGAATGGCATGTCGTGCATAGGTACATGTTTCATAACATCATCAGCCTCTGAGGGCATCTCATCATATCATCTCGGCCACTGTGGGCAAAATCATCAACGTATACCAACTGATCAGGTGGTGGTGCGTATATAACGCCATAACCTTTCCCATATCCCATATACATATATACATACATATATACGCGTATATAACGTCATCTGGTCATGTGTCAATGTACATGAATGCAATGCATGAAAAGTACGTTAATAAAATCCTTCAGAATGTCATAAGACCATTTTGCCTTTCAGTAATATCATAAAGTAAACTCTTTTCAACTTTCATATTTTCCTGAGACCCATGAACAGATGATAAAATATTATGACACATGGAAATTCAAGAACATAGATATCTCTAATACTTATATGAATAGAATCATTTATGGAATCTGTGCATTTGCTCGTTTCGTTTATGTCGTATAGATCATGCCAAAAGAAAGAAGAGATAGCCTTAACATACATGGAGTAGGTAAAAATCCGTATAATATTCTTGAAAAAGATTGTACCGTACTCCTTTAGATCCGCAAAATTTTACGTTGCTATGATTCCTAAAATTCTTGTTGGAACCTTGCAAGATTTCTCATGGTTTAATGGAGTATTTAGAATCAAATCTTTATTTGAATTAGAAGATGGCAATGTTCTGGCAGCGTTATGGACTTTGTTTTTGAAAGTCATCTCTTAATAGTAATGTGACTACTACTACTATTTTGGATGGTATTACTAATATAAGTAGGAGGTGTCTTTTCACCTTGGTCCTTGATTGCCACATATTAAATGACTACGAAGTCATTGTGGCCAATTACCGCGTTTTTGGGAGGGTTGATTTTATTAGTTTTTATCCACTTATTAGTTAATTAGGTAATGTCATGTTACCCGGTAATTAATTAATTACTCGTATAATTAAGATTTATTTTCACTTACTTAAAATATTGCTCATTTTTTACATATCTTACTATCATGGTCATGTGGTACCTTGTATGGTATTAGTCCATAAATATCGGGAATTTTAGCTCGGGCCGTATTTTA
Organism: Nicotiana tabacum; assembly: GCF_000715075.1. Lineage (NCBI taxonomy): Eukaryota > Viridiplantae > Streptophyta > Magnoliopsida > Solanales > Solanaceae > Nicotiana > Nicotiana tabacum. The sequence continues at coordinate 138,188,687 of NC_134090.1, forward strand.
TTCAAAATGCCAAATTTCAACGAAATTCATTTTCTTTGACTTGCTTCTCCTCTCACCTTCACGAATTTACTCACCACTTATAATCCTATAATCTCCATATAATATCTTCCTTGGACTGATGTCAATTACCTTACGACAAATTCAACGTACAATACTACAGGGTGCAATATCGTCGTAACTTAATACTGCGAAGCTTAACATCACCGTAATGTAATACTGCAAAGCGTAACATCATCGTAATGTAATACTGCAAGACGTAACATCATCGTAATATAATACTGCAAGACATCGTAATATAATAATGCAGGACATAACATCATCGTAATATTTAAGGGGTGTAACAATTTTGCCCTTCAACTATGCATTAATGGTGGAGAGTAGTTTTACTCCGTAGTTTAGTGTTAGCCAACAAGGAGAGATCAAACTCCTTTTTGTAGCAAATCTAGATTTGCATAATTCAGGGGAAGTAAATGCCACGCAATGCTTTTTACATCACTTTTTCGAAGCTATCTATTTTTGTTAAAAAAAAAATAATACTAACTAACCACTTTTATAGCTTGTTTGGCCAAACTTATTTTTGATCAAAAGTTTTTTTTTTTTTTGCCAAAAGCACTTTTGGCTAAAAATTGAGGTGTTTGGCCAAGCTTCTGGAAGGAAAAAGTGCTTTTGAGGAGAAGCAGAAAAATAATGCTTCTATCTAAAAGCACTTTTGAGAAAAATACATTTAGAAACAATTTTTTAAAGCTTGGTCAAACACTAATTGTTGTTCATAAGTGCTTTTCAAACTAATTAACCAAACACAAACTGCTTCTCACCAAAAGTACTTTTAAGAAAAACAATTTTGAAGAAAAAGACTTCTCAAAATAAGTTGATTTTTGCAGCTTAGCCAAACGGACTATTAGTCAAGTTGTTTAGAATATACACAACAATTGCAAATAATTTAAAAATGCAGTTAAGTTATTGCAATTCAAACTTCAGGAAAATTGTGTAGAGTGGATGTAGAATGTGATGGTAACTACTTTTGGCTTCTTATTATGCGAACCATGACAACATAATTGATGACAAATTGCAGCGACATTTATTTGATTTGAGTATATAAAATCGCAAATTGTTTCTCTTGTCAAGAATTTTTTTTAGTGAAGATATTAACCTTTTTATGCTTTAGGGAGTCCAGGGATTTATTAATAAGAAAATTTCACTTTATACCCATTAATCCTAAACTGTTTACCCTTTAATGCTCAGTCCTAAATTATTTACTACTCCTATCCATGGACCCAAACTATTTACCCAGTTTTTTCCTTGCCAACCACCTTTCTTTCTTTTATCGTTCAGTTTATGCATTAGAAAACTGCTCTTTTCTTAAAATTTTATGACAAATTTTGTTTTCAAGAATTCAAAATTTATTGTACAGAAGCCGGTGACCATTAGATGAATGGAAACCAAGTAATCCGGTTCACAGCTGTGACCATTAGAAGAATCCACACTGATCTTGGCAAATTCTTTAGAGCTTCAAACATCTCTCCAAAAAAACAACAATTCTCCTTTTTTTTCTGATGAACCCAAGTACTCACTTTGATGAAATCTTTCTGTGGCAACCGTTTTTCATCCATAGTTGTGTAGATTCGTTAGTTATTGTTCTTTGATGTGTAGATTGTACCTTTGATGCTGGTTTTTGGAGATTTATTGTACAAAAATTTAAATCTACCATTAAAGGACCTTGAAGCTTGAAACTCATAACTTGGTTTGTTTGAGTTTTTAATTATTTTGATCCGATCCTGTATGGATTTATTTGGAAAGTTGATTGGAGGTTGTAACTAAAGTTTTAGTCAATTTGGTGGAGATTTTGTAGTAGATTTTAGAAATTTGAGTTGAAATATAGTTGAACCAGAGAAGAAGACGAATTTGTATTGTATACTTAAATAGTATACAAATATACCATTTTAGTATACAATTCATTCCAACTATATACCCTATTAGTACAGCTATATACTATATTAGTATCATATGCTAGTTGAATTATTTTTTGGTTGTATTAGTTGCATTTAATTGGTACAATATTTGATTTTCTTTTAATAATAGTAATATAGTACAATATCTTGAAATATCTTATTATATTAATTTGTGGTACACTAATTTTTTTTATTTTTCTCTTTATGCATGTGTGTTAATTAATAGTAATATAGTCATATAGTTGCCGAAAATTAACTAGTAAAATTGTATACCATATTGGTATCATATGGTAGTTGAACATTGTTTTGGTTGTTTTAGCTGCATCTTAAGTGAATTCTATTATGAAATTATTTATATGAACAAGAGTTGCAATGTTGGAATTTTTGTGTGCCGATGGACATAAATTATGTGTATTATGTAATAGTTTTTACAGTTATAGGCAATTGTTGGAATAACCATATACAACTATATACCCTCTTAGTATACAAAATGAGCAAGTTGTGTTGCGAATATTTAGCTTGCAATACGGGCATGTAATTTTCTCATACTTTTATTGCGTCCTTTAATGTTTTGGTACACTAATATAGTCGCATATAGTTGTAGCAATATTCTAGAGAAATCACATGCTCTGTTGGTATACATATATACCATATTGGTATCACATGGTACTAGAAGTCTTTTTTCCTACTTATTCTTTTGTTGCATTTTTCAATATTTTATTGTCATTTTTATTCTAACTAGTATATATGGAGAATTGATTGTCGTAGATTATGTTTTCTTGCTCTATAACTAGTTGTATTACTGCTAATGGTAGAGTGTGTACTGATACTTATAGGGAAGTAGATCGAGGTTTGCATGGCAATCACGTGTTGATTCTTAGAATTTGATTATGTAATTTACGGTGTTCAGTAGCAATCAATGTGATATTCGGTGAATTAGATCAAGTGACAACTAATATTATTTTAGTTTAATAATAGAATTTAAGAAATGAGAAAGAAAAAAAATAGAAGGTATATTGTACAAGTTATATTAAAAAAAGGTGAACAAATATTTACTATATCAGTTATTTTTTTTATTGTATAAAAAAAGAATAATAAAAGATAGTGAAAACGGTAAATAAAATTAGATTATGAAGAGAAAAAGAATAAAAAAAAAGAAGTTAAATGAAATTAGAAAAGGAAAAAAGAAAAAAATAAGAAGGAAACGAGAAAAAAGAAAAGGAGAAAAGAAAAAAAAAAGAAAAAGAAGAAGAAAAGAAGCATAGAAATAAAAAAAGAATTGGAGAATAAAGAAAAAATTTCCCACAAAAATTATTATGGGTAGAAAATACAATTAGTTTATAGGTAGAAAAAATAAATGGGTAGACAAAAGTAAATAGTTTTTTTTTGTAGGTAACTGTGTCAAAACTCATTTATTAATTTTTGAGTTTTTGGCCTCGCATATGATGCAGTTATCTTCAGAATTAAAATGTTGCAGTTGCAATTGCAACTACAACTACTTTTTTAACTTTTTGGCAAATAGCGGCTATATTCTAAACTAACAGCTCTAAGGGGTCGTCCGATATAAAAAAGATAATTCATGTTTAGATTCACTCATTATGAATCATGTATAACTAATCTTTGTATAAAGTTATACATCAATTATGGTATAAATTTATATCACTATCAGCCTGGAATAATTAATCCATATTTAAATTATACATGAATAAAGAAAAAGGGGACAAAATTATCCTTTTTTCCAGAAGTCAATAAAAGTCGAGCATCCAAGGGTATAATTGTAAACTCATTATTTTTAGTTTAAAAGATAAATAGATAATTTAAATAATATCTGTTGCGATCAAAAATACTCACGCAAGTGCACATGATCGTCAAGTAATAGAGTAGTGAGTAGAGTGTCGTTCCCACGAAGACTTATGATTAATTATTGACTGATTCAAACCCAATTTCTTTATCTACCCAAGAGACTGTTCACAAAAGAGATATGTAATTGTTTTACTACTTAAACTATAAAGAATTAATCTAACTAAAGAAAGTAACCAAACGAATAGCAATTTCGAGTAACAAACAGTAAGAGAGGATATTCCAGAGTCACGGGCATAGTTAACAATCGTGTTGTGTTCTTGGCTTAAAATGACTAATCAATTTATCTGGGTTATTGATTGACATGATTGATATTACTCACAAGAATCTGTCGAGTACTTACTCGCCTATTTAAGTCAACTCAATGCCTATATGTCTATGGAATTAAGATTAACAAGAACGCATTTACAATTCCTGTATTTCAACCAAGCAAGGCAATTGGGTATATGTCTATCCCAATTGCGAACCCGTTCCCCGAGGCCCGGGTTCAAGAACTTGCTCTATTTAATTTTATATGCAATCTAAAGTTCCCACTTTCGAGTTCAACTAAAGATTCGTAGATAGTATTTCACTGTTAGCTACTCAGCAAAATAATTAAGAACAGAATTAAATAAACAACTCAATATGATAAATCGACTTTGTCGAATTAAACTTCAAACAACAACATTCATGTTTTACCCATGACCCTAGAACAATGGGTCTTAGCCACTCATACTAGTGTTCATCACAAATAAGTTCAATTTCATCACAAAATAGCAAAAACAAGAGAAGAAAAGAAGAACTTGATGGTCAAAACTCCTCCTTGCCTCTTGCCTCTCTATTTCTTGCACTAAACTATGAAAACCTCCCTTCCTTGACCTTGGGCGAGCTTGACTTTATATAGGTTAAGTGGGTTTCTCTCCAGATTTACAATTTTACCCCTAAATAACGTTTTTCCGGACCGGACACGCGCGAACTCGCGCATAACTTCGCGCGTTTCTTCGCACATGATTCTGCCTCGGCCTTTCTTACGTGCGAACTCCTGCGCGGCTTCGCGCACCTGGAGCTTGATTTCGTCCATTTTTTCGTCTCGTCCTTGCGCGCACTCAACTCTGAGGGGTTGTTCTTGCTCATAAATCATTCCAATATCTTCTTGAGAGCATCATATAAGCTCCTCATCCTGCAATGTATACATATCACAATTAGAGCCTATTTTTCATCAATTAACCATAATATGTCATTGGAATATAATCAAACGGAAGCATAAACAATAGCTAAATCACCTAGATTTCGCCTATTATCAACACCCCCACACTTAATTCATTGCTAGTCCTCGAGCAATCAACTATACTTTCTAGAGAATCCTTCACTCAACCATTTCCCTTAACGCATTACACCTAGAACAATGTACATGTATTACGTCTAGCAGTGAACAATCCTAGCCTCAAAGTCGACTCTCAAGTGTCATGCAATATTCACACTTCCTCAAAGTACTCTACACAGAAGTTAAGACTTGCTTTTCTGTCACGAACCATATGCCCTCACAATTACATCAACAAAAACTGAGTTCAATCCACCACATTTAATTCATATACTCACATATATCAAGGAAATCACTCACTCTCACAAAAGAGGTCACATGCATGCAATTGGTACCATAAGCTTGCCCTTAATATAAATCTCTTCTAATGTAGGTTAGCTCGATCAAAAATCAATTAGGACTTTTTCATGGTTGTAATGTGGGCTAAGGGACAGGTAGAATGTATTTAGGAATAGTGACTCAACCCCTAAGCACTTTAACACATCACATGAGCAATTTTTAGCGCAAATTCTTCAACCCACTTCTCATTCACACACAATATCATCCCACAAATACTCTCTTCTTCTTTAAGCACTCTATTAATTCATTCCCACTAGCTGGAACAAGACACAATGTAATCATCTTCTTCTTTCTTGATAAAGTTTATTTTTCTTGTCACTCAATTTCTGCTAGTGGTGCATTCGTTTACAATATAAGTGCACCTTTCATCCTTTTATTGGTTCCACTTAAAAGCCACCCCACACTTATTTCCTGCTTACTTCTTTTAGCGCTCCTCTCACAATTAAAGTCCTTTAAGAGGTAAAAGGATCAAAACAATGTTAATTAAGAACAAAAGGGTATAGGCTTGTAATGCGGGTGCCAAACAAAAGTCTAAAGGCTCAAAAGGGTTAACTAGGGACAAATTTTATTTGTGATAAGCAATTAAGCTCAAAAAGGTCAAAGAAAGCCTAACATCATTTTTTCAAATCGAGCATCACCTAAAATTTCGCTTCAACTCATATACCGGGCAAGTTCTAGACACAAGTACAATACATGGACTACACAAATACTCACCACATATGACATATGACTCATTCAAATCAGCTCATCAAGATGCTCCATTACGAGCATTCAATTCAGTAACAAACATACAAATTAAGGCACTTTCAGTGAGATTCAACAATTAGGACTAAGCGTTACACTCTAAGGTCTATTGTGTTCAGGTGTGTCAACGCTATGGGTTCTCTTTCAATTTTATAGCTCGTAGCCCATTACCCTAATCTACAAATCAAAAAGAAAACATCAATAAAAACTACCTATGCTCGGTTCAAGCTAAACCCTTGGAAAAGAACCGCGACTTAAAGAAAAACCAAGGGGAAATTGCTACACTACCTAAGAAAAAAATAAAAAATCTTTTTGTTGTTTTCTCTAGACTCACTTCCCTCAAGAAAATCTTCTAAAAGATTCGTCATCAGGAAGAGCCTACAATTTTTTCAGTTTTTTTTCTCGACTCAGTCCCTCAAGAACCCCGTCGAAAGGGATCCGTCGTCGGGCCGAGCCATTTATCTAAATTAACAAAAAAACTACTCCTGCTTAACAAAAACTATCAATTCAACATGAAACAAACAAAACAACCCGACAATTTGTACAACTACATACAACATACAATGAAGGAATCCCCCACCCCACACTTAAAAAAGAAGACATGCCCCCATGACTTAAAATTTAAAAGAGCAGTGAGGTAAAGAGACTTCCCTGAAGCTTCACTCTTGATCGGAAACGGTTTCGGGGTTCACGTTGCACGCACGCCCCAAAGCTTGCAGCCAACCCATGAACTTCTTTTCCGACTTGACTTGTCGGTCAGCTATCGCGTCCACACGAGTGCCCAAATCAGTCATGGAGGTGCATAGATCAGCCACCTCCTGCTCCAATGTGGTATGCCGGGACACTCTAGCAGTTCCTGAAGAGGACGCTGCTCATGACAGTGTTGCAGCTGTTGCGCTGGGCGCATGGGCTTGCGCTTTCTCGATGGTGCCATAATACCTGCAAAACGTGGACACATTAGCTCAGCCTAACAAAAATAGTGTGACTTAATGCGGTTACTCAAACTTCACACGCAAATTGGTCACAACTACATAATCATGCTCATTGAGGCCTTTCCACAAACACCTTATGGGCATTAGGCTCTCACAACTCTTTTGTAAGTGTCTTGCAACAAGGGCCTCCCACAAATCTCATCCATAACCCAAATCAAGTACCACCCACCCCACACTTGCAACAAACTAACCCCACAACATATTTCACCAAGTTTGAACACCAAATCACAAAACACATCTACACTAATGGCATAAGATACAACATACAAAAAGAAAAAAAATCTGAAAATAGAAAGAGAAAAAGAAAGAAAACTACAACTAGGGCTCATACCTTGTGAAGGAGAATGGGGAGGATGCTAGTAAGTTCGGGGAAGAAAATCGTGAGAGGGGGATGGGGGCAGGGGTGCTGGAATTTGGTGAGGAGTTGGGCGTTTTTGGGTGAGAATGGGGGAGAGGAACGAGTATTGTTTATTAGAAGGAGGGGGTAATTGTGTCTAACAAATAACCAATTAAACTAAAAAATAAATAAAAAGAAAAACTAAAACTAAAAAAAAACACAAAACGCCGGAAGAGTTTGGTCAGATGCGCGAACTAATGCGCGAGCTCGCGCAGGCTTCGTGCGTCCTTTTTTTGTTTTCAGGCAGAATGGTTCGCTCAGGCGCGCGAGTTTTGGCGCGAAGTTTTGGAGTTCGCGTGTTTCTTCGCGTGGTGCTGTTTTGTTCCAGGCAGAATGGTTCGCCCAGGCGCGCGAACTTGTGCACGAAGTGGGCGCGAAGTCGCGCTCCTGGGCGTTTATTTTTGCATTTTTTTTCCACCTGTTTTGCTCCTGGTTGATGGTCCTTTCACCCGCCCTTCGTCGCCTGCATTTGTTAGTAAGTTAAAGCTCAAAATCAAACACTACTACTATCATTGGGTTACCTCCCAACCAGCGCCTTATTTAACGTCGTGGCACGATGGTTACAACATTTCAATGGGTTGCCTCCCATCCAGCGCCTGATTTAACGTCGTGGCACGATGGTTACAACATTTCAATGGGTTGCCTCCCATCCAGCGCCTGATTTAACGTCGCGGCACTACTCAACATGTTCTCAAGCATCCTTCAAGTCCACTGAGGTCTTGTGACGTGAAAAGTCACCCCTCCAGTAATGTTTTATCCGTTGACCGTTCACCAAGAAAGTGCCAGTTGAACTCATATCTCTCAACTCCACGGCTCCATGAGGCTTCACGCTTACCACAACAAAAGGGCCCGACCAACGATATTTAAGCTTTCCAAGAAAAAGCTTCAACCTCGAATTGAACAACACAACTTCTTGCCCTGGCTCGAACTCTCGATGTTGAATGTGCTTGTCACGCCACCTCTTAGTCTTCTCTTTATACAATTTGGCATTCTCATATGCATGTAATCGAAACTCCTCGAGCTCATCGAGTTGCAGCAACCTCTTCTCTCCAACTAAGTCCCCATCCATGTTCAGCTTCTTTATTGCCCAATAGGCCTTGTGCTCAAGTTCGACGGGCAAGTGACATGCCTTCCCATACACCAATCTATAAGGAGAAGCACCTATGGGAGTTTTGTATGTTGTTCGATACGCCCACAATGTGTCTTCTAACTTCCCGACCCAATCTTTTCTATTTGCACTCACTGTTTTCTCAAGAATTTGCTTGACCTCTCTGTTTGAAACCTCCACTTGACCACTCGTCTGTGGGTGATAGGCAGTGGAGACCTTATGCTTGACCCCGTACTTTGCAAGGACATTGTTTAACAGTTTGTTGTAGAAATGCGTACCTCCATCGCCGATCAACACTCTGGGAGTTCCAAAGCGTGTGAAGATATGCTTCTTGACAAAGCTTACCACCACCTTTGCATCATTAGAGGGAAGAGCAATGGCCTCCACCCACTTAGACACATAATCAACTACCACCAAGATGTATCTATGACCGTTCGAGTATGGAAAAGGTCCCATGAAGTCAATTCCCCAAACATCGAAAAGTTCCACTACCAGGATGTTTTGCAGCGGCATCTCGTGCTTCTTAGTGATCGTCCCGGTTCTTTGGCACCTGTCACATATTTTAACAAAGGCGTGTGCATCCCTAAACAATTTTGGCCAGTAAAAACCTGATTGTAGCACTTTCTGAGTTGTCCGGTCTCTACCGTGATGACCTCCGTATGGTGAGGCGTGACAACTATGAAGTATGGCGCTCATCTCCTCCTCAAGAACACATCTCCGCACCAACTGATCTGCACAGAGCATGTATAAGAATGGCTCATCCCACATGTAGAGCCTCACATCATACATGAACCTTCTTCTATTGTCTGGTGTCAATTCTGGTGGTGTCACCCCACTTGCAATGAAGTTCACATAATCCGCATACCACAGGGCTGTGCTTGAGGTGATTGCCAACAACTGCTCATCAGGGAATGTTTCTTTGATTGCACCCCCTTCAGCCACATGGTTCAGATTTTCTAATCTGGACAAGTGATCAGCCACTTGATTCTCTATTCCTTTGTGGTCTCAGATCTCTAAATCAAACTCTTGCAGCAGTAGGACCCACCGAATCAGTCTCGTCTTGGCATCCCTTTTCTCAAACAAGTACCTGATAGCTGAATGATCTGTGTAGACGATGACTTTGGTCCCCACAAGATATGACATGAACTTGTCAAACGCCCACACTACTGCAAGCAACTCTTTTTCAGTGACGGTGTAGTTCATCTGAGCTGGATTTAGAGTTTTGCTCGCATAGTAGATGGAGTGGAAGATCTTATTTCTCCTCTGTCCCAAGACAACCCCAACAGCCAAGTCGCTAGCGTCACACATCAACTCAAATGGCTGCTCCTAGTCTGGAGCAGTTATGATAGGTGCAGTCACCAACCTTTCTTTCAGCTCTTCGAATGCCTTCAGACAGGCATCATCGAATTTGAAGACTACATCCTTCTCAAGCAACCTGCACAATGGAGAGGAAATTTTTGAGAAATCTTTAATAAAACGACGATAAAAATCTGCATGGCCCAAGAAACTGTGGATGCCTTTGACAGATATCGGTGGAGGCAATTTTTCAATCGCTTCCACCTTTGCCTTGTCCACCTGCAAACCGTCTTTGGACACCTTGTGCCCTAAAACTATACCTTCACGTACCATGAAATGGCACTTTTCCCAGTTTAGCACCAAGTTAGTCTCTTCACACCTAGCAAGTACTTTATCAAGGTTCATTAAGCAGTTATCAAAAGAACATCCGAAAATAGAAAAGTCATCCATGAATACTTCCACAAACCTCTCAACCATGTCAGTAAAGATGGCCATCATACACCTTTGAAAAGTCGCAGGTGCATTACAAAGACCAAAGGGCATTCTCTTGAACGCATACGTGCCATAAAGACACGTAAAAGTGGTCTTTTCTTGGTCCTCTAGGGTTATAGCAATCTGATTATACCCCGAGTAACCATCCAGGAAGCAGTGGTACTCCTGGCCAGCTAATCTATCGAGCATTTGGTCAATAAAGGAGAAGGGAAAGTGGTCCTTCCGGGTGGCATTGTTCAATTTTCTATAGTCAATGCAAATTCTCCACCCGGTGACAGTTCTTGTTGGGATTAGATCATTATTTTCATTAACTACCACATTCATCCCCCCTTTCTTGGGTACACATTGGACTGGGCTTACCCATTTGCTGTCTGAGATAGGAAATACAATACCTGCATCAAGCCACTTAATCACTTCTTTTCTTACCACCTCTTTCATGATAGGATTGAGGCGGCGTTGTTGCTCAACATTGGGCTTATGTCCATCCTCCATGAGGATTATGTGCATGCAAAAGTCTGGACTAATGCCCTTAATGTCAGACATCGTCCACCCAAGTGCGCGCTTGTGCTCCCGTAGCACTCTCAGCAACTTTTCTTCCTGCAATTTAGACAAGTCAGAAGAAATAATAATAGGTAGGGTGTCAGAGTCACCCAAATAAGCATATTGCAGGTGAGATGGGAGAGGTTTAAGCTCCAATTTTGGGGCTTTCTCAATTGACGGCTTTGGAGGAGGTCCCTCTGGCCTGTTCAAGGGTGCAAAGGGGTGTATCCCCTGCATGTATGCACAAGATGTGTCAAGGATGTGCATCATCTCCTCGACCTCATCATCATTGCCCAGGCTATCAAACAACATAAGTGCTTTCTCTAGAGAATCGTCTAGAAAAACACTTGGATCATAAATTTGCTCATCAACCTCTACAACCAATATCATGGAGAGCTCCTCATAGTGATGGGGAAGTTGGATTGTTTTGTAGACATTGAAAACTGCTTCCTCATATTCTACCCTCAAGATCATCTTTCCCTCTCTCACCTTGATAATTGCGTCACCAGTAGCCAAGAGAGGTCGCCCCAATATGATTGGGACCAGTTCATCAGCCTCATAGTCGAGGATAATGAAGTCAGCAGGGAAGATAAATTTCCCAATCTGCAGCAACACATCTTCAATCACCCCCTCAGGGTGTGCTATTGACCTGTCAGCCAGCTGCAACATCACAGTAGTTGGCCTTGGAGCTCCCACACCCAATTGTTTGAACAAAGACATGGGCATCAGGTTTATGCTTGCCCCCAAATCGTAAAGAGCACGACCCACATCAACATTACCAATACGCACAGGAATCGTAAAGCTGCCATGATCCTTAAGCTTTTGAGGAAGCTTATTTTGGACCCTAGAAGTGCACTCCTCAGTAAGTGCAACTGTCTCAAACTCAGTCAATCTCCTCTTATGAGCCACTATGTCTTATATGTACTTGGCATATTTTGGAATTTCGCAAAGCATATCAACTAGTGGAATATTCAATTGAACCTAGCTCAACATGGAGAGGAATTTGCTGAACATGCGATCATCATTCTTCTTTTGCAATCTCTGGGGGAAAGGTGGTAGTGGCCTTGGGGCCTCTACTGGGTCTGGAATTTCAGCAGTCTTCTTTGGCTCGTTTGTCACTTTAGGGATCAACTCTCCCTCAGGTACATGCTTATCTTTCCTTTTCTTTAGCACTTCCTCAAGCTCTCTCCCATTTCTAAGTGTAACGGCATTCACCTGTGGATTCTTCTCCGTGTCACTAGGGAGAGCGCCTGCAAGTCCAGTGTTTGATTAGTAGCTAACTGCCCCAGCTGCCTCTCAAGATTTCTGAAGTCAGTCTTGATCTGCTAATTGTCAATCAACAACTTTTTTAACAATTCGTTGGTGCTCTCTTCCATTTGTTGGGGTGGCTTTTGAGGCTGATTGAAACCCCATTGGGGTCTATGCTGATTCTGATTCTGCTGATTTCCACCCCATGAGAAGTTGGGATGATTCCTCCAATTCGGATTGTAAGAATTCCCATATTGTGCATGCTGATTCGGTGGACCTCTGTTCTGTTGCCCCACATAATAGATAGATTCTGGATTTGTGGGGCACATGTCACTCATATGATTGTCACCATATAATTCGCAACAAATAGCCATTTGGTGTACATGTTGCATCGGTTTTGGTTGCTGCATTGTCATTCTAGTCATCCGATTGGCCAGCTTTGCAATATCGACTCTCATGGCTGAAACCTCGTCAAGTTCAAGTAACCCAGCTGATTTTTGCTTAATGTCCTTCCATGAATCACCCTCACCTTTCCAGTTATTATCATTAGCAGTGAAATTATTCAGCAAGATTTGGATTTCACTTATGGTCTGGCCATGCAACTACCCCCACAAGCTGAGTCTAGATTCATCTTTGAAGCATCATCTAACCCATCTACAAAAGTGTGACCCAATACCTCGTCTATCTGACAATGATGAGGACAGTCTCTGAGCATCTTCTTGTACCTTTCCCATGCTTGACGAAGTGTCTCGCCAGCTCGTTGTTCGAACCCAAGAATTTGACTCCTCAACACCTTTGTTTTCTTGGTGGGGAAAAACTTGATTAAGAATTTCCTTACCAGATCATCCCAAGTGCGGATTGAATTTGCTGGCTCTTTATTCAACCACTCCTTAGCTTCCCCGATCAATGAAAAGGGGAAAAGTGTTAGCCTGACATAGTCATTGGAAACATTCGGATAGTTGTAGGTATCTGTAATTTCCAAGAAATTCTGAATGTGCCTCTGCGGTTCTTCATGAGGTAAAGCCACAAACAGCCTTGTGGATTGGATCAGCTGCACCATGTATTGTTTCATCTTAAAGTGCCCAGTGATGTCAGGCTTCACAATAGCCTGAGTCATATTAGCCAGACTGGGCCTTGCGGCTTCAATCACCGCGCGTTCCTCATTACCTGCCATCTCAATTGGCTGTGGTTGAACTACGATGTCCAACTCTCTTTCAATTCTGGTTCTAGCGTCCACCTCCATCCTCAATCTGTGAAGTGATCTTTCAATTTCGGGATCAAGAGGAAGGAGATTGTTTGCGCTTCTACTTCTTCGCATTCAATAGAAACTCCTGTATTAGCACAAACAAAGTGAACTGAAAGTTAAAACTCGAATAAATAAATAATAAAAGCTCAATTCAGTCAAGTAGCTAATTTCTAAGTCCCCGACAACGACGCCAAAAACTTGTTGCGACAAAAAATACTCACGTAAGTGCACGTGATCGTCAAGTAATAGAGTAGTAAGTAGAGTGTCGTTCCCACGAAGACTTATGATTAACTGTTGACTGATTCAAGCGCAATTTCTTTATCTACCCAAGAGACTGTTCACAAAAGAGATATGTAATTGTTTTACTACTTAAACTATAAAGAATTAATCTAACTAAAGAAAGTAACCAAACGAATAGCAATTTCGAGTAACAAACAGTAAGAGAGGATATTCCAGAGTCACGTGCATAGTTAACAATCGTGTTGTGTTCTTGGCTTAAAATGACTAATCAATTTATCTGGGTTATTGATTGACATGTTACTCATAAGAATCTGTCGAGTTCTTACTCGCCTATTCAAGTCAACTCAATGCCTATATGTCTATGGAATTAAGATTAACAAGAACGCATTTACAATTCCTGTATTTCAACCAAGCAAGGCAATTGGGTATATGTCTATCCCAATTGCGAACCCGTTCCCCGAGGCCCGGGTTCAAGAACTTGCTCTATTTAATTCTATATGCAATCTAAAGTTCCCACTTTTCGAGTTCAACTAAAGATTCGTAGATAGTATTTCACTGTTAGCTACTCAGCAAAATAATTAAGAACAGAATTAAATAAACAACCCAATATGATAAATCGACTTTGTCGAATTAAACTTCAAACAACAACATTCATGTTTTACCCATGACCCTAGAACAATGGGTCTTAGCCACTCATACTAGTGTTCATCACAAATAAGTTCAATTTCATCACAAAATAGCAAAAACAAGAGAAGAAAAGAAGAACTTGATGGTCAAAACTCCTCCTTGCCTCTTGCCTCTTGCACTAAACTATGAAAACCTCCCTTCCTTAACCTTGGGCGAGCTTGACTTTATATAGGTTAAGTGAGTTTCTCTCCAGATTTCCAATTTTACCCCTAAATAACGTTTTTCCGGACCGAACACGCGCGAACTCGCGCATAACTTCGCGCGTTTCTTCGCGCATGATTCTGCCTCGGCCTTTCTTACGCGCGAACTCCTGCGCGGCTTCGCGCACCTGGAGCTTGGTTTCGTCCATTTTTTCGTCTCGTCCTTGCGCGCACTCAACTCCGAGGGGTTGTTCTTGCTCATAAATCATTCCAATATCCTCTTGAGAGCATCATATAGGCTCCTCATCCTGCAATATACATATCACAATTAGAGTCTATTTTTCATCAATTAACCATAATATGTCATTGGAATATAATCAAGCGGAAGCATAAACAATAGCTAAATCACCTAGATTTCGCCTATTATCAATATCTTATATATTCAATTTTAGTGGAATGAACTAAACACCCAATAGAAATAATTCATTTATTACTAATAATTTATGTCTTATTGATTTTTGCATAACTAATCTCTACATTATAATCCCTATATAATCTATCTTCATACCAAACGATCCTTAGTGGGCGTTTGGACATAAGAATTGTAAAATTCCAGAAAAAGGTATTTTTCTTCAAGTGAAAATAATATTTAAAATTAGAGTTGTGTTTGGATATGAATATAATTTTGGGTTGTTTTTGCATTTTTGTGAGTGATCTGAGTAAAAGTTTTGAAAAATAACCTTTTGAAAGTTTTGAAAAATTTCAAAATTGATCTACAAGTGAAAATTTAAAATTTTATGACCAGATTTTTAAAAAGTAAAAAATTTTCCAAAAAGAAAAATGAAAAAAATTTCATGGCCAAACGGGCTATTTGAAAATTCTTTTCCTTTTTATATATTTGTGCAATGTCCTCTTTAACCCTTTTGGACACCTTTTAAAAGTAAAAATAAAAACACTGCGTTAGGAACAAGTTAACAAGTGTCAGTTGGTTAAGCGCTTTGAATTCTGAAGAACACTCGAGTATAAGTTGCCGCCGTCGAAGCCATCAGTTTTTTAGCTGATGTACAGTATATCACCCCTTTCGACTTCAACATCTCCACTTCAAATCCATCAAACAATTAGACAAACATACGCAGAAGATGATGATACGAAGAGCATTTGCAAACATATCATCATCGTCATCATTGCGAAGAATTCTGAAAAACGAAGGAAAACTATCTGAATTACGGATCGGGAGGTGGATTTCAGTTAAGAGTAATGGTGCCGAAGAAGCAGAGCTGAGTGGGAAGCGATTCGCAGCCCTTTGGGGAAACGGGGATTACGGAAGGCTAGGGCATGGGACTCTTGAGTCGCAGTGGCGCCCTAAGGTTCTGTTTCCTTCCGTTTTCGATAATCAAAACCTCCGTGAGATTGCTTGTGGCGGTGCTCATACTCTCTTCCTTACAGGTTCTATAAATGTTCTCTAACTTGATCATATGCAGTTGGGATTCTTAGAAGAAAATGTAATTTTACTCCCTCCGTCCATTTTATGTGGCCTTGTTTGAATGGGCAGCCATAGACATTTATTTGGTTGCTAACAAAGTTGTTCTGGGTAGTTCTGGGATTATTATCCTACACCCAATGTGGGACAAATAAAAGATTTTGGTACAAAATTTATACCAATATTAGTTAATTACCCATAACCAAGTACTAGATAAACCTAATGTCAAATTTTATACCGGGATTAGTATTCTAATCCCTGTAACCAAACGACCCCTAATAAGGGTAAAATGGAAATTTGGAAGTTATAATTATTTCTAAATATATATAAAGATGTGTCATTTTTTTTTGTGATAAACTAAAAAAGAAAGTCTGCTACATAAATTGGACCAAAGAGAGCAGATTTTTTCTACCGAGGGGCTTTGGGCTCCCGAGGTAGTGAAAACTCCACACGGAGTAGCTGTATGGAGACAAATAGCTAGTCTGGGGGGGGGGGATTCAGCAGGAATGTCAACATTGGGATTGGAAATGGGCAAAAAGTTAGGCTGTGGAAAGACAATTGGGATGGTTTAGGACCTTTGGAGGAGCAGTTCCCTTATAGAAAGAAAGAATGGTGAGTAACACTAATGTTTTAATAGCTGATGTTTCGAATGGAACTGGTTGGAGTTTCTGGTTTAGGAGGAACTTCTTTGATTGGGAAATGCAGGAAGTGGAATTTTTTTTGCAAAAAATGCTCTCAGTAAAGATTAATCAGGGGAAGGAAGATGCACTATGTTGGAATTTGAATGTTAATAAGAATGGAATGGTTACTGTGAATTCTTACTACAAAGAACTTATTAAATCTGTTAGGAGACAGAGACAGTGTGGCCTTGGAAGCTAATGTGGAAGACGTTTGCACCTACTAAAGTGGCTTGTCTTGGTTGGATGGCGGCCCATGAAGCATGCTTGACTCAAGATAATTTGAGACGAATAGGCTTTAATTTATGTGGCAGATGGTATCTATGTGAGAACTCCTGTAAATCTGTGGATGGCCTCTTTATGCACTGTCATTATACCTGGCAGATTTGGACCATGTTTATGGGTATTTTTGGTGTTCAAAGTGTTATTCCTGAGAAGTTCAGAGGTTTGCTATGGTGCTGGAAGTCAATCTATGCTGGGACGTATAAGAAGAAGATCTGGATCACCATCCATTGCGCATTGCATTGGAAATTTGGACAGATAGAAATATTAGATGTTTTGAGGGCAAAGGGAGCAACTTCAAGTAGTAAAATATAGGTGCATTCAAAATTTGTACTATTGGAAGAATGGAAACAACGTTTTTAATTTTCAGAATTTGCTAGACTTGTTAGATTTTTTAGAGATCTGATGTTCCTAGTCTAGCTCTGTTGTACTTGCTGCAGTACTATCTTGATACTACTTTTTAATAAAATATTAGTTATCAAAAAAAAAATGAAACCACTTCAAGAAAAAAGAGTAGATTTTTTCTACTCCCTACGTTTCAATTTAGATGATGTAGTTTGACTTGATGATTATAGTGGGTATGTTGTTGTTGTTGTAGTTTGACTTGACATAAAGTTTTTTTTAAAAAAAAGAAGATTTTTGAAACATGTGGTCCTAAAAGTTTGAGGGGCAAAAGTTTGTGAGGCCATGATATTTGTGTGGTCATAAAAACTTATCATTAAGGATAAAGTGAGTAAAATGAAAAGTTCTAAGTAGAATTGTTTCTAAATATAGAAATGTGTTATTCTTTTTGGGGCGGACTAATAAGGAAAGCGTATCATTTAAATTGAAACGGAGGGAGTACTAGTTTTTCTTGTTGGGGGTTTTGGGGGGGGGGGGGGGGGCTAGGGAGTGCCATTTCTATCTTGTGATACTTAGCAAAATGGATATAGAAGATTCATATAGTCGAAGCCACCTAGTTCGGGATTAAGGTTAAGTTAATTGATTGATTAAATTTCGATGCAACGTTTTTGCGGATATTCAATAGTTAATGCTAGCTTTTGTTTTTCCTAAATTTTGATATGCATGTCTAGCGTCAATAGTGGAGACGCGAGCACTATGTGGTCAACTACGGCGAACTATGTGAGGAAGGCGGTGAGAGAGGTGCTAGGTGTATCGAAGGGTTTTTCTGGCAGGCACCAAGGAGACTGGTGGTGGAATGACATAGTCCAAGGTAAAGTGGAGGCGAAGAAGGTAGCGTACGCGAAGTTGGCAGGGAGCTCAAGCGAGGAGGAAAGGAGAGCGAATAGAGAGAGGTACAAAGTGGCTAGGAAGGAGGCGAAGCTGGCGGTCACGGAGGCTAAGAATGCAGCGTTTAGCCGTATATACGAGGAATTAGGGGAGAAAGGAGGGGACATGAAGTTGTTTCGGCTGGCTAAAGCGAGGGAGAGGAAGGCCCGGGATCTGGACCAAGTGAGGTGCATCAAAGATGAGGGTGGTAGAGTATTGGTGGGAGATCCCCAGATTAAGCAGAGATGGCAGACGTACTTCTAAGGTCTTTTAATTGAGGAGGGGGACCGGGATATAGCGCTAGGGACTTGGGGCATTCGGAGAGTCTCCGAGATTTTAGGTATTGCAGGCACATTAGGGTCGACGAGGTCGTGAGGGCTTTGCGTAAGATGAGTAGGGGTAGAGCGACCGGGCCAGATGAAATTCCGGTTGAGTTTTGGAAGTATGTGGGTAGAGCAGGATTGGAATGGCTGACTGGGTTGTTCAATGTAATTTTTAGGACGAAAAGGATGTCAGAGGAATGGAGGTAGAGTATAGTGGTACCGTTGTACAAGAACAAAGGTGATATCCAGTGTTGTAACAATTATAGGGGTATCAAGTTACTTAGCCATACCATGAAAGTCTGGGAGAGGGTGGTGGAGGTGAGGGTGAGGAAGACGACGTCTATATCCGACAATCAGTTTGGGTTCATGCCGGGCCGCTCCACTACGGAAGCTATCCACCTTATTAGGAGGTTGGTGGAACAGTACAGGTATAAGAAGAAGGATCTGCATATGGTGTTTATTGACTTGGAGAAAGCGTATGACAAGGTTCCTAGAGAGGTGCTCTGGAGATGTCTTGAGGCGAAGGGCGTGCCGGTAGCCTACATAAGAGCGATCAAGGATATGTCTGATGGAGCTAAGACTAAGGTTAGGACTGTGGGAGGCGACTCGGACCATTTCCCGATTGTTATGGGATTATACCAAGGCTCTGCGCTTAGCCCATTCTTATTTGCCTTGGTGATGGATGCTTTGACACATTATATTCAAGGGGAGGTGCCATGGTGTATGCTATTTGCTGATGACATTGTTCTAATTGACGAGACGAGGGCAGGTGTTAACGAGAGATTGGAGGTTTGGAGACAGACTCTCGAGTCTAAGGATTTCAAATTGAGCAGGTCTAAGACAGAGTACCTGGAGTGCAAGTTTAGCACTGAGTCGAGGGATGTAGGCGGGGACGCGAGGCTTGGGTCACAGGTCATCCCCAAGAGAGATAGCTTCAAGTACCTTGGGTCGGTGATTCAGGGGGACGGAGAGATCGACGAGGACGTCACTCACCGCATAGGGGCGGGCTGGATGAAATAGAGACTTGCATCTGGAGTCTTGTGTGACAAGAAAGTGCCACCGATACTCAAAGGTAAGTTTTATAGAGCTGTGGTTAGACATAAAATGTTGTATGGGGCAGAGTGTTGGCCGGTTAAGAACTCCCATATCCAGAGGTTGAAAGTAGCAGAGATGCGGATGCTGAGGTGGATGTGCAGGCACACTAGGTTAGACAAGATCATGAATGAAGATATTCGGAGGAAGGTGGGCGTCGCCCCTGTGGATGATAAGATGCGGGAAGCGAGGCTCAGATGGTTCGGGCACGTACAGAGGAGAAGCATCGATGCTCCGGTGAGGAGGTGTGAGCGGTTGGCCGTGGTGGGCACGAGAAGAGGTAGAGGGAGACCTAAGAAGTATTGGGGAGAGGTGATCAGGCAGGACATGGTTCGTCTGCAGATTTCCGAGGACATGACCCTTGATAGGAAGGCCTGGAGGACTAGCATTAGAGTTGTAGGATAGGGGTAGTGGAGCTTTCCTTACTGCATGTCGGGGGTGAGGCGGGGTTGGATTAAGGTTGATCTTAGATGGCTTGCAGTTTATGTTGAACCCACACTATTCTTGTTGTTTATCTTAGATTCCTTTGACTCTGGTTACTGTTATTGCAAGTCATTCATCTTTTGATTTTTATGCTTCTGTTACTATAATGGTTTTTACTGGAATTACTAATGAATTCTCTTTTTTTTTTCTTGTTTTCCTTGTTTTTCTTTATTTCCGTCGTTCTGAGCCGAGGGTCTATCGGAAACAGCCTCTCTGTCCTACCGGGGCAGGGGTAAGGTCTGCGTACACATTACCCTCCCCAGACCCCACTATGTGGGATTTTACTGGGTAGTTGTTGTTTATGTCTAGCGTCAATAGTAGCTTCATTTTCCTTTTCTGATAACATCTTATTTTGTCAATATGTGCTTCCATTTTTCTAGTGCATTTTGAGCTTTGTCTTTTTAGTTGAAGATTGTGTTCAAACTTGCCCACCAACATCAATCTATTTTATGTCATGATAAAACTTCTTGTGAGATAATGTAATGAAAGGAATATAAGAGTTTGTAGCTAGGTATTTGGCCAAATAGGATTGTCCAGTTCCTATAGAATCTCTCACCAAAATAATGTTTTAGAATGCTGTTGCATCAGCAGAGGCTTTACTTACAGATTAGTTACCCTCTCTTTTTGCAGAAAATGGCCGTGTTTATGCCAGTGGGCTCAATGATTATGGACAACTAGGGGTGTCAGCAGATGACAGAGGTTATATAATTGTATGCTATCTTGACCTTTTTGATACAATTCATACTTTGGATAGGTTAGAAATATAACTTAATCAATTAATTGAACATATTTTTTAATCATATAATAAGTATGTAGTATTTGGATAGGACATAATTCATCAATTAACGGAAGACATTTTTGAAATCATACAATAATTATATAGTACTCACAGCCATTTGTTGCAACATTGGGTTTTGCTGTTAGATTTTATGTTTTCAACCTTCAATTGCTTCCAATACTATGGTGGGACGGGTTATGAGTTTGTGGGTGGTGTGAGATGGCTCCAAAGGCCTTCCTACTATGGAGGACTTGGGAGGGATATAAATAATGATGAAAATGTTATGAAAGTTGTGGTGGAGGATATAATCACGGAAATTTTTCAGATCTCCAGCCCATATATATGTACTGTACGCCGTATGCTTTGTGCACGGCTTCCCTTTTTATTTTTTTATATAACGGTTTTATTGTGGATTTTTGGCTTGGAAGAGCATCCTAGAAATCTCTATGGCCAGAGTTTTATGGAATTCAAATTGGATAATGTCCCATAGGTGATTGGTTGGAATGTCCTATATTCTTTGTAGCAATGGTGGCACAGTTCAATAATCTCCTAGAACTCGTGCACCTTGTGAGCACCTAATTTTTAACCATACTTGAGTTTTTTTACAACTATTTAGCATTTTAAGACTTATTTGCCTATTTGGCCAAGAATCCTATGTGGCCAAATAGGCAAATAAGTCTTCCTCACATATGCGTACAAAATGAACCTTCCTAGCATTTTCCAAAATAGGTGGAATATTCCCTCATATCCTTTCTTGCTCACCACTTCACTTCACTCACACTCACACTATACAGACGCCTGCACACACAATTCGGGGACGAGCACACTCACTGGAAGCGGAAGGGATTGAGAGCAAAAATGAAGAGAATTTTTCCATTTTCATAAAGAGAACCAGAGAACAGCGAATAGTTATACGGTGTAGTTGATTTTTGAGCATCAATACATACATATATACTGTCATTCTCCATCTCCGTCTCGTTAAACATCCATTCGGCTACCATGTGAGAACACCAGTTCGCCACCTTAACTTCACCAACTCAACAAACACCTAAATTCCAGCCTTCTTATCACCTTGAAACCACCATTTATTTTAGCTGGGTTTAAAGAGGCAGTGGCGTAGCCGCCCTATGCTAAGGGTGGTCAAGTGCACACCCTTCGCCGAAAAATTATACTGCGTATATAAGTTAAATATTGTTTTATATGGATATATATTATATTTTGAACACCCTTAACACAGTTGACTGAGGGTGTTCAAAGTGACGTGTTATTCACGGGTTTAAAGTTTCATTTTGTTTGCCAAAACTAAACGGTGACCACTGTGTGGTCTATTTGATTCTTTTTCAATCTAAAAATTTTTCTAATAAAATCACTCTTAAAACTTAAAATTTATGTAAAAATAAACAACTAATCTTAAATAAATTTTATAATTTAAAAGTTAAGCTCTACAATATTTCTTTAACAAAAGCTCTCTACAAGCTATAAATTCTCTCGACTCTCTCTTTCATTTGGTTTTATGCTTACTTTTATCTGTAAAATTTTTAATGTTGTCTTTGTTATTTTTATTTTTATTTATAAAACTATGGTTATATTAAAAGTTTATTTTATTGTTTAGCTAAATGTTGCATAGTTTGATTTAAAAAATTTGGCACACCATTCATCGACAAAAATAATAATTTATTGACTTATTTAAAGTTTGAACACCCTTGACGGAATTCACGGCTACGCCATTATAAAGAGGGGTCCACTAGTTCGATTTGTGGTCATTTGCTCTATGTAGACTCTGTGGTCTCAGTTCGTTCTTGCTTCAGATGGGAATTTTAGCTATACATAAGTACTCGTAGATAAAAATGAAGTATGTGACGAAGGAAGGCTATCGCCGCGTCTGTCAATTAGTTCCCGAGGAAAAGGACATTGAAAAATCCTCTGAAGACAATGAAAAAGGAGAAGATGTCAATTACTGTTGAATCAAAGAATAAACCACAATCAAAGCGACATCCTCCTTAGACAATGAAAAAAGAGAAGATGTCAATTCCTGCTGAATCAAAGGATAAAAGATAATCAAAGCCACAATCTCCTGAGGCAATGAAGTATGTGAAGAAGGAAGGCTATCGCTGCCTCTGTAAATTAGTTCATGTTGAATCAAAGGATAAAAAGGAGTCCAAACGACAACCTCCTGGGACAATGAAAAAGGAGAAAAGAGATCTTAGTAGTGTGGTTATTAACAACATTCTCCGGGAATTAGAACTTTATCTTCACCAACGCTTTGATATGGAGTGGCTTTGCTTGCTTCACACTCAGGGTAAAGGTAGGATATTAGGCGTTGATATGGGTCTCGAGAAGACTGGACAGATCTGCGGCTTCTTAGCCGGATTATACAATTCAGGGCTTATCGAGAGGATTTTGATTGTTGCTCCAGCAACTTTGATGAACCAATGGGCTGACGAGTTCAGAGATGTGTATTATGTTTCAGTAGAGAAATATTTTCGTCAAGGGCTAGCTGTCCGGGATGATATTGTTCAACAAGTTCTTCAGGGAAAAGGCTTTCTTCTCACAACCTACAATCTTTTAAGAATTTATGTAAAGTCTTTTTGTCATGGTCGGTGGGATTATATGATTCTTGATGAGGGGCATTGCATAAAGAATCCCAATGCACTGGTGGCTGAAAGTGTGCATAAGATTGAAAGTGATCATTGTATCATTGTGATTGGCACACCCATTCATAACAACCTTGAGGAAATATGGGCTTTATTCAACTTCTGCTACCCTAAGCTGCTGAGTGACAAAAACTTGTTCAAGAAGATTTATAAGGATCCCATTCTTCTTGGAAATGATGAAAATGCTTCTCTCAGAGTAAATCATTGGAGCTCAGAAACTGCAAAGAAACTTAGGCAAAAGATTGAACCATATTTTCTACGACGTTTGAAGAAGTATTGCGACTTTGAAGAAGTATTTCCTGATGGAAGTATGAAGAAAAATGAGATTACTGTGTGGCTTAAATTGACTGAAATCTCAGCTGGAGCTCTACACAGATTTCTTGAAGGGGAAGATTGCCCGCTCAGACCAAACATTACCAGTTTCAAAAAATGAAAGAAAAGGGCCCTCTCAGACAACCCTTTGGCTAAACTTTCTTGAAGAAAGTATGTGATCACCCGCAGTTAGTAGAAGAACCAAGAAGTTCTGTGATACATGAAGATTCTTGCAAGATAACATTTATACCGGGTTTATTGGGTCATTTGATTCCCCGTGGATATCATGTGCTTATCTTTGCTCTAACTTGCCAGATGCTTAATCTAATCCTAGACGCGTTACAAATCAAAGACTTGCAGTTCATTAGGATGGATGGAAACACCAAAAGTGTTGACAGACTGGGCAAAAGTGTTGGGAAATAGTGGAGGTTAGGTCAAAAGATTTGTCTTTACAGTAAAATTCTCTATAATTTAGGTAATAGTTATATTAAAGGAGGCTTGATACAAAGAGATCTTTCCTCTATACTATGCTCTTTGTGTTCGTCATGAAAGGGATTTATAAAAAAAAAGGATCATTGTCATGAAAGGGTTCCCCAGACCCCACTTGTGGGATTATACTGGGTCGTTATTGTTGTTGTGTCATGAAAGGGTTCCCCTGCTCCCTGTTACTTATTTGAGCCTACCTTTAGGGGCAAAGCACATTGCAAGGTGCCAGAAATATTTTTATATCCAATAGAGGTCATCTTTGTTTGGTCTGCCTGATATTTCCTATCCTTTGATATTTCATATCCTTGTTGCGTAAACCTGATTCTGTTGTGAACGTAGTGGAGCAATCCTAGAGGGAAATCCGCTGGGAGGCTAATCAAGTAGAAAAACTAATACCACCTTGTTTAAAAGAAAAAGATGTATCATTAAACGTGACAGGGTGAAATATGGGTGTGAGAGGGAATGGAGAACTGAAAAGGTGGTTTCTGATACGTGTGCCTTGTGTAGAGAGGTGATGGAGGGAGGGAGAACTTGTTAAAGATGTGAGATTTGAAGTGGGAAGTGGGGAGAGGAGAGAGGGTGGGAAAAGTACCTATGTGCTTCATGTGTAGGTGGCCAAAAAGGAATCAGGATGCTCGAAAGATAATTGCATAGACTGTAAAGATTAAAGCATATGTGTTTATATCTGTCGTTTCTTGGTGTAAGCAAAATATTGCAAATGGCTTTGAGGAGCTCATGTCTTTCCCATCCTCATGGGAGGTATATCTTCTTGTAAGCCAATTCATGCACTATTAGGCAGGAGTGTGTTTGGTGTATAAGGAAGAATGATATATCCCCTCATCCGCCTCCCCCCCCACCCCCCTGAAAAAGAGTGATAGGGTGAGCTTTTGGAACTAGTGGTGACGTGGAGAGAGCCAGGGAGGTAAGCTAGAGATTGCGATCCCAAGATGAAGAATTAGCTTTATCTGTGTATTCCTAATATGCGTACTTTTATTCCACATTGTATCTCGTTTGAACTAATTCATAAGTTCTTACTTAAGTATGCAAGTATTAGTTACGCGGAGTTCTATAGCAGAAAGAAAACAGTGATTAGTAATGTAGAGCTAATATTAGGAACAAAAGGCCCAGTAGTCCTCATTTTTTCAAATTGGTGCACTTTTTGTCCCTCCTTGAATCGATTATTAAGATTTAACGGATACAGTAGCTCATGTGAGATCTTTACCTGCTCAAAACCCAAAACTCTCCTCTTCGCTTCTTCTCTTCCAATTCACGAGACCTAATACTTGTTGGGGTCTGATTTTAGGGTTTTTAGTTCCAACTAGGGTTTGGTCTTGCTATTGACCTTCTCCTCGAAACCAAGGACGTTATTTTTCCTACTGTGAAATGTCAAAAGGTTTATTTGGATCTCCTCCCTCCCCTCCCCCTCCCCCCCAAAAAAAAAAAAAAGAAAAAAAGAAAAAAGAATGTCACATAAGCAATGCGGAGTCTTATTCGAGATTAAGTTGTCTCATATGGCAAAACTCTGAGCCTTGAGTCTCTGTCACTAATTGTCATACTTCTGTTTCTTGGCTAAGCCAGTTGTCTCAGCCACACCATGAAACTTTTGGTTTAACTAAGCTGGCCTGGGATATATTATTGCAGGAACCACTTGAAGTTGCTGGACTACCCAAAGAAATTGTAAAAGTTTCAGCTGGTTATCATCATTCTTCTGCTATTACAGGTTTATTATGATTAATGATGGATCTTTTATCTTGTATGCTAAAATACTATAATTGGATTTACTAGTTCTGATCTGCTACTTTTTTCGTTAATTTGGTTGTAGCAATTATCTATTTCTGGTTGATGCTTCGCTTTTCATTTTTGTTTGACACTTGATGAATTTTCTTCTGTTCTTTTAATTACTTGTCTTGCTTGGTGTTAGATGTTGCTTAGTCTTACACTTGTAGTCCCCTGCATGGGAGCATCCATCCACTGTTTCTGTGTTTTAATTGCTTTTATCAAGGCCAAGTTATTTAACTTGTTGATAGGTTAGAAAGGATTTTTAGTTAGAAAAATATGAGTATCCAGCCACAACTAAGGAAATGAGTGGATTAACTGTGGCCATTATAAATTAAGACTCTCTGTAAGCCCTTATACAACTAATGTAGAAGATTGTATATCTCTAACACCTTCCTGCATGTATAACCTGGCTTTAGATTTTATATGCTGACAGAACCTTTTTTCGTTTATTTTCTTGTTTCTTGATGGGCTTGATTTTTAAGGAGGCTTTCAGAGTGAAGACTAGGCCTGGAGTATGAGGAAGCTTGGAGCAGAAAGAGTGACTCAGTAAGTTGAGAGGTGGACCCATGAGTAGAGTTAGTTGCAAAATGAATTGAATTGAGAAAGAAGCCCAATGCAGCTGAAAATAGGTAGATACAATAGCAACTGCACGGCAAGCATAACGAAACTGTTTGCCGAGAAGCTGGGCTCACCAAAATTTAGGTATGATAATGTGGGAAAGAATTTGAGCATCCAATTGAAACATTAAGACAAAGGGTAGAGTATCCCAGTACATAATATATCCCTTGGGAGATCAGAGATCTTGACACAACTGATGTAGGTATGGCTCTGGCATATTAAGAAGAGATTAAAAAAAAAGGAGATGATATGACATTGAAGTTGTTACAGGAGGAATTTTTTTTTCTAAATAGAACTCACACACTCCTCCATATTAGAGAAAGTCTGTGAAGAATCACATGCTCTACTTTAGTGTGAAGCCAAATGCATCAATTTTGTTCCAAACATGACTGAAGTGCCTTTCTGTTTCTTAAAACCTTTTTATTTTATTGGATCTTGTATAATTAATCTATTGCTAATATTGAACGCCTTTATGCGAAACGGCAAAGACATGACTTGAGGTCCTTTCTGTTTCTTAAAACCTTTTTATTTTATTGGATGTTCTATAATTAATCTATTGCTAATTTTGAACACCTTTATGCGAAATGGTGAAGAGTAAATAGGATGAAGCCTCAAGTGATCTCTGTTTCTTATTACAGGTCCTTGCTAGCGAGTTTTTTCTGCATCAGCATCAAAGGGCTTTAACATTTTGGATATTTTTTGCCTCCCTAGTAAAAGAGAAAAAAAAAATAAAATAACTTGAGACTGTCTGCTCATTAATTGAACAGTTGTACCTATCTTTGAATGCTAGCTTATTACATTCTTTCAGCTACAAATTCATATAATTAATAATGTTTTAAACTGAAAAGTCGAGGAATATTGAAAGGGAAACCTGGCAGTTAGTATTTGACTTCCTTTATATTTTATCCCAAAAAAAGTGAAGAAAATCATGGAAGAAATATTTCATAACCTGTTCAAATGCTGCCAGAGAGTGGTAGAAAGAGACAGTCCTAGATCGAATAGCACAATACCTTGATTTGTATGAGTGTGGCATATAGTATGTAAACATAACTTAGTTGTTGCAAAGTATCAGCATTGCTAGTATGCATGGAGTCCTTGCATATGGCAGACTCCACATCTAGGTACAAACTAGAAACAGAATTGCACGAGGACCATTAATGTACCCATGATATACAATAACAACAGTAACATATCCCACAAGTTGGGTCTGGGGAGGATATTGTGTACGCAAACCTTATCCTATCTTGTATCCTGATTGACTCTCGGCTCAAGGCTAGCAAAATCACAACATTAAAGAAAAAGAAATATAGTACTGAAGAAGTCGTGGAAAAGAAAGTAACAACAACAAGATAATAACAGAACCGGAGCAGAAACAACATCAGGTGGTAATAGAAGTCTAAGAATAAGAAAATACTTGAATAGTACTAAACTACTGGTATGGAAAGGAAAAACGCTCGACTTCCTACTAATCTTCCACCCTAATTCTCAACCTCCACACCCTCCTATCAAGAGTCATGTCCTCGATAAGTTGAAGATGTGTCATGTTCTACCTAATCACCTTTCCCTAATACTTCTTCGACCTTCCTCTACCTCTCCTTAGACCCACCATTATCAGCCTCTCACACCTCATCACTAGGGCGTCTGTGCATCTCTTCTTCACATGCCCAAACTATCACAATCTCACTTCCCGCATCTTGTCCACTATGGTGGCCACCCCCGCCGTGTCCCAAATATCTTCATTCCCGACCCTATCTCTCCTAGTATGCCTGCACATTCATCTCACCATCCTCATTTTCGCTACTTTCATCTTCTGGACATGAGAATTCTAAACTGGCCAACATTCCGCCACATGCGACATAGTCGGTCTAACCATCACTCTATAAAATTTACCTTTAAGTCTTTGTGGCACATTCTTATCACACAATACACTGGATGCAAGCCTCCATCTCATTCACCCTGCTCCAATATGATGTGTGTTATCATTGTCAATCTCACTATTAACTTGGATTACTAATCCACGGTACTTGAAACTTCCTCTCTTGGGGTGTATCAAGCCTCACTTTCACTTCCTCAGCTTCACGGGTTATTTCACTAATGTTGCACTCCAAGTTATGGCTGTTCAACGGGATGGGTAGTCCCGGCCCGGCCCACTTCATGTTAAACGGGATGGGACGGCCATTTCGTCCCGTTTGTCCTGTCCCTTCCCGCCTGTCCCCTGAAGTTTTTTTTTAATTCTAGTCGTTGGGCAATGGCTCCAATTGCAAAAATAGCCTCCAACCCCCCCCCCCCCCAAAAAAAAAAAAAAACACCCCTACACCCCAAACTTTTAGTATAACCCCTAAGCTTAATAAATTACACTTTGGCCCTATTTTCTACTATAAATACCCCCCATCCTTCTTCATTTTTTCCCACGAAAAATCAATCATCCTCTCTCAAATCTCTTACATTCTATCTTTATTATTCTCTCAATTTTCTTACTATCAACTATCAAGTGATAACTTTCAAGTATTTGGGCAAATTTTTGGAGCAACTTTCAAGCTTCAAATTAATTCGTCAAGTATTTGGAGCAATATTTTGGGCAATTTCTTCAATTTTCAATATTTATCACGGTGTACTCGTTCCATCTCCTAATTTTAATATATCATTTTAGTGCTTAATATATAAAAAAATGCACTTAAGGCCCGCGGACCCGTTCCGTCCCGCCCCATCCCATCCCATCCCGTTTGTTAGCGGGACGTGGTGGGCCGACCGTTTCGTCCCGTTGCCTGTTTCGTCTCGTCCCGCCACCGTCCCGCTTAAATGTCGTCCCGTCCCGTCCCATCCCATCCTGTTAATTTTGTCCCGTCCCGTCCCGTTGGACAACCATACTCCAAGTATTCTATTTTAATCCCTCTCAAGGTGAAACCTTTAAACTCCAGGTTCTGTATCTAAACCTCCTCCTGACATTAACTGCGCCTCGTGTCTCGTCAATTAACATTATGTCATCAGCAAATAACATGCACCATGGCATCTCTCTTTGAATGTGTCGTGTCAATTCATCCATTGCGAAGGCAAATAAGAACGGGCTAAGAGCTGATTCCTAGTGCAGCCACATCACGAATAGGAAGTGTCTCGAGTCTCCTCCCACTGTCCTCCATCATACATGTCCTTAATCGTCCTAGTGTATGCTACAGGAGCACCTCTAGCCTCCATACACCTCCATAGAACCTCCTTTGGGACCTTATCGTAAGCTTTTTCTAGGTCAACGAACACCATATGAAAGTCCCTCTTCCTCTCCTTATACTGCTTCACCAATCTTCTTACAAGGTGAACTTGTAGTCGATCGCTTCGGCATGAATCTGAGATGTTTTCCGGAAATAGACACTCATCATCCTCATCTCCACCACTATCTCCAAAACTTTCATAGTGTGACTTAGCAGTTTAGTACCTCTATAATTATTGCAATTTTGGATATCACCGTTGTTCATCTACAACAGTATCATCGTACTCCACCTCTATTCTTCGGGTATTTTTGTCGTCCTTAAAATGACATAAAACAATCCAGTAAACCATTCCAAGCCTGCCCTGCCCGTGCTCTTCCAAAATTTTACTGGGATCTCATTTGGTCCGGTCGCTCCTCCCTTGCTCATCTTACGCAATAGCCCCCCTCAACCTCCTCAGCTTTATATGCCTCCAATACCTAAAATCTTGACGACTCTCGAAGTGCTCCAAATCGCCCAGCACAATGTTCTTGTCCCTCTCTCTGTTTAAGAGTTTATAAAAGTATGTCTATCATCTTCGTCTAATATGGACCTCTTCCACCAATATGTTGTCTTCCTCTTCTTTGATACACTTCATTTGTTCTAGGTCACGGGTCCTCTCTCTCGCCTTGGCTAGCATGTACAACTTTCTGTCTCTGTCTTTCATCCCAAGCTCTTCATACAAGCATCAAACCGCTGCCGTCTTTGCCGTTGTAACTGCTAACTTCGCCTCTTTCTTTTCCGTCTTATACCACTCCCTATTCGTCCGTTTCTCCTCCTCGTCTTTGCTCTCCACTAACTTTAAATATGCTGCTTTCTTAGCTTTCACCTTCCCTTGGACCTCTCCGTTCCACCACCAGTCCCTTCTGTGTTCATCCGAGTAACAATTTGAGACCTCTAACACCTCTCTAGCTGCTTCCCTAATGCAATTCGCGATCTCGGTTCACATGCTACTCGCGTCCCCACTACCTCTCCTGGCCCCCATTGTCATCAGCTTCTTCCCCAACTTCTGAGATTTGTCCTAAGTCAAGGCTCCCCACTTGATCTTTGGTTGACCATACACAACTCTTTTTTTCCTCTCCTCTTAATCTCTAAGTTCATTACCACGAGCCTATGTTGGGTCATGAGATTCTCACTCGGGATAACCTTACAATCCGTGCATAAACCTCTGTCACCCTTTCTTAAGAGTGGGTAATTAATTCGGGTGTGTACCCGTGATATCTGGGCTCCTATTTGGCAGGATGTTATAATTAAAAAAATAAGAAAAAGAGGATATCCGGTATCAAAACCTAACAACTCTTTACAAAAAACATAAAGCAAAATTAAAAAAAAAGATTTGTGTTGCTGTCTATCTATCTATATATATATTCAGAAATATGTTAGCACTATGAACCAAAAAAAAGAACATAAAGGAAAAATAGAGAACCTGTTGTGTTTGAAATTTGAATTAAGGTAATTCTCTGTTCACTAGACTGATGAGGTATCTATGTATAGTTTAAAAATGTAGAATGGAAACTTGGTGTGCTGGCCAATTACATTTGTTTTGAAAATATAGACCAATGAGGCCAGTGTTGAAGACATTATTAAGTAAATAAAAGTATGCTCATTCTAATAGCTTAAGCTTTTAGATGAGATGGTTACACGCTTCAACATGGTATCAGAGCAGTAGAGGTCTTGCATTCGTGTCTCACCGCCATCCAATATCAAAAAGAATTTTTACGTGCTTGGCTCATGAAAAAGAATCAAGGCCGCACGTGAGGGGGAGGGGAGGGGACGTGTTGAAGACATAATTAAGTAAATAAACGTGTGCTCTCTTTAAGAGCTTAAGCTTTTAGATGAGAGGGTTACACACTTCAACAATTAGCACTAATTAGCCTTTTTATGTATTTTCGATGGCTTTTCTTTTTCATTCTAGATCATGTAACAGTTTCAGTTTCTTTGCATTCTTACTTCTTTCATGAATCATAGCCTCCCTTCATTTCCCTTTTCCCTTAATTCCTAAATTAGGTGGTTTATTTACATATAAAATATTTTAGGTTCCTAAAATAGTCTGTGGTTTTATTGCAGTGGACGGAGAACTTTATATGTGGGGGAAGAACACAAATGGTCAGCTTGGCCTCGGAAAGAGTAATAATACCTATGCTCTTGTATTATATTCTTTGTGGCTTCTTCTTTAACCATTTTCATTGCTACTAAATAACAAAGGGATTTTTATACAAATAGCCGGCTAAATTCAATGTTTACTTTTTCTAGCCGAATACGCAAATTATACACTAATTATATATGATTATACACGTATTATATATGGATTGTACATATATTATCCATTGGCTATTTTTAGTTTATGCGATTGGGTGGGCGAACGTTTCTTCTTTTTCTTCTTTCATTTTTTGCCTTGGGGTTGGCAGGGAGGGAACAAGGGATGTATATCTTCCATTGCAGTCAGTACTCTCTCCATTGCGGCCCGCACTCAGTCTACTGCGGCTACAATGGGCCTCTTTTGCAGAATTTGCCTTTTTAACTCCATTCTTGGCCTTTTCACCTTCTCTAGTTGCTTCACTTCTTAAAATCAGACAAATTTCATTAGAACATGGTATGAAACGGTTACTTTTGGACTCAAAACAAGAGTAAAAGACAGTGATAAGTGGCTAAATTCTCCACTTATCAGTGTACAAGAGGGAAAGGGGACTTCTTAAATTCATCCAGCCTGGTTGCTTAGTTTTTATTTGGAAAACATATCCAAGGACTGCAGCCACTATCTTGTCGTCTTCTTAGTTTTGTCACTACTTTTTTATGAGTATGGTGTGAATTTTGTGGAAGAAACTTTGAGTTTTTTTGATAACATTGAACATTAGACTTTCCAAGTTGAACATTGAAACGCGGCTAATTCTGTACTTTAATGGAAAACTGTTCACTCTCTTTATGTTTAAGGTTGAGATCAATATAAATAATATACATACTATATATATATATATATATATATATATATATATATATATATATATATATATATATCTCCTCGAGAAGGCCTCTTTGTATTTCTTCGTCTAACTGACTTGGACTTAAGAATCCAATTGAACCATAAATTTTTATTATTAAGTTTTTGATTGGTAAAGACTGCCGTAAATTGTTCTATATCATTTAATTTTGTATAATCATCTGCAGAAGCTGCTACAATACTTTCTACACCCAGTAAAGTTGAATTCTTGACTGGAGTCACGGTCAAAATCATTTCTTTAGGCTTTGAACACTCAATTGCTGTAACAGGTATGAGATCTAATTCGTTAAATTCTTCTTTACATAATAAAATCCAGATCAAATACATTATTCCACTATTAATGCCTGTTAAGGAAAAACGAGATATGTTTTGCTTGCATCCTGAGGGACCATTGTCTTCGTGTCATCACTATGTTATCTTTTTCCTGGCCAGATAAAGGTGAGACCTTGAGTTGGGGTGGGGGAGGATCAGGAAGACTTGGTCATGGACATCAGTCAGGCATTTTGGGACTCTTCAAAAGTGACAGGTTAAGTTGGATGGTTAATAATTCTCTGCATTTTGCTTGAATTGAATTTTTCTTTCCGGTGTTGTGAATTAGTACCAACATTTTTTTACTCTTGTTTGATGATTTTCTCTTGTCCAAAATAGATTACATATTGAGTTATTTAATGAGTACGTGTGTCTCCTCATATTCTTGGATGTCACAGGATGCTATCATTGACAGCAAACTCTTCTACTTTATTATGTAATTTGCCTACTTAAGTGTTTCTAGTGAATAAGCAATTGGCTATTGTTGGTAATACCTAGGGTACAGGTATAACTGTAATTTCTTCTTTCCATTAAACAACTGATTTGTTCTTGCCGTTGAAAACAGTGAATACACACCACGACTTGTTAAGGAACTTGAGGGATTTAAGGTACTGTTATCCGTGATGCCTTCAATTTTCAATTATATACTTTTATCTTCAGGAAATTAAAAGTTTTTAATGCATGCTTCATAGCTGCTGGCTCATTTTGACGACTCTGGTTATGTGTAAATAGATTAAGAATGCTGCTGCTGGAATGTTGCATTCTGTCTGCATTAGCGGTAACTCATTATAATTTGCAGAAAGTACTTTGATGTTGAAGAAAGGCCTCCGTTTTATGTTTTAACCTTTTCTATGTGCCACAGAGAATGGATCTGTATATGTTTTTGGTGAAAGAGCAAAAAAGAAATTGGTAAACATCTATACATTAGTTTTGCAAGTTTTAGCTCATAATTACAAATATGCTATTAGTTGGTATCGTCATGTAACTTTTCATTTAATTTGTATAACGCTAGCTTTTATTTAAAAACTTAGGGCTATGGTGAAGCATCCAATAATTCGGTACCATCTATGATCGATGAAATTCCATATTCTGAAAAGGCTGCATGTGGAGGCTATCATACCTGTGTTATTACAGGTAAATTATCTGGTTCAATATTCTTCACTTGATCTCTGTCTTTGAGAAGCAGCAAAGTGAGTATTTGAGTCCTAAAAATCTGAGGATATAACCTATATTTGATGAAAATATGTTGGTGTAGGATCAAGTGTCATATTTAAACTAAGTCGACATAAATGATAGGTTTATCTAGTCTTAAACACTATTCTTGCGCAAGCATTTCCACTTTTTGTGGCTGACCTTTTATGTCGATATCAGAACGTGCATCTATTTTGGGTAAAAAAGAAAAGAAAAAGGGCAACTTCAGTAGGTTGTTTGCATCTGTTTGGGTGAACAAGGTAGTTATTAAAACTTGGAGATAGTAATCTGCATATCTTAACTAAGAATTTTTAAGCAGTTTAGAGCAATTATTTCGTTAAATAACATTAAACACGAGCAACTATTGACCTTGTAAAAGAAATATGAGCAATTATTTAGCACAATCCAGAGCTATTGCAACTATGTGTTTTCTGCATGTCTGATTAAAGGTAAGAAGGTGATCGAGTACTGCTTTTAAATTTGAATGTGAAGGTGATCTTAGTTGCTCGAACTCGGGTGTGGATGTCCAATACGTGTGTGGATCTAGAGGTCGGATCCTTCATGATCTAAATTTTAAGATTCGTTGGTACGGATCTAGGTACAGATACGGGTGTGGTGATTCGGCTAAAAATAATTCAAATATCTAAAATTAGAGTAACAAAAATATGTTCAAGTTATGAGACATTATGCGAAAAACTTACAAGGTATTCCAAGAAAGACAAAAATATTAATCAAGAGGATAATCCCAAAAGGAGATAAAAGGAAAAAGACTGACTGAGAAATTTCTATACTTTAAGATATCCTTTTTTTTTCAATTTCACATTGGCTTTTGTTTTGATTCCAGAAATCGTTGTATTTATCCTTCATTTTTCTGTCGATTTTGGTTAAAGTACCCAAAACCGATTGACCAAATCTGTTACAGATCCCACACCCACATCGTGTCGACACAGGTGCGACACCAAAAGTGAAGAGTCCGTGCGACTTAGAAGGTGGTTGAACTTTGTTGGGTTGTCTTTGAGGGTTTCCAGAATGTAGGAAAAAAATAGGTTTCTAAAGAGAGAATCTGGAAGAATTTTATGTTCATGATACGTGCCTAGTGTAGGTAAAGCACAATTACAATTCGAGAACTTCTTCATCCTAGTAAAACATATGTAAGTTTGGGCTTTCAAAATTTTCCATCATGTTACCTTGGTCTCTCTGATTTTCCTACTGTTTTCTTGTAGATCAGAACATCCAGAAAATCATATTTAAAACTAGTAACTAAGTGATTCTATATGGAGGAAGGCTCCCTCTCTCTCTCTCTCTCTCCCCTTGAGCTCTCCTATAGGATAGTAGTTTGTTACACCGCCTGCCTAAAGTGTGCCTGTACGGCACAAGCGGCTGTTTTGTGCAATGATGTCATGTGGTTTAACCGAGAATAGAAGCAATGGAATAGCTTCCGATGTGAATAGCAGTAGGGAACAATTAGATGGTATGTTAAATGGTAAAGCCTAAACATGAGCATTTCAAAAGTATGTTCTTCCTTTTCAAGGACTTCAACATGAATTTACTTGGTTAAGATGGTCTATTTATTCTCAAGGCTTCATGCTTTAAAATAAAATTGCATGAGAGTTATCCCCGCTCCCCCCGGGGGGGGGGGGGCTTTGTGGAAGTAGTTTGACTTTGTTTTTGTTGAAACTCTCAACTCCATGGAGCTAATCCTTGTGTATTTTTTATAACGGTGTTGTGCGAGCCAGATCGCGTGCACCTTGTATATTCCACCGGGTACCTGCTACCTCTTACCAGCGCAGGTACCAGGTAACTATACCCAGTACCCACCAAGATTTAGGTAGGGTAGGGCTAATCCTTGTATCTTCCTTTGCTTCTACGATAAAATGAACACTAGCCAACTGGAACTGTATATTAGATTCCTTTTGCCTTGTTATATACTCTATCCTCCACCATGTAAGGATGATCGTTTGTATAGGGGGATCTCAAATCTTGTAACTCACGAGCACAGTCTTAGTGTTTGGCTGTTGACATTTATAATATCAATACTAACCAGTTTCAAAGGCCAAAAAATGTAAGGATAAACAATAACAAACCCAGTGAAATCCCACAAGTGGGGTTTGGGGAGAGTAATATGTACGCAGATTTCACCCCCACTTTGTATAGGTAGAGAGGATGTTTCCGATATACCTCGGCTTCGAGAAAGCATAGTCACAATATTGTTGAAAAGAAATGCAGTAATTGAGAAGTCATGAAAAAGAAGCAATACAAGATGCAAGAACAACAACATGAGGAGACAATTGAATGCTCTATCTTCTTCCTTAGGGGAAGGTGTACCAGCGAGGGGAGAAAGGGCAGAAAGTTGGACTCAAATTATGATGATCCAAAGGGACTCAAATATAGCATTTGTTTTTATCTTTTTTTAAGTTTGAATTTCTTGATCTTATATTGAATTTTAAGATTTTTCATGTTCCAAAGGAGAGGATGTTCTCCTTTTTGTTAAGTATTCCACATCTGCTGCAGAAGGAGTTGTTGTTTCCTTATATGGTATTTGGAAATTCTCGTCTACTCAGCTAGATTTTAGAGTTGAGAGACCCAGAATCCATCTTCTTAACATGGTATCAGAGCTAGACCTATTGTTATTAAAAGCCATCAAAGTGAAGGGTTATCGTTGCATGGCTGGAAGCCATACACTTAAATGAAATGTGCGCTTCAAAACGGCGACACATAGAGTGATTTCAACAAGATCGCTTCTTTGATTCTCAATCTTAAGGAGTTGGATCTATATTAGTGTTATTGTATATTGGATGCTCAAATTAGTTATTTCAGTACAATTTAACTTTTGTATTAATAAATTCATATGTGATGAATAGTTTTTAATTTCTCGTAAGTTCTACGCTTCACTTTTTGCTTCAAAGTTCAAACCCATGGATGTTGTTGCTTTTCTGCGCTATTCCCCCATCTTTATTCTTGGTTCCAATGTTGGGTCCTCATGTTATATTGTCCAAGCACCAGATGTTTTAGTCCTGTCCATGCAGGGGGTGTTAAATATCCCATGTCGGTTGAGGGAATAGGTTGTTGTTTCCTTGTATGGTACTGGGGAAACCTTGCCTCATGAGCTATTTGTTAACAATTTTCTCAGTGTTTGTCATGAAATGACGTGATTTAAATAATGTTGTTTCATGAGATCAAGTGCATACCTGGAATTAAAGGCTAGTTTCTTGGTAAGTTTAACTTTTTTATTTACTCAGTTTTTGTTCATAGGTGGTGGAGAACTGTACGTGTGGGGCACTAATGAAAATGGATGTCTTGGTATAGGGTACTCTCTTATTGCATTCCTTGGTAGTTAAATTTGTTGGATGGCCAAGTCACCCTTATGATTTCTCATTTTCAGTTTTTTATATTGTGATGTACTTTTCGTTTTTGCTTATGTCAGTTCTACAGATGTTGCTCATTCACCTGAAAGAGTTGAAGGACCATTTCTGAGGCATTCAGTTTCCGAGGTTTGGTTTTCCATGGTGAATTTCTTTTTAATATTTTAGGGAACGCGTTGTTTTGGCTACCTATTCCAATTTGTTCAAGTGTAATTGAGGTGCATAAAGTAGGTATAAGAGGGATACAAATCCAATGTAGATGACCATGTATTGAGAAAATGCAAACTATTACTATATGTTATTACTGGTGCGAAGCCTAGGTTATGCATATAATTTTTTATGTGAAGAAAGAATGCAGGGGCAGAATTCTGTTCTGAATGGGCTTCATATCTTACCTTTTTGTGCCAGAAAAAGTTTCAGCATAAGTGTTATGCATGTTTCAACAGAATACACCTACTTATAGTATGAATTTCTTGAAAAACAAAGGTGTATACCACCTGATTTTGTGTTTGGGGTTGATTGATTTGAGAATATGAATGGGAGTCATAAATCTTTCCTGTTGTCTTGGCAGGTATCCTGTGGTTGGAAGCATACGGCAGCAATCTCTGGTAAAAAGATCATAGTTGTTTTATATAGATGCTAAGATGTCTTAGTGCTTGTTCATCATTTCTTAAAATCTAATGATGCTAATTTTGCATTCTCCCTACTCCTCTTCCACTCAACCAACACTCATTTCTGCTGCAAACAAGCATCTTTTGTTCCATTGTGCAATGTAAATTTGTTTTGGTGTACCGTGACTTAGTTTAGTTTCTTAAGCTTCATATGCGTCTTTTGGAATTGAAAAAAGAGAGATCATATTCAGCTATAGAAGGCAGAACACTGGTGTTGCTACGGTCGTCTTGAAGGATGAAAATGTTACATGACGTGCCTTTTCCCCTGCCTCTGTGCTTAAGTCCTATCCTAATAAGCCGCGGTAGGACTGGTTGAATAAGCACTAATTCATCTTTGCATAGATGATTTTCCAGGAACTTGTTGCTTTCGGCAACCAGCAATCTTATTTTTTACACAACAAAGTTGATGCAAATTATTTTTTCTCTGGTGTTACTTCCCTGTCAAGGAAAAGAAATGTACTATGATATCATAGCACATTCTCATAGTCTGGAATGAAGAGGTGAAGAGAACTGATTAATGAAAACTTTGGGGTCTTATTATCTATCTCAATTCTCAAGCATATTCCTCGTGAATACTTTTTCTGAAAGATGACACAAAGGGGTGAATTGGATGCCTATTGGTAGAAACTGTTAATAAGATGTAAAAAGATGA
Organism: Nicotiana tabacum; assembly: GCF_000715075.1. Classification (NCBI taxonomy): domain Eukaryota; kingdom Viridiplantae; phylum Streptophyta; class Magnoliopsida; order Solanales; family Solanaceae; genus Nicotiana; species Nicotiana tabacum. The sequence goes on from NC_134090.1 coordinate 138,227,920, forward strand.
ACAATATAACAGTTGATATTCTCTGCCTTCTTTTTTAATCAAACTTTACTGAAACTCACTGAACTAACTTGTCAGCTTTAACATGGCACATGGTTGTGCGGACTTACAAAAGTACAAGCAGTACACATGGAAGATGGAACCTCAAATGCTAGAAAACTCGTAATTTTTTATGAAAAACAAAATGTTGAGTATTGGAAAGAAATGGGTTCAAATGAAGCGAAACAGATGTTTAGGAGCCGAACCCAACTAGCTTGGAATAGAGCTGTAGGTGTTGCCTCAGACAATGTCTGTACTTACTCTTCATCAAACACGATTTGAACCTAAACTATCTTCAACCATCTTGTTATCTGGTTGATCCGAGGCAGATTGAACCCAGACAGCTGATCTTCTTTTGATTCCTTAACCTTCATCTCTTTCTAATGAAACAATACCATAACTTTTGAAGCTGGCTTTTATCTAGAAAACGTATTTGGACCATTGTTATTCTCGAGATTGTAACCATGAAAACCTAGTTAAATCCTAGGTCCGTCAATTTTCCAAATGAAAGTGAGGTTGAGAACTGGAAATTCTCATGTTATCTTTTTTCCAATGTCGGTATTATTAACCAAAGAGACAACCTCAGAAGATACAGCAAGGACTTGGTCCTGAAAGCAAAATGGAGTTTTAACTTCATTTCTCTATAATTCTAATCTAAAAAGAAACTTCCTAGGAAAGGAGATTTTGTCCTGATCACATTTTGCAAGCTAAAGACTTTTTATGCTACAGTTGCATTTACGAACCCCAATGTCCCATTGATAATGTTAATGCTGATATCCTCAGTTTTCTGTTGTTGCCATATTCCTCTATCCTGATTGTTGCGTGCTTGTGGGATGGGGAAGTCTCATGCTTCTGTGTAGTTGTAGAAGTACCATTTTACTGTTTGACTTCTCTAGTTTTCAGTATTCAGTAATTCATTTGTTGTCAACAACTGCTTGGTTTTATTTGTTCTGACATTCGAATGATAATATATTCCCATCAAATGAGTGAGTTATTTGGTTTACTTACTATTATCATAACCTCAACATTTGACCTTCAGGAGGAAATGTTTACACTTGGGGATGGGGAGGCTCCCATGGGACATTTTCTGTAGAAGGACATTCTTCTGGCGGACAATTGGTTTGTTCCTTAAACTTCAAATGAAGCTGTTACATTCTTTATCGACTTTTAAATGCTTTTTAATAAATATTAGAACTTCAAAGGTCAGTAGACGTATCCTGTTAATGGTAAGTTCAAACATAGTCAAGACATGAAGAACTTTCAAAGCTACACAGTGAAAAGTCACTTTAGTTCTAAAATTGTTTGCTCAATGTCATTTTCTAAAGAGGTTCGAAAACCTTGCTAAATATCCTCTTCTTTCTAATCTCGTTGCTCTCTGGAAGAGTTTTCAATTGCTCTCTGACCTTATGGGACAAGCAGATCCCTGTTTGATAAATCAATACCTTGCCCTTTGAGAGTGGAAACTTCTGCTCGCTTTCTGTCTTTGCTCATTTTCCCTTTTGTGTGAAATCTTTCCCTCATTTTCACAAGTTTGTTTTTAAAATTTGACTGTAAAAAACCCATACTGAGTTGAGAAAACCCTTTTCTCAAGAAGCAGACTCTCAAGCTCTCAGGCACACTCCCCGACCATGAACACCATTAGACAGCCCTCGAAATTCCGACCACTCCACTGAAATTTTTCCGACGAAGCAGCCTCCACGCGCGGCACTTTCCGGCGACCCAGTCACCACGCGCCGGGCGCGTGAGCCAATTTCCGGCAGCTTTTCAAAATTTTTTTTTGGACAGCTTCCTGTACTGCTAATTCCGACCAGATCGGTACAATTTTTTCAGATTTCCGACGACTTTTATTTTTCCGGGAGCGGGAAACCTCTGTTTTAGCCCAAATTTCAGTTTCTTTTACCTCAACAGCTCAACTGTGATGACCATCAAATACTCCTTATAATTTCCATAACCTGAACAACTGGGTTGTACAATATGGGAGACAACCGGATTTATTTCAACGCAGGATTCAAATCTTTTGACATCACCAGATGGAATTCCAACAAAAAGGTATGGTTCGAATGGGTGGAGAGAAGCCGCAGCATGATGAGACGTTCATCCATGGGCAGAAAGGTAATGGAATGGATTTGTTTTGTACTTAAAGAAGCGTCGAAAGATCAAATGAATTTAGTGAAGCAATGGAAGTACAAGGAACATATGACAGAACATTTCTGTACCAGGAAATTCAACGTTCATGGAAGATACATGAGCATTCTGTCACTGAAGGGAGAAGGGAGGTCTGTTATTATAATTCCAGAGTTAGCTTTGAATGCAGGTTGGAAAGACATAGCAGCTAAGATAGAAAGATTCATACATCAGACCCCCAAAATGAATCCCACAGCCCCACCTAGAATCACTGTGGACAACTACCCTTATGTCAAAGCAATCAAGGAGAGTAAATGGCAATCCAATACCCTTCGAGAGGCAAAGGTCAGCATAAACAATGGAGATATCTCTGTTGTGGAACCGACAGGTAGCGAGGATTCTGGTTTACTAAAAAGATGCATTGTCGGGTTTTTTGGGAAAGAAATCAACGAGAGACCCACTTTAGCAGACACAAGGCGATGGGCTAGTGCGTCACGGAACAAAGCATATGGAGTAAACATGTATGAAATGACAGGCAACATGTTTCTTTTTGAATTTCCAAACAAATTCATGGCGGAGCAGATTATGCAAGGAGAATGGAGTTGGAAAAAGTTCAAGCTTCATCTGGAATGGTGGAGTCATGCTGCTGGATGCATTCCAAACACACAAATCGAGGAAACATGCTGGATTAGAGCCATGGTGATTCCTTTACATCTATGGTCACAAAAGATCTTCAAAGAAATAGGAGATCTCTGTGGGGGATGGATAGCTACTGAAGAAGAAACTGATCTCAAAAATCATCTTAAGTGGGCAAGAATTAAAATTGTTGGTGATGGCAGAAAGACTCCCTGAAAATGTTGGTTTATGTTTAGTTAACAATGGCATGCTGAAAATGTTGGTTTATGTTTAGTCAACAATGGCATGCCAATTGGAAGAGTTGGTGGAAAGAGTTGGTGTGGATGCTAGGAGGAAGCTTCCTCCTTTGATGTCACCCATGACATCAAGAGGAGGTAGTTTGATGTCAGCAATGACATCAAGAGGAGGTCTTTACCTCTATAAATAGATGCACTCCTTCACTTGTAGAAATCATCCCAAAATAATACAATACATTGTAGTGAGTAGAGAGTTAAGAGAGAAATTCTCTTAAGTGTAATTGGGAAATCTCCCCTTCCTTTGTTAATATTAAAAGGGCAATTGTTCTCTGGTGGACGTAGGATTATTTTGATCCACGTTAAATCTTGTGTTCTTTCTTTTACGTTTCCGCTAACAATTGGTATCAGAGCGACAGGATTCTTTAACGATCAAAGGAGAAAGAACAAGCAAATATGAGTTCCATGAAGTTTGAAATTGATAGATTCAATGGACGCAACAACTTCAATATCTGGAAGATCCAGATGATGGCGTTACTGCGGAGGGAAGGTTCAATCCATGCTATTGACGGAAAGTATCCTACGGATATATCAGCTCCCGACAAGGAGAAGATTGAAGGGGATGCATTGAGTGCAATCCAACTATCCCTTGCACCTAACGTGCTTTGTGAAGTGAGTACGGGTACCGAAGAGACGGCCAAACAGTTGTGGGAAAAGCTAGAAGGGCTATACCAAGACCGATCAGTGACAACAAGAATGTTGTTATAACGGCGTCTTCACACATTTAAGATGGGGTCAGGTACTTCGTTACAAGATCATTTAGATGCGTTTAATAAACTTGTCATGGACTTACAGATTGCAGGAATTAAAAGGGAGGAGGAGACGCTTGCATGTGCTTTGCTATTTTCATTGACTTCAGGATATCGTGATATTGAGAATTCAATGATGTATAGCAAGGAGCCTATCAAGCTTGAGCAAGTGCGGCAGGCACTTAACTCTAGTGATGTGCGGAGGCACATTGAAGGAGATAGAGATGACCAGGCAAGTGGCCTCTTTGTAAGAGGCCGGACTAGCCAACAGGGAAAGACCAAATCAAAGCACAGATCAAAGTCTCGTGTGAACAAGAAGAATACAGAGTGTTGGGGTTGTGGCAAGAAGGGGCACTTTGAACGAGATTGCCCAATGTCAAAGTCCAAGGAAAAGGCGAGTGCATCTACAGTTGAACAGGTACATAATTTTGATAATGATTATGTACTAACAACATCGTGTAATAATAATAGTAGTTATGAAAACAAATGGGTGTTAGACTCTGCTTGTACTCTGCATATGACGTTCCGAAAAGACTGGTTTAGCAGCTACGAGAAAAGTGGAGGAACCGTAGTAATGGGCAATAATGCAACTTGTGCAATAGTTGGCATTGGCTCAGTTCGGGTTCGCTGCCATGATGTAATCGTGAGGACTATTACACAAGTCCGTCATGTTCCTGATCTGAAGAAGAATTTGATCTCCTTGGGTACTCTGGATGAACAAGGCTACAGGTACATGAGCGAAGCAGGAACTCTGAAGGTGACTAAAGGTTCTTTAGTCATGCTGAAAGGCAAGCTGGAGAACGGCCTTTACACATTGGCCGGAAGCACCATTGTTGGCTCTGCAAATGCATCTACAGTGCAGTTATCTAATGATGACAAGGCAAGACTATGGCACATGAGACTGGGTCATATGAGCGCACGTGGACTGGAGATGTTGAGCAATCGTAAACTTTTGGAAGGTGAGAAGATCAGCACGCTTGACTTCTGTGAGCACTGCGTTCTAGGGAAGCAGAAGAAGGTCAGCTTCAGCACTGGCAAACACAAGACAAGAGGAGTGCTAGACTACATCCATTCAGATTTGTGGGGTCTTTCTAAACTTCCATCGAAGGGCGGAAAGAGCATTTAAAGAGTGGAAGATTTTGGTTGAAAATCAAATGGAGCGGAAAATCAAGTATCTTCGCACAGACAATGGCTTGGAGTTTTGCAATGAAGAGTTTAATGAATTCTGCAAGGTTCATGGGATCTCAAGACATAAGACTGTCAGGCATACCCCACAGCAGAATGGAGTTGCCGAGAGAATGAACAGAACTCTTCTTGAAAAGGCTCGTTGTATGCTCCTACAAGCCAAAATGTCCAAAGTATTTTGGGCTGAAGCAGTTCACACTGCTGCTCATATTGTCAATCGATCTCCAGCATCGGCAATTGACTTTAAGACTCCGAATGAGGTATGGTCAGGTGAACCCTCTAACTATTCATACTTACGAGTATTTGGGTGTCCAGCTTATTATCACGTTAATGAAGGAAAGCTTGAACCAAGGGCTAAGAAGGCCATATTCGTAGGGTATGTGGATGGAGTAAAAGGGTACAAACTTTGGTGTTTGTCTTTACTCAAATTTATAGTTAGTAGAGATGTCACCTTCGATGAATCCTCTATACTTGATCCCCGTAAAGTTTCCGTGGAGTTTTCAGGAAACAAGAACAACGAGCAGGTGGAGCTTCCGGTGGAGCTTGCCAAGGAAAAGGATCAAGAGACTCAGGTTAAAGATGAGTCAGAAGATGTAGGCGTTGAAGAACTTGCTGTCAATGAATCATACACAATTGCGAAGGGGAGGGAGAAGAGGCAGACACGAGAACCGGAACACCTTATAAATCAAGCAAACTTGATTGCATATGCGTTCGTAGCTGCACAAGAAGAGATTAAAGATCTGGAGCCCTCCTCGTATATTGAAGCAACTTCTTGCAAGGATGCCGCACAATGACGGTTAGCCATGACTGAAGAGATGGAGTCTCTTCACAAGAATCAGACATGGGTCTTAGTGAAAAGACAAAAGGGGAAGAGGACAGTTGGATGCAAGTGGGTCTACCGAAAGAAAGAGGGAATTCCTGAAGTGGAAGATGCTAGGTTCAAGGCGAGATTGGTTGCAAAAGGTTTCAGCCAAAAGGAGGGAATTGACTACAATGAGATTTTCTCTCCGGTCGTGAAGCATAGCTCAATTCGCGTGCTACTAGCATTGGTTGCACAATTTGACTTGGAGCTTCAACAACTTGATGTCAAAACTGCTTTCTTACACGGTGATCTAGAAGAGACAATCTATATGGATCAACCTGAAGGTTTCCTAGCTGAGGGAAAAGAAGGTCACGTATGCCAACTAAATAAGTCTTTGTATGGTTTGAAGCAATCCCCTAGACAGTGGTACAAGAGGTTTGATGCATTCATGACTACACATGAATTCTCAAGGAGTGCATTTGATAGTTGTGTGTATCACAAGAAGATGTCTGGTAACTCAATGATTTATTTACTGTTGTATGTTGATGATATGCTTATTGCTGCTAACAACATTACAGAGATAAATGCTTTGAAGAAACTATTGAGTAAGGAATTTGACATGAAGGATTTAGGAGCTGCAAAGAAAATCCTTGGTATGGAGATTTCAAGAGAAGACGATGTTGTACATCTTTCTCAGAAGAGGTATATTGAAAGGGTTCTCGAAAGATTCAATATGCAAACGTGTAAGCCTGTAAGTACACCATTAGCTCCTCATTTTAAACTTTCAGTGTCACAAATGCCTCAGTCCGAGGATGAGGTGGAGCATATGTCAAAGATTCCTTATGCCAGTGCAGTTGGTAGTATTATGTATGCTATGGTATGCACACGTCCAGATATTGCTCAATCTGTAAGTGTGGTAAGTAGATACATGTCCAACCCAGGAAAGAGGCATTGGGAAGTTGTCAAGTGGATATTGAGATATCTCAAAGGAGCTTCTGGTGTTGGTCTTACCTTTCGAAAAAGTGGTACAGGTATTTCAATTCTCGGTTATGTGGATTCTGACTATGCAGGAGATCTTGACAGAAGAAGGTCCATAACTGGATACATCTTTACCCTCGTTGGCAGTGCCGTCAGTTGGAAGTCGACTTTGCAGTCGATTGTCGCTTTGTCTACGACAGAAGCAGAATACATGGCAGCAGCGGAGGCGGTAAAGGAAGCTATCTGGTTGAAAAGTTTAGTAGCGGAATTGAGTTTGGTTCAGCTGGAATCAACTCTTAGATGTGATAGTCAGAGTGCTATTCATCTAATGAAAAATCAGAGATTTCATGAGCGCACTAAACACATTGATGTCAGATTTCATTTTATTCGAGATGTTATTGATGAGGGAACTATCAAGGTCGTGAAGGTTATCACAGACGATAATGCTGCAGATATGTTGACCAAGATAGTCCCGCTCGCTAAGTTTGCACACTGCAAGGACTTGGCGGGGGTGTGCATCAACTGATGCAACTCCGAAGAGAACAGTTGCTAGGTGGAGGTGGTATGTTCAACAATGGTTTGATTCTTCTTGTTTCTTACAACGGGGTTGCCCAGTAAGCTTAGAAGTTTTGGCCAGAGTTGTTTACACGCTCGAAACGCAAACCAAGGTGGAGATTGAAAATGTTGGTTTATGTTTAGTTAACGATGGCATGCTGAAAATATTGGTTTATGTTTAGTCAACAATGGCATGCCAATTGGAAGAGTTGGTGGAAAGAGTTGGTGTGGATGCTAGGAGGAAGCTTCCTCCTTTGATGTCACCCATGACATCAAGAGGAGGTAGTTTGATGTCAGCAATGACATCAAGAGGAGGTCTTTACCTCTATAAATAGATGCACTACTTCACTTGTAGAAATCATCCCAAAATAATACAATACATTGTAGTGAGTAGAGAGTTAAGAGAGAAATTCTCTTAAGTGTAATTGGGAAATCTCCCCTTCCTTTGTTAATATTAAAAGGGCAATTTTTCTCTGGTGGACGTAGGATTATTTTGATCCGAACCACGTTAAATCTTGTGTTCTTTCTTTTACGTTTCCGCTAACACTCCCAATAAGGTTGGGATTGAAAGAGACAGTATCAAATTTTTCATCCCAATCTGGGCTGAAAGACAGACAAGATATGAGCTGAAGATGCAAGAAAACGAACAATGTTTTGAAACAGAGAGATATTTGAACAATCTAGTGGGGTGCACCATATTGCAAAACACTGATAAAAGAAAGGCAAGTGTGCAACTTACACAAGGTTCGAGTTCGATGAATCAGAGCAATAAAGTGACAAACAACGAGCTGAAATCCTATGACTCCGACTTGGCTGCACAAGTCATTTTTAATGATCTCTCGTGTGAGTTTTCTGATGATATTAGGCTGAAGCCATGTATTGAGAAAATGGGAGGACCTTCTTACCTGGGGGCAAAAGAGTCCACTCCAGGGGATCCAATCCCCAATGAAAACCTTGAAAGTATGCCAAAGGCAACACTTAACAGTTGCAGTCAGCCAGAAGGTGGAGCAGAGATAGCAAGACTGGAACAGAAGGCAGGGGAGCAGAGCACAAACACAAATATGGGGGAAGATCAAGTTGGAAGTGCTTTGGAACAACTAAAGCACTTTAGCTCTATCCAAGATTGGGAAATCGAGGAGGTGAATCCTATAGCAGTTCAGCAACACAATCCATTAATGGATAAAGACATGGATGCAACACTATGGGTCCATCAAAATATGATCAAATTGGGGAAAATGTTTGGAGTAGATTTTCAAGGCCATGAAGAAGAAGCATTGGAGTTGTTAATGCAAATTGACAGTTGCAGACAGGTTAGAAGGGTGGAGACAGAGTTGGAGGTGAAGAAACAAAGATTCAAAGGATCACTGGAATTAAAAGGTTTAACTTCGTTTGATGTCAAATTCAAGAGTGACGGGAAAAGGAGTAGGGGAAGAGATCTATCAATCATTTCAATATGAAGATCAAAGTAATTTCTGGGAATGTAAGGGGATTAAACGACAAGAAGAAAAGGGAGATCATAAAAAGTCAAGTGCAGAACTGGAGGGCAGGCATTATATGCATGCAAGAGACAAAAGTGGAGGGGGATATTAAGGAAATAGTCAGTCAAATATGGGGTGGTAGATGGGTGAGGTATGCAAGTTTAGAAGCTAGCGGCACGAGAGGGGGGATTTTGTTATTATGGGATTGCAGAGTATGGAAAGGGGAGGTGTTACAGACTGGTGCATACACTTTGACTTGCAAGTTCGAGGCTCTTTTACAGAATTTTCAATGTCACATAACAAGAGTGTATGCCCCAAATTGTAGAATAGAAAGGAAAATAGTATGGAGAGAAATTGGTGCAGTGAGGGGATTGATGGAAGGTCCTTGGGCGGTTTGTGGCGATTTTAACGTTACAAGTTACCCTTCTGAAAAACGGGAATGTTCAAGGAGGTCCAAAGCGATGGTGGAGTTCTCGGATTTTATAGAAATGGAGTTGATAGATCTACGACTTGAAGGAGGCTACTATACTTGATTCAAAGGGGACAATCATACCGCCGCTTCAAGAATTGATAGATTTCTCATTTCAGAAGAATGGGATGAAAGCTTCAGAAACATCAAGCAAACTATATCCAACAAAGGTTGATTTCGGACCATTCACCTGTGGCTCTATAATGTGGTGCGTGGGAACAAGCTAAATCATACTTTAAGTTTGAAAATTGGTGGCTGAATGTGGAAGGTTTTGATGACAGAATTAGAGACTGGTGGACATCTTTTGAATTCTCAGGAAGACCAGATTACATTTTAGCTTGCAAATTAAAAGCTCTCAAGGGCAAGCTAAAAGAATGGAGCAGAGTTTATGAAGGTAATTTGGGACTGCAAAAATCAAAATTGCTAAGTCAACTAGCAGGTTTTGAGACAACACAACAACTAAGAGCGCTGACAGAAGAGGAATCAGTGAGGAAAGCAGCTACTCTAATGGAGATTGAGGAACAACTCAAGAATGAAGAAATTGTATGGAGACAAAAATCAAGAGCTCTGTGGCTCAAAGAAGGGGACAGGAATACAAAATTTTTCCATCGCACTGCAAATGCACACAAGAGAAACAACAACATTGATCAACTAATGATTCGATATGAAGTAGTCGAGGATCCAGACAGAATAGAGATTGAGATAACTGAATTCTACATGGAGTTATACAAAGAACCTGAAGAGTGGAGACCAACGGTCAATTTCGAAAATAGCTCAAGAATTTCTGAATCAGAAAGGGAGTTTTTACATAGTAACTTTGAGGAACAAGAAGTTTTGACCTGTCTGAAGATGTGTGCAAGTGACAAGGCCCCAGGTCCGGATGGATACACAATGGGGTTTTTCAGAAAGTGTTGGGACATTTTGAAGGAAGACATCATGGCGGCCTTCAACAACTTCCATTCTCAGGAGATGTTTGAGAAAAGCTTCAATGCAACATATATAGCTTTGATTCCAAAGAAGACAGGTGCGAAAGAATTGAGAGATTTCAGACTGATCAGTCTGATAGGGAGCTTCTACAAATTGCTCTCAAAAGTCTTAACCGAAAGACTTAAGAGGGTGATAGGGAAAATTATCGATGCTCAACAAATGACTTTCATCAAAGGAAGACAAATAATAGATGCAGTGTTGATTGCCAACGAAGCTGTGGATTCAAGAATAAAAAAGAAGGAACCTGGAATCTTATGGAAATTAGATATTGAGAAGGCCTATGATCATGTAAATTGGAGCTTCCTACTCAGAATGTTAGAACTAATGGGTTTTGGGCAGAAATGGAATAGATGGATGAAATTTTGCATATCTACTGTAAAATTCTCCATTCTCATAAATGGATCTCCTAAAGGTTTTTTCCATTCACACAGAGGTCTAAGACAAGGTGATCCTTTATCTCCCTTTCTATTCATTATAGCCATGGAAGGATTGAACAACATGATCAAAACGGCTAAAGTCAGTGGATGGGTTAAAGGTTTTGAGGTAAACAGGAGTGGGACAAACAATCTAGAGATCACACATCTCCAATATGCTGATGATACTCTAGTCTTCTGTGATGCCGAAAAGGACCAACTTAGATTCCTAAGAATCATTTTGGTCTTATTTGAGGGAGTCTCAGGATTACACATCAACTGGAGAAAGAGCAATATTTTTCCCATTAATGAAGTTAACAACATGGAGCAACTGACACAGATATTGGGAGGAGAAGTTGGGTCCCTACCAACTGTTTACCTTGGGATGCCTCTTGGTGCAAGATCCAAATCAAAAGAAATCTGAAATTCCGTCATAGAAAAGTGAGAAGAAGCTGTCAAGATGGAAATCGCAATACCTATCATTGGGGGGCATGCTAGTTCTAATCAACTCAGTATTAGACTCACTTCCTACTTATATGATGTCTTTGTTCACAATTCCAGCAGGCATTTTACAGAGATTGGACAAACTCCGAAGATCATTGGCAAGGTAATAAGGAGAAAAAGGTCTTCCATTTAGTTAAATGGAAGACACTCACAATGGATAAAAAACAAGGTGGTTTAGGAATAAGGAATTTGAAGAATCATAGCAAGGCTCTTAGAATGAAATGGTTATGGAAGTACTCTCAAGAACCCCAATCTTTATGGGGCAAAGTGATCAAAGCAAAGTATGGTGAGGAAAATAACTGGGTGTCAAAAAAAGTCAGAACATCATATGGAGTAAGTATGTGGAAATCCATCAGAGAACTTTGGCCTATAATGAAGAATTACTCCTCCATAAGAGTGAACAACGGAAGGAACACATCATTCTGGAATAATAATTGGTTAGGAAACGGAAGCTTAAAGGAAAGATACCCCGATATGTTTGGTTTAGCACAAAACCAGCATAAGACAGTAGCTGATATGAGGAGTCATCAAGGATGGGAAATCACTCTAAGAAGACAGTTGAATGACTGGGAGATAACAAGATTAGCTGACCTTTACAAAGAGCTGGAAGCATTTAAAGGATTACAAGAAGGTTTTGATTCACTTTGGTGGAAGAGGCACAACAGAGGGGTTTACCGGGTGAAGGATGCATATAAAATTTTGAATCATAATAATCAACAGATGGACCCATGGCCTTGGAAACATATATGGAAAACAAAGATTCCATACAAGGTAGCTTGCTTCACTTGGCTACTAGCAAATGAGGCGGTATTAACCCAGGATAATCTCATAAAAAGGGGAATTTCTCTGTGCTCAAGATGTTTTCTGGGCGGGGAAAATGTTGAAACTGTCACACATTTGTTTCTACATTGCAAGATTACTGACCAACTATGGAAAATCTTTATTAGTCTTAGGGGTATTTCATGGTCAATGCTATACAGGCTTAAAGATGTCCTTTATAGCTGGGAAGAAGCTGGAGCTGAAGCAACTAGTAGAGATAGATGGAGGACTGTCCCGGCTTGTATCTGGTGGACAGTTTGGAGGGAAAGGAACACTAGATGTTTTGAAGATAGAAGCAATCCAGTGCAGAAGATCAAATCAATTGTATTCTTCTTTTTTGTTTTTGGTGCAAACAGATTTACATAGAAGATACATTGACAATCATAGACATACTAGGATCTTGCTAGGTCTCGAATTAGAACATCTACTAATCCTCTTCATGTAAATCTGATTTTCAGTGCAACCTATGTACTCATGTTTTTAATATATACAATAGTCACCAATTCAAAAAAAAAAAAAAAAACAAAAATTTTTTTGGCTGTAGCAATATCTAGTTTAGAGATTTAAGTGATTTATTCCGTTGCATTTCTTCCTTCATCGAGATATCATATCTTGCTATACACTGTAATCCTTGTGCGGGTTGCTTCAAGTTGGTTTAATAAAGAGTGGGTGTGTGCAGGGTCAAGGAAGTGATGTTGATTACATCGAGCCTACAATAGTCAACTTTCACAGACACATGAAAGCATTGCAAATATCATGTGGGTTTAATCATACAGGTGCTATACTTGAATACAGCTAATGAAAAATCAGTCTCACTATTTCTCATCGAGAAAGCGATATATCTGCATTCTTTTATACATGTCCACCAACTTCCCGGTGTGGAGAGCTTCTTTCAGCAGGTTTAGCGATATGATTAATGTGATTTCACATCCGCTAAATCTCACGTAAATTTCCAATAACACTTCACAGAAATAAGCAGTCTGTTATTGCAGCTATACTCCCTTACATGATTTGGAATGACTTCCCTTTTCTTTTCTTGAAGTTTTTCTCCTCTTACCCATGAGTCCACGTGGTTTACCTGTAAATACCACGTACTGTAGCTGGTTGGGGTAAGCAAAACTACATATTGTTGTCACATTGTGTAGCTTAGGTTCTGCAACATTGAAGAGCTAAATGTTGATAATATGGAATCTGATAATTGTGTCGACAAAGAAATTATATGTTCCAAAAACGGAAGTTGTAATCATTTGTAACCTAATGATAACCTTATACTGGACCTGTTTGTACCCAGTTTCTCCCTTGTAAACCATAGTAGTTTGTATCAAATAAAATATCTGTTGTACCTCTTCTTGCTTCTTGTTGCACTGTTATTTTCTCTGCCATGTACTACTTTACATTCATGGGATGGTAACATAGGCAATCTTTTATCTGAAGAGTCTTTCCCCTATTCTCTTTTTTCTTTTTTGTTCCCTGATTATTCAGACCTTTGGATGTCAGCCAGCTGCACCTGAAGTTCATCTTCTCTGAGTTTCTAAGCTGGTGTAGCAAATGTCCTTTTGTTTTCTTTTATTCTACTTTGAAAGAAGAGAGCAAGAAATTGGATCTGCTTAATTAATGGTTGATTATGTTTAGCCTATGCAATTCTATCTAGGAACAAAACAGGCCACCCACGAGCATCCTTAACTTACCATATAGAAATACAGGAAGATTATGCTTAAATTCTGCCCGGCAGGGAATGCTTTCTTCTATGGATGGAATCATGAAGGTCCCTGAAATCTATGCACCTCGTAAAAGATTAAGATAGGCTTAGTTTGTACGGAATCAATAATTTTGATATAGAGGCTGTATTCAACATTTAATAAAGAAAAACAATACTCTCTTTATCAGTTGGGGCAATATTTCTATCAACTTGGGTTCATATATCACCTTTCCCGGTTTTGCCCACTTTGTATGTAACTTAGAATTTTTTTCATCCCTTAACCCAACAACCCTTTTGAAACTCATCTGTTCAATAGAGATTAATGCGAGTGCTTCCAACTTTTGTAACCATGAGTGCTATATCTAGGCTTTACACCACTTCATTCCAAAATCTCATCGCTGCCATCTCCTCCGCCACCAGTGGCGAAGCAAAAAAATTTCTTAAGGGTGTTCAAACTTTAAAGGAAAAAAAATTCCCAATAAAGGATGTTAAATATGTGTTCTATACCTCTAAATTCTAATATTTTACTTTTGTACACAATGTAATTTTTCCACGAAGGGTGATCAATTGACCACCCTTAACAAAGTGAAGCGTCGCCCCTGCCGTAGCCACTTTTGCGGCGGCCACCACTACCCGACCGTTTAACATTTTCCACCCTCACAACCTTTTCATCTGCAAAATCTAAAATTGATTGATTTTAACTAAACATCTTTTTTTTATAAGAATAAGTTGAGCTCAAATGTTACTAGAGAAATCAGAAAACCTCCATTGTTGGAGGTCAAGTTTCTCATATCTGGAATTTAATTGATTAAAGAACTCCATCGAAGAGTTGAAACTTTAAGTTTGAACCATATATGAGATTTTGAGTTTGAAAGCGTAGATTTGAGATTAATTTGAAATGAGTGTTGTTGGGTTTGCTTGGAAACATCATTGAGTATTGTTTTAATCGATTGAAAACATCAAGAGGAGTTCAGAACTTAAATTTGAAGTGATTCGAACAGATTTGAGCTAAATTTGAATTAAACATCCGAAGAGGCTCAAGGAAGAAGAAGAACATGTGAAGCTCCATTGATAGGATTCAATTATATAATAGTATAATTGTATAATAGTGTCTATGAGTGTATAACTACCTCTTATACACTATGATACCAGGTTGATATATTATTTATAGGTATTTGATTGATTTATCACATTTTCTTTCATGGTGATTTTAGTGTTGAACTTGAGGTATAATAGTGGGTAAAATGTATTTTCTAATGTAAACGTGTATAATCGTTATTTGTACACTTATACAATATGGATATATTGTTTAAATATTTATATATATATTGTATAAATGCGTATAAGTGTGCATAATTGTGTATATGTCAGTGTATATAAGAATGTATAAAGGTGAAATTAAATTTATGTGTTTTTTTACCCCTTTTCAAACAATCTATGTATAAAATCGATTTCCTTGTTATTTTCATTATCAAATCATGAACTTACCACAAAATTATAATGACAAAGAGTCGAACAACCTGCTTTACACAAAGGTGATTGGTGGTGAATGGGAAGGACCAAAGTAAAGTGGAAGCCAAGAAGACCACATATTTGAAATTAGTGGGGAGTACATACGAGGAGGAGAAAAGGACTAATGGGGAGTGGTACAAGTAGGCTAACAAGGAGGTGAAGTTAGAGGTCACGACGGCTAAGACGGTAGTGTTAGGATGTTTATATGAGGAACTTGAGAACAAAGGGGGGGATAAGAAGTTGTACATGCTCGCCAAGGTGAGAAAGCAAAAGGCCCGTGACCTGGACCAAGCGAAGCGCATCAAAGACAAGGAAAAAAAAGCTTTGATGGAGGAGGCACATATTAGACGAAGGTGGCAGACATACTTTCATAAACTCTTGAACAAAGAGGGGGCATGAACATTGTGCTGGATGATTTGTAACACTCGTTGAGATTTCGAGTATTGTAAGCATTTAAAAGTTATGGAGGTTGAGGGGATTATGAGTAAGATGAACAGGGGAAGAGCAACCGGGCCATATGAAATTTCGGTGAAACTTTGGAAGAACGTTCGAATGGAGTGACTTACTAGGTTGTTTAATTTCATATTTAAGACGAAGAAGATGCCCGAAAAATAGAGGTGGAGTATGATGATCACGTTTTACAAGAACAAGGGTGATATCCAAAATTGCAATAACTATAAGTGTATCAAGTTGCTACGCCATATCATGAAAATTTGGAGGAGAGAGGTGAAAGCGAGGATGATGAAGAGTGCATCTATTTTGAGAACCAGTTCGATTTTATGCCGGGGTGTTCGACGACGGAAGCCATTCACCTTGTAAGGAGATTGATGGAGCAGTATTATAACGACCCGATTGGTCTTTTTTGTAATTGTGCCCCGTTACCCCCTTTTTATGCTTAACACATGTGCGTTTATGGTTTTATGAATTGCGGAGTTGGTTAGTTTTATTCCGAGAGGATTTCGGGTTGTTTTGGACCCTTTGATTCTTGGCTTAGAAGCCTAAGTTAGAAATATTGACCTAACTTTGACTTTTGTGAAAATGATCATGGAATAGTATTTTGATGGCTTTGATAGTTTTGTATTGTCGAAATTAGACAATTTGAAGTTGAAAAGTTTGACCTTAGATTGAATTTTAGCTATTGAGTTCGGAATTTAATTTTGGGACTTGGAATAGGTCCATTATGATATTTAGAACTTGTTTGATAAATTTGGTATCAATTGGAGTTGAATTGATAGGTTCGGACATTTTGTTGCAATTCTAGAAGTTCTTGAAATTTACTTTGAAATGTTACGCCCCATATTTTGATGCGTGAGAGTACGTCGTAAGTTAATTGATATAAGCTCAGAAATGAGATTATATTTGGAAGCATATAAAGTAAGTTAATCATGTTACCTTGTAGGTTAAAAATATTTAAGATCATGAATAACGAGTACCAAGAGGGTTGGAAAGCTTAGAAGCTAAATCAATTGAAGAAAATAAGTTTCGTCGAAAGTCGACACGTTTGGAATGTTATAATATGTACGTTAGGGTGAGACTATGGTTCTTAACATGATAAGGAGGTTATGTTATGAGTTAATTTAGTCGTATGGTAAATATGTGCTAGGTTTTGAAGTCAAGCAAGTTGTGGAATAAAAGTTGGCAAAGGTCATCACAAGTTACATTAATAAATGTGCTGAAAATTAGGTCAAATGTACCTTAGCTTTTCTCCAAATATACTTGAAATTAGGGGGTAATCTACCTACAAATTGAAGATCTATGAGTCTAGTTTCTAACACATTTAACCGTTCGTCGATACGACATCGGAGTAGATAGCTATTCACGTTTTTGTGAGACTGCGCAAGTAGCTCCCATAGGACCCACAAAGTCGGTTTAAAACTTCAGCTTGTATTTAAGTCAATTATATGTCGTTTTAACTCATTTTTCTCATTCACAACAGTTCCTAAATCCTCCTAAATGCTCTCCAAGGGTTTCTCCATGATTCTAGGGTAAAAACCTAAGATAAAAACATGAATCCAATGCTAGAAATCTCGTGGTGCTTGCTAGATCGTAGTTCTTCATCTTGTGGTTGTTTTGGAGGGTTCTTCAAAGGTAAGTAACCTCAGATTTCGTGTTTTTCTTTATGTTTAATCTAAGAATCAGTCCCTCCTTCATATATATTAGAGTTTAAAGGCAAAATACAAGTGTTTACACACCAACTTGAACACAAAAGTTTATTCAAGAAGAGAATACAACTCTTATAGTGTTGTGGTGTGATTGAGGGTTGTTGTGAGCTACACCAGCTGGGGATTTCAAGTTGTATCTACTGCCTAAGGTATATAAATCATGTTCTTGGTTGTGCTTAAGGTTAATCATGTGTTGGTTGAGTTGTTTGAGTGAAAATCTGCAAGATAGTAATTGACATGGCTTAAGGAATCGTTATCTTTTTTTTTGTGGGCTGTGTTGAGGCTATATATATGGTTTGTTGTGGATGGAATTTTTTGTAAATAGTTTTATTATGTGTTGTCTGGTGTTGTTAAGCTTATGTATGTGATAATTTAGTGGATTTAAGTAGATAATATGAAAAATAAGATGTTGGCGATAAAGGTTAAGGTGCTAGGCGTGTGGAATATATTTGAAGATTATGCTTATGATGTTTTGGGTTGAAAATTGTATGGTAAGCATAAGTATGATGTTATATATGTTGTCGAAAGATTCATGGAAAAGGAATTTGATTCAAACCATATTTTGTTAATCGTAAATTGAGTTTGCCACTCAAAATGGTTGTTGAACTAATCAGAGAGCTTATTGTGAATTATATTGTTGTTGTTTGGGCTGTTTGGTGACTTTTGGTAACATATGGGATGTAGTACAAACAAGGGAGGTGCTGTCCGTTTTGTTGTAGAATATTGATTTCCAAATATGAGAGTTACAACACTTATATGATGATGACGAAGTTGGTTTACTCATTGTAGACGTAAGAATGTCATATTGAGCTTGCTTGACGATTGGATAGAAGATTTCAAAGGTATGTTAAGACACTTCCTTCTTTCTTTTGGCATGATCTAAAGTGAAATGAATACGCTATTTCATAACGGATCTACTCCTAGCAACTAAGGTTGCCCATGTTGTTCTTTCCTTATAAAGTTATTTTAAGCAAGTATGTATGATCCTTGAATCCTATAGAAGTTCACATTGATGGTATGATGTCCATAATGTTAATCAGATGTGCAACGACCTTACGTTAGTCCGAAAGGTTTAGAATGTGATTCCATGAGTCTAACATGCATTATATATATGTATCTATTTTACTCTACCGAGCCACACTATAGTCGGCCGAGTACGACACCTATTATGCAACCACTGATCAATTGGGTTTACCGAGCTTCACGTGGCCGGGTACGTTTTTACCGAGTCCTCTTTGAGGCCGGGTACAATATGATGATAATGATGCCCACAAAGGCATACGTTTTAAAAAGTTTATGTATATATACGTATTATGCATTTCATGTCAGTAGCCTCCAGAGGCACTCAGATGTTACAGGTTGTATCTCCTCTATCTCTCATTACATTACCGTTCTTGTTTATGCTTTCCTGCCTTACATACTTGGTACTTTATTTGTACTAACGTCCCTTTTGCCTGGGGACGCTGTGTTTCATGCCCGCAGGTCCCAATAGATAGGTTGACATTCCTCCTAGTAGGATATCAGCTCATCGGAAGGTGTTGGTGTACTCCAATTGCTTCGGAGTTGCCTATTTGGTCAGTATGATATGGACATGCACTGATTGGTATGACGGGGCCCTGTCCCGACCTTTAAATGTTTATGTACTCTTAGAGGCTTGTAGACGGATGTCATGTACATGGATACTTGTATAGCCTTGTCGGCGTATGTTTTGAGTATACAAATGATCATGTTGGCCTTGTAGGACCGTATGTCACATGTATAAGTTTCTATATCATGTTGGGTTATCCTATATCTAGCATTCCCTTATATTTTATTCTTGTTATCTCATGACGACCTTTTCGGCTCATTAACCATAATAGTATGATAAGAAAGATATGTTACGTTGGTACTCAGTGGAGTAAGCCACCAGGTGCTTGTCACGGCCCTTTGGTGTGGGTCGTGACAAAAGTGGTATCAGAGCAGTTCTATCCTAGGGAGTCTACTAGCCGTATCTAGTAGAGTCTTGTTTATGGGTATGTTGTGCACCACACTTATAAGTAGAAGGCTATAGGGCATTTAGGACTGTCACTCTTTCTTCTTACTCTAATCATGTGGTAGAGCTTAGTTGTAAGGATTTAAACTCCTAAATTCTATTTTATTCATAATACAAGGATACCTACATCCACAAGGATAGTTGATAAGAGATTGAATGTTGTTGTGGAAGAGTTAAGCCAATGGAACTCGATTTTGCATCATGCTTATGTGAGTAAATGTAAGGTCTTCAGTCAATTATGTGTGTACTAAGACGTGTAAGTTTCTTGATAAGGAGGACTAAGACATGAATATCTATCTACCCATATGGTTTAAAAAACAACGAGAGAATTAGAAGGTAGATACAAGTTTCAACAAGTAAAAGAAGCAAGGTGGCGAAGGTTATGAGGTACCCAGTTAGTAAAGATTTTAAATTTTTACAATTTAGGTAGAGAAATATATGTATTCTGAGTTACCTTCAATAGTAACAGAGGTATGTACAATTGACCACACCTATTTTAGTTATGCCCTATGGGAGCTAACAAATATTGTTTAAGAGAAGGATGTATATCAGGATCTAGCTGGGGTTAGAGTAACCTAAAATGGTGGATGGGTTGTTAGAATTAGCTGACATTTTCGAAGGATATTACAAACATGGTAATAGTTCTCTTAGTGAGACACCCCGATGGTGCACTCTAGAATAGTACACTTAGATATGAATACTAGAATGTCCAGAAAAATTTAGAAGATTAGCACTGGAATCCTAGAAGGGATAAAAATTTACCTTTGTATGACTCCCGTTCCTAGTAAAGAGAGAATGCTAGGTGACCCAAAGAGCCAATGAGATAAAACAAGGGGAGCTAAAAGTGAAAGAATGTTTTGTTGAAGTTATCAGAATAAAGTGATAGACATAAATATTAGCCGGAGAATAAGAAGAGAGTAACTGAAGCATTATGAGTAAGATGTGATAAATGAATGATAACGGTAAATCAAAATATGACAGAATGACAGAGTCTATAGTCAAGTGAAGGAAAAGACAAGAGGTGACAGGCCTTGAGACAATAATAGAGTATAGTCCAAAGGTTATATCCTCATTTCGAGAAATGATTTGGTGACTCGAACGTGATTACCAGAACAAAAAGTTAGACCCCCGGAGTAATAAAATTTAGTATAAGATAGTAAACAAGATAAAAAAAATCAAACATGAATTAGGGATCGAAGGAATTGGTAATAGTCGTCATCGTGGGAATTTCAGAGATCGTGTTCCAACAATAATAGAATAGACAATAGATGAATAACCTTTAAAGGTCATTTAGGAAGTCGCTTACCTAAAGCAAGCACTCTGAGCAGAGTTAATCTTAAGGGACTAAGTGTGCCAGTTACACTAGGTGTCACCTTCGTGCGTAAGAAATTCAGTTATCCCTGGTATAGAAGGGTTATCATGCGAGTAAGGGTCATTGATAGTGTGAAAAGACGCCAAATATGAAGAGGTAAAACATATATAGGTAGATCTTCGTCGCACTAAATCTTAGTACTCTCCTAAAGGGGGGAAGATATGGTGATATGGTATTAAGTCGGAGTTATTGGTTCAGGTAACTATGGAATAATAAAGGAAGAATGTGGTAGAAAGGCAAAAGGAATGATATTGTCTTTATTCAGATCCTACCAATATGTCGCGACTTCAGAAGGTTATGCAAGCACGACGCCAGGAAGAGGCAATAAAAGTTCCCAGCCAGGATATTGTTGATAAATAAGTGCGAATAGACACTTGATACATCAAGAGCCAGTGCAAGAGGTAAGTTAAGACAAAGAACATATACCAAGAGAGATTACGTGGAGTATAGATATGAGAATGGACCAATGAGTAGTTAGTAGTTGATTCGGGAAGAGCCTAGTTATGGCTAGACAAGAGGATACAGACAAATCATGCAGATTGTGCAAGGTAAACGTAGTGAACCCCAACATAGTGAATTTAGTCTCGCAGATATAATGACATCGTGATCCTTGAGAAATATTCGGATAGGATTTGGGGTAGTTAAAGGTACCATATAAGTATTATGGAGATTAAAGAAAGTGCCACCAAGGAGATAGTCAAAATTTCAGTTCAGAAGCAACCCTACGAGCACAAGGGCGCATAGGTAGGTAACTAAAGATAATTATAGGCGAGTAAGAACATCAAAAATTCCTTCGGGTATATGATATAATAAGCTCACAACTTTACTAGAGTTAGAGGATCTCCCCTAAGTACTATAATGAAAGGCTAGCTGTGGAAATAAGGAAGAAGGCTTCAACCAAAGTATATCGACCTGAAGAAGAAATGATCATGTAATAACAGTCTCACTACAACATTGTATGCACTCTATAAGAAAGTGGAGCCTATCGTGACTAATGAATGGGAAGAAAAAAGAAACCAAAAGTGATATTTGAGATAGTATGAGTTATAGGAAATTCAAGTATTTGTGAGCAATAAGATAACCCAAGTATTCATGCAACAAGTGGTAGAACGACTAGGAAAAGTAATTACTTACATTTAAAGAAAACTGAGAAGGCACGAAATGAAATCTATGGTGCTAGCAAGTTAAAGGAAGGTTGCGAGTAATATAAATAGATATGTATAGGTTGTGAGCACATGATTTTTGCCCTATATGAATTACTCCTACAAATACAAAATAAAATAATTTTTTTTCCATTGTTTGCAATTTTGTAAATTTTTGTGGCATTTTCTGTTAATTGTTTGCATTTGTCTGTGCATGTTTATTCTATTTAATTAATAAAAATATAAAAATTCGTTGCATTTGCATTTAAGATTTAACTTTGCAGTCTTGAATTAAGTAGTAAATTAGTTATTTTATAAGAATTGGAAAATCACAAAATAGTTATTTTTGCACTTTTAATTTTAATTTTTGAACTTTGGTAGTTTTTCCTTTAATTTGGTTTTAACTAGTTGTGGTAATTATTAGAGTTAATTAATTCAATGTGGTAGGGTTAATTTGATTTAGGATTTAGTTTGGGCTTTATTTTATTTATTTGAAATTTTTTAATTAAAAGAGTTTGAAAATAAAAGAATTAATTTGGAAAAGAATGAAAAGAAAAAAGAAAGAAATCAGTTTTTGGGCCAATTCCATGCAAATTCCATAGGTCCAAACCTTTTGCCCTAAGACCCGTCCAAAATACCCTTTACCCAGCCCAAACCCGTGTCCAACCCGGTCCAAACGACGTCGTTTCGTTAAGCTTTGATCTGAGCCGTTGATTGTGACTTAATCAAACGGCTCAGAACTGAAGCCTCATATGTATTTAAGTGTCCGAATAGCCTTACCCCTCCCCCCTCAGAACTCCCCTCTGCTCATCACCCTCGTCAGAAAACACCCCGAAACTCTAGCTAGCCGCCCCCAAATCCCCGGCCTCCGGTGGCGGCGCCATCTCCAAATGCCACCAAAATCACACCCTATAGCCTCCTCAGTCCCCTCTTTCCAAATCCATACTCCGTTACCCTCGAATATTGCCCTAGTTCCTCGAATCGTAGATCAGAAACGAACCCCAGAAATCCCAAGTCAAGTTTTGGCGAAATTTCGTGTCGAATCCGATTTTATTCGTGTGTTCTTCGTAAGAGCGCACGATTAACATCATATTTGGCCGGAAAATCCGAGGATCTGAAGACCCAGGCTCCCTCTTTCATTTTCTGAACTTTTCTTAGGTATTCTTCTTTTCTTCTTTTGGTTTAATCTTTTCTTTGTTTGTTTTTGAATTTTCTATCTCTTCTCCTCTTCTTGAATCATTCCTCATTTGTTCCGGAGTCTATTCATTCATGCATGAGTAATTGGAGTCTTGTTAGGTTAGTTTTAAAATTGTTAGTTTGGTTAAATTTAGTTAGTAAATCATTTAGGCTAAAGTTTTAATTGTTCTGTGTTATTTGGTAATTAGATAATTGCTAGTTGGGCCGAATAGATTTTTGATCTTGAGGGTTGGGTTTTGGGTCTATTCCGACTCATTTGGGGCTGAATAGCTAGGTCAAATTGACCCATGGCCCATTCGGTCTATCTAGTATACTAACAGGGGTTCAGGGGAAACTTGGGAAGTCTAAGTGGGGGTAGTCTAGGGAATTAGCATAAGGAATCTTTAGTGTAACTAATTTGGAAGTTTCTAGTGAGGGTTTCTTTGTGAATTTCAGACTTTTAACAATATAACTTGAGTAACAAGCCAATAAGTGAGGGACTTTTAAGCTAAAAGAAGATTTAAAAAGGGACTAAAAAGGTAAAAACAAATCTGCAAGGCTGCCCTAGTAACTTGCCTATAAAGGCATCATTTCTTGCCTTTCAAGGCAGACCCAAGAGAGTTTTTGAGAGCTGGGAAATCCAGAAGATATAAAAGCTGCATAATTTTACTATTTCATAGACTTTAATAGCTAAAAATTCTGAGAGGAGAGGGAAAAGGGCTGAAAATCTTACAATAACACTGTTTCATTGATTTCTTTGGTGATTTTTGAGGTTTTCTTGGTGTTAAGTCAATTTTCTGGCCAGCTGGTTCTAATATGGATTAAGGTCGAGTTGTCTTGAGGTCTGCTGGTCCATCGAGTGACTGAAGTTAGTATTTGGATTATTGAATCTTATTTGCTGGTTCAAACTTGGCTCAAAGCTGATTTTCTTTGGTTATTTCTGGGCTAACACCATTGCTGTTGTTGTTCTACTGCTGAACCATCAATTTTTGTTTGAATCCAGATACCTCTTGGAACTATATGCAACATGTGCAATGCAAACTTGTGTTTGATTGTGGAATACCATGGATACAAGTTGTCTTTTGAGCTTACTCTTCTATTTCATTCACTTCTGTAATGTCCTGAATAAAATCTTATATTCTGTCTAGTAGGGTAGCCTTTCTTCCCCTCTCTTATGTTGTTAATGTCTTGCAAGAATCTGTGTGTGTGCTCGTTAATTTAATTTTGGGAATGTACAAGCATGGGGATGGTTTAAGTTGAGTTGAAGTTCAATCATATAGCTTGCAGGTTGTTGAATCTTTGTTCTGACAAGTGAGCCATGGAATTATTATAATAAAAGTTTAAGCTCATGCTAAGCAGGTTGTTTCATATCTGTCAAGGGTTAGTGTCATTTTGGGGATGATTTGAATCTATTTGATTAACACGGCTGTACAAGAAAGCAGAATTGTCTAATGATGTACAACATGATTACAGTGTCCGATGTTTTTTATGTTGTCTGTTTTGTCCTTCTGAAACGATCAAGTTTAGAAGCTAAATGGATGTCATAGCAATTTTGTGCAGATTTAGTCTATTTTATTCTGTTTGGGATCAATTTTGAACCATCTAGTTCCTTGTTGGTGCGCTAGTCATGTGTCTATAGGGACTCGATCTTGAGTCCCTGTTCACCATTGCCAAATTGGGCCTTCTTCTGGGGCCAACTCAAGTCCTTTAGAAATCAAGGAATTGGAGCCATTGCAATATTGTATTGGGCTCTCTTTGAGCCCACATTTAAAATAGAGACTAGGCCCCCATCAACATTGCAAATAATTATGATGTTCTGCGTGTCCAGAGGCTCGACCCTTTGCCTAGTTTCTGGTGTTTGCGATCTGGGCTTCTGCTGGGCCAATTGCTCATGCAGATCCATCACAAGCGGTCTGCCATTTAATAGTGCCTGACACAGATTTAGGCCCCTTCAACGTCAATAATATTTAGTTCGAATTCATTATCAATCCGTTGGCTACTAGAACTCAGTTTGAACACTAAATTGAATAAAAAATAGGAATCCTCTCAACCTAATTAAGTAATCAACTAAGTCCATCTATTAGATTCGAGGTGCACCAAACCAAACAAACCTTAAAATATACGACCCTCTATTAATTCTTGTGATTTAGATGTAAGCAACAAATGTTTATAGTTTGCTTTAGGCCCATTTAATATACCACCGTGATTGTGTATATGTTCGCGTAACATAATTACGATTTTTAAAAAGACTAATTCGGAGTATGCGTTCGCGCAACTTTGACTAAATTTTCTTAATAATAATAAAGTGTCATTAATTGTGGACACGTTCGCGTGACACGATTTTTGACACGCCAAACAAACAGGTACACGTACGCGTGACTTGTTTCAAGATGTTTTCTTAATTAAAAGAGGCAAAAGCACATAGGTTCTAAAAAACGAGTAATTAAACAATTTTAATAAGCCAATTATGATCAAAGCGACCGTGCTAGAACTACGGAACTCGGGAATGCCTAGCACCTTCTCCCGGGTTAACAAAATTCCTTACCCGAATTTCTGTGTTCGCAGACCGTAAATAGAGCCAACTTTCCTCGATTCGGGATTTTAAACCGGTGACTTGGGACACCATAAGTTATCCCAAGTGGCGACTCTAATTTTTAATAAATAAACAATCCCGTTTCGATTGTCACTTAAATTGGAAAAAAACTCCCTTATATACCCCTTTACGGGGTGTAGGTAAAAAGGAGGTGTGACAGCTCTGGAGACTCTGTTGGGGATCGAACCCAGAATCTCTGGTTCAGGGTTCAAGAATTCGAGCTTGTTAATGATTTTTACTTGGCTTCATTTATTATTGTATGCTAATCTTTTGTGCTAAATGTTATTTGTTTACTGCTTTATTATTGTTTGAATTGTATATAAATGTTTTCTTATGCCACCTCTCTGAGTCTTCTGAAAATGGTGCACACGTTCGCGTGACCCGCTTTTTCTGTAGAAATTATGCCAAATAGAACGAGGCTGGGCAAGCGACAAGGCCGGGTAGACTTTAGTGCTCCCGGTACATCGCCCCCTCTTCTGCCCCAGTTGTCCGCTCGGGTACCCAAGTCTAGACCAAAACCCCAAGAGTTAAACCTAGAAAAACATAGCTTCACGCCGGATCCCTAATAGGAGCGTTTGTTTGCATCATGTGCATTTGACTTAGAGGACTCAACACATGGGTTGGGTCCCTCTAGGACAGGTGTGCCCGAAATAACAGACCGTCCTGATGCATTTAATGTGCTATGTGAACATTTATTTGTTTTGGCTTGCATGCTGACCGTCTAGGAAAAATAAAGCAAAAAGAAAAACCAAGAGTGATGTAGGGAAGGAAATAAAGCCTGGTTCTAAAGAAAATTCCGGTATTTGAAAAATGTCCCGAAGCTCTGCCAAAAGTTTTTAGAAAAAAGTTATTTCAAAAGAGTCAAACACTATGTTCTCCAAATGTGTCAAAACTGACCGAACTACGCAGGTCCGATTCTCATCGAATGTGGGATACGTAGGCAACCTACATAAGGTACGACCTTATTTTTGAACAAAAAAGAACAAGAAAAAGAGAGTCAGTGGTCAAGTGAATACAGTCTGTATTTTGGTCAAAATAAGTTGATCTAGCTTCGGCAATGTCTTAAACCGTTCTTGCCGAGATAGCCTCAGAGTATTTTTCAGTTGTCGAAAGGCTATTTTCGTAAAAGAATGGACAAGTTTGTGAAGGGTCATAAAATAATCCTCCCCGGCCTCAAAATTCATGTGAAATTGGGAAGGGGCCGCATTTGCAAAAATAGTCACTTGGCTAAAATTGGCATATAGGGGAAGAAATCATGGTCCTTTGATTTGTTTTCTTCTTTTCTTTTCTCTCTTTTTTTCTTTTCTTTTCTTCTTCAAAAACCTGTTTACAAAAGGGTCCACTAGAGTTAACCTTAACCTTCCACAAGAACAGAATGAATACCATCCAGGATCCGCCAAAAGTGGTCAGGGAACATGCTCAGTTGCACTTGCATATGTGGTGGAATGATCTAGATGAAGATGGTCAGAAATGGGTGAAAAAGCAATTGGGTGCTCTTATAAACATTTTTGAGATCAAACCACGGGAAGATCTGATCAAGGCTTTGGAAACTTTCTGGGATCCTGTCCACAATGTGTTTCGTTTCTCGGATTTTGAAATCACCCCTACTTTGGAGGAGATAGCCGGGTACATTGAATTCGGACGGGATTTGAGGAAGCAACAACTTATATTTCCAAGGGCTCCATCGGTGCACAAGTTCTTTGACCTCCTGAATATCAGTAAACATACAAATAAAGAACGTGTGAGCAATGGGTGTTATGCTTTCCATTTCTTATACTTCAGGTTCGGGCACTCTGCTGGTTTTGAAACACATGAAAAGGTCTGAGCAACAAACAAGACAAGGGCCTTTGGCAAATTCATCGCCGGTTCACATTTATTGTGGCATTCTTAGGGATCATGGTTTTTCCAAATGAGAAAGGGACGATGGATATTCGTATGGCTAGAATTGCACAAATCCTCACTACCAAGGAAAATCCTACACTTGCCCCGTTGGTGCTGGCAGATATCTATCGAGCATTGACTTTATGCAAAGCAGGGGCTCAATTTTTTGAAGGTTGCAACATCCTTCTGCAAATGTGGTTGATCGAGCACCTTCGCCATCATCCCAGATTCATAAGTTATGGTTCGAGCCTGAATAACTTTATTATTAGTTACGAGTTGAGGGTAAAAGATTACAACACACCAGAAGGGTTTGAAGCATAGGTTTCTCACTTGAAAGTTCTTAACGCAGGTCAGGTCGAGTGGACTATAGGATGGCTCCCGAAGACATAAGCCATCCATATGACTACTACCAAAGGCTACCTGAGGTTAATGGGCATAAGGAGTATTCAACCATATGCACCGCAGAGGGTCTTGAGGCAATTGGGAAGGTATCAGATTGTGCCTGAAGATGAAGATCTAAGCACCCAGGTCATAGAGTTACATCCAGAAGCTGCATTGCCCGAGGCTGCAGTTCAGCAGGATTGGAATAGCTGCCGGTATCTAAAAAAATGGCACCCAGGTACCAGACATCGCCAAGGGGGAAGTAGATCCAAATTATGCTGCTTGGTTTGAGAAAATGTCTTATGTAAATAACGAGCCAGAGCCCGAGAGGCCCGCCAAAAGGCCTCATGTTCAAGCCTTTGATGATAAAATTCAGGAGAGGTTAGCTTGGGGGGAGAAGGAAAAGGAATATAAGGCCACCATCCATGATCTATGAGAAGAGTTGAGAAATGTCACCTTCAACAATGATTTGCAGGCACAAGAGGCCGAAGGTGAGAGGAGAAGAGTGGTGCGAGAAAATGAAGCCCTCAGAGCTCAGGTTCGACAGTTGAAAATTGAATCCGAGATCCCAGGCCGAAGCAGGAAAGATGAAAGGCTCATTTATAACCTTACTCAAAAGGTACGTGACTATGAAGATGGCCTGCAGAAAGCTGAGTCTGAACTAGCAAAAGCACAGGCAAGGTTGGCTAAAAGCGCCGAAAGGCGTGCAACTTTCGTTCAACAGATGAAAGAAAGATATGAAAAAGGGGTCATAGGTTGGGAAAAGGCAATTGGCAACCTCGAGGATGAAATGGCTAAACAAGCCAAAAATTTTAAGGCTGAAAGAGAACATTGTTACGCCTTAATGGCACGGTTAGAAAGAGACTTGTAACAACTCCAAGAGTAGAACCAGGTAGCCGAACAAACTTTGGAAGCTAGAACCGAACAGATTGGGTGTTTGCTGCAAGAGAAGAGCATCATAAGAGAGCGAGTCAAAAGGGTCGCCAACTACATCGCAATGAAGTGCAATAGCTGTGAGGATATGACTAGATCTATGTTCTTCGCTACTGTGATGATTTTTGTTCACCGGGTAATGGAAGATCTCTACCACCTCTAAGGGGATTTAGCGAGTTGGCCCGCGGCGAGGCCGAATGATGCCCTGCGGGTCTCGGGGGCAATTGAGGCACTGGTGTATTCGTGATTTCTTGAGTCCGTATTTTCTTTCCGTTAAAGTCTGCCAGTTTGTCTTGGAGTCTGTATTTCTTTTATCAAAGTATGTGGACTATTTGTTTTTCGAGTCTGTATTTCGTCTTTCATCAGAGTCTGGTAGTTTTTGTTTAAGTTTATTTCTGAGTCTTATTATGAAAAAAATTGAAAATTCCAAAAATGTTTTATTATTTTTATCTCCAAGAACTACGCTTGGTCTGATTCATGCGGGGTCATGATACGTAGGCAATATCTATAGGATTCGACCGTAACCAAATGAAAAGGGAGAAAGAAAATAAGAGGAAAAACAAGAGAGTAAAGTAAAGAAAAAGAGCGGAAAACAAGAAAGAAAAGAGAGAAAATAATAAATTAAGAGAGAATAAAAACAAAGAGAGAACATAGGCAAGAGTGAAAGGAAGGAAACGAAAAATAAAGAAAAGGGGGAATTTTGCAATTAAAAGTAAGAAAAGGCTGGGATGACGCATGCAACCGATCAAATACATAATAGAGACGGTTAACTGTTTAGGTGCATTCATGCCCAATGTGCGGTTACCAATCTGTTAAAGCCTAATCGCTAACAAGGTTGTTGTTTGATGTATTGAGTCCAAACAGGTGATTAGTTGATTGGCATTCTGACAACTCACTCGTACAACACCCGATCAAAAGACAGGCTGAATATGGCCAACCAAGAACCGGAAACAAGTATTGTTGACCCATCAAAAGAGGTGGAAGAACTAGATGTTAATGCAATGAAGGAGGAGATGTATAAGTTAAAGTATCAGATGGCTGAAATGTACCAAGCCTGGGCCAAGGGGCATCCACCACCGGTTTATCCCGCCAACCTTGCTTATATCCCACCATCGGCCCAACCTCAGGAGCCTCCTACTGTGAACTCATCTCCAGCCTTTCCCCTCTACCAACAATGCTATGTCGCCACTTCCCATACCTCTCAAGCTCCACCACCCAAACAAGTCCCATACCCTTCCCCACCAATTACACCTGTTTTTGTGGCACCTCCACCTGCTACATTACACTGATCTTCCAGTGAACCTCTGTTCCAAACTCACGACAACCAGTATTATCCCCCTGAACCCACCTTCAAGGTTCCAAAACCATATTCTTGCACCCCTCATCTTGATCTCCCGGTAGAGACCGAGAAGCCACCCAAAAATCCCGAGCATGAAGAGATGATCAGAAAGGTCAAAAGATTAGAACAATCGTTCCGAGATATGAGGGGGTTGGGAGGTCAAGTAAGTGTGGCCTACAAAGATTTATGTCTGTTCCCAGATGTTCAGTTACCAGCAGGGTTCAAAATGCCCAAGTTTGATATGTACGACGGGCATGGTGACCCAGTAGCACACTTAAGAGGATTTTGTAGCAAGATGAGAGGAGCAGGTGGAAGAGATGAGTTGCTGATGGCATATTTCAGCCAAAGTTTGAGCGGATCGACATTAGAATGGTATACCAGACAAGATCACAGCAGGTGGTACACATGGGACGATTTGGCCCAAGCTTTTGCCTGCCATTTTCAGTACAACCTCGAAATTATCCCAGACCGTCTATCATTGACAGAGATTGAGAAGAAGCCCAGTGAGAGCTTTAGGGAATATGGATTCCGTTGGAGAGAGCAAGCAGCGAGGGTTGACCCTCCGATGAAAGAAAGTGAGATGGTTGACTATTTCTTGCAGGCTTTGGAACCCACTTATTTTGGTCACTTGCTGTCAGTAGTAGGCAAGCCCTTTAATGAAGTTGTAAAAATGGGAGGCATGGTTGAGGAGGGACTCAAGTCCAACAAGATCATGAGTTATTCAGCAATCAAGACGACCATTCAGGCCATTCAAAACGGTATTGGAGGTGTACTCGGGAAGAAGAAGAAAGAGGATGTTGCTACAATTGAGTCGGGAGCTTGGGTTAGATCCAAGAACATTCCACGTTACTACAACCCACCTCGACCCTACCACCAAACTTACCCCCACACTCCATATAGTCCACCACAACACTACTACCCACCGCCCGATCCCCATTTTTCCGTCCATCATGCACAAACCTATACCCAACCTCCCACTCACGCACAATGGCGTGCGCCGGCTCCACAAAGTCCATACCTAGCTCCAAAAAATGCCCATCCACCCCCGAGAGCCTACAGAAATCCCCCTGGGATAGGTTTCCGGCCAAATCAAGCCTTTAAGAATGAGAGGTTGCAGAAATGGAAGACCTTCACTCCTTTGGGAGAATCATATGCTAGTCTATTCCATCGACTGAGACAGTTGGGTATGTTGAATCCGATCGAGGCTAAACTGCCGAATCCCTCTCCCAGAAATCTTGACCGTTCGGTGAGTTGTGAGTATTGTTCAGGGAACCCGGGTCACGACACAGAGAAATGCTGGAAATTGAAAACAGCTATTCAAGAGCTCATTGATACTAATCGGATTGAGGTCCAAGCCCCGAAGGCACCCAACATTAACCAGAACCCGTTGCCGGCCCATCATGAGACTAATATGATTGAGATAGTGCATAAGAGAGGGGAGCCTAAGAAGCCGTCACAAACCATCACGATGATTCGGACTGGTGAAGCCAAGCCGTTTGAAAAGTCAACAAATGAGAAGTATGTGATCAAGTTGAACGGGGCAAATAATGAACCATCTGTAGAGGTCAAGAAGGGGTCCTCAAGTGAAGTTGCAGGAAAACATGAAAGAGCAAAAGTGGTTGTGCCAGGAGTGACGAACAAGCCTGTGGTAATTGTGAAGGGCGCCCCCACAGATACTGTCATTATCAAACCGGTAACTCAATTATCGATAGTCAACAGCAAGGCAGTCCTATGGAATTATGAACGAGTGACAGTGACTTACAAGGGGAAAGAGGTTAAAGAAGAAGTGTGTGAGACTCATGGTTTGACTTGATCGGGGAGATGCTTTGCCCCCGAAGAGTTGAGAAAAGCTAAGATCTCAAAAGATAATCCAGTAGAAAGCGGTGACCGAGGAAGAAGCAGAAGAATTTCTGAGAAAGATGAAAGTACAAGACTATTCCATTGTGGAGCAGTTAAGGAAGACACCAGCTCAGATCTCGCTCTTGTCATTATTGATCCATGGGGCCAAACACCGTCGGGCTTTGATGAAAATCTTGAACGAAACCCACGTTCCTGACAAAATCTCAGTAAACCACTTGGAAAAGATAGCTAACAAGATATTTGAGGTAAACAAAGTCACTTTTTCTGATGATGAGTTGTCCGTGGAGGGTACCGAGCACAATAGAGCCCTCTATCTGACGGTGAAATGTGAAGATTCCGTGATTACTCGGGTACTTGTTGACAATGGTTCCAGTGCAAATATTTGCCCTCTTTCCACTCTGAACAAGTTAAAGGTGGATGATGAAAGAATTCACAAGAATAGTATCTGTGTTCGGGGATTCGACGGGGGATGAAAAAATTCAGTCGGGGACATAGTGATCGAGCTTACAATAGGGCCAGTTGAATCTACTATGGAATTCTAGGTACTCGATGTGGCTGTTTCTTACAATCTGCTGTTAGGACGACCCTGGATTTATGCTGCCAAAGCGGTCCCGTCCACTCTGCATCAAATGGTTAGGTTTGAATGGGATAGACAGGAAATTGTTGTGCATGGCGAAGACAATTTGTGTGTTCCCAGTGATGCCATTGTTCCATTCATAGAGTTTGAAGATGACAAGGGGCCGTGGGTTTATCAGGTTTTTGACACGGTAGCGGTAGAGAAAGTTCCTGAAAGGAAATGCGTGCCGACTCTAAGGGTAGCTACTGCATCAGTCATGGTAGCCGTTGAAATGTTGAAAAATGGTTTTGTACCAGGCAAAGGTTTGGGCGCATCTCTTCAAGGTATCGTACAACCGGTTTCTCTTCCTAAAAACTTGGATACATTTGGCCTGGGGTTCAAGCCCACAGTTGCAGATGTGAGAAGAGCTAGAAAAATGAAACAGAAAGCATGGGCCCTTCCAAAGCCAGTCCTGCGTCTTTCCTGATCATTTGTCAGGCCTGGTACCAGAAATCTCCCAGTAACGGCGGTTCCCATTTCGAAGGTTGATGTGGATGAAGATTTGATGGAAAGGTTCGAGAGGATATTCGCCGATGTGAACGTGTTGGAAGCTGGAGAGGGTTCTAGCAAGGTGGATGTGTAGTTTGTTGGGCCCGGTGCAAAGATTAACAATTGGGAAGCTACTCCTCTCCCCACCAGGAGGGAGTATTGGTAGTTTGCTTTGATTTTCTTTCAATTTATCTGGATTATTCCAGGGTTGTAATTCAGATTCTATGTTTCATCCGTTTGGATGTATAAACCCCGTTGTCTTTAATTTTAATGAAATGCAATTTCTCTTTTCCTTTATTCCTGATAGTTTTATTTTTGTTTTCCTTTTTCATTGTACAGTTCTTTTTATGCTGGCTTCAATGATATGACATGCATGCGGAATCTCCGGCCCAGTCTTAAAAGCCAATCTAATCCTGAAATAGTAATTCAAGAAATAGAGTGTGATGTTGAATCAGAATATGACGAGGACGAAGCCTTTGAAGAGATTAGTAAAGAATTAGGCCATTTTGAAGAAAACCCAAGCCTAACCTGAGTGATATAGAAGCAATCAATTTAGGGGACCAAGATAATGTCCGGGAAACTAAAATAAGTGTCCATCTTGAACCACAACTCAGAGAGGAGATAATTAAAACACTGTTCGAGTATAAAGATGTTTTTGCATGGTCCTATGATGACATGCCAGGTTTAAGCACTGGTTTGGTGGTTCACAAATTGTCCACTGATCCGGCATTCCCCCTGTTAAGCAGAAGCTGAGGAAATTTAAAACTGATATGAGTGTGAAAATCAAGGAAGAGGTCACCAAACAGTTCTAGGCCAAGGTCATTCGGGTCACTCGGTATCCCACTTAGTTAGCCAATGTAGTGCCTATGCCGAAGAAGGATGGCAAGACCAGGGTGTGTGTTGATTATCGAGACCTCAGCAAGGCGAGTCCCAAGGATAACTTCCCACTACCAAACATCCATATATTGATCGATAATTGTGCCAAACATGAGATTGGTTCTTTTTTGGATTGTTATGCGGGCTACCATCAGATCTTAATGGATGAAGAAGATACAGAAAAGACAACATTCATCACGCCTTGGGGAACGTACCACTATCGGGTTATGCCATTTGGTTCGAAAAATGCTGGGGCAACCTACATGAGGGCAATGATGACCATATTCCACGACATGATACATAGGGAGAACGAGGTTTATGTGGATGATGTGATTGTAAAGTCTAGAAAGTAGTCTGACCATGTTAGAGATTTGAGAAAGTTCTTCCAAAGGCTTCGCAGGTACAATCTCAAGCTCAATCATGCAAAATGCGCGTTCGGTGTTTCGTCTGGAAAGTTATTGGGATTCATAGTCAGCCGACGAGGTATTGAATTAGACCCGTCAAAAATCAAAGCCATCCAGGAATTGCCACCTCCGAAGAACAAGACTGAGTTGATGAGTCTGTTGGGAAGATTGAATTACATTAGCCGGTTTATTGCTCAGCTCACGACAACGTGTGAGCCTATCTTCAAACTGTTAAATAAAGATGTTGCGGTTAAGTGGACAGATGAATGTCAGGAAGCAATTGATAGGATAAAAGGGTACTTATCAAACCCACCTGTGTTAGTCCCGCCAAAACCAGGGAGACCTTTGATTCTGTATTTAACAGTCTTGGACAATTCATTTGGATGTGTGTTGGGACAACATGACATCACTAGTAGGAAGGAGCAGGTCATATATTATCTCAGCAAGAAGTTCACATCTTACGAGGTTAAGTACACTCAGCTTGAGAGGACGTGTTGTGCCCTAACTTGGGTAGCCTAGAAGCTGAAACATTATTTGTCCTCTTATACTACTTTCCTCATCTCTTGCTTGGATCTATTGAAGTACATCTTCCAGAAGCCTATGCCCACGGGAAGGCTCGCAAAGTGGCAGATCTTGCTCACAGAATTTGACATTGTCTACGTGACTCAGACCGCTATGAAAGCACAAGCGTTGGCCGACCACTTGGCTGAGAATTATGTGGATGAAGAATACGAACCTTTGAAGACTTACTTCCCTGATGAAGAGTTAATGCACATTGGTGAGTTGGAACAGATTGAAAGGCCAGGATGGAAACTTTTCTTTGATGGGGCTGCTAATATGAAAGACGTTGGGATAGGAGCAGTACTTGTCTCTGAAATAGGGCATCATTACCCTGTTACGGCTCAGCTTCGGTTCTACTGTACTAACAACATGGCAGAATACGAGGCATGCATTTTGGGTTTGAGGATGGCTGTGGATATGGGTGTCCAGGAAGTCTTGGTCTTGGGTGACTCGGATCTTCTGGTACACCAGATTCAGGGAGAATGGGAAACACGGGATTTAAAACTCATACCGTATCGGCAATGCTTGCATGATCTTTGTCAACGGTTTCAATCAATAGAGTTCAGGCATATTCCGAGGATCCACAATGAGGTCGCCGATGCTTTGGCTACTTTGGCGTCAATGTTACATCATCTAGATAAGACTTATGTAGACCCGTTGCATATTTAAGTCTGTGATTAGCATGCTTATTGTAACATGGTGGAGAAAGAGCTCGATGGGGAGCCTTGGTTTCAAGACATCAAGGAATACATCCAAAGGGGAGTATATCCGACACAATCCACAGGTTATCAAAAAAGAACAATTCGTCGCTTGGCAAGTGGATTTTTCTTCAGTGGAGGAGTTTTGTACAAAAGAACTCCAGATCTCGGATTATTAAGATGTGTAGATGCTAGACAAGCTACAGCTATCATGACCGAAGTACATTTTGGGGTCTGTGGACCGCACATGAGTGGGTATGTGCTGGCAAAGAAGATCCTCCGAGAAGGTTATTATTGGCTCACCATGGAGCGAGATTGTATCAGTTTCGTGCATAAATGTCATCAGTGCCAAGTACATGGAGATTTGATTCATTCTCCACCATCTTAATTACATACAATGCCCGCACCATGGCCTTTTGTTGCTTGGGGAATGGATGTCATTGGGCCAATCGAGCCAGCAGCGTCCAACGGGCACAGGTTTATTCTGGTGGCCATCGATTATTTCACCAAGTGGGTAGAGGCTAAAACATTCAAGTCTGTAACCAAGAAGGCGGTGGTCGATTTTGTGCATTCAAATATCATTTTCCGGTTCGGGATACCGAAGGTGATCATTACAAACAATGTGTCTAATCTCAATAGTCATCTGATGAAAGAGGTATGTCAGCAGTTCAAGATTACACATCGCAATTCTACCCCATACCACCCTAAGGCGAACGGAGCAGTTGAGGCAGCCAACAAGAATATAAAGAAGATACTACGAAAAATGGTGGAAGGTTCTAGGAAGTGGCATGAGAAGTTGCCATTTGCATTGCTCAGTTATCGCACTATTGTCCGTACTTTAGTAGGGGCGACTCCTTATTTGTTGATGTATGGAACTGAAGAAATGGAAATACCATCCCTTCGAATTATCGCGGAGGCTGAGATCGATGATGAGGAGTGGGTCAAAACCCACTTGGAACAATTAAGTTTGATCGATGAGAAGAGACTGGCAGCAGCGTGTCATGGCCAGTTGTATCAACAGAGAATGGCAAGAGCATACAACAAGAAGGTGCATCCATGAAAGTTTGAAGTGGGGCAGTTAGTATTGAAACACAATCTTCCTCATCAAGTTGAAGCAAAAGGAAAGTTTGCCCCAAATTGGCAGGGGCCGTCGTCATGACTAGAGTGTTGTCCAATGGTGCATTGTATTTGACATATATATAAGGCAAATGTGTAGAAATGGCTATCAATTCTGATGCAGTTAAGAGATACTATGTATGATTTCTTTCTTTGACTGTACTTGTTTGTACTTGGCATGTCTCGAATATTGAAATGACGAAGGCATTTTATTCTGCTATCTAAACACTATATCCATCGTTACTACTTTGAGCCTCATTTATTTTCTTTCATACCCCTCCTTCGGAATCAATAGCCAATATCGGAAACACAATCGCAAAGATAAGTAAAGGAAGGAGAGAAAAAGAGAAAGGAAAAATAAAAGAGAAAGAAAAGAATGGAAAAAGAAGAGAAAAAGAGAAAAAAAACAACAACAAAAGGAAAAACAAAAGAGGAAAAGAAGAAAAAAGAAAAGGGAAGAAAATCACAACAAACAAAGTAATTCCTATGTCATGAACTACGTTCGACCTGATTCCTTTTAAGGATACGTAGGCAGCCTCACGGTTCAGTCCCATTAAAACAAAAATCCAAAAGCCCCAAGCAAGAAACTGGGGCAGAAGTTGTGGTTGTTATCAGAAACCTGATTCCGAGGGTTGTAAATTTGAACCCAATCGAACGGTTTTGAGCTTTTTATACCCTTCCTTTCTAAACCCATCCAAAGCCACATTATGGTCCAGAGAAAGACCTTCCGATCAGTCTTCGGGAAATGCCAAGTCAAGCAGGTAGTAGTGATTCATGTCAGGGGCAGCACTCTGGCCCAAAGAGGGAAAAGAAGTCAAAAATAAGAGAGTCTTATTGGTTAAAACCCTCACAGGCACCGTAAGGTGACGAGAGCTGAGAGAAATCAAAATGAGAGAGTCTTATTGGTGAAAACCCTCACGGGCATCGTAAGGAGAAAGTGAGTTGAGAGATGGACGAATGAAAGAGGTCTGCTGGTGAAAACCTTTCAAGGCACCGCAGGATGAACAGGGTCAGGATTTGGGTGAAGAAATCAGGTTATGGAAATTCCGGGGCAACAAAGTATGGCAACTGAAAGTTGATTGGTTGGACAGATTGGGCCGATTAATCCAAATTGCATGTCATGACCATTGGAACCAACTGTTCTACTTAGATAAGTCTCTTTTCTTTTTCTCTTCAGATAGTCCTCCAGTTTTGAACTTCCTTATCCTTAACTCTGAATGTCATTGCATTTCATTTCTTTGGGTTTATTCCTCTAAGATGTTCCCAATGCCAATCCTGTCTAAGCAAATAAGAAGGAATTTCAAAGCTCACTACCAGCTTCAAGATTGCAAAGCACAGTGTGGCTAGAGCAATACCAAGGATAGCATGATGAAAAAGGAGATAAAATGCCAGCAATAGTTCCATCGGCAAAATGATTTGGTGATTTCATGGGAGATGCAGAGGCTCAGTTAAAGGGGTAAGAGGTATTAGGCAACGGTCCGAGAATAGAACACTCGGGTCATTCAAGTTATGGGTTTTTTTGAAAGTCAGTCAGAAAGTCAAGCGGTTCAGGGCCAGCTCAGAGAAGCCAGTCAAAACAAGACAATGCAGCGGAGAGACCTTCGGCAAGAATGCCATCAGCTAACCACCACATTTTAAAATTGACAAAATTTTCTTTGATTAAAACAGGGGCAGGAAATTTCGATTGTTTTAGAGAAACCTCCCGTGGAGAAAGGCTGTCACCAAACATGTTTGATTTTTGATTTTTAGGACCCTCCTGGAAAATGGGACCTAGTTGAAATGTTCAAAAATAGCATAATTTAGGATAAATGCATCCCAAAGGAATATAAGTCAGCGTAGAAGTTTGCATGTTCGAGATAGGATTCAATTAGGAGTTCTCAGGACCCTCCTGGATAATGGGACTTAGCTTTAAAGTTTCGGTTAGATAAGCAACATTTAGCATAAATCCTGCTGTATGGTAGTATAATCCAGCTATAAAAGCTGTCACTCTTAATATAAAATTTGACCTTGGATTTTCAGGACCTTCCTGGATAATGGGGAGTAGTTTAAGACCTTCTTAGATAACAAGATGTAGCAGAAGTCATGCCTTTAAAAGATATAGCGTAGATCTGAATTTGTCGTTTAGTTAAGAGTTGTCAGGACCCTCCTGGATAATGGGATGTAGTTTTAAGACCTTCTTAGACAACAAGATTCAGCGGGACCCTCTTGGATAATGGGATTTAGCTTTCAAATTCATAGAGATATTTGGTAACACGATTCAATTAACACTCACAGATGCGCCCATCACCAAACTGGGGCAAAAGTTTTCTTTGTTTTTGTCTATTTTGTGGAAATTAGGCGCCCACCTGGAAAACAAGGGAATACATTTCAAGTCAGCAGTCAGGAGCCCGCTTGGAGAGCAGGGAATACATTCAAGTTTAGCAATCAGGAGCCCGCCTGGAGAGCAGGGAATACATTTCAAGTTGAAATCAGGAGCCCGCCTGGAGAGCAGGGAATACATTCAAGTTTAGCAATCAGGAGCCCGCTTGGAGAGCAGGGAATACGTTTCAAGTTGAAGTAAGGAGCCCGCCTGGAGAGCAGGGAATACGTTTCAAGTTGAAGTCAGGATGCCCACCTGGAGAGCAGGGAATACATTCAAGCATAGCAGTCAGGAGCCCGCCTGAAAATCAGGGAATACATTTCAAATTGAAGTCAGGACGCCCGCCTGGAAAGCAGGGAATACTGTCAAGTTTAGCAGTCAAGAGCCTGCCTAGAGAACAAGGGAGTACAATTCAAGTTTTTGTTTTCAAAATTCTTTGATGCGACAATGTGATTCGTTTTACACTTACACATGGGCCCACATACCCAAACTGGGGCAGAAACATTACTTTGTTTTTGTCTATTTTTCCGAAGTCAGGAGCCCGCTTGGATAGCATGGGAATACATTCACGTTTCGAAGTCAGGAGCCCGCCTGGAGAGCAGGGAATACATTCAAGTTCAGCAATCAGGATCCCGCCTGGAGAGCATGGGAGCTCATATCAAGTTCAGCAGTTAGGCATCCCCCTGGAGAAAGGGAAAACATCTCAGATTACAATTCAAGGCGGTAACAAATGGATTTCACCAGGAGAATATAAGTCAACAAGGCAACAAGAACCACAAGAGCAAGTTGAAGAGATAGATAGGATTTTTGTAATGCATAGATCATAGTCTAGCCTAGCTTCTTTTTATTCTGACATGGTGTAATAAGGGGTTCAGTAAGCAGCAGCAACAACAACAGTGAAATCACAACCTCATGGTAGTCCCAGCTACCAAAACTTTCCGAACTACACTGACCTGATTCCTTTATAGCCAAGTATATGTAGGCAACCTCGGAAGCAGGGTGCGGTCAAATCTTTCAAAAAATGCTTCCCACGGAGTATTCAAACGGGCAAAAATTGCTCGTATCCGCTCACTTTATATTTGCACGAAAACTCTTCGTGTTTCCGGGCAAAGAGGGGAAACTGTGAGCACGTGATTTTTACCCTATATGAATACTCCTACAAATTCAAAATAAAATAATTTTTTTCCATTGTTTGCAATTTTGTGGATTTTTGTGGCATTTTCTGTTAATTGTTTGCATTTGTCTGTGCATGTATATTTTATTTAATTAATAAAAATATAAAAATATGTTGCATTTGCATTTAGGATTTAACTTTGCAGTCTTGAATTAAGTAGTAAATTAGTTATTTTATAAGAATTGGAAAATCACAAAATAGTTATTTTTGCACTTTTAATTTTAATTTTTGAACTTTGGTAGTTTTTCCTTTAATTTTGTTTTAATTAATTGTGGTAATTATTAGAGTTAATTAATTCAATGTGGTAGAGTTAATTTGATTTAGGATTTAGTTTGGGCTTTATTTTATTTATTTGAATTTTTTTAATTAAAAGAGTTTGAAAATAAAAGAATTAATTTGGAAAAGAATGAAAAGAAAAAAGAAAGAAATCAGTTTTTGGGCCAATTCCATGCAAATTCCATAGGCCCAAACCATTTGCCCTGAGACCCGTCCAAAATACCCTTTACCCAGCCCAAACCCGCATCCAACCCGGTCCAAACAGTGTCGTTTCGTTAAGCTTTGATCTGAGCCGTTGATCGTGCCTTGATCAAATGGCTCAGAACTGAAGCCTCATACGTATTTAAGTGTCCTAATAGCCTTACCCCCCCCTCAGAACTCCCCTCTGCTCATCACCCTTGTCAAAAAACACCCCAAAACCCTAGCTAGCCGCCCCAAGATCCCCGGCCTCCGGTGGCGGCGCCACCTCCAAACGCCACCAAAATCACACCTTATAGAATCCTCACTCCCCTCTTTCCAAATCCATACTTCGTTACCCTCAAATATTGCCCTAGTTCCTCGAATCTTTGATCAGAAATGAACCCCAGAAATCCCAAGTCAAGTTTTGGCAAAATTTCGTGTCGAATCCGATTTTATTCGTGTGTTCTTCGTAAGAGAGCACGATTAACATTAGATTTGGCCGGAAAATCCGAGGATCTGAAGACCCAGGCTCCCTCTTTCATTTTTCTGAACTTTTCTTAGGTATTCTTCTTTTCTTCTTTTGGTTTAATCTTTTCTTCGTTTGTTTTTCAATTTTCTGTTTCTTCTCCTCTTCTTGAATCATTCCTCATTTGTTCCGTAGTCTACTCATTCATGCATGAGTAATTGGAGTTTTGTTAGATTAGTTTTAAAATTGTTAGTTTGGTTAAATTTAGTTAGTCAATCATTTAGGCTAAAGTTTTAATTGTTCTGTGTTATTTGGTAATTAGATAATTGCTAGTTAGGCCGAATAGATTTTTGATCTTGAGGGTTGGGTTTTGGGTCTATTCCGGTTCATTTGGGGCTGAACAGTTGGGTCAAATTGAGCCATGGCCCATTCGGTCTGTCTAGTATACTAACAGGGGTTCAGAGGCAACTTGGGAAGTCTAGGTGGGGGTAGTCTAGGGAATTAGCATAAGGAATCTTTAGTGTAACTGATT
Source organism: Nicotiana tabacum (assembly GCF_000715075.1). Lineage (NCBI taxonomy): Eukaryota > Viridiplantae > Streptophyta > Magnoliopsida > Solanales > Solanaceae > Nicotiana > Nicotiana tabacum. The sequence goes on from NC_134090.1 coordinate 138,269,777, forward strand.
TGGAAGTTTCTAGTGAGGGTTTCTTTGTGAATTTCAGACTTTTAACAATATAACTTGAGTAACAAGCCAATAAGTGAGGGACTTTTAAGCTAAAAGATGATTTAAAAAGGGACTAAAAAGGTAAAAACAAATCTGCAAGGCTGCCCTAGTAACTTACCTATAAAAGCATCATTTCTTGCCTTTCAAGGCAGACCCAAGAGAGTTTTTGAGAGCTGAGAAATCCAGAAGATATAAAAGCTGCATAATTTTACTATTTCATAGACTTTAATAGCTAAAAATTCTGAGAGGAGAGGGAAAAGGGCTGAAAATCTTAGAATAACACTGTTTCATTGATTTCTTTGGTGATTTTTGAGGTTTTCTTGGTGTTAAGTCAATTTTCTGGTCAGCTATTTCTAATATGGGTTAAGGTCGAGTTGTCTTGAGGTCTGCTGGTCCATCGAGTGACTGAAGTTAGTATTTGAATTATTGAATCTTATCCGCTGGTTCAAACTTGGCTCAAAGCTGATTTTCTTTGGTTATTTCTGGGCTAACACCATTGCTATTGTTGTTCTGCTGCTGAACCATCAATTTTTGTTTGAATCCAGGTACCTCTTGGAACTATATGCAACATGTGCAATGCAAACTTGTGTTTGATTGTGGAATACCATGGATACAAGTTGTCTTTTGAGCTTACTCTTCTATTTCATTCATTTCTGTAATGTCCTGAATACAATCTTATATTCTGTCTAGTAGGGTAGCCTTTCTTCCCCTCTCTTATGTTGTTAATGTCTTGCAAGAATCTGTGTGTGTGCTCGTTAATTTAATTTTGGGAATGTACAAGCATGGGGATGGTTTAAGTTGAGTTGAAGTTCAATCATATAGCTTGCAGGTTGTTGAATCTTTGTTCTGACAAGTGAGCCATGAAATTATTATAATAAAAGTTTAAGCTCATGCTAAGTATGTTTGTTTCATATCTGTCAAGGGTTAGTGTCATTTTGGGGCTGGTTTGAATCTATTTGATTAACACGGCTGTACAAGAAAGCAGAATTGTCTAATGATGTACAACATGATTACAGTGTCCGGATTTTTTATGTTGTCTGTTCTGTCCTTCTGAAACAATCAAGTTCAGAAGCTAAATGGATGTCATAGCCATTTTGTGCAGATTTAGTCTATTTTATTCTGTTTGGGATCAATTTGGAACCATCTAGTTCCTTGTTGGTGCGCTGGTCATGTGTCTATAGGGACTCGATCTTGAGTCCCTGTTCGCCATTGCCAAACTGGGCCTTCTTCTGGGCCCAGCTCAAGTCTTTTAGAAATCAAGGAATTGGAGCCATTGCAACATGGTATTGGGCTCTCTTTGAGCCCAGATTTAAAATGGAGACTAGACCCCATCAACATTGCAAATAATTATGATGTTCTGCGTGTCCAGAGGCTCGACCATTCGCCTAGTTTCTGGTGTTTGCGATCTGGGCCTCTGCTGGGCCAATTGCTCATGCAGATCCACCACAAGCGGTCTACCATTTAATAGGGCCTGACACAGATTTAGGCCCCTTCAACGTCAATAACATTTAGTTCGAATTCATTATCAATCCGTTGGCTACTAGAACTCAGTTTGAACACTTAATTGAAGAAAAAATAGGAATCCTCTCAGCCTTGTTAAGTAATCAACTAAGTCCATCTATTAGATTCGAGGTGCACCAAACCAAACAAACCTTAAAATACACGACCCTCTATTAATTCTTATGATTTAGATGTAAGCAACAAATGTTTGTAGTTTGCTTTAGGCCTATTTAATATACCACCGTGATTGTGTATGTGTTCGCGTAACATAATTACGATTTTTAAAAAGACTAATTCGGAGTATGCATTTGCGCAACTTCGACTAAATTTTCTTAATAATAATAAAGTGTCATTAATTTTGAACACGTTCACGTGACACGATTTTTGACATGCCAAACAAACGGGTACACGTACGCGTGACTTGTTTCAAGATGTTTTCTTAATTAAAAGAGGTAAAAGCACATAGGTTCTAAAAACGAGTAATTAAACAATTTTAATAAGCCAAGTATGATCAAAGCAACCGTGCTAGAACCACAGAACTCGGGAATGCCTAGCACCTTCTCCCGGGTTAACAGAATTCCTTACCCGGATTTCTGTGTTCGCAGACCGTAAATAGAGCCAACTTTCCTCGATTTGGGATTTTAAACTGGTGACTTGGGACACCATAAGTTATCCCAAGTGGCGACTCTGATTTTTAATAAATAAACAATCCCGTTTCGATTGCCACTTAAATTGGAAAAAAACTCCCTTATATACCCATTTACGTGGTGTAGGTAAAAAGGAGGTGTGACATAGGTCTCAATATAAAGTATCATAGGGTGACAAGATTTTAGGTAGATAGGAGTAAGGATAAGAAAATATGAGTGAGATGGTGACAAGAATAGGTAAGGCTTTGGGATTAAGCCCATCAAAACAAGAGAGCTGATGGTTTCTGTAAGTTATAGAAAGCTTGTATATCCTGAATGAATTCAGAGAAGTCTTGGGCTAGGAGAAATTAGAAGAGATGAAATGCTACCCTGGTAGTAGAACAAGGGTGAAATTGTGATAAATAAGTGGATGACGTTTAGGCCTTTGATTGAGTAATGATTTAACGAAAAAGGGATTTCATAAATTGCACGAGATTAGAATACCCCCATAAGATGAATCAAATTGGGATGCTTGAAATATAGTTATGGAAGTATAGTATTATCCCTAGGTGGATCAGGCAAACCACTTCAGATGTTCCAAGATGACACGTGAGCTCTAGTGACAATGTATTACGTAAGAGGTTTCAAGTTATCAGTGGGATATCATAGATTAATATTAAGGTGAATCAATAAGAGTTGGATAAAAGTTCCGAAGTATGAGAGGAGATTATGATGCCATTATTTGGATGAACAGTAATAAGGAAGCCTTAAATGGCTTAAATTTATACATATAGGATAAGCGGTGAGAGAGTAACTTGGACTTGGGTGGCAGACCTCGGTAATATAAACCGAAGTAAGAGTTATGGTATAGTATAACCTACCTAGTTGTTGTAAAGCCATAAGCATAGATAACTAAGGCTATGAAACAAGATATAGAAAAAGTCATGAGTTCGACAAAGTACAGAGCGAAGAACTTTAGTACACCTACAACTTGTCATAGTACTATATATGTTCATAAAGTGAGGCCTAGAGATTGGTTAAAAGCTAATGGAAAAAAGGAGATAAGAGTCGCATAGGTGCACATTCAAAGGTAGAATCGTATACGCTGCATGAAAGAAGGTAGAAACAGTTACGAGATTGGAAGAATTTCGACCACAACTCATGGTGTGAGAAAGACGCCTAAAGAGGGAAATGCCCTAGCCTTTGGATTTATTAGAAGAACAACTCCCAAGATGGCAAATACAATATTAAAGTATTCGTAATCTATTTCTTAAAATATGGATAAATGCATCAGTCAACATTCGAGGATGAATGTTCCAAAGAGGGGAATGATGTTACGCCCTATGTTTTGGTGCGTGAGAGTACGTCGTAAGTCAATTGATATATGCTCAAAAATAAGATTATATTTAAAAGCATATAAAGTAAGCTAATCATATTACCTTGTAGGTTACAAATATTTAAGATCATGAATAACGAGTACCAAGAGGGTTAGAAAACTTAGAAGCTAAACCAATTGAAGAAAATAAGTTTTGTCGAAAGTTGACAAGTTTGGAATGTTATGACATGTACCTTAGGGTGAGACTATGGTTCTTAACATGATAAGGAGGTTATGTTATGAGTTAATTTAGTCATACGGTAAATGTGTGCTAGGTTTTGAAGTCAAGAGAGTTGTGGAACAAAAGTTGGCAAAGGTCATCACAAGTTACATTCGTAAATGTGCTGAAAATTAGGTCAAATGTAGCTGAGCTTTCTCCAAATATACTTGGAATTATGGGGGTAATCTACCTAACAAATTGAATATCTATGAGTCTAGTTTCTAACGAATTTAACAGTTCATCGATACAACATCGGAGTGGAGAGCTATTCGCGTTTTTGTGAGACTGCGCAAGTAGCTCCCATGGGACCCACAAAATCGGTTTAAAACTTCAGCTTGTATTTAAGTAAATTATATGTCGTTTTAACTCATTTTTCTCATTCACAACAATTCCTAAATCCTCCTAAATGATCTCCAAGGGTTTCTTCATGATTCTAGGGTAAAAACCTAAGATAAAAACATGAATCCAACGCTAGAAATCTCGTGGGGCTTGCTAGATTGTAGTTCTTCATCTTGTGGTTGTTTTGGAGGGTTCTTCAAAGGTAAGTAACCTCAGATTTCGTGTTTTTCTTTATGGTTAATCTAAGAATCAGTCCCTCCTTCATATATATTAGAGTTTAAAGGCAAAATACAAGTATTTACACACCAACTTGAACACAAAAGTTTAGTCAAGAAGAGAATACAATTCTTATAGTGTTGAAGTGTGATTGAAGGTTGTTGTGAGCTATACCAGCTGGGGATTTCAAGTTGTATCTACTGCCTAAGGTATATAAATCATGTTCTTGGTTGTTCTTAAGGTTAATCATGTGTTGGTTGAGCTGTTTGAGTGAAAATCTGCAAGATAGTAATTGACATGGCATAAGGAATCATTATCTTTTTTTGTGGGATGTGTTGAGGCTATATATATGGTTTGTTGTGGCTGAAATTTTTTATAAATAGTTTTATTATGTTGTGGTTGCTGTTGTTAAGCTTATGTATGTGCTAATTCAGTGGATTGAAGAAGATAACATGAAAAATAAGATGTTGACGATAAATGTTAAGGTGCTAGGCGTGTGGACTATATTTGAAGATTATGCTTATGATGTTTTGGGTTGAAAATGATATGGTAAGTATAAGTATGATGTTATATATGTTGTAGACATATTCATGGAAAAGGAATTGGATTCAAACCATATTTTGTTAATCGTAAATTGAGCTTGCCGCTCAAAATAGTCGTTGAACTAATCAGAGAGCTTATTGCGAATTATATTGTTGTTGTTTGGGCTGTTTGGTGACTTTTGGTAACATATGGGATGTAGTACAAACAAGGGAGGTGATGTCCGTTTTGTTGTAGAATATTGATTTCCAAATATGAGAGTTACAACACTTATATGATGATGACGAAGTCGGTTTACTCATTGTAAACCTAAGAATGTCATATTGAGTTTGCTTGACGATTGGATAGAAGATTTCAAAGGTATGTTAAGGCACTTCCTTTTTTCTTTTGGCATGATCTAAAGTGAAATGAATACGCTATTTCATAACGGATCTACTCCTAGCAACTAAGGTTTCCCATGTTGTTCTTTCCTTATAAAGTTATTCTAAGCAAGTATGTATGATCCTTGAATCCTATAGAAGTTCACATTGATGGTATGATGTCCATAATGTTAATCGGATGTGCAAGGACCTTACGTTAGTCCGAAAGGTTTAGAACGTGATTCCATGAGTCTAGCATGCATTATATATATGTATTTATTTTACTCTACCGAGCCGCACTATAGTTGGCCGAGTACGACACCTATTGTGCCACCACTGATCAGTTGGGTTTACCGAGCTTCACGTGGCGGGGTACGTTTTTACCGAGTCCTATTTAAGGCCGGGTACAATATGATTATAATGATGCCCACAAAGGCGTATGTTTTAAAAGTTTATGTATATATACGTATTATGCATTTCATGTCAGTATCCCCTAGAGACACTCAGATGTTACGGGTTGTATCTCCTCTATCTCTCTTTACATTACTATTCTTGTTTATGCTTTCCTGCCTCGGTACTTTATTTGTACTAACGTGCCTTTTTCCTGGGGACGCTGTGTTTCATGACCGCAGGTCCCAATAGACATGTTGGCATTCCTCCTAGTAGGCTATCAGCTCAGCGGAAGGTGTTGGTGCACTCCAATTGCTCCGGAGTTACCTATTTGGTCAGTATGATATGGACATGCACTGATTGGTATGACGGGGCCCTGTCCCGACCTTTAAATGTTTATGTACTCTTAGAGGTTTGTAGACGGATGTCATATACATGGATACTTGTATAGCCTTGTCGGCCTATGTTTTGAGTATACAAATGATCATGTCGGTCTTATAGGCCCGTATGTCACATGTATAAGTTTCTATATCATGTTGGGTCATCCTATGTCTAGCATTCCCTTATGTTTTATTCTTGTTATCTCATGATGTCCTTTCCGGCTCATTTACCCATGATAGTATGATAAGAAAGATATGTTACATTGGTACTCAGGGGAGTAAGGCACCGGGTGCCTGTCATGGCCCTTCGGTGTGGGCGTGACATGAAACTTATGCGTTTTAGTGTTCGATTCATAGTTTTAGATGTTATTTTTATGTTTTAATCACGCGAGCAACTTTGTATGATGTTTTAGACTTGTGTGGATATTTTGTTTGGAGCCCAAGGGGCTCGGATAAGTTTCGGACATGTTTCGGAAGGTATTGAACTGAAAACGAAAAATCTGGTGTCTGGTGCCTCTAGTGTCGCATTTGCAAACACCAGGTTTGCAATTGCGAGCTTAATAGAATTGCGATACCTGGTTCGCAGTTTCAAAGTAGCTCAGGTAGAGGGGTAGTTCGCATTTGCGACAAAACAATCGCATTAGCGATGGAGATAGACAGAGTCGCAATTGCGACCTCCTCACAGGACTGACAAGGGACGCATTTGCATGGAATACTTTGCAACTGCGAGGTCCGCAATTGCAAACCCATGTCGTAATTATGACATCTGCAGCCGATCAAAAGGGCTGATAGTCGGAATTTCATCTCAAAATCTCTCATTTTAGAATTCTAGAGTCGGTAGAAGGCGATTTAGAGAGAGGATTTCATCTACAAACTTTGGGTAAGTGATTCTAATCTATTTCCAACTATATTCCATCAATATATCTCAGATTTTACCATCAAAATCATGTGAATCAAAGTGAAATTTTCTGAAACTTTGTCAAGTTTTTTAAAAATAAGAATTTGTGTTTTGGGAGTCGATTTGGACTTGGATTTTGAAACTAATCACATATATGAACTCGTGGAGTTATGGGTAGTTGAAATATACCATTGGACCTGGGTTTTGACTGGTCTAACCTCGAGTTGACTTTTGTTGACTTTTTGAGAAAAGTGTAAAGATTATGACTTTATCTATTGTAATTATTTTTCTTTGCATTGTTTGATGATATTAAGTCAATTTTGGTTAGATTTGAGCCGTGTGGAGGCAAATTTTAGGGGAAAAACTATTTTTGAAGGTTGAATTGGTCTAGTTGAGGTAAGTAGGCCTTTGTGTGAGGGAACTACTCCTAAGTATTGGGATTAATTGTGTCATTTGTGCTATGTGCAAGCCGTGTACGCAAGGTGAGGAGTGGGTACATGTGTTGTATGTGGTATTTGACCGGCTTAAGCTACCTAGACTCTTTCCATGATTTAATTGAAGTGTCATATCATGTTCTAAATTCTCATAGTCAATCTATTCTTACTTGTGTTAGTCTATTCTTACTTTCCTTAAATGACTTTGTTAGCTGTTTCGTTGCTATTATTCTTATTTGAAGCCATCAATATATGTTATCTTTCTCTTTTTTTTTGAGTTATTGGTGTTGAAGTTATGAAAGCCGTTATCACATTGAGGCAAAGTTGTTAATTGTTTATGTCGTGCCCCCTTTTTCTCGCAAAATCGGGTTTAGGACATTTAGGAGGATAACTCGTTCCCCTTTGGGAATTGGGTTTGAATTTGAAAGTCGCCACCTAATGATTAAAGTGCATTAGGACACTAGGAAGGAATTGATCTAGAAAACCAGAGATTGGGTGAGGGCTAGAAATTATCCCGAGGGGAAGGTGTTAGGCACCCCTCAGGATCCACTAGTGTGGTTCCTGACCATGCTACAATTGTGACTTTAAATAACAAGTAGGCAAATAGAAGTTTTAAATATAAGGGGTTTTCACGTAATGGTTGCAAATAGATGAATGTTTAAAGAAAACAAAAGGAAGCTGAATTTTCGAGGAAAACAATTTGAAAATTCTGAAAAAATAAACAAGTAAAGGGAGAGGGGGGTCCTAGGTTTACAAATAATATGGATCACCCCACACAACATCCGGTAATCACTCCTCAACGAGGGGCTACACGAGATGTTATCGTGTGATCATCATATCCATATCTACTCTTTCCCACCCCGTTAAGGTATTAAAGCGCGAAATGGTTTCGTTACTTATTGCATGCTATTACCCGCCCCATTCCTATCAGTACCGGAGGTAATTGGGACTACTAATCCTAAAAGGGATGGGTATGAGGTTTCAGTTTTAAAGGACAAAATTCTAAGGCGACAATCAAAACATATATAGCAAGTATTGGGAAAGTATGTAAACAGATACGGCTCAAATAAACCTCCTTAAACCAAAGAGAGCATATAGTTTTAGCATGTCTTACACGTACTGATTATGGTCTGATTAAACTTAAAAGGTTAAAGCAGGCTGATTTATCACATATTTTCATATAAGAAGTCCGAATTAGACCTGCCCGCTGGTTGTAATTATCAAAGACTTGCGCAGTTATAGCTTTTACCCTAAAGCTTGCCTAGGTGTTGGGCGAAGCCTATAGGCATGATATCTATTAGTTTCAGAAATAAAGCAGTAAACTGATTACAGGAAGGTTGCAAGTTTTTTACCAAGTTCTGCAGATTAAACTTAAAACGAGCGAGGCAATTCAGATTTGATTGATAGTTCTTATTGTGAGCACGTGATTTTTGCCCTACAAGAACTACTCCCAAAAATTCAAAATAAAATGGTTTTGTGTTGTTTGTGATTTATTTGAATTTTGTCTGTGCATGTTTATTTCTACTTTAATTAAGAAAAATACAAAAATATGTGTTGTATGTGCATTTAGGAATTAATTTTACAATTAGGAATTAATTAAACGATATTTGGATTTGCGAGAATGAAAATCACAAAAATATGTACTTTGCATTTTTTGGCGTTTAATGTCAAATTGTGTGGTTTTATTTTAATTGGTATTTAATTGTATGTGATGATTGTTATCAGGAATTAATTGGTATTTTTAATTTGGTTTATAATTTAAGTTAGGATTTTAGTTTTGAAAAATAAATTAAAAAAGGGAAATAAAAGAAATGAGGAAAAATGAAAAAAGAAGGAAAAGAAATCGGACCAGGCCTATACCAAAAACAGCCCAATACCCGCCCCAATCCAGTCCGTCTCAGAGACAAACCAAACGAAGTCGTTTAGTAACGTTCAATCTGGGCCGTTGATCTCAGCTGATCAACGGTCCAGATCAACTCCTCCGTCACCCGACCCATTCTCATCCAAGACCGATCCGGGCTCAAGGGTAAACGAAGCGACGTCGTTTCCGTTTATGAATGGATCCAAGCCATTGATCTCATCAGATCGAACGGCCTGGATTCATCCCACCCTTTCATATATATACTTCAAACCATACCCCACCCCCCAAACCAAACCCCCCTCGCCCCATCGTCTCTCTCAGACCCTTCAGAGACGACCCCCCAAACCCTAGCCGCCCCCGTTCCCTTCGCCTGAAAACCCGGCGACTCCGGCTCCGATGGCCGTGAAAATAACACCCCTGAACTACCCTGCTCCCCCCTATCCGATTCCATACTCCATTAACCTCGAATCATACTACAACTTCTCGAATCTTCGATCAAAGATCCCCGTCCCAAACCCTAGCCTGTCCACTTAACCCGAAAATCACACCCAATAATCCCCTTAACCTCCTCATCGCTAATCCCTAACCAAATTGGCTCGAATCTAAGTAAAACTCGTCGAATGACGGATTTAGGGTTCAAATGGTTCAGGACTGTATCAAAGATGTCAGGGTCGAATGGGTTCTAGTTAGTATTATAAGCCTATTTCTGACGAAATAGACATATAATACTAACTGGAACTCAAGTTCGAAAAGGCATGTTGGTGGGATCCGAGAAAAGAACAGTAAGTTCTTCTTAGCTTCTTCTTTTCCTTTTTCTATATGTTGATTTGTCTGTGCTAGGTTGTAATCAGTCGTTTCTTTGGGTTTTTAGTTTAAGATAATTCTTAACCCAGTAAATACTCCGCTTCTTTTTCTGATTCTGGTGTAGTTCAATCGATTATTCGTTTGCCTAAATTAGGTTCGTTGTAATTCGTATTTTCTCCCTTCTCCATCACACCTTTTTCTTGGTTAGAGTAGTTCATGACTAGTCATAGTTAATTTCGTGTTAAAGACCTTTGTGAATCCGTTTAGCATAGTATAAGATAAAACCTGGAGTGGCTTTTTTGTTTCATTCTCGACAGGTAATTTAAATATGACCAGGCTGTATAGGGATGGTAGTAGACTGCCAAAATTTCCCTGGATGGTTTACTACGGCTGTATTGTGTGACTTGATTTCAGTAGTTCTTTTAGAACCTTAGTTAAAAGGCCTACCTTGAATGTTTAATTTCAGTAGTTATAAAATTGGCTTGAATGGTTTTTAGTCTCAATGTGTCCTTCAGCAGCTCTATTAGGAAATCGTGAATCATTAAAGTGGTTAGTGTTAGTTTTTTTTATGACAGTTCTCAAGTATTGATTCGTTTCAATAATTGTAAAAAACAAGTTCAAATAGCTCCGGATTTCATATAGTTCACTTCCGTATCCCAATAGTTTAAAATGCCAAGTTAGTTGAGTACTAGTTTAGTACTGATAATGTAAATAAAGTACTGTTTGGGTCTGGGCCATCAGATGATTTGTTTGTAGCTGATTGGGCTGCCCAGATTCGTGTTGCGATGTTCCCGTCCAGGCTCGAACCCCGGGCTCATTGGGCTACAAACATTCTTGTAGGCCCAATGTCGGAGGCAACCTTCCTCATAGTAAGGTTGTCGACGTGTTAATTAATTAGGGCCTTTTCTTTATTTTTTAGAGACAAAAATAAAAATAGAAAATCATAGTCACTTTTAGGTTTTGCCTTTTAAATAATAAATAAGACGAGCCTCGCCAAACCAAAATATATAAATTGCGGGGCCCTTAATAAATGGTTAAAAATGAAACATTTAGAATTCGGGGTGGGCCGTTTAGTGAATTTCACGGCCCTCCCCAAAGACAACAACGCGCTAGTCATTTTATACGCGCTTTTAATAATTTACTTTCTTAAATTCGGGTGCACATTTATGTGACCCAAATCCAAATCTCAACGGAGTCAAAATGTGTCAATAACCACGGGCGCATTGATGTGACGTGGTTCGAGATGTGTTTTCACGACGTTGCAATTCTCGTTAAAAATAATAATAATAAAAGCGGTAAAAAGTTAAAATTTGCACATACGTTCAACATGTATTAAAATCAGATAAATAAGTCGAATATGACATTTGAGCGACCGTGCTAGAACCACGAAACTCGGGAATGCCTAACACCTTCTCCCGGGTTAACAGAATTCCTTATCCAGATTTTTGGTTCGCGGACTGTAATACAGAGTCAATCTTTTCCTCGATTCGGAATTCAACCGGTGACTTGGGGAACCATAAATATCCCAAGTGGCGACTCTGAATTAAATAATAAATCCCGTTTCGATTGTCCTTTAATTGGAAAAACTCCCCTACGCCCTTGCGGGCGCAGGTGAAAAAGGAGGTGTGACAGCTCTGGCGACTCTGCTGGGGATCGAACCCAGAATCTCTGGTTCAGGGTTCGAGAATTTGAGCTTGGCATAATTGTTATAATTGGCTTTGTTTATTATCTGATTTTTACATGTTTGGGCCTAATGTGCTAAATGCTGCTTTTACCGCTTTGATATTATCTGAACTATATATAAACTGCTACGAAACCCTTCTCTTCTCACCTTCGGGGATGTGCTCTCTGGTCGAGACTCCCTATTCTATTAGTGTCATACCTTGAAATAAGAAAGAAGTTCGGACAAGTTACTAAGCCGGATGGCCTTTTGGTTCCCGGTACGCAGCCCCCTCCTCTACTCGAGTTGTCCGCTCGGGTACACAGTCTAGAACAAATACCCAGGTTATGAACCTAGAATAACTCAGCTTCATGCCGGATCCCTAGTAGGAATGTTTGTTTGCATCACATGCATTTGAATTTGGAGGCTCAACACAGGGGTTGGGTCTGTCTAGGACAGGTGTACCAAAAAAAAAGACCATCCTAATGCATCTTACTTGCTACTTGTGCATTTATTTTCTTCGGACTTGCATGCTGACCGACTTTTGAATATTTTGAGGAAATAGCAGGATGAGGGTTAAAGAGAGTTAATCGCCTGTTTTGAAAAAAACCAATGTCCAAATAGTGTCGAAACTTTGCCGAATTTTTGAGAAAATGAGAAAAAAAAAGAAAAAAAAAGAAAAAGGGGTTTTGTTTATGAAAAATAGTTTTATTTGCCAATGAAAAGAGTCTTGTTTTCAAAAGAAGTTTGTTTTATCGGCCCGAACTACGCCAGTTTGATTCCCACAAGGTGTGAGATACGTAGGCAACCCCCATCGGGTCCAACTTCACTTTTTGTGAAATTAGACAAAAGAACAAAAATTTTATTTAAAAATAATTAGGGTGATGCCATTCTTGCTAGAAATAGCCGAACGTCCCTAAAAGGGCGCCGGAAGGCTATTTTTGCAAGAACCGCCACCTGTGGTCATTTTTTAGGCTTCCACCGGTTAGCCGACACAACCTTAAAATCTTCGACCCCGAGGTGCTGAAAGGCCGTATTGGCAAAACCGGGATTTATTTTAAATAAAAAAAATAAAAATAAAAAATAAAAATGAGTACAAGTCAATTAAATCGTGATTTTTGAGTCAATTGAATCGTGATTTTTGCTTAACCACCCTAATAAATGTGCAGAATGAGCACAAGTCAGAATTTGCACGTAACAATTGTGAACAAGATCCCTTTGGAGTTGCATATGTGGTGGGATGACTTGGGCGAATCAGGGCGCGACACAGTCAATCTATACCTGGGAGGCCTCACTGGGTTGCTGAAGATTAATCCTAGGGGGGATATCATAAAGGCCTTGGTCGCATTCTAGGACCCAGCTCATAATGTATTTCATTTCTCAAATTTTGAACTTACCCTAACATTGGAAGAAATAGCTGGATACATCGGGGGTCCCAAGGTTCCTCTGAGACACCAGTACCTGATTGCTCCAAGGGCCGTAGCCGTACACAGGTTCCTAGACTCTTTGAAAATAAGCAGGGGGGTCCACAATCCAGACTTGGCAGCTGGTTTTTGTACTTTGCGGTTTATATAAAACAGATATGGACACATAGGGGGGTTCAACAAGCCGGAAAACAAAATATGTAGCAAAGGAAACCGCCTTAAGTGGGAAGAACATAGGGGTTTTGCATTCATGGAAGCCTTTTTAGGACTCCTGGTGTTTCCTAGAAAAGACGGGAACATTGACATACGAGTATCTGGGGTTGTCAGCACTTTACTTACTCAGGCCAACGGCACCCTCGCACCCATGATAGTAGCTGAAATCTTCCGCGCTCTCACAACCTGCAGATGTGGATGATCGAACACCTATGTCGTCGTCCTCAATTTATGAGTTATGGGTTGACAGAGAAAACATGCATAGAGGGATTTCCTACGAGGGTTGACAGAATCAGCTTACTAGAAGGGGCCACAGAGTGGATAGCGCGCTTCCGTTCTGTCACTGTGAGCCAAATAGAATGGACATTTGGATGGTTGCCTATGGATGAAATCATATATATGCCAGCCACTGGACCACATTTCCTTTTGATGGGACTCAGGAGTATTCAGCCCTATGCCCCGTATCGAGTATTGAGACAGTTGGGGAGATGCCAAATAGTTCCGAAAGATGAAGATCTTAGTGGCCAAATAGTGGAGATTGGGCCCAACGGACAATTTCCGGAAGCAGCAGTCTGCCAAATTTGGAGAGAGTGTCAATACTTAACGGCAAATACGTGTGTACGTGATCGGTCCAAAGGTGAAGTTTCACCGGGATACCTTGCTTGGTATAAGAGAGAAATCGAGTTTGGGAGGCCAGCCAAAAGACCCCATCTCCAGGAGTTCGTCGAGGCATCGCAAGAACAATGGGATTGGTTGGTTAAAGAAGAGAGTTACAGGGCAGAAATAGGCAAGCTGGAGCAACAGATTAGAGACCTGGAATTTGAAAATAGTCTGCAAGTTGACACTGATCAAGGAGAAAGAACAAATTGGCCCAAGAAAATGAGGCGCTGAAAGCCCAAATCCGACAAATAAGGATAGATGCTGACAACCAACAAAGGAGCCGGTCGGATGAATGGTTAATAAAAGGGTTGAAAAAAGAAATCAGTGAGTGCCGGAATGATTTGAAGAAATCTGAGGGTACCATAGCACAACTCCAGGCACAATGGGCAAAAAGAACAAAAGAGCGCACACAATACTTACAACAGGCAAGGAAAGATTATGAAAAGACCATTGTCAGTCTAAAAAGGAAGGTGACCACCCTAGAGAGCAAGGCGGCCAAACAAGCCAAGGCTTTTGAAATCGAAAGTAAACACTGCTATAATCTAATGGCCTCGATGGAAGATGAAATACAGCAGTTACGGAAACAACATCTGCATGATTCTCGGGTTTTGAAGGCTAGAAGGGATCAGATAGAACGCCTACTCCTAGAGAAAGACCGAACTAGGGACAAGATTCTGACTATTGCTCATGCTATTACCAGGAAATGCCGGATGTGTGAAAATATGACCCGCACTACTTTCTTCTCGGCGGTGATGATATTTGTGAAGAAAATCATGTATGAATTGGAATAGCTAGAAAGGAACCTTACACCTAAACCCGCGGCGAGGCCGAATGACGCCCCACGGGCACCCAAATTTAAAACTTTAATGTGTTCATAGTTTGAATCTGCATTTTCTTTTTCTTAGAGTCTGTTGTCTGTTAGAGTCTGTTTTTTCTTTCGCATCAGAGTCTATCCGAAGTTATTGAGTTCGTACTTGGTTTGGATTCGAGGATGTTATTTTCCTTTCCACAAGCGTCTGATTTGTAATAGAATGTTTATTAATGAAAAGTCAAAAATTTCCAAAAATTGTCTCTTTGCTTTTTTGCACTTATATGTGACAGAACTACGCACGGTCTGATTCATGTGGTGACATGATACGTAGGCAATCTCTATAGGATTCGACCACCACTAAAAAAAAAGAAAAAGGGGAAAAATGAAAAAAAAATAAAGAAGGATAGAATAAAGGAATCTTAAAAGAAGGGGCACGATTATGAGAGGCCGGAATGACGCACGCAACCGAAGCAAATGCATGATAGAAAATGGTTAATTGCCTAGGTGCATTGCATCCCAACGTGTAATTGCATATGTGTTAAACTCTAAAAACTAACAAGTTTGTTGATTTCTAGAGAATTCAATCAGTTAGTTTATTTAGAGGATACTGGCACATTATCATTACCAAACCAGATCGAAGGGACCAATACCAGAAATCATGTCTATCCCAAATGTCGACACTAGTGTTGAGGTAGAGGAGTTGGACGTCTATAAAATGAAAGAGGAGATGCTCAAGCTTAAGCAACAGATGGCCGAAATGTACCGAGCTTGGTCCAAAGGGCAATCATCGCTAGCTTACCCTGCTAACCCGGATTTTACCCCACCATCAGCTCAGTCTCAGGATCATCCCGCCACCGATCTAGGTTTTCCCATTTATCAACACTACCATGGCACTACTTCTCATACGCCACAAGCTCCACTACCAAAATCAATTCAATACCCTCATTTGCCAATCACCCCTGTCTTTGTGGCATCTCCACCAACTGCACTCCATAAATCCCCGAGTGAACCTATGTTCCAAGCGCAGGACAACCAATATTATCCCCCCGGAGCTTACCTTCAAAGCGCCTGAAGCCTATCCACATGATCCACACTCTGACCTACCGGGGAAAGCAGAAAAACCGGCCAGAAATCCTGAACAGGAAGAGATGTTCAGAAAAATGAAAAGCATAGAACAATCCTTCAGGGATATGAGAGGGCTAGGAGGTCAGGTAAGCGTGGCTTACAAAGATCTGTGTTTATTCCCAAATGTACAACTACCGGCAGGGTTCAAAATGCCCAAATTCGACTTGTACAATGGACACGGTGATCCGGTGGCTCATTTGAGAGGTTTTTGCAGTAAGATGAGGGAGCCAGAGGAAAGGATGTATTGCTAATGGCTTACTTCAGTTAGAGTTTGAGCGGAGTAGCATTGGAGTGGTACACCCGCCAAGACCACGGAAAATGGTACACATGGGGTGATCTGGCACAAGCCTTCGCTTGTCACTTTCAGTATAATCTTGAGATCATTCCAGACCGACTATCTTTGACTAAACTAGAGAAGAAGCACAGTGAAAGCTTTAGAGAATATGGTTTCCGGTGGATGGAGCAAGCAGCAAGGGTAGATCACCCAATGAAAGAGAGCGAGATGGTTGATTACTTTTTGCAGGCTTTGGAGCCGACCTACTTTGGTCATCTGGTGTCCGCAATTGGCAAATCTTTTAATGAGGTTGTAAAAATGGGAGGCATGGTCGAGGAGGGGCTTAAGATAACAAAATCATGAGTTATTCAGCGATCAAGGCAACCACCCAGGCCATTCAAAGCGGCACTGGAGGTGTGCTCGGGAAAAAGAAGAAAGAAGATGTCACGACTGTTGAGTTCGGAGCCTGGTTCGGATCTAGAAGCCCGTCACCCTACTATAGCCAATTACGACCCTACCACCAATATTACCCCCACACTTCATATAGCCCTCCACAGCACTACTACCCGCAACCAGATCCCCATTTTTCCGTCCATCATGCACAAGCCTATACCCAAACCCCGGCACACGCACAATGGCGCACGCCGGCTCCACAAAATCCATACCCAACTCCACAAAACACATATCCACCCCCAAAGGCCTACAAAAATCCCCCCGGGACAGGTTTCCGACCAAACCCAGCCCTCAAGAATGAGAGGTCACAGAAGCAAAAGACTTTCACTCCACTGGGGGAATCATATACCAGTCTTTTCCACAGATTGAGGCAGTTGGGCATGTTGAATCCAATTGAGCCTAAAATGCCAAATCCTCCCCCTAGAAATCTTTACCATTCGGTGAGTTATGAGTACTGGTCAGGGGCCCCAGGGCATAATACAGAGAAGTGTTGGAAACTAAAAACAGCTGTGCAAGAGCTTATTGATACTCATCGGATCGAGGTTCAAGCCCTAGAAGCACCAAATATCAATCAGAATCCACTGCCATCTCACCATGAGACACACATGATTGAGTTGATACACAAAGAGGGGGAGCCCATGAAACCCTCACAGACGGTAATGATGATTTGTTCTAGCGAAACCAGCTCAAAGGAAAAAGTAACCAGTGGGAAATCAGTGGTCCAGTTGAGAGGGGTAGATGATAGGCCAGCGGTGGTAGCCGAGAGAGGGTCGTCAAGCATTGTTGCAGTGAAACCAGAGAAAGTTAAAGTGGTAGTGCCAGGGGTCGCAAGTAAACCTGTTGTGGTTGTGAAGGGTGCTCGCACAGAGCCTATTATTATAAAACCAGTAACTCAGCTTCCGGTGATCAACAACAAGGATGTTCCTTGGAATTATGAACGGGTGACGGTGAGTTACAAAGGGAAAGAAGTCAAAGGAGAAGTGTGTAAAGCCCAAGGTCTAACTCGTTTAGGAAGGTGTTTTGCTCCCGCAGAGTTAAGAAGGGCCAATCCAGTAGCAACAAAGAATCCAGTTACCGAGGAAGAAGCGGAAGAATTTTTAAAGAAAATGAAGGCGCAAGATTACTCCATTATGGAGCAGTTGAGGAAGACCCCGGCACAGATCTCATTGTTATCATTGTTGATCCATTCAGACGAGCACCGCCAGGTATTGATGAAAATTCTGAATGAAGCCCATGTTCCGGATAAGATCTCTGTGAACCATCTGGAGAAAATAGCAAACAAGATTTTCGAGGTCAACAAGGTCACTTTTTCAGATGATGAGTTGCCCGTGGAGGGTACAGAACATAATAGAGCCCTCTATTTGACCGTGAAGTGTGAAGACTCGGTAGTCACTCGAGTACTGATTGATAATGGGTCCAGTGCCAATATCTGTCCTTTGACCACGCTGAACAAACTAAAGGTCGATGGTGACAGAATTCACAAGAACAACATCTATGTTCGAGGGTTTGATGGAGGTGGTACAGACACAGTGGGTGACATCGTACTTGAATTAACAATTGGTCCGGTCGAGTTCACCATGGAGTTTCAAGTGTTGGACGTGGCAGTGTCATACAATCTTCTGTTGGGGCGACCCTGGATCAACGCCGCCAAAGTAGTGCCTTCTACATTACATCAGATGGTCAAATTCGAGCGGGATAGGCAAGAGATCGTAGTACATGGGGAAGACAATGCAAGCGCCGTAAGTGATGTCATCGTACCCTTCATAGAGGCTGACGATGACAAGGGGCCCTAGGTTTACCAGGTCTTCGATACGGTTTCAGTGGACAAAGTTCCCGAGGGTGAAATCATCCCACTTCCCAAAATAGCAACTGCAACTGTCATGGTAGCCTCAGAGATGTTGAAAAACGGGTTTGTGCCTGGCAAAGGTTTAGGGGCTGATCTTCAGGGTATTGGTCAACCGGTTTCTTTGCCCAAAAATCTGGATACCTTTGGGCTGGGGTTCAAGCCGACAGTGGCGGATGTGAGACGGGCCCGCAAGTTGAAGAAAAGAGTCTGGTTCCTTCTCAAGCCAATCCCGCACCTGTCCAGATCTTTTGTCAGGCCGAGCATAAAAAAGCAATTGCTTTCCAAGGTTACAGGGCCATTGATTGGTGCAGATGGAGACTTTAATGAAGGCTTTGAAAGATTATTCACCGAAATCAATATGGTAGAAGTTGGGGAGGGGTCCAACAAGGCGGATGTGCTTTTTGTGGGGCCAAAGGCAAAAATCAACAATTGGATGGCTACTCCTTTTCCCATTCGGAGGGAGTCTTGGTAGTTGGCTCTGATTTTCCTTCATGTTTTCTGGATTATTCCAGGGTTGTAGTCCAGATTTCTTTTATTTTTGTTGTGTTCATCAAAGTGTGAAACCTTGTTATCCCGTAATTCAATAAAATAAAAAAGTTTCTTCTTCATTCCTTATTTTATTTTAATTTTGTTTTCTTCTTTTCTTTTTCTATACAATTCTCTTTATACTGGTCTTAATGACATGGCGTGCATAAGGAATCCTCAATCCAGTCTTAAAAATCTATCTGATTCCGAAATGATAGTTCAAGAAGTAGATTGTGACTACGAATCAGAATATAATGATGAGGATGAAGCCTTCGAAGAAATTAGTAAGGAGTTAATTCACTTCTAAGAAAAACCCAAACCCAATTTGAATGACACAGAAGCCGTCAATTTAGGGGACACAGACAACGTCCGAGAAACTAAAATAAGTGTCCACCTCAAGCCAAAAATCCGGGAGGAGTTAATCAAAGCACTCATTGAGTACAAAGATGTTTTTGCGTGGTCATATGATGACATGCCAGGTTTAAGCACTAATTTAGTGGTCCACAAATTGCCCACTGAACCAGCGTTCCCACCCGTCAAGCAAAAGTTGAGGAAATTCATAATTGATATGAGTGTGAAGATTAAAGAAGAAGTTACCAAGCAGTTGGATGCAAAGGTTATTCGGGTCACTCGATATCCTGTCTGGTTGGCTAATGTCATGCCTGTACCGAAGAAGGACAGCACGATCAGAGTATACGTCGATTACCGCAATCTCAACAAAGCAAGTCCGAAGGATAACTTCCCTCTACCCAATATCCACATTCTGATTGACAATTATGCCAAGAACGAGATTGGGTCTTTTGTGGATTGCTATGCTGGGTATCATCAGATTCTAATGGATGAAGAAGATGCAGAAAAGACAGCATTCATCACGCCATGGGGAACTTATTGCTACCGAGTAATGCCATTTGGGTTGAAGAATGCTGGGGCAACTTATATAAGAGCGATGACTACTGTATTTCATGATATGATACACAAGGAGATTGAGGTATATGTAGATAATGTGATCATAAAATCAAAGCATCAGGCCGACCACGTTAGGGATTTGAGTAAATTCTTCCAGAGGCTTCGCAGGTACAACCTCAAGTTTAACCCTGCCAAGTGTGCATTTGGTGTTCCATCCAGAAAACTGTTCGGATTCATAGTCAGCCAGCGAGGCATCGAGTTGGACCCATCAAAGATCAAAGCCATACAAGAATTGCCACCTCCGAGGAACAAGACTGAAGTGATGAGTCTGTTAGGAAGGTTGAACTATATCAGCAGGTTTATCGCTCAGCTCACGACGACTTGCGAGCCTATTTTCAAGTTGCTGAAGAAGGACGCTGCGGTCAAGTGGACTGATGAGTGTCAAGAAGCATTCGACAAGATAAAGGGATACTTGTCTAACCCGCCTGTGCTGGTACCACTAGAACCAGAGAGACCTTTGATTCTTTACTTAACTGTCCTGGAAAATTCATTTGGCTGCGTACTGGGGCAGCATGACACCACCGGCAGAAAAGAACAGGCCATCTACTATCTTAGCAAGAAGTTCACAGCTTATGAGGTTAAGTACACTCACTTGAAAAAGACATGTTGCGCCCTAACTTGGGTGGCACAGAAGTTGAAACATTATTTGTCATCCTACACTACTTACCTCATTTCACACTTGGATCCATTGAAGTATATCTTTTAAAAGCCTATGCCGACAGGAAGACTTGGAAAATGGCAGATTTTGCTCACAGAGTTTGACATAATCTATGTGACTCGGACTGCGATGAAAGCCCAAGCATTGGCCGATCATTTGGCCGAGAACCCGGTCGATAAAGAGTATGAGCCACTGAGGACTTATTTTCCTGACGAATAGGTGATACATATTGATGAACTAGAACAGGCCGAAAAACCAAGCTGGAAACTTTTCTTTGATGGGGCTGCTAACATGAAAGGAGTCGGAATAAGAGCTGTGCTTATTTCTGAAATAGTGAATCACTATCCTGTTACGGCTCAACTTCATTTTATCGTACCAACAATATGGCCGAGTACGAAGCATGCATTTTGGGTTTAAGATTAGCTGCGGACATGGATGTCCAGGAAGTCTTGGTCTTGGGATACTCGGACCTTCTGGTACATCAAATTCAAGGAGAATGGGAAACGCGAGATCTGAAGCTCATACCATACCGACAATGCTTACATGATCTTTGCCAACGGTTTAGATTAGTGGAGTTCAGGCATATTCCAATGGTCCATAATGAGGTCGCCGATGCTTTGGCTACCCTAGCATCAATGCTGCACCATCCAGACAAAGCTTATGTCGATCCTTTGCATATTCAAGTCCGAGATCAGCATGCTTATTGTAACATGATTGAAGAAGAACTGGATGGCGAACCATGGTTCCATGATATCAAGGAATACATCAGAATGGGAATATACCCAGTACAAGCCACGGGGGATCAAAAGAGAACAATTCGACGGTTGGCAAGTGGATTTTTCTTGAGTGGAGGAGTTATGTATAAAAGAACACCAGACCTGAAATTGTTAAGATGCATAGATGCTAGACAGGCTATGACTGTCATGTCCGAAGTACATTCAGGAGTCTACGGACCACATATGAGCGGATATGTGCTGGCGAAGAAAATTCTCCGAGCAGGTTATTATTGGCTCACCATGGAGCGAGATTGTATTAGTTTTGTGCGCAGATGTCATCAGTGCCAGATACATGGAGATTTGATTAATTCTCCACCATCGGAATTGCACACAATGTCAGCGCCATGGTCCTTCGTCGCTTGGGGCATGGATATCATTGGACCAATTGAGCCAGCAACATCCAACATGCATAGGTTCATTCTGGTAGCCATTGATTATTTCACCAAATGGGTTGAGGCCAAAACTTTCAAGTCTATGACCAAGAAAGCAGTGGTCGATTTTGTTCACTCAAATATCATCTATCGATTTGGAATCCCAAAGGTGATCCTCACGGATAATGGTGCTAATCTTAACAGCAATTTGATGAAAGAGGTATGTCAACAGTTTAAGATTACACACCGCAATTCCACCCCATATCATCCCAAGGCGAATGGAGCAGTTGAGGCAGCCAACAAAGATATAAAGAAGATACTTCGGAAAATGGTAGAAGGTTCGAGGCAATGGCATAAAAAATTACCATTTGCATTGTTGGGTTATCACACCACTGTCCGTACTTCAGTAGGTGCAACTCCTTATTTTTTGGTATATGGAACTGAAGCCGTAATACCTGCGGAAGTTGAAATCCCGTCCCTTCGGATTGTCGCTGAAGCTAAGATTGATGATGATGAGTGGGTCAAAACTCGTCTGGAGTAGTTGAACTTGATTGATGAAAAAAGATTGGCAGCTGTGTGTCATGGCCAGTTATATCAAAAGAGAATGGCAAGAGCATACAACAAAAAGGTGTGTCCGGAAGTTTGAGGTGGGCCAACAAGTGCTGAAACGCATCCTTCCACATCAGGCTGAGGCAAAAGGCAAGTTTGCCCCGAATTGGCAAGGGCCATTCATTGTAACCAGAGTGTTGTCCAATGGTGCTTTATGTTTAACAGATATCGAAGGAAAATGCATCGACATGGCTATCAATTCTGACGCAGTTAAGAGATATTATGTATGATTTCTTTTAATTGTAATTGTTGTTTGTTTGCATTTGGCATGATATCGGAGAATGAAATGACGGAGGCAATTTGTTCTTCCATCCAAACACTTCAACCTTTGCTTCCCCTTTTGAGCCTTATTTATTCTTTCATACCCCTCTTTTTTAATCAGTAATGAAAATGAAAAAAGGGAGAAAAGAAAAATAATGATAATAAAGACAAAAGAAAAGTTACAAGAAAAACAAAGGAAGTGGGAACTACGTTTGACCTAATTCCTCAAAAAGGATACGTAGGCGCCTCACGGCTCGGTCATAGTGTAATAAGAATCAAAAATCCCCAAGCAAGAAAGAACTGGGGCAGAAGTTGTGTTTATAATTTTGGGAAAGAAAGTTGATTCCAAGAGTTGTAATGTTTTACCCATCAAAATTATTTTAAATTTTTTCTTTAACCATACACCAGAAACCCATATTGATGTCCAACAGACCTCCCGATCGGTATCCGAGAAGTGCCAAGTCGGGCAAATGGAAGTCTGGAGTAACACTCTGGTCCCCAACCGAAAAGAAATGAAATGAGAGAATCCCCAGCAGAAAAGAAATGAAATGAGAGAATCCCCAGCGGAAAAGAAATGAAATGAGAGAATTTTATCAGTAACACCCCAATCCCCAGCTGAAAAGAAATAAAATGAGAGAGTCTTATTGGTGAAAACCTTCACAGGCACCATAAGGCGATGGAAGTTGGGAGAAATAAAATGAGAGAGTCTTATCGGTGAAAACCTTCACAGGCACCATAGGGCGACGGGAGTTAAGAGAAATGAGAGAGTCTTATTAGTGAAAACCCCTCGAAGGGCACTATAAGGCGACAAGGAATTAAAAGGGGGAAAACGAGATAAGCTTGATAGAAAGGATCCGTCGAGACATCAAGCAGAATAAAGATGTTGTTTCGGCAAAAGAAGATGGGTTGCGGGATCTTTGAAATACAAAGTAGGGACATCAGAAAGATTGATTGATGTAAACAGACTGGGTTGATTAATCCAAAAATGCACGACATGACCATTGGGATTGGTTATACCATTCAGATAAGTCCTTTTCCTTTTCTTCTCTTCAAACAATTCTTTAGGAAGATTTTTCTTTTTATCTTTTGAAGTCATCATCTTTCATTTCTTTTGGTTAAAGATTTTTTTTATATATAGTAGTTTATTTTTAAGAAGGATTTTCAAAGCCAACTACCAGTCGCCAACATGGGGCAAGGTAAATGGGGATAAGACAGACCGAAGATAATGTGACAGGACAAGAAAGACGTCATTATAAGACCAAATGACGGATTGCTCTAAGATGTCATGGAAAGTATGGAGTAAAAGTGGAAAACAACGGTCGAGAAGTGGGTGAATACAGAAGCATCAAGAAGGTCGAAAGTTATCAGCCAAGTTTTAAGACGGTCGAACAACGCAGAGCATGGAAAAAAGAAAAATGGAAAACCATCCCCAGCAGGAACGTCCCCCATGTTTTAAACTAACAAATTTTCTTTGATTTGAAGCAGGGACAGGAAATGTTATTGATGACGGAAAGACATGCCACAAGAAAGATTGTCAAACTGAGGCAAAAAATTTTCTATCATTTCGAAAATTTTCTGGAAGTCTAACACAAGTTTTGAGGGAAGCGGTATCCCCATCAGTTTTCAGAAGAAGGCAATACAAGTTTTAAAGAAAGCAATTTCGGGAGGAAGATAACACAAGTCTTAAGGGAAGTAGTTCCAGAGGAAGGAAAACTCGAGCTTTAAGGGAATTAGAATTTGAAGGAGGAGAATAACGTATTTTTGAATGAAACACCAGTGTTATCCCCAGCAGTTTTCAGAGGAATGAAACACCAGTTTTGAGGGAAGCAGTTCTGAAAGAAGATTATTCAAGTTAGAAGGAAAATGGTTCAAGGGGCAGGAAGGAACAACGACAATAGAACGTATTATTAAGAAGTTGTTGATGTCTGGAGCCCGCCTGGAGAATGGAGGTGTCATAGTTTTAAGAAGTTGTTGAAGTCAGGAGACCGCCTGGAGAATGGAGGTGTTATATTTTTAGGAAGTTGTTGAAGTCAAGAGCCCGCCTGGATAATGGAGGCATTATTTTTTTAAGTCATAATAGAAGTCAGGAGCCCGCTTGGAGAATGGAGGTGTTATGTTTTAAGAAGTCGTTGAAGTCAGGAGCCCGCCTGGAGAATGGAGGTGTTATATTTTAAGAAGTTGTTGAAGTCAGGAGCCCGCCTGGAGAATGGAGATGTTATATTCTAAGAAGTTGTTGAAGTTAGGCGCCCGCCTGGAGAATGGAGGTGTTATATCTTTAAGTTGTAGTTGAAGTCAGGAGCCCGCCTGGAGAATGGAGGTGTTATGTTTTAAGAAGTTGATGAAGTCAGGAGTCCGCCTGGAGAATGGAGGTGTTATATTTTAAGAAGTTGTTGAAGTCAGGACCCCGCCTGGAGAATGGAGGTGTTATATTCTAAGAAGTTGTTGAAGTCAGGAGCCCGCCTGGAGAATGGAGGTGTTATATTTTCAGAAGTTGTAGTTGAAGTCAGAATCCCGCCTGGAGAATGGAGGTGTTATGTTTTAAGAAGTTGTTGAAGTCAGGAGCCCGCCCGGAGAGCGGAGGGTTGTAACAAAGATCCCCAGCATAAATTAAAGTTCAGAAGTCGGAAGGAAGGCAACACTAGTCAGAAGAAGGCAGTTCAAGCTTCGAAGGAAAAATAATTCGAAGCTCACAAGAAGGAAATAAGCAGTTCAAATTCGACAATCAAGAGAAGACTACGAGTCAAGACAGAAAGAAAGAAACGTAAGAGGAAACACCAGTCAGCAAGACATCAAAGCAACAAGAGACACAAGAGCACGGCTGAAGATCTAGATAAGATTTTTTAATTCCTAAGTTTAGTCTAGCTTCTTGTTTTCTGTTAGCATGGTGTAATAAGGAGGTCAGTAAGCAGATAGCAGCAACATCAATAGTAGTGACAACAAAACCACAGCTTCATGGTAGTCCCAGCTACCAACACTTCCCGAACTACATTGACCTGATTCCCTTTTAGCCAGGGATATGTAGGAAACCTTTGAAGCAGAGATTCGGTCAAATCTTTTAAAAATGCTTCACACGGAGTAGCCGAACGGGCAAAAATTGCTCGTATCCGCTCACTTTATCTTTGCACGGAAACTCTTTGTGTTTCCGGACAAAGAGGGGCAGCTGTGAGCACGCGATTTTTGCCCTACGAGAACTACTCCCAAAAATTCAAAATAAAATGGTTTTGTGTTGTTTGTGATGTATTTATATTTTGTCTGTGCATGTTTATTTTTTACTTTAATTAAGAAAAATACAAAAATATGTGTTGCATGTGCATTTAGGATTTAATTTTACAATTAGGAATTAATTAAACAATATTTGGATTTGCGAGAATGGAAATCACAAAAATATGTACTTTGCATTTTTTGGCGTTTAATGTCAAATTGTGTGGTTTTATTTTAATTGGTATTTAATTGTGTGTGTTGATTGTTATCAGGAATTAATTGGTATTTTTAATTTGGTTTATAATTTAAGTTAGGATTTTAGTTTTGAAAAATAAATTTTAAAAAGGAAATAAAAGAAAAGAGGAAAAATGAAAAAAGAAGGAAAAGAAATCGGACCAGGCCCAAACCAAAAACAACCCAATACCTTCCCCAATCCAGTCCGTCTCAGAGACAAACCAAACGACGTCGTTTAGTAACGCTCAATCTGGGCCGTTGATCTCAGCTGATCAACGGTCCAGATCAACTCCTCCGTCACCCGACCCATTCCCATCCAAGACCGATCCGGGCTCAAGGGTAAACGAAGCGACGTCATTTCCGTTTATGAATGGATCCAAGCCATTGATCTCATCAGATCGAACGGCCTGGATTCATCCCACCCTTTCATATATATACTTCAAACCATACCCCATCCCCCAAACCAAACCCCCCTTGCCCCATCGTCTCTCTCAGACCCTTCAGGGACGACCCCCCAAACCCTAGCCGCCCCCGTTCCCTTCGCCTGAAAACCCGGCGGCACCGGCTCCGATGGCCGTGAAAATAACACCCCTGAACTACCCTTCTCCCCCTCTTCGATTCCACACTCCATTAACCTCGAATCATACTACAACTTCTCGAATCTTCGATCAAAGATCCCCGTCCCAAACCCTAGCCTGTCCACTTAACCCGAAAATCACACCCAATAATCCCCTTAACCTCCTCGTCGCTAATCCCTAACCAAATTGGCTCGAATCTGAGTAAAACTCGTCGAATGATGGATCTAGGGTTCAAATGGTTCGGGACTGTATCAAAGCTGTCAGGGTCGAATGGGTTCTAGTTAGTATTATAAGCCTATTTCTGATGAAATAGACATATAATACTAACTGGAACTCCAGTTTAAAAAGGCATGTTGGTGGGATCCGAGAAAAGAACAGTAAGTTCTTCTTAGCTTCTTCTTTTCCTTTTTCTATATGTTGATTTGTCTGTGCTAGGTTGTAATCAGTCGTTTCTTTGGGTTTTTAGTTTAAGATAATTCTTAACCCAGTACATACTCCGCTTCTTTTTCTGATTCTGGTGTAGTTCAATCGATTATTCATTTGCCTTAATTAGGTTCGTTGTAATTCGTCTTTTGTCTGTTATTTTCTCCCTTCTCCATCACACCTTTTTCTTGGTCCAAATTTTCTGTTGTTGATTATATGTTATAAATTGTTTGATCAATTGAATAAGTTTCATCGATTAATCCGGTAGGTTTGAGTGTTAGTTTAACATGATAGTAGTTTAATTTTGGTCTTGATTTTATAGTTCATTCCAGTCTGTTTCCCCTCCTGCTTCGTTTATGTTCTAAATTTTGTGTTGAAATGAGCCTATTGGTATATTTGAACTTAGAACAGAGCCTGTTGGTATATTCAGTTCATCACATTGAACTGAATTTATTGGTCATTGGTTATCCTGAATCTGTCAATCCCCTTAAAGCTCTTCTGGCTATTTCTTCTTTTGTATTCTAATTTAATTAAAGCGTATGCTCGTCTAGTTGATTTAAGTTCATTTATATCTGAGCTAAATATGATTGGTTCCCCAATATAGTTAGTTCAATATGTGCTGCCCTGAACCCTTAGTCTTCATTTTTGATGCCATTTGATTTGATATCTTGAATTACTAACTGATTTGAATTGGTTATAGCTATTGTAGTTTGTTGGTTAATTAGGATTCAGCTTAGTTAGTTGGTAGGTTTGAATAGGTTAGAGCTGAAAGGTTTAATACAGATTAAAAGGGATTGGGTAGGACATTAATTTCAGGGACTTTAGGAGGGTATTTTGGGATTTAAAAGGTTTGAAAATGGTTTAAGTTGAATGGTCTGACAGTAGGGTACTAAAATACCATTAAACTAATGAATTATTTAGTAATAGTGGGGAATAAGGCTTAATGGCATGGGAAGTTGATTAAACAAGTTAATTCACCCATAACCTTTGATTAAAATAAAAGAACAAGACATATTATGGTAGTGGGGGTTCAGGGAGTGTGGGCAGAATGTTTTCTGATTAGTTTAAGTGTTTCAAGGCAGATAAGGGCTGTAGTTTTAGTATAAATAGGGGTCTGGACAGAGTAAAAATGGGGCTTGAGAAAAAAAGGAAGGAAATCTGAAAAGAAAAAGTTTTGAGAGTTCTTTTGAAAGGCAGTTAGTTTTGGAACTAATTTCGAAAGCTTAAAGTCAGTCTCTGAGAGTTTAAAAGATCAGTTTTTGTAGTAGAATCTAGGCTTGACTCAAGCTCGGTTGAGTCTGTTTGTGGCTGTGTGAAATGTCAAATTGCTGCTGTGAGCTGCTGTTGTATTGCTGCTCGTATTACTGTTGCTGCTGATCTTTCTTCTGCTTTATTTCTGTTCCAATTCCAGGTACACAGCTTGACTTCAATAATTGTGAAGCTGAAATGTAAAGGATGAACTTGTAATTGAAGCCTGAAGATTTTAATTTAATTCAGTTTCTGATTTGTATATTTGACGTTTTGTTCGTTAAGGATGTTTAGACTCATGTTTATAGTCGCGTTGGCTGAACTGAACTGGGCTTTGCAATAACTGGATTATAGACTATTATAGCTTAGTTTTCTTGGATTGGTTTTTCCCAGTAAATCACCAATTGTAGTTAATTCCTTGTTAGCGGATTCTTGCACCTGTGGGGTACAGGTTGTAGCCAAATTCATGGTAGAGAGTAGTTCATGACTAGTCATAGTTAATTTCGTGTTAAAGACCTTTGTGAATCCGTTTAGCGTAGTATAAGATAAAACATGGAGTGGCTGTTTTGTTTCATTCACGACAAGTAATTTAAATATGACCAGGTTGTATAGGGATTGTAGTAGACTGCCAAAATTTCCCCGGATGGTTTACTACGGCTGTATTGTGTGACTTGATTTCATTAGTTCTTTTAGAACCTTAGTTAAAAGGCCTACCTTGAAAGTTTAATTTCAATAGTTATAAAATAGGCTTGAATGGTTTTTAGTCTCAATGTGTCCTTCAGCAACTCTATTAGGAAATCGTGAATCATTAAAGTGGTTAGTGTTAGTTTTTTTATGACAGTTCTCAAGCATTGATTCGTTTCAATAATTGTAAAAAACAAGTTCAAATAGCTCCGGATTTCATATAGTTCACTTATGTATCCCAATAGTTTAAAATGCCAAGTTAGTCGAGTACTAGTTTAGTACTGATAATGTAAATAAAGTACTGTTTGGGTCTGGGCCATCAGATGATTCGTTTGTAGCTGATTGGGCTGCCCAGATTCGTGTTGCGATGTTCCCGTCTAGGCTCGAACCCCGAGCTCGTTGGGCTGCAAACGTCCTTGTAGGCCCAATGTCGGATGCAACCTTCCTCATAGTAAGGTTGTCGACGTGTTAATTAATTAGGGCCTTTTCTTTATTTTTTAGAGACAAAAATAAAAATAGCAAATCATAGTCGCTTTTAGGTTTTGCCTTTTAAATAATAAATGAGACGAGCCTCGCCAAACAAAAATACATAAATTGCGGGGCCCTTAATAAATGGTTAAAAATGAAACATTTAGAATTCGGGGTGGGCCGTTTAGTGAATTTCACGGCCCTCCCCAAAGACAACAACGCGCTAGTCATTTTAGATGCGCTTTTAATAATTTACTTTCTTAAACTCGGGTGCACATTTATGTGACCCAAATCCAAATCTCAACGGAGCTGAAATGTGTCAATAACCACGGGCGCATTGATGTGACGTGGTTTGAGATATGTTTTCACGACGTTGCAATTCTCGTTAAAAATAATAATAATAAAAGCGGTAAAAAGTTAAAATTTGCACATAGGTTCAACATGTATTAAAATCAGATAAATAAGCCGAATATGACATTTGAGTGACCGTGCTAGAACAACGGAACTCGGGAATGCCTAACACCTTCTCCCGGGTTAACAAAATTCCTTATCCGGATTTCTGGTTCGCAGACTGTAATACAGAGTCAATCTTTTCCTCGATTCGGGATTCAACTGGTGACTTGGGGAACCATAAATATCCCAAATGGCGACTCTGAATTAAATAATAAATCCCGTTTCGATTGTCCTTTAATTGGAAAAACTCCCCTACGGCCCTATGGGCACAGGTGAAAAAGAAGGTGTGACACCTATAGGCATACTTTCTAGGCGTTGTTAATTTAAAACACTGTCATTGGTGTATAGGAATCCTATAGGCAGGTCATCTATATGCAATCGATTGTCGAAGCCTATAAACTCATTTGCCTAGTGACAGATGCAGGTGCAAAATGCAGGAAGTCCTATAGGCATATTATCTATATGATAATTCAGAAGTGCAGAAACCTATAGACATGGTCTATATATAATGCAAAAGTGCAGAAACCTATAGACATGGTCTATATGTAATGTAGAAGTGCAGAAACTTATAGACATGGTATCTATATGAAATGCAGAAGTGCAAAAAAAACTCATAGACATGGTATCTATATGAAATGCATAAGTGCAAAAGCTGAAAGCAGGATACATGAATGCAGAAGTATAGTAATCCCCTATGAACATGGTATCTACCCCATTTTCATGCACGATTGACCCTCCCTTTTTCACTAATAGCCCCAATAGTTATTACAAATTATTACAGCCCAGAATGAATAAGAAAAGCAAAATTACATTAGAAATTAAAGTACAACCAATGGGAGCCTAATTCAGACTCCAGGTCTGAAATATGAGATGAACCAACTCCAAATTTCAGGATCCCAAGCCTTTCTCGTATTTGGATGTGTCAAAGTTCCCTAAGAGCCTCAAATGGACTCGGGGCAGTGCTCACACCCAAACACATACAAGATTAAGAACATATTGCAGTGTGGAAGGGCCAGCCTTCAAGTATCCAAGTTCAGAGGGAACTCAAGGTCCCAAGGTAAGGCTTACAAGAGGGGGGCAGAGCTTAGAAGCTAAGAGTAAGTGTAAGTGCAGAGTTTGAAAAGGGGAAAGGGGAAGTGGTAGAGAAACAAGGACATGCTAGGGGGCATACCTAGCAATGGGAAGTGCTGGCACACCCCACAAGCCTGTTAGAACACATTGTTTTGGGAGTCAGGATCCTCTAAGGGATCAAGTCCAGACATGAACAATAACTTGCAGATTGTCATGTCATGAACTACAACTCAAATCACATAGAGGGGAATAAGGGTACAGGGATTCATAGCAGAAACAAGTAAAAGAAATTAACATGCTAATTAAACATTCAACTCTATATAGACAGTAAAGTAGACATGGATGTAAAGGCTATAAGTGAACACATTAGGATGATGCTGAAGCTAGAACTAGAACATACCAGTCTCAAAGAAACAAGTGAAAGAAAGCAGTAGTCTTGCAAAGCCAAAGCACAAACAGGCGGTCAGAATGCTATGATCTTAGAAAAGAGTCGTGAGGTTGTAAGGGTGAAGTATGAATTGTAAAAGTGTTGAACTGAAGGTCTGTTAAAGTGCAGAAGGGTTGTGCCCTTTTATAGTGTAGAAAGCAAGCAGAAATATGTAAGAAAATAGTTTGAAAATCAATTACACAAGGTTTTCCCCTAATTAAGGGATTCTGATTTCAAACGGGCAAAACTAATTAAGGAAATGGATTCATCATACACTTTTTCAAATCAGCATAAAAGGGGTAAATACATAAAGGTCTATTTAAGGACAAGGGCTTGACAGCACACGATTTGTGCAAATAAGGAAAGGAAATCAGTTAACAGCCAAGAAAATCGAAAATTGAAGATTTTGTATGAATGACCCAAGTTAGAAAGATGGGAAAGATTTCAACTTAAGGAAAATCAGTGCCAATAAATTAGACTTATTAAAAGGAATTCTGAATCAATCACAAGTTGGAAAACCATTCTGAAGAAAGATTCCTCATATATAAAAGCATACAGACACGTTAAACATGAAGAAATTTTTCATGCTATTCAGAAGAGTCTAGTGTAGGAGAATCAGAATTGTGTGCAAATAAAAGAAGTTCACACTTAGTTCACAGACCTAGAAATAAGTCTGAACGAGTCAAGGGTCCTCAAACAGAACCCTAGTTTGATCATATGACCAAACTCGGAGGAAACCCCCAAATTCTAGGGTTTCCGACTCGAGTCAAATACAGAGATGGGGATGCAACAGGCTCAAAGATT
Source organism: Nicotiana tabacum (assembly GCF_000715075.1). Lineage (NCBI taxonomy): Eukaryota > Viridiplantae > Streptophyta > Magnoliopsida > Solanales > Solanaceae > Nicotiana > Nicotiana tabacum. The sequence goes on from NC_134090.1 coordinate 138,301,981, forward strand.
TCCTTTCAGAATCTAATAAGAAGACAAGCAGATACAAATAATATTCGAAGTAGACAGAGCGTAGGAGCATAATGAGAGAATAGTCATGACAGTAGAAGAAACGTGTTTAAGAAAACATTTTAGAAGGGACTTAAACGGAGTTCAGTAGAAGGCAAACAAAACTTAAGAACTCAGTAGCAAATACATATAGTAGAAGAACATAAAAATACTGGAAAAACATAGCAAAAGATCATATAGGAAGCTACAGCAAGATAAACATGCGAGCATGGTACAAAACACAGTAGAAAAACAAAGCACTGAAGAACATGCATGATAAAGGAAAACATAAGAACACAGTAGAAGAACATGCATGGTAGAAAAGAAAACATCAGAACATAGTATAGACAAATACACACAAAGAAAAGAAGAAGAAAAGTCAGAGAAACATTTTAAGCTTTTCAGAAAAACCCTAAATCGGAAAGAAGTGATTTTTGAAAGAAAAATTAGGAAAAACATTTCAAAACTCAAGTAGAGCACAGATATAGAACAGATTTAAGAAAACAATAAGAGAAAACCTCGAATAGCTAGGGTTTTAGAGGAACCCTAAAGCGAGAAAGGCTTGGAAAAGGTCCAATCTGAGTCGGATAAGTCAGAAATAGGCTCATAATGCTTGGATATGCCGGAGCAAGGCCGGAGAGAACATAGAACCTCGAATCGAAGAGGATCTGAACGGATACCACTGAGGTCAAACTTCGAAACTTCGAACACGAAGTGTTTAAGAGCAAAGGGAGATGAGTTTAAGCCATCCATGGCCTGAGAGGCCATGGATTCCGGTGAGTTGAAGGTAGAAGACAGTAGGAGATGATTAGGGTTTCAAGAACCTTCGAGAGAGTTTGAGAGATGAGAGGATTCAGAGGCAGCGGTTGGTGAGAAATGGGATAGGGTTGGGGGTGTTTGGGAATTAAAAAGGAAAGGGGAAATTCTGGCCGTTGATCGAAATGATCAACGGCCTGGATCAAAAGGGGAAACCGGGCGGGTTGGATAAGAGGGTTAGGGGCGGGTCATTTTAGGAATTAGGCCCCGTTTGAATTTGAAATTGGGGCTGATTTTAGGCTATAATTGAAATTAAATATGGCTAGTATTTAAATAACCTCTTTTCCTTTTATTTTTATAAAAATAGCAAAATAATTTCTGAAAACAAATTAAAAGTACTAAATTAATTAATAATGTATAAATATTAAATTAAAAATACTATAATCAATTTTGTAATTATAAACACAATTAAATCTTAAGATAGGCTAAAATTGCAATCATACGCAATTTAGCTTTAAAACACTAAATAAATTTATAAAAATGCGTAAAAATTACCTTAGCTATATTTTGGTATAATTGTGAGAATAAAATAAGTTATTCACCAAAATGATGATTTTGGGAATAACTATTAGTTTTTGTACTGCTAAAATGGGCAATAAATTGATTTAAAAAATCTTTTAAAAATTAGGAAAAATACTAAAATACTTGGGAATACTTATATATGTATATATATGCTATTTTAAAAGTATTTTGCATATATAAAATGCATAGGGAAAAATTGGGTATCAACAGCTGCCCCTCTTTACCCGGGAAGGATGAAAGAGTTGTCTGGTAAAGATGTGATGTCCAATTTGACCGAACGAAATGGTTTTTAAGAGGTTGACCGTGCTCTGGTTCCTGAGCTACCTACATATCCCTGGTCTTATAGGAATCAGGCCATATGTAGTTCAGTATTCGTCGGCGGAATATGCCGATGGAGATTTTTCAAGAACGGACGAGATATTTGGGTTGGGATGGATGGTAGAGCTATGGGAACTGGAGCGGGGTTGCTCCTGCTGAGACGGCTGTTGCTCGCCGGTTTACCTGCAAATAAGCAATACAAGTGTATATTGTGCGTAAATTTAAACATGATGCAAGTTCCCGTTGGACCGTGAATGCTGTCTTTGGACGGTTAGGATGACGTCCTTGGACCATGATATCCTGGGCCATGAAGCATATAATATAGGATTCGCGGGCCATGAAATAATGCTCTCGGGCTACGAGGATGATGCCTCCGAACCATGATGCCTTTGAATAATGATATGCAAAAGATTAAAAGGGATCCTCGGGCCACGACATGATGTTCTCGGGCTATTCAAATGGTGCCTCTGAACGATGATACCCTCGGATAATTTGGCGATCTTTTAGCCCATGAGATGCAGTAGGGTGGCGATCTTTCAACCATGAAAATGTAAATGAGGTGGCGATATTTCAGCCATGCAAGAAGTAAATGAAGGTGGCGATCTTTCAGCCATGCAAGAAGTAAATGAGGGTGGCGATCTTTCAGCCATGCAAGAAGTAAATGAAAGTGGTGATCTTTCAGCCATGAGAGATGGAGGTAGAGCTTAACCTCGGAAGGCAGAATGGTAGCCTTATGCAATGCAGAAAATGCATATGGAGATAGAGCTTAGTCTCAGAAGGTAGAATGGTAGCCTTATGAAATGCAGAGAATGCTGATGGAGGCAGAGCTTAGTCTCGGAAGACAGAATGGTAGCCTTATGCAATGCAGAGAATGCAGATGGAGGTAGATCTTAACCTCAGAAGGCAAAATGGTAGCCTTATGCAATGCAGAGAATGCAGATAGAGACAGAGCTTAGTCTCGAAAGGCAGAATGGTAGCCTTATGCAGGAAGTAAAATGGCAATAGAGTTTTCTTAGCTGATAGCGGATTGCGATATTGCGACTGCTAGGGATACTGTGTCTGCTGGGGACACTGCGTGCAGATAGCAGCTGTGAGTAAGTGAAACAGTTCTGAGCATAGTATTTCCGAGCAATGTGAGTCTCGTGAGTGTATAGTATATTTGATGATTTTGCAACTCAAGTGCCTGCATCCAAAGAAAATCGTGAGTTTTGTATAATGGGGGAGGTTAGTTCATATTCCCGCTGGCTCTGTTTGACCTGCTCGGCTCTGTTCCGGTGATACTGTGCGTATCATTTGGGTAGCATTGCTAAATAAAGCAACTTTGGTAACAAACATGCATGATTTAGTAAAAAATATAACATAAATACATAATCGAGAATAGTTTTCCTTAGATGAACCTACGACTGCGACGTAGTTCAAGATATTGCAACTTCTCTTGCTCCGGAATTTTGAGGGTCCTCCTCAAAATTCTGCCCCAGTTTACTGGGCTACTACTTCTGACGGCTGCTTGTGGCGAAGGGCTGAAATCACTTCAGAATTTTGAGGGTCCTCCTCAAAATTCTGCCCCAGTTTCCAATTGCGGGGGAAATGAAAATTATATTGAATTATGACCGAACCCATAGGGCTGCCTACGTATCCCCTCTTAAACAGGAATCAGGCCAGGCATAGTTTAAATTACATCATAAAGGAAAACATAAAGGTTACATATAGTATCGCTTCACTGCATCTGAATTGATCGGCTTCGGCCAAACTTCTCCGTCTATTTCTGCAAGTATGAGGGCTCCTCCTATTAGAACCCAGTGGACCATGTACGGACCCTGCCAGTTGGGAGAGAACTTTCCTTTGACCTCGTCCTGATGCGGGAAAATCTTCTTTAACACTAGCTGCCCCGGTGTGAACTGTCTCGGTTTGACTCTTTTGTTGAAGGCTCTGGACATTCTGTTATGATAAAACTGACCATGACAAACTGCATTCATTCTCTTTCCATATATAAGAGCTAGCTATTCGTAATGACTTTTCACCCATTCTGCATTTTTGAGTTCAGCTTCCTGTATGATCCTTAGGGAAGGACTTTCTACCTCAACAGGAATAACAGCCTCTGTACCGTAAACCAACATATATGGGGTTGCCCCGGTTGATGTGCGAACTATGGTGCGATACCCCAATAAAGCAAGTGATAACTTCTCGTGCCACTGCTTATGCTTCTTTATCATTTTCCTTAGTATCTTCTTGATATTCTTATTGGCGGCCTCTACGGCTCCGTTCATCTAAGGTTTGTAGGCTGTAGAATTCTTGTGTTTGATCCTGAAGGTTTCACACATGGCTTTCATCAAGTCACTGTTGAGATTGGGACCATTATCAGTAATGATTGATTCTGGAATTCCGAATCGACAAACCATACGGTCGTGGGCGAAGTCTACTACGACTTTCTTAGTCACTGCCTTGTACGATGATGCTTCAACCCATTTGGTGAACAATTGCCACTAGGATAAACCTGTGCCCATTTGATGCGGCAGGTTCGATTGGTCTGATAACATCCATTCCCCAAGCTGCGAACGACCATGGTAAGCTTGTTGCATTAAGCTCATTTGGAGGCACCTTTATCATATCTGCATATATCTGACAGCGGTGGCGCTTCCGGACATACTGGATGCAGTCCGTTTCCATAGTCATCCAAAAATAACCAGCTTAGAGTATCTTCTTGGCTAAGACAAAGCCATTCATATGTGGCCCGCAGGTCCCAACATGGATTTCTTCTAGTAATTTAGATGCTTCCTTTGCGTCGACACACCTTAGTAATCCCAAATCAGCAATCCTCCTGTACAGGATTCCTCCGTTATGAAAGAAATTGTTGGATAACCACCGAAGCGTGCGCTTCTGAATAGCGTTTGTGAGCTCTGGGTATTCTCCTTTCGCCAAGTATTCCTTGATATCATGAAATTAAGGTTTTCCATCCACTTTTTCTTCGATGTGAGCACAGTAAGCTGACTGATCGTAGATCTTTAATGGAATAGGGTCAATGAAATTCTTATCTGGATGCTGTATCATGGATGATAGGGTAGCCAATGTATCGACAAACACATTTTGGACTCTGGGAACATGCTGAAACTTTGTCTTTGTGAACCTCTTTCTCAACTCCTGTACGTGATGCAGATAAGGGAGTATCTTGGAGTTCTTGGTTGCCCATTCTTCTCGGACCTGATGTTTAAGCAAGTCTGAATCCCCGATCACAAGTAACTCTTGAATGTTCATGTCAATAGCCATCTTGAGTCCTAAGATGCAGGCCTCATACTCAGCCATGTTGTTGGTGCAAGGGAATCTGAGTTTGGCAGACACCAGATAATGCTAACCGGTTTCTGACACTAGGAATGCTCATGTGCCAACTCCTTTGAAATTTGCTGCTCCATCAAAAAACATTCTCCAATTGTTATAGGATTCTGCAATGTCTTCTCCTATGAATGATACCTCTTCGTCAGAAAAGTACATTTTTAGGGGTTCGTACTCTCCGTCCACGGGATTTTCAGCAAGGCGATCTGCTAGTGCTTATCCTTTGATCGCTTTCTGAGTTACGTAGACAATGTCAAATTCACTCAACAAGATTTGCCACTTGGCTAGCTTTCCGGTGGGCATGGGCTTCTGGAAGATGTACTTCAAAGGATCCATCCTTGATATGAGATATGTAGTATAGGCACAGAAGTAATGCCTCGGCTTCTGAGCTACCCAGGTCAAAGCACAATAAAGTGCGTTCTAACAGAGAATACCGGGCCTCGTACAGGGTGAACTTCTTGCTGAGGTAATAGATGGCCTGCTCCTTCCTCCCCGTCTCATCATGTTGCCTTAGGACGCAATCGAAAACTCCATCTAGAACTACAAGGTAGAGTAATAGAGGTTTACCCGGCTCGGGCAGGACCAAAACTGGTGGTGTTGACAGGTACTTCTTGATTCTGTCGAAGGCCCTCTGGTAGTCATCAGTCCATTTGGTAGAGGCGTCCTTCTTCAACATCTTAAAGATTGGCTCACAGATGACAGTAGATTGAGCTATGAACCGACTGATGTAGTTGAGTCTCCCCAAGAAACTCATTACTTCTTTCTTGTTCTTTGGCGGTGGCAATTATTGAATAGCTTTGACGGATCCAGTTCTATTCCTCGACGACTCACAATGAACCCAATTAGTTTTCCGGAAGGAACCCCAAATGCACATTTCGTGGGATTCAGCTTCAAGTTGTACCTTCTCAGTCTATTGAAGAACCTCCTCAAATCTTCCATGTGATCAGTGGCTTTCTTGGATTTGATGATGACATCATATACATACACTTCGATCTCTTTATGTATCATATAATGGAAAATGATAGTCATGGCCCTCATGTAGATGGCCCCAACATTCTTTAACCCGAATGACATCATCTTGTAATAGTACATTCCCCATGGCGTAATGAAAGCTGTTTTCTCAGTGTCTTCTTCATCCATCCAGATCTGATGATACCCAGCAAAACAATCCATGAATGACTGCAACTCGTGCTTGGCGCAATTGTCAATTAGGATGTGTATGTTTGGTAAGTCGTCTTTTGGACTGGCCCGGTTGAGATCCTGGTAGTCGACACAGACTCTGACCTTCCCGTCCTTCTTCGGCACTAGCACGATGTTGGCTAACCATGTTGGATATTCTACTACCTTGAGAACCTTAGCTTTGACTTGCTTAGTGACTTTTTCCTTGATTTTCAAACTCATGTCAGGCTTGAACTTTCTAAGCTTCTGCTTTACCGGTGGACATGTCGGATCAGTTGGTAGTTTGTGAGCCACAATAGATGTACTTAGACCAGTCATGTCATCATACGACCAAGCGAATATTTCTTCATATTCCCTTAGAAATTCTGTGTATTCCTTCTTTTCTGATGGTGACAAATGAACGCTGATCCAAGTTTCTTTGATATTTTTTGCATCTCCCAGGTTAACAATCTCGGTCTCATCCAGGTTGGACTTAGGTCTGTTCTCAAAATTCTCGACTTCTCTAACAATCTCTTCCGGTATGTCATCTTTCTCTGAATCTGTATCCGTTTGTTGCATTGTCTCGTTGCATGTCACAACCATTGGTTCATCAAGATAGGTAATAGTAATGCCCGAGGCTTTTCGGGCTCTGGTGGTTCTGATGGTCCAATTATTGATTCATGCTCCTCGACTTACGGCTTGTATAGAAGAGCCTTCCTCCCCCTCCTCCTTGAAAATGAAACAGCAATCCATGTCATCATCTTCCACGAATAAATTCCTCATTGTGGCTGTTGCTTCCTCTTCTTCCGACCCATATATAACATCGGCTGGCTGGAAATTTTGTTCTAAATGGGGTATCGGCTGCTCCAGTGGGTAGTAAGGGCTTTCCATGGTGGCAACCAGTTGTTGAATTCCTTCCAAGTATACTCGTATCCCAGACCGAAAGTGGTGCCATATTTCTTCAATTTGATCGGCTTGGCGATTCCTTGGAGGTTCTTGCCAAGTACCTTGCCAGGCTCATATCCGATTCAGTTCAATATGCTTTCAATTTTCTTGTACCACCATTTGTCTTTGTCAACGGCATTGACTCGCTCGATGTGGTGATAAGTTTCCCCGCCTATTTTTCTCCTTCCTCAAATCGCTGGGATGGTTTGGTGACTGTATATGGGATTGCTACCATCGCCGTGAATGATCACCTCTTGGTGGTTCCACTCAAATTTCACCGCCTGATGCAGTGTTGACGCTACGGCCCCAACGACATGAATCCACGGCCGTCCCAATAGCAAGTTGTAAGATGCCGGCATATCTATTACTTGAAATTCAACATCAAACCAAGTAGGCCCCATCTGCAAACAAAGCTAATTTCCCCAATAGTGGACCTTTGGAACCATCGAAAGCTTTGACGTTGATGGCCCTGTCCTTGATCTCATGCAGACTCTTTCCCAATGTTCTGAGTGTTACCAGTGGACAAATATTGAGACTGGACCCACCGTCAATAAGGATTCTGGTGATAAAATAATCCTCGCATTGCACAGTAATGTACAATGCCTTTATGTGACTCAACCCTTCTGGTGGCAACTCATTTTCATGAAAAGTGATCTTGTGACTCTCCAATACCTACCCTACCATGTTTGCCATTTCTCCTCCAGTGATGTTGCTCGGTACATATGCCTCACTGAGCACCTTCAACAAGGCATTCCTATGTGCATCGGAGCTTTGCAGCAAAGCTAGGATAGAGATCTGTGCCGGTGTTTTGTTCAAATGATCGATGATTGAGTACTCCTTTGCTTGTATTTTCTCCAGATATCATCGGTCCCAGCTTCACTGATGGTTGGCCGTCTAGAGGCCTGCTTGCTTGATTCAGCCAAATATTTCAGGGTGTATACTCTGCCGGTTCTTGTCATACCATGTGCCGCGACTGCTTCTCCGGATTTGGCTTTCCCTTTCCTTCTTGCCTCGGCTGTATAGTCCCAAGGTATGGCATTTGTATGGAATGGCGTTATAGCCAACATTGCTATTGGAATGGGAACCTTTACTCCAAACGGAGCCTGTATTTTGGAAGGCAAGACCGCAACTTCAAATGGTTCAGGTACATTTACCGGGCACCAAACTCGACCTCGATCAGTGCTGGCGTCTTTGTAGAGGATGGTGTTTCAAACTCAAGTGGTATGGATATGTTCACCTCAGCATCCCTAGAAGGCTAAATCTGGACTACAATCAGATTAAGGGTGACTGTTGGTTTCTTTGGATCGTCGCCTTCTGTGATCAAACCTATTGACCCCTTGGGGTCCTAGTTGTCCTCTTTTTCAATCATGTGAACGCCTCCACCCGTGTGGTATGGTAGAGGGTTATTGCGGACATTCAGAGTGGGCTCCTTTGCCACAATAATCTTGTTATCAATCAGTGCTTGGATTTTATCTTTCAGAGAGCGGCATTCATTAATGGTATGCCCTTTCATGCCAGAATGGTATGCACATAATTTATTAGGATTGACCCATTGGGAAGGGTTTTCAGGAGTTATAGCGGGGATGGGGGTGACATAACCAGTAGCTTTAATCCTTTCATACAACTGGTCAATTGTTTCGGCAATGGCGGTATATTGTTTGGGAGGTCTGCGGTCAAAATTTGGTCAGGGTCTAGGAAAGTTTTGGCGAGTGGGAGGTGTTTGATAGTGAGAGGGTTGAGTATTGTAGGCTTGGTAGACATGTGCGGGTTAGGAATATCTGGGTGAAGTAGGCTGATATGTGGGAGGTGGAGGTGATTGGTAAGTAGGTGGTGGAGTTTGGTAAGAGGGCGAGGGTGCTTGGTAATTTGGGGTAGGTTGATATGTGAGTGGAGGCATCGGGTAGGTTTGGTATTTGATTGGGGACTTGGTTCTCTATGCAACCATCATGGCGCTGACGTCCCTTTTCTTGGTCATACCACCAGACTGTAGAGCCTTGTTGGTAGCCTACAAAGCCTTAAAGTTTGTGACCATACCACTTTTGATGCCTTCCTCGATCCTCTCACCTAGCTTGATGATGTCGGAAAATTTCTGGCTTTCAATTAGCATCAACCTTTCATAGCACTGGGGGTCTTGAGCTCGGACGAAAAAACTATTCATTTGTTCTTCCTCTAGAGCAGGACTGACTTTGGCAGCTTCTGACCTCCAGTGAGTGGCATACTCGCGGAATGTTTCCGTGGGTTTCTTCTTTAGGTTCTGGATGTAGAACATATCTGGCGCATTTTCTATGTTGAACCTAAACCTGTCCGTGAAATCGGACGCCATGCTTACCTAATTCAACCACTTCTTCGGATCTTGGCTAATGTACCAAGACAGAGCATCTCCCTTCAGACTCCTCATGAAGAGTTCATGCGGATCCTTTTGTCCTTTCCTACTCCGACCAGCTTGTCGCAATGTGTTCTCAAATGAACTCTCGGATCTCCTGTACCATCAAACATATCGAACTTTGGAGGTTTGTACCCCTCGGGCAGTTTAACATCGGGTTGTATGCAGAGATCTTCATAGTTTAGCCCCTCAATTCCTTTGCTTCCTTCGACGCCCTGAATTCGGCTAGTCAATTTCTTAAGCTCTTCAGCCAGACTCCTGATAAGTGAGTCTTTATCATCAAACTTGTGTGTGCTTGAAATGGGTTAGGTGGAGTGCGGCATGGTTTCCACGTAGATGAGGGTGTTATGAGTGTGGAAATGGTCATTTGTGGAGTTCACCGGTTCTGGAATGAGCAGTGGAGTATTGTTGGAAGTATGACAGGTGTTGCAGTGGTGGTGAGGAGAGGGATGATTTTGTGGTTTTGGGATATTTTTGTGGAGGTATAGGGTTCTGAGCGTTAGGAAAATTAACATCTGGGGTGGTAAGGGAAAATGATAAGCTCGCCAAGTTCCGAACCTGATCAAGTTCTTCTTGGAATTTCAGCAGCTTTTGTTCAAGCTGGGATGCACTTTCCTTAGGAACTAGAGTACCATGAGTGACCTCTACCCATTTAGTTAAGTTTTCCTTTCTGGTGTTGTTCAAATCTTCCATCTTTCCTTTGTTCCTGTTTCTGATGGGGCTAGGAGGAGGAGTGGGCGGAGGGCCCTTGGATCTTGTGGAATATGATGATGATGCCAGAGTGCACAAACTAACCTTGTGGAGGGGAATAAATAAAAAATAAAAACAAAAAGGCAACAAGTCAGTGAGGATTATGAAAAGAAACATTGCGATATTTAAACACGTAGTGCAAGAATGTAAGTCGTATCCTAATTTGGGAGCCTCGTTGGGCCCGAGGTAGGCCTAGCAACAAGTTCATTTGGAGAACTTATAATGCTAAATGCCTCATTTTATTGATAAAAATAAGACGAATCCCAAAACGACACTAAATAATAGAAGATAAAAATGTCACTAATGGCCATTGGCCTTATTACATTCATAAAACGAAAAGGTAAAATTCCTATATATTTGGTCCCAGAGGGACCTTACCCCAGACTCGACATCTTTGGCTCCATCGAACAGCTTCACTAGCTCGCGAAGTCCCAGCAACAGGTAGGCTCTGGCCAGGTGTCCACCCTCGTTTCCCTCAGCATTCTGGCAGTCCTCGATCCTCTTGAGAAACTTCCTTTCCAGCTCCACTAAACCTCGTTCCAGGTATCCTAATCGCTTGTTGGCATTGAAAGCCATGTCTTTCCACTCTTCAATAAATTTTTGGTAGGCTTCTTGAATCTCACGGTGCTCGCTTTCACATTCCCGAATCCTCTTGCGCAGTTGGTTGTATTTGACATGTGCTTCATCCCTTTCATCGATGATTCTGTGACCTCGAACAAACCTAGATTGGCCCAGACCATTGTGATTGTCCTCCAGCTATCCTGAATAGTATGAGGTGCAGCCAACATGGTATCTGTCTGGCTCGATAGTATCTCTCCCCATGATGATCTTGCAATGCCACATATGCTGAGCTTGACACTTATAAGGACTGCCATCAGCTTGGAAGTCGGCCCGGAAGTGACTCATCTTGTTGACCCTTGGTATAACCTGTTTCCTACCAGCCTATCTCATAACCCGGAAAGGGACATAAGGGTAGGTTTCTCTCAAACCGATCAGTATCAGAAATGGTGAGTCCCTGGATCGAGCAATGAACTCTTCAGTAGGGAACCACTCAAACATGCATTATATTTGATCCTCAGTCAGATTTTCAAATAGCTCCACCCATCCCTTGGCATCTTCTGGCTGAGCAAACGTGTTGGGCATGTAGTTCATTCGCCTTGGTTGATGGAAGGCTATATGATCGTCCCAGTCTCTACGCTGAATCTCTTGCCGATATTCACCCCTTTGGAGATGCTCCATGAGCCAGAGTTGGAGTAGCAAGTTGTAGCCCTCGAAGTGTGGGGATCCTTGTTGACACTTTTCCAAGGCTCGGTATATCTCTGCGATAATCATGGGCACTATGCTAAATGGTTGTCCACCAATTCCCTCCATCAAAGTTTTGGTGACCATGGATAGCCTGGTGTGGATCCTTGCTTTCTTCATTGGAAACACTATCATTCCCAAGAATCAGAACATGAAGACAAAGACCCTTCGGTGAATATGCCCCAACGATGTAAGGGCGAACTCATCTGAATATGTACGGTAGGATTTGCTGTGACCGTACCTCTCGTACAAATTATAAAAGGAAATGTAGTACTCCTTCAAACATGTCAAGTCTGGATTCTTCTTTAGGCCTATCATTTTGAGAAAACTCTACCCTTGCGACTTTCCGACATTAACAAATCCGGGGTCTCCCGTGGTATACCAGCCAATCCTCCTATTTCCTCTAGCAGGGGTGTCATCTCAATCTCTCCGAAGCGAAACACAGACCTATCACAATCCCAGAACAGAGTAGCAGCTTCTATGATTTTGTTGTTGGGTTAGACCTCCAGGAGGGAAGGTAGATTTCCTAGGTATTTCTGGACAAGAGTCTAATCACTGGAATGAAGATCCTCCCACCAGCTTAGCAACCTTGGGTGGATGTTTGTGACCATGCCGAATCTGGGGACTTTATGCCTCATGTTTCTGCAAGATAAAAGGGTTAGGCCCTTACCCCCACCAGACTCGACTATTAAATACCAATAATTGGCATAAAAGCATTTAATTCTCCAAATAAATTCACAGAATGTGGTAGTGTCCGTTTGGGTTTTTGGAAAACCCAGTGGACTTTGGACAAGGCTGTCTTAAAGAGTCATTATGCGTACAACATAACTGACTTGACTAAGTTTGACCATGATGCATGCACAATTAAATAGAGTAAAGTTTCTATGGGGTATTAGACTGGTACCCTTGAGCGGACAACTCAAGAGGGAAAGGCACGGAACCGTCGACTACACCGTTGATCGACTGATTTTACCTCAAATACACCTTTGCCGAATTTAAAGGGTGATAATATCGGAAGAGCGCAATCACTCATTATAAGTGTTGCTATGGTATTTGTTTGGCATGAGTGTAATATGATGTTGAAAACATGCTTATGTAATAATTAAAATAAGTTGTCACGTATTTGCACGTTCATAAAGTAATAATTACAATAATTTAAAACAGTAATAAAGGAGTGCAGTAAAGGAAAGCAGTGAAAGAAACAATGGAAAGAAACAAGAGACAAGTTAGTTTTTGTAGTAGAAGAGGGAATTAAATGCTTAAAGGTATTAAACAAATAAAGCACAGAAGAAATGTAAAGTTACAGTAATAGCTTGAAATGGTAAAAGCATGTCCCCAGCGGAGTCGCCATGCTGTCGCGCCCCCTTTTTCTTGCGAAATCTAGTTTAGGACATTTGGGAGGACAACTCGTTCCCCTTTGAGAATTAGGTTTGAATTGGAGAGTCGCCACCTAATGATTAAAGTGCATTAGGACACTAGGAAGGAATTGATCTAGAAAACCAGAGATTGGGTGAGGGCTAGAAATTATCTCGAGGGGAAGGTGTTAGGCACCCCTCAGGATCCACTAGTGTGGTTCCTGGCCATGCTACACTTGTGACTTTAAGTAACAAGTAGGCAAATAGAAGTTTTAAATATAAGGGGTTTTCACATAATGGTTACAAATAGATTAAAGTTTAAAGAAAACAAAAGGAAGCTGAATTTTTGAGGAAAACAGTTTGAAAATTCTGAAAAAATAAACAAGTAAAGGGAGGGGGGTCCTAGGTTTACAAATAATATGGATCACCCCACACAACATCCGATAATCACTCCTCAAAGAGGGGCTACATGAGATGTTATCGTGTGGTCATCATGTCCATATCTACCCTTTCCCACCCCGTTAAAGTATTATAGAGCGGAATGGTTTCGTTACTAATTGCATGCTATTACCCGCCCCATTCCTATCAGTCCCGGAGGTACTTGGGACTACTAATCCTAAAAGGGAGGGGTATTAGTTTTTGCAGTTTTAAAGGACAAAATTCTAAGGCGACAATCAAAACATATATAGCAAGTATTGGGAAAGCATGTAAACAAATACGGCTCAAATAAACCTCCTTAAACCAAAGAGAGCATATAGTTTTAGCATGTCTTACACGTACTGATTATGGTCTAATTAAACTTAAAAGGTTAAAGCATGCTGATTTATCACATATTTTCAGATAAGAAGTCCGAATTAGACCTGCCCGCTGGTTGTAATTATCAAAGACTAGCACAGTTATAGCTTTTACCCTAAAGCTTGCCTAGGTGTTGGGCGAAGCCTATAGGCATGATATCTATTATTTTAAGAAATAAAGCAGTAAACTGATTACAGGAAGGTTGCCAGGTTTTTTCCAAGTTCTGCAGATTAAACTTAAAACGAGCGAGGCGATTCAGATTTGATTGATAGTTCCTATAGGCATATTTTCTAGGCGTTGTTAATTTAAAACACTGTCATTAGCGTACAGGAATCCTATAGGCTGGTCATCTATATGCAGTTGATTGTCTAAGCCTATAAACTCATTTGCCTAGTGACAGATGCAGGTGCAAAATGTAGGAAGTCCTATAGGCATATTATCTATATGATAATGCAGAAGTGCAGAAACCTATAGACATGGTCTCTATGTAATGTAGAAGTGTAGAAACTTATAGACATGGTATCTATATGAAATGCAGAAGTGCAAAAAAAACTCATAGACATGGTATCTATATGAAATGCAGAAGTGCAAAAGCTGAAAACAAGATACGTGAATGCAGAAGTATAGTAATCCCCTATGAACATGGTATCTACCCCATTTTCATGAACGATTGACCCTCCCTTTTTCACTAATAGCCCCAATAGTTATTACAAATTATTACAGCCTAGAATGAATAACAAAAGCAAAATTACATCAGAAATTAAAGTACAACCAATGGGAGCCTAATTTAGACTCCAGGTCTGAAATATGAGATGAACCAACTCCAAAGATCAGGATCCCAAGCCTTTCTCGTATTTGGATGTGTCAGAGTTCCCTAAGAGCCTCAAATGGACTCGGGGAAGTGCTCACACCCAAACACATACAAGATTAAGAACATATTGCAGTGTGGAAGGGCCAACCCTCAAGTATCCAAGTTCAGAGGGAACTCAAGGTCCCAAGGTAAGGCTTACAGGAGGGGGGCAGAGCTTAGAAGCTAAGAGTAAGTGTAAGTGCAGAGTTTGAAAAGGGGAAAGGGGAAGTGGTAGGGAAATAGGGACAGGCTAGTGGGCATACCTAGCAATGGGAAGTGCTGGCACACCCCACAAGCCTGTTAGAACACATTGTTTTGGGAGTCAGGATCCTCTAAGGGATCAAGTCCAGACATGAACAATAACTTGCATATTATCATGTCATGAACTACCACTCAAATCACATAGAGGGGAATAAGGGTACATGGATTCATAAGAGAAACAAGTAAAAGAAATTAACATGCTAATTAAACATTCAACTCTATATAGATAGTAAAGTAGACATGGATGTAAAGGTTATAGGTGAACACATTGTGATGATGCTGAAGCTAAAACTAGAACATACCAGTCTCAAAGAAACAAGTGAAAGAAAGCAGTAGTCTTGCAAAGCCAAAGCGCAAACAGGCAATCAGAATGCTATGATCTTAGAAAAGAGTCGTGAGGTTGTAAGGGTGAAGTATGAAGTGTAAAAGTGTTGAACTGAAGGTCTGTTAAAGTGCAGAAGGGTCGTGCCCTTTTATAGTATAGAAAGAAAGCAAAAATAGGTAAGAAAATAGTTTGAAAATCAATTACACAAGGTTTTCCCCTAATTAAGGTATTCTGATTTCAAACGGGCAAAACTAATTAAGGAAATGGATTCATCATACACTTTTTCAAATCAGCATAAAAGGGGTAAATACATAAAGGTCTATTTAAGGACAAGGGCTTGACAACACACGATTTGTGCAAATAAGGAAAGGAAATCAGTTAACAGCCAAGAAAATCGAAAATTGAAGATTTTGTATGAATGACGCAAGTCAGAAAGATGGGAAAGATTTCAACTTAAGGAAAATCAGTGCCAATCAATTAGACTTATTAAAAGGAATTCTGAATCAATCACAAGTTGGAAAACCATTCTGAAGAAAGATTCCTCATATATAAAAACATACATACATGTGAAACATAAAGAAATTTGTCATGCTATTCAGAAGAGTCTAGTGTAGGAGAATCAGAATTGTGTGCAAATAAAAGAAGTTGACACTTAGTTCCTAGACCCAGAAATAAGTCTGAAAGAGTCAAGGGTCCTCAAATAGAACCCTAGTTTGATCATATGACCAAACTCGGAGGAAACCTCCAAATTCTAGGGTTTCCGACTCGAGTCAAATACAGAGATGAGGAGGCAACAGGCTCAGAGATTTCCTTTCAGAATCTAATGAGAAGACAAGCAGATACAAATAATATTCAAAGTAGACAGAGCGTAGGAGCATAATGAGAGAATAGTCACGATAGTAGAAGAAACGTGTTTAAGAAAACATTTTAGAAGGGACTTAAACGGAGTTCAGTAGAAGGAAAACAAAACTGAAGAACTCAGTAGGAAATACATACAGTAGAAGAACACAAAAATACCGGAAAAGGGTAGCAAAAGATCATATAGGAAGATACAACAAGATAAACATGCGAGCATGGTACAAAACACAGTAGAAAAACAAAGCACAGAAGAACATGCATGATAAAGGAAAACATAAGAACACAGTAGAAGAACATGCGTGGTAGAAAAGAAAACATTAGAACATAGTATAGACAAATACACACAAAGAAAAGTCAGAGAAACATTTTAAGCTTTTCAGAAAAACCCTAAATCAGAAAGAACTGATTTTTGAAAGAAAAATTAGGAAAAATATTTAAAAACTCAAGTAGAGCACATATATAGAACAGATTTAAGAAAACAATCAGAGAAAACCTCGAATAGTTAGGGTTTCAGAGGAACCCTAAAGCGAGAAAGGCTTGGAAAAGGTCCGATCTGAGTCAGATAAGTCAGAAATAGGCTCATAATGCTTGGATATGCCGGAGCAAGGCCGGAGAGGCCATAGAACCTCGAATCGGAGAGGATCTGAACGGATACCACTGAGGTCAGACTTCGAAACTTCGAACACCAAGTGTTTAAGAGCAGATGGAGATGAGTTTAAGCCATCCATGGCCTGAGAGGCCATGGATTTCGGTGAGCTGAAGGTAGAAGACAGTAGGAGATGATTAGGGTTTCAGAGTTTGAGAGATTAGAGGATTCAGAGGCGGCGGTTGGTGAGAAATGGGATAGGGTTGGGGGTGTTTGGGAATTAAAAAGGAAAGGGGAAATTCTGGACGTTGATCGAAATGATCAATGGCCTGGATCAAAAGGGGAAACCGGGTGGGTTGGATAAGCGGGTTAGGGGCGGGTCATTTTAGGAATTAGGCTGGCCCGTTTGAATTTGAAATTGGGGCTGATTTTAGGCTATAATTGAAATGAAAAAGGGCTAGTATTTAAATAACCTCTTTTCCTTTTATTTTTATAAAAATAGCAAAATAATTTCTGAAAACAAATTAAAAGTACTAAATTAATTAATAATGTATAAATATTAAATTAAAAATACTATAATCAATTTTGTAATTATAAACACAATTAAATCTTAAGATAGGCTAAAATTGCAATCATACGCAATTTAGCTTTAAAACACTAAATAAATTTATAAAAATACGTAAAAATTACCTTAGCTATATTTTGGTATAAATGTGAGAATAAAATAAGTTATTCACCAAAATGATGATTTTGGGAATAACTATTAGTTTTTGTACTGCTAAAATGGGCAATAAATTGATTTAGAAAATATTTTAAAAATTAGGAAAAATACTAAAATACTTGGGCATACTTATATATGAATATATATGCTATTTTAAAAGTATTTTGCATATATAAAATGCATAGGGAGAAATTGGGTATCAACAGTTGAGATATCTTTCTTGTTGAGAATTTACATTCATTGTTATTGTTGATATTCTTGTACACATTGTGGTTCATCAATTGGCTATTATTGTGGAAACATTGATATTATTGAGTATTGGCAAGTTGTGACATATGGACACTTGTGATGCGAGTTGTTATTGTGATGTGATATTGATGTGCATGTGGGGGTATAAGGATAGGGGTTAATGTGTATGCGGCAGCATAAGGTGGGAATTATGTGTGTGTTTCTTGTAAGGGAATTATATGAAGTCACGCGGCATCATAAGGTTGGCTAAAGTGCGTGTAGCTATTTCGAAAAAAATATTTTCAAAACTTCTTAAATGTAAGGCTCAAGCGGCGGTATAAGGAAAGATTGTGATTGAAATTGAGAAATATGAATATGAGGCGGTATCTCGGTGGCGATTCTTATTATATATGAGGCAGTACCTCGGTTGTGATTCTATTGTGCACGAGGCGGTACCTCGTTGTGATTCTTGTTGTTTATATCATGTTGCACAGAGTTTTTGGTGGGAACATTTCTTGTTGTTTGGTTCTTCCTTGCCGTATCAGTTATTGTCCATATATGATCATTGTGATTCTCTTAAATTGACTCCTTTATGTTATCTCCTTATTTACTATTCCGGTATTAGCTCATGTTATTAATTTGTTTCGTATCAGTTATTTTTTGCCCTCCATTATTTATTGTTATAATGCTTATATACTACTCCCTCTGTTTCAATTTATGTGAACCTATTTCCTTTTTAGTCCGTGCCAAAAAGAATGACCTCTTTCCCTATTTGGAAATAATTTACTTTTATGCAATGATTTATAGCCACACAAAATATATGTGCTTCATTTTACACCACAAGTTCAAAAGTCTTATCTCTTTTCTTAAACTCCGTGCCCAGTCAAATGGGTTCACATAAATTGAAACGGAGGGAGTATTTTTTTAATTCTCGCATGTATCTATTCTTCTCGAACTACGCTACCAAGGTTAGGCTTGATACTTACTGGGTACCGTTGTGGTGTACTCATACTACGCTTCTGCATATCTTTTTGTGCAGATCTAGGTGTGTCTGCCCATGCTGGACGTTAGTGATCGACTGTCAGCTGCTTTCTAGAGACTTCAAAGTATACCTGCTCGGCGTCCGTAGGCCTCAGAGTCACCTTCCTTTATCTTTACTTCCTGTTGTATTTTCATTCAGACAGTGATGTAGTATACATTCTAGTTTACTCTGTAGAGCTTATGACTCAGTTCCACCGGTTTTGGGAAGTATGTTGTTGGGATTCTATTTCGGAAGATTATATGTTTTTACCAGTCTTGCTTTAGTATTTCTGTTAATTATTTTTGTCAAGTTATTATTAAACATTAGGCTTACCTAGTCTTAGAGACTAGCTTCCATTATGACATCCTATAGAGGAAATTTGGGGTCGTGACACGTTGGTATCAGAGTTCTAGGTTCATAGGTGTTACGAGTCATAAACAGGTTTAGTAGAGTCGTGTGGATTGATACAGAGACATCTGTACTTATTTTCGAGAAGCTACGGAACTGTTAGGAAAACTTCACTTCTTTGATTCCTTATCGTGCGAATTGGTTGACTTCAAAAACTAAATTTTTGACTTTCTATTCGTTCACAGATGGTGAGGACTTTCACTACTGGATCCGACGTCCAGACACCCGCGCCCTCTACTAGAGCC
Organism: Nicotiana tabacum; assembly: GCF_000715075.1. Lineage (NCBI taxonomy): Eukaryota > Viridiplantae > Streptophyta > Magnoliopsida > Solanales > Solanaceae > Nicotiana > Nicotiana tabacum. The sequence goes on from NC_134090.1 coordinate 138,321,191, forward strand.
ACGAGGTTGAGGTTGGGGTAGAGGCCGAGAAGGGGCGTGTGGTGCAGCTAGAGCACCTGCTGAGCCGGGACAAAGGAGACACCGGTAGCTCTAGTTGGGGGTAGGCACTCGAGGCGCATGTTGCCATCCCTACATTTCAGGAGACCCTCTCACAGTTCTTGAGCATGTTCGGTACCTTAGCTCAGGCGGGGTTGATTCCACTTGCACCAGCCATATTTCAAGCTGGGGGAGGAGCTCAGACACCCGAGGCCCGTACATCGTATTGTTTCGGTTCAACAAGAGGTTAGGGCAACAACATCTAAGGGGGAGCAGCTTAGACTTGAGAGGTTCAAGAAATATCACCCTCCTACTTACAATGGTTTGGATTTAGAGGATACATATAGTTTTCTAGAGGAGCGCCACCGTATTCTCCGCACCATGGGTATTGTGGAGACAAGCGGGGCTGCTTTCACCACCTTTCAGCTGTCAGGAGCATCATATCAGTGGTGGAGGGTGTACGAGGAGGGTAGCCCAGTCGATTTAGCTTCACTTATATGGAATCAGTTTTCAGAGTTATTCTTGAGAGAGTTTGTTCCCTAGACCGTTCGAGATGCATGGCGCATGGAGTTTGAGCAGCTGCGCTAGGGTACTATGACAGTGTCAGAGTATGCTGTCCGATTCAGTGATTTGTCTAGACATGCACTTGCCTTGATTTTTATAGTCAGAGAGCAAGTCCGTCGATTTATCGAGGTGCTCAACTATGGTATTAGATTTAGCATGGGTCAAGATCTGGAGACAAATACCCCATATCAGTAGGTGGTAGAGATTGCACGGAGGTTGGAGGGTATGCGGGGACGTGAGAGAGAGGAGAGGGAGGCTAGAAGGCCTCGAGGTGCTAGAGGATTTAGTGGTGGCCATGCTGCAGCTACAACCCGTCATGGTAGAGGCTATGTGGGTCTTCCAGTTCATTCAACACTTCCAGTTTCTAGTGGTGCTCTAGATATTCCGAGGTTTCATGTTGCACACTTTGCTTAGCCACTTTCTAGTGCACCTCCTGCACAGGGTGCCTTCAGCGGTCAGTCAAGCCGACCAGGCTCGAGCCAGTCCCAGCTGCCACACCCATCCAGAGTTTTCTTTGAGTGTGGTGATACCCGTCATATGATTAGACACTGCCCTAGACTCAGAAGGGGGCACCTCCATAAAATACTCAGGCTCCATGGATTCAGTTAGGTCCACAAACTTTCCAGGCTATGATTACTGCCCTAGTTATCGCTCCATCCGCACAACCAGCTAGGGGTGGAGAACGGGCGGGTAGAAGTTGCCCTAGCCCTGTCCAGATTCTATGCTTTTCCGGGTAGGATGGAGGCAGTTTCTTCAGATGCAATCATTATAGGTATGGTTCCGGTTTGCCATAGAGATGCATCAGTCTTATTTGATCCGGGATCCACATATTCATGTGTGTCATCTTACTGCTCCGTATTTGGATATATCTCGTGATTTATTAAGTTATCCTATTTATGTGTCCACACCTGTGGGAGATTCTATTATTGTGGACCGTGTGTATCGGTCGTGTTTAGTTGTTGGTGGTGGTTTTGAGACCAGAGTTGATCTAATGTTACTTAGTATGATAGACTTTGATGTTATCTTGGTCATGGATTGGTTGGCACCCTATCATGCTATTCTGGATTGTCACGCCAAGACTGTGATATTGGCTATGCCAGGTTTGCCACGATTAGTGTTGACGGCCAATTTTGACCCTCCCTTTTAAAATTAATTTATTTATACTTAATAGTTTACGATAAATATTTTGAAAATGTTTTCAAGAAATAATAATTATTTTTTACAAGACTAATTTAGTATTAATAGTTTTGAAACTAATAATTCATGTTGTAATCATACCATGCTTGCTATTTTTAGATAATTGATTAAATTTATAAAACATCGCATATGCTTTATATTTGATTTGATGAATTATTTTTTAAATTCTAATTAATTAGATTACTATGTTAATAGTTTGAAATTATTGCTATAATCCAAAAAACAAATGAAATATATATAAATAATTAATTACAATAGTTAGTAATGTATATGATAATTATAATTTTGTTACATTTTATCGAAAATAATTAAGTTTGTGTAATTAATTTCAAAAGGGATTAAAATGGTTAAAGGCTATAATTGCAATTCTCTATTAAATACAAATTGGCCATCTCTTAAATTTATTTGGCCCAAATGACAAGCCCAAATTTGGAAAACCCAGTCCAAATAACCCCTCCCTCTCCACTTTGGCAATCCATGCCACATTGGACCAATCAACGATTGCCATATCACTGGTCTCCCATACTCACAAACCAAACACAGCTAATCCGAGCCGTCTATTTCTTAGATCAACGACCCATGATTTTTCTCTATTTTCCTCTTTAATTTTAAAAACACCTAGAGATTTAATCTTGATCGCTGGATCACAAAGATCTAACGGCCACCAAAATTTTCCACAAAATTGATTTAATCCCTAAATATCAGGACCATTGATCTAAAAGATCAACGACCTAGATTCATTCTCGTAACCTTATCCCAGAGACGGACAACCCCCAATGCCCTAACCCTAATCATTCCCTCCTTTGACTCTGCCACCCCCTTTCCCATTTCTCTCTTGTTTCCTCTCAAATCCCAGACAAAAGTCAGTCTGAAACCTTGCACCAAATCGTGTAAGGTCGTGAATCTTGACCCAGATTTGCCCTCTTTGCTCCCCTGTGTGCGAATCCCGTGGAAACCTTCCCATTTCATCACACACCTTTAGAATCTTGAGTTCTCTAAACTCGAACAGAAACATGAAACTTCAAGTCTTCCAAGCCTTCGATGCTGCGACCAAATCTCACATGCATGGCACATCTCATGATGATTATTCTAAACTAGAGGTCAAATTCAATGACCTCTGGACCACTGGTCTTTACCCGATGGATTTTCACTTTCCACGGCTGTCGTGCACTCAAGTAAGAGTGTTACTCATTTTTCTCTCAGATTCACTCTAATTTTACCCTCTCCGCTATCATCATCTATCTTTCGTCATCTTTCACTATTGATTTGAATCTGAAATCCTAGGGCTTCACATCCACTATTAATTGGGGCTTTTAAAGCCTTCACCTAAGACACAACAAGATATGTCTACTAGGTACACCTAACATCTGAAAAAGTTAATACGCAACAGTGTTTAGGGAGATTTCGACTAAGTTGAGTTCTTAGTCAACTTTTCTGCTCTTCTCTGATTCTGAGTGTATCACTAATTAAGAGTTTGAGCTCTTTCTTTCCTAAAGGCTAATCTAAATGATTGTTTGGTTTGCTTTCCCAAAGGAGGTTAGTAAACGTCAACCCTACTTTTCTTTTTACTAGTTTAATTCCGTAAATATGAAATGATTTACTATCTATGCCGATTGATCTTATTGATAATATATTCATGCCCTTTTAGTTTTTTTTTGTGTTTGTTAATGAGTGATGAGTATATTCGGCAACCCTGCTTTCTTTTAAGGAACATTTCAATGCTAATATGCTATGTTGATTCATTGTTAACTCTGAAATAATTTCTTGACTATCTTAATATTTAGTTCCAAATCTCTTTCTCTTATATGTTTTGTTAACATTGCCATAATTATTATACTAACCTGTCTTGTACATCATTCACCATTCATGGGTTTATTTAATCCAATAGAGTATAATTTTGTTAGAGATTAAAAATCAAATTGTTATTATGGTACTGGTGCATTAGCGTATGACCTTTGAATATATGCTCATCTCTTTAATGTATCTCTATGATTCTATCAGTTACTTGATTGAATTAATGACTATTTATGTAGGCATATATTGAGTTAGTTGGATCTTCATATTGCATTTGTGTATGATTCTAAGGATGATTTATATTGAACCTAAGTTATAAAAGCTGCCGAAATGTACTTAAGTTGTGATAACATACATTTGTTCATTTAAAACACTGCTGCTAAGTTTCTTTTGAACCTGAAGCCTAGTCCCAAACACACTTAGCATATTTTCCTTTATGTGATGATATCTTTATCCTTTCTTAGACTTCACATGATGGCACTGTTAGTAGCACTTCCATGACATGATCCCTGCTAAGTCCCTTTTGTGTGTGTTTGTGATCCTATGGTCAACTATGTTATCCAGCATCTCTATTTGACTTTCATGACTACATGTATGCCCATACTACTTTGAAAATTTCACTAAGTTCTCTCAAGTATACAAGTCTTAACTCCAAAGGAACTCTTTGTTATTACTGCTTGAATATAACTGTCAACTTCATTTTAATGGAATTAGCTTGAAGTTAAAACTCTCAAAAGGCGGTGGTTATATCATTAGTTCTTAAAGTTAGGCAGGATTGATGATTTGAGACCCTGTTAAACACTCTTAGGAGATCTAATTAGATTTGTGAACTGGTGACCTTGTTGATTATCTTAGAAGTTCTGATTATAGTTTATGTTTTTAACTTCTGCCAATACTCCTTGAATGTTCTATTCAAAATTGTTAATATACCCTCTCCTAATTCTCTCAGATATTTAGTTGTAACTGTTGGTATGCACCTCTGTTAACATTTCTCAGAAGTTTAAATCAGTGTTGTTAACCTATGTACACTTAAGGGGGAAGGCTTAATCAACTTGTGATTAGTGTAGTTTAGTGTCGTTAAAACAATACACCCCTGCTTATGAGTTATTACATGCTGGAACTATGTTCTCTATGCCCTTAAGATGCTTGGCCTCAAAAGTTTGATTTCTTAACAACAACATGATAACGTATGTTTTAAGCTTATCTTCTTTGGAATTGTTTGATGTTAACCATCCATTTGATTTTGGAAGTGGTTGTGATAGTGTAGATAAACTGCCATGTAGTGTTATGATATTCTGTTTAGCCCTATTGAGAAATGCATACTTCTGTGGTATGGATTGCTATGGTGGTTGGTTTATATTGAAAGTGCCTCATTGGCACTTAAACCTGTTGGCAAGAGTAAGTCATTAATGGCTAGGGGTATTTGGGAGTAGAGTTTAACTATTGGTTGGGCTGCTCTCCCTGACACAAGCATTGCCTTAGGCCCTTGAGACCCTTGGGAACTTTGAAGTGTTAGGGGATTCAAAGGGAGCTTTGACCTTGAGTGGAGCTCTACCCTTAGCCTCTAATCATTCAATATTCATTACTCCCTTTGGGTTTAATGTTTAATGACAACGAAAGGTTTTTAATGTAAATCAATTCACCATATATAACCTCCACATTAGCATAATCTTTCATGATATTTAAGTACTGGTAGTTGTTCTATTTTGTTCGAGTCACTTACTTACATATTTCATGTATGATTGTGCTATTTCTAATGACTTTCTCTTTTTTTTTGAACATGTACAACCGTTGGGCATGCTGAGTTCTCAAAGACCTTAGGCCCAACCCTAGTGTCATGCATCTAAAAATCTGGAGCTTGTTGATATCCATTCCTTTTGATTACTGGGCCTACCTCTTTCAGGCCCAAACCAAAGTCACTCCTCACCCTTTTACTGCTTCGTTACATTTTGTTATTTATATTTTTTATATGTATATGGCGCTGCTCTCATCATATTTGATTTAATGTTTTACTTTATCTTTTGAATTATATAAACAACTTAGGCAAGCCTTAAAAGACATAGGGTTAAAAGAAATATTAGGTAGTAACCAATTCTCCATTTGTTAATCATGCACCATTCATCTGCTATGTTTTTGATAATCCTTTCATGAAGATTTTGAAGTTGAAAATAATTTACCAAATATGATAGTTCCCCTTTTCAAAACCAAAAACAGATCGCAAGATTAGCCTTTTAAAAGAAATTGACTCTTTCAAAACTTAAGCACTGCCACCAGCAGACTTTCAAAATTACTCCCTCAAGCCTAAGATTTAAGTGATTTCAGAAGCCAAGGTATAAATTAGACTCATTTTCTTATAACATCTTTATTTTAATTATATGAACATCTATTCTTTAAAAAAAAATATTTTCTACATACTTCATATAAACCACTCATTTTTAAAATTATTTAATTACACCAAAAGTAGTTTTCAAGACTTTTTCTAAACTTATACCCCTTTTAAATCTCAGATCCCTTTTATTAACATCATACTCTCACTTAGGTAAACAGTAAGTCGTGCCTCTCTAATAATAATTAAGCAAAATACAAACAACTAGCCTTTTAAACCTACTATAAGTCCTATGGAGCTACCTCAAGTCGATTTTAAGGGGTGCCTAACACGTTCCTCTTAGAAGAACAAGAACTCTTGTCCAAAATCTTACCAGTTAGTAGACTAATAAAGAATATGCCTTTGGTAATTAAATAGGTAGCCTAGTATACCTTTAAATATTAGGCGACGACTCTCTTTCATCAAATACAGAGAAACCACAAGTTGAATATTATTTTGCCTCGTGCAACATAGGGTGCAACAACATGGCGACTCTGATGGGGAATTCACAATTAGGTTCTGACCTTAGCAGACTTAGACTAGACTTAGAGCTTAGGTTTGTTTGTACATTGCTTTAACTGTATATAATTTGAAACTACATACTTACCTGCCTTACTTGCTCATTATCATGCATGTTATTGTTACACCCCTATCTGTTATCGCTTTATATATACTGTCATCACACTTCCTCATATTGAGTCTTGGTTGTACACTATCACATACAATGACACGCGAGGGTTGTCTTTTACACCCCTCCAAACCTTCTTTCAAAATTTCTTAGTTTCAAAGAATGGCTTTATCAGGTCAACTGACATAACTTCTCATGGTTTTCAATCCAGTTCAAAAGTAGGAACACTCTACTCTAGCAAACATAGGTCATATTGCATAAGCCTTAGGTGAGTCGATCCTTGGCATCGACACTCAATTAGGAAAGCCACCTTAATGTCAATCAGTCATGCACCCAACGACACAACTTCTGTGGAAAGATGAACAAACCATGATGAGACACTTAAATATCCAAACAAACACATATCAAACCCATCCATTACCCACTTTAGAAATGTAAATCAACCAAAGCATCCCCGAGATCAATATGGTGATGGGAGAACCACACAAGCTGAAGCAATGTCGGAAAAATATCCGCTGAGAACATGGAGACGAGATAGGGACACACCTAGGAGATCTAACCGCTTTGCTAAACATCCGAGCTGAAAAGGTTCTTACTCGCATGCTGATAGAGTTTTGGGACTCGGCCAATATGGTGTCAAGTTTGCTAATTGTGAGTTAATGCCGATATTAAAAGAAGTTACCAATTTCACGGAGCTTTCATTTACAGGGAGGAAACTGATACTACTAGTTACCATGCCCGGTTATAGGTTTCTTGATGCTCTGGGTTTGACAAACAGTCGAGGTTTTTGAAACATCAAGGATGGATGGGTAAGCCTAGACCAACTATTTGATAGTTTCGGACACCGTATAAGCTATAAATGGTACTTTGGAGAATTTCAGTGTGATCAGGTAGCGTGGGAGAGCCTCAGGCCTATAACTTTCTCCTTGGCACTGTTGAGATTATTGGTTTTCCCACAAAGAAGAGCGAAAATCAATATCAACTTGTTACATGTGTCTCTGGCGACATTTCGAGGCAACCTCTAAGCCACTCTAGTACCCATGGTGTCAGTTGAGATTCTAAGGGCTATTGTTTACATGTGCTCGAGGGTATGATTTCTTTAAGGGCTGTAACCTGCTACTTAAAATCTGGGCACAGAGCATTTCTTTCAGCGAGAGCCCATAGTTGACTACTTTGTAGTACTTTGTAGGTGTCAACAATATTATCCGAGGCCACAACGAGAGGATGAGACGTTGGTCTCCCTATGTGGACAAGAAAAATGGAAAGAGATACTGACTAACCTAAGCGGAGAAGGGTCAATTGGAAGATGTCATGGCTAGGAGGAAGGGCAATCCTAAGGACTCCTCAGAAATACTTCATTGAGTTAATATAATTTGAGGGCATCCTGCCATACTCACCTCTATGATGTGCCTATCTAGACGAGGACAATACTGTATGAGGACGAGTACAATGGACAGATCCCAATACTAAGGATAAGAAGGCTCCAAGAAGAGTGGAATGATCTGGTCACAATGTCAATGGGTTAAAAATCGTGGTGCACTCCTGAATATTATGTCTGGATCAACGAAGAAGACGATCTAGCTCGACCAAGAAGGGAAGGTATATCCTGGTTGGAGGACGCAGTGGCATCTTTGCAAATCTATCATGATATCCTGCCCCATTATCTTGTGACCACCTCCATGCACCGTCAAGTGGTCTCGAGGTCCAATGATCACATGCTACCACCCACTAAGGATGATGACCGAGTAATGTAGCGTATCCAAATAGAATCTGAGACAGAGCTGGAGGAAGACCTAGAGTAAGAATCTGAGTTCAATGACGATGGAGAGGAATATAAAGAAGATCCCGAAGAAGAACTAGAAGAAGAAGAAGAAGAAGAGGAAATAGGGAATGACTCCGGGGATGGTTACTAAAAGTTGGTTGGTTTCCCCTTCTTTCCCACTTTGTATCTTTATCCCTAGTTTTCTTATTTCTCTAAGGGAAAGTTGTTCAAGCCCATGTAATTCTGTGAATGCTGTAAACAATGATGTAACCTGTGCTCCCACTTATCTCAATCCAAACACTGTCAAAGAAACAAAATTAGCTTCGAATCTAAATGTGTCAAATCTGGTTGTTTGTCAAACATTCGTGACTTAGGCCTACCTCTAGCAAAGAGAGGTCCCATGAATTCTAGGAAAACGTGCTTGCCTAAATACGTGAACTAACTACTGTTTGTGACATGTTACTTGTATAAATGACGAAACTGACATTTGTTCTTTTTCATTTTTTCTTTCATTTCTTACTTTATTATTATTCTCTAAAAGAAAAGTTGGTTTGTGTCGAACCAAAGCTGGGGGAACCACCACTCAACCTAAGATCGAAAAGGAAGATATTTTCTACAAATAACCCGGCCGAACATGCTTTGGTAATAGTCGACAACTCGAGGCAATCAGGGGAGAAAGACAATGCATGGAATGATGAACATGTGGCCAGGATGGCCCAGGAGATGGAATCTTTAAGGGAAGAAGCACAACATATCCGGAATTGGAACATGTGGCCGTGATAACGCTCCCACAACCACCACGGTTTCCTTATTTGGATTCAATCCCTGACCCCTTTTCTTCTACTACTCGCCAGACTAACAACACTCTGACTTCGATCCCTACCACTCAGATCATACCTCTAGTAACCCCTACCAACTCACCAAATCCTCTTATCCACAGTCCCTATGTACCATAGTACGTTGAAATGCCACTAAACCCACCCACTACAACCAATAAAATTCACACCCCTCCTCGTGACAAAGTCACTTTACCACTAACCAAAACTAGCACATACCCATGACACATACCGCTGCACATTAGCGATATGTTCCTCCCATATACACCATTACTGAACCCACCTTTATAGCACCTGTCACGGCCAGGGTGCCTTATAAAATTGACCTGTATGCCAAAATGGAAAGGGAAGCTAGGCTTAAGGAGGAGGAGTCAGTGTCTGAGCAGTTAAAAGCCTTGAGAAAACAAATAAAGAACCTCCAAGTCATTTGGGGGAGGGAAAGTCTAGACTATGAGGATGTGTGTATCCATCCTGATATGGATATGTCGGTAGGGTACAAGCCTCCAAAGTTCGATATCCTTGATGGGATGGGTGATCCCCATGCACATTTAAGAGCCTATTGTGACAAGTTAGTTAGAGTGGGAAGAAACAAGAAATTGAGGATGAAGTTGTTCATAAGAAGCCTGACAGGGGAAACACTTACTTGGTATACTCGACAAGATCCACAAAACTGGAGCAAGATATGGCAGAAGATTTTATGAATCTCTTCCGATTCAACACAGAGATCACTCCTGATATATTCGCATTGGTAAACCTATAGAAAAATTCATCCAAGTCAGTCCACGAATATGCACGTAAATGGAGATTAGAGGCTGCCAGGGCACAACTTCCGTTGTACGATAGTGAATTGACTATGTATTTCATCAAGGCCCGGGATGGAATTTACTTTGAGAAAATTTAAAATAAGGTATAAAGTACGACAAGGTACAATCCATGGCTGCACTACAAGTAGCTAGTAAAGCAATCTAGTCAGGGACAATAAGTAGAGAAAAGAAGAAAAAGGAAGAGGTATCATCATACATCCCTTATTATCAACCTAACCCACATCATGGGAACACCTCTCATTCCCCAAACAACCATTCCCCACCACCCCTTGCTTATGCTCCAGCCTACAACACACAACCATATTACAATCCCTAATCTCGATATAACCCGCCTTGAGCCCATAATAATCCGAACCCATCACGACCATATGCTCTAGTTCAAACCATCACTCATCAAAATTGACCCATTTATGCACTCTGACCTCGCTCGAATTTTGAAGAGAAAGGTCCCAGAAGCTACACCCCGATTGCTGAACCTCTGTCTCAACTATTTAAAAGATTGACGACAGAAGGATTGATATATCCAATAGAAGGAAGGGTTCTTGAGTGTCCCTTAATGTATTTTGATGCAACCAAAAGGTGCCTGGACCGCTCAAATGTACCTGGGCATGATACTGAAGATTGTTTCAAGCTGAAAAATGAAACTGAATCATTGAACAAAAAAGGGACCATTCAGTGCACTTCGTCTCCACCCAATGTGAACCGCAATCCGCTGCCAAATCATTAGAATCAAGGGGCTAACATGATCACCTTGGATGAAGAATACGATTTGAAAGGAACCATTGTCACAATAGGAAATGCAGAGGCTGCAAGAGTCCCACCTCAAAGGACTCTGATGATCACAGTACAATTGAAACCTATGGTGATGGTTCAAACTTACCAGCAATAGCCCACCATTGCTACTAGGGACGAAGAGGATCGGGAACACAAAATAGTCGTGTGGACATATCAGTAGAAGAGGAAAGCCAAGATGATAGATTCCATAGTGGCTCACAGTATGACTAGGTTGGGTAGGTGGTATGCTTCTGAGGATGCAAACTGAGGGAATCTAGGAAGGGAACAGATTCAAAGAAGAAACATAACATATCACGAGACCACAGATTTCTAGAAGAGGATGTCAACCAAAGAATACTCTATGGAGGAACAATTGAAGAAAACTCTGGCATAAATATGAATCATGGATTTACTGATAAGTTCTGGCAGTCATAAAGACGCCTTGATGAAAGTGCTAAATAGGGTGAGCTTGCCAAGCAATACCACCACTGAGGCACTAGTAGCAACCACTGGGAAAATGGTCGAAGCAAATCTGATAACTTTCCGAGAGATGAGCTTCCTATCAAAGGCGTGGGACACAACAAAGATGTACACATCACTGTCAAATATGGAGATAAGATAGTGTCTCGAGTACTAGTTAATGGAGGATCAGGAGTCAACATCTGCCCACTCTCTGCTCTACGAGAGTTGGGTATCCAGCTGAGAGATGTCAAGGAAAGTCGTGTAAGAGTAAGGGCTTTCTATGGGCTGTAGAAGGATGTTATTGGAGAGATTTATTTGGCTCTGCAGATCAGACCAGTTGAGTTTCCCATACTATTCCAAGTGATGGATATTTCCTCTTCATACAACTTACTGCTAGGAAGACATTGGATACATATGGTAGTGGCCGTCCCGTCTACCCTACACCAGTGCATGAAATTCGAATGGGGTTGTCAAGAGATCATAGTCCACGATGAATGGATCCAGTCAGCTTATCTGGAACATGCAGTCCCATTCATAGAAGGACTAGACGAGGTCTCACTCCCCAACCTTGGGAGGCGTGGCTGGCACCCGGTGCCATACTAGCCCAAGCGAACCACTCTATAACTCATTCATTCCTTGTGTAACTATCATGGGCCAAATTACCACAACTCATAATGTACAATTGTAAGTGGGAAAATGTTATATTAATGAACCATCGTTCATAAAACATTAATACATATGTGCCGTCAAGGCCTCTGACATACTGTACAACATGAACAGTAAAACTCGAACACGATGACTCATAGACTCGGCTACACTCCGAATGAGGTGGAGTCTTACCGATCCTTAACTGAATGACAATCTCGTCTACGATGAGGGCTCGTCAAACTGATTATCTATACCTGCAGGCATGAATGCAACGTCCCCAACAAAAGGACGTCAGTACGAATAATGTACTGAGTATGTAAGGTAGAACTGAAATATAACAATAAGTCAACATTAATTAATGACATATAAGAATCAACCTGCATCTTTGAAGCGCCACCGTATATTCATACTTCATATATAATGCTTCGCTTTGAGACTATTGTTCATATCGTATAATGCATGACTGCCCAACTGATCAGTGGTAGCTGCCAGACCGGCCGTAGCACGGTAGTAAATGCATGACTGCCCGACCGACCGTAGCTTGATGGTGAATATATAACTACCCAACCGGCCATAGCTAGGTGGTAAATGTGTAACTGCCCAACCGGCCGTAGCTCGGTGGTAAATGTGTAACTGCCCAATCGGTCGTAGCTCGATGGTAAATGTGTAACTACCCAACCAGCCGTAGCTCGGTGGTAAATGCATATGCATGAAGATGCACGTATTATGGTATTATAAACATTAACGTATTTATCAAATACCTCAATACAGAACTAGATACGTACTTAGACATGCTTGAATATCACTTTACGGGAATGAATAACATAGACATCCTTAACTACTAAGAGTAGAAACACTTATGAAATAGCATTACGTTTACGTATCGTTACTTGGATCATGCCAAAAGAAAGAAGGGATAGCCTTAACATACCTGAGTCGATTCTCTTGACACTCCTCTAACACATGTCAATTGCGACAAAACATGAAACAAGTCGTATGAAAATCTCAACGCAATCACGTTGCTCAAAGAAAATCTTGGCCGAAACCTTTCCACTCCCAAAATGGATAAGAAACTCATCATGCAGTTTTTTTGATATATATATATATATATAGATACAAGAAGTCTATATTCTTTCATTCAAATGTCCACCAATTTCTGCTATTATTCTTAATCTGATAAATCTCACACTTCAAATGGAGCTCTTCAAATTACTTCATCATAAAACTCTCCAAGTTGACTCTTCTATCGCGGATGGCTTCAACAGAGGTACTCAGAACAAGTTATATAACCAATCTACTCAATCATCCTTGGGCAATAGCATAAATTCTATAGAACAATCAAGAAAAAGTTCTTTTTCAAAGATATAAATAATTATCAAATATATAGCCTTTGTATATTATGAGAACCTCAAAGTCGCAATTCTTTTTTGATAGATAAAACTGCACATTTGAACACGCCAACCACTATCCCCGGAAATGATTAAAACAATATGTTACTTAGCCACGGTCGTTCATTTGAGTAAAGACTGCATTAACTGTCTTTAACAGAATCCTATCTTGAAAAGAAAATAATGATCCATTAATACTGGCGTTATACAAATGAATCACTGCAACACGAGAAACAGAACTCTTTGCAGTAAGCAACAAGTTACGGCTCATATTTCTCAAGAGAAAGGCAACAGGTTTTCACCCATTGATTTATTTCTTCAAGACATGCCTTTCCCAGATACTATCTTTTTCAAGAAGAGAAAACAATCCAATGCACACTACGCAAAGGCCATCTTTCACCTCTCTTTTTCCTGATTTCTTTTGAAGACTAAAGACCACGTTAGAAAACCAAAAGAATCAAAGTAATTATAGGTTAATATTGCCTAGTCTCGTTGTATCTGAATAGGAGAATATGTAAAATATTTTATATGATATTTTGGAGTATTCTTTACTTAACTACCAGAGAAAAATCACTATTCATATTATTAGCATAATATAAATACTAAGCTAATACATACACTTTAATAGGATGATGACTTGGGCACAATTCTCTTGAATTGTGCCACCTTATCCAAGTGATTCAATAGTCACTTGATATATTTTTCATGTGGCTGCCACGTTGCCTTAGTCTTTATCCAAAGTTTTGCCATTCAAGAGTCTTGATATATTTCCTTAGTCACTTTATATATTTTTATCCCATTATCCAATAATTCACATAATTAAGGATTATTTCAAATTACTTAAAATACTACTTATTTTTGATATACTTTATATACCTTACTATAATATACTTTACTATCGTGATCATGTGTTACCATATAAAATCAATACATACAATATTATTTTATTAAAATATACATGTAAAAAAAATACACATATTTTCTCAATTTCTAATTTTTCTAATCTCATATAAAGAGAAAAGAATTTCGTATGCTTAATTCTTCAAATGGTAAAAAGATAACCTTCTTTTCTTGTACAAAAGTAATTTCTATCTTTACAATAAATAAAATCTCATAAACTTTCTCATATTATAAGTATAATTTATCATATCCGAAAATAATAATAATGGTAACTATCCAAAATTATACTTATAAAACTTTTACTAAAATACTCCACTTAAAAGAAAATACCACACTAACATAATAAGAAACGAGGTCAAGGTTGCTAAACTTACGGGGTCTTATAATAACATAGTCACAAATCCTTTATAACCTCATAAATGGTCATAATCCCTTCAAGCTCATATGGATTACTACGACTCATCCTAATATTAAAGTATGAGATGTAACACTTTACATCCTGTGGAGATCATGCAGACCACCGAAACAGATGAGACTGAGCAGAACTTGGGAATGGAATCACCGTATAGATCAAAGATGGCCATGAGGGAAATGATGAAATGTGGATATAGACCAGGAACCGGGATGGGAGCCCAATCAGACGAGATAACAGAACCGATAGAGCCGAATGGGTAGAAAGGAAGAGTCGGCATAGGGTATCAGCCTCCGATTGGGAAAACTTGTACCGACAGCTCAGGGAAAAAGGTTTTTGTGATAGAGCATGTTTCGGGTACGGGACAGAGCTCAACACCAGAGGAAACCATTATCGATGGGATGAGAAGGCTGTTCGTGACCATGATTGAGGAATGCTGTGAAGGAAATGATATCAAGACACCGACCATTCGGAATGCCAAACAAGGAGAGGACCTATTGAATTGGACTGCCAAGTCGTCTTTGGTTTGCCTGGAGTCTTGGTAATGTGGAATTATAAATTTTTTGAAAAAAGCGCATGGTCAATTGAGGCCTGAACCTTGCATGTACCTTTTTATCATTTTCCTCTTTGAACGCGCAAATGTTCCTTTTTAGTGAAATAAAAAGAATTGCCTTCTTAAAATTATTTCGACTTTATTTACAGCTTCATTTATACCTAGTTTTTTTGTTTAGTAATCAAAATGATAAAAACTCGTGTTCCACGATTGTGAGATATAACAAAACACTCGAGAAAAATGATCCAGATTACGAGGAATATGATGAAATTATGATGCCAGACAATCTCCCACAAGAGATCTAACAGCTGGAAAGCAAGAAAAAGCCTAACCTTGAAGAGACAGAAGTGGTCAACCTAGGAAGCCAGGATGACGTAAAAGAACCTGAATCAACATCCATCTAGAAGCAGAGCAGAAGGAAGAATTGGTCGAGCTCCTCCGACAACACATCAATGTGTTTGCATGGTCATGTGATGACATGCCTGGTTAAATACTGATATCATTTTGCATCGATTGCCTACCGATCTCGCTAGACCACCAGTTAGGACAAAACCTAGAAAATTCAAGCCTGACCTGAGTTAGAGGATAAAAGAAGAAGTAACCAGCAGATATAGGCGAATGTAGTGAGGGTCACTAATTATCCCACTTGTTTTGCGAATATCATCCAAGTACCCAAGAAAGATGGGAAAATCAGGATATGTATGGATAACTGAGATCTCAACGAGGCCAACCCGAAGGACAAGTTCCCTTTTTCAGACATTCATATCCTCATCGATAACTGCACTAAGCATAAATTGCAGTTGTTCATGGATTGTTTTGCTGGGTCCTACCAGATCCGGATGCACGAAGAATATGCATTAAAGATAACCTTCACTACACTGTGGGGAGTAACCTGTTACAGAGTCATGCCATTCGGTATCAAAAGAGCTGGTGCTACTTACATGAGGGCCATGACAATCCTCTTTCACAAAATAATTCACAAAGTGTTCAAGGTATATGTGGATGACGTCATCATCAAGCCTCAGAATTAGAACATTTGGATGACTTGAGGAAATATTTCGAATGCTTGTAGAGGTATAGCTTGTAGTTGAACCCTGCAAAATGCGCATTCAGAGTCTCTGCTGGAAAATTGCTAGGTTTTATTGTAAGCAAAAAAGGGATAGAATTGGATCCTTCAAAGATCAAAGCCATTCAAGAGTTTCCACCGCCCGAGAGTAAGAAAGATGTGATGAGTTTCTTGAGTAGACTAAATTACATTAGCCTTTTCATAGCCCAGTATATAGTAATTTGTGAACATATCTTCAAGCTGCTAAAAAAGGATGCTGCCACAAAGTGGATAGAGGAGTGTCAGAAAGCCTTCAACCGAATTAAGGAGTATTTGTCAAATCCACCAGTTTTGGTTCCTCCTGAGCCCGGGAAGCCACTGTTGTTGTACTTGTCAGTCTTGGATAACATATTTGGATGTGTGTTGGGACAACATGACGAAACTGAAAGAAAGGAGCAGGCCATCTACTACTTAAGTAAGAAGTTCACACCATGTGAGGCCAAATACACTTTGACAGAGCGCACTTGTTGTGATTTGACTTGGATCACCCAGAAATTGAGGCATTACATGTCAACATACACCATGCATTTTATATCTCAGCTTGACTCGCTCAAGTATATCTTTTAGAAGTCGATGCCTACAAGAAAGCTAGCTAAATGGTAGATTCTTCTTAGCGAATTTGACATTGTATACATAACCCAAAAAGCTATCAAAGGACAAGCTTTAGCTAACCACCTTGCACAGAATCCAGTGAACAAGGATTATGAACCACTCACTAAGTACTTTCCTGACGAGGAGGTGTTATTCATCGTACAATATATCGCAGGATAATACCCTAGATGGAGAAAATTTTTCGACGGAGCAACGAATTTCAAAGGAGTAGGAATTGAGGCAGTTCTAATTTTGGAATCAGGATAGCACTATCAAATATCAACAAAGATATGGTTCCCTTGCACCAATAATATGGTCGAGTACGAAGCATGCATACTTGGGATTAGGATGACAATCGATATGAACATCAAAAAGATTTTGATCATAGGGGATTCTGATCTATTGATACATCAAGTCCAATGAGAGTGGTCTACCAAGAATGTCAAGATCCTTCCATATCTGCACTGTGTAAAAGAGTTATGCAAGAAGTTCACAAAGATTGAGTTCAAGCATGTTCCTAGGATCCAGAACGAGTTTGTTGACGCTCTTGCAACCCTATCATCCATGATTCAACATCCAGATAAGAATTATATCGACCTTATCAAGGTAGATATTAGGGACCAATATGCATACTATTTTCATGTAGACAAAGATCTAGACAGTAAACCATGGTACCACGACATCAAAAGATTCCTCGAAACGAGAGAATACCCAAAGAGTGCTACTAGTAGTCAGAAGCGAGCACTCAAGAGGTTGGCAAATCATTTTTTCTTTAGTAGGGAATAGAAGAGATACATGCGGAAATATGCAGATCCCACAGGTACGGTTTCACATTAGCAAAGAAGATCTTGAGAGCCAGATACTTTTGGATGACCATGGAAAGTGATAATATCCGCTTGGTGCAGAAGTATCACCAGTTCCAGATCTATGGGGATTTCATCCGGGTTCCGCCAAATGATTTAAATGTAATGGGTTCGCCTTGGCAGTTCGCCGCTTGGGGCATGGATGATATTGGACCAATAGAGCCCGCTACATCAAACAGACACCGTTTCATCTTGGTAGCCATCGACTACTTCACCAAATAGGTCGAAACATCTACATACAAGGCTGTCACAAAGAAGGTAGTGGCATATTTTGTCCGAAACAACATTGTTTGTCAATTTGGGATACCCGAGTCAATCATCACTGACAACGCAGCTAACCTCAATAGTGGTCTCGTAAGGGAAATTTGCAAGAAGTTCAGAATTGTCCACCGCAACTCCACAGCCTACAGACCACAAATGAATAGAACAGTTGAGGAAGCTAACAAGAACATCAAGAAAATTTTGCAAAAGATAGTGGACAATCATAGGCAGTGGCACGAGAAGTTATCCCTCACCTTACTAGGTTATCGAACCACCATGAGAGCATCCACTGGGGCAACGCTATACATGTTGGTATATGGCACCGAAGTTGTGATACCCGCAAAGGTCAAGATACCATCCTTAAGAGTCATCCAAGAAGCCAAGTTAGACGATGCAGAGATGATACGAGTCAGATAGGAGCAACTCATGTTCATTGATGAGAAGAGAATGGATGCAGTATGCCATGGTCAGCTGTATCAAAATAGGATGGCTAGTGCATTTAACAAAAAGGTAAAGCTTTGCCAGTTTACACCGGGGCAATTGGTTCTGAAGAAAATCTTCCCCCGCCAAGAAGAATCCAAAGGAAAGTTTGCATCAACTTTGCAAGGTTCTTATGTGGTCCACCAAGTATTTTCGGGTGGAGCTCTAATCTTGGAAAAATGGATGGAAGGGTCAGCACGAAGTCTATCAGCTCAGACACAATCAAGAGATACTACGTTAGAAGGTAATAGAGTTATGGTTTGGTTGTAAGGAACTACTCTTAACCTGAATTCCCATGGAGGGATATGTAGGCAACCCACGTAGAGTTCGGTTTCTCTCCCCTTTATTTTGTAATAAAAGATCCAAATATCATTTTATATTGTACTCAAATGCCACGACTTGATTTCCTCTAGAAGGAATACGTAGGCAATCCTTATCAAATTTAGTCTTCTTTTGCAATTGAACTACGTTCTGGCCTGATTCCATTTGGATACGCATGAATTCTGAGTTAGACTCGGCCATTCCATTCTTAATCTCATCATTTTGCATATATTGTAATCGAACTATGTCTTGACCTGATTCTATTTGGATACATAGGTTGTCTGAGTTAGGCTCGGTCATACTTATCATACTTTCTATATCATCATCATCGAACTACATTTTGGCCTAATTCCCTTTGGATACGTAGGCAACCTGAAAGGGTTCGGTCATAACCCTATGAAAACTTTGTGATGCATTAGTTCATATTAGGACGCAGTTGCAAGAGCAAGCATCCACATCGTCAAAAGCATCATGGAGGGTCAACATCAATGAGATAGAGTTTTCAAGAAACAAAGCTCATACTCAAGGAACCTGCGAAACATGTCATAATATAGAATGACGACATTTGCCATAAAACAAAGATTTTTAAAAAAAAATGATGTTTTTTAAAATATCATAATTTGTTCCAGCTACTGAATTTCATGGCATAACCTTATCAGGATGGGGGCAAAGACAGTACTAAGGTTGACATAAACCGACACCCCCTCCCCGCGCTAAGAACTTTTCTTTGAGTGCAAGGCTAATAGGACACAAGGAAGTGCTAGAAATACACTAGGGCAAATGATGGATCCTCCACTCTCTCAGGATTACCACCCTCTCCCTCTATTTTAAATTAGCCTGGTACAATGAAAACTAACTCTAAATACTTATAGGTATTCCGGAATCAGACTGTTAAAGGCATATTGTATATATATCAAACCGATCGCTCAACTGAACAAGAGTATGTTGTAAATAGCGAGACACTAGTTTCTCCAATTGGATCCTTATATATAGCCAATCGCCTGCTCAATCAATCGGAGCACCTTGTACAAAATGAGGCTCTGGCATCACCAACTGGAGCCCTGTATATAGCAAATCGCCAGCTTAATCAGTCGGGGCACCTTGTACAAACGAGCGCCTTTATTCACCAATTAGAGCCTTGTATATAGCAAATCGTCAGCTTAATCAATTAGAGCGCCCTATACAAATTAAATGTCGGCTTCACCAATCTAAGCCCTGTATATAGCAAATTGTTTGCTCCACAATCGGGTGCACTCCGCACCATTGCTCTGTCAAATCGGAGACTAGAATAGATAGTTACAAACCTCATCACCAATGTTCATCCAATCAATGGACACAACTTAGCCTCGCACTCAAGAGTATCTCTTGTACATGCTTTTCTTTTCCTTTATTATTATCTTGAACGTTCTGACATTTTCCTTGTGCAGCTTACACACATGATTATATTTTCTACAAGTCAATCGCTCCCATCAAGCGGAGATACTTTACATTTTTAGTGGAAAGCTCTCCCAACAAGCCGAGATGCACTCTACAAGTTAATAGCTCCCCTCAAGCGGAGATACTTTCAATGAAAACTCTCCCAACAAGTGGAGATGCATTCTACATTACTAGCCAACTACTCCCGACACGAGGAGACTAAATGCTCCAAGAGTTGCAAAACGGTACACAACCCGGATAATAATCGAGTCAAATTCAAGTATCCCATCATCCCGATCCCAAATAACGGCTCACCATCAACCATGCATTATCATTCCTACATCATTTATATCACATCTTAACATATTCTGCATCGCAATATATAGGTATGTGTTTATTTTATTTTATTGCAGGAACAAACATTGCAACGTGGAACTCCTTCTAAGCAGCAAACCAAACTACAACGTTATGAGGGAAATCAAACTCATTAGTGGGCCAATGATCCGAGCTCAAGCTTAAGAACGATAAGTAGAACTCTAATTCTCAAAATCTTTCAAGTCAAGCCGCAATTTCAAAGTGTTTACCGTGAAAATGGTAATAACAATTAAATTTGATTTAGTGGTTCTAAAAATACGTGATCTATTTTTATGCTAGTTGTTAGGCAGTTGATGCTATGTGAAAAACCTAGAAACAAGATAAGAGCTTAAGAGAAATGTGATAATCAAATCGAATGGTCAACAATTGGGGCCTCGAGCTTGCCTATTCGGGGGCCTCGAGGTCGAGTCTGATGCTCGATTGGCGCTGTCAAGGATAGTCAAGGGAGGACTGACAATTATAATAAAATATGGCCAATAATAAGCAATAAATGAAGAACAATGGATAGGACACAATAAATATAAGCAATAAATGGAGTAATGAGATTGAGAGAATAAGTTAGGGAGCAGAGAGAATGTTCTTGTATATTAAGTATGGAGCAACAAATGTTTGCAAAAATGACAAGGAATCCCTTTATATAAGAGGGGGAATCCCAACATAGTAAAAGTGAATTTATTACAAAGATATGGAGATGGGACATCTAGTTAATGCCACAATACAGGCTCAGACTAGCCTGACAGACTTTGTCGGCTCTAACTTCACGCCTTGGGAACTCCTCACTTTCTTTTCGTAACTGTCAGTCTCATACTGCCCCAAGGTCGAGCGTTGATGGCCTTCGAGGGATGCAACTCCATTGCGATTTCGAGCCTTTGAAACGTCGTAACGTTTGAAAATTGGACCCTCCGATTTTATCGTATACACAAAGCTATCGTGAGTGCCAAATCCTTCGCGTCACAGTCACAATACGATACTAGGGCAATGCCTGCAAGCATAACTTCCTCAAAGTCCTCACTCCAGAACTACATGAGTCTTGATCCTCGTTAAGCCCGAGGTTTGTAAGCAATTCAAAACCAGAATTCAACCCTCAACTCTCCTGAAATCATACAACTCATAATCTTCGTGCTATTCCTACAATATATGTCTAAAGTCGGGACAAAATTGGTTTTGATTCAATTTTTTTTGCCTAAAAACTCTTTCATCGTCTCCGGCCAAAGAGGGGCAGCTGTTGAAGGCCAATTTTGACCCTTCCTTTAAAAATTGATTTATTTATACTTAATAGTTTACGATAAATATTTTAAAATTGTTCGCAAGCAATGACAATTATTTTTGACAAGACTAATTTAGTATTAGTAGTTTTGAAACTAATAATTCATGTTTTAATCATACAATGCTTGTGTCACGACCCAAGTTCTCCCTCCATGAACCGTCGTGACAGCATCGAGTCTCTATGACTAGGTAAGCCTAACATTTGAGGAAAATGAAATGAAATCATAAAATCTAACAACCAACAGGTAAATTTAAATAAGAAATTAAGATGCCGCTAGGCATGTGCAATAATCACTCTCAAAATGTACATAAACTCTCCCAAAACCCGGAATACCATAAGTCACAAGCTATAGAAAAAAAAAACAGTATTTCTATACTCCATAGTCTATCAAATAGGAAATACAAGAAGTGTTTGACATGGAAGAGTAGATAGGGACTCCGAGGTCAGCGGACGCGGCAGATATACCTGAAGCCTCTACAACTGTCTCGCCTCACTGATAATGCGGCTGATAAGTGGTACCTGGATCTGCGCACGAAAAATATGTGCAAGGAAGGGCATGAGTACACCACAATGATACCCAGTAAGTGCCAAGCCTAACCTCGAGCGAGTAGTGACGAGGTCAGGTCAGGCCCTACTGGTATATGTACACAATAAAGCAAGGCAGAATGGAATATTGCACTAAAATAAAGACTGAAATATAATAAGAATGAAATCACATAAGATAACAACTCAGTACACAGAGATAACAATAGGGAATTTCCCGAGATACCGTCTCATAGTCCCAAACATAAATGTGCATGGGGATCTATCAAAATACCATTCCGTAGTCCCAAAGTAAATATGTAGTGCAGGGGGATCTCCCAGAATACCGTTCCGTAGTCACAAAGTAAATATGCAGTACAGGGGGATATCCCGGAATATCGTTTTGTAGTCCCAAAGTACAACTCAAGGAAGAAGCATGAAATTCACTAAGCATGCTGCACAGAGTTCAGATAAGCATTTAAGACACGTAGACATGTTATTCTAAACTAAACAGGATAATTACATATGCTAGTGTAGCTCAGTTAAAGGAAAATAGGTATTTTACTTAATGAAAATGGAGTTTTACAACAAATAGCATGTGTACGCACTCGTTACCTCACGTACACGACACTCATATATAAAAAACAGTACCTAATCCTAAGGGTAGTTCCCCCACACAAGGTTAGGCAAGCCACTTATCTCGAACCAAGCTCAATCAATTCGTAACAATGCCCTTTCCACGAATATCTAGCTCTGTATGGCCCAAATCTAGCCAAATCAATTACATAACATAATATAACTACAAGAAACTAATCTAGCTAATGAAATCAAGGCTAAAGCAAGAAATTATAAAATCTCCCTAAAATGCCTCCCCGGGCCCACATACGGAATTGTGCAAAAGTCACAAATTATGAACACCCATTCACTCACGAGTCTAACCATACCAAATTTACTAACATCCGATACCAAAATCTCGATCAAAAACCCCAAAATTTGGCCTAAGAACTTTTCTCAAATTTTTCCCAATTTCCATCCCAAATTACTAATTAAATGATGGAATTGAAGACATAATCATGGAATTTGACCAAAATTAGATAGGAATCACTTAACCCAAACACCCACGCAAGAATATCTCCAAAAATCGCCTTCTACCGAGCTCGCAATTCATTTTTGTGATATGAACTCAAAACCCTCATTTTTGAATCTTTAATACTGCCCAGTGATTCCTTAATCGCGATCGCGGAAACAGACTCGCGATCGCAAAGCTCAACTTTGCTGCACCAAAAGTTAACTCTACGCGAACGCGTAAGACTCCACGTGAACCTGATGCTCTAATCCTCACACTTACGCAATCGCGAACAACCTAACGCGTTCGCGATGATCAAAGCGCGTGGCCTAGCTTAGTCCACTTAACACTACAGGAACACGACCTTAGCTATGAGTTCACAAAGCACCACCTCACACCACTACGCATTCACATGCCCCTGTCAGCAAATGCAAAGAAAAAATTCATCCTCTCGACCAACTAGCTTATGCTATC
The DNA here is from genome assembly GCF_000715075.1 of Nicotiana tabacum. Taxonomy (NCBI): domain Eukaryota; kingdom Viridiplantae; phylum Streptophyta; class Magnoliopsida; order Solanales; family Solanaceae; genus Nicotiana; species Nicotiana tabacum. Next base: position 138,345,075 of record NC_134090.1, read on the forward strand.
GTGGGCGATCGCGTATAAGGAAACTAGAACTCAAACACCAGAAAACTTCAGCAACCTCCTAAGTCCAAAAATCGATCCATAGGGCATCCGAAACACACCTGAGGCCCCCAGGACCTCAACCAAACATACCAACCCAATCCTAAACACCATACGAACTTAGTCGAGCCCTCAAATCATATCAAACAATGCTAAAATCACGAATCGCCCTCCAATTTAAACTTAAAGAACTTGAAACCTCAAAATTCTACAGCAGATGCCAAAACCTATCAAACCACGTCCAGATGGCCTCAAATTTTGTACACAAGTCATATTCAACATTACGGACCTTCTCCAACTTCCGGAATCGGATTACTACCTGGATATCAAAAATTCCACTACCGGTCCAAAACTCCAAAAATTCAACTTTCGCCATTTCAAGCCTAAATAAGCTACGGACCTCCAAAACACAATCCGGAAATGCCCCTAAGCCCAAAATCTCCTAACGGAGATAATGGGATTGACAAAACTCCATTCCAGAGTTGTCTTCACACAGTTCTGACTGCGATCTAAATCCTAAGACTTAAGCTTCTGTTTAGGGACTAAATGTTCCAAATTACTCCAAAAACAAAAACAAAACCTCCCGGCAAGTCACAATAGCAGAAATGGATATAAGGGAAACATGTAATAGGGTATTAGGGCTCTAACTCTCAAAACAACCGGCCGGGTCATTACATCCTCCCCTCTTAAAATAATCGTTCATCCTCGAATGATCATAGAGACATACCTGAAGTGGTGAAGAGATGAGGATAAGGGTTGCGCATATCCTATTTGGCCCCGCTACTAAACCTTTACTGAAGCAATATTCTTTGACCTCAACTTTCGAACCTGCCTGTCCAAAATAGCCACTGGATCCTCAATCAGATAGATCCTTATCCAACTAAACTGAGCTGAAATCCAATACGTGAGACGGATCGGCATGATACCTCCGGAACATCGAAACATGAAATACCGGGTGGACTCCTACAAGGCTGGGAGGTAAGGCAAACTCATAAGTAACCTCCCTACCTCGCTACAACACCTCAAAGGGGCCAATAAACCTTGGGCTCAACTTTCTCTTCTTCTCGAACCTCATAACACCCTCCATAGGCGAAACCCGGAGCAAGACCTGCTCTCAAACCATGAATGCCACATCACGAACCTTTCGATCCGCATAACTATTCTATCTGGATTGGGATGTGCGAAGTCTATCCTGAATCACCTTAACCTTCTCCAAAGCGTCTTGAACCAAGTCTGTGCCCAATAATCTAGGCTCGCACCGCTCGAACCAACCCACTGGGGACCTATACCGCCTACCATACAGAGCCTCATATGGTGCCATCTGAATGCTAGACTGATAACTATTGTTGTAGGCAAACTCCGCAAGTGGCAAGAACTAATCCCAAGAACCTCCAAACTCCATCACACACGTACAAAGCATATTCTCAATAATCTGAATAGTGTGCTCGAACTGTCCGTCTGTCTAAGGATAAAATGATGTGCTCTACTCCACCTGAGTACCCAACTCATGTTGTACTGCTCTCCAGAATCGTGATGTAAACTGTGTACCCCAGTTAGATATGATAGATACCGGCACACCATGAAGTCTAAAAATCTCACGGATATAAACTTGAGCTAGCTGCTCGGAAGAATATGTAGTCATTATAGGAAGGAAGTGACCTGACTTGGTTAGCCTATCCACAATCACCCAAACTGTATCAAACTTCTGCTAAGTCCGTGGGAGCCCAACAATGAAATCCATAGTGATTCGCTCCTATTTCCACTCTGAAATCTCTAACTTCTGAAGCAATCCACCTAGTCGTTGGTGCTCATACTTCATCTGCTGGCAATTTAGACATCAGGAAACATATTCCACTATGTCCTTATTCATGCTACGCCACCGATAATGCTTCCTCAAGTCCTGATACAACTTCGTGGCACCCGGATGAATGGAGTATCGCGAGCTGTGAGCCTCCTGAAGAATCAACTCATGCAAACCATCCACATATAGCCTGCCTTGCATCCTTGATGCACCATCATCCCCAATAGTGACCTCCTTAGCATCACCGTGTTGGACCGTGTCCTTAAGGACAAGCAGATGGGGGTCATCATACTGACGCTCCCTGATACGATCATAAAAAGAAGACCAAGAGACCACATAAGCCAATACTCGACTCGGCTAAGAAATATCCAATCTCACAAACTGGCTTGCTAAGTCCTGCATATCCAACACTATGGGCCTCTCTGCTGTTGGTAGATATGCTAAACTTCCCAAGCTCTATTCCCGGTGACTCAAAGCATCGGCTACCACATTGGCCTTCCTAGGGTGGTACAAAATGGTGATGTCATAATCCTTAAGTAGCTCTAACCACCTCCTTTGACACAAATTAAGATCCTTCTGCTTGAACAGATGTTGCAAACTCCAGTGATCAGTGTAGATCTCACAAGGAATACCATACAAATAGTACCTCCAAATCGTCAAGGCATGAACAATAGCTGCTAGCTCGAGGTCGTAGACAGGATAGTTATTTTGATACACCTTCAACTGTCTAGACACGTAGGCAATCACCCTACGATCCTGCATCAACACCGCACTGAGACCAACTCATGACGCATCACAATAAACAATATAAGACCCTGAACCTGAAGGCAATGCCAATAATGGGGCGGTAGTCAAAGTTGTCTTGAGCTTTTGGAAGTACTCCTCACACTCTTCCGTCCACCTAAATGGAGCACTCTTCTATGTCAGCCTGGTCATGGGTACTGCAATAGATGACAATCCCTCAACAAATCGACGGTAATACCCCGCCAAACCAAGAAAGCTTCAGATCTCTGTAGCTGAAGATGGTTTGGGCCAACTCTGAACTGCTTCCACTTTTTTCAGATCCACCTTAATCCCTTCACTCGACACCACGTGGTCCAAAAATACCATGGAATCTAACCAAAACTCCCATTTTGAGAACATTGCAAATAACTTCTTTTCTCTCAAAGTCTGAAGCACTGTTCTCAGGTGCTACTTATGATCTTCCCGACTTCGGGAGTACACTAGAATGTCGTCAATAAAGATGGTGATGAATGAGTCAAGATAAGGCCGAAATACACTGTGCATCAAATGCATAAATGCTACTGGGGCATTGGTTAGCCCAAATGACATCACAAGGAACTCGTAATGACCATATCGAATCCTGAAAGTAGCCTTCGAGATATCTGGCTCCCGAATCTTCAACTGATGATAACCTGAATGCAAGTCAATCTTGAAAAACACTCTGGCACCCTGTAACTGATCAAATAAGTCATCAATACGAGGCAAATGATACATGTTCTTCACTGTGACTTTGTTTAACTTGCAATAATCAATGCACATACGCATAGAACCATTCTTTTTCTTCACAAACAAGACAGGAGCACCCCAAGGTGACACACTGGGCAAAATGAAGCCCTTATCAAGCAATTCTTGTAACTATCCCTTCAACTCAGGAGGGGTCATATGATAAGGAGGAATAGAGATGGGCTGAGTGCTCGGCAACAAATCAATGCCAAAATCAATATCTCTATCGGGCAGAAGTCCCGGAAGATCAACTAGGAATACATCAGGGAAATCCCTCATTACTAGGACTGACTCAATTGTAGGGGTATCAATACTGACATGTCTCACATAAGCAAGATACATATCATACCCCTTCTCAACCATTCGTTGAGCTTTAAGAAATGATATAACTCTACTAGAAGTGTAATATAAGGTACCCCTCCACTCTAATCACGGTAAACCTGGCATAGTCAGCGTTGCGGTCTTGGCGTGACAATCAAGAATAGCATAATGGAGCGACAACCAGTCCATGCCCAAGATCATATCAAAATCTACCAGGCTGAGCAGTAATAAATTGGCTCTAGTCTCCAAACCACTAATAATAATCAAACACGACTGATATACGCGGTCCATAACAAGAGAATATCCCACCGGAGTAGACACATAAATAGGGGAACTCAAAGAATCCCGAGATACGCCCAAATACGGGGAAAAATAAGATAACATATAAGAATAAGTGAATTCTGGATCGAATAGAACTGATACATCTCTATAACAGACCGAAACAATACATGTAATGATAGAATCAGAAGAAACGGCCTCTGTACGAGCAGGAAGGGAATAGTATCTGGTATGGCCTCCCCCTCTAAGGCAATCTCTACCTCCCCAACCTCCACCTCGAGCTAGCTGAGCAGGTGGAGTGGCAACTGGTGCTGTAATCATAGCCTGGGGACCATGTGGAGCACGCTGTGGCTGAGAAATCTGTGGAACCCCTCCTAAGTCTGGAGCAATCCCTTACTATATAGAGAGTGTCTCCACACTTAAAATAAGCTCTAGGAGGACGTGGCTGCTATGGCTAGCTCAGGCCAAGTCTGTTGGACTGACCGCTAAAAGCACCTCGCGCAGGAGGCACACTAGATACTGGAGGTGAATAATAAGGCTCCTAAGGTCTAGGAGGAGCTGGAATACCACTAGCAGTTAGAAGAGCTGAATGAACGGGGCGACTCACATAGCCCTTACCATGACGAACTGTAGTTGGGGCACGGGCACTAGAATAATGGCTAGAATCTCAAGACCTTTTGGCCTCTCTCTCCTCCCTATCCCTATCAAGCATGCCCTCCACTTTCCTATCAATACTCGTAACCTGCTAATACAAAATATCCATCCCGAACCATGCTAGTCCGGGTGCTGGGGTGGAGTCTCTCAATAAACTGACGGACCCTCTTTCGAACTGTAGAAACCAAGGCCGGTTCATGTCTAGCCAACTCACTGAAATAGATTGCATACTCTGAAATAGTCATAGCACCCTGGTGCAACTTCTCAACTCCGCATGCCATGCGTCCCTGAGGCTCTGGGAACATACTCTCTCAAAAACATATCCGAGAATTGAGTCCATGTAAGGGAAGTTGCCTCAGCTGGACTGTCTAACTCATAAGTACGCCACCACTGATAGGCTACTCCTCGAAGCTAAAAAATAGTGAAAGAAACCCCGCCCAACTCTGCTATGCCCATAGTATGAAGGATACAGTGGCACTCTTCTAGAAATCCCTGAGCATCCTCTGACGCTAGACCACTAAATGTAGGATGGTCGTACTTTTTGTACCTCTCGAGCCTACGCTCCTCCCCCTCCTCTGAAACTATTGCCCTACCCTCGGGCTGAAGTAGGGCTATAGGTGGTACCGATATAACCTCTGAAATCTGATCAACCTGAACCCGCTGCTCTAGGGTACGGGCGGTGGGAGTCTGTGCTCCTCCCTCGGCCTGAGAAGTGGCTGGAGCAAGGGGAATCAACTCTACCTGTGCTATAGTACCAAACATGCTCAGGAACTGTGCAAGGGTCTCCTGAAGAGCTGGTATAGTAGTAGTAGGCACCTTAGGTTTCTACGCTTCGGCAAGAGCCACTGGTGGCTCCTCTGTAGCAGCTCGCTCGGATGCTCTGGCTGCACTACGTGGGCGTCCTCGGCCTCAACCCTGGCCCGGCCTTGGGCGGCTCTAGCAAGGGGCGTGGGTGCCTGGTCATCTCCAAATGTATGTGTCCTCACCATCTGTGAGAGAATAGAAGACAAAAGTTAAGAGTTTCGAAGTCAACAAATTCGCACGACAAAGAATCAAAAGAAGTGAATTTTTTACTAACAGCTCCATGGCCTTTCGAAGATAAGTACAGACGTCTCCCAACCGATCCGCGAGACTCTAATAAATCGGCTTGTGACTCACGACTCCTATAGACCTAGAACTCGATACCGTCTGTCACGAGCCAAGTTCTCCCTCCGTAAACCATTGTGACGACACCTACTCTCTATGACTATGTAAGCCTAACATTTGCGAAAAATGAAACAAAATCATAAAATCTAACAACCAACATGTAAATTTAAATAAGAAATTAAGATGCCGCTTGGCATGTGCAATAATCACTCTCGAAATGTACATAAACTCTCCCAAAACCCAGAATACCGTAAGTCACAAGCTATAGAAAGAAAACACTATTTCTATACTCCATAGTCTAACAGAAAGGAAATACAAGAAGTGTTTGACATGGAAGAGTAGATAGGGACTCCGAGGTATGCGGACGCTGCAGATATACCTTGAAGTCTCTACATCTGTCTCGCCTTACTGATAATGCGGCTGATAAGCGGTACCTGGATCAGTACACGAAAAACATGTGCAGGGAAGAGCATGACTACACCACAACGGTACCCTGTAAGTGCCAAGCCTAACCTCGGTCGAGTTGTAACGAGGTCAGGTCAGGCCCTACTGATATATATACACAATAAAGCAAGGCAGAATGAAATATTACAGTAAAATAAAGACTGAAATCTAATAAGAATGAAATCACAAAAGATAACAGCTCAGTACACAGAGATAACAACAGGGATCTCCCGAGATATCGTCTCATAGTCCCAAACATAAATGTGTAGAAGGATCTCTCGGAATACCGTTCCATAGTCCCAAAGTAAATATGTAGTGTAGGTGGATCTCCCTGAATACCGTTTCCCAAAGTAACTATGCAGTGCAGGGGGATCTCTCGAAATACTGTTCCGTAGTCCAAAAGTAAATATGCAGCTCAAACGATAGAAATACAACTACGACACGAAATCCTACAATTTAGACGAAGTACAAGTCACGGAAGAAGCAGTAAATCTACTAAGCATGATGCACATAGTTCAGATAAGCAATTAAGACACGTGGACATGTTGTTCTAAACTAAAAATGATAATTACATATGCTAGTGTAGATCAATTAAAGGGAAACATGTATTTTACTTAATGAAAATGGAGTTTTACAACAAATAACCCATGTACGCACTCGTCATCTCACGTACACGACGCTCATATATAAAAAACAATACCAAATCCTTAGGGGAGTTACCCCACACAAGGTTAGGCAAGCCACTTACCTCGAACCAAGCTCAATCAATCCGTAACAATGCTCTTTCCATGAATATCTTGCTCCGGATGGCCCAAATCTAGCCAAATCAATTACATAACGTAAATATAACTACAAGAAACTAATCTAGCTAATGAAATCAAGGCTAAAGCAAGAAATTAAAAAATCACCCTAAAAGGCCTCCCCATACCCATGTCTTGGAATCGGGTAAAAGTCACAAATTATGAATACCCATTCACTCACGAGTTTAACCATACCAAATTTACTCAAATCTGATACCATAATCTCGATCAAAACCCCAAAATTCGGCCTAAGAACGTTTCTCAAATTTTCCACCCCAAATTACTAATTAAATGGTAGAATTGAAGATATAATCATGGAATTTGACCAAAATTAGATAGGAATCACATACCCCAAACATCCATGCAAAAATCTCTCCAAAAATCGCCTTCTACCGAGCTCCCAATTCAATTTTGTGATATGAACTCAAAACCCTCATTTTTGAATCCTTAATACTGCCCATTGATTCCTTAACCACGATCGTGGAAATAGCCTCGTGATCGCGAGGCTCAACTTTGCTGCACCAGATGTTAACTTTATTCGAACACAAAAGACACCACGTGAACGTGATGCTCTGACTCTCACACTTACACGATCGCGAATGCGAAGAATAAATTTGTAACGACCCGCCCGGTCGTTTTTCCTTCTAGAACCCCATTCCCTAAAATAAAACTTCCCATGCCTGCTTTAGCTAATTTTCAACTTGCGGGGACGGTTGGTTCGGGATTTGGAAGAGTTTGGAGTGAAATATGGCCATTTGATTCCTTAGAATTTTCTTAAAAGACTAAGTTTGACTTTGATCAACATTTTAAGTAAATGGACCCGGATTCGTAATTTGACGGTCCCGGAGGGTCCGTGGAAAAATATGGGACTTGGGCGTATGCCCGGAATCGAATTCCGAGGTCCCTAGCCCGAGTAATGAATTTTTATTAGAAATTGTTAATCTGAAGTTTTAAGGATTTAAAGAAACTAATTAATGATTGATTTCATAGGTATCGGGCTCGTATGTTGGTTACGAAGCCCGGTATAGGTCTGAAATATCATTAAAGGCTTGCCTGTAAAATTTGGAGTCAATCCGAGTAGTTTAAGGGGGTCTTGGCCCGTTAGAGGAAAATTAAGAACTTGAAGTTCATAAGTTTTATTCATTTGGTTTTAGGTGGTGATTCCTAGATTTAGCATTGTTTTGGGTGTTCCCAAGGTTCGAGTAGTTCCGTCTCGGGATTTTAGACTTATCGGTGTGTTCGACCGGGGTTCGGGAGCCCCGAGCGTCAATCGGACGAGGCTCGAGTGAAGTGGAAATTTTTGAGAAGAGCTGAAGCTGCTGCTTCTATCTTAACCGCACCTGCGGTTGGTGGAACGCAGGTGCGAGACCGTAGAAGTGGTCCTTTCATCATAGATAAGGCCCAGGGTAGGCCAGGCTAGGAACTGCAGAAGCGGCTCCGCAGATGCGGCCCAGGCCAGGCCAGGCCAGGAACCGTAGAAGCGGCTCCTAAGCCGCAGAAGCAGATCCGCAGATGTGGCCTCAAGACCATAGGAGCAGTCCCAGCCATTTTAGCCCCTTTTGCAGATGCGGTCCTCTTCTCGCAGATGCGGGACCGCAGATGCGGAAATTGTTGAGGCAGTGTGGTTCATTTAATACGGGTTCTAAGTCATTTTTATCACTTTTTCACTCTTCCATTGGCGATTTTAGAGCTTTTGAGAGAAGATCTTCACCTAGCATCTTGAGGTAAGTGTGTTCTACCTATTTCTAGTTTAATGATTTTGTCTTGGGTAGATTAAACAATAGTATTAAGGTGAAATCATGGGGTTAGAGCAAAAACCTAGGGTTTTAGTAAAAGTTAGATTTAACCACGAAATTTGCTATGGAATATATTAGAAATCATATATTATCGATCCTTAGGTTATAGAAGGCAACTTCCTTCAAAAAATTTCGGGATCCGGGCACGTGGGTCTGGGGTCGGATTTTAGGAAACTTGTGTTAAAGGTTGGAAAATTGCTTAAATAGCTAGAATTCGATCTTGTGAACCTATATTGATTAGTTCTTACCTCATTTAACTATTTTGGGATCGTTCGGCTTCGAATTGAGGGCTTTGACTCATTGTTGGTATTGGAAGTGCACTTTGGAGCGAGGTGAGTCTCCTTTCTAACCTTGTAACATGGAATTGTCCCCATAGGTGTAATAATGGAATTAATTGCTATTATATGCAAGGACTACGTACGCACTAGGTGACGAGAGTCCGTGCGTAGCTACTACTATGTTAAGTCCGGGTAGTTTAGGACCCAAAAGCATGCTCTATGTGATATTCTTGTAACTTGATGATAAATTCAGATTCGTATAAATGATTTTGATTAAGGTAAATGAGACTAGTGGAGGAACTTTATCCTGTTTGTTTTTTTAAAAGAGAATTTGGATATTCCTGTGAATAACTACCCCTCCGATATATATATTATTGTCTGCTTGTTGATGAGCTTATTTATATTTTACCGCGTCGCACATGTGATTCGCGAGCGGGGGAACAGATGCTTCTATGGTTCGAGCCGTTCAACCCTCGGCAGTGCACACTTTACTTTTATGTTGGATCGGGCCGTATGTCCCTCGGTGTTATTTGCGCATGCTTTACTTAGTATTTCTCGGCGACCTGAACTTTATGTATGCCTTGAAAATGTAAATGGATACCATGACATTATTTGGAAAAAGAACTGTTACTCATTGCCATAAAACGTTAATAAATTGTGCTATCTATGCTTATTATAAATTCTTCTCATATTATTTGACCCTAGTAAGTATCAAGTCGACCTCTCGTATCTACTTCTTCGAGATTAGACAGGATACTTACGGGGTACATATTGTTTATGTACTCATACTACAACTTTTGTACTTAATTGTACAGTATCTGAGGTAGGTGTATCTGGCTATCAGTTTGGTGCGCACCCCTAAGTGGACTCGAGACTTGTACGGTGAGCTGCTTCCCTCCCATGCCGTTCAGCAGCCCGAAGAAGTTTTTCTTACGTATTTTTGCTGTCTATTCTGTTTCGAACAATAGGATAGTGTAATTCTTTTGTATATTCTACTAGTTGCCCACAGCTTGTGACACACCATGTCTTGGAACACACATTAGTAGACTGTATCATTTTGGAGTTGTATGATTATTATGACTGTATTAATCATTTCTGATTTTTATTTCAACTTAAAGAGTTATTTCAACTATTTTCGGGTAAACGTAAATGAAAGTTTATTTAGTATTTTCCGCGTTGGCCGGCCCATCAGTGGTGTTGGGCGCCATCATGACCTATTATGGAAATGGGTCGTGACAACATGGTATCAGAGTACTAGGTTCACGTAGGTCTCACAAGTCATAGGAAACCCTAATAGAGTCTTGTAGATCGGTACAGAGACGTCCGTATTTATCTTCGAGAGGCTATAGGGTATTAGGAAAACTACTCTTTATTCATTTCCTATCGTGCAGTGGTTGGTATACTAAATTTCCCTCTTCTATTCTCTCATAGATGGTGAGGACACACACGGCTGATGTTCCGGACCCGGGCGGAGTTGCTCCCCCATTGCTAGAGGCAGAGGCAGAGGCCGAGGGAGGGCACCGGCCCGTGGTAGGGGACGAGGGCATCCCAAAGCTATTCTAGTAGTACCACCAGCAGATCCTACGGGAGATCCTATTATCGAGGAGCAGGGCAAGGTGCCCGCAGCTGAGCCTACCCCGACAGACTTTATGACAGCACCGGGATCCCAGGAGGTCATGGGCCGTATGCTACGGTTCATGGATTCTATGACTCATGCTGGCTTATTTCCAGCAGATCCGGCTACATTACCAGCGGGAGGGGGAGCATAGACCCCTACTGCTTAGGCTCTCAGTTACGCAACTGTAGTGTATCAGACTCTAGGTGCACTACCCTCAGATGGGGCTCAGCCAGTTGCTGTTGTGGCACCCCATCCCGGGCCAACTGCGGATGGCGATCCGCAGAATTTATTGGATAGATGGACTAGGCTTCACCCTCCTATCTTTGGGGGTGAGCGACATAAGGATTCCCAGGACATCATTTACAGGTGCAGGGACAAACTGCACAACATGAGGATATTGGAGTCGCATGGAGTTGACTTCACTACTTTTCAGCTGGAGGGCAGGGCCCGTAGGTGGTGGCAGTCCTATGTTCTTGGTAGGCTAGCAGGTTCTCCTCCCCTCACTTGGGGTCAGTTCACACAGTTATTCTTGGATAGGTACATTTCTCCCTCTGATGGGGAAGAGCTGCGGTATCAGTTTGAGCATCTTGAGTAGGGTCAGATGTCGGTGACCGATTATGAGGCGAGGTTCTCTGAGTTGTCTTGCCATGCACTCACGATACTTCCCACAGATGCAGAGAGAATGCGAAGGTTCATTGCGGGGTTACACCTTACTATTCGAGCTGGCATGGCCCGAGAGGTGGAGATAGGTACTGAGTATCAGCTAGTGGTAGAGGTTGCTCACAGGATTGAGGGTATCGCCAGAGGGGTAGAGAGCAGATGCAGCAGGATAAGAGGGCTAGATTTCGGAAGAGTTCAGAGGTGCCCTAGCTAGGGGTAGAGGTCACTTTGGTAGGGGTCAGCCCAGCAGACCTCCTTATTCAGCACCATCACCCCCTCCTAGAGGTGCTCCAGTGAGGCCTTATTTTAGTGCGATGCCGGAGAGTTCTTACCGCCTATCAGCTGTTCAGGGTTCCTCCGGTGGGTATTCTAGTTATCATGGTTCTTCCAGTGCTCACTTCAGTGCCATGCTAGAGAGTTCATATCGCCCCCCAGCCATTCAGGGTTCTTCTAGTGGGTATTTGGGTCAGCAAGCTCAAACTTCAGGGCAGCAGGCTATGGTACCAAGGGTATGCTACGGGTGTGGAGATCTAGGTCACATGAAGAGGACCTACCCCAGACTTTGGGGCAAGGCAGTGTAGCAGGGTCAGTAGCCTATAACTTCAGCACCGGCCGCCCCGCCACCTAGAGTGGAGGGCAGGCTGGTAGGGGCCGTCCTAGAGGTGGAAGCCAAGAAGGGAGAGATCAGCCAACTATTGTTCAGTCAGGTGGAGGCCAGCCAACCGATGCTCCAGCCAGATTCTACGCCCTTCTGGCCAGGCCAGATGCATTGGCCTTAGATGCCGTCATCATAGGTATTATCTCCATCGGCGGTAGAGATGCTTCGATATTATTCAACCCAGGGTCTACTTAAACATATATATCATCTCTGTTTGCTCATTTTCTGGTTATTTCTCCTGAGCCTTTGGGCACTCCTGTTCATGTGTCCACTCTTGTGGGTGATTCTATGGTTGTGGATCGGATCTACCGGTCCTGTGTGGTCACATTATGTGGTTTCGAGACTAGAGCAGATCTCCTGTCACTTGATATGATCGATTTTGAGGTCGTCCTAGGCATGGATTGGTTATCTCCATATCATGCCGTCCAAGATTGCCATGCCAAGACCGTTTCACTAGTGATGCTAGGGTTGTCGAGGTTGGAGTGGAAGGGGTCCACAGTTGATACACCTAGTCGGGTTATTTCCTTCCTTAAGGCTAGGCATATGGTCGAGAAGGGGTGTTTGGCTTATCTAGCTTATGTTCGGGACACCACCGTAGAGTCTCCGATGATTGATTCAGTTCCAGTAGTTCGGGAGTTTGCCGATGTGTTTCCTTCTGATCTTCCGAGCATGCCACCAGATCGTGATATTGATTTGGCTCCAGGCACCCAGCCTATATCTATTCCACCGTACCGTATGGATCCTAAAGAGTTGAAAGTGTTAAAGGAGCAGCTTGAGGAGTTATTAGCGAAGGGGTTTGTTAGGCCCAGTGTATCACCTTGGGGTGCACTGGTGTTATTTGTGAAGAAGAAGGATGGGACTATGCGGATGTGCATTGATTACCGCCAGTTGAACAAAGTCACCATCAATAACAAGAATCTGTTGCCTCGTATCGATGATTTGTTTGACCAGTTGTAGGGTGCTAGGGTGTTCTCTAAGATAGACTTGAGGTTAGGGTACCATCAACTGAAGATTCAGGACTCAGATGTTCCGAAGACTGCATTCTGGACTAGATATGGCCATTATGAGTTTTTGGTGATGTCCTTTGGCTTGACTAATGCTCCAGCAACATTTATGGACCTGATGATCATGCTGTTTAGACCTTATATTGATTCCTTTGTCATCGCCTTCATTGATGACATCTTGATATACTCACGTAGCCTGGGGGAGCACGAGCAGTATTTGAGAGTAGTGCTTCAGACCTTGCGAGAGCAGAAGCTATATGCTAAGTTCTCCAAGTGTGAGTTTTGGCTAGAGTCAGTGACATTCTTGGGTCATGTTGTGTCAGGAGAGGGTATTAAGGTGGATCCCAAGAAGATTGAGGCAGTTCAGGGTTGGCCACGCCCTACCTCAGTGACTGAGATCAGAAGTTTCCTGGGGTTAGCAGGTTACTACAGACGATTCGTGTAGGACTTTTCCTCTATTGCATCACCTTTGACTAGATTGACCTAAAAAGATTCTTCTTTCCATTGGTCTGATGATTGTGAGGATAGATTTCAGAGGCTCAAGGCAGCTTTGACTACATCATCAGTTCTTGTATTGCCTTCCGGCTCGTGGATGTATACGGTATATTGCGACGCTTCACACGTTGGCTTGGGATGTGTATTAATGCAGGAGGAATGAGTTATTGCATATGCTTCGCGTCAGCTAAAGGTTCATGAGAAGAATTATCTTGTGCACGATCTAGAGTTGGTCACAATTGTTCATGCCCTTAAGATATTGAGGCATTATCTATATGGGGTGTCATGTGAGGTCTATACTGATCATCACAGCTTGCAGCATATATTCAAGCAGAGGGATCTTAATTTGAGGCAGCGCAGGTAGCTTGAGTTACTGAAGGATTATGACATCACCATTCTTTATCATCAGGGCAAGGCAAATATGGTTGCGGATGCCTTGAGCAGAAAGGCGGAGAGTATGGGTAGCTTGGCATTCATTCCAGCAGCGGAGAGGCCACTAGCTTTGGACATTCAGTCCTTGGCTAACAAACTTATGAGGTTGGATATTTCAGAGCCCAGTCGAGCTCTTGCGTGTGTGGTTGCTCAGTCTTTATTATTAGGGCAGATCAAGGCCCGGCAGTTCGATGATCCACATTTGGCAGTTCTTAGAGACATGGTACTTCAGGGAGGTGCCAATGAGGTTTCTATTGGCGAGGATGGTGTTTTGCGACTCCAGGGTTGTTTATGTATTCCTAATGTTGATGGCCTGAGGGAGAGGATTCTAGAAGAGGCGCACAGTTCACGGTATTCCATTCATCCAGGTGCTACGAAGATGTACCGTGACTTGAGGCAGCATTATTAGTGGCGGAGGATGAAGAAAGACACAGTGGAGTATGTATCTAGGTGTTTGAATTGCTAGTAGGTCAAGTATGAACACTAGAGGTCGGGTGGCCTACTTCAGTAGATGCCTATACCAGAGTGGAAGTGGGAGATCATCACTATGGATTTCGTAGTTGGGTTGCCGCAGACATTGCAGAAGTTTGATTCAGTATGGGTCATTGTTGATAGGTTGACCATGTCGGCCAACTTCATCCCAGTGGTGACTACTTACACAACAGAGAGGTATGCTCAGATTTACATTCAGGAGATAGTCCGATTGCACGGTGTGCCTGTTTTCATCATATCAGATAGAGGCCCTCAGTTCACTTCCCATTTCTGGAGAGCAGTTCAGAGTGAGTTGAGGACCCGTGTAGAGCTCAGCACAGCATTCCATCCTCAAACCGACGGGCAGTCGGAGCAGACAATTCAGATTTTGGAGGACATGCTCAGGCATGTGTGATTGACTTTGGAGGGCAGTGGGATCAGTTCTTGCCCTTGGCGGAATTTGCATACAACAACAGCTATCGGTCCAGCATAGAGATGGCTCCATACAAGGCTTTATATGGTTGTCATTGTCGTTCTCCTATCGGGTGGTTTGAGCCCGGTGAGGCTAAGTTATACGGTACAGATTTGGTACAGGATGCCTTGGACAAGGGGAAGTTGATCCAGGAGAGGCTTTGCACAGCTCAGTCTACATAGAAGAGCTATGCGGATCAGAAGGCGCGTGATGTATCATTCATGGTAGGCGAGAAGGTTCTATTTAAAGTCTCGCCAATGAAAGGCATTATGAGGTTCGGGAAGAACGGCAAGTTGAGGCCAAGGTTTATTGGTCCCTTTGAGGTGTTGAGGCGAGTTGGGGAGGTTGCCTATGAGCTTGATTTACCCCCAGCCTATCGGGGGTTCACCCAGTTTTTCATGTATCGATGCTTCGAAAGTATCATGCCTACTTGTCCCATGTGTTAGACTTCAATACTATTCAGTTGGATGAGAGTTTGGGTTATGAGGAGGAGCCAGTTGCCATTATTGATAGACAAGATTGCCAGTTAAGGTCCAAAAGAATTTTTGCGGTGTGGGTCCAGTGCAGGGGCCAACCAGTCGAGGAGGAAACCTGGGAGTCCGAGGAGGACATGCGGGGACGGTTGGTTTGGGATTTGGAAGAGTTTGGAGTGAAATATGCCATTTGATTCCTTAGAATTTTCTTAAAAGACTAAGTTTGATTTTGGTCAACATTATGAGCAAACGGACTCAGATTCGTGATTTGATGATCCCGGAGGGTCCATGGGAAAATATGGGACCTGGGCGTATGCCCGGAATCGAATCCCGAGGTTCCTAGCTCGAGTAATGAATTTTTATTAGAAATTGTTAATCTGAACTTTTAAGGATTTAAAGAAACTAATTAATGATTGATTTCATAGGTATTGGGCTCGTATGATGGTTCTGAAGCCTGGTATAGGTCCGAAATATCATTTAAGACTTACCTATAATATTTGGAGTCAATCCAAGTAGTTTAAGGGCGTCTTGGCCCGTTAGAGGAAAATTAAGAACTTGAAGTTCATAAGTTTGATTCATTTGGTTTTAGGGGGTGATTCCTAGATTTAGAGTTGTTTCGAGTGTTTCGAAGGTTCGAGTAGGTCCGTCTCATAATTTCATACTTGTCGGTGTGTTCGGGCGGGGCCCGGGAGCCCCGAGCGTCAATCGGACGAGGCTCGAGTGAAGTGGAAATTTTTAAGAAGAGCTGAAGCTGTTGCTTTTGTCATAACCGCACCTTCCGTTGGTGGACCACAGATGTGAGACCACAAATGCGACCCAGGGCAGGCCAGACCAGGAACCGTAGAAGCGGCTCCGAAGCTGCAGAAGCGGCTCCGCAGATGCGAACCAAGGCAAGCCAGGACAAGAACCGTAGAAGCGGCTCCTAAGCCGCAGAAGCAGCTCCGTAGATGCGGCCTCAAGACTGCAGAAGCGGTCCTAGCCATTTTAGCCCCTTTCGCAGATGCGGTCCTCTTCTCGCAGATGTGGGACCGCGCCAGACCACATATGTGGAAATCGCTGAGGTAGTGAGGTTCATTTAATACGGGTTCTAAGTCATTTTTATCACTTTTTCACTCTTCCATTGGCGATTTTAGAGCTTTTGAGAGAAGATCTTCACCTAGCATCTGGAGATAAGTGTGTTCTACCTATTTCTAGTTTAATGATTTTGTCTTGGGAAGATTAAACACTAGTATTAAGGTGAAATCATGAGGTTAGAGCAAAAACCTAGGGATTTAGTAAAAGTTAGATTTAACCAAGCAATTTGCTATGGAATAAATTATAAATCATATATTATCGATCCTTAGGTTATAGAGGACAACTTCCTTTGAAAAATTTCGGGATCCGGGCACGTGGGCCCGGAGTCGGATTTTAGGAAACTTGTGTTAAAGGTTGGGAAATTGCTTAAATAGCTAGAATTCGATCTTGTGAACCTATATTGATTAATTCTTACCTCATTTAACTAGTTTGGGATCTTTCGGCTCCGAATTGAGGGCTTTGACTCGTTCTTGGTATTGGAAGTGCACTTTGGAGCGAGGTGAGTCTCCTTTCTATCCTTATAAGAGGGAATTGTACCTATAGGTGTAATAATGGAATTAATTGCTATTATATGTGGGGGCTACGTACGCACTAGGTGACGAGAGTCCGTGTGTAGCTACTACTATGTTAAGTCCGGGTAGTCTAGGACACAAAAGCATGCTCTACGTGATATTCTTGTAACTTGATGATAAATTCGGATTCGTATAAATTATTTTAATTAAGATAAATGAGACTAGTGGAGGAACTTTATCCTGTTTGGTTTTTAAAAAAAAGAGAATTTGGATATTCCTGTGAATAACTACCCCTCCGATATATATATTATTGTCTGCTTGTTGATGAGCTTATTTATATTTGACCGTGTCGCACGTGTGATTCGCGAGCGGGGTAACAAATGCATCTATGATTTGAGCCGTTCGACCCTCGACAGTGCATACTTTACTTTTATGTTGGATCGGGCCATACATCCCTCGGTGTTATTTGCGCATTCTTTACTTAGTATTTCTCGGCCGGCTGAACTTCATGTATGCCTTGAAAATGTAAATGGATACAATCACATTATTTGGAAAAAAAACTGTTACCCATTGCCATAAAACGTTAATAAATTGTGCTATCTATGCTTATTATAAATTCTTCTCATATTATTTGACCCTAGTAAATATCAAGTCGACCTCTCATCTCTACTTCTTCGAGATTAGACGGGATACTTATTGGGTACATATTGTTTTTGTACTCATACTATACTTCTATACTTAATTGTACAAGATCTGAGGCAAGCGTATCTGGCTATCAGTCTGGTGCGCATCCCTGAGCAGACTCGAGATTTCTATGGTGAGCTGCTTCTCTCCCATGTCGTTCAGCAGCCCGAAGAAGTTTTTCTTACGTATTTTTGCTGTCTATTCTGTTTCGGACAGTAGGATAGTGTGATTCTTTTGTATATTCTACTAGTTGCCCGCAACTTGTGACACCAGGTCTTGGCACACACATTAGTAGACTGTATCATTTTGGGGTTGTATGATTGTTATGACTTTATTAATCATTTCGAATTTTTATTTCAACTTAAAGAATTATTTCAATTATTTTCGGGTAAAGGTAAATGAAAGTTTATTTAGTATTTTCCGCGTTGGCTGGCCCGACAATGGTGTTGGGCGCCATCAAGACCTATTGGAAATGGGTCGTGACAAAATCCATCCTCTCGCCCAGCTAGCTTACATGATCGCAGTTCACCCCACGCGATCTCGTATAAGGAAACCAGAACTTAGACACCAGAAAACATCAGCAACCTCCTAAGTCCAAAAATTGCTCCGTTGGGCATCCGAAACACACCCGTGGCCCCCGGGACCTCAACCAAACATACTAACCAATCCTAAAACACCATACAAACTTAGTTGAGCCCTCAAATCACATCAAACAAATCTAAAATCATGAATCGACGACCAATTCAAATTTAAAGAACTTGAAATGTTAAAATTCTACAATCAATGCCAAAACCTATCAAACCACGTTCGGATGGCCTCAAATTTTGCACACAAGTCTTATTCAACATTACGAACCTACTCCAACTTTCGGAATCGGATTACTATTAGGATATCAAAAATTCCACTATGGTCCAAAACTTCAAAAATTCGACTTTCGCCGTTTCAAGCCTAAATAACATACGGACCTCCAAAATACAATCCGAACTTGCCCCTAACACCAAAATATCCCAACGGAGCTAACGGGATCGACGAAACTCCATTTTGGAGTTGTCTTCACACAGTTCTGACTATGGTCCAAATCCTAAGACTTAAGCTTCCGTTCAGGGACTAAGTATCTCAAAACACTCCAAAAACCAAAATGAAACTTTCCGGCAAGTCACAATAGCAAAAATGGATATGGGGGAAGTAGTTAATAGGGGATCGGGGCTCTAACTCTCAAAACAACCGGCCAGGTCATTACAACTTGCTATTTATTGACAATTAATTAATTTTATAAAACATCGTATAGGCTTTATATTAAATTTGATGAATTATTTCTTAAATTTTAATTAATTGGGTTACTATGTTAATCTATTAAAATTATTGCTATAATCCGAAAAAATAAAGTATTTATAAATAATTAATTGCAATAGTTAGTAATATATATGTTAATTATAATTTTGTTACATTTTATCAAAAATAATTAAGTTTGTGTAATTTAATTTCAAAAGGGGCTAAAATGGCTAAAGGCTATAATTGCAATTCTCTATTAAATACAAATTGATCCTCTCATAAATTTATTTAGCCCAAATAATAAGCCCAAATTTGGAAAATACCCAGTCCAAATAACCCCTCTCTCTCCACTTTAGCAATCCATGCCACTCCCATTGGACCAATAAATGATTGCCACATCATCAGTCTCCCACACTCACAAAACAAACACAACTAATCTGGGTCGTCTATTTTTTAGATCAACGGCCCATGATTTTGCTCTATTTTTCTCTTTAATTTTAAAAACTCTTGAACGTTGGATCACAAGGATCCAGCCACCAAAAGTTTTTACAAAATTGATTTAATCTCTAAATATCAGGACCACCCAGATTCATTCTCGTAACCTTATCCTAGAGATGGACAACTCCAATCCCCTAACCCTAATCATCCCCTTCTTTGCCTCTACCTCCCTCTTCCCTTTTCTCTCTCGTTTCCTCTCAAATCTCATACCAAAGTCAGTCTCATACATTGCACCAAATCGGGCAAGATCGTGAATCATGACCCAGATTCGTTCTCTTTGCTCCCATGTCTACGAATCTAGTCGTAATCTTCCTGTTTCATCACACACATTCAAAATCTTAAATTCTCTAAACTCGACCATAAACATGAAACTTCAAGTCTTCCAAGCCTTCGATGATGCAACCGAATCTCTCATGCATGTCACGTCTCATGTTGTTTATTCTAAACCAGAGGTCAAATACAATGAACTATAGATCGTTGCTCTTTACCTGATGGATTTTCACTTGCCGCAACTGTCATGCACTCAGTAAGAGTCTCACTCATTTTTCTCTCAGATTCACTCTAATTTCACTTTGATTTTACCCTCTCCACTATCATCATCTATCTTTCGTCATCTTCACTATTGATTTTGAATATGAAACCCTAGGGCTTCACAACCACTATTAATTGGGGATTTTAATGCCTTCACCTAAGACACAACAAGATTTGTCTACTAGCTACACCTAACATCTGAAAAAGCTAATACACAACATGTTTAGGGAGATTTCGACGAAGCTGAGTTCTTAGTCAACTTTCTGCTCTTCTCTGATTCTGAGTGTATCACCGATTAAGAGTTTGAGCTCTTGCTTTCTTAAAGGCTAATCTAATTACTTGTTTGGTTTGCTGCCCCAAAGGAGGTTAATAAACTTCAACCCTACTTTTATTTTTAAAAGTTTAATTCCCTAAATATGAAATACTTTACTATCTTTGCCGATTGATCTTATTGATAATATATTCATGCCCTTTTAGTTGTTTTTTGTGTTTGTTAGTGACTGATGAGTAGATTCTGCAACCTTTATTTCTTTTAGGGAACATTTGAGTGCTAATATTCTATGTTGATTCATTGTTAACTCTAAATGATTTCTTGAAGGTCTTAATACTTAGTTCCAAATCGTTCTCTCTTATATGTGCTGTTAACATTGCCATGATTATTATACTAACCCGTCTTGAACATTATTCACCATTCACATGGGTTTATTTAATCCAATAAAGTATAATTTTGTTAGATATTAAAAATCAGATTGTTATTATGGTACTGGTGTATAAAGCTTATGACCTTTGAATCTACTCTCATCGTATCTATGTGATTCTGTCGATTACTTAATTAAACTCATGACTATTTATTTACGCGTATATTGAGTTAGTTGGATCTTCATATTGCATTTATGTATATTTTGAGGTTGCTTTACATTGAACCTGAGTTATACAAGCTGCTGAAATGTACTTAAGTTGTGTTAGCATACATTTGTTCATTTAAAACATTGTTGCTAAGTTCCTTTTGTACCTGAAGCCTAATCCCAAACACACTTATCATGCTTTCCTTTATGTGATGATATCTTTATCTTTCTTAGACTTCACATTATAGCACTGTTAGTAATACTTCCATGACATGATCTCTGCTAAGTCCCTTTTGTGCGTGTTTGTGATCCTATGTTCAGTTATATTATCCAGCATCTCTGTTTGACTTTCATGAGTCATTAAGGGTTACGGGTATTTGAGAGTATAGTTTAACTCTTGGTTGGGCTGCTCTACCTGGCACAATCATTGCCCTGGTCCCTTGAGATCCTTGGGAACTTTGAAGTGTCACGGGATTCAAAGGGAGCTTTGACCTTGAGTGGAACTCTACTCTTAGCCTCTAATCCATTGATATTCATTACTCCTTTTGGGTTTAGTGTTTAATGACAACGAAAGTATTTCAATGTAAATCATTTCACCACATGTAACCTCCACATTAGTATAACCTTTCATGATATTTATGTAATGTTAGTTGTTATATTTTGTTCGAGTCACTTACTTACATATTTCATGTATGATTATGTTATTTCTAATGACTTTCTCTTTTTTTTTTGAACATGTACAAACATTGAGCTTGTTGATTTCTCAAAGAGCTCGGGCCCAAACCTCGTGTCATACATCTGAAAATTTGGAGCTTATTGCTGTCCATTCCTGCTGATTAATGGTCCTGCCTCTTTCAGGCCTAAACCAGAGTCCTTCCTCACCCCTTTACTGCTTCATTATATTTCATTAATTATATTCTTTATATGTATATGATTCTTGTCTCATCATATTTGATTTAATGTTTTACTTTATCTTTTGAATTATATAGACAACTTAGACAATCTTTAAAAGACATAGGGTTAAAAGAAATATTAGGTAGTAACCAATTCTCATTCGTTAATCATGCACTGTTCATCTGCTATATTTTTGCTAACCCTTTCATGAATATTTTGAAGCTGAAAATAATTTAGCAAATACGACAGTTCCCCTTTTCAAAACCAAAAACAGATTGCAAGACTAGCCTTCTAAAAGAAATTGACTCTTTCAAAACTTAAGCATTGCCGCCAGCAGACTTTCAAAATTACTCCCTCAAGCCTAAGATTTAAGTAATTTCAGAAGCTAAGGTATATCATAGACTCATTTGCTTATAACATCTTTATTTTAATTATATGAACATCCATTTTTTAAAACAAGCAATGTTTTCTACATGCTTCATACAAACCACTCATTTTTAAAACTCTTTAATTACGCCGACAGTAGTTTTCAAAACTCTTTCTAAACATATACCCCTTTTAAATCTCGGATCCCTTTTATTAACATCATACTCTCACTTTGGTAAATAGTAAGTCACGCCTCTCTAATACTGATAGTCATATGGAGCTACCTCGAGTAGATTTTAAGGGGTGCCTAACACCTTCCCCTTAGAAGAACAAGAATCCTTACCCAAAATATCACCGGTTAGCATATTAATAAAGAATATGACTTTATTAATTACATAGGTACCCTAATATACCTTTAAATATTAGGTGGCGACTCTCTTTCATCAACAATAGAGAAACCACAAGTTGAATCGTGTTTTGACTCATGCAAAATCGGGTGCAACAGTTATAGTGGATGGGTGCCTTAGATTATGATCCTAGCAGGGTTGTATCATTTCTAAAGTCTCAACGGATGGTTGAGAAGGGGTGTGATGCATATCTATCCTTTGTGAGAGATGTTAGTGCTGATACTCCTACCATTGAGTTAGTTCCGGTTGTGAGAGACTTCCCATATGTATTTCCAACAGATCTTTCTGGCATGCTGCTTGATAAGGATATCGATTTTGGTATTGACTTATTGCTGGGTACTCAGTCCATTTCTATTCCACCATATCGTATGGCCCCAGTAGAGCTGAAGGAGTTAAAGGAGCAGTTGCAAGAGTTGCTTGATAAGGGTTTCATTTGGCCTAGTGTGTCACCTTGGGGTGCTCTGGTCGTGTTTGTGAAGAAGAAGAATGGTTTTATGCGCCACTGTATTGATTATTGTTAGTTTAACAATGTTACACTGAGGAACAGGTATCCATTGTCGTGCATTGATAAATTATTTGATCAGTTACAAGGTGCCGGAGTGTTCTCGAAAATTGATTTACGGTCAAGTTATCATCAGCTAAAGATTTGGGATCTAGATATTCCGAACACTGCCTTTAGAACTCGGTATGGTCACTACGAGTTCCTTGTGCTGTCATTTCGATTGACTAACGCCCCAACAGTATTTATGCACCTGATGAACAGTGTATTCCAACCATATCTTGATTCATTCGTCATTGTTTTTATAGATGAAATCTTGGTGTACTCCTGTAGCTGGGATGGTCATGAGCAGTACCTAAGGATCATGCTCTAGATCTTGAGAGAGAAAACGTTGTATGGAAAATTCTCAAAGTGTGAGTTCTGGCTTGATTTAGTGGCGTTTCTGGGTCATGTGGTGTCGAGTGAAGGGATCAAGGTAGATCTGAAAAAGACTGCAGTAGTTCAGAGTTGGCCCAGACCATCTTCAGCTACTGAGATTCGGAGTTTCCTTGGTTAGGCTAGGTATTATGGTTGTTTCGTAGAGGGTTTCTTATCTATTGTTGCATCTATAACCAGATTGACCCAGAAGAGTGCTCCTTTCAGATGGTCTGAGGAGTGTGAGGCGAGCTTTCAGAAGCTCAAGACTATTTTGACTACAGACCCAGTGGATGTGTTGCCTACGAGTTTGGGGTCTTACACTATGTCTTATGATGTGTCATGTGTTGGCCTCGACACAGTGTTGATGCAAGATGGTAGGGTGATTTCCTACATGTCTTGATAGTTAAAGACCCATGAGAAGAATTATCTGGTCCACGACTTGGAATTGGTAGCTATGGTTCATGCCTTGAAGATTTGGCAGCACTATTTGTACGGTGTCCCTTGTGAAGTCTTTACCGACCATCGGAGTCTACAACATCCGTTCAAACAGAAAGATCTTAACTTGCGGCAGCGGAGATGGTTAAAGTTCCTTAAGGACTATGATATCACCATTCTATATCATCCCGAGAAGGCCAATATAGTGGCGGATGTCGCGCCCCCTTTTTCCTCGCGGAGTCCGAGTTTCGACATTCATTGAGAATAACTCATTTCCTTTTAGGAATTGGGTACGGAATTTGAAGAGTCTCTACCTAACGGATTCAAGGTGCATTAGGGCACCTAAAACAAGTAACTCATAAAACCGGTTTGCATTACGAGAGACTTGGATAAGAGCTCGAAATAACCTTGAGAGGAAGTAGTTAGGCACCCCTCGTGGTCCATAACGGTGGGTCTCGACCGAACTCAAATTATGTGAATTAGTCTTATAAATAGAAAAAGCAAATTAGACAAATTGGTATTATATTTAAAGCAAGGGGTAAAAAGGGTCCTAGGTTTTTTGGCCTACAGGATCATATCTGTACAATACCCGATAAACCTTCCTCAACTATAGGGGTTACACGTGGCATTAGCGTACAGGTCATCATATCCTTTTACTACACAGTCACCCTTCCCTTAGTGGTTATATAAGCGATTTTAATTAAGCGAACTCTATGCATGCATTACCCATCCCTTCCTTATGGCTCTGGAGGTGTTTAGGACCTCTAATTTAGGTATTTCTAGACTTTCCTGAGGTACTTAAAACGAGAAAAATCTAGGTGACAATAAAAACAATTAGGACTGTCAAGTAAAGAATAATTAAGGGGGTTGACATTTACCTCCACAAATAAGCAAACAACAACACATCTCAAACAGCAAGACTTCAGATATTTCAGAAAGGTCCTAGAGCAGAATATCTAGGGGAGCATGACAAGCAGAACATAGGTAGCATTGTGCCAAATCGAGGTAATAGAGACCTAATCAGTTTGCCTACTGATTTTAGGACCTGTTGAATCTGGGCAGTTCACAAATAACTAAGCAAAGCACATTTTACCAATTGCAGGATTTTAATTACCTACAGGCTCGCCTAAACGTGGATCTGAGATGTCCTATAACATGATATCTATTAATCAGAATTTTAATAACCAATTTAAACTAGCAGTTTGTGTTTATTATATCCTATAGGCATGTTGTCTAAGTGAAAACGTTACAGAACTATTTTTTTATATACATTATCTCTATAAGCATGATACCTAAGTGTTGGGACTGCTTTTTAAACTTACTCTTATAGACGTAGTTGCTACTGAAGAAACTGATTCTGTACGATCTAGATGTAGTTATAGTATTTAGGAGAGGGTAATAAAAAAGTCCTAAAGCATGGTTTTCAATGCACATAAGAGAATAAACATGATTATTAGGCAGAATTAATAGCAACCTAGTAGCAGAATTTCTAAACAGGCATGACATATGCAGAACTTTAGAAAGCAGAAGTTTTAGAACAAATGATATGATGCACCTATAAACATGCACAAAAATAATCCCATAAGCATGATTTCTAATGCAAGTAGATAACCATAATGGTCCTAAGAGTATGATTTCTACCCGATTCCCCACAAAAAATATATATATAAAAGTCCCTCCCATTTTACTAATATCCCCAATATCTATTTACAAGGATTATTATATACCATAAAACAAATGAATTACAGAATAAACCAAGCTATGCTATAGGGAGCCTGAATAGGCCCAACATAAACCTGGAAAAACTATGCCTCAAACAGTCCAAAGTGCCATAGTTTCATAGTGTCCAAAAAGGGTATCCTGGTGTGTCAAAGTTCCCAAGGGCCTCAAGGACACTGGGCAATGGTCACATCAAGATCCTTTTAAAGAGAAGTAGTTATTTGTGCAGTGTGTAGAGTCCAGCTGTAGTGTGCAAGAGTTCGAAGGAATCTCATGGATTCCTAGGCAGTACACACACTGGAGGGGCAGGATCCTAACTATTCTAATAGTAGGAGTGGAAGATAGTGCTTAAAAGAGTGGAAAATAGTTTTAAGAAATAGTCCAGAAGTAAAACATTTCAGAAGTGAGCATAGTTTAGCAGGGGAAGACATTTTAGGAGTGAAGATAGTTTTAGAATTGAAAAAAAGTTAGAAGTGTGAAACAGTTTAGAGGTGAAGACATATCATGAGAGAAAAATAGTTTAGGAAACATTCTGAACAAAGGTTCAGAAAACCAAAAGCACACAGAACATAGTCATAAAACCTCAAAGCAAAGGCTCACATTCAACTTAGTTTACTAGTTAACCCTAAATGATCATATGGCATGCTGAGGACAAACAATTTCACAGAGAGGGGATCAGGGGTTGGGAACACAGGAATCTTGAATCAGGAGTACATAGAAACAGGGTGGTAGGAAAGAATGCTAGTTATCAGGAGACACCTAAGTCTAACAGCCATACTTAAGGATAAAAATAATTACACTGACTTAAAGCAATAGACAGGAAAACATGGAGGTTTAATGTAAGAGCGATCATGCTAGTCAATCCATAAAGAGGACAGGGTTTTAACTACACAAAATTGATCATACCAATCGAGGTTAATGAAAAAAGGTAAGAGCATTAGACACAAAAGTAAACATGCTGACTCAAAGTAATAGATAAGAAGGGTTGAAACTTAAACACAGAATTAAGCTTGATGACAATAAACATGAAAGACTGGAATCTGAACACAGAAGTAAACATGTTGGTCTAAAGCAATGAACAGGAGAGCTTGAAACTTAAACAAAAGGTAAACATGCTGATTAAGGTGATAAACAGGAAAGAGACAAAGTTAAACACAGTAATAGGCATGATGATTAGAATACATAAGAGGCATGGATTAGACTGAGGTAAAGTAACAGGCGAGGGAGCACATAAGTTCAAGCTTCATAGTATAATAAACAACATTAGGAATAGAGACATACTAGTTAAAGGAAGCAAATAGGAGATGAAAGGTATGTAGAATTCAGTGGTCTAGCCTTGACTTTCAGCCGACTAGACAGTATAATGAACAGGTAGTAGAGAGATGAGAGCAACATTTGTGTGTGAGTGCGTTTGTGAACTATTGTCCGTATTTGAGAGGAAGAATGAGAGTGTATACATAACACTTAGGGAGTAAAATAAATAAGGTAAAGAGAATCACAGTTCAATCGATTAGAATCAATCAACCAATTATAGAATCAATTCATATAGATAAATTCGGAAAAGACCCCTTCAATTAGGGATAGTCAAATAACAGTCAGAACTGGGTTCAATTAAGGTAATAAGTCAAAATCATACCATATAGGGAGTCAGTAAGATCCCCAAACTACAGATAACTAATTAGGGCAAGTATAATCAATTAAGGTCACAAGTAAGGAAACAAGTAAAATCTTAGCACACATTGATTTTAACAGGACAGTCATTCGAATTAGTAAAAAAATCTCAAAGAATATTCATTCTAACAAGAAAGATTGCTCAAAACCCTAATAGAAATTAATCACGCAAAGATCCCAAAGAATACTGATTTTTTAATAGGAATAATTGTTCAAACCCTATATAGAATCAATTGATACATTGGGTTGACAGAAAAATAAACAAATAATGGAGAACAAGTGGAAAAAAATTAGTGCAATAGACCGAAACATCCAGAAGTTATGTATATACGCGAGAATCAGTCAAGATAGTGAAGAACACTTAGTTTAAACACTGAAAAGTTAGAAAAACCTTTGAAGAAAGTCTAGGACGAACCCTAAATTCAGAAAAAGTGAATAAAATCGAAGCAATTAACTAGAACAAAAGATTTTCAAAGGAAAATATACAATAATACTCGAATCCTTTCAGATCTACAAAGATCTTAACGAATTCAAATGGTAGTGAAACTAGGGTTTTTAGAAAAACGTGGAGATAAAGAAACTCGGTCTAAAACCCATATATTCAAAGTAAAATAGGAGGAGATCCATACTCACAAATGAAAATGGCCCTAGACAGGCCCGTAAACCAGTTTCGGACAAAAACTCAAGTTGAATCTCCTTAAAATTATTTTAAGGATCCATGTAATCGAATAGCCAAGAGGTGTAGAAGGCCTGTAAGGGTCGGAGAACACACAAAAACTCCATAGACGGGAGTTTTTTGTCCGGATGATGATTAGGGTTAGGGTGTGATTGAGAGAGAAGCGGAGGAGATGAGGGATTCAAGGGTGGCGGAGTGTAACAAATGAGTTAGGTTAGGGGGTCATTTGGGTTAAAAATGGTAAGAAGGAATAGGGGTCGTTGATCTCAGAGATCAACAGCCAGGATGAGAAGGGGTCTGGGTCGGGCAGGATTTTAATTGGGTTAGGGTTGTTTTGAATTGGGCTTGGGTTAATTAAATTGGATTGGGGGGTCCGATTTTGGGTGTAAATTAGGGGCTATTTGTTAAATACCCATTTTACTAAATAAAATAAATTTAAAAATAGATAATTAAATGATAAAAAATAATTTTCAAGCATGAAAGTGAATTAAAATAATTATTCAATATTATAAAAATATAAAAGTCATTTTCTGTATTGATAATGTAGTTATGCTTATGTAGGGGCTATTTTTGCAAAATATGCAATTATAGTCTTAAAAATACAAATGTAATTATAAAAAATGTGATTAAAATATTTGAACACTCATATGAACATAAAAGATGAATTTATATGATTAAATCATCATAAAATAATATGAGGGATAGTTTTGAACATTTATGTAATTAAAAAATGCAGAAATAAATGGATTTAGGGCCTTGAAAAATTGTAGAAAAATTATAAAACACTTTTGCATGTTTGTAAATGCATGTACAATATTTTGAAAGTGTTTATGCATATTTAAAATATATGAGAGAGAAATTGGGTATCAACAGCTGCCTTTCTTTACCCGGGAAGGATGAAAGAGTTTTCGGGTAAAGAAATGACGATCGATTTTAACTGAATGGGTGTTTTGCAAAAATAAAGGCTGAACCCT
Source organism: Nicotiana tabacum (assembly GCF_000715075.1). NCBI lineage: Eukaryota > Viridiplantae > Streptophyta > Magnoliopsida > Solanales > Solanaceae > Nicotiana > Nicotiana tabacum. Next base: position 138,373,893 of record NC_134090.1, read on the forward strand.
AGTTTCTGAGTTGCCTACATATCCTTGGTTTTAAAGGGAATCAGGCCGTGTGTAGTTCTGGGCCCAACGGGAATCATGCTGCTCCTGTTTGAAGAACGGTTACCTCCTGAATTACCTGTAAAACTTAAAACAAAAGGCATGCGAGCATATAGATGATGCAAATTCTCTTTGGACCATGAAAGATTGTCTTTGGAAAGTGCGAATGACGTCCTTAGACTATGATGTCCTGGGTAATGAATTGTGAGATAGGAGATTCACAGGCCATGAAATGATGTTCTCAGGTCATGGGGATGATGCCTTTGAACCAAGAAGCCTTTGAATAATGATGTGCAATATGAGAGATCCTCAGGCCATGACATGGTGTCTTCAAGCTATGAGGATGATGCCTTCGAACTATGACGCCTTTAGACAGGTTGGCTATATGTCAGCCCATGAAGTGCAAAGATATGATGCTGAAAGTGATAGAAAGACAAAGCTTAGTCTTGCACGGAGTTTGTGGACAAAGCTTAGTCTGGGAGAAAAAGATAGTGCCAAGAATAGAGCAACATTTATGCAGGAAGGGACAATGCTTAGTCCCATGATAAGACAATGCTTAGCCTTATGCAAATACGGAGGCAAGATTTAAACATATGCAAGATTTGAGATAGAGCTTAGTCTCATGCAAAGAGAAGACAATCCTTAGCCACATGCAAATATGGAAGCAAGGCTTAGCCTCATGCAAGGAGAAGGCAATTCTTAGCCTTATGCAAATATAGAGGCAGGGCTTAGCCTCATGCAAGATTTGAGATAGAGCTTAGTATCATGCAAGGAGAAGGCAATGCCTAGCCTTATGCAAATATGGAGGCAAGGCTTAGCCTCACACAAGATTTGAGACAGAGCTTAGTCTCATGCAAGGGGAAGGCAATGCTTAGCCTTATGCAAATATGGAGGCAGGGCTTAGCCTCATGCAAGATTAGAGACAGAGCTTAGTCTCATGCAAAGAGAAGGCAATGCTTAGCCTTATGCAGTGAGAGGCAGGGCTTAACATCATGCAAGGTTGGAGACATGGCTTAGTCTTAGGCAAGGAGAAAGCAATGCTCATCCTTATACAAATATGGAGGCAGGGCTTAGCCTCATGCAGATGAGAGGCATGGCTTAGCCTCATGCAAGATTGGAGACAGAGCTTAGTCTCATGCAAAGAGAAGGCAATGCTTAGCCTTATGCAGATGAGAGGTAGGGCTTAGCCTCATGCAAGATTGGAAACAAGGCTTAGTCTCATGCAAGGAGAAGGCAATGCTTAGCCTTATGCAAATATGGAGGCAGGGCTTAGCCTCATGCAGGATTTGAGACAGGGATTAGTCTCATCCAAGGAGAAAGCAACTCTTAGCCTTATTCAAATATAGAGGCAGGGCTTAGGCTTATGCAAGATTTGATACAGAGCTTAGTCTCATGCAAGGAGAAGGCAATGTTTATCCTTATGCAATTACGGAGGCAGGGCTTAGCCTCATGTAGAGAACAAATAAGTGTGATAACCCGACCGGTCATCTTAAGAATTAACGCCACGATCCCCTATTAACTTCTTTCCCCGTGTTTATTTCTACTATTTTAATTTGCCGGGATGTTTGATTTTGAGTTTCGGAGAGTTTTGGGATACTTAGATGAGAGTTTAAGTGTTGGAAAGTTGATCGTAGTAGGAACAGTGTGAAGACGGACTCAGAGTGGAAATTCGATGGTTCCGTTAGCTCCGTTGGGTGATTTTGGGCTTAGGAGCGTGTTCGGATTGTATTTTGGAGGTCCATAGCTAATTTAGGATTGAAATGCCGAAAGTTGAATTTTTTAAGTTTCCCGTTCGATAGTGAGATTTTGATCCGAGGGTTGGAATGGAATTCCAGAAGTAGGAGTAGCTCCGTAGTGTTTAATGTGACGTGTGTGCAAAGTTTCAGGTCATTCGGATGAGGTTTGATAGACATTTTGATCGAATGCGTATTTTAAGAGTTTTTGGAATTCTTAGGGTTGAATACGATGAAAAATAGATGTTTTGATGTTGTTTTGAGCGTTCTGAAGGTTGGGACAAGTTTGAATGACGTTTTAGGATTGGTTGAAAGGTTTGGTTGAGGTCCCGGGGGCCTCGGGTGTGTTTCGGATGCTCAACGGGTCATTTTGGAAGTTAGAGAAATTACAGAAAATTGCAGCAGCCTAGTTCTGGTTTCCTTCTTCGCGTTTGCGAGCGGGGTCTCGTGTTCGTGAAGAGGATCTGGGGCTGGGGAGATTTATTGGTTCGCGTTCGTGAAGTTTCTCCCGAATTCAAGAAGTTGAGAGGCCTTATACCTACGCGTTCCCGATGGTGTTCCCGCGTTTGTGTAGGAGGAGGAGACTGTGCATTGAGTTCGCGACTAGGGCATCGCGTTCGTGATGAAGGAAGCTGGAACAAGAGAATTTGTGCTTCGCGAACACAAGGGCCCTTCCCCGTTCGTGAAGAAGGAAATACATGGGCAGAATATAAAATTTCAAAATCGAGGGTTTAGACATTTTTATCAAAACTTAAACTTGGGAGCTCGGATTTGAGCGAGATTTTGAGGAATTTTCAAAGATATCGATTGGGTAACGATTCTTAACTCCTTTTTGCTTGTATTCCATTAATCCAAACATGAATTCATCATTTAATTTCGGATTGGAGATGAAAAATTGGGAAAAAGTTGGAAGAAAGTTCTTAGACCTAGAATTCGACATTTGATTGGGAATTTGACCTTAGATTTGGATAATTTTGGTATGCATGAACTCGTTATGGCATGCGGATTCTAAAAATATAAATTTTACCCGATTTCAAGACGAGAGCCCGAGGGGCATTTTGGTCAATTTACCTAATTTCACGTATTAGCTTAGAATTTCTTTGTAGAATCAGTTACTTGAAGTGTTATTTACATTATGCAATTGAATTAAATAGATTTGGTCCATTTGGAATCGAGTACTCGTGGCAAGAGGGTGGTTTCGGGTTGATTTTGAGCCGATTCGAGGTAAGTGGCTTGTCTAACCTTGTGTGGGGGACCTTCCCCTTAGGATTGGTATATTTGGTAATTGAAATGCCTTGTACGTGAGGTGACGAGTGCGTACTTGTGCTAATTGTTGGAAATCTGGTTTTCTTTAAGTAATTACTAGTATGTTTCCTTTCCTGTTTCTATTTCTTGCACTATTATGCATGTTGTTAGCTTAGGAAAGCATGTGTAAGTGACTTAACTGCTTTACTTGCTCAAACTACCTTACCTGAATTCTGTGCAGCATTCTATGCTACAATCACTTGTTGCCTTGATATGAAATTTTCCTATTTCTGTATATTTTCCTGTTACTGCTGTATATTTATTTGGGACTACGGATGTGGTATTCCGGTAGCTCCCATTGTTTGTTTATTTTGGGACTACGGATGTGGGAGTCCGGTAGATCCCCCTGCATAGTTATATGGAACTATAGGAATGCACCCGATAAATTCCCCCAGTACTGGGTATTTATATTTGGGACTACGGAACAGGATTCCGGTAGATCCCCACGCACTATAAGTTGGACTACAGGATGAGATCCCGGGAGATCCACTGGATATGTACATATGGGACTACAGGACGATATCCTGGGAGATCTCCGATTGTGTTACGCCCCGCAATATTACATCGATATCACGTTCCGCAATATTACATTATGGTGATGTCACGCTTCAAGTATTAAGTTACGACGATGTTGCACCCTGAAGTATTGTACGTAGAATTTGTCGTAAGGTAATTAACATCACTCCAAGTAAAAGATTATTTGGAGATTATAAGGATTATGCTATTTCACAAAGTGATTAGTAAATTCGTGAAGGTGAGAGGGGAAGCAAGTTGAAGAAAATGAATTTCGTTGAAAGTGGCCAATTTGGGATAAAATACAGGTCGAGCGATAATACCCGATAATTATAAACTAGTACCATGCGAGATACCATATGACCACGGTAGTGTAATATATAAAGTATATATGAAGTGATTTGAAAATAAAGAGAATTTTAAGTACTTTGTGATAATTCTTAAATTATGCGAGTAATAGATTAATTACCGGGTAACAAAACATTACCCGGTTAACTAATAAGTGGATAAATTTAACAAAAATGACCTCTCAAGGAGGTACGTGGCAGCCCCTCCCTTTATCAAGGTGACTCATTAATCAGCTTTAATAGGTGTCACAAGCACAATTTGGAAGTGTTATGAAAACTTTATAGTGAACCTTATCACATCAAAATGAGATAACAAACATTTCACTTAAAATATTAAGAAAACCATTCTGTCAACAATCATTTCAAGCCAAGAAACATTTCAATTTCGTCCAAGTTCCTTAGCTTAATCAAAATTCTGCCGTGGTTTTTCCAAAAACTTGGAACAGAGTTGTTGTCGTCCAAATTATTTAGTTAAGGTTCGATTGGAAATTCAAAGAACAACAACAATTTGGTTCAAATAAATTCCAGGAACAGGTATGTTAAGGCTAAGCTCTTCTTTTATTTGGCATGATCTTGTCATTATATTCATATCCCAGAATTTACACATATTTTGCTAGTCTCGCAATTTGCGTATATTTTCCTAGTATTGTAAGTTATAATATTCTCCTTATAGGGACTTCATATTCATTTGACTATTTCATTCTTCCAGTCAAGAGAGCGGAGAGTTATATATATATTATTAAAAGTATTTTCATTACCATCGAGCTATAATCGATGGGAAGGCCTCTATTGGGAAACCTCTAATCAGATGGTAAGTTATATGACGATCCTACTGTGGCCGAGCACATATGAGCGAGCCCAGTTGGTCGAGATACAGAGCCTAGTATGGCCGAGCGCTTATGAGCGAGCCTACTATGGCAGAGCAGATATATATGTATATCGAGCCTTATAGGGTCGGACAACTATTTTACTTACTATATTGAGAGAGTTGAGTTAGTATCAGCAGGTAAGCATATCTTCAGATTATCTTTGACTTCCAGCTACTTGCAGTTATTATATTATGAGTTCAGTTTCAGCTTTCAGTATATTGCCTTACATACTCAGTACATCATTTCGTACTGACGTCCCTTTTCTGGGGGCGCTGCATTTCATGCGTGCAGGTCAGACAGATAGACGGGTAGGCCTCCTCAATAAGCATTGCCCGAGTTCAGCTTGATCGGTAAGCTCCAAGACTTTCGGAGTTCCCTGGTCTAGAGCCTTATGTACATCTTGTATATATATATATATATATATATATATATATATATATATATATATATGTTATGAGTAGGTTGTGTAGCTGATCCGATCACAGTATATCCATCAGTAGAGGCTTGTAGACATATCCTATCAATTAGTGCAATATGTTGGGCTTGCAGGTCTTGTATGTATATTTGGTTGGTTTGTCAGCTGTAATAGTTATGATGGCCTTGTCGGCCCAGTTATATATTGACATTTAGTCAACATTCGCATTTATCTTGCAATGTGGCCCATAGCCAAAATATGACATCATATGTTCAGAGTCCCTAAGTTGCAAGTTAGTACGCAAGGATAGGTGAGGCACGGGGTACTAGTCTCGCCTCTAGGTTCGGGGCGTGACAAAAGTGGTATCAAAGTAGTTCTATCCTAGGGAGTCTACAAGCCATGTCTAGTAGAGTCTTGTTTATGGGTGTGTCGTGCACCACACTTATAAGCAGGAGGCTACAGGGCATTTAGGATTGTCACTCTTTCTTCTTACTCTAGATCGTGTGGTAGAGCTCACTTATAAGAATTCAAGTCCCGAGCTTCTATTTTTATTAATAATAAGACGATGCATACATTCAGATAGATGATCGATAAGAGATATAGCTGTGAAAGTGTTAAATTAGAGGAACTCGACTTCGTATCATGCTTATGAGGAGTAAATATGAGGTCTTCAGTAGATCATGGGTATACTGAAAGGTGTAAGCTTCCTGATAAGAAGCCTTAAGGCAAGAATGTCTATCCACCTCTATGGTAAAAGACAATGAGAGATTAAGAAGATAAATACAAGCTTAAATAAGCAAAAGAAGCAAGGTGAAGAAGGGTACGAGGCACCCAGTTAATGAAGGTTAACAAAGTTTATAATTAAGGTAGAGGAACACGAGATTTTTGAGTTATATTCAATAGTAACAAAGGTATATACAATTGGACGCACCCATTCTAGATATGCCCTATGGGGTTTAACAAAAGTAGTATAAGAAGATATGATGGATGAATTATTTGCGTCAGTTGACATTTTCGAAGGATATTGCAAATGTGCTAATAGATCTCTTTATGAGACACCTAGATGGTGCACTCTAAAATAATGCAGCCAGATATGAGTACTACAAAGACATGCACTATAAGCCTTGAAAGGATAAATATTACCTTAGTGTGGCTTGTGTCTCTAGTAAAGCGAGAAGGTTAAGCAACTTGAAGAGCCACTGGATGGAGCAAAGGAAAGCTAAAAGCGAAAGAATGTCGTATTAAAGTTTTCACAAGAAAAGGGATATGCACAAAGATTAGCAGAATAATGAGAAGAAAGATAAGAAAGCATTATGAATAAGGTGTGATACATGGATGAAAACGGTAGAGTGTTACAGAACTTATAGTTAAATGAAACAAGAGGCGAAAGGTGATGGGCTTAAGGCAACAAAAGAGTATAGGCCATAAGGTTATATCCTCATTTCTAGAAATAAGTTCGTGACTCCAACGCGACTACCAGAGGGGAGAGTTAATCCCCAGAGTAATAGAAGTCAGTATGGGCTGGTAAACAAGATAAACTAAATATGAATTAGGGACTGAATGATTGGAAAGTACTCAGCATCATGGTAATTTCAGATTCTGTTCCGTCGGTAATAGAATGGACCATAAAAGAAGATTCATGATGAATTCAGAGAATGGTCATTCAGGGAAACGCTTCCCTAGAGCAAGCAATGTGAGCAAAGTTAAGCTTAAGAGACGGTATGTGCCAGTTACGCTGTGTTTCACCCTCGCGATAAAGGGAATTTGTCATCCTTGGTACAGAAGGATTGCTGTAAGGCAAGTAAGGATCATCGATGTTGAGAAACGACGCCAAAGATGAAGAGGTAAAATATCTATAGGTAGATCCTTGTGGCTTCAACTCTTAATACTCCCCTAAAGGGGAGAATATGGAGTGATATGGTGTTAAGTCAGAATTAAGTGGTTCTAGTAGCTACAAAATGATAAAGGAAGAATGCAAAAAAAAAAGAAAGGGATGAGAGTGCACTATTCAAAGCCTACAGATAGGCTACGATCCCAGAACATTATGCAAACACAGCGTCAAGGAGAAGAAATGAGGAGTTCTTGCCCGGAATGTTATGGATAAATAAGGAGCCAGTGCGAGACGTAAGTTAAGACAAAGGAAATAACCCAAGAAATATTTCACGGAATATTGACATGAGAATGGGCTAAAGAGTAGTTAGTAGTTGATTCAGGAAGAGCCTAGTCACGACTAGATAAGAAGTTATAGACAAATCAACAGATCATGCAAGATAAATGTAGTAAACCCCAACATGGAGAATTCAGCTCCACAGTTATAACATTGTAATACTTGAGATATATTCATAGAGGAGTTGGAGAAGTTAAAAAGGTGTATGAGTGTTACGGAAATAAAAGAGAGTGCCACTAGGAAGACGGTCAAAATATCAGTCCAGAAGCAACCCCACAAGCACAAAAGCGTGGAGATAAGTAACTACGGATAAGTATAGGCAAGGAAGGACAGTAGAAGGTCCGTCAAGTGTACGATATAATAAGCTCACATCTTTACAAAAGTTAGAGGATCCTCCCTAAGTACTACAGTGAAGGACTAGCTTAGGAAATGATGAAGAAGGCTTCAACCTAAGCACAATTACCTAATGAAGAAAGGGTCATGTAAAAGCAGTCTCACAACAAAAATTGTATGCCCTCCAAAAGAAAGTGGCACCTACCGTGACTAATGAAAGGGGAGAAAGATCGAAGGTAATATTCGAGACTATATGAGTTGCACAAAAATTCTGGCATGTGCGGGAACTAGGATGAGTTAAGTATGCATGCAACAAGGGGCAGAAAGACCATGAAAAATATTTGCATACGTTTAAAGAAAGCTGAGACAAAATGAAATGAATTATTCGATCAATGATCTAGAGTTAGTACGTTATGGATACACTCGAGAATTCGGAGCATTATTCAGGCGGCATATTTGTTGATAATCATATAGCCATAGAAGACTCCGATATAAGTTAAAAGAAAGAATTGAGCCTAGGGTATAGACAAAGGATTGAATTGTTAGAAGATTGTATCATGGATATTCCATAATGCCCATGAAAGGCTAAGGTAATAACTGATACCATGAGCCATGGGTCAGAAGATAGCTTAAGCCTATTTAAAGGTGTATCAAGAGGAAGAGGAAACTAAAGAATTACATCACCTAAGTAAATCAAGATTCTGATTATTGGACCTAGAAAAATTATAGAAGTTGTGCTTGAGAACATGACAGGATCACTCTTAATATCAGACATTCAAGAGAAATAACACAACAACCATAATCTATAATGACTATACAATAAAGCCAGTTAGAAGGGTACCAGTCTCATAGGAAGTCAGTATGAAACTCCCATGGGATTGTGTATGTACCAGAGGTGCAAGTATTATAATAAAGCTTCAAGTTATGGACATGAATTACACGTAGGTGGAAGGGAGGTCACGAAAGAGATAGAAGATACGATGCGTGATTTTAAGATAAGTAAGATAAAAGTGAATAACGTACAAGATACTCAAAGGCAGAAGATTGTGAATAGTCCATACTTCGGATAGAAGGCTATGAGCACGGGGATCCAATAACCGGGAATGATAGCGGCATCGTCGGTGGCATGTTTTCCAGCCTATGATTTCTAAGTACTGGGAGATCTAGTTAACAAAACAGAAAAAATTGGAGACAATATGATGTCTCGCTTGACGTTCCAGAATAACATAAGAAAATCTATGGTGCAAGAAAATCGAAGGAAAGTTTATAAATGGATATAAATATATAGGTCGCAAGCTAAAGGATGGTAGAGCGATAAAGTTTTAAGGAAGCATGAATAAGGATGAGAAGAGACAAGTGAAAAGGTGACGAGAATGGATAAGTCATTAGGATTAAGCCCTAGGGGCAAAATATTACGTAAGAAGTTTTAAGTTATCAATGGTATATTGTAGATCAATATTGAGGTGAATCATCAATCGATGGACAAAAGTAACAAAGTATGAGATGAGATTGGATCGTCATTCTAAAGATGAGCAGTAATGAGGAAGCATTAAAGGACTTAAATTTATACATATGGAATAAGCAACAAGAGTAAGCTGAGATTTGGTAGCAGAGCTCAGCAACGACAAATTAAAGTAAGAGTTATGGCAGTAAATTCATACTGATGGCTAAACGGACCTATGTGATGAGCTATAGCAATATTCGTGAATTTAACAAAGAACCGAGTGAAGAACTTCAGTATACTCATATATGCCCAAAGGGACATCTTATCAAGATCTACATATGAATCCTAGAGATTGGGCACACTTACAAGGTCAAAATTGTACAGGATGCATGATGAAAGGTAGTAACAGTTACGTGATTGGAAGGATTCTGACTGTCACACCTCCTTTTTACACTTACACCCCCGGAAGAGGGTACAAATAAAGGGAGTTTTTCCAACTAAAGGACAACTGAAATGAGATTTATTTGTTTAAAGATTCAGAGTCACCGCTTGGGAGATTTATGGTGTCCCAAGTCACCGATTTAATCCTGAATCGAGGAAAATATGACTCTGTTTAACAGTCAGCGAACCAGAAATTCGAGTAAGGAATTTTGTTAACCCGGGAGAAGGTGTTAGGCATTCCTGAGTTCCGTGGTTCTAGCACGGTCGCTCAACTGTTATACTTGACCAATTATCTGATTTTGATACATGTTCAAACCTATGTGCACATTTTAACTTTAAACCGCTTTTATTCATTTTAAAAAAGAAAAGAAAATTGCAACGTTATTAAAACATGTCGCGAACCACGTCACATAAATGCACTCGTGGTTTTGACATATTTTAACATCGTTAATATTTGGATTTGGGTCACATAAATGTGCACCCCAGTTTAGGAAGGTGAATTATTAAATGGCGCGCCTAAAGCAACTACGCGTTTGCAACTTTGCGAAGGGCCATGGAAATTCGCTAAATGGCACGCCTCGATTTCGAATTTCAAAGGATTTTATTATTCGAAGTTGTATAATTGGGTTACATGAAATGCACCCCCGAATTAAGATTCACATATCGTAACCATGCCACGGGAATCGTACTCATGGCCACGATAACTTAATTACCCATAGTTACGATGTTCGAGACTTAGTGAATTTCCCAAGATTTTGACAATATATCAACATTCAAACGTTGTCCATTTAAACAAATGCATTTATATATTAAACGCACGCTAATACACTATTGAACTGATGCTTATTCATCATACAAATGCTACATAACTAATTTTATAAGGAATGTCCACTATCCAAACACACTACACTGAAATCATAAGAAGCCAACTAAACATTTTTAATGAATTTCCAACATAGATAGTACTCTCTGATTTCACACTTCATCTTAAACACATCACAATGCTTCAAACACATAAAAGAACGAAAATAGTTATCAAACAATCATGGGAATGAAACAGACGAGGAATGAATAGTTCCATACAATTCTGAAATTTATATCATTCAAACAAAATGTAATACCTGATTACAGCAGCACAAAGACAAATAGAGAATAAGTCTCTTCAAAATGAATCCGAGTTCAGCTGACTTGCAGCTCCAGAATTGGATGGAGACGTGACCAAGAAAAACGAAACTTTGACTTCGGAACTTGCCGAAAGTCGATGAAACATAGGCAGACCTCAACTCTTCAGCCTCGAAACTCACTGGAAAGTCGAACTAAACTAGAAAACGAAACCAGCAAACTCCATGACAGGGAGTAGCGATTTGGGGGGTCGAAGTTTGGTTGGTTCGTCGTGTTGAAGCCAGAGATGAACAAGTTGGTTCGTTGGTATTGAAACAGGCGACTCAACAGGGTGGGGGTTGTTGGTTTGGTCGATGTAGAGAGCTGAGTCATTTGGGGTGGTCGTTGGCTGTGTGTCTCTATGTGTTGTTGGAGCAGAAAGGGTAGGCTCTGATGGGGGAGAGGGGTCGCGAGGAAGACGATGCACGGGGGGGGGGGGGGGGGTTCGTTCCCTGCGCAACTGCTCGCAGCTTTTCTATTTTTCCAGCCTTTTCTTTTCAGCATTTTTCAGCATTTTTCATTATTTTTGTTAGCCTCTTTCCATGCGCAGCCTTTTTCGTCTCTCCTTTCCTTCGTTCATCCATGTTTTATATAGTATATAGTCTAGGTTTATTTTTTTTGGGTAGGGTTTTAGGTTAAGGGGTATGGGCCTAGGAATTATATGCTTGGCAATTGTGGGCTAGGCCCAAAATTAGTCCTAAAGATGGGTTGCTCGAGCCCAAGCTCTATCCTTTCACTGCGAACGAGATTAAAAATACGGGCCCATTTGTTAATTATTCCTACTTATTCAAATACTTATTAAAATAAAACTAACCATTAAAACAAATCTATTTTTGGTATTTCAAATATCATATTAAAATAAAAATACGATATTATTTTTGTATTATTTTTTTTAGATTAAAATGACTACAAAACATTAATGATCCCATATTTTTTTTAATTTTCATTTTCTTTGTAGTAAAATAAAGTAAAAAAGTCAAAATTAATTATATTAGTTATATTAAGCCTAAATTAAATATTTTGCGCTAAAATATGAAAAATCTTGGGGAGGGTCAAAAATCACATGTCTACAGCTGCCCTCTTTGACTGGAAACGTACAGAGTTTTCAGACAAAGAATGATTGGACAGATTTTTGACCCGACCCTTATTTGGAGAGGCTAAAACTAAGAGAAAAGGGGAATGTGACCAAGCCCTGGTATCTGGGCTGCCTACATATCCTTGGCTATAAAGGAATCAGGTCACGTGTTGTTCAGAAGTGAATGAGGGGATGGAGTATACCGAGGTGGAGAGCCGGTCAAGGTGTCATTCCGTCGAGGTTCCGGTCCGTAGTCCTGCTATTACATCAAAATCGAAACATGAAAAATACTAGCTAAGCCTATCAACTACGAGTTACAAGATTCCTATCTATAAGTCTTCTGAATCTTGATCTTCAGTCTTGAATGGTTCTTCATGCAGACTTTAGATTTGAACCTTGGCGCTTGTTAGCTGCAGGTGCTAGCTCGTTCTTCTACAACTTTTGGGTCAGGACCGGACATGTAGTGCTTGTGACTTCCACCACGTCTTAAGTAGTTCACATCTTTCATCAACTTCTGCATTTGGATTCATTTCTTGCCTTTCTCTCTTTTCTTTATTGTGACTAACTTCTGTTGATCACCTTGGACTGTTGACTCGCATTCTTGCCGCGAGATTCTTTGGTTGCTGACTTGAGTTGCAATCTGAGATGCTTTTCCTTTTCTTCAGGTGGACGCCTGACTGTTGAACTTGAACCGTCTTCTCTTGTTACTTGACACTTTTTTCCTTTGCACCTTGAACCATTTTCCCCTGAAACTTGAACTGTCTTCTTTCGAATTTGCTTTCCCTAAAAACTTGAGTTGTTTCCCCTTGTTCTCCAGGTGTGTACTATTGATGCAATGATGAAATCAAACTAAAGAATAAACTATGAAAACTATAAACTAAGCTTGACTAAAGTAAAAACTGACCATATTTTCCAGGCGGGGCCCCTGACTGCTAACTTGAAATGTATTCCCTGCTCTCTAGGCGGGCTCCTGACTGCTAAACTTGAATGTATTCCCTGCTCTCCAGGCGGGCTCCTGACCGCTGACTTGAAATGTATTCCATGTTCTCCAGGTGGGCTCCTGACTTCAACAAAATAGACAAAACAAAGAAAATTTTCTGCCCCAGTTTGGTGGCTGGGCACAGATGTAAGTGTAAAATGGATCACATTACCAAATATCAATAAGAACTTGAAAGCTAAAACTTGAATTGTACTCCCTTGTTCTCCAGCGGGCTCCTGATTGCTGACTTAAAATGTATTCCCTGCTCTTCAGGCGGGCTCCTGACTGCTGAACTTGAAATGTATTCCCTGCTCTCCAGGCGGGCTCCTGACTGCTGAACTTAAATGTATTCCCTTCTTTCCAGGCGGGCTCCTGACTGCTGACTTAAAATGTATTCCTTGCTCTCCAGGCGGGCTCCTGACTGCTGAACTTGAATGCATTCCCTGCTCTCCAGGCGGGCTCCTGTCTGCTACAAAATAGACAAAACAACGGAAATTTTCTGCCACAGTTTGCACTAGGAAGATTTGTGAATTGTTAGCAATATTGTAAACCACTTATACTATTGATGCAATGGTGAGAGTAAATTAGTGACTAGTCTAGGATGTGCGTCTCCTATGAGTAAAACCCAAAACTCTGACTAGCAAATGCGTTTGCTAAAAATAAAACCTGAATGAACCAAACTAGGAAGTGCGTCTCCTACGGGTAAAACTTGTATGAACCAAAATCAGGAAGTGTGTCTCCTAGTGGTAAAATCTCAATTTAGGAAGTGCATCTCCTAAAGCAAAAATATAACCCAAAAGACCTAGACTAGGAAGTGCGTCTCATACGAATGAACTTAAATGAACCAGACTAGGAAGTGCATCTCCTAGGAGAAAATCTCAATTTAGTAAGTGTATCTCCTAAAGCAAAAATATAACCCGAAAGACCAAGACTAGGAAGTGCGTCTCCTAGGGGTGAAACATCAATGATTCAAACTAGGAAGTGCGTCTCCTACGAATGAACTTAAATGAACCAGACTAGGAAGTGCGTCTCCTAGGAGAAAATCTCAATTTAGGAAGTGCGTTTCCTAAAGCAAAAATATAACACGAAAGACCCAGACTAGGAAGTGCGTCTCCTAGGGGTGAAACATCAATGACTCAAGCTAGGAAGTGCGTCACCTAGGAATGAACTTAAATGAACCAAATAGGAAGTGCGTATCCTAGTGGTAAAATCTCAATTTAGGAAGTGCATCTCCTAAAGCAAAAATATAACCCGAAAGACCCAGACTAGGAAGTGTGTCTCCTAGGGATGAAACTTCAATGATTCAAACTAGGAAGTGCGTCTCCTATGAATGAACTCTCAATTTAGGAAGTGCGTCTCCTACAAGTGTAACTTCAATGACTCAAACTAGGAAGTGCGTCTCCTAGGAATGAATTTAAATGATTGAGACTAGGAAGTGCGTCTCCTAGAAGTGAGAACTTCAGTGACTAAAACTCATATGATCCTAACTAGGAAGTGCGTCTCCTAAGGGTAAAATCTCAATTTAGGAAGTGCATCTCCTACAACAAAATATAACTTGAAAACCCAAACTAGGAAATGCTTTTCCTAGTGGTGATGTGTGATCTTCTCAATAGCCTTTGCGTAAGCAGAATTGGGGCATTACACCTGAAAATTTCAACCTTCCAAGCTTTGATATGAACATAGCTTTCGTCCCTGTTTCAGACAAAGAAAACTTGTGAGTTTAAACATGGTGGTTGGTTTGTGGCCTTGACTTTGCAGCGGCTGCTCCTTCACTTGCCATGATAACTTTGATTTCACCTTGAAAGACATTGCTCGTTTATTGACTAACCAATTTTTCTGTCACCCTTATCAAAGAAAATACCTCTTCTCCGTTCAGACCCAATACCCTCTATCTATTGCATTGCTCATGAACTGACATCTACCAAACCTTCGTGTTTCACATGAATTCCAAAGCACATCAATTGCCACCCACTCAGTGCGTATGTTGTTCTTCCTTGACTTAAACCACTGGCCTTGGCCTTGAGGCCTATTGCTCCCTCACTTGTCACGATAACTTTGATTTCTGCTTGGAAGACCTCGCTTGTCACTGGTTAAATACTTTCTTTGTTGATCTCACCACAGAGAATACTTTTGACTCGTTTACCCAACATCCTCTATCTATTGCGCTTTTCACGAATTGAAATATACCAAACCTTTGTATTTCTCATGGACCCCAAAGCATGTTGATTGCTACCAACTCAGTGCGCTTGTTGTTCTTTCCTAATTTATGCCACTTTGATGTGCTGGCCAGATCCCGTTTTGTACAATTGGAAAGCTGGTGGCAAATTTTGAAGTCATTTCTCACTTGTTCTAACCGCCCAGACTCAGGAAGAGGCAGTGAACAAGACAAAAGGAACAGAGTAAAGGATAAAGGAAAGAGGTGATTCCTAACAAGAAAACTACAAAGTAGAAACCTATCAGATGTGGATACCAAATATAATGACCATGACATGCACCTGTGGCCTATTCTATTGAGCAAGTCTGATGTCGAACTCCTGTTATACCCCTAAATCGTGAAACTAGGCTTCAATGCTCCAATTATCCAATCTGGCTCACAATCCTTATTCGACTTGTAGTGCCCAGAGAGTTTTCAACATCAAGCCTCTCTCATTTGTTCTTTCTCTCAACTTACCGTCGCCTTACGGTGCCCGCGAGGGTTTTCACCAATAAGACTCTCTCATTTTTGACTTCTCTCAGCTCCCGTCGCCTTACGGTGCCCATGAGGGTTTTTATCAATAAGACTCTCTCATTTTTGACTTCTCTCAGCTCCCGTCACCTTATGGTGCTCGTGAGGGTTTTCACCAATAAGACTCCTTTAATTTCATTATTTTTCTGCTTGGACCAGACTGTTGCCCTTAATATGAATTACCTCTCCTTGCTTGACTTGGCATCTCTCGAAGACTGATCGGAAGGTCTTTCTTTGGACCATAATGTGGGCTTTTTGGATAGGGTTAGAAAGAAAGGGTATCAAAGGTTCAAACCAATTCTCATGGGTTCAAAATTACAACTTTCGGAATCAGATTTCTTGCAACAAACACAACTTCTACCCTAGTTTCTTGCTTAGGGACTTTTGGATTTTTGTTTTGATTGGACCGAACCGTGAGGCTGCCTACGTATCCTTAAAAGGAATCAGGTCGAACGTAGTTCATGTGATAGGAATTACCTTGTTTGTTGTGATTTTTCATTTCTTTTTCTTTTCTCTTCTTTCCTTCTTTTCTTTTGTTGTTGTTTTTCTTCTCTTTTCTTTTTTTCCCTTTTTTTTCTTTTTCTCTTTTCTTGTTGTTTTTTTTCTTTTTTTTCTTTTCTTTTTCTTCTCTCTCTTTTCATTCTTTTTCTTTTCTCTTTTTCCTTTACTCATATTTCGCTCTTGCGTTTCTGATCTTTTCTACTGATTCCGAAAAGTAGGTATGAAAGAGAATAAATAAGGCTCAAAAGGGGTAACGAAGGATAAAATGTTTAGATAGCAGAACAAAATGCCTTCGTCATTCCAATCTCCAAAACATGCCAAGTGCAAACTACACAATTAAATAGACCAAGGAAAACATTTGTAACATCTTTTGATTGTACTAGACTTGATAACCATATCCACACATTCACCTTTTACATCTGTTAATTACCAAGCCCCATTGGACAACACCCTCACTCTCATTACCACGAACGACCCCCTTCAAATTTGGGACAAACTTGCCATTATATTCACCCGATGCAGCATGATGCATTTCAATAGTGTATTTTTATGTTCCACCTGCCCCAGTTTCACACAATTCGGGCTTGAAGTGATCTCAAAATGCCTTCACTTATTTCCCTCCAATGTCCCTACATCTTCAACGTTGGTTCGTTGCTTCGTGACTAAACTGACTTTTAAAACCAAGCTGATAATTACGAGTGCATGTCATGTCACTAGAGTCAACAGGAAAAAGACTATAAAAGGAAAAGAGAACTAAACAAAAATGACTAAAAATAACAGAAAATTGCATTAGACAGATGGTGAAAGGGTTTGAACAACAAAACAAGCAAACTAAACTGAGTTACAACCATGGAACAAACCTAGACAACACTAAATGAGTTACTACGAAAATAAAACTAGGCAAAATAAAAGGATAGAAGGTTTTGAATCACAAGACAATATCCGGATTACAACCTTGAAAATAACCAGGACAACAGAAATGACAACAAAATAAACCACCAAGACTCCTCTCCAGCTAGCCAAGAGATGAAGCGTCTTTCCAATTACCAAGCACGACATCTTAACCACTGGGTTCCCCATCAATATTGCCAAAACCATTAACAAATTCAATATCGTTAACTTCAGTCCGCAAGTTCCCAAGAGGATTCGCATGCTCCCTGTCACTGTCATTGATCACAATTACCCCTTCTTGAATCATTCTTTCTATTTCCCTTTTCAAAGAACGACAATCTTCAATGCTATGCCCTTGGACATTAGAGTGGTACATGCATCGTACAGTAGGATCAAAGCCTTTTGCATATGGGTTTGGAGTATAGCCGAGGAGCGGCTCAATCAGGCTAGAATGCTTTAACTTTTCAAACAAGCTTGTGTAGGACTCCCCAATTGGCGTGAAACTATTTCTTTACCTTTGTTCCCTTCCTTGCCCCTGTTTTCTAGGGTTGTTGGGTGCTCGAAAATGTTATGAAGGCAAGAATGCATTATGTGGTGCTGGCGCTTGCCATAGGGAGTGACCTAGTGGTTGGACATATGACCGTACATTGTTCGGAGGATAATACTGAGGTGGATTATGTGGAGCTCGGAGACAGGTTTGGGGTTGGAGTTGAGGCTGGGTATATTGGTGAGGCGGACCCTTTGGTCCATGTCGTGACTCTGAAACAACCATGGCAAAATCATCATGTTCATTCTGACCCAACAAGCTTCCTGTGTCATTCTGAATTGCTTGTGTTGTGGCTTTTAAAGCAGAATAACTCATGATATTGCTAGACTTCAACCCATCTTCTACCATTTCTCCCATTTTTACCACATCATTAAAAGACCTACCCACATCCGTGATCAAATGCCCAAAGTAAGTTGGTTCTTGAGCTTGAAGAAAGTACTCGACCATCTCTTTTTCTTCCATGGGAGGATGGACTCTGGCAGCTTGCTCTATCCATCTGAGCCCGTAATCCCTAAAGCTTTCATTAGGCTTCTTTTGTATCTTGGCGAGGGACATGCGATCTGGGACAATTTCTATATTGTACTGAAAGTGTCTGGCAAAGGCCTGAGCCATATCATCCCACGTGTACCACCTGCCAGCATCTTGGCGAGTGTACCACTCCAAAGCTGCCCCACTCAGACTTTGACTAAAGTACGCCATCAATAATTTGTCTTTCCCACCGACGCCTCTCATCTTACTGCAGTAGCCTCTCAAATGGGCCATGGGATCTTCATGACCGTCATATAAATCGAACTTTGGTATCTTAAACCCATCAGGTAGTTGGACGTCAGGAAACAAGCACAAGTCTTTGTAAGCCACGCTCATCTGGCTCCCTATCCCTTGCATGTTGCTTAAAGACTGCTCTAAAATTTTCACCTTCCTGGATATCTCATCTTGCTCCATTGTCTTAGCAAGCTTTTCAGTTTCACTGGGAGGCTCAAAATGAGGAGCGAGAGAGTATAAATCTGAGACTTTGAAAGTTGGTTCTGGTGCATAGTGTTGGGCATCAGGGACTTTGAACACAACCTCATTAGAGGATCGTGGAAAAGTAGCTGGGGGAGGAGCTACAAGAGCATGAGTGGTCAAAAGGGCGGGATATGATGTGCTTTTAAGGGGTGGAGTGTGAAAAGGTTGTGGGGAGATATCAACAGCAGTGGGAACCTGGACTTGTGATAGTGATGGGATAGTTGCAGGGTTTTCAGTGTAATTAGTGGGGAATAAAGGTGGAGGATGCCCCTTGATCCAAGACTGATACATTTCTTCCATCTGCTGTTTCACCCTTTGGAACTCCTCTTTCAATTCAGACTCCGACTCCACAAACTCCCTTAACGGGTCAACAACTCTTGTGCCCAAGTTTTTGCTAGTCATGGCTACCTTGCCCTTTGACCTTGTGTTGAATGGATGAGTTACCTTAAGAACCACAAACCAACCACCCTTCTGCTATGAATATAACAAAATGAAGCTATCACGTTAGCATTAGGGCATTTAACAACAAAAATATCACATTGCGTGCAATGCACCTAGCAACAATTAATGATTCTAGAATGACTTCGAGGGTCATAAAGTCACTTGGCATCATCCCAATTTGTCCATTTGAACCTTCTCTTTTCTTTTCTTTTCTCGCACTTCTTAGCTCGCTCATTTTCCTCTTTTTCTCTTTCTGATTATCGCTTTTTTCCTCCCTCTCATCCCATGATTTCATCTTCTTTTTTTCCTTCTCATTTGTTTTTTTTTCTTTTTATTTCATTTCTTAATAATAATAAAAGAATGAGTCGATCGAACTCTATGTAGGTTGCCTACATATCATGACGCCGCATGAATCAGATCTTTGCGTAGTTCGGGAAGATCTAGAGTAAAGCACATAAACTAACGTTTTCTTTTTCATTTTCATCTTCTTCTTTTTTTACCTTAGTGACTAATCCGATGAGGAAAGAGAAATAAAAGAAGCAAATCCTTTTTTTTTTGAATTTTCTAGACTGAATGCTCTATAACTGATTCTAAACTCAAGCTTAATGAGCACATATTTTTTTCTTTTTGAAATAAATACTCTATGGAAAATTATTAAGGAAAACCCTACAAGAGAAAAAATATTTTTTTGATTTTTTTTCCTTTTTTAAGAAGGAAATCTTAAGGCCAGACCAAAGAAAAATATTTTGAATTTTCACATGATATCCTAAAGAAAAGACTTCAAAACAAGAAATGAAAAAGATAAAAAACTGTTTTTGGATTTGAATTTTGATTACCTAAGAAAGAAACTCCGAAAATAAACCAAAGAAAAAGTATTGTTGTTTTCTTTTTCTTATATGTACAATGTCCTAAAGTTCTAATAAAAAGAAAAGAATTCTTTCAAGTCATATTTCATCAATTTTCCAAAGAAAAACCTCAATAGAAAATCTTTTTGGATTTTGGAATTAACACCTTAAAGAAAGCTTTTAAAGAAGTACTAAATTTTATTTTTTTTCATTTCTAGAATTAGTATTCTAAAGAAAATTTATAACGAAATATAAATTGCAACATCTCTTTTTATTTTTTTTGGATTTTTGAGTTACAACACATTATTCAAATATAGAGCAGAAAATAACAATGACAAAGGACTTGACATTACTGTACAAAAGTATAAAGTAAAAGACGACATAAAATGAAGAACATCCTTAGGACATAAAAATAAAACAAATCTCCTTAAGCAACTCCCGACTGAGCGATCCTGACTGGATGGTCACGGGGTGTCTGTCATGCTTAAACTCCGGTAAATAAATCCACACCTGTATAAGAAAACTTAAACCAACACTATGTGAGATAAAAACATTCCTTACTAGACACATGGTTGACATGATTGAGACTATTTTTGCAAAATGACTTATTTGGCCAAAAGGTGGCTAGAAGTGCAAAATTTGGCTATGACCCCGCAAATCCAAGAACCTAAGATTTACTAGGAAGATCGGACCCTATGTGGGTTGCCTACATATCACGCCCCGAAAGACGAGAATCAGGTTTGTGTAGTTCGGGCATATAGGATACGAGCGAGAAATAAAAATAACAACTAATTTAGAGAAAATATGTTTTTTCTTTCTTTTTTTTTGAAAGATGATGAAACATGTAAAATTTTCTTCTTTTAAATTTTCTTTTTCTTTTTCGATTTTTGATTTTTGAAAAAATGATAAAAAGTGCAAAATCTTTTTGAAGTTTTCATTCTCTTTTTTTCTGAATAAAATGTAACAAAAATATAATTGGGCCCTACTCACTTCATCCTCACACTTCACCCTTTCTTTTTCTTTTTTTTTTCTTTCTTCCTTCTTTTTCATTGTTTTTTTTATCATTTCTTCATTTACCCTCAGCTATCATTGGTCCGCCAAATGACTCTTTTACTCTTGAATAAATGGAACATGTAGCACATAAGATGCATCAGGATGGTCTTTTATTTTTTGGGGTATACCTGTCCTAGACGGACCCAACCCCTGTATTGAGTCCCCAAAGTTGAATGCACATGATGTAAACAAACGTTCCTACTAGGGATCTGGCATGAGGCTGAGTTGTTCTAGGTTCAAAACCTGGGTATATGTTCTAGACTGTGTACCCGAGCGGACAACTCGAGCCGAGGAGGGGGCTACGTACCGGGAACCAAAAGGCCATCCGGCTTAGTAAATCGAGCCTCTTTCTTATTTCAAGGTATGACACTAACAGGATAGGGAGTCTCGACCAACGAGCATATCCCCGAAGATGAGGAGAGAAGGGTTTCGTAGTAGTTTATATACAGTTTCAGATAATATCAAAGCGGTAAAAGCAACATTTAGCACATTAGGGCCCAAAAAAGTAATAAAATCAGATAATAGATAAAGCCAAATATAACAATTCATCTAAGCTCGAATTCTGAACCCTGAACCAGAGATCCTGGGTTCGATCCCCAGCAGAGTCTCCAGAGCTGTCACACCTCCTTTTTACACTTACACCCCCGGAAAAGGGTACAAATAAAGGGAGTTTTTCCAATTAATGGACAACCGAAATGAGATTTATTTGTTTAAAGATTCAGAGTCGCCACTTGGGAGATTTATGGTGTCCTAAGTCACCGGTTTAATCGCGAATCGAGGAAAATATGACTCTGTTTAATAGTCCGCGAACCAGAAATTCGAGTAAGGAATTCTGTTAACCCGGGAGAAGGTGTTAGGCATTCCCGAGTTCCGTGGTTCTAGCACAGTCGCTCAACTGTTATACTTGACCAATTATCTGATTTTGATACATGTTCAAACCTATGTGCAAATTTTAACTTTAAACCGCTTTTATTCATTTTAAAAAAGAAAAGAAAATTGCAACGTTATTAAAACATGTCGCGAACCACGTCACATAAATGCACCCGTTGTTTTGACATATTTTAACATCGTTGAGATTTGGATTTGGGTCACATAAATGTGCACCCGAGTTTAGGAAAGTGAATTATTAAATGGCGCGCCTAAAGCAACTACGCGTTTGCAACTTTGCGAAGGGCCATGGAAATTTGCTATATGGCACGCCTCGATTTTTAATTTCAAAGGATTTTATTATTCGAAGTTGTATAATCGGGTTACATGAAATGCACCCCCGAATTAAGATTCACATACCGTAACCATGCCACGGGAATCGTACTCATGACCACGATAACTTAATTACCCATAGTTACGATGTTCGAGAGTTAGTGAATTTCCCAAGATTTTGACAATATACCAACATTCAAACATTGGCCATTTAAACAAATGCATTTATATATTAAACACACGTTAATACACTATAGAACTGATGCCTATTCATCATACAAATGCTACATAACTAATTTTATAAGGAATGTCCATTATCCAAACACACTACAGTGAAATCATAAGAAGCCAACTAAACATTTTTAATAAATTTCCAACATTGATAGTACTCTCTGATTTCACACTTCATCTTAAACACATCACAATGCTTTAACAAACACATAAAAGAACGAAAATAGTTGTCAAACGATCATGGGAATGAAACAGACGAGGAATGAATAATTCCATACAATTCTGAAATTTATATCATTCAAACAAAATGTAATACCTGATTACAACATCACAAAGACAAACAGAGAATAAGTCTCTTCAAAATGAATCCGAGTTCAGCTGACTTGCAGCTCCAAAATTGGATGGAGACGTGACCAAGACCAACGAAACTTCGACTTCGGAACTTGTCGGAAGTCGATGAAACATAGGCAAACCTCGACTCCTCAGCCTCGAAACTCGCCGGAAAGTCGAACTAAACTAGAAAACGAAACCAGCAAACTCCATGACAGGGAGTAGCGATTTGGGGGGTCCAAGTTTGGTTGGTTCGTCGTGTTGAAGCCAGAGATGAACAGGTTGGTTCGTTGGTGTTGAAATAGGTGACTCAGCAGGGTGGGGGTCGTTGGTTTGGTCGATATAGAGAGCTGGGTCATTTGGGGTGGTCGTTGGCTATGTGTCTCTGTGTGTTGTTGGAGCAGAAAGGGTAGGCTCCGATGTGGGAGAGGGGTCGCGAGGAAGACGACGCAGGGGGGGGGGGGGCGGGGTTCGTTCCCTGCGCAACTGCTCGCAGCTTTTCTGTTTTTCCAGCCTTTTCTTTTTCAGCGTTTTTTTTTCTTTTTGTTAGCCTCTTTCCATGCGCAACCTTTTTCGTCTCTCCTTTTCTTCGTTCATCCGTGTTTTATATAGTATATAGTCTAGGTTTTTTTTTTGGGTAGGGTTTTAGGTTAATGGGTATGGGCCTAGGAATTATAGGCTTGGCAATTGTGGGCTAGGCCCAAAATTAGGCCTAAAGATGGGTTGCTCGAGCCCAAGCTCTATTCTTTCGCTGCAAACGAGATTAAAAATACGGGCCCATTTGTTAATTATTCCTACTTATTCAAATAATTATTAAAATAAAACTAACCATTAAAAAAAATCTAAATTTTGGTATTTTTCAAATATCATATTAAAATAAAAATACGATACTATTTTGTGTTTTTTTTAGATTAAAAATGACTACAAAACATTAATGATCCCATATTTTTTTAATTTTCATTTTCCTTGTAGTAAAATAATGTAAAAGAGTCAAAATTAATTATATTAGGTCTAAATTAAATATTTTGCGCTAAAATATGAAAAATCTTGGGGAGGGTCAAAAATCACATGTCTACACCGACTACAAGTTGTGATGTGAGACGGAGGCCTAAGGGGAGAATGCCCTGGAATTTTGGACTCATTCACAGAACAGTCGCCTAGATGGCAAGGGAAGTTCTAAAGTATTCGGAAGGTATAAGTTACGAAAATGATAAGTGCATCATTCAACATTCAAGGACGAATGTTCCAAAAGGGGGAATAATGTTACGCCCCGCAATATTACGTCAATATCACGTTCCGCAATATTACATTATGGTGATGTCACGCTTCCAGTATTAAGGTACGATGATGTTGCACCCTGAAGTATTGTACGTAGAATTTGTCGTAAGGTAATTAACATCAGTCCAAGTAAAAGATTATTTGGAGGTTATAAGGATTATGCTATTTCACAAAGTGATTAGTAAATTTGTGAAGGTGAGAGGGGAAGCAAGTTGAAGAAAATGAATTTCGTTGAAAGTGACCAATTTGGGATAAAATACGGGTCGAGCGATAATACTCGATAATTATAAACTAGTACCTTGCGAGATACCATATGACCACAGTAGTGTAATATATAAAGTATATATGAAGTAATTTGAAAATAAAGAGAATTTTAAGTACTTTGTGATAATTCTTAAATTATGCGAGTAATAGATTAATTACCGGGTAACGAAATATTACCCGGTTAACTAATAAGTGGATAAATTTAAAAAAAATCACCTCCCAATGAGGTACGTGGAAGCCCCTCCTTTTATCTAGGTGACTCATTAATCAACTTTAATAGGTGTCACAAGCACAATTTGAAAGTCTTATGAAGACTTTATAGTGAACCTTATCACATCAAAATGTGATAACAAACATTTCACTTAAAAGATTGAATGCTTTTTTTTTTGAATTTTCTAGACTGAATGCTTTATAACTGATTCTAAACTCAAGCTTAATGAGCACATATTTTTTTCTTTTTGAAATAAATACTCTATGGAAAATTATTAAGGAAAACCCTACAAGAGAAAAAATATTTTTTTGATTTTTTTTCCTTTTTTAAGAAGGAAATCTTAAGGCCAGACCAAAGAAAAATATTTTGAATTTTCACATGATATCCTAAAGAAAAGACTTCAAAACAAGAAATGAAAAAGATAAAAAACTGTTTTTGGATTTGAATTTTGATTACCTAAGAAAGAAACTCCGAAAATAAACCAAAGAAAAAGTATTGTTGTTTTCTTTTTCTTATATGTACAATGTCCTAAAGTTCTAATAAAAAGAAAAGAATTCTTTCAAGTCATATTTCATCAATTTTCCAAAGAAAAACCTCAACAGAAAATCTTTTTGGATTTTGGAATTAACACCTTAAAGAAAGCTTTTAAAGAAGTACTAAATTTTATTTTTTTTCATTTCTAGAATTAGTATTCTAAAGAAAATTTATAACGAAATATAAATTGCAACATCTCTTTTTATTTTTTTGGATTTTTGAGTTACAACACATTATTCAAATATAGAGCAGAAAATAACAATGACAAAGGACTTGACATTACTGTACAAAAGTATAAAGTAAAAGACGACATAAAATGAAGAACATCCTCAGGACATAAAAATAAAACAAATCTCCTTAAGCAACTCCCGACTGAGCGATCCTGACTGGATGGTCACGGGGTGTCTGTCATGCTTAAACTCCGGTAAATAAATCCACACCTGTATAAGAAAACTTAAACCAACACTATGTGAGATAAAAACATTCCTTACTAGACACATGGTTGACATGATTGAGACTATTTTTGCAAAATGACTTATTTGGCCAAAAGGTGGCTAGAAGTGCAATATTTGGCTATGACCCCGCAAATCCAAGAACCTAAGATTTACTAGGAAGACCGGACGCTATGTGGGTTGCCTACATATCACGCCCCGAAAGACGAGAATCAGGTTTGTGTAGTTCGGGCATATAGGATACGGGCGAGAAATAAAAATAACAACTAATTTAGAGAAAATATGTTTTTTCTTTCTTTTTTTTTGAAAGATGATGAAACATGTAAAATTTTCTTCTTTTAAATTTTCTTTTTCTTTTTCGATTTTTGATTTTTGAAAAAATGATAAAAAGTGCAAAATCTTTTTGAAGTTTCCATTCTCTTTTTTTCTGAATAAAATGTAACAAAAATATAATTGGGCCCTACTCGCTTCATCCTCACACTTCACCCTTTCTTTTTCTTTTTTTTTTCTTTCTTCCTTCTTTTTCATTGTTTTTTTTTCATTTCTTCATTTACCCTCAGCTATCATTGGTCCGCCAAATGACTCTTTTACTCTTGAATAAATGGAACATGTAGCACATAAGATGCATCAGGATGGTCTTTTATTTTTTGGGGTATACCTGTCCTAGACGGACCCAACCCCTGTATTGAGTCCCCAAAGTTGAATGCACATGATGTAAACAAACGTTCCTACTAGGGATCTGGCATGAGGCTGAGTTGTTCTAGGTTCAAAACCTGGGTATATGTTCTAGACTGTGTACCCGAGCGGACAACCCGAGCCGAGGAGGGGGCTACGTACCGGGAACCAAAAGGCCATCCGGCTTAGTAAATCGAGCCTCTTTCTTATTTCAAGGTATGACACTAACAGGATAGGGAGTCTCGACCAACGAGCACATCCCCGAAGATGAGGAGAGAAGGGTTTCGTAGTAGTTTATATACAGTTTCAGATAATATCAAAGCGGTAAAAGCAACATTTAGCACATTAGGGCCCAAAAAAGTAATAAAATCAGATAATAGATAAAGCCAAATATATCAATTCATCTAAGCTCGAATTCTGAACCCTGAACCAGAGATCCTGGGTTCGATCCCCAGCAGAGTCTCCAGAGCTGTCACACCTCCTTTTTACACTTACACCCCCGGAAAAGGGTACAAATAAAGGGAGTTTTTCCAATTAATGGACAACCGAAATGAGATTTATTTGTTTAAAGATTCAGAGTCGCCACTTGGGAGATTTATGGTGTCCTAAGTCACCGGTTTAATCCCGAATCGAGGAAAATATGACTCTGTTTAACAGTCCGCGAACCAGAAATCCGAGTAAGGAATTCTGTTAACCCGGGAGAAGGTGTTAGGCATTCCCGAGTTCTGTGGTTCTAGCACAGTCGCTCAACTGTTATACTTGACCAATTATCTGATTTTGATACATGTTCAAACCTATGTGCAAATTTTAACTTTAAACCGCTTTTATTCATTTTAAAAAAGAAAAGAAAATTGCAACGTTATTAAAACATGTCGCGAACCACGTCACATAAATGCACCCGTTGTTTTGACATATTTTAACATCGTTGAGATTTGGATTTGGGTCACATAAATGTGCACCCGAGTTTAGGAAAGTGAATTATTAAATGGCGCGCCTAAAGCAACTACGCGTTTGCAACTTTGCGAAGGGCCATGGAAATTTGCTATATGGCACGCCTCGATTTTTAATTTCAAAGGATTTTATTATTCGAAGTTGTATAATCGGGTTACATGAAATGCACCCCCGAATTAAGATTCACATACCGTAACCATGCCACGGGAATCGTACTCATGACCACGATAACTTAATTACCCATAGTTACGATGTTCGAGAGTTAGTGAATTTCCCAAGATTTTGACAATATACCAACATTCAAACATTGGCCATTTAAACAAATGCATTTATATATTAAACACACGTTAATACACTATAGAACTGATGCCTATTCATCATACAAATGCTACATAACTAATTTTATAAGGAATGTCCATTATCCAAACACACTACAGTGAAATCATAAGAAGCCAACTAAACATTTTTAATAAATTTCCAACATTGATAGTACTCTCTGATTTCACACTTCATCTTAAACACATCACAATGCTTTAACAAACACATAAAAGAACGAAAATAGTTGTCAAACGATCATGGGAATGAAACAGACGAGGAATGAATAATTCCATACAATTCTGAAATTTATATCATTCAAACAAAATGTAATACCTGATTACAACATCACAAAGACAAACAGAGAATAAGTCTCTTCAAAATGAATCCGAGTTCAGCTGACTTGCATCTCCAAAATTGGATGGAGACGTGACCAAGACCAACGAAACTTCGACTTCGGAATTTGTCGGAAGTCGATGAAACATAGGCAAACCTCGACTCCTCAGCCTCGAAACTCGCCGGAAAGTCGAACTAAACTAGAAAACGAAACCAGCAAACTCCATGACAGGGAGTAGCGATTTGGGGGGTCCAAGTTTGGTTGGTTCGTCGTGTTGAAGCCAGAGATGAACAGGTTGGTTCGTTGGTGTTGAAATAGGTGACTCAGCAGGGTGGGGGTCGTTGGTTTGGTCGATATAGAGAGCTGGGTCGTTTGGGGTGGTCGTTGGCTGTGTGTCTCTGTGTGTTGTTGGAGCAGAAAGGGTAGGCTCCGATGTGGGAGAGGGGTCGCGAGGAAGACGACGCAGGGGGGGGGGGGGGTTCGTTCCCTGCGCAACTGCTCGCAGCTTTTCTGTTTTTCCAGCCTTTTCTTTTTCAGCGTTTTTTGTTCTTTTTGTTAGCCTCTTTCCATGCGCAACCTTTTTCGTCTCTCCTTTTCTTCGTTCATCCGTGTTTTATATAGTATATAGTCTAGGTTTTTTTTTGGGTAGGGTTTTAGGTTAATGGGTATGGGCCTAGGAATTATAGGCTTGGCAATTGTGGGCTAGGCCCAAAATTAGGCCTAAAGATGGGTTGCTCGAGCCCAAGCTCTATTCTTTCGCTGCAAACGAGATTAAAAATACGGGCCCATTTGTTAATTATTCCTACTTATTCAAATAATTATTAAAATAAAACTAACCATTAAAAAAAATCTAAATTTTGATATTTTTCAAATATCATATTAAAATAAAAATACGATACTATTTTGTGTTTTTTTTAGATTAAAAATGACTACAAAACATTAATGATCCCATATTTTTTTAATTTTCATTTTCCTTGTAGCAAAATAATGTAAAAGAGTCAAAATTAATTATATTAGGTCTAAATTAAATATTTTGCGCTAAAATATGAAAAATCTTGGGGAGGGTCAAAAATCACATGTCTACACCGACTACAAGTTGTGATGTGAGACGGAGGCCTAAGGGGAGAATGCCCTGGAATTTTGGACTCATTCACAGAACAGTCGCCTAGATGGCAAGGGAAGTTCTAAAGTATTCGGAAGGTATAAGTTACGAAAATGATAAGTGCATCATTCAACATTCAAGGACGAATGTTCCAAAAGGGGGAATAATGTTACGCCCCGCAATATTACGTCAATATCACGTTCCGCAATATTACATTATGGTGATGTCACGCTTCTAGTATTAAGGTACGATGATGTTGCACCCTGAAGTATTGTACGTAGAATTTGTCGTAAGGTAATTAACATCAGTCCAAGTAAAAGATTATTTGGAGGTTATAAGGATTATGCTATTTCACAAAGTGATTAGTAAATTTGTGAAGGTGAGAGGGGAAGCAAGTTGAAGAAAATGAATTTCGTTGAAAGTGGCCAATTTGGGATAAAATACGGGTCGAGCGATAATACTCGATAATTATAAACTAGTACCTTGCGAGATACCATATGACCACAGTAGTGTAATATATAAAGTATATATGAAGTAATTTGAAAATAAAGAGAATTTTAAGTACTTTGTGATAATTCTTAAATTATGCGAGTAATAGATTAATTACCGGGTAACGAAATATTACCCGATTAACTAATAAGTGGATAAATTTAACAAAAATCACCTCCCAATGAGGTACGTGGAAGCCCCTCCTTTTATCTAGGTGACTCATTAATCAACTTTAATAGGTGTCACAAGAACAATTTGAAAGTCTTATGAAGACTTTATAGTGAACCTTATCACATCAAAATGTGATAACAAACATTTCACTTAAAAGATTAAGAAAACCATTCTGTCAACTATCGTTTCAAACCAAGAAACATTTCAATTTCGTCCAAGTTCCTTAGCTTAATCAAAATTCTACCGTGGTTTTTCCAAAAAACTTGGAACAGAGTTGTTTTCGTCCAAATTATTTAGTTAAGGTTCGATTGGAAATTCAAAGAACAACAACAATTTGGTTCAAATAAATTCCAGGAACAGGTATGTTAAGGCTAAGCTCTTCTTTCATTTGGTATGATCTCGTCATTATATTCATATCCCAGAATTTACGCATATTTTGCTAGTTTCGCAAATTGCGTATATTTTCCTAGTATTGTAAGTTATAATATTCTCCTTATCGGGACTTCATATTAATTTGAGTATTTCATTCTTCAAGTCAAGAGAGCAGAGATTTAAATATATAGTATTAAAAGTATTTTCATTACCATCGAGCTATAATCGATGGGAAGGCCTCTATTGGGTAACCTCTGATCAGATGGTAAGTTATATGATGATCCTACTGTGGCCGAGCGCATATGAGCGAGCCCAGTTGGTCGAGATACAAAGCCTAGTATGGCTGAGCGCTTATGAGCGAGCCTACTGCAGCAGAGAAGATATATATGTATACCGAGCCTTATACCGGACAACTATTTTACTTACTATATTGAGAGAGTTGAGTCAGTATCATCAGGTAAGTATATATTCAGATTATCTTTGACTTCCAGCTACTTGCAGTTATTATATTATGAGTTCAGTTTCAACTTTCAGTATATTGCCTTACATACTCAGTACATCATTTCGTACTGACGTACCTTTTCTGGGGGCGCTGCATTTCATGCGTGCAGGTCAGATAGACAGACGGGTAGGCCTCCTCAATAAGCATTGCCCGAGTTCATCTTGATCGGTAAGCTCCAAGCCTTTCGGAGTTCCCGAGTCTAGAGCCTTATGTACATCTTGTATATATATATGTTATGAGTAGGTTGTGTAGCTGATCCGATCACAGTATATCCATCAGTAGA
Source organism: Nicotiana tabacum (assembly GCF_000715075.1). Classification (NCBI taxonomy): domain Eukaryota; kingdom Viridiplantae; phylum Streptophyta; class Magnoliopsida; order Solanales; family Solanaceae; genus Nicotiana; species Nicotiana tabacum. The sequence continues at coordinate 138,404,416 of NC_134090.1, forward strand.
GGCTTGTAGACATATCCTATCAATTAGTGCAATATGTTGGGCTTGCAGGTCTTGTATGTATATTTGGTTGGTTTGTCAGCAGTAATAGTTATGATGGCCTTGTCGGCCCAGTTATATATTGACATTTAGTCAATATTCGCAGTTATCTTGCAATGTGGCCCATAGCCAAAATATGACATCATATGTTCAGAGTCCCTAAGTTGCAAGTTAGTACACAAGGATAGGTGAGGCACGGGGTGCTAGTCTCGCCCCTAGGTTTGGGGTATGACAGATTGTAATTATTGGTGTTGAGTTGTGTTCCTTTCCGTGTTTACCTTGCTTCTGTATAGTTGTTGATGTCCTGTAAATCCTGTGTTACTTTACTGCTGTACTTATTTATCCTGTTCTGTTCTATATTGTTGATCTTTATATTTTATTTACTCTCAGTAGAGCCTTGACCTTTCTCGTCACTACCCGACCGAGGTTAGGCTTGGCACTTATTGAGTACTGCTGTGGTGTACTCATGCCCCTTCTGCACATGTTTTTCATGTGCAGATCCAGGTACTGCGACCCAGTCCTATCACCCTTGAAGCGAGGCGACTGCTCCAGCGACTTTGAGGTATATCTGCCGCGTCCGCAGACCGAGGAGTCCCTCTCTATTCTAGCTTTTAAACATTTGCCCTTATGTATTTCTTTCCCTTGTTAGATATTCTAGAGTTAGACTGTGTAATGATCTTTAGCTTGTGATTCATAGGTTTCCGGGTCTTGGAAGCATGTATTGGTTTTAGAGTTAACTATTGTGTATGTCGAGCAGCACTTTTAAATACTGTTTTATCGTTCTTCATCATGTTTTAAATTGATTTTATTCCGCACTTGGTTTATCTTCTACAATCTAGGCTTACCTAGTCGTAGGGACTAGGTGCCATCACGATTGTTCACGGAGGGCGAACCGGGGTCATGACAAGTTGGTATCAAAGCTCTAGGTTCATAGGAGTCATGGATCACAAGACGGTTTATTAGAGTCTCGCTGATCGATACAGAGACGTGTGTACTTATCTACGAGAGGCTATATAACTGTTAGAAAAATTTCACTTCATTATTTTCCCTATCATGCAATATTATTAACATCACAATTCTAAACTTCTGTCTTCTATTCTCACCGATGGTGAGGACACGCGCTACCCGAGATGATGAAGCACCTGCGCCCCCTACTGCAGCCATTAGAGGCCATGGCTGGGGTAGAGGCCGAGGATGCACATGTGGTGCAGCTAGAGCACCTGCGCGAGCTGCCGCCGAGGTACCACTATCAGTTCCAGTTGAAGTACAGGCACCTGACACGCCCACTGCTACCACTACTCCAGCTCTTCAGGAGACTTTGCACAGTTCATGAGCATGTATACCACTCTGGCTCAGGCAGGGTTGCTTTGCCTTGCTGCAGCTATATCTCAGGCGGGGGGAGGAACACAGATTCCCGCCGCCCGCACTCATGAGCAGCGATTGCATGTTCACCAGGTCACTGAGATTATTCCTGTACCGCCTGCAGTGCTAGTTTAGCCCTAGGATAGGGCAGCGACTTCCGAGGAGGAGCAACTAAGGCTTAAGAGGTTCAAGAGGTACAAGCCTCCTGTATTTAGCGGTCTAGCATCGGAGGATGCTCTAGGATTTCTAGATGAGAGTTACCGCATTCTCCGTACCATGGGTATATCAGGATCGAGTGGGGTTTCCTTCACTACCTTCCAGCTTCGAGGAGCCGCCTATGAGTGGTGGTGCACCTATGAGTTAGACAGTCCGGATGAGGCTGCTTCACTGACTTGGACTTAGCTTTAAGATCTATTCCTGAGAGAGTATGTTCCTCAGAACCTTAGGGACGCATGGCGCACCAAGTTTGAGCATTTGCACCAGGGTGCTATAACTGTCTCAGAGTATACTGTTCGTTACACCAGTTTGGCTAGGCATGCACCAACCTTGGTTTTAACTGTTCGCGAGAGATTTCGCCAGTTTATTGAGGGCCTTATTTGTAGCATCAGGTCTAGCATGGCTCGTGAGTTGGAGATGGATATTTCTTATTAGCAGGTGGTGAGCATTGCTAGGAGGATTGAGGGTATGCATGCTAGGGAGAGAGAAGAGAGAGATGCCAAGAGGTCTCGAGAGTCGTGCCATTTCTTTGGTGCCCATGCCCAATCAGCACGTTGTCATGGTAGGGGTTATATGAGTTGCATTGTTCATTCATCTCTTCCAGTAGCCAGTGATATTCCAGCTCCTCCCAAACCTCAGGAGCCTTATTAGGCACCTTCGGTATTTAGCGCGCCTCCTGCGCGGGGTGCTTTCAGAGGTCAGACCAGCAGACCTGGCCCAAGCCAGTCACAGCCACCACGTACTCCTAGAGCTTATTTTGAGTGTGGTGACACCCATCATATGGTAAGGGATTGCCCCAGACTTGGAAGGGGTGCACCTCCACAGGCATGTCAGCCACAGCGTGCCCCGCAGAGTTCTCAGGCTATGGTTACAGCTCCAGTTGCTACCCCACCTACTCAGCCAGCTAGAGGTGGAGGTAGGAGAGGTAGAGGTCGCCCTAGATGCATCGGTTCTATTCGATCCAGGATCCACTTACTCTTATGTGTCTTCTTATTTTGCTTCGCATTTGGGTGTATCTCGGGATTCTTTGAGTTCCCCTATTTATGTTTCTACTCCTGTGGGAGATTCTCTTGTTGTGGACCGCATTTATCGGTTATGTTTGGGTTCTCTTAGTGATTTTGAGACCAGAGCTCTTGGGCATGGAGTGGTTGTCGCCCCATTATGCTATTCTTGATTATCACGCCAAAACTATGACACTGGCTATGCCAGGTGTATCGCGTGTTGAGTGGAGGGGTACTTTAGATCACACTCCCAGTAGAGTTATTTCTTTTCTTAAAGCTCAGCGTATGGTTGAGAAGGGGTGTACCGCTTATTTAGCTTATGTGAGATATGTCAGTATTGATACCCCTTCAGTTGATTCAGTCCTAGTAGTACGGGATTTTCCCGATGTGTTTCCAACTGATCTTCCAGGCATGCTGCTTGATAGAGATATCGATTTTGGCATTGATCTATTTCCAGGAACTCAGCTCATTTCTATTCCTCCGTATTGTATGGCTCATCTTGAGTTGAAGGAGTTGAAGGATCAGTTACAGAAATTTCTTGATAAGGGTTTTATTTGGCCTAGTGTATCACCTTGGGGTGCTCTTGTCTAGTTTGTGAAGAAAAAGGATGGTTCTATGTGTATGTGTATTGATTATCACTAGTTGAACAAGGTTGCAGTGAAGAACCGTTATCCTTTACCTCGTATTGATGATCTGTTTGACCAACTTCAGGGCGCATGTGAGTTTTCTAAGATTGATATGCGCTCAAGTTACCATCAGTTGAAGATTTGGGAGCCAGATATCCCGAAGACTTTAGGAATCGGTATGGTCATTACGAGTTCCTTGTTATGTCATTTGGGCTGACCAATGCCCCATTAGCCTTTATGAAATTGATGCACAATGTTTCGACTGTATCTTGACTCGTTCATCATTGTCTTTATTGATGACATTCTGGTGTATTCCCGGAGTCGGGAAGATCATGAGAAGCACCTGAGGACTATGCTTCAGACTTTGAGAGAGAAGAAGTTATATGCTAAGTTCTCGAAATGTGAGTTTTGGATGGATTCAGTGGCATTCCTAGGCCACGTGGTATCGAGTGAGGGTATTCAGGTGGATCCGAAGAAGATAGAGGACGTGCAGAGTTGTCCCAGAACATCCTCAACTATAGAGATCTGCAGTTTCCTTGGCTTGGTGGGTTACTACCGTCGTTTTGTGGAGGGGTTTTCATCGATTACAGCCCCAATGACCAGGTTGACCTAGAAGGGTGCTCTGTTCCAGTGGACGGAGGAGTGTGAGGAGAGCTTTCAAAAACTCAAGAAAGCTTCGACTACAACCCTAGTTTTGATATTGCCTATAGGATCGGGGTCTTATACGGTCTATTGTTATGCCTCGAGGGTTGGCCTAGGAGCAATATCGATGAAGAATGCTAGGGTGATTACCTACACATCCAAACAGTTGAAGATACATGATAATAACTACCCTGTTCACGACCTTGAGTTAGCTTCCATTGTTCACGCCCTGAAGATTTGGCGCCATTATTTATACGGGGTTCGCTGTGAGATTTATACTGACCATCAGAGCTTGTAGCACATGTTCAAGCAAACAGATCTAAATTTGCGCTAAAGGAGGTGGCTAGAGTTGTTCAATGATTATAATATCACCATTGTGTACCACCCGGGCAAGGCCAATATGGTGGCCGATGCTTTGAGTCGCCAGGCGGAGAGTTTGGGAAGTTTGGCTTATTTACCAGCATCAGAGAGGCCTATGGCGATGGATGTTCAGGCCTTAGCCAGCCAGTTTGTGATATTGGATCTTTTAGAGCCTAGTCGGGTTCTAGCTTGTGTGGTTTTTCGGTCTTCCTTATTTGATCGTATCAGGGAGTGGCAGTATGATGACCCTCATTTGCTTGTCCTCAAGGACAAGGTTCAGCACGGTGATGTTAGAGATGTGACTATTGGTGATGATGGGGTATTGAGGATGCAGGGTCGGATTGTGCACCCAATGTTGATGGGCTTCGAGAGTTGATTCTAGGGGAGGCCCATAGTTCGCGGTATTCCATCCATCCGGGTGCCACGAAGATGTATCAGGATTTGAGACAACACTATTGGTAGAGGTGGATGAAGAAAGATATAGTTAAATTCGTAGTTCGGTGTCTCAACTGTCAGTAGGTGAAGTATGAGCACTAGAGGCCGGGTGGGTTGCTTCAGCATATAGAAATTCCGGAGTGGAAGTGGGAGCGGATCACCATAGACTTTGTTGTTGGGCTCCCACGGAATTTGAGAAAGTTCGATGCTATTTGGGTGATTGTGGACCGGCTGACCAAGTCCGCTCACTTTATTCCTGTGTGTACTACTTGTTCCTTAGAGCGGTTGGCAGAGATCTATATCCGGGAGATTGTTCGTCTGCATGGTATTCCGGTTTCCATCATTTCAGATAGAGGTACTCAGTTCACATCACAGTTTTGGAGAGCAGTTTAGCATGAGTTGGGTACTCGGGTGGAGTTGAGTACAACATTCCACCCGCAGATAGACGGATAGTCCGAGCGCACTATTCAGATTCTTGAGGATATGCTCCATGTGTGTGTGATTGCGTTTGGAGGGCCTTGGGATCAGTTCTTGCCATTGGCAGAGTTTGCTTACAACAACAACTATCAGTCTAGCATTCAGATGGCACCGTATGAGGCTGTATATGGTAGGTGGTGTAGATCCCCAGTGGGTTGGTTTGAGCCGGGTGAGGCCAGATTATTGGGCACATACTTAGTTCAAGATGCTTTGGAGAAGGTTAAGATGATTCAGGATAGACTCCGCACAGCCCAGTCCAAACAGAAGAGTTACGCGGACCAGAAGGTTCGTGATGTTTCCTATATGGTTGGAGAGCGGGTTCTGCTTCGGGTTTCATCTATGTAGGGCGTTATGAGATTTGGGAAGAAAGGGAAGTTGAGTCTGAGGTTTATTGGCCCTTTTGAGATATTGAGGCGTGTTGGGTAGGTTGCTTATGAGCTCCCCTTACCTCCCAGCCTGGTAGGAGTTCATCCGGTATTTTATGTTTCGATGCTCCAGAGGTATCACGGTGACCCGTCGCACATTTTGGATTTCAGTACAGTCCAGTTGGACAAGGATCTATCCTATGTTGAGGAGCTAGTAGCAATATTGGACATGTAGGTTAGAAAGTTGAGGTCAAAGAACATTGCATCAGTAAAGGTTCAATGGCGGGGCCAGCCGGTCGATGAGGCTACCTGGGAGACCAAACAGGATATGCGCAGCCGTTACCCTCATCTTTTCACTACTTCAGGTATGTCTCTATGCTCGTTCGAGGACGAACGAATGTTTAAGTGTAGGAGGATGTGACGACCCGGCCGGTCGTCTGAAGAATTAATGCCCCGATCCCCTATTAACTTCTTTCCCCGTATTTATTTCTGCTATTTTGATTTGCCGGGATGTTCGATTTTGAGTTTGAGAGTTTTGGGACACTTAGTCCCTAAATGAGAGCTTAAGTGTTGGAAAGTTGACCGTAGTCTGATGGTTCTGTTAGATCCTTTGGGTGATTTCGGGGTTAGGAGCATGTTCAGAGTGTATTTGGAGGTCCGTAGCTAATTTAGGCTTGAAATGCCGGAAGTTGAATTTTTGAATTTTCCGGTTCGATAGTGAGATTTTGATCCGAGGGTCGGAATGGAATTCCGAGAGTTGCAATAGTTCTGTCATGTCATTTGGGGTGACGTGTGTGCAAAATTTCAGGTCATTCGGACGAGGTTTGATAGACTTTTTGATTGAAAGCGTATTTTTATAGTTTTTGGAATTCTTAGGCTTGAATCGGATGAAAAATAGGTGTTTTGATGTTGTTTTGAGCGTTCCAAAGGTTTGGACAAGTTTAAATGACGTTTTAGGACTGGTTGGCAGGTTTGGTTGAGGTCCCGGGGGCCTCAGGTGTGTTTCGGATGCTCTACGGGACATTTAGGAAGTTAGAGAAATTACAGAAAATTGCAGCAGCCCAGTTCTGGTTTCCTTCTTCGCATTTGTGAGTGGGGCCTCGCGTACGCGAAGAGGAGCTGGGGCTGGGGAGATTTAATATTTCGCGTTCGCGAAGTTTCTCCCGCGTTCGCGAAGCTGAGAGGCCTTATACCTATGCGTTCGCGATGGTGTTCCCGCGTTCGTGTAGGAGGATGAGATTGTGCATCGCGTTCGTGACTAGGGCATCATGTTCGCGATGAAGGAAAGCTGGACCAAGCGAAGTTGTGCTTCGCGAACGCGAAGGTCCTTCCACGTTCGCGAAGAAGGAAATACCTGGGCAGAATATAAATTTCAAAATCGAGAGTTTAGCCATTTTTATCAAAACTTAAGTTTGGGAGCTCGGATTTGAGCGAGATTTTGAGGGATTTTCAGAGATATCAATTGGGTAATGATTCTTAACTCCTTTTTTCTTGTATCACATTAATCCAAACATGAATTCATCATTTAATTTCGGATTGGAGATGAAAAATTGGAGAAAAATTGGAAGAAAGTTCTTAGACCTAGAATTCAACTTTTGATTGGGAATTTGACCTTAGATTTGGATAATTATGGTATTCATGAACTCGTGAGGGCGTAAAGATTCTGAAAATATAAATTTTACCCGATTTCGAGACGTTGGCCCAAGGGGCGTTTTGGTCATTTTACCTAATTTCGTGTATTAGCTTAGAATTTCTTTGTAGAATCAGTTACTTGAAGTGTTATTTACATTATGAAATTGAATTGAATAGATTTGGGCCATTTGTAGTCGAGTACTCGTGGCAAGAGCGTGGTTCGGGTTGATTTTGAGCCGATTCGAGGTAAGTGGCTTGTCTAACCGTGTGTGGGGGACCTTCCCCTTAGGATTGGTGTATTTGGTAATTGAGATGCCTTGTACATGAGGTGACGATTGCGTACTTGTGCTAATTATTGGAAATCCGATTTTCTTTAAGTAATTACTAGTATGTTTCTTTTCCTGTTTCTATTACTTGTACTATTAAGCCTGTTGTTAGCTTAGGAAAGCATGTCTAAGTGACTTAACTGCTTTACTTGCTCAAACTACCTTACCTGAATTCTGTGCAACATGCTAGGCTAGAATCACTCATTGCCTTGATATGAAATTTTGCTATTTCTGTATATTTTCTTGTTGCTGCTATGTATTTATTTTGGGACTACGGTTGTGGGATTTCAGTAGCTCTCCCTTGTCTGTTTATTTTGGGACTATGTATGTGGGATTCCGGTAGATCCCCCTGCACAGTTATATGGAACTACGGGAATACACCCGGTAGATTCCCCCAGTACTGGGTATTTACATTTGTGACTATAGAACGAGATTCCGGTAGATCCCCGTGCACTATGAGTTGGACTACGGGGCGGGATCCCGGGAGATCAATTGGATATGTACATATGGGACTACAGGACGGTATCCTGAGAGATCCCCGATTGTTATTATTGGTGCTGAGCTGTATTCCTTTCTGTGTTTACCTTGCCTTTGTATAGTTGTTGTTGTCCTGTACATCCCGTGTTACTTTACTGTTGTACTTATTTATAATGTTCTGTTCAATACTATTGATCTTTATATTTTAATTAATCTTAGTAGGGCCCTAACCTTCCTCGTCACTCTCCGATCGAGTTTAGGCCTGGAACTTACTGAGTACCGCTGTGGTGTGCTCATGCCCCTTCTGCGCATGTTTTTCATGTGCGGATCCAGGTACTGCGACTCAGTCCTATCACCCTTGAGGCGAGGCGACTGCTCCAGCCACTTCGAGGTATATCTGCCGCGTCCGCAGACCGAGGAGTCCCTCTCTATTCTAGCTTTTAAACATTTTCCCTTATGTATTTCTTTCCCTTGTTAGATATTCTGGAGTTAGACTGTGTAGTTATCCTTAGCTTGTGATTCATGGGTTTCCGGGTCTTGGAAGTATGTATTGGTTTGGGAGTTAACTATTGTGTATGTCGAGCAGCACTTTTAAACACTGTTTTATCGTTCTTCATCTTGTTTTAAATTGATTTTATTCCGCACTTGGTTTATCTTCCACAATTTAGGCTTACCTAGTCGTAGAGGACTTGGTGCCGTCACGATGGTTCACGAAGGGCAAACCGGGGTCGTGACAATAAGAATAGAATATTTCTTAGCTGGAGATATATTTGCGTCTAGTGGCCTGATCGTTACGACTTGGTATGTGTATGCTTGCGAATACTTCTTTTATGTTCACCGTGCCTACATCCAAAGAAAAATTGTATGTTTTGTAAGGGGAGGTTGGTTCGTGCCTTCGTCTACTGGCTTTGCTTCGCTCCGTTCTGGAGGTCTTGTTTGAGTTGCCCTGGGCAACACCTGAATTTCACGGAAATAGAGTTTTTCGAAAATATGCATTTATTGATAGAAATGGAGTTATTTGTTTCAGAAAACATAGTGAAATATCAAGTAATTTAGATAACTAGTGACTGTAACACATTTTAGAGACATTGCAGCTTTCTCATTTTAGAATTTTGAGGGTCCTCCTTAAAATTTTGCCCCAGTTTGGTAAATGATCCTTCGGCCGTTTATGTGTGACGAAACTTGCTGATCCTTCTCAAAATTCTACCCCAGTTTCTTAACCAATTTCTGACTTTCTGACCTATAAAGGCGTTGGCTGGACTTGCTCCAAAATTTTGAGGGTCCTCCTCAAACTTCTGCCCCAATTTCTGGTTCTGGGGGAAAATGAATTATTATGATATGACCGAACCCACAGGGCTGCCTACGTATCCCCTCTTAAACAGAAATCTGGTCAAGCGTAGTTCAATTATATTGTATGAAGGAATGTAAAAATCTAAACATAGTATCTCTTGACTGCGTCTGAATTGATTGGTTTTGGCCAAACTTCTCCGTCCATTTCTGCAAGTATAAGTGCTCCTCCTGTTAGTACCCTGTGAACCATGTAGGGACCTTGCCAGTTGGGAGAGAATTTCCCTTTGTCTGCATCTTAATGCGGGAAGATCTTCTTTAGCACCAACTATCCTGGTGCGAACTACCTTGGTTTGACCCTTCTGTTGAAAGATCTAGACATTCTGTTCTGATAGAGCTGACTGTGACATACTGCGTTCATTATTTTTTCCGTCTATAAGGGACAGTTTCTCATAGCGGCTCCTTATCCATTCTACATCATTGAGTTCGGATTCCTATATGATCCATTCTGCATCATTGAGTTGCCCCAATTTATGTGCGGAACGCTAATAGGGCAAAGGGTAACTTCTCGTTCCATTGTTTGTGGTTTTCTACCATCTTTCTTAGTATCTTCTTGATATTCTTGTTAGCAACTTCCACAACTCCATTCATTTGAGGTTTGTATGATGTATAGTTTTTGTGCTTGATTTTGAAGATTTCACACGTGGCTTTCAACATGTCACTATTGATATTAGCGGCATTATCAATGATAATGGACTCGGGAACTCCGAATCGGCAAATAATACGATCTTTGATAAAGTTTGCGATGACTTTCTTGGTTACAGCTTTGTAGGATGTAGCCTCTACCCATTTTATGAAGTAGTCAATGTCCACTAAAATGAACCTGTGCCCGTTTGAAGCAGTGGGCTCGATCGGACCGATGATATCCATTCCCCAGGCAGCAAAAGGCCAAGGTGCACTTGTTGCGTTGAGCTCATTGGGTGGTACCCTTATCATGTCTGTATGTACCTGACATCGGTGGCATTTCTGTACATATCGGATGCAATCCGTCTCCATGGTCATCCAAAAATATCCAGCTCTGAGTATTTTCTTGGCTAGAACAAAACCATTCATATATGGTCCACAAGTTCCGGCATGTCTTTCTTCGAGCAATCAAGAAGCCTCCTTTGCGTCAACACACCTTAACAACCTTATATCATGAGTTCTTCTATACAGGCTCCCTCCGCTTTGGAAGAAGTGATTGGATATCCTCCGCAGCGTGCGTTTCTGAGTGTGGTTTGCCTGCTCTGGATATTCTCCTCTTGCCAAATTTCTTTGATGTCGTGGAACCAGGGTTTTCCATCCTTTTCCTATTCAACACGAGCACAGTAAGCCGGTTGATTTTGGATCCTCATCGGGACGGGATTAATGAAATTCTTATCTGGATATTGTATAATTGATGACAAAGTGGTCAGTGCTTCTGCAAACTCATTTTGAATTCTGGGCACAAGTTTGAATTCTATCTTTGTGAATCTCTTCATTAACTCATGCACATGATACAAGTATGGCAATATCTTGGTATTCTTCGTAGCTCATTCTCCTTGACCCTGATGTACCAGAAGATCCGAATCATCGATTACCAGTAGTTCTTGTATATTCATATCGATGGCCAGATTGAGCCCATAATGCAAGCTTCATATTCTTCCATGTTGTTGGTGCAGGGTGTGAGCAAGTGATTTTTTGCCCTCTAGGAATTACTCCCATAAAATCTAAGAAAATAAAATTTTCCCATTATTTGCAATTTTACAGATTTTTCGTACGATTTTTTGTTAATTATTTGCATTTTGTGCACATTTAATTTCTATTAAAATCATGAAAATACAAAAATACCATGCATCACATTTAGGCCATGTTTTTTTATATTTTAGGATTAATTAGTTAATTAGTTATTCCATTAAAAGTGAAAATTACAAAAAATGGCCCATTTTACATTTTTCTTTTACCTTTTTAATTGCAAGATCATTGATTTTCTTTTTGATTTAGGATTTAGGAATTTTATAAATTTTAGAAAATATGTTGGCATTGGAGTTTAGTTTAATTTAGGGTTTTAAGTAGGTTTTTGATTAAAAAAGAAAAAAGGAAAAGAGAAGACAAAAAAAATAGGAAAAGATAGAAAGGGGGTTTATGTTAATTGGGCCAAAGCCCAAATTTTGCAAAGAAGACCAGTACAGGTCTACCCTTACCCAGCCCTCACCCAAGCCAAAACCCACGCCCGACCGCCTTTCGACCCGCCCCACAACCTTTCATATATAAACTCCTTTATAAAGTTTTCCCCAAATAAACCCTAAATCACAACAGACCTAGAAACAGTGCAAGAGAACTATTCATCGTCTCCCTCAACCGATTCAACCCCAACTCACTTGAAATTCAGATGAGTTCACTCACACGGGCCCCATCTTTACCACGTCACCAAGATTCTAATCGTATCTGACAAATTTCCCCTCCCTCACATGCCCTCTCTTCGATTTATTTTCAGATTTTTAATCCTTTTGAGGGAAATGAGAAAAAATGGGGAGTGTTGGATTGGATTTTATTTGATCCACTCCCTCCATTTGTTCGTTTTTTCATCAAACGAGGAGTAAAAAATCATATTCGGGGAAAGATTTTTATTTGAAGATCTCTTGGAGAGGAGGGAAGAAGGTTCGAGAATACTTGAAGGCCTATATAAGAGAGTTGATATTATCAGAGAAAGGGTTTTTTTAGAGAGAGATTTCGGGAAAATTGGAGAGCATTCTCATTTGAAAGAAATTTGGGAAAGGTTTGAGAGAGAAAAATTAGATTTCTTCTGATTCTTCCATATTCGTTTTATTTATATTTTCGTTTTCTAGAAATTAAAGAATGTCAGTTCCCTGCCTTGACTTTTGCTTTTAAAAAAAAACATGGAGTTCGTTTGAGTTTTTTTCTAGGGGGTTTCGAGACTTCTGTTGCTGTTCGAAGATTTGTTCGAGCTTCAGGCGCCGCTCGTTTCTCTGTTGATGCTCATAGGTCTTGCTCGAACTCCAATTTGGCTATCATCTTCTCGTTGTAACTCTGGTCCAACACGTTAATTTGGTGAATTTTTGTTGTTCAATTAAAAGGTTACACTTCAACTTTACTCTTTTTCTTTTTTCGATTTTTTTCCAGATTTATGTCACAAACGTTTGTACAATCTGTTTGATTTCCTTTGTTTTTGCTCTATGATTATGCGACTACCTGCGTGTTTTTTTTGTTGAATGGATAAGTTTATTTATTCATGTATGGACATTTGAGCATTGAATGACTGAAGTTTTATGTTCAATAAAAAATGCTATGGTTTCTGATTTTTCCTTGATGGATCATACTATTGTTTCTGAGTTAGAAGATTAAAATTGATGGTTCAAGTTTCATCTCTTTTGTTCGTGTTGCAATTTGTTCATGTTGAAATTTGTTCGCGATTCCGATTTCAATGACTGTTGTCTCATTTGTTCTATGTTGCACGTTCAAATATTTTTCTGAACAAGATTAGATAAGCTCGACTCAGGTTGATTCTTCTCTTTTCTTATTGTTATGGTGATGATCTATGTACTGTGAAAGCTTGAGGCTAAATGGCCAAAACTAGTTGAATCAGTTTGAATCTTAATTTGCATCTGATTGTTTTCGTGTTCAAAATGTTTAGTTGACCATGATGTTCATCTCTGGCTAAATAAAGCAGAACTTTGGATTCATCTCTGGTTTTCAATAATGTTTTTTTCAAAGTGATAAAGGTCCTTTAAGCATGATTGCGGTCACCAGGCAACTTATGGCACTTCAGTATATCACAATTAACGTTATAAACATTTTTCAAAAAGTGAGAATTTATCCTTTTGACCAAACTTCCAATTTATTTATTCTGAGAAAGTTTGCCGTGTAGATTAATTTGAAGTTGAGTCATTTGGGTTATTGGACATTTGATTAAAATCAGATTTTTGCTTTTAAGGATATTTGCTTGGTTTTAATAGTATATGAGCTAAGAGTTGGTTTGGTTTGCTAAATCCTAGCAGAACGTTAATAATTCGGTAAGTTCCCTTTTGGGCGAATATGACTGCATTTGCCGGAAATTCAGGGAAGCTTCCTAAGTGTAAAACGCTAAGGCTAAATTCTTTGTTCACACCAATTTGTATGCAAACCAGATGTTTGATCTAGGCCTTGAACGAAGTGTATATGCTGGATATCATAGTCCATGATTCTAGTAGCTTCAATCCATGTAATATCACTTATGAATTGTCATTCCTCTGCTAAATGTAGTATTCTTGAAGCTAATTTTTGCTGCCCAGTTTTTCATTGCCAGTTTCCCGCTATTCCTTCAAGTAACAGAGTATATCGAGATCACAATTGTCGCTTTCCAATATCAAGAGAATTAATGAAGTTGTTTGTAGCAAGATGCTTGAAACTAGTGCTAGTTCTGACACTTCCATGCGTTGATGAAGAGTTATTAATTAGATTTTAATTGCGGGTTCCAAAATTAAGACCGAAGTATGCATCCGTGCAACTTTGGACGAAACGGTCTTAATAATAATAAAATGCTATTAATCGTGTACACATTCGCGTGACACGAGTAGTTTTAAAGGATGAATATTCGTAGATTGCTTTAGGCGCGCATTAAATCTACCATCGTGATTGTGTATATGTTCGCGTAACATAATTATGATTCTAAGAACCAATTTGGAGTATGCGTTCTCGCAACTTCGATCAAACTTTCTTAATAATAAAATTGTTTTAATAGGCCGCTAAATTAAATTTAGTTCATATAATCCGAGGTGTGCCATCCACAATTTAATCATTAATGGCCCTCATATTAATTTCATAACCTAGATAGAAAATGACAAATGTTCGTAGTTGTTTTAGGCCCATTTAATATACCATCAGGATTACGTACACGTTTGCGTGACATAATTACGACTCTAAAAACAAAATCAGGGTATGCATTCGCGCAACTTCGACTAAACTTTCTTAATATTAATAAAGCGTTATTAATTGTGTACACGTTCGCGTGACATGATTTTTGACGCGCCAAACAAATGGGTACATATGCACGTGACTTGTTTCAAGTTAATTTCTTAATTAAAAGAAGCAAATGTACATAGGTTCTAAAATGAGTAATTAGGCAATTTAATAAGCCAAGTATGATGAAAGCGATCGTGCTAGAACCACGGAACTCGGGAATTCCTAACACCTTCTCCCGCGTTAACAGAATTCCTTACCCGGATTTCTGTGTTCGCAGACCATAAATAAGAGTCAAAACTTCCTCGATTCGGAATTTTAAACCAGTGACTTGTGACACAATAAATTATCCCAAGTGGAGACTCTGAATTTTAAATAAATAATCTCATTTCGATTGTCACTTAAATCAGAAAAAACTCCCTTATACCCCTTTTGGGGGTAGTAAAAAGGAGGTGTGACAGCTCTGACGACTCTGCTGGGGAAACGAACCCAGAATCTCTGGTTCAGTGTTCAGAATTCGAGCTTGTTTTTATGATTTTTTTACTTGGGTTTATTTATTGTTCATATTACTGTATTTTGTGAACCTTTGTGCTAATTGTTGTTTATTTACCATTGTTATATTATTTGAATTGTATATAATTGTCTTCTTACGCCACCCCTTTGAGTCTTCTGAAAATGGGGCACACGTTTGCGTGACCCACTTTTTCCGTAGAAGTTATATCAAATAGAATGAGGCTGGGCCACTAACAAGCCCAGGTAGACTTCAGTGCTCCCGGTACGTTGCCCCCTCTTCGGATCGAGTTGTTCGCTCGGGTAAGCCAGGTCTAGAATACAACCCCAGGATTTAAACCTAGAAAAACACAGCCTCATGCCGGATCCCTAATAGGAACGTTTGTTTGTATCATGTGCATTTGACTTAGGGGACTCAACACAGGGGTTGAGTCAATCTAGGATAGGTGTACCCAAAATAACAGACCATCCTGATGCATCCTATGTGCTATGTGAACATTTATTTGTTTCGGCCTACATGCTGACTGGATAGGAAAAAATAAATCAAGGAAAAAACCAAGAGTGATGTAGGAAGAAATAAAGCCTAGTTCTGAAAATCCCCGATATTTGGAAATATCCTGAAACTCTGCCAAAAATGTTCAAAAGAAAAAGAGTCTTTTCAAAATAAATATTGTGTCCTTTTCAAAATGTGTCAAAACTAACCGAACTACACAGGTCTGATTCTCACCGGATGTAGGATACGTAGGCAACCTACATAGGGTTCGGCCTTATTTTTTGAGAAAAGGAAAAAAGAGAGTAAATGGTCAGATAAATGTAGTTTAGGGTTTTGGTCAAAAGAATAAGCTGAATAAGCCGATCCAGCTTCGGTTATGTCATAAGTCGTTTTTGCCGGGATAGCCTCAGAGTATCTTCAGTTGTCGAAGGGCTATTTTCATAAAGAATAGACAAGTCTGTCGGTAAAGTGTTATTTTCCATAAAGTAATTCTCCCCGGCCTCAAAATTTATTTGGAATAGTGAAGGGGCCACGTTTGCAAAAATGACCACTTTTGCTAAAATTAGCATAGAGGGGAGGGAGTCACGGTCTGTTGATTTTTCTTTTAGAAATTGAAAGACCTATTTTACAAAAAGGTCCACTAGAGTCAAACCTAACCTTAATCTCCCACAGATACAGATGAACACTGTCCAAGACCTATCAGAGTTGGTCATAGAACAGGCTCAGCTACTGTTGTGTATGTTGTGGAATGATCTATATGAAGATGGTCAGTATTGGGTGAAAAATTAGTTGGGTGCCCTTATAAATATTTTGGAAATGAAACCACGGGATATCTAATCAAGGCTTTGGTAACTTTTTGGGACCCTATCCACAATATTTTTCGTTTCTCAGACTTTGAAATCACCCTTACTCTGGAGGAAATAGTCTGGTATATTGAGTTTGGCCGGGACTTTAGGAAACAACAACTCATATTTCCGAGGGCTCCTTCGGTGCACAAGTTCTTTGACCTATTGAATATCAGTAAACAGATGAAGAAGGCCCATGTAAGCAAAGGGTGTTGTTCTTTCTACTTCTTGTACTTCAGGTTCGGGCACTCAGCTGGGTTCGAAACAAATGAAAAGGGTTTGAACAACAAAAAATATAAGGGCCTCTAGCAAATTCATCGTCGGTTCACTTTTATTGTGGCGTTTTTGGGGATCATGGTCTTTCCAAATGCGGAAAGGACAGTGGACATCCGTATGGCCAGAATTGCACAAATCCTCACTACCAAGAAAGATCATACACTTGCTCCATTAGTGCTGACAGACATTTATCGAGAATTGACATTATGCAAAGCCGGGGCTCAATTCTTCGAAGGTTGCAATATTCTTCTACAAATGTGATTGATCGAGCATCTCCGCCATCACCCCAAATTCATGAGTTATGGTTCGAGCACGGATAACTTCATCAAGAGCTATGAGGAAAGGGTGAAAGACTACAATGCTCCAAAAGGGTTTAAAGTCTGGGTCTCTCACTTGAAAGCTCTCAAAGCAAGTCAGGTCGAGTGGATTATAGGATGGCTCCCGATGACAGAAGCCATATATATGACGGCTACCAAGGGTTACCTAAGGTTGATGGGTTTGAAGAGTGTCCAACCATATGTACTGCAAAGGGTTTTAAGGCAGTTAGGAAGATATCAGGTGGTGCTCGAAGATAAAGATCTAACCACCCAGGTCATTGAGCTACATCCAGAAGCTGCATTGCCCGAAACTTTAGTTCAGCAGGTTTGGAATGGTTGTCGGTATCTGAAAAATGGCACCCAGGTACCAAATGTTGCAAAGGGGGAAGTGGATCCAAATTACACTACATGGTTTGAGAAAAGGTCTTGTGTAAACAACGAGCCAGAGCCTAAGCCCGAGCTCGAGCCCGAAAGGCCTACCAAGAGACCTCATGTTCAAGCTTTTGATGATAAAATCCAAGAAAGGTTGGCCTGGGGAGAAATGGAGAAAAATTATCAAACCGTGATTCATACCTCGGAAGAGAAGCTTAGAAACATGAAATCCAGTAATGATCTCCAGGCACAAGAAGCTGAAGGTGAAAGAAGAAGTTTGGCCCAAGAAAATGAAGCTCTCCGAGCCCAAGTTCCAAAAATAAGAATAACAGTTGAGAACCCGGGCAGAAGCAGAAAAGATGAAAAGCTTATCTATAGCCTTACACAAAAAGTACGTGACTATGAGGATGATTTGCAAAAGACTGAAGTTGAACTAGCAAATGCCCGATCCAAGTTAGCTAAGAATGCGAAGGGATGGGCCAGTTTCGTTCGGCAATTGAAGGAGAAGTATGACAAAGGAATGGTGAGTATAAAGAAAAAGGTCAATGTCCTTGAGAATGAAATGGCCAAGCAGTCAAGAGACTTCAAAGCAGAAAGCGAGCACTGCTATGCCCTGATGTCACAGCTAGAAAAAGACGTGCAGCAGCTTGAAGAGCAAAATCAAACAGCCGAACAAGTTTTAGGGGCCAGATCTCAGCAGATTGGACGGTTGCTACAAGAGAAGAGTATTATCAGGGAAAGGGTTAGAAGAATGTGGACTACATTGTGATGAAGTGTAGCGAATGTGAAGACATGACCAGGTCCATATTCTTCCCTTCAGTTATGATTTTTGTCCAACAGATCATGGATGACTTGTTTCGCCTCCAAGAAGATATGGTGCAAAGGCCCGCAGCAAGGCCAACTGAAGCAGTAGTTGAGGCACTTATGTATTCTTGACTTTTTTTGTTCGAGTCTGTATTTGGTTAGTTCATTTTCGAGTCTGTATTGTCAATTTCTTCTAAAGTTTGTTAGTTCATTTTCGAGTCTATATTTTTATGTTTTTTTGAAGTTTGTTGGTCCACTTAGCGAGTCTGTCAGTTTTTATGTTTAAATCTGTAGCGGAAGTCGTTGTAATCAAGATGTTTTTGTATTTTTATTTAAAAACCCCAAAAATGTTTTCTTTTATTTTGTACATATTCCCAGAACTATGTTTGGTCTGATTCATGCGGCGTTATAATATGTAGGCAATCCCCATAGGATTCAATCATAACCATGAAATGAAAAGGAAAAAGAGGAGAGAAAACAAGAAAAACTATGGGAAAGAAATAATGGCAAAACCAAAGAGGAAAAAAATGAGACAATAAAAGGATATAGACAAGAATCAAGCAAAGAAAAGAAGGAATGAAAAAGAGATAAAGAAATTGCAAAATGAAAATTAGTGAAAGCCGGGATGGCGCAAGCGGCCGTTCAAATACATAATAGAAATGGTTAACTACTTAGGTGCATTGCATCCCCAATGTGCGGTTACCTATCTGTTAAGCCCTTAATCACTAACAAATTTGCTTGTTGTCATCAAGTACAAGCAGGTGGTTAGTTTGTTTGGTATTCTGGCAACTCACCCATACAACACCAGGTCCAAAAACAAGTTGATCATGGCTGGCCAAGAACTGGATGCAAGTGTTATTGATTCGTCGAGGGAGGGAGAAGAGTCTGATGTTAATCTGAAAGAGGAGTTACATAAGTTGAAACACCAAATGGCAGAGATGTACAAGGCATGGATGAAAGGGCATCCACCACCATCATACCTCGCCAACCGGGCTTTTGTCCCTCCACTAGCTCAATACCAAGAACCTCCCACTGTTGATTCATCTCCAGGCTTCCCCCATTATCATAACTATCAGGGCACCACTTCCCAAACCATACAAGCACCACCAGCTAAACCAATCTCATAGCCCCCTCCGCCAGCCACCCCTATTTTTGTAGCACCCCACCCACTACACTTCATTGATCCTCTAGTGAGCCCTTATTCCAGACCCAAGATAACCAATACTATTCCCCGGAGCCTACTTTCAAGGCCCCAGATCGTTACCCCTACACTCCCCATTTCGACCTCCCTGTTGAGACTGAGAAACCACCTAAAAACCTAGAGTAGGAGGAGATGTTCAGGAAGGTAACAAGCCTGGAACAATCATTCAGAAACATGCAGGGATGGGAGGCCAGGTGAGCGTAGCCTACAAAGATTTGTGTATATTTCCCGATGTTTAGTTTCCTGTGGGATTCAAGATGCCTAAATTTGATCTATATGACGGTCATAGAGACCCGATGGCCCACTTGAGGGGACTCTGCAATAAAATAAAGGAGCTGGTGGGAAAGATGAGCTGTTGATGGCATACTTTAGCCAGAGTCTGAGTGGCACGGCATTGGAGTGGTACACTCATCAGAATCACAGTAGATGGTATACCTGGGACGATTTGTCCCAAGCATATACTCGTCATTTCCAATACAACATCGAGATTGTTCCAGATCATTTGTATTTGACTAAGATTGAGAAGAAGCCTAGTGAAAGTTTCAGGGAATATGGTTTTCGTTGCAGAGAACAAGCGGCAAGAGTTAACCCCTCGATAGAGGAAAACAAAATGGTGTACTTTCTGCAGGCTCTGGAGCCTACTTACTTTGACCATTTGATATCGGTCATAGACAAGTCTTTCAACGAGGTAGTGAAGATGGGTAGCATGGTGGAAGAAGGGCTTAAATCAAGAAAAATCATGAGCTACTCGTCCATCAAAGCAACTACCCAAGCCATTCAGAATGGTACTAGAGAAGTGATCGGAAAGAAGAAGAAAGAAGATGTGGCAACAGTTGATTTAGGATCATGGTTTGGATCGAGGGGCTCGTCACACCATTATACCCAGCCTCGACCGCATCATCGAACCTACACCCAAACCCCATATAATCCACCCCAACATTACTTCCCGTCATCAGACCCTCAGATTTCTATCCACCATGCCCAGTCATATACTCAACCTCCTTCCTACTAACAATGGTGTGCCCCAGCCCCACAAAACACCTACTCAGCTCCACAAAATGCTTACCCACCCCCATGAGACTATCAAAACCCTACTGGACCAGGTTTCCGGCCCAATCCAGCATTCAAAAATGAGAGGTTGCATCAGAAGAAAACTTTCACCCCGTTGGGGGAGTCTATACCAGTTTATTCCAAATATTGAGGCAGTTGGATATGCTAAGGCCAATTGAGTCGAAATTGCCAAACTCTCCTCCAAAGAATCTTGATTACTCCTTGAGCTGTGCATATTGTTCTGGTACTCCAGGGCATGATATGGAGAAGTGTTGGCACTAGAAAAATGCCATTCAGGAGCTCATCGACACAAACCAGATTGAAGTCCAAACTCCGGAGGCACCCAACATCAATCAGAACCCATTGCCAACCCATGAGGAAACAAACATGATCAAGATAGTACACAAGGAGGGGTAACCCAAAAATCGTTCACAAACCGTTATGATGATTCAGTCTAGTGAGGTCAAGCCAGTCAAAAAACCAACGGTTGAAGGATCAGTGAACAAGTTGAGCATGACAAACGGTGAGCCATATATGGTAGTTGAGAAAAGATCCCCAAGTGATGTTGAAGCAAAGAAAGAAAAGTCAAAAGTGGTCATGCCAGGGTTGGCAAATAAGCCTATCATAATTGTAGAGGGTGTCAGTACAGACCCTGTCATCATCAAGCCTGTAACCCAGTTGTCGGTAATCAACACCAAGGTTATCCCATGGAACTATGAACCGGTGATAGTGACCTATAAGGGAAAGGAAGTGAAAGAAGAAGTCAATGAGACCCAGGGGTTAACTAGTTTGGGGAGATGCTTTGCCCTAGAAGAGTTAAGGAAAGCTAAAACATCCAGAGATAACCCAGTTGTAGTAAAAAAAGAAGTCACTGAAGAAGAAGCGGGGGAGTTTTTGAGAAAAACAAAGGTACAAGATTACTCTATCGTGGAACAGCTGAGAAAGACGCCCGCTCAGATTTCCTTGCTATCATTGTTGATCCATTCAGACGAGCATCGTCGGGCCCTGATGAAAATTCTGAACGAAGCTCATGTCCCCAACAAAATCACAGTAAACCACTTGGAGAAAATTGCCAACA
This sequence comes from Nicotiana tabacum, assembly GCF_000715075.1. NCBI lineage: Eukaryota > Viridiplantae > Streptophyta > Magnoliopsida > Solanales > Solanaceae > Nicotiana > Nicotiana tabacum. The sequence goes on from NC_134090.1 coordinate 138,425,581, forward strand.
AGATATTTGAGGTGAACAGGATCACCTTCTCTGATGACGAGTTGCCTGTGGAAGGAACTGAACACAACAAAGCTCTCTATCTTACGGTAAAATGTGAGAATTTTATTGTCACTAGGGTGTTAATTGACAATGGTTCCAGTGCAAACATCTGCCCTCTCTTTACTTTGAACAAATTAAAGGTTGATGATGAGAGGATTCACAAGAACAACATATGCGTCCGAGGTTTTGACGGTGGAGGAAAAGACTCGGTTGGTGATATAGTGATTGAATTGACAATAGGACTGGTGAAATTCACCATGGATTTCTAGGTATTGGATGTAGCCGTCTCTTACAATTTGCTGTTAGGTCAGCCTTGGATACATGCCTCCAAAGCAGTTCCCTCCACTTTGCATCAGATGGTCAAGTTCGAGTGGGATAGACAGGAGATCATCGTACATGGTGAGGAGAATTTGTGTGCTCATAGTGGTGCCTTTGTCCCATTTATTGAGGCCGAGGATGACAAAGGGCCTTGGGTCTATCAAGTTTTCAAAACAGTGTCAATCGAGAAGGTTCTAGAAGGGAAATGTATTCCAACTCCAAAGATAGCCTCTGCATCCGTCATGGTGGCCACTAAAATGCTGAGAAATGGCTTTCTGCCAAGTAAAGGTCTGGGTGCATCTTTATAGGGTATCGTACAACTAGTGTCCCTCCCTGAAAATTTGTGTACAATCGGTCTTGGATTCAAACCCACAACGGCAGATTTGAAAAGGGCTAAAAGGTTGAAACAGAAGGCGTGGGCACTTCCGAAGCCTATCGTGCGTCTCTCCAGGTCCTTTGTCAAGCCCGGTGCCAGGAAACGATCAGTGACAGCAGTTCTGAGTTCTGTGATTGACATTGATAAAGAGTTAATTGAAAAGTTCCAGAGGTTGTTTAATGATGTGAACATGGTAGAAGTCGGATAGGGGTCCAGCAAAGCAGACGTGCAGTTCGTCGGGCCGAATGTAAAGTTTAACAATTGGAAGGCTACTCCTCTCCCTACTTGAAAGGAGTTTTGGTAGCTTGTTTTGTTTTCCTTTCTATCTGGGTTATTCCAGGATTGTGATCCAGATTTTTTATTTTTCGCTTGTTTGATGTACAAACCATGTTATCTTTTATTTTCAATGAAATGCAATTTCCTTTTTCCATCTTTCCTGATAGTTCTTATTTTTCTTTTTTTTCTTTGTACAGTTCTTTTTATGCTGGTTTCAATGATATGACATGCATGAGGAATCTTCAGCCAAGTCTTAAAAGCCAACCTAACTCTAAAATAATAATCCAGGAAATAGAGTGTGATGATGAAATAGAATATGATGAGGAGGAAGCATTTGAGGAAATTAGTAAAGAGCTAAGTCACTTTGAAGAGAAACCCAAGCCTGGTTTGAATGAAACTGAAGCAATCAATTTAGGGGATCCGGATAATATCAGGGAAACCAAGATAAGTGTACACTTGGAACCACAAATCAGGGAGAAAATAATCAAAGCGTTTTTTGAATATAAAGATATTTTTGCATAGTCATATGATGACATGCCGGGTCTAACCACTGACTTGGTGGTTCACAAATTGCCCACTAACCCGGTATTCCCTCCCGTTAAGCAGAAGTTGAGAAAGTTCAAAACTGATATGAGTATGAAAATCAAGGAGGAAATCACAAAGCAGTTGAATGCAAAAGTCATTCGAGTCACGCAATACCCCACTTGGTTAGCTAATGTTGTGCTAGTGCCAAAGAAGGATAGTAAGACTAGGGTGTGCGTTGATTACCGCGATCTAAACAAAGCAAGCCTAAAGGATAATTTTCCATTGCCAAATATCCACATCTTGATTGACAACTGTGCCAAGCATGAGATTGGTTATTTTGTGGATTGCTATACGGGATACCACCAGATCTTGATGGACGAGGAGGACACAAAAAAGACAGTATTCATCACACCATGGGGGACTTATTACTACAGGGTAATGCCATTTGGTCTGAAAACCATTGGGGAAACTTACATGAAGGCAATGACTATTGTGTTCCATGACATGATACACCAGGATATTGAGGTTAATATGGATAATGTAATCGTAAAGTCAAAGCGACAGGCCGACCATGTCGGAGATTTGAGGAAGTTTTTCCAAAGGCTCCGCAGGTACAATCTTAAGCTTAACCCTGCCAAGTGTGTGTTTGGTGTTCCATCTGGAAAACTGTTGGGATTCATAGTTAGTCATCGAGGCATTGAGTTGGACCCATAAAAGATCAAAGCTATCTAAGTATTGTCACCTCCAAGGAACAAGATCAAAGAGTATTTATCGAACCCACCTTTGTTGGTCCCGCCGGAACCTTAGAGACCTTTGATTCTTTTTTTGACAGTCCTGGATAATTCATTTGGTTGTGTGTTAGGTCAGCATGACATCACTGGCAGGAAAGAGCAAGCCATCTATTATCTCAGCAAGAAGTTCACATCTTATGAGGTCAAGTACACTCGCCTTGAAAGGACATGTTGCGCCCTAACTTGGGTAACACAGAAGTTGAAGCATTACTTGTCATCCTACACTACTTACCTCATTTCTTACCTGGATCCTCTAAAGTATATCTTTCAGAAGCCCATGCCCACAGGAAGGCTCACAAAGTGGCAGATTTTGCTCACAGAGTTTGGCATCATCTATGTAACTCAGACCACGATGAAAGCCCAAGCATTGGCCGATCATTTGGTCGAGAACCCGGTTGATGAAGAATATGAACCATTGAGAACTTATTTTCCCGATGAAGAGGTGATGCATATTGATGAGGTGGAGCAGGTTGAGAATCAGGTTGGAAACTTTTCTTTGATGGATCCGCTAACATGAAAGGTATCGGGATAGGGGCCGTGATTATTTCTGAAACAGGGCATCACTACCCTATTACGGCTCAGCTTTGTTTCTATTGTACCGACTGTCACACCTCCTTTTTTACCTACACCTTCGGGAAGGGTGTATAAAGAGAGTTTTTTTCCAACTTAAAGTGACAATCGAAATGGGATTATTTTATTTAAAATCAGAGTTTCCACTTGGGATAATTTATGGTGTCCCAAGTCACCGGTTGAATCCCGAATCGAGGAAAGGGTTGAGTCTGTTCAATAGTCTACGAACCAGAAATCTGAGTAAGGAATTCTGTTAACCCGGGAGAAGGTGTTAGGCATTCCCGAGTTCCGTGGTTCTAGCACGGTCACTCAACTGTTATATTCGGCTTAATTATCTGATTTTAATACATGTTTTAGCCTATGGTTCAATTTTAACTTCACCGCTTTTATTCATTTTTAAAGAAAATTGCAACGTTATTAGAACACGTCTCGAACCATGTCACAATAATGCACCCATGATTTTGACATATTTTAACATCGTTGAGATTTGGATTTGGGTCACATAAATACGCACCCGAATTTAGAAATGTAATATTATGAAACTAACACGCCTAAGCAATTACGAGCTGTTAACTTTGCGAGGGCCATGAAAATTTGCTAAATAACATGCCTCGAGTTCTAAGAATTTTAAAAGAAAACAATTAAATGAGGGCCACACATTTAAGATTTGATTTGGCGCGGCGCACCTCAATTCCATTTTTAAAGGATATTCAAGCTAAAATTCGGAGGGCCATAAACTACTTGTCTTATCTAGTATAGCTCACCTCCCAATTATTTAATAGTCTAATTAATTAACACTAAAAAAAGGCAAAGAAATATTTATTTCAAAACTAATTGAGGACTTATGTGAGTAGAGAAACAATTGAGCAAAGGGATTGACCCATCGCCAATCGCGCAGACGGCCCAATAGAAAAGAGAATAATTTAAACCCCATTCGAAAAGGACTGTCCAGTTTTGGGCCCAAGGACGAGCCCAAATTCCGCTGGCTCTACAGCCACCCAATGCATAACCTCAACATCGAATCCCCATGATGCCTGAAACAGACAATATGCCATGCAAATGTCAAATGAATGAGGACATCAATATTTATTGGGCTGAAACTTGAGCCCAGATGCAGGACCTATTGTTGAAACCAAGGCAGGCCCCAATTTGAAGACATTGTAGCTGAAAGGAGGGACTCAAGATCGAGTCCCTGAAGGCATCAACTTTTCGCATAGAAAAAGAAAGTTCACCATTGGTTTGAACATCAAAAGCATAGCTTCATTTTTTACCATTAAACTATATGCAATCTTAAATCTTTAAGCCTCAAACTAGTTTCAAGCATTGTGATGAATTAAAAACTCAAAGAATCGGGGAAAAAATATTCTCAAACTACTAAAGAATCCCATTTACTCATAACTAACGGCTGAAACAACAATTATCAGTAAAACAACAGCCAATTCGAAACCACATTCTAAGCTTAAACACACTCACATGATACTCTAAATTTTAAACTTAAACTAACATTGAAAACATGATAACAGAACCTTTAAAACACTTTAAAAGATCAATACTATTATACGATTAACCTTTCATGATTTTCATGCTTCATGAGTGACAAGAGTCCAATTATTATAGCATACTTAAAACTACTAAAGGCAATATCAAACTTGCATCTATAGACAGCAGTAGAACCTGCCAATTTCAAAATACCCTACACTTAACTAAAAGGGATTACAAGGAAAGTTTAACCTATTAAAGCTAAAACAACAAAATAAGGTCCAAATACATCAAGATTTTAACAGTCCATAATTAATTACAACTTGAGAATTTGGCTACTCCAACAGAAAAACACATAAATTACATCATGTGTCAAATGAACAAGACATAAATATCGTGAAAGAAAAATAGCTTTAGCACAAAGAGAGCTACTGCTAAGATTTTAAAGACTGCCTTCATTCCATCTTCAAACTGGAGTTTACATCATGAGGGTTTCAAAATTTATACCTGGAATTTGCAACAGAATAGGAGAAGGATAGTCAACAGCAGCAAAACAAAGCAGTAGCAAATGAATTAACCCGGAAATAACCGAGGGAAAAACAGCTTTGAAACAAGTTTGAACCCCAAGAAATCTCAAACAATACCCATAAATCAAAAGCAACCAAAACTTGAAACAAATCTCTTGAAAATCAACCAAAACTCAAGTCATTTTAACCCTTGATTATCATGAGATGATTTCAGAAGTAGGAGCCTCAAAGATTACCAAATTTTCTCAATGGAATAGTGTTTTACTAACTATTTTTCAGCCGTTTTGCTTTTTTTTTTTTGGATTTTTTGCTCTTGAAGTCTATCAAAGTAATTTTTGCAGCTTCTGTATTTTTAGATTTCCAGCCTTCAAAATCTGTCTTGAGCTCTAAGTAACAATGCCTTTATAGGCAAGCTACTAGGGCTGCGGAAATAAGTTAAGTTTTGCACCTAAATCCTTTTGAAGTTTTCATTTTAGCTTAGAAGCCCCTAGTGTAAACCTCAGAATTTCAAAATAGCCCTCACCCCAGCTTCTAGGAAGCTTCCTAGTTCAGTTATACAAGATTCCTAAGCCTAGACTACCCAAATTACCCCTTAATGACCCTGTTATTACCTCTGAAAACCAGACCCAAAAATGGGTCAAAACTGACCCAATAATCCAAACTAATTTGGATGGGCTGCTCTTTGCCAAATGGACTAGAGACAACCCAAATCCCAAACGAACACTTATCTATTTGAAGAGAAAATCTGCAAGCCATGATAACATGAAATGATTTCAAAGCAAACCGACGAAATTACTGATCAATTAACACGGCTAGGCAGGGAATTAACTACATTAAAATAACCTAATTTAAACTAACTTGGGTGACTAAACAGAAAGGCAAGATCGGAGAATTAGCCATGCTATTAACACAACAGACTAAAGAAATCAGAAAATAGGCTTTCACGAAGAAGAGAAAAATAGTGAACAGAAGACCAATTTAAACTCGAAAGATTAATCGAGTTTCAGCCAGATTAGTATAAGAAAACTAAGCTAAAGAAAAGGGAAAGGAGAAAGAGAATAAGAAAGTAAAAGAAAGAGAAGACAAGAGGAGAAAGGAGCTTACCGATTCAGAATCGAAATCTATCGAAGACAAAGGACCTAACAAAACTAATGTCGATCGTTTGATTCCAAACTTCAAAACTCAAAGAATAGTGCCCTATGACCATTCATGTACCAGGTCCGATAGAAAATGATTTTTGAACTTTCAGGGCTCAAACTCAGATTTAGGATTCAAGAAGCTCCGGCAAGATTCGAGGGAAACAAAGTGAGGATTTGGCATGAAGGTGTCGTGGTGGCTATGTGGTGTTAATTTCGGGTCATTCGGGTGAGTTGGAGTTTTGGTCTTCCTCTTCGATTCAAGATTCGAAGAGTTCTGTAGGGATTCGAGGGAGGGGTTTTGGAGATTTGGGAAGAGGAGACGGAGGGGAGTCTATGGCATTAATTTTGGGTCGATTGGAGTACCGCCACCGGCGTAGACGATTTCCGGCAGGCGGTTCCGGCGAAGGCGATGAGGTATGGTGACGGAGATGAGAGGGCTAGGGGGAAAGGATTCAGACATTTATATATCACGATGAGGTTGGTTCTGGACCGTCAGATCAACTAACCTCGACGGTCGAGATCAATGATAGCAAAACGACGTCGTTTCTGGTGAAGGGGGGACCAGACCGGGTTGGGGCGCGGATTTGGGCCGAGTTTCGGGTGGTTTGGACGGGTTTCACATTGGGCCTTGAAAGAATTAATATAAGTGGCCCAAAATCAGCTCCTCTCAATTCTTTCCTTTTCTCATTAATTCATTTTCTTCAAAATTCTTTTCTTTTTCTTCTTCTTTTTCATAATTAAAATTAAAACCTAAATTAAATCCAATTAACCTGAAAAATACTAATAAAATTATCACATTTAATTAAAAACAAACTAAAAGAAAAACTACTCAAAATCAAAGTAAAAAAAATCCAAAGGTGCAAATTAAACTATTTTTGTGATTTTCCCTTTTTGTAAAACAATTTAATTACTAAATAGTTCTTAAAATGAAAATTAACTCCTAAATGCACATGCAACACATTTTTTGTATTTTTCACTAATTAAAATGCACAAACAAAAATGCAAACAATTAACAGAAAATGCCAAAAAAATCCACAAAATTACAAACACTGAAAGAAATTATTTTGTTTTGAAGTTATGGGAGTAATTGATATATAGGGAAAATATCACGTGCTCACAGCTGCCCCTCTTTGTCCGGAAACACGAAGAGTTTTCGTGCAAAGATAAGTGAGCGAATACGAGCGATTTTTGCCCGTTTGAATACTCCGTATGAAGCATTTTTGAAAGATCTGACCGCACCCTGCTTCTGAGGTTGCCTACATATCCTTGGCTAAAAAAGAATCAGGTCAGTGTAGTTCGGGACGTTTTGGTAGCTGGGACTACCATGAAGCTGTGATTTCACTGTTGCTGCTGCTGATGCTACTTCTTACTGCATCCCCTTATTACACCATGATAAAATAAAAAGTAACTAGACTATGATATGATCTATACACTACAAAATCCTATATGTAACTTCAGACTTGCTCCTGTGGTTCTTATTGTCGTGTTGACTTGTACTCTCCTAGTGGAATCCCCTTGTTGCCGCTTTGAATTGTAATCTGAGATGTTTTCCGCTTCTCCAGGTAGATGCCTGACTGCCAACTACACTTTGATGATGTTTTTCCTTTCTCCAATTGGACACTTGACTGCTGAACTTGAATGTATTCCCTGCTCTCCAGGCAGGCTCCTGACTGCTAACTTGAAATGTATTCCCTGCTCTCCAGGCGAGCTCCTGACTGCTGACTTGAAATGTACTCCCTGCTCTCCAGGCGGGCTCCTGACTTCTAACTTGAAATGTATTCCCTGCTCTCCAGGCGGGCTCCTTATTTTAATTTAAAACATATTCTCTGCTGTCCAGGCGGGCTCCTGACTTCAACTTGAAACGTATTCCCTGCTCTCCAGACGAGCTCCTGATTGTTAAACTTGAATGTATTCCCTGCTCTCCAGGCGGGCTCCTGACTTCAACTTGTAACGTATTCCCTGCTCTCCAGGCGGGCTCCTAATTGCTAAACTTGAATGTATTCCCATGCTCTCCAGGCGGGCTCCTGACTATAACTTGAAACGTATTCCCTGCTCTCTAGGCAGGCTCCTGATTGCTGAACTTGAATGTATTTCCTGCTCTCCAGGCGGGCTTCTGATTGATACATCTCCAGGTGGGCTCCTGATTTCAAAATAGACAAAACAGAGGATTTGAAGGTTAAACTTAAATTATACTCCCTTGTTCTCCAGGCGGGCTCCTGACTTCAACTTGAAAGGTGTTCCCTGCTCTCCAGGCGGGCTCCTGATTGCTAAATTTGAATGTATTCCCTGCTCTCCAGGCGGGCTCCTAATTTCAAAATAGACGAAACAGAGGACTTGAAAGCTAAACTTAAATTGTACTCCCTTGTTCTCCAGGCGGGCTACTAACTTCTACTTGAAACGTGTTCCCTGCTCTCCAGGCGGACTCCTGATTGCTAAACTTGAATGCATTCCCTGCTCTACAGGCGGGCTCCTGATTTCAAAATAGACAAAACAGAGGACTTGAAGGCTAAACTTAACTTGTATTCCCTTGTTCTCCAGGCGGGCTCCTGACTTCTACTATAAACGTGTTCCCTGCTCTCCAGGCGGGCTCCTGATTGCTAAACTTGAATGCATTCCCTGCTCCCCAGGCAGGCTCCTGATTTCAAAATAGACGAAACAAAGGACTTGAAGGCTAAACTTAACTTGTACCCCCTTGTTCTCCAGGCGGGCTCCTGACTTCAATGAAATAGATAGACAAAGAAAATTTTCTGCCCCAATTTGGAGGTTGGGCACAGATGTGAGTGTTAAACTGAATCATATTACCAAATATTACTGAGAATTCGAAAGCTAGGTCCCATTATCCAGGGTATCCTAACAATTCTTACCTAAACGACAATTTTAAATCTAAGTTATATCTTCTAAAGGTGTGACTTCCGCTAAATCTTGTTATCTAAGAGGGTCTTAAAGCTATATCCCATTATCCGGGAGGGTCCTGAAACTCAAAATCAAATCTTGTCCTAAAAAAACGCTTTTACGACTGAATTATATTACCCTACGGCAGAGCTTACGATACATCTTGTGATCTAATGGAAATCTTAAAACTAAGTCCCATTATTCAGGGGGTCCTGGAAACTCCTAATTGAATCCTATCACAAACATGCAAACTCATAAGCTAACTTGTATTCCTTTTGGGGTACATTTATGCTATATTATGCTATTTCTGAACTTTAAACTGGGTCCCATTTTTCAGGAGGGTCCTGAAAATCAAAATCAAACCTGTTTGCTGACTGCCTTTCTCCACGGAGGGTTTCTCCAAAACAACCGAAATTTCTTCCCCTGTTTAATCAAAGAAAAATCTTGTCAGTTTTAAATATGGTGGTTGGTTGATGGCATTCTTTGCTGAAGGTCTCTCCGATGCATTGTTTTGTTTTGACTGGCTTCCCCGAACTGGCCTTGAACCGCTTGACTTTCCGACTAACTTTCAAAACCCCATGACTTTGGATGACCCGAGTGTTCTATACCCGAACCGTTGCTTCACACCTCTGGCCCCTTTAACTGAACCTCTGCATCTCCCATGAAATTACCAAATCATTTTGCCGATGGAACTTTTGCTGGTATTTTATCCCCTTTTTCATTATGCTATCTTTGGTATGCTCTGGTCGCACTGTGCTTTGCAATCTTGAAGCTGGTAGTGAAATTTGAAATTCCTTCTTATTTACTTAAACATAACTGACATTAAGAACATCTTAGAGAAATAAACCCAAAAAAATGAAATGCAATGACTTTTAGAGTTAAGGATAAGGAAGTCCAAAACTGGAAGACTATCTGAAGAGAAAAAGAAAATAGACTTATCTGAGTGGAACAACTGACACCAATGATCATGACATGCAATTTGGATTAATCGGCCCAATCTGTCCAACCAATTAACTTTCAGTTGCCATACTTTGTTGCCCTAGAATTTCCATAACCTGATTTCTTTACCTCAAATCCCGACCTTGTTCATCCTGCGGTGCCTTGAAAGGTTTTCACCAATAAGACTCTCTCATTTTTATTTCTCTCTACTCCCGTCGCCTTACGATGCCCGTGGGGGTTTTCACCAATAAGACTCTCTCATTTTTGGTTTCTTTTCCCTATTCAGACCAGAGTGTTGCCCCATGATATGAATCACCTGCTCGACTTGGCATTTCTCGAGGACTGATCGGAAGGTCTTTCTTTGGACCGTAATATGGCTTTTGGATGGGCTTAGAAAGAAAGGATATGAAAATCCCAAAACAATTCGAATGGGTTCAAAATTACAACTTTCGGAATCAGATTTCTGATAACGACCACAACTTCTGCCCTAGTTTCTTGTTTGGGAACTTTTGGATTTTTATTTTGATGGGACCGAACCGTGACGCTACCTACGTATCCTTAAAAGGAATCAGGTCAAACGTAGTTCATGACATAGGAATTACTTTGTTGTTGTGATTTTCTCTTTTCTCTTTCTTTCTTTCTCTTTTTTGCTTTGTTTTCTCTATTTGTTGTTTCTTTTTCTTTTTTTTTTCTCTTTTTTTTTTCTTTCTTTTCTTTCTATTTTCATTCGTTCTCTCTCTTTTCATTCTTTCTTTCTTTTTTCTTTTCTTTCTATTTTTCTCTTCTTCCTTTACATATCTTTTAAGCTTGTGGTCCTGATATTTGTTACTGATTCCGAAAGAGGGGTATGAAAGAAAACAAATAAGGCTCAAAAGGGGTGACAAGGGATAAAATGTTTGGATAGCAGAATAAAATGCCTTCGTCATCTCAATATTCGAAATGTGCCAAATACAAACAAGTACAATCAAAGAAAGAAATGATACATAGTATCTCATGACTGCATCAGGATTGATAGCCATTTCTATACATTTGCCTTCTACATCTGTCAAATACAATGCACCATTGGACAACACTCTAGTCACAACGAACGACCCTTGCCAATTTGGGGCGAATTTTCCTTTTGCTTCAACCTGATGAGGAAGAATGCGTTTCAATACTAACTGCCCAACTTCAAACTTCTGTGGGCGCATGTTCTTGTTGTATGCTCTAGCCTTTCTCTGTTGATACATCTGGCCATGACACACTGCTGCCAGTCTCTTCTCATCGATTAAACTCAATTGTTCCAAGCGGGTTTTGACCCACTCCTCATCATCGATCTCAGCCTCCGCGACAATTCGAAGGTATGGAAATTCCACCTCTACGGGTGTTACTGCTTCAGTGCCATACACCAACAAATAAGGAGTCTCCCCTACTGAAGTACGGACAGTAGTGCGGTAACCCAGCAATGCAAACGACAGCTTTTCATGCCACTACCTAGAACCTTCCACCATTTTCCGAAGTATTTTCTTTATGTTCTTGTTGGTCACCTCAACTGCTCCATTTGCCTTAGGGCGGTATGGGGTAGAATTGCGATGTGTAATCTTGAACTGCTGACATACCTCTTTCATCAAATGACTATTCAGATTAGCCCCATTATCTGTAATGATCACCTTCGGTATCCTAAACCGGTAAATGATATTTGAATGCAAAAAATCAACCACCGCCTTCTTGGTTACAGACTTGAATGTTTTAGCCTTTACCCACTTGGTGAAATAATCAATGGCCACCAGAATAAACCTGTGCCCGTTGGACGCTGCTGGCTCGATTGGTCCAATGACATCCATTCCCCAAGCAACAAAAGGCCATGGTGCAGACATTGTATGTAATTTAGATAGTGGAGAATGAATCAAATCTCCATGCACTTGGCACTGGTGACATTTACGCACGAAACTAATACAATCTCGCTCCATAGTGAGCCAATAATAACCCGCCCGGAGAATCTTCTTTGCCAACACATACCCACTCATGTGCGATCCACAGACTCCAGAATGTACTTCAGTCATGATAGCCGCGGCATGTCTGGCATCTACACATCTTAGTAACCCAAGATTTGGAGTTCTTTTGTACAAAACTCCTCCACTGAAGAAAAATCCACTTTCCAAGCAATGAATTGTTCTCTTTTGATCACCTGTGGCTTGTACCGGATATACTCCCCTTCGGATCTATTCCTTGATGTCGTGAAACCAAGGCTCCCCATCGAGCTCTTCCTCCACCATGTTACAATAAGCATGCTGATCACGGACCTGAATATGCAACGGGTCTACATAAGCCGTATCTGGATGATGTAACATTGACGCCAGAGTAGCCAAATCATCGGCGACCACATTGTGGATCCTCGGAATATGCCTGAACTCTATTGGTTGAAACCGTTGACAAAGATCATGCAAGCATTACCGGTACAGTATGAGTTTTAAATCTCGTGTTTCCCATTCTCCCTGAATCTGGTGTACCGGAAGGTCCGAGTCACCCAAGACCAAGACTTCCTAGACACCCATGTCCACAGCCATCCTCAAACCTAAAATGCATGCCTCGTATTCCGCCATGTTGTTAGTACAGTAGAACAAAGGTGTGCTGTAATAGGGTAATGATGCCCTGTTTCAGAAACAAGTACTGCTCCTATTACAACGCCTCTCATGTTAGCAGCACCATCAAAGAAAAGCTTCAATCTTGGCCTTTCAATCTGTTCTAACTCATCAATGTGCATTACCTCTTCATCAGGGAAGTAAGTCTTCAAAGGTTCGTATTCTTCATCCACAGGATTCTCAGCCAAATGGTCGGCCAATGCTTGTGCTTTCATTGCGATCCTAGTCACATAGATAATGTCAAATTCTGTGAGCAAGATCTGCCACTTTGCGAGCCTTTCCATGGGCATAGGCTTCTGGAAGATATACTTCAACGGATCCAAGAGAGAGATGAGGTAAGTAGTATAAGAGGACAAATAATGTTTTAGCTTCTGGGCTACCCGAGTTAGGGCGCAACACGTCCTCTCAAGCTGAGTGTACTTAACCTCATAAGATGTGAACTTCATTCTGAGATAATATATGGCCTGCTCCTTCTTGCCAGTGATGTCATGTTGTCCCAACACACATCCAAATGAATTGTCCAAGACTGTCAAATACAGAATCAAAGGTCTCCCTGGTTCTGGCGGGACCAACACAAGTGGGTTTGACAAGTACCCCTTTATCTTATCAAATGCTTCCTGACATTCATCTGTCCACTTGACTGCAGCATGTTTCTTTAACAGTTTGAAGATAGGCTCACAAGTTGTCGTGAACTGAGCAATAAACCGGCTGATGTAATTCAATCTTCCCAACAAACTCATCACCTCAGTTTTGTTCTTCGGAGGTGGCAATTCCTGGATGGCTTTTATTTTTGACGGGTCTAATTCAATACCTCGTCGCCTGACTATGAATCCCAACAACTTTCCAAATGGAACACCGAATGCACATTTTGCAGGATTGAGCTTGAGATTGTACCTGCGAAGCCTTTGGAAGAACTTTCTCAGATCTCTGACATGGTCAGACTGCTTTCAAGACTTTACAATCACATCATCCACATAAACCTCGATCTCTCTGTGTATCATGTCGTGGAATATGGTCGTCATTGCCCTCATGTAGGTTGCCCCAGCATTTTTCAAACCATATGGCATGACCTGATAACAGTACGTTCCCCAGGGCGTGATGAATGCTATCTTTTCTACGTCTTCTTCATCCATTAAGATCTGGTGATAGCCCGCATAACAATCCACAAAAGAACCAATCTCATGTTTGGCACAATTATCGATCAATATATGGATGTTCGGCAGTGGGAAGTTATCCTTAGGACTCACCTTGTTGAGGTCTCTATAATTAACACACACCCTGGTCTTGCCATCCTTCTTCGGCACAGGCACTACATTGGCTAACCAGGTGGGATACCGAGTGACCCGAATGAACTTGGCCTCAAACTGTTTGGTGACCTCTTCCTTAATTTTCACACTCATATCAGTTTTAAATTTCCTCAGCTTCTACTTGACAAGGGGAATGTCGGATCAGTGGGCAATTTATGAACCACCAAGCCGGTGCTTAGACCTGGCATGTCGTCATAGGACCATGCAAAAATATCTTTATACTCGAATAGTGTTTTAATTATCTCCTCTCTGAGTTGTGGTTCAAGATGGATACTTATTTTAGTTTCCCGGACATTATCTTTGTCCCCTAAATTGATTGCTTCTGTATCACTCAGGTTAGGATTGAGTTTTTCTTCAAAATGACTTAATTCTTTACTAATCTCTTCAAAGGCTTCATCCTCGTCATATTCCGATTCAACATCACATTCTATTTCTTGAATTACTATTTCAGAACTAGATTGGCTTTTAAGACTGGGCCGGAGATTCCGCATGCGTGTCATATCATTGAGGCCAGCATAAAAAGAACTGTACAAGGAAGAAAGGAAAACAAAAATAAAACTATCAGGAAGAAAGGAAAAGAGAAATTGCATTTCATTGAAATTAAAGACAACTGGGTTTATACATCCAAACGGACGGAACATAGAATTTGAGTTACAACCATGGAATAATCCAGATAAATTGAAAGAAAATCAAAGCAAACTACCAAAACTCCCTCCTGGTGGGTAGAGGAGTAGCTTCCCAATTGTTAATCTTTGCACCGGGCCTAACAAATTGCACATCCGCCTTGCTAGAACCCTCTCCAGCTTCCAACACATTCACATCGGTGAATATCCTCTCGAACCTTTCCATCAAATCTCCATCCACATCAACCACCGAACTGGGAACCAATGTCACTGGGTGCTTTCTGGTACCAGGCCTGACAAATGATCGGGAAAGATGTGGGACTGGCTTTGGAAGGGCCCATGCTCTCTGTTTCATTTTTCTAGCTCTTCTCACGTCTGCGACTGTGGGCTTGAACCCCAGACCAAATGTATCCAAGTTTTTAGGAAAAGAAACAGGTTGTACGATACCTTGCAGAGATGCGCCCAAACCTTTACCCGGTACAAAACCATTTTTCAACATTTCAACGGCTACCATGACTGATGCAGCAGCTACCCTTGGAGTTGGCACGCACATCCCTTCAGGAATTTTCTCTACTGATATCGTGTGAAAGACCTGATAAACCCATGGCCCCTTGTCGTCTTCAAACTCTATGAACGGAACAATGGCATCACTGGGAACACACAAATTATCTTTGCAATGCACAACAATTTCCTGTCTATCCCATTCATACTTAACCATTTGATGAAGAGTAGACGGGACCGCTTTGGCAGCATGAATCCAGGGTCGTCCTAACAGCAGATGGTAAGAAACAGCCACATCTAGCACCTGAATTCCATAGTAAATTCAACTGGCCCTATTGTAAGCTCGAGCACTATGTCCCCGACCGAATCTTTTCCTCCAGCGTCGAATCCCCGAACGTAGATACTATTCTTGTGAATTCTTTTATCATCCACCTTCAACTTGTTCAGAGTGGAAAGAGGGCAAATATTTGCACTGGAACCATTGTCAACTAGTACGCGCGTAACCACGGAATCTTCACATTTCACCGTTAGATAGATGGCTCTATTGTGCTTGGTACCCTCCACGTGCAACTCATCATCAGAAAAAGTGACTTTGTTTACCCCAAATATCTTGTTAGCTATCTTTTCTAAGTGGTTTACTGAGATTTTGTCAGGAACGTGGGCTTCGTTCATGATCTTCATCAATGCCCGACGATGCTCGTCTGAATGGATCAATAATGACAAGAGCGAGATCTGAGCCGGTGTTTTCCTTAACTGCTCCACAATGGACAGTCCTGTACTTTCATCTTTCTCAGAAATTCTTCTGCTTCTTCCTCGGTCACCGCTTCCTTCACCAACACTGGATTATCTTTTGAGGTCTTAGCTTTTCTCAACTCTTCGGGGGAAAAAGCGTCTCCCCGATCGAGTCAAACCATGAGTCTCACACACTTTTTTTTTAACCTCTTTCCCCTTGTAAGTCACTGTCACTCGTTCATAATTCCATGGGACTGCCTGTAAGCACGTGATTTTTGCCCTATATGAGAATTACTCCCAAAAAATCAAAATAAAATGATTTGCCTTGGTGTGAAATTTTGTGAGATTTTGTGATATTTTTGATAATTATTTGTATTTGTCTGTGTTTGTTTATTTGTTAAATTAATAAAAACAAATACAAAAATATGTCGCATTTGCATGTAGGATTTAATTCTATAATTGTTACTAACTAAATTTGTTTACAAAAAATGAAAATTACAAAAATAGGCATCTTTTGCATTTTTAGCATTTAATGTCCAAATATACAATTTTATGCTTAATTATTACTTAATTGTGCGTTAATTGTTATTGGGAGTTAATTTGCACTTTTATAACTTAATTTAATTCTTAATAATAGTTTAAGTATTTTTATAATTTAGTTTTAGAAAAATAAAAGAAGAAAAGAGAGCAAAAATATAAAGAAAGTCGGAATTGGGCCTCTTCTTCGATTTCAAGCCACAGGCCCAAAAAATGGCCCAATCTTCCCTACGACCCAGTCCATTTCGAACTGGGTCGACCCAGTCCATAACCCAAAAGACCCAAACCCCTTTGTCTTACATTTTACAAAACAAAACAAAACAAAAAGAAGACAAAAACCCTAAAAAATTTCTAAACAATCCGCCACCCCCCTTCCCTATCTTCTTCTTCTCCAAGTTTCTCCAAAGCTCATCCATGGCTTCCCCCTCAAGCTCCCATGGCTACCTCACGACCAGCTCCTCCGCCGCTGCTTCTTCTTCTTCTCCGCCGGAAAACCCTCGACCAACGGAGGAGAAAACCCATCGCGGCTTGCTTCATATTTTTCCTCGACGAACTGCTGCTCACGCAGCTGCTATGGTTTCAGTTTTCTTCGTCGCCTCCAGCTGCTGTTGCTTCGTTGTTCAACTTCAAGTCCCCGAGCTGCTGCGTTCCATCTTCTTCTGCCTTCTACTACGTCCAACCATGGACGAGCTTCGACGTCGACCATGTCGTCGTCCTTTGCTGTCCGCGACGTGCTGCTGCTCGCTGCTCCGGCTTGCTTCTGCTTCTCGTCGTGTTTAGCTGCCCCCGATGCTGCCGCTGCTCCTTCTTCCTCCGCCGCTGCTTCTGCTTCTCGACGTCGTGCTGCTGCTCGTCGCGGCAGTAACTGCGGGCTGCTTCTACTTCTTCTTCGTCTTCGTCGTCCTTCGTTCGAGCTTTGGTCGAGGCTCGGAAAGATTTGTTTACAATCAAAGTTCGTCGTTGATTCATCTCCGGTTAGTTGTTTTTGAGTTTTATTTTTGTCCATATTTTGTTTGATATTTTCCGGATCCAAAATCGTTAAATGATTTAATCCTTGTTTTGTTCGTTGTTCATCTTTGAAATAACTTTCTAGTGTGTTCATGTTGTTTGTTAAATTAATTTTCAGATTTCAAAATAGAAGTTTAATTAGTTTTTTTCATGTTTATTTCATGTTTGTATTATTGTTTAAGTAAGTATTTGTTAGTTTGATGTTTTTTAGATTCAAATTGAAATTTAATTAACTATTTCTTCAAATTGATTCATGTGTTTATGTATTGTTAGAAGTTGTTAATATTGTTAAGTTTAAGCTTAAGTTCATAATTGTTTATTCGTCGATCTTGTTATTTGTCTAAAAGAATTTAGTTGTGTTTAGAGAAATATGTTGGTTTAATCGTTTAAATCCATCATGTTTGTTGTTTAAAATAGATTTAATTCATGTTCATACTTTGTTTGATTGTTCTTGAATCCGAAATTTGTATAGCTTGATTTCTTGTTTACCATTTGTGATTATTTCTTGAATTTGTCTCATAAAGTTTAATATAGGAATTGTTGTTGTAATGTTGTTAGAGTAGTTGATTTTAAGTTCAATATGATTGAAGTTAGAACTCTAAATATACTTGTTTGTTGTAGTTGTTGAATCCGAAAATAGGATTGTTTGTTGCTAAAAATTTGCTCAATCAAATTTTAGTTGTTCTTTGTTGTTCAATTTGTGTTCATGTGATTTGTTGTTAAAATGTTGTTAAAATCGTGTCCATGTGATATTGTTGTTATGATGTTCATCCGTGTTCATATTGTTGTTTGAACATTGTTAGAAATTGATCATATTGTCTATATTTTGGTTAAGTTTGATTAATTGATGTGTTATAGCTGATGGATAGTTTGGTAAATTTGTAGTACGTTCAGGGGTAGTTTGGTAATTTCAGTAAGGTCGGAGGGGGTAGTTTAGGTATTGTACATTTTGTAATTGTTTATTTGAAGCATGGGGGACAAAATGAAATGGGGTGGGTTGTGATATAATTGTTTAATATAAAGGGGGGACAAGACAAAATATAGTGGGGGAATCTTGTATTATTTTAAATGAAGCATGAGGGACAAAATATAATGGGGTGGTGTGATATGTTTATTTAATGTAATGGGGATGAGTGGGACGATAATGAGTTGGGTAGAGAAAAAGTATGGATTTTAATTAATTGAAAGGTTTATGGGATGTGTTATATATATGAAGTCTTGAACACGAGACAAAGATAAGAAAAGATACACGAGACAGAGAGAAAAAAAACGGGAGAGAGAAACAAATCTGAAAATAAGAGAGAGAAAAGGGCTGAACATTTAAAAGATAGAAAATTCCGAAAAATATTTAAGCTTTCAAATAAAAAAAACTAAAAAATCTTCTGCTTTCTTTCTTTGTTTGAAATTAGTATTAATGGTTGTTGTTTCATTCAAAGCTTAAAGCTTTTGTTTTTGGGATTACTACTCCACCGGTCTGTTACTGGGTTGTTACTGTTGCTGGGCAGTTGTTGCTGTTACACTGTTATTACTGTTGCTGATTTTCATCTTCATTTTCTTTTGCTTCCAATATCAGGTACATATCTTTTAAACTCATGTTGTGAAGAGCTTCAACATGACAAGTAAATGAAGTTTGGAATTATAAGGATGTCTTCTACTCATTTAAATTTTATTAGTTTAAGTTTCAGTTTTGTTTTAGTTGGTTAATATAGTATTAAATCAATTGGTAGATTAGTTCTCTTTCTTAATAACAAATGGCTTAGTTATTTTAGGAACGCGATCAACTCATTTCTTTTAATATATGAAATAATGTCAATGATTTTTTACAAAATATAGAGTTAGTGTTTGCAAATATTCGCATAGGCAGAATATAAGAATTGGTTTATTTAACTCAAACCCAATCTTCGTAAGCAAAATTAACCAAACAATTATAACCTCGGACTAAAAACAAGTGGTGTAAAAGAAGGATGGGATTTATAGATTGTAACATTTTAAGTCAAAAAAATGTGTAAATAGCGTTTGCTCCAAATATAACAATGAAAATTCTTCAAAAAAAATATTACTTCATTTATTAAATCAATTGTTTTCCTAAGTTTTATACGCAATTCGCTTTTTGGGTAGATAAATATTGTATTTACCATAAAAATGGTAGTATTAATCACACGTTGTTTATTTTTATTTTATTTTACTCTTTAAACTCATGGTTTTTGAGGAATATAATTCACACGTAAAAATATAATTTGCGGTCAACACTTAATGAATTGTGAATTCTTTTCAAGGAATTTAGAGGCATCTCAAATAGTGATTTCTCATGACTCTTACATTTAAAAATAGATGGATGCAATAAACATTTGTAGAGAATTTATATACTGTCAAGAATATTTGCATAATTAAGGATGCGTTCGCGTGACTTGATTATACTTCTAAAGGCGATTCGGATTATGCGTTCGCGCAACTTCGAGCAAATTTTTATTAAAAAGAGATTTCTCGGAGAATATCATTATTAATTTCATAAAAACCCGAGATGTGATGTTCACTACTTAATTATACCAAAGGGCGAATGTTCTTGATTTTATTTAAAGCATAATTTCGAAAATGATTATTTTAATAAAAATATTATCTATATTATTGTGTACACGTGCGCGTGACACAACTCCGCATGTTTTAAAAATATAATTTATAACACGAATATACGTACGCGTGATTCGATTCAAAGAAGGGTCTTTAAATCTAAATAGAAGCGGTAACAATAAAATCATGCAATAAAAATGTATTTAACAAATCAAAAAAAATCAAGCCGAATATAACAGTTGAGCGACCGTGCTAGAACCACGGAACTCGGGAATGCCTAACACCTTCTCCCGGGTTAACAGAATTCCTTATCCGGATTTCTGGTGCGCAGACTGTTAAATAGACAGAGTCATATTCTCCTCGATTCAGGGATTAAAACCGGTGACTTGGGACGTCTTAAAATTCCAAGTGGCGACTCTGAAACAAACAAACAAATCCCATTTCGACTGTCCTTTAATTGGAGAAAACTCCCCACGCACCCTCGCAGGCACGGAAAAAGGAGGTGCGACAGCTCTGGCGACTCTGCTGGGGATTTTTACCCAGAACCACTGGTTCAGGGTTCAAGAATTCGAGCTTAAAATAACTGTTATAGTTGGCTTTATTTATTATCTGATTTTTACATGATATATGCTTAATGTGCTAAATGATGCTTTTACCGCTTTAATATTATCTGAATTGTGTATATAAAACTGCTACGAAACCCTTCTTCTTTCTGAGTCTTCTAAATTTATGGTGTACACGTGCGCGTGGCCCACCTTTCTGTTAGAAGTCATACCAAATAAGACGAAGTTGGGACAAGTAACTAGGCCGGGCAGACTTTCGTGCTCCCGGTACGTTGCCCCCATTTCGGCTCAAGCTGTCCACTTGGGTAAGCCAGGGTTAGAACAATATGCCTCAGGTTTTTCACTTAGAATAACTCAGCTACATGCCGGATCCCTAGTAGGAACGTTTGTTTGCATCACGTGCATTTGACTTTGGAGGCTCAACACAGGGGTTGGGTCTGTCTAGGACAGGTGTACCAAAAATGAAAATGACCATCCTGATGCATCTTACTTGCTCCTACTTCCGCATTTATTTGATTCGTACTTGTGTGTTGACTGACTTTTGAATATCAAGAACAATATTTTGAAATGAAAAAAGAAATAGCGGTTAGGGAATTGATTGTTTATTTTTGAAAAAAAACCAATGCCCAAATACTGTCAAAACTCTGCCGAAATTTTGAGAAAATGAAAAAAAATGTTTATTAGTTTGTTTTAATAAAAGCAAAGAAAAAAAAATAAAAAATAAAAAAGTCGTTGTTCTGTCTTGTTTTTTTTTCAAAAAAAAAATAGAAAAAATATATAGTTTGTCTTGCCATGAAAATGAAAATAAAAAAGAGTCTTATTTTTTAAAATGTTTTTTTTTGTTATTTATTCGTTTATGAAAATGCAAAAAGAAAAAAAAAAGAGTCTTTCATGATTCACAATATATATATATATATATATATATATATATATATATAAGTCCAAAATTGTTTTCTTTATTTCCAAAATATATATGTATATCTTTATTAGTTGCAAAAATTATTTGTCCTGCCAAAAGTCTAGAAAAGTTTTTTTTAGACCCCCAATTTTCAAAACAAAAAATCCAAAAATATTTTCCATTATTGACTTCTTTAGAAAGTTTTTTTTAATTATTTAAAAAAATAATAATAAAATAAAAAATCCGAAAATATTTTGATTCTTCTTTCAAAATTGAAAAGAAAATTCAAAATTCAAAAAATATATTTTTTTAGAAAGCATTTCTTTTATTAAAGGTAAAATTCCAAAAAAATATTTTCTTTCTTCTTAGAATAAGAAAAACAAATGAAAATTCAAAAAAAAAATATCTTCCTTTTACTTTTGAAATTCTCAAAGTTCAAATCAAAAGAAAAGGAATTCTTAGAAGTCTTTCTTTCAAAAAAAAATAAAATATATACTTCCTTTTTTTTAAAGCAGTTCTTTTACAAATTCAAAAATAATAATAATTTTAAATTAGTTTACTTAGTTTATTCATGACCTGCCCGAACTACGCGGGTTTAATTCTCACCGGATGTGAGATACGTAGGCAACCCTCATCGGGTCCAACCCCCCTTTTTTGCTAAAATAGCCAAAAACCAAAAAAAAATATAATAAATAAAAAACGTATCAAAATTTTTTATTTTGTCATAAATAAGTCGTGTGGTGTTCAACCCCCCCCCCTTTTGCTAAAATAAGCCAAAAACCAATAAATAAATAAAAAATGTATCAAAATTTTAATTTTGTCGTAAATAAGTCGGGCAGTGTCCAGCCTCCACTTTTTGCTTAAAAAAAAATAAATAGCCAAAAAAAAATATGTCAAATTTTAATTTTGTCATAAAGAAGTCGGGTGATGCTGTTTTATCAAGACATAGCCAAATGTTCCCGAAAGGGACGCCGGAAGACTGACTTTGCATAAACAGCCACCTTTGGGTCATTTTTTAAAATTTGGTCCAGTTGACCCACACAGCCTTAAAAAATCTTCGTCCCCGAGGCGCTAAAGGGTCGTGTTGCAACACCTGGTTTTTATTGTAATTTGAAAAAAAAAACAAAGAGTCGACGGTCAGGTGAATTTTTTTTAGTCAAAAATAAGCCGAGCTAGCTTCGACAGTGTCTTAAACTGTTCTTGCCGAAATAGCCTTTGATTATCTTTCAGTTGTCGAAAGGTTATTTTCGTAAAAGAATGGACAAGTTTTTAAAGTGTCATAAAATAATCCTCTCCGGCCTCAAAATTTGGAAGGGGCCACATTTGCAAAAATAGTCGTTTGGTTGCATTTGTCAAACGGGGAAAGGAAGCTGGCCGTTTGTTTTTGAGTTTGTAAATCTTTTGATTAAAATATGTTGGTTGTTTGATTTTCGAGTTTGTAGGTCATCTTCAAACCATTGAAACCCAGTTTATTTTAATATGAAAATTGAAAAAAAATGATTAGTATTGTTCATCTTTTATTGGTCCGAACTACGCAAGGTCTGATTCATGCGGGGGCATGATACGTAAGCAATCTCTATAAGATTCGACCACCACAATAAAATATATAAGAAAATAAAATAAAATAAAAGTGAATAAATTTTCAAGAAAGCTGGGACGACACAAGCAGTCGAGCAAATGCATAATAGAAAGGGGATATTTGTCTAGGAGCATTGCATCTCAACGTGTAATTATATATGTGTTAAATTCTCAAAACTAACAAGTTTGTTCATTTCCAGAATTCAAGCAGTTAGTTTCTCTAAAGAGTATACTGGCATATTATCATTATCACACGAGATCAAAAGGACCAATACCCGAAAGTATATCTATCCCAGATGTCGACACAGGTATTGAGCTAGAGGAGATGGATGTCGGGAAAATAAAAGAAGAGATGTTTAAACTCAAGCAACAAATGGCTAAGATGTACCAAGCCTGGTCTACAGGACAGTTACCCCCATCTTACCCAACTAACCCTGCTCCATCAATGACCCAAACTCAGGATAATATTACCACTGAATTATCCCCAAATTTCCCCATTTACCAACACTACCGAGGAACCACCTCTCAGACACCGCAGTCTCCACCTCCGAAACCAGTTTCATACTTTCCTCCACCTGTGACTCCTGTTTTCATAGCACATCCCCCGGCTACATTCCACAAATCTCCTAGTGAGCCTACATTCCAGGCCCAGGACAACCAATATTACCCCCCGGAGCCCACCCTCAAAGCCTCCGAAATCCATTCAACTACTCCTCGTTTTGACCTCCCAACCGAAAGTGACAAGCCACCAAAAATGCTGAACAAGAAGAGATGTTCAGGAAGGTCAAAAGTCTAGAACAATCGTTCCAAGACATGCGAGGGTTAGGTGGGCAAGTTAGTGTAGCATACAAGGATTTGTTTTTGTTCCCAAATGTACAATTACCAGTTGGCTTCAAGATGCCTAAATTTGACCTATACAATGGGCACGGCGACCCAGTAGCCCACTTAAGGGGTTTCTACAGCAAGATGAGAGGAGCTGGAGGAAAAGACAAATTATTGATGGCTTACTTCAGTCAAAGTTTAAGCGGATCAGCTTTGGAGTGGTATACACGCCAGGACCATGGGAGATGGTACACCTGGGATGACCTAGCACAGGCATTCGCACACCATTTCCAATACAATCTGGAAATCATCCCAGATCGACTATCTTTAACAAAATTTGAGAAGAAACACAATGAAAGTTTCAGAGAGTATGGCTTCCGGTGGAGAGAACAGGCAGCAAGAGTGGATCCTCCTATGAAGGAGAGTGAAATGGTAGACTACTTCCTCCAAGCCTTGGAACCAACTTACTATGCCCATTTGGTTTCAGCGGTAGGGAAATCATTCAACGAGGTAGTGAAGATGGGAGGTATGGTGGAAGAAGACCTCAAGACAAATAAAATTATGAGCTATTCAGCAATTAAGGTAGCTACTCAAGCTATTCAAGGCAGGGTAGGAGAAATCGGAAGAAAGAAGAGAGAGGAAGCAGCGGTAGTTGATTCAGGAATTTGGTCGGGACCCAGAGGTTCACCGCCTTACTATAATCAACAACGACCTCGCCAATCAACTTACCACCACAATTCATCCCAACACTACTATCACCCTTCAGAGCCCCATTCTTCCATTAACAATTCATCCCAACACTACTATCACTCTTCAGAGCCCCATTCTTCCATTAACCAAGCCCAAACATACACTCAGCCTCCGGTTCGCTCGCAATGGCGCGCGCCGGCTCCCCAGAACACACATACACCACTACAAAACACCTATTCACCACCAAGAGCCTACAAGAACCCTCCAGGGGCAGGTTTTTGGGGAAATCAGGCTTTCAGAAAGGAAAGAATACAAAGAACATTCACTGAGTTGGGGGAAACCTATACTGCCGTGTTCCACAAATTAAGGCAGTTAGGCTTGTTGAGTCCTGTTGAGCCCAGATTGCCAAATCCCCTTCCCAAAAATATGGACCACTCGGTAAGCTGTGAGTATTGTTCGGGGGCTCCCGGACATGATACCGAGAAGTGTTGGAAGTTGAAACATGCAGTACAGAATCTTATTGACACCGACACGATTAAGGTTCAGACACCAGAGGCACCCAACATCAATCAGAACCCGTTGCCGGCACACCTTGAAACTCACATGATTGAGCTAGTGCACGAAGGAGGGAAGCTAAAAAAACCCTCACAAACAGTGATGATGATCCGTGTCGGTTCAAAAGAAATGTTAACCAGTGGAAAAGCGGTGGTATAGTTGGAAAAGGTGGATGCCAAGCCAGTTATGGTGTTGGGAAAAGGGTCCAACGAGGCAGATGTGCAGTTTGTGGGGTTGAAAGCAAAAAATCAACAATTGAATGGCTACTCCTCTTCCTATACGAAGGGAGTCTTGGTAGTGGGCTCTGATTTTCTTTTTTGTTGTCTGGATTATTCCAGGGTTGTAATCCAGATCTTTCTTATGCTCGCCAAAGTGTGAAACCTTGCTATCCCGTATTTTAATAAAGTGAAAGTTTTTTTTTTCTCATTCCTTATTTTGTTTTAATTTTTCTTCTTATCTTTCTCTTCTGAACAGTTTTCTTTCTACTGGTTCTAATGACATGGCATGCACGACGGATCTTCAACCTAGTCTAAAAAAAATCAATCTGATTTCGAACTTATAGTACAAGATTGTGATGATAAGTCGGAATACAATAAGGATGAAGCCATCGAAGAAATTAACAGAGAATTGAGCCAATTTAAAAAAAAGAAAGCCCAACTCAAATGACACGAAAGTCGTCAATCTAGGGGATGCAGATGACATCAGGGAAGCTAAGATAAGCATCCACATGGAACCAAACATCAGGGAAGAACTAATCAAAGCACTTACTGAATTCAAAACATTTTGCATGGTCATACGACGACATGCCGGGCTTAAGCACCAATCTAGTGGTTCAAAAATTGCCCACTGACCCGGCATTACCCCCCGTCCAGCAAAATTGAGGAAGTTCAAAACCAACGTGAGTGGGAAGATTAAGGAAGAAGTGACCAAACAGCTGAATACTAAGGTTATTTGGGCCGCTCGATATCCTGATTGGTGGGCTAATGTGGTGCCAATGAAAATCCGAGGTATGTGTTGATTATCGCAATCTAAACAGAGCAAGCCCGATGATGCTTTATGATCAACAGATATCGAAGGGAAATGCGTCGACATGGCTATCAATTTTGACGCAGTTAAGAGATATTATGATTTCTGGTAATTGTAATTATTGTTTGTTTGTACTTAGTATTTATCAGAGAATGAAACGACGGAGGCAATTATTTCTTCTATCCAAACACTTTGACCTTTGCTTCCCCTTTTGAGCCTTATTTACTCTTTCATACCCCTCTTTTGGAATCAGTAATGAAAACGAAAAAAGTAATGATAATAAGAACAAAAGAAAAGTCAAAAAAAAAACAAAGGAATGGGAACTACGTTTGACCTGATTCCTCAAAGAAGGATACGTAGGCGCCTCACGGCTCGGTCATAGTGTAACATAGTGTGCATAAGGTAACATATTGTGACAAAATAAAAATCCCCAAGCAAGAAAAACTGGGGCAGAAGTTGGCGCTTGTAATTTTGGCAAGAAAGTTTGATTCCAAGAGTTGTACTATTTTACCCCTAAAAATTATTTTTGAACTTTTGATACCCCCTTCTCCTTTCAGCCATACACAAAAATCCCTATTGATGTCCAAAAAAGACCTCCCGATCAGTATCTGAGAAGTGCTAAGTCAATGCAAATGGAAGTCGGGAATAACACTCTGATCCCCAGCAAAGAAGAAGATCATAAGCTGGAACTGAATTGATAGCCGAAAGAATCCCCAACAGAGAGAGTCATATCGGCAACACTCCAATTCCCAGCTGAAAAATAAAATAAAATGAGAGAGTCTTATCGGTGAAAACCTTCACAGGCACCATAAGGCGACGGGAGTTTAGAGAAATGAGAGAGTCTTATTAGTGAAAACACCTCGAAGGACACTATGAGGCGACAAAACAAGATTGGCGGGAAGGATCCGCAAAGAGCTGAGTGCCTGTTTATCCCCAGCAACATGAGGCCGTCTGGAAGGTTGATTGATACAAATAGACTGGGTTGATTAATCCGGAATGCGCGACATGATCGTTGGAATCGGTTATATCATTCAGATAAGTTCTTTTCTTTCCTTTTCCCTAGCATTTGTTCAGAAAGACTTCTTCTTTTTTCTATTTTTTGAAATCATCACTTTTTAATTTCTTGGTTTAAAAGACTTTACCTTCCCAGCAGTTTGTTTTTGAAAAGGATTTTCAGAGCTTACTACCAGTTGCCAAAATAATGCAAAGCAAAATACGAATAGGACACGCCAAAGATAAGGCGATAAAGAGAAAAGAAGTTGGTCGCAAGACCAAATGATGAAAGGGGAAGTTGGAGAAAAACAGGAAAACAACAGTTGAGAAAATTGTGGACCTAATTCCAAGAGGGCCCCCGACAGATCATCGAGATGTAGGAGCATCCCCGACAGATTTTCGACCAAGTTCCAAGAGAGTCGGACAACATAGAGTGGGGAAGGGAGAAAGGGAAAAACCATCCCAGTAGGAGTATCATAACCAACAACTAGTTTTTTTTTAAACTAACAAATTTTATTTGGTTTGAAACATGTAAAGGGAATGGCAGTGAAGACCATAAGGGAAAATGCAAACTGGGGCAGAAAATTTTCTTTTCAGTTAGAAAATTTTCTGGAAATCAGGTATCCATTTGGGGAAGAATAAAGATAGCACCAAGGAAGTGGTCTTTGAACCAGGGTTGCCCCCAACATAATAAGCTTCCAATGGAGGAAGTTGATCCCCAGCAGACAGAACAAAGGGATGACATTTGTGCTCAGAAAAGCAAAGAGCCATTATCCTCCCCAGCAGCTTCCAGAAGAATGAAGCATCAATTTGAAGGGATAAAATTCCCCAGCAGCGTTATCCTCAACAACGTTATCCCAAGAAGATAACACTTTTATCCCCAGCAGTGTTAAAAAAAATTGAATTTGAAGGAGGGAAAGAAAGGAGACTTCCCCAGTGGTATTATCCCCAACGGTCAGGCGTCCACCTGGAGAACAAAGATGAGTAGTTGAAGTATTAGTAATCAGGCATCCACCTAGAGAACAAGGAAGAACAGTTGAAATATCAGAAGTCAGGCGTCCACCTGGAGAACAAGGAAAAGCACCAAAACTGGGGCAGAAGATTTTCTGCCATTGTCGAAAATTTTCTCGGAGGAACGAGGAAATCAATTCAAGTTTTAAGAGATAGCAAGACAACACGATTCGAAGAAAAACAGTCGGAAGTAAGACAATTCCAAGATTTTGAAAATGGGATCATCCGCCCTCGAATAGGATATTTGGGTTCATCCGCCCTCAAATAGGATATTTTGGGTTCATCCGCCCTCGAATAGGATATTTTGGGTTCATCCGCCCTCGAATAGGATATTTTGGGTTCATCCGCCCTCGAATAGGATATTTTGGGTTCATCCGCCCTCGAATAGGATATTTTGGGTTCATCCGCCCTCGAATAGGATATTTTGGGTTCATCCGCCCTCGAATAGGATATTGTTGGGTTCATCCGCCCTCGAATAGGATATTTTGGGTTCATCCGCCCTCGAATAGGATATTGTTGGGTTCATCCGCCCTCGAATAGGATATTGTTGGGTTCATCCGCCCTCGAATAGGATATTGTTGGGTTCATCCGCCCTCGAATAGGATATTTTGGGTTCATCCGCCCTCGAATAGGATATTTTGGGTTCATCCGCCCTCGAATAGGATATAATGGGTTCATCCGCCCTCGAATAGGATATAATGGGATCATCCGCCCTCGAATAGGATATTTTGGGTTCATCCGCCCTCGAATAGGATATAATGGGTTCATCCGCCCTCGAATAGGATATTGTTGGGTTCATCCGCCCTCGAATAGGATATTTTGGGTTCATCCGCCCTCGAATAGGATATTGTTGGGTTCATCCGCCCTCGAATAGGATATTTTGGGTTCATCCGCCCTCGAATAGGATATTGTTGGGTTCATCCGCCCTCGAATAGGATATTTTGGGTTCATCCGCCCTCGAATAGGATATTTTGGGTTCATCCGCCCTCGAATAGGATATTGTTGGGTTCATCCGCCCTCGAATAGGATATTGTTGGGTTCATCCGCCCTCGAATAGGATATTTTGGGTTCATCCGCCCTCGAATATGATATAATGGGTTCATCCGCCCTCGAATAGGATATTTCGGGTTCATCCGCCCTCGAATAGGATTTTATTTTAAAGTTGTTGAAGTCAGGAGCCCGCCTGAAAAGAGGAATGGCAATTATTTTCAAAGTTGTTGTTGAAGTCAGGAGCCCGCCTGAAGAGAGGAATGGCGATTATTTTCAAAGTTGTTGTTGAAGTCAGGAGCCCGTCTGAAGAGAGGAAAGACGTTTTTCAAAAAAAGGTTGTTGAAATCTTGCCAACCTAAAGAAAGGAATGGCAATGTATTGGTTGAAGTCAGGAGCCCGCCTGAAGAGAGGAATGGCGTTTATTTTCAAAGATGTTGTTGAAGTCAGGGGCCCGCCTGAAGAGAGGAATGACGCTTATTTTTAACGTTGTTGTTGATGTTGGGAGCCCGCCCAGATAACAGATGCATACATTTCAAGATCAAGTTAGAGGACAATAAAACGGAGGGTTACAATAGGAATCCCCAGCAGGAAACAATAAAATTCCCCAGCACCGGGAAACAGAAAGCTGCAACAAGAGGTCACAGTACAAACTCAAGTACATGTGTCAAAAGAAGAAAAGCACCGGAAGAAATGCAAGCAGACAAGGAAGCAAGGCAACAAAAAACAAATTGTACTCTAGCCTAGCTTCTTGTTTTCTTTTAAGCATGGTGTAACAAGGAGATCGGTAAGCAGTGGTAATAGCATGCAACAACAGTAACAATGCAGTCCCACGGTAGTCCCAGCTACCAAAATTTCGCGAACTACATTGACCTGATTCATGTTTAGCCCAGGATATGTAGGAAACCTTTGAAGCAAAGGTTCGGTCAAATCTTTTTCAAAAAATGCTTCAACGGAGTACTCGGATGGGCAAAAATCGCTCACTTTATCTTTGCACGAAAACCCTTCGTGTCTTCGGGCAAAGAGGGGCAGCTGTAAGCACGTGATTTTTGCCCTATATGAGAATTACTCCCAAAAAATTCAAAATAAAATGATTTGCCTTGGTGTGAAATTTTGTGAGATTTTGTGATATTTTTGATAATTATTTGTATTTGTCTGTGTTTGTTTATTTGTTAAATTAATAAAAAAAATACAAAAATATGTCGCATTTTCATGTAGGATTTAATTCTATAATTGTTACTAATTAAATTTGTTTACAAAAAATGAAAATTACAAAAATAGGCATCTTTTGCATTTTTAGCATTTAATGTCCAAATATACAATTTTATGCTTAATTATTACTTAATTGTGCGTTAATTGTTATTGGGAGTTAATTTGCACTTTTATAACTTAATTTAATTCTTAATAATAGTTTAAGTATTTTTATAATTTAGTTTTAGAAAAATAAAAGAAGAAAAGAGAGCAAAAATATAAAGAAAGTCGGAATTGAGCCTCTTCTTCGATTTCAAGCCACAGGCCCAAAAAATGGCCCAATCTTCCCTACGACCCAGTCCATTTTGAACTGGGTCAACCCAGTCCATAACCCAAAAGACCTAAACCCCTTTGTCTTACATTTTACAAAACAAATCAAAACAAAAAGAAGACAAAAACCCTAAAAAATTTCTAAACAATCCTCCACCCCCCCTCATATCATCTTCTTCTTCTCCAAGCTTCACTAAGCTCTAACCATGGCTGCCCAACGTCGACCACCAGCCTTCACCTCACGACCAGTTCCTCCGCCGCTGATTCGTCTTCTTCTCCACCGGAAAACCCTCGACCAACGGAGGAGAAAACCCATCGCGGCTTGCTTCATATTTTTCCTCGACGAACTGCTGCTCACGCAGCTGCTATGGTTTCAGTTTTCTTCGTCGCCTCCAACTGCTGTTGCTTCGTTGTTCAACTTCAAGTCCCCGAGCTGCTGCGTTCCATCTTCTTCTGCCTTCTACTACGTCCAACCATGGACGAGCTTCGACGTCGACCATGTCGTCGTCCATTGCTGTCCGCGACGTGCTGCTGCTCGCTGCTCCGGCTTGCTTCTGCTTCTCGTCATGTTCAGCTGCCCCTGACGCTACCGTTGCTCCTCCTTCCTCCGCCGCTGCTTCTGCTTCTCGACGTCGTGCTGCTGCTCGTCGCGACAGTAGCTGCGGGCTGCTTCTACTTCTTCTTCGTCTTCGTCGTCCTTCGTTCGAGCTTTGGTCGAGGCTCGGATAGATTTGTTTACAATCAAAGTTCGTCATTGATTCATCTCCGGTTAGTTGTTTTTGAGTTTTATTTTTGTCCATATTTTGTTTGATATTTTCCGGATCCAAAATCGTTAAATGATTTAATCCTTGTTTTGTTCGTTGTTCATCTTTGAAATAATTTTCTAGTGTGTTCATGTTGTTTGTTAAATTAATTTTCAGATTTCAAAATAGAAGTTTAATTAGTTGTT
Organism: Nicotiana tabacum; assembly: GCF_000715075.1. Taxonomy (NCBI): domain Eukaryota; kingdom Viridiplantae; phylum Streptophyta; class Magnoliopsida; order Solanales; family Solanaceae; genus Nicotiana; species Nicotiana tabacum. Next base: position 138,456,942 of record NC_134090.1, read on the forward strand.
TTCATGTTTATTTCATGTTTGTATTATTGTTTAAGTAAGTATTTGTTAGTTTGATGTTTTTTAGATTCAAATTGAAATTTAATTAACTATTTCTTCAATTTGTTTCATGTGTTTATGTATTGTTAGAAGTTGTTAATATTGTTAAGTTTAAGCTTAAGTTCATAATTGTTTATTCGTTGATCTTGTTATTTGTCTAAAAGAATTTAGTTGTGTTTAGAGAAATATGTTGGTTTAATCGTTTAAATCCATCATGTTTGTTGTTTAAAATAGATTTAATTCATGTTCATACTTTGTTTGATTGTTCTTGAATCCGAAATTTGTATAGCTTGATTTCTTGTTTACCATTTGTGATTATTTCTTGAATTTGTCTCATAAAGTTTAATATATGAATTGTTGTTAGAGTAGTTGATTTTAAGTTCAATATGATTGAAGTTAGAAATCTAAATATACTTGTTTGTTGTAGTTGTTAAATCCGAAAATAGGATTGTTTGTTGCTAAAAATTTGTTCAATCAAATTTTAGTTGTTCTTTGTTGTTCAATTTGTGTTCTTGTGATTTGTTGTTAAAATGTTGTTAATATCGTGTTCATGTGATATTGTTGTTATGATGTTCATCCGTGTTCATATTGTTGTTTGAACATTGTTAGAAATTGATCATATTGTCTATATTTTGGTTAAGTTTGATTAATTGATGTGTTATAGCTGATGGGTAGTTTGGTAAATTTGTAGTACGTTCAGGGGTAGTTTGGTAATTTCAGTAAGGTCGGAGGGGGTAGTTTATGAATTGTACATTTTGTAATTGTTTATTTGAAGCATGGGGGACAAAATGAAATGGGGTGGGTTGTGATATAATTGTTTAATATAAAGGGGGGACAAGACAAAATATAGTGGGGGGAATCTTGTTAAATGAAGCATGGGGGACAAAATATAATGGGGTGGTGTGATATGTTTATTTAATGTAATGGGGATGAGTGGGAAGATAATGGGTTGGGTAGAGAAAAAGTATGGATTTTAATTAATTGAAAGGTTTATGGGATGTGTTATATATATGAAGTCTTGAACACAAGACAAAGATAAGAAAAGATACACGAGGCAGAGAGAAAAAAAACGGGAGAGAGAAACAAATCTGAAAATAAGAGAGAGAAAAGGGCTGAACATTTAAAAGATAGAAATTCCGAAAAATATTTAAGCTTTCAAATAAAAAAAAACTAAAAAATCTTCTGCTTTCTTTCTTTGTTTGAAATTAGTATTAATGGTTGTTGTTTCATTCAAAGCTTAAAGCTTTTATTTTTGGGATTACTACTCCACCGGTCGGTTACTGGGTTGTTACTGTTGCTGGGCAGTTGTTGCTGTTACACTGTTATTACTGTTGCTGATTTTCATCTTCATTTTCTTTTGCTTCCAATATCAGGTACATATCTTTTAAACTCATGTTGTGAAGAGCTTCAACATGGCAAGTAAATGAAGTTTGGAATTATAAGGATGTCTTCTGCTCATTTAAATTATATTAGTTTAAGTTTCAGTTTTGTTTTAGTTGGTTAATATAGTATTAAATCAATTGGTAGATTAGTTCTCTTTCTTAATAACAAATGGCTTAGTTATTTTAGGAACGCGATCAACTCATTTCTTTTAATATATGAAATAATGTCAATGATTTTTTACAAAATATAGAGTTAGTGTTTGCAAATATTCGCATAGGCAGAATATAAGAATTGGTTTATTTATCTCAAACCCAATCTTCGTAAGCAAAATTAACCAAACAATTATAACCTCGGACTAAAAACAAGTGGTGTAAAAGAAGGATGGGATTTATAGATTGTAACATTTTAAGTCAAAAAATGTGTAAATAGCGTTTGCTCCAAATATAACAATGAAAATTCTTCAAAAAATATTACTTCATTTATTAAATTAATTGTTTTCCTAAGTTTTATACGCAATTCGCTTTTTGGGTAGATAAATATTGTATTTACCATAAAAATAGTAGTATTAATCACACGTTGTTTATTTTATTTTATTTTACTCTTTAAACTCATGGTTTTTGAGGAATATAATTCACACGTAAAAATATAATTTGCGGTCAACACTTAATGAATTGTGAATTCTTTTCAAGGAATTTAGAGGCATCTCAAATAGTGATTTCTCATGACTCTTACATTTAAAAATAGATGGATGCAATAAACATTTGTAGAGAATTTATATTACTGTCAAGAATATTTGCATAATTAAGGATGCGTTCGCGTGACCTGATTATACTTCTAAAGGCGATTCGGATTATGCGTTCGCGCAACTTCGAGCAAATTTTTATTAAAAAGAGATTTCTCGGAGAATATCATTATTAATTTCATAAAAACCCGAGATGTGATGTTCACTACTTAATTATACCAAAGGGCGAATGTTCTTGATTTTATTTAAAGCATAATTTCGAAAATGATTATTTTAATAAAAATATTATCTATATTATTGTGTACACGTGCGCGTGACACAACTCCGCATGTTTTAAAAATATAATTTATAACACGAATATACGTACGCGTGATTCGATTCAAAGAAGGGTCTTTAAATCTAAATAGAAGCGGTAACAATAAAATCATGCAATAAAAATGTATTTAACAAATCAAAAATAATCAAGACGAATATAACAGTTGAGCGATCGTGCTAGAACCACGGAACTCGGGAATGCCTAACACCTTCTCCCGGGTTAACAAAATTCCTTATCCGGATTTCTGGTGCGCAGACTGTTAAATAGACAGAGTCATATTCTCCTCGATTCAGGGATTAAAACCGGTGACTTGGGACGCCTTAAAATTCCAAGTGGCGACTCTGAAACAAACAAACAAATCCCGTTTCGACTGTCCTTTAATTGGAGAAAACTCCCCATGCACCCTCGCGGGCGCGGAAAAAGGAGGTGCGACACTGCCTTGCTGTTGACTATGGGTAATTGAGTTACCGGTTTCATAATGACAGGATCTGTACAGGCGCCCTTCACAATTACCACAGTCTTGTTCGTCACTCATGGCACAACCACTTTTTCTCTTTCATGTTTTCCTGCAACGTCACTTGAGGACCCCTTCTTGACCTCCATGGATGGTTCGTTATTTGTCCCGTTTAACTTGATCACAAACTTCTCACTTGTTGACTTTTGAGATGGCTTGGCTTCATTAGCCCGAATCATCATGACGGTTTGCGAAGGCTTCTTAGGCTCCCCTCCCTTATGCACTATCTCAATCATATTAGTCTCGTGATGGGCCGACAACGGGTTTTTGTTGATGTTGGGTGCCTCCAGAGCTTGGACCTCTATCCGATTAGTATCAATGATCTCTTGAATAACTGTTTTCAACTTCCCGCATTTCTTTGTGTCGTGACCCCGGGTCCCTGAACAATACTCACAACTCACCGAGCGATCAAGATTTTTGGGAAGGGGATTCAGCCGTTTAGTCTCGATCGGATTCAACATACCCAACTGTCTCAGTCGGTGGAATAGACTAGCATATGATTCTCCCAATGGAGTGAAAGTCTTCTACTTCTGCAACCTCTCATTCTTAAAGGCTTGATTTGGCCGAAAACCTATTCTAGGGGGATTTCAGTAGGCTCTTGGGGGTGGATGGGCATTTTGTGGGTCTAGTTATGGACTTGGTGGAATCGGCGCACACCATTGTGCGTGAGCGGGAGGTTGGGTATAGGTTTGTGCATGATGGACTGAAAAATGGGGATCTGGCGGTGGGTAGTAGTATTGTGGTGGACTATATGGAGTGTGGGGGTAAGTTTGGTGGTATGGTCGAGGCGGGTTGTAGTAACGTGGAAGGTTCCTGGATCCAACCCAAGCTACCGACTCAATTGTAGCAACATCCTCTTTCTTCTTCTTCCCGAGTACACCTCCAGTACCGTTTTGAATGGCCTGGGTGGTTCCTTTGATTGCTGAATTAACTCATGATCTTGTTGGACTTGAGTCCCTCCTCAACCATGCCTCCCATTTTTACAACTTCATTAAAGGACTTGCCCACTTCTGACACCAAGTGACCAAAATAAGTGGGTTCCAAAGCCTGCAAGAAATAATCAACTATCTCACTTTCTTTCTTCGGAGGGTCAACCCTCGCTGATTGCTCTCTCCAACGGAATCCATATTCCCTGAAGCTCTCACCAGGCTTCTTCTCAATCTTTGTCAATGACAGGCGGTCTGGGATAATTTCGAGGTTGTACTGAAAATGGCAGGAAAAGGCTTGGGCCAAATCGTCCCATGTGTACCACCTGCTATGATCTTGTCTGGTATACCATTCTAATGCCGATCCACTCAGACTTTGGCTGAAATATGCTATCAGCAATTCATCTCTTCCACCTGCTCCTCTCATCTTGCTACAAAATCCTCTTAAGTGTGCTACTGGGTCACCATGCCCGTCGTACAGATCAAACTTGGGCATTTTGAACCCTGCTGGTAACTGAACATCTAGGAACAAACATAAATCCTTATAGGCCACACTTACTTGACCTCCCAACCCCCTCATATCTCGGAACGATTGTTCTAAGCTTTTGACCTTTCTGATCATCTCTTCATGCTCGAAATTTTTGGGTGGCTTCTCGGTCTCTACCGGGAGATCAAGATGAGGGGTGTAAGAATATGGTTCTGGAAATTTGAAGGTGGGTTCAGGGGGATAGTACTGGTTGTCGTGAGTTTGGAACATAGGTTCACTAGAAGATAGGTGTAATGTAGCAGGTGGAGGTACCACAAAAACGGGTGTAATTAGTGGGGGAGGGTATGGGACTTGTTTGGGTGGTGGAGCTTGAGAAGTATGGGAAGTGGTGCCATAACATTGTTGGTAGAGGGGAAAGGCTGGAGATGAGTTCACAGTGGGAGGCTCCTGAGGTTGGGCTAATGGTGGGATATAAGCAGGGTTGGCGGGATAAACCGGTGGTGGATGCCCTTTTGCCCAGGCTTGGTACATTTTAGCCATCTGCTGCTTTAACTTATACATCTCTTCCTTCATTACATTAACATCCAGTTCCTCCACCTCTTTTGACGGGTCAACAATACTTGTCTCCGGTTCTTGGTTGGCCATATTCAGACTGTCTTTTGATCGGGTGTTGTATGAGTTAGTTCCCAGAATGTCAATCAACTAACCACCTGCTTGGACTCAATACATCAACAACAACTTTGTTAGTGGTTAGGGCTTTAACAAATTGGTAACCGCACATTTGGGGAATGAATGCACCTAAGCAATTAACCGTTTTTATCATGCATTTGATCGGCTGCTTGCGTCATCCCGACTTTTCCATTTGCAACTTCTTCCTTCCCTTTTCTATTCTGGCCTTTTCTTTTGTTTTTATCCTCTCATTTCTCTCTTGTTTTGCCATTGCTTCTTTCTCTTATTTTCTTTCTTTTCTTTTCCTCTTCTTTTTTCTTCTTTTTTTCTTTTTCTCTCTTGTTTTCCTCTCTTTTTCTATTCTTCTTCTTCTTCTTTCTTTTTCTCTTTTGGTTATGGTCGAATCCTTGGGAGATTGCCTACGTATCATGACCCCAAATGAATCAGACCGAGCGTAGTTCTGGGAGATAAGCGTGAAAGTAAATAATAAAATAATTTTTGGGATTTTCATTTTCATAAAAAGCAAATGCTTTGCTTACAAAGACTCAACACTAACGATTCCAAGAGAAACTAACAGACGCTAATGAAAAGATGAAATACAGATTCCAAAACAAACTATCATACTCCGACAAAAGAAAATACAGATTCGAACACAATTGACAAACTCCAGCAAAAGAAATTACAAACTCAACACAACTGACAGACTCTAACGGAAAAGGAAATACAGACTCAAATGAAAATCATGAATACATCAATGCTCCTGGTGCTCGCGGGACATCATTCAGTATCGCCGCGGGCCTATATGCAAGATCCCTTTGAAGTCGGTACAAGTCATTCATTATCTGCTTAACGAATGTCATCACTGCCGCGAAGAAGGTAGTGCGAGTCATATCCTCACAGATTTGGCACTTCATAACGATGTAATCGGTGATGTTTCTAATTCTCTCTCTTATGACACCTTTTTTCTTGTAACAAACGCCCAATCTGCTGGGCCCTGGCCCCCAAAGTTTGCTCGGCCACTTGATTTTGCTCCTGAAGTTGTTGCAGATCTATTTCTAATTGTGCCAATGTCGTATAACAATGTTCTCTTTCAACCTTGAAGTCTTTCGCCTGTTTGATCATTTTGTTTTCCGTGTCAATGGCCCTTTTCTTTAACCCCGCGATCTCATAATCGTACTTTTCTTTCAACTGCTTAACCAAGCGTATTCGTTCATCTGTATTTTTAGCCAACTGTTTTCGAGCCTTGGCTAGTTCACTTTCTGCTTTGTTCAAATCAAAACTATAATCACTCACTTTCTGCCTCAAGTTAGCTATGAGTTTCTCTTCTTTGGCACTTCGGGCTAGGTTTTTTGCCACTATTTTCATTTTCTGAATCTGGGCTCGAAGGGTTTTCTATGGCTAGCTTTTTCTTTTCTCCTTCGTCCGCCGCGGTTTGCAAGCTATTTTCAAACTGAAGGTCCCTGACTTGTTTTTCCAATTTGCTTATGGTAGCCCTATACTCGCTTTCTTTGGTCAACCAGCCCCATTGTTCCTGTGATGCCTCAACTAATTCCTGAAGATAGGGTCTTTTAGCCGGCCTCCCAAACTCAATTTCTCTCCTATACCAAGTAAGGTACCCTGGTGAAACCTCACCTTTGGATCGATCACGCACACAGGTATTGGCTGTTAAGTATTGACATTTGCTCCAGATTTGGCGGACTGTTGCTTTATGTAATTGACCGTTAGGTCCGATCTCGACTACTTGGGCACTAAGATCTTCATCTCTCGGAACTATCTGGCATCTCCCCAGCTGCCTCAAAACCCGATATGGAGCATCAGGCTGGACACTCCTGAGTCCCATCAAGAGAAAATGAGGCCCGGTGGCTGGCATGTATATGACCTCATCCATGGACAGCCATCCAAATGTCCACTCTATTTGGTTTGCAGTGATGGAATGGAGGCGCGCTTCCCACTCTGTGACCCCCTACGGCAGGCTGATCCTGTTAACCCTTGTGTAAAATTCTTCTATGAATGTCTTCTCTGTCGACCCATAGCTCATAAATTGAGGACGATGGCATAAGTGTTCGATCATCCACATCTGCAACAACACGTTGCACCCCTCAAAAAAGTCTCCTCCGGCTTTACAGGCTGTGAGAGCACGGAAGATTTCCGCTACTATCATGGGTGCGAGGGTGTTGTTGACCTGAGTAAGCAAAGTACTGACAACTCCGGCTATTCGTATGTCAATATTCCCATATTTTCTAGGAAACACCAAAAGTCCCAAGAAGACCACCATAAATGCGAAACACCTGTGTTCTTCCCACTTTAGGCGGTTTCCTTTGCTGCAGATTTTATTTTTTGGCTTTTTGAACCCTCTTACATGACCATATCTGTTGTATATAAACTGCAAAGTACAAAAACCACATGCCAAGTCTGGGTTGTGGATCCCCTGCTTATTTTCAAAAAGTCTAAGAACCTGTGGACGGCTATGGCCCTTGGAGCAATCAGGTACTGGTGTCTTAGGGGAACTTTGGGATTCCCAATATATCCAGCTATTTCTTTCAATGTTGGGGTAAGTTCAAAATCTGAGAAATGAAATACGTTGTGGGACGGGTCCCAAAATGTAACCAACGCCTTTATGATGTCCCCTCTAGGATTAATCTTCAACAACCCAGTGAGGCCTCCCAAGTATTGATTGACCGTGTCTTGTCCCGATTTACCCAAATCATCCCACCACATATGCAACTCCAAAGGGATCTTGTTCACGACTGTTATTGGCAAATTTGGACTTGTGCTCATTCTGCACATTTATTAGGGTGGTTAAGCAAAAATCATGATTCAATTGACTCAAAAACAAATTGACACTTTTTCATTTAAAAATAAAATCCGATTTTGCAAATACGGCCTTTCAGCACCTCAGAGTCGAAGATTTTAAGGCTGTGTTGGCTAACCGGCGAAAACCTTAAAAAAAAGACCACAGGTGGTTGTTCTTGAAATAACAACCTTCTGCCACCCTTTTAGGGACATTCGGCTATTTCTGACAAGAATGGTGTCACCCTAATTATTTGCAAACAAAAGTAAAATATTTGTTCTTTTGGGCTATTTTTGCAAAAAGGAAGTTGGATCCGATGGGGGTTGCCTACGTATCCCACATCCGGTGGGAATCAAACTGGCGTAGTTCGGGCAAATTTGTCAAAATAAAACCAACTATTTTCTAAAACACAAAGATTTTCCCTCTTTTTTCTTTTCTTTGAAAACTACAAAATTCTCTCTTTTTTTTAAAAAAATTCGGCAGAGTTTCGGTATGTTTGAGACATTGATTTTTCAAAACAGACACTTATCCCTCTCAACCATCTCATTAACCCTTCTAATTTTTCCTTATAAGCCGGTCAACATGTAAATCCGAAGCAAATGAAAGCACAAGTAGCAAATCAAATGCATCATAATGGTCTTTACATTTCGAGTACACCTGTCCTAGACAGACCTAACCCCTGTGTTGAGTCTCCAAAGTCAAAATGCACATGATGCAAACAAACATTCCTACTAGGGATTCGACATGAGGCTGAGTTATTCTAGGTTCAAAACCTGGGTATATGTTCTAGACTGTGTACCTGAGCGGACAACTCGAGCCGAGGAGGGAGCTACAAACCGGGAACCAAAAGGCCATCCGGCTTAGTAACTTGTCTGAGCCTCTTTCTTATTTCAAGGTATGACACTAACAGAATAGAGAGTCTGGACCAGCGAGCACATCCCCGAAGATTAGAAGAGAAGGGTTTTGTAGTAGTTTATATATACAGTTCAGATAACATCAAAGCGGTAAAAAGCAACAATTAGCACATTAGACCCAAACATGTAATAAAACCAGATAATAAACAAAGCTAAATATAACAATTATTTTAAACTCGAACTCTTGAACCCTGAATCAGAGATTCTGGGTTCTTATCCCTAGCAGCATCGCCAGAGCTATCACACCTCCTTTTTTACCTACACCCCCGGGAAGGGTGTATAAAGGGAGTTTTTTTTCCAACTTAAAGTGACAATCGAAATGGGATTATTTTATTTAAAATCAGACTTGCCACTTGGGATAATTTATGGTGCCCCAAGTCATCGGTTGAATCCCAAATCGAGGAAAGGGTTGACTCTGTTCAATAGTCCACGACCAGAAATCCGAGTAAGAAATTCTGTTAACCCGGGAGAAGGTGTTAGGCATTCCCGAGTTCCGTGGTTCTAGCACGGTCGCTCAACTGTTATATTCGGCTTAATTATCTGATTTTAATACATAATTTAGCCTATGGTTCAATTTTAACTTCACCGCTTTTATTCATTTTTAAAGAAAATTGCAACGTTATTAGAACACGTCTCGAACCACGTCACATAAATGCACCCATGATTTTGACATATTTTAACATCGTTGAAGTTTGGATTTGGGTCACATAAATGCGCACCCGAATTTAGGAATGTAATATTATGAAACTAACACGCCTAAGCAATTACGAGCTGTTAACTTTGCGAGGGCCATGGAAATTTGCTAAATGACATGCCTCGAGTTCTAAGAATTTTAAAAGAAAACAATTAAATGAGGGCCACACATTTAAGATTTGATTTGGCGTGGCGCACCTCAATTCCATTTTTAAAGGATATTCAAGCTAAAATTCGGAGGGCCATAAACTACTTGTCTTATCTAGTATAGCTCATCTCCCAATTATTTAATAGTCTAATTAATTAACACTAAAAAAGGCAAAGAAATGTTTATTTCAAAACTAATTGAGGACTTATGTGAGTAGAGAAATAATTGGGCAAAGGGATTGACCCATCGCCAATCGTGCAGACGGCCCAATAGAAAAGAGAATAATTTAAACCCCATTCAGAAGGGACTGTCCAGTTTTGGGCCCAAGGACGAGCCCAAATTCCGCTGGCTCTACAGCCACCCAATGCATAACCTCAACATCGAATCCCCATGATGCCTGAAACGGCCAATATACCATGCAAATGTCAAATGAATGAGGACATCAATATTTATTGGGCTCAAACTTGAGCCCAGATGCAGGCCCTATTGTTGAAACCACGGCATGCCCCAATTTGAAGACATTGCAGCTGAAAGGAAGGACTCAAGATCGAGTCCCTGAAGGCATCAACTTTTCGCATAGAAAAAGAAAGTTCATCATTGGTTTGAACACCAAAAGCATAGCTTCATTTTTTACAATTAAACTATATGCAATCTTAAATCTTTGAGCCTCAAACTAGTTTTAAGCATTGTGATGAATTAAAAACTCAAAGAATCGGGGAAAAAATGTTTTCAAACTACTAAAGAATCCCATTAACTCATAACTAACTACTGAAACAACAATTATCAGTAAAACAATAGCCAATTCGAAACCACCTGCCAAGCTTAAACACACTCACATGATACTCCAAATTTTAAACTTAAACCAACATTGAAAACATGGTAATAGAACCTTTAAAACACTTTAAAAGATCAATAGTATTATACGATTAACCTTTCATGATTTCCATGCTTCACGAGTGACAAGAGTCCAATTACTATAGCATACTTAAAACTACTAAAGGCAATATCAAACTTGCATCTACAGACAGTAGTAGAACCTGACAATTCCAAAATACCCTACACTTAACTAAAAGGGATTACAAGGAAAGTTTAACCTATATTAAAGCTAAAACAACAAAATAAGGTCCAAATACATCAAGATTTTAACAGTCCATAATTAATTACAACTTGAGAATTTGGCTACTCCAACAGAAAAACACACAAACTACATCATGAGTAAAATGAACAAGACATAAATATCGTGAAAGAAAAACAACTTTGGCACAAAGAGAACTATTGCTAAGGTTTTAAAGACTGTCTTCATTCCATCTTCAAACTGGAGTTTAAATCATGAGGGTTTCAAAATTTATACCTGGAATTTGCAACAGAATAGGATAAGGATAGTCAGTAGCAGCAAAACAAAGCAGCAGCAAATGAATTAACCCAAAAATAACCGAGAGAAAAATAGTTTGAAACAAGTTTAAACCCCCAGAACACTCAAACAATACCCATAAATCAAAAGAAACCAAAACTTGAAACAAATCTCTTGAAAATCAACCAAAACTCAAGTCATTTTAACCCTTGATTATCCAAAGATGATTTCAGAAGTAGGTGCCTCAAAGATAACCAAATTTTCTCAATGGAATAGCATTTTACTAACTATTTTTCAGCCGTTTTGCTTTTTTTTTTTGGATTTTTTGCTCTTGAAGTTTATCAAAGTAGTAAAATTTTTGCAACTTCTGTATTTTTAGATTTCCAGCCTTCAAAATGTGTCTTGAGTTCTAAGTAACAATGCCTTTATAGGCAAGCTACTAGGACTGCAGAAATAAGCTAAGTCTTGCACCTAAATCCTTTTCAAGTTTTCATTTTAGCTTAGAAGCCCCTAGTATAAACCTCAGAATTTCAAAATAGCCCCCACCCCAGCTTCTAGGAAGCTTCCTAGTTCAGTTATACAAGATTTTCAAGCCTAGACTACCCAAATTACCCCTTAATGACCCTGTTATTACCTCTGAAAAATGGGTCAGAATTGACCCAATAACCCAAACCAATTTGGATGGGCTGCTCTTTGACAAATGGACCAGTGACAACCCAAAGCCCAAACGAACACTTATCTATTTGAAGAGAAAATCTGCAAGCCATGATAACATGAAATGATTTCAAAGCAAACCGACTAAATTACTGATCAATTAACACAACTAGGCAGGGAATTAACTAAGTTAAAATAACCTAATTTAAACTAACTTGGGTGACTAAACAGAAAGGCAAGATCGGAGAATTAGCCTTGCTATTAACACAACAGACTAAAGAAATTAGAAAACAGGCTTTCACGAAGAAGAGAAAAACAGTGAACAGAAGACTAATTTAAACTCGAAAGATTAATCGAGTTTCAGCCAGATTAGTATAAGAAAACTAAGCTAACGAAAAGAGGAAGGATAAAGAGAATAAGACAGTAAAAGAAAGAAAAGACAAGAGGAGAAAGGAGCTTTCCGATTCAGACTCGAAATCTATCAGAGACAAAGGACCTAACAAAACTAATGTCGATCGTTTGAATCCAAACTTCAAAACTCGAAGAATAGTGCCCTATGACCATGCATGTACCAGTTCCGATAGAAAATGATTTTTGAACTTTCAGGGCTCAAACTCAGATTTAGGATTCAAGAAACTTCGGCAAGGTTTGAGGGAAATGGAGTGAGGATTTGGCATGAGGGGGTCGTGGTGGCTATGTGGTGTTAATTTGGGGTCATTCGGGTGAGTTGGAGTTTTGGTCTTCCTCTTCGATTCAAGATTCGAAGAGTTCTATTAGGATTCGAGGGAGGGGTTTTGGAGATTTGGGAAGAGGAGACCGAGGGGTGTCTATGGCATTAATTTGGGGTCGATTGGAGTACCGCCACCGGTGGAGACGATTTCCGGCGGAGGCAATGAGGTCTGGTGAAGGAGATGAGAGGGGTAGGGGGAAAGGATTCAGACATTTATATATCACGATGAGGTTGGTTCTGGACTGTCAGATCAACTAACCTCGACGGTCGAGATCAAAGGATAGCAAAACGACGTCGTTTGTGGTGAAGGGGGAACCGGACCGGGTTGGGGCACGGGTTTGGGCTGGGTTTCGTGTGGTTTGGACGGGCTTCACATTGGGCCTGGAAAGAATTAATATAAGTGGCCCAAAATCAACTCCTCTCAATTCTTTCCTTTTCTCATTAATTCATTTTCTTCAAAATTCTTTTCTTTTTATTCTTCTTTTTCATAATTAAAATTAAAATATAAATTAAATCCAATTAACCTGAAAAATACTAATAAAAATTATCACATTTAATGCACAAACAAAAATGCAAACAATTAACAGAAAATGCCACGAAAATCCACAAAATTACAAACACTGAAAGAAATTATTTTGTTTTGAAGTTATGAGAGTAATTGATATATAGGGCAAAAATCACGTGCTCACACCGACAACATGGTCGAGTACGAAGCATGCATTCTAGGTTTAAGGTTAGCTGTGGACATGGGAGTCCAGGAAGTGCTGGTTTTGGGAGATTCAGATATGTTAGTGCACCAGATTCAGGGAGAATGGGAGACTGAAGATTTGAAGCTCGTACTATATCGACAATGTTTGCAAGATCTTTGTTAGCGGTTCAGATCAGTGGAGTTCAGGCATATCCCTAGGATCCACAATGAGGTTGTCGATGCATTGGCTACTCTGGCGTCGATATTACATCATCCAGATAAGGCTTGTATTGACCCTTTGCATATTCAGGTCCGCGATCAGCATACTTACTATAACATGGTTGAAGAAAAACTTGACGGTGAACTTTTTTTCCACGACATCACGGAGTACATCAAGTCGGGGATGTATCCGGTACAAGCCACGGGGATCAAAAGAGAACAATTCGATGTTTGGAAAGTGGATTTTTCTTTAGTGGAGGAGTTTTGTACAAAAGAACTCCAGATCTTTGATCGTTAAGATGCATAGATGCTAGACAAGCCATGACTATAATGACCAAAGTGCATTCCGGAGTCTGCGGGCCGCATAAGAGTGGGTATGTTCTAGCAAATAAAATTCTTCGAGCAGGTTATTATTGGCTCACCATGGAGCGAGATTGTATTAGTTTTGTGCGCAAGTGTCATCAATGCCACGTACACAGAGACTTGATTCATTCTCTGCCATCTAAATTGCACACAATGTCTGCACCATGGTCCTTTGTTGCTTAGGGTATGGATGTCATCGGACCGATTGAGCCAGCATCATCCAATGGGCACAGGTTCATTCTGGTAGCCATTGACTACTTCACTAAGTGGGTTGAAGCTAAAACTTTCAAATCTGTGACCAAGAAGGCAGTGGTCGATTTTGTTCATTCAAATATCATTTGTCAGTTCAGAATCCCAAAGGTGATCATCACAGATAATGGTGTCAATCTTAACAGTCATCTGATGAAAGAAGTGTGTCAACAGTTTAAGATTATGCATCGAAATTCCACCCCATACCACCCCAAGGCGAATGGAGCAGTCGAGGTAGCCAACAAGAACATAAAGAAAATACTTCAAAAAATGGTGCAAGGTTCCAGGCAATGACATGAGAAGTTGCCATTTGCTTTGTTGGGTTATTGCACTACTGTTCACACTTTAGTAGGTGCAACTCCTTATTTGTTGTTATATGGCACTGAAGTAGTGATACCCGTGGAAGTTGAAATTCCATCCCTTTGGATTGTTGCTGAAGCTGAAATTGATGATGATGAGTGGGTCAAAACCCGTCTGGAGCAATTGAGTCTGATTGACGAGAAAAGATTGGCAGCAGTATGTCATGGCCAGTTGTATCAAAAGAAAATGGCAAGAGCATACAACAAGAAGGTGCATCCGTGAAAATTTGAAGTGGGTTAGCAAGTATTGAAACGCATCCTTCCTCATCAGGCTGAAGCGAAAGGCAAGTTCGCCCCAAATTGGCAGGGGCCGTTCATCATAACAAGAGTGTTGTCCAATGGTGCTTTATATTTAACAGATATAGAAGGAAAATATGTAGATATGGCTATCAATTCTGATATAGTCGAAAGATATTATGTATAATTTCTTTGGTTTGTCTAAATTGTTGTTTGTACTTGGTATATTTTGAATATTGGAATGACGAAGGCATTTCATTCTGCTATCTAAACATTTTACCCTTTGATACCCCTTTGAGCCTTATTTATTTCCCTTCATACCCCTCTTTTGGAATCGGTAGCAAAATTCAGAAACACGAATGCAAAAGGTAAGTAAAGAAGAAAAAGAGAAAAAGAGAAGAGAAAATAGAAAGAAAAGAATGGAAAAGAAAAAGAAAAAAAAAAGAAAAAGAAAAAAAAAAGAAAAAATAAATAAAAGAAAAGAGAGAAGGAGAAAAAGGAAAAAGTACAAAAACAAAGTAATTCCTATGTCATGAACTATGTTCAACCTGATTCCTTTTAAGGATATGTAGGCAGCCTCACGGTTCGGTCCCATCAAAATAAAAAAATTTATAAGTCCCCAAGCAAAGAAACTGGGGTAGAAGTTGTGGTTTTGTAAAAGATCTGATTCTTAAAGTTGTAATTTTGAACCCATTCAAGTTGTTTTGAGCCTTTGTGATATTCTTTCTTTCTAACCCTATCCAAAAGCCCACATTACGGTCCAAAAAAAGACCTTCCGATCAATCTTCGATAGATGCCAAGTCGAGCAAGTAGAGGTGTGATTCATATCAGGGGCAACACTTTGTTCTTAGTAGGAAAAAGGGAAAAATGAGAGAGTCTTATTGGTAAAAATCCTCATGGGCACCGTAAGGCGACAGAGAGCGGAGAGAAATTAAAATGAGAGAGTCTTATTAGTGAAAACCCTCGTGGGCACTTTAAGGCAACGACGAGTTGAGAGATGAATAAATGAGAGAGGTTTTCTGGTGAAAACCTTCAGGGCACCGCAAGCCGAATAAAGTTGTTGACTTTGCAAAGGAATCGGATTATGTGAACCCCAGGCATAATGTGTGAAGACTGAAAAAGGATTGACTGAATGGACTAGGCTGATTAATCTGAAGTGCATGTCATGATCATTGATGCCAGCAGCCTCACTCAGATAAGTCCTTTTTTCCCTTTTCTTCCTCAAACAGTCTTTCTATTTTGATTTTCTTCTCTATTCATAACTCTTGAAGTCATTGCATTTCATTTCCTTTTGGGTTTATTCCTCTAAAGCTTTTTCAATGTTAGGCTTGCTAAGCTAAAGAAAGGATTGCAAAACTTATTAACGACTTCCAAATTGCACAAACGCAAAGTGCGGCCACAACATACCAGAAATAGCATGATGCAAAATGGAAAGTAAGGTGTTAGCCGGGGTTCAAGAGATCAAGCAGTTTCGCCAGTTGTGGGGAGAAATATAGAGTTCCAGATGGGAGAGACAGACATGTTAAAACAACAGGCTGATTATAGGGCACTCGGGTCATTCAGGGTTTCGTGGTTAAGGTTCAATCAGAAGGTAAAATAACTCTTTACCAGTCATATGCAGCTGAGCAGAACAAAGCATGGCAGTGGAAAGTCCACCCTTAGCAAGAATGACGCAAACTAACCACCATATTTTCAAACTGACAAGATTTTTCTTTGATGGAAACAGGGGCAGGAAATTTCGTTTGTTTCGGAGAAACCCTCCGTGAGGAAAGCAGGTGCCAGACAGGCTCGGCAGTAAGTTCCAGTACCCTCCTGGATAATATTATTTAGTAAAGTTTTGAGACCCTCGCAAATGACAAGGTCTGATGAGAGGTCTACTTTTGGGAAGTATAATTTGGCATTTAAGTTTTTCACTTTTGAGATGAGGCTTGGTTTGAAATTTTTCGGATAAAGGAATTTAGTTTAGAATTTATTTTGATAACAAGAATCAGTTAACACTCAAAAATGTTCCCAATATCAGACTGGGGAAGAAAAACTTCTTTTGTTTTGTTGAAATTAGGTGCCTACCTGGAGAACAAGGAAAGACAACACGAGTTTCAAGAATAGAAAGCAGTTCAGGTTCAAGCAATCACGCACCCACCTAGAGAACAAGGGAAGACAGTTCAAAAGAAAAGCAGCTTCAAGAAGAGGACAATTCAGGTTCAGCAATTAGGAACCCACCTGGAGAACAAGGTAAGACAGTTCAAAGGAAAAGCAGTTCAGGTTCAGCAATCAGGCGCCCACCTAGAGAACAAGGGAAAACGACACAAGTTCAAAGGAAAGCGGGTCAAGCTCAGCAATCAGGTGCCCACCTGGAGAATAAGGGAGAAAAGCTCAAGTTTCAAAGGAAAACAGTACGAGTTCAGCAATCAGGCGCCCACCTGGAAAACAAGGAAAAATGGTTCAAGTTTCAAGGGAAAACAGTTTCAAGTAGCAAAAGAAGATGATTTGAGTGTTTGCAGTTAGGCGCCCACCTGGAAAACAAGGGAAAACAATTCAAGTTTCAGAGGAAATGAATACAATTCAAATGTTAGTAATTAGGTGCCCACCTGGAGAACAAGGGAAAGCAACAATGTTCAAAGGAAGACGACTCAAGTTCAGCAATCAGGCGCCCACCTAGAGAACAAGGGAGAACAGCTCAAGTTTCAAAGGAAAACAATGCAAGTTCAGCAATCATGCACCTACATGGAAAACAAGGGAAAATGGTTCAAGTTTCAAGGGAAAACAGTTTCAGGTAGCAAGAGAAGATGGTTCGAGTGTCTGCAGTCAGGCGTCCACCTGGAAAACAAGGGAAAACAATTCAAGTTTCAGAGGAAAGGAAGACAGTTCAAGTTCAGCAATCAGGCGCCCACCTGGAGAACAAGGGAAAATAGTTCAAGTTTTAAGGAAAAAACAGTGCAAGTATTTTCAATCAGGCGCCTACTTGGAGAACAAGGGAAAACAGGTCAAGTTTCGAGGAAAAAGCAGTGCAAGTGTTGGAAATCAGGCACCCACCTGTAGAACAAGGGAAAGAAGTTCAAGTTTAAGGAAAAACAGTGCAAATATTGGCAATCAGGCGCCCACCTGGAGAACAAGGGAAACGGTTCAAGTTTCGAAGGAAGACAGTTCAAGTTTTGGCAATCAGGCACCCACCTGGAAAACAAGGGAACTCACTTCAGAATGCAGTTCATGTTAGCAACAAAGGAAGCTCACCTAGAGAGTACAAGTCAACAAAGTGGCAGAAAATGCAAAATCAAGCTTGAAGATGTGTAGATAGGATTCTTGTAATTCATAAATCATAGTTTAGTCTAACATTTTTTATCTTGTCTTGTAGTTCAGCAAGCAGTAGCAGCAGCAACAGTGAAATCACAGCTCCCAACTACTGAAACTTCCCAAACTACACTGACTTGATTCCTTTATAGCCAAGGATATGTAGGCAACCTCGGAAGCAAGGTGCGGTCAAATCTGTCAAAAAATTCTTCCCAAGGAGTATTCAAACGGGCAAAAATCGCCTGTATCCGCTCACTAAAGAGTTTTCGTGCAAAGAGGGGCAGCTGTGAGCACGTTATTTTTGCCCTATAGGAATTACTCCCATAAAATCTAAGAAAATAAAATTTTCCCATTATTTGTAATTTTACAGATTTTTTGTTAATTATTTGCATTTTGTGCACATTTAATTTCTATTAAAATCATGAAAATACAAAAATACCATGCATTGCATTTATGTCGTATTTTTTATATTTTAGGATTAATTAGTTGTTCCATTAAAAGTAAAAATTACAAAAAATGACCCATTTTACATTTTTCTTTTACCTTTTTAATTGCTAGATCATTGATTTTCTTTTTGACTTAGGATTTTGGAATTTTATAAATTTTAGAAAATTGGTTGGTATTGGAATTTAGTTTAATTTAGGGTTTTAAGTAGGTTTTTAATTAAAAAAAAAAAAGAAAAAAGGAAAAGAGAAGACAAAAAAATAGGAAAAGAGAGAAAGGGGGTGTATGTTAATTGGGCCAAAGCCCAAATTTTTCAAAGAAGACCCGTCCAGTTCTTCCCTTACCCAGCCCTCACCCAAGACAAAACCCACGCCCGACCCGCCTTTCAACCCTCCCCACAACCCTTCATATATAAACCCCTTTATAAAGTTTTCCCCAAATAAACCCCAAATTACAACAGACCTAGAAACGGCGCAAGAGCACTATTCATCGTCTTCCTCACCCGATTCAACCCCAACTCGCCTGAAACTTAGGCGAGTTTACTCACATGGGTCCCATCTTCACCACGTCACCAAGATTCTAACCGTTTCTTACAAATTTCCCCTCCCTCATATTCCCTCTCTTCGATTTTTTTCAGATTTTTAATCCTTCAGAGGGAAATGAAGAAAAATGGGGAGCGTTGGATTGGATTCGATTTGATCCACTCCATCCATTTGTCCGTTTTTCATCAAAAGAGGAGTAAAAAATTATATTCGGGAAAAGATTTTTATTCGGAGATTTCTTAGAGAGGAGGGAAGAAGGTTCAAGAATACCTGAAGGCTTATATAAGAGAGTTGATATTTTCAGAGAAAGGGTTTATTTAGAGAAATATTTCGGGAAAATTGGAGAGGATTCTCATTTGACAGAAATTTGGGAAAGGTTTGAGAGAGAGGAAAATTAGATTTCTTCTGATTCTTCCATAATCGTTTTTTAATATTTTTGTTTTCTAGAAATTAAAGAATGTCAGTTCCCTACCTTGATTTTTGCTTTTAAAAAAACCATGGAGTTCATTTGAGTTTTTTTCTGGGGGGTTTCGAGTTTTCTGTTGCTGGTCGAAGATTTGTTCGAGCTTCAGGCACTGCTTGTTTCTCTGTTGATGCTCGTAGGTCTTGCTCGAATTCCAGTTTGGCTATCATCTTCTCGTTGTAACTCCAATCCAACACGTTAATTTGGTGAAGTTTTGTTGTTCAATTAAAAGGTTACACTTCAACTTTACTCTGTTTCTTTTTTCGACTTTTTTCCAGATTTATGTCACAAACGTTTGTACAATCTGTTTGATTGACTTTGTTTCTGCTCTATGATTATGCGACTACCTGCTATTTTTTTAGTTGAATGGATAAGTTTATTTCATTCATGTATGGACATTTGATCATTGAATGGCTGAAGTTCTGTGTTCAATAAAAAATGCTATGGTTTCTGATTTTTCCTTGATGGATCATACTATTGTTTCTGAGTTAGAAGAATAAAATGGATGGTTCAAGCTTCATTTCTTTTGTTCGTATTGCAATTTGTTCATGTTGCAATTTGTTCATGATTCCGATTTCAATTACTGTTGTCTCGTTTGTTCTATGTTGCACGTTCAAATAGTTTTCTAAACAAGATTAGATAAGCTCGACTTAGGTTGATTCTTCTCTTTTCTTATTGTTATGGTGATGATCTATGTACTGTGAAAGCTTGAGGCTAAATGGCCAAAACCAGTTGAATTGGTTTGAATCTTAATTTGCATCTGATTGTTTTCGTGTTCAAAATGTTTAGTTGACTATGATGTTCATCTCTGGCTAAATAAAGCAGAACTTTTGATTCATCTCTGGTTTTCGGTAATGTTTTTTCAAAGTTATAAAGGTCCTTTAAGAATGATTGAGGTCACCAGGAAACTTATGGTACTTCAGTATATCACAGTTGCCGTTATAAACTTTTTTCAAAAAGTGAGAATTTATCCTTTTGACCAAACTTCCAATTTATTTATTCTGAGAAAGTTTGCCATATAGATTAATTTGAAGTTGAGTCATTTGGGTTATTGGAAATTTGATTAAAATCAGATTTTTGCTTTTAAGGATATTTGCTTGGTTTTGATAGTATATGAGCTAAAAGTTGGTTTGGTTTGCTAAATCCTAACAAAACGTTAATAATTCGATAAGTTCCCTTTTGGGCGAATATGACTGCATTTGCCGGAAATTCAGGAAAGCTTCCTATGTGTAAAATGCTAAGTCTAAATTCTTTGCTCATACCCATTTGTATGCAAACCAGATGTTTGATCTAGGCCCTGGATGAAGTGTATATGTTGAATATCATAGTCCATGATTCTAGTAGCTTCAATGCACCCAATATCACTTATGAATTGTCATTCCTTTGCTAAATGTAGTATTCTTGAAGCTAATTTTTGCTGCCCAGTTTTTCATTGCCAGTTTCCCGCTATTCCTTCAAGTAACATAGTATATCGAGATCATAATTGTCGCTTCCAATATCAAGAGGACTAATGAAGTTTTTTGTAGCAAGATGCTTGAAACTAGTGCTAGTTCTGATGCTTCCATGCGTT
The DNA here is from genome assembly GCF_000715075.1 of Nicotiana tabacum. Classification (NCBI taxonomy): domain Eukaryota; kingdom Viridiplantae; phylum Streptophyta; class Magnoliopsida; order Solanales; family Solanaceae; genus Nicotiana; species Nicotiana tabacum. The sequence goes on from NC_134090.1 coordinate 138,477,718, forward strand.
GATGAAGAGTTATTAATTAGATTTCAATTACGGGTTCCAAAATTAAGACCGAAGTATGCGTCCGTGCAACTTTGGATAAAACGATCTTAATAATAATAAAATGCTATTAATCTTGTACACGTTCGCGTGACACGAGTAGTTTTAAAGGATGAATATTCGTAGATTGCTTTAGGCGCGCCTTAAATCTACCAGCTTGATTGTGTATATGTTCGCATAACATAATTACGATTCTAAAAACCAATTCGTAGTACGCATTCGCGCAACTTCGATCAAACTTTCTTAATAATAAAATTATTTTAATAGGCCGCTAAATTAAATTTAGTTCATATAATCCGAGGTGTGCCATCCACAATTTAATCATTCATGGTCCTCATATTAATTTCATAACCTAGATATAAAAATAACAAATGCTCGTAGTTGCTTTAGGCCCGTTTAATATACAATCGTGATTGCGTACACGCACGCGTGACATAATTACGATTCAAAAAACAAAATTGGGGTATGCTGTCATACCTCCTTTTTACACACCCGAAGGTATATATAGGGAGTTTATCCAATTTAAGTGACATTATTCGAAATGTGATTATTTAATTACCGCAGTCTCCACTTGGATTATTTTATTGGTATCCCAAGTCACCGGTTTTATTCTAAATCTCAAATCGAGGAAAATTCGACCTTCCTTTTGAAGTCTGCGAACCAAAAATTCTGAATAAGGAATTCTGTTAACCCGGTGGAAGGTGTTAGGCATCCCCGGATTTCGTGATTCTAGCACGGTCGCTTAAACAATTATAATTGGCCTATTATCTGATTTTAATACATGTTTTAGCCTATGGTATATTTTAACTTATTTAACCGCTTTTAATTATTTTAGGAAACTTCAACATTATTTAAAACACGCCTTGAACCATGCCACATGAAATGCACCCACGATCCACGACACATTCTATCTAACGTTGTTGAGAATTGGAGTTGGATCACATGAAATGCACACCCGAGTTAAAGAACGGGGCAGCAAGCACGGTTAAGGCATATAGCTATTAACCACTTTTCATTAAAAAATGAAATAATCGAAAAAATAAAATCTCTTTATCCCAACGATGAATGGGATTTTACAGCCTAAAGCAACTACGCAATTTCAAGTTTGCGCGGGCCATGGAAAATTCAACTAAATGGCACACCTCGATTTCTAAAGGATTAAAATTAATTAAGTGAGGGCCATGAGTTTTGAGATTTTATTTGGTATGAGACACCTCAAATTATTTCAAAGGGTTTATTATTCGAAGTTGTTATAATCGGGTTACATGAAATGCACCCCCAAATTTGGTAATTAAGCATTATGACTATGTCACGGGAACCGTAACCATAATCACGATGATTTATTTACTAATCGTGCCTAAAGCAAGCCACGATGTTCATGAATTATTCATTTCTAAGTTTGAGATCAAATGTGAAGGTTCAAGAATTATGGAACATTTTATTGTGAGTGAAGGAATGCCAAGGCGTGAATCAAGTTTTCTTTTGAAATTTCCATGAAGGATTATATGACAAATTTAAAAGCATATCTAACAAACTTGACATAATGGATGGCTTACTTTGAGGAAAAGCACAAAGTTTAGCAAACAGTTGCATCTCAAATTGATATTTAGAAGAAAAAAAACGAAATCTCAGTATAATGACAATTAAGGTTTTCTTCCAAACCAATTAAATATACTCAGTTCCATATATCTCATGCCTTCCGTTGCCCAATTAATTAGATCAAATTAAACTTGACATTTTAAATGAGAATGAAAGCAACCCAAGCAAATATTTCCAAATATCATCTCAGCTATATCCAAACAACATTTCAGATTTATCAATACAACGATCAGAAATCTTAACCCATGTATGAACAAAATAGCATCTTGTCTTAGTAAACCATCACACAGATAATCAAAGAGGAGGAAAGAAACGGACCTCCAAATAGAGTGTTGCATATTAATGAGAATTTCCCAATTTTACAGTTTTATGTTTGGATGCAAAAACTGTTACAGCAAACGGGACAGCTGAAGCATGAACCACGAACGCTAGACGGAAGCTCGAAACGATACCGATAAACTCGACACTCAAGATAGAAGCTAAAATTCACTCGATTTTGGACTGAACATGTGTGTGGCTGCCGATTTTAGAGGGATACGGAGTGTTGGCTATGGAGATCTGGTGCGGGGTTGTTTGGTTCTGTTTGTCACCGCTGGAGCTCATTAATCCGACGAGCTTGCTGGAGCTCGTTTCTCTGGCGAGTTTTAGGCAGAAGAAGAAGGAGCAGCTGTGTCTAGCGTTTTCAGGCAGCTCAAGGAAGATGAAGAAGCTTCACCCTTTCATGGAAGCGGCTGAAGTTCCTAGGTCTCTAGGATTGCTGCTACACGATGAGAGTTGAAGAAGTGAAGAAGGGAGATCCAATTTTCAATATTATATATAAAAATAAAATAAGTTACTATTTTTGTATATTTTTTATTTAAATTTATGAAAGATGCGTAAACTAATTGTTTTTGTAATTTTAATTTTTTTTGTGACAAAATAAAGTAAAAGAGTCAAAATTAGTTGAAATAACTATATTAGACCTAAACTAAGTATTTACATGCTAAAATATAAAAAATCTTGGGGAGGGTCAAAAATCACATATCTACAGCTGCCCCTCTTTGACTGGAAACGTGAAGAGTTTTCAGACAAAGAACGACTAGACAGGTTTTTTGACTCGACCTTTATTTGGAGAGACCAAAAACTAGAAGAAAGGAGAATGTGACCGAGTCTTGGTATTTGAGCTGCCTACATAACCTTGGTTATAAAGGAATCAGGTCACGTGTAGTTCAGAGGTGAGTGAGATGACGGAGTATACCGAGGTGGAGAGCCGAGTGAGGTTCCATCGAGGTTCCGGTCCGTGGTCCCGTTATTACATCAAAATCAAAAATTGAAAAGACTAACTAAACCTATCAGCTACGAGTTACAAGATTTTTATCTATAAATCTTCTGAAGCTTGATCTTGAGTCTTGGCTGGTTCTTCCTACAGACTCTGATCTGAATCTTGATGCTCGTTAGCTACGAATGCTGGTTCATTTTCTTCAGCTCTTCGGATCAAGGCGGGATATGCAAATCTTGTGACTTCAATCTTATCTTGGGCAATTCGCATCTTTTCTCCGCTTCTACACTTAGAGTTCAACTTCTTTTCTTGTTTCTTCTTTCCTTTTATTTGGGTCGAGACTTCTTCTTTTGGTCATCTTAAACCTTGTGCCTCACGGTAAAAACCTGTTCAGGCACCAAAGCAAACAAACGAATGAAACTTTTCTGCCCCGATTTTCACTAGGAAAATTTTATGAGTTATTGTAACAAAATTCTAAACTACTTTTTATTGAAAGAAATAAAAGGTCGGGACTGTGTATCCCTGGGAAAAAGATATTAGAGAGTGGAGCTCTTTATTTATAATGAAATCAACTAGGGAGTGGAGACCTTATGTCTAAAATAAAATCAACTAGGAAGTGGAGACCTTATGTTGGAAAAGCATACTAGGGAGTGGGGACCCTATATCTAAATTAAAATCAACTAGGGAGTGGAGACCCTATATTGAAAAAAAAAATAGACTAGAGAGTGGAGACCCTAGGCCTAAAATAAAATCAACTAGGGAGTGGAGACCCTATGTTTGAAAAGCAGACTAGGGAGTGGGGACCCTATATCTAAATTAAAATCAACTAGGGAGTGGAGACCCTATATTGAAAAAAAAAATAGACTAGAGAGTGGAGACCCTAGGCCTAAAATAAAATCAACTAGGGAGTGGAGACCCTATGTTGGAAAAGCGATTAGGGAGTGGAGACCCTATGTCTAAAATAAAATCATATGCCTAAAATAAAATCAATAGGGAGTGGAGATCCTATGTTGAAAAAGCGACTAGGGAGTGGAGACCCTATGTCTAAAATAAAATCAACTAGGGAGTGCAGACCCTACGTTGGCAAGATTACCAGGTTATGCTGGCATCAACTAGGGAGTGGGACCCTATGTTAGAGTGTGAGACTACTGACTTGTGCACCTATGCTAAAATGAACCAAGAAGGATTTCTTTTTTAGAAAAATCAACATTTTTTTTCTTTTGAGAAAATCATTCTTTTAAACAAATTACCCCAACGCCTCTTTTTTTTAATCGAGACATCCTTTTTTTTTCAAATTACCCTAGGAGAAAATTCGTCAGACTAGGTTTTCTATCTTAGGAGAAAGATTCATCAGACTAAGATTTTGATCCTAGGAGAAAGTTCATCAGACTAGGTCCTTTTTTTCTTTTGTTTATCTTTTTTTTGTATCTTAGGAGTAAGATTCATCAGACTAAGATTTTTATCTTATGAGAAAGTTCATCAAACTAGGTTTTCTATCTTAGGAGAAAAATTCATCAGACTAAGATTTTTATCCTAGGAGAAAATTCATCAAACTAGGTCCTTTTTGTTATCTTAGGAGAAAGGTTCATTAGACTAAGATTTGATCCTAGGAGAAAATTCATCAGACTAGGTCTTCTATCTTAGGAGAAAAATTCATCAGACTAAGATTTTGATCCTAGGAGAAAAGTTCATCAGACTAGGTTTTCTATCTTAGGGGAAAGATTCATCAGACTAAGATTTCGATCTCTTTTTTTTTGTTATCTTAGGAGACACATTCATCAGACTAAGACTTCTATCCTTGGAGAAAATTCATCAGACTATGTTTCTTATCTTAGGAGAAAGATTCACCAGACTAAGATTTTGATCCTAGGAGAAAGTTCACCAGACTAGGTCACTTTTTGGTATCTTAGGAGAAAGATTCATCAGACTAAGATTTCGATCCTAGGAGAAAGTTCATCAGACTAGGTCTTGTATCTTAGGAGAAAAATTCATTAGACTAAGATTGCGATCCTAGGAGAAGATTTGTCAGACTAGGTTCCCTTTTTTTTGTTATCTTAGGAGAAAGATTCATCAGACTAAGATTTTTGTCCTAGGAGAAAATTTATCATACTAGGTTTTCTATCTTAGGAGAAAAATTCATCAGACAAAGATTGCGATCCTAGGAGAATATTCGTCAGACTAGGTTCCTTTTTTTTTGTTATCTTAGGAGAAAGATTCATCAGACTAAGATTTTTATTTTAGGAGAAAATTCATCAGACTGAGTTTTCTATCTTAGGAGAAAAATTCATCAGACTAAGATTGCGATCCTAGGAGAATATTCGTCAGACTAGGCTCCCTTTTTTTGTTATCTTAGGAGAAAGATTCATCAGACTAATATTTTTATCCGAGGAGAAAATTCATCGGACTAGGTTTTTTATCTTAGGAGAAAAATTCATCAGACTAAAACATTTATCCTAGGAGAAAGATTCATCAGAATAAGATTTCTATCCTAGGAGAAAGTTCATCAGACTAGGTCTTCTATCTTAGGAGAAAAAGTCTCAATATGATAGCCATTTTGGCGAATATCTTTGAAACTTAATAAGTTTCTTTGAGATTTACTACAATATAGTGCTTCATCAATAGCCAAATTTGTTCCTCCTGGTAGTAATAAATTGGCTCTTCCAGAACCTTCAATTAATCTTGTACTACCGGATATTGTATTAACATTCGCTTCTTTCATTACCAAATAAGAGAAATATCTCTTATCTTTTAAAATAGTGTGTGTTGTAGCACTATCCAGAAGACATATATCATCTTTATTAATCTTGAGTCCAACTGAAGACTGGGGAATTTTCATATTCTTCATAAAAAAGACAAATAATACATCATAAGAAATATGAAAGACAAGCAAAAAAAATATTAAGAAATACATTAGGAATGTAGAAACTAGCAACACATGATGCATTAGGAAAATACACTCAACAAAAATAAACTAGTTGCCAACATAAATATAACAACTTTTATAGCTTCATTCCCCAGTAAGATGATTAGTTGTTCAGTCAATATCCTCAAAGAAGTCTCCAGCTTCTAAATGAGTAATATTTGTTAGGCCTCCAAAATCATCATCTTTTAATGCAAGATGTGCCTTAGAATCATATTTGTTTTAGGGACCTGCTTCATCATCATTATTTTGAAAGGTCAAGTGTGTCTCCACATTATTTTCTTTTTTTCTGAGGGAGGCTTGATAAAGTTTGACAAAATGATCTGGTGTACGACAAATGCGTGCCCAATGACCATTCATACCACATCGGTGACACATACTAGTTTTACCTTTTGAATGATTAATTTGAGAACCCTTATTGTTCTCCAATTTATTTCCATCATAATTACGATAATTGTTTCGTCCCCTTCCACGTCCACGTTTACGATCATGTCCACGACCACGGTAATTATTTTGTTTTCTTTCAAATTTATCATATGCTGCTACAGTATTCACTTCCGGAAATGGAGTTGACCCAGTGGGACGGGCTTCATGATTTTTCATTAATAGAGTATTATTCTGCTCTGCCACAAGTAGCCATGTGATTAACTCAGAATATTTCTTAAACCTTTTTCACGGTATTGTTATTGTAGCACCACATTTGAAGCGTGAAAAGTAGAAAATATTTTTTCCAATGAGTCCTCATCTGTGATAGTGTCTCCACATAATTTTAATAGAGAACTTACTTTAAAGATAGCATAATTATACTCACTTACGGTTTTAAAGTCTTGCAGCCTTAAATGTATCCACTCATACCGAGCTTTCGGTAATACAGTAAGTTTTAGGTGGTCATACCGATCATTCAAATTAGTCCATAATTCAAGTGGATCTTTTACGGTTAAATATTCAGTTTTTAACCCTTCATGTAGATGATGACGAAGGAAAATCATGGCCCTCGCTTTATCCTGATTTGATGCTTCATTTCCTTGTATAATAGTATTTCCAAGACCTTTAGCGTCAAGGTGAATTTCAGCATCAAGGACCCATGATAAATAGTTCCTTCCGGTGATGTCAAGAGCCACAAATTCAAGTTTTGATAAATTTGACATAGTGAAAACTATCATAAAAGATGAATAAGTTATAGAAATAATTATAATAATAAACAATTAATGAAAACAAAACGATTAAGATAAAAGAAATGAAAATAGAGTTATATCATTGTGACGATCCGGCCAGTCGTCTCATGAGTTACCACTCCATTTTTCCCTATTTCAGCTTTTTACGCTTCGTTATTCGTGTTTTATGTGATCGGGTTGATTAGTTCGAGTTTGGAGAGGATTTGGTAAGAAATGAGACACTTAGTCTCTTTTAAGAAGGCTTAAGTTGGAAAAGTCAACCGAATGTTGACTTATGTGTTAGAAGGCTCGGAAGTGAGTTCTGACGGTTCAGTTAGCTTCGGGAGGTGATTTGTGACTTAGGAGCGCAATCGAAATGGGTTTTGGATTTGTAGAGATGATTTAGGCTTAAATTGGCGAAGTTGATATTTTGGCGGTTCCGGTTGATAGGCGAGATTTTGATATAGAGGTCGGAATGGAATTCCGAGAGTGACAGTAGCTTCGTTGTGTCATTTGGGATGTATGTGCAAAATTTTAGGTCATTCGGATGAGATTTGATAGATTTTTTGATCGAAAACATAATTTAAGAGTTCTTGGAGTTATTAGGCTTGAATCCTATGTTAAATTGGTGATTGATGTTGTTGTGAGCATTCCAAAGTTTGAATGATGTCATGGGATGTGTTGGTACAATTGGTTTGAAGTTCCGGGTAGGTTCCGGGATGTTTTAGGCCGAAAATCATAGCTGTAGCAGGTCCAGAAGGGTTGCAGGCCTCGGAACTCACCCGCGCGGTCCGCACAAAAAGAAGTGCGGTCACGGTATGTGCTGTGCGGATCGCACAAAATGAAGTGCGGCCGCGGTAGGTGTTGTGCGGACCGCACAAAATGGTGTGCGGCCGCGGTGAAAAACATTCCGCTAGTCCTACTTCTGAAGCTCATATCTTTTGATCTACAAAGAATTTTGAGATGATTTGAAAATGAAAGTTGTAGCCTTTCGTGTCTAGTTTCCAGAAAGGTAAAGATATTGCTATTTAGACATAGGTAGCGAAAGTTATGGCCAAAATGCTAAAGTCTGTCACTGTAGAAGAAAGCCTGTGCGGCTGCGGTCGTTTTTGTGCGGACCAAACTGGTTTTATGCGGACCGCGGTCGATTTTGTGCGGCCCGTGGAGGTGGAAATCTGTGGGGTACTCTATAAATACGAGATTTTGGGTTTTATTTGATATTTTGACCTAGAGAGCTCGGATTTTGGCGATTTTCCGAAGGTTTTTCAAGAAATTCATCGGGGTAAGTAATTCTAACTCATATTTGGCTAGAGTACATGAATCTATCATTGAATTCATCATTTAATTTGTGATTTGGGATGGAATTTGGGGAAAAAATTGTGAAATCTTTCAAAAATGTAAAATGATGATTTGAAGGACCAAATGGTATCGGAATTGGATAATTTTCATATGGATAGACTCGTGAGAGTATAAGGATTATAGTTTTGTGAATTTTGTCAAATTCTAAGATGTGGGCCCAGGGGTCGGGTTTGACCAATTTTTGGAATTTTGTGGTAATTCGATTGTTTTTGTTTGGGCTTTGTTCGCTTAGCATATTGTGACGTATTCTTTTTGATTTTGGATAGATTCGATGTGTGTGGTGGCCAATTCGAGGGGCAAGGGCATCGTGAGCTAGAGAATTAGCCAGTTCGAGGTGAGTAATGATTGTTTATGATGCCCTGAGGGTTTGAAACCCCGGATTGCACATCGTAGTGCTATATTGAGGTGAGACACACGCTTGATGACGAGCGTGGGGTCGTGTACTATTGGGTATTGTGACTTGGTACATCCCGATTGATGATTTTATCGCGTATTTGACTGAAACCTATTTGTCATCATCATGATTTGGGCTGATTGCCATATTTGGGCTGATTGCCAACTATTTGAACCCTTTAGGGATTTTTATTATTGTTCTCCTCAATATTTTGACTTATTATTTGAACTCAGGCCTGTTGATATCTACTGTTTACAAACTCAGCCACTTTTACTCAGATTTGAAAACTTAAATGATATTTCTAAATGATGTTTTGGGCTGAGAACTACTATTTTACTAATGCCCGCGGGGCTTGTGATGATTTTCTGACTGAGTGCGGCCGAGGGCCAGATGTGAGGATACACTGAGTGATATGAGGCTGAGGGCCTGAGATACTTTATATGCCACGAGGTGGCTTGAGTGATGTGAGGCCGAGTGCCGACAGATGATGCCACGAGGTGGCTTGATATAGCGCTTGGGCCGTAAGGGGCCACTCGGGAGTCTGCACACCCACGGTGAGCGCGGGTACCCATCATGATCTGAGAGTGAGCCCTAGGGGCTGATATTGTACTGAGAGTTAGCTCGAGGGGCTGATATTGTACTGAGAGTGAGCCCGAGGGGCTGATATTGTACTAAGAGTAAGCCCGAGGGGCTGATACTGTTCTAGGTGATTGATACTGTGCCTGAGGGGCGGATTTCTATTTGTTAATTACCTTCCAAATTACTTGTTTTTACTGGTTGAAAGGAAGTTTACTTGATATTTCACTGATTTACTGTTTTAAGTGATTTTACTACTTCGGCATCGAATGCTTTGTGTTTTCACGTGCTTTCTTGCTTTCAGCTATTATTTATATTTGTTACTCACTGAGTTGGAGTACTCACTTTACTCCCTGCACCCCTGTGTGCAGATTCAGGCATAGCAGATCCCGCTCCTGAGTGCTGATCCTCCCAGTCCAAGCGGTGTTTCGGAGACTACGAGGTAACTGTTGGCGTCCGCATCCCCGTGCCTCCCTCTATCTTATTAATTCTATATCTTTCAAACTATTGTACCAGACATCGTACCTAGTAGACTCGTATCAGGATCATTAGTTGCTTATGACTTGTGACACCCCGATTTGGGCCGTGTCGGGATGGTTTCTTCTATTGTTATCTATATTTCCATGAATTATTGCTAATAAATCATGCTTTAAACTGTTATATGTTAATTAACTACTTAAAGATGTGTACTGTGTTGGACTGGTTGGCCTTGTTTACACGAGAGACGCCATCACGACCGGGTTCGGGGATTAGGGTCATGACAAGTTGGTATCAGAGCCTAGGTTACATAGGTCTCACGAGTCATGAGCAGGTTTAGTAGAGTCTCGCGGATCGGTACGGAGATGTCTGTATTTATCCTCGAGAGGTTGCAAAACCTTTAGGAAAAACTTCATATTTTTAAAATTCTTGTCGTGCGAACTTGTTGGTCTAAGTACTAAACTTCTGTTATTCCATTCTCTCATAGATGGTGAGGAAGTGATCTACCGGATGAGGTGGACGACCACCAGTGCCACTAGCTGAGACCACCAGAGGCTGTGGACGCGGTCGTGGTCGCGGCAGAGGCAGAGCAACGAGGGCAACACCTATAGATCCACCAGCTACCCTAACTCCGGATTAGACTCCAGCTATGGATGCTCCAGTAGCACCAGTTCAAGCACCAGCTATGCCCATCGTAATTCCGGGTCTTCAAGAGGCCTTGGCATAGATCTTATTGGTTTGCACTGGCCTGGCTCAGGCAATTTCAGCCACCACAGCAGCAACTACTTCACATGACGGGGGAGGCAATCAGACCCTCGCTACTCGCACACCTGAGCAGGTAGTGCAGGGACTTCAGACGCTGGGGACACCTCTAGCCCAGCCAGTTGCACCAGCTCAGGAGTTTGTTCTGCCAGTTATGCCGTATGATGAGCAGCGTCATCTTGAGAGGTTTGGTAGACTCCAGCTTCCGATATTTAGCGGAGCAGAGGGCGAGGATGCCCAAGGTTTCTTGGATAAGAGCCAGCAGATGCTTCGTATAGTAGGGATTCTTGAGTCTAGTGGTATGGCATTTACTACCTTTCAGTTTTCTGGGGCTGCCTATACTTGGTCGGAGGCATATGAGAGGCATAGGCCGGTTGGAGAAGCGCCCGTTACTTGGCAGGAGTTCCCACTCTCTTCTTGGAGAAGTATGTACCGCAGTCCTGCAGAGAGGAGCTGCGTAGATGGTTTGAGTGGCTAAAGTAGGGGGATATGACTGTGTCACAGTATAAGTCAAGGTTTTCTGAGTTGGCTCGTCATGCCGTTTGGATAGTTTCGACAGATCGTGAGAAGATAAGAAGATTTGTTGATGGCCTTAACTATCATCTCCATATTCTTATGACCAGAGAGTGTGTTGGGTACTACGTTCGAGGAGGTGGTTGATATCGCTCGCGAGATTGAGACAGTTCACCGTCAGGAACGAGAGGAGAGGGAGGTCAAGAGGCCTCGAGGATCGGGCAGTTACAGTGGTGCTCTTTCAAGGGGCCAGTTTCAGCACGGCAAAGGCCGTTCATTCAAGTCTGCTCAGCCAGCTCGCCCAGGTTATCATGGGCCATCTTTGAGTCATGGTTATCACGGTACTCAGTAGGGACAGTCATCACCCAGCGCCCTCCCAGCTCAAAATTCATCTCGTGCCCCGTCAGCTCAGGGTTCTTCTATGCCGAGTGCATCAGCTAGTCACTCCGGTGCGAGGGGTTCCCTTCAGTCCCCTTCTCCAGCACCAGTTGTTTTGAGTGTGGAGAGTTTGGGCATGTGTGGAGGCAGTGTCCTCGTCGTGTTGCTAGTTCGTCCCAGTAGAGGGGTCAGCCATCAACTTTTGCTCCAGTTATTTCACCACCCGCCCAGTCAGTTAGGGGTGGAGGTCAGGCAGCCAGGGGTCGCCCCAGAGGGGGATGTCAATCAGGCGGTGGCCAGGCTCGTTTCTATGCACTCCCAGGCAGACCTGATGCTATTGCTTCAGTTGCTGTTATCATAGGTATTGTTTCAGTCTGCCACAAAGATGCCTCTATATTATATGATCCCAGTTCCACCTTTTCTTATGTGTCATCATATTTTGCTCGTTATTTGGGTATGCCCCGTGAGTTTCTTTCTTTACCTGTTCATGTATCTACCCCGGTGGACGATACTGTTGTTGTAGACCATGTGTACCGGTCATGTGTGGTGACTATTGGGGGTCTGGAGACCCGAGTGGATCTATTACTATTGAACATGGTGGATTTCGATGTGATTTTGGGCATGGATTGGTTATCTCTGTGTCGTGCTATTCTAGACAGTCATTCTAAGACCGTCACTTTGGCTATGCCGTGTGTACCGCGGATCGAGTGGCGTGGTGTGACTGATTATGTGCCTAGTAGAGTGATCTCTTTCTTGAAGGCCCAACGTATGGTTGGGAAAGGTTGCCTTTCATATCTAGCGTTTGTGAGGGATGTTGGAGCTGAGACTCCTAGTACTGATTTTGTCCCAGTTGTGAGGGATTTTCCCGATGTTATTCCTACAGACCTGCCAGGCATGCCATCGGATAGGGATATTGATTTTGGTATTGACCTGGTGTTGGGCACTCAGCCGATTCTATTCCGTCGTATCGTATGGCACCAGCGGAGTTGAAAGAATTGAAGGAGCAGCTTCAGGAACTCCTAGATAAGGGGTTCATTCGGCCTAGTGTGCCACCTTGGGGTGGCCCGGTTTTGTTTGTGAAGAAGAATGATGGCACAATGAGAATGTGCATCGATTATAGGCAATTGAAAAAGGTAACAATTAAGAACAAATATCCCTTGCCTCACATTGATGATTTATTTGACCAGCTTCAGGGAGCGAGATTTTTCTCCAAGATTGATCTCCGTTCGAGCTATCACTAGTTGAAGATCAGGGATTCAAATATTCTTAAGACTGCTTTCAGGACCAGATATGGTCATTATGAGTTTCTTGTTATGTCCTTCGGGCTGACCAATGCCCTAGAAGTATTCATGCATTTGATGAATAGTGTATTTCGGCCTTATCTGGATTCGTTCATTATTTTATTCATTGATGATATTCTGGTGTACTCGTGTAGTCAGGAGGAGCCCACGGAGCATTTGCGAGTTGTATTGCAGAGATTGAGGGAGGAGAAGCTTTATGCAAAATTCTCCAAGTGTGAGTTTTGGCTCAGTTCAGTGGCTTTCTTGGGGCACGTGGTGTCCAGCAAGGTTATTCAGGTTGATCCAAAGAAGATTGAGGCGGTTCAGAGTTGGCCTAGACCATCCTCAGCCACAGAGATTCATAGCTTTCTTGGGTTGGCAGGCTATTATCGCCGATTTGTTTAGGGATTCTTATCTATCGCATAGCCCTTGACCAAATTGACTCAAAGGGTGTTTCATTTGTATGGTCGGACTAGTGTGAGGAGAGCTTTCAGAAGCTCAAGATAGCTTTGACCACAACTCCAGTATTGGTCTTACCATCAGCTTCAGGTTCATATACCGTGTATTATGATGCTTCGAGAGTTGGGATTGGTTGTGTATTAATGCAAGAGGGTAGAGTTATTGTATATGCTTCTTGTTAGTTGAAGCCCCATGATAAGAACTACCCTGTTCATGATTTGGAGTTAGCTGCCATAGTTCATGCATTGAAAATTTGGAGGCATTACTTGTATGGCATATCTTGTGAGGTGTTCACTGATCATCGCAATCTTCAGCATTTGTTCAAACAAAAAGATCTTAATTTGAGGCAGCGGAGATGGTTGGAGTTGCTTAAGGATTATGATATCACTATATTGTACCATCCGGGAAAGGCCAATGTGATGGCCGATGCTTTGAGCCGAAAGGCAGTGAGTATGGGGAGTTTGGCATATATTCCAGTTGGGGAGAGACCCCTTGTAATTGATGTTCAGGCCTTGGCCAATCGGTTCGTAAGGTTGGATATTTCGGAGCCCAAACGAGTGTTGGCGTGCGTGGTTTCTCGGTCTTCCTTATTTGATCGCATCAAAGAGCGCCAGTATGATGACCCGCATTTGCTTGTCCTTCAGGACAGAGTTCAGCATGATGATGCCAGAGATGTGACTGTTGATACCCAATTTTTTCCTATGTATTTTTATATACAAAATAATTTCAAAATAGCATATACATACATATATAAGCATGCCCAAGAGTTTTGGTATTTTTTCCTAATTTTTAAGATTTTAAAATCAATTTATTATCTATTTTTAGCAGTACAAAATCCAATAATTATTCCCAAGATTATCATTTTGCTGAATAACTTATTTTATTCTCATATTTACACCAAAATATAATTAAGGTGATTTTTGTATATTTTTTACAAACCTATTAGGTATTTTTAAGCTAAATTGCATGTAATTGCAATTATAGCCTATTTCACGATTAGTAGCATTTTATAATTATAAAATTATTTCCAGTATTTTTAAATTAATATTTATATAGTATTTGTTGGTTCAGCGTTTTTAATTTACTTTTAAAATTATTATTACTATTTTTTATAAAATAAAAAGGGAAAATAGGCTATTTAACACTTAGCCCATTTCTATTTGAATTACAGCCCTTTCACCTTTCAATTTTGGCCATCAAATTGACCCAATTCTGCCCCCAAATTAAACCAGCCCAATCCCCAAATTACCCTACCCCTGGCCCGATTAAAAAAAAACCACCCGGCTCCCCTTTGATCCAAGTCGTTGATCATTTTGATCAACGACCATAATTCACCCTTTCCTTTTTTAATTCCCAAACACCCCTTGACCTAATTCATTTCACTTGAGATGCTGCCTTTGAACCCCTTCGTCTCTCAAATCCTCTCGAGCCTCTCCGAAACTCTAATCGTCTCCCACCTTATCTCACCATGTTTCCACCGGAATCCATGGCGTCTCCGGTCATGGATGGTTTGTACTCATCCTTTCTCACCATCAGACCTAAACTATTCAAGGTTTTGAAGCCCAACTTCAATGGCTCTCTTCAGATCCTTCTCAGATTTGTAGATCTATGGCTTCTCCGGCCATTACCCCGGCATGTTCAAGCAATATGAGACTTTTCGACTCAGGATCTGACTTTTCTCAAGACCTTTCTCATTTCTAGGGTTTTCTCTGCAACTCTAAGCCGTCTGAGGTTCTGTACTCGCCTATTTTTTCTTAGATCTGTGATATGTCTGGGCTTTACTTGACATTTTAAAAGGTTTTTCCCCAAATTTCTTTTTCAAAATCGCTCAATTTCAATTTTAGGGTTTCTGAAAAGGTTTCTTCAAATATCTTTCCAATTCTTTCTGTTCTTTCTTCATGTGTGTTTACCTATGTTATACTCGTATGCTTTCTTTTCTACTATTCTTGAGTTTTCTCTCTTGTTTCCTTTCTATTATGCAAGATTCTTCTACTTTTGTTGTTATTCCTGTACTCACATGTTAATTCGTGTTGTTAATCCTTATTATTTGCTATACATGTTTATGGTTGAGTTCTTTGATTTTGTTCACTTTATTTAGCTCTGTTTGTGTTCTTGCTAAGCATATTTCACTTGCTTTTGTTTAAGCTCGTATCGTCTCTTTCTTCTGAACTTGTTTAAACTCCGAGCTTTCTCAAACATGTTCTCATGACCTTGCATCAGTTCTTTCTATCATGTATGTTTGTTTCTCATAAAGTCTTTGGAAGTGACTTCTGAGCCTCTTTCAATGACCTGCTCTCTCACCTCTATGTCTGACTTAATTAGAAACTCTAGGATTTGGGGGTTTCTTTGGATAGTGATATTAGGGTTCCACTTTGGGACCCTAGGCTTTCAGACTAACTATGAGTCTATACTGAACTCGATTCCCTTTTGTTTGTGACTCTAAAGCTTTCAATGTTAGACTCTTTTTCTGAGTAACCTGACGATCCCTTTCATTTGATTGGTATACTTTATATATGTGAAATTTCTCTTTCAAAAGGTTTTTACTAACTGATTGATTGATTCTGAAATCCTTTTAATAAGACTGACGAATTCTCACTGATTTTTCTTCGATAGAACCTCCTTTACCTTTCTTGACTTGGTTCATTCGAATTGAACCCGTAATTTTGGTTTCATGGCTGTTTGATTGATTCCCTTGCCATATTTGGCACAAACCATGTACCATTGATGGATTTCCTTAAATAACTTCTATGTATTTACCCCTTTTGTGCTACTTTGAAAGGTTTTATTTAAAATTTATTTCCTTGACTGGCTTTTACTCGTTGGAATCAGAATCCCTTAACCAAAGGGAGATTGATTTCAATGATATTTCCTTGCCTTTCTTACTTGTTTCTCTGCACTATAAAAGGGACTACCCTTCTGCACTTTTAACACCACTTCGAGTTCAATACCTCGAACTTTTAGATCAATACTTTCAACTTACTTAGACACTTTATTGCTTTGACTTCAATACTCTTACAACATTCTACTCTTTTCTAGGATCTCTTGGAACTTTTGCTTGCAACTTGGCTTTTTCAAGACTACTTTTACTTGTTTGTTTTCCCTGAAACTGGTATGTTCTAATTTAGCTTCCCCGCCTCACCCCTATGTGTTTATTTACAGTTTTCTGCAATCCTGTTTACTTTGTTGTTCATGATTAATGTTAACTATGTGTGTTCTTTCCTTGCATCTATTTTCTGTTATGAATACCTACCCCTATTCCCTTATATGTGTTTGAGTTAAGGTTCATGGCCTGGCAGTATCCAAATTACTGCCCAGGTCCAAACCTGATCCTTAATGGATCATAACTCCCAATTTTGGCTGATAGGCTGGTCAGGGGTGTGCCAGCACTCTTAAATTGCTGGGCATGACCACCAGCTTGCCATGGCATTCCCTAATCCCCCACTATGCACATACACTTACTCTTAGATTCTATGTTTTGTCCCCCTCTTATGAGCCATGCTTTGGGGCCCTGAGTTCCCTCTAAACTTGGACATTTGAGGGCTGACTCTTCCACACTGCACTATAATTTAATTCTGCAATGTGTTTGGGGTGTAAGCACTGCCCTGAGTCCCTTTGAGACTCTTGAGAACTTTGACACATCCCAAATAAGAGAAGTGCTTTTGGAAAACGGATACTGGAAGTTGGTTTAGCTCATATTGCTAGACCTTGAGTCTGAATTAGGTTGTTTGGTTGCAGCTGGAAGTTCTGATGTATTTTTTGATTTATTCGGGTCTGTAATAATTTGTAATAACTATGGGGTTCTAGTGAAAAAGGGGAGGGGCATTTATGTATGCATATGGGTATACAGCATGCTCATAGGGATTACTATTTACAAATTCTGCATTTATGCATATCATATAGTACTCCTGCCTATAAGTCGTCTCATTATTACATTAGAAACCATGCCTATAAGTTTCTGCATATAGAAATCATGTATAAGTTTCTACACTTATGCGTTTATAAATCATGCCTATAATTTATGCATTACACGTAGAAATCTTGCCTATAAGTTGTTTCATTACTGCATTAGAAACCATGCCTATAAGTTTTTGCATATGGAAATCATGACTATAGTTTTGTTTCTGCATTTCTGCATATCCATCTGTCTTTAGGCAAACAATCATAAGTTTAATAATAATCAACTTCATTCTAGATACCATGACTATAGGGCTCCTATACTTACATAATCGTTTTAAAATCAATAACGCTTAGAAATCATGCATATAGGAGTAGCCGTCTGAATCTGATTCGTCTATTTTATCTATAAGTCTAAAATCAGTGGTAATGTTTGTTTAATATCTACAGAATTTAATTGGTTCTAAAATCAGTAACCCTTCTTTAAAATCAGTATACTTCCACCTAGGTAAGCAGTAGGTAATTGTTTAACTGTGTCAGTTTTAATAAACTACAACCAGACAAGGCCTAATTCGGACTCCTCATCTGAGAAATATGTGATGAAGCAGCATGTCCTAACGCTTTAAATTTAATTCAGACTATAACCAGTATTTGAAGTCATGCTAAATAATTTGCTTCTTTAAGTGAGGAGGCCTGTTTGAGCCCTTAAACTACTATTTGTTTCCCCCTACTTGCTTACATGTTTTGTTTGTCGCATTAGAATTTTGTTCTTTTAAAACTCTAAAAAGCCTCAACCTTCCTACCTTTAGGACTAGTAGTCCCAAATGCCTCTGGGACTGATAGGATCGGGACGGGTAATAGCATGCAATAAGTAACGACACTATTCCGCATTTAGTACCTTAACGGGGTGGGAAATGGTAGATATGGACATGATGACCGGTGCGCTAATACCACATGCGACCCCTCTTCTAAGGAGTGATTACCGGGTATTGCATTGATGTGATCCATATTGTTTGTAAACCTAGGACCCCTTCCCCTTTACTTGTTATCTTTTTTTTTAACTATCCAGACTATTTGCTTAAGATTTCTGTTTTCTTTATCTTTCTTCAAACTTTCAATTCACTTGCAACATTATGTGTAAATCCCCTTCTATTTGAGACATTTATTTGCTTACTTGTTAGTTAAAGTCACAATTGTAACATGGCCGGGAACCACACTAGTGGATCTTGGGGGTGCCTAACACCTTCCCCTCGAGATAATTTCTAGCCCTTACCCGAACTCTGGTTTTCCAACTTGAACTCTTCTTTAGTGTCCTAATGCACTTTAATCATTAGGTGGCGACTCTTCAACCCAAAAAACCCAATTCCCAAGAGGGAACGAGTTGTCCTCCCAAATATCATGAACCCGATTTCGCCTTTAGAAAAAGGGGACGCGACAGCATGGCGACTCTGCTGGGGACTTCTTTAGGCTTTTACCATCTCATGTTACTTGTGACATCACTACTTCTTTATTACCTTTATTTAATGTTTTTACCTCTTTTCTGCTATGAAACTGACTTGGCTCTTTGTTTCTTTTCTTTAATGCTTTCTTTTACCGCTTTCCTTCAATGTCGTTGTAATTATGAGCAATTATTGTAATCATTACTTTATGAACGTGCAAATATGTGACAACTTGTTTCATTGTTGTAATTGCATATTCAACATCATATTCCACTCGTGCCAAACAAAATACTATATATCACCCTTTAAATTTGGAAAGGCGTATTTGCGGTAAAATCAGTCGATCAGCGGTGCAGTCGACGGTTCCGTGCCTTTCCCTCTTGAGTTTTCCTCTCACTGGTAACAGTCTAATACCCATAAAAACCTTACTTTGTTCAATTGTGCATGCATCACTGTCAAACCTGGTCGAGTCAGTTATGCTGTCTGCATAATGACTCTTACGATAGCCTTGTCCAAAGTCCAGTGGGTTTCCTTGAGACCCAAATGAACGCTACCTTGTCTGTGCATTTATTTGGAGAACTAAATGTTGCTCATGCTAATTGTTGATATTTAATAGCCGAATATGTCAGAAGTATGGCCTCACCCTTTTGTTTTACAGAAATGAGTGACAAAGTTCCCGACTTTGGTATGGTCAACATACCCTCACTCTTGCTAACCTGGTGGAGGAACCTCCCATCAAGTAACCAAATCAACGAATGGAAAGAGAGAGTCACCAGGGCTAGTGAGAATATCTGGAATACAGTTCGCTGGAGTTGGAAGGGAAAGTAAGGAAAAGAGTCACCGACTGTCAAAACACTGAGGAAGGCAAATGAGAACGCCTGGCGAAGGCATTTTTACTAGAAAATCTGCGCGAGCTGGAGGATTTGATCAACGAAAACATTCAACCTGAAGAAGGTCCTTCTGGGACCAAGTAGCTAGGAGTCTTTTCTTTTGCTTTAAGAATGTAATAAGGCCAATGACCATTAGTGACATTTTATTTTCTGCTATTTTTAGTGTCGTTTTGGGATTCGTCTTATTTTTATCAATAAAATGAGGCATTTAACATTATAAGTTCTCCAAATCAACTTGTCGATAGGCCTACCTCGGGTACAACGAGGCTCCCAAATTAGGACACGAATTATATTCTCGCATTATGTGTTTAAATATCGCAACTTATTTTTCTTACAACCTGCACTAACTTGCTACCTTTGTTTTTATTTTTTTGGGTTTTATTCCCCTCACCAAAGGTTAGTTCGTTCACTCTGGCATCGTCATCATACTCCACAAGATCTAAGGTCCCTCCGCCTCCTCCTCCTCTGAATCCTATCAGAAACAAGAACAAGGGAAAAATGGAAGATTTGAGCAACATCAGAAAGGAGAACTCAACTGAAAGGGTAGAGGTTCCTCAGGGTATTTAGGTTTCAAAGGAAAGTGCCTCCCAGCTCGAGAAAAAGTTGTTGAAATTTCAGGAAGAACTGGACCAAGTTCGGAACTTGGCAAGCTTGTCGTTTTCCCTCACCACCCCAGATGTTAACTTTCCCAACACTCAAAACCACACACCTCTACAAAACATCCCGAAACCACAAAACCAACCCGCTCCCCATCACCACTGCAACACATGCCACACTTCAAACAACACCCCACTGCTAGTCCCTGAACCACTAAAATCCACAAATGATCATCTCCACAATACCCCTATCTATGTTGAAACCATACCACACTATACTCAACCTATTTCAAGCACACCTGAGTCTGATGACAAAGACTCTCTTATCAGGAATCTGGCCGCAGAACTCAAGAAGCTGACTAGCCGAGTTCAGGGTGTTGAAGGAAGCAAGGGGATCGAGGGATTGAATTACGAAGACCTTTGCATTCAGCCAGATGTCGAACTGCCCGAGGGGTACAAACCTCCCAAGTTCGAGATGTTTGATGGCATAGGGGATCCCAGAGTCCATTTGAAGACCTACTGTGACAAGCTGGTCGGAGTAGGGAAGGATGAAAAGATTCGCATGAACCTCTTTATGAGAAGCCTGAAAGGGGATGCTCTATCTTGGTACATTATCCAAGACCCAAAGAAGTGGTCGAATTGGGTAAGTATGGTGTCCGATTTCATGGACAGATTCAAATTCAACACGGAGAATGCGCCAGATGTGTTCTACATCCAGAGCTTAAAGAAGAAACCTATAGAGACATTCCACGAGTATGCTACTCGTTGGAGATCAGAAGCTGCTAAGGTCAGGCCAGCTTTAGAATAAGAACAAATGAATAGGTTTTTCGTCCGGGCTCAAGACCCACAATATTATGAGAGGTTGATGTTGATTGAAGGCCAAAAATTTTCCGACATCTTTAAGCTAGGGGAAAGGATCGAGGAAGGTATTAAAAGTGGTTTGGTCACAAACTTTGAAGCATTACAGGCCACCAACAAGGCTTTACAGTTTGGTGGCATGTCCAAGAAAAGGGATGTGAGTGTCGTGATGGTTGCATAGAGAACAAAGTCCCCAATCAAATACCAAACCTACCCATTACCTCCACTCACATATCAGCCTACCCCAAATTACCAAGCACCATTGCCCTCTTACTAAGCTCCACCGCCTACTTACCAATCATCTCCATTTCCCACATATTAGCCCACTTCGCCTAGATACTCTTAACTCGCACTTGTCTACCAAGACTACAACACCCAACAAGCCCACTATCAATCACCTCCCCTTAGCCAAAATTTACCTAGACCCCGATCAAACTTCGACCGTAGACCCCCCAAACAGTATACTGCCATTGCTGAACCTATCGACCAGCTGTATGAAAGGCTCAAAGTTGTTGGTTACGTCACCCCTATCCCTGCCATAAACCCCGAAAACCCCTCCCAATGGGTCAACCCAAACAAAACCTGTGCATACCATTCTGGCATGAAGAGGCATACCATTGATGAGTGCCGCTCTCTGAAGGATAAAATCCAAGCTTTAATTGACAACAAGATCATTGTGGCACAGGAGCCTACTTTGAATGTCCATAACAACCCTCTAAGATACCACAAGGGTGGAGGTGTTCATATGATTGAGATAGAAGACGATTGGGACCCCAAAGGGTCGATTGGATTGATCGTTGAAGGTGACGAGCCAAAGAAACCAACAGTCACCCTTAACCTGATTGTGGTCCAGATGCAACCTTTTGGAGACGCTGAAGTGAACATGTCTATACCACTTGAGTTCGAAGCACCTTCTTCTGCAAAGACGCTAGGGCCTATTGAGGTCGAGTTTGGGTCCCAAAGGCACCTGTACCATTTGAGGTTGTTGTATTACATCCCAAAGCAAGGGTGCCAATTCCGGTGGCCATGACAGTCGTAACACCATTCCACCTAAAGGCCATACCATGGGATTACACCGCCGAGGTGAGAAGGAAAGGGAAAACCAAATCTGGAGAAGCAATTGTAGCACAGGGTATGACAAGAACCGGCAGGGTTTATACTCCAGAACATCTAGCTGAGTCCAGTAAGCAGGCCTCTAGATTACCAACCATCACTGAAACTGGGCTTGATGATCTTTGGAGGAAGATACAAGCCAAAGAGTATTCGGTCATTGATCAGTTGAACAAAATGCCAGCCCATATATTTATCTTGGCTCTGCTACAAAGCTCTGACGCACATAAGAATGCCTTATCGAAGGTGTTGAGAGAGTCATATGTGCCCAGCAACATAACTGGAGGAGAAATGGCAAACATGGTAGCGCAAGTATTGGAGAGTCACAAAATCACTTTCCACAGAGATGAGCTGCCACCTGAAGGGCTAAGTCACAACAAGGCATTGCACATCACTGTGCAGTGCGAAGATTATTTCATCACCAGAATCCTGATTGATAGAGGGTCCAGCCTCATTATTTGTCCATTGGTGACTCTCAGAACATTGGGAAAGAGCCTGCATGAGATCAAGGATGGAGTCATCAATGTCAAAGCTTTTGATGGATCCCAAAGGTCCACTATTGGGGAAATCAGTTTGTGTCTACAAATGGGACCAACTTGGTTCGACGTTGATTTTCAAGTGATAGACGTCCTAGCATCTTACAACTTGCTATTGGGACGGCCCTGGATCCATGCCGCTGGGGCTGTAACATCAACCCTACATCAAGTAGTGAATTCGAGTGGAATCACCAAGAGGTAATTATTCACGGTGACGGTGGCAATCCCATATACAGTCGCCAGACCATCCCAGCAATCGGAGCAAGAAGGAAGATAGGCGGAGAAACCTACCATCATATTGAGCGAGTCAATGCCGTGGACAAGGATAAATGGTGGGATAACAAAATTGAAAGTATACTGAATTGGTGTGGAACGAACCTGGCAAGGGACTTGGCAAGAATCTCCAAGGAATCGCTAAGCCTATCAAGTTGAAGAATCACGGTACCACTTTCGGTTTGGGATATGACTACACTTGGAAGGAGTTCAACCAGGTCACCACCATGGCGTAGTCCCTACTACCCACTGGAGCATCCGATACCTCGCTTAGAGCAGACCTTCCAGCCAGCCGATGTCATATATGGGTCGGAAGAAGAGGAAGCACTGGCGGCGATGAGGAATTTGTTTTTGGAAGATGACAATATGGATTGTTGTGTCATTTTCGAGGAGGAGGGGGAGGAAGGCCCTTCTATACAAGCTGTGAGCCGAGGAGCACACCTCAACAATTGGTCCATCAGAACCACCAGGGCCCGGAAAGCTTCGGTGTAGCAAGGCTGAACAAAGCACCATGCATTATCTTTATTTTTCGCTAGTTGACTTTCTTTTCGCATTTTTAATATTGAAATAAGAGCTCCAATGTTCAAAACAATTATGAAATTTATCAAAGCATTTCAGTTTCTTATAAATCTTGCTCTTATTACTTTTTATCGTTTACTTTATTTCAACAGCATTACTATTACTTATCTTGATGAACCGACGATTGTGACATGCAACGAGACAATGCAACAAACGGATATAGACTCAGAAGAAGATGATATACCAGAAGAGGCCGTTAAAGAGGTTGAGGATTTTGAGAATAGACCTAAGTCTAACTTGGACGAAACTGAGGTTGTCAACCTGGGAGATGCAGAAAATGTCAAAGAAACGCGCATCAGTGTTCATCTGTCACCATCAGAAAAGAAAGAGTACACGAAATTTATAAGGTAATATGAGGACATATTCGCCTGGTCTTATGATGACATGACTGGTCTCAGTACATCTATTGTAGCTCATAAACTACCAACCGATCCAACATGTCCACCAATAAAACAGAAGCTCGGGAAGTTCAAACCCGACATAAGTTTGAAAATCAAGGAAGAAGTCACCAAGAAAGTCAAAGCCAAGGTTCTCAGGGTAGTAGAGTATCCAACATGGTTAGCCAATATTGTACCAGTGCCGAAGAAGAACAGGAAGGTTAGAGTCTATGTCGACTACCAGGATCTCAACCGGGCCAATTCGAAAGATGACTTCCCTTTGCCGAACATACACATTCTAATTGACAACTGCGCCAAGCATGAACTGCAGTCATTCGTTGATTGTTTTGCTGGGTATCATCAGACATGTATGGATGAGGAAGATGCGGAGAAAACGGCTTTCATTACGCTGTGGGGGATGTATTGTTACAAGATGATTCCGTTTGGGTTAAAGAATGTTGGGGCCACCTACATAAGGGCCATGACTACTATTTTCCATGACATGATACACAAAGCGATCGAGGTGTATGTAGACGACGTCATCATCAAATCCAAGAGAGCCAATGACCACATGGAAGATCTGAGGAAGTTCTTCAACAGACTAAGAAGGTACAACTTGAAGCTGAATCCCGCCAAGTGTGCATTTGGGGTTCCTGCCGGAAAACTACTTGGGTTCATTGTGAGTCGCCGAGGAATAGAATTGGATCCTTCAATGGTCAAAGCCATCCAAGAATTGCCACCATCGAAGAACAAGAAAGAGGTTATGAGTTTCTTGGGAAGACTTAACTACATCAGCCGGTTCATAGCTCAATCCAATATCATTTGTGAGCCAATCTTTAAGATGTTGAAGAAGGACATTGCTACCAATTGGACTGATGATTGTCAGAAAGCCTTTGACAGAATGAAGGAATACCTGTCAACGCCACCAGTTTTGGTCCCGCCCGAGCCGGGTAGACCTCTATTACTCTACCTTGCAGTATTGGATGGAGCTTTGGGTTGTGTTCTGGGGCAGCATGATGAAACGGGAAGAAAGGAGCAGGCCATCTATTATCTCAGCAAGAAGTTCACCCCGTACGAGGCCCGGTATTCTCTATTGGAATGCACCTGTTGTGCTCTGACTTGGGTAGCTCAGAAGTTGAGGCACTATTTTTGTGCCTATACTACTTGTCTCATATCAAGAATGGATCCTTTGAAGTACATCTTTCAGAAGCCCACTGGCAAGCTAGCCAAATGGCAAATCCTGCTAAGTGAATTCGACATTGTTTACGTGACTCAAAATGCAATAAAAGGACAAGCACTGGCAGATCATCTTGCTGAAAATCCCGTGGATGGAGAATACGAGCCTCTAAAGACGTATTTTCCTAATGAAGAGGTATCTTTCATAGGGGAAGATATTGCAGAATCCTATAATGGTTGGAGAATGTTTTTCGACGGAGCAGCAAACTTCAAAGGAGTTGGCATAGGAGCGGTCCTAGTATCAGAAACCGGCCAGCATTATCCGGTGTCTGCCAAGCTTAGGTTCCCGTGTACCAACAACATAGCCGAGTACGAAGCCTGCATCTTAGGGCTTAAGCTGTCCATTGACATGAACATTAAGGAATTACTAGTGATCAGAGATTCAGACCTGCTTATACATTAGTTCTAAGAAGAATGGGCAACCAAGAACTCCAAGAAACTCCCTTATCTGCATCATGTAAAGGAGTTGAGGAAAAGGTTCACAAAAACAAAGTTCCAACATGTTCCTAGAGTTCAGAATGAGTTTGCCGATGCATTGGCTACCCTATCGTCCATGATACAACACCCAGACAAGAATTTCACTGATCCTATTCCGGTAAAGATCTATGATCAGCCAGATTACTGTGCTCATATAGAAGAAGAAGCAGACAGAAAACCTTGGTTTCATGATATCAAGGAATATTTGACGAAGGGAGAATATCCAGAACTCGCAAATCCTACTTAGAAGCACACACTTAGAAGATTATCTAACAACGTCTTTCATAGCGGAGGAATCCTGTATAGGAGGACTCCTGATTTGGGATTACTAAGGTGTGTCGACACAAAGGAAGCATCTAGATTATTGGAGGAAATTCATGCAGGGACCTGTGGTCCACATATGAACGGCTTTGTCTTAGCCAAGAAAATACTCCGAGCTGGTTATTTTTGGATGACTATGGAAACGGACTGCATCCAGTATGTCCGAAAATGCCATTGCTGTCAGATATATGCAGACGTGATAAAGGTGCCTCCAAACGAGCTTACTGCAACAAGCTCGCCATGGCCGTTTGCCGCTTGGCGAATGGATGTTATCGGACCTATCGAGCTTGCCGCATCAATGGGCACAGGTTCATTCTAGTGGCAATTGATTATTTCACCAAATGGGTTGAAGCAGCATCGTACAAAGAAGTGACTAAGAAAGTGGTAGCAGATTTTGTCCGCGATCGTATTGTTTGTCGGTTCAAAACTCCAGAGTCAATCATCACTGATAATGGTTCCAATCTCAACAGCAACCTGATGAAAGCCATGTGTGAAACCTTCAAGATTAAACACAAGAATTCTATAGCTTACATACCTCAGATGAATGGAGCTGTAGAGGCCGCTAATAAGAATATCAAGAAGATACTAAGGAAGATGATAGAGAAACATAAGCAGTGGCATGAGAAGTTATCATTTGCTTTATTGGGATACCGCACCACAGTGGCACATCAACCGGGGAAACTCCCTATATGTTGGTTTATGGTACAGAAGTAGTCATTCCCGCCGAGGTAGAAATTCCCTCCTTGAGAATCATACAGGAAGCAGAACTTGACGATGCAGAATGGGTAAGGAGTCGCTAAAAGAAGTTAGCTCTTATAGATGGGAAAAGAATGAATGTAGTTTTACATGGTCAACTTTATCAGAACAAAATGTCCAGAGCCTTCAACAAAAGAGTCAAGCCGAGAAAGTTTACACCGGGGCAGGTGGTGTTAAAGAAGATTTTCCTGCATCAAGATGAAGGCAAATGGAAGTTCTCTCCCAACTGGTAGGGTCCATACATGGTTCACTGGGTTCTAACTGGAGGAGCCCTCATACTTGCAGAAATGGACGGTGAAGTTTGGCCGAAGCCGATCAATTCAGATACAGTGAAGCGATACTATGTGTAACTCTTACGATTTCTTGTATAATGTATTTGAACTACACCTGACCTGATTCTCATTTAAGAGGTGATACGTAGGTATCCCTATGGGTTCGGTCACAATTCAATAAAATTTTCATTTCCCCTCGCTATTGGAAACTGGGGCAGAATTTTGAGGAGGACTCTCAAAATTCCGAAGTTGATTTCAGCCATTTATCGCACGTAGCCGTCAGAAGCACTAGCCTAGTAAACTGGGGAAAAATGTTAAGGAGGACCCTCAAAATTCCGGAGCGAGAGAGGTTGCAATGTCTTGAAGTGCGTCGCATTTGTCGGTTCATCTAAAGAAAACTATTTTAAATTATGTATTTATGTTACATTTTTTCTAAATCATGCATGTCTGGTATTAAAATTGCTTTGTTTAGCAATGCTACCTCGATGATACACGACACCAAGCAGGACAAGCGAAGCTCATGGGGAAATGAACTAACCTTCCCCCTTTACAAAACTTACGATTTTTCTTTGGATGCAGGCACTCAA
This sequence comes from Nicotiana tabacum, assembly GCF_000715075.1. Taxonomy (NCBI): domain Eukaryota; kingdom Viridiplantae; phylum Streptophyta; class Magnoliopsida; order Solanales; family Solanaceae; genus Nicotiana; species Nicotiana tabacum. The sequence goes on from NC_134090.1 coordinate 138,505,084, forward strand.
GTCGTAAAATCATCAGATGTATCTATACACTCATACTTCCCAGGAATACAACTCTCGGAATCATCACCTATTTACAGTTGCTATCCATACACGACATCCACAACAGTCACAATATAGCAATCAACTATCAGCTATCATCTATCAGCTTCGAGATTTCATTACTATTCGCCTTTTATTTTCTGCATTGCATAAGGCTACCTTTCTGCCTTCGGAGGTTAAGCTCTACCTCCATCTGCATTTCTCTACATTGCATAAGGCTACCTTTCTGCATTCCGAGGTTAAGTCTGCCTCCATCTGCATTTCTTTGCATTGCATAAGGCTACCTTTCTGCCTTTCGAGACTAAGCTCTGTCTCCATCTGCATTTTCTGCATTGCATAAGGCTACCTTTCTGCCTTCCAAGACTAAGCTTTGTCTCCATCTGCATCTTCTGCATTGCATAAGGCTACCTTTCTGCCTTCCGAGGTTAAGCTCTACCTCCATCTGCATCTTCTGCATTGCATAAGGCTACCTTTATGCCTTCCGAGACTAAGCTCTGTCTCCATCTGCATTTTCTGCATTGTATAAGGCTACCTTTCTGCCTTCTGAGGTTAAGCTCTACCTCCATCTGCATCTCCTACATTGCATAAGGCTACCTTTATGCCTTCCGAGGTTAAGCTCTACCTCCATCTGCATGGCTGAAATACCGCCACCTTATTTCTCTTGCATGGATGAAATATCGCCACTCTATTTTTCTTGCATGACTGAAATATCACCATCTTATTTCTCTTGCATGGCTGAAATATTGCCACCCTTTATTTACATCTTGCATCGGCTGAAAGATCGCCACCTTCTGCATTTTCATGGGCGAAAAGATCGCCAAATTGTCCAAAGGTGTCATTGTTCGGAGGCACCATTTTCATAGCCCGAGAACGCCATTCCATGGCCTTAGGACCTCGCTTTATCTTTTACATATCATTATTCTAAGGCATCATGGTTCGGAGGCATCATCCTCATAGCCCGAGAACATCATTTCATAGCCTGCGAATCTGTTATCATACGCTTCATGGCCCAGGACATCATGGTCCGAGGACGTCATCCTAACCGTCCAAAGACAGCATTCACGGTCCAATGGGAACTTGCATCACGTTTAAATTTATGCACAATATATATATATATATATATATATATATATATATATATATATATATATATATATATATATATATATGCTGGTATTGTTCATTCGTAGGTACACCGGCTAGCAACGGCCGTCTCAGCAGGAGCGATCCCGCAGCCTATCAGACTCTGACCATCCTTTCTCAACCTGAACATCGCGTCCGCTTTTCAAAAATCTCCATCGGCATACTCCGCCGATGGATCCCGAACTACATATGGCCTGATTCCTGTAATATCAGGGATATGTAGGAAGCTCAGAAACTAGATCTTGGTCAAAACTCTTCAAAATCGTTTTATTCGGTCAAAATTAGCCATCATATCTTTACCCGACAACTCTTCCATCCTTCTCGGATAAAGAGGGACAGCTGTTGATACCCAATTTTTCCCTATATATTTTTATGTACAAAATACTTTCAAAATATCATATACATACATATATAAGTATGCCCAAGAGTTTTGGTATTTTTTCCTAATTATTAAGATTTTAAAATCAATTTATTATATATTTTTTAGTAGTACAAAATCCAATAATTATTCCCAAGATTATTATTTTGGTGAATAACTTATTTTATTCTCATATTTACACCAAAATATAATCAAGGTAATTTTTGTATATTTTTTACAAACCTATTTGGTATTTTTAAGCTAAATTGCATGTAATTGCAATTATAGCCTATTTCACGATTAGTTGCATTTTATAATTATAAAATTATTTCTAGTATTTTTAAATTAATATTTATATAGTATTTGTTGGCTCAGTATTTTTAATTTACTTTTAAAATTATTATTACTATTTTTTATAAAATAAAAAGGGAAAATAGGCTATTTAACACTTAGCCCATTTCTATTTCAATTACAGCCCTTTCACCTTTCAATTTTGGCCCTCAATTTGACTAATTCCGCCCCCAAATTAAACCATCCCAATCCCCAAATTACCTGACCCCTGACTCGATTAAAATAAAACCCACCCGGCTCCCCTTTAATCCAGGCCGTTGATCATTTTGATCAACGACCGTAATTCACCCTTTCCTTTTTAAATTCCCAAACTACCCTTGACCTAATTCATTTCACCTGAGATGCCGCCTTTGAACCCTTTCGTCTCTCAAATCCTCTTGAGCCTCTCTGAAACCCTAATCGTCTCCCACCTTATCTCACCATGTTTCCACCGGAATCCATGGCGTTTCCGGCCATGGATGGTCTGTACTCATCCTTTCTCACTATCAGACCTAAACTAGTCAAGGTTTTGAAGCCCGACTTCAATGGCTCTCTTCAGATCCTTCTCAGATCTGTAGATCTATGGCTTCTCCGGCCATTACCCCGACATGTTCAAGTAATATGAGTCTTTTCGACTCAGGATCTGACTTTCCTCAAGACCTTTCTCATTTCTAGGGTTTTCTCTACAACTCTAAGCCATCTGAGGTTCTGTACTCGCCTATTTTTTCTTAGATCTGTGGTATGTCTTGGCTTTACTTGACATTTTAAAAGGTTTTTCCCAAAATTTCTTTTTCAAAATCGCTTAATTACAATTTTAGGGTTTCTGAAAAAGTTTCTTCAAATATCTTTCTGATTCTTTCTATTCTTTCTTCATGTGTGTTTACCTATGTTATACTCGTATGCTTTCTTTTCTACTATGCTTGAGTTTGCTCTCTTGTTTCCTTTCTATTATGCAAGATTCTTCTACTTTTGTTGTTATTCCTGTACTCATATGTTAATTTGTGTTGTTAATCCTTATACTTTGTTATATGAGTTTATAGTTGAGTTCTTTGATTTTGTTCACTTTATTTAGCTCTATTTGTATTCTTGCTAAGCATATTTCACCTGCTTTTGTTTAAGCTCGTATCATCTCTTTCTTCTGAACTTTAGCATTCTAAGCATATTTCACCTGCTTTTGTTTAAGCTCGTATCATCTCTTTCTTCTGAACTTGTTTAAACTCCAAGTTTTCTCAAACATGTTCTCATGACCTTGAATTAGTTCTTTATATCATGTATGTTTGTTTCTCATAAAATCTTTGGAAGAGACTTCTGAGCCTCTTTCAATGACCTCCTCTCTCACCTCTATGTCTGACTCAATTCGAAACCTTAGGATTTGGGGGTTTCTTTGGCAAGTGATATTAGGGTTCCACTTTGGGACCCTAGGCTTTCAAACTCACTATGAGTCTGTAGCTGAACTCGATTCCCTTTTGTTTGTGACTCTAAAGTTTTCAATGTTAGACTCTTTTTCTGAGTAACCTGACGATTCCTTTCGTTTGATTGGTATGCTTTATATATGTAAAATTTCTCTTTCAAAAGGTTTTTACCAATTGATTGATTGATTCTGAAATCCTTTTAATAAGGATGATGAATTGTCACTGATTTTTATTCGATTTAACCTCCTTTACCTTTCTTGACTTGGTTCATTCGAATTGAACCCGTAATTTTGGTTTCATGGTTGTTTGATTGATTCCCTTGCTATATTTGGCACAAACCGTGTACCATTGATGGTTTTCCTTAAATAACTTCTATGTATTTACCCTTTTTGTGCTACTTTGGAAGGTGTTTATTAAAATTTATTTCCTTAACTGGTTTTTACTCGTTGGAATCAGAATCCCTTAACGAAAGGGAGATTGATTTCAATGATATTTCCTTGCCTTTCTTACTTGTTTCTCTGCATTATAAAAGGGACTACACTTCTGCACTTTTAACACCACTTCGAGTTCAATACCTCGAACTTTTATATCAATACTTTCAACTTACTTACACACTTTATTGCTTTGACTTCAATACTCTTACAACATTCTGCTCTTTTCTGGGATCTCTTGGAACTTTTGCTTACAACTTGGCTTTTTCAAGACTACTTTTACTTGTTTGTTTTCCCTGAAATTGGTATGTTCTAATTTAGCTTCCCCGCCTCACCCCTATGTGTTTATTTACAGTTTTCTGCAATCTTATTTACTTTGTTGTTCATGATTAATGTTAACTATGTGTGTTCTTTCCTTGCATCTATTTTTGTTATAAATCCCTACCCCTATTCCCTTTTATGTGTTTGAGTTAAGGTTCATGGCCTAGCAGTATCCAAATTACTGCCCAGGTCCAAACCTGATCCTCAATGGATCCTAACTCCTAATTTTGGCTGACAGGCTGATCAGGGGTGTGCCAGCACTCTTGAATTGCTGGGCATGATCACCAGCCTTCCATGGCCTTCCCTAATCACCCTCTATGCACATACACTTACTCTTAGATTCTAAGTTATGTCACCCTCTTTTGAGCCATGCTTTGGGGCCCTGAGTTCCCTCTGAACTTGGACATTTGAGGGCTGACTCTTCTACACTGCACTATAATTTAATTTTGTAATGTGTTTGGGGTGTAAGCACTGCCCAGAGTCCCTTTGAGACTCTCGGGAACTTTGACACATCCCAAATAAGAGAAGGGCATTTGGAAAACGGATCCTGGAAGTTGGTTTATCTTATATTGCTAGACCTTGAGTCTGAATTAGGCTGTTTGGTTGCAGCTGGAAGTTCTGATGTATTTTTTTGATTCGTTCGGGTCTGTAATAATTTGTAATAACTATGGGGTTCTAGTGAAAAAGGGGAGGGTCATTTATGTATGCATATGGGTAGACAACATGCTCATAAGGATTACTATTTACAAATTCTACATTTATGCATATCATATAGTACTCCTGCCTATAAGTCGTCTCATTATTACATTAGAAACCATGCCTATAAGTTTCTGCATATAGAAATTATGTATAAGTTTTTGCACTTATGCGTTTAGAAATCCTGCCTATAAGTTATGCATTACACGTAGAAATCTTGCCTATAAGTTGTTTCATTACTGCATTAGAAACCATGCCTATAAGTTTCTTCATATAGAAATGATGACTATAGTTTTGTTTCTGCATTTCTGCACATTCATCTGTCTTTAGGAAAACAATCATAGGTTTAATAATAATCAACTTCATTCTAGATACCATGCCTATAGGACTCCTACACTTACATAATCGTTTTAAAATCAATAACGCTTAGAAATCATGCCTATATGAGCAGTCGTCTGAATCTGATTCGTCTATTTATCTATAAGTCTAAAATCAGTAGTAATGTTTGTTTAATATCTGCATAATTTAATTGGTTCTAAATCAGTCACCCTTCTTTAAAATCAGTATACTTCCACCTAGGCAAGCAGTAGGTAATTGTTTAACTGTGTAAGTTTTAATAAATTGCAACCAGACAAGGCCTAATTCGGACTCCTCATCTGAGAAATATGTGATGAAGCAGCATGTCCTAACGCTTTAAATTTAATTCAGACTATAACCAGTATTTGAAGTCATGCTAAATAATTTGCTCCTTTAAGTGAGGAGGCTTGTTTGAGCCCTTAAACTGCTATTTGTTTCCCCCTACTTGCTTATGTGTTTTGTTTGTCGCATTAGAATTTTGTCCTTTTAAAACTCTAAAAAGCCCCAACCTCCCTCCCTTTAGGACTAGTAGTCCCAAATGCCTCCGGGACTGATAGGATCTGGACAGGTAATAACATGCAATAAGTAACGACACTATTCCGCATTTAGTACCTTAACGGGGTGGGAAAGGGTAGATATGGACATGATGACCGGGGCGCTAATACCACGTGTGGCCCCTCGTCTGAGGAGTGATTGTCGGGTATTGCATTGATGTGATCCATATTGTTTGTAAACCTAGGACCCCTTCCCCTTTACTTGTTATCCTTTTTTTTAACTGTCCAGACTATTTGCTTAAGATTTCTGTTTTCTTTATCTTTCTTCAAACTTTCAATTCACTTGCAACATTATGTGTAAATCCCCTTCTATTTGAGACCTTTATTTTATTACTTGTTAGTTAAAGTCACAATTATAATATGGCCGGGAACCACACTAGTGGATCTTGGGGGGTGCCTAACACCTTCCCCTCGAGATAATTTCTAGCCCTTACCCGAACTCTGGTTTTCCAACTCGAACTCTTCTTTAGTGTCCTAATGTTCTTTAATCATTAGGTGGCGACTCTTCAACCCAAAAAACCCAATTCCCAAGAGGGAACGAGTTGTCCTCCCAAATGTCATGAACCCGATTTCGCCTTTAGAAAAAAAGGGCGCGACAGTGACCATCGTTGATGATGGGGTGTTGAGGATGCAGGGCCGGATTTGTGTGCCCAATGTGGATGGGCTAAGAGAGTTGATTCTGGAGGAGGCCCATAGCTCGCGGTATTCTATTCATCCGGGTGTCGCGAAGATGTACCAGGATTTGAGGCAGCACTATTGGTGGATAAGAATAAAGAAAGATATTGTGGGATTTGTAGCTCGGTGTCTCAATTGTTAGCAGGTGAAATATGAGAATCAAAGACCGAGTGGCTTACTTCAGCAGATGGTTATTCTTGAGTGGAAATGGGAGAGGATCACTATGGACTTTGTTGTTGGACTTCCATGGACTTTGAAGAAGTTTGATGCTATTTGGGTGATTATAGATAGGCTGACCAAGTCCGCGCACTTCATTCCTATCTGTACTACTTATTCTTCAGAGCGGTTGGCAGAGATATATATTCGGGAGATTGTTCAATTGCATGGTGTCCCAGTTTCCATCATTTCAGATTGGGGCACTCAGTTTACTTCCCAGTTTTGGAAGTCTGTTCAACGAGAGTTGGGTACTCAGGTGGAGTTGAGCACAGCTTTGTTCAACGAGAGTTGGGTACTCAGGTGGAGTTGAGCACAGCTTTTCATCCTCAAACGGATGGGCAGTCCGAGCGTACTATTCAAATATTGGAGGACATGTTGCGTGCTTGTGTTATTGATTTCGGAGGTTCATGGGATAAGTTTCTACCGCTTGCAGAGTTTGCTTACAACAATAGTTACCAGTCGAGTATTCAGATTGCTCCATATGAGGCTTTGTATGGGAGGTGGTATAGATCTCCAATTGGTTGGTTCGAGCCCGGCGAGGCTAGGCTATTGGGGACAGATTTGGTTCAAGATGCCTTAGAGAAGGTGAAGGTGATTTAGGAGAGGCTTCGTACAGCGCAATCGTGACAGAAGAGTTATGCGGACCGGAAGGTTCGAGATGTGTCCTACATGGTTGATGAAAAGGTCTTGCTGAAGGTTTCGCCCATGAAGGGTGTTATGAGATTTGAGAAGAATGGAAAGTTGAGTCCGCGGTTCATTGGGCCTTTTGAGGTTCTTCGAAGTATTGGGGAGGTGGCTTATGAGCTTGCTTTGCCACCCAGCCTGTCGAGTGTGCATCCGGTATTTCATGTTTCTATGCTCCGGAAGTATATTAGGGATCCGTCACATGTTTTGGACTTCGACACGGTTCAGTTGGATGATGATTTGACCTATGATGTGGAGCCAGTAGAAATTTTGGGTCATCAAGTTCGAAAGTTGAGGTCAAAGGATATAGCTTCAGTAAAAGTGTAGTAGAGAGGTCAGCCCGTAGAGGAGGCTACCTGGGAGACCGAGCGGGAGATGCGGAGCAGATATCCTCACCTGTTTGAGGCTTCAGGTATGTTTCTCGACTCGTTCAAGGACGAACGTTTCTTTAAGTTTGGGAGGATGTGATGACCCGGCCAGTCATCTCATGAATTACCGCTCTATTTTCCCTTACTTCAGCTTCTTTACGCTTCGTTATCCGTGTTTTATGTGATCGGGTTGATCAGTTCGAGTTCGGAGAGGATTTGGTAATAAATGAGACACTTAGTCTCTTTTAAGAAGACTTAAGTTGGAAAAGTCAACCGGATATTGACTTATGTGTTAGAAGGCTCAGAAGTGAGTTCCGATGGTTCAGTTAGCTTCGGGAGGTTATTTGTGACTTAGGAGCGCGATCGGAATGGGTTTTGGAGTTTTAGAGAAGATTTAGGCTTAAATTGGCGAAGTTGATATTTTAGCGGTTCCGGTTGATAGGTGAGATTTTGATAAAGGGGTCGGAATGGAATTCCGAGAGTGACAATAGCTTCGTTGTGTCATTTGGGATGTGTGTGCAAAATTTTAGGTCATTCGGACAAGATTTGATAGACTTTTTGATAGAAAGCATAATTTAAGAATTCTTGGAGTTCTTAGGCTTGAATCCTATGTTAAATTGGTGATTGATGTTGTTGTGAGCGTTCCGAAGTTTTGAACAAGTTTGAACGATGTCATGGGATGTGTTGGTACAATTGGTTTGAAGTTCCGGGAGTTCCGGGTAGGTTCTGGGATGTTTTAGGCCGAAAATCATAGCTGTAGCAGGTTCAGAAGGGTTGAAGGCCTCGGAACTCACCCGCGCGGTCCGCACAAAAAGAAGTGCGGTCGCGGTATGTGATGTGCGGACCGCACAAAATGAAGTGCGGCCTCGGTAGGTGTTGTGCGGACCGCACAAAATGGTGTGCGGCCGCGGTAAAGAACATTCCGCTAGTCCTACTTCGGAAGCTCATATCTTTTGATATACAAGGAATTTTGAGATGATTCAAAAACAAAAGTTGTAGATCTTCGTGTCTAGTTTCCAGAAACATAAATATATCGCAATTTATACATCGGTAGTGAAAGTTATGGCCAAAATACTAAAGTCTATCACTGTAGAGGAAAGCCTGTGCGGCCGTGGTCGTTTTTGTGCGGACCGCACTGGTTTTGTGCGGACCGCGGTCGATTTTGTGTAGCCCGCGGAGGTTGAAATCTGTGGGTTACTCTATAAATATGAGGTTTTGGTTTTTATTTGATATTTTGACCTAGAGATCTCGGATTTTGGCGATTTTTCGAAGGTTTTTCAAGAAATTCATCGGGGTAAGTGATTCTAACTCAATTTGGCTAGAGTACATGAATCTATCATTGAATTCATCATTTAATTCGTGATTTGGGATGAAATTTGGGAAGAAAATTGTAAAATCTTTCAAAAATGTAAAATGATGATTTGAAGGACCAAATGGTATTGGAATTGGATAATTTTCGTATGGATAGACTCGTGAGAGTATAAGGATTCTAGTTTTGTGAATTTTGTCAAATTCCGAGATGTGGCCCCAAGGGTCGGGTTTGACCAATTTCTAGAATTTTGTGGTAATTCGATTGTTTTCACTTGGGCTTTGTTCCCTTAGCATATTGTGACGTATTCATTCTGATTTTGGATAAAATCGACACGCATGCAGGCCAATTCGAGGGGCAAAGGCGTCGCGAGCTAGAGAATTAGCCGGTTCAAGGTAAGCAATGATTGTAAATGATGCCCTGAGGGTTTGAAACCCCGGATTGCACATCGTAGTGCTATATTGAGGTGAGACACACGCTTGATGACGAGCGTGGGGTCGTGTACTATTGGGGATTGTGACTTGGTCCATCCCGATTGATGATTTTACCGCGTATTTGACTGAAACTTATTTGTCATCATCATGATTTAGGCTGATTGCCATATTTGGGCTTCGTGCCAACTATTTGAACCCTTCGGGGATTTTTATCACAGTTCTCCTCACTATTTTGACTTATTATTTGAACTCAGTCCAGTTGATATCTATTGTTTACAAACTCAGCCACTTTTACTCAGATTTGAAAACTTAAATGATATTTCTAAATGATGTTTTGGGCTGAGAACTACTATTTTACTAATGCCCAAGGGGCTTGTGATGATTTTCTGACTGAGTGCGGCCGAGGGCCAGATGTGAGGATACACTGAGCGATATGAGGCCGAGGGCCTGAGATACTTTATATGCCACGAGGTGGCTTGAGTGATGTGAGGCTGAGTGCTGAGAGATGATGCCACGAGGTGACTTGATATAGCGCTTGGGCCATAAGGGGCCCCTCCGGAGTCTGCACACCCACAGTGAGCGCAGGTACCCATCATGATCTGAGAGTGAGCCCGAAGAGCTGATATTGTACTGAGAGTGAGCCCGAAGGGCTGATATTGTACTGAGAGTGAGCCCAAAGGGCTGATATTGTGTTGAGAGTGAGCCCGAGCGGCTGATATTGTGCTGAGAGTGAGCCCGAGGGGCTGATACTGTTCTAAGTGATTGATAATGTGCCCGAGGGGCGGATTTCTATTTGTTAATTACCTGCCAAATTACTTGTTTTTACTGGTTGAAAAAGGAAGTTTACTTGATATTTCACTGATTTACTGCTTTAAGTGATTTTACTGCTTCGGACGTGCTTTCTTGCTTTCAGCCGTTATTTATATTTGTTACTCACTGAGTTGGAGTACTCACTTTACTCCCTGAACCCCTGTGTGCAGATTCAGGCATAGCAGATCCCGCTCCTGAGTGCTGATTCTCCCAGTCCAAGCAGTGTTTCGGAGACTACGAGGTAGTTGTTGGCGTCCACAGCCCCGTGCCTCCCTTTATCTTATTAATTCTATGTCTTTCAAACTATTTTACCAGAAATCGTACCTAGTAGACTCGTATCAGGATCATTAGTTGCTCATGACTTGTGACACCCCGGTTTGGGCCGTGTCGGGATGGTTTCTTCTATTGTTACCTATATTTCCGCTAATTATTGCTATTAAATTATGCTTTAAACTGTTTTATGTTAATTAATTGCTTAAAAGTGTACTGTGTTGGACTGGCTGGCCTTGTCTTCACGAGAGGCGCCATCACGACCGGGTTCGGGGATTAGGGTCGTGACAATCATGTTAACAATCTACTATTTTATTTTATTCTTGCCATAAAGTAGAAATTACATACTTGTTTCATTCACTTTATATTATTGATATATATGTGTTAATAGAATTGAACGTGACTAACATTATTTATATGTTCCAATAAATATAAAGTAATTAAACTATAAAATTATTTCTTGTCAATTCATTTCTCACAGTTCTTCAAAATGCCTTAAAGATATGTTTTGACCCAGGGAGTCCATGAATATTATAAGTATGTCATTAGTGCATAACTAGTTTGATGACTTTGAGGTCCTCTAAGAGTTGATCACGGAAGGAAATAGTTATTTTATCACTGCAATGTACTTAAACTATTTAATATAATCAAGAGCACAAGTAATCTGCAAGCAATGAGCATATGATATGTACTTCCATAAATAAAATGATTATAATGATACATACCTTAATAAAATATGGCTCAACTTAGCGAGAGTTAAGAATAAAATTAGAGCTTCGTGCTGATAACATGTTATAAAATAAAAGCAATGCAGTAAAATGTAAATAAGAAGAGATAGAAAGAAGGAAGAAGTCTTTTCTTCTTTCACTTTGGTGTATCTTTCCATTGCAATTACATAGCCTTTTAAAGGCAAAAAAAGTAAAGATGATGGACATAAAATAGGAGATTTAATCTTTAAGTTATTCACAACATGGGCATCCAATGTAGCATCCAATGTACAAACTATGTTGTTCACAACATGGGCATCCAATGTAGCATCCAATGTACAAACTATTTATAACACATCAGACTAGGTCCTTTTTTTTCTTTTTTTTTCTTTTTTTTGTATCTTAAGAGAAATATTCATCAGACTAAGATTTTTATCCTAGGAGAAAGTTCATTAGACTAGGTTTTCTATCTTAGGAGAAAACTTTATCAGACTAAGATTTTTATCCTAGGAGAAAATTCATCAGACTAGGTCCTTTTTGTTATCTTAGGAGAAAGGTTTATTAGACTAAGATTTGATCCTAGGAGAAAATTCATCAGACTAGGTCTTCTTTCTTAGGAGAAAAATTCATCAGACTAACATTTTGATCCTAGGAGAAAAGTTCATCAAACTATGTTTTCTATCTTAGGGGAAAAATTCATCAGACTAAGATTTCGATCTCTTTTTTTGTTATCTTAGGAGAAAAATTCATCAAACTAAGACTTCTATCCTAGGAGAAAATTCATCAGACTAGGTTTCTTATCTTAGGAGAAAGATTCATCAGACTAAGATTTTGATTCTAGGAGAAAGTTCATTAGACTAGGTCACTTTTTGGTATCTTAGGAGAAAGATTCATCAGACTAAGATTGCGATCCTAGGAGAAAGTTCATCAGACTAGGTCTTCTATCTTAGGAGAAAAATTCATCAGACTAAGATTGCGATCCTAGGAGAAGATTTGTCAGACTAGGTTCCCTTTTTTGTTATCTTAGGAGAAAGATTCATCAGACTAAGATTTTTATCCTAGGAGAAAATCCATCAGACTAGGTTTTCTATCTTAGGAGAAAAATTCATCAGACTAAGATTGCGATCCTAGGAGAATATTCGTCAGACTAGGTTCCTTTTTTTTGTTATCTTAGGAGAAAGATTCATCAGACTAAGATTTTTATCCTAGGAGAAAATTCATTAGACTAGGTTTTCTATCTTAGGAGAAAAATTCATCAGACTAAGATTGCGATCCTAGGAGAATATTCGTCAGACTAGGTTCCCTTTTTTTGTTATCTTAGGAGAAAGATTCATCAGACTAAGATTTTTATCCTAGGAGAAAATTCATCAGACTAGGTTTTCTATATTAGGAGAAAAAATCATCAGACTAAGACATTTATCTTAGGAGAAAGATTTATCAGACTAGAGTTTTATTTATTATCTTAGGAGAACGATTCATCAGACTAAGATTTCTATCCTAGGAGAAAGTTCATCAGACTAGGTCTTCTATCTTAGGAGAAAAATTCATCAGACTAAGATTGCGATCCTAGGAGAAGATTCGCCAAACTAGGTCTTCTATCTTAGGAGAAAGATTCATCAGACTAAGATTTTTATTGGGAGAAAAATCTATCGGACTAGGAATTTTTATCCTAGGAGGAAAAAATGTGAAGATCAATGGAAAGATTTTATGCACAATAGCAAGACAAATAAAAGATTTGAGAAACTCCCCTTTGTCGGCTCTTTTCTTCTTTTCTTTTTCTTCTCTTGTTTTTGTTTTTGTTTTTCTTTTTTTTTTGAACCACTTTTCTTGCACTGCTTTGTTCCTATTTCACAGAAAGAAAAATTTGTCAGCTTTAAAAATGGTGGTCGGTTTGTGGCCTTGAGTCTTGGGCAGCTTGGCTTCTGCTCAATCATCTTGAGTCGGTCTCAAAAAAGCTTTTGTTCTGCACCAACTCTGATTGTTTCACACCCATTACCATTTGTATTTGCAGCTCAATCAGCCTTATCCCAATTGGAGATCTTTGCTTAGGTGACCTTTTCCAATATCTTGAATGACTTCCTGCTTTTTGAGCAACTTGTCTGTCAGAGAGAATCACCAGTTATCTTTCTTGCGCCAAGTATGCTGGCAAGAGTCTTTTTGGAGAAACCTTTACATGAATCCTCAAGGCATGTTGACAGTAACAACTGAATGTGCTGGCCAAATTTACTTTGTGCAACTGAAAAGCTGGTAGCAGATTTTGAAATCTTTTCTTGCTTGTTTTGATAAGGACTAACTCGGAGAGAAGGACAGAATGATGCAAAAAAACAAGTATTAACAAGAAATGTCCCTGTCGGGAAGGATAGAAAGAAGGGTTTTTTTTTCAATAACTTGTCTTAATGATCATGACATGCATTTTGGACTTACCAACCTGATCTATCAAAACTGCTCCAATCTTCCCTTTTACCATTCTTATGACCTTTGAAGTTGGGTTTGTTCGTGCCAATCCTTTGCATCAGCTTCACGACTCACATTCAACTAGTGGTGCCTCGAGAGGTTTTCACCAACAAGTCTCTCTCATTTATTTATCTCTTCTTATCATCGCCTTACAGTGCCCGTGAAGGTTTTCACTAGTAAGACTCTCTCATTTTCTTTTATTTTTTTTGTTTTCTTGCCCGAGCAACTAGATAGTGTTCTATGTCGCGTGACAGCCGTTGCTCAGTATATGCGTCCCTTGGCATTCTTGAAGGCTGATCAGGAGGTCTTTACTTAGAAGGTTTTTGGACAGGGTTGGAAAGAAGGGTCGGCATGAAGGCTCAAAGTAGACTCAAAATTAGAGGTTGTAGACTTACAACTCTTGGAATCGACTTTTTAAAAAGTAAAATAAAATCTCTACCCCAGTTTCAGCTATTGGGGATTTTTTGGGATTTTTCTTTTCTTTGTTTTGATTTTCTTTTTGAATTCTTATTTGGTTGGACCGAACCGTGAGGCTGCCTACATATCCTTTTTTTTAAAAGGAATTAGGTCTAACACAGTTCAAACATTTGACCTAAACTATTTTTCATCTTTCTTTTTGTTTCTCTTTTTTCTTTTTTTTTTCTTTTTCTTTTTTTGTTTGCCCCAGCTTCTATATTTGAGGGCATGGACCTTTGACAATTCTTTTCTTTTTCACTTAGAACTTTCTAAAAGCTACCCCAGTTTGTACTCTTGGGGCATAGACTTTTATTGTTATTTCATTTTTTTCATCATTCATTTTTTTCTTTTTGACTTTTGACTCTAAACTTGATTCCAAAAGAGGGTGGTCAAAGAAAATAACACAGACTCAAAGGGGTGACAAAGGATATAAAGTGTTTGGGTAGCAGAAAAAGGGCCTCCAACCTCAAGAACGCCAAACAAAGTATATTTTCGCGATCACAGCATTGACGAACATGTCTGTCTTCTTTGTGTGTCGTGGTCACAAGACACTTTCCATCCCTTAATGTCAAACTTTCCCACAAACTTCAATTGATTAAACATCCTCAAGCCCGATCTTCACAATGATTTGGAGGTGAATTCTACTCGACCTTAGTTCCAAAGTACTTCAACTCTTTATTCATCCTCAAAAGTGTTTTTTCTCTTTTTTTTGTTATCCATTCCAAATTAAATCAGTTTCTAAGATCTGGCCAAAATTTCCGCATGCATGTCATGTCATTAGAACTAGCGAGAAAAGAACTAGAAATAGAATGACACAAAAGGACAAACTGTATTTTTTTTGAATAAGGATGGAAAGGTTTGATAACTAAACAAGCAACCTAAAATCCGAGTACAACCCTAAAATAACCCGGCTAATGAAAATAGCAACAGAACAGACAGACAAGACTCACACAAACAGAATGGATGGATAGAAGGGTTTGACTCAATAAAACAAATAAAATCTGGATTACAACCCTAAAATAACCCAGATAATAGAAAAAACATCAAAACAAACTACCAAGATTCCTTCCTATTGAGGAGGGAATGACTTTTCAATTGCTAGGCTTGACATTCAGCCGCAAATTTGCTCATCAGAATCACCATAGCCTTCTCCAATTTCAAAATCATTAACTTTAGTTAGCAAGTTCCCGAGAGGATTCTCATACTCCATGTCACCAGGCATCATCCCCACAAAGTTTACATCATTATGTGCAGGAAAAGGATTCTGCATGATATTCTGGGAGTCACTATCTTGGATCACAATCCGTTTTTCCTGGATCATCCTTTCTATTTCTCTTTTCAAATCCCGACAACTTTCAACATTGTGCCCCTGGGCATTAGAATGGTATTCACACCTTTTAGAAGGGTTAAAGCTTCTTGCACATGGGTCCACATGATTTGAAGAAATGTGTGCAATCATGTCATGATGCTTTAACTTCTCAAATAAGCTTGCATAGGACTATCCTATTGGCATAAAATTATCTTTCAACCTTTGTTTCCCTTTATACCCCTGGCTTGGATGTAGGTAATAGGGCACTTGAAAATTTAGTGGAGGCTGGAGGATATTTTGCGGTGCTCGTGCTCGCCTTCTGGGGTGTTTTGGTGGCTGGCCAACATACTGAGGTAGAGCGATAGAGTATTGTAGGTTTTGAGGGGGATAGTAATGCTCAAGGGAGTCATGGGAAACCTGATGAGGCTGCGCATACCTTCGAGGTGTTCTCCTAGGACTTCTTCTCGACCCTGTTGTCATCATGATTTCTTCATACTTCTCATTTGTGTCACTAAAATTATCAGATTCAACCTGGACAGCCTGAGTTGCAGCTTTAAGAACTGCTTGACTTATAGTTTTGCCTGTCTTAAGACCATTCTCTACCATTTCTCCCATTTTGATTGCTTCCGAGAAGGATTTGCCAACTGCGGACATCATTTTGAAAGTAATCTGGCTCTTGCGCTTGAAGGAAGACAATGATTAGCTCGTGGTTATCCATGGGTGGCTTAACTCTAGCTGCTTCCTCTCTCCATTTAATGGCATATTTTCTGAAACTTTCAGTGGGTTTCTTCTTCAGGTTTGAAAGGGAATTGCAGTCTGGGGCGATGTCGATGTTGTATTGGAATTGTTTGACAAAGGCATGTGCCATGTCATCCCAGACATACCAGCAAGATGTGTCTTGATCCAAAAACCATTCGGATGCTACTTCCGTAAGGCTTTCCCCAAAATAAGCTATTAGCAATTCTTCATTTCTTCTCGCACCTCTTAGTTGATTGCAATACCTTTTCAGGTGGACTATGGGGTTTCCATGTCCATCATACTTTTCAAATTTGGGAATCTTGAAACCCGGTGGCAGGTGGACATCAGGGAACATACATAGATCCTTGAAGGCAATACTCTTCTGACTCGCCAACCCTTGCATGTTTTTCAAGCGTCGTTCTAAGTTTTTCACTCTTTGGGTCATTTCTTCCTGTGCCATCTTTCGGGCGGGCTTCTCAATCTTTACAGGAAAATCAAATAGGTATGAGTGGTACTCAAGAGAGTGGTACTGCTTTTGCCGGGTAGCAAATTGTGACTCATGACAAGGCTGTCTTTGGCCATTGGCCCATGCTTGGCACATTTTGGTCATTTGCTGTTTCAGTATTCTATTTTCCTTAACCAAAGTAAACTCTTGTTGAACCCTATGACCCTGAGTCTCTTGAACACTTGTAACAGCTTCGATGTCAGTTATCATTTTTCCTTGGATCTTATGTTGGCCGCTTACCACAAACCGACCACCTCAAACTTTCTTCACAATTCAAAACAAAAGACATGTTAGAATGGACTCAGTCGGTCCTTATTATTATCATCATTTTTTTTCTTTTTTCTTTTTTCTTTTTTTTTTCTTTTTTTCATCATTTTTTTAATGGTTGATCAAACCTGATGTGGGTTGCCTATATATCATGTGGGAACATGAATCAGATCTTGCGTAGTTCGGGAAGATCAGGAATAAGTAAATAAACTAACTCTTCTTTTTTTGAATTTTGAATTTTTTTTATTTTATTTTTCAAAAGAAAGACATACAAAGAAGAAAGAGAATATTTTTGGATTTTGATTTTTCTTCAGCATTTTTGCAAAGAAAGATTTTCTTTTTCCCTTTTTTTTTGAATTTCGACTTTTTCTGGAATTTCAAAAGAAAAACTTCTAAAGAAGAAAGAAAATATTTTTTTGGATTTTTTGGAATTTTATTTTGAATTTATGAAAGAAATGTTTCTAAAGAAAAAGAAAATATTTTTTGAATCTTGAATTTTCTTTTCAATTTTTGAAAGAAGAATGAACATATTTATGGATTTTTGGAAGAAATTAAAAGAAAATATTTTTGTAATTTTTTTTTTAAAAAAATTGGGGTCTAAAACAAAGGCTTTCTAAAGAAGCAAGTAATGGAAAATATTTTTGGATTTTTTTTTTAAAATTGTGGGCCGGAACCGATGAGGTTTTCCTACGTATCTAACATCCGGTGAGAATCAGACCCGCGTAGTTCGCCAGTTCTAATGCAACAGGAAAAATATGACTTATTTTGAAATGACTTTTCTTTTTCTATTTTACAAAATTTCGGCAGAGTTTCAGGATATTTCAAATACCTACATCTCACTCTCTTTTCTTTTTTCTTCTTTTTTTTTATTTTGATTTTTTCTCTTTTTTTTTTCATTTTCTTTCCCTATTCTAGAAGCCAGTCAACATGCAAGCCGAAACAGACAGATATAAAAGTAGCACGTAAGATGCATTAGGATGGTCTTTTAATTTGGGTACACCTGTCCTAGACGGATCCAACTCCCGTGTTGAGTCCCCAAAGTCAAATGCACGTGATACAAACAAGTGTTCCTACTAGGGATCCGGCATGAGGCTATGTTATTCTAGGTTTAAAACCTAGGTGTATTGTTCTAGACATGGCTTACTCGAGCGGACAGCTCGAGCCGAGGGGGCAGCGTACCGGGAATACATAAGCTTCACCGGCTTTGCAACTTGTCCGAACCTCGTTCTAAAATTGGGATATGACTCTGACAGAAAAGAAGTCACACGAAGTGCACACTTCCCAGATGATTTAGAAGACTCAGAGAGAAGAAGGGTTTCGTAACAATTTATATACAGTTCAAGCAGAATCAAAGCGATAAAAAACGGCATTTAGCACATTAGGCTCAAACATGTAAAAATCATATAACAAATAAAATCGAATAATAATAGCTATTCTAAGCTCGAATTCTGAACCCTGAACCAGAAGTTTTGGGTTCTTGTTCCCCAACAGAGTTGCCAGAGCTGTCATACCTCCTTTTTACACACCCGAAGGTATATATAGGGAGTTTTTCCAATTTAAGTGACATTATTCGAAATAGGATTATTTAATTATCAGAGTCGCCACTTGAAATATTTTATTGGTGTCCCAAGTCACCGGTTTTATTCTAAATCCCAAAAATCGAGGAAAATTTGACCTTCCTTTTGAAGTCTGCGAACCAGAAATTCTGAATAAGGAATTCTGTTAACCCGGGGAAGGTGTTAGGCATCTCCGGATTCTGTGGTTCTAGCACGGTCGCTTAAACCATTATAATTAGCCTATTATCTGATTTTAATACATGTTTTAGCCTATGGTATATTTTAACTTATTTAACCGCTTTTAATTATTTTAGGAAGCTTCAACGTTATTTAAAATACACTTTGAACCACGCCACATGAAATGCACCCGCGATCCATGGTACATTCTATCTAACGTTGTTGAGAATTGGAGTTGGGTCACATGAAATGCACACCCGAGTTTAAGGAAATTAATTTAAATAGTGCGCCTAAAGCAACTACACACTTTCAAGTTTGCGAGGGCCATGGAAAATTCAACTAAATGGCACACCTCAATTTCTAAAGGATTAAAATTAATTAAGTGAGGGCCATGGGTTTTGAGATTTTATTTGGCATGGCACACCTCAAATTATTTCAAAAGGGTTTATTATTCGAAGTTTCTATAATCGGGTTACATGAAATACACCACCGAATTTGGGAATTAGGCATCATGACTATGTCACGGGAACAATATCCATAATCACGATGGTTTATTTATTAATCGTGCCTAAAGCAACCCACGATGTTCATGAATTATTTATTTTTAAGTTTGAGATCAAATGTGAAGGTTCAAGAATTATGGAACATTTTATTGTGAGTGAAGGAATGCCAAGGCGTGAATCAAGTTTTCTTTTGAAATTTCCATGAAGGATTATATGACAAATTTAAAAGCATATCTAACAAACTTTGACATCATGGATGGATTACTTTGAGGAAAAGCACAAAGTTTAGCAAACAGTAGCATCTCAAATTCATATTTAGAAAAAAAAAGAAATCTCAGTAGAATGACAATTGAGGTTTTCTTCCAAACCAATTAAATATACTCAGTTCCATATATCTCATGCCTTCCGTTGCCCAATTAATTAGATCAAATTAAACTTGACATTTTAAATGAGAATGAAAGCAACCCAAGCAAATATTCCCAAATATCATCTCAGCTATATCCAAATAACATTTCAGATTTATCAATACAACGATCAGAAATCTTAACCCATTTATGAACAAAATAGCATCTTCTCTTAATAAACCATCACACAGATAATCAAAGAGGAGGAAAGAAACGGACCTCCAAATAGAGTGTTGCATACTAACGAGAATTCCCCAACTTTACAGTTTTATGTTTGGATGCAAAAACTGTTACAACAAACGGGACAGCTGAAGCATGAACCACGGACGCTAGACGGAAGCTCGAAACGATGCTGAGAAACTCGACACTCAAGCTCGAAGCTAACATTCACTCGATTTGGACTGAACGTGTGTGTGGCTACCGATTTTAGAGGGGTGCGGAGTGTTGGCTATGGACATCTGGTGCGGGGTTGTTTGGATCTATTTGTTGCAGCAGGAGCTCGTTAATCCGACGAGCTTGCTGGAGCTCGTTTCTCTGGCGAGTTTTAGGCAGAAGAAAAAGGAGCAGCGACATCTAGCATTTTCAGGCAGCTTAAGGAAGATGAAGAAGCTTCACCCTTTCATGGAAGCGGCTGAAGTTCCTAGGTCTATAGGGTTGCTGCTACACGATGAGAGTTGAAGAAGTCAAGAAGGGAGATCCGATTTTTGGTCTTCTGCAGCTGAAAAGCACAATCCAACGTTGAAGGTGGGGTCTGTTTTTACGTTTGGTTGCTGCCTTTTCGTGAAGAAGAAAGTTGCTGGGAATGATTTTTTGATTTTTGTCTCTTCTCATATGAAAGAAAACGGCGGATCCTCAGTTTTATGTAGAGCATTTTTAGGCGTCAATTTGTATTGCCATTTTCAGAAACGGCGGATGAGTGTTTAGTAGAGTGTTAGGTTGTAGGCGTTTTAGGTTGGCTTTTATAGAGGGTAGGGATCTAGGTTTTTGTAGGGTTTTTTAGGTTAAGGGGTATGAGCCTAGGAATTATGGGCTTGAGAATTATGGGCTAGGGAATTGGGCCAAAGACTAAAAAAATGGACTACAAGATTCATAAAGACGGGCTAAACCAACCAAAAATTAATTCCTCCTTCTAAATTTATATACAATTATAATATAAAAATATAAAACTAATTTTAATTAATTGAACTAAACTATATTAAAACATAAAACTATTTTTGTATTTTCAAGATTATATATAAAAATAAAATAAGGTAATATTTTTGTATATTTTTTATTTAAATTTATGAAAGATGAGTAAACTAATTTTTTTTTTTGTAATTTTCATTTTTTTGTGACGAAAAAAAGTAAAAGAGTCAAATTAGTTGAAATAACAATATTAGACTCAAACTAAGTATTTACTTGCTAAAATATAAAAAGTCTTGGGGAGGGTCAAAAATCACATGTCTACATATGCGTTCGCGCAACTTTGACTAAACTTTCTTAATATTAATAAAGAATTATTAATTGTGGACATGTTCGTGTGACATGATTTTTGACGCGCCAAACAAATGGGTACACGTGCGCGTGACCTGTTTCAAGATAATTTCTTAATTAAAAGAAGCAAATGCACATAGGTTCTAAAATGAGTAATTAGACAATTTAATAAGCCAAGTATGATCAAAGCGACCGTACTAGAACCACGGAACTCGGGAATGCCTAACACCTTCTCCCGGGTTAAAAGAATTCCTTACCCGGATTTCTGTGTTCGCAGACCATAAATAAGAGTCAAAAGTTCCTCGATTTGGGATTTTAAACCGGTGACTTGGGACACCATAAATTATCCCAAGTGGCGACTCTGAATTTTAAATAAATAATCCTGTTTCGATTGTCACTTAAATCGGAAAAAACTCCCTTATACCCCTTTCGGGGGTAGTAAAAAGGAGGTGTGCTATAGGGAAACCTAAGCTTTGCAGATACAGGGTAGTGTTGTCCTGTTTCTGATACCAAAACGGCCCAATGCCCGCTCCTTTGAAGTTTGCAACTCCATCAAAGAACATCCTCCAACCGTCGTAAGCTTCAATAATGTCCTCTCCTACGAATGATACTTCTTCATCAGGAAAATACGTTTTCAAGGGTTCGTATTCCCCTCCCACAGGATTTTCAACAAGATGTTCTGTCAATGTTTGTCCTTTGACCGCCTTCTGGGTTACATAGACGATATCGAACTCACTTAACAGTATCTGCCACTTGGCTAACTTCCAGGTCGGCATGGGTTTCTAAAAGATGTACTTCAGAGGGTCCATCCTGGACTTGAGGTACGTGGTATAGGCACAGAAGTAATGCCTCAATTTTTGAGCCGTCCAGGTCAAAGCACAGCAAGTGCATTCCAACAGAGAGTATCGTGCTTCGTAAGGTGTGAACTTCTTACTCAAGTAGTATATGGCTTGCTCCTTTCTCCATGTCTCATCATGTTGTCCCAAAACACATCCGAAAGCTCTATCTAATACAGATAGATAGAGTAGCAAAGGTCTCCTAGGTTCTGGCGGGACTAGGGTTGGCGGTGTGGACATGTATTCTTTGATTTTGTCAAAAGCCTTCTGACAATCTTCGGTCCAACTCATTTCAGCATCTTTCCTCAACATCATGAAATGGGTTCACATATGACTATGGATTGTGTTATGAAGCGACTAAAGACGTCATAGGAAGCTCATTACCTCCTTCTTTCTCTTTGGTGGAGGTAACTCTTGAATAGCCTTAACTTTGGACCGGTCCAACTCAATCCCTTGGCGGCTAACAACGAATCCCAACAGCTTCCCTGCGGGAACCCCGAATGCACATTTTGCAGGGTTCAGTTTTAAATTGCACCTCCTTAACTTGTCAAATAACTTACTCAAGTCTGCTATGTGATTTGCGGCCCTCTTGGATTTGATGATGACGTCATCAACATACACCTTTATTTTTTGTGTATCATATCATGGAAGATGGTTGTCATGGCTCTCATGTAAGTAGCCACAGCGTTCTTTAGACCATATGGCATCATCTTGTAGCAGTACACTCCCCATGGTGTAATGAAATTTGTTTTCTCTGCATCTTCTTCATCCATCCAGATGTGGTGATAACCCGCGAAGAAATCTTCAAAGGATTGGAGTTCATGCTTGGCGCAATTGTCGATCAGGATGTGTATATTTGGCAGTGGAAAGTCATCTTTGGGACTTGCTCTATTTATGTCTCGATAGCCAACACATACTCTGACTTTCCCATCTTTCTTCGAAACTGGTACAATGTTGGCTAGTCAGGTTGCGTACTCAACTACCCTGAGGACTTTGTCTTTGATCTGCTTAGTGACTTCCTCCTTGATTTTCAGGCTCATGCCTGGTTTGAACTTTCTGAGTTTATGTTTTACTAGCGAACACATTGGATTGGTAGGCAACTTATGAGCCATTATAGATGTGCTTAGACCGATCATGTCATCATATGACCTTGCAAAGATATCCTCATGTTCCTTTAAGAAACAAATGTACTCCTCCTTCTTTGTCGGTGATAAGTAAATGCTTATGTGAGTCACTTTGACGGTTTCAGCATCTCCCAAATTTACTGCTTCGGTTTCATCCAAGTTGGACTTAGGTTTATTCTCAAAGTTCTCAATCTCTCTGACAATTTCCTCAGGTATTTCATCTTCTTCTTCTAGGTCATTATCCTTATGTTGTGTTGTCTCATTACATGTCACAGTCATCGGTTCATCAGGAAAAGTAATAATAACATTGTAGAAAGAAAAGTGTGAAAGATAATAATGAAAAATAATAGCCATGCATTGATTAAAAATTGAAAATACCCAAAACAAGTACGACTTGATGAATCGAGCAATTATTTTGAAAAAAAAATGCATCTTTAAAACAAAATTACTGAAAACATTTGAAATGCCTAGCGTGGCTATAGAAATAAATTTAGGCTAAATGCCAAGCTACCAAGGGACTCGGCAGGCCTGGGATGGTGTGGCAGTCCAATTCCTGAGAACGGCTCCTTTCTCCACAGTCTGAATGGTGAGGCCTTCTCCCTCCTCCTCAATTATCGCATTGCAATCCATATACTCATCTTATAGGAACAAATTCCTTAGCCCAGCTAAAGCTTCTTCTTCTGTAGTTCCCCATATTGTATCAGCCTGGTGAAAAGTCTAACTCAGATGTGGCACTGGTTGCTTGAAAGGGTAATAAAGTCCATACTATGGAGGCGACCAATCATCATACACTTTCCATGTATAATGGTATCCGAGCCCGAAGGTTGTACCATGACGTTTTGGCTGTATTGGTTTAGTAATGCCCTGGAGATTCTTCCCAAGCCCTTTGTCGGGTTCATACCCAGACCATGCCAGTATGCTTTCTATTTTGTTACTCCATCATTTGTCTTTCTCAACTGCATTGACATATTCGATGTGGTGATAAATTTCCCCTCCAAGCCTTTTTCTGTTCTTGATAACCGAGATGGTTTGACTGGTGTAAATAGAATTACTTCCATCTCCATGAATGATCACCTCCTGATGGTTCTATTCAAACTTCACGGCCTGGTGTAGTGTGGAAGCCACAGCCTCAACGGCATGTATTCAAGGTCGACCGAACAAAAGATTGTATGTAGCTGATATGTCAAGCACTTGGAATTAAACATTGAACCAAGTTGGCCCCATATGTAGACAAATATTAATTTTCCCAATCGTGGCCCTTTGAGACCCATCAAAGGCTTTCACGTTCATGCTTCCTGCCCGTATCTCATGGAAATCTTTTCCCAATCTTTTCAGAGTAGTCAACGGATAAATGTTGAGGCTTGAACCTCCATCTATTAGGACCCTAGAAATGAATTTGTCTTCAAATTGTACCGTGATATGCAGCTCCCTGTTGTGACTTAACCCTTCAGGCAGTAATTCATCCTTGTGGAAAGTGATCTTATGACTTTCAAGCACTTGCCCTAACATGTTGGCCATTTCTCCACATGTGATATTGTTAGGCACATAAGCTGTATTTAACACCTTCATCAAAACATTCTTGTGCACCTCTGAATTTTGCAATAGTGATAAGATTGATATCTGAGCGGGGGTTTTGTTCAAATGATCGACAACGGAGTATTCCCTCATCTGTACTTTCCTCTAAAGATCATCCGGTCCAGTTTCAATGATAGGTTGCTTAGTAGCAGCCTCCTTGCTTGATCCTCCCAAGTGTTCAGGTGTATAGATCCTTCCTATTCTAGTCATTCCTTGTGCAACATCAGATTCTTCCAGTTTTGCTTTTCCCTTTTGCCTAGCTTCAACAACGTAATCCCAAGGTATGGATTTGGAATTGAAAGGAGGTGTGGTTGATACTGTCACTATGAAAGGTGTGGCCACTTCTACCTCAAATGGAGAAGGTGTGGCATTAGGTGGGGCTACCTCTACCTCAAATGGAACCGATGTGGTTACCTCAACCTCGACTAATGATTGCATCTGCACCAAAATAGGAGTGAGTGTGATTGCAGGTTTAAAGTCATTGCCTTCCCGAATAAGCCTGATTGACCCCTCTAGATCCCATTCTTCATTTGTCTCTATCATATGTATCTCATCACCCCTATGATCTAGGATAGGATTATTGCGGACGTTGGGTGTAGCTTCATTTGCATGTGTCATCTTACTATCAATCAATGTCTGGATCTTATCTTCCAATGTTCGGCACTCGTCAATGGTGTGCCCCTTCATACCGGAATGATATGTATAGGTTTTGTTTGGGTTGACCTATTGAGATGAGTTCTCCACTGCCACGGCAGGAATAAGAGTGACATAACTAGCGCCTTCAACCTTTCGTACAGTTGGTCGATGGGTTCAGCAATAGCGGTGTATTGTCTGGGTGGTTTGCGATCAAAGTTGGGTTGGGGTTTCTGGTAATTTGGACGAGTTGGAGGTGAATGATAATAGGCTGGCTGGGTGTTATAAGTATGATAGGCGATGGCGGGTTGAGAATATCTGGGAGATGAGAGATGGTATGTGGGTGGAGGTGTTTGGTATGTGGGCGGAGGTCTTTGGTATGTAGGTGGAGGTGTTTGGTATGTGAGCGAAGATTTTAGGCCTTGAGCCACCATTACTGCCCCCATTTCTCTTTTCTTTGATATGTCACCTAATTGTAATGCTTTGTCTGTGGCCTGTAGTGCCTCGAAATGTGTCACCATCCCGCTTTTGATACCTTCCTCAATCCTTTCTCCAAGTTTGATGATATTGGAGAACTTGTGATTCTCAATGACCATTAACCTTTCATAATATTGTGGGTCCTGTGCCCTGACAAAGAACTTGTTCATTTGTTGTTCTTCTAGTGCTGGTCTGACCTTGGCTGCTTTTGACCTCCACCTAGTAGCATACTCGCGGAAGGTCTCAGTTGGCCTCTTCTTTAAATTCCGTATGTAGAAGGCATCCGGTGCATTCTCCGTATTGAACCTGAACCGATCCACAAATTCAGATACCATGCTCACCCAATTGGCCCACTTCTTAGGGCTCTAGCTTATGTACCAGGACAGGGCATCTCCAGTAAGACTTCTTATGAAGAGCTTCATTCAGATCCTTTTATCTTTTTCGACCCCCACGAGCTTGTCACAGTAAGTTCTCAAATGAACCTTGGGATCACCTGTTCCATCAAACATTTCAAACTTGGGAGGTTTATAACCCTCCGGTAGTTCCACGTCCAGTTGTATGCACAGATCCTCATAATTCAAACCTTCTACCCATTTGCCTCCGACACCCTGAACTCGACATGTTAATTTCTAGAGTTCCTTGGCTATTTTCTTGATGAATAGGTCCTTCTCGGTGGATTCTAGTATATAAGAGATTGGTTGAGTAAAGTGAGGTACGGTTTCCACATATATAGGGTTGTTTTGGTGAGTGCCAGGGACTTGGGTGTAGTGGTGGTCATTGGTTGAGTTTTGAGGATCGGGAATGGGTTGTGGTGTGTTCTAAGGAGTGTGATAGGTAGTGGCTTGTGGTTATTAGATTGGTTGATAATGGTGTTGTGGTGGAGTTGGTATTGGTTAAGGATTGGGATTTTGAGGTGGAGTTGCATATTGATGTGGTGCGGGAGGAGGCTGGTTTGGTGTATTTTGGGGAGGTGCTGGGTTTTTAGTATTTTGTTTGCTGATGTCAGGGACGTTTAGGGTGAGGTAGAGGTTCGCTAAGTTGCGGACCTTCTCAAGTTCTCCCTGTAACTCCAGTATCTTTTGTTCCAACCGCAAAACCAAGTCATTTGGTGCCGGAGTACTTCGACTATCTGAAGTTTCCACATTCTCAGCATTTTCCTTTCGAATACCACTTAAGTCATCCATCTTATCTTTCCCTTTGCTTCTCGTATACTTGGAGGAGGAGGAGGTGGAGGGCCTCTAGATTTGGTGTGATATGCTGATGATGCCAGTATGTGCGAACCAACCCTAGGAGATGGGAATAATAATAATAAAATAAATAACAAAAGGTAAACAAGTTAATAAGGATTCTGAAATGTTTGTGGTATTTAAACACATATTGTGGGAATGTTAATTCGCATCCTAATTTGGGAGCCTTGTTGTGCCCGAGGTAGGCCTAGCAACAAATAGATTTGGAGAAATTCAGTACCAATAACTGCCTCATTTCATTAACGTAAAGATAGAAGACCCAAAACAACACTAAATAAGATAAGTCCCTAATAACACTTGGCCTTCTTACATTTGAAAAGCAAGTAAACCTAATCTACTTGGTCCCAGAAAGACCCTCTCCAGGCTGGATGCTCTTGTTGATCAGTTCCCCAAGTTCGCGCAGGTTCAGCAGTAAGAATGCCCTTACCAAATGTCCTCCTTCGTTTCCCTCAGCGTTCTGACAATCGGTGACTCTCTTCCTCATTCTTCCTTCTAATTCCATCAGACTGTACTCCAAATATTCCAGCGTTTCTTGGATTTAACGGCCCTCTCTTTCCACTCATTGATCATTTCCATATCAGCCTTATGTTGCTCCATATGCTCGGTTGCAGACGTGCGAATTCTTTTGCGCAATTTGTTATATTTCATATGTGTTTTGGCAAATTCATCTATGACCATGTTTCTTGGACCAACCCTTGGCTCGAATATTCCTGCTATGTCATTCTTTAACCATGACGGGTAAAAGTACACATGACCAGCACGATATCGATCTGGCTCGATGGTATCCTTTTCCATAATAATTTTCAAATGCCACATGTGCTGAGCTTTACATTTGTATAGGACGTCGACATCTTGAAAATCTGCCCTGTAGTGACTCATTTTGGCAACTCGCGGTATGACCTGCCTCTTGCCTGCCTGTCTCATAACCCTGAGGGGAGCATAAGGGTATATGCCCCTTAACCCACTCAATACCATGTATGGAACATCCCTGGATCTGATGATGAACTCCTCGGTAGGGAACCACTCGAACATCCATTGAACCTGGTCCTCGGTCAAATTGTT
Source organism: Nicotiana tabacum (assembly GCF_000715075.1). Classification (NCBI taxonomy): domain Eukaryota; kingdom Viridiplantae; phylum Streptophyta; class Magnoliopsida; order Solanales; family Solanaceae; genus Nicotiana; species Nicotiana tabacum. The sequence goes on from NC_134090.1 coordinate 138,532,994, forward strand.
GAAAAACTGCACCCACCCTACAGCATTCTCTAGTTGAGCAAACCTTTCTGGAATATAGTTCATTCTCTTGGGATGATGGAATTCTATGTGATCATTCCACGGCCTTCGCGAAAATTCCTGACGGTATTGACCCTTTTGGAGATGTTCTAGCAGCCAAACTTGCAGCAGCAAATTGCAACCCTCGAAGTACCTGAACCCCTTTTGACAGTGTTCCAAAGCCCGGTACATATCCGCAATGGTCATAGGGACAATGGTATACATCTTCCCCTCGATCCCGTCCATCAAAGTTTTTGCCACTATGGCCAGCCTGGTGTGGATTCTGTCCCCTTGGATCGGGAACACTATCGTACCCAAGAAACATACGATAAACACAAAGACCCTGCGGTGGACGCAACCCAGGAAGGTGATGGAGAATTAATCATCGAAAACACGGTACGACCTGCTATGACCATATCGTTCATAGAGGAAGTCGAAAGGTATGTAGGAGTTTTTCAAGCACTCCAAGCCATCATTTTTCTTTAACCCCATCATCTTAAGAAATCCCCCAGCGGTGCGATTTTCAGGTGCCAATAGACTAGGGCTATCCCAAGGCAACCTAGCGAATCCCCCTTTTTATTCCAAGATGGGAGTCATTTCTATGTTTCAAAAGTGGAACACACCCTTTCTTTGTCCCAGAATATGGTGGCGGCTTCGATTAACATTTGGCTGAAGGTCCAGCAAAGAAAACAAATTTCCTAAGACCCTTTTCACATGATTTTGGTCACTTGAAGGAAGATCCCTCCACAAATCTAGCAAAAGTGAATGTATGCTACCGACCATGCCGAACCTAGGGACTTCGTGCCTCATTTTCTGCAAAACAAAATATAGTTAGCCCCTTCCCCCTCCAGGTTCATCTACTTATACAACAATGATTAGCATATTGGCACTTATTTCTCCAAATTAATGCAGACAATCGTGATTGCGTCCATTGGGATTATGGAAAACCCGATGGACTTTTGGGTGAGGCTTGTCCTAAAGGGTTATTATGTGGACAACATATTAAACCGGCTAGGTTTGACCATGATGCATGTACAATTAATTAGAGTAAGGCTGCTATAGAGGTCTAGACTGGGACCCTCAAGCGGATAACTTGAGGGGGAAAGGCACGGAACCGTCGACTGCACCGTTGATCGACTAGTTTTACCGCAAATACGCCTTTCCGAATTTAAAGGGTGATATATAAGAAGAACGCAAACATTTATCAGCGTTGCTATAGGATTGATTACACACGAGTGAAATATGATGTTGAGCATGATTTATGCAGCAATAATAGCATGTTGTCACGTATTTGCACGTTTAAAAAAATGATAAATGCGATATTTAAATAAGTGAAAGACAGTTAAAAAAGAAAACAAGGAGACAAGTCAGTTTCAGAAAATAAAAGAAATCATAAATGCTTGAAAATAAGCAATTAAATCCAAGTAAGGGGGAGGGGTGCACAGGATAAAGCATGTTTAAGACTAATTCACAAAAACAAGTTCGTTATGGTAAGAGCCTAAAATTTCCCCAGCAAAGTCGCCATGCTGTCGCGCCCCCTTTTTCCTCGTAGAGTCCGGGTTTCGACATTCATTAGAAACAACTCATTTCATTTTGGGAATCGGGTACGGAATTTTAAGAGTCGCCACCTAACGAATTTAAGGTGCGTTAGGGAACCTAAAGCAAGTAACTCATAAAATCGGTTTGCATTACCAAAGACTTCGGTAAGGGCTTCAAATAACCTTGAGGGAAAGGCATTAGGCATCCCTCATGATCCACAACGGTGAGTCCCGGCCGAACTCAAATTATATGAATTAGTCTTATAAACAGATAAAGCAAATTAGACAAATTGGTATTATATTTAAATCAAGGGGTAAAAGGGGTCATAGGTTTTTTAGCCTACAGGATCACATCTGTACAATACCCGGTAAACCTTCCTCAACTAGAGGGGTTACACATGGCATTAGCGCGCAGGTCATCATATCCTTTTACTACCCAGTCACCCTCTCCTTAGAGGTTATATAAGCGATTTTAATAAAATGAAATCTATGTGTGCATTACCCGTCCCTTCCTTATGGCCCTGGAGGTGTTTAGGACCTCTAATTTAGGCAGTTCTAGACTTTCCTGAGGTACTTGTCACACCTCCTTTTTCACCTACACCCCGCAAGGGTACAAAGGAGTTTTTCCAATTAAAGGACAATCGGAACGGGATTTAATTATTAATTATTGAGAGTCGCCACTTGGGAGATTAATGGTGTCCCAAGTCACCGGTTGAATCCCGAACCGAGGAAATTTATGACTCGGTTAACAGTCTGCGAACCAGAAATCCGAGTAAGGAATTTTGTTAACCCGGGAGAAGGTGATAGGCATTCCCGAGCTCCGTGGTTCTAGCATGGTCGATTAACTGTTGTATTTGATTTTATCTAGTTTTAATACATGCTAGCTCATGTGTCTTTTATTAATTTTACATCGCTTTTATTATAATTATTTTTAAAGAATTGCGACGTCATGAAAACGCGTTTCGAACCACGTCGCAATCAATGCACCCATAGTTATCAACACATTTTGATTTCGTCGAGATTTGGATTTGAGTCGCATCAATGCGCACCCGATTTTTAAGAAGGTTATTTAATTAAATCATGCCTAAAGATACTAACGTAGTGTTACTTTGGGGAAAAGCCATGAAGTTCGCTAAACGGCCATCCCAATTTCTAATTATTTCGATAATTATTTACGAAGGGCCCCACATTTATTTATTTTTGTGCGGTAAGGCCCGTCTCAATTTGTAAACCTCTTTTCTATCATTATTTATTTTATAAGAATTACGATGTCGCGAAAACGCATTTCGAACCACGTCGCAATCAATGCACCCGCGGTTATCGACACATTTCGGCTTCATCGAGATTTGGATTTGGGTCGCATCAATGCGCACTCGAGTTTAGGAAAGTAATTTTTAAGTAGGTCGTGCTTAAAGATTCTAACGTATTGTTATTTTGGGGAAGGCGGTGAAATTCACTAACAACCTTTCCAGGTCTACACAATAAAATAATTGTGCTATTAACTACTTGAGGATCCTAAGTGATTAGGCCTAAAATTTGTTGAATTTGAAGTTGAATATCTGGGCAGGAATGCCGAGTAAATGGGCCCTGAGCCCACAAAGCCCAACTCCTGCCATTGCACATATTGCGGCCACAGGCCCTTAGAGCACTTTGGCGTTAGGCACAAAGCAGGCCCAAAATTTGGCTTGCACTCGTACAGCCCAGGGATCGAATCCTTGGGCCCCTTTTGGTTCAACTAATTTCTTGGACTACCTGCTAGAATGCCAGGCCCAAAACTGGCCCAACATGAGGCTGTTAAATATGTGATTCATACTAGCCCAAACTTAAAATCAACCATGCGTGTAAACTCCAAATCAACTGCAACTTTTGCAGATTTGACTTCAACATACTGTGAAACTTAAACAAATTGAAAATGACAATTGTATAAACATGAAATGCTCAATTTAAACAACCCCCACCCTGGACTATATACATGAATCTGAATACCCAAATGTCCACTTACTAATTAAAATAATCAAAATCATGCTGGACAATTCATCAGTCTCAATTATACAAATCAGTTATTGGCTCGAATCAACACCAACTAAATCAATTAGTAACAGTCAGACAATTTAAACAAACTAAACTATGAAAAGGTAATCAACAGACAATGTTTCCTAAAGCAATGAATTCAGTAGCATTCTCATTGTTCTCCACTTCAAACTTGGATTTACATAGATGAGAATCAAGGAAATGTACCTGGGAATTGTAATGAAAATAGAGAAAAGGAGAGGAATCAGCTATTTTCAACAGCAACAAACAACAAACCCAACAATGTTACACCACAGAAACACATGCAGATTGCTTTGAAACCAGAAATATAAGCAAATTCCCACAGATCAGCTTAACAGACTTCTAACATTTCCCTGACCCTCACAGCTGAAACCCAAAACTAGTAACGAAACTATGAAGCTGTTTCAGATCTCCATATTTTGATGTTTTTATTTTCTGAATAACCTCAGAATTGAAATGCTAACTGAATTTAAAAAAAAATGAATGAAAGTTCAAATTAAAACTTAGGGCTCAAGGCAGAAGATTGAGAGCCGACCCCCTTTCCCAAGGCATCTTATGCCCTTTTATAGGCAACCCCAAAGAGAATGGACTAGATTCTGATTTTCCAATTAGTCCCTCTCTATTTTCAATTTGGTCCCTCTATTTTCAACTTGCTAAACAAGTAACTGCACTATAATTATTAAAATTTACACTTGAACCCCATTCTAGAAGGCCCTAAGGCATTCCTCTACCCATACAATACCTATACTGCCCTTCCCTATACCTTGATATTATTATTCCTATCAGAACTACCCTTTTCCATACCTAGATTACCCCTGAAAGCCCTTCAGAATCACTGAACCTACCCTTATCCTTAACAACTATACCCAATACCCTAGCCCAGTCTGAAACTAACTAAAATTAATTAACTAGCAATCAGAAACTAACTAATCAGACTGACTAAACCAATTCTGTTCAATTAACCAACTCGAACAAGCTAAACGAAATTAAACTGAGCTTAAGCTACCACGATTAATTATTAAATGAACTTAAAACTAATTCTTAAACCATGAACTTATAATCATTCAACCAAATAACAAGCTCAGAATCAACAGTAATTAACAAAACCTAAACTAACACAATTAAACCATAAAATTAACAGAACAATAATGAAACAACGACTGTAAATAATATTTCAATCATGCGAGTAAAAGAAGCAGTAAAAAAAAGAAGAGAAAAACTCACAAAGGCATAAGGGATTCCGTCCAGTCATAAACATCTGAATCCTTTCAGATTTTTGACGCGTAACATCCCTAACCATGTGTTCTTACACGAGAACACATGGTTAAGGGTACTACGGTTCGAAATCAAAAGGATTTGGTTTTAGGGTTTGGACAGCAATTCTTAGATCTAAGATTTGGGTCGTTTCATGGTGATTTGAAAGAAAAAAACCACGGATTAGTGTTGAGGAAGGGCTGGGGGTTGTGGGGTGTGATTTTGGGCTGATTTGGACAAACCTGTCACTTGGCCGGAAAACTTCAAACCAAGATTCGAAGAGTTCCGGCCTTATTCGAGGCAAACCAATGGGTGCAATGGAAAGAGGAGGGTGGGGGCGGCCTGTGGTGTTAATCTCAGGGTGAATGGCATAGTTTGCGTTCACCGCTGGCAAGGGGTTTAGGGGCGGTGCGGATTAGGGTTTGAGGAGAAGGGGTGGGGTGAAGAAGACGATGCAAATGGGGGTAGGGGGGACGGTTTGGACACTTAAATACCGGAAACCTAGTTAGTTCCGGACCGTTGGATTGATGAGATCCAACGGTCCTAATCCAAGGACCCCGAAACGATTCGTTTCGTTTAGCAGGGGGGGCAGACCGGGTAAGGACCTGGGCTGGACTTGAATGCATGAGGCATTTGGGCCTAAGATATTTTAGTCCAATTGGCCCAAATTTCGGGTCTCAAACAAGACCACTTCCATACTATTATTATATTTTTCATTTTTTTTTTCTTGCTTTCACAATTTTTATAATAATTTTTATAATTTTTATAAAGATGTAAAACTTAACACGAAGTCCTGATTGTTTTAAAACAAAGACTAATTAATTCCTAAAATTGTTCAAAACTATTTTGTGACAAATTCACAATAAAATCATTAAAATGCAAAAGTGAACTATTTTTTTTGATTCTTCATGTTTTGTTCTAAACCCATTAATCCCTAGTTGGTACTAACAATATAAAACTAAAACCTAAATGCAAAAAATGCGTATTTTTGTATTTTATAAAAATTAACACGCCCAAATAAAATGCAACAATTATCAGAAGATGACACCAAAACGCACAAATAAAGAAAAATTATTTTGTCTGGGATTTTGGGAATTATTCATATGTAGGGCAAAAATCACGTGCTCACAGCTGCCCCTCTTTGCTCAAAAATATGAAAGGTTTTCGGGCAAAGATAAGTGAGCAAATACGAGCGATTTTTGCCCGTTCAAATATTCCGTTGTGAAGCATTTTGAAAAGTTTGACCACATCCTGCTTCAGAGATTGCCTACATATCCTGGGCTGAACAGGAATCAGGTCAGTGTAGTTCGGGAGTGTCTGGTAGCTGGTACTACCAGGAACTGTGATTGCACTGCGCTTGTTGCTGTTACTGCTGCTGTTGCTGCTTGCTGACCTCCCTTATTACATCGTGTCAAAGATAAAAGAAGCTAAACTAACTATGCTCTATGAATTATAAAAATCCTATCTAAATTCTTCAAACTTACTCTTGTACTTCCTTGTTGCCCTGTTGTCTTGTTCTTTCTTGTTGTCTCATTGTCTGGTGCTTTCTCGATAAAAATCCATATTGCCATTCCCTTAGGCGGACCCCCAACTTCAGAAACTTGAACTGTATGTATTCCTCTGTTATACGGGCGGGCTCCTGACATGCTGGACTTAAAATCAAAACTACTCCTCTATTATCCAGGAAGATCCTGACAATTTACACTTGTTCTAATCGTGCCAACTTTGCAATCAAATTCGATTCCCCTCATGCATTTCAAGATTATCTTGTATTTAGTCAAACCGCACTTTGCAATTAGACCTGGCTACTACTTGTTTTCCTTCTTGGAGAATTCCTTTTCAACGACTAACTTTCTGCCCCTGTTATAACCAAAGAAAATTTCGTCAGTTTAAAATGGTGGTTAGTTGATGGCATTCTTGCTGAAAAACCCTTCCCCTGCATTGCTTTGTGTTGACTGGTTTCCACATACTGTCCCTGGACCGCTTGACTTTCTGACCAACTTTTAAATTTCCCGACATCCAGCGACTAAGTGTTTTACACCCCTGCTGTTGTTCTACTTTTCTGACCTTTTGTTTGAGCTTTTGCATTTCCCACGACATTCCCCAATCATTTCCCCGATGAAACTTCCGTTAATTCCCTGTATTCCACTTTACATCATGTTGTTTTTGGCATGCTCTGACCACGCTGTGCTTTACAATTCCGAAAACTGGTAGTGAGCTTTAAAGTTCTTTCTGCTTGCTTTGACCAAAACTAGCACTGGAGTATCTCAGCTAGATAAACCCTCAACAGAAAATGAAATGCGACGATTTTTGAGTTAAGGATAAGAAGAATCCAAAACCAGATGACTGTTTTAAAAAGAGAAGGAAAAGAAACTTATCTGAGCGAAACAGCTGGTACCCATGGTCATGACATGCATTTTGGATTAATCGGCCCAATTTTTCCAAATAACCAGCTTTCAATTGCCCATCCTTGTTGCCCAGAACTTCCATCATTTGTTTGAATTACCCAGCCCTTACCCTTGTTTTCCTGCGGTACCTCGAAACATTCTTCCACCCACAAACCTTTTGCCTTTTAACCTTCTTTCAACTACCCTTTCGCCTCAAGGTGCCCACGCGGGTTTTCACCAATAAGACTCTCTCATTTACTTTTCTCTCGGCTCCCGTCGCCTTATGGTGCCCGTGAAGGTTTTCACCAATAAGACTCTCTCATTTTACTTTCATTTTTCTTGCTTGAACCAGAGTGTCGCCACTGATACGAATTACCGTCACCTGCTCAACCTGGAATTTCTTAGAAATTGATCAAAAGGTCTTTCTTTTGACCGTAATGTAGGCTTTTGGATTGGGTAAGAAAGAAAGGTATAAAAGGCTCAAAACAATTCGAATGGGTTAAAATTACAACTTTCGGAATCCAACTTTCATAACAATCACAACTTCTGTCCCAGTTTCTTTCTTGGGAATTTTTGGATTTCTATTTGGTATGACTGAACCTCAGAGTAAGGCTGCCTACGTACCCTTTCGGGATCAAGTCAGACGTAGTTCATTTAGACCTTTGTTGTTGTGCTTTTCTTTCCTTTCTTTTCTTTCGCTTTTCTTTCTTTTCCTTTTCTTCTTTTCTTTTCTCTTTTTCTTTTCTTCTTTTCTTTTCCTTTTCTTTTTGTTTTTATCTTCTTTCTTTTCCTTTTGTTTTTCTCTTCTTTCCTTTATGTTTGGCACCTGTATTCCATGATAGTGTCGTTGATTCCGAAAGAGGGGTATGAAAAATAAGTAAGGCTCGAAGGGGATAACAAGGGATAAGAGTGTTTGGATAGCTGGACAAAATGCCTTCATCATTTCAATCTTTAAGATACGCCAGATACAAACAGATACATTCAGAAAATAAAGAAATCATACATAGTATCTCTTGACCGCATCAGAATTGATGGTCATTTCTACACATTTCCCTTCCACATCTGTCAAATACAATGCTCCGTTAGACAACACTCTGGTTATTACAAATGGTCCCTGCCAGTTTGGGGCAAACTTTCCTTTCGCCTCAGGACTAATTGCCCGACTTCGAATTTCCTTGGACGCACTTTCTTGTTGTATGCTCTTGCCATTCTCCGTTGGTACAGTTGGCCATGACACACTGATGCCAATCTCTTCTCGTCAATCAAACTTAGCTGCTCAAGACGGCTTTTCACCCATTCATCATCATCGATCTCAGCCTCGGCAATGATTCACAGGGATGGGATTTCCACTTCTGCAGGTATTACTGCCTCGGTACCATATACCAGTGAGTAAGGAGTCGCCCCTACTGAGGTGCGAATGGTGGTGCGGTATCCTAACAATGCAAAAGGCAATTTCTCGTGCCACTATCTAGATCCCTCAACCATCTTCCGGAGTATTTTCTTTATATTCTTATTGGCTGCTTCAACCGCACCGTTTGCCTTGGGACGGTACGGAGTAGAATGCCTATGAGTAATCTTAAACTGCTCGCATGTCTCCTTCATCAAATGACTATTAAGATTAGCCCCATTGTCCGTGATGATTACCTTTGGAATCCCGAACCGACAGATGATATTTGAATGCACGAAGTCGACTACCGCCTTCTTAGTCACAGATTTGAACGTCTTAGCTTCCACCCACTTGGTGAAATAATCTATAGCTACCAAAATAAACCTGTGCCCATTTGATGCTGCCGGATCAATTGGCCCAATAACATCCATGCCCCACACAACAAAAGGCCATGGTGCGGACATCGTGTGTAATTCTGATGGTGGAGAGTGAATCAAATCTCCATGGACTTGGCATTGATGACACTTACGCACAAAACTGATGCAATCTCATTCCATCGTGAGCCAATAATAACCTGCTCGGAGAATCTTCTTTGCTAGAACATACCCACTCATATGCGGTCCACAAACTCTGGAATGCACCTCCGTCATAATAGTTGTGGCCTGCCGTGCATCTATACATCTTAACAAACCGAGATCTGGAGTTCTTTTGTACAGCACTCCTCCACTAAGGAAAAACCCACTTGCCAATCGCCAAATTGTTCTTTTCTGATCACCGGTTGCCTGCGTTGGATATACTCCCGCTCTAATGTACTCTTTGATATCATGAAACCACGGCTCTCCATCGATTTTCTCCTCTATCACATTACAGTAAGCGTGCTGATCACAGACCTGAATCTACAATGGATCAACATAAGCCTTATCTGGATGGTGCAACATTGAAGCCAAAGTCGCCAAAGCGTCGGCAACCTCATTATGAATCCTTGGAATGTGCCTGAATTCTATGGCCTGAAAACGCTGGCAAAGCTCATGAAGACACTGCCGATACGGTATAAGCTTCAAGTCCCGTGTTTGCTAGAACATACCCACTCATATGCGGTCCACAAACTCTGGAATGCACCTCCGTCATAATAGTTGTGGCCTGCCGTGCATCTATACATCTTAACAAACCGAGATCTGGAGTTCTTTTGTACAGCACTCCTCCACTAAGGAAAAACCCACTTGCCAATCGCCAAATTGTTCTTTTCTGATCACCGGTTGCCTGCGTTGGATATACTCCCGCTCTAATGTACTCTTTGATATCATGAAACCACGGCTCTCCATCGATTTTCTCCTCTATCACATTACAGTAAGCGTGCTGATCACAGACCTGAATCTACAATGGATCAACATAAGCCTTATCTGGATGGTGCAACATTGAAGCCAAAGTCGCCAAAGCGTCGGCAACCTCATTATGAATCCTTGGAATGTGCCTGAATTCTATGGCCTGAAAACGCTGGCAAAGCTCATGAAGACACTGCCGATACGGTATAAGCTTCAAGTCCCGTGTTTCCCATTCCCCTTGAATCTGGTGTACCAGTATGTCCGAGTCACCCATGACCAAGACTTCCCGTACACCCATATCCACAATTAATCTCAATCCCAATATACACGCCTCATATTCTGCTATGTTGTTTATACAGTAGAAACGAAGCCGAGTTGTAACTGGGTAATGCTGACCTGTTTCCGAAATAAGTATCGCTCTTATTCCCACGCCTTTCATATTTGCAGCCCCATCAAAGAAAAGTTTCCATCCTGGCTTCTCAACCTGTTCCAATTCATCAATTTGCATCACCTCTTCATCAGGGAAATCGGTTTTCAAAGGCTCATAATCTTCATCGACGGGGTTCTCAGCCAAATGATCGGCTAATTCCTGTGCTTTCATGGCAGTACGTGTCACATAGATAATGTCAAACTCTGTGAGCAAGATCTTCCACTTTGCAAGCCTTCCTGTGGGCATGGGTTTCTGAAAAATATACTTCAATGGGTCCAAGCGAGATATAAGGTAAGTAGTGTAAGATGACAAATAATGTTTCAACTTCTGTGCCACCCAAGTTAGGGCGCAACATGTCCTTTCCAGATGAGTATACTTAACCTCGTAAGATGTGAACTTCTTGCTGAGATAGTAGATAGCCTGCTCCTTTCTGCCCGTAACATCGTGCTACCCCAGTACACAGCCGAATGAACTGTCCACAACTGTCAGATATAAAATCAAAGGCCTCCCTGGTTCTGGTGGAACCAACACGGGTGGGTTTGACAAATACCCCTTTATCTTATCAAAAGCCTCCTGACATTCATTAGTCCAATTGACCGCGGCATCTTTCTTCAACAATTTGAAAATTGGTTCACACGTTGCCGTGAGCTGAGTAATGAACCTGCTGATATAGTTCAATCTTCCCAACAAACTCATCACCTCGGTTTTGTTTCTTGGAGGTGGCAATTCCTGAATAGCTTTTATCTTTGACGGGTCTAATTCAATACCCCGCCGGCTGACTATAAACCCCAACAACTTTTCGGATGGCACCCCGAAAGCACACTTTGTGGGATTGAGCTTAAGATTGTGCCTGCGGAGCCTATGAAAGAACTTCCTCAAATCTCTGACATGGTCGGATTGCTGTCTAGATTTCACGATTACATCATCCACGTATACCTCGATTTCCTTATGTATCATATCATGGAAGATGGTTGTTATGGCCCTCATATAAGTCGCCCCAGCATTTTTCAAACCGAACTGCATGATCCGATAACAATATGTTCCCCACGGCGTGATGAATGCCATTTTTTCTACATCCTCCTTGTCCATTAGAATCTGATGATAACCCGCATAACAATCCACAAAAGAGCCAATGTCATGTTTGGCGCAGTTGTCGATCAGTATGTGGATGTTGGGCAGTGGGAAGTTATCTTTTGGACTTGCCTTGTTAAGGTCTCGATAATCGACGCACACCCTGGTCTTGCCATCTTTCTTTGGCACAGGCACGACATTAGCTAACCAAGTGGGGTACCGTGTAACCTGAATGACTTTTGCCTCAAACTGCTTGGTAATCTCTTCTTTGATCTTCACACTTATGTCCGTTTTGAACTTTCTCAACTTCTGCTTGATAGGAGGGAGCGCTGGATCAGTGGGTAATTTATGAACCACCAAATCAGTGCTTAGGCCTGGCATGTCATCATATGACCATGCAAAAACATCTTCGTACTCATGCAATACTTTAACTATCTCCTCCTTGAGTTGTGGCTCCAAATGAAAACTTATTTTAGTTTCCCGCACATGGTCTTGGTCCCCTAAATTAACTGCTTCTGTGTCATTTAGGTTAGGTTTGGGTTTTTCTTCGAAATGACTTAATTCTTTACTAATTTCCTCATAAGCTTCATCATTGTTACGATCCACCCCATCATCGCACTCGATCTCTTGTATTATTACTTCTGAACTAGATTGGCTTTTAAAACTAGGCCAAAGATTCCTCATGCATGTCATATCATTGATATCAGCATAAAAAGAACTGTACAAAGAAAGAAAAGAAAAGAAAATGGAAAGAGAATTAGGGACGAAGAAAATTACATTTCATTAAATGTAAAGACAGCAAGGTTTTAACTCATCCAAACGGACGGAACATAGCAACTGGATTACAAACCCTGGAATAATCCAGGTGACAAAAAAGGAAAACAAAACCCACTACCACGACTCCCTCCGAACTAGAAGAGGAGTAGCTTCCCAATTGTTGATGTTAGCATGTGGTCTGATGTACTGTATGTCTGCTCCGCTTGACCCTTCTCCGGCCTCAACCATGTTTACTTCAGCAAATATTCTCTCGAATACCTTATCCAAATTCCCCTCTGTCCCAATTAACGACCCTGACATCTTTGCCAATGACTGTTTCTTGATACCCGGCCTGACGAAGGACCTAGACAATCGAGGAATTGGTTTAGGAAGCACCCAAGCTTTATTCTTCAATTTACGGGCCCTTCTGACATCTGCCATTGTTGGCTTGAACCCTAACCCGAAGGTGTCCAGATTTTTGGGCAAATACACAGGTTGAGTAATGCCCTGAAGTTCGACCCCTAAACCTTTCCCGGGCACGAATCCGTTATTCAGTATTTCCGACACTACCATGACGGTCGCAGCTGGCATCCTGGGATATGGCATGCTTTTACCCTCGGGCACCCTGCTCACCGGGACCGTGTCAAAGACCTGGTAAACCCATGGCCCCCTATCATCTTCAGTCTCTATAAAGGGTACAAGGGCATCATTCATGGCGCATGTGGTATCTTCCCCATGTAACACAATTTCTTGTCTGTCCCACTCGAATTTGACCATTTGGTGCAGCGTGGAGGGCACGGCTTTGGCCGCATGAATCCATGGTCGACCCAGCAAAAGATTATAGGATACTGCAGCATCCAACACCTGAAATTCCATCGTGAACTCGACTAGACCAATAATCAATTCGAGTACAATATCCCCTACTGTGTTTGTTCCCCCTCCGTCGAACCCTCGAACACAAATGCTATTTTTGCGGATTCTATCCTCATCGATCTTTAACTTGTTCAATGTGGATAACGTGCAAATATTAGCACTCGATCCGTTATCAATTAGTGCCCGAGTAACCATTGAACCTTCACATTTGACCGTCAAATAGAGAGCCTTGTTGTGTTCTGTGCCTTCCATTGGCAATTCATCATCAGAAAATGCTACCCTGTTCACTTCAAAGATCTTATTGGCAATTTTCTCTAAATGGTTCACTGAAATTTTGTCAGGCACATGAGCTTCATTCAATATCTTCATTAAAGCTCGGCAGTGCTCATCAGAGTGAATTAATAATGACAACAATGAGATCTGGGCCGGTGTTTTTCTCAGTTGTTCAACAATGGAATAATCTTGTACTTTCATCTTTTTCAGAAACTCTTCTGCCTCTTCTTCCGTTACAGCTTTTTTGACTGGCATTGGATTGTCCTTAGCGCCCTTAGCCCTTCTCAATTCTTCGGGAGCGAAACAACGTCCCGACCGGGTCAGTCCTTGTGCTTCACAACTCTCTTCCTCAATTTCCTTTCCTTTGTATGTCACCACTAATTTGTCATATTTCCACGGTACGGCTTTGCTATCAACCATAGGTAACTGGACTACCGGTTTTATGACAACCGGTTCTACATAAGCTCTCTTCACAACCACCACGGGCGCAGATACTGACCCTGGTACCACTATCTTGACTAGTTCCTGCTTTTTCTCGGCCACAAACGGTCCCTTCCCCATTACTAACACTGGCTTGTCTTTTATTGCTTTTAACTGAACCACTGGCCTTGCACTCACTGTCTTTTCTTTGGTTTCCGTAGAACGAATCACCATAACCACCTGCGAAGGTTTCTTAGGCTCCTCCCCCTTATGTATCAGTTCGATCATGTTGGCGTCATAATGTGCTGGTAACGGATTTTGATTGATGTTCGGGGCCTCTGGAGCCTGTACCTCAATACGGCGATTATCAATGAGCTCTTATATTGCGTTTTTCAACTTCCAACATTTTTCCGTGTCGTGCCCCGGCATCCCTGAGCAGTACTCATAGCTAACAGAATGGTTCAGGTTTCGGGGAAGGGGATTTGGTATTTTGGATTCAATTGGGGTCAACATTCCCAATTGTTTCAATCTATGGAATAGAGCAGTGTAAGATTCTCCCAACGGAGTAAATGTTTTTCTGTTTGGGGCCTTCTCACTTCTAAAAGCTTGGTTTGGGCGGAAGCTGGTTCCTGGTCTGTTTGCCCTGGGCGGTGGATAGGTGTTTTGTGGGGGTGGATGTGTGTTTTGGGGGTTTGGTGCATGCCATTGCGAGTGCGCCGAGGGCTGAGTGTAGGTCTGGGCGTGGTGAATAGAAAAGTGTGGTTCTGGTGGTGGATAATAGTGTTGTGGTGGGCCATATGGGGTATATTGGTAGTTTGGGTGGTGGGGTCTGGGTTGGTTGTAGTAGAGTGGGGGGTTATTGGGCTTGGACCAAGCATTAGCTTCAACTGCAACAACTTCTTCTTTCTTCTTCTTCCCAAGCACACCACCAGTACCGCTTTGGATGGCCTGGGTGGTTGCTTTCAACGCCGAGTAGCTCAATATCTTGTTAGATTTCAATCCTTCTTCAATCATGGCTCCCATCTTTACCACTTCATTAAATGACTTTCCGACATATGTTACTAGATGACCAAAATAGGTAGGTTCCAATGTTTGCAAGAAGTAGTCTACCATCTCACTCTCCCTCATGGGAGGATCAACCCTTGCAGCTTGTTCCCTTCATCGGAAACCGAACTCTCTAAAACTTTCCCCAGGTGTTTTTTCCAGTTTCAACAATGACAAACGATCGGGTACTATCTCGAAGTTATATTGAAAATGGCCAATGAATGTTTATGCCAAATTATCCCATGTATACCATCGACCGGGGTCTTGCCTCGTATACCATTCTAGCGCTGACCCGCTCAGGCTTTGACCGAAATATGCTATCAACAATTCATCCTTTCCCCCAGCACCTCTCATTTTGCTACAGAAACCATGCAGATGGGCTATTGGGTCACCGTGCCCCTCATATAAGTCAAACTTTAAACCCCGCAGGCAATTGGATATCAGGAAAAGGGCACAAATCTTTTTATGCGACGCTAACTTGGCTACCCAAACCATGCATATTCCTGAAGGATTGCTCCAGGCTTTTGACTTTACGAATCACTTCCTCTTGTTCTGCATTCTTAACCAGTTTCTCAACTTCTCCCGGGATTTCAAAATGGGGAGAATAGGTATATGGCTCAGGCGCTTTGAAAGTGGGTTCGGGAGGATAATATTGGGTGTCATGAGCTTGGAATAGCGGCTCACTGGATGATCTATGTAGTGGAGCTGGGGGAGGTGCCACAAAGACGGGAACCATGGGTGGTGGAGGGTTCTGTTTTGAGGGTGGAGCTGGGGGAGAGTATGAGTGGTACCATAACCCTGGGCCTGATAAGGGAAAGCTGAAGATGCGTGGGGAGTGGTAGGCTCCTGAGCTTGAGCCAGGGGTGGGATGTAAGAACGGTTGGCGGGATATAGTGGTGCCGGATGTCCCTACGACCATGCCCGATGCATTTCAGCCATTTGTGCCTTTAATTTCCTCATCTCTTCTTTCATAGCACCCACATCTGTTACCTCAACCTCATTCGAAGGGTCTACGATGCTGATTTCCGAATCCTGCCCTGTCATTTTTACTTGATCTTTCGACCGTGTATTGTACGGGTGAGTTTCCAGAATTGTCAATCAACCAACCACCTGCCTGGGCTCACACATTTAGACAAACACTTTGTTAGTGATTAGGTCTTATCAGATTTTAATAACCGCACGTTGGCATGAATGCACTTATACAGTTATTCCTTTTTATTATGCGTTTGCTCGATTGCATGCGTCATCCCGGCATTTCATTCCTTGTTTCGTTTACTATTCTTTCACCTTACCCCTCTCTTATGCTTTTCTTTTCTGTCTCTATTTTTCCGCTCTTTTCTTTCTTTCGCTTTTTCTCGGTTTTCCTTCTATTCTTCTTTTCATTTTTTGTTTGTTTTCTTTACGGTTATGGTCGAATCCTATGGAGATTGCCTACGTATCGTGACCCCGCATGAATCAGACCAAGCGTAGTTCGTGCAAATAAATGTAATAATAAGGGTGGAAATAAGATTTTCAATTTTCATTAATAAAACAAATTCTTACAACTCAACATTTTGTTTTTAGAAAGAAGCTAATAGACACAACCTAAAAGCAAACCACCAGACTCTAAGACTGCAAACATACTTGACCCGGACGTACAAAAGACTGAACCAAAATGATAGAAGATTACAGACACGGACTAGGCGTATTCTAGTGCTTCAAATCTAGGTGTCTGCGGGGCGTCGTTCGGCCTCGCCGCGGGTCTAGGATCCAAATCCCTTTCAAGCTGCTCTAACTCATTCATGGTTCGCTTCACATAGATCATCACTGCTGCGATAAAAGTAGTATGGGTCATGTCTTCACAAACCCGGCATCTCCTGACAATAGCATGAGCAATGGCTCTAATCTTGTCTTTTGTTTGCTTCTTTTCTATGAGCAACCGTCTTATCTGATCGCTGCACATCTTTAAAGCTCGGGAGTCTTGCAAGTGTTGGTCCTGCAGCTGCTGCACTTCTGCCTCCATTTGGGCTAATAAGTTGTAACAATGTCCACTTTCAATTTCAAAATCTCTAGCCTGCCTGACCGTTTTACCCTCAAGGGCAACCACTTTTCTCTTTAAATTGGCAACAATTTTCTCATAGTCCCTTTTCAACTGATTCAAGTATTGGCGACGCTCTTCGGTTCTCGTCGCCCACTGTGTTTTAAGTTCTGCCATTACATTTTCAGATTTTTCTAACTCATCCCGCCATTCTCTGACTTCGCTTTCCAATCTTTTCACCAATTGTTCATCGGATCGGCTCCTCGGTTGCTTATCGATGGTTATCTTCAACTGTCGGATTTGGGCCCTAAGTGTTTCATTTTCTCGAGTTAGTCTATTCTTTTCCCCTTGATCCACGGCAACCTGTACACTGTTTTTGAATTTTAAACTTTCAACTTGCTGCTTTATTTTACCAATCTCAACTCGATAGCTTTCTTCCTTTGCTAACCAGTCCCACTGTTCTTGGGATGACTTAGCGAAATCTTCGAGATGAGGTCTTTTAGCTGGTCTCCCACATGCCATGTCACCTCTGAACCACTCATGATACCCTGGAGCAATTTCCCCTTTGGCCCTATCAGACACACAAGTGTTTGCCATCAGATATTGACACTCACTCCAAATTTGACGAACTTCTTCCTCGGGAAATCGACCGTCAGGACTAATTTTGACCACCTGGGTACTCAGATCTTCATCTCTTGGTACTACTTGATATCTCCCGAGTTGCCTCAAAACTCGATACGGTGCATAGGGCTGTATGCTTTTGAGTCCCATCAACAAAAAATGCGGTCGAGTTGCTGGCATATATATTACTTCTTCGATAGGCAACCATCCAAGCACCCACTGTATCTGGCTAGCCTTGAGGTTCCGAAATAATAATGCCCAAGCCGTGACTCCTTCAGGTAGACTAGCCCCTTTGATTCTCGTACAAAATTCTCCTATACAAGTTTTCTCAGCCGAACCATAACTCCATAACTGAGAGCGCGGGTATAAATGTTCAATCATCCACATTTGTAACAATAAGTTACATCCCTCAAAAAATTTGCCCCCAGCTTTGCACGCAGTGAGATCTCGGAAAATATCAGCCACGATCATAGGTGCTAAAGTGCTTTTCCCCATGGTTTGCAAAGTGCTGACGACGCTCGCTACTTTCAAGTCAATATTACCATCCTTCCTCGGGAATATTACGAGGCCCAAAAAGGCTATCATAAATGCCACTCGTCTGTGTCCCTCCCATTTTTGTCGGCTATTTCTGTTGCAAAGCTTAAAGTCTGGATTATTGAACCCGTCCACATGGCCATATCTATCATACATGAAGCGGAAACTGCAGAAACCCTTTGCAAAATCTGGGTGATGAACTGTTCGGGGTATTTTCAAGGAATCCATTAATCGGTGTATGGTAATGGCCCTAGGAGCAATTAAGTATTTGAATCTCAATGGAGCTTGGTCACTTTCAATGTACCCCGCTATTTCTTCCAATGTTGGGGTGAGTTCAAAGTCTGAAAAATGAAATACATTATGTGTTGAATCCCAATGGGCAACCAATGCTCTGATAATATCCCCCCGAGGCTGGATGTTTAATAAATCCGGAAGGTCTTTCAAATATTTTCTCACTTCATCTTGCCCTTCTTTGCCCAAATCATTCCACCACAATTGCAGCTCAAAAGGGATTTTGGTCATTATTGAAAAGGGCTCATTCACCATTGTGCTCATCCTGCACATTTATTAAAGCGTTTTAAGAAAAAAAACTTTTGTTTGACACAAAAAAAAAGAAACTTTCGTGGACAAAGATTTTAAGGCTATTTACGCAGAATCAGCCTTCCGGCATCCTGTTTGGGAACATTTTGCTAATTTCGACAAAAACGGCATTATCTGGTTTATTCATGACAAAAATTTAAAATTTTGATATTTTTTGGTTATTTTTGTAAAGGGGAAGTTGGACCCGATGAGGGTTGCCTACGTATCTCACCCCCTGTGAGAATCAAACCATGCGTAGTTCGGGCAAATTAACCGAACTATTTTAAATCATGACTCTTTTCCATTTTTATTTTTTGGCATTTCATAAGCGAATAAAAACTATTTTTAGAAACAAGACTCTTTTTCCTTTTCCTTTTCAACAAATAATAAAGCAACCTATTTTCCAAACTAAAAATAACAGACTCTTTTTCTTTTTCATTTTCCAGAGGCAATAAAACAACCTATTTTTCCAAACTAAAAATAAAAGACTTTTTTTTTCTTTTCCTTTTTCAACAAACAATGAAACGACTTATGTTTTTCAAACAAAACCAAAGACTCTTTTTATCTTTTTATTTTTCAACAACCAACTTTCCAAAATTAAAAGACTTTTTTTTTCAGAGTTTCGCCAGTAATTGGTCATCAATTAACTCCCTAACTGATATATTTTTTCTCTCTTTTCTCTCTTCTTTTTTTTTTCTTCAATTTTACAACATTCTCGAGATTCGGAAACCGGTCAACACGCAAGTTCGAAACAAATATATGTACAGAGCAAGTAGGATGCATCAGAATGGTCTTTTCATTTCAGGTTGCTAGTCCTAGATGGACCCAGCCCCTGTGTTGAGTCCCCTAAGTCAATGCAACGTGATGCAAATAAGCGTTCCTACTACGGATCCGGCATAAAGTCATGTTATTCTATATTCAAAACCTGGGTCAGTGTACTAGACTGTGTACCCGAGCGGATAACTCGAGTCGAGGAGGGGGCAACTTACCGGGAACCAAAAGGTCATCCGACTTCGTAACTTGTCCGGCCTCTTTCTTATTTCAAGGTATGACACTAACAGAATAGGGAGTCTCAACCAGTAAGCACATCCCCGGAGGTGAAGAGAGAAGGGTGTCGGCACAATTTATATACAGTTCAGATAATATCAAAGCGATAACATTTAGCACATTCAGCACAAAGTATGTATGAAAATCAGATATAATTAAATACACCAATTTTCTAAGCCTGAATTCTGAACCCCGAACCAGAGATTCTGGGTTCGAGTCCCCAGAAGAGTCGCCAGAGCTGTCACACCTCCTTTTTCACCTACACCCCGCAAGGTACTAAGGAGTTTTTCCAATTAAAGGACAATCGGAACGGGATTTAATTATTAATTATTCAGAGTCGCCACTTGGGAGATTAATGGTGTCCCAAGTCACCGGTTGAATCCCGAACCGAGGAAATTTATGACTCGGTTAACAGTCCGCGAACCAGAAATCCGAGTAAGGAATTCTGTTAACCCGGGAGAAGGTGTTAGGCATTCCCGAGCTCCGTGGTTCTAGCACGGTCACTTAACTGTTGTATTTGATTTTATCTGGTTTTAATACATGCTAGCTCATGTGTCTTTTATTAATTTTACATGGCTTTTATTATAATTATTTTTAAAGAATTGCGACATCATGAAAACGCGTTTCGAACCACGTCGCAATCAATGCACCCGTAGTTATCAACACATTTCGACTTCGTCGAGATTTGGATTTGAGTCGCATCAATGCGCACCCGATTTTTAAGAAGGTTATTTAATTAAATCGTGCCTAAAGATACTAACGTAGTGTTACTTTGGGGAAAAGCCATGAAGTTCGCTAAACGGCCATCCCAATTTCTAATTATTTCGATAATTATTTACTAAGGGCCCCACATTTATTTATTTTTGTGCGGTAAGGCCCGTCTCAATTTGTAAACCTCTTTTCTATCATTATTTATTTTATAAGAATTACGATGTCACGAAAACGCGTTTCGAACCACGTCGCAATCAATGCACCCGCGGTTATCGACACATTTCGGCTTCATCAAGATTTGGATTTGGGTCGCATCAATGCGCACTTGAGTTTAGGAAAGTAATTTTTAAGTAGGTCGTGCTTAAAGATTCTAACGTATTGTTATTTTGGGGAAGGCGGTGAAATTCACTAACAACCTTTCCAGGTCTACACAATGAAATAATTGTGCTATTAACTACTTGAGGATCCTAAGTGATTAGGCCTACAATTTGTTGAATTTGAAGTTGAATATCCGGGCAGGAATGCCGAGTAAATGGGCCTTGAGCCCACAAAGCCCAACTGCTGCCATTGCACATGCTGCGGCCACAGGCCCTTAGAGCACTTTGGCGTTAGGCACAAAGCAGGCCCAAAATTTGGCTTGCACTCGTACAGCCCAGGGATCGAATCCTTGGGCCCCTTTTGGTTCAACTAATTTCTTCGACTACCTGCTAGAATGCCAGGCCCAAAACTGGCCCAACATGAGGCTGTCAAATATGTGATTCATACTAGCCCAAACTTAAAATCAACCATGCGTATAGAACCCCAAATCAACTGCAACTTTTGCAGATTTGACTTCAGCATATTGTGAAACTTAAACAAATTGAAAATGACAATTGTATAAACATGAAATGCTCAATTTAAACAACCCCCACCCTGGACTATATACATGAATCTGAATACCCAAATGTCCACTTACTAATTAAAATAATCAAAATCATGCTGGGCAATTCATCAGTCTCAATTATACAAATCAGTTATTGGCTCGAATCAACACCAACTAAATCAATTAGTAACATTCAGACAATTTAAACAAACTAAACTATGAAAAGGTAATCAACAGACAATGTTTCCTAAGGCAATGAATTCAGTAGCATTCTCATTGTTCTCCACTTCAAACTTGGATTTACATAGATGAGAATCAAGGAAATGTACCTGGGAATTGTAATGAAAATAGAGAAAAGGAGAGGAATCAGCTATTTTCAACAGCAACAAACAACAAACCCAGCAATGTTACACCACAGAAACACAGGCAGATTGCTTTGAAACCAAAAATATAAGCAAATTCCCACAGATTAGCTTAACAGACTTCTAACATTTCCCTGACCCTCACAGCTGAAACCCAAAACTAGTAACGAAACTATGAAGCTGTTTCAGATCTCCATATTTTAATGTTTTTATTTTCTGAATAACCTCAGAATTGAAATGCTAACTGAATTTAAAAAAAAAGGAATGAAAGCTCAAATTAAAACTTAGGGCTCAAGGCAGAAGATTGAGAGCCGACCCCCTTTCCCAAGGCATCTTATGCCCTTTTATAGGCAACCCCAAAGAGAATGGACTAGATTCTGATTTTCCAATTAGTACCTCTCTATTTTCAATTTGGTCCCTCTATTTTCAACTTGCTAAACAAGTAACTGCACTATAATTATTAAAATTTACACTTGAACCCCATTCTAGAAGGCCCTAAGGCATTCCTCTACCCATACAATACCTATACTGCCCTTCCCTATACCTTGATATTATTATTCCTATCAGAATTACCCAGATTACCCCTGAAAGCCCTTCAGAATCACTGAACCTACCCTTATCCTTAACAACTATACCCAATACCCTAGCCCAGTCTGAAACTAACTAAAATTAATTAACTAGCAATCAGAAACTAACTAATCAGACTGACTAAACCAATTCTGTTCAATTAACCAACTCGAACAAGCTAAACGAAATTAAACTGAGCTTAAGCTACCACGATTAATTATTAAATGAACTTAAAACTAATTCTTAAACCATGAACTTATAATCATTCAACCAAATAACAAGCTCAGAATCAACAGTAATTAACAAAACCTAAACTAACACAATTAAACCATAAAATTAACAGAACAATAATGAAACAACGACTGTAAATAATATTTCAATCATGCGAGTAAAAGAAGCAGTAAAAAAAGAAAAGAAAAACTCGCAAAGGCATAAGGGATTCCGGCCAGTCATAAACATCTGAATCCTTTCAGATTTTTGACGCGTAACATCCCTAACCATGTGTTCTTACACGAGAACACATGGTTAAGGGTACTACGGTTCGAAATCAAAAGGATTTGGTTTTAGGGTTTGGACAACAATTCTTAGATCTAAGATTTGGGTCGTTTCATGGTGATTTGAAAGAAAAAAACCACGGATTAGTGTTGAGGAAGGGCTGGGGGTTGTGGGGTGTGATTTTGGGCTGATTTGGACAAACCTGTCACTTGGCCGGAAAACTTCAAACCAATATTCGAAGAGTTCCGGCCTTATTCGAGGCAAACCAATGGGTGCAATGGAAAGAGGAGGGTGAGGGGGGCCTGTGGTGTTAATCTCAGGGTGAACGGCATAGTTTGCGTTCACCGCCGGCAAGGGGTTTAGGGCGGCGCGGATTAGGGTTTGAGGATAAGGGGTTGGGTGAAGAAGACGATGCAAATGGGGGTAGGGGGAACGGTTTGGACACTTAAATACCGGAAACCTAGTTAGTTCCGGACCGTTGGATTGATGAGATCCAACGGTCCTGATCCAAGGACCCCGAAACGATGCCGTTTCATTTAGCAGGGGGCAGACCGGGTAAGGACCTGGGCTGGACTTGAATGCATGAGACGTTTGGGCCTGAAATATTTTAGTGCAATTGGCCCAAATTTCGGGTCTCAAACAAGACCACTTCCATACTATTATTATATTTTTCATTTTTCTTTTTCTTGCTTTCACAATTTTTATAATAATTTTTATAATTTTTATAAAGATGTAAAACTTAACATGAAGTCCTGATTGTTTTAAAACAAAGACTAATTAATTCCTAAAATTGTTCAAAACTATTTTGTGACAAATTCACAATAAAATCATTAAAATGCAAAAGTGAACTATTTTTTTTGATTCTTCATGTTTTGTTCTAAACCCATTAATCCCTAGTTGATAGTAACAATATAAAACTAAAACTAAATGCAAAAAATGTGTATTTTTGTATTTTATAAAAATTAACACGCCCAAATAAAATGCAACAATTATCAGAAGATGACACCAAAACGCACAAATAAAGAAAAATTATTTTGTCTGGGATTTTGGGAATTATTCATATGTAGGGCAAAAATCACGTGCTCACAGCTTAAAGGAGAAAAATCTAGGCGATAATTAAAACAATTAGGACTATCAAGTAAAGAACAATTAATGGGCTCGTGTTTACCTCCACAAATAAGCAAACAACAGCACGTCTCAAATAGCAAGACTTCAGATATTTCAGAAAGGTCCTAGAGCAAGATTCTAGGGGAGCATGACAAGCAGAACATAGGTAGCATTGTGCCAAAGCGAGGTAATAGAAACCTAATCTGTTTGCTACTGATTTTAGGACCTGTTGAATCTGGGCAGTTAACAAATAATTAAGCAAATCACATTTTACCAATTGCAGGATTTTAATTACCTACAGGCTTGCCTAAGCATGGATCTAAGATGTCCTATAACATGATATTTGTTAATCAGAATTCTAATAACCAATTTAAAACTAGCTGTTTGAGTTCATTATGTCCTATAGGCATGCTGTCTAGGTGCAATCGTTACAGAACAATTTTTTTTTATACACATTATCTCTATAAGCATGATACCTAAGTGTTGGGACTGCTTTTTAAACTTACTCTTATAGACGTAGTTGCTACTGAAGAAAATGATTCTGTATGATCTAGATGTAGTTATAGTATTTAGGTGAGGGTAATAAAAAAGTCCTAAAGCATGGTTTTTAATGCACATAAGAGAATAAACATGATTATTAGGCAGAATTAATAGCAACCGAGTGACAGGATTACTAAACAGGCATGACATATGCGGAACTTTAGAAAGCAGAAGTTTTAGAACAAATGATACGATGCACCTGTAAACATGCACAAAAATAATCCCATAAACATGGTTTATAATGCAAGTACATAATCATAATGGTCCTAAGAGCATGATTTCTACCCGATTGCCCACAATATATATATGTATATATATATAAGTCACTCCCATTTTACTAATATCCCCAATATCTATTTACAATGATTATTACAGACCATAAAACAAATGAATTATAGAATAAACCAAGCTATGCTATAGGGAGTCTGTATAGGCCCAACATGAACCTAGAAAAACCAGGCCTTCAAACAGTCCAAAATGCCATAGTCTCATAATGTCCAAAAGAGGGTATCCTGGTGTGTCAAAGTTCCCAAGGGACTCAGGGACCTCGGACAATGCTCACACTAAGATCCTTTTAAAGAGAAGTAGTTATTTGTGCAGTGTGGAAAGTCCAGCTCCAGTGTGCCAGAGTTCAGAGGAATCTCATGGATTCCTAGATAGTACACACACTAGAGGGGCAAGATCCTAAGTATTCTAAGAGTAGGAATGGAAGATAGTGCTTGAAAGAGTGGAAAATAATTTTAAGAAACAGTCCAGAAGTAAAACAATTCAGAAGTGAGCATAGTTTAGCAGGGGAAGACATTTTAGGAGTGAAGATAGTTTTAGAAGTGAAAACATGTTAGAAGTATGAAACAATTTAGAGGTGAAGGCATATCAGGAGTGAAAAACAGTTTAGCAAACATTCTGAACAAAGGTTCAGCAAACCAAAGCCACACAGAACATAGTCATAAAACCTCCAAGCAAAGGCTCACATTCAACTTAGTTTACTAGTTAACCCTAAATGATCATATGGCATGTTGAGGACAAACAATTTCACAGAGAGGGGATCAAGGGTTGGGAACACAGGAATCTTGAATCAGGAGAACATAGAAATAGGGTGGTAGGAAAGCATGCTAGTTAATAGGAGACACCTAAGTCTAACAGCCATACTTAAGGATAGAAATAATTACACTGACTTAAAGTAATAGACAAGAAAATGTGGAGGTTTAATGTAAGAGCAGTCATGCTAGTCAATCCATAAAGAGTATAGACTTTTAACTACACAGAATTGATAATACCAATCAAGGTTAATGAAAAAAGGTAAGAGCATTAGAAACAAAAGTAAACATGATGGCTCAAAGCAATAGACAGGAAAGGTAGAAACTTAAACATAGAAGTAAGCTTGTTGACAATGAACAGGAAAGACTGAAATCTGAACACAGAAGTAAACATGTTGGTCTAAAGCAATGAACAGGAGAGCTTGAAATTTAAATAGAAGGTAAACATGCTGATTAAGGTGATAAATAGGAAAGAGACAAAGTTAAACACAGTAATAGGTATGCTGATTAGAATACATAAGAGGCATGGATTAGACTGAGGTAAAGTAACAGGCGAGGGATCACATAAGTTCAAGCTACATAGTATAATAAACAACATTAGGAATAGAGACATAGTAGTTAAAGGAAGAAAATAGGAGAAGAAAGGTATGTAGAATTCAGTGGTCTAGCCTTGGCTTTCAGCCGGCTAGACAGTATAATGAACAGGTAGCAAAGAGATGAGAGGAAAGTTTGTGTGTGAGTACGTTTGTGAACTATTGTTCGTGTTTGAGAGGCAGAATGAGAGTGTATATATAGCACTTAGGGATTAAAATAAATAAGGTAAAGAGAATCACGGTTCAATCGATTAGAATCAATCAGCCAATTATAGAATCAATTCATATAGAGAAATCCGGAGAAGACATCTTTTATTAGGGATACTCAAAATAACAGTCAGAACTGGGCTCAATTAAGGTAATAATCAAAATCATACCATATAGGGAGTCAGTAAGATCCCCAAACTACTAATAACTAATTAGGGCAAGTATAATCAATTAAGGTCACAAGTAAGAAAACAAGTAAAATCCTAGCACACACTGATTTTAACAGGACAGTCATTCGAATCAGTAAAAAAATCTCAAAGAATATTGATTCTAAAAAGAAAGATTGCTCAAAACCCTAATAAAAATTAATCACGTAAAGATCCCAAAGAATACTGATTTTTTAATAGGAAAAATTGTTCAAACCCTAAATAGAATCAATTGATATATTGGGTTGACAGAAAAATAAACAAATAACGGAGAACAAGTGGAAGAAAATTAGTGCAACAGACAGAAACATCTAGAATTTATGTATATACGTGAGAATCAGTCAAGATAGTGAAGAACACTTAGTTTAAACAGTGAAAAGTTAGAAAAACCTTTGAAGAAAGTCTGGGACGAACCCTAAATTCAGAAAGAGTAAATAAAATTAAAGCAATTAACTAGAACAAGAGATTTTCAAAGGAAAATACCCAATAATACTCGAATCCTTTCAGATCTACAAAGATCTGAACGGATTCAAATGGTAGTGAAACTAGGGTTTTCAAAAAACAGTAGAGATAAAGAAATTCGGTCTAAAACCCAAAGATTCAAATTAAATTAGGAGGAGATCCATACTCACAAACAAAAATGGCCCTAGATAGGCCCGTAAACCAGTTTCGGACAAAAACTCAAGTTGAATCTCCTTGAGATTCATTTAAGGATCCATGTAATCATACAGCCAAGAAGTGTAGAAGGCCGGTAAGGGTCGGAGAACACACAGAAACTCCATAAACGGGAGTTTTTTGGCCGGACGGCGATTAGGGTTAGGGTGTGAAGAGAGATAAGCGGAGGAGATGAGGGATTCAAGGCCAGCGGAGTGTAAAAAATGAGTTAGGTTAGGGGGTCATTTGGGTTAAAAATGGCAAGAAGGAATAGGGGTCGTTGATCTCTGAGATCAACAGCCAGGATGAGAAGGGGTCTGGGTCGGGTAGGATTTTAATTGGGTTAGGTTGTTTTGAATTGGGCTTGGGTTAATTAAACTGGATTGGGGGTCTGATTTTGGGTGTAAATTAGGGGTTGTTTGTTAAATACCCATTTTACTAAATAAAATAAATTTAAAAATAGCTAATTAAATGATAAAAAATTATTTTCAAGCATGAAAGTGATTTAAAATAATTATTCAATATTATAAAAATATAAAAAGTCATTTTCTGTATAGATAATGTAGTTATGCATATGTAGGGGCTATTTTTGCAAAATATGCAATTATAATCTTACAAATGCAAATGTAATTATAAAAAATATGATTAAAATATTTGAATACTCATATGAATATAAATGATTAATTTAGATGATTAAATCATCATAAAATAATATGAGGGATAGTTTTGAACATTTATGTAATTAAAAAATGCAGAAATAAATGGATTTATAGCCTTGAAAAATTATAGAAAAATTGTAAAACACTTGTGCATGTGTGTAAATGTATGTACAATATTTTGAAAGTGTTTATGCATATTTAAAATATATGAGGAAAAAAATGGGTATCAATAGCAGATGCCTTAAGTCAAATGGCGGAGAGCTTGGGCAGTTTAGCATATCTACCGGCAGCGGAAAAGCCATTAGCAATGGATGTTCAGGCCTTGGCCAATCAGTTTTTTAGATTGGATGTTTTGGAGCCCAGTCGAGTTCTTGCTTGCGTGGGTTCTCGGTCTTCTTCATATGACTGCATCATAGAGCATTAGTATGATGACCCCCATTTGCTTGTCCTTAAGGACATGGTATAGCACGGCGATGCCAAAAAGGTTTCTATTGGTGATGACGGGGTGTTGCGGATGCAGGGCCTATTATGTGTGCCTAATGTAGATGGGTTACATGAGTTGATTCTTGATGAGGCTCACAGTTCGCGGTCCTCTATTCATCTAGGTGTCGTTAAGAAGTATCAAGATTTGAGGTAGCACTATTGGTGGAGGAGAATGAAGAAAGACATAGTGGAGTATGTAGCTTGGTGCCTAAACTGTCAGTAGGTGAAGTATGAGCATCAGAGGCCGGTGGTTTGCTTAGATTCTTGAGATTTCCGAGTGGAAATAGGAGCGTGTTACCATGGGCTTCGTTTTTGGGCTCCCACAGACTCAGAAGAAATTTGATGTGGTATGGGTGATTGTGGACAGGTTGACCAAGTCGACTAGTTTTATTCCAGTAATGACTACCTATTCTTCATAGCAACTGGCTTAGATCTTTATCTGTGAGATTGTCTGACTTTATGGCTTGCCGGTATCCATCATCTCTAACCGGGGCACGCAGTTCACGTTGCATTTCTAGAGAGTTCTATAACCTAAGTTAGGCACACGGGTTTATTTGAGTACATCATTTCGGCCCTAGAAGGATGGATAGTTTGAGCGCACCATTTAGATATTGAAGGATATACTTCATACATGTGTTATGGATTTTGGGGGTTCTTGGGATCAGTTCTTGCCGCTTGCATAGTTTGCCTACAACAACAGCTATCAATCGAGTAATCAGATGGCCCCTTATGAGGCCCTATATGAGAGACGGTGTTGTTCCCTAGTAGACTGGTTTGAGCCGGGAGAGGCTAAGTTATTGGGCACAGATTTGGTTCGAGATGCCTGGAGAATGTCAACTTAATCCAGGATCTGCTTCGGACAGCCCAATCTAGGAAGAATGGTTACGCGGATTGGAAGATTCGTGATGTTTCATTCATGGTTGGAGAACGAGTATTGCTTCAGGTTTCACCCATGAAGGGTGTGATGAGGTTCGGAAAGAAGGGCAAGTTGATCCCTAAGTATATCGGACCTTTGAGATCCTTAAGAGGATTGGTGAGTTTGCCTACAAGCTTGTATTTCCACCAAGTTTATCTGCGGTATATCCAGTGTTCCATGTTTCTATGCTTCAGAAGTATTATGGTGATTCGTATCATGTTCTAGACTTCAGCTCAGTCCAATTGGACAAGGATTTGACTTATATTGAGGAGCCGGTAGCTATCTTGGACAAACAGGTCTGAAAGTTGAATTCAAATAATATTGCTTCAGTGAAGGTTCAATGGATGAGTCATCTGGTCAAGGAGGTGACCTGGGAGACCGAGCACGACATGCGGAGTCGTATCCTCATCTATTCATCACTTTAGGTATGTCCTTATACACGTTCAAGGATGAATGTTTGTTTTAAGAGGGGGAGAATGTAACGACTCGATTGGTTGTTTTGTGTAATTGAACCTCGTTACCCCTTTTTTATGCTTCACACATGTGCGTTTATGGTTTTATGACTTGTGGAGATGATTAGTTTCGTTCCGGGAGGATTTCGGGTTGTTTTGGACCCTCTGATTCTTAGCTTAGAAGCCTAAGTTAGAAATATTGATCTAACTTTAACTTTTGTATAAATGATTCTAGAATGGTGTTTTGATGGATCTGATAGCTTCATATTGTGATTTTGTACTTAAGCGTGTTCCCGGAATTGAATTCGAAAGTTCGTAGGTTGATTTGTGATATTTTACCGAAATTTGGTGATTTGAAGTTAAAAAGTATGACCGTGGGGTGACTTATAGCTATCAAGCTCGGAATTCGATTTTGGGACTTGGAATAAGTCTGTTACGCTATTTAGAACTTTTCTGCAAATTTCGATATCAATTGGAGATGAATTGATAGGATCCGGACGTTTTGTTGCAATTGTAGAAGTTCTTGAAATTTACTTTGAAACTTATGCATTTTAGTGTTTGATTCATAGTTTTAGATGTTATTTTTTGTTTTGATTGTGTGAGCGAGTTCGTATGATGCTTTTAGACTTGTGGGGATGTTTGATTTGGTGTCATGCGGGCTCGGATGAGTTTCGGACATGTTTCGGAAGATTTTGAACTGAAAATGAAAAATCAGGTGTCTAGTGCCTCTATGTCACATTTGGGAACACTTGGTTTGCAATTGTGAGCTTAGCAGAATTGCGATACCTGTCTCGTAGTTACGAAGTAGCTCAGGTAGATGGGTAGTTCGCATTTGCGACAAAAGAGTCTCATTTGCGATGGAGACAAGCTTCACAAATGCAAAGCCAGAGTCACAATTGCGACCTTCTCATAAGACTGACAGTGGCTGCATTTGCGAGGAATACTTCGCAATTGTGAATCCATGTCGCAATTGTGAGATCTGTAGCTAATCAAAAGGGCTAGAAGTTGGGATTTCATCTCATATTCTCTTATTTTATAACCCTAGACTCTGTAGGAGGTGATTTGGAGAGTAATTTTCATCTACAAACATTGGGTTAGTGATTCTAATCTATTTCCAACTATATTCCATCAATATATCTTTGATTTTAATATCAAAAACATGTGAATCAAAGTGAAAATTGTGAAACTTTGTCAAGTTTTTTAAAAATAAGAATTTGAGTTTTGGGAGTCGACTTCGACTCGGATTTTGAAACTAATCACGAATATGAACTCGTGGGGTTATAGGTAGTCGAAATCTACCATTGAACCCTGGTTTTGACTGGGCGGACCCCGGATTGACTTTTGTTGACTTTTTGGGAATAGTATAAAGATCATGGCTTTATCCATTGTAATTGTTTTCCATTACATTGTTTGATGATATTGAGTCAACTTTAGTTAGATTTGAACCGTGTGAAGGCATTATTTAGGGGGAAAGCCATTTTCGAGGGTCGAATTGGCCTAGTTGAGGTAAGTATCTTTCCTAACTTTGTATTGGGGAACTACCGCTTAGGATTTGGAATTGATTGTCTCATTTTTGCTATGTAAAAGCCATGTACGCAACGTGACGAGTGGGTACATCGGTTGTATGTCGTATTTGACTGGCTTAGGCTACCTAGACTTTTTCCATGCTTTAATTGAATTGTCATATCATGTTCTACATTCTCATAGTCAACCTATTCTTACTTGTGTTAGTCTATCCTTACATGCCTTAAATGACTTTGTTAATACTTGTTCTACATCCTACTTGATAATTTGCTCTTATGATTTAGTTGAACTTGTTGCCTCTTTAATTGTTACATGTTGTCTCTTTCATTGTTGATTATCATTATTTGAATTCATTGTACATGTTCTCTCTTTCATTGTTGATTATCATTATTTGAAGTCATTGTACATGTTAGCTCTTTCATTGTTATTATTCTTATTTGAAGTCATCGGTATATGTTATTTTTCTCTTAGTTGAGTTATGGATGTTAAAGTTGTGAAAGTCGTTATCACGTTGAGGCAAAGTTGTTAATTGTTGAGATATCTTTCTTGTTAAGAAATTATATTGATACTTGTACACATTGTGGTTGAGCCATTGGTTATTGTTGTGAAAATATTGATATTGTTGAGTTTTGGCAAGTTGTGACATATGGGCATCTGTGGTGCGAGGTGTTATTATGATGTGATATCGATGCGCATGCGGCGGTATAAGAATAAGGGTTAATGTGCATGCAGAGGCATAAGGTGGAACTTGTGTGTGTTGCTTGTAAGGGAATTGCATGAATCCACGCAACGTCATAAGGTTTGCTAAAGTGCGTGTAGCTACTTCAGGAAAAATATTTTCAAAACTGTTTAAATGTAAGGCTCACGCAACAGTATAAGAAAGATTGTGATTGAAATTGAGGAATGTGAATTCGAGGCGGTACCTCGGTGGTGATTCTTGTTATATACGAGGCAGTATCTCGGTTGTGATTCTTATTGTGCATAAGGCGGTACCTCGTTGTGATTCTTGTTGTTTATCTCATGTTGCACAGAGCTTTTGGTAGGAACACTTCTTGTTGTTTGGTTCTTCCTTGCCCGATCAGTTATTGTCTGTATATGATCATTTTGATTCTCTTAAATTAACTCCTTTATGTTATCTCTATATTTACTATTCCGGTATTAGTTCATGTTATTAATTTGTTTTAGTATCAATTATTTCTCCGCCTTCCATTGTTTATCGTTACTATGCTTACATATTGTTTATTTATATTCTAGTAGGTGTATTGACCTAGCCTCGTTATTGTTGATACCCAATTTTTCTCTATATATTTTAAATATGCAAAATACCTTCAAAATAGCATATATGTAAATATATAAGCATGTCCAAGGTTTTTATTATTTTTTCCATAATTTTAAGGTCTTAAATTGATTTATTTTCTCCCCTTTTATCCATAAAATCCCCAATAATTGTGTCCAAAATTATTGTTTTGATAATTCATCTATTGAATTTCTATATTTATGCCAAAATATGACTAAGGTAATTTTTATATATTTTTATAATTACATTTAGTATTTTTAAAGCTAAATTGCACATAATTACAATATTAGCCCTTTTAAGATTTAATTATGTTCTATATGCATAAAATTGGACTTTGTATTTTTAGATTGTTAATTATGTACTTTAAATCATTTTGGCACCTTAATTTATTTTACAGAAATTGGACCCCTTCCAGCCCAATTTCACACCCGAATCACCTGACCCATACCCTATTAACCCTTACCCAAACCCGGAACCCACCTACCCTTTTTAATCTCGACCGTTGATCTCCCAAATCAACGGTCCAAATGCACCCTTTCCTTTTTAATTTCATCCGACCCCTAACCCTAGTTTCATAATTCAGAGACAGCCGCCCTCAAATTCTCTCATCTCCAAATTCTCTCTCAACTCATACTAACCCTAATCGTCGTCACCGGCGAGAACCTCCTTCCTATGGTGTTTTCGTGCCTTCTCCGACCACCTCTGCTCTCCTATACTCCATGGCTCTTCGAATTCATGAGCCCTTGAGAAGATCTCAAGGAAAGCCAACCTACTCCAGTTTGAAACTCGTTTACTGGCCTGTCTCCGGCCATTTTCGTTTGTAAGAAAGGATTTCCTCTTGTTTTTTTCATTTGAATTCATGAGTTTTTAACTAATTCTCTTCATCTCTACTATTTTCTGAAAACCCTAGTTCGCTACTGTTCGATTATTCTCAGATCTTTATAGATCTGAGGTGATTCGAGTATTATTAAGTGTTCTCCTTTTAAAATCTCCTGTTTTAACTAACTATTTCAATTTTAGTCATTCTTTTCTAAAACTAAGGTTTCCCGGAGTTCTTTTACGCATGTTCTAACTGATTTCGTTATGATTAAACCTTGTCCCTTGTTTGTTTTGACCGATTTTGTGCTCTTACTGCTTTTAACTTGACTCTGTTAAAAGCCCTATTTTTTTAAGATTTTCTTTACTTTGTTTCTATGAATGTTAGCATGATTTTCCTTACTTTGCTTCTATACGGGTTAGCATGCTTTCTTTACTTTACTTCGGTGTGTTAGCCTGCTTACTTGAAGTCCTGTGATTACCCTGCTTCGAATATGTTTTCCTGAATCTCTAGCCTACTTATGTCGCTTCTGTGTGACTATGCTCACTTTGTTTGTTCATCTCTCGCTTCTTTCTGTGACTACGCTTCGAATATGTTTTCTTGCTACGTCTGTGGACCTCCTCTATTTATTTGTTGAAAGTGCAGAGTCATGACTCCCTTTTGATCGATTCTGGTTTCCTTAATTGATGGTGATTGAAAATTTTCTTTCAAACTCCTAAAAGCTTTGCCCCGTCTGTTAAGCTGACTGATTTTCTTACCATATTTGCTATGATACTTATTTCTACTTAGTTACGTCCTTAATCAAGGATTTATAAATTTGGTCCTAATTGACTACTCTATGCTACTAAATCTCGACTCCTACCTTTCCACTTAATTTGATTAGTTTCTTGCCTTAATTAATTTTCCCTTGCCTTGTCTGCACTGCTACTTAATTCTTACTGATTGTTTTCTTAGTTTAAAAACTTTCTGAACCTAGCCTTAATTACCTGCTCTATACTGGTACTATTTTGAAATCTTTCCTTATTTGTTATACTCCAGCCGTGTATGATTTCTTTCCTTACTTGCCACCTGCTCTTTACCGTTTACACTGACTCCCTTAATTAAAGGGAGATTCGAACCAATTTTTTATACTAAGTTCTATAATTACTGAAGAATTGATTCTTGCCTTATTTTTAACCAGTTTTCAAACTACTATATAAATGACTCTCTTCTATAGTCTTAACACATAAACACAGTTCAGAATACACACATACGTTCAAACTCTCTCTTCTTTCTTTGCTACTTGTGCTAACTGTTGGCCTTGCCGGCTGAAAGCCAAGGCTAGATAGCAGAGTTGCACCTATTTTTACATTCTGCATTATTCTTCTTTAACTGGTATGTTTCTAGTTTAAATTTGAAACTCAACTTTATGTGTTCCATGCCTATACATCCATGCTTGTTCTGTACTAGTTATTCAATTTGTTTCTATGTTTGTTGTTATTAAGCATGTCTAAATTCTGCCTTATGTGTAATCATCATTTCGGACTTTACTTAGTTCTTTGATACTTGTCCAGTATGTTCACTTAGTTCCCTTACCCCTCCCTTAACTGGTATGACCATGTAGTTACTTAGTCTTCTAGTGCATTCTATTAGCCCTAATGGTATGTCAATTTTTGTTCAACAAAACTCTTATCTTCAACATGATCCTGCTGCATTCTTTCCTATGTTTTAAATGTCTGTTACCATGACTAATTTGTTCAATAGACTCATAGTTGTTCTATATATTTGTTGTGTCAAATATTTCCCTATTTATGTGGTTTCAAACCTATATGTTCCCAATCCCTTCACCCTTGTTTGTAAATTTGCTTGTCAATAAATCTGGGTATTATATGGTTAGTTGGGTTGTTTGCTGAGTATGCTTTTCTCAAAGAATGATTTCAAAACTGATAACTTCTAGTATCTTTAAAAACTATTTCTGAACCTTTTCACTTTTGAATTGCTTTACTAAGTCTTTTATCAATATGTCAAGCACTCTCACTATACTCTTAGACCACTAAGTTCTGCCGCTTTTGTGGGAGCCTTGCCTTGGGACCCTTGAGCTCCCTCTGAACTTGGACATATGAAAGCTAGTCTTTTCACACTGCACTTACTCTATCTTGGCTATGAAATCTGGGTGTGAGCACTGCCTGAGATCCCTTGATGTGCTTAGGGAACTCTGACACACCCAGATATGAGGAAAAGATATGAACAATCTTGGCACTTGAGGTGATTTATTACATAACTCAGAGAGGAAGTCTTAATCAAGTGTTGGAAATCTGGGCATGTTATTAGACTCTCTATAGTGTAACTTTTACCTTTATTTTCTACTTATGTGATTCATTTCAGTATTGATCTGTAATAATCTGTTGTAAACAAGTATTGGGGCTGGTTAGTGAGAAGGGGAGGGTAGTTATATATGCTATCAACATCAATGGGTAGAATGCATGCCTTAGGTTTACATTTCCTATATGTGCATTAGAATCCATGTGTAAGATCAACATATTCAA
This sequence comes from Nicotiana tabacum, assembly GCF_000715075.1. Taxonomy (NCBI): domain Eukaryota; kingdom Viridiplantae; phylum Streptophyta; class Magnoliopsida; order Solanales; family Solanaceae; genus Nicotiana; species Nicotiana tabacum. The sequence continues at coordinate 138,568,649 of NC_134090.1, forward strand.
AGCATGTCATGCATTAGATACCATGTTCATAGGTTTACTATTTCAGCGTCTCATTTGACATCACTTGATCACTTAGAAATCATGCTTTAGGCTAAATAACAGCATTAACATAAAATGTTGCTCCTGCACTTAGAAACCATGCTCTAGGAATTTTTCATATTTTGCAATCATTCTGCATTTTCATATTTGCACGCTAGATACCCTGTTTTAGGATCTTGTTCGCACTCACTCAGTCACACCTAGTTAATCCAATAATGCATGAAAATGGACATTAAACAGTCTCATGTCTGATTATCTCGTTTAAGTGAAACTGGTCACAATCCCTGCATGTTTTTGCAATACATAGAATAGCATGCTTAGGTAAAATAACTATTTCAATAATTCTGATAACTGTTGCACATTATTTTATTCCTAGGCAAGCTGTAGGTGCTAAATTAGTCAAAAATGGAAACATGCTTCTTTATGTATGCAGCTTAATTATCAACTGGTTTTAAAATCAGTAGGCAAGCTTTATTATGACTTCCTATTTGAGTTATGTCATAAATATGACTCTGCTATTATCACTTAGATACCATGCTTAGAATCTGAATTCAGACCTTAATTGTGCATGAGTCATGTTGTTTATGTGTACTATGTGTGGAGGTATATCTAAGCCCTTCATTTGTCTTCCATGCCCCCCTTAATTGAAGTGATACTTGTTTATTATATGTCGTTTTAGTATTTTACCTTTAAACTTGAGGGTCCGCCTAGAACCTCCCTTTTATAGGATAGGAGTCCTAAATTCCTGTGGGACTGATAGGAAGGGACGGCTAACAGCATGCAATAGGGGTCGAGACCAACCCTCGCTTTAATTGCCTTCACGTGGTGGGAAAGGGTAGATATGGATATGATGACCGATGCATTAATACCAAGTGTAGCCCCTCTTTGAGGAGTGTCATACAGGGTATTACATTGATGTGATCCATATTATAAACAAACCTAGGACACCCTTTCTTTACATTCACGAGTATGCTTAGATTGTAATTCTTTTCAAAATCTCACTTTTCACTAATTGTTATTCAAACACTTGCGTATTTAAACTTAAATCCCCTATTATTTGAGCCATACTTGTTTATTTGCTAATTGTACAAATTCACAAAAACTGTCTGGTGGGGAACCACACTAGTGGATCTTGAGGGGTGCCTAACACCTTCCCCTTAGGATAATTTCAAGTCATTACCCTGTCTCTGGTTACCAAACGTAGTTATAAATGAACTTATAGGTGCCCTAACGCACCTTAAATCATTAGGTGGCGAAAAATCCAAAACCTCCTTTCTAAAAGGAAAGAGTTTTCCCAACCAAAAATGTCATAAACCCGATTTCACGAGAAAAAGGGGGCGCGACAGCATGGCGACTCTGTTAGGGATATTCAGGCTTTTACCATTTCATACCGTTTTTGTAAATTTGTACCCGCCCTATGTGCAATTATTTGTTTAATTCCTTTAAGCATTTAATTTCTTCTTCAAAAGCAAAACTGACATATCTTTCTTGTTTCCTTCCTTTATAATTGTTTTAAATTATAAAACTGATGTATTTATCGCTTTCTTAACATGCAAATACATGTCAACATGATTTTAATTATTTCATAATCATGCTCAATATCATACTCCACTCGTGTCAAACAAATACTATATCAACGCTTGATGAGTGATTGCGCCATTCCTATATCATTACCCCCTAAATTCGGAAAGGCTTATTTGAGGTAAAACTAGTCGATCAGTGTGCAGTCGACAGTTCCGTGCCTTCCCCCTTGAGTTGTCTGCTCAAGGATACCAGTCTAAAACCCTATAGAAACCTTACTTTGTTTAAATCACGCATGCATCATGGTCAAACCTAGCCGGGTCAGTTATGTTGTTCACATAATGATCCTTTAAGATAGCTTTGTCCAAAAGTCCACTGGTTTCCTTAAACCCAAACGGACATCATCACGTTCTGTGCATTTATTTGGAGAACTAAATGCTTCATGCTAATTGTTGATATTAAATAGTTGAGTATGGTGGGGGTAAGGGCCTAACTTTGTTTAACTTGCAGAAATATGAGGCACGAAGTCCCCAGATTCGGCATGGTCACCAATATCCACCCAAGATTGCTAAGTTGGTGGGAAGATTTACATTATAGTGACAAAACCCTCATCAGAAAATATCAGGGTAATCTACCATCCCTCCTGGAGATCCAGCTTAACAACATGATAATAGAAGCTGCTACCTTATTGGGATTATGAAAGGGCCGTGTTCCACTTTGGGGACATCAAAATGACACTTTTGCTAGAGAATATAGGAGGATTGGTCGGTCTATTATAGGAAACCCTGAGTTTGTTAATGCTTGAGAACCGCACAGGCAAGGGTTTCCTAAAAATGATGGGTTTGGAGAAGAATGCAGAATTGGTATGCCTAAAGGAGTCATACATCCTTTTTGACTACCTGTATGAAAGGTATGGTCACAATAAGTCATACCATACCTACCATGAAGAGTTTGACATCACGTCCTTAGGACATATCCATCGTAGGGTATTCGTTTTCATGTTTTGCTTCTTGGGTCTGATCGTGTTTCCAATGAAGAAAGGGAGAATCCATACTAGGCTGGCTATGGTAACCAAGACCCTAATGGAGGGGATTGGTGGGCAGACATTTAGCATTGTACCCATGATCATTGCAGACATATACCGAGCCTTGGAAAAGTGTCAACGAGGAGCGAGACACTTCGAAGGCTCAATCTATTACTTCAGCTTTGGCTCATGGAACATCTCCAAAAATGGTGAATACCGACAAGAAATTCAGCGAAGGGCCTGGGATGATCACATCACTTTCTACCATCCAAAGCGAATGAATTACATCCCCGACATGTTCGTTCAGCCTGAGAATGCCAAAGAATGGGTTGAGCTCTTTGATAATCTGACTGAAGAACAGGTTCAATGGATGTTTGAGTGGTTTCCGACAGAGGATTTCATCGCCCGATCCAGAGATGCACCTTTCCTGATACTAATTGGTCTAAAAGGAACATACCCTTACGTCCTTCTTCGAGTTATAAGGCAAGCAGGTAGGAAACAAGCATACCCAGGGTCGACAAGATGAGCCATTTTCGAGCTGACTTCCAAAATGATAATAGTCCCCACAAGTGCAAAGCCCAAAACATGTGGCACTGCAAGATCGTAATGGAGAAAGATACCATCGAGCCAGACAGATATCATACCAGTTGTACTCCTTTCTATTCTGGTTGGTTAGAAGACAATTGGGGTGGTCTGGGCTAGCCAGGGTTCGTTCGAGGTCATAGAATTATAGATGAAAAAGCCGAAGCACAAGTCAAGCACAACCAGCTACGCAAAAGGATCCGTGAATGCAAGAGCAAACACCGCGAGATACAAGAGTCTAATAAGAAGCTGATTGAGGAATGGAAAGACATGGCTATCAGTGCCAACAAAAGGCTAGGATACTTGGAGCGATGCATAGTAGAACTAGAGGGAAAATTTCTCAAAAGGGTTGAAGACTGTCAAAAGGCTGAAGGGACCGAAGGTGGACATCTAGCCAGAGCATACCTGTTGCTGGGACTTCGCGAATTGGGGAAGCATTTCGACAGAGCCAAGGATGTCGATCCTGGGGAAGGTCCTTCTGGGACCAAATAGATAGGAATTTACTTTTTTGCTTTATGGATGTAATAAGGCCAATGGCCATTAGTGACTTTTATTTCTTGCTTATTTAGTGTCGTTTTGGGATTCGCCTATCTTTATCAATAAAATGAGGTATTTAGCATTAAAAGTTCTCCAAGTCTATTTGTCACAGGCCTACCTCGGCCATAAAGAGCTTCTCAAATTAGGACAAGTTTTACATTCCCGCACTATGTGTTTAAATATTGCAATACTTTTTATAATCCTCACTTACTTGATTACCTTTTGTTTAATTTGTTTTTATTATTCCCTTTCCCAAAGTTAGTTCGTGCACTCTGGCATCATCATCTTATTTCACAAGATCCAAGGGCCCTCCACCCACTCCTCCTCTTAGTCCCTCTAAAGGCAAGAACAAAGGCAAGTATAAAAAAGATAATTTAAACAACATCAAGAAGGGGAACATAGTTGAACGGGTAGAGGCCGCTGATGGCCAGGGTATTCGGGTTCCTAACGAGAATGTGTCACAGCTTGAACAGAAACTGTTGAAATTCCAGGAATAGCTCGATCATGTTCGAAATCTGGCAAACCTGTCATTTTCCCTCAACACCCCAGTTATCAACTTCCCCAATGCTCAAAACCCTACACCTTCTCAAAATATTGCAAAACATCAGAATCAACCCGCACCTCATCATCACGTTGCTCCACCGAAGAACCAATGCGACCCTTGCCATACCCCAAACAACACTCCACTACTCATCCCAGAACCTCAGAACTCCACAAACAACCATTTCCACACCCATACACTAGGCCACCATAACACTCCTATCTACGTGGAGACCATGCCACACCCCACCCAACCTATCTCATGCACACCTGAGTCTGATGAAAAGGATCTGCTTATTAGGAACTTGGCTAAGGAACTTAAGAAACTGGCCATCCGGATTCAGGGCGTTGAGAGAAGTAAAGGAATCGAGGGGCTAAACTATGAGGACCTTTGCATACAGCCTGATATCGAACTGCCTGAGTGATACAAATTTCCTAAGTTCGAAATGTTTAATGGTACGGGCGATCCAAGGGTCCATTTGAGGACATATTGCGACAAGCTGGTTGGAGTAGGGAAGGATGAAAGAATCCGCATGAAGCTATTCATGAGGAGTTTGAAAGGAGATGCATTATCTTGGTACATCAGCCAAGATCCCAAGAAGTGGTCAAGCTAGGTAGGCATGGCATCTGACTTTATGGATAGATTCAGGTTTAATACAGAGAACGCACCAAACGTGTTCTATATCCAAAATTTGAAGAAGAAGCCCACGGAGACGTTTAGCAAGTATGCTACTTGCTGGAGGTCCGAAGCTGCTAAGGTCAGACCCGCCTTAGAAGAGGAGCAAATGAACAAGTTCTTTGTCCGGGCTCAGGACCCGTAGTACTATGAACGGCTGATGCTGATTGAGAACCACAAGTTCTCTGACATTATCAAATTAGGTAAGAGAATTGAAGAAGGTATTAAAAGTGGTATGGTTACAAATTTTGAGGCCTGGCAAGTAAAAAATAAGGCTTTACAGTCCAGTGGTGTGTCCAAGAAAATGGACGTAGGGGCCGTGATAGTTGTACAAAGGACCAAGTCTCCCCTTAAATACCAAGCTTACCCAACACCTCCACTCACATACCAGCTGACCCCAAATTACTGAGCACCCTCGTACCAAGCTCCGCCACCCACTTATCAGTCATCTCTACCCCCTACATATCAACCTACTTCACCCAGATACTCCCAACCCGCTCATGTCTACCAAACTTATAATGCTCAACCATCCCACTATCAATCACCCCCTGCATGCCAAAATTTCCCTAGACCCTGACCTAATTTTGATCACAGGCCTCCAAAATAATATACAACCATCGCTGAACCCATCGACCAGCTGTATGAAAGGCTCAAAGCTGTTGGTTATGTCACCCCCATCCCTGCTGCAACCCCTAAGAATCCTTCTTAGCGGGTTAACCCAAACAAGTCCTGTGCATACCACTCCGGCATGAAAGGGCACACCATCAATGAATGTCGCTCCGTGAAAGACAAGATACAGTCTTTGATTAATAACAAGATCATTGTGGCAATGGAACCCACTCCAAACGTTCATAACAACCCTCTATCAGACCATAAGGGTGGAGGTATCCACATGATTGAAATAGAAGATGACTGGGATCCTGAGGGATCAATCGGGTTGATCGCAGAAGGTGATTACCCAAAGAAACCAACAATTACTCTCAATCCAATCATAGTCCAGATCCAACCGTTTGAGAACGTTGAGGTGAATATGTCTATACCTCTTGAGTTTGAAGAAGCTCCATCTGCAAAGGCATTGGCACCAATTGAGGTTGAATTCATGTCTCCGGTAAATGCACCCGCACATTTGAGGTTGCAGTCTTGCCACCCAAGGCACATGTTCCATTCGAAGTGAGGATAGCCGCGCCGATCCCAGTGGCGATGTCTACCATGCCACCATTCTATACAAATGTTGTACCTTGGGACTATACAGCCAAGGTGAGAAGGAAGGGCAAGGTCAGGATTGAAGAAACTGTCGCAGCACAGGGTATGACAAGAACTATTAGAGTCTATACCCCTAAACATCTAGTTGAATCAAGCAAGCAGATCTCCAATCGGCCGCCCCTCAATAAGACAGGTCTGGACGACCTTTGGAGAAAAATATAGGCCAAGGAATATTCGGTTATCAACCAATTAAACAAGACGCTGGCACAAATATCCATTCTCTCTTTGCTGCAAAATTCTGAGATGCACAAGAATGATTTGTTAAAGGTGTTAAATGAAGCATATGTACCAAGCAACATCACTAGCGGGGAAGTGGCTAATATAAGTGCTGGAAAGCCATAAGATCACCTTTTATGAGGACGAGCTGCCACTTGAACGGCTGGGGCACAACAAAGCACTACACATTACCCTGCAATGCGAAGATTATTTCATCACCAGAATCCTGATCAATGGAGGTTCCCGTGTTAACATTTGTCCGCTGGTAACACTCAAGAAATTGGGTAAAGGGATGCATGAGATAAAGGATGGAGTAATCAATGTAAAGGCCTTCGATGGTTCTCAAAGGTCCACCATTGGTGAGATTAATCTATGCCTGCAGATGGGACCAACCTGGTTCGAGGTCGATTTCTAGGTAATAGATGTACCAGCGTCTTACAACTTGCTGCTGGGACAGCCATGGATTCATGCTGTTGGGGCCGTAGCATCAATGCTGCATCAGGTAGTAAAGTTTGAATGGAATCACCAGGAAGTGATCATTCACGGCGACTGTAGCAACCCTATATACAGTCGTTAGACCATTCCATTGATCGAGGAAGAAGGAAGTTGGGTGGAGAAACTTACCACCACATTGAGCGGGTCAATGCTATCGACAAAGACAAATGGAGGGATAGCAAAATCGAGAGTATACTGAGATGTAATGGGTACGAAATTGGCAAAGGGCTCGGAAAAAACGTCCAAGGAATCTCTGAACCCATAAAACTCAAGAAATATGGCACTACCTTCGGTTTGGGATATGAATACACCTGGGAAGAATTCAATAACTGATCGCCACCCTAGCGCGGTCCTTACTACCCACTAGAGCAGCTAATGCCGCATCTGGAGCAGACCTTCCAATAGGCCGACATTATTTATGGGTCAGATGAAGAAGAAGCACTTGCAGTAGTGAGGAACTTGTTTCTAGAGGACAGTGATATGGACTGTTACGTTATTCTCGAGGAGGAGGGGGAGGAAGGCCCTTTCATACAGGCTGTGAGCAGAGAGGCACATCTCAAGAATTGGACCATCAGGGCAACCAAAGCCCGACGAGCCTCGAGGTAGCAAGGCTAAAAACAAGCATTATTCACTGTTTTATTTACTAAATGATTTTCTTTTCGCATTTTTCAATTCCCGCAATAAGGTCTTCGATGTTCAAAATAGTTATTCAAATTATCAAAAGCATTTTTTGATTTTTCTTACGAATTAATATTTATTGCTATCGTTTTCTCTCCTTGCTTTACCAATACAGCATTACTATTACTTGTCTTGTTGAACAAATGACTGTGACATGCAATGAGACAACGCAACAAATGGACATGGATTCAGAGGAAGATGACATACCTGACGAGATTGTCAAAGACGTTGAGAACTTTGAGAACAGACCTAAATCTAACCTAGACGAGACAAAAATTGTCAACTTGGGAAATGCAGAAAATGTCAAGGAAATGCGAATTAGCATTCACCTATTGCCATCGGAGAAGGAAGAATACACAGAATTTCTAAAGGAGGATGAGGACATATTCGCCTGGTCGTATGATGACATGACTGGTCTGAGTGTGTCTATTGTGGCTCACAAACTGCCAACCGATCCAATGTGTCCACCAGTAAAACAAAAGCTTAGAAAGTACAAGCCTGATATGAGTTTGAAAATCAAGGAGAAGTCACCAAGCAGATCAATGCTAAGGTTCTCAGGGTAGTAGATTACCCTACATGGTTAGCCAACATTGTGTCAGTGCCAAAGAAGGATGGGAAGGTCAGAGTTTGTGTCGACTACCGGGATCTCAATCGGGCCAGTTCGAAAGACGACTTCCCTTTGCCAAATATACACATCATAATTGACCATTGCGCTAAGCATGAACTACAATCATTCGTAGATTGCTTCGTTGTTTATCATCAGATCTGGATGGATGAGGAAGATGCTGAGAAAATGGCTTTCATTACGCAGTGGGGAGTGTACTGTTACAAGATGATGCAATTCGGCCTGAAGAATGTAGGGGCCACCTACATGAGGGCCATGACTACCATTTTTCATGATATGATACACAAGGAGAAAGAGGTATATATAGATGATGTTATTATAAAATCCAAGAAGGCCACTGACCACATAGGAGATATGAGGAAGTTCTTCAATAGACTGCGGAGATACAACCTAAAACTAAACCCTGAAAGTGTGCATTTGGGGTTCCTGCTAGGAAATTGCTTGGGTTTATTGTGAGCCACAGAGGAATAGAATTGGATCCATCGAAAGTCAAAGCCATTCAGGAACTACCACCGCCAAGGAACAAGAAGGATGTGATGAGTTTCTTGGGAAGGTTTTATCACATCAGTCGATTCATAGCATAGTCTACGGTTATCTGTGAGCCAATCTTTAAGATGTTAAAGAAGGACGCCGCCACCAAATGGACCGATGACAGCCAAAAGGCCTTCGACAAAATCAAGGAGTACCTACCAACACCACCAAACTTAGTCCCGCCCGAGCCAGGTAGACCCTTATTACTCTACCTTGCAGTGTTAGATGGAGCTTTCAGCTACGTTCTAGGGCAGCACGATGAAATGTGGAGGAAGGAGCAAGCCATTTGAAGTTCACCCCGTATGAGGCCAGTTATTCTCTATTGGAACGCACCTGTTATGCTTTGACTTGGGTAGCTCAGAAGTTGAGACACTACTTCTACGCCTATATTACATATCTCATATCGAGAATGGATCCCTTAAAGTACATCTTTCAGAAGCCCATGCCCACCGGCAAGTTAGCCAAGTGGCAAATACTATTGAGTGAGTTCGACATTGTTTACGTAACTTAGAAAGCGGTCAAGGGATAGGCACTAGCAGACCATCTTGCTGAAAACCCCGTAGATAGAGGATACAAACCTCTGAACGTATTTTCCTGATGAAAAGGTATCATTCATAGGAGAAGACATTGCGAAATCCTATGATGGTTGGAGAATGTTCTTGGATGGAACAGTAAACTTCAAAGGAGTTGGCATAGGAGCAGTCCTAATATTAGAAACCGGTCAGCATTATTCGGTGTCTGCCAAACTCAGGTTCCCCTGCACTAACAATATAGCCGAGTAAGAAGCCTACATCTTAGGACTCAAAATGGCCATTGAAATGAATGTTCAAAAGCTGCTAGCGATTGGAGACTCAGACTTACTTATACATCAGGTACGAGGAGAATGGGCAACCAAGAGCTCCAAGATACTCCCATATCTGCATCAAGTACAAGAATTGAGAAAGAGGTTCACGAAGATGGAATTCCAGCATGTTCCCAGAATGTAGAATGAGTTCGCCGATGCATTGGCTATCCTATCATCTATAATACAGCATCCCGACAAGAATTTCATCGATCCCATTCTGGTGAAAATCCATAATCAGCCAGCTTACTGTGCCCATGTTGAAGAGGAAGCAGAGGAAAAGCCTTGGTTTCATGATATCAAGGAATATTTGGCAAAGGGAGAGTACCCGGAGCTTGCGAATCCTACTCAGAAATGCACACTTCGGAGATTGTCCAACAACGTCTTTCACAGCAGAGGAATCTTGCATAGGAGGACTCCCTATTTAGGATTATTAAGATGTGTCGACGTAAAGGAAGCATCCAGGCTACTAAAGGAAATTCATGTTGGGACCTGCGGTCCATATATGAACGGTTTTGTCTTAGCAAAGAAGATACTACGGGCTGGTTACTTTTGGATGACTATGGAAATGGACTGCATCCAGTATATCCAAAAATGCCACCGCTGTCAGATACATGCAGACATGATAAAGGTACCTCCAAGAGAGCTTAACACAACAAGCTCACCGTGGTCGTTCGCCCCCTAGGGAATGGACGTTATTGGACTAATCGAGCCTGCTGCTTCCAACGGACACAGGTTTATCCTAGTAGCTATCGACTATTTCACCAAATGGGTCAAAACAACATCTTAAAAAGCAGTGACTAAGAAAGTCGTGGCAAACTTTGTCTGCGACCGCATTGTTTGTTGATTCGAAATTGCAGAGTCAATCATTATTGATAATGGCTCCAAGCTCAACAGCGACTTGATGAAAGCTATGTGTGAAACTTTCAAGATCAAATACAAGAATTCCACAGCCTATAGACCTTAGATGAATGGAGCTGTAGAAGCCGCCAACAAGAATATCAAGAGGATATTGAGGAAAATGATAAAGAATCACAGGCAGTGGCACAAGAAGTTATAATTTGCTCTTCTAGGGTATCGTACCACAGTCCGCACATCAACCGGGGAAACCCCCTATATGCTGGTTTACAATATAGAGGTTGTCCTACCCGCTGAGGTAGAAATTCCTTCCTTAAGGATCATACAAGAAATTGAGCTCGACGACGCAAAGTGGGTAGAAAGTCGTTATGAGCAACTAGCCCTTATAGACGGAAAGAGAATGAATGCAGTTTGTCATGGTCAACTCTATCAGAGTAGAATATCTAGAGCCTTTAACAAAAGAGTCAAGCTAAGATAGTTCACACCAGGGCAGCTAGTGTTGAAGAAAATTTTTCCGTATCAAGATGAAGCCAAAAGGAAGTTCTCTCCCAAATGGCAGGGTCCATACATGGTTTACCGGGTTTTGACAGGAGGAGCCCTCATACTTGCAGAAATGGACGGAGAATTCTGTCCAAAGACGATCAATTCAGATGCAGTCAAGCGTTACTATGTGTAATCTTTATGCTTTCCTTATATGATGTAAATTGAACTACGCCTGACCTGATTCCTGTTTAAGAGGGGATACGTAGGCAGCCCTATGCGTTGGGTCATAATTTAATAAATTTCATTTTCCCCGCAATTGGAAACTAGGGAAGAATTTTGAGGAGGACCCTCAAAATTCTGAAGTAATTTTAGCCGATCGCCACAAGAGCAACAGTCAGAAATGTCAACCCATCAAACTGGGGCAGAATTTTGAGGAGTACCCTCAAAATTCCATAGTAAGGAGAGGATGTAATGTCCTGAACTACGTCACAGTCGTCGGTTCATCTAAAAGTTATTTTTTAATTTATGTCATACTTTTACAAAATCATGCATGTTTATTATTAAAACTGCTTTGTTTAGCAACGCTACCCTAATAATACAGATGGTATCACCAGATCAAAGCCGAACAAGTCAAGCAAAGCCAGCGGGGATACGAACTTACCTCCCCTTACAAAACTCACGATTTTTCTTTGGATGCAGGCACTAGGATTGTGAAATCATTAGACATATTGTACGCCCACGGGACAAACATTGTTCAAAATATGATTCTCATAACCATTACACTTACCAACATTTGCTATCAGTACACACCAGTGATGTTCTGTATGTCACAATGTTCCTAGTAATCACAACGCTGCAATATGCTATCAGTTAAGAAAACTCTACTGTCATTTGTTATCTTATTTCTTGCATAAGGCTACCATTCTGCCTTCCGAGACTAAACGTTGTCTCCACCTGCATCTGCATTCCATAAGGCTATTATTCTGCCTTCCAATCTACATAAGGCTACCATTTTGCCTTTCAAGGTTAAGCTCTACCTCCATCTGCATTTGCATTGCATAAGGCTACCATTCTACCTTCCGAGACTAAACACTGCCTCTACCTGCATCTGCATTGCATAAGGCTACTATTCTTCCTTCCAATCTGCATAAGGCTATCATTCTGCCTTTCGAGACTAAACGTTGTCTCCACCTGTGTCTGCATTGCATAAGGCTACTATTCTTCCTTCAAATTTGCATAAGGCTACCATTCTACCTTCCGAGGTTAACCTCTACCTCCATCTGCATCTGCTATTATTCTGCCTTCCAATCTGCATAAGGCTACCATTCTGCCTTCCGAGGTTAAGCTCTGCCTCCATCTACATCTGCATTGCAAAAGGCTACCATTCTTCCTTCCGAGGTTAAGCTCTACCTCTATCTGCATTTGCATTGCATAAGGCTACTATCCTGCCTTCCAATCTGCATAAAGCTACTATTTTGCCTTTCGAGGCTAAGCTTTGCCTCCAATTTTCTTCGAAACTAAGCGCTATCCCAAGCACTATTTATCTCGCTTCTCTTATGGGCTAAGCTCTGCCCTTCAATTCGCAAGACTGATCTCTGTCTTGTCCGCATCATACTACTGCATCCTTCATGGGCCGAAATATCGCCAACTCATCCAAAGGCTTCATCATTCGGAGATACCATCTTCATAGCCCGAGAACACCATGTCATGGCCCGAGGATCTCTTTCAATCTTTTGCATATCATTATTCAAAGGCGTCATGGTTCGGAGGCGCCATCCTCATAGCACGAGAACATCATTTCATGGCCTGTGAATCCTGCATCAAACAACCCATAGCCTAGGACATCATGGTCTGAGGACGCCATTCCTAACCGTCTGAAGACAACATTCATGGTCCAATAGGAATTTGCATCATGTTTAAATTTACGCACAATATATTATATTGCTTATTTGCAGGTAAGCCGACGAGCAATGGCTATCTCAGTAGGAGCGATCCCGCCCCAGTTCCCTCAGCCATATCAAACCTAACCATTCCCGTAAACCGTCTACTCACTCAGCCCTAGATGTTGCGTCCATTCTTGAAATCGCTTCATCGGTATACTCCGCTGATGGATCCTAAACTACATACGGCCTGACACCTGTAAAACTAGGGATATGTAGGCAACTCGGAAGCTAGGGTGCGGCCTAAATCTTCCCAACCCATTTTGCTCGGTCAAAATTGGCCATTATTTCTTTACCCTAAAACTCTTTCATCCTTCCCAGGTAAAGAGGGGCAGCTGTTGATACCTAATTTTTCTCTATATATTTTAAATATGCAAAATACGTTCAAAATAGCATATATATGCATATATAAGCATGTCCAAGGTTTTTATTATTTTTTTCCATAATGTTAAGGTCTTAAATTGATTTATTTTCTCCCCTTTTATCCATAAAATCCTCAATAATTATTTCTAAAATTATATTTTTGATAATACATCTATTGTATTTCTATATTTATGTCAAAATATGGCTAATGTAATTTTTATATATTTTTATAATTATATTTAGTATTTTTAAAGCTAAATTACACATAATTGCAATATTAGCCCTTTTAAGATTAATTATGTTATATATGCATAAAATTGGACCTTTTATTTTTAGATTGTTAATTATGTATTTTAAATTATTTTGGCACCTTAATTTATTTTTCAGAAATTACCTATTATTTTTTTATAAATTAAATGGGGGAAAATTGGCTATTTAAATAACAGCCAAATTTGGCTTTCAATTATAGCCAACATTGGACCCCTTCTAGCCCAATTTCACGTCCAAATCACCTCACCCATACCCTATTAACCCTTACCCAAACCCGAAACCCACCTATCCTTTTTAATCTCGACCGTTTATCTCCCAGATCAACGGTCCAAACGCACCCTTTCCTTTTTAATTTCACCTAACCCCTAACCCTAGTCTCATAATTCAGAGACGGCCGCCCACAAACTCTCTCATCTCCAAATTCTCTCTCAACTCACACTAACCCTAATCGCCGTCACCGGCGAGAACCTCTTTCCTATGATGTTTTCGTGCCTTCTCCGACCACCTCTGGTCTCCTATACTCCATGGCACTTCGACTTCATGAGTCCTTGAGAAGATCTCAAGGAAAACCAACGTGTTCCGGTTTGAAAATCGTTTACTGGTTTGTCTCCGGCCATTTTCGTTTGTAAGAAAGGATTTCCTCTTGTTTTTTTCGTTTGAATCCATGAGTTTTTAACTGATTCTCTTCATCTCTACTATTTTCTGAAAATCCTAGTTCGCTACTGTTCGATTCTTCTCAGATCTGAGGTGATTCAAGTATTATTAAGCGTTCTCTTTTAAAAATCTCCTGTTTTAACTAACTATTTCAATTTTAGTCATTCTTTTCTAAAACTAGGGTTTCCCGGAGTTCTTTTACGCATGTTCTAACTGATTTCGTTATGATTAAACCTTTTCCCTTGTTTGGTTTGACCGATTTTGTGCTCTTACTGCTTTTAACTTGACTCTTTTAAAAACCCTATTTTTTTTTAAGGTTTTCTTTACTTTGCTTCTATGAATGTTAGCATGATTTTCCTTATTTTGCTTCTATGAGGGTTAGCATGATTTCTTTACTTCGTTTCTGTGTGTTAGCCTGCTTACTTGAAGTCCTGTGATTACCCTGCTTTGAATATGTTTTCCCAAATCCCTAGCCTACTTATGTCGCTTATGTGTGACTATGCTCACTTTGTTTGTTCATCTCTTGCTTCTTTCTGTGACTATGCTTCGAATATGTTTTCTTGCTACGTCTATGGACCTCCTCTATTTATAGGTTGAAAGTGCAGAGTCATGACTCCCTTTTAATCGATTCTGGTTTCCTTAATTGATGGTGATTGAAAATTTTCTTTCAAAACCCTAAAGCTTTGCCCCGTCTGTTAAGCTGACTGATTTCCTTACCATATTTGCTATGATACTTATTTCTACTTAGTTGTGTCCTTAATCAAGGCTTTATAAATTTGGTCCTAATCGACTACTCTATGCTACTGAATCTCGACTCCTACCTTTCCACTTAATTTGATTAGTTGTTTGCCTTAATTAATTTTCCCTTGCCTTGTCTGCATTGCTACTTAATTCTTACTGATTGTTTCCTTAGTTTAAAACTTTCTGAACCTAGCCTTAATTACCTGCTCTATACTGGTACTATTTTGAAATCTTTCCTTATTTGTTATACTCCAGCCGTGTATGATTTCTTTCCTTACTTGCCACCCGCTCTTTACCGTTTACACTGACTCCCTTAATTAAAGGGAGATTCGAACCAATTTTTTATATTAAGTTCTATAATTACTGAAGAATTGATTCTTGCCTTATTTTTAACCAGTTTTCAAACTACTATATAAATGACTCTCTTTTACAGTCTTAACACACGAACACAGTTCAGAATACACACATATGTTCAAACTCTCTCTTCTTTCTTTGCTACTTGTGCTAACTGTTGGCCTATCCGACTGAAAGCTAAGGCTAGATAGTGGAGTTGCACCTATTTTTACATTCTGCATTCTTCTTCTTTAACTGGTATGTCTCTAGTTTAAATTTAAAACTCAACTTTATGTGTTTCATGCCTATACATCCATGCTTGTTCTGTACTAGTTATTCAATTTGTTTTTATGTTTGTTGTTATTAAGCATGTCTAAATTTTGCCTTATGTGTAATCATCATAGCAGACTTTACTTAGTTCTTTGATACTTGTCCAGCATGTTCACTTAGTTCCCTTACCCCTCCCTTAACTGGTATGACCATGTAGTTACTTAGTCTTCTAGTACATTCTATTGGCCCTAATGGTATGTCAAATTTTGTTCAACAAAACTCTTGTCTTCAACATAATCCTGCTGCATTCTTCCCTATGTTTTAAATGTCTGTTACCATGACTGATTTGTTCAGTAGACTCATAGTTTTTCTGTATATTTGTTGTGTCAAATGTTTCCCTATTTATGTGTTTTCAAACCTATATGTTCCCAATCCCTTCACTCCCGTTTGTAAGTCTTCTTGTCAAGTAAATCTGGGTATTCTATGGTTAATTGGATTGTTTGCTAAGTATACTTTTCTCAAAGAATGATTTCAAAACTGATAACTCCTAGTATCTTTAAAAACTATTTCTGAACCTTTTCACTTCTAAACTGCTTTACTAAGTCTTTCATCACTATGCCAAGCACTCTCACTCTACTCTTAGACCACTAAGTTCTGCCCCTTTTGTGTGAGCCTTGCCTTGGGACCCTTGAGCTCCTTCTGAACTTGGACACATGAAAGCTGGCCTTTTCACACTGCACTTACTCTGTCTTGGCTATGAAATCTGGGTGTGAGCACTGCCTGAGATCCCTTGAGGTGCTTAGGGAACTCTGACACACCCAGATATGAGGAAAAGATATGAACAATCTTGGCACTTGAGGTGATTTATTACATAACTCAGAGAGGAAGTCTTAATCAGGTGTTGGAAATATGGGCATGTTTTTAGACTCTCTATAGTGTAACTTTTACCTTTCTTTTCTACTTATGTAATTCATTTCAGTATTGATCTGTAATAATCTGTTGTAAACAAGTATTGGGGCTGGCTAGTAAGAAGGGGAGGGTAGTTATATATGCTATCAATATCAATGGGTAGAAACCATGCCTTAGGTTTACATTTCCTATATGTGCATTAGAATCCATGTGTAAGATCAACATATTCAAAGCATGTCATGCATTAGATACCATGTTCTTAGGTTTACTGTTTCAGCTTCTCATTTGACATCACTTGATCACTTAGAAATCCTGCTTTAGGTTAAATAACAGAATTAACATAAAATGTTGCTCCTGTACATAGAAATCATACTCTAGGAATTCTGCATATTCTGCAATCATTCTGCATTTTCATATGTGCACGCTAGATACCCTATTTTAGGATCTTGTTCACACTCGCTCAGTCACACCTAGTTAAACCAATAATGCATGAAAAGGGACATCAAACAGTCTCATGTCTGATTATCTCGTTTAAGTGAAACTGGTCACAATCCCTGCATGTTTTTGCAACACATAGAATAGCATGCTTAGGTAAAATAATTGTTTCAATAATTCTGATAACTGCTGCACATTATTTTACGCCTAGGCAAGCCTTAGGTGCTAAATTTGTCAAAACTGGAAACATGCTTCTTTATGTATGCTGCTTAATTATTAACCGGTTTAAAATCAGTAGGCAAGCTTGATTAGGACTTCCTATTTGAGTTATGTCATAAATATGACTGTTGTTATCACTTAGATATCATGCTTAGAATCTGAATTCAAACCTTAATTGTGCATGAGTCATGCTGTTTATGTGTACTATGTGTGGAGGTATATCTAAGCCCTTCATTTTTCTTCCATGCTCCCCTTAATTGAATTCCTACTTGTTTATTATATGTCGCTTTAGTATTTTACCTTTAAACTTGAGGGTCCACCTAGAACCCCCCTTTATAGGATAGGAGCCCTAAATTCCTTCGGGGCTGATAGGAAGGGACGGGTAACAGCATGCAATAGGGGTCAAAACCAACCCTCGCTTTAATTGCCTTCACGGGGCGGGAAAGGGTAGATATGGATATGATGACCGGTGCATTAATACCACGTATAGCCCCTAATTGAGGAGTGTCATACCGGGTATTGCATTGATGTGATCCATATTATAAACAAATCTAGGACACCCCCTCTTTACATTCACGAGTATGCTTAGATTGTAATTCTTTTTAAAATCTTGCTTTTTCACTAATTGTTCTTCAAACACTTGCGTATTTAAACTTAAATCCCCTATTATTTGAGCCTATATTTGTCTATTTGATAATTGTACAAATTCACAAAAACTGTCTGGCCGGGAACCACACTAGTGGATCCTGAGGGGTGCCTAACACCTTCCCCTTAGGATAATTTCAAGCCCTTACCTTGTCTCTGGTTACCAAATATAGTTATAAATGAACCCTATGGGTGCCTTAACGCACCTTAAATCGTTAGGTGGCGACTCTTCAAAAAATCCAAACCCCCTTTCCAAAAGGAAAGAGTTGTCCCAACCAAAAATGTCATAAACCCGATTTCGCGAGAAAAAGGGGGGCACGACAGTCATTATTCTACCGAGGTTAGGCATGATACTTACTGGGAACCGTTGTAGTGTACTCATACTACGCTTCTGCATATCTTTTTATGCAGATCCAGGTACATCTGTTCATGCCGAACGTTAGTGATCGATTGTCAGCTGCTTTCCGGAGACTTCAAGGTATACCTGCTCGGCGTCCACATGCCTTAGAGTCACCTTTCTTTATCTTTACTTTCTGTTGTATTTTCATTCAGACAGTGATGTAGTAGACATTCTAGTTTACTCTGTAAAGCTTATGACTCAGTCCCACCGGTTTTGGGAAGTGTGTTGTTGAGATCCTATTTCGGAAGATTATATGTGTTTACAAGTCTTGCTTTAGTATTTTTGTTAATTATATATATAATTAGTGAATTAATTTAGTTTATAACTATTGAGTGAAATACTAAGCTAGTGGAAGAGAATTTATAAAATATGTAACATAGCATACTAAATAAGTGATTAGTAGATTTAATTTACAATAACAAATACTAGTGAATCATATAGTAATTTGGGATTATAATATGGTTGAAAGAAGTGGGCCAAGCCCATTCTATGTGCTGCCACGTTTTAGGGACCTAAGGATAGGTAAGTGAGTTTTGGTTTCTGAGTATTAAATTGAATAAGAGATAACATAAAACGGAGGGCTTTTGTAACGAAAAGGAACGACGGCGGCAGCTATGGTATTGGAGAAAAAAATTCAGAATCAGATATCATACTTATACTTATGCTACTGTAGTTGAGTTTGCTATTTGTTAGTGTTATTTATGTTATGCTAATAATCATAGTAATGATTGGGAAAGAATATAAAAGAGTGATAACTTTCGTGAGAAAACCAATAACTAGGAGAGAGAATATAATTTGATAGTGAATGATTAGTAATGAAGTAAACAATATAATATGAGATTTAAGATAATCGCATAGGTACGTAGAACTGGTTGTTTCCCAGCATGTTACAATCTGCTTCTTTTAGTTAACTAGAATTTTTTTTAGCCAAAATTAGTGAAAGTAATTGTTAGACAATGATTGGGGTAATGATTATGTCAATAATACTACACACAAAAAAAAAATGGGATTATAAGCTAATGTGATGTTTCTGATTTCTGAAGCCACTGTTGTGCCGATTCTTGCACTGCTAAAGTACTTATTTAATACTTAATAGTGCATAGATTTTATTAATTGGATTCGGGGTTGATTTTGATTTTGACTCATTCTAAGATTATAGAAATTATTCATCTAGACTAATTAGGACACGTTATTCAATATTTTGGATAACCATTGGAGGCCGTTTGGTTGATGTTCTAGACATTGCAAGGTTTGAGAACTTCTCGTTAGCAAGGTAAGTGAGACTTTAAGTTTTGGTGTTTGCTTTTCCAAAACCCGTTTTGAAAGTATGTTTTTTTCTGCCTAGTCCATGTGTTAGGACAAGCTTGCACTTGGCAGAATCGGTGGTCTTTGACCAACCGCAAATATATATTATTTTGTAAAAAGCTAAAATTATTTAATGAATAATGTGTTATGTGGTGTGATGCGGCGTAGCCTCGTGCCATAACATATTTTGGGGCATTGTGTATGCCGTCGTTATATATTTGGGGTATTGTGTATGCCGTTGTTATAAATTTGGGGCATTGTGTATGCCACCGTTATAAAATTTGGGGCATTGTGTATGCCGCCGTTATAGATTTGGGGCATTGTGTATGCCACCGTTATAAATTTGGGGCATTGTGTATGCCGCCGTGGTAGATTTGGGGCATTGTGTATGCTGCCGTGGACTTGTTGGGGTATTTGGTGTATGTTATCGTGGACTCATTGGGGTGTTTGGTTAATTTCTTGCACTGCCGTTAATGACAAGTCCTTAATGTAGATTGTGTACATGTATGTATGTATAGTATTGTTGTTGAATAATTATTTGGACCTTATAGAGTAATCATATTGTGGAAGATTTCTATGCATATTATTTCTGTGCTTGTTGTGTGTTTGTATTTTCTAACACTTGTCCCAGAGGTATTCAGAGTGGCGGGTCGAGGATCTTACTGGGTTATATTTACATATAACTCACTCCTTACCTGCATATCCATGCAGATACTATTGCTGAGGGCGAGGCTAGTGGCTAACGAGTTCGCTGAGTGGATCCTATTGATGAGGTGAGCCGCTGCATTATTCGTGAAGGTTGCTATTTCAGCTCTACCTATCTTATGTCTATTATTTCTTTCGGGTTTGCATGTCCGTCACTTAAACTTCTATTACTCGGTTAGATGCTCCACGGTCTTAGTGTGAAATATGGTTAGAGATTTATTATTTGAGTGTTCTTTAGATTTATAAATAAGTTATGATTTTTGTCGAATAATTATTTTCTATTTAGTAATATTTAATGCATTTGGACTTGCACGTGTTTCTCTCAGTGCTTATATAAAAGGTTAAGAGTAAAGGAATTGGTTCGCCTGGCGAGTGGTGTTAGCTGGGTGCCAGTCACGTCTAGGGGTGGTTTGGGACGTGACAAGTGTGTTGTTGAGATTCTATTTCGGAAGATTATATAATTTTATTAGTCTTGCTATAGTATTTTTGTTAATTATTTTTGTTAAGTTATTATTAAATATTAGGCTTATATAGTCTTATAGACTAGGTGTTATCACAACATCGTAGGAGGGAAATTGGGGTCGTGACAAGTATAGGGAAAGGAAAAGGCGTTTGCATATGGTATTCATTGATCTAGAAAAAACATACGACAAAATTCTTAGGGAGGTCTTATGGAGATGTTTGGAAGATAAAGGTATTCACGTGGCTTATATTAGGGTAATAACGTACATGTATGATGAAGTTAAGACCCGAGTGAGACCAGTGAGAGGAGACTCGGAATACTTCCCTATTGCGATGGGATTACACCAGGGATCAACCCTTAGCCCGTTTTTATTTGCCTTGGCGATTGACGCACTGATGCGTCACATTCAAGGAGCGGTGCCATGGTGTATATTATTTGCAGATGATTTTATACTGATTGGCGAGACATGGAACGGGGTTAACGCGAGGTTGGAGGTTTGGAGGTAGACACTAGAGTCTAAAGGTTTCAAGTTGAGTAGGACTAAGACTAAATACTTGAAAATTCAATGATGTGACTCATGATGCGATATGGACGTGTGGCTTGTTGCTCAAGTCATCCCCAAGCGAAGAGGTTTCAAGTACCTTGGGTCAGTAATTCAAAGGAATGGAGAGATTTGCGAGGATGTCTGCATCATAGCAGAGCGGGGTGGATAAAATGAAAGCTCGCATCTGGTGTTCTGTGTGATAAGAATGTGCCATCAAAAATTAAAGCTAAGTTTTACGAGCGGTGGCTCGATAGACTATGTTGTATGGAGTGGGGTGTTGGCCAATAAAGAACTTCCATGTCCATCAGATGAAGGTAGCAGAAATAAGGATGTTGAGATTGACGTGCGGGCATACCAAGCTAGATAATATTAGGAATGAAGATATTCGGAACAAGGCAGGCGTGGTCCCCGTGGAGAACAAGATACGGGAAGTGATGCTTAGATGGTTCGGACATGTAAAGAGGAGAGGCACAAATGCCGCTGTAAGGAGGTGTGAGAGGTTGGCATCAATGGGTGTGAGGAGAGGTAGAGATAGGCCAAAAAAGTATTGGGGTGAGGTGATTAGGCAGGATATGAGACTGCTTCAGCTTGCCGAGGACATGGCCATTGATAGGAGGGTGCAAAGGTCGATAGAGTAGAAGGATAGTAGGTTGTCATAAGCCTTGTATTTTCTTATATTTTAGATTTCTATTACTATCTGTTGTTTCTTTCGGTACAGTTTTCTTGTTATCTTGCTGACGTTACTGCATGTTGCTTCTTTATGCTTCTTTTTTTGAGTCGAGGGTCAATCAGAATCACTCCCTCTATCTTCTCAAGGGAGGTGTACGGTTTGTGTACACACTACCGTCCTCAGAACTCAGTTATGAGATAACACTGAATTTCTTTTGTTTTGTTGTTTCTTTGATTTTCAGAGTAGTTCCCAATTCATTCGCCAATGTTATTGCTAAAGTTTTAGTAGATTTTGGAAAATTGATACTGATTTACTAGGGGATTAATGGTTCTAGCAAATAATATTTGTTCACATCTGGTCAAAACAGTGAGATTGGCGGACACTCGGCTTTGGTTGCACTACAAAATACTAATATGTAAAAACTCTAAGGATTTGAAAAGTTATGACTTGGCCACTCAGTTGTAATGTCTGTATGGGCTGTACATATGTATAATTCTCGCATTATATAAATCTTTATATATATATATATATATATATATATATATATATATATATATATATATATATATATATATATATATATTGAATGAATGAGAGCCCGTGAGAAAGGGTTAGTACAGCGTGGAGATCAAGTTATTTATGGAACCCGAATTTTGATAGGAGAGGCTAATTGCCAATTCGAAACGGAAAAGGAAAATAAAAGCTTAAAAAAATAAAAGTGGAAATCAAAACTGCGCCGACTTCAGAGTTTACCTAATTAGGATGGCGATTATGGCAAATTTGTACATGACTTCCGTTTCTAATATGGAAACTTTTGATATAACAGATCTGATTCACGTTCACTTAATTAGTTTAATTAATAACTAGTATTAGTACACGTGCGTTGCGCGGGCATTATTAGCCTGTTTAGCCAAGTTTCTTTTAAGGCAAAAGTACTTTTTTTCTAAAATTAAGGTGTCTGGCCAAAGCTCTTGAAAGGAAACAAAATACTTTTGAGAAGAAGCACAAGATACCAAAAAGTTTTTTTTTTTTTTGAAAAACATTTTTGAGAAAAGCACTTCTCAAATTTAGATAGCTTGACCAAATAGGCTATAAAGAATATTAATCATATCAAACATTCACGGTCTGATTTGTTGAATATATTAGATTGTCCATATTAACAAAATTATAATTATCGTCTTATCTCAGTGTAACTATCCTTATAATAGAAAATATACTTAAATTAACGAATCATATAATCATCGAATAGTTTTTGGATGACACTCAAATATCATACTCCCTTCTTTTCAAGTTATGTGGCGATGTTTAACTTAGCATGGAGTTTAAAAATAAGGAAAGATTTTTAAAATTTATTTTAAAAAATCATAAATATTTGTGTGCCTTTAAGTCAATTCAGGGTAAAGTATAAATTTTACAGATATATTATTTCTAAGTAAGGAAGGTGATATTCTTTTTTAGACTGACTAAAAAGGAAAGAGTGTCACATAAATTAAGACGGGTAAAGTAATTATATAGTTTGTGCTATAAAGAATCTAAAAATATAACATGATTCAAAACGAATAAGAATACATTATAATTAAATGAATCTAAAAATGCTTTATTTACTATTTTTCTAACTTCATTTGTTATTTATGCATCATTAAATTTTTTGATTTCTTCCTACTTGTAACTCGTAATGAAGACCATAAAGTGGTTCTTTTGTAAATATATATTTATTTAGAGACAGACCCATATGAGAAAAATAATTCTCTATCGCTTTTAATAATTTTAAAAAGAATAATGTGAAAATTATCTTCGATTATATTAGAAGGTATTTTTTTCTGTTGGGTATAGAGTCAAAATTATTATTGGGATGATCACTTTCTAGTCAACATGTTTTCTGATAAAGTCTTAATTCAGTAACTCGATTTATAAGTCTTACTTACTTTATGAAATCTTATAGCTTTCAATTAGAGATGTGGATTATAAATATTGATATTATATTGTTACTTTTGTACATATCTACATATATTACGTTTGTACATATATAATCAATATAATTAAATTTTATATTAAGGTAAAAATCTTAAAATTTTCATTCCATGTTTCAAATTGGTAGAGAGGTACATCTATTGCAACAACGATTTGTATAGTTATACTATTCGTGCATCAAATAAAATGATACTCATGCATTTTTTTGTCAAAAAATGATATTATGTTGTTTTTGGAGAAATCAAATAAATATTAGTTAATTGCTTTATAAGATATTCTTAAACATTTTTTACTTATAAGTGCAATATTACATTCATGATTTTAGAAGAACAATATGTTTATTAATTGAATTTTTTTGTTTAAAATATGTCCTTTACCATTATTATTCATGCTTTTCATAAAATTGTTTATATTTCAATTCTAATAACTTTTTTTACATACCAGTCCAAATTCGAAACCTTTTGTTTAAATAATATCTTTCACCATTATTCTCATTGTTTTCTAAAATGTTGTTTATCTTTTAATTAAAAATAATTATTTTTATATTTCAATTAAATTCAAAATCCTTATCTATATATTCAAATATTTATCTGTTAATTCAAGTTTAATTTTATTACATGGTCTAACAGATATTATTTTAAAATTATCAAGTGGCTTTTATTAGCTTTCCACTTGGCATAATATATGTATATGTATGTGTGTGTGTGTGTGTGTATATATATATATATATTACTCTAAATATTATTGAACTTTACTCTAAATCTTATTAAATTTTGTCCTAAAAGTGCCATGTGGCTTAATGTCGTTGTCCACTACTCTATTTTATATATCATGAATATATATTTTTCTTAAAATTATACTCCAAGCAAACCAAATAAATAACAACTTTTGTTATTTGCAAAAGCAGAAAAGTGGATAAGAGTTTTTAAGATAAGCAATGAAAATTAATCCATAGTAAAGACGAAGTACAACTCAATTCGACATCCTTTCTAGGTATACATATTATTTTAAGTCATGTTCTTTTGAGGCATACACTGATGAAAAATTACTCAGAGATTAGCACCTCCTTCCTTAGCTTTTTTAGTCAAAGATATATGGCTACATTTAAATAGCAAAACATTTGAAAACAAAAAGAATATCAATAAAGCTCTAAGTACAATAAAGAAAAAAAAATGAATGAACATTTAGAATAATAACATATAAAGGTTACAAATTTTTTTCAAAATATCATAAATCATAAATAAGAAAGAAAAAGAGAATACACAACACCACTGCTTCAACGGGAAAGGTAATACAGGAGAGTTTGCATAACTTTTAGATGGATCTGACATGCTTTCTCATTTCCAAAAAGAAGAGTATATATACATGAGTTTAAGCTCATACTCCCTAAAATCTCTCCTAAGAATATTCTCGGAATATCATATTCCTATAATATCTTCTAGAATACCATATCTCTAACAAATATAGATACACAATATACAACTATTATATTACTCATTTATAGATCTTGCTTAATAAAAAGAGATCCAACTCTCTACATTCAACAATATTAATGAAGCACGAAGAAAATTTTATAAGGCCAACTAAATTTTCTTTTTATAGAATCATAATGCTTCTTTCTTCCTTTTTAGTTCAGCTCATCAAATAAGGATGCATAGAGAAAACACATGAACTTAATTGTCTAATAAAAAATCCACCATGATTAAACTAAAGTATATCATATAATAGATAAATTATTAATGCAAAGCAAATTAAAACAAAGAGAAGAAAAAAAATACATGTCTTTCATTCCTTTCTGTAGCATTATTTATACAAGTGTATTGTTGTGCATTTGAAATTTAAATACGCTTTGCCATATAATATTACTCCAAATATGGTAATATAAATCAAGAACAACTATACAATTTCCCAACATATATTTTTTTCAATTATTAGTTAGATATTCCTCGTCAAAAAGATGCCTATAGTAATTATATTGTACACAAATCAGGTTAGATACATCAAAGTTTGCACTATTCTTTATTGCAGTATTTATTTTCCAAATAAAGAATTATAATTGAAACTCAAAAGGAATGTGTAAGCTACAAAAATAAAAATTTAATTGATTCTTTGTCAAAAAAAAAGACATACCATAACTAAATTATATACAAAAGTTTAACTAAAGATACCTACAATAATTATATTGTAGACAAATAAGGTGAGATACAAAACTTGTACTAAATAAATAATTATTGTTGCAAATAAAAAAAAGAATGTATAAAATACAAAACGTATATTTCAATTGATTCCTTGTAAAAAAGGAGACCTACCATAATTGAATTATACACAAAATGCTAATTAAATTATAGTATTTTATGTTATTTATTTTTTAAATAAAAGGAGTATTTAATAAATCAGAGTAGTATACATAATTTATTATTCTTAAAATTATAATTTGGTTATAATTCCATATTGAAAAATAGTTGAGCTATGCAACAAAACAACTTCAGCAGTCTTGTTGCGTAGCATTATTGAAACTTAAAATATCCACACTGCAAATTTAACAAATCAGTTTATTTTTATTCACATACTTTTAGATGCATATTCATATCAATTTTGATTAGTCAACAGGCGAAAAACATATTTCCTATCATAATTAAGAAAATAATTCTCATTCAACTACTACTTTCATTAATTATGTTTCTATTTATAGTTTCTAATTATTAATGTTGTCTTAAAATTGCCAAGTGACTTCATTTTAGTTTGGCACTTGACTTAAACACAATGGATACTACTCTCCTTTTAATATAATATATAGATCTTTTTATATTACGTTACGGGAGGAGAGAGGGGGAAAATGAAGGGATGATACGCTAAAGGAAGATCACCAAATGAGCTAGCCCGCCCTCAATTCCTTTTAGATTGTGGGGTTTTAAGTTTTAAAATCTCACTTGAAATCATACTTCAAGTAAGTTATTGTTTTTTCTTGATGATTTAGTTTAATTTTCCTAACATAATTTTCTCTTTCTTAATGGCTTTACTTTAACTTCCCTAACATAATTGTTAATCTTTAACATTTTATTATTTCTTTCTATTCATCATTTGATCTTCAAAATTTCTTCCTTTATTGAGCAAGTAAAATATAATCTACATCCAGCTTTTGCAGGAACTTATCTACCTTTTTAATATTTATTTTTAAGTTCAATAATATTGTTTAATAACATTTATGTAATTTCTAAAAAATTGATATTAAGGTACACACGCAAAGAACGTACCCAAAAATTAGTTGTATTTAAATGGTAGGGAGAACCAAAACTAATGAAATTACGTCACAATTGTGTGATTAATTGATATCTGAAATTCTCAGATTGCAAGCTATGAGTTTTTAGGGCAAAGTATCAACTTCCTTATACAATATTTTAAGTTTTGTACTCCGTCAATATACCAAACATTTTATACCATTAGTAATTTCAAGGTAAACACGGTAACTTTCATAAGTAATTATACTACATTTATTTAATATGATTATAGTTTACCCTCGGTACACTAACAAAAATTACTAATAAATCTAGCCTGTAATAAACTTATAAATTAGAAAGGGAAATTAAGGCAGAAATGAGGATTTTTATTAATTCGAACCAAATTACAAGCAATCTCGTAACAGAATGATTAACAGTAACCCAAATGATTCCTAAGCCCCATGATAATCCGCCATTAAACCTGAGAATGAGAGAATTGGTTAGAGATGAAGTTGAAGAGGAAGAAGGTAGAAGGAAGGAAAGAATTGAGGGGGAGTATCAAATTACCGGTCATAACTGCCTTAGACTGTTAGGCCCAAGTTAGTTATAAGCTCATACTGGCCCAAACCGATCTTGGGTTGATATTGAATCTCTACCCTTCATTTAATCTTTTATTCCAACCATCCGATCAACATGTGCAGCTCACGTGCTTTATTACTAAACCCTATTCTTCCACTTTACTTTCCTAATTCATTCTTCTTCTTAGCCGACATATTACAATACCCCTTTGATGAAAAAATGACCTTGTCCTCAAGGTCAGAGGTTGGCCACAAAATCTAGAAATTTGCTTCTGATGTAGCCCCAATCTTCCCAAGTTGCCTCCTCTTCACTCAAGTTAGCCCATTGAACCAGCACCTTAACTCCCACCCCATTGTTTACTTTTACCATTTTCCTTCACAAAATGGCCACTGGTTGGACCAAGACACCACCATCTGCACCACAAATCGGTGCATGCTGCTGTGGATTGATGTTTGGACCTACTCTCTTCTTCAGCTGGGAAATGTGAAACACCGGATGGATCTGAGAACCTGGAGGAAACTCCAGCTGGTAAGCCACTGAACCTATTCTTTGTAGAACTTAATAGGGTCCATAGAATCTAGCACTTAGTTTAAGATTCTTTCGAACAGCAACTAAAGCTTGCCGATATGGTTGAAGCTTCAGATAAACCCAGTCCCCCACACTCAGAACTCTATGAGATCTGTTTCTGTTTGCATAAAACTTCATTCTTGCTTGTGCTTGTGTGAGGTTATCTTTTAAATGTTGTAACATTCGTTGCTTCTGGGCTATGCATGCACCCACTTGGGACTGTGCTGGTTGGGGAAGGGATCCCAAAGGGATCTGTGGTGGTACAAACCCATACAAGGCTTAGAAAGGGGTGGTTTTTAATGAACTGTGGTGGTTAGTATTGTACTACCACTTAGCCAAGGGTAACCATTGAACCCATTGTTTAGGTTTGGAAAACACCATAGCTCTTAGATATGACTCCAAGCATCTGTTTAATCTTTCTGTCTGGCCATCTGTTTGGGAGTGGTAAGAGGTGGACATATGTAACTTGACCCCCATAGATTTGAAAAGCCTTTGCCAAAATTGGCTAGTAAATACACTATCTCTGTCAGAAATAATAGTGTTAGGTAACCCATGCAGTCTTTAGATTTCAGTCAAGAACAAATCAGCCACATCCTATACTGTGAAGGGGTGTTTGAGAGCTAAGAAATGGCCATACTTGGTCAGCCTGTCAACTACTACTAGTGTGGCATTTCTATGGCCTGAAGATGGCAACCCTTCCACAAAATCCATAGCTATATCTCGCCATGGTAACTCCGGAATAGGTAGAGGCTGTAGTAAGCCAGGTGTATATATATTCTCAGTCTTCACCCTTTGACAAATATCACATTCTGAAACCCATTTGTAAGCATCCTTCTTCATGTTAGGCTAGTAGAAAACTATTCTCATCCTCTTGTAAGTCCCTTGCTATCCAGAGTGACCCCCCAAGGGAGATTGGTGCATTGCTTCAAATATCTTTACCATCATATCTGACCCTTTACCAATATAAATTCTTTGATTATATCTAAGGATGCCTTGAGCTAGAGTATAGTTGGAGCTGGTGTGGGTGTTGGTTATTAATTTTGTGATCAATTAGTGAACCACCTAATCATGCTCATAGCTCTGCTCCACCTCACTCATCCAAGTAGGTTCAGTAGAAGATAAGGCAAATAATGATGATTCCTCTCCTTGTCTCCTAGATAATGCATCAGCCACTCTGTTCTCAGCTCCTTTCTTGTATTGCATTTCATAATCAAGGCCAAGTAGCTTAGTTAACCCCTTCTGCTGAAGTGCAGTAGTAATCCTTTGCTCTAGTAGGTATTTCATGCTATGATGGTCTGTTCTTATAATAAAATGGCCCCCTTGTAAATAGTGTCTCCATTTGTCTATAGCTGATAGGACATCAATACATTCTTTCTCATAGGTAGACAGTCCCAAGTGTCTGGGAGCTAATGCTTTGCTGAAAAAAGCAATGGGTCTGCCTTCTTGCATTAGGACTGCTCCCATCCCTTTAGAGCAAGCATCAGTTTCTATTATAAATGTTTTGTTGAAATCTACCAAGGCTAACACTGGTGCACTAGACATGGCCTGCTTAAGGGCCTAGAATGAGTGATCTGCTTCTGAATCCCAATGAAATGCATTTTTCTTTAGCAAATTGGTCAGTGGTCTGCTTATAATTCCATATAACCTAATGAATCTTCTGCAGTAACCAGTAAGTTCAAGGAACCCCCTTAGGGCCTTGATAGTATTAGGGGTAGGCCAAGTGGTCATAGCCTTAATTTTAGAAGAATCAGTAGCAACTCCTTCTCCGGTGATAATATGTCTCAGATACTCTACTTGTGACTGCCCAAAAGAACACTTTGACAATTTAGCAAATAGTTGTTCTTTCCTAAGAACCTCCAACACTTTGCTTAGATGGATCACATGATCTTCCATTGAAGAACTGTAGATGAGAATATCATCAAAGAATATCAATACAAATCTCCTGAGATAGTCTCTGAACACATGGTTCATTAATGACTGAAAGGTGGCAGGTGCATTGGTCAGCCCAAAGGGCATGATCTTGAACTCATAGTGCCCCAAATAAGTTCTAAAAGTAGTTTTGTAGATGTCATCTTCCCCCATTCTTATTTGATGATACTCAGCTCTTAAATCTATCTTGGAGTAGATGCATAAACCACATAGTTCATCCATTAAATCATCAACTAAGGGAATAGGAAATTTATCTTTTATAGTCATGATATTCAAAGCCCTGTAGTCAATACAAAACCTCCAACTCCCATCTTTCTTCTTAACTAGCAAAACAGGGGATGAGAAAGGGGAATGGCTAGGTTGTATTATCCTATTATTGAGCATCTCATTAACTTGCTTTTCAATTTTATTTTTTTGGAAGAAACTATATCTGTATGGTCTAATACTTACAGGATTTGCATCTATTTTCATGGGAATCAAGTGGTCATGCGCCCTTTTTGGGGGCAGTGAAGTTGGTTCCAGAAAAACATATGGATATTGTTTCAGCACTTTATCAATCTCAGCAGGTATCACCTTTGCTCCTGTTGTTTCTTCAGCTGATATAGTGAATAAGTGTGACCAAATAGCTTGTCCCTTCTTAAGCAATTGCTTCACCTCATTTGCTGACATGCTCTTCAATTCTGACTGGTTGTAAATCCCCTTAAGCTCTACTATTTTTCCTTTATGAGTCACTTGTACCTTGCACTCTACAAAATCCAAAAGGACTGGGTTATGCCCCTTCATCCAGTCACCACCTAGTATCATGTCATTGCCCCCAGACTTATAATTCTGACTGTATCCTCAAATTCTACTCCTTGTATTTTTCATTTAAACTTGTGGCAAATGTGTAAGCTCATGAGGTAATTGCCATTGGCCACTGTGACTCTCATGGGCACAGCCTCTGAGATGATACACCATGTTCTTTTTGTTGCCTCCATGTCTAAGAAGCTATGCGTGCTTCCTGAATCTAACAAAATGGTCAATGAATTCTTCTTGGACTCACCCCTTAGCTTAATGGTGTTGGGAACCTCAGTACCAGATAGTGCATTCAGGCTGATTGCCTCATCTACTATCTCTTATTCTAGTATGTCCACTAGTTTTTCTTGTTCGATTACCCCTTCTGTATTCTCCTCATTCTCAGCAGAGATAGCATTCAGTTGTCTCTGTTTACACTGATGTCCAGGATGGTATTTTTTCCCACATTTGTAACACAATCCTTGGGCCTTTCTACTTTCAAACAGTTTGTTGTTGGGGTAGTTAGAGCCACTATTCAAGCCTCTACTACTCTGGGTAGGGTACCCTATAGATGTCCCCTTATTCCATTGCGTTTTCCCTCCTCTAGTCACAGCTGCCAATAGGTTCTCCTTATGTCTAGCTTTTTCTACTGCCTTATTTAATGAATATGGGTCTAACATTTTCACTGTATGTCTAATTTCTTCTTTCAAACCTTCAATGAAGTACTCTAAAAAAAATTCTTCAGGTATAGTAGGATTTCTAATTAACACCCAGGCTTTTAACTCCTCAAACTTCTCTAAATACTCATCAACTGTCCCTTTTTGTTCTATCTTTTTAAATTCTCCAATTAGGTTAAGCTTACTGTTGGATGCACCTTCAAACCTACTACAAATTTCAGTAGTGAAATCTGACCATCTAACTACTCCTTTACTTATGTGATAGGAGAAAAACCATGACTCAGCCTTACCATTGAGATGCAGTACTGCCTCTTCCAGTTTCTGCTGAGGATCAGTGATGTTGTTGTACTGAAAAAATCGCTCGCACTTTCTTAACCAGGCACAAGGATCCACTCCTTCAAAGTATGGAATGTCCACTCGCGATTGAGAAGAATGACCCAGATTCCTACTGCCATTGATCTCCCTGCTCTCCCCCAGCCATGATCGATTGCTCGCTCCAGCGTGTAGAGGACCTTCAGTAGGAGCACTGCCCAGAATCCCATCCTGAGGAGGAAGAAGCTTCTCCACCAACAATTCCAGATTTTTTCCCAAATCTTCTAGTCTCGTATCATTCGTGGATATGTACTGCTGAAATTGTGTTTCTAATTTTTTGATAGATTCATCTGTAGATTTAGATCTCGTCTCTGCTCCCGTCATTTGTAACTGGCCAGGATGTGGCTCTGATACCAATTGTAATAAGCTTGTAAACTAAAAAGGGAAATTAAGGCAGAAATGAGGATTTTTATTAATTCGAACCAAATTACAAGCAATCTCGTAACAGAATGATTAACAGTAACCCAAATGATTCCTAAGCCCCATGATAATCCGCCATTAAACCTGAGAATGAGAGAATTGGTTAGAGATGAAGTTGAAGAGGAAGAAGGTAGAAGGAAGGAAAGAATTGAGGGGGAGTATCAAATTACCGGTCATAACTGCCTTAGACTGTTAGGCCCAAGTTAGTTATAAGCTCATACTGGCCCAAACCGATCTTGGGTTGATATTGAATCTCCACCCTTCATTTAATCTTTTATTCCAGTCATCCGATCAACATGTGCAGCTCACGTGCTTTATTACTAAACCATATTCTTCCACTTTACTTTCCTAATTCATTCTTCTTCTTAGCCGACATATTACATAGTCATACTCGTAACGTAACCACATTTATCTCCTTTTCTAATTCTAATACTAATTTTCATGGTTTTTTTCAAGATCATCATCGCAATCAGTGAAGTGATTCTTCAATGCCTTAAACCTTGTGAACTCTGTAACAAGTAATTCTTCAACACCTCATACATTAAAGACCTTGGGCAGCATCTTCTTTATTGGTATGTATAATATTTATTGTGGTACTTTATAGATGAACTTCAATTCTTTTTTAACTGTGGTTTTAGCTTTTTTCATTTCTATTACGAAAAACAATAGATACAAGTTATAATTTACTAAGTTACCCTTATTCTTTTTAAGATCTTTAATATTAAGGGTATACAACAACAACAATTGAGTAAAATCTCACTAGTGGGGTCTGAGGAGGGTAATGTGTACGCAGACCTTACCCTTACCCCGAAGGAGTAGAGAGGTTGTTTCCGAAAGACCCTCGGCTCAAGAAAACAAAAGGACAAAAGAAGACAATAGTAGTATCACTACAGAAATCATAGGAAAAATATGAACAATATGAAATCCACAAGAAAGATGCAAAACAAAAGCGATAGCTAGTAAATAGGTCCTACACTAAAAAGTGAAATAGTAAGACACAACATTACAACTAGCTATCTTAGACAAAAACCCTACCAGACTAGTCTCACAAAGGTATTAAGTAAGGCAAGAGTCAACTACCTCCTAACATACGACCCTAATACTCGACTTCCACATCTTCCTATTAAGTGTCATGTCCTCGGAAATCTGAAGTCTCGCCATATCCTGCTTGATCACCTCTCCCAAATACTTCTTAGGCCGTCATCTACCTCTTCTCATGCCCTCCACAACCAGCCACGCACACCTCCTTACCGAAGCATCTGGGCTTGTCCTCTTAACATGCCCGAACCATCTGAGTCTCGCTTCCTGCATCTTGTCATCAATGGAAGCCACATGCACCTTCTCCCGAATATCATCATTCCTAATCTTATCCATCCTAGTGTGCACGTACGTCCACCTCAACATCCTCATTTCTGCTACTTTCATCTTTTGGATATGTGAGTTCTTAACAAGCTAACACTCAGCCTCATACATCATGGTCGGTCTAACCACCGCTTTATAGAATTTACCTTTGAGTATCGGTGGCACTCTCTTGTTACACAGGACTCTAGATGCTAACCTCCACTTCATCCATCCTACCTCAATATGATGTGTGACATCCTCGTCGATCTCCCCTCTCCCCTGAATAACCAACCCAAGGTACTTGAAGCTGCCTCTACTTGGGATGACCTGTGATTCAAGCCTCACATCCACACCCACTTCCCCCGGCTCAGCATTGAACTTACACTCCAGGTATTCCGTCTTCGTCCTGCTCAGCTTGAAACCCTTAGACTCAAGAGTCTGTCTCCAAACTCCCAACCTCTCGTTAACACTGGCTCGCGACTCATCAATCAGAACTATGTCATCAACGAATAACATACACTATGGCACCTCCCCTTGAATATGGTGTTTTAACGCGTCCATCACCAGGCTGAAAACAATTAATAAATTTAATAAATTCCTAAACGAAAGTGAATTATTTTGGGACATATTTTTTGAGCTAAGGTGCCAATTAAAATGGGATGGAGAGAGTAATTTACAGTCCTCCAAAGGGTTTAGTGTATCTTAAAGTGCCACTACATACTATCCCCAATGCTTATGCTTTGCTTTTACTAATTGGACTTTTATTACTTTGCATATATTGCAAATAATAGTATAGTTAAAATCCTTATCTTATTAGCATCTTCAAACAATGGAAGTTATAAGCTCAATGCTCATTGGCATATGAGATTTGGAGGTATTATGGTTTAGTGAATGACTGTCCAGTAATTAACTTCGGTCTAGTAAAGTACTTTTGAATAAGTATTACTTAATAAAATATTTAACTTTTGTTTTGAATCAACATTTAGAACATGAAAGATAAATTCTTATGTTAATTTAAAATCTATAATATTATCTATAAAAGAAATGGAAATCTCAAATTCAAATGAGCAAAGTATAAAAGATATTGGAGATGCATTGGAAGAAATAGAAAGGTGATATGGCATAGTGGTTTAGTCTTTAGTATGCGTCTAGCTCATAAAATAAATCTAAGAAGAGATAAATCAGTAATCGGTCAAGAGTTTGTCTGATTAAAGAAAGAATTTCCTCAACAATATTCCAAAAGTAATAGACCATAATATGAAACCATAGAAGGATACAAAGTGTTGCTATATGTATAAATTTTAATGTGGTTAACCCCGATAAATGGGACAAAGGCATCTTGATCATTAATTGAAGAATATTAATCAATGATAAATTTTAGCGTCTTGTTAGATCATATTATTTTAATAAAATTCAATATCTTGTTTCTTAATATAATGCACCTTATAATAAAATCTCTAAGAAATTAAAGGAAATAAATTATATTATAGTTCTTAAATAGCTTGAATGATGCATATTCTTTTTGTGATCATAAGCTGTTAATTATACACATAAGAAAACTCAAATATTCATATATAGTTTGAATACCTTGAAATTTATGAGCTCTTATGAGTTGCATAACCACTATAACAGGCTTATTGTTAGATCCATCCAAATGAGGCATGATCTGTTCTACAAATTCGTCCCAAAAAGTAGCCGAAATATTGTTCCTCCTACACAAAAATAAATAGCAACTTAATTATGATAAAATAATCATCCTGAAGGTTGTATATTAATTCTAATCATGATCGCGAGCTTACTCTTGATCTCGGAGCTTCAAATTCATGAAAACACTAGTCTTAATATCGTGCTTGTATAATTTCACTTCTCCATGACTAACAATCTCTCCTATGACATCTATTACATGTTAAAGAAGCAATCATGATCAAGTTGATCAAAGAAACTAATTAAACTAAATAAAAAAGTGACATGGATAATTACCAAATATGTCATTCTCGTCAACATCAAGTTGGTTTATCAATTACTCATGAATCGAAGATTGAAGATACTCATACTGAAATGGGAATTATTTGTTTCCTCCACACTCGTTCTAGTAGTACACACCACCTTTAATTTGTGCTTATTGGTCTTATGTTTCACGTTATTTGTTCTATCACTAAAATTCTTCATAATGTACAATTTTGACCTTATGAGCAGTCGATAAACCAACTTGATGTTGACGAGGATGACTTACTCGGTAATAATTCAATTTGCTTTTTTATTTAGTTTAATTTATTTTATCAACTTGATCATGATTACTTCTTTCAAAAATATAATTGATGTCACTGGAGAGATTATTAGTCACAGAAAAGTGCAATCACACAAGCAAGATAATAAGACTAATGTTTTCATAAATTTGCAGCAACAAGATTTAAGTTTGCGATCATGATTAAAATCAATATAAATTTTAAGATGATTATTTTTCTCATGATAGTTACTATTTATTTTTGTGTAGGAGTAACAATAGTTGCTTTTTCGGACGAATTTGTAAAACAAATTATGTTACACTTGGACTGATCTAACATAAACTTGTCATAATGATTATGCAGTTCATATGAGCTCACAAATTTCAAGGTATTCAAATTATGCAGGTACATTTGAGTTTTTCTATATGTATAACTAACAACCTATAATCAAAAAGATTGTGTCCAATCAAGTTATTTAATGATTATACGATTATTTTCTTTATTTTAAAGGTTTTGTTACAAGGTACATTATGTTGAGAAACAAGATGACTATTGAAATGTTGTTAAAATATTATTATCTAATATATTTTTTTAGCAAGACACTAAGATTTCTTATAACTAATATTCTTCAATATTATTCGAGCAATACGCAGGTACTATTACTAAACTATAGTATAAATTTTTTGTCTTAGTTCTTATTAGGTTTGTCCAAATCTTTTTAGATTTTATGTAAAAAGTGTCAAGTAACTTTTTTTTCAATATACCATTTGATATAATCTTAAGTTTGACTACCTTCTTCTAATTGGCGAAAAAAGAAACAAGGTGTCGACCCCATCTACTTTAAAGAATTTCTCTCCACCGAATGACAGAGAGAGAGAGAGAGAGAGAGAGAGGAGAGAGGGGAATGCTTCCATTAAAGCTAGTACATTCATTGGTTTCGGGAGATGCCATTGTCAATCCTACCCGCTTTACTACTTTACCCTTTCATCAGATTTGCGATCAAACTGACCATGAAAACATAGCAGCCATAACCAACAACATGTCTTACACTACAGGCAAGATCCCATTGATGCTTTTCGTTCCAACAAAGGAATTGGTAAAAGATTCATATAGACTTGCCACATTAGCTAGAGACATAGGTATGGATCTTTTCCCAAACCCATCTCTTTCTCACATCATCTTCTCATGGCCAGTAGTATCACACTCTACAACTTCCTCTTCTTCTTCATGTTCATCCCTTTTATTATCAAACGACGCCGCTCCACTCCCTTTTCCATCTTTAGCCACTGCTTCTCTCTCCCACTTGCGCCTTTTCGCTAATCTCTCAAAGGGGTTCTTCAAGTTGGTTTTTTTGAAATCTAATCACAACCCATTTGACGAAATCAGTTTTTATTCGAGTAACAATAATTGGGATGTTACGACCCTTTCCTTAATTTCGAGGAAAACTGGGGTTCGGATTGATTCTATGGATGGGTTTACAAAGACTTTGCTTGGAGTAGGCTGGACACTATTTAAGACTAACAAGAGCAGTAAAGATTCAGTTGTATATCTGTATAGGAAGCTGGATTTGAACAGAGTTCATTTTAGATGGCCATGTGAAAAGGAAAATGGGAATTGTAGAGTTAGAGAATTGAGGTTGCCCCAATTGGACTTCAAGAATGCACCTTTGAGGATTTTGCACTACATTCTTCTCATGACTGATGACATCTTCTATCTTGCGTAGTAGTTTTCTCAGGTGAGTTTTTTGGGATATCTGAAAGTTAATTACTCCTAATTCTTTTTTCCTGTGTAGGTTTTCCTTTCCCATTAAACGTAGGTTTAACTTTGGTTGCTCTTTCTTGCATTTTATCTGCTTTTTTGAAGGCTTAATTGGAGCATGAATTATGATATTCTAAGAGCCCGTTTGAGTTAGCTAATGTTAAATAGCTTATAAATATTAAGTGCTGAAAAGTACTTTTAAGTGTTGCAACTGATTGTATAAATAAGTTGTTATTTCATTGGATAAAAGTGTTGACATCGATAATAAACAGTTGATGTGTTTGTTATAAGATACTCTTTTGTTAGAACAATTAAAATACCATTACATTGGTTTAACTTTCTTGCATTTTATCGGCTGCTTTTTTGAAGACTTAATTGGATCATGAAGATTATGATTTTCTAATGGTTTCTGCATTTGCAAAATAAATATGTTCATTCCGGTTTATTTCTACGCGCGTCATTGTTTTGCCCAGAAAATACATGAAGGTTTAGGAAATGATTGTGACAAATGGATACTAGAAGTTCTTCGATGATAGCAGCATTTGTACATGTGCACCCGTAGAGTGTAAAAGGGGCAAGCCTCTCTCAGTTAGAATGAAACATTTACCTGATAAACAATGAAATTTAGCATGCTCGCGAGTTACCTATAGTATGCAAAGCTTCCTTTATGTATTGTTAATAAGAGGCCTATGTTGATATCACTATTTCAATTCTGGGGTGCTTATAAGAAGTGTTAACATTTCCATGGAGATACTAAGTTTGTGTAAGATATCTGACTTACTAATTTTGCCATCTACAAATCTTGCAATACCAAAAGTTATAAGTTCCCGCAGCAAAAAGAAAAAAAAAAGAATGAGGGATGGCAGGGACCTTGGAGGGCAAAGAAGGGAGATCAGAAAGTGTAATGGAGGGGGAAGAGGATGATGCTTGGGTTGAAGGACTCTAGGTAAGGAAGGTAGAGGGTGACGATGGGACCAGAATGTGGGGTTGGGGAAGGCGAAAGAGAACTAGGGGGGTGGAAGTTGCTGAAAGGCATCTGCGAGCTTGGAGAATTCCCTGAGTGAACAAGAGTTGGCCTAAGTGTAAATGGATGTCTAATTGTATACATGATTTTTCTGTATATCTTCTTTAATGAATCAATGCCTCGATCTTATCAATAAAGTTACACTTGGTCAATAAAAAAATCAATGCCTCTATTGCATATTAGTTGAAATTGTCTGTACAAATTCTCTATACCAATTCTACTTTCTTCAGGTCATTATTGTTATTTCAATACTAAATAATTTGTCTGTTAAGTGAATTAGGGGGTTCTTTAAGTTAGACATTATCTCAATCTCACACGTATCCCGACACAGACATATAAGTCCTCTCTTGACAAATACTGAGTCTAATGCAGCTATATCAACAACAACTACTACTACAACAAAAGCAACAACGGCGTAACAACTAGTTAGTTTTACTTAAATGGATCATTTGCTTACATTATTTTCTGTTTTTTTAGCCTAAGCTCGAATTGATTTTAAGAGATTGTACGTATTTTAAGACAACTTTCCTCCAAGTGGTTCAGCCTGTCATTATACCTTCTTATGACCTTCAATTGCCTTACTGTTGCACTTGCATACTAGGATATTTAGAGGTCTATGCGAGAGATGGCCAAGCCCATTTCGGTCGATCTTCTTTTATTTTATTCCCCATGTGTTACTTGTGCTGTATATCATATTTTGTCGTTTCTAGTCTTATCCAATCTGTCGTGACTTCAGATCCAGCTTAACATTGTACTTTTCCATGTCATTCATCTTGTGGATATTGACATTGGTGGTTGCACAATCTTTGTATAGAACTTTACTTCACTTTGTTAGTTATCTTCTTATCGCATAGTATTTCCATAAGAGCATAGCACTCTTCCTATTCAGCCATCTTATTCAAAGTTTTGGTGTTACATCTTTATTTATCATGTCATTCTCTTGGAAGATTGAGCCTTAATCTCATCTGGTGTCACTTTACCTTCGTTCTATTCATGTGGGCTAAACTTGTTTTTATATATATCCTGTCTTACTTCTGCTTGTTTTAAAACACTTGTTGTCTGGAGTATTTCTCCCTAATTCCAACTTATGATTGACTCCCTCGTAGTTTCATCAGTTAGCATAATATCATTTTCAAATATTTGTTAACTCCATGTAACTGTGGTAACAACATACGGATCAAGGCAAATTTCTGGTGCAAACATATGGATTTGCTCAGTCCCTAGATGGCAGGGCATCTCTCGGTTGCACTGCAAATGTGACTTGATGATTTTGTTATGTTTGTTCATAGATCTTTTACGAAGGAAAAGTGGGACTTGAACCCACTGATATGGTAGAATCTGTCTGTTTTCTACATGTTTATTGATTGTTATTAGTATCATTCATCTGTCGCGAGATTTGTAACTGCTTCTATATCAAAGCTTCAAGTTTTCATTTTAAAAGTTACATGGTCGTACAGTTATCTAGTGGAAATTTAACTTGGTGATATTATTTAATTGATGAAGAAAACTGCGAAGCTCTACCTAAACAAAATAGAAGTTGCTTTGCTGAATGGTGAATTTTTTCTGTTAATGAATCTCTTGCTGGATTCTGGATACAATACTTAGTTCAATGGTTTGATTTTCAGCATTATCAACTGGAACTTAATACTTTTTAGCTCTTGATGTTATCTTCTAATTGTTCATTATCGACTGGGGATTTCGTTGTTCTGATGGGATAGAAATACTTTAATTCTTTGAGTGTTTTGTCTTTTAAGTCTTCTAATTCCAATGTTCCCTTCTAATTGCTGATTTTGGGTGTTCATTACGTCCTTGCCCTGTGTTAAAGAAAAAGAAAAAAGAAAGAGCCTCTTAGTATGCCAACTATCATTCATTTAGTTTCATGGATTTTGAATTCTGTCAGTAACATTGCAAATCTAATTTATTTTTCTGTTGATCAAACTTGTCTAGGTGGACTAAGAGAATAGTGGAGCTAACCAGAGATGCAACTGTAACCCCAGTTCTAGCGTCAGGTTCCTGTTTACCGTGAAGCCCCGTAAATATGAAACTGTTGAGCATAGTGCCCCGTATACAAATACATACCAAGAGAGCGTGCACTGCCATCGACTCTTGTATGTTCCACTCAAGGAGGTTACTAGCTTGTGACTGACGATGTTCTGAGGAAAAGGAAAGGGGAATACTATCAAGCTCAACTGCATTAACCTTATATATATGAACCTAGCTAGACATCATCCTTGGAGAAGCCATCCCAACTCTCTCGGCAAAAGCAGAATGGGATGAATCTGAGACCTAACAAAGCTTATGGTTGTGTAAAGTTCTGTAAGAGACGTGAACTAAATACTTTCTTCAAATATATAGCCATCAAATGTCATGTACTATTATGAATTCATTAATAGAGACTATCACAACTGCATACACTGAACTTCAGTTTCATGTCAACTGAGCTACAATTGAGGCAGCTTTAATGATATGTCCGAGAATGAGTTTTTTCTACTGTTAACTAAACTGCAAAACTATTGGAGCCCCTCAGAAGAAGCCTTTAATTAGAAACTAGATCACAGTTGGTGTTATGCTATTTGACGCATCACCGAAATAACAGTTGCAGCGCGTTTGACAGTCAGTATAAAACTAGTCAAAATCAAATGTGCATATATAAATCTTCACAATAAAGGGTACGGGTATATATTGAAAATTCATATATACTTGATCTCTCTAGCTTGAGATTGATATGTAGTTTTCTGTTTTATTTTTATTGTTGATTTGTGTAACGACCCGGCCGGTCGTTTTATGAATTTCAGCCATGTTTCCCCCATTTCTGTTTCTTTATGTGTTGTTCAGTTGTATTATGTGATATTTGGTTGGTTGGTTCGGGTTCGGAGTGGTTTTAGATAGGAATGAGACACTTAGGGGTCGTTTGGTAGAATGCACTAAATAAGCTAATGCATGCATTGACTTTGTGTATTAATAATACATTGTTTGGTAGACATTTTGAACCTATGCATTAGTTATGCAAGCATTAGTTATACATCCTATTTGGTATTATCCTATGCATAACTAATGCATAGAAAACAATGGTATTAGCAATGCAATGGGTTTTAATGCATGCATTAGCTTAGTTAAAGACAAAATTGTCCTTCAAAATTTATGCTTGATTAAAATATGCTAGTTAGTATATTAATGCAAGTTCAAAATAATCCAAATAGTGAGAAATAAAATTATATCCCTAGTAAATAAATAAATACTTAACATATTTCCTTTTTTATAAATAAATATTTAATTTTATTTTACAATATAGTAGACAAATAAAATAATTTTTTTAAACTTTTTTCATTTAAAAACATTTCTCAACATATGTTTCTTTTAAAAAGTTAGAGTGTGGACTAGTTTTGAGGGCATTTAGTCAAACAATTCTTTTAGAAATTGTGCAATACTTTAATACATCAAACCAAACAATGGATAAGAAATATGTCAGCATAACTAATACCAGCATAACTAATGCAAGCATAACTAATACCAGCATTACTAATACACCCTATTCAGCATTATTCTTATGCACCCTACCAAACGACCCCTTAGTCTCTTTGGAGTAAGCTTAAGTTGGAAAAGTCAACCGAATGTTGACTTATGTGTAGAAGGTCTTGGATGTGAATTATGATGGTTCGGATAGCTTCGTTAGG
Source organism: Nicotiana tabacum (assembly GCF_000715075.1). NCBI lineage: Eukaryota > Viridiplantae > Streptophyta > Magnoliopsida > Solanales > Solanaceae > Nicotiana > Nicotiana tabacum. Next base: position 138,610,953 of record NC_134090.1, read on the forward strand.
TGATTTGGGACTTAGGAGCGTGATCAGAATGTATTTTGGAGGTCCGTGGTAGATTTAGGCTTGAATTGGCGAAATTGAAAATTTGGCGTTTTCCGGTCGACAGTGAAAATCTTGATATAGAGATCAGATTGGAATTCCGGAAATTTGAGTAGGTCCATTGTGTCATTTGTGACGTGTGTGCAAAAATTTTAGGTAATTCAAATGAGGTTTGATAGGTTTTACGTCGTTTGAGGAATTCGGAAGTTTTGGAATCCTTAGGCGTGAATCCGAGGGTGTTTTGATGTTTTGAGAGTTCTGAAGATTGGAACAAGTTTGAATGGTGATATGTGACTTGTTGGCGTGTTTGGTTGAGGTACCGAGGGCCTCGGGATGGTTGACGGAAGGTTTGGAGTGGATTTGAAGTTGTAGAATTTTTGCTGCTTCCGTTGTTTCCGCACCTGTGGAGTGGGGACCGCAGGTGCGATTATCGCAGGTGCGGAGAGGGACCGCAAGAGCAGAGATTTTCGTAGGAGCGGAAGGATTAACCGCACCTGCGAGCCTGCAAGTGCGAGGCCTGGGGCACAGGTGCCCTACGTGGAGTCCACAGATGCGGGCGTTTGGTCGCAGGTGCGGGGGCCGCAGATGCGATATTTGGACCGCAAATGCGGAACCCCTGGGCAGAACATATAAATTCTTGCCTTCGCGAAATTTGGTCATTTTTTCACCATTTGTGTTCAGACTTGGAGCTCTTTGAGAGGAATTGAAGAGGGATTAGAGGGGTAACACTTGGAGGTAAGGTTTTTGAACTCAATACTCGATTCTATGGTGATTTCTAACTTATTAGACATGAAATTAGTGGGATTTAAGGGTTAAAATTGGAGAATTAGGGTTTGTAATTGGAGATTTTAAATTGAGGATTTGAGAGGCCATTTGAGGTCCGATTTTGGTAATTTTGGTATGTATAGACTCGTGGGAGGATAAGGATTCTAGTGATGTGATTTTTATCGAATTCCGAGACGTGGGCCCAGGGGTCGGGTTTGGCCGATTTCGAAATTTTTGAGTTAATTTGATTATTTTCGCTTGAGCTTTGTTCCTTTGGTGCGTATTAATGTTATGATACTGATTTTGGTTAGATTTGGAGCATTTGGAGGCTGAGTCGAGAGGCAAAGGCATCGCGGGCTAGAGTTTGGACTATGGGTGTTAATCGGGTCGGGCTGACTTATTTTCAACCCGCTTCAACCCGAGTCAGCCCGGTACTGTCCTTATTGTGCGGGTTGGTTTGGGGCGGGTTTTGGACGAACATGTTCTGTTTAACGATGCACCGAACCCGCTAAGCCCGTGACCCGTTAACGGGTTGTTAACGGGCTGCAACCCGTTATGAGCCCGGTTACCGTTGCTAATTTTTTTTTAAAATTAATTGGACCGTTGCCAACGATCAAATTGAGAAATGACCGTTGGGGAACGGCCAGATTTTGCAGAAATGGCCATTTCGGCCTCCCCCATTAAAAGTATAGCCCTCCCACCCCTAATCATTGAAAAATTACATTTTTAACCTTTTAAAACCGATAAATAACCCCCTTCTTCTTCTTCTTCTTCTTCTTCTTCATTTTTTCTCATAATTCTTACTAGTTACTACTCTAATTCTCTTTCAATTCTCTCTTGATATTATTGTTCTTAAATTCTCAAATCTCAAATTCTCCATTACTTATTATTTCAAGTTTCATCAATTATTTAGTTAAGCCATTACAAAATTATTATTATCAAATATCAAGTATTCAAGTGAAGTGTGGTATCAAGTATCTACTATCAAGTTTCGGTCTATCAATTAACCCTTTGAAAAACTATAAATACACCTCCCCCTTCTTCATTTCTTCACTCATCTCTCATTTCTCAAACTCAAATTCTCAATTCAAAACTTTAAGACTTCAAGTTAAATCATGTCTCGTACTTCTAGAGTGCGCTCATATGTTTGAGAACACTTTGAGGTGGTAGAAGAAAATGAAGAAGCTCAGAAAGTAAAGTGCAAGAGTTGTGGTCTAGTCTTAAATCTTCGTCCAAAGTGTGGCACAGGCTCTTTAAGGAGGCATATCAAGAGTTGTCTTGAGCGTACTCCAGAAATTCGTATTTAAGTTGATTTGAGACAACTTGTGTTATTTTAAAATTATTAGACGTATTTATGCTTAATGTTTTAGTTTGTTAGATTAATTTGAAGTATTATTAAGCATGACAATTTAGTTTTACTCTTTTTTCGTTAATTTACTTGTTAAATGCAAACTTCAATTTTGTAAATAATTTGCCTATTGGTCTTATTAAATAATTTTTGTAGCCACTTACTTTCTAATTTTAATTTTATAATTTTAAAATACAAATTTCAAATTTAAAACTTTAAAGTTTAAACTTCAAAGTTTAATTCTAAGCCTTAAAAGTTTGCAAACACTTAAGTATCAATAACATTGAATAAAAAAAATAAAATTTAACTAAAAAAAATAATAGCCCGGCCCACCCGAACCCGTTTAGCCCGAACCCGAATGGGCCCTAAATAACCCGAAAATTCCCAACCCGCCCCCGCCCATTATCCCAGCCCACTAAATAGCCCCCCCGATAAACGAATGGGCTGGGGGTTTTCCCGTTCAACCCGTCCCAGCTCACTCGATAAACAGGTATAGTTTGGACCGGTTTGAGGTAAGTAATGACCGTAAATGTTGTCCTGAGGGTATGAAACCCCGGATTTCACATCGTTTCACTACTTTGAGGTGGCGCACATGCTAGAGGAGGAGCGTGTGGTCGTGCACCACTGGAGATTGTGACTTGGTCCGTCCCGTACGACTATTAAGTCGTGTATTTGATTGAAAACTATTTGATACTATTGTGTTTTGGAAAGTATTACTATGTTTTAGACTGAATGTCATATTTGGACCTCATGCCAACTGTTTGGACCTTTAGGGGATTTTTACTACTATTCCTTACAGTTTTGATTTAATATCTGTACTCAGTCATGCTGTGTTTTACTGATTTCATAACTCGGTATTATTTACTCCGTTTTGATACTATAAATGGTATTGTGGGTTGAGCACCCTGTTTTATTGTTAGCCCGAGTGGCTTGAGAGGTTTCTGACTGAGAGAGGCTGAGGGCCTGTGTTGTGACTTGTGAGGATATCATGGGATCGGGCTACGCGCCGCAGCATGTTGTACTGATTTGTGATATATGAGAGGCCGAGGGCCTGATTTATTATGCCACAAGATGACTTGTTATAGCGCTTGGGCTGTAGGAGCCCCTCTGGAGTCTGAACACCCCCAGTGAGCGCGAGTACCCAGTGTGAGTGATGTGATGTTGCCCTAGGGGCTGATCTTGATTCATGTTGTTGCTCGAGGGCCGATTACGAGTGATTGTGAGGTAGCCCGAGGGGCTGGTTCTATTGATATTTTGCCCGAGGGGCTGGTTCTGTTGATATTTTGCTCGAGGGGTTGGTTTTGTTGATATTTTGCCCGAGGGTCGGTTTATGGTACATGTCTTGCTCGAGGGGCTGTTTACGTTACTATCATTTTTTTACTCACTTGTTTGAAACTATTGAAAGATATTTTTAAAAGAAAAGGGTTTTTTTACTGAAACAGAGTTTGATTTACGAGATAATTGATTTCTGTACTGTTTTGGAATTGTACTGTATTTGTTGTAGTGCTATGACGAGAAATTATCTGTTTTCTTACTGCTCAGCTTTCATTTACTTTTGTTACTTACTGAGTTGGCGTACTCACATTACTCCCTTCACCTTGTGTGCAGATCTAGGGGTTGCGGGTTGCGATAGTGGGTGCTGATCGTTCTTCCAGCAAATTTTCGGAGTCGGCAAGGTAGCTGCTTGGCGTTCGCAGCCCTGCACTTCTCCTTCTTACCTTACTCAGACTGTTCTTAGTATCTTCATTTCCGAACTTTGATATCCTTATTGTATTTAGACAGACCTTGTAGTTGCTCGTGACTTGTGACACCCCGATGTCGGGCTTGTGTTATTTTCCGCACTAGTTATTTAGACTTATGTTATGAGATTTTTGTTAATTAATAGTTTTAAAATGACTTTTATGAAATACTGGTTGGATTTGGGGCTTGTGTCGGCTGGCCTAGTTTCTCGATAGGCGTCATCACAACCGGTTCGGTTTTATAGAGGGTCGTGACAATTTGGACTACAAGGATCCAATCTTGATTTGGTGTCCAATAATACGTACTTTTTTCCCTTTTAATATACAAGTACAGTCTGCTTAACCCGTTATATCTTATAGGACATTTTAAAAGTAAGAAATTTTTTCTCTTTTAAAAACTGAAATACTATACAGACCTTTGATGACAACGTTTCAAAAGTACAATGTAAAGCATGTCACATTGTCTTCAAAATAGTGGTAAAAATTGCATGGGGCGCTCTATTTTGGCGCCCCTTTTTAATCTGTAGCCGCTTTGTCTTTCTGTTTGCACCCGTACCCGTTTTTTTGTTAAAAGCCATTTGAAAAGACTATTTTGCCCTTCTTTATTAAAAGACTACTTTCTCTCCAAGTAGACGCTAGTCCTCTACTGTCTCTATCTCTCTCTCCCGTTATTCGCATTTTTTGATTTGTTCTTCTCTTAAATCAAACGGTTTTCGTCGTTGTTTTGATTTTTCAACTGCTAGTCGTTGTTTTGATTTTTCAACTGCTAGTCGTTGTTGTTCCCATATTACGATTTAATCACAAGTACATTGCATTAACTTTCTAGGTTTTATTTTACGATTTAATTTCTGGTTTTAATTTTGATAGTCATGTATTTAGGATAAAATATTTTCTTAGGGTTTAGTTTGATAAGTGTATTAGTTTTACTGTTACGATTGTGTTTTTAGGTTTTTTGAACGAGTATTTATGTTGTTGATGAAAATTCTATAAATTCTTCTGTGATTAGACGTCCAAATTTTTAAAAATTTTGAGAGTTAAATAGATGATACTATTAAAGTGTGAAGTTTATAATAGTTCAATGATACCTTAAATAGGAGCGGAAGTTTTTTTCATGTTTTGGCATTATTTTTGGATTTGAATTTGTGTTTTTCGTAAAAACTACAACATATTTTTTTGCTGAATGTTTGGTGCTTGTAACTGGTGAAGTTCAGCTTTAGGAGCTGAAGTTTTGTGTTTGTAACTGGTGAAGTCCAACTTTAGGAGCTGAAGTTTTTGTGTTTGTTACTGGTGAATTTCAGCTCTAGAGCTGAAGTTTTTGTTTTGTAACTGTCGAACTTCAGCTCTAGGGCTGAAGTTTTTGTCTTTGTAACTGTCGAACTTCAGCCTTCTTAGGTATTGAAGTTTTAACTGATCTTTTTGATAATGTCCTGATATTATTTTTTTGTATCTTTTACTTTTTTTGAACAGATGGCTCCTAAAACACCTAAAGATCCTAATGCAGCTAAAGTAGGCAAAGCACCTAAAACACCTAAACAACCTATAATACCCCCAGGTCCTTATGTCCCTGCTCCTCCACCTACAAGACCAGGGCAAAGATATTTTGAGTTTGGAGATTGGTTTAACTCTAAGGGTTACTGGAAGGGGAACCATGATTTGAAGAAATTAATTGCAACTTTCTTGACTCCTACACAACGGGATAAGCTTAATAATGGTACATTTCGATACATTATGGCTATGGAGAATTTCAAATGCAGCATGAAGTTGGTTCATTATCTGTGTCTTTCTCGAATATTCACGAATGATCGAAACTTCATTAGTTTCAAAATTTTTGGCCATGATGTTTCCTTCACCCTTGAAGACTTTCACATTTTGTGTGGTTTGCGGATCACAACACATAATATTGAAAAACCAATTAATCGAGAGAGCAATATTCTGAAGCGCTATTTTGGTAAGTCCAAAGGTGTGACTTTGAAGGATATTCTAAATTTTATGACTCGCAAAGAAATTCCAAATAATGGTGTGAATCACGTACACGTATGCGAGAGTGATGATGATAATGTTGTTAAGCTTATGGAAGTTCTTGTTGTAGAGTCTATTTTGTTTGGAAAAAATACCGAGTCATCTGTGATGGAGGAGTATGCATCTATTATTGAAGATGATAAGGTTTGTGATGAATATCCTTGGGGTAATTTGACTTATGAGAAGCTCATTTATTCACTGAAACATGCATTGGACAAGCAGAACAAATTACATACAACTGAGTATAAACTTGGTGGATTTCCATATCCGTTATGTGCTTGGTTCTATGAGCGCTTTCCAGATGTTCGGGAGAAGTATATAAGAGAGGATGAGTACCTTGATACCCCTCAGGTCCCCAGGATGTTACGTTATGTATGTGTGGGAGAGCCTAAATTTCCCGAACTTTATCATATGTTCAGTACTCACGAAGTAAGTTAATTTTTTTTTGTCTTTGTGTTAATATGTTGATGTATTAGTTTTTTTCTCCTAATATACTTTTATGTATTAAATAGAGATATCGCGACTTTAGGGTATTGGATATAATTCCTACAGAAGAGGAATTGAATTCAATGCCTTTAATTGGACAATTACTGTCATGACCCAGATTTTCCACCCTCGGGAGTCGTGATGGCGCCTACTAATGGGAGCTAGGCAAGCCAAACCTTAACTACCTACTACACTTTCATATTGTTTCATTTTAACAAACACGAGGCGATAATATGATAACAACGGAATTTTAAGTAAATAAGCGGAAGTCAACAGTTATAAAACTTAAAACTACGTCTATTACAACTTTTAAACTTTAATTACCCCAAAATCTGGTGTCACAGTATCACAGACTGTCTAAGAGTTACTATATACAAGGTCTGAAGAAAAAAAAACAGCACACCGTTTCTGAAGTATGAAAAATGAAACAGGAAATAGAGATAGAGGGAGACGCCATGGCCTACGGACGCATGCATGTCTACCTTGGGTCTCCGAGTGGACTGAAGGAAGCCCTCCAACTACTGTCTGAAAGCTGCTCTAGGATCTGCACACAGTGCAGAGTGTAATATCAGCACAACCAACCCCATGTGCTGGTAAGTGTCTGGCCTAACCCCGGCGAAGTAGTGACGAGGCTAGGACCAGACTCCAGATAAACCTATGCATTTATATAACATATGGCGGAAAAGTAACATGTAATAAGCAATTAAAGCTGGGGAAGGGGAACATTCTTCGGGGGTAGCTGACAAAACAAAATAACAAGAAATAGCAAGGAAGCTAACAATATAACTTCTAACACAGATAAAGAAAAGTAAAGACAACTTTCACTTTTAGTTTCCATCTTGTTGCAGGCGTGCAACCCGATCCCATTTCTAATATCTTGTGGTAGGCTTACCACCCGTTCCTATTTCATCATATTTTGTGGTAGGCGTACCACCCGCTCCCATTTCATAATATCTTGTGGTAGGCGTACCACCCGCTCCCATTTCATAATATTTTGTGGTAGGCGTACCACCCGCTACTATTTTATTATATCTTGTGGTAGGCGTACCACCACCCGCTCCCATTTCATAATATCTTGTGGTAGGCGTACCACCCGCTCCCATTTCATTATATCTTATGGTAGACGTACCACCCGCTCCCATTTCATAATATCTTATGGTAGGCGTACCACCCGCTCCCATTTCATTATCTTGTGGTAGGTGTACCACCCGCTCCAATTTCATTATCTTGTGGTAGGCGTACCACTCACTCCCATTTCACAGTTCATCACACAATCACAAGAAATCCCGGCAAGGAAACATAAGTAATATAATAACTTCCCGGCAAAAGAGAATCAGCTATAACCAATCTCACTTAGCTGGTACTAGTTCAATTAATGGAAATGCTCAATCATAGAAGATCATTAATTAAAGCATGCAAGGTGTCATTCAAGAACACAACAACTTTCAATTTAAGACCTGTAGACATGTGATTTTTGACCCTCCCCAAGATTTTTTCATATTTTAGCATAAATATTTAGTTTAGGTATAGTATCGCTCTCTTTACCTCATTTTATTTAAAAAAAAACTACAAAAATATTTTCCCTTATCCTAGCTAGTTGATATTTTGAAAAAAAAAATATAAAATAGTCTGGGCATGTTATTTTCAAAAAAAAAAAATAAGAAGAAAAATTGTGCAACTTGCAAAAAGATGCTTTCTTATCCAGTCCCCATAACAAACTCACATGCACCCCTTTTAATTCTCATTCACGTTTTTTGGCACATGGGGGAAGGGGAATGAGGACAAAAATTAGAGCTGGGGGAATCTTTCCTGTCTAAGTTTTTTCTGTTATATATAACATATACACACACAGAAGAAAGAGAGGAAAAATGCCAAAAATCTGAGGGGAACAAAACAGAAAAAGAAAGGGCTCAGATCTGGAAAAAAAAACCTAAAAAGAAAGAGGGTGAGTGTCTTCTTCTTCTTTGGATAAAAACAGTCGTAGCTCCTCTAGCTCTCTCCCTAGGATAGCCATATTTCACCATGTAAGCTCATTTTTTCTCCGCCAAAAGACTCACATCCTTTACCAATGGAAGTAGCTCACAAAAATTTCATGAAAATGCTTTCATGGATGCCATAGCTTGTCCTTTTAAGCTCCATAAAAATGCAATAGTCTAGATCCAAAAACTCACCTTAAAAAAAGTAGTCTTTCTTCCTCAATAAATAGCTGAAAAATACAACAAGAACAGCCATGAAAGCTGGCCACTAAAGCTCCCCGAAACAGTCCAAAAACGCAGTGAAACAACACCTCAAAAACAGCCCCAAAATTTTCCAAGTATGAGCAGCAGTTCGGTCTTCTGCTCAACCGAGATTCGAGTTTTTCAGCAGGTTCAAGGTCGTTCGAGGTTCTCGCTCACAACCCCGTTTCATCGGCCCTTTTTGTTGTTTTGATTCGATTTTCTTCTCGGCAGCCGCTATTAAGGTTTTTTTTCCCCATTGTATTTTTTTAGTTCTATTCTTAAATATATAAATATATGGCTTTGATTTTTGTAACATGTGGGAAGAGGATTGAGTTTCTTTTATTATGCTATATATATGAGCTTGATTAATTAGTTCTTCTTATGATAAGCCTTCGAAAGTGTCATAAGTTTTGTTAAATTGAAATCATAATTTCTTTTTGCCGCAAGAATATGAGCGAAATTTACTTGTAAATAGGTACTGATTTTTGAGTTTTTTTAATTTTATTATTATTTTATTTTCATTCAATTTTTCTTCCTTCCTTTTTTCCTGTTCGTAATTTTTGCATAAATTATTTCTTAAAAAAATTATTTTCTGTTTGTTAACACTTTTAAGGGGATCATGATGAATCTGTGATGAACTTTTGGATTTTAAGATAAAGGTTTGGGGTTTGGTATCATAAAATGCATTTGCACCATTCGGTTATTTGGAATAGAGTAAAGTATTAAACCAGACTTTTTTTTAAGCAAATTATGGGCCCAAAAGAATTCTTCCTGAACCAAGAATAATAAAATTGAAAGTGGCCCATACGTCAATAAGGTCACAAGGTGGCCAACATTCCCACAACTAATTTACTTTATTCCTTCCACAATAATTTCCATAAATTATGCCTCACAACAATCTCAAATATTAGGAAAATAATTGAAAAAGGCGTAGTTGCTTTAGGCGCGTAACTTAAATTACTTTCCTAAATTTGGGTGTGCATTTATGTGACCCAAATTCAAATCTCAACAACGTTAGATAAAATGTGTCGTGGACCGCGAGTGTATTTATGTGACATGGTTCAAGGCGTGTTTTAGATGACGTTAAATCTTTCCTAAAAATAATTAAATAAAAGCGGTTATAAAGTTAAAATTGAACCATAGGTTAAAACATGTTTTAAAATCAGATAAATAGGCTAATAATAACAATTGAGCGACCGTGCTAGAACCACGGAACTCGGGAATGCCTAACACCTTCTCCCGGGTTAACAGAATTCCTTACCCGGATTTCTATGTTCGCAGACTGTAAAACAGAGTCAATCTTTCCTCGATTTGGTATTTAAACCGGTGACTTGGGACACCATAAATTATCTCAAGTGGCGACTCTAATTCTTAAATAAATAATCTCATTTCGATTGTCACTTTGATTGGAAAAAACTCCCTTATATCCTTCCGAGAGTGGTAAAAAGGAGGTGTGACAGCTTGAAGAACAAAGGGAAAGCATCTCAGAATGCAATTCAAGTCAGCAACAAAGGAATCTCACTCAGAAAGTACAAGTCAGCAGGGCAGCAGAAACTGCAAGTTCAAGTTTGAAGATATAGATATGATTCTTGTAATTCGTATATCATAGTTTAGTCTGGCTTCTTTTATTTTGTCACGGTATAATAAGGAGTTCAGTAAGCAGAAACAACAACAATAACAGCAAAATCATAGCTCTTCGGTAGTACCAGCTATCAAAACTTCTTGAACTACACGCGACCTGATTCCCCTATAACCCGGGATATGTAGGCTGTCCAAAACCAAGACTCGGTTGCACCCTTTCTCTTTTCTCTTATCCTTATTTCTTCCCTTTTGAATAAAAATATGTTAAACAATTAGTCACATGGCTCACCTTATCTTTGCTTGAAAACTCTTCATATTTCCAAATAAAGAGGGGTAGTTGTGAGCACCTAATTTTTGACAATATTTAATTTTTTATCACTTCTTCTATGTAAATATTTTAGGGGTTTTAACCTACAATTTTTAGCTTTGTTACACTTTTTATTATAGGGTAAAAATACAAAATTATAAAAGGTGAATTATTACTATTAATATTTTATTATTATTTTTTTTTTAAATAATAAGAAAATTCTGAAAAATATTAATTTTTTTTTAATTTTCAGGAGTGATTTAAAAAATAAGAAAAAGGGAAGTATTGAATAGAAAAAAATAAAAGTAAAATTAGGTTTGGAATTCTCTTTTAAAAAGTAAAAGAAAGTAGAAAATTAAAAAAATAAAAGTAAAGTTTTGTGGAAATTTTAAAAAAATAAAAGTAAAAGAAAAAGAAAGTTGGAATTAAAAAATAAATATAAAGGTATCTGAAAATTAAAAAAAAAATTAAAGTAAAAGAAAGTAGAATTTTTAAAAGAAAAGCAAAAGAAAGTGGATTGTTTTTTTAAGAAAAGTTAAATAAGTGGAATTCTCTTTTAAAAAATAAAAAAAGTGGGATTTTTAATAAGATAAAAGTAATTAAAGTTGGAATTTAAAAAATAAAAGTAAAGAAAGGTGGGATTTGTTTTTATAAAAAAATAAAAGCAATTTGTAAGTGAGATTTCTTTTAATTAAAAAATAATAAAACAATAAAATATTTTTAAAAAAATCTGAAAAATTTCGAAAATTTTGCTATAAATAGAAGAGAAAATTTGAGAAGAAAAAAAAGAAGAGAGGGGGAGGAGATAAATTTAGGTTGAAAGTTTTCATTCAATTTTTCTTTCAACATTTCGGGCCTTGAATCTTGGGTTTGAAGAAGAGTTGATAGAGATTTTGTTGTTGTTGTTGTATTGACTCTACAACTTTCAGATTTTATTCATTTGAATTCACTCTCTTGTAGGTATGTAATTCAAGCTCTTGAGTTAAAAAATGTCGGAGCATCCATACAACACCAGGTCCAAAGGCGAATTGATCATGTCTAACCAAGAACTTGATGCGAGTAGCATCGATCCTTCAAGAGAGGTGGAAGAATTGGATGTTAATTCGATGAAAGAAGAGATGTATAAGTTGAAGCAGCAGATGGCCGAAATGTACCAGGCCTGGGCAAAAGGGCAACCACCACCAGCTTACCCCGCCAACCCTGCTTTCATCCCACCATTGACTCAAACCCAGGAACATCCTACTATTGATTCATCTGCAGGATTTCCTATTTACCATCACTACCAAGGCACCACCTCCCAAACCCGCAAGCTCCACCACCCAAACCAGTTTCGTACCCTCCTCCACCAGCCACTCCTGTCTTCGTAGCACCACCACCTGCTACAATTCACCGATCCTCCAGCGAGCCTTTATTCCAGGCTCATGACAACCAGTATTACCCCCTTGAGCCCACTTTCAAAGCTCCGTAACCCTATTCTTACACTTCTCGTTTCGATCTTCCTGTGGAAGCTGAGAAACCATCCAAAAATCCCGAACAAAAGGAGATGTTCAGGAAAGTTAAAAGCTTAGAACAGTCATTCAGGGACTTGCGGGGGTTGGGAGGTAAAGTAAGTGTGGCTTAAAAAGACCTATGTTTGTTTCCAGATGTGCAATTGCCGGCAGGGTTTAAGATGCCCAAGTTTGATTTGTACGATGGGCACGGTGATCCAATAGCGCACTTGAGAGGGTTTTATAGCAAAATGAGGGGAGCTGGATGGAAGGATGAATTGATAATGGCATATTTCAATCAATGTTTGAGTGGTTCAGCGTTGGAATGGTATACCCGGCAAGATCACGGAAGATGGTACACATGGAATGATCTAACCCAGGCATTTGCTTGTCACTTCCAGTACAATCTCGAGGTCATTTCGGATCGACTGTCCTTAACAAAACTTGAGAAAAAGCACAGTGAAAGTTTCAGAGAGTATGGTTTCCGTTGGAGAGAGCAAGCAGCGAGGGTTGACCCTCCGATGAAAGAAAGTGAAATGGTGGATTATTTCCTGCAGGCCTTAGAGCCCACTTATTTCAGTCATCTGGTATCGGTTGTAGGCAAATCCTTCAACGAAGTGGTGAAAATGGGGGGCATGGTAAGAGAAGGGCTCAAGTCGAATAAAATCATGAACTATTCGGCTATTAAGGCAACCACTCAGGCTATTCAGGGTGGCGTGGGAGGAATAATTGGGAAAAAGAAGAGATAAGATATGGCGACAATTGATTCAGGAGCTTGGTTCGGACCCTGAGGCTCATCTTACCAATATAATCAGCCTCGACCCCACCACCGAACTTACCCCCACACCCAGTATAATCCACCCCAACACTATTACCCCCCACCAGAACCTCATTTTTCTGTCCACCACGCCCAAACATACAACCAACCTCCTGCCCACGCGCAATGGCGTGCGCCCATTCCCCAAAACACTTATCCACCACCACGAGCCTACCGAAACCCTCTTGGACCAAGTTTTCGGCCTAATCAAGCATTTAAGGATGAAAGGTTGCAGAAAAAAAACCTTTACTCCATTAGAAGAGTCATATACTAGTCTGTTTCACAGGCTAAGACAACTGGACATGCTAAGGCCGATACAGTCAAAATTGCCAAATCCTCCCCCAAAAAATCTGGATTATTCTGTAAGTTGCAAATATTGTTCTGGTACTCTGGGTCATGACACGGAGAAGTGCTGGCACCTAAAAAGTGTTATCCAAGAGCTCATTGATACTAATAGAATTGAAGTTCAAGCTCTAGAGGCGCCTAATATCAACCGAAATCTGATGCCAACCTACCAAGAGACAAATATGATTGAAATAATGCATAAGGGAGGGGAGCCCAAGAAGCCTTCACAGACCATCATGATGATTCGGTCCAGTGAGGTCAAGCCAATTGAACCATCTATGGCAATTAAGAAGAGGTTTTCAAGTGATGTGGTAGAAAAACAAGAAAGGGTGAAAGTGGTTGTGCCAGGAGTGGCAAGCAGACCTATCGTAATTTTGGAGGGTGCCCGCACAGATCATGCCATTATTAAGCCAGTAACCTAGTTACCGATAGTCAATAACAGGGCTATTCCGTGGAATTATGAACGGATGACAATGACTTAGAAAGGGAAAGAAGTTAAAGAAGAATTCTGTGAGACCTAGGGTTTGACCCGTTCGGGGAGATGCTTTGCCCCCGAGGAGTTAAGAAAAGCTAAAGATAACCTAGTATTAGTGAAGAAAGCTGTAACTGACGAAGATGCAGAGGAATTCTTGAGAAAGATGAAGATGCAAGACTATTCTATCGTGGAACAATTGAAAAAGACGTCTGCTCAGATTTCAATATTGACATTGTTAATCCACTCAGACGAGCATCGTCGAGCCTTAATGAAAATCTTGAATAAGGCTCATGTTCCCGATAAAATCTCAGTGGATCATCTGGAAAAGATAGCCAATAAAATCTTTGAAGTGAACAGAGTCACTTTTTCTGACAAGGAATTGTCTGTAGAAGGTACTGAGCACAACAGAGCTCTTTACCTTACTGTGAAATGTGAGGACTCCATGGTTACCCGGGTATTGGTCGATAATGGTTCCAATGCGAACATTTGCCCTCTCTCCACTCTGAGCAAGTTGAAAGTAGAAAAGGAGAGGATTCGTAAGAACAATATCTGTGTGCGGGGATTTGATGGCGGAGGCAAAGATTCAGTTGGGGATATAGTGCTACAACTAACAATAGGGCCAGCTGAGTTCACAATGGAGTTCCAGGTGCTAGACATAGTTGTTTCCTACAATCTGCTGTTAGGTCGACCATGGATTCACGCAGCTAAAGCAGTCCCATCAACACTACACCAGATGGTCAAATTTGAATGGGATAGACAGGAAATAGTTGTGCACGACAAAGATAATTTGTGCGCTCATAGCAATACCGTTGTGTCGTTCATTGAAATGGAAGATGACAAGGGGTCGTGGGTCTACAAGGTTTTTGACACGATGTTGGTCGAGAAAGTTCCAGAGGGGAAACACATTCCAAATCCGAAGATAACCGCCGCATCAGTCAGGGTGGCCTTTGAAATGTTGAAGAATGGTTTTGTACCAAGCAAAGGTTTGGGTTCATCTCTGCAAGGTATCATACAGCCGGTGTCCCTCCCTAAAAACTTGGGAACATTTGGCCTGGGATTCAAGCCCATAGCCGCAGACATAAAAAGAGCCAAGAAATTGAAACAGAAGGTGTGGGTCCTTCCAAAGCCAGTCCCACGTATTTCTAGATCATTTGTCAATTCTGATACCAGAAGTCGCCCAATAACAACAATTCCCAGTTCTGTGATTGATCCTGACAAGGAATTAATTGAAAAATTCGAGAAATTGTTTGATGATGTAAACATGGTGGAAATTGGAGAAGGTTCTAGCAACGCGAAAGTGCAATTTGTCCGGCCAAAAACAAAGCTTAACAATTGGAAGGCTACTCCTCTCCCCACTCGGAAGGAGTTTTGGTAGTTTATTTTGATTTTCCTTCAGTTTGTCTGGGTTATTCCAGGGTTGTAATCCAGATTGTTATCTTTCAGTCTGTTTGAGTGTGCAAACCTTGTTATCTTTTATCATTCAATGAAATGAAATCTCCCTTTCTTCATCATTCCTGATGGTTTTCCGTTTTGTTTTTCTTTTCTTTTCTATACAGTTCTTTTTACGTTGGTTCTAATGACATGGTATGCATGAGGAATCCTCAGCCCAGTCTTAAACATCAATCTGATTTTGAAATAATAATTCAAGAAGTAGAATGTGATGACGAATCAGAATATGATGAGGATGAGACTTTTGAAGAGATTAGTAAGGAATTAAATCACTTTGAAGGAAGACTCAAACCCAACCTGAATGATACAGAAACCATCAATTTAGGGGACGCAGATAATATCAGAGACACTAAAATAAGCGTCCACCTTGAACCAAAGATCAGGGAAGAGATAATTAAAGCACTGATTGAATACAAAGATATTTTGCATGGTCATATGATGACATGCCAGGTTTGAGCACTGATTTGGTGGTCCACAAATTACCCACTAACCCGGCATTCCCTCCTGTCAAGCAAAAATTGAGAAAGTTCAAAACTGATATGAGTGTGAAGATTAAGGAAGAAATCACCAAGCAGTTAGACGCAAAGGTCATTCGGGTCACACGATATCCCATTTGGTTAGCTAATGTTGTGCCAGTACCAAAGAAGGACGGCAAGATCAAAGTATGTGTTGATTACCACAATCTCAACAAAGCAAGTCCAAAGGATAATTTCCCACTACCCAATATCCATATTTTGATAGATAATTGCGCCAAGCGTGAAATTGGATCTTTTGTGGATTGCTATACATGGTATCATCAGATTTTAATGGATGAAGAAGATGCGGAAAAGGCGGAATTCATCACGCCATGGGGAACTTATTGCTACCGAGTAATGCCATTTGGTTTGAAAAACGCTGGGGCAACTTACATGAGGGCAATGACTACTGTGTTCCATGATATGATACACAAGGAGATTGAGGTATACGTAGATGATGTAATCATAAAGTTGAAGCAGCAGGCCGACCACGTCGGAGATTTGAGGAAATATTTCTAGAGGCTTCGCAGGTAAAACCTCAAACTTAACCCTGCCAAGTGCGCATTTGGTGTTCCATCCAGAAAATTGTTGGGATTCATAGTCAGTCGTCGAGGCATTGAGTTGGACCCATCAAAGATCAAATCTATCCAAGAATTGCCGCCTCCGAGGAACAAGATTGAGGTGATGAGTCTGTTAGGGAGGTTGAACTACATCAGCAGGTTTATTGCTCAGCTCACGATAACTTGTGAGCCTATTTTCAAGTTGCTGAAGAAGGATGTTGCGGTCAAGTGGACTGATGAGTGTCAAGAAGCATTTGATAAGATAAAAGGATATTTGTCAAACCCACCTGTGATGGTTCCACCAGAACCAGGGAGACCTTTGATTCTTTACTTGACAGTCCTGGAAAATTCATTTGGTTGTGTATTGGGTCAGCATGACATCACTGGCTGGAAGGAACAGTCCATCTACTATATTAGCAAGAAGTTCACGGCTTATGAGGTTAAGTACACTCACCTGGAAAGGACATGTTGCGCCCTAACTTGGGTAGCACAAAAATTGAAACATTATTTGTCATCCTACACTACTTACCTCATTTCGCGCTTGGATCTGTTGAAGTATATCTTTCAAAAGCCTATGCCCATAGGAAGACTTGCGAAGTGGTAGATTTTGCTCATGGAGTTTGACATCATCTATGTGACTCGGACCGCGATGAAATCCCAAGCATTGGCCGATCATTTGGCCGAGAACCCGGTCGATGAAGAGTACGAGCCATTGAGAACT
Organism: Nicotiana tabacum; assembly: GCF_000715075.1. NCBI lineage: Eukaryota > Viridiplantae > Streptophyta > Magnoliopsida > Solanales > Solanaceae > Nicotiana > Nicotiana tabacum. The sequence goes on from NC_134090.1 coordinate 138,627,822, forward strand.
TATTTTCCCGATGAAGAGGTGATGCATATCGACAAACTGGAGTAGATTGAAAAACCAGGTTGGAAACTTTTCTTTGATGGGGCTGCCAACATGAAAGGAGTTGGAATAAGAGTTGTGCTTATTTCTGAAATAGGGCATCACTATCCTGTTACGGCTCAACTTCGTTTCTATTGTACCAATAATATGGCTGAGTATGAGGCATGCATTTTGGGTTTAAGGCTAGCTGCAAACAGGGATGTCCAGGAAGTCTTGGTCTTGGGAGACTCGGATCTTCTGGTGCACCAGATTCAAGGAGAATGGGAAACATGTGATTTAAAGCTCATACCATACCGACAATGTTTGCCTGATCTTTGTCAACGGTTTCGATCAGTAGAGTTCAGGCATATTCCAAGGGTCCATAATGAGGTGGCCGATGCTTTGGCTACCTTGGAATCAATGTTGCACCATCCGGACAAAGCTTATGTCGATCCTCTACATATTCAAGTCCGAGATCAGCATGCTTACTGTAACATGGTGGAAGAAGCTTGATGGTGAACTATGGTTCCATGATATCAGGGAGTACATCAGAATGGGGGTATATCCGGTGCAAGCCATGGGGAATCAAAAGAGAACAATTCGACGGTTGGCAAGTGGATTTGTCTTCAGTGGAGGAGTTTTGTATGAAAGAACACCAGACCTTGGATTGTTAAGATGCATAGATGCTAGACAAGCTACGACTGTCATGTCCGAGGTACATTCGGGAGTCTACGGACCACATATGAACGGATATGTGTTGGCGAAAAAAATTATCTGAGCAGGTTATTATTGGCTCACCATGGAGCGAGATTGTATCAGTTTTGTGCGCAAATGTCATCAGTGCCAGATACACGGAGATTTGATTCATTCTCCACCAATGGAATTGCACACAATGTCAGCACCATGACCCTTCGTTGCTTGGGGCATGGATGTCATTGGACCAATTGAGCCAGTAGCATCCAACGGGCACATGTTCATTCTGGTAGCCATTGATTATTTCACCAAGTGGGTTGAGGCTAAAACTTTCAAGTCTGTAACCAAGAAAGCAGTGGTTGATTTTGTTCACTCAAATATCATCTGTCGATTTGGAATCCCAAAGGTGATCATCACGGATAATGGTGCTAATCTTAGCAGTAATTTGATGAAAGAGGTATGTCAGCAGTTTAAGATTGCACATCGCAATTCTACCCCATATCGTCCCAAGGAGAATGGATTAGTCGAGGTAGCCAACAAAAACATAAAGAAGATACTTCGGAAAATGATAGAAGTTTCCAGGCAATGCATTAAAAATTACCATTTGCGTTGCTAGGTTATCGCACTACTGTCCGTACTTTAGTAGGTGCAACTCCTTATTTGTTGGTATATGGCACTGAAGTAGTGATACCTGCGGAAGTTGAAATCCCGTCCCTTCGCATTGTCGCTGAGACTGAGATTGATGATGATGAGTGGGTCAAAACCCGTTTGGAGCAGTTGAGTTTGATTGATGAAAAAAGATTGGCAGCAGTGTGTCATGGCCAGTTATATCAAAAGAGAATGGCGAGAGCGTACAACGAAAAGGTGCGTTCTCGAAAGTTTGAAGTGGGTCAGCAAGTATTAAAGCGCATCCTTCCACACTAGGCCGAAGCGAAGGGCAAGTTCGCCCCAAATTGGCAAGGGCCGTTCATTGTTACAAAAGTGTTGTCCGATAGTGCTTTGTATATAACAGATATCGAAGGCAAATGTGTAGACATGGCTATCAATTCTGATGCAGTCAAGAGATATTATGTATGATTTTTTTGGTTCAATTGTTGATTGTTTGTACTTGGCATTGTTTCGAAGATTGGAATGACGAAGGCAATTTGTTCTGCTATCTAAACACTCTACCCTTTGTTTCCCCTTTTGAGCCTTATTTATTTTATTTCATACCCCTATTTTAGAATCAATAACGAAAAGGGGAGAAAAGAAAGAAAAGAAAAAGAAAAAAGAAAAGAAAAGAAAAGAAGCGAAAAGAGAAAATACAAGAAAATAAAGAAATTCAGGTGTGAACTACGTTTGACCTGATTCCTGTTAAGGATACGCAGGCAGCCTCACGGCTCGGTCATATCATATCAAAATAAAAATAAAAGTTTCCCAGCAGAGTCGCCAGAGCTGTCACACCTCCTTTTTACCACTCTCGGAAGGGTATAAGGGAGTTTTTTCCAATTAAAGTGACAATCGAAACGAGATTATTTATTTAAGAATCAGAGTCGCCACTTGGGATAATTTATAGTGTCCCAAGTCACCGGTTTAAATTCCAAATTGAGGAAAGATTGACTCTGTTTTACAGTCCGCGAACATAGAAATCCGGGTAAGGAATTTTGTTAACTCAGGAGAAGGTGTTAGGCATTCCCGAGTTCCGTGGTTCTAGCACAGTCGCTCAACTGTTATTATTGGCCTATTTATCTGATTTTAACACATGTTTTAACCTATGATTCAATTTTAACTTTATAACCACTTTTATTTAATTATTTTTAGGAAAGATTTAACGTCATCTAAAACACGTCTTGAACCATGTCACATAAATACACCTGCGGTCCACGACACATTTTATCTAACATTGTTGAGATTTGGATTTGGGTCACATAAATGCACACCCGAGTTTAGGAAAGTAATTTAAGTTACGCGCCTAAAGTAACTACGCCTTTTTCAATTATTTTCCTAATCTTTTAGATTGTTGTGAGGCATAAGTTATGGAAATTATTGTGGAAGAAATAAAGTAAATTAGTTGTGGGAATGTTGGCCAACTTGTGACCTTATTGACGTATGGGCCACTTTCAATTTTATTATTCTTGGGTCAGGAAGAATTTTTTGGGCCCATAATTTGCTTAAAAAAAGTCTGGTTTAATACTTTACTCTATTCCAAATAACCGAATGGTACAAATGCATTTTATGATACCAAACCCCAAACCTTTATCTTAAAATTCAAAAGTTTATCACAGATTCATCATGATCCCCTTAAAAGTGTTAACAAACAGAAAATAACTTTTTTTAAAAAAATAATTTACGCAAAAATTACGAACAGGAAAAAAGGAAGAAAAAAAATTGAATGAAAATAAAATAATAATAAAAGATAAAAAAAACTCAAAAATCAGTACCTATTTACAAGTAAATTTCGCTCATATTCTTGCGGCAAAAAGAAATTATGATTTCAATTTAGCAAAACTTAAGACACTTTCGAAGGCTTATCATAAGAAGAACTAAATAATCAAGCCCATATATATAGCATAATAAAAGAAACTCAATCCTCTTCCCACATGTTACAAAAATCAAAGTCATATATTTATATATTTAAGAATAGAACTAAAAACAATACAGTGGGAAAAACAACCTTAATAGCGGTTGCCGAGAAGAAAATCGAATCAAAACAACAAAAAGGGTTGATGAAACGGGGTTGTGAGCAAGAACTTCGAACGACCTTGAACCTGCCGAAAAACTCGAATCTCGGTTGAGCAGAAGACCGAATTGCTGCTCATACTTGGAAAGTTTTGGGGCTGTTTTTGAGGTGTTGTTTCACTGCGTTTTCAGACTATTTCGGGGAGCTTTAGTGGCCAGCTTTCATGGTTGTTCTTGTTGTATTTTTCAGCTATTTATTGAGGAAGAAAGGCTATTTTTTTAGGTGAAGTTTTGGAGCTAGACTATTGCGTTTTTATGGAGCTTAAAAAGACAAGCTATGACATCCATGAATGCATTTTCATGAAATTTTTGTGAGCTACTTCTATTGGTGAAAGATGTGGGTCTTTTGGAGGAGAAAAGATGATCTTACATGGTGAAATATGGTTGTCCTAGGGATAGAGCTGGAGGAGCTACGACTGTTTTTATCCAAAGAAGAAGAAGACACTCACCCTCTTTCTTTTTAGTTTTTTTTTTCCTGATCTGAGCCCTTTCTTTTTCTGTTTTGTTCCCCTCAGATTTTTGGCATTTTTTCTCCCTTTCTTCTGTGTGTGCATGTGTTATATATAACGGAAAAAACTTAGAAAAGAAAGATTCCCCCAGCTCTAATTTTTGTCCTCATTCCCCTTTCCCCATGTGCCAAAAAATGTGAATGGGAATTAAAAGGGGTGCATGTGAGTTTGTTATGGGGACTGGATAAGAAAGCATCTTTTGGCAAGTTGCACAATTTATTATCTCTTGTTCTTTAATTTTTTTTTTCCTTTTTTTTTCAGATTTTCTTTTATTCTAAAGATGAATTAAAAATAGCTTTATAAAGATACTAGTATATTTAAGATAGTAAAAAATGTTTAGAGAAGACACATAACTACTATATTAATGAAATTTAAATACTACTCAATATATACTAAAATGTAAAATATTTTTTGATCTTTTTCTTCTTATCTTTTTTTTTTTGGAAAATAACATGCCAAGACTATTTTGTATTTTTTTTTTTCAAAATATCAACTAGCTAGGATAAGGGAAAATTTGTAGTTTTTTTTTTTAAAATAAAATAAGGTAAAGAGAGCGATACTATACCTAAACTAAATATTTATGCTAAAATATGAAAAATCCTGGGGAGGGTCAAAAATCACATGTCTACAAGACCCACGGTCATGCTTGACACCAACGTATAGATACTCGTCACCATGCCTATGCGTCGTACTCAACAAGAAGCAAGTAGCAAATATGACTCAACTCCTAATCCCTCAAGCTAGAGTTAGACCAAACACTTACCTAGATGCCTTGAACACCACTCAAATCTCAATTATAGCTTTACTCCTCGATTCCACCACCAATCCGCTCGAATCTAATCACAAGTTACTTAATTACATCAATAAGTGCTAAATGAATCAATCCCAATGCATGAAAAATGAGTTTTCTAAGGTTTTACCCAAAAGTCAAAAATCACCCCCGGGCCCACGTGGTCGAAACCCGAGATTCGGACCAAAACACGATTACCCATTCCCCCACGAATCCAAATATATAACTTATTTTGAAATCGGATCTCAAATTGAGGTCCAAATCCCCAACTTTAGAAAAACCTAGGTTCTACCCAAAACACCTAATTTCCCCCATGAAAATCTTTGATTTGAAGTTGAAATCATGTTAAAAGATGTTAAGGAGTGAAGAAAATGAGTTAGAAATCACTTACCAACATTTTGGAGAAGAAAAGTTGTTTGAAAAATCATCTCTTATGTTTTTTTTTTGGGTTTTGAAAAGTGAAAAATAACTGAAATTCCCGTTTATTTATAACCCTCTCAGACCCCCAGTGCGGACCGCATCAAATGGACCGCGGCCGCACTAGCGTACCTGAAGACCTGCAGTTCAGCACCCTGTGCGGACCGCACAAGGCCGACTGTGGCCGCACAACCTCCACCGCGGACCGCACAAAGGCGACCGCGACCGCGCTGGCCCCTCCGCGGTCGCACGCGATTTCTCGCAGACCGCACTAGAGGGTTCAGAGACTGCAACTTCCTGAACCTGCAACACCTGACTTTCTAAGCCTAAGGCATCCCGGAACCTACTCGAAACTCACCTGAACCCTCGAAACTCCAACACAAGTATACACACAGCCTCAAAAAATCCTACGGACATATTCGTGTAATCAAATTGCCAAAATAACATCACGAGCATCGAATTAAACCTCGAGATCAATGATATTTCTCAAAACTCTTTTAAACATCAAGTTTCTCAATTAAGGTCCGGATCGCGTCAAGCAATGTCCGTTTTCAACCAAATTTCACAGGAATGACTCAAGTCATATATAAGACCTGTACCGGGCACCGGAACCAAAATACGGGCCCGATACCATTGCTTTCTAATCAGTTTTCATTTCAAATTTCCTTAAACAATTTCTGAAAATAATTTCACTTAAAAATTCATTTCGCGGACTTGGGACCTCGAAATTCGATTCCGAGCATACGCCCAAGTCCCATATTTTCCTATGGACCCTCCAAGATCGTTGAATCACGGATCCGGGTCCGTTTACCCAAAATATTGACCGAAGTCAAATTTATTTATTTTAACATCAAAACTTAGCATTTTTCACAGAGTTTCATATTAATCTTTCCGGCTACGCACTCAGACTGTGCATGTAAATCGAGGCGACTCTAATGAGGTTTTCAAGGCCTCGAAGACGCAAAAATCAACTGAAAGCAAGTGATGACCCTTTGGGTCGTCACAATTACCATGCAGTCGGATTCGTTCAAAGGTAGTTAATGCAGTTCCTTCAACTGGTGAATCACCATGTACTCTGAGTCAATAAAAAAAAGTGAATCGAACTCCTGTCATTGGTAAATCACCACGTACTCTGAGTCGATCAAAAGAAGCGAATCGAACTCATGTCATTGGTGAATCACCACGTAGTTGAAATCAATCAAAAGAACCGAATCGAACTCCCTTTATTGGCGAATCATCTCGTACCCAGAGTTGTTCTACCTGTTCTACATCTGACTTTGATGACAATGAATTACTTGAGACAATATGTTCTGTAAGTTTTGATCTGAAGTTTTTTGATTTTGTTTTTGTAAAAGTACAACATGTTTTTTAGCTGAATTTTTCTTCTATATCTGAATTTTTGTTGTGTATCTATTCTAGAGGTTAACAACGGAGGTTCAAAGGCATGCAGAAAAAGAAAGAAGCACGATTGTGAACGAAGTTTTTGATAAGTTTAAAAAGGAGGAGCGATATGCTATTGTGGATGCGGTTTTTGTAAAAGTGAAGGTAAGCTAATTTATAGAGAAGTCTTTTTATTTCTGGTGATGTTATTCAAATTAATCATTGTTAGTAATTTTTTTTCTAGGAATATTTCGATGAGAAGTTTGAACAGTTGTTTACGATTGTCAACAAATCAAATGGAATGGACGATGGCAATTTTGATTTGAGTAACCATCGAGAATATGATAGGATGAACGACTGTTACGAACATCTATCGGCTTTTGAAGGCGATCAACATGTTCAAGAACAAGTTGAAGAGGAACATTCCAGTGCTGATAGATTGAGCAGAGATGGAAATGATGAAGCACAGTTATCAACTGAGAATATTGGAAGCAAGCAAGGTGCAGATAATCAAGTTGTTGAGACTGAAGAACATACTGCTCATGATGCATTGCGTAAAGTCACAGATTATAATGCTACACATAAGGAAGCGGCTATTGAAGGCGATGAACATGTTCAACAACAAGGTGGAGAGGAACAATCAAGTGTTTGTAGACAGAGTAAAGATGAAAATGATGAAGAGTTAACAATCAAGAAAGGTACAGATGATCAAGTTGTTGGCACTGAAAAACATGCACCGAGTTGTGCTTTGGAAAGTGATATTGGAAAAGGCAATTTGTTTGGCGATGGAGATCAAGTACCTGTTTGTACTTTAGAACTGAAAGCGAGTGATGTGTCTAGCACTATTGGGAAAGACGATCGGTATACAGGATTACTAGCTATTTGCAAAGAACTTCTAGGTGGTGATACACAGGAAATTGTTACTACATGTACAAAGTGTGAAGTTTATAATATTTCAATGATACCTTAGATAGGAGCTGAAGTTTTGTTTCATGTGTTTGTTTTTTTTGTAAAAACTACAACATGTTTTTTTGCTGAATGTTTTGGTTTGTAACTGGTGAACTTCAGCTCTAGAGCTGAAGTTTTTATTTTTGTAACTGTCGAACTTCAGCTCTAGAGCTGAAGTTTTTATTTGTGACTAGCTAACTTCAGCCTTCTTAGAGTTGAAGTTTTAACTGTTTTTTTATAATATCTTATAGTGAAATTTTCACTACATGTATAAATTTTTTCTATGTTCTATATATAGAAAAACTAGTTGATTTATTCCCCTTCTTTATGAATATGCAGCGGAAGTTGAAACTAGTTGTGCCTCAATTGACACAACTCAAAAACTCTCTGATGATGCTGAATTGAATGAAGGTAGAGTTGAGAAAAACCTTCCAGAGAATACTCCAATGCTCCTCGATGTTGGTTCACAATTGAATGAAGCTGGAAATGATGATATCGACAAAGGCATGCAACCTGGGGAAACCACAATGGAAGACAAATGTCAAGGTATTCTATAGATCATGAATTTATTATATTTGATCGAAGTATATTTTTTACAGTTTGAAATTTTACATACTTTATTTTCTTTTTTATGTTTTTGAATGATTTTTCAGAAAGACTTGAGGCAGCTCAAAAAGAATTTGGTGAGCTTATGCAGCTATATGAAAAAGGAGAAATACATATATTCACACATGTTGCCTCACAGACAGGTGTGAAGTGTGTTGGTATTATTTTATAAAATTTAGTCAGTATTATTTAATTATTTTTTTTTGCATGAAGATACATGATCTGTTGAGATGCAAACACTATCTGTGTTGCAGCACTTAGACCAAGTAGTTAGTTTCTGCAATTCGATTACAATCTATTTTTTTTGCCTAATGTGTGTTTTCTATCAGTTTTATTTATGTTTATATTTTCCTTGCTTTTGCATATCTCATCTGATGCATCGGAACTTCTTCCAAAACCTAAGAGAAGGAAGATTTCCAATTCTCCTATGTGTGATACCAGTGACTAATTCAGAAGGTAATTCTGCTGTTGTTGTTGTTCGTGAAGAGACACAAGAACGTCGTGAACAGCAGGGAGTTGGTCAAGCATCTGCCACGATGGTTGTAGTTTTTCCCCCTGCTGTTGAACAGCAGCAGTTAGTTGTGACGGAACAACAGGAAGAGCAAGCAAAAGGAAAACCAGATAAAAAAGGGAAAAGGATTCGTATGGAGAGTATTTGGTTGAGATCTCCTTACGTAGTTCATAAACGAAAGGAAAGGGGGCAAGATTGGAAAGTAGGAAAGAATATACGAAGGTGTCCCTTCCATTATATTAATCATGATAGTGGATTGATGCAAAGATTTACAGAGTGGTTGAAAATGGATGCCGGTGAATATGATTCCAATCCATTCATATTAGCTGGAATTGATATTCGAAACATTCTTTACCGAGCTTATGGATCCTAAATCTAATCTTGCAGATGAAGTAAGTTATTAAATTTGTTTTTTGAATTGGTTTTCAACTGTATTTCCCAAAACTTCACCTTATTTTTTATAGTAAAGTTTTTGTACTGTAATTTCGAAAACTTCAGCTTTATTCATACTAAAATGCTGAATTTTTTTAGCTTATTTGCTAAAAATTCAGCCTAACCGTGCTGAAGTTTTTGACATGCATTCTCTAGTTCTTTTTTCAAAACTTTTAAATCAAACATGCTGAAGTTTTTTAGATTATTTTCTAACACTTCAAACTAAATATGCTTAAGTTTTTGTCATGCTGTTTGTAGTTTTTTCACATGTTATCATTTGTTGTTGTTCATTTGCAGCATATGGATGTGGGCATATATTACTTGCACAAAAAATATTGCTATCACCTTCCAGCTTATCCAAAATCAAGATTTGCAGTAACAGATTTAATTTTTGATCAGTATATGACTAAGCTGGCTGATATTCATCCTTTAGAAGAACAGATGGATAAAATTAGAAAAAGGAAGCAAAAGAGAATGGAGGATAAAAAAAAGAGCAAATCAAAGAGAAAGAGGATATCCAAACAACAGGCTCAAGAATAAGAAGAAGAAGCAGTTATTCGGACACTTACGTACTTTAGTTGGTTTGAGGAAGAATCAACAAATGAAAAGGTGGCCAACTACGTAAAAGGCCTCGACCTTTCCTGTGGTATCTCATGGGCATCTACCAGAAAAGTATTCTTTCCATTTTGACTTAAGCCAATGATGGGCCAGAGATCTACGCACTACTTTTTTGGAATTCTGGACTTTAAAGATAAAATTATATATGTGTATGATTCCATGGGCAGTGTAACATATGAGCGTGCGGTTGAACATGTCAGAAATTATGCCCGGTTGATCCTACACTATCTCAAATACTTGGAATTTGGGGCACACAATAAATTTTATGAGGCTAGTCCTGTGGAAAAATTTCAAATTAAGTGGATGGTCTCACCGCAGCAGACTAACAAGTACGTGTTTCGCATATGTTTTACCATGCATCTTATGTTTATTATATTTTGTCCTTGTGTTAACTATTTTTCATGTTCTTTTTGTAGTGTTGATTGTGGTGTATTTGCTCTTAAGTTAATTGATATGCGGTTGAATAAAAAAGATGTCTTCAATTTCGATCAAAGTCAGTCATTGACCTTCAGGAGAGAATTGGCTGCCAATCTTTGGGCTCATGGAAAGTGGAAAAAAGATAGCGGCTATGAAACTCCAGAAGAACAACAAGGACATGATTATGGAGATTTTGAAGAGACTGTGTGTGAATTTTTTGATTAGAGGATTGGTTGCACATAATTTGTATTTTGTGAATATACATTAAGTATTTTTTTATTTCACTTTTGTTCATACAACTATGTTTGTGTCTTTTATTATGAATTTTAAGTACATTTTTGTTGAAAAACCTTAAGCATGAAGTAAATGACTTCTGGTTTTTTAGCTGAAGTTTTGGTTAAAAGTCATAACAAAAGTGTCGATTATAGGACAAAAACTTCAGCTTATCAAATGTTGAAGTTTTTATAAATACACTAAAAAACTTCAGCACGTTGGGCTGAAGTTTTTTTGAAAAAGCTGTAGGAAAAAACTATTGAATCCAACACAAAAACTTCAGCTTATCAAGAGCTGAAGTTTTTAAAAATACACTAAAAAACTTCAGCACATTGGGCTGAAGTTTTTTGAAAAAGCTTTACGACAAAAACTATTGAATCCAACACAAAAACTTCAGCTTATCAAATGCTGAAATTTTTAGAAATATACTAAAAATTTTCAGCACATTGGGCTGAAGTTTTTTGAAAAAGCTGTACAAAAAAACTATTGAATCTAGCACAAAAACTTCAACTTATCAAGAGCTGAAGTTTTTAGAAATACACTAAAAACCTTCAGCATATTGGGCTGAAGTTTTTTTGAAAAAGCTCTACGAAAAACTATTGAATGCAACACAAAAACTTCAGCTTATCAAGAGCTGAAGTCTTTAGAAATACACTACAAAACTTCAGTACATTGGGCTGAAGTTTTTTGAAAAAACTTTACGACAAAAACTTTAGCATGTTTTGGTATTTTTTTACTTTGATATTTATCTTTTTTGCATTTTCTAGCTACTTTTTGTCATTTATCACCTATATCACCTACTTTTTGTGGCCTTATTTTTTACTATTTTTTATTGCATTTACCAACTACTAGCATTTACCTCTTACTTGTTTTGCCTGCTACTTATCTTCTTACATTCAATTTCTCTGAACAAAAAACAGTTAACAATCTCTTCAGCATTTATAGATATTAAATTGATTAGGTGTGCTCTTTGGCTATATTAATGATCTCTTCACTTGAAAATTTTCATAGTCATCCATAGACTTCTATCATATTTCTTTAAATTTATATTCAAAGAAAAACAAGAAAATGTTGGCATATACATGCTTATTGGGTGTAGCAGGGAGTTTATGGGAAGCAAAGATAATGAAGGAAAAGTCTAAATACTTCATATGTGAAGGAGAGTGGCCAGATCAAACACTCGAGCTCCAGGACAATTTGCTCTTTTTACTAGTTGATAAATCTAAGTTTTAGTAAAATTATCCCGGGGATCGAGTATTTGATGTGGCCACTCTCCGTCACATATGAAATTTTTTGGACTTCTCTTCATTATCTTTGCTTCCCACGAATTCCCTGCTGCACACCAGTAAGCATGTCTTTGCCAATATTTTCTTATTTTTTTCTTATGAAAGAAGACGGGAATTGCTAAAAAAAATTATAGTACTAAACTTTGTCAACTTGTGTCTGACAGAAAACGCTTTGGTGGAATTAAATTTGGTGAAATAGAGGGTGACTGTCTTATAGCTCATGGTGTTGCAGCGAATTTGCATGAACGCTTTTTCACACTTAGTAAGTCCTCCCAGATGCACATATGTGAAAAATGCAATAATATGGCAAATGTAATTCAGAGGTCCGTACAAGATGGTAAAGAAAGGTGCTCGTATTGCAGCTTTTGTGAATCAGTTGAAGACATAGTGAAGGTTCATGGAGTTTTGTTAAGAAACCCAAGAAAAGCAACTAGGACATGTGGAGAATATGAAGACACACTGTCAATTTTTTGCGTAGAGAATAACTTGTAAAAAAACTAATTTTTTCTTCTTTTTTTTCAAGGATGTAAGCGAAAACAAAATTGGATTGTGTAAATATACATTATTTTGTGTGATTTATGTGATGTCCTTTAAATTTTTGTTCTATTCGCATTACAGTTTTTTAGTATACTTGGATTGATTCAAATATGCTAAACTTCAGTATGAAGTAAATAACTTCTGCTTTATAAACTGAAGCTTTGGTTAAAAGTCATAACAAAAGTGTCAAATGTAGGACAAAAACTTAAGCTTTTTCTGCGTAAGTTAATTGAAAAAGCTTTACGACAAAAAATATCGAGTCCAGGACAAAAACTTCAGTTTATCAAGTGCTGAACATTTTAGAAATGAACTAAATAACTTCAACACATGCAGTTGATGTTATTTGAAAAAACTTTACGACAAAAACTATCGAGTCCAGGAGAAAAACTTCAGCTCATCAAGTACTGAAGTTTTCATAAATGAACTAACTAACTTCAGCATATTGAGCTGAAGTTTTTGAAAAAGCATTTACAACAAAACTATGGAATGCACGATGAAAAACTTCAGTTTATTATGTGCTGAAGTTTTAGAAATGAACTAAATAACTTCAGTACATTGGGCTGAAGTTTTTGAAAAAGCTTATGACAAAAACTTCAGCATGTTTTGGTATTTTTTTAAGTTGATACTTATCTTTTTTGCATTTACTATCTACTTTTTGTCTTTTGTCACCTACTTTATTTTTCATTTAAATTTTTTTGACCATATAGTAAATGATCCGAAAGTTATTTTCAGGCTGAAGTTATTTTTTTACTATAGAAAAATTGTGGGCTTATTAGGGCTAAAGTTATATTTCTTTTTGCATTTACCACATACTTGTTTTACTACATATTTATCTTGTTTCATTTAATTTCTCTGAACGTAAAACAGTAAAAACACCTGAAAAGTTACTTTTACATTTATAGATATTTAATTGAATAGGTGAACTCTTTGTCTATATTAACAATCTCTTCACTTGAAAATTTCATAGTCATTCATAGACTTCCATCATATTTCTTTAAATTTATATTCATCCATAGTTTTTGTTAAAGAAAGAATGTCTGGTGGAAGCAGAAGTAGGAAGCCTAATTTTGATGAAATCATGCCGAAGTGGGAGACTTTGAAGTGTGAATGGTACAATAGCAAACCGATGGCTAATCTTATGCTTTTGTGGGATCAAATAAAGGTTGATTGGGAGAGAATCAGACCAAAACTCTTTGCCAATGAATCATTCCAGAACAGGCTTAACCTGGAGCGTAGTTGTGGAGGTTATTTAACCTCATTCGACAAGGTTGTGCAACAGTTTCATAGTTTTCAGTTTCCCACCGGAACGACTATTCCAAGCTGCAAAACAACCTGAAGACTTTTCTTCCTCTTATGGACAGAGTAATCATCGAACAAAGTCAGTTGCGTGATGAATTCGACAAGTTGAAGATTGATATCCTTGGATTCAGTGGTCTTTTGCCCGATAGTTATCTCTGATACTGATGATGATGAGATACTTAGAGAAATTGAAGAGTACTGTGATGATGATGATGATGATGATGATGATGATAATGATGATGGTGGTGGTGGTGGTGGTGATGGTGGTGATGATTGTTTGTGTTTGTTATCCTTTTTTTATGTTTTAATCCTGTGCTTTTTTGTTTACTTCATCCCAGAGAGCTGAAGTTTTTAGGTTCATTTTGTATAACTTCAGCCCAGAGAGCTGATGTTTTTGTTTGTACTTTGTGTGTTGTTCTCATCTCTTTTTGTATCAATGTAATTCTCATACTCTTTCTTCTTAGCTTTATATTGCATTATCCTTGTTATTTATTGGTATTTGCTTTATACTTCTTAGTTGATTTTTATGTTTAGTTTTTGTAATTCTTTTTCATATTTTTATGTTGTGATTTTTTTGTAATGAATATGCTGAAGTTATTAAGTTCATTTTCTATAACTTCAGCTTAGAGATGCTGAAGATTTTGTTCGTACATGCCTTTCTTTTGTGTGTTGTACGCGTATGTGTGTCTGAGTGTGTGTATGTGTGTGTGTGTGTTAAGGATATGTATTTCACATACTGTAACCTGAAGTTTTTTCTCGCAGAAGTCATTGTGTACTTTTTAAAAATGCAACCAAACCTGTTAGCATGCGCAATAAAAATGAGTGATTTGTACTTTAGTAGTATATAAAATAGTCCAATAGCTTCTTCTTTTTATTCCTATGAAAAAAATCACATTTCAAATATGTCATACAATAATGAAAGTCTAAATTCAGACCAAGGATTATTGAAGGTTGGAGTACTTTTCAGTGTGTTTCTTTGAATATGGATGAGGTGCTAGAGAAGACAAGCAAGTTGTTCTATTATGCCCAACTTGTTTACATCGACTGCACTTGGTAGATTTTAATGGTACTGATTCAGTCACAGGTATATACCTCTTCTTTTGTCTTCTTCCTTGTAAAATCTCTACATTGGGAGGTTTTGTGATCTCAGATTATACATTTTGTGGTATATCCCATGATTTTTGATCTCCCACGGTATTCACATGTCCTTCATATGTTTTCAACCATGTTTCCTTTGAATACCAATTTGAGCAGTAATCAGATTTCTGCAGATATCTCTTATTAATAGCAGCAATTGCATGTGGACAGGGCAATTCATCAAGTTGGAATTCCAGGCAGTTACAAGTTCTCTTCTTTAAGTCCACAATGAACTCGATTCCTTCACTTTTTATTCTAAACAACATTGAATCAAGGTTGAACACCAAACAAGGAATAAAAAATTAAGACAAACTATATTAGTGTATTGTTGCTTCAAAAAGAAAAAGTATGAATTTTTTTAAATGTAAGCAGTAAATCACTGCAACAGATATAAAAAGCTGAAGTTAATAAATATACTCACAAACATTTTACAAGCCAAGTCCATCTTCTTAGTCATCTCTTCTTCTGCACATATTGATACTCTGTGAAAAGTTTCATTTGCCTTTTTTCTCCGTTCGTAAAACCACTCTCCCAACTTTTCTTGGATGAAATCTAACATTCTTAAAATAGGCAGTTCTCTCCCTTTTAGTAAAACGGAATTCATTGATTCTACCATGTTTGTTGTTAGCATATCATAACGTCGCCGTGGGAACCACGATCGAGCCCATCTCTCTGGAAGCTCTTCCATTATGTAATTGTATGTTTTCTTGTCAATACTTTTGAGTTGGGACATGATTAAAATCTTCACGTTTGTATGACCTTGCAGCACTTGGAAAAAGATTTATTACCGTGGCTTTTGCATGTCTTTGCTTTAAATTTTTCTCAAAGTGATAGAGGCAGATACTATGGTGAGCTTCAGGAAAAACTTTTCTAATCCCATTTGCAATTGATTGGTTTCTATCTGACAAGAAAACCAATTCACGACAGATTTGAATTGCTTTTCTCATTTCCCCGAAGAACCAAATGTATGCCTCATTGTTTTCTGATTCTACTACACTAAAACATAGAGGAAAGATTTGATTGTTTGCATCCTTTGATACAGCAACAAATAGAACACCATGATATTTGGACTTTAAAAACGTTGCATCTACTGCAATAACGGGTCTACAGTAGGACCAACCAGCTACTGATGTCGCAGAAGCAAAGAACATGTAAGCAAATTTGTACAGTGAAACACAAAAAAATAAATCATAAGGTGTGAAGTTTTTCAAATAGGAACATTTGAAACTTCAGGCTAATGGTTAGTATTGTTTTGCTTACCTATTCTGCACATCTCTTTTTATGCTTGTGTACGTTCCTGGATTTTTGCACACCATCATGTGTAGGTATGAAGGAAGAATTTGGTAGTTCTCTTTAAGTGTTCCCCTTATGCAAGCAACAGCTTTTTGAACAGCACGCCATACCTTGTGATAACCAATGTCGATTCCAAATTTCTTTTTCATTTCATTTTCTACAAAGGCTGGTGTAACCTCTATCTTTTTGTCTTGAACATGTTCTACAATTTGTTCACTTATAAAATTTGATGTAACATGCTTCTGATCTGATTTTCTTGCATCAACCGAGCATTCATGGATGTTATGATATTTTATCACCCTGAATAGTGTGGAACTTTTTATTCTGGTAGCACGTACATTCCAACCACATTTGTCTATGATGCATTTCAGCCCATATCTCTTTGAACATGATCTAACAGCAGTGAATTCAACTTTCTGGTTTATCTCCAAGCTGCAGAAAAATTTTGTCATATTTTGTTTGTTCTCAAAAATTGATCCAACTCTTACTTCCTCAGGCAACGCATCATGCCTAAGTATTTTACATGGTGGAGATTCTTTCAGCTTTCTCCTCACTCTTTTTCTTGATTTCTGAGAAGCACAAGAACTTTCAGCAATTTCTTCAATTCTATCTGATGTTATCGGTATAAGCTCCATGTTTACTTCATCATTGTTGTTGCTTATCGTTGCAGAAGATAACAAAAAGCTTTGTTGGATTGTGTGTTGGTTGTCAATTTGCATTATTAGTTGTCCTTCTTCTTCTTGTTGTCATCGACAAACTGGTTTGAATTTATTGGAGGAGGGGGTAATTGTTGCAGCATTATATTCTAAAGCAGTTGTAATGTTAGAAGGTTGTTGCGCGTTGTCTACTTCCATTATTGGTTGTCCTACTTCATATTGATAATCAGCAAAAGGTTCTGATTCTATCGCATATGCAAGAGATTGTTTGAATGCTGCAGATTCTGAAGGTTGTATTTTTCGATGATGAAATGGCAATTCTTGTAGGGTGAATCAGTTGTAAGCAAATGTATACAGGTACTGAGTTCTTCATCAGAAGTTACAAGCATTCCTTTGCTTGTATTTAGTTTGATATCAAACCATACTTTTAGTGCATATCTGGTTGAGTCAATATTTGCAACTTCACTTATTTTCTTCAGGAAAGTATTGAATGATGTGTGCTTATTAAGTAGAACAAGTTTTGTATCATGATCCAAGTATTTGAAATTAGGAGTCCAACTCCCATTAAAAACTTATAACAACGCAAATCGAACTCATTCTGCAGATTCATGTTTAATGGCAAGTATTAGGAAAGTGAACAGAAGAATTTTTAGGCATCTTCTGCCGAATTTTTTTGGAAAAAGATGTATGACATAATTAATGAATCGTGCACAGAAAACTTCAGCGTATTAAGTGCAGAAGTTTTTAGAAATAAGCTTAATAACTTCAGCATATCAGCTGAAGTTTTTTTTGAAAAAGTTGTATGACAGGGATTCATGAATGCAGGGAAAAAAACTTCAGCTCCTTAAGTGCTGAAGTTTTTAGAAATGAACTAAATAACTTCAGCACATTGGGTTGAAGTTTTAGCAAATGAATTCAACAAACTTGAGCATGTTTCAGCATTAATTGCATAGTATACAGGAGTAACCTACACAATTAAAGTAGTAATTATATTTGTGTTGGGGGTATGTGTTAGTGTAATAATTACATTCCTATCACATTCATGTACGCTTTTCATTAGACAACGTTTAAAATTCCTCTTTGCTTTTTCATATACCATGCAGAAGTTTTTTCCCCTATATAAGCACGTTATTCCTTGTGAGTTTATTCACTCAAACACATATATTTTAGCAGACATAAAATACAAAAAGGAGAAAAATAGATGCTGTCATCAGGCAAATAGTAGAAGAAATCAAGCAAGACATTATAGAGGCTTTTGAGCTGAAATTGGATGAGCTCATAGAGAAGTACGACAGCGAGTTGGAAGAAATTAAAAACAAGTTTGATACGCTTGTGATGTATGCAAGATTTTATAATCTTGTTGATGAAGATGCTCGTCCATCTGGTAGTGACGATGACGATGATGATGATATGGACGATTAGTTTTTCTTTTTGTTATTTATGATATTTTGTTATTTATGTAATTTAATTTATCTTTTTTGATGTTTAATGAAATATTCAGTTTTTATTTTAAGTTTTTTTCTGCGTTTCTTTAATATTAATTCTATTCAAACTCGAAAAATAGCAGAGGAAATGAACTATATAACTTCAATAGGAATTAACAAAAACTAATCTGAATATTAAGTATTTTTTGGTATGAAGTTTTTTTCAAAAAATCATAATAAAATACACAGTGCTTGATGAAAACTTCAAGCATGAACTAAAAATTCTTTTTAAACTTAGAAAATAACAGAACAATTAACAAAAACTTATCCGAAAATTACATATTACACGAGAAAATATTAAGCATTTTTAGCAGATGAACTAAAAAAACTTCAGCATAAAAAAAATTATATCAAAAATGTTTTACATATTCCTGAAAACATAAGCATTTTTTGGTATGAAGTTTTTTCAAAAAATGATAATAAAATACATAGTGTGGGAGGAAAACTTCAGTTCCATTAGCTGAAGTTTTTACAGATTAACTAAAGAAGTGCTGAAGTTTTTTGTGCAATATGAAATTTTAATTGATGTTTTATTTTTTTTACCCAGTGTATTAGGAAAACTTCAGCTTCTCCTGCTGAAGTTTTCAAATATTAACTAAAAAACTTCAGCACTTATGCCGAAGTTTTTTGTGCATTATGAAATTTTAATTTATGTTTTATTTTTTTTACCTAGTGTAATAGGCAAACTTCAGCTTTTAAATATTAACAAAAAAACTTCAGCACCTATACTGAAGTTTTTTGTGCATAGGTGTTTTAAATATTAAAACACTCATATATTGTTTTAATATAATTTTTTCTTCGTTGTGTTATTTGCCAGCTCGTTTTGCTGAATTTTTTAGATATGAACTAAATAACTGTCAGATTAGAATGTTAGAATTCATCGTCAAACAGATTTAGAAAGCAAATTCAGCATATCAGTGAAGTTCGTCAAACAACTTCAATCGATCAATCAGAAAACATATAATTCAAAAACTATTTTGAATTCTGGAGATAAATTTGAATACTTACAATGTATTTGAATTTGAATTTGGAATTTGAATCTGGTTGCGAGAGGCGATCTTAGGAGAAACGGACTGATGGAGGAGATACGGAGGAGATTTGGAATTTGAATCTGGGTATGCTTGATGCAACTTTTATATGTTTTGGAAGGGGTATAATGGCCATATTATTACAGATTTTTTGTTAGTTGGTTACAAAATCAATAGTTTTTAAAAATAGGATATAGGTTAAAAGGTGGCATAAAAATAGGGTACGGCTGCAAATCGCCCTAAATAGTATACAAAGAGCAGTTAGACCAATATCGCAGTTTGAAAAGTAAGTAGATTTATAAATATAATACATGACAATACTCTTCCAAAAGAAAGGGCTTGACCATACTGACTGTCACAATCGCAACACCTTTTGTTTTCCACTATAACTAAAACTTCGACAGATATGTATCTTGTTAAAACACGAACATACCAAAATAGCTTGCGAAAAATGATTAAAGTAAATGATAAATTTTATGTAAATTAAGTGGCTTAAGATCATATCACAGAAGTAGATATATAAAGAAAGGCATTTCTGACAGCTTGTGTACTTTGACAGTGTAAGTGATATTTACATTATCATGTCACCGTTACTTGTTATAGTGACAATCTGTCTTATTTTAAATTTTAAAAATCTCATATTTGAAGGTGGTTTACCTGCATATATCACTTGTGATTTGATGGTGTAAAAATTTCTTTACGCTCAGACGGTGTATACAACCTAAACTCTAGTGCTTTTGTTAAATGCAACCAGAACAAAGCAGCTGCGAATAACATGCTTTATGCCTATGAATAACATTGCTGCAAGCAATTACACAGAGAACAAAATATCCAACTATTTTTAAATTATGTCCGCCGTTAATGGGCTAAAATTTTTCTGTAATAGAAAAATCCAACTATTTTTAAAGATAAAATCTTATGTGGATTGAATTAAAGAGCGGCTTCAAAAAATTCAACAGTTTATATTGAAGAAACCTATAAAAATAATCAAACAAATCATA
Organism: Nicotiana tabacum; assembly: GCF_000715075.1. Classification (NCBI taxonomy): domain Eukaryota; kingdom Viridiplantae; phylum Streptophyta; class Magnoliopsida; order Solanales; family Solanaceae; genus Nicotiana; species Nicotiana tabacum. The sequence continues at coordinate 138,647,870 of NC_134090.1, forward strand.
AAATGTAGAAGGATTGAAGAAAAAAGAGAAAATGTAAAGTTGATATCTTTTAGCTCCCACAACTCTGATTTGCGCTGTTGTTTTCCTCCCAAAATGGCTGTGATAATCCTCAAAAACGAAACACATATGAGCTTTATTTATAAATTCTTGATAACAAATATATTTCTTGACTGACCTGAACCTCCTAAACCTGGTACCATACGTATGAGAGGAAATAGTACACATATGAGAAGATGAAAAATTCTAGCCAAAAGGCTTTGGGTCTATATATTTAGTTATTAGCCTCTAAGTAATATTGATTCCAGACAAAAAGAAAAGTAATATATATTTGATAGGCACACAAAAGGAAGTACTATTATGAATTGGTTTGTGTTAGTTATCAATATAGAGAGACAAAATATTTCCCTTTTCCCTCCTTAGAGCGAGTCTGAGGGATTAAGCAGGTGGGAATTAATCCAAGCCTTTGAAAATTCCTGTTATAAAGCCTAACTTTATGCTTATCTTGCCATTTACCCCCATGTGATATAAAAAGCCAATTAAATCATCCTAATTCACTTTTGTCTCAAAAACAAAAAAATGGAAGATGATAAGCGAGGAATTCTACCAAATGTGGCTATTAAAAGAAGTTCAGAAAGCAATTCAAATATCACCATACAAACAACTCCTATAACAACAACCTCTACATTTACAACCAATTGTACCAACATCAAGACCGAAAACAACAACAATAACAAGTGTAGTAATAGTAGTAATAACAACAATACTAGTAAAGAACAGGATCGGTTCCTTCCAATAGCGAATGTGGGACGAATCATGAAGAAAGTCATCACAGGAAATGGAAAAATTTCAAAAGATGCAAAGGAAACGGTCCAAGAATGCGTGTCAGAGTTCATTAGCTTCGTTACAGGAGAAGCATCAGACAAATGCCAACGCGAAAAGAGGAAGACGATTAATGGCGATGACATTATATGGGCTATCGGAGTCCTTGGATTCGACGAATATGTGAACCCATTAAAGCAATATCTTAACAAGTACAGAGAACTTGAAGGTGAAAAATTAAATGTTCCTAATAAGCAGCAGCAGCAGCAGCAACAACAACAACAGCAACAGCTACATGATCACGCGCATTCGCCTAGTTTGCCTAATTACAACAGCGTATATAATTCTCCCTCAGGTCTTGGTTTGCCTCAACCTTCATTTGTGTCAACAGATCAATCGTTTCCGTTGCCATTGATTTCACAGAATTCAATTCAATCCCAATTATCTCAACAAGAGCAGCAGATTGACTCTGTTGGACATTGGTAAAAAAAAATGAATAGTTTTGATCATTATACGTAATTTATCTTTTTTTTTCTTTTGGTATTTTCCTCCTTTCATTTGAAAATTTTTGTAACGCAAAATGATATAGGATGAGCATATATACTGTTATATTACATTGAAATTCTTGAACGGCTTATATATGATTTAATTAGGATAGTTTAGGATTTAGCACGTCGTGTTATTTATCTCGTGCATATAACATCTCATGCACACACGCAGAGAAGCATGTTTTGTTTAGCTAGAAACATATAACGTCTAATTTGGTTGATCTAAATTCTTTTGAAATGCTGTATATATATACATATATACACACACACACTCTTCCCTCATGTTTTGCATATTTGAGCTTTGAGCTTGTGGATGGTAACTATGGAGTCCCTTATGATTGTCTTTAGCAATGCATAGCGTTAATAGACGTTACTTGTTAATTCAACTCTGTCATTCTTTATGAACCGTACATGAAGATCATATATTTTGTTAATTATTTCTTCATTTTTTATTCAAAATTGATTGGTCATTCTAAGACCTCCAAAAAGAATGTACTATCTTTAATCTTGTGTGTTTATGGTTTTGTGCCAAAATCTTACATGTGAGATGCCTTGGAGGAAAGAAAGGTGATTATCAGGGGACAGATTTACTGCTCAATTTATGTTGCACATGAACCCATGGTCGTTTTACCAAATTAGGTATTTTACGTATATATTTTCTAGAAATGATCTAATATTATTTGTTGGACGTTATGCTCCAAAAAAACTGAATGCTGCACTTGGTTGAAGGCTGGGTTATTTATTAAGAATTTGGTGCACTAGAAAGAATTCCTATTGTCTACAAATCGTGGCTTATTCTTAGCTTGTTGGTGTTCTGCAGGAAACTTCAGTTTTTGAGATGGTTTTGGGCTCTTAATTATCATTTCTTGCAAAGATTAATTTCCTCTTCCAACCATATATATATAGGCGTGTGAATTTATTTGAAATCCAGCTTTCGGCACTCCTGAAACTATAGTTATTTAAGTAGTAGCTTCATCCTATAGTTGCTTTGAATAACTCATAGTATAGAAAATTTATTTGGACACTTACGGCTTGTTTGGACGGTTGTTACTTATTGTATTATATCGTATTGTTACTTTAAATATCATGTTTATTTTGGTTGTTACTTAAATTTTATTATATCGTATTGTTAAATCCGTCGTTACGTAACGACGAAATGCGCCACTTTATATAACGACCGATTTCATGTGGTTGATGTTAACCAAAAGATGGGATTTCGGTCAAAGCTTTAATTTAGAAGAACTCGGGTTACTGATAATCAAAAGAATATATGAAAGAAAGTAATTTGGCTAGCAATAATATAATCAGAAGAAAAACAAGTAAATCAATATATCCAGATAGTATTTCGTGCCCCTACAATTGATCAGTTATCTCCCTTTTATAGCTATTTGGGAGATATGCGTTTTGCACTTGTCATAATTAGGCTATTATGAGTAATTAAAGACATTGAATACTACGTTACACAATCATTGTATTTAATACAAATTCTCTAACGTATTCAGTATTTCATGTTCATTAAATACTATATTTGTACTCTCATATATTGTCAGATTCATTCCCCTTGATTCCTGGACCTAAATGACTTAAATAGGTACGAGCGCCGAGTCCCTTGAATATCTTCCCGTGCCTCTTCCTTTGCCTTTGCTCGTATCTGTTGCAACTCGTGTCTCTTTGCCAGCTGTAACTCTTTGACTAGTCTATGTGTCTTGACACGTCATCTTTATTCCACTTTAATATGTAAACTCAATTTTTCCAATATTGATAGTCCCCCCACTTGCCACTTATTCATCAGTTGAATATTTGGGAAGTGGATTTCATTAAAACGAGAATTTTTGTCACCATTAATGCTATGACAAAATTGACGCTTCAATTGTCACTTCCATTTAATGCTCTTCATACGTGTCACCTTTTCATTAGTTCTGCAGTTTTGCAGCCATTTCTAAGGCTTTTTCACAGCTTCACTATTCATGAAGCGTCAGTTATCATTATTATGGTACTTCCATCATTACACTTTTTCCTTCAGTGGTTGCTTATCAGTATAAATATAATTTCTTTCTTTGTCTTTTCCACATAAAGTTTACTGAATATTCAATCTCTCAATTCTCTGTTTGCTTCTTCATCGTATCATCCTCCTTCGTCATGTTTTCTTCAAATTCTAACCCTAGAAGGGTTCCCACAGTTGATACCTTCTCTAATGCCCCCATTAGAAGCATAAGGGGAGGTAGGCTTCGTAATTTAGGATCTGTTCGTGGTTCTTCCACTCCTTTACCTAGTTCTGGCCCTTCTTCTAGAACTAGGGGTTCACTTTCACAAAGATCTTTTTCAAGAGGTAAAGAACCTTCTGAACCTCTTCGTGAGCCTACAGTAGAGGAGATAGTTCCTACAGAACTATATTTTTATCATGACAGAGAATCTCTTAGGAACCAACTCTCTGGTTTAGATCGTGCTGATATTTATCCCACTCAAATTACAGAAGGTTTGATTTCTATAGTTTGTAGAGACTGTCATTGGAGTAGTGATTTCCCTATTATTATCCCTAATCCAAATCAAATAATCACCTCTTACATGACAGGGTTTTCTTTTGTTTATACATACCCTTTCACCTTAGGGTTTAGACCATCTATTGACCCAGTTATTCTTGAGTTCTGTCATTTCTTCGATGTTTGTTTGGGTCAAATTGACCCAATCATATGGAGGGTTGTTGCCTGTTTGAGGCATTTGACCAACACAGCCGGTGTTCCCTTTACTTTCCCTCATTTGATTCACCTTTATTCGCCTAGACTCTTCCGCAATGGTTTTTTCACACTAGTAGCCAGGAGAAAGAGAGTTTTGGTGAGCCCTGAGAATGACAAATATCGTGGCTGGTATGCCAGGTTTGTTGCTACCCCCACTATTGGTTTAGTGGGTGATGATAATGTTCCCTTCCCTGAGAAGTGGAATTTTGCACGTAAGTCTTTTTAACTTTCTCGTGCCTTTTTTTCTTCAAGTTTGTCAACTTTTCTAATTTTGCTTTTTTTTAGCAACCATAGGAGTTGTGGAAGACGTTCCCAATTTCCGTGATTGGGTAGACAAGTTATTGAGGACCACACCAATGGATGGTAGGTCTTGGAAGACACTTTCTAACCGTTTTGGTTAGAAAGTAAAAACTCATGGTAAAAGCTTTTATATTATTTCATCTTTTCGTGTATTTTTTTTTATTGCACTAATTTCAATCCATCTTTTTATCAGGATTTGCTATTCGTGGAGTCACTGCCAAGGCAGTCGCGGCTTCCCGCATCTCTTTGGAAAGGGCTCAAGAAATAATCTTGGGTTCTTCTGCAAAAAGAAAAGTCGTTGCCGTTGAGGAACAAGACTCTGAAGAGGAGGAAGATGGGGGCTCTTTGGTGACAAGGCCATGAGCTCGAAGATGCATCATTTCTAATGATGAAGCAGAGGCATCCCCCCATCGTTCTGTTCCTCTTGTCGAGTCTACTGAGACTCCGGTACTGATTCCTGATGATGACGTTGCTCCCGCTGTTGCTCATGACTCTGTTGAGTAGCTTTTTATTAGCGGGTTTGGTAGTGAAGGTTTAGGCCCTGTTTTAGATGAAGTACCCTTGTCTTCTTTTTCGACACCCGTGTCTGTAACTCATTCTTTGCCAGTCTCGATTGTTTTCATTCCTCCCCAGACTATTTTTACTACCTCTTATGTTCCTCCTTCGACAATTCCTCCTCCAAACATTCATCGCACTGAAGTTGGCTCCTCAAGTAGGAGTGTTGCTATGAGGCGAGTAGTCATTAAAGTCCCTGTTGAGGGCAGTCTCTTAAGGAAATCAGGCCAAGTGGATGTATGGCTAGAGCCTTTAATTGGCCCAATTGAGAAAGCTAAGCTAGAGAGCCATAGTTACTTGACCCTGGTGAATGATATTGTGCACGCCACTTTGAAAGTATTCCCCTTCTCTTTTACATTGTAATTTTTCTATCTTTGAGGATTCTTATTTCCTTTTCTCCTTTTTAGGCCAACCTTATCGGCACAGAGATGATGAAAAGAATTTCCCACTTAGATCAATTAGCGCGTGATTCTCAGTTAGAGGCGTGCAATTGGAGGGAACAATTTGAGATCTGGCAAATTGATGTGGAGTATTTAGAAAAGAGTAAGAGTATCTTGGAGCAGCAGGTACGGGCTTTGACTTCGGAGTTGGCGATTGAAAAGGCTTCCTCAAGCCAAGCAGATAAAGAAAAAAGTCGCCTTGAAACATCCTTCTCAGAGCAGTTGTCCAAGGCTAGTGAAGAAATCAGAGAGTTGAAGGCACTTTTGAGTAAAAAAGAAGCTTACGCTGGGGAGCTCGTACAAAATTTGACTCAGGCACAAGAAGACCTTCGAGCTTATTTTGATAAGGTGCGTGCTTTAGAAAGCTCTTATGCCTCTCTCCAGACTTCTTACACATCTGTCTTGGCTGAAAATGAGAAGTTAACGAACGAGATTACTGACTGGGAAAGGGATTATGAGATCCTTGAAGATAAATCTGCTATTGAAGTAAGTTAGGCGTTTTTGAATTCACGCTATGATACCCTAATTAAAGCTGTCCAAGAAAATTTCAACTTGGAATCTAAGTTGGCTAAAATCAATGAAACTATTGAGAAAGTTCAGCAAACTCAAGATTCTCCTCTCCCGTGGCCGAAGCTTCCGTGAATGTTGAAGTCGATACGGGTATCCCAACTATTTCAAGCCCAGTCGAGCCTATTGCTGCAAGTCAAGTTGAGCCCGCAATTGTTGATACTCCTACCCAAGTTGAGCCCGTTGTTGTTGATGCTCATGCTTCAGTACCTTCAACTTCTCAGTGACCAGCTTTAGTTGTTTGTATATCTTTGTTTTTGTTTTATTCGGAAAATTGTGATCAAACCCTTGGTTTCATTTGAGGGTTTATTTTGAAAACGCAAGTCCCCAGACCTTTTCATGGGGCAATTTGTATAAATAATTCGTAGCTTTACAACTAAGTTCGTACTTAGTCTTAAGTTGTTTTTTTTTAAATATTAAGAAGTTTTCTCGTTATTATCTTGAACTTCTGTTTACTTTATTCTTGCCTTTATTTTGTAAGGACTTACAGAATAATTTGCATTTTTATTCTTCAAAAATGCTTCTGTTAACCTCATGACTAATTAATTTAAATATAAGTTTTATAAAAGAGGACCCTTTTATATTCAACACTTAATGAAGAAGATGTCTCAACTTCATAATGGTGTTTAACATACGATAAAAGAAATAGGAACACACATGTTTCTTTGAAATAACTTTGACAAGTTTTTATTTGAACCTTGTCTAGTTTTGAATAACTCTTTACATGTATTTGAATTACATCTATAACTTTCTCGTAACTGTTTTTTTTTTTGTAACAGATTTAAAAAAGTAAAAATAATAAACACGAGGTTTTTACTTATAACTCGTTTCAGTACATAGCCTTTACCCTAACTATAGTAAGGTTTTCTTTGGCCTTAGTTCGTGACTTCGTGACTTTTACTCTGCACTTGACTTTTTCAGGTTTGAACTTTGATTTTTCTCAATATTCTTTGCCTTCTTTATACACATGCATGTGTATATTATGTGCTCAATCTTCGAGCACTTGATTATTCCTCTCATTTGGTCCTTTCCCTGAAATAGGAAAAACATACGGGACTCGGAGGTACGATTATAGATGAAGACTGCTTAACCCATTTTGAATTTCTATCAGAATTCTATAGGGTCCCTCCCATGTTGGACTTAATTTACCCGCATTAGCTGCCTTCGTAGATTGGAGAGCCTTTTTGAGCATGAAGTTCCCAATTTTGAAGAATCTGAGGCGTGCTCTTCGGTTGTAGTACCGTTCTATGACTTGCTTCTGTGCTGCCATTCTTATTAATACAGCTTCCCGTCTTCCTTCAAGTAAATCAAGATTTACATGCATTTCTTTGTCATTAGACTCTTCTATTGCCTGCGTAAACCTCGTACTTGGCTCTCCTATCTCAACGGGAATTAAAGCTTATACTCTATAAACCAACGAAAATAGTGTTTCTCCTGTATTTGTTTTTGTGGTTGTGCGATATGCCCATAAAACACCAGGTAACACTTCTGGCCAATTACCTTTTGATTCCTCTAAACGCTTCTTCAAATTGTTGATAATAACTTTATTTGTTGATTCTGCTTGCCCATTACCCACCGGATGATAAGGCGTAGACGTAATCCTTTTAATCTGCCAACTTTGAAAGAATTCTGTGATTTGGGCTCCTATAAACTAAGGGCCATTATCGCACACGATCTCCACTGGTACACCAAATCGGCATATGATATTCCGCCAAATGAAATCTTTCACTTCCTTTTCTCGCACATGTTTGAATGCTCCTGCCTCTACCCATTTAGTAAAATAATCAGTGAGTACGAGCAAAAATTTTACTTGTCCTTTTGCTTGTGGTAATGGACCCACGATATCGATTCCCTATTTCATAAATGGTCACGGTGCAATGACCAGATGTAGTAACTCCGCAGGTCTATGCATATTGTTACCGTATCTTTGACATTTATCACATTTAGCCACGAAACTCTCTACTTCTTCTTCCATTTTAGGCCAATAATACCCTACCCTAATTAGGGTTCTTACCAATGATCTTCCTCCTGCGTGATTCCCACAATGCCCCTCGTGTATTTCCCTCATTACGTACTCCGTTTGAGAAGGTCCGAGGCATCTTGCTAAGGGACCACCGAACATTTTTCGATAAAGATTTCCTTGCTTTAAGCAGTACCAAGCAGCCTTTTTTTGAAGCGCATGAGCTTTTTTCTTATCACCAGGGACGGTACCATACTGCAAAAAAAAAGCAACAATCTCGTTCCTCCAATCCCACGTTAAGTTATTAAAATTTACCTCATTCTTGTCGGGGTCGAGAACTGAATGAAACAAATGAATACCTGAAGCATTTGCATCACTTACCACGTCAGTCATAGATGCGAGATTAGCTAGGACGTCTGCTTCAACATTTTCGTCCCTTGGTATTTGTGTAACTTTCCAATTTTGAAATTGTTTTATCAAATCCCGTACCTTTTCCAAGTACTGCTGCATCCTTGCTTCCCTGTATGTATAAGTCCCCAACATTTGATTAACTACGAGTTTTGAATCACTCTTGATTATAATCTGATTTATGCCAAGTTCTCGTGCTGTTCTAAACCTGCAATCGTAGCCTCATATTCTGCCTCATTGTTAGTTATAGAATGACATTTGATAGCTTGTCGAATGGTTTCACCCGTAGGTGGTACCAATACGATCCCTAAACATGCACCTTTTACGTTAGATGAACCATTAGTGAATAACGTCCAAGTTCATGGGTTAGCTCCATTAAACACCTGTAATTCTTTTTCTGCATCTAATTGCATCCTTTAGCTAAAATCAGCCACGAAATCAGCTAACACTTGAGATTTTATAGCAGTTTTAGGTTGGTATATGATTTCGTATTCACTCAATTCTATAGCCCACTTAGCCAATCTACCTGATAACTCATGCTTATGCAATATATTACGTAAGGGATAAGCAGTTACTACAGCAATAGGGTGACACTGAAAGTAAGGTCTTAACTTCCTAGATGTCATGATTAATGCAAGTGCAAGCTTTTCTAATTGAGAATATTGTGTCTCTGCATCTAACAAAGATTTACTAACATAATAGATCGGAGATTGTTTACCTTGGTCTTCTCGGACTAAAACAGCACTTATCGCTACTTCAGAAACAGCAAGGTAAATGAGAAGTTTTTCCTCAGCCTTTGGTTTTGCAGTAATGGTGGATTTGATAAGTACGTTTTCAAATTTCTGAGCGCTTGCTGACATTCCTCATTCCATTCAAAACGATCCTGCTTTTTAAGAGCTGAAAAGAATTTAAAGCACTTTTCTGATGATTTGGAAATGAATCTTCCCAAGGATGCAATTCTTTCGGTTAATCTCTGAACTTCTTTTTTACTTGAAAGCATATCAGGGATTTCTTCAATGGCCTTAATTTGTGCGGGATTCACTTCAATACCACGGTTAGAAAAAAGAAAACCTAAAAACTTACCCGATGCAACACCAAATGCACATTTCTCGGGATTTAACTTCATATTAAATTTGCGCACAATTTGAAAAGTATCAGACAAGTGTGATATGTGATCTCTCGAATGCTGAGTTTTAATGAGCATATCATCTATATAAAACTCCATGGTTTTTCCCAAACATTCTTGAAACATTTTAGTAACCAGCCTCTGATATGTTGCACCAGCATTTTTTAGACCAAAAGACATTACTTTATAGCAGTAAGTCCCACTGTCTGTTATAAATAAAGTTTTTTCTTCATCTCCCGGATCCATTTTGATCTGATTATAACCTGAATATGCATCTAAAAAGCTTAATAGTTCATGCCCTGCAGTTGCATCAATTAGTTGATCTATATGTGGTAGGAGAAATGAATCTTTAGGGCAAGCTTTATTAAGGTCTGTGTAACCTACACAAACTCGCCACTTACCATTCTTCTTTGGAACTATGACAGTATTGGCTAACCAATTAGGATACTTTACCTCGCAGATGGATCCAATCTTTAGCAATTGAACCTCTTCTTGAATCACTTGATTCTTGAAAGTTCCTTGCATTCTTTTCTTTTACTTGACAGGAGGGTATGATGGGTCTTCATTTAATTTGTGAGTCATCACCTCCGGTGGTATCCCTGTCATGTCAGAGTGGGACTAAGCAAAACAGTCTACATTAGTTTTTAAAAATTCAATTAACTTACCTCTCATGCCTTGGCTAAGATTGGCCCCTACATAGACTTTCTTATCAGGCCATTCAGCGAATAAAACAACAAGCTCCAATTCCTCAATTATTGTTTTGATATTTTCGTTTTCTTCTGGTTCTTGAATGGTGTCAGGCCTTGAATCCACATCTGTTCGTCCCTGTTCAGTTGAGGTTTGTGTTGTGGTGCCCTCAACTGTCTTCTGTGATTGCTATTTTCCTTCATTTTTCGTACATGTATTTGCTACATAATTGATGCTCCTAGATGTATGTTGATCTCCACGAATTTGACATACTCCCCAGGGTGATGGAAATTTAATGACTTGATGCAAGGTTGAAGGAACAGCATCCATTTCATGGATCTATGGTCTCCCAAGGATCATATTGTAAGCCATCTCCAAATCTTCTACTTGAAATTTTGTATCTTTGATGACTCCTTCTGTGAATGTGGTGAGTGTTACATCTCCTTTCGTCACAACACTAGAATTGTCAAATCTAGATAGAGTATGCGCCTTTGGTACTATTCTATCTTCTGCTTGCATCTCACGTAATACTCTTAGCAAAATAATGTTCACGGAACTACCTGGATCAATCAAAACTCATTTTACATTAGTATCATGTACAATTAGAGATATTACCAGTGCATCGTTATAAGGGGTTAATACATCATCTTCATCATCAAATGTAATGCTTTCTTCCTCTATGACATGTCGCACCCATTTCCCTTGGGTAATTGTAACTTTGGAAATTTTGTTAGCTGCAGTGTATGATATGCCATTGATGTCTTCACCTCCGCTTATAACGTTGACGGTTCTTTTGGGAGAATGTGGCTTCGGAGGCTCCTGCATGTTCTTCATGTAAGCTTGCTTACCTTTCTCACTGAACAACTCAGTGAGATATCCTTGTTTTAATAAATGATCAACTTCACTTCGTAAAAACCTACAATCTGCCATTTTATGCCTATGGTCATTATGAAACTCGCACAAATGATCAGGGTTGCGCCTGTTTGGATTCGATCTCATCTCTTTTGGCCATCGAACCTTATCTCTCATGCTTCTCAAAACAGCTACGAGCTCGGAAGTGCTCACGTTGAAACTATAACCGCCAAATCTTGCCTTCAAATTTCTATCATCATCTCATGACTCATAGGTATTTTGATCGTTTCTAAATCTTGATGAAGAACCTGACTATATATTCCTTGATCTGTGATCATACCTTTGATTATCCTGCTCTGATTGTGAGTCTTTTCCCGCAGGTCCCATGTATGGCTCGTACTTGTTTTTCGGTCTCCTCACGTCTCAAACTTACCTTTTCTTCTTTTTGAAGTCGTGAAACACTATCTTCTTATATCCTCAGCTTTTGTTTTATACCTATTGTAAACGTCATTCCACATTGTAGCTGGGAATTCACGAAGGCTTTCTTTGAGTCACCTCGTAGCTTCTGAGCTTTTTTCATTCAAATTGCTTGTGAACGCTATAGCTGCCCAATTATCTGGTACACATGGTAATGTCATTCTTTCACGTTGGAATCTGTCCACGAACTCTCTAAGCAATTCTGAGTCCCCTTGCTTGATCTTGAAAATATCTTCCATTCTTTTTTCGACTTTTTGAGCTCCCGAGTGTGCTTTGATGAAAGAATCTGTAAGCTCAGCAAAAGAATTTATAGAATTTCGGATAAAAGAGAATACCATGTTAATGCTCCCTTGGTGAGTGTTTCACCGAATGTTTTGACTAATACTAATTCAATCTCCTGCTTAGTCAAATCGTTGCCTTTTACGCCTGTTGTGAATGCAGTCATGTGGTCTCGTGGGTCTGTTGTTCCATCATATTTTGGAATATCAGGCATTTTAAATTTCTTTGGAATTGGGAGGGGAGCAGCACATGGCTTCCAGGGTTGTTGTGAATATTTATCCATCTCTATCTCTTTGATTACGGGGGCACCCCCGATATTTTTTCTATGCGGTCACTTTGCTCCTTGAGCTGTTTCTGCAATGTTAGTACTAAATTTTGTAAATTATAATTGACTAAGTTACCTGGTTCTCCCTCCTGTGATTCGTTGGGGGTTCCACCACTACTTGAATTAACAAGCCCGGACCGAGGGTTCTCCAAAGTGTTGTTATTTGGAGTGGGTGTGGTTGGTGCAGTAGGTAACTGGCTAGCAAAAGCCTCAAGAGCTTTATTGACCTGAGCAGCAATTAGTTTTTGCAAAGCTTCATCGATAGCTTCAACATTTTCAAATTGAGCATTTCCATTTATATGAGATCCATCAGGAGTGCCTTCACGAAACTGCCAAGGAGAGCCTCGTGGAGAAGGGACCGGGGTGTGAGTACCCTGTGGATCTCCCTGAAGTTGTTGGTTTCCCTGATTTCCTTGAATGTTGTCATTATTGTTCGACATGATTGATGCAACAAGGAAAGTTAAGCCAAAAGAGAATAGATTATCAGATTCCCAATAACGGAACTAATTTGTTTAACCAAAAAATGGGATTTTGGTCAAAGCTTTAATTTAGAAGAACTTGGGTTACTGATAATCAAAAGAATATATGAAAGAAAGTAATTTGGCTAGCAATAATATAATCAGAAGAAAAACAAGTAAATCAATATATTCAGATAGTATTTCGTGTCCCTACAATTGATCAGTTATCTCCTTTTTATAGCTATTTGGGAGATATGTGTTTTGCCCTTGTCATAATTAGGCTATTATGAGTAATTAAAGACATTGAATGCTACGTTACACAATCATCGTATTTAATACAAATTCTCCAACGTGTTCAGTATTTAATGCTCATTAAATACTGTATTTATACTCTCATATATTGTCAGATTCATTCCCCTTGATTCCTGGACCTAAATGACTTAAATAGGTACGGGCGCCGAGTCCCTTGAATATCTGCCCGTGCCTCTTCCTTTTCCTTTTCTCGTATTTGTTTCAACTCGTGTCTCTTTGCCAGCTGTAACTCTTTGACTAGTCTACGTGTCTTGACACGTCATCTTTATTCCACTTTAATATGTAAACTCAATTTTTCCCAATACAGTTGCGTCGTTATTTTGCCTTTTTCTCTCATCTCACCCTTCATTATTATTAAACAATTTTATTTATCATTTACCCTACCTTTTTATATAATAAATTTACCCTGTATCATAATTTTTCTTTATAATATTGCAAGTTTATTCTTTATATTGTTGGTACGTGATATCATGAAATAACCATAAACGATACAATCTATCTAAATATTACATTTATCAAACGATACAGTACAATACAATATTATACATTATGGAACGATGGGTAACAATCATCCAAACAAGTTGTTAATCACACCACTTGTTTCCAAGAAGTTGGAATCTGTTGGAGGAAATTGATTTTAATCCGGCTGATGTTAGTCAAAATTTGATGCCTAAATCTCCTGAAGAGTATGCTAAAGCTTGCATATCGAGATTGATTTTCTTTTTTTTCAATTGAGCAAAACAGAATACTTGTAGTGTAAGTTCAGTAACGGGATTCATAAAGCGGACATGAATATGTGAAGCTTGATACTCAAGTTATCCCTATAAGGAGTAGTTTTAAGTATCTCGGGTCTATTAATCCAAGGTGATGGGGAGATTAGCGATGAGGTCTCACATCGTATTGGTGTGGGGTGGATGAAATGGAGGCTCGCATTCGGTATTTTGTGTGATAAGAATGTGCCACTGAAACTTAAGGGTAAGTTCTACAGAGTGGTGGTTAGACCTGCTATGTTGTATGTGACTGAGTGTTGGCCAGTCAAGAACTCCCATGTTCAGAAGATGAAAGTAGCAGAAATGAGGATGTTGAGATAGATGTGTGGCAAACCAGGAGAGATAAGATTAGGAATAAAGTTAATTCGGGACGAAGTGGGAGTGGCCCCCATAGAGGACAAGATAGAGGAGTTGAGGCTGAGATTGTTTGGTCATGTAAAGAGGAGAAGTACAGATGCTCCTGTTAGGAGGTGTGAGAGGTTGGTCATGGCGTGTCTGAGAAAAGGTAGAGGTAGGTCAAAGAAGTATTGGGGTAGAGGTAATTAGGCAGGAATGGCGCTGCTTCAGTTCACTGAGGACATGACTCGGGATAGGAGGGTGTGGAGGTTGAAAATTAGGGTAGACGATTAGCAGATAGTCGAGAGTTCCCCTTTATTACCGGTAGTATTAGTAGCGCTCTTGTATTTTCATATTCTTTGATCTCTATTATTTGCATGTTGTTTCGTTCGCTTTGTGTGTCCATGCTATTACTATTTGATGCTACTTTTTTCTTTTTCGACTTCTTTTTTTCTTCCGTTTTTCCTTGTCGTCTTTCGTCTTCCGCTTCTTTCTTTCTTCTTCCTCTTTCTTCTTCTTCTTTTTCTTCTTCTTCTTCTTCTTCTTCTTCTTCTTCTTCTTCTTTTTCTTCTTCCCTTTTCTTCCTTTTTCACTTTTTCTTGAGCCGATGATTTATTGGAAATAGCATATCTATCTCACCAAGTAAGGATAAGATCTGCATGCACATTATCCTCCCCAGACCCCACTTTGTAATGACCCGACCGGTCATTTCGAGCTTTTGCAATTTGATCGCCAGTTCTCGGGCATGACTTGCCTCGTATGATGTATTATGACTGATGTAAATCGTTGATTTTGGTTTTCATGAAAATCGGTATGAATTCGAAAGAACAGTCTCAGTTGAAAGCTTTGAATTTGAAAGGTTTGACCAAAAGTTGACTTATTTGTATATGAGCTCGGATCGGAATTTTTATGATTTGGTTAGCTTTGTTGGGTGATTTATGACTTAGGAGTGTGATCGGAATTGGTTTTGGAGGTCCGGAGTTGAAATAGGCTTGAATTGGCGAAGTTAGTATTTTGGCAATTTCTGGTTGATAGGTGAGATTTTGATCTGAGGGTCGGAATGGAATTCCGAGAGTTGTTGTAGCTTCGTTATATCATTTGTGATGTGTGTGCAAAATTTCAGGTCATTCAGACGTGGTTTGGTTGGGTTTTTTATCGAAAGTGTATTTCAAAAGATTTTAGAAAACTTAGGCTTGAATTCGATGTGAATTGATGGATTTGATGTTGTTTGAAGTGTTTTGATGATTGGAACAAGTTTGAATAAGGTATTGGGTCATGTTCGTGCTTTTGGTTGAGGCCCCGGGGGCCTCGGAGTGATTTCGGATGGTTGGCGGGGAAATTGGAATTTGTGTTGTAGCTTTAGATTTGTTGCTTCTGGTATTTCTGCATCTGCGGTTTGTGGACCGCAGATGCGGCGCCGCAGATGCAATTGTATCATCGCAGAAGCGAAAATGGGTCAGGCGAGTTGGACCGCAGAAGCGGCTAAAGAGATCGCACCTGAGAAGTGCAGATGCGGAAGTGGTTCGTAAATGCGGCTTAGCCCGGTTTAATGAACTCCGTAAAAGCGGATGTGTTGACCGCATATGCGGTACCACAAAAGCGGATTTTGGACCGCAGATGCGGTCATGTCTGGGCAGAATGTATATATGTCTTTCTTCGCAATTTTTGAAGGGTTTAACCATTTTTGCACTCGGAATTGGGAGCTTTGGGCGATTTTGAAGAGAGGAATCAAAGAGACTTCGTTGAGGTAAGGATTTTGGACTTAAAACGCATTCATATAGTAGAATTTCATGAATTTAGGGCTGTAACTCATGGGTTTAAAGGGCTAAAAATGGAGGATTAGGGCTTGAGTTTAAGAGGCCTTTAATGGAGGATTTGAGGGGTCATTTGAACTCCGATTTTGATGTTGTTGATATGTATAAACTCGTGGAAGGATAAGGAACCCGTTGATGTAAAAAATTTTGAGTTTCGAGAAGTGGGCCCGGGGCTCGAGTTTTTGGTAATTTCGGGATTTGTGCCCGTTATTGATTGTTTTCGTTTGGGCTTTGTTCCTTTAGCATATTGTGATGCATTCGTTCTGATTTTGGATAGATCTGACACGCATGGAGGCCAATTTGAGGGGCAAAGGCATCGTGAGCTAGAGATTTCGCCGGTTCGAGGTGAGTAATGATTGTAAATGATATCCTGAGGGTTTGAAACCCCGGATTCGCACATCGTAGTGTTATATTGAGGTGAGACACACGCTTGATGATGAGCGTGGGGTCGTTTACTATAGGGGATTGTGACTTGGTCCGTCCCGATTGACGCTTTTGTCGCGTATTTGATTGAAACTTATTTGTTATCATCATTATTTGGACTAATTGCCATATTTGGGCTTCGAGCCAACTATTTGAACCCTTCGAGGATTTTTATCACTATTTCCACACTGTTTTGACCTAATACTTGAACTCAGTCGTATTGTTTTCCACTGTTGTACAACTCAACCACTTTTACTCGATTTTGAAATTAAAATGATATATTAAATGATGTTTTGAGGCTGAGAACTACTGTTTTTACTAACGCCTGAGGGGCTTATGTGATTTCTGGACTGAGTATGGCCGAGGGCCAGATGTGAGGATATTATGGGATCGGGTTGCGCGCCGCAGCAGTGTTATACTGATATTGATATGAGGCCGAGGGCATAGATTTGATGCCACGAGATGGCTTGATATTGCGCTTGGGCCGTAAGGGGGCCCTCCCGGAGTCTGCACACCCCCAGTGAGCGTCGTCGACGAGATATATGGATCAGGTTGTACGCCGCAGCGATATATGGATCGGGTTGCACGTCGCAGCGGTGTTGTACTGTTCTACATGTTTACTTTACTTCATCTGTCTGCCATTATCTGTTGTTTGTGCTACTTCATGTGATATCTATCTGATCACCTAGCATTTATCTGTTAATTGAGTGTTGTGCCCGAAGGGCGGATTTTTGTGCTTATCTGCACTATTTGTTTGCATTCATTTGTGTAACAGTTGAAAAAGTCATTTTTAAAAGAGGTTAAACTGAGCTAAGATATTTTTCCAAGGATTTCACAGTTTTACTGCTTTTATTCAAAGGGTTTTAGACTGCTCTATACAACATGTTGATGCATTTTTCGTGATTTCTTACTGCTCAGTTATTATTTACCTTTATTACTCACTGAGTTGGAGTACTCACTTTACTCCCTGCACCTCGTGTGCAGATGCATGTATTTGTTCACCCGGTAGCGGATTTTGAGCTGGTCGGAGGCTAAGTTATCGGAGTTTAGTGAGGTGACTGCAAGCGTTAGCAACACCGCATCTCTTCCTTTTGTTTATTAGTCCTATTTTATATGTTTCAGACGTTGCAGTTGTATTTATACTCTAATAGATGCTCGTGACTTGTGATACCCCGGTTTGGGCTATGTCGGGTTGTACTTACGCTAAGTATTATCATTTAATTACATTTAAACTGCTTATGAACTGTTTAACCGCTTTAAATATGATGTATTGGGTTTAGTTGGCTGGTCTTGTCTTCACGAGAGGCACTATCACGACCGGATCAGGGATTGGGTCGTGACACACTTGTGGAATTGCACTTGTTATGTTGTTGTTGTTATCAATTGTGCAAACCAAGAATAAAGTTTAAGCACTGTACTACTATTGATTTTTTTTATTAATCATCCAATATCTGAAATTTGCTAGTACTCGATTAACTTGATTTCGCACCACCTAAGATCTCCATCAAATCATCCACTATGAAAAATATACAGAAGATTCTCATTTTATTTTGTGTATATGGTTGGAATTATATCTTTAATTTCCTACACAAGAAAAGAGAAAGAGAGAGAGTTGAAATAACATAACTATTTTTTTACTTCCTCCACTCCAACTCATGTAACAATGTTTGACTCGACTTGAAGTTTTTGAAAGAAAACAAATTTCTTGAAATTTATAATTTTAAATTTACTAAATATGATATTTTTATTGCTTTATAGCATGTCATTAAAGGTAAATAGTAATTTAAATTATTTTTGAATATAATAATAATATTTTTTTTAAAATAAACTAATAAGAAAATAACGTAAATATAAAATTGAACAAAGTTGAGCACCATTTTATCATACTTTTCAGACATATGTTGTAATTATGATAGGCTATAATTGCGCATTTTAGTCGCTTATTACACTCTAATTTACTACACTTTAATTGAGTTTGAGCTTTAATCGCTAGTGTTTTGCACTAATTATGTATTTTATGTCTTGAAGGAGTGATTCCGAGCTATGTAGATGTTATGGAATGAATTCAAGTGATTTAGAGCTTTGAAGTCTGAGTAAAAGCCCAAGGAATCAAGTCGGGATCGTGTTCGGGGATCGGGGAATGATAGTTAAAAACGAAATGAAAAATCGAGCGGGCATACGGTGCATTGTCTAGTAAAATGCACATAACTTTTCACTCACGACTCTGTTTGGGCTCCACAATATATCATTGGAAAGCTATTTGAAAGGGCTACAACTTTCATGTTTTTAATTTAGCAAATTCCCATTATCGCGGTGCGTGGTGCGGCACGCGGTGCTCTACGCCTTTGGAAATTTCCTGCAGCCTGTCAGAATCAGCAATCTGAACTTTCCTACTGCCGCCACGCATGGTCTGTCGCCCCATGCGGCGCAATAGTGTAAATTTTACAGAGTGATTGTCCTATTTCGCGCGGGAGAAGGTATTTTTGTCTGGGCCCGACCCTACTTGGTATAAATACATGTAAAAACGCTATTTTGGGGAGGGGGACATACTTTTGACATACTTTAGACCTAGAGAGAGAACGGAGCCGCCGTGGAGACCAGGGATTTGACCTAAAGAGGCAAGAACACACTAGGAGCAAGGCGGAGAATTTTTCTACGAGTTTTTCACTTCCTTCTTCCTATTTCCATTATTGGTTATGAATTCTAGTATTGTAGTTTTGCATACTATAATGAATAGCTAATTTGTTATCTAGGGTTTTGATGGAACCTGTTGGAGGATGATTTTCCTGTTATGTTAATATATATTTGCCGTAGTATTTTCTCTATTTTTTCAACTACGTTATTATTGTGGTTGGTTAAAGAGCTCTCAATCGACTGTGCCTATTTAGTGTGTATTACTCGGGAGAGAGTGCATATTTAGGTAGTTGTTGAACAACATCGCTCCTAACGTATATGAGGGATCAATACAAAGGGTTTAAAGGTGGAATTAGGGATAACAAAACCTTGGGTGCAATCCGAGTGAGCCGTACTTAATGCCTGCTAGCGTAATTCGGGAGAATATGTCTAGTATATTGTTGTAATTACTCGGGAGAGAGTTACGAGAATCAAAGTGCTCATGATCGATAGAGAAGACTTAGGCGAATTTATAGAAAATATAGCGGAAAGGATTCCGACAACAGGGGAAATCATAATCTTAGATCCTTCCAATTCTTGTTTACAAACCGTTCATAGTTAGATCTTAATTACTGCATTTTCATTTCGTAATAGTTAGTTAGCAACCATCCAATCTATTACTTAAATATCTCCGAAAATTGAATACGTGAATTTCTGTGAGTCCAATAGTTGTGATTGATAGGTTAATTCCATGTGGATTCGACTCCAAACTTGTTAACCGGAATATATTTGCAGCGACCGCTTAGTCCTTTTTATAAGGCATTGTTGGGTGTGATCATTACCCTTTTTGTTACGTCAAGCATAGAGATAATCTTCTATTATATATAATAAAAGAAAAGGAAAAGACACCATATTAAATTAAGTGGTAACATAATACAAAGTTACTTGGTAATTTAGAAAAAGTTAGTTAGGTTAGGTATAATTAATATTTTTAAATTTAAATTTTAAAAAAATAAAATTACGTGTGGTTAATAATTTTTTACTCTTTATGAATTTGAATTTAAACATACTTAACTATTTTTTTACGAAAATAATAGTTTTTATATATTTAAAAATTATTTATTCTGAAACCTATTCTATTTTAAATTGAAAAGATGCCAACACATAATATAACTTCATATATCATACTATATTATAAGCATGAAGATCAAAAGTTGAATGTGAAAGACTAAAATAACCCTAGGTTATTGTTGGACGTTTATATCCTTAAGAGTTATATTAATATTTAATAATACTTTCAATATTAATGAAAAAAATATAAACTATAAAAATTAGTTTTGTAATATTAAATTTGCTTTTTCAAAGAATTTATTAAGGTACATGTATCTAAATTTCTTCACTATACAAAGTTAAGCTCTTTAACTTCTCATGTTGTAACAACCCGGCCGGTCATTTTAAGAATTAACGCCCGATCCCTTATTAACTGCTTTCTCCATGTTTATTTCTGCTATTTTGATTTGTCGGGATGTTTGGTTTTGAGTTTCGGCGAGTTTTGGGACACTTAGTCCTTAAATGAGAGTTTAAGTTTTAGAAATTTGACCGTAGTCAGAGCAGTATGAAGATAACCTCGGAATGGTATTTCGTTGGTTCCATTAGCTCCGTTGGGTGATTTTGGGCTTAGGGGCGTATTCGGATTGCATTTTAGAGGTCCGTAGCTAATTTAGGCTTGAAATGCCGAAAGTTGAATTTTTGAAGTTTCCGGTTCGATAGTGAGATTTTGATATCGGAGTCCGAATGGAATACGGAAGTTGGAGTAGCTCCGTAGTGTTTAATGTGACGTGCTTGCAAAATTTCAGGCCATTCGGACGAGGTTTGATAGACTTTTTGATCGAAAGCGTAATTTGAGAGTTTTTGGAATTTCCTAGGCTTGAATCCGATGTAAAATTGGTGTTTTGATGTTGTATTGAGCGTTCTGAAGATTTGAACAAGTTTGAATGATATTTTAGGATTGGTTGGCATGTTTGGTTGAGGTCCCGGGGGCCTCGAGTGTGTTTCGGATGCTCAACGGACCATTTTTGGACTTGGAGAAGGATCAGATTTTTGCTGGTTTTTATTGAAGACTTTTCTTCATCGCAATCGCGAAGTCTTGGATAAGGCAGAAGGGATTTTGTTCTACGCGATCGTGGGAAGAGGTGTGTGAACGCGTAGTAATAGCAGGAGCTGAATCGCGAACGCGTGGGCTACGCCGCGTTCGCGGAGAGGAAGAAGTAAGGCAGCTGAGGAGTGGAAGATTTTATCTTCGCAATCGTGTGAGGCCAACCGCAATCGCGTAGAGCTGAGCAGTACAACATCATGATCGCGTAGGTTTATCGCGTTCGCGTAGGTTTATTTTGGGGGTCAGCAAAGTTGCTCTTCGCGATCGCGTGGGAGTTTCCGCGATCGCGATTAAGGACGCGTCTGGGCAGAACATAAAGTTCAAAATCGAGGGTTTTGAGTTCATATCACAAAATTGAATTGGGAGCTCGGAAGGAGACAAATTTTGGAGAGACTTTCGGAGGGAGTTTACGGGTAATGATTCTTAACTCCTTTTTGCTTATAACCCATTAATTTAATCATGAATTCATCATCTAATTTTGGATTTGGGGTGAGAAATTGGGGAAAAATTTAGAAAAGTTCTTAGACCAAAAAAATTCGAGTTTTGATTGGAGATTTGACATTGGATTTGGATAATTTTGGTATGGTTAGACTCGTGAGAGTATGAGGATTCTGAAAATATAAATTTTACCTGATTCCGAGATGTCGGCCCGAGGGGCGTTTTGGTCATTTTATCTAATTTCGCGTATTAGCTTAGTATTTGTTTGTAGAATCAGTTACTTGAAGTGTTATTTACATTATGCAATTGAATAGAATAGATTTGGGCCATTTGGATGCGAGTACTCGTGGCAAGAACGTGGTTTTGGATTGATTTTGAGCTGGTTCGAGGTAAGTGGCTTGCCTAACCTTGTGGGGAGGCTTCCCCTTAGGATTTGGTATTGTTGATATTTGAAATGCCTTATACGTGAGGTGACGAGTGCATACTTGTGCTAATTGTTAAAAATCTGGTTTTCACTAAGTAATTAAGATTGTGTTTTCTCCTCCTATTGTTACTACTTGCAATTTCAGCCTGTTGTTAGCTTAGGGAAGCATGTCTAAGTGATTTAATTGCTTTATTTGCTCAAACTGCTTTACCTGAATTCTGTGCAGCATGCTAGGCTAGAATTACCTATTGCCTTAATATGAAATTGACATTTGCTGAATATTTTTCATGTTGTTACTGTGTATTTACATTTGGGACTACGGATGTGGAATTCCAGTAGATCCCCCTTGTCTGTTTATTTGGGACTACGGATGTGAGATTCCGGTAGATCTCTTTGCATAGTTATATGGAACTACGGGACTGCACCCGGTAGATTCCCCCAGAATTGGGTATTTACATTTTGGGACTACGAATTGGGATTCCGGTAGATCCCCGGCGCACTATGAGTTGGACTACTAGACGATACCCGGGAGATCCACTAGACATTTGCATTTGGGGGATACAGGACGGTATCCTAGTAGATCCCCGGTTTGCTGGATATTTACATTTGGGGGCTACAGGACGGTATCATGGTAGATCCCCGGTTGTTATCTCTGTGTTGATCTGTACTCCTTTCCGTGATTATTTGTCTCTATTATTGTTGTTGTTGTTCTTTCTATTCTATGTTATTTCTTACTGTTGCACTTAATTATATTGTCTTACTCTACACTTTTATACCTTGTATTTTATTTAACCTCAGTAGGGCCCTGACCTTCTTCGTCACTACCCGACCGAGGTTAGGCTTGGCACTTACTGAGTACTGTTGTGGTGTACTCATGCCCTTTCTGCGCATGTTTTTCATGTGCAGATCCAGGTACTTCCACTCAGTCTTATCATCCTTGAGGCGAGGCACTTCTGTAGAGACTTCGAGGTATATCTGCTGCATCCGCAGACCGATGAGTCTCTTTCTATCTTTCTATAATAGTATAGCCCTTCTGTATTTTCCTTTGTTAGACATTTCTGGAGTTAGAGCTTCTTATGTATCTCTTAGCTTGTGATTCATAGGGTTCCGGATTTTGGAAAGTGTAGGTTGAGATTCTTGTACTATTATATGCCAGACGGCATCTTAAACACTATTTCATTTTGTTATTTCGGTTTTATAATATTTTCTTTTCGCAAATTGGTTCTTTTCCGCATTTGTTAGGCTTACCTAGTTGTAGAGACTAGGTGCCGTCACGATAGTTCATGGAGGGCGAACTGGAGTCGTGACACATGTGTATAATACTCCCTTCATTTACTTTTACTTGTCCACTATACTAAAAATATATTTTCACTTTTACTTGTCTAATATACTAAATCAAGAGAAAAATAATCTTTTTTGTCTTATTTTACCATTATCATTAACTACTCATTCCCCAAATTAATTCACAAGACTTTTGAAAATGCTATCATTATTATGGGTAAAAGTGTAAAATATATACTTCATTTATTTTTTCTTAAAGGGAGTACAAAGTCAAAAGTGAACAATTAAAAGTGAACGGAGGAGAAATTTTTATAGCTAACATTTATTGTTCTTATATTTTATCTTCTTCTTCTATTTTTCTATGCTAATATTCAGATTGTTATGATTTTTTAGTGCAATTCTTTTCTTATAAATGCAATCACGATTCAAAGCATTTACCATCCATGTACAAAATAATACAGTTGGGATACATGTGCAACGCACGTACCCAGGAACTAGTTATATTAAAAGAATGATAGTGAAGCATGAGGTCAAGCTAAGTATCATAGAGAAAATGGTACTTCGCACTTAAAGGAGTGTCAAATAGAGTAAATGCTACTTCGTACTTCAAAGGTAAAATTTAACTGAATTTTATGACAAAATCTAAGCTATATCTATATTATAATTTTTTACAGACAAATCATAATTCTAAGAGTGTATTTGATTTTTTAAGCTAAAATACACAATCTTTAATATTCTTATTAGATTATATCATTTCGAAATTCTTATGTAGTAATTTTAATAGAAAAATTAAAATTTCATATTAAATACAAACGAGAGGGAGAATTTAATTTAATTGCTTATTAAAAATAAAAATTATTAGTACATTTATGACATATAATTAAAGAACTTCTTTGTTTAACCTTTGAACTAATTCAACACCATCCAATTAGAAAAAAATACAATAATATTCGTTTTATAGATAAACACTAAATGGAAACAAAATAAAATATTATAGAACGAAAACTAATGTACAAAGAGGAGAATAGATATAATGTAATTCTATCCACACTTTAAATTTATTTGATAAAATTAAGTGAATAAATAATACTTGAAAATATTATTGAATAATTTAAATAATAAAATAATTATAAGAAAGTCATACAGGATAAAGTCATGCTAAATTCCAAGAGTATAAAAATTATATTTATTGTATTATATTAAACTGGTAATTTACTAAAAAATCATATGATAATTTTGATAATATTAAGTAATGGATAATACAATTAAATAATCACGAAAGAAAAGAAAAATATAAATTTATGGAAAAATATAAAAATATGAAACTTACAATTAGAAATATGATGAGAAAAGTCATACATATACACATAGCTAAAATCATAATAAACAAAGAGTTATAAAGGAAGAATACTAAAAACCAAATATAAGCGATAGTGTGAAAATATATATATATACTAATTAAATTTCTCTTGTAAAAAATTTAAATTAATAAATAGAACTCATAAACCCATCATGAAATATACAAAAATATAAAAATACTATTAGGTTATTTATACATAAGATAAACACACACACACACACACACACACATATATATATATATATATATATATATATATATAACACAAAATAATAATTAATAATATTGATAGATTTTTTGTAAAAATAATAAAAGGATTTTCTCTTTTATACTTTTGATGAATTTCAAATTTATAATTTACTATAGTAGAAAATAATGTACGAAAAGAGGGGGTAAAGATAATTTTAGGATATTTACATTTTGAATTAAATAAAAAAATTAAAAATAAATAAATAACACTCAAAAAGATTATTGATAAATTTAGACTATTGAAGATTTTGAACAGTAAAACACAAATTTAAAAAAAAAAAGAATATTCTCATAATAAAAAAATTTATATATATGCTATATTAGAAGAAAAGTAGTATCAAAATATTGAGTCAATTGACAAGTTAATAAAAAGTCACAATAGTAAATGTATAATATTAAGTACTCACTAATTTAATAAAGAATAAATAAGGAACAAATAATTTATTTGATTACTATATGATGTGTATTCTTTTATTTTGTATAAATTTTGATATATTTTTGCATACTGTATTAAAATTTTAAATAACAAATAATATTTATTAAAATAATATAATCTATCATAATTTTATAAAATTAATATTTTGTCAAATTATCAGCATTGCAGGGTTTTAAGTTCAAGAAGAAAAAAGAAAAAGTAAGATAATAACTTATGAAGAAATGTAAAACACGTTTGCTTATTTGTGGAATTCACGTAACAAAACCTTAAAATAAATGAGGCTTACATTCAATTCAATTGGGTCCCTTTGATTATTTAATAGCAGTCGAACTTTTAGGATTTAGGAACTTGAATTCAACTGGGTCGATCTGCTGAAGAGGAGCAGTAATCGGGATAAAAAAATGAAACAAATGGATATAGAGTTAGTGAAGAAATTCTTGGAGAAAGAAGGAGGGAACAATGAATCCACAGTAGATTCCATGCCTTCAAGATTCCTTGAAGCTTTTGTCTCATATGGCATAAAAGTTGACCTCGTTGAACCAGGCCGTATTCTCTACTCTTTCCAAGTCCCTCCTCGTCTAGTGGTAATTAAGTGCTTCATTCATCTTCTGATTTGTACTTACCAACCATTTCATTTGTTGCTGTTGTTTAATTAATTGGGATTTTCCAGAATGCGGGTAATTTTCTACATGGAGGAGCCACGGCGACGCTTGTGGATATTTTGGGTTCGGCTGTTATTCATACAGTAGGTGCACCCTTTACTGGTGTCTCCGTTGAGATCAACGTGTCCTACTTGGATGCTGCTTTTGTTGGGGTAAGTTGTCCTCTTTCTTGTTTTTCAGATTGAAATTTGTTAGATTTTTTGTACAAATACTGAATTATTGAGTACTGGAATGAGGATTTATCTAGCGGACCCCCAGCTAGTTTGGGATTGCATATTTGTGGTTAAAGTAAATTTGGGTTGTGAGTTTGGCTCTCTTTTTTTCTTTTCGTAATGATGGTGCTGTCTAGGCTGGCTACTACCCACCAACATAGGTATCGGATAACTCTGCCCACCAAAGCTTAGTTAGATGGGAAGAAATCACCCAATGCCTCACTGGGATCATAGTTCTCTTCCCACTTCATTGACCATTAGGCCACACCCTTGGGTGTGACTCTTTTATTCCTTCTGGTCATGTATTTATGGTACTTTTATTGATTTGCTTTGCGATTAGGTTCGATGTTGTGTTTCATCTTTACCGCACGAATGTACTAGGATGTTGGAAGATATTAGCTTTTTGCATAATAATAGGTTTTCCTAAACGCTCTCCCTGTCAAGCATTCCGCTCGTATGCTGTCAGGAATTTAGTAGAGTGGAAAGAGAAGAAAAGCTAACTACTAAATGGAGAGCTTTACAGGAAAATGAGTAGGATTTTGCACCAAATAAGAGGCTCTCAAGAAATCATAAGAAGGATAAACTTTTAGACAGCATTATATTGTTGATCTGATGGATTTAAGGCCCTTATTTCATGGTGGTAGTCTTTGATAAGCCATGCAGTTTTATTTGCATAGCTTCTGGAACATTCATTAAGTATTTACGTCGCTATGAGGGGGAATCTAGTTAACCTGAATTCTGTATGAAGGCCAGTTTAGAGGACAGTTTGAAAAAGTGTTCTGGTTTTAGAAATTCACAAACTTTAGTTCATAAATTCTACTATGGGACGTCAGAGGAACATAGGCCTTCTTAAGTATGCAGGTAATCTTGGAAATGCCTCATTCACCAGCCTCTAGCAATGCAATATTGGGATACACGTACATGTTTTTACTTCTACAGGATAAACATGAACAGCGTTGATTTTGGAATTTAAGATCCAACCAGGAAAAAAAAAGAAGTTGGTGCAATAGCATGGACTTAAGCAATAGTCAGTTTAACAATTCGACTGTCTTGATTGAGAAGCTTCAGCTTTAATCTTCTTGTAGAATGTTAATGCTAACTCCAAGCGAAGAACCTTATGGTGGCAAAGAATAAGGAATTAGAATAAAATGTCCCTCTCTTTGCACTTGGACAATATATAGATAAATCCTGTAATATTGGCATCTAATTTACAATTTGAGGAAGTAATAGTCTAGCAACTTAAAGCACTTAACCTTAGTGCTATTAGTTGCAACATAAGTACATGTGAGCAAAACTTATCATTTGTGATGGGTAGTCAAAATACTTCGTTGAAATAGGAGGTACTTTGGTTCTTGTAGCAGCAAAAAATTGCACCAAGCAAAGGACTTTCACCCGCTAAGACTTTGTTTCTTGTAATTTTAAATTTTAATCGTTCTCCCAACTGGAAGGGGAGCCTTGGTGTAACTGGTAAAGTTGTTGTCATATGTCAAGTAGGTCACGGGTTGGAGTCATGGAAACCATCTCTTGCAGAAATGCAGGTTAAGGCTGCTACAATAGACCCTTGTAGTCCGGCCCTTCTCCGGACCCCGCGCATAGCGGGAGCTTAGTGCGCCGGGTTGCCCTGCCATGCCTCTCCCAACTGTATCTAGCAAGGAAGATAACGGAAACAGAAGAGCAGTTTTGCGCCTAATTTAGCATGCAGATATCTACACCTGCATATTTAGACTTTCTTGTTACCAAATGTTATCACCTTCTTCAGTCATGTACCAGCCCAGTGTTTCTCAAATCTTGAACCATGCACCGTGTCCAGCATGAGATTCTACTGTTATCTAATTTGTTTCCTCTTTTTATTGGTAAAAGTTTAACTAGAAGTGAAGCGTATTAATGTGCTTGCTGATTCTCTTCCTTCTATTTTTTTCTTTTAAATGTTGAGTGGTTAAAGACCTGCCAATTTTTGTTTGTTTTACTTGCTAAAAATTCTAATATAACTTGTTATAGCCAAATTTAGTAGTAGTTGGTGATATGCTTTTTCACATATATATTATTCCATTTTAGGAGCTGTATTTTCTGAATCGTGCGAGTCAATATTGGCTAATTTAAAAATGCAATATCCTCATTCAACTGTTGTCTTATCTTACATAATCAGGAGGAAATCGAAGTTGAAGCCAAAGTATTACGTGTTGGGAAGACAATCGGTGTTGTCAGTGTTGAGTTGAGGAAGAAAGAGACGGGGAAGATAGTTGCACGCGGTCGTCATACCAAGTATTTGGCTGTCAATAGTAAGCTTTGAGCTACTACATATCCATTTGCTGGGAATCCAGTTGGCTGCGACCAATGAAATCCTTTCCATGGAAATTTTACCATATACATCACAAGTATTTTTGGCGTGTACAATATTACTCAACTGAATATTTTAGTACAGGCGTACGTTCGTACATGCTCATTTTATGTACTCCCTCCGTTTCATATTAACTCAACAGTGTCTCCTGTACTGCGGTATTATATTCTCCTTCATAATAAGGTGTTTTTACACTAAAGTCAGTTGATGTGCCATAAAAAGGGCAAATGGCATTTGATCTTGAATAGGAATTCCATGCATTCAAATGCTAAACAGGCTATATACTGCTACATACATGGTGATGAATAAGATGGTTGATACTATTCTCTTTTCTCGAGGGATGAATTTCGTTAGAAGTACTATAATTGAATGGGGTAGCCCGGTGCACGAAGCATCCTGCATTCACTCAAGGTCCGAGGAAGAGCCGTACTCCAAGGGGGTGTGATGTAGGCAACCTATCCTGATGCAATCCCACAGACAACTTTATTGTTGCTCCAAGAATCCCCTTCTAGTACTATAATCGAATAGGTTCACAATGTAGCAGATGTTCAAAAATAACTAGGCTAACATCTTCAAGAAATTGCTCTTTGTTACTGGTGTCAAAAGTCTAAAGTTCTTAACCTTGGACAAATAGAGGTTAAAAAACCAGCCATCAATAAAAGCAGGGGAAGGGATCAAGTTTAATACAAAGAAACCTGACACTTCTAGTAGTAAATAAATGTCTATAGTTGGACCTTCATGTCAAAAGGAAATTAGAAAGATCACTCAGGAACTTGTTCTGATTAATTGGTGGTTCATAAGTTTTCTTCACTCTGTACGAGTCCTAGTGCTTCTCCTAAATTCAAATTGTTTCTTATGGTCCTTCTTCCAACGCCTCCACCTGTGCCTTTCCTCATCATTGCAGAAAATTCCTTATAGTCTATCTGCCCATCCTGCAAATTGAAAGTTCTTTTTTAGTGCGAAAAACGCAAGAACGGACATTAAGAATCAACATCAGTATACTAGACAGAAAAACAAAGCACAAGTTGCACACAAATGGAATTAGTATTGGGAAGTTGATAAGTGAACTGAAGTCCGTGTGCTGATAGGAACTCAAACAAATAACTAAACCTTCACAAGAGAGTGAGAAAATTACAGCTCTATTTAGCTGCACAACATTAAACAACTTAAAAAGAAATTGCTCGGATTGATACAAGCAGATTCTTATGTTACTATACACAGTTTAAATCAGTAAACTCGTCTTCACCATTGGTAAATGCAGTACGAAATAAGACTCGCTGAATGGTTTCTTTCAAAATCATAGAATAGCTCAGAGCAGAAATAAAACATCACCAGATTTCACGATTTACAGCCTTCAATTATATGATGCATCTAGTAGAATGAGGGTTGGGGAGATAGGGGTAGAGGAACAGTCACTGACATTCTCAACTCAGAAGGCATGCATGGAGATTCTGTCTGTCGGAGGTCCGAGAATTAAGAGCTGTTATAATGTTTTTCGGCTTTACGTGTGTGCTTGATATTGTGTGCATATCTGGAGAGCTAGGGCCCAGTAAGCAAACAACAGGAAATTCTAATCTAAATGGAAGCTAGTTGGCACTGTTTGATAAGATAAGTAATTATCCTTCCTAAGATGCTAGGGGTCCATTGAAATGCTTATACATGGAAGTTAAGGTAATGGTCATGAAATCCTTCGTATGCACTGCCTAACATGATGAAGATGCCAAGACGGGACAGGGGTAGGTCATGAATGGGCTTTTAGTTCTTATGTTTGAACAGATGGCTTTTCGAGAGAAACAATATAGCAGTCAAAGAAAAAAACTTCTACTTCCTTTTTGCGGTGGGAGGGTGTCTGTAATAGTACTTGGTATCACTTGCTTTTGTCCATTGACAATCTTTTTCAGCATATTTTGCACAAATTATGTTCCTTCTTTTAGTTAGCTAAAAAGTGAGAGGAAAAAGCAAAAAGCAACTCCTCAAGTCTAAGTCACAACATGGTCAATTTATCTGTTCTTTGATCCAAGTGTTTCTATGGTAAGCTAACTTATGACGGGAAGAATCGAGTGTTCAACTAAAAACCATAAGGCAATCAATGAAGTGAATCAAAACCTTCATATACTCTTTCGGATGACCGTGTTGGCCACTATATAACTCAACACCTATCCGAGTGCGAGGTTCTCGCACAGACTTTAATGTGTATTTATTGGTATGCGAATGAGCTTGCTAAAGTTGGCTCTGATATCACACAAAAAATTATGAGCATCCAACCCTTAAGGCGATGGGTAGAGCGGCGCACGATCTTTATAAACCCCTTTGGATGTCTTTTAATACGTTAGTGGACATTATGTAACTCAATTCACCTTTACTCCTTATATATGTGCATGACATAAAAACAGAAGAGGATAGAACTTACATTATCTTGATCAATATCTTTGATAATTTCATCAAGATTCAGCTCGCTAAGACCAAATTCTTTGCAGGCTTGCTGAAGTTCTTCGATAGTTATGTATCCACTACCATCTTTGTCAAAATAAGAGAAGGCTGATAACAGATTCTCTTCCCTTTCCAATTTGTTCAAATGAACAGTAGCAGCAATAAATTCCCCATAGTCTATTGTTCCATTGTTGTCAATGTCTGCCTGTCAGATAAAATATGGTTGGAACCATGTAGTCAAATGAGCGGAAAAATTATACTGCATAAGAGCATAAACACGAGTGTGTGGTTAGAGGACTAGGTGGAGATATCTCGAAGACACAAAAACATGGTGAGGAGAATTCTTACCGCATCCATAAGATCCTTGATCTCAGACTCCATCAATTCAGAACCCACTCGCCTCAAACCCTCTTTTAATTCCTCAAAGGTTATTGTTCCACTATTGTCTGTGTCTAACATTTTGAATAGCTCCTTGAGACCACCGATTTCTTCTTCTGAAAGCCTCTCGGCAATCACCTACAAATAACAAGAGAATGAGTAAAGCAAGAATCAAAGATATAACATAATAAGACACTGAATATTGAATAGGAATTCATAGTGACTGGACTTGTCAATACAAATATCATATAGATAGCAAGCACCACAATTTTAGTTATAACTTCCATCCAGAAAGAAAAGCCTCCATTCAACAATGATGTCAGCGAAAATTAGGATGCTCATTGAGTTCAAATTATCCTGGTTATTTCATAACAGATTTTCACTTCAAATGTCATCAGCAACACATTAACTGAAAGGGGAATAGGATACTTTCAGCACGATTATGAGAAAAATCTATGGTTTCTATGCACATTTCTCTTTCTCAAGAAAAAAAAGCTTTTTGCCAGGATTTCGAATACAAATCGCCACAAGCAGGACTTAGATTCCAGTGGAAGAATATATAACTAAGTAGTGTGATGCCGGCATCTGTTAAAAATTCAGTTACTTCTGATAAAATTGCAAGAGGATCAATTGTTCGCTCCTTTCCCTATTTAGCTTTTCCCACTCATTTTTCACTGTTGGTAAATTGGAATCAAACTGACATATATTTTGTGATACCATACACACACACACACACACACACACACACACACACATATATATATATATATATATAGAGAGAGAGAGAGAGAGTACATGTTCTCTCACGAAAGCATGCTTTAGGAAATAAGAAGATAAGAGAAACAGGAAAAGCATTTATTGGGGAAAAAAAGGAGATTGAACAAGCACAAATCAACTGCACTAAGGAGTAAGGAATGGGCCACTATATTGGTAATGGAATTTTTATCTTGCAATTCTTCTGGAACAGAAATTACAAAGACAGAATATGGATAAGACAATGCAGGAGACCTGATTACTTGAACCTATGCTCACAGGTACTCATTTTGACATGACATTAGTTTAACTACATGTAATCAATAATTGCACAAAAAATTAACTGTCTTATGGCATACATATTGGTATCATGAAAAACTGCCAAAAAATTTGCCACTTTTAGACAGCGCTGTATTTAAAATGATATCCTAATTAACCATTCTGGAAAAACTACATATAGAGCAACATATCCCTCCATAATCATCAGCCATCGGAACTATCAATTCTGCAGTTTCAAGGGACATCAGCATTAAAATTTTAGTCACTTTGGGCTTGATATTGCGGCATGATACAGAATCTTATTCAAAGAGAATCCACATTCTAAAATGATGTTTGTTTACCAAGCAAAAAAGAAAAGAGGAGAATTCACATTCTAAAATTTGGTGGCAATCATCTAACTTTTTAAAACCTACAACATTTAAACGAATAGCTGGTTCATTCCAAACATAACATATAAGGAGGCAGCTTCATTGTCTCAATCCTTCATGCTTTTAACTTTTACATAAAGGAAAGGGAACAATTTAAACTCTCGCATAACTGTGATATGTCAAAGAAATACACTTGTTAACAATTTCAAGGTTCTTTATTAATGGTTTTTCTGCAATTTAGTATTTCAAGAAGCAGCATTAAAGGTGCTTGAGCCTTATCTTATGTTTACTGCGGCAAAAGTCCAGTCAAAGTCTTAAACATCGTTTCAATTTTTTAGATACCATTAAGTGCCTAGTTAAATGCTTTTTCAATTGATCAGAGTGTTATGGCTGACAACCTCAAGAAATCTTTCCAGGCTTCTGTAGGCTCAGTTGCCTCATTTATTTTTTTTAAGATTAAGACGTCTGAATCTAAATACACATCTGAATATCAAGATGTGTGTTAAGATTAAGACATCTGAATCTAAATACACATCTGAATATATTAAGATGTGTATTAAGATCTGAATACTAAAAATTAAGATTGTTTGATTTTAACATTTGAATGCATAAAATTTATCTTTACTTGAAAAATAATAAACATAAGATTCAAATGAAATACTAACTAATCTAATATTCTATCAATAAAATATATAGTTTTTTTAAAATATGATAATTGTTGGTGGTGATGGCTAACAGGTGAATACCGACTAGAGGCAGTGGTTGGTGGTAGTTTTGGTTGATGATAGTGGTTCATGCTAGTAGCTAGTAGTGATTAGTAATGGTGGCGATTATGATTGAGGATGGTGGTGGTGGGTGGTAATAGTTAATAATGGCGGGTGGTGGTTTGTGATTGAGGAAGGCCGTGGTAGGTTATAATGATGGGCAGTACCGGCTGTGGTTGTTAATGGTGATGGGGTGGTTGGTTATGGTAGTTGAGGTGTATAAGTATTGATTGTGGGTGAGAATGATGGTGGTCGGAGTGGTGGGGATGGTGGATGGTGATGGTCGATAATGATGGCGGCTATGATTGAGGATGATGGTGGCGTGGTGGTGATGGTGGTGGTTGACTATGGTGGTGGTGGTGGCGGCATGGTGGTAGTTGATAATGGTAGGCGGTGGTGAGGGCGGCAGTTAATAATGAATATGTGATAGCATCTTAATTAAATTAAGTCTCTGTTATAAATCTTAGTCATACAGACCTATCCAGACCCATTAAGTGGTTGTGAAGTAAAAAAAAAAACATTCTTAATGATTAAGATCCGAATAATTAAGATTCAAGACTTTAAAAACAAACTTAATGTCTGAGATCTGAATGATTAAGATTCAGACCTCCATTAAGTGCAAACAAATGAGGCCTTACTTCAGTTTTAGGGCTTTACCTTACACCCAAACCACAAAAATAATAAAATAAAACAGCAACTTTTTATCAACTTTTGTGCATTTTGTATCATAGGTAAATCCTAGATAACATATAATCTTCCCTTCCAGTACTCCACATGGGAAATGGTCAAACTTGACTTGGCTCTCAGTTTCTTTGTATAGGATTCATAGTTGTAGCACCCTTGTTCTTATGAAAGGTTTGTTATAACATCATGTAGAAATGACGATAAACATGGATGCAAGAATCTTATGTGAGTATGATCTGCATTAACCATTGCGAGGATGTGGCTTTCATACCCCCCCCCCCCCACCCGACAATTTTCCTTTCTTCTTCTATCCCTATTTCTACTCTTCTATACTACTTTCTGCATTTTTTTAATTTCAACTGCATCTACATCTGATTTCCGTTTCTTTACTACTGAAGTTCTTGGAATCCTCCCTCCTATCCCTCAAGTAATCTCTCTGCCCTTTCGAACTATAAAACCGTGTTGCAAAAGTTGTTTCCAGGCAAGGAGAGTTTTCACTATATAAACACATGTAAGCGGGTTACAAACTTTTTAAGATCTTACACGTAAAGCCATTTTCTTTAGTTTGTTCATTGCTGAGAACTGCTTGAGGCGTGAAAGAACTGCAGAGTCAAGAGGTTTATCAGGAGCCATTGTGTCATCCACAATCCATGGATGGCCTGACAGTCACAGGAAACAAAAATGTAAGTCATTGTAAAAAGCACTTTGTTTCAACAGTTTTGAAATATGCAACTTCTTAAGTCTCGATTTTCACAACTACAAGGACTTACACAAAACTTCATGGGCAGTTAACCTCCTTTTTGGATTCCTATCAAGAATTTTACGTATCAAATCCTTGGCACTATCTGAAATTCCAGGCCAAGGTTCAGATTCAAGATCTAGTTTGCCTCGCAGTATCTGACGAAATATTCCCATATCAGTTTCTGGAATCAGGAAAACAATAATAAGAATTATAAGATAATATGAGCATGAAAGACGAACTTTATAACAGACTATATCTCCTCCTAAACACACATGGAGATTTCAATACCTGCCCAAAAAGGTGGAACACCACTAAGTAATATGTACAAGATAACTCCTGCACTCCATACATCTGACTCATGTCCATAGTGCTTGCATAAAACCTCTGGGGCAACATAGTAAGGACTTCCAACAACATCCGAAAATGTTTCACCTAATCACAATAACATCATCAAGGAACGAAACTGTTGCTATTAAAAGGTCAGGTCGTTACTCTTAAGTTACGTAGAAGTGAAAAATCACCAATTTTCAGTAGGACAAAGCGCAACACATTTGAATACATTATATCAGCAAACGAAACCGGTAGCTAAGCGTTAGACAGTAAAATAAAACAGAACCTCACTAGAAACAAATAGCAGTAGAAACTAAATAAGTAAAGTCAACTGAAGCTTTCCTTCAGTAAGACCTGGATGAATGGCGTAATTGCATCTAAAAGGAAAATGACATGAGACATTTTGAATAGATACTCATATCGAAAACTAGAAGGACCAGTGAACAAATTGAAGTTCACAACTACAAAAGTCATAATCAGATGTAAGACATGGTTACCATTTTCATTTTCGAGAAGACTACATAAATAGAGTATATCTGGCATTGACCATCTTGGTGAGCTATATAGAATTTAACAAGAAGTCTAGTAATAAAGCAACAACAAAAAAGAACTTTTATGATCCATTTTGGGCTTACACAAAGTACTTCTTAGATTGCACATACACAAATACTGTTATAATGAAAACAATAGATCTCAACAGTTGGCCGGTTATAAAGCAAATCCTGCAGACTCAAAAGTTCAGAAGAAATGAGAAGGGGGAATACCGATTCAAACTAACAAGTTAACACTTTACCAACTTCCAAATACCTACTCTTCTATCATTGTATTCCAGATAAATTCAAATTACTCTTTTCCTAAAGAAACAAGCTTGAGTCTTAAAAAGGTATTAGTAATAAACTAAAATCTTATTGGTCAAATTAAAGTAGTAGTTCTCAAATGGTAATCTCTTTGTAACTGTCCACTTGAGGACTCACTAGTGGCAATTGGTCGTCTCTCTACCCTAAGAAAAGAAGTATATCTCTATCAAATGTGTTACCTGAAAGTAAAGAGACAAGGGAGAGAACCACAGTTTCTCAATCTTTTGCAAACATAAACGCATGGTTTTACATCTTCTCAAGAATCATCATTGATCAAGGTACCATTTACTTCATAACTGATTCTTTTATTATGTTTGTGAAAATCACCAGGTTCTATGATAGTGAAATCTCGTTCATTGCCTACAATCTAGTAAACAAAATTTATCCATATCGTTCATTGCTTACAATCTAGAAAACAAAATTTCTTATACCAATACTTAAAAAAAGGACATGCTTTCCGCTCACCAATCTAGAGAACATCCCACTGCACAGACAAACAGCGAAATGTTAAAACACCCTAAGTATCTTTCAATTAGAAAATCTAAAGGCAATCCACTTCTCATCCAGAATCCAGTCACCACATACAAGCAAAATTCCTTCTTTAATAAAAGGACAATAACAACAGTTACGCCTCAGTCCCAAACAAATTGGGGTCGGCTACATGAATCCTCGCTAGGGCCGGAGCTAGAATTTAGTCTAAACCCTTTATTTGTATCAAGAACCACTAAATATATCCAAAAATTATATTCAGAACCACACCTGATATCACTATCCTAGAAATTAGAACCCATAAGTTTCAAG
Source organism: Nicotiana tabacum (assembly GCF_000715075.1). Taxonomy (NCBI): domain Eukaryota; kingdom Viridiplantae; phylum Streptophyta; class Magnoliopsida; order Solanales; family Solanaceae; genus Nicotiana; species Nicotiana tabacum. The sequence goes on from NC_134090.1 coordinate 138,684,615, forward strand.
TCCCGGCTCCGCCTCCAAACTTCACTGACCATTTTACTCTATTTAAACTCATCTCCGGCCGTTATGATACAACATTGGAATGGAACTAAAATGTTGACAATAAATGGAAAGGAAAGTAAACCTACAACAACAACAACAACAAAAAAGAAAAAAACCAGTGTAATCCCATAAATGGGGTCTGGGGAGGGTAGTGTGTACGCAAACCTGGTTTGTAGAAAACAGAGAGGCCAAAATCAGTAGCCTTGAGAGCAGCATCCTCATCAGAACTGAGAAACAAGAAATTCTCAGGCTTGAGATCTCTATGCATAACACCTAATGAATGACAAGCCTCAACAACACCAACAATTGTTTTAATCAATTTAGCAGCTTCTCTTTCACTATAATGTCCTTTCTCAACAATCCTATCAAAAAGTTCGCCACCAGCACAAAGCTCCATAACTATATGCACATATAATGCATCTTCATAAGTACCCTTTATTCTTACCACATTTGGGTGCTCAGATAAATGATGCATTATTTGAATCTCTTTCCAAACATCCTCATAATCTTCTTTACAGATCAGTTTCTTTTTGGGTATTGTCTTACAAGCATAAAGATTGCCACTTGATTTTTCTGTACAAAGATGGGTTGTTCCAAACTGACCTTGGCCTAACTTTTTGCCTATTGTATAAAGACTCTGAAGACTTTGAGTCTTGTAAGGAAGAACCCAAACAGATGATTTCTTGGACTCAGTTGCTGGTTTTGGTTCCATGTTAATGGAGATGTGGTCCTCTGAATCTTGATGCAGAGAGTTTGAAGAAACTGGAAAAGAAAAGTTGGGGCTTCTTTTTCTTTATTCTTTTTCCTCCTTGCTATTTTACTCTTAAGATTTTACAACTTCTCTAGATTCGCTCCATTTTGTTTTACTGTGTGCTGCTGACTGTTTGTCTGAAAATATGGTAACTAAGTATTTGTTTGGTAGTTTAGTGGATGCCAACGTTTACACTGATTTCTCCTTTTTCATTTATCTTCAGTTTTTATTTTCTTTTTTTTGTTTCTCATTAAAGGCCGTTTGGCCGTAAAGAAATATTTGTTATAAATATATTATATTATGGATGTTTATTTAGTGCTCTGTTGTAAATAATCTTCCTGAAGAAGCTTATCCATATGGGACTCCACCGTAAATATGTTTATCCATTTAGTACTCTATTGGAAATAAGCTTCCTGAAGAAGCTTATCACTTCGGTACCCGGTTATGGATAAACATTACCCTAGGTAGAAGATTATCCATACCGGGTACAATAAGCTTATCCATTCAGTACTCCGTTATGGATAAACATTGCTCTCAGTAGAAGATTATCCATATCTGGTATAGTAGCAGCTTGCAGTAGCAGCTTACACAGCAGCTTGCAGTAGCAGCTTACACAGCAACTTGTAATAGCAGCTTACACAGCAGCTTGCGTAGCAGCTTCTTTTTTTCTATAAATAGAAGAGATTTCAGTTCATTATGTACGTCAGTTTGAATTCGAATAATATATCAGTTTCTCTCTATACTTATCTTTACTTTACAGTCTTTATTTTATAACACGTTATCAGCACGAGACTCTGACATCTCGAGCAAATACTTTGAAAGTATTAGAGGTAAGAACTTTCTTTTCCTAAATAATGTTAAATCTTTCTAAACTTGAATTTGTAACCCTGGATATATCAGGCAAAAGCTACATGTCTTGGGTGCTTGATGCTGAAATTCATCTTGATGCGATGGGTCTGGCAGACACCATCAAGGATAAAAATCAGGCATCAAACCAAGATCGTGCCAAAGCAATGATATTCCTACGCCATCACCTTGATGAGGGCCTGAAAATGGAATATCTCACTATTAAAGATCCAGTCATACTGTGGAATAATTTGAAAGATAGATATGACCACCTGAAGATGGTCGTTCTTCCACAGGCACATTATGATTGGACTCATCTAAGGCTACAAGATTTTAAATCTATCAGTGAGTATAATTCTGCTATGTTCAGAATTATTTCCCAATTAAAATTATGTGGTGATAAAATTACTGATCATGATATGTTGGAGAAAATTTTCACCACTTTTCATGCATCGAATATGCTCCTGCAGCAGCAATATCGAGAGATGGGATTTAAAAAGTATTCTGAACTTATCTCACATCTTCTTATAGCAGAGCAACATAGTGGGCTATTAATGAAAAATCATGAAAGCCGACCTATTGGTTCTTGTCCATTCCCTGAAGTGAATGAGACGAACTTCCACCAAGCTAAACGTCGAAGAGGTCGTGGCCCCAGTCGTGGTCATGGCCGTGGTCGGGGAAGAAACCCCAATCATGGTAATAATAATGCACCAAAGAAGCCTCTTCACCACCAATAGTGGAAAAGGAAGGAACAAAAGCATGAATCGGTGCAAGCGCCAAATGCAGAAAATGCATGATATAGATGTGGAGGAAAAGGGCACCGGTCACGTACCTACCGTACGTCAAAGCACCTGGTTGAGCTTTATCAAGCCTCCCTGAAGAAGACAGAGAAAAATGTTGAAGCAAATTTTATTTATGAAGATAATTTAGACTTCATGCATTTGGATGTAGCTGATTACTTTGCACTCCTAGAAGGAGAAACAAGTCATGTAATCGGTAGTGAATCTGTAGAAATGTAAATATTTTAATTTTTGTTGTTTGTAATAGATAGTATGGTTATGTAATTGTTGACATAAATAAAAGTTATGCTTTGATAATGATTGTCACACCTCCTTTTTCCGGCACCGCGAGGTGCGTAGGGAGTTTTTTTCCAATTAAAGGACAGTCGAAACGGGATTGGTTTAATTATTTCAGAGTCGCCACTTGGGAGATTTAGGGTGTCCCAAGTCACCAATTTTAATCCCGAATCGAGGAAAAGAATGACTCTATATTACAGTCTGCGTACCAGAAATCCGGATAAGGAATTCTGTTAACCCGGGAGAAGGTGTTAGGCATTCCCGAGTTCCGTGGTTCTAGCACGGTCGCTCAACTGTTATATTCGGCTTATTTATCTGATTTTTAATACAATTATGAACCATGTGCAAATTTTATCTTTTTACCGCTTTATTATTATAATTATTATTTTTTAGGAATGTGAACATCGCTTAAAACATATCTTTGGATTGTGTCACATGAAATGCACCCACAATACGAAACATATTTTATTTGATGTTTTAGGATTTAGATTTGGGTCGCATGAAATGCGCATCCGAGTTTAAGAAGGTAAAATTAATTAAATCGCGCCTAAAGAGTCTAACGCGTCATCATCTTTGGGGAAGGAAGTGAAATTCACTAAACAATCCATCCCTAATTCTAAGTAATTTTTTTTAATAATTAAATAAATAAATGAGAATGGAGAATCCTATACATTTGTATTATTTACATCTATTTATTTTTAGCGAACTCCTTTAATAGTATCCCTAATGACTACCTTTTTATTATTACTAATTTTTTTATAAATATAAAATCAATATCTACATTCTTGAAAATGACATATTAAATAGAAGGGAAAAACAAATATTAGCAGAAAATAATAAAATTATAATCATAGATACAACATGGAATTATCGGAAAGTAAAAAAATAAAAAAAAACTAATTATCCCATAGTTGGATTAAAATTCAAATTATTAGTAAGACTTAAGCTTATTGAAACTAATTATTTGCAAATACTGAAAATTGAAAGAAATAAAAATAAAAACTTGAGTACTAAATCATATTTCTAAAAATTTAAACAATTTAACATTAACTAACTTTGTTTTAATTCATCATGTCCTAATACTTGTTTGCAAACTAATTCATGTTATAACTGAAATTAACTACATGATTCGGATTAACTTATCGTTGATGAAAAACCTTCTGCATAAGGAACTTAGTTAATTTTTTGCCAAACTGATTCAATAACGCCATTTTTACGTTATTTCTTCTATTTTTTTTATTAAACAGTTTTAATTAATAATCAGGCTTAAATATATTTCCTAATAATCTGGTAAAGGCGTTATTTAATATGTCGCTATAATATGCCTAGTTATGCCGATGACAGTGATTTACAGAATAATAATACATGAATAACCTAAATACAATACAAAAATTAAATTAAACTAAATTAAAAATTTAACACTCCATTCTTCATTTCAGCTTACAAAATGCCAAAATTACAGTTGTGTACCTGATATTGTCAATATAAGAAGAAGAAAGTCAGCAACGTAATACGTAACACAGCAACAGCAACAATAACCAGCAATAACCAGTCAACGAAAATCCCAGTGACAGCTTTGAAAAATTCAAAATAAAATCCAGGAATGCCGAAAATAATGGACAGAAACCAAGGGAAATTTTCAGATTTTTGAAAGGCTATTTAATCTTCAACCCTTAATTTCTACACCTGTATACCAGAATATTTATCAGGTGTGTACTACTTTCTCTTCTAATTTTCAACTTTTTTTTTATTTTCTCTTTGTATGTTTTTCTTTTCTTGAGAGTTTGAATGTTTTTTCGGAATAAATGTTCAGCTCCTTTTTTTTTTTTCTCTCTTTTTTCTGTGTCTGTATTTCTTCTCATGTTCAAGACTTCACATATATATATCTCATCCCATAAATCAATTCAAATCAATCCCTTTCTCTACCCAACCCATTATCTTTCCACTCATCCCCATTACATTAAATAAACATATCACACCACCCCATTATATTTTGTTCCCCATGCTTTATTTAAAATAATGCAAGATTCCCCTTTAATTTAAATCTTGTCCCCCCTTTATATTAAATAATCATATCACAACCCACCCCATTTCATTTTGTCCCCCATGCTTCAAATAAACAATTTCAAAATGTACAATTCCTAAACTACCCCTTCCAACCTTACTGAAATTACCAAACTACCCCTGATCGTATTACAAATTTACCAAACTACCCATCAGCTATAACACATCATTTAATCAAACATAACCAAAATATAGTCAATATGATCAATTTCTAACAATGTTCAAACAACAATATGAACATGGATGAACATCATAACAACAATATCACATGAACATGATTTTAACAACATTTCAACAACAAATCATATGAACATAAATTGAACAACCAAGAACAACCAAAATTTGATTGAACAATATTTTTGGCAACAACAAACCTATTTTTCGGATTTAAACAACAACAACAATCAAACAAGTATATTCAGATTCTTAAATTCAATAATATTGAACTTAACATCAACTCTAACAACATTACAACAAACAATTCTTATATTAAACTTTAAACAAGATTATGAGAACAATTCAAGCAATAATCATAAATGGTAAACAAGAAATCAAACTATATAAAATTCGGATTCAAGATCATCCAAACAAAGTAGGAACATGAATGAATCTACTTTAACAACAATAACAAACAAGCTTTATTCAACTTCGAATTAAACTTAAACAAAACAAATAAACATATTCAAATTACTAATCTTCAAATAATCAATTAATCTTTTTTAAATTAAATCCAACAAAATTATAACAAATATGCATGATCCAAAAATTAAAACCAAAACATAACTTCACATTAAATCACTGAATTAAAAACGAACTTCAAACAAGATGAAACACGAATTAAATCTATATTAACAACAATCAACGGATTTAAACGATTTAAGCTAACACTTTTCTATATTAAAACTAAATCTTCTCAAACTGAAAAAATAATTTAATTGAATCTTCAATTCAAATCTATCAACAATATAATTAAACTAACCATTTTTATCTAAAAATAAATATGAAAAATGAAACAAACTTATACTAATTTCAAATCTGAAAATATCAAACAAATTATGGATGAAAATAAACTTAGAACAACTAACCGTAAATGACCAATGACGAACATCGAACGAACTCTAAACGAAACCAACGAAACTTGGACATAAACGGACTTGAAGACGACGAAGCAACAAGCATCAGTGAAAGATGAAGAAAACGCAGCAGCGACGAGCAAGCTCGTCCATGGTCAGCCGCGATGGAGCAGCTGCGAAGAAGAAAACGGGCAGCAGTGGCAGCAGCAGCGGCAACACGGCATCGGCAGCAGCAATCCGGCAGCGAAGGCAGCAACACGTCGCGGACAGCCATGGACGACGACATGGTCGACGTCGAAGCTCGTCCATGGCTGTGTTCGTTTGGTCATTTGATTGAAACAGAAGCAGCAGCATCGACAGCAGCACGATGGAGGGAGTAGCTGCGACAACCGGCGACGAAGAGAAGACGCAGTCGCGACAGCAGCCATGGCAACGAGCGGAGCTGTAGCGGCGACAAGGCATCGACTGCGTAGTTGTCCAGGAACTAAAGCACGGCCATGGCAATCACTGAAGCAGCAGATGTGTCGAGAAAAGGGTGCAGCAACAGTAAAAAAACGACGCGACACGGCGAGAAGGATGAAGTCGCGTTGGTGGTTTTTGAGGTCGTTCATGGTTTCTGAGGTTGTTCATGGGAGGGCAGCTTGGAGACGACATGTGTGTGTGTGCAGTGAGGAGGATGGAAGGGAAGCCATTGATGCTAGGGAGAAACTTGGAGAAGAAGAAGCAAAGGTGGGGGGGGGGGGCGGATGACTTAGGTCTTTTAGGGTTTTTTCTTTCTTTTTTTTTTGTTTTGTTTTTGTTTTGTAAAAATGAAAGACAAATGGGGTTTGAGTCTTTTGGGTTATGGACTGGGTCGACCCAGTTCGAAATGGACTGGGTCGTAGGGAAGATTGGGCCATTTTTTTGGGCTTGTGGCTTGAAATTGAAGAAGAGGCCTAATTCCGACTTTCTTTATATTTTTGCTTTCTTTTCTTCTTTTATTTCTCTAAAACTAAATTATAAAAATACTTAAACTATTATTAAGAATTAAATTAAGTTATAAAAGCGCAAATTAACTCCCAATAACAATTAACGCACAATTAAGTATTAATTAAGCATAAAATTGTATATTTGGACATTAAATGCTAAAAATGCAAACGATGCTTATTTTTGTAATTTTTAAATTTTTGTAAAACAAATTTAATTACTAACAACTATAGAATTAAATCCTACATGCAAAATGCGACATATTTTTGTATTTTTTATTAATTTATCAAATAAACACGCACAGACAAATACAAATAATTATTCAAAATGTCACAAAATATCACAAAATGGCACACCAAGAAAAATCATTTTATTTTTGAATTTTTTGGGAGTAATTCTCATATAGGGCAAAAATCACGTGCTTACAGCTGCCCCTCTTTGCCCGGATACACGAAGGGTTTTCGTGCAAAGATAAAGCGAGCGATTTTTGCCCATTCGCGTACTCCGTTGAAGCATTTTTTTTGAAAAAGATTTGACCGAACCTTTGCTTCAAAGGTTTCCTACATATCCTGGGCTAAACAGGAATCAGGTCAATGTAGTTCGGGAAATTTTGGTAGCTGGGACTACCGTTGGACTGCAATGTTACTGTTGTTGCATGCTATTATTATTGCTTACCGATCTCCTTGTTACACCGTGCTTAAAAAACAAGAAGCTAGGCTAGAGTACAATTTATTTTTGTTGCCTTGCTTCCTTGTCTGCTTGCATTTCTTTCGGTGCTTTTCTTCCGATGCTTTTCTTCCTTTTGACACATGGACTTGAGTTTATGCTGGGACCCCTTGTTGCAACCTTCTGCTTCCCGGTGCTGGGGAATTTTATTGTTTATTGCTGGGGATTCCTGTTGTAACCTTCCGCCTTCTGGTGGGGTTACTGATTCCAAACTCTGTAATACAAGACTAAAAAGTTGCTTCAATGCAAAATTATGAAATGTATGCCCGCATTATACTGGTGGACGACCTAGAACTGAAATGTATTCTCGCATTTTACTGGTGGGCGACCTAGAACAGAAAAGTATTCCCGCATTATACTGGTGGGTGACCTAGAACATGAAATGAAAACATAAATGTATACCCGCATTATACTGGTGGGTGACCTAGAAATGGAAAACTGAAATGTATGCCCGCATTATACTGGTGGGCGACCTAGAACCTAAATGTATTCCCGCATTATACTTGTGGGCGACCTAGAACATGAAATGAAAACATAAATGTATACCCGCATTATACTGGTGGGTGACCTAGAAATGGAAAACTGAAATGTATGCCCGCATTATACTGGTGGGCGACCTAGAACAGAAAAGTATTCCCGCATTATACTGGTGGGTGACCTAGAACTTAAAAGTATTCCCGCATTATACTGGTGGGCGACCTAGAACCGAAATGTATTCCCGCATTATACTGGTGGGCGACCTAGAACATGAAATGAAAACATAAATGTATACCCGCATTATACTGGTGGGTGACCTAGAAATGGAAAACTGAAATGTATGCCCGCATTATACTGGTGGGCGACCTAGAACAGAAAAGTATTCCCGCATTATACTGGTGGGTGACCTAGAACTTAAAAGTATTCCCGCATTATACTGGTGGGCGACCTAGAACCGAAATGTATTCCCGCATTATACTGGTGGGCGACCTAGAACTTAAAAGTATTCCCGCATTCTACTGGTGGGCGACCTAGAACTGAAATGTATTCCCGCATTTTACTGGTGGGCGACCTAGAACATGAAATGAAAAGACAGAAATGTATTCCCGCATTATACTGGTGGGTGCCTAATTGGTAAAGAATAATTTGAATTTGTTTCCTCTATTCTCCGAGAAAATTTCCACTTGTGGCAGAAAATTTTATGCCCCAATTCTGGCGATCTCTCTTATGGCGTATTTTTAGGCCATCATCAACACTTTATTTTCCTGTTCAAATCAAAGAAAATTTAGTTAGTTTTTTTTTTTTTTTTTGAAATATGGCGAATGGTCATGTCACTCCTGATGGGGATGATTGTTCCCTTTCCCTTATTCTTGTTCGGCGTTCTCAAAACTTGTTGGGGATGATGTTATTTGCTGGGGATAACATTCTGCTGGGGATGGTTTTTCCATTTATCCCTTCACCATTTTGTATCTCAAAAATTTCTGGAGGTTATTTTGCCGAAGATGAATTTTCCCTTCTTCCCTTCCCCTTCTGTGTTGTCCGACCACCTCGTAGCTTGGTCGATATTTGGTCGGAGTACTCTGGGGATCGTCTTGGAACTAGGCTTACAATTTCCTCAACATTTTTTTTTTCCGGCTCTTCCCCGTACTTTCCTTGCCATTTTAGGACAGTATTATTCGGCCTAGCAACCCACGTCTTTTGCCTTATTGCCTTGTCTCTTGCCTGACCTTTTCACTTTTTATGTTGTACCATTTTGGCAACTGGTAGTAAGCTCTGAAAGACCTTCCTTAAAACATAAATTTCTAGAAAAATTCTTTTAAACAACGAAATGAAAAGATAGAAAAATGAGAAAATCTTTCTGAACAAAAAAAAATGAACTTATCTGGGTGATACAACCGATTCCAATGATCATGTTGTGCATTCCGGATTAATCAACCCAGTCTATTTGTGTCGATCAAACTTTCTGATGTCTTCACTTGCTGGGGATAAATAGGTGCCCAATTCTTCGCAAAATACGGATCTTTTCCGTCAATCTATCTTGTCGCCTTATAGTGCCCTTCGCGGGGTTTTCACTAACAAGGCTCTCTCATTTCTCACAACTCCCGTCGCCTTATGGTGCCTGTGAAGGTTTTCACCGATAAGACTCTCTCATTTTGTATTTCTCAGCTTACGTCGCCTTATGGCGCCTGTGAAGGTTTTCGCCGATAAGACTCTCTCATCTTATTTTCTCAGCTTGGGATTGGAGTGTTGCCGATAAGATTTATCTCTGCCGGGAATTCTTTTGGCTATAAATTCTTTCAATTCATGATCCTCATTCAGTCAGGGACCGATGTTTTATTCTTGGTTTTCATTTGCCTATCTTAACACCTCTCGGATACTGATCGGGAGGTCTTTTTTTTTTTTGGATATCAATATAGGTTTTAGAAGAAAAGGATATAAAATTCAAAATAACTTTGATGGGTAAAGTATTACAACTCTTGGAATCAAACTTTTTTTTTTTTCAAAATTTAGAAACATAATTTCTGCCCCAGTTTTCTTACTTGGGGATTTTTCTTTTGATTTTTTTTTTTTTTTTATTTTATTACCTTATGACCGAGCCGTGAGGCGCCTACGTATCCTCTTTGAGGAATCAGGTCGAACGTAGTTCACTGATTCCTTTGTTTTCTTGCGACCTTCAAAAAGTTTTTTTTTCATACATTTTTCATTAATGATTCCAAGAGAGGGGTATAAAAAGATAAGTATGGCTCAAAGGGGTAAAGCAAAGGTTAAAAGTGTTTGGATAGAAGAAAGAATTGCCTCCGTCATTTCATTATCCGATAAGCACTAAGTACAAACAAACAAATAAACAACAAAAGAAATTACACATAATATCTTTTGACTGCATCAGAATTGATAGCCATGTCGACGCATCTTCCTTCAACATCCATCAGACGTAAAGCGCCATTGGATAATACTCTGGTCACAATATACGGCCCTTGCCAATTCGGGGCGAACTTGCCTTTTGCCTCAATCTGATGTGGGAGGATCCGTTTCAATACTTGTTGCCCTACTTCAAATTTTCTGGGGCGCACCTTCTTATTGTATGCTCTTGCCATTCTCTTTTGATACAACTGGCCATGACATACTGCTGCCAATCTTTTTTCATCCATTAAACTCAGCTGCTCTAGTCGGGTTTTGACCCATTCATCATCGTCAATCCCGGCCTCAGCGATAATTCGAAGGGAAGGAATTTCAACTTCTGCTGGTATTACTGCTTCGGTTCCGTATACCAACAAATAAGGAGTCGCACCTATTGAAGTACGAACAGTAGTGCGGTATCCTAACAACGCAAATGGTAGCTTTTCATGCCATTGTCTGGATCCTTCAATCATTTTCCTCAATATCTTTTTTATATTTTTGTTGGCTGCCTCAACTGCTCCATTCGCCTTGGGCCGATACGGAGTGGAATTACGGTGTGTAATCTTAAACTGTTCACATACTTCTCTCATCAAGTTGCTGTTAAGATTAGCACCATTGTCCGTGATTATTATATTTGGGATCCCAAATCTACAAATGATATGGGAATGGACGAAATCCACCACTGCCTTCTTGGTTACAGACTTAAAAGTTTTGGCTTCAACCCACTTAGTGAAATAATCGATGGCTACCAGAATGAACCTGTGACCGTTCGAAGCTGCCGGCTCGATAGGCCCAATGACATCCATGCCCCATGCTACAAATGGCCATGGTGCGGACATTGTATGCAATTCCGTTGGTGGAGAATGAATCAGATCTCCGTGTATCTGACACTGATGGCATTTTCGTACGAAACTGATACAATCATGCTCCATAGTGAGCCAATAATATCCCGCTCGCAGAATCTTCTTTGCCAACACATATCCGCTCATATGGGGCCCACAGATTCCAGCATGTACCTCTGTCATCACTATCGTGGCTTGACCTGCATCAATACATCTCAGCAATCCCAGATCTGGGGTTCTTTTGTACAACATTCCTCCACTGAGGAAAAATCCATTTGCCAGTCGTCGAATGGCTCTCTTTTGATCTCCGGTTGCCTGCTCCGGGTATATTCCTATCCTGAGGTATTCCTTGATATCATAAAACCATGGCTCGCCATCCATTTCTTCTTCTATTATGTTGCAGTAGGCATGCTGATCACGAACCTGAATATACAATGGGTCAACATGGATTTTGTCTGGATGGTGCAACATCGATGCTAAAGTGGCCAAAGCATCGGCAACCTCATTGTGAACTCTCGGGATGTGTCTGAACTCCACTGATCGAAATCGCTTGCTCAAATCGTGCAAACATTGTCGGTATGGTATAAGCTTCAAATCCCGTGTTTCCCATTCACCCTGGATCTGATGTACTAGGAGGTCCGAGTCTCCCAAGACCAAGACGTCCTGAACATCCATGTCTGCAGCCAATCGTAGGCCCAAAATACATGCCTCATATTCAGCCATGTTGTTAGTACAATAGAAACGTAGCTGAGCTGTAACAGGATAGTGATGTCCTGTTTCTGAAATAAGTACTGCTCCTACTCCAACTCCTTTCGCATTAGCAGCCCCATCAAAGAAAAGCTTCCACCCTGGCTCCTCATTCAGTTCTAACTCCTCTATATGTATCACTTCTTCATCAGGAAAATACGTCCTCAAAGGCTCGTATTCTTCATCAATAGGATTCTCAGCTAAGTGATCGGCCAATGCTTGAGCTTTCATGGCCGTCCTCGTCACATAGACAATGTCGAACTCTGTGAGTAATATCTGCCATTTTGCCAATCTTCCTGTGGGCATAGGCTTCTGGAAAATATACTTTAATGGATCCAGACGTGAAATAAGGTATGTAGTATGTGACGACAGATAATGCTTAAACTTCTGTGCTACCCAAGTTAGAGCACAACATGTTTTCTCAAGTTGAGTGTACTTATTCTCATAGACTGTAAACTTCTTGCTGAGATAATAGATGGCTTGCTCTTTTCTTCCTGTGATGTCGTGTTGACCCAACACGCAACCAAACGAATGATCCAGGACCGTTAGATAAAGGATTAATGGCCTCCCCGACTCAGGTGGAACCAATACAGGTGGATTAGATAAATAACCTTTGATCTGGTCAAATGCCTTCTGACATTCTGCCGTCCATTCTATCGCGGCATCTTTCCTCAACAATCGAAAGATGGGTTCACAAGTTGTTGTGAGCTGAGCGATGAATCTGCTGATATAGTTCAACCTTCCCAACAGACTCATTACTTCTGTTTTGTTCCTCGGTGGCGGCAATTCCTGGATGGATTTGATCTTTGACGGATCCAACTCAATGCCTCGCCGACTGACGATAAATCCTAACAGCTTTCCAGATGGAACACCAAATGCACATTTGGCTGGGTTGAGCTTAATGTCGTACCTTCGAAGTCTTTGGAAAAACTTCCTAAGGTCTGCTACGTGGTCTTCCTGACGCTTGGATTTGATGATCACATCATCTACGTACACTTCGATTTCTTTATGTATCATATCATGGAACACAGTAGTCATTGCTCTCATGTACGTTGCCCCAGCGTTCTTCAAACCGAATGGCATTACCCGATAACAATAAGTCCCCCATGGCGTAATGAAAGCTGTTTTCTCTGCATCTTCTTCATCCATCAAAATCTGATGATACCCAGCGTAGCAATCCACAAAGGAGCCGATTTCTTTCCCGGCGCAATTGTCGATCAAGATATGGATATTGGGCAATGGAAAGTTATCCTTTGGGCTTGCCCTGTTCAGATTACGGTAGTCGACGCATACCCTGATCTTCCCATCTTTCTTTGGTACTGGCACTACATTAGCCAACCAATCAGGATATCGAGAGACCCGAATAACCTTTGCTTGCAGCTGCTTGGTTACTTCTTCTTTAATCTTCACACTCATATCTGTTTTGAACTTCCTCAGTTTCTGCTTGACAGGAAGACAGGCCGGGTCAATGGGCAATTTGTGAACCACTAGCTTGGTGCTTAAACCCGGCATGTCGTCATATGACCATGCAAAAATATCTTTAAACTCAATGAGTGCTTTGATTAATTCTTCCCTGATGCCAGGCTCAATGTGGATGCTGATTTTGGTTTCTCGGACATTATCCGCATCCCCTAGATTTACAGCCTCGGTGTCATTCAGATTAGGCTTGGGTTTCTCTTCAAATTGGCATAGTTCTCGGTTTATTTCCTCGAAGGCTTTATCCTCATCATATTCAGACTCATAATCGATCTCTTGTATCATTAAATCAGAGTCAGATTGATTTATTAGACTAGGTCGAAGATCCGTCGTGCATGCCATGTCATTAGAACCAGTAAAAAGAGAACTGTTCAGAAAGAGAAAAGAATAAACAAAATTAAAATGAGACAAGAAAAGAGTTTTATTAAAATGCGGGATAACAGGGTTCACACTTTTACAAGATAAAATGAGATTTGGATTACACCCTGAATAATCCGAAAAATAAAAAAGCAAAAATCAAAGCCTACTACCAGGACTCTCCCCGAGTAGGAAGAGGAGTAACCGTCCAATTGTTGGTTTTGGCTTCAGGCCCCATAAACTGTATGTCTGTTCCACTGGAACCCTCTCCGACTTCTACCATATTGACATTAGTGAACAATCTTTCGAAACTCTGATTCAGATCCCCGTCAATCCCAATCAATCGCCCGAGAACTTTCGGGACTGGTGACCCCTTGGCGCTTGCTCTAACAAAAGATCTTGAGAGACGTGGCACAGGTTTGGGAAGAAACCAAACTTTCTTCTTCATTTTCCGAGCTCGTTTTACATCTGCCGCAGTCGGTTTGAACCCCAACCCAAAGGTCTCCAAATTCTTGGGCAAGGAAACAGGTTGAACAATTCCCTGAAGTTCAGCTCCCAAGCCTTTTCCTGGCATAAACCCATTACCTAGCATTTCTGAAACCATCATAACCGTTGCGGAAGCTATCCTAGGATGCTGAATGATTTCACCCTCGGGGATCTTGTTTGCCGACACTGCATCAAAAATCTGGTAGACCCAGGGACCTTTGTCATCATTAGTCTCTATGAAGGGTACAATGGCGCCTCCTATGGTGCACGCAGTGTCCTCGCCGTGCAATACGACCTCTTGTCTATCCCACTCGAACTTGACCATCTGATGCAAGGTGGATGGCACTGCTTTGGCTGCATGGATCCACGGACGTCCCAACAGAAAGTTATAAGATACCGTAGCATCTAACACCTGGAATTCCATGGTAAACTGGACTGGACCGATGGTCAACTCAAGTATAATATCCCCCACGGTGGCTGTTCCATTTCCGTCAAATCCTCGGACGCAAATGCTATTCTTTTGGATTCTTCCGTGGTCGATCTTCAATTGGTTCAGGGTGGATAATGGACAAATATTGGCACTTGAGCCGTTATCCACTAATGCCCGAGTAACTGCCGAATCTTCACATTTGACAGTTAGGTAGAGAGCTTTATTATGCTCCGTGCCCTCCACTGGCAGATCATCATCTGAAAATGTTACCCTGTTCACCTCGAAAATTTTGTTGGCAATCGTTTCCAGGTGATTTACAGAAATTTCATTGGGCACATGAGCTTCATTCAGTATCTTCATCAGGGCCCGACGATGTTCATCCGAATGGATTAATAATGATAGCAGTGAGATCTGGGCCGGTGTTTTCTTCAACTGTTCGACCACGGAGTAATCCTGCACTTTCATCTTCTTTAAGAAATCCTCAGCTTCTTCTTCTGACACAGGTTTCTTTATTGCAGCTGGATTGGGTCTTCTCAATTCCGCCGGAGCAAAACACCGTCCTGATCGAGTCAGTCCCTGCGCCTCACAACTATTCTCCTCCACTTGTTGTCCCTTGTACATCACCACTGCCTTTTCATACTTCCAAGGCACAGCCTTGCTATCAATCATTGGTGTTTGGACTACTGGTTTTATGATGACCAGTTCCCTGCAGACCCCTTTCACAACAACCACGGGTGTAGATGATGCTCCCGTTATTACCAACTTGGCTGGTTCTGGTTTCCTTGTAGCGGCAGATGGATTCTTCCCCAATATCACCACTGGCTTGACATCTTCCCCTTTCAACTTTACCCCTGCTTCCTCATTGATCGATTTTTCTTTTGGAGTGGCACGGATCATCATCACTGTCTGTGGGGGTTTCTTCGGCTCCCCTACTTCGTGCACAAGCTCGATCATGTGGGCTTCAGGGTGCTTTGGCAATGGGTTCTGGTTAATGTTAGGTGCCTCCGGTGCCTGTACCTCGATCTTGTTGGTATCAATAAGATCTTGTATTGCATGTTTCAGCCTCCAACATTTCTCGGTATCATGTCCGGGAGCTCCCGAACAATATTCACATCTTACCGAGTGATCCATATTTTGGGGTAAGGGATTTGGTAATCTAGGCTCAACAGGATTTAATAAACCCAACTGCCTCAATTTGTGGAACAAGGCAATATAAGTTTCCCCCAACTCAGTAAAAGTTCTTTGCCTCTGCAATCTTTCATTTCTGGCGGCCGGATTTCCCCTGAAACCCATCCCTGGAGGGTTCCTGTAGGCTCTTGGTGGTGGATAGGTGTTTTGTGGTGGTGGGTATGTGTTATGTGGAGGTGGGTATGTGTTATGTGGAGGTGGGTATGTATTGTGGGGAACCGGCGTGCGCCATTGTGGGCGAACCGGAGGTTGGGTGTATGTCTGGGCTTGATGGACGGTGAAATGTTGTTCTTGTGGTTGGTAGTAGGGTTGTGGAGGGTAATTTGGAATGTGTGGGTAGTTTAGACGATGGGGTCTGGGTTGGTAATGAGGGGAAGGACCTCTAGATCTGGACCAATTGTCGGCCTCTAATGTCGTGACCTCCTCTCTCCTTTTCTTTCCTAGCGCACCTCCCGTGCCGCTCTGAATGGCCTGAGTTGTTGCCTTAATTGCCGAATAACTCAGGATTTTATTAGACTTAAGTCCCTCTTCTATCATACCTCCCATTTTCACAACTTCATTAAATGATTTGCCAACTGACGTCACCAAGTGACCAAAGTAAGTTGGCTCGAGAGTTTGTAAGAAGTAATCCACCATTTCTCCTTCTCTCATTGGGGATCAACTCTGGCTGCCTGTTCTCTCCATCGGAACCCAAATTCTCGGAAGCTCTCTCCGGGTTTCTTCTCGAGCTTTAGCAATGTGAGACGGTCTGGGACTATCTCAAGGTTGTATTGGAAATGTCCTGCGAAAGCCTGTGCCAAGTCATCCCAGGTGTACCACCTGCTCGGATCTTGTCTTGTATACCACTCTAACGCCGACCCGCTCAAACTCTGGCCAAAGTAAGCTATTAATAGCTCATCTTTGCCCCCTGCTCCCCTCATTTTGCTACAAAAACCTCGTAGATGTGCCATAGGATCACCATGCCCTTCGTATAAATCGAACTTGGGCATTTTGAACCCTGCTGGTAATTGAACGTCAGGGAAAGGGCATAGATCCTTGTAAGCCACGCTGACTTGGTTACCTAACCCGTGTATGTTCCTGAAGGATTGCTCCAGGCTTTTAAATTTCCGCATCACCTCGTCCTGCTCTGGGCTCTTAGCCGGCTTTTCAATCTCCGCCGGGACCTCAAAGTGGGGATTATAGGTATGTGGCTCGGGTGCTTTGAATGTGAGTTCAGGGGGTAGTATTGTGTATCGTGAGCCTGAAACAATGGCTCACTAGATGATCTGTGCAATGGGGCTGGGGGAGGTGCCACAAAGACGGGAACATTTGGTGGAGGAGGGTTTTGAGTGGGTGGTGGAGCTTGGGAATCATAAGCCTCTCTTCCCTGATAATAATGATGGCTTGGGAAACTTGTTGAAGGACCGGGAGAAGGGTATTCCGGCGTGTGTGTTGGTTGGAGGGTAGGAGTAACGGGTAATTCTTGCCCCTTCTGGGCTCTAGCTAAGGCTATCTGCATTTCATTCATTTCTAGCCTCATTTTTTCCATTTTCTCCAGGGCTTCTTTCAGCATCTGATTGGCCGTTTTTTCTGACTCAACGCTGTTGTCTGACCCAGTCATACTTTCTGGTATAGGACCTTTTGATCTTGTCTGATAATGGTACGGTGCCAGTACGCTCTAACAACTAACTGATATTGGTATGAAAAAACAACAAACTTGTCAGTGGTAGAGTCTTAACAGATATTGTAATTGCACGTTAGGGGGATGCAATGCTCCTAGGCAGTTAATCATTTCTAACATGCTTTTGCTCCGATCCGCATGCATCATCCCGGCTTATTTTTGCTCTGACAAATATATATTCTTCCTCTTTTTTTTTTCTTCTTTTTTTTTCTTTTTAATTACGGTCGAATCCTATAGAGATTGCCTACGTATCGTGACCCCGCACGAATCAGACCAAGCGTAGTTCGTGCCATAAGACCAAATATATATATATATATATTTTTTTTTTTTTTATATTACTCAAAAATAATGCTATTACAAGCCATCACAGAAAAAACAAAAAATACAGACTTTATATATATATATATATATATATATTTTTTTTTTTTTTTTTTTTTTTTTTTGAGAATGTTTGAAGAAAAGGAAAAAACATATGGGTAGACAACAGACTCGAAAAACAAACAAGTGCAAGATTGAACTAGGGATACATTAAAGCTTTGAATTTTGGTGCCCGCGAGGCATCATTCGGCCTTTCCGCGGGCTTGGGGGCCAGGCTTCTTTGCAAGCTTTTTAGTTCCTCCATGATCTGATGGACATAACCCATGATTGAGGCAAATAGGACATCACGAGGCATCTCTTCACATGTTAGGCACTTTGTGGTGATATAGCGCCCTATATCATTGATCCTACCCCTGATTCTATCCCTCTCTATGCACAGCTGTTCTATCCGTTGATTCTTTAGTCCCAATATTCGAGTATTGTCAATGAGCTGCTCTTGGAACCTCTCCATTTGTTCTTCCATCCGGGCTATCGACTCATGGTAGTGTTCTCTATATGTTCTAGCATCCTGGGCTTGTTTGAGGACCCGATTATTGAGAATGGAGTTTATCTCTCTCAATGTCGCGACACTCATTTCATAGTCCCTTTTTACTTTCCATAGGTGCTCTCTCCGTGATGTTGTAACTGTAGCCCACCTGACCCGCATTCTTGTTATACAAGCCTGGGATCTCTCCAAGTCTTCTCGGCTTTGGCTGACTTGATTTCTCAATTCCGCTATCAACCTTTCATCAGATCGACGTTTCTGTCGGTCGCTATCACTCTTACTGACTTGGCGAATTCGGGCTTTCAGTGCCTGGTTTTCTTTGGCTAATTTGTTCTTCTCACCCTGCTCTGAGGCTACCTGAACGTTGTTTTCAAACATAAGTCTTTCAATTTGTCGCTTCAGCTTCCGGATTTCAACCCGGTAGCCTTCCTCTCTCTCTAACCAGCCCCACTGTTCCTGCGAATCATCCGTAAATTGTTGGACGTGAGCTCTTTTGGCAGGCCTCTGACGAATCTGGAACCTTTTCCCGAACCAAACATCGTATTTTGGGTCTACCTCACCCTTAGCCAGCTCTCGAACCATAGTCTTGGGTTCAAGGAATCTACATTCGTGCCACAACTTTCTAATTTTTCCTTCGGGGAACACGACTCCTGGACTCAACTCAATGGCGTGCTTGCTTAGATCCTCATCAGTGGGAATTACCTGAAATCTTCCTAGTTGGCGCAGTACCCGATGAGGAGCATATGGTTGGATGCTACGAAGTCCCATCAAAAGAACATGACATTCCTCGGCCGCCATGTATATTACCTCAGTATCATTCAACCACCCAAATGCCCATTCAACTTGGTCGGCTGTTGTTGACCTCAATTGTGCAAGCCATGCTTCGACGCCTTCGGGAAATATGACGCCTGTCATTCGTTTCTCAAAGCCGCTAATGCAATTTTTCTCAGTCAACCCGTGGTTCATGTATCCCACTCGGTGATGGAGGTGTTCTTGCATCCACAACTGGAGTAACAGATTGCATCCCTGAAAGAACTTGCCTCCTTCTCGGCATATAGTTAAAGCTCGGTAGATTTCAGACAAAATCAAAGGAACCACAGTACTGTCGGTTCTTTTGATTGCAACATCGGCCATCCCTACAAGGCCTATCTCTATTTTTTTATCTTTGCGGGGACAGACCACAATTCCTAGAAATGCTGTGATAAATGCCAAAGTACGTCTTGCTTCCCACCTGATTCTGTTCCCAGTGTGAGTTAATCCGAGGTTTGGTTCTTCCAAACCCTGAGGAATTCCGTACCGTTGATACAAGAATTGGAGAGTACAACATCCCTTCGACAAATCATCATTCTGTACCTTCCGACTAATGCTTAGTAAATCCAAGAACGCGTGCGGAGATACTGGTCTTGGTGAAAGTAAATACTGCCCTCTTAGTTTCCCATTCAACCCCGCATATCCGGCGACTTCCTCTAGTGTAGGTGAAAGTTCAAAGTCAGCAAAACGAAACACGTTGCGTGTTGGGTCCCAGAACGGTATTAGAGCCTCGATGATATCTGTCCTTGGCTTGATATTCAACAGATCGACAAAACCTCCCAAAACTCTTTCCACTATCTTTATACTATCCTTTCCCATATCATTCCACCACATGTGGAGTTGCGAAGGGACCTCGCTACACACTGAGAATGGTTCATTTTGACTTGTGCTCATCCTGCACATTTATTATAGTGATTAAAGAAGGAAAAACTTTTATTTGACTTAAAAACTATCTATATTCTAAAGAAATATTTTTGGATTTTAATAATTTTTTTTTCTTGAAAAAAAACTTTTAAGGAGAAAGGAAATATTTTTGAACCAATATTCTGAATTTATGAAAGAAATACTACAGAAAAAATATTTTTGAATTTTATTTTGAATATCTTTTAAACAAATAATTGGGATTTTGAGATTAAAAGGAAATATATATTTTTTTTTTAAAAAAAAATTGAGGTCTAAAAGAAAAACTTTCTAAAGAAGTGAGTAATGTTAAATATTTTTGGATTTTTTTTTTTGAATATGGTGAGCCGAAACCAAAGAGGTTTGCCTCTGATCTCACATCCGGTGAGAATCATACCCGCGTAGTTCAGGCTATAAACTAACTAATTTTTTTTTTTTTTTTTTTTTACAAACAAATTTTCCACTTCCTTTTATAAAAAAAAAACTATTTTCATTTTTCATTTTTTTTTTAAATAAAGCAAATTAAAATAGAAGACTTATTCCTACACACTTTCTGCTTTCTAGGCAAACCAACAATTCTAAAAGTAAAAATATATATATGTTTTTTTTTGTTTTTTTTTTTTAAAAAAAAATTCGGCAGTACTTCGACAGTACTTGGACACTGATTTTTTCTAAATTAATCAAATAACTTTTACTTGCTATTTTTATTTTATTTTACTTTTTACACTCCCGAGACTCAGAAGCCGGTCAACATGCAAGACCGAGCAAATAAATGCACATAAAACAAATAATATGCATCAGGATGGTCATTTTCATTTTTGGTGCACCTGTCCTAGACAGACTCAACCCCTGTGTTGAGCCTCCAAAGTCAGATGCACGTGATGCAAACAAACGTTCCTACTAGGGATCCGACATGTGGTTTTGTTATACTAGGTTCAGAACCTGGGTGTTTGTTCTAGACCTGGCTTACCCGAGCGGACAGCTCGAGCCGAGGGGGTAGCGTACCGGGAATACAGAAGCTTCACCGGCTTAGCAACTTGTCCGAACCTCGTTCTAAATTGGGATTTGACACTATACAGAAAAGAAGTCGTACGAAGTACACCCTTCTTCATGATTTAGAAGACTCAGAGAGGAGATGGGTTTCGGCACAGTTTATACACAGTTCACGTAATATCAAAGCGGTAAAAGCAGCATTTAGCACATTAGGCTCAATCATGTAAAAATCAGATAAAACCAAATATAACAATTTATATGAGCTCGAATTTCTAACCCTGAACCACTGGTTCTGGGTTAAGTCCCCAGCAGAGTCGCCAGAGCTGTCACACCTCCTTTTTCCGGCACCGCGAGGTGCGTAGGGAGTTTTTTTCCAATTAAAGGACAGTCGAAACGGGATTGGTTTAATTATTTCAGAGTCGCCACTTGGGAGATTTAGGGTGTCCCAAGTCACCAATTTTAATCCCGAATCGAGGAAAAGAATGACTCTATATTACAGTCTGCGTACCAGAAATCCGGATAAGGAATTCTGTTAACCCGGGAGAAGGTGTTAGGCATTCCCGAGTTCCGTGGTTCTAGCACGGTCGCTCAACTGTTATATTCGGCTTATTTATCTGATTTTTAATACAATTATGAACCATGTGCAAATTTTATCTTTTTACCGCTTTATTATTATAATTATTATTTTTTAGGAATGTGAACATCGCTTAAAACATATCTTTGGATTGTGTCACATGAAATGCACCCACAATACGAAACATATTTTATTTGATGTTTTAGGATTTAGATTTGGGTCGCATGAAATGCGCATCCGAGTTTAAGAAGGTAAAATTAATTAAATCGCGCCTAAAGAGTCTAACGCGTCATCATCTTTGGGGAAGGAAGTGAAATTCACTAAACAATCCATCCCTAATTCTAAGTAATTTTTTTTAATAATTAAATAAATAAATGAGAATGGAGAATCCTATACATTTGTATTATTTACATCTATTTATTTTTAGCGAACTCCTTTAATAGTATCCCTAATGACTACCTTTTTATTATTACTAATTTTTTTATAAATATAAAATCAATATCTACATTCTTGAAAATGACATATTAAATAGAAGGGAAAAACAAATATTAGCAGAAAATAATAAAATTATAATCATAGATACAACATGGAATTATCGGAAAGTAAAAAAAATAAAAAAAAACTAATTATCCCATAGTTGGATTAAAATTCAAATTATTAGTAAGACTTAAGCTTATTGAAACTAATTATTTGCAAATACTGAAAATTGAAAGAAATAAAAATAAAAACTTGAGTACTAAATCATATTTCTAAAAATTTAAACAATTTAACATTAACTAACTTTGTTTTAATTCATCATGTCCTAATACTTGTTTGCAAACTAATTCATGTTATAACTGAAATTAACTACATGATTCGGATTAACTTATCGTTGATGAAAAACCTTCTGCATAAGGAACTTAGTTAATTTTTTGCCAAACTGATTCAATAACGCCATTTTTACGTTATTTCTTCTATTTTTTTTTATTAAACAGTTTTAATTAATAATCAGGCTTAAATATATTTCCTAATAATCTGGTAAAGGCGTTATTTAATATGTCGCTATAATATGCCTAGTTATGCCGATGACAGTGATTTACAGAATAATAATACATGAATAACCTAAATACAATACAAAAATTAAATTAAACTAAATTAAAAATTTAACACTCCATTCTTCATTTCAGCTTACAAAATGCCAAAATTACAGTTGTGTACCTGATATTGTCAATATAAGAAGAAGAAAGTCAGCAACGTAATACGTAACACAGCAACAGCAACAATAACCAGCAATAACCAGTCAACGAAAATCCCAGTGACAGCTTTGAAAAATTCAAAATAAAATCCAGGAATGCCGAAAATAATGGACAGAAACCAAGGGAAATTTTCAGATTTTTGAAAGGCTATTTAATCTTCAACCCTTAATTTCTACACCTGTATACCAGAATATTTATCAGGTGTGTACTACTTTCTCTTCTAATTTTCAACTTTTTTTTTATTTTCTCTTTGTATGTTTTTCTTTTCTTGAGAGTTTGAATGTTTTTTCGGAATAAATGTTCAACTCCTTTTTTTTTTTCTCTCTTTTTTCTCTGTCTGTATTTCTTCTCATGTTCAAGACTTCACATATATATATCCCATCCCATAAATCAATTCAAATCAATACTTTTTCTCTACCCAACCCATTATCTTTCCACTCATCCCCATTACATTAAATAAACATATCACACCACCCCATTATATTTTGTTCCCCATGCTTTATTTAAAATAATGCAAGATTCCCCTTTAATTTAAATCTTGTCCCCCCTTTATATTAAATAATCATATCACAACCCACCCCATTTCATTTTGTCCCCCATGCTTCAAATAAACAATTTCAAAATGTACAATTCCTAAACTACCCCTTCCAACCTTACTGAAATTACCAAACTACCCCTGATCGTATTACAAATTTACCAAACTACCCATCAGCTATAACACATCATTTAATCAAACATAACCAAAATATAGTCAATATGATCAATTTCTAACAATGTTCAAACAACAATATGAACATGGATGAACATCATAACAACAATATCACATGAACATGATTTTAACAACATTTCAACAACAAATCATATGAACATAAATTGAACAACCAAGAACAACCAAAATTTGATTGAACAATATTTTTGGCAACAACAAACCTATTTTTCGGATTTAAACAACAACAACAATCAAACAAGTATATTCAGATTCTTAAATTCAATAATATTGAACTTAACATCAACTCTAACAACATTACAACAAACAATTCTTATATTAAACTTTAAACAAGATTATGAGAACAATTCAAGCAATAATCATAAATGGTAAACAAGAAATCAAACTATATAAAATTCGGATTCAAGATCATCCAAACAAAGTAGGAACATGAATGAATCTACTTTAACAACAATAACAAACAAGCTTTATTCAACTTCGAATTAAACTTAAACAAAACAAATAAACATATTCAAATTACTAATCTTCAAATAATCAATTAATCTTTTTTAAATTAAATCCAACAAAATTATAACAAATATGCATGATCCAAAAATTAAAACCAAAACATAACTTCACATTAAATCACTGAATTAAAAACGAACTTCAAACAAGATGAAACACGAATTAAATCTATATTAACAACAATCAACGGATTTAAACGATTTAAGCTAACACTTTTCTATATTAAAACTAAATCTTCTCAAACTGAAAAAATAATTTAATTGAATCTTCAATTCAAATCTATCAACAATATAATTAAACTAACCATTTTTATCTAAAAATAAATATGAAAAATGAAACAAACTTATACTAATTTCAAATCTGAAAATATCAAACAAATTATGGATGAAAATAAACTTAGAACAACTAACCGTAAATGACCAATGACGAACATCGAACGAACTCTAAACGAAACCAACGAAACTTGGACATAAACGGACTTGAAGACGACGAAGCAACAAGCATCAGTGAAAGATGAAGAAAACGCAGCAGCGACGAGCAAGCTCGTCCATGGTCAGCCGCGATGGAGCAGCTGCGAAGAAGAAAACGGGCAGCAGTGGCAGCAGCAGCGGCAACACGGCATCGGCAGCAGCAATCCGGCAGCGAAGGCAGCAACACGTCGCGGACAGCCATGGACGACGACATGGTCGACGTCGAAGCTCGTCCATGGCTGTGTTCGTTTGGTCATTTGATTGAAACAGAAGCAGCAGCATCGACAGCAGCACGATGGAGGGAGTAGCTGCGACAACCGGCGACGAAGAGAAGACGCAGTCGCGACAGCAGCCATGGCAACGAGCGGAGCTGTAGCGGCGACAAGGCATCGACTGCGTAGTTGTCCAGGAACTAAAGCACGGCCATGGCAATCACTGAAGCAGCAGATGTGTCGAGAAAAGGGTGCAGCAACAGTAAAAAAACGACGCGACACGGCGAGAAGGATGAAGTCGCGTTGGTGGTTTTTGAGGTCGTTCATGGTTTCTGAGGTTGTTCATGGGAGGGCAGCTTGGAGACGACATGTGTGTGTGTGCAGTGAGGAGGATGGAAGGGAAGCCATTGATGCTAGGGAGAAACTTGGAGAAGAAGAAGCAAAGGTGGGGGGGGCGGATGACTTAGGTCTTTTAGGGTTTTTTCTTTCTTTTTTTTTTGTTTTGTTTTTGTTTTGTAAAAATGAAAGACAAATGGGGTTTGAGTCTTTTGGGTTATGGACTGGGTCGACCCAGTTCGAAATGGACTGGGTCGTAGGGAAGATTGGGCCATTTTTTTGGGCTTGTGGCTTGAAATTGAAGAAGAGGCCTAATTCCGACTTTCTTTATATTTTTGCTTTCTTTTCTTCTTTTATTTCTCTAAAACTAAATTATAAAAATACTTAAACTATTATTAAGAATTAAATTAAGTTATAAAAGCGCAAATTAACTCCCAATAACAATTAACGCACAATTAAGTATTAATTAAGCATAAAATTGTATATTTGGACATTAAATGCTAAAAATGCAAACGATGCTTATTTTTGTAATTTTTAAATTTTTGTAAAACAAATTTAATTACTAACAACTATAGAATTAAATCCTACATGCAAAATGCGACATATTTTTGTATTTTTTATTAATTTATCAAATAAACACGCACAGACAAATACAAATAATTATTCAAAATGTCACAAAATATCACAAAATGGCACACCAAGAAAAATCATTTTATTTTTGAATTTTTTGGGAGTAATTCTCATATAGGGCAAAAATCACGTGCTTACAATGATGTTTACTATAATATATTTTATTTATGTTATTTTGAAGAATATGGATAACCCTCAAATTATGTTTGGATCAAAGACAAATCATGAAGATATTTGTGTTATTGATAGTGGAACAACTCATGCCATATTCAACGATCAGAAATACTTTTCTTATTTGCAGAAGGAAAAAGCAAATATTTCAACAATTTCTGGTAATATAAGTTTGATTGAAGGCTCCGGAAGAGCCATAATATTTCTGTCTAAGGGAACAAAACTTATTATAGACAATGCATTGTTCTCCTCCAAGTCCCGAAGAAACTTGTTGAGTTTTATAGATATCCGCCGAAATGGGTATCATGTTGAGACAATAGATGAAATGAACAGGGAATATCTTTGTATTACAAAGAATATTTCTGGCCAGAAATGCATTGTAGAAAAGTTACCAACTTTATCTTCTGGCTTATACTAGTCAAAAATTAGTACAATTGAAGCACACTCTATCGTAAACCAGAAGTTTACGGATTCAAATACTTTTGTGCTTTGGCATGGCCGTTTGGGCCATCCCGGATCAATAATGATGAGACGAATTACTGAAAATTCGAGTGGACATCCATTAAAGAACTTGAAGATTCTTACAAATGACGAATTTTCTTGTGATGCTTGTTATCAAGGAAAAATGATCACTAGACCATCACCAATGAAGGTTGGTATTGAATCCCCTGCCTTTTTAGAGCGTATACATGGGGATATATGTGGACCTATTCACCCACCAAGTGGGTTGTTTAGATATTTTATGGTCCTAATAGATGCATCTTCAAGATGGTCTCGTGTGTGCCTACAATCATCTCGCAACCTGGCGTTTGCAAAGCTATTAGCCCAAATAATTCGATTAAGGGCACAATTCCCAGATTATCCTATAAAGGCTATTCGCCTTGATAATGCTGGAGAATTCTCATCTCAAGCTTTTGATGATTATTGTCTATCCGTTGGGATAAAAGTTGAACATCCTGTAGCTTATGTTCATACTCAAAATGGCCTTGCAGAGTCATTTATTAAACGCCTGCAATTGATAGCAAGACCACTACTTATGAAAACAAAATTGCCCACTACTGCTTGGGGCCATGCTATCTTGCATGCAACATCACTTATCCGTCTCAGACCGACACATTATAATAAATATTCTCCGTCACAATTAGTTTTTGGTCATGAACCAAATATTGCCCATCTACGAATTTTCGGATGTGCTGTATATGTGCCAGTAGCACCACCACAACGTAGTAAGATGGGACCACAAAGAAGGATAGGAATATATGTTGGGTTTGAATCACCCTCTATTATTCGCTATCTTGAACCATTAACAGGAGATTTATTTACTGCTCGATTTGCAGATTGTCGGTTTGATAAAACAAATTTTTCACAATTAGGGGGAGAGAAAAAGGAAATCAAAAGAGAAATTGTGTGGAAAATTTCATCATTATCTCACTTTGATCCCTGTACCCCTATATGTAATCAGGAGGTCCAGAAGATCATCCATTTACAGAATATAGCAAATCAAATGTCAGACGCATTTACTGATTTGAAAAGGATAACTAAGTCGCATATCCCAGCAGAGAATGTGCCTATCCGAATTGATGTCCCAGTAGGACCATCTACTAGCATGAGAGATAGTGAACCTAAAGCACGCCTGAAGCGTGGTAGGCCTTTGGGTTCTAAGGATCGAAATCCTTGAAAAAGAAAATTGACAAATAATCAAAACGATATTATGAAGGATCTCCTGAAGAGACCCAAAATCTGATTAGTTCTGAGATTCCTAAAGAAATTAATGAACCCGAAGCTCATGTGAGTGAGGAACTTTTAATAAGTTCGATCGGTGATGGGATTAATTTAAATCGATCTGAAATAGTGGTGGAAAATATTTTACATATAATGTTGCACTTAATATTATGCAAGATAGTGAGGATCTTGAACCTCGATCTATCGAAGAATGTCGACAAAGATCTGATTGGCCAAAATGGCAAGAGGCAATTCAATCGGAATTGAAGTCACTTGCTAAAAGAGAGGTCTTTGGACCAGTAGTCCAAACACCTGCTGTCGCACCTCCTTTTTTCGCCCCCGTGAGGGGCGTAGGGAGTTTTCTCCAATTAAAGGACAGTCGAAACGGGATTTGTTTGTTTGTTTCAGAGTCGCCACCTGGGAATTTTAAGGGGTCCCAAGTCACCAATTTTAATCCCTGAATCGAGGAGAATATGACTCTGTTTATTATTCTGCGAACTAGAAATCCGGATAAGGAATTCTGTTAACCCGGGAGAAGGTGTTAGGCATTCCCGAGTTCCGTGGTTCTAGCACGGTCGCTCAACTGTTATATTTGGCTTGATTATTTTGATTTATTAAATACATTTTTATTGCATGATTTTATTGTTACCGCTTCTATTTAAATTGTTTATAATTAAAGACCCTTCTTCGAATCGAATCACGCGTACGTGTATTCGTTTTATATATTAATATTTTTTAACGTGAAAATCGTGTCACGCGTACGTATACACAATATAATAATTATTATTTATTTATTTTCGAAATTTTTTATTATATAAAAAAAACTTAAGTTCGAAATTGTGCTAAAAATAAAATTAAGAACGTTCGTCGCTCTTGTATAATTAAATATTGAACCGCACATCTCGAGTTATATGAAATTAATATTGATATTCTCCGAAGAGCCCCCTTTTTATTAAATGTTCGTTCGAAGTTGCGCGAACGCATAATCCGAATTGCTTTTAGAAATATAATCAGGTTACGCGAACGCATCCCTAATCACGCAAAAGATTCTTAATAGTAGTATAGATTTTCCATAAATGTTTATTGCATCTATCTATTTTTAAATGTAAGAATCGTGGAGAATTACCGATTGGGATGCCACCAAATTTCTTGACAAAGAATTCAAAATTTATTAGGCGTTGCTACAAGTCTTATTTTACGCGTATGAATTATATACCTCAAAACTATTCAAATTTTAAAGAATTAATGATATGAAAAAGAAACAAACAACATGTAACTAAAAATACTACCATTTTTATCGTGGATACAACATTAACATATCCAAAAATTGAATCGCATATAAAACTGGAAAAAGAATTAATTTGATAAACAAATTAATAGTTTCTGAAGAATTTTTATTGTTACATTTAATGTGAATTCTATTTCTACATATCCTTGACATAAAATGTTGCAATTCGTGCTTGTAAATCCCATATCCTTCTCATATACTTGTTTTTAGTCCAAAGTTATAATTGTTTGGTTAATTTGTTTACAAAGATTGAGTTTGAGATAAATAAACCAATTCTTATTCTCTGCCTATGCGACTATTTGCAAACACTTAACTCTATATTTTGTAAAAAAAATCATTGACATTATTTCATATATTAAAAGAAATGAGTTGATCGCGTTCCTAAAATAACTATGCCATTAGTTATTAAGAAAGAGAACTAATCTACTAATTGATTTAATACTATATTAACCAACTAAAACAAAACTGAAATTTAAACTAATAAAATTTAAATGAGTAGAAGACATCCTTATAATTCCAAACTTCATTTACTTGCCATGTTGAAGCTCTTCACAACATGAGTTTAAAAGATATGTACCTGATATTGGAAGCAAAAGAAAATGAAGATGAAAATCAACAACAGTAATAACAGTGCAATAGCAACAACTGCCCAGCAACAGTAACAACCCAGTAACAGACCGGTGGAGTAGTAATCCCAAAAACAAAAGCTTTAAGCTTTAAATGTAACAACAACCATTAATACTAATTTCAAACAAAGAAAGAAAGCAGTAGATTTTTTTTAGCGTTTATTTTTATTTTGAAAGCTTAAATATTTTTCGGAATTTTTCTCTCTTCTATTCTCTGTCCGTTTTTTTCTCTCTATCTGTATTCTTGTTCTGTCTTGTGTTCAAGACTTCATATATATATAATCTCATCCCATAAATCTTTTAATCAATACTTTTTCTCTACCCAACCCATTATCTTTCCACTCATCCCCATTACATTAAATAAACATATCACACCACCCCATTATATTTTGTCTCCCATGCTTTATTTAAAAAAAATGCAAGATTCCCCTTTAATTTAAATCTTGTCCCCCCTTTATATTAAATAATCATATCACAACCCACCCCATTTCATTTTGTCCCCCATGCTTCAAATAAACAATTTCAAAATGTACAATTCCTAAACTACCCCTTCCGACCTTACTGAAATTACCAAACTACCCCTGAACGTATTACAAATTTACCAAACTAACCATCAGCTATAACACATCAATTAATCAAACTTAACCAAAATATAGACAATATGATCAATTTCTAACAATGTTCAAACAACAATATGAACATGGATGAACATCATAACAACAATATCACATGAACACGATTTTAACAACATTTCAACAACAAATCACATGAACACGAATTGAACAACAAAGAACAACTAAAATTTGATTGAACAATATTTTAGCAACAAACAATCCTATTTTCGGATTCAACAACAACAACAAACAAAGTATGAAGATTTCTAAATTCAATCATATTGAACTTAAAATCAACTCTAACAACATTACAACAAACAATTCTTATATTAAACTTTAAACAAGATTATGAGAACAATTCAAGCAATAATCATAAATGGTAAACAAGAAATCAAACTATACAAAAATTCGGATTCAAGATCATCCAAACAAAGTATGAACATGAATGAATCTATTTTAAGACAACAAACATGACAGATTAAACGATTAAAATAATATATTCCTTTAATACAACTAAATTCTTTAAACAAATAACAAGATCGACGAAGAAACAATTATGAACTTAAACTTGAACTTAACAATATTAACAATTTCTAACAATACATAAACACATGAAACAAATTGAAGAAATAGTTGATTAAATTTCAATTTGAATCTAACAAACATCAAACTAACAAATTCTTACCTAAACAATAAAACAATCATGAAATAAACATGAAAACAAATTAATTAATTTACCATTTGAAATCTGAAAATTAAAATCAACAAAACACATGAACAAACTAGAAAATTATTTCAAACGATAGACAAACCAAACAAGAATTAAATCATTTATCGATTTTGGATCCGAAAAATACCAAACAAAATATGGACGATAAATGAGATTCAAAACCAACTAACCGGAAATGAAACGACGAACAACGATTGTAAACAAATCTGTCCGGGCCTCGACTCAACGAAAGACCTTCGAACCTTTGACGATTCGAAGAAGATGAAGCAATGGCAAAATAGAAGAACCTGCTGCGACGATCAGCAGAAGCATTCCGTCAAACACCTGCTGCGACAAGCAGCAGCAACACGACGTCGAGAAGCAGCATGAAGCAGATGGGGTGCGTTTGGCTTGCTTGTACGAAGAAGATGAAAGCAACAACAACATCGGCGAGGCAAAACGCAACACCGGAGGTTTGTTTGGACGAAGCTTCTGCTTCAGCAGTAGCGGCTGGGGACGGAGAAGGTCGACGCGATGGCAGTCATAGCTGCCTGTGTCGATGAGGCAGAAGCTGGACGAGGCAGCAACGTTTGGTTGTAGCAGATGAACTCGACGATGGCTGTTTTAAGCAGTCCTTCGAAGCGGACGCAGCTTGACGCAGCAGACATTTTCGTTGGTGCCGAAGAAAGATGAGGAAGCAGCGGGCAGTCCATGGACGAGCTGGAAGGAGGGATCGTTTACAGTGGGGTTTCCACCATGGGAGGGCAGCTATGGCGATGGTGGTTGACGACGAAGACGTAGCAAGGTGGTGGTGGATGTCGCGGGTTTGAAGATGGTGAAGGAGAAGAAACAGACGGACATGGGTTCGAGGCCAGCCATGGACGAGCTGCCATGGATGTGTGTGTGAGAAAACTTGGAGAAGATGGAGAGAAAGAAAGGGGGGGGGGCGGATCTTCTTTAGGTTTTTTAGGGTTTTTGGTTTGTTTTTTTCTGTTTTTTTTTTGTTTTGTAAAAAATGAAAGACAAAGGGGGTTTGGGTCTTTTGGGTTATGGACTGGGTCGACCCAGTTCGAAATGGACTGGGTCGTAAGGAAGATTGGGCCATTTTTGGGCCTGTGGCTTGAAATTGAAGAAGAGGCCTAATTCCGACTTTCTTTATATTTTCGCTCTCTTTTCTTCTTTTATTTTTTCTAGAACTAAATTATAAAAATACTTAAACTATTATTAAGAACTAAATTAAGTTATAAAAGCGCAAATTAACTCCCAATAACAATTAATGCACAATTAAGTATTAATTAAGCATAAAATTGTATATTTGGTCATTAAATGCTAAAAATGCAAACGATGCCTATTTTTGTAATTTTTTAATTTTTGTAAAACAAATTTAATTACTAACAATTGTAGAATTAAATCCTACATGCAAATGCGACATATTTTTGTTATTTTTTATTAATTTAACAAATAAACAAACACAGACAAATACAAATAATTATCCAAAATATCACAAAATCTCACAAAATTTCACACCAAGAAAAATCATTTTATTTTTGAAATTTTTGGGAGTAATTCTCATATAGGGCAAAAATCACGTGCTTACACCTGCTAGTATAAAACCAGTTGGTCATAAATGGGTTTTTGTGTGAAAAAGGAATGATAAAAATGAAGTTGAAAGATACAAAGCTCGCTTTGTTGCACAAGGATTCTCACAACAACCTGGAATCGATTTTGATGAAACATATTCACCTGTTATGGACGCCATAACATTTCGATATCTCATCAGTTTAGCACTATATGAAAAGCTTGAAATACATCTAATGGATGTAGTTACAACTTATCTGTACGGTTCACTTGATAATGAAATTTATATGAAAATCCCTGAAAGATTTAAAATGCCTGAAGCAAAATCTCAGGAAATATATTAAATCAGATTACAAAGATCTTTGTACGGTTTAAAGCAATCTGGGCGCATGTGGTATAATCGCCTTAGTGAATATTTGCTGAAAGAAGGTTACATAAATGATGTTATTTGTCCATGTATTTTTATAAAGAAAATGACATCAGAATTTGTTATACTTGCTGTTTATGTTGATGACATAAATCTTGTTGGAACTCCAGAAGAGCTCCAAAAGGCAATTGAATATCTTAAGAAAGAATTTGAGATGAAAGATCTTGGAAAGACAAAACTTTGTCTTGGTCTGCAAATTGAGCATTTAGCAGACGGGATCTTTATCCATCAATCTGCCTATACAGAAAGGGTCTTAAAACACTTTTACATGGACAAAGCGTACCCATTGAGTACACCAATGGTTGTTCGATCACTTGAAGTGAATAAGGATTTGTTCCGACCTCCAGAAGAGGACGAGGAACTCCTTGGTCCCGAAGTACCCTATCTCAGTGCAATTGGTGCACTAATGTATCTTGCTAATGCTACAAGGCCTGACATAGCATTTTCTGTTAATTTACTAGCAAGATATAGTTCTTCTCCTACACGGAGACATTGGAACGGGATTAAACATATATTGCGATATTTAAAGAGAACTCTTGATATGGGTTTGTTTTATGCTAACAAAGATAGTGCAGACCTTGTTGGTTATGCAGATGCAGGTTATTTATCTGATCCCCATAAAGCTCGATCTCAAACTGGCTACGTATTTACATATGGAGGTACTATCATATCATGGCGCTCCACAAAGCAATCTATTGTTGCTACTTCTTCAAATCACGCTGAGATAATAGCTATTCATGAAGCAAGTAGGGAATGCGTATGGTTGAGATCAATAATTCATTTTATTCGAGAAAAATGTGGTTTGGAATGTGAGAAAAGACCCACAATTTTATACGAAGACAATGCTGCATGCATAGCCCAATTGAAGAGAGGATTTATAAAAGGAGATAGAACGAAGCACATTTCACCAAAATTATTCTACACACACGATCTTCAGAAAAATGGTGACATTGATGTGCAACAAATCCGTTCAAGTGATAATCCAGCAGATTTATTCACTAAATCTTTGCCAACTTCAACTTTTGAGAAGATGGTATACAAGATTGGAATGCGGAGACTCAAATATTTGAAACAAGGTTTTCATCAGGGGAGTAAAATACGCGATGCACTCTTTTTCCCTTACTAAGGTTTTTTTCCCATGGGGTTTTCCTTATAAGGTTTTTAACGAGGCACCTAGCAATGCGTATTACTAAATATGTGTACTCTTTTTCCTTCACTAGGATTTTTTTCCCACGTGGTTTTTCCTAGTGAGGTTTTAATGAGACACATTATCTTTTAATGAACATCCAAGAGGGAGTGTTATAAATATATTATATTATGGATGTTCATTTAGTGCTCTGTTGTAAATAATCTTCCTGAAGAAGCTTATCCATATGGGACTCCACCGTAAATATGTTTATCCATTTAGTACTCTATTGGAAATAAGCTTCCTGAAGAAGCTTATCACTTTGGTACCCGGTTATGGATAAACATTACCCTAGGTAGAAGATTATCCATACTGGGTATAATAAGCTTATCCATTCAGTACTCCGTTATGGATAAACATTGCTCTCAGTAGAAGATTATCCATATCTGGTATAGTAGCAACTTACACAGCAGCTTGCAGTAGCAGCTTACACAGCAGCTTGTAATAGCAGCTTACACAGCAGCTTGCGTAGCAGCTTACACAGCAGCTTCCTTTCTTCTATAAATAGAAGAGATTTCAGTTCATTATGTAAATCAATTTGAATTCGAATAATATATCAGTTTCTCTATACTTGTCTTTACTTTACGGTCTTTATTTTATAACAATATTCACTTTTCCCCGAAATTTTTTCACTTTCTTTCAGAATTCGTGAGCGTTTGGACATAAGAATTGTAAAAAATTTTAAAAAAGTGAAAAAAAAATTCAAATGAAAATGGTATTTGAAAATTAGAGTTGTATTTGGACATGAATATAATTTTGGGTTGTTTTTGAAGTTTTGTTAGTAATCTGAGTGAAAATTTTGAAAAATTACTTTTTGGAGTTTTTCAAATCTTCAAAAAATTTCAAAATGCATCTTCAAGTGAAAATTGGAAATTTTATGACCAAACGTTGATTTCGAAAAAAGTGAATTTTTTTTCAAAAAAACTAAAAAAAAAATATTTATGTCCAAATGGGCTATTAGTGTTTGGCCATGAAATTTTTAATTTCACTTAAAGATGGATTTCAGAACTTTTCAAAAATTTGAAAAACTCTAAAAAACTGTTTTACAAAATTTTCACTTCAAATCACTCACAAAAATTCAAAAACAATCCAAAATTATATTCATGTCCAAACACAACTCTAGTTTTCAAATACCATTTTCACTTAATTTTTTTTCCCCAAAAGTTTACAACTCTTATGTCCAAACGCCCACTAATTATCCGATATCCAATTTCTCCATGATTTTTTTAGGGGTAAACTAGTCCTCAATATAAGAATTTAGGAAAGCACATATCTAACAATTTTTCAACAAATCTTTTTCTAAGAAAAATTCTAACGATATAATACAAGTATTAAAATTAGTTTTATGAATGATCATTCTAACTTTCACTTTTATTGCACTAAAATATTTTTTATACGGAAAGATCACTCAACTTGAGTACTTGACGTAAGACACACACGATTATGCTTGGAGTCATGTCATTGTGAGGGTGAGTGTGTCTAATCTTATTATTGGATTTGTATTTACAACACTACAGTTCCTAAGGAACTTATTCGCATTTTTCTTGTTTTACTTATGGAAATGGGTCCACCACTGGGATATGTTTAAGACGAGATCTCATTCACTTTTCACTAGAGATAATCTTGTGGTATATAGTACAAGTTCATGTATCAATTAGATATTTCTGGATGTGTGACATATGTTTGACAATTAAGTGAGCTCACTCTTTTTTTTTTTTGGGACCAAGTAAGCTCACTTGATTGCTACAGGTAGAGGTACAGTACGTATTTAAACATTTTGATACGGTATTTTCGGTATTTGATTTTTTAAAATGCTATACCCAATGGTGGATTTATGTATCACATTTGGGGGCTTAAGCACCCATTGACTTTGACAAAGAGTATGTGTAGTTATATTAAAAATTTAACCAAATGGATATAAACAAGGCAGCAAGCACCCAAGTAATGAGAAGTTTGATGGGTGCTTTAGTAAGGAAAGGTGCCGGAAGTTTATGAAAGTGGGGCAACGATCGTTGGATCTCACTTCTAACATGTCCTTTTTAATACAGTAGGTATTTTCCCTATATTATCAAGATTCAAGCTTCTTTCTTTTGCCCCAACTAGGTCTATTTTTTAATTCTTTCCACTAGCCATTATTTTGACACAAATTCTACTTATTTTTTCATTTTTTTGTTGATTTTTGTTTTATGTTCTTTTTTAATTTTTTTTTTTATCTAATTCAGTATAACAACAAAAGAAAAAGAAAATCTACTTAAAAGGGGACTTCAAACTCATCCCTTTTGAAGACGAACCAGTCTCCTAGAACAGAAATCCATCAATCTCTTTTTCTCGCTAGTTGGCCTTAATCATCATAGTTTCATGATGTCTATAATATTAATACTATGAGTTTTTTCACTATTTTTTTCATCGTGTTCAAATAATTATGCACTTATACGAAGTGATTTGTAGTACTTTATGTCAAAAAAGTTAAGCACTCACGAATTTAAAATTCTGGATCTACCACTAGCTATACCAATACCGTACCTAATTAAATTCGGTAAGGTTCGATTTTTCTCCTTTCGATTTCGGTTTATTCGATTCGCTAACTTCGGTTTATTCGGTTTGAATATTAACTAGTGTATAGAGTTATGGACAGTAATATTCTTAATTAAAGTGCTCGAAAGCACAAAACTAAAAATATTTGTTGATAAAAGTTTTGTCCAAAACCAACAAATACCAACCCAGAAAGAGAAAACTGTACATAAAAGAATAAATTTGATCATTAGAAATGTCTTGTTACTTGCTTAGAGTTAATTGATGAATTTAGAGAATAAATAAAAGTAAAATTTTAGATTTTTTATATTTATGTTATAACTGATAATATGTGTATTTTGTAATATAATATATATTTCGGTGCAGTATCAGTATTTGAGTATTTTATTTTAAAATACCAAATACCATACCTAATACTAATTTTGTTAAAAACTTAAACCAAATACCATACCGCATACCAAATACCAAAATTTTCGATTTCGGTATTTACCAAATTATGCATAGCCCTAGCTACAGGCTGTAATAATTAAAACTAGAGCTTCAAGTGCAAAAGCAGGCAATTATATTATAAACTTTAAGTGTCTCTCTTTTAAAATCAAATAAATTTTACTACCTACACCAAGATGGTGTTTACTATACATATAATGGTAGACAAATGAAAGTGAAGAAGTCCTAAATAATCGACTTGTTTGCCACGCGGACAATCACGAAATCTCCCCTCTTTGCCCTTTGGTTACATAAAAAAAGATAAAACTTTTTTTAGATTGAACCAATTTGATGAATCACTCTTATAGATTGACTAATAGTGTTAGTTCACCTCAAATTAGTGTTAGTTGACGAAAATTACTTCGAAAATAAATAAAATTTGTCTAGGATATTACCTCTGTTCGATGACTTGACGATCAAAACAAATTTGGATAGAACTAATAACCGGGTTTTAAAGGAGCCATTAAGCTTATGTTTTCAATCATAAGAGGCAGAGTGTACTAGGAACTACTTTTTTGACTGATTGGCTGAACATATAATAGAACTGATAGATCAATGTTGGCAAAGGCCATTGTTGGTTCTTTTTTACTCTGATACAATGTTGATTCTGTTTGGCTTTATATAATTTGGTCTACTAATATGAATTCTTTGTTTATGAAATAGGACAAGACTATTTTGCATATCTTGACTGAACGAAATTGCTTCACGTATCAATTTACCAAAACAGGTTGCATCACTAATGGAATAATTCAGAATATTTTGCGTTGCGAATCCTCTTCATCTACTTTTACAGGATTGGAGAGCAGTGGATAAACATGCTTTTCTTGTATATAATAACCATTGAAATTGATAAGATCTATCATCCGACAACAGAGAAAGGCAAATAAATATCACTACAAACAGAAGGTTACAATTGCTGCAGCCAGTCAAAACAAATTCTGGTGTTTTTCATCTTTATTGTATAAGAAAGAATGTAAAATGATTTTCTTGGTCCATCGAAAAACACAAATTGCAGCTGAAATAATGTTTATCACTATTCTTTCCTTTATCAATTCCTGTAGTAATTACATCTCCAGTTACCGTCCCCAGGCACGGGCGAGAAGCAGCTTCTTTAATTGTCAGATACCTTAAAAAATGTGTATGATAGGATTATATTGTTGATGCCATCCATTTTGGGGTCGGTTTCAAACTCAGGATCAATGTAAAAGAAAACCTACAAATGCAAGTTGATTATTTGTTAAATGGTAGGAACTAGGAACACAGGGATTGAAGTAATAATCTTCAGGCAATGAAAGCTGATAGGTTACTTACAGGCATGTCAATCTGCTCCCCGGGAAGCAATTTCTGTTCCTCAAAGCAAAAACACTGAATTTTATTGAAATACACAGCAGCCTGAAGAGAGAGATTATGTTTCCCATTAGAAACTTTGATGTAAGTGCCTATATGGATACATAGTACTGCCCTGCAACTAATCGAAAAAATAATACTTCATTGCACCATGTCGCACTAAAGAAAATCAAACAGTATTATGCCAACGTGTAGTGGAAGCAACTAGATTTAAATAAACTCCTTTCTAAAATAGCTTAAACACTTTGCAAACAGCGAGTTGATTGTTAAAATGAAATTACAGAAAAGTAAGTGACATTACATTCCTCCTTAGACGTACAACCAAAACCAAAAGGATTTTCCATATAGCCATATACTGACTAGAAAAGGAGATATCATGAGACTAAAACCTAGACTGAAGAGTAGGTTAAAGGAAGTATAGGCACCTTAATGATCAAGGTCTTTTATTGTTGGAGATATTATTAAATAAAGAAATGTTCCTTATCATAAAAATAATTAAGCAAAGAAACGTTTATTTTCTCTAATAGCGTAAGCTTTTAAATGAGGTGGTCACTATTGCATGATATCAAAGCAGGCAAGACGTCCTGCATTCAAAGTTCACTGCCATCCAAAAACCAAAACGAATTTTCATGTGCTTGGCCAAATAGGAAAGAATAAGGCTCACTTTTGAGGCAGCAGAAGATACAATTAAGTAAAGAAAAGTGTACCCGCTATAGTAGCATAAAGTTTTTAGATGAGGTGGTCAAACAATTCGATTTTACTATATAATACATCTACATAATGTTAAAGAATACGTCAATATTTACCATTCTCCACAAACAAAAAAAAAGGTGAAGTTAAAGAATACAATGATGAGCCTTCACAAGTTTACTTATCTGTTTCAATTCCGAACTGGAACTTCCAGCAATAAGAGCTTCAGCATATTCCTTCAGCTCTTTAGTTAGCTAATTCGAACGAATCACACTCTTCACTAAAAAAAATAGCTAAAGGTCTTTGTTTTTTTCACCTTAAGGAGATAAAGCTCCAGGGCATGACGGTTTTAATATGGCCTTTTCTCAGAAGTGTTGGCATATATTAAGGGAGGACATCTTCAAAACTTTGGCGAAAGTTTACCATGAAGAAAAAATTGGAGAAAAGCTCTAATGCTACATTTATTACTCTAATCCCTGAGAAGAAAGGAGCTGTGGAAAGTGGAAACCAAGAATTTCAGACCTATTAGCTTGTTGGGCAGCATATATAAAATTATCTATAAAGCGCTCACTGAAAGATCAAAGCTGGTTATCCGGAAACTTGTGACTAGCAACCAAATGCATTCATCAAAGGAAGTTGCTGCTGACGCAGTGTTGGTTGGTAGTGGTCGCCAATGAATGCCTTGACCATTACCAAAAAAAATAGGGGTAATTTGAAAGTCAGATATGGAAAAAGCTTTTACCAGTGTAAACTGGGATTTCTTATTCAGGCTGTTAGAATTTGGAGCTAAATGGATAAATTGGTTAAGGTACTGTATTACAACTGTTAGAATTTCTGTTATCATCAATGGTGCACCTAACGGTTTCTTCCCTACTCAGAAGGGTTTGAGCCATGGAGACCCATTGTTGCCATGTTTTTTTATACTTGCCATGGAAAAATTTAGCTTAACGCTAAAAAAGGCTGCTGAATTAAAATGGTTAGAGGGTTTCATTATTGAAGACAAGAATGGTTGTAAAATGGGGGTGTCTCATATCCTTTATGCTAATGACAAATTTGTGATGTGTAAGGCAGATCAAAGTCAACTTCTGCATCGTAAATCAATTCTCTTGCTTTCGAAGCCATATCTGGACTACATGTGAATCGGGGAAAGAACAGTATTTTTTGTCAATGCTGAGCATGTCGTTCAGAAGCTGGCTGCTATCTTAGGTTGCGAGGTTGAAGCATTTCCTTCTACATATCTTGGCATGCCATTGGGTTCTAGATATAAAGATGCCAATGTATGGCAAAGTGAGAGAAAAATGCGAAGGAATCTTGCACCTTGGAAAAAACAAAAAATCTCCTTTGGTGGCAGGTTGACTTTAATCAACAGTGTGCTGGATGGTATTCCCTCATACATGATGTCCCTGTTTCCCATGCCTACAAGTATGGTCAGGCAGCTAGATAGGCTAAGAAGAAATTTCTTGTGGGATTGTAATCAAGAAAAAAGAAATTTCACCTGGCGAACTGGGAAACTGTTATGACTGACAAGAAATATGGAGGCTTGGGGGTCAAAATATAAAGCTGCAAAAAGAGTGTGTTCCCTAAATGGCATTGGTAAGACCTATGCCAACAACATGCCTTCTGCTACCTAATGAGTGAATGTGAAAATTAAGTATGGTCCTACTGGGGTGACTATGCTATGAAGATAAGGCACATCACCGTTTTGTTGCCATTTTTGCTAATCTATCCAGAATAATGTGATTTGATACAAGGATAGAACTACAAAATATATAACATTCGACTGCCAACGTAAGGGTAGAAAAACGGTATATACTGTTTCAAAGAGGGTGGCGACATGGGATCTCATCCTTCACTTCAATGGTGGAGACAGGACTTTTACTAGAGGGAGTCAAAATATAAAGAAGTAAATGTACAAGGAAGCCAAGGGAAGTCAATGTGTGTATATATATATATATATATACATACATAAAAAAATGTACCTAGTTACACAAATGTAATTTTCCGGCGAAGGGGTGTCAACTCTTAGGACAAAGATTCACTTCCCACTTTCAGGTAGCTACTTAGTTTGGCCATGCAGGATTCTGTCCTAGTAGCCATATGCTCCTCTTTTTTCTTTTTTTCTTTTCTTTTTTTCTGGGGGGGGGGGGGTATGTTAATTATGGTATGGTTGAAACCCTCATGTTGGTAAATGCTTTTGAACGGAGGGTGTACATCAATGAACGTTCACTCTCAAACTACGACATTATAGCTCAATACTTTTTTTTTAGACAAAAAGTTCGTTATGTCTTATAATATGTTCTTTTGAGAGTAGACTCGGAACTAGAAGACTAGTCTAATAGAAAACTATCACTATGACAAGTATCCAAAGTTTTGAGACGTTTCAAAGAGAAGAACAATGAATTACAATAATAGGCGAAGGGACTAAGGAGTTCTATCTTCACGTTCACATAGTCTGCCTCAAGTTTGCATTGGATGGTAGAGAACAAGGAGGGGGTGGGAAAAATACGTTGACATCTATTATATAAAGATATACCTTCATTGGGGTTACGTTGTATGTAGATACGCCTGTAATAGGAGTCGAGCTTCGATTTTCAGCAGTGTAAAAGGCAAGAGCGCTCTCTCCTGGTTTTACTCTTACCTGCATCATAGGGCAAGGAGAAGGACATCAAGTGGAACATAGGAAGCATGCTAAACCATAAGTACGTTGACTAACTATTTATGAACGTAACACATGCCTATAACATAAAAGGCACCTCTCGCTGTGTTGGAATAAACTTCCAAGGCATTCCATCTGCTACATCAGCATTGAACTGTACAGCAATCTCCCTAGTGCCATATACAAGAGTTAGATACAAAATGTGATATAGAACAACAAAAAAGAATCTTCCTTTAAAAATATACCACATTGGAAATGCCATTGCCCATAAGAGTGAAAATTTGACCACAAAGGAAAAGATAAATAGAGATTAGGAACTCGATTACTTCTATAAGGATATTGGTCGCACAACTGTGTGCATGAGATGCAAAAGAGAAAAAGACACTGCACCGATCTGGTGTTTCAACTTTAAGAAACCACAGAGCCTAGAATGAATAGACTGCACTTTTCTAGTTGAAAGTTGGAATACATGAAAAGATGGCAAACAGCTATGGAACTGTTATCCGACAATTTTACAGGTTCTATGTAGCATTTTCTTCAAGAAACACCAGTGTTTTTCTATATTCATCATCTATTAGGCATGTTGCCATAAAGAACTATGGAGGAGAAAACTTTCAAACGTTTTCAACCAAAAATAGTTGCAAATTACAATAACAAGGATCATCAATCAAGCAACATATGAAAATACCTGGACGTAGCTCTTCCATCTTTTGCATGCCGTGCAATCTTTTCTTCGACACTCTGTCAGGTGGTAATTTTCATCACTTTAAGAGGACTCCGACATCCTACCTACAACCAGATCAATGAAAAATAACTTACCTCCCGACGTTGAACTGTACCTCCATATCCCGTGGCTTGGCAGAATCTCCTGTACAGAGGAACTGCAGCATAACTAGCCCCCACCATAGCAAAAACTAAGCCCGTCAAGTAAAAGAGCATCTTTTTTGATTTCTTCTCTGTTGCAGTAGCTTGAGTTGCATAATGATGACGAAGATTCAACATTGGCCAAGACCTTACTGTACTCTGCCCTCTCAAGAAGGACAGCCTTTCACAGTTATGAAGTGTAGATTTGTTAAGTTCACACCTTGATGTGAAACCTCGATATCGAAGGCCAAAGAGTTGTCCATGTCTGATGTCAATTGCCCCAAAGTTTCTATCTTTTGACACTACAATTTCAAGATAGTCCCTGAATAAAAGAACACATTAAGCAACATGGGACACACTCAACCAACATTTTTGAACTCATTGCTACACAAATATAACATCCATATACACCATTACAGAAAAAAGAACAATTGAGTGAAAAACGAAATAGCCCATTAATCACCTGGATGTGGAAAGTGGATAACGACAAGTCCTGTTTGAAGAAAGGAAAAGATTCACTCTTCCAGAAAGCCTAGAAAGTGACATCTTCCTTGAAATTGGAAGCTACCCCGTAATCAAAACACAACCAATGGCATCTGTAAGAAGATATTACACCCCAATTAATAGAACAGCATTACTCTGTTGCTTTGCAGCTGAATACATTACACAAAATGACATAGTTACCTACACTTTCACACAGAAAATGACGTCTTTGAAAAGCAGGGCACGCATTAGACCACATAATACTCATAAAAAGACTTCTCACTCATTTACATAGCTCATAATGCAGGAAAAGAGCTAACATTGCACCTTCTTCAGCTTATTACTCATAATTTCTAGGCCAAATAAAGCCTTCACTTTACACAAAAATTGAAAATGAAACACGACCAGAAAGACAACTGGGACAAGAAAATTAGATAAATATTTAGAGTCCATATAGATAAAAGAAAGAAAACAGAATCAGACAGACAATAATAAGTAAAAATTTCATCTCAAATGAGTGAAAGATTTGCATTCTTAATGCAGCTGATAAAGTTGAATTGTGAGCATCCACTAGGGGCACACTCCGCCATAGGTTCTTGCATGGTTCCACAAGCTTCTCTCTAGTGGAATCTTCTCCTATTCAATCAGAGGGCAACACTATTCAGCCTACCCAAATTAGTCTAAAAAGTAGCCTTGGACACCCAAAAAAGAAAAGAAAAAAACATGTCTTAGATCAAACAAAGCTTTGTGGTTCTAACAAGCTACTGCTACATCCATTTCATAAGGAATTGATCAACTTTTATCAACACCTTCCAGGAGATGGCTATGCCAAACAAGCTTTGATTTTGGAAAAATACCATCATTATGGAAATATACACATAGAAGAATTATGTCAATCTGTTGAAAGATGGTATGCTAC
This sequence comes from Nicotiana tabacum, assembly GCF_000715075.1. Taxonomy (NCBI): domain Eukaryota; kingdom Viridiplantae; phylum Streptophyta; class Magnoliopsida; order Solanales; family Solanaceae; genus Nicotiana; species Nicotiana tabacum. The sequence goes on from NC_134090.1 coordinate 138,728,767, forward strand.
AAGTAAATACTTGAAACAAGAAATGAATCTTAATCTTAGGATGACTGACCCTTTTATTCCAGATCATACAGCGTCTTACTCAAGAGCTCATGTAAAAGAATTGTGTTAGACTGTTACAATATTTACCATCTGTCATTATGAAATTCCTAACACAAAACTTCCAGCAATCCCATCAATTTTGACCAAAACCATTTTTTTGGCATTATCCTATGTTCGGATATCTTATTGCTCATACAAAGGAGATATGTGTGCCTTCATTTTTATTTTTTATTTTTATGAGGATGGAGTCCGGGCTAGCTTACGCGCACCTCAATTCCACCAAGTACCTGCTCCTCCCACTAGCCCAAATACCTGGCAACTCTACCCACCAAGGCTTGGGCAGATGGGAAGATATAACCTAATGTTATTCTGCTTCCACTGGATTTGAACCTGAAACTTCATGGTTCTCTTCCCGCTTCATTGACCCGTAGCCACACCCTCGGGTGCAGATATGTGTGCCTTCTTATTGGCGATAAGAGAAAGTACAGTAACCGGAAAGTTCTTCATTCAAACAAGGAACATATAATTCTCACGAGGCTTTTGAATTTTTTCAATAGGTAAAAGCAGCTGATTCTAAGGGATCAGCTTACTTCAAATATGCAGTAGGTGGTGCATAGAATGGAAGATACGCCGCAATACATCTCCAGGTACTGAAAGGACAAAACTGACCTACTTAGAAAGACAGCAAAGTCCAGAAAAAGGCACAAAATCCACAAAATAAATTGAACAATACACTAAATCCATATAGGTCCAAATTCAAATCCTAGCAGAGGCAAAACAGATTACATGACTTCTTCCCATCTGCCTAAGCCTTGGTGTGCAGAATTACCCTGTGGGTTGTACCTGTGCTGGGGGAGGTAGTAGGTTTCCGGTGAAATAGTCAAAGGTGCGCGCAAAGCTGGTTCGGACACCATGAAAAAGAAATCTATACAGGGTAGAAACTGAAATAATAAGCTTGAGCTAACTCATTTATTCATAAGATCGCCTGAATTTATCACTTAATGAGCAATAGCAGTCCTTCCAGCAACGGTGAGCAAACTGAACTTCAAGATATTCTGCTCCTATGATGAACCGTGAGCTCTTTCTGATGCAAAAATTATATGGTTCTGTTTCAAAAATCTCCCTATAACATGTTAAGCACTTTCTTTTTTTTCCTCCAAAATTACCTATTATTACTAATATTAAGAGGAATCACAATCACAGATTTTTTATCACATGAGAAGCAAGTAATAGTGCAAAAATGAACTTGTAAAAACTGAGAAAGAAACCCAATTAAAATTCGTAGATTAGGATTAAAAAAATAAATGGAAATGGGGGTTTAGGGAAACTTACTACAAAGCTTTGCCTGAAGAAAGAGTTGGGTGAGGTGATTACAGAGAACTGAAGGAGATGAGTATATTTTGCAGACGAAGGGAATCTGGAGGCTCAGTAGACCAGACGATACTTGGGCTTGTGCAAGTCCACAGGCCCAATTTCAGAAAAATCATTTTGTTTTCTGCTGATTTTTTTTCTTTGAAGAATTAATTCGAATTTTACCACAGAGTAAGAAATTCAGAAGTTTATTGGGAAGGAGAAAGTTTTCGAGATAAATTATTTACGTCAACTTCATCTACTACTTGTGGTTTTTTTTGGTGCATTTCGGTTTCGAACAAAATAAACGCTTAAAATTTGTGAAACTAATTATACGAACTAGTCAGTTGATTGCCCGATTACTTATGTTAAACTTGTTTAGTTGTGTTATATATTCTTAATAAATTTTAGTTGCTTACTTTAGTGGGAGCTAGGGACGTACAAAGAAAAACGATAAATCAGACTAAATTAATAATCCGAGTCAAATCGGAAAAAAAAAATCGGATTGTGGTTTGATTTGATTTTGAGAAAAAAAAAACGACCATAATTGGTTTGATTTGGTATTTAACTAAAAAAAGTCAAACCGAAACTAAACCAACCCGACATTAAATTTACACAATTTAAAAAAATATTTTATACATATAAATATTTCGTGTAATATAATTTATAAATATTTCTTAAACTTATTCACAGTTTTATCCATTAACGTATTATTTAAAGTGGGACTTAATATTCTTGAATAGTCCAATAAATTTATAGCCCATAAAGGTAGTAAGTCAAATAAAGTTCAAAACAATATTAATATTAATTAAGCCTGTTAAGCCGGGCTGGCTCGTTCACAGCTCGGTCCAACCCGATTCAGCCCAGTACTATAGGGGGTGGAGACGGGTTGGGGAGGGTTGGGCGGGGAGCCGGGCTTGAACGAACAAAATTTGGTAACTGGTGTCCCGGAACCCAGTAAGCCCGGTTACCCGTTACCGAGTTTATACTAGGCTACAGCTTGATCCAGCCCGGTTACCGTTGCAAAAATTATTATTTTTTAATTTCTGGACCATTGCCAACGGTCAAATTCAACAAAGACCATTGAGCAACGGTTATTTTTTGCAAAAATGGCCATTTCGGCCTACCCCCTTAAGAAAATAGCTCCACACCCCTAATAATTGATAAATTACAATTTTAACCTTTTAAAAACTATAAATAGCCTCCCTTCTTCTTCATTTTTCCTCACAATTTACTCTCTTACTATTCTAGTTCTCTCTTGATAATATTGATTATTGCTCTTAAATTCTCAATTACTTATTATTTCAAGTTTCATCAAATATTTACTTTAGTCACTACAAATTTATAATTATCAAATATCAAGTATTCAAGTAAAGTGTGGTATCAATATTCAATATCATCAAATATCAAGTATCAGTCTATCAACTGAAGTTTGATATCAAATTTAGTGCGGCATCCGGAATCCCGATACACTCGTTCCATCTCTTTCTCTTCTTTGGTGTATATTTTTAGAGCAGCCAAAAAAACGTGTACTAGTAGGGGTGGTAGTAGTAAAAGTAAAACATCTAAAAAATCAAGAGGTAGTGCTGGTTCTTCTAGTAGCTTTATACATATTTATGAAAGTTCACCTGATAATTATGGTATAGATGGTAATTTAGATGATATTCAATAACCTGACAATCTTGAAACACTACCAGCTAAACCTGGTAATGCTAGTCAAACTCAAAATACTAGGGGTCGAGGTCGTGGTCATACAGGTAGGCCTCCCCTCCCCATTAAGAGGAATCGAAGATTAAGAAGTAAGTGTTGGAATTTTCTTGAAAGACTAGAAGAAGATAAAAATGATGTAAGATGTCAAATTTGTAAGGAAGTTTATAAACATGAGACCGGAGGTAAGGGAGGAGGAACGGGTCAACTTCGTAGGTACATGGTAGATAACCACTAATGAGGAATCATCAGCACCCCTATTGCATGGGGTGCTGATGAGGAAGGTGGGCAACAAAAACTTAACCCCGGTACTAGCGGTTTAATGAGTAAATACGATATAGTAAAAAATGATTGTTTTAGGTTGTTTACCTTTTAGTTTTGCTGCTTTACCATATCTTGTTACGTATATTCAAAGAATTTATAACCGTTTGTTTAAAGGTATTCCTAGAAGTACTTGTAGAGCTGATATCTTTTGGCTTTTTGGACAATATCATACCTATATCCGTTATTTGTTCGTCAGTCTTTCTTGTAGAGTTTCACTTACTTCTGATATTAGTCGTGCTGTAAATAAAAATGATTATTTGACTGTTACATGTCATTAGATAGATGATAATTTTTGTATACAAAAATGTATTATTGCTTTTAAATATGATGAAGATCAAAGTCATATTAGTGCATTTATAAGTAATACTATCCATGAAGTTGCTATATTTTATAATCTTGCAAAAAAAAATTTGGGTATGTCATTTGATAATGCTTCTAACAACAATGTTACTGTTACAACCTTAAATTTCATCTACGCCACCACTTCCTGAAATATTTCATGTTAGATGTGCATGTCATATTTATAATTTAATTATGAAGCGTGACCTTGAATTATTTAGAGATGAGATCACTTTAGTTAGAAGAGTTGTTGATGTAATTCAAGGAAATAATAGAAGTGCTAAATCAAATGCATTTAAGGAAAAATATGTACAATATGGACTAAAACCAAGACTCCTGCCTGAAGAAATAGTTATGTCACGACCCCGGTTCGCCATCTGTGAACCATCGTGATGGCACCTAGTCTCTACGACTAGGTAAACCTAATTTGCGTAAGAAAACCAAAATTTGCGGAAGTAAAATAATTTTTAATAGAAATAAAGTAGTAACAGTGTTTAAATGTGCCGCTCGGCTTACACCATGTTTAACTCTCAATACCAATACATAAATCCAAGACCCGAAAACCCATGAATCACAAGCTAAGATCAATACTACATAGCTCTAACTCCGGAATGTCTAATAAGAACAGAAAAATATAGAAGAGCTAAATACTACATGAAAAACATGCGCAGAAGAGGCATGAGTACACCACAGCGGTACTCAGTAAGTGCCAAGTCTAACCTCGGTTGGGTAGTAAAGAGGAAGGTCACGACTCTACTGAGATTAAATAAATATAAAGATGACAGGATAAGATAAACAGTATAATTGAGAATCTACAGTAGGAATCTATATAGGATAATAAGAGTATAATAACAGAAACAGAGATGAAAGCAAACCACAAGGAAGTACCACTCATAACAAGGATGATAACCGGGATCTCTTGGTATCCCGAGGATCTCTTGGTATCCTCAATATATGCTAGGGATCTCTCGGTATCCCGAGGATCTCTTGGTATCCTCAATATACGTGACATGGATCTCTTGGTATCCCGCACCTCAGTTCAGATCATAAATATGTACATGAGATCTCCTGGGATGCTGTCCCTTAGTCCCAAAGTAAAAACACACACAACATCAATATAAGAATACCCAATTAAGCTAAATTTCGTACCAAGTAAACAGTTAATTCTAGCCTAACATGCTTCACGTAATGCAATTAAGGCAGTTTAAGCAAATAGGCAATTAAGTCAACTAAACATGCTTTTCTAAACTAGCAACAAGCTAAATTCGCAAGTAGAATAAAACAGGAAAAAGAACTCAATTGAAATACTTAAGGAAAACCCGGATTTTCAACAATTAGCTCAAGTACACGCTCGTCACCTCACGTACAAGGCATTTCAATTATCAAATATATCATATCCTAAGGGAAAGGTCCTCCACACAAGGTTAGACAAGCCACTTACCTCGAATCGGCTCAAAAATCAATCCGAAACCACGCTCTTGCCACGAGTACACAACTCCAAATGGCCCAAATCTATTCAGTTTAATTTCATAATGTAAACAACACTTCAAGTAACTAATTCTACAATCAAATTCTAAGCTAATACACGAAATTAGGTAAAATAACCAAAACGCCCCTTGGGCCCACGTCTTGGAATCAGGTAAAATTTATAGTTTCAGAATTCTCACACTCTTACGAGTCTAACTATATCAAAATTATCCCAATCTGATGTCAAATCCCCAATCAAAACTCAATTTCTTGGTCTAAGAACTTTTCCCTAATTTCCAGTAAAATTTCAAAATTAAAGGATGAATTTAAGTGTAGATTCATGGGAATTAGTCTAAACCGAGTAGGATTCACTTTCCCAAATCGCCCAGGTGAAAATCTCTTCAAAAATCGCAATCTCCCGAGCTCCCAAGTCCAAAATATGAATTATGGCTCAAACCCTCGATTTTGGGTTATAAAAATCTGCCCAGGTGTTTCCTTCTTCGCGAACGCGGTCAAACCTCCGCGTTCACGAAGCACAAATTTACATTGACCATTTTTCCTTCTTCGCGAACGCGTCCCCTTCTTCGCGAATGCGAAGGCTCTGCTCCCAGCCAATCGCGAACGCGACCCCCCATCTCTCGAACGCATAGATCAAGACCCCAGCCCTTCGCGAACGTGGGACCTCCCTCGTGAACGCGAAGGACAAACCTTCAGCTCCACGTCCTATCCCTTCGCGAACGCGATGGCCAGTCGCAAAAGCGAAGAACAAGTGGTCTGCAACACACCAGCAGTTTTTCTGCAACTTCAAACATCAAGAAATGGTCTAGTTAACCACCCGAAACTCACCCGAGTCCCCCGGGACCTCAACCAAACATACCAACATATCCTATAACCTCATGCGAACTTGTTCCAACCTTCAGAACGCACAAAACAACATCAAAATACCTATTTCTCATCGGATTCAAGCCTAAAAATTTCAAAAACTCTAAAAATACGCTTTCGATAAAAAATTCTATCAAACCTCGTCCGAATGACCTAAAATTTTGCACACACGTCACATTCAACACTACGGAGCTATTCCAACTTCCAGAATTTCATTCCGACCCTCGGATCAAAATCTTGCTATCCAACCGGAGACTTTAAAAATTCAACTTTTGGTATTTCAAGCCTAAATTAGCTGCGGACCTCCAAAACACAATCCGAACACACCCCTAAGCCCAAAATCACCCAACGAAGCTAACGGAACCATCGGATTTCCATTCCGAGGCCGTCTTCACACTTTTCGACTATGGTCAACTCTCCAACACTTAAGCTCTCATTTAGGGACTAAGTGTCCCAAAACTCTCCGAAACTCAAAACCGAACATCCCGACAAATAAAATTAGCAGAAATAAACTTGGGTAAAGCAGTTAATAGGGGATCGGGGCATAAATTCTTAAGACGACCGGCCGGGTTGTCACATCCTCCTACACTTAAACATTCGTTCGTCCTCGAACGAGCATAAAGACATACCTGAAGTAGTGAAAAGATAAGGGTAACAACTGCGCATATCCTGCTCGGTCTTCCAGGTCGCCTCCTCGACCGGCTGGCCCCGCCACTGAACCTTTACCGAAGCAATGTTCTTTGACCTCAACTTTCTAACTTGCCTGTCCAATATTGCCACTATCTCCTCAACATAGGATAGATCCTTGTCCAACTGGACTAAACTAAAATCCAACACGTGCGACGGATCACCGTGATACATCCGGAGCATCGAAACATGAAATACCGAATGAACTCCGGCCAAGCTGGGAGGTAAGGCAAGCTCATAAGCAACCACCCCAACACGCCTCAATATCTTAAAAGGGCCAATAAATATCGGACTCAACTTTTATCTCTTCCCGAATCTCATAACGCCCTTCATAGGCATGACCCAAAGTAGAACCCGCTCTCCAACCATATAGGAAATATCATGAACCTTTCGGTCCGCGTAACTCTTCTATCTGGACTGGGCTGTGCGGAGTCTATCCTGAATCACCTTAACCTTCTCCAACGCATCCTGAACTAAGTCTGTGCCCAATAATCTAGCCTCATCCAGCTCAAACCAACCCAACAGGGATCTACACCGCCTCCCATATAAAGCCTCATATGGTGCCATCTGAATGGTGGACTGATAGTTGTTGTTATAAGCAAACTCCGCCAATGGCAAGAACTGATCCCAAGACCCTCCAAACTCAATCATACACGCACGGAACATATACTCAAGAATCTGAATAGTGCGCTCGGACTGTCCGTCCGTCTAAGGATGAAATGTTGTACTCAACTCCACCCGAGTACCCCAATTCATGCTGAACGGCCCTCCAGAACCGTGATGTGAACTGAGTACCTCTTTCTGAAATGATGGACACTGGAATACCATGCAATCGAACAATCTCCCAGATATAAATCTCCGCCAACCGCTCCGAGGAATAAGTAGTACACACAGGAATAAAGTAAGCGGACTTGGTCAGCCGATCTACAATCACCCAAATAGCATCGAACTTTATCAAAGTCTGTGGGAGCCCAACTACAAAGTCCATGGTGATCCGCTCCCACTTCCACTCCGGAATCTCTATCTGCTGAAGTAACCCACCCGGTCTCTGGTGCCCATACTTCACCCGCTGACAGTTAAGGCACTGAGCTACGAATCCAACTATATCTTTCTTCATCTGCCTCCACTAATAGTGATGTCTCAAATCCTAATACACCTTTGCAGCACCCAGATGAATAGAATACCGCGAGCTATGGTCCTCCTCCAGAATCAACTCCCGAAGCCCATCAATATTAGGTACACAAATCCGACCCTGCATCCTCAATACCCCATCATCACCAATAGTCACATATCTGGCATCACTATGCTGAACCTTGTCCTTGAGGACAAGCAAATAAGGGTCATCATACTACCGCTCCCTGATACAATCAAATAAGGAAGACCATCGCCATAGGCCTCTCCGATACTGGTAAATATGCCAAGCTCCCCAAACTCTCCGCCCGACGACTCAAGGCATCAGCCACTACATTGGCCTTGCCCGGGTGATATAAAATAGTGATATCATAGTCCTTCAGCAACTCTAACCATCTCCTCTGGCGCAAATTTAGATCATTTTACTTGAACAGGTGCTGTAAGCTCCGATGGTCAGTATAAATCTCACAAGGAACCCTGTAAATAATGGCGCCAAATCTTCAGGGCGTGAACAATGGCAGCTAACTCAAGGTCGTGAATAGGGTAGTTCTTCTCATGTATCTTCAACTGTCTGGACGTGTAGGCAATCACCCTACTGTCCTGCATCAACACCGCTCCGAGGCCAACCCTCGAGGCATCACAATAGACCGTATAAGACCCCAAACCTGTAGGCAATATCAAAATTGGGATTGTGGTCAAAGTTGTCTTGAGCTTCTGAAAGCTTGCCTCACACTCCTCCGTCCACTAGAGCGGAGCACCCTTTTGGGTCAGTCTAGTCATAGGGGCTGCAATCGATGAAAATCCCTCAACAAAACGACGGTAGTAACCCGCGAAGCCAAGGAAACTGCGGATCTCTGTAGTTGAGGATGGTCTGGGCAAACTCTGCACGGCCTCTATCTTCTTCGGATCCAACTGAATACCCTCATTCGATACCATGTGGCCTAGGAATGCCACTGAATCCAATCAAAACTCACATTTCGAGAACTTAGCATATAACTTCTTCTCTCTTAGAGTCTGAAGCACAGTCCTCAGGTGCTTCTCATGATCTTCCCGATTCCAGGAATACACCAAAATATCATCAATAAAGATAATAACGAACGAGTCAAGATAAGGCCGGAACACACTATGCATTAAATGCATAAAGGCTGTTGGGGCATTGGTCAGCCCAAATGACATAACAAGGAACTCATAATGACCATACCGAGTCCTGAAAGCAGTCTTTGGGATATTTGGCTCCTGAATCTTCAACTGATAGTAACCTGAGCGCAAATCAATCTTAGAAAACACCTGTGCACCCTGAAGCTGGTCAAACAAATCATTAATACGAGGCAAAGGATAACGGTTCTTCACTATAACCTTGTTCAACTGGCGATAATCAATGCACATACGCATGGAACTATCCTTTTTCTTCACAAACAAGACATGAGCACCCCAAGGTGATACACTGGGCCGAATAAAACCCTTATTAAGCAATTCCTGTAACTGATACTTCAACTCCTTCAACTCAGGAGGAGCCATACAATACTGGGGAATAGAAATGGGCTGAGTGCCCGACAACAGATCAATGCCAAAATCAATATCTCTATCAGGCGGCATCCCTGGAAGATCAGCTGGAAACACATCGGGAAAATCCTGTACTACTGGGACTGAATCAACTGAAGGGGTATCAATACTGACATCTCTCACATAAGCTAAATATGCATCACACCCCTTCTCAATTATACACTGAGTTTTAAGAAAAAAAATAACTCTACTGGGAGTGTGATTTAAAGTACCCCTCCACTCAATACGCGATACACCTGGCCATAGCCAGTGTCACGGTTTTGGCGTGACAATCAAGAATAACATAATGGGGAGACAACCAGTCCATGCCCAAGATAATATCAAAATCTACCATGCTAAGCAACAATAAATCGGCTTTGGTCTCAAAACCACTAAGAGCAACCAAACACGACCGATAGACGCGGTCCACAACAAGTGAATCTCCCACAAGAGTAGAAACATAAACAGGGGAACTCAAAGAATCCCGAGATACACCCAAATGTGGAGCAAAATAAAAAGACACATAAGAGTAAGTAGAGCCTGGATCGAATGGAACCGATGCATCTCTGTGGCAAACCAATATAATACCTGTGATGACAGAATCGGAGGCAACGACCTCGGTACGGGCAGGAAGGGCATAATATCTGGTCTGGCCTCCCCCTCTAGGGCAACCTCTACCTCCCTGACCTCCACCTCTAGCTGGCTGAGCAGGTGGGGTAGCAACTGGAGCTGTAATCATAGTTTGAGAACTCTGCGGGACACGCTGTGGCTGAGAAGTCTGTGGAGGTGCACTCCTCCCAAGTCTAGGGCAATTGTTGATACCCAATTTTTTCCTGTATATTTTTATATGCAAAATACTTTCAAAATAGTAGGTATATGTATATATAAGTATGTACCAAGGTTTACTATTTTTCTCTTAATTTTTATAGATTTTTAAATATATTTATTGCCCTATTTTATTAAGAAATACCCAATAATTATCCCCAAAATTATCATTTTGGGTGATTCACTTATTGGATTCTAATATTTATATTAAAATATAGTTGGCATAATTTTATATATTTTTACAAATTTGTTTAGCATTTTTAAAGCTAAACTGCGCATAATTGCGATATTAGCCTATTTTAAGATTTAATTATTTTCATAATTATAAAATTGACTCCAATATTTTTAATTTGATAATTACGTATTATTAATCATTTTAGTACCTTTAATTTATTTCCAAAAATTATTTTACTATTTTTTATAAAACAAATATGGAAAAAATGGCTATTTAAATGTTAGCCCCGTTTATTTCAATTTTAGCCTTATTTGAACCTCCAATTGAACCCAATTTTAAACCCAATTATCCTGACCCAATCCATGTTTGAACCGACCCAAACCTAACCCTATTAAATCGCCCCACCTACTCAATTAATCCAGGCCGTTGATCAAAATGATCAACGGCCACCAAATACCTTTCCTTTTAATCCTGACCTACCCCCTAACCCTAACCATTTCACAACCCCATCCACCTCTGAAACCCTGCACTCTCTCAAACTCTCTCGAGTCTTCTCAGAACCCTAGCCGCCTCTCACCGCTTCTACCCTGAAAGCCACCGGAATCCATGGCTTCTGGGGCTATGAGAGTCTTATACCTACCTTATGTTGCTCTTACACGCCTGATCTCTGAAGATTCAAGTCCTGGCCTCGAAGGTTTGCACCCAGACCTCTGCCAATTCAAGGTTCCAGAGTCATCGTCGGCCTTGCTCCGGCGTACCATGGTGTTTTGAGCCTGGTTCTGACCTCTCCGACTCAGATCAGTGACCTTTTCAAAGCCTTTCTCATTTCTATGGTTCTTCTGAAACCCTAACCCTTCGAGGTTTTCTCCGATCTCTTTAAATCGTTGTGTATCTGTGCTCTCTTTGAGTTTTCAAATGATCTCCCTAACTTTTCTTTCGAAAATTACTTTTCAAAGTCTTTCTTTTACGATTTAGGGTTTTCTGAAAATGCTTAAGTGTTTCTCTGACTTTCTTTTCCTTTTCTTTCGTGTGTATTTGCCTCTACTGTGTTCTATGTTTTCCTTCTTCCATGTATGTTCTTCTACTGTACTTTCTATACTATGCTCTTATATGCTTTTCTACTATGTCCTGCTATTTTCTTCTACTATGTTACGCCTACTGTATTCTTCTACCGTGTTCTTATGTGTTCTTACTATTTTTCTTCTATTGAACTTTGTTTCTTTTAAAAGGATCTTCTTAAGCATGCTTTCTTCTACTGTTCTTATCAGTCTCTTCTCATCATGTTTCGAATTAGTTTCTTTACTCTGTTTGCCTTGAACCCCTCTACTGTATTTACATGCTATTCATGAGTTCTGTTGCTGGAAGAAGCATGTTGGAGGTTTCAGTTCTTTTCTGAAACCTCTAAACATGTTTCGATTCGACTACTTGCCTTCTCATCTCTGCACTTGATTCAAGGTGGAAATCCTAGAATTTGGGGATTCTGCCAAGGTTTGATTGAACTAGGGTTTTATTTTAGAACCCTTAACTCTTTCAGACTGACTTTGAGTATCTAAACTGAGTTTGGACATCTTTGTTTTCATACAATGCTGAACTTTTTGCTAAACTCTTCTACACTAGATTTTTTCTACTGATTTACACGGCAGTCTTCTTTCACGCTCACATGCTCCTTATATATGATGAATTTTCCTCTAAATGGTTTTCAAATTTGCAATTAGTGCAAATTTCCTTCTGAATATGGCTCGATTGATTTCTTTCCATTGTTTGCTGATTCTCCCTGTTACTCGGCCTAAGTTAAAACCCTTCTTCATCTTTTCTAACTCGGTTCATTCATGCAAAATCTTGGACCCTTTTGATTTACTGTTTGTTAATTGATTGCTTACCTTATTTGCACAAACCGTGTATTTCAAAACCTTGTCCTTAAATAACTTTTTATGTATTTGTCCCTGATTGCATGCTGTGCACAAAGTGCTTACTCAATTTCTTTCCTTAAATGGTTTTCACCCGTTTGAATCTGAATCCTTTAATTAAGGGAAGCCTTATGTAATTGATTGACAATCAGTTCCTTAACTATTTTTCTTGCCTTATTTCTGCCTGATTTTTTACACAATAAAAGGCACGACCCTCTTCACACACTACAACATCAGAATCCTTCTAAACTCACACTCTCTCTTAATAATATTCTCTTCTTGACTGCAATGTGGCCTGTTTTACAAGACTTACTTCTTTCCTTTACTTGTTTCCCTGAAAACTGATATGTCCTGATTTAATTCTTAGCACCACAACAATGTGTAATTACTGCTTTTGTATCCATGTTCATCTGCTATTTCTGTATATCTCAGCACTTAAATTGGTATACTGATTTCCTTATGTGTGTTTTGTTATGAACCCCCATTCCTCTATCACCCCTATGTGTTTTGAGTGGTGACTTAAGGCATGGCAATGTAAGTTGTTGTCCATGAATTAAGTTTGAACCATTGGGGTCTTGACCTCTAAGAAAACAGGCCAGAGGGTGTGCCAGCATCTCCCATTACTGGGTATGCCCTTTAGCCCGCTTTTCTGTTGCCTTTTGCAACTTCCCATTCCCCTATACCCTTATGTGTAATGATGTGAGCTGCTTCCCTTTTCCCTTTTCCCCTTTCCCCTTACAGAATCCTACTTCTGCACTTGCACTTTCTCTTAGTCCCTAAGGTCTGCCCTCCACTTGTGAGCCTTGCCTTGGGACCTTGAGCTCCCTCTGAACTTGGACACCTGAGGGATGGCCCTTCCACACTATACCATGGCTTAATCTGTGATACATTTGGGTGTAAGCACTGCCCGGAGTTCATATGAGACTCTTAGGGAACTATGACACACCCCAAATAGGAGAAAGGCTTTGAAATATGATCTCTTGGAGTTGGTTTACTTCATACTTCAGATAGGAAGTCTGAACCAGGCTCTCCTTGGTTGTAATTTTCAACTTCTGATGTATTTTATTTACTTTATTTTTTTGGACTGTAATAACTTTGTAATAAACTATTGGGGATGGCTAGTGAAAAAGGGGGGAATAACTATGTATGCAAAAAGGGGTAGATATCCTGCCTATAGGAGTTTATAAGATTTATGTATTTTTTCATATAGCTACCATGCCTATAAGATTTCTGCATTTTTCATATAGCTACCATGCCTATAAGATTTCCGCATTTTTCATATAGCTACCATGTATATAAGATTTCTGCATTCTCATGTAGTCGCCATGTCTATAAGATTTTCTGCATTCTCATTTAGTTACCACGTCTATAGGAACTTCAGCATTCTCATTTAGATACCATGACAATAGGGACCCTGCACTTTCATGTAGATATCGTGACTTCTGCATGTGCATGTAGAGAATATGTCTATAGATTCTGAATTCTCAATTAGACGTCATGACTATAGGGTTTCTGCATTCTTATTATGTCCAAAAGGTATTTTTTAAAAGAATCAGCAACGCATAGAAAGCATGCCTATAGGAATTAATAACCAAGTCTGAAACGTTTCACTCGCTTATAAGTCTAAAACCAGTAACAACAATGTCTAATATTTGCAGAATTTATGATCTTTTGTCAAAACTTGTCTTTCCTGAATAACTGACAACTTTTTCTAAAATCAGTATACTTCATCTTTTCTGAAATTAGTAGATATCATGCATATAGCTTTTCGTCTAACACTTAGGCAAGCCATAAGACAGTTTATGAACTGAATCAGACTTTTATCAGCTACAACCAGCAGGCAGGCCTGATTCGGGCTTCTTATCTGAACTATGTAATAAATCAATCTGACTCCACCGTTTAAGTTTTAATCAGACCCTAAACAATACATGCAAGTCATGCTACATTATGTGCTTTCTTTGGTTTAAAGGAGGTCTGTTTGAGCCCTTGTATTTGTTTATATGCTTCTCCAAACTTGTTATATATGTTTTGTTTGTTGCCTTAGTGTTTTACCTTTTGAAACCACAAATAAGCCCAATAACTCCTCCCTCCAGGATTAGTAGTCCCAAGTGCCTCCGGGGCTAATAGAATTGGGGCGGGTAATAGCATGCAATAAGTAAACGAAACCATTCCGCACTTTAATACCTTAACGGGGTGGGAAAAGGTAGACATTGATATGATGACCACGCGATAACATCACGTGTAGCCTCTCACTGAGGAGTGATTACCGGATGTTGTGTGGGGTGATCCATATTATTAATAAACCTAAGACCCCTCTTCCCTTTGTTTTCTTTGTTTCTTTAAAATCTTTTTAAACCATTTCTTTTAAAAAATTCAACTCTTTTTAGTTCCTTTTTCTTACTTTTGTTTATTTGTAACCATTACGTAAAAATTCCCTCTTATTTGAAACATTTATTTGCCTATGTGTTATTTGCACTTAAGTCACAACAATAGTTTGGCCGGGAACCACACTAGTGGATCCTGAAGGGTGCCTAACATCTTCCCCTTGGGATAATTTCAAGCACTTACCCAATCTCTGGTTACTCAAAACAAACCCCTCCTAGTGTCCTAATGCACTTTAATCATTAGGTGGCGACTCTTCAATTCAAAACCCAATTCCCAAAAGGGAACGAGTGGCCCTCCCAAATGTCATAAACCCGAATTCACAAGAAAAAGGGGGCGCGACAGCAATCCCTCACCACGTGGCGTGTGTCACCACACTCAAAACAAGCTTTGGGAGGACGTGGTGACTGTGAATGATTCGGGCCAGGTCTGCTGGACTAACCTCTAAAATCACCCCGCGCAGGAGGCGCGCTAGAAACCGAAGGTGCATAATAAAGCTCCTGAGGCCTAGGAAGAGTGGGAGCACTACTGGCTGCTGGAAGAGCTGAATAAACAGGACGACTCATATAACCCTTACCATGACGACCTGCAGCTGGGGATACGGGCACCAGAATAATGGCCCAACTCTCGAGACCTTTTGGCCTCCCTTTCCTCTCTCTCCCTAGCATGCATACCCTCAATCCTCCTAGCAATGCTCACCACCCGCTGATAAGAAATATCCATCTCCAACTCATGAGCCATGCTAGACCTGATGATGGGAATAAGGCCCTCAATAAACCGGCAAACTCTCTCGTGAATAGTAGAAACCAAGGCTGGTGCATGCCTAGCCAAACTAGTGTAACGGACAACATACTCTGAGACAGTCATAGCACCTTGGTGCAAATGCTCAAACTCTGCGCGTCATGCGTCCATGAGGCTCTGAGGAACATACTCTCTCAGGAACAAATCTGAAAACTGAGTCCAAGTCAGTGAAGCAGCCTCATCCGGACTGTCTAACTCATAGGTGCGCCACCACTCATAGGTGGCTCCTCGAAGCTAGAAAGTAGTGAAGGAAACCCCACTCGAACCTAATATCCCATGGTATGCGGTAACTCTCATCTAGAAATCCCAGAGCATCCTCCGATGCTAGACCACTGAATATAGGAGGCTTGTACTTCTTGAACCTCTCAAGCCTCAACTTCTCCTTCTCGAAAGCCGCTGCCCTGTCCTCGGGCTGATATGGCACTGCAGGTGGTACAAGAATAATCTTAGGGACCTGTTCAACATGCACTCGCTGCTCAGGAGTGCGGGCGGCGGGAGTCTGTGCTCCTCCCCCGGCCTGAGATATAGCTGCAGCAAGGGGAAACAACCCTGCTTGAGTCAGAGTGGTATACATGCTCATGAACTGTGCCAAAGTCTCCTGAAGGGCTGGAGTAGTGGTAGCAGTAGGCGTGTCAGGTGTTTGGACTCCGACTGGAACTGATAGTAGTACCTCGACGGCAGCTCGCGCAGGTGCACTAGCTGCACCACGTGCGCGTCCTCGGCCTCTACTCCGGCCCTGACCTTTAACGGCTACAGTAGGGGGTGAGGGTGCCTGATCATCTCGGGTAGCACGTGTCCTCGCCATCTGTTAGAGAATAGAAGACTGAAGTTTAGAATTGTGATGTCAAAATATCGCACGACAAGGAAATCAAATAAAGTGGAGTTTTCCTAACAGTTAGATAGTCTCTCGTAGATAAGTACAGACGTCTCCGTACCGATCAGCGAGACTCTAATAAACCGGCTTGTGATCCATGACTCTTATGAACCTAGAGCTCTAATACCAACTTGTCACGTCCCCGGTTAGCCCTCCGTGAACCATTGTGACGGCACCTAGTCTTTACGACTAGGTAAGCCTAATTTGCAGAAGAAAACCAAAATTTGCGGAAGTAAAACAATTTTTAACAGAAATAAAGTAGTAACAGTGTTTAAATGTACCGCTCGGCTTACACCATATTTAACTCTCAATACCAATACATAAATCCAAGACCCGGAAACCCGCGAATCACAAGCTAAGATCAATACTACATAGCCGCGAATCACAAGCTAAGATCAATACTACATAGCTCTAACTCCGGAATATCTAATAAGAACAGAAAAATACAGAAGGGTAAATACTAAAAGTAGGAATAGAAAGGGACTTCTCGGTCTGCGGACGCGGAAGATGTACCTCAAAATCTGTAGAGCAGTCGCCTCCTCAGGGATGATAGGCCTGAGTAGCGGTACCTAGATCTGCACATAAAAAACATGCGCAAAAGAGACATGAGTACACCACAACGGTACTCAGTAAGTGCCAAGCCTAACCTCAGTTGGGTAGCGACGAGGAAGGTCAGGGCCCTACTGAGATTAAATAAATATAAAGATGACAGGATAAGATAAGCAATACAATTGAGAATCTACGGTAAGAATCTATACGGGATAATAAAAGTACAATAACGGAAACAGAAATGAAAGCAAATCACAAGGAAGTACCACTCATAACAAGGATGATAACCGAGGATCTCTTGATATCCTCAATATATGCTAGGGATCTCTTGGCATCCCGAAGATCTTTTGGTATCCTCAATATATGCTAGGGATCTCTTGGTATCCCGAGGATCTCTTGGTATCCTCAATATATGCTAGGGATCTCTTGGTATCCCGAGGATCTCTTGGTACGTGTCATGGATCTCTTGGCATCCTGCACCTCAGTTCAGATCATAAATACGTACAGGGGATCTCCTGGGATGCCGTCCCGTAGTCCCAAAGTAAAAAAACACACAACAACAACACAAGAATGCCTAATTAAGCTAAATTTCGTACCAAGTAGACAGTTAATTCTAGCCTAACATGCTTCACGTAATACAATTAAGGCAGTTTAAGCAAATAGGCAATTAAGTCAACTAAACATACTTTTCTAAACTAGCAACAGGCTAAATTCGCAAGTAGAATAAAACAGAAAAAAGAACTCAATTGAAATACTTAAGGAAAAACCAGATTTTCAAAAATTAGCTCAAGTACGCGCTCGTCACCCAACATAAAAGGCATTTCAATTATCAAATATGTCATATCCTAAGGGGAAGGTCCCTCCCACAAGGTTAGATAAACCACTTACCTCGAACCGGCTGAAAAATCAATCCGAAACCACGCTCTTGCCACGAGTACTCGACTCCAAATGGCCCAAATCTATTCAATTCAATTTCATAATGTAAATAACACTTCAAGTAACTAATTATACAATTAAATTCTAAGCTAATATGTGAAAGTAGGTAAAATGACCAAATGCCCCTTGGGCCCACTATTCAGAATTGCATAAAATTTATAGTTTCAGAATTCTCACACTCTCACGAGTCTAACCATATCAAAATTATCCCAATCCGATGTGAAATCCCCAATCAAAACTCAATTTCGTGGTCTAAGAACTTTTCCCCAATTTCCACCAAAATTTCAAAATTAAAGGATGAATATAAGTGTAGATTTATGGGAATTAGTCTAAACCGAGTAGGAATCACTTTCCCAAATCGCCTAGATGAAAATCTCTTCAAAAATCGCAATCTCCCGATCTCACAAGTCCAAAATATAAATTATGGCTCAAACCCTCGATTTTGGGTTTTAAAAATCTGCCCAGGTGTTTCCTTCTTCGTGAACGCGGTCAAACCTCCGCGTTCGCGAAGCACAAATTTACGTTGATCATTTTTCCTTCTTCGCGAACACGTCCCCTTCTTCGCGAACGCGAAGGCTCTGCTCCCAGCCAATCGCGAACGCAACCCCCCATCTCGCGAACGCATAGATCAAGACCCCAGCCCTTCGCAAATGCGGGACCTCCCTCGTGAACGTGAAGGCCAAACCTTCAGCTCCACGTCCTATCCCTTCGCGAACGCTGTCACACCTCCTTTTTGCGCGCCCCGCCCCGAAGGGTAAGATGCGGGGGTGGAGTTTTTCCAATTTAAGTGACAATATTCAAAATGGGATTATTTATTTAATTCAGAGTCGCCACTTGGGAAAGGTTTGGTTTTTGGTGTCCCAAGTCACCGGTTTATCTTGAATCCCAAATCGAGGAAATTTTCGACTTTTCCAAATGAAGTCTGCGAACCAGAAATTCTAAGTAAGGAATTCTGTTGACCCGAGGGAAGGTGTTAGGCATCCTCGAATCCCGTGGTTCTAGCACGGTCGCTTAAATTGTTATAATGGCTAAGTATCTGATTTAAATACAGGTTGTGACTTATGTGCTTTTATTAAGTTTAAACCGCTTTTATTATTATCATTTATTTTATAGAATTGCAACGTCGTGAAAATGCACCTCAAACCACGTCACAGTCAATGCGCCCGTAGTTGTTAACACATTTCGACTCCGTCGAGATTTGGATTCGGGTCACATCAATGTGCACCCAAGTTTAACAGTGTAATTTATTAAGGGCGCCTAAGGGGGTCTAGTGCGTTATTATTTGTGGAAGGCCATGAAATTTATTAAATGGCCTATCCTGAATTCTAGATAATTATCAAGGTTATTTATTGAGGACCCCGCGATTTTCATCTCATTTGGCGAGGCTCGTCTCATTTTTTAGAAGGAACATCCTAAAGCGATTACATTTCTAATGTGTTTATCTCTTAAAAAAATAGAAGAAAAGATGCGTGCTATTTTTACTATGTGTTTGGCCCAAATCCAGATTTTTAGCTAATCATCCAATTAATTATTTACGGGATGAAGAAACATTGTACCTCATGTAAACATGCTTTGAACTTGATAAAAGAAACGTATATGGGATTGATGAAATGCTATGACTGTTACAAGAGCTCCTTAACTTTAACTTATTCAGACAAGATTAATTAAGATTGCTTGTTAAGAAATGCGACTAATGGTATTTTACTCATCCTATAAACTGCTTCACGCAAACTGAAACTCAAGAGTTTGAAACTGTATTGTCTTTAGCTAAATCTTAAACAATCATTTGCCCCTACATATTCAAAACATGCTGAAATGGCGATTTTGAGTTAGCAATTGTATTAAAATGGCTGCACATTTCATAGATTGTATTTACATCTTATGTACTACCAAACGAATAAAATGTCACAGCTCCAGATGGGCATAAACTTTAATTAAGTACAACCTTACTAATGTGTCTCTATTAGGCTAACAGACCAAGAAACCGCATATCTTAACAACATTAAAAAAGGCAATTCGTAAGCAATACAACAGGTGATTATAACTCCTTCAAATCTTTTGATTCATGCTTTCATTGTTACATCAAATGCGAGTCTTAGTATGTACCTGGATATTGGATACAACAGGAGAAGCAAGGGGTCAGTAGGGCAATAGAAGCGATACCAAACAACAGCAGTAACAGCAGGTGCCAAATAGAACAGAAATCCCAGTGCAAGAGGCCAATAAAGCCAATGGAGGAGAGGCAGAATGAGACAAATTCCCAGTAGTAATGGAGTCAGAGAATCAAGCAATCCAATTCCAGGGGAAGCCAACAAACAAATCCAAACAATAGACTTAACTGACACTTGAAGGAAAACAGGACTAACTTGGACAGTTTGAACAAAATGAGAATCGACAAACAGTAGGGAGAAGACAATTCCTGATTTTTGTGATATCTCTTTCCCTATCTCCTTTCTTTTCAAGTTCTAATATCAGTCCTCAATTTGAAATCTATTTGGTTTATCAAAGAGAAAACTTTTCCAGTTTCTGTTTTCAGAATTTGAAACTTTCAGATGTTCCCTCTCATTGTCTCTCTCTATCTCTGTATGCTTTTTCTGTGTATCTCTATCAACTCTCTCTTTCAAAACTCCTCACAGTGTGTGTGTGTTTTTTCTCTAATCCCCCTGTCCTAATCTCAGATCCTCCCCTTTTATAAGCCTCCACATCAAAACTTTTACAGCCTGTTAGATTAATCAGATACCCCTCCCATGTGCCCATTACTTTTCAGTTTCCACTCAACTATTTAAGTATTAATCCCATGACATTCCCTTAGCAGGCTTTAACTTTTTTGCTTTATTATCTAAAAGCAAGTATGGGCAGTAAAATATATCTGACAGCATATGCTGTCAGATTGTTTAAAACTTAAAAGCTTCTTAATGCAGAAAAACAGGCTGTGCACAAGGCACATGAGGTGCACCAATGCACATGCTGTGCACGAGTGCACATGCCTTCCAATTCAGGATTTAAACATAAACAATCCCTTTTTACATTGACTGGTCCAAATCAACAGCTATAGGTAAACGAAACTGATTCTGAATTGATTTCAACAAATGTTCAACAGAAGCAAATCGATTTACTATGCTCAGACAGTTGAAATTAATTGACGACACATGTCGACTCGACTATATTAGCATTATCGTACACAATCGTAGCCGAAAATCAAACATTCAGAAGTATGGGATACATGACTCGACTTATACTGATTAAAATAGAATGGTGCATCCGAGGAATCAGTTAGTTAGTACAAATTGGAATACAACCAATACGCATGCCGTATCAGAATAGGAGGAGAAGGATTCAGACAAACACAGATGTTCAAACAGAGTGGACGAACAAAGGTTGATAAAAATTCAAAACACAAATTGACACAAAACATGAACAGACATCTAATCCCTCACATGGACCAAACAAATAAGGGAAGAAGGCAGACTCACCTCAAATCTTGAAAAATCGGAAACCTTGAACCGGACTTGGACAGACTTTCTTAAGGCTGAACGGACTTTAATCGAAGTGTTTCTCAGATGAGAAACACTTCGATTAAGGTCCCTTGGACCTTAATTTCTTTGGGCTCGAACGGGTATGAACTAGTGACGAGGAACTACAAAGTTCCAAAACTCAGATCCGGGATTCATGTTTCCCTGGTTAGATTCGGACCAAACCAAGTATGGTTCGGTCACGAGGGGGGTCTGGGGAGTATCTGGTACAAAACTGGGGTTGGTTGGGTCAGATCGAGTTTTGACTCGAATCTTCGAATGAAGATTCGAGGACCTGGGGGTGATTCGAAACATGGGGTTGGTAGATTTGGGTTCAGGATGGCCTGGGGGTCCTATGGTGTTCAAGGGAAGGTCACCGGCATCCATGCCGCCGGCTTTCATGGCGGAAGTATGCAGAGGCGGCTAGGGTTTTAGGTGTTGTGGTGAAGACGACGAAGGCTGGGGTTTGGATAGGGGGGGGGGCAGGGTAGTGTTATGCGCTTATATAGTTAGTGGGCAAGTGGATCCTGGCCGTTGGATGAGACGAGATGAAGGGCCAGGATCCTTCGGCTAACAGGGAACGACGTCGTTTCAAGGGTAAGGGGTTGGGGTCGGTCCGGGTGTAAATGGGTCGGGTTTGTTGATGGGTTATGGGGATTGATCTTGGCCGTTGATCACTCTGAGATCAACGGCCCAGATCAGGCACGACTCAAACGACGTCGTTTGGACGTCCTGGACATCAGGTGACCTGGGCTGGGCAGGCCTGGGTCTTGGGCTGTTTGTTTGGGCCAATTTTGTTAAAATTGGCCCAAGTCCGGAAGGGGTCTTTTTTTTTTTTTTTTTTTTTTTTCTTCTTTTCTTATTTATTTTAAAACAAAGCTAAGCCAAAAAAAAATCAAATTAAAATTAAATACACACTCAAATACAATTATTTGCACACATACTAAAATATTTCAAAACCGGTAAAGTCAAACCAAATAAAATCACGGACGAAAATGCCTATTCACGATTTTCTATTTAACGACCGAATTACGGTTTGAATTACGCAGGACACATATATATTTTTTAAATTTTATTTTAATAAAGTAAATAAATAAGAATGGGCCAAAATCACAAATAAATCCACAAGGTGCCGTACAGAAATCCGAAATTGTACAGCAGGGCCAATTATATTTGTTTTTTTTTATTTCTTTTTGGAGTGATTGTCGTGTGAAACAAAAATCACGTGCTCACAGCTGCCCCTCTTTGTTCGGAAACACGAAGAGTTTTCGCGCAAAGATAAAGTGAGCGTGTATGAACGATTTTTGCCTATGGACCACTCCGTATGAAGCATGTTTTTTTTTTTTTTTGAAAGATCTGACCGAATCTTGCTTCAAAGATTTCCTACATATCCTGGGCTAAACAGGAATCAGGTCAATGTAGTTCGAGAAGTTTTGGTAGCTGGGGCTACCGTGGGACTGCAATGCTTGCCGCTACTGCTGCTGCTGTTGTCACTGCTACGTCACTGACCGCCTTATTACAACCAAGCGAAAATTGGAAACTGAACTAACTACTTTTATGTATGTCAACTGCTAGTTACAAGATTCCTATCTATGATTCTTTTACGACTTGATCTTGGGTCTTAGCTGATTCTGCTTGTAGACTCTGATCTGAATCTTGATGCTTGCGAGTTGCGGCGACTTGTTTTTTAATCCCCAGGATACCGAATAAAATGTGACCGGCAGAGGTCAGGACCTTAGTCGAATGTTGGAGTCGATCTGCTTTCCCTTTACTCTGATATCTCGGGATATCTCTTTTTGTCTTTTTCTTCTTTGATTCCGAACTGGGATTTATCTCGTGGGTCATTTCGATCCATGTGGCTCGAGGTCAGACCTGTGGGAGAAAAGAAACAAACAAACGAAATTTTCTGCCCCAGTTCCACTAGGAAAATTTCGTTACTTATTCACCAGGAAGTTCATAAAATTGATGAAAGAGGATATGCGTGCTCAGTTCAGGGTTGGAGCCCTAATATCGACTAGCTGGGGAAAGGTTCAGTGTAGGGTTTTAAAACCCTTACGCCAAACAAAGGAAGAATTCAGTTTAGGGTTTAAAACCCTAATGCTGCCTAAAAGGAAAAAAGTTCAGTTTAGGGTTTAAAACCCTGATGCTGACTAAAAGAGAATTCAGTTTAGGGTTTAAAACCCTAATGCTGATTGCATGGAAAAGCTCAGTTTAGAGTTTAAAACTCTAATGCTGGCTAAAAGGAAAAAGTTCAGTTTAGGGTTTAAAACCCTAATGCTGACTAAAGGAAAATTCAGTTTAGGGTTTAAAACCCTAATGCTGATTGCATGGAAAAAGCTCAGTTTAGAGTTTAAAACTCTAATGCTGGCTAAAAAGGAAAAAGTTCAGTTTAGGGTTTAAAACCCTAATGCTGACTAAAGGAAAATTCAGTTTAGGGTTTAAAACCCTAATGCTGACTAAAGGAAAATTCAGTTTAGGGTTTAAAACCCTAATGCTGACTAAAGGAAAATTCAGTTTAGGGTTTAAAACCCTAATGCTGATTGCATGGAAAAGCTCAGTTTAGAGTTTAAAACTCTAATGCTGGCTAAAAGGAAAAAGTTCAGTTTAGGGTTTAAAACCCTAATGCTGACTAAAGGAAAATTCAGTTTAGGGTTTAAAACCCTAATGCTGATTGCATGGAAAAGCTCAGTTTAGAGTTTAAAACTCTAATGCTGGCTAAAAGGAAAAAGTTCAGTTTAGGGTTTAAAACCCTAATGCTGACTAAAGGAAAATTCAGTTTAGGGTTTAAAACCCTAATGCTGACTAAAGGAAAATTCAGTTTAGGGTTTAAAACCCTAATGCTGACTAAAGGAAAATTCAGTTTAGGGTTTAAAACTCTAATGCTGATTGCATGGAAAAGCTTAGTTTAGAGTTTAAAACTCTAATGCTGGCTAAAAGGAAAAAGTTCAGTTTAGGGTTTAAAACCCTAATGCTGACTAAAGGAAAATTCAGTTTAGGGTTTAAAACCCTAATGCTGATTGCATGGAAAAGCTCAGTTTAGAGTTTAAAACTCTAATGCTGGCTAGAAGGAAAAGTTCAGTTTAGAGTTTAAAACCCTAATGCTGACTAAAGGAAAATTCAGTTTAGGGTTTAAAACCCTAATGCTGATTGCATGGAAAAGCTCAGTTTAGAGTTTAAAACTCTAATGCTGGCTGAAAGGGAAAAGTTCAGTTTAGGGTTTAAAACCCTAATGCTGACTGGCTGGGGATAAAGCTCGAGAATACTACACGATCTATTTTTGAGTTTTCTTGTTTTAGATAAAAGGGAGTTTCGTGGAAGCTTACCTTTCGAGTGAATTCCTTATTGTCAAAATGTTTCTTGTACCTTCCTCTTTGGGCGACACCTGCTTTCTTGCACGGTTGTCTTGGATTATACCTGTTTCAACTTTTCAGATAAAGAACAATTGTTAGTTCGGAAATGACGGTCGGTTCGGTGACCTCGATCGTTCCCAGTTGCTTTGTTGCGTCTTCATTTCTGTTGTGAAGTCCCGCCATTGATTTGATTCATATGCCGAAACCCTTTGGACCGCTCAGGCTTGTATTTCCAGATTCTGTGATGATTTGCCTCGTAAGGCTCTCTTTTTTTTGTGTCCCGTTTTGCTTGGAGGTTCTCAACGGGGGTTTTATTGGAGGTATTTTGTGGGGATTTGTACAAAAGGGAAGCTTTGTGGGGAATATTTACAAAGTGGATTCTTTGTGTGGATTTTGTACAATGGGCATGCTGGGGGATTTATTTCAAAGTGGGATTTCTAGAATTTGTTGGGGTAAGCTTGTTGGGGATGTCTACCAAAGGACCCGCTGGGATGTGCTGGGGAGATTCCATTTTTTTCTTTCTTTTTTTTTCTTATAATTTTATAATTTGGGGAGATTCTGTGGGAGATTGTACAAGACTCTGTTGGGATTTGTACAGGGGGAGACTCTGTGGGGATTTGTCCGAAGGTGGACTTGCTGGGGAAGATTTCAAGATTTCTCTCTTTTCTTTTTCTCCGGAACAACATCAAACGTCATGATTCATCATGCTTGGGTAATCATATCAACGAGATGAGGTGCTTTCCTTCATGAGACGGGATTCCGTGTAAACAAACCATGCCACCTACCCTTTCCGGTGTGTCCTGAACTCGGGGTTAAAATGCGAAAGGGATTCGAAAAGAAACAAAAGGGGAAAACAAATCAGAAAAGAAATACCCTTTTTGGGGAGAGAAAGACTTATCTGAGGAAGATAATGCTGGCTTTAAATGACATGACATGCCTTTTGGACTGGACGTCTGACCTTCCATGAACTTGCGTTTTCCTAGACCAGAACAGATCTGTGGTTCCAAAACTGGTGGAACTTTGCCGAGACCTTCTTGGGGTGGCGTCATTCCTTTTCGGCCAACAGCGCCCTTTGCGGGTTTTCGCTGGCTGACCTCTCTCATTTCTCTTCCTGTCGTCGCTTGATAGCACTCTTTGCGAGTTTCTACTAAACAAACTCTCTCATTTTGGTTTCTCTTCTCCCGTCGCCTCGTGGTGCCCGAAGGTTTTCACCGCCGAGACTCTCTCATTTTATTTCTCTCAACTCAGGGTGTGCTGGTTTCCTTTTGTGATGCTTATTGGTTTCCCACCATCTTTGGTAATTGATTTGAAGGCTTGTACCTGGTGAAGAGAGGTAGCTGATACTAAACTTCTCAAGTGTCTGACATGCCCCGGTTTTCCATTTCAGGGTGAATGGGATTTTGTTGTTGGTGTGACTGAACCTCAGGGAGAGGCTGCCTACGTATCCTTTCGGAATCAAGTCAAACGTAGTTCAGGCCTCAATCAAAATTTTTTTTTTGAATTTTTTTTTTTTTTTTTTTTTTTTTATATATATAACGGCTCAAAAGGTAGTAGCGAGAATTGGGTAGTGTTTGGGGAGTAGTGGGGAATAAACACCTTCGCCCTTTTCAACGTGTCAGGACCACTTGGAGTATGATCTAGACGTAGTACCTCTTGACTGCATCTGCATTCACCGCTGTGTCAGGGTCATTTCCTTCGATATCACCTAAATACAATGCTCCTCTTGGCAATATTTTCCTTACGATGTATGGGCCTTTCCAATTTGGGGCAAACTTTCCTTTTGCTTCTTCATGATGCGGCAGAATACGCCTCAGTACCAATTGTCCTACTTCGAAATTCCGAGGTCGGACTTTCTTGTTGTAAGCACGGGCCATCCTTCGTTGGTATAACTGTCCGTGACAAACTGCAGCCATCCGCTTTTCATCAATCAACGTCAATTGCTCTAACCGAGTCTTAACCCACTCGCTGTCCTCGATTTCTGCTTCGACAATGATTCGAAGTGAAGGAATCTCTACCTCTGCCGGTATTACGGCCTCGGTCCCATAAACCAAAAGATAAGGAGTCGCTCCCACCGATGTGCGCACCGTAGTGCGATACCCCAATAACGCAAAAGGTAACTGCTCATGCCACTGTCGGGAACTTTGTATTGTTTTCCTCAAAATCTTCTTGATGTTTTTATTTGCAGCTTCTACAGCACCATTGGCTTTTGGCCGATAAGGAGTGGAATTCCTGTGTGTTATCTTGAATTGCTCGCACACATCTCCCATCAAGTGACTGTTCAAGTTTGCTGCATTATCTGTAATGATGGTCGCAGGAATACCGAAGCGACAGATAAGATTTGAGTGTACAAAATCCACTACAGCTTTCTTGGTGACCGACTTGAGAGTGACAGCCTCTACCCACTTTGTGAAGTAATCGATGGCAACCAGTATAAACCTGTGTCCATTCGAAGCCTTTGGTTCAATTGGTCCAATGACGTCCATGCCCCAAGCGACAAATGGCCAAGGTGCGGACATGGGATGCAGTTCTGTGGGAGGTGCATGAATCAAATTACCGTGCACCTGACACTGATGACACTTCCGGACAAAGCTAAAGCAATCCTTTTCCATGGTCATCCAGTAATAACCTGCTCTAAGGATCTTCTTCGCTAAGACATACCCGTTCATGTGAGGTCCACACACGCCTGCGTGTACTTCGTGCATGATTTTTCTCGCTTCCTCGATATCGACACATCTTAAGAGATTGAGGTCCGGAGTCCTCTTATATAACAATTCACTGCTCAAAAAGAAACCACTTGCATGTCGCCTAATGGTCCTCTTTTGATCTCCAGTTGCATGCTCGGGGTATTCTTGTGTCTTCAAGAATTTCTTGATGTCATGGTACCAAGGCTGCGTATTTGATCCCGCCTCGATTACACTGCAGTAACCGTGTCTTTCCTTGATTTGGATTTCCAAAGGATCGACGTGGGCGTTGCCCGGGTAGGGTAGCATAGAAGCCAAAGTAGCAAGTGCATCTGCCAGTTCATTGTGAAACCTCGGAATATACCTGAATTCTATTGAGTTAAAGCGCTTGCTGAGGTCCTCCACATGTTGTCGGTATGGGATAAGTTTGACATCCCGAGTTTCCCATTCGCCTTGAACTTGCCGGATGATCAGGTCAGAATCTCCCATAATCAGTAAGTCTTTGACATCCTGATCGATTGCCATATGTATGCCCATAATGCAGGCTTCATATTCAGCTGTATTATTTGTGCAGAAGAAACGAAGTCTAGCTGTGGCGGGATAATGCTGACCGGCAGGTGAGATCAAAATTGCCCCAATCCCTATACCCTTGGCATTCACGGCTCCGTCAAAGAACATCTTCCAAACATGAGCTTCCTCTGAGATCACTTCTACGGTGTTTACCTCTTCATCTGGAAAATAGGTATCCAATGGCTGGTATTCCTCATCGACCGGGTTTTCGGCCAAATGATCTGCTAACGCCTGGGCTTTCATTGCCGTGCGAGTGATATAAACTATGTCGAACTCCGTAAGCAAGATTTGCCATTTAGCCAGTCTCCCAGTAGGCATTGGTTTCTGAAATATATATTTCAAGGGATCCAACCTGCTTATGAGGAATGTAGTGTGGGCTTGGAGATAATGCCTCAGCTTTTGAGCAACCCATGTGAGAGCGCAGCATGTCTTCTCCAACAGAGTGTATTTGGCCTCGTAGCTGGTGAATTTCTTGCTCAGGTAGTAGATCGCCTGTTCCCTTTTCCCGGTCACATCGTGTTGCCCCAGGACGCAGCCAAAGGAGTTCTCCAAGACTGTCAGATACAAGAAAAGTGGCCTCCCTGGTTCGGGAGGGACCAAGACTGGGGGATTCGAAAGGTACTCTTTGACTTTATCAAAGGCTTCTTGACACTCCGTTGTCCACTTAATCGCCGCATCCTTTCTTAACAACTTGAATATGGGCTCACACGTGCTTGTCAGCTGGGCAATAAACCGACTGATGTAGTTTAGCCTGCCCAAAAGACTCATCACGTCTTTCTTCGTTCTTGGGGGAGGTAGATCTTTGATAGATTTTATCTTAGTCGGATCTAGCTCGATACCTCTCCTGCTTACGATGAAACCCAAAAGTTTACCTGACGGAACTCCGAAAGCGCATTTTGCTGGATTTAGCTTCAAGTCATACTTCCTTAGTCTCTCGAAGAATTTCCTCAAGTCTTGGATGTGATTATCCTGTGTCCTGGACTTGACTATTACATCGTCCACGTACACCTCTATTTCCTGATGCATCATGTCATGGAAAATGGCGGTCATGGCCCTCATGTAAGTAGCCCCAGCATTCTTTAAACCAAACGGCATGACCCGATAACAGTAGGTGCCCCAAGGCGTGGTGAAGGCAGTTTTCTCGGCATCCTCTTCATCCATCAATACCTGATGATACCCAGCGTAACAATCTACGAAAGACTGTATCTCGTGCTTGGCGCAATTATCAACGAGGATGTGGATGTTGGGCAGCGGGAAATTATCTTTAGGACTTGCTCTGTTCAGATCTCGGTAATCTACACATACTCGAGTTTTCCCGTCCTTTTTCGGTACTGGAACCACATTCGCCAACCATGTTGTATATTGGACTACCCGGATCACTCCTGTTTTCAGTTGCTTGGTGATCTCCTCTTTAATTTTGTCACTGACCTCGGTTTTGAACTTTCGTTGCTTTTGTTGAACCGGAGGACAATCAGGATGAATCGGCAATTTGTGAACCACTAGATCGACACCTAGTCCCGGCATGTCATCATATGACCAAGCAAACACGTCTTTAAATTCAAGAAGAAGTTGAACTATCGCCTCTCGCGTTTTCTTGTCCGTGTGAATGCTTATCTTGGTCTCCCGGATTTCTTCCGGGGTTCCTAAATTTACCGGTTCAGTGTCATTCAGATTTGGCTTAGGTTTATTCTCGAAATATTCCAACTCTCGGTTTATCTCCCTAAAAGCCTCTTCCGCATCATATTCTGGTTCTGGATCCATTAATTCGCAGTTAAATAGCTCATTGTGATCCGGGCGTGAAGTCCGCAAGCATGTCATATTTAAAGCCGCATTATTAGGACTGAAAAGGAAGATAAGAGGAAAAGTAATAAAATCAGAACGAAAGAAAGAAAGGAAAGCAATGAAGATTTTTTTTTCATTTTCTTTGGAAAATTGGAAGACAACAACGTTTACAACTAGGAATTCGGAATAACAAATGAAAAGAAGAAAACGTTCAAGTTATGTCCCGGGGATAACTTGTGATACAGGAAAGGTGGCAGGACAAGTCTACCCGGACTTCCGTCTAGTTGGGAATGGCGTGATCTCCCAGTTTTGGAGCTTGGCGTTTGGCCCCATGTATATCATCTCAGCAGTGCTCGTGCCTTCGCCTGGTTGAACCATGTGGACCTCGTAGAGCATTTCCCTCGTTGCCCCACATATTCCCTCGATTTCCTCAACTGTGAAGACCTCATCTTCTTCTTCTTCAGTGTACCCTGGCCTGACAAAAGTCGCATGTAAATCCGGCAGTGGTTGAGGCAACTTCCAGCCCTCATTTCTCCTTTTCTTTGCCCATTTTTCGTCTGCTGGAGTAGGTTTGAAACCTAGTCCAAAAGGTTTCTTGATGACTGGTAAAGTAATGGGTTCCGTCGTTCCCTGAAGATTTCGTCCAAGCCCCTTCCCTGGCCTAAATCCGTGTCGGATCATCTCTTTGGCCACCATAACCGAAGCGTTAGACAAGAAAGGCTGGGGGCAAGGTACTCCCTCTTCGTGCTGCTCTGCCAATACCACCTCGAAAGCTTGATAGACCGTATGCTCGCTCCCTTCTCTTGGTTCAAGATACGGGATAGATGGGTCCCGATAAATGGCATGTTCATCTTCTCCATGGACCACGATCTCTTGGTCTTCATACTCGAACTTCACCATCTGGTGAAGAGTAGAAGGCACGGCTCCTGCCGCATGGATCCAAGGCCTGCCAAGGAGGAAATTGTAAGATGTGTCCATGTCGATCACTTGGAAAGTGACTCGAGATTCGACTGGTCCTATGACCAGCAACAGGTCTATTTCTCCCATGGTGTCTCTCTTGATACCATCGAAAGCTCTCACGCAGACGTTGTTGGGTCGAATTCTTCCGGTCTCAATTTCCATTCTTTGCAGCGTGGAGAGCGGGCAGATGTCAACACCTGATCCCCCATCCAGCATCACCCGCTTGACATAGTAGTCCTCACATTTGACTGTTAAATGCAATGCCTTGTTGTGTGCTGCTCCTTCCGGGGGTAGATCGTTCTTGCTGAAGGAGATTTGGTTGACGGCGAAGAATCTTTCGGTCATCCGCTCTAGTTGCTCCACCGAGGTTTCGACCGGTACGTATGCTTCATTCAGGGTTTTCAGCAGGATCTTTTGATGCTCGGTTGACCTTATTAATAGTGACAGCATGGATACTTGCTCAGGGTGTTTGCGCAGCTGGTCTATCACTTCGTAATCCGGCATCTTCATCTGCTTGAAGAATACTTCCGCTTCTTCAACACTCACAGGCTCCTTTGGAGGGAAGCGCCTTTGTGTGGCGTTGTTCAGTTCTTGGGTATTTGAGTACCCTCCAACGAAAGTATTTTCTGGAAGTTCTTCCCTGACCTCCTTACCTTTATACGTTACCAAAGTCTTTTGATAATTCCACGGCACTGTGGATGGTTTGGTCATTGGCTTTTGTGGCACGCGTCCGATAACCACTGGCTCATTCAGCCGAGGTGGTTGAATCGTCCCCCGGACCACATAGGCCCCTTTTGGCACGTACATAGGTTTTGCTTTTTTGATCCCGAAGTTCTGCGTCTTCTTGGCTTGACCTCGTGGTATGTAAAGAACTCCACCCTTTGCTGGTACTACTTTCTTCTCCACCTTCTTTTCGGGCTTGCTTTCTGCAGCCTTGGCCTCCTCGCCCCTTTCTGATTTCTGGTCTGTTTCAGGCCTCCTCGCTGTGTCGACAATGGCAATTATGGCTTTCAAGGCAGGGTCGAACTCTTTGTCTTCACAAATCATGCCGATCAGCGGCCCATTATTGTGAGCGGGCAATGGATTGTTAGTTACATTTGGGATCTCTTCGTCCCTTAGCACTATCTTCCCCTGCTCTATCAAATTTTCGACCACTCTTTTCAATGACCAGCAGTCGTTTGTATCATGACCCTCGGCCCCTGAATGATAGGCGCATCTGACTCCGGCTTTGTAAGAAGGAGATGTCGGGTTTTGCCTTGTTTGAGGGATGGGTTGTAGGAAACCCAACTGAACCAACTTTGGGAACAAAGTCGAGTATGGCTCACCGATGGGCGTGAAAGTCCGCCGTCGAGGTGGCTCTTGGGGGCGGTAGTTATTTTGCGGGGGTTGTGGGTTATAGTGGTTGCGGTAAGGAGGCTGATTTCTGGGAGGTGGAGCTGGGCCTCGGTTGGCTTGTTGTGGTGAATGGTTATAAGGTTGGGCATTCATGACCATATAAGGTTGATGAGCATATGCCGCATTTGAGTGGGGGTAGTAGTGTTGTGAGGCCCTTTCCGGAAAATGGGGCCTGTGATGACGATACTCCCTTGCTTCAGAGGCTGCCATAGCCGTTTCTTCCTTCTTCTTCCCCCTTGTCGTCCCTCCAGACCCACTTTGGATGGCCTGAGAGGTTGCCCTTAGGGCTGCTTGACTCAGAATCCGACCCGTTTTCAGCCCATTCTCTACCATTTCTCCTATCTTGATTGCTTCCGCGAATGGCTTACCCATGGCCGACATCATGTTTTGGAAATAGTCAGACTCTTGATCCTGGAGAAAGGTAGTGACCATTTCCACTTCATCCATGGGAGGCTTTACTCTCGACGCCTGTTCACGCCACTTGATAGCATACTCTCTAAAACTTTCCGAAGGCTTCTTCTTCAAATTCGACAGAGAGTTTCGGTCTGGCGCAATGTCGATGTTATACTGGAATTGTTTTACAAAATCTCTGGCGAGATCATCCCATATATGCCATCGGGACATTTCCTGATCCATATACCATTCCGAAGCTATCCCTACTAAGCTTTCCCCAAAATATGCCATTAGCAGTTCTTCCTTTCCGCCGGCTCCCCGCAATTGGTTGCAGTATTTTTTAAGATGTGCAATGGGGTCACCGTGCCCATCGTATTTCTCGAACTTGGGGGTCTTGAAACCCGTCGGCAGGTGCACGTGAGGGAACATGCACAGGTCAGTGTAAGAGACGCTCTTTTGCCCGCTCAAACCTTGCATATTCTTCAAACTTTGTTCAAGGCTTCTCATTCTCTTAGCAATCTCATTTTGTTCTGCAATCCTGGGGTTCTGTTCCTGTCCCGGTGCGAGTTCGCACTGAGGCGGTAGAGGATTATTGTTGGTAGCGAACCTGGTTGGTTCCATTGAGAACGATGGTGCTTGGAATGTAAAAGAGGATGAGTCAAAGCTTGGCTTGTATGTGGCAGGCTGTGCCGTAGCTGGGCAAGGCGATGCAGTAAAGATATTCATGCTTGCATCGGTGGCCGACATTCGGGGATGAGGCTCAGAAGGTGATCCGGCGGAGAAAACGGAGTTGGCTGGATACCCGAATGGGGTAGCAGGGTAATTTACGGGGACATCAGAAGTCCCACCTGACCTGGAGAATAATTCAGGGAATCCGGGGACGACACTTGGCGGCTCTTTCCCGTTGTTCCAATCATCCAGCATTTCCAACATGCGGAGCCGTAGGATTCTATTTTCTTCTGCAGTTGCGGATTCAGGCGTGAGGACGGCTGAGATTGAGCTCTCCTCAGAGACGGGGACTGTTTGCAATGGAATTTCCGAAGACATTTCCACACTTCCTTTTGACCTGGTGAAGTAGGTGTGAGTACTGTTTCTGGTCCTAACAATAGGTAGTTGAACACCTCTCTTTGACCTCGTGAAGTATGAGTGCGAGGCCAGACTTTCACCAAACCAACCGTCTTTTCAAAAACCCTGGAAATGTGCTCAATGACAAGCGCACGGTTAATTTGTAGCAAATAACAGATAGTTAATCTCACGTTGGGCATGATGCACCTATACAGTTAAGTGGATTACTATATGTCTGCTGCGAGAGCATGCGTCATTCCGGTATTTTCCTCTTATTCCCCCCTTTTTCTTTTTTTTTTATTTTCTTTTTTTTATTTTCATTTATTTTTCTTTTATATATTTTTTTTTGTAGCAAAATAAAATGCGATCGGATCCGATGAGGATTGCCTACGTATCACGATACTCACGTGAATCAGATCATTACGTAGTTCGAAAACACGAATGAGCGTGAAAGAAGCAAACTCTTTATTATTGAAGCAGTCTGTTACAAACTACATTTTGCGAAAGAAAGAGCAAACTTTGAAAATAAACCTAGACTCAAAAATAGACTAAAAATCACCCTGATGAAGGACAGGCAGAAGATGCTAAGATACAGATTTGACCTATGAATGCATTATGGTTTTAAAAATTGGTTTCCGCGGGGCGTCGTTCGGCCTCGCCGCGGTCCTAGGCGTGAGATCCCTCTCAAGTTGATCTAGCTCGTGCATAGTCTGCTTGACATAACCCATTACTGCCGAGAGGACGGTAGCGCTGGACATGTTCTCACATCGTAGGCATCGTCTGGTGATGGCATGGGCAATGGCCTTGATCCTATCTCTGGTTTGCTTCTTCTCTATGAGCAGGCGTTTTGTCTGATCGCTGCATATCTTGAAAACTTGAGCATCTTGTACATGCTGATGTTTCAGTCGTCGTACTTCCAACTTCATCCGGGCTATTGAGTCGTACCAGTATCTGCTCTCAATTTGGAAATCCTTGGCCTGATTAACTGCTTTGCTCTCAAGTGCAGCCATCTCTCTCTTTATTTCAGCAACAGTCTTCTCATGGTCGCTTTCCAATCGATTCAGGTACCTGCGATGCTTATCCGTTCTTGTATCCCACTGTGCTTTGAGCTCTGCTATGATGTTTTCAGATTTCTCCAAACCATCTCGCCACTCCCTGATTTCCCCTTTTAGCCCTTTTATCAGCTGCTCGTCCGATCGACGCCTTGGTTGTCTATCTGCATCCAACCTTATCTGTTTGATCTGGGCTCTGAGCATTTCATTTTCTTGGATCAACCTGTTCCGCTCTCCCAGATCGGTAGCAACCTGCACGTTGTGTTCATATTTCAAGTTTTCCACTTGTTGCTTTAACCTGCTGATTTCGGTGCAATAGCCTCTTTCTTTTGTTAACCAATCCCACTGCTTTTGTGATGATTCGGTAAAATTCCGGATGTGGGGTCTCTTAGCTGGCCTTTCATGCTCGAGTTCCCTTCTGTACCATGCAAGGTAACCTGGCGCCGTTTCTCCTTTGGCTTGATCCCGCACGCAAGTATCTGATTTCAAATATTGACCCTCATTCCAGATTTGGCGAATCTTTGCTTCTGGGAACTGCCCGTTAGGACTTATCTCAATTGCTTGGGTGCTTAGATCTTCCTCATGAGGTACTGTCTGGCATTTTCCGAACTGTCTTAAAACTCGGCCGGGTGCGTAAGGTTGAATGCTCTTAAGCCCCATCAACAAGAAATGAGTTTTAGCCGCTGACATATATAAGACCTCATCAACGGGCAACCATCCCAACTTCCATTGTATTTGGATGGCAGTAAGAGCTTGAAAGAACGTGGTCCAAGCCAGGACTCCTTCGGGCAAACTGATCTCTTTGGCTCTCGCGTAAGATTCTCCTATGCGGGTCTTTTCCGGGGAACCATGGCTCAAAATCTCGGAATGATGGCAAAGGTGCTCGGTCATCCATATCTGCAAAAGCAAGTTACAACCTTCGAAGAAATTTCCCCCAGCTTTACAAGCTGTGAGAGCTCGAAAGATGTCGGATACCACCATAGGCGCGAGAGTACTGTTGCTTTGCGTGAGTAAAGTGCCGACGACCCCAGATATCTTCAAATCAACGTTTCCATCTTTCCTGGGAAATACCAGAAGACCCAGAAACGTTATCATGAACGCCACCCGTCTGTGCTCGTCCCACTTCTGACGAACTCCTTTGCTGCACAGTTTGTTGATTGGATTATTGAATCCCCCCTCGTGACCGTATCTATCATATATGAAGTCTGGAGTACAGAATCCGGCTGCTAGATCCGGGTTGTGGACTGTTCTAGGTATTTTCAATGAATCCAGGAACCGATGTACTGTGACGACTCTTGGGGCGACCAAGTATTTTTCCCTCAATGGAAGTTCAGTATTCCCGATGTATCCGGCCATTTCTTCCAAAGTTGGGGTGAGCTCAAAATCAGGGAAATGGAAAACATTGTGCGCCGGGTCCCAATAGGTAACCAAAGCTCTTATGATATCTCCCCGAGGCTGGATTTCCAACAGACCCACAAGACCTTTCAGATTTTTCTTAACCTCATTTTGCCCTTCAACACCTAGATCATTCCACCATAGCCGTAACTTGATAGGGATTTTGGTCATTATTGAAAAATGTTCATTTTGCATCGTGCTCATCCTGCACATTTATTAAGGTGATTTTAACAAAAATGACTGACTCAAAATATTTTACAGAGGGGACCAAGCTTTGAACACGGCCTTTAAGCACTTCGGGGACGAAGATTTTAAGGCTGTGTGGGTCTAAAAATGCTAAGCAAAACCCAAAAGTGGCTATTTATGCAAAGTCAGCCTTCCGGCGTCCCCTTTCGGGACCATTCGGCTATTCATGTCAAAACAGCATCACCTGACTTATTTATGACTCTTTAAAAATTTGAAACATATATTTTTTGATTTTGGCTATTTTAGCAAAATGGGGGTTGAACCCGACGAGGGTTGCCTACGTATCTCACATCCGGTGAGAATCAAACCGGCGTAGTTCGGGGCATACCGTGAATAGAGAAAATTAAATAAACCTAAAAATCAGAAATAAGTATTTTTTATTATTTTTGAAGAAAGATAAAGACTAAAGAAAAAATAATTTTTGCAATATTTGGACTATCAGTCTGAATTTATAAAAAGGGTACTACAAAAGAAAGAAATTTTTTTTTTGAATTATGAGTTTTCCATTACTTTTAAAATAAATACCATTTCTTTTTCTTTTGATTCTGAAAGTGAAAGAATTTTTTTTTTTATATATATACCCCCCTTTTTTAATAATTCAAACTAAGAAGACAAATTTTGTTTTTATTCTTTCTTTTTCTTTTTTTTTAGAACAATTCCGGTGAGGTTTTGACAATACTTGAACATTGGTTTTATTTTTCCAAAATAAGTAATTATCCTTCCACGTTGCTATTTTCCTCTTTTTTTTAGAAACCGGTCAGCATGCGGAACCGAAGCAAATAAATGCACAAAACAAATAGGATGCAGCAGGGTGGTCTTTTCAATTCAGGTTGCCTGTCCTAGACGGACCCAACCCCTGTGTTGAGCCCCCTAAGTCAAACATAATGCAAATAAACGTTCCTACTAGGGATCCGGCATGAAGTTTCGTTATACTAGGTTTAAACCTTGGTATTTGTTCTAGACTGTGTACCCGAGCGGACCAACTCGAGTCGAGGAGGGGCTACGTACCGGGGACCCGCGAGATCGTCCGGCTTTGTAACTCGTCCGTCCTCTTTCTTATTTTAGGTATTGACATTAACAGAATAGGGAGTCTCGACCAGCGAGCTTCTCCCCGGAGGTAAGAAGAGAAGGGTTTCGGCACAGTTTATATACAGTTCAGATAATATCAAAGCGGTAAAAGACAGCATTTAGCACATTATGCAAAAACATGTAATAAAGATCAGATAATAAAGCCAAATATAACAATTATCCTAAGCTCGAATTCTTGAACCCTGAACCAGTGGTTCTGGGTCCACTTTTCCCCAGCGGAGTCGCCAGAGCTGTCACACCTCCTTTTTGCGCGCCCCGCCCCGAAGGGTAAGATGCGCGGGTGGAGTTTTTCCAATTTAAGTGACAATATTCAAAATGGGATTATTTATTTAATTCAGAGTCGCCACTTGGGAAAGGTTTGGTTTTTGGTGTCCCAAGTCACCGGTTTATCTTGAATCCCAAATCGAGGAAATTTTCGACTTTTCCAAATGAAGTCTGCGAACCAGAAATTCTAAGTAAGGAATTCTGTTGACCCGAGGGAAGGTGTTAGGCATCCTCGAATCCCGTGGTTCTAGCACGGTCGCTTAAATTGTTATAATGGCTAAGTATCTGATTTAAATACAGGTTGTGACTTATGTGCTTTTATTAAGTTTAAACCGCTTTTATTATTATCATTTATTTTATAGAATTGCAACGTCGTGAAAATGCACCTCAAACCACGTCACAGTCAATGCGCCCGTAGTTGTTAACACATTTCGACTCCGTCGAGATTTGGATTCGGGTCACATCAATGTGCACCCAAGTTTAACAGTGTAATTTATTAAGGGCGCCTAAGGGGGTCTAGTGCGTTATTATTTGTGGAAGGCCATGAAATTTATTAAATGGCCTATCCTGAATTCTAGATAATTATCAAGGTTATTTATTGAGGACCCCGCGATTTTCATCTCATTTGGCGAGGCTCGTCTCATTTTTTAGAAGGAACATCCTAAAGCGATTACATTTCTAATGTGTTTATCTCTTAAAAAAATAGAAGAAAAGATGCGTGCTATTTTTACTATGTGTTTGGCCCAAATCCAGATTTTTAGCTAATCATCCAATTAATTATTTACGGGATGAAGAAACATTGTACCTCATGTAAACATGCTTTGAACTTGATAAAAGAAACGTATATGGGATTGATGAAATGCTATGACTGTTACAAGAGCTCCTTAACTTTAACTTATTCAGACAAGATTAATTAAGATTGCTTGTTAAGAAATGCGACTAATGGTATTTTACTCATCCTATAAACTGCTTCACGCAAACTGAAACTCAAGAGTTTGAAACTGTATTGTCTTTAGCTAAATCTTAAACAATCATTTGCCCCTACATATTCAAAACATGCTGAAATGGCGATTTTGAGTTAGCAATTGTATTAAAATGGCTGCACATTTCATAGATTGTATTTACATCTTATGTACTACCAAACGAATAAAATGTCACAGCTCCAGATGGGCATAAACTTTAATTAAGTACAACCTTACTAATGTGTCTCTATTAGGCTAACAGACCAAGAAACCGCATATCTTAACAACATTAAAAAAGGCAATTCGTAAGCAATACAACAGGTGATTATAACTCCTTCAAATCTTTTGATTCATGCTTTCATTGTTACATCAAATGCGAGTCTTAGTATGTACCTGGATATTGGATACAACAGGAGAAGCAAGGGGTCAGTAGGGCAATAGAAGCGATACCAAACAACAGCAGTAACAGCAGGTGCCAAATAGAACAGAAATCCCAGTGCAAGAGGCCAATAAAGCCAATGGAGGAGAGGCAGAATGAGACAAATTCCCAGTAGTAATGGAGTCAGAGAATCAAGCAATCCAATTCCAGGGGAAGCCAACAAACAAATCCAAACAATAGACTTAACTGACACTTGAAGGAAAACAGGACTAACTTGGACAGTTTGAACAAAATGAGAATCGACAAACAGTAGGGAGAAGACAATTCCTGATTTTTGTGATATCTCTTTCCCTATCTCCTTTCTTTTCAAGTTCTAATATCAGTCCTCAATTTGAAATCTATTTGGTTTATCAAAGAGAAAACTTTTCCAGTTTCTGTTTTCAGAATTTGAAACTTTCAGATGTTCCCTCTCATTGTCTCTCTCTATCTCTGTATGCTTTTTCTGTGTATCTCTATCAACTCTCTCTTTCAAAACTCCTCACAGTGTGTGTGTGTTTTTTCTCTAATCCCCCTGTCCTAATCTCAGATCCTCCCCTTTTATAAGCCTCCACATCAAAACTTTTACAGCCTGTTAGATTAATCAGATACCCCTCCCATGTGCCCATTACTTTTCAGTTTCCACTCAACTATTTAAGTATTAATCCCATGACATTCCCTTAGCAGGCTTTAACTTTTTTGCTTTATTATCTAAAAGCAAGTATGGGCAGTAAAATATATCTGACAGCATATGCTGTCAGATTGTTTAAAACTTAAAAGCTTCTTAATGCAGAAAAACAGGCTGTGCACAAGGCACATGAGGTGCACCAATGCACATGCTGTGCACGAGTGCACATGCCTTCCAATTCAGGATTTAAACATAAACAATCCCTTTTTACATTGACTGGTCCAAATCAACAGCTATAGGTAAACGAAACTGATTCTGAATTGATTTCAACAAATGTTCAACAGAAGCAAATCGATTTACTATGCTCAGACAGTTGAAATTAATTGACGACACATGTCGACTCGACTATATTAGCATTATCGTACACAATCGTAGCCGAAAATCAAACATTCAGAAGTATGGGATACATGACTCGACTTATACTGATTAAAATAGAATGGTGCATCCGAGGAATCAGTTAGTTAGTACAAATTGGAATACAACCAATACGCATGCCGTATCAGAATAGGAGGAGAAGGATTCAGACAAACACAGATGTTCAAACAGAGTGGACGAACAAAGGTTGATAAAAATTCAAAACACAAATTGACACAAAACATGAACAGACATCTAATCCCTCACATGGACCAAACAAATAAGGGAAGAAGGCAGACTCACCTCAAATCTTGAAAAATCGGAAACCTTGAACCGGACTTGGACAGACTTTCTTAAGGCTGAACGGACTTTAATCGAAGTGTTTCTCAGATGAGAAACACTTCGATTAAGGTCCCTTGGACCTTAATTTCTTTGGGCTCGAACGGGTATGAACTAGTGACGAGGAACTACAAAGTTCCAAAACTCAGATCCGGGATTCATGTTTCCCTGGTTAGATTCGGACCAAACCAAGTATGGTTCGGTCACGAGGGGGGTCTGGGGAGTATCTGGTACAAAACTGGGGTTGGTTGGGTCAGATCGAGTTTTGACTCGAATCTTCGAATGAAGATTCGAGGACCTGGGGGTGATTCGAAACATGGGGTTGGTAGATTTGGGTTCAGGATGGCCTGGGGGTCCTATGGTGTTCAAGGGAAGGTCACCGGCATCCATGCCGCCGGCTTTCATGGCGGAAGTATGCAGAGGCGGCTAGGGTTTTAGGTGTTGTGGTGAAGACGACGAAGGCTGGGGTTTGGATAGGGGGGGGGCAGGGTAGTGTTATGCGCTTATATAGTTAGTGGGCAAGTGGATCCTGGCCGTTGGATGAGACGAGATGAAGGGCCAGGATCCTTCGGCTAACAGGGAACGACGTCGTTTCAAGGGTAAGGGGTTGGGGTCGGTCCGGGTGTAAATGGGTCGGGTTTGTTGATGGGTTATGGGGATTGATCTTGGCCGTTGATCACTCTGAGATCAACGGCCCAGATCAGGCACGACTCAAACGACGTCGTTTGGACGTCCTGGACATCAGGTGACCTGGGCTGGGCAGGCCTGGGTCTTGGGCTGTTTGTTTGGGCCAATTTTGTTAAAATTGGCCCAAGTCCGGAAGGGGTCTTTTCTTTTTCTTTTTTTTTTTTTTTTTTTTTTTTTCTTCTTATTTATTTTAAAACAAAGCTAAGCCAAAAAAAATCAAATTAAAATTAAATACACACTCAAATACAATTATTTGCACACATACTAAAATATTTCAAAACCGGTAAAGTCAAACCAAATAAAATCACGGACGAAAATGCCTATTCACGATTTTCTATTTAACGACCGAATTACGGTTTGAATTACGCAGGACACATATATATTTTTTAAATTTTATTTTAATAAAGTAAATAAATAAGAATGGGCCAAAATCACAAATAAATCCACAAGGTGCCGTACAGAAATCCGAAATTGTACAGCAGGGCCAATTATATTTGTTTTTTTTTATTTCTTTTTGGAGTGATTGTCGTGTGAAACAAAAATCACGTGCTCACAAACGCGATAGCCAGTCGCGAACGCGAAGAACAACTGGTCTGCAACACACCAACAGTTTTTCTGCAACTTCAAACATCAAGAAATGGTCCGGTTAACCACCCGAAACTCATCCGAGGCCCCCGGGACCTCAACCAAACATACCAACATATCCTATAACCTCATTCAAACTTGTTCCAACCTTCGGAACGCACAAAACAACATCAAAACACCTATTTCTCATCAGATTCAAGCCTAAGAATTCTAAAAACTCTAAAAATACGCTCTTGATCAAAAAGTCTATCAAACCTCGTCTGAATGACCTGAAATTTTGCACACATGTCACATTCAACACTACAGAGATACTCCAACTTCTGGAATTTCATTTTGACCCTCGGATCAAAATCTCGCTATCGAACCGGAAACTTCAAAAATTTAACTTTCGGCATTTCAAGCCTAAATTAACTACGGACCTCCAAAACTCAATCCGAACACACCCCTAAGCCCAAAATCACCCAACGGAGCTAACAGAACCATCAGATTTCCATTTCGAGACCGTCTTCATACTGTTCCGACTACAGTCAACTCTCCAACACTTAAGCACTCATTTAGGGACTAAGTGTCCCAAAACTCTCCGAAACTCAAAACCAAACATCCCGGCAAATCAAATTAGAATAAATAAACTTGGGAAAAGC
This sequence comes from Nicotiana tabacum, assembly GCF_000715075.1. Classification (NCBI taxonomy): domain Eukaryota; kingdom Viridiplantae; phylum Streptophyta; class Magnoliopsida; order Solanales; family Solanaceae; genus Nicotiana; species Nicotiana tabacum. The sequence continues at coordinate 138,771,109 of NC_134090.1, forward strand.
AGTTAATAGGGGATCAGGGCATAAATTCTTAAGACGACCGGCCGGGTTGTCACAAGTTACTAGGTGGAATTATACTTATTTATACTTAAGATGTTGTTATAAATATGAAATGCCTATAACTGAAGTTTCTAATTCTCATTGTACTGATCCTAACCAATTGTTAACATCTAGAACCACAAATTGTTAAAATCTAGAACTTAGGATTTCATTGAAGATGTTGTAAAATTTTATGTCGCTCACTTGAGTTTTCTGGAGTTACTATTGCAAATGGTTTAGTTCATATTGCTAAAATTTCTCTTTTACTCCTTAATTTGAAGAAGAAGCATTTCATGTTGTAAAATGCTTTTGTTGTTGAATCTATGCTAGATAAATTTAAAAAATATCTTTACCCAATTTCACTATTTACCTAATTGGTGCTATTTTAAACCCTTTTATCAAAATGGCCACTTGTCGTCAATTAATCACTGCTTTATATGTTTATTTGGATATTGGACCAATTGAAATCCATAATATTGAAACTTGTATTTCTGATCTACACAAACATTTACGATCTTTATATAATTATTATGCTAACACTGTTGATGCTTCTGCTGCTGTAGATACAAATATTCCATCAAGTTCAATTTCAACATCTGGGACCGGTGCTTTGGAGGATAATGATGGTGTTGAAGATTATTTGATTTGGTCTACACTAGGAGAGCATCAACAAACCAGTAGCAGGAATATTGATGAACTTCAATTCTACTTGCAAAAGTCACCAAAGACCCACACAAAGGAATTTCTATCGCTGGATTGGTGGAGGAGCAAATCAAATCATTTTCCTGTTCTTTCAACCATGGCTCGAGGCGTGCTAAATGTGCCGATTTCAACAGTCGCATCAGAAAGCACATGTAGCCAAGCAAAGCAGCAACTAGGAGATACCCGTCAGTTATTGACATCAACGCTTTGAAAATTCTAGTGTGCTTCAGAGATTGGATAATATCAGAAGGGTTAAATTAAGGGCGTGAAGAGGTAGATGAAGCGGAGGACCAAGAAATTGGAGATATAATGGTTTATAGTTCCGATTCAAGCAATGCCGGAAACCAATAACCTCATGTTGACATGGATGAAGTTACAAAAATGATGCAAATCATGTGATGTACTCTTTCTTATTTTTTATAATTGTTGTAAACTTTTAATTTGCAAGTTCAAAATTTTTTAAAAAAAATCAAAATAAAACTTGCAAATTAATTTGAAGTATTATTTATTCAATAAAAATATAAAACGAAAGCCTTCAAAATTTGATCCTTACATATTGCCTATTGGTCTTATTAAATAATTTTTTGTAGCAACTTACTTTCAAATTTAAATTTTAAAATTTTAAAATTCAAATTTCATATTTAAAACTTTAAACTTCATTCTAAGCCGTAAAAGTTTGCAAACACTTAAGTATCAATAACATTGAATAAGAAAAACAAAATATACTAAAAAAAAATAATCCAACCCGGTCCGGACCCGTTAAGCCCGAAATCGGACGAGCCCACCAAAATCCGGAAAATCCCAGCCCACTACCAGCCCAGAACCCCAACCCACTAACCAGCCCAGAACAATAATCGGACGGGCTATTTTTCATGTCCAGCCCGGACCAGCCCGTTCGGTTAACACCTTTAATGTTAATAAAGGAAATTCAATTGAACACTAGGAATTACAATAGTGTAAGACATCTTTTTTTTTTTTTTTTTTTTTGTATTGGTTTATAATGAAAATGCATAACCTAGTTTATCTTTTTCTTTAGTGCTAAGTTATGAACTAATAGTACTTATTAGCTATATTTATTTTAACATGACCTATATAGTATTTTCAGAGTATGTTAAGTTTTATTATGGCGTATTAAGTAGTAATATTTTCTTTATGCGATTTTATTATCTTTGTTTTTTAATATTTTAGTACAATGCTATGACTCATCTCATATTATTGTGTTATTTTCTTGGAAAATACATTATATAGTTGTATTCTACTAGGACTAAAGAAATATTTGTAGGACAAGTTACATAGTTTGTGCTATGAAGGCTTTATCGGGGAAAAAACCCCGAAAATCCGAAAAAAATCAAAAAATCCGAGAAAAACCGAGATTGAAAACCCCGACTTTATTGGTTTGGTTTGGTTTATAGATTTAAAAACCTGACACTATTGGTTTGGTTTAGTAATTGAAAAATCCGAACCAACCCAACCTATATACACCCATAAAGTGAGTTCAGTTTTACTTACTAAAAATGAAACTACTTTTCACAAATAGACACTAAGAGATAATTTGTTAAAGTAGTTTGATTAGGCGATGAGAAATTTTGCAAATTCTACCAACAAAGTATATGTAATTTCGACAAAGACTTCATAAATGGAAATAACTAGTTATGCTTTCAACGAAACTTAAAAATGCCCTTCAAAAAATACTTAAAAATCAACCTAATCCAATTAGAGTAAATCGAAGAATAACAACAACAAGTGATTAAGTTCATACAAAATTATTGACTCTAAAGATTAGAGAGATTAGAATAATATAAAAGATAAAATTGTTTCAAGCACTGACAAAATAGAAAGTGCTCTTGCAGTGTGACTAAATCACTAAGTGAGAAGTGAGAACTAAAAGGTAAATTGAAAATCTGAAATAGGAGCTCACAAGTTTTGAATTTGAGAACTATTATTATTCTCTCAACTGTTTGCCAATAATTTAATTTTGAATCTGAAAAAATTAAAAATGAAACGAAGAAACTGGACTTGAATATACTGAGGAGTCATCAGGTTCAATGGTAGGATAGATAAGAATATCTTATAGATCGGCGTAGTGGCGGAACCGTCTGTATTCAAAGGGTGTTAACCGACTCTTCTTCATTAAAAAATAACACTGCATAACTAGATAAGTATTTTCTGATATACACACACAACTACATATTGACATCCTTGGCTTATTCGCGGGTTTACCTTTTTATATTTGATCCCCTTAATAAAATTTTTAACTCTGCCACATGAGCTTAGCTATCACAATTCCACATGGGACACCTAATACTACCATTTTGGTATAATATTTAGGACAAAATGTGTATCGTTATTAGTTAATACTCAGACCCAACATAGAATAAATTACAATCTCAAATTTTATCAATTACAATCTCAAATTTTATCCCGAAATTAGTATTGTCATAAAGTTGCAAGAGAAAATTTAGTGGTGTGAATAGGCCAACGAAGATTTTTATTTTTTGTTTTTGTTGGTAAATTTATAATCTTAGTCATGAGTTTTTTGTGGTTATAAAAGCATATCATTAAAGATAAAATGAGATATATAGAATTAAGTTATTTTCAAATATCATAATGTATTATTTGTTTTGGAACAGATAATAAAGAAGATAATATCCCTGCTCCTAGTGCAACATAAAATGGAACAGAGTGAGTACACTTCATTAGAAAAAAGGATTTTCCCAAATTTCCGACGTTCCACCTCCTTGCTGCTCTTTTTCTTTCTCTTCCCTTTGGAACTCAATTTACGGGAAAACTTTCTGAACATAATCAGTACAACAAAGAGAAGAAACTGCATTACACCCTTCAAATGTAACTCAAATGCTAAAAGATTGACTCACTTTTCCAAGAACCAACATTAGACAGTGGTTGCCGCCCAAAGTTAACCAAATACTGAAAATAACATATCACAATCCTACAACAATCAACTCAGTAAATTCTCATGTGGAACCTTCAAACATGAAATATACTTCTGAGCCGAACTACAACGCGAAGCCCTTCAAATATTCTGGATCTCGCTTTGCTCGTTCCTGGAATTTCTTGAACCAACGATCCAATATATCCATAGGCACCACCAGCTTACTGCCATCCACCCCACAAAACGACTGCATAAAATTGAACAAGTTTTCACCAACTTTCAGTGCCAACCTCTCGATTTTCTTCTCTGCGGTGACATCAAGGGAGGGAAGTGTTGCAAGGTCCTCAACTGAGACACCTATCTTGGCAGAGACTGGAGTTGCATCGGCAGTGAGCTGCAGTTGGCCACCGGGCTCTGGCCAAGGGAGTGACAGCACGGCAGAGGGTCGCGTCAACGTGACTGCACCACAAAAGAGGAAAGGTGAGCCAGGGGATTGGATATACACAGCGAGGGCCTTGTCTGGTGGCAGTGTGAAGTTGTTGATGAGGAATATGCAGACTTCACGAATTGAATCGTATGCTTCCCCTGCACGCGTCACGTTAGAACTGTCAGGCTGGTGAAAAAGCATAAACTGTCTTTGATTGAGTGTGTTGGAACTTACCAACAAAGGTGTTCATGTCCAGAACCCAATGGGTGGTGTCAATTTGAGCAAAGGTGGAGATATCCATAGGGAAGCTTCGGTTTGGGAACACTACTCCAAACATTGTTAGTTACTTTATCTCTTGCGCCTCTTTCCTAAGGAGAAGAAGAAAAGAACTCGCTTAGAACATAGACCAACCAAAAGCAGACGTTTCGAATTGGTTCAAACTCAAACAGCCATAAGAAGTTTGAACTTGCCAGAGAATTGTCTAGACTTTAGTTTTAGGTAAAGATCATAAACTAATTCAAAGTTGCTACTTTGCGAACGCTGAATAAAATTAAGTCATACTTGCTCACAACCTTTGAGATTGAAAAGAGAAAAGCTCATATATTCTTAAAACCAGCCCTAGAAGAAGCATCTGATACTGCTTCACGGCCTAATCTTACTTTAAGAACATAAGTCAAAGACTGCAAGAAAGGAAATTAGAGAGCAATCTAAGATCAATCACAGTAAGCAATATCAGAAAGCATATAAAAGAACATAACTGGAAAACACAGAAAGAAAACTTAACCACACACGATGTTTACACCAAACTAATTGATGCAACATGTGTCTTGCATATAAGCTTTTATTACTACCAGTGTTATCAAAGGCAAAAAGCTCTAAAAAGCATTATAGGTCTATTAGGGTTTTAAACCACAAAGTGTGGATTTAGTAAAAAAAAAAAAAGGCGCAACTACAACAACAACAACAGAAAAAACTCAGTGAAATCCCACATGTGGGGAAAAAAGCGCAACTACGGGAGAAAATAAAATATATATGTAATTCAAGAACAAAGTAACAAATTCATTTATAATGTTTTTCTTTACAGCTAAACATTTATTTTCTGATTAAATTTGTTGTTTACTGCCACTTGATTCCCGATAAAACTCATGGGCAACGAGGCGCATGTCTTAGTGCCTTGCCTTATACCGAAGCCCAGCTTAAGCGAGGCGAAACGCCCTCCTTTAGCTTTTCTAAGCTTCAGGGCTTATGCGCGCCTTAAATGAGCCTTTGACAACACTGATTACTACGCCATGATTAAGTGATATATATTCTCACTTTAATATTTGACTCCAAAAGTTAAATTGTTTAGTTTGGCATAAACAGGTGCGTGTAAATATACCTATGAGAACACTTGGGAGCAATCCTCTTGCACCAACTCTATTAGATTAACTAAATAGTGGACAAACTACCTCTTCTTCTTTTTTCTAAAGTACAAAATTATATTTACATATTCCCAGGACAACATTTGGGAGTCATCCTTTTACACCAACTCTATTAGATTATATAAAAGGGTGAAAAAACTACCTTTTTTTTTCTTTCTATAATACAAAATTAGATTGGACAACCAGTTTGATTTACAGTCATACGTCATAAACTAATAATATTAATCCTTGTTCACTTTTCAACTCTGAAAACATCAAAGCATGTGGAACTAGGACATAGAAGTGTAAACGTGAAAGTCGAACCGACTAAAAGATGCAAATAAACACCAAAGACATTAAAAAGGGAATGCTGATTCGATAGAAAATGCTGTGTTAAACTAGTTTACAGGACACTGGAAAAAAAACCCATGAAAACTCATCTGTGATCTGCCTAGGAAGGAAAATTTCTTTAGCAAGATAGCCCCTTGAAGGCAACCAAAACAGGGTAGTGAACTTATCACATCCCGTTTTGGCTTTTACAGAATCCAGATTTTAAACCTAGCTCTAGCACAAACTCACAATAGTTATGCCATACTAGATACTACCATAGCTCTATGAGGAGGTTTTATGGGAAAGCCATCAGCTAAAGACAAAGCTTAATCAGCCAAAACCCACAAAATTTCCCCTGGAATCACCATAAAAGTAAATCAATCAACTAAGTCTCAATTCCAAATTAGTTAGAACCCACCATATGAATTATCTGTATCCAAATCATTCTATTCGGGGTCATAATTACTCCCAAACTTTAAAAAATGATTCTTTTGCCCATTTACGGACTAATTCTGACACTTGCATACAACACCAAAAAAAGGAAAAAAATGACAGTTAATAATAAAAAGAGAATGTAGAGGGTACTAAAAATTGAGTTGATTCTGTACCTGAAGTTGTGAATTTGTCCCAGCTATACAGCGACGGAGAAAATTAATGGGTACCTTTCGATTTTAACATATATGATAGGGTTTTTGGTGGGTTTATGCAGACGGAAGATAAGGGACGAAGATGGAGGAACAACAGATTGAAGATGTTATGTAGAAATGACGGGAAGATGAAGGCATAAAAATCCAGAAAGATCTAGAACATTTGCAATCGACTAAGTTTTTTTTCCCCTTCATTTGCAGTCGACTATTAAGTACTTACCAAAAAAGAGATGCAAGTATAGAAAAGAAAAATGCATTAGAAAGCCTTTTTAGAAACTAAAAACTACTTTTAAATTCCAAGCTTAAGCATCTTCCTGGCCTAAAACCCTAAACTAAAACCTCTTGTTTTGTGAAATTTTTATTCCTATAGGTTGGAATTATAATTTATGACTTACCGGTATGATTTAGGTTGAGACCTATAAAGTTTAAACGCGTTCTCCGGTCAAGTTTAAATTTAAAATTTGAAAGTGATAACATGTCTAGTATGAGTAAATAAATTTATAATGTGAGTAAATATTTCATTTGAAAATAGTTGGTGAAAATGTGCTTAATGGTACTAGGTCGCGATTGCGCCTTTGGTTGGTTACGGGTTGGCCATCGTGATGGCGAAGGACAGGTCGCGATAGCAAGGGATAGTCAACTTAGTTGACTCTCGCAAATGCGAGATCTTGAGTGTGAATGCGAGCAAGGCCCAACCAAGTTCTTCCACTATAGTGAGGGCTTTGTCATAAACAATAGCAAAACCAGAAACTTCGCGAAGTATGTTCAAAATTTAATATATATATATATAAAATATGTTTGACCTATATACACAATATAAATTTCTATATACGCAGAATAGTTTTTCGAAGAAGGGTGTTCGGTCGACTAGGGCTGGGCATATATCGGGTATAACCGATAGCCCGAACCGATAAAATGCTATTGGGTTATCGATATCGGTTATTGGGTAAATGGTTCGATAACGGTTTAATGTTATTTGACTATTGGGTTATCGATTCGGGTCTCGGTTTACCCAATTTTATTAATGGTTTAACCGATAGCCCAATAAATTTTAACAAAATTATTATTTTACTCACTAAGTATATAAAGTCACCTTATGGTTTCATTTCTCAACTCTCTCGGCAGTTACTTTTCATCTTTAAACCTTAATCCTTAGAGTAAGTTTTAAACTTTTTTGAATTTCTCATCTTAATTCTTCAGTTAAGATTTTTAGTTTTATACTTTAAAGAATCAATTGTTTAGATTTTTAGTCTTTTCTATTTGTTTTTTTTTTGCACTGATTCTTTAGTTTTTACAAGATTAGGATTTTATTATTTTCCTATTCATTTGCCCGCCCACAGTGAGATAGTTTGAAATAGTTAGTAAGATTAGATTGATAAATGTTTTATTCCTTACTCTAACTAACTTATAACTTAAAAATTGAGATCATATTGGGATTTGCAAATGTAAATAAAGAAAGTTTTCTTTTTTAAAGTTGAAATTTAATCCATATTCTCTTATGAGGCAAAATTCAGTTCCTTTCTCTTAGAAGTATGATCACGATTTCTTAAATAAAAACATGAGTTTTTTGGATATTTTTTTATTCTTATTGTGAGCACGTGATTTTTGTTTTACGCGACAATCGCTCCAAAAGAAATAAAAATAATAACAAATGGTCCCGCTGTACAACTTTGGATTTTACATGGCACTTTGTTAATTATTTATGATTTTTGCCCATTTTTATTTTTTATTAAAACAAAATACAAAAATGTATGTGTCATGCGTAATTTAAACCGTAATCCGTTTGATAAATGGAGAATCACAAAATACGCATTTTTTGTCCTGATTTGTTGCCTTGTTTAATTTTACCTACTTCTAACATTTTTATATGCGTGTAATAAATACGTTAAGTATTAATTAATGGTGTTTAGTTTTATTTAATTAGTTTGTGTGTTTAGGAAAATTAGAAATAAAGAAAAGAGGTTAAAACTCGTTTTAAAAGAGCTTGGGCCAATTCCCATTTTTAAAATCAGGAGGCCCAAATGAACAGCCCAAACGACCCAGTCCCAACAGGCCCTCTGCAAGACGCCTAAACGACGTCGTACAGGCACCATCTCTGTGAGCCGTTGATGGATTCAAAGGAACGGCCCAGATCTGGCCAATCCTTTACTTAAACGACGCCGTATGAGGCCTTTTAATCATAGCCGTTTATCCATTCCTCATCCTACAGTCAAGGTCACTTCCCCATAACCCATGATGAACCCGACCCATTTCCACCCGGACCAACCCAAACCCCGTTTAGATGAAACGACACCGTTTCTCCTAAGCCTTCAGATCCAAGCCGTTGATCTCGATTGATCCAACGGCTGAGATCAACCCACCCATTCCATATATAAGCCTCCTACCATACCCTGCCCCCTATCCAAGACCCCGCCTTCGTCCTCATCCCCTTCCCCTCCAAACCCTAGAGCCGCCCCATCTCCCTTCACCGGAAACCCCGGCGGCATGGACGCCGGTGACCCCATCCTTAACACCATAGAACCCCCTTGCCACCCTGAACATGGATCTGTTAACTACTTAGCTCGAATCCCCTCTCACCTCCTCGAATCTTCATTTGAAGATTCGAGTCGGAACCTAACTTACACCGATTAACCCCAGTTTCATACCAGATAGTCCCCGGACCCCCCTCGTGACCAAACCATGCTTGGTTTGGTCCGAATCTGACCAGGGAAACACAAATCCCAGATCTGATGTTTTGAACCCTAGGGTCCTCGTGTCTGTCCCTTGCCTGTTCCGTGCCTGTTCCGTGCCTGTCCTCGTGCCTGTTCCGTGCCTGTTTTAAACCAAGAGATTAAGGTTAACCTCGTGTCTATCCCGTGCTTGTTTAAACCAAGAGATTAGGTTTAAACCTCGTGCCTGTTCCGTACCTGTTTAAGCCACAGAGATTAAGGTCTAATGGACCTTAATCGAAGTGTTTCTCATCTGAGAAACACTTCGATTAAAGTCCGTTCAGCCTTAAGAAAGGTCTGTTCGAATCCAAGCTAAGGCCTTTGATTTTTCGGGATTTAAGGTGAGTTTTTGTTTTCTTTTTCTTTATTTTTAGTCCAGGTGTTGTTTAAGGAGGCTGTTCATGTTTTGTGAAATTTATGTTTTGAATTTTATCAACTGTGTCCTGTCCACCTTGCCTGAACCTCTGTGTTTGATTGAGTCCTTCTTCTACTTGTTCTAATAATGTGTATGTATGTATGTGTTGTGCAATTAGCTGAATTTCAAATTTGAACTGACCAACTGATTCCTTGAGTACAATTTTGGTTAGTCAGTACAATTCGAATCATGTGTTCGATACTGTTAAATGTCTGATTTTGGTTTCAATTGTATGTGTTATAACTAGTATAGTCGAGTCGACATATGTCGTCAATTAGTTTCAGTTGTCCGAACAATAACAAATCAACTTACTTATGCTAAGCATTTGCTTGAATCAATTAGGAACTGAGTTTGTTTACTTATAGTTGTTAATTTGAATCAGAAATGTAAAAGGAATGTTTTGTTTAGTTACAGTTCTGAATTGGAGGGCATGTGCACTTGTGCACAACATGTGCACTTGTGCACCTCATGTGCATTGTGCACAACCTGTGTCCTGCATAAAGGCTTTTGTTAAGTTTAAAATAATTTGACAGCACATGCTGTCAGATTACATTCTGCTGCCCATATTCTGCTTTAAGTTTCAGAAATAATAAACATTACTCAAAAGCCTGCCAAGGGAATATCATGGGGTTTGCTTATACTTAATTAGTTAAGTGGAATCTAAAAGTAGGAGAGCACATGGGAGGGGTGTTGTGATGGTCTAAACAGGCTGTTAAAGGTTTGATTTTAGGCTTATAAAAGGCAGACTTCCATCAGTTTGAAGGGGAGAGGACACCTGATATTAGAGAGACATTAGGAGATCTGAGAAGAGGGAAAGGATAGTATATACACACACAGACAGAAATAGATAGAGAGAGGCATAACACAGGAAAGAGGAACTGCATTTTTCATCTTTGTCTTGATTCTCACTGGCCTGGATTTCCCTGTTCCATATTGATTTCTTCTGAGTCCTGTTTGAGATTTTTAGTTGTGTGTAGCATCAGTGCATTCCTAGATCTGTTTTGCCTAAATTCTGATTCATATTACTAGGAACTTGCTACACTCTGCCATTTTTCATTGGCTCCAAACTGCATCTTGCACTGGGATTTTGTTTCTATTGGTTACCTGCTGTTGCTGCTGCTGCTATTCTGCTTCCTGCTGCTGCTGACCTTTCTGCTTCACTTCTTCTTTGCATTTCAGTATTCAGGTACACATTTCGAGTCCCATTTTGGTGTCAACTGTAACAATTCGAAAGCATGAAATGAAAGGAGTTTGAAGAAATTTAAATGTCTGTTTGTAATGCTCATGGTATATTGACTTCTTTTGTATAAATTGATTAGTGCGTAATTCAGTAGCGAAAGATTAGTTAGTTAATATTTAACCAAGTTTTAGCCTCTTGCATCTTAGTTTATAGTTGTTTGTTAGTACGAGATGTAATGGTACAATATGTAGAATGCATGGATAATTGACATAGAATTTTCGACCGGATTCCTGTTTAACTATAATGACATGCATAGGATAGAATATTTCCACCTTACACAATGATGTTCTGTTTTACTTTAGTTCTTTTATCAGGACCCGCTAGGCAGTATATAGGAGCACGTTCGAATCCCCATTAGCAATAATGCCTAGTGTTCAATTCCCTTAATCTAGCCTAAAATAAGTCTAGTTAAGTTCAATTCAAGAAATGTTTGGATACAAGTATAGCATTTGGTCAATCTCGCATGTTTCACAAGGTATGACGCCTCTTCACTTTGTAAATAATTAATCAGAAATTGATAAGAATCCGGGTTAGGCCAAAGCATATAATTAAATTAGCATGTACCTTTTCTTCTAGTTTTAGAGACAAATGCATTAGAAATGTAGCCACTTTAGGATACCCTTTCTAAAATAGAGACGAGCCTCGCCAAATAAAAAATGCGAAATTGCGGGGCCCTCAACAAATAACCATAACAAATATTTAGAATTCAGGATAGGCCGTTTAGTGAATTTCATGGCCTTCTACAAAAATAATAACGCGCTAGGCTTCTTTAGGCGCGGCTTAATTAAGTTACATTCTTAAACTCGGGTGCACATTGATGTGACCCAAATCCAAATCTCAACGGAGTCAAAATGTGTCGACGACCACGGGTGCATTGATTGTGATGTGGTTCGAGATGCATTTCCACGACGTTGCAATTCTATAAAAATAAATGATAATAATAAAAGCGGTTTAAACTTAATAAGAGCACGTAAGTCATAACATGTATTTAAATCAGATATTTAGCCATTATAACAATTTAAGCGACCGTGCTAGAACCACGGGATTCGAGGGTGCCTAACACCTTCCCTCGGGTCAACAGAATTCCTTACTTAGAATTTCTGGTTCGCAGACTTCATTTGGAAAAGTCGAAAATTTCCTCGATTTGGGATTCAAGATAAATCGGTGACTTGGGGCACCAAAAACCAAACCTTTCCCAAGTGGCGACTCTGAATTAAATAAATAATCCCATTTCGAATATTGTCGCTTAAATTGGAAAAACTCCCTCGCGCATTTTAACCCTCCGGGGCGGGGCGCGCAAAAAGGAGGTGTGACAGCTCTGGCGACTCTGCTGGGGATGCAAACCCAGAACCACTGGTTCAATAATTTTTATATTTGGCTTTATTATCTGATCTTTATTACATGTGTTTTGCATAACGTGCTAAATGTTGTCTTTTACCACTTTGATATTATCTGAACTGTATATAAACTGTGCCGAAACCCTTCTCTTCTTACCTCCGGGGAGAAGCTCGCTGGTCGAGACTCCCTATTCTGTTAGTGTCAATACCTGAAATAAGAAAGAGGTCGGACAAGTTACAAAGCCGGACGATCTCGCGGGTCCCCGGTACGTAGCCCCCTCCTCGACTCGAGTTGTCCGCTCGGGTACACAGTCTAGAACAAATACCCAGGTTACGAACCTAGAATAACTTGACTTCATGCCGGATCCCTAGTAGGAACGCTTATTTGCATCATGTTGCATTTGACTTAGGGGACTCAACACAGGGGTTGGGTCCGTCTAGGACTAGCAACCTGAAATGAAAAGACCATCCTGTTGCATCCTATTTGTTTCCATGCATTTATTTGTCTCGGACATGCATGCTGCCTGACTTTGGAGTATTTGAAAATATATACAAAAAAAAATAATAATAAAAAAATAACAGTGTATAAGGCTAATTTTCTACTTTGAAAAATAGCAATGCCCAATTACTGTCAAAACTCTGCCGAAATTTTGCGATAATAAAAGGGGAAAATGTTTTATTTACTAAGAAAAAGAAAAACAAAAAGATAGAAAAATAGTCTTTTATTTTTGGGAAGTTGTTTGTTGAAAAATAAAAGGAAAGAATTTTGTTCTAAATTAATTCGGTTAATTTGACCGAACTACGCGGGTCTGATTCTCACCGGATGTGAGATACGTAGGCAAACCTCATCGGTTCCGGCCCCAATTTTTAAAAATCCAAAAAATATATTTTTCTTTAGTTCTTTCTTTATAAATGCTTCTTTAGAAAATACAAAAAAAAAAGAAATAAAAAATAATATAGAAGTTTTCTTTAAACTCAAATAAAAAAAATAAAAAATAAATAAATAGTCTCCTTCTTTCTGAAGTCTTTCATATGAAAAAATGAAATAAGAATTAAAAAGCATCAACAAAAATCCAAAAAAAATACTCTTTGCTTTTTAGTCTCTTTTTTGTAAAATGTCCAAAAAAAAAAATATTTGAAAAATTGAATTCCAAAATATTAGGATTTTTCTTTAGAAGTGCTTTTGTAAATAAATAAAACTCAGAATTCCACATCATTTTCCCTCTTTCAAAATTTAAGAGGCAACATCATATACATTCTTTCTTCCGTAGAAAAGGTAAAACAAACAAAAAAAAATCAACCAAACACATTTTCTTTTTGTTTAAAAAATAATAAAGAAAAAAAAACATTTCCAAAGTTCAAGTCAAAAGCAAATAAATTTTTAGAAGTCTTTCTTTAAAAAAATAAAACAAAAATCAAAATAAACAAAATTTTCTTTCTTCTTTTAAAGCATTTCTTTCAAAAATTCCAAAAAAAGGGTTAGTCTAGTTACTCCATTTTCGATGCCCGAACTACGCGGGTTTGATTCTCACTGGATCGGGTTCAACCCCACCTTTCGCTAAAATAGCCAAAAATTAATAAATAAATAAAACGTGTCAAATTTTAAATTTTGCCATAAATAAGTTGGGTGGTGTCCAACCTTCCCTTTTGCTAAAAATAGCCAAAAATATATGTCAAATTTTAAATTTGTCATAAATAAGTCAGGTGATGCTGTTTTGTCATAAATAGCCGAATGTTTCCGAAAGGGACGCCGGAAGGCTGACTTTGCATAAACAGCCACCTTTGGGTCATTTTTTAAGGTTTGGTCCAGTTGACCCACACAGCCTTAAAATCTTCGTCACCGAGGCGTTGAAAGGCCGTGTTGGCAATATTGAGTTTTCTAATTTGAAAAAAACGATAAAAAGAGTCATAAATAAGTCAGGTGATGCTGTTTTGTCATAAATAGCCGAATGTTCCCGAAAGGGACGTCGGAAGGCTGACTTTGCATAAACAGCCACCTTTAGGTCATTTTTTAAGGTTTGGTCCAGTTGACCCACACAACCTTAAAATCTTCGTCACCGAGGCGTTGAAAGGCCGTGTTGGCAATATTGAGTTTTCTAATTTGAAAAAAAAAACGATAAAAAGAATCATAAATAAGTCAGGTGATGTTGTTTTGTCATAAATAGCCGAATGTTCCCGAAAGGGACGCCGGAAGGCTGACTTTGCATAAACAACCACCTTTGGGTCATTTTTTAAGGTTTGGTCCAGTTGACCCACACAGCCTTAAAATCTTCGTCACCGAGGCGTTGAAAGGCCGTGTTGGCAATATTGAGTTTTCTAATTTGGAAAACGATAAAAAGAGTAATAAATAAGTCAGGTGATGCTGTTTATCATAAATAGCCGAATGTTCCCGAAAGGGATGCCGGAAGGCTGACTTTGCATAAATAGCCACCTTTGGGTCTTGTTTAGTATTTTTTGTCCAGTTGACCCACACAGCCTTAAAAACCTTCGCCCCGAGGCGCTGAAGGGCCGTGTTTGCAACACCAGGTTTTTACTGTAATTTGAAAAAAAAAACCAAAAAAAAAACAAAGAGTCAGCGGTCGGGTGAATACCGTTTGAATTTTGTCATAATAAGCCGAGCCAGCTTCGGTCGCGTCTTAAACCGTTCTTGCCGAAGTAGCCTTAGAGTATCTTTCAGTTGTCGAAAGGCTATTTTCGTAAAAGAACGGACAAGTTTGTAAAAATGATCCTCCCCGGCCTCAAAATTCATGTGAAATTTGGAAGGGGCCACGTTTGCAAAAAATAACCGTTCGGTTGCATTTTGTGAGTGTTGAAACCCAATTTTTATTATGAAGAAAAAAATGTTTCATTGCTTTTACCTTTCATTCGGCCCGAACTACGCAACATCTGATTCATGCGGGGTCATGATACGTAGGCAATCTCCATCGGATTCGATCATAGCTATAAATAAATTGAAAAAAAAAACTGAAAGAAAAGGAAAAAGAAAGTTGAGTGAAAAAGAAAATAGAAAAAAAAGGAAAAAGAAAAAAAAAGAGTGCAAAAAATAAAAGAGCGGCAAAAACAAGATCAAGAGTGATTAAAGAGAGGCAAGAATAAAAGAAAAGAGGTACATAGTGAAGAGGGCTAGTTTAGGGTCGGGATGAAACATGCAACCCGTTCAAACAAATGGTAAAAACGTTTAACTGTTTAAGTGCATTGCATCCCATTGTGCAATTTCCTATATGTTAAATGCTTCAAAACTAACAAGGTTGTGTGTGTGAGTAAATTAGCCACGTTCTGTTCAGGTGATTGGTTTTGTTGGTATGCAGTGATGAGCAGCCTTGCACGCGGCCACAACATTATACACAAAACTGAGCTCCACCTCCCAGAAACGCCCATCCTTACCAAGCTCCATATAGTCCCCCAATCAAATGTTCATCAGTACAATCCTCACCCAAGAGAGTCTTTCAAAAGGAATCAGTTCACCTCTATTGGTGAATCATACTCAGGCTTGTTCCAAAAGCTAGTCAGGCGAAGTCTGCTGCAGCCAGTGGCCCCAAATCGGCCAAACACCGAGTCCCCCTCCCCGCATCGAGCTGATACTAGATGTGAATGCCACTCTGGGGCAGTGGGGCACGTTACAAAGGACTGTTGGTCATTGGACCCTCAAAATAGCAGTTGAGGACTTGATTGAAGCTGAAAGAATCGTTCACCGGGACGAAAAGGTTCATAATATGATGAACATTCCCCTGCCTACTCTCACAAATGGCCCAATAGATGGAATGATCTGTGAAGCTGAGGAATTTGATCCGGCACTGAAGGCTATTGCAGCCATTGCCGAGACAGAAGAAAAGCCAAAAAAGAAAAGCCGTTCCCCATCAGACGGGAGTCTCGGTAGCCAGTCTTGCTATCCTTTCTGCATCTGGATTGTCTCAGGGTGTGATCCAGATGTTTTACTTTATTGTCTTACTTTCCAATGTAAACCCTTCTATCTTCAAAAAATAAAAACAAAAAAAAATCATCAAAAAAAAAATCAAAAAAAAAATCAAAAAAAAAATCAAAAAGAAAATCAAATGAAATTGATATTTCATTTTTCCGGAATGTCTCTTTTCTTAAATCTTGTCAATTTTCTCATTCTGTTTTAGTTCTGTTAAATGCAGATTTCAAAATATGACATGCTTGCGGACTTCATGCCCGGATCTTAAAACTTTGTCAGACCTCGAAATAATGAATCAAGAATTGGGTCGCAATGAAGAATAGCTTAAGGAAACAAGACAAAGAGTTGGAACAACTGAAGGAAAATTGATTCCCAAAATTGGAAAGGTCCATACATTACAACAAGAGTACTGCCAGAAAGAGTGCGTTGTACTTGGGACACATCGAAGGAAATGTCCTTGGAATAACTGTCAATGCAAATGCAGTCAAAAGGTACTATGTTGGATCCTTTATATAATAAAATCTTTTCCGGTTGAGATGACGAAGGCTTTCATTCTCTCTACCCAAAACACTATCAACCCTTTGCAAAACCCATTTGAGCTGGTTACTCTTCTTTGATTACCCTCTTTGGAACCTAAAAATATTATTGAAAATAAAATGAAAAAAAAATTGAAATGAAAAAGAAAAATGAAAAAAGAAGAAGAAAGAATTGGAAAAATAAGAAAATATATATACAAAAAAGCAAATCAGAAAAAAAATCCAAAAACAAAAGTTGCCTGAACTACGTTTGACTTGATTCCGAAAGGATACGTAGGCAACCTCTCCTTGGGGTTCATTCACACCAAAACAAAAATCCAAGAAGTCCCCCAAAAGTGAAACTGGGGTAGAAGTTATAATGGTTCGGCAATGATCCCGCCCAAAAGGTTCCAAAGTTGTAGTTCAACCCCAATTCCTTTTACCCCAAACCTTGTTCAAGTCCTTCTGATCAATCGGCAAAGCGGTTCAAAATGGGAGGATGGAGTTATTTGGACCTGATACAACAAAATGAGAAGAATAAAATGAGAGAGTCTTATTGGTGAAAACCCACACGGGCACCGTAAGACGACGGTAAACAGAGAAAATCAAATGAGAAGTCTTGTTAGTGAACACCCACACAGGCACTATAAGGAGATGGTAAGAAATGAAATGAAAATGCCAGCTCGTGAAAACCCGCAAAGGGCGCCCATGATCGAAAATGAGATCCTCACAACCACCGTCATCAATAGAGTCCTAGCAAGGTTTCTCGGTATTCGAAACAAAGTTGTGATAAATTTTTGGGAGTCAGACGGTTTACACAGATCAGGCATCCAGTCCAAAAGGCATGTCATGTTCATTGAAGTCCGCATGTACTCCGGATAAGTCCTTCTCTCCTTTCCCCGAAAGGGACACTTCTAGTTTTAAACTCTCTCCATTCAATTATTTGTTTCTCTTTGAATCCCTTTTTGGTCTAACACTTTTCCAAAACCAAGACAAAGAAATGATGGCAAGACTGATTTACAGGGCTTTCGTTGGATACACGCTAATGTGCAAAGGGCACCCAGCCTCAGCAGGGGGCATCAAGACGACCTCGACTGGTCGTGGCAGCCTATAAAGGCAATTGAAGTTGAAAGGTTTGGATTTCACATGGTTAATCGCCTCCACGAAGGAAATCCCCACAAAGCCTCCCCTTGTAACAATTCTCCAGCAAGCTTGCCCCAACAAATCCCCAGCAAGTCCGTTCTGTACAAATCCCCACAGAGTCTCCCCTTGTACAATCCCCCACAGAGTCTCCCCAATATAAAAAAAAAAAAAATCCCTGTTGGAATTTCCCCAACACATCCCCAGCGAGTCCCTTTGTAAAAATTCCCCAACAAGCTTACCCCAACAAATCCTAGAAAGCCCGCTTTGAAACAAATCCCCAGCATGCCCCGTTGTACAAAATCCACCTTGTAAATATTCCCGCACAGAGCTTCCTTTTGTACAAATCCCCACAGATTACCTCCAATAAAATCCCCGTCGAGAATCTCCAAGCAAAACGGGACACAAAAAAAAAAGATGCCTTACGAGGAAAATCATCGTAGAATCTGGAAATACAAGCCTGAGCAGTCTAAAGGGTTTCGCCATTCGAATCAAATCAATGGTGGGACTTCACAACAGAAATAAAGATGCAACAAAGCAACTGGGAACAATCAAGGTCACCGAACCGACCGTCATTTCCGAACTAACAATTGTTCTTTGTCTGAAAAGTTGAAACAGGTTTAGTCCAAGACAACCGGGCAAGAAGCAGGTGTCGCCCAAAGAAGAAGGTACATGGGTACAAGAAATATTTTGGCAATAAGGAATTCACTCGAAAGGTAAGTTTCCACGAAACTCCCTTTTATCTTCTACTAAAACAAGAAAATTCAAAAAAAAAAGGAGGTCAGTTGTTGTTCTCGAATTTCGTCCCCAGCCAGTCAGCATTAGGGTTTTAAACCCTAAACTGAATTTTTCCTTTAGTCAGCATTAGGGTTTTAAACCCTAAACTGAACTTTTTTCCATTCAGCCAGCATTAGGGTTTTAAACCTTAAACTGAGCTTTTCCATGCAATCAATATTAGGGTTTTAAACCCTAAACTGAATTTTCCTTTAGTCAGCATTAGGGTTTTAAACCCTAAACTGAACTTTTTTCCACTCAGCCAGCATTAGGGTTTTAAACTCTAAACTGAGCTTTTCCATGCAATCAGCATTAGGGTTTTAAACCCTAAACTGAATTTTTCCTTTAGTCAGCATTAGGGTTTTAAACCCTAAACTGAACTTTTTTCCATTCAGCCAGCATTAAGGTTTTAAACATTAAACTGAGCTTTTCCATGCAATCAGCATTAGGGTTTTAAACCCTAAACTGAATTTTTCCTTTAATCAGCATTAGGGTTTTAAACCCTAAACTGAACTTTTTTCCATTCAGCCAGCATTAGGGTTTTAAACCTTAAACTGAGCTTTTCCATGCAGTCAGCATTTGGGTTTTAAACCCTAAACTGAACTTTTTTCCATTCAGCCAGCATTAGGGTTTTAAACCCTAAAATTAATTTTTCCTTTAATCAGCATTAGGGTTTTAAACCCTAAACTGAACTTTTTTCCATTCAGCCAGCATTAGGGTTTTAAACCTTAAACTGAGTTTTTCCATGCAGTCAGCATTAGGGTTTTAAACCCTAAACTGAACTTTTTTTCCATTCAGCCAGCATTAGGGTTTTAAACCTTAAACTGAGCTTTTCCATGCAATCAGCATTAGGGTTTTAAACCCTAAACTGAATTTTTCCTTTAGTCAGCATTAGGGTTTTAAACCCTAAACTGAACTTCTTTCCATTCAGCCAGCATTAGGGTTTTAAACCCTAAACTGAGCTTTTCCATGCAGTCAGCATTAGGGTTTTAAACCCTAAACTGAATTTTTTTCCATTCAGCCAGCATTAGGGTTTTAAACCTTAAACTGAGCTTTTCCATGCAGTCAGCATTAGGGTTTTAAACCCTAAACTGAACTTTTTTCCTTTCAGCCAGCATTAGGGTTTTAAACCCTAAACTGAGCTTTGCCATGCAGTCAGCATTAGGGTTTTAAACCCTAAACTGAATTTTCATCCCAGTCAGCATTAGGGTTTTAAATCCTAAACTGAACTTTTTTCCTTTCAGCCAGCATTAGGGTTTTAAACCCTAAACTGAGCTTTTCCATGCAATCAGCATTAGGGTTTTAAACCCTAAACTGAATTTTCCTTTCAGTCAGCATTAGGGTTTTAAACCCTAAACTGAACTTTTTTCCTTTCAGCCAGCATTAGGGTTTTAAACCCTAAACTAAGCTTTTCCATGCAGTCAACATTAGGGTTTTAAACCCTAAACTGAATATTTCCATTCAGCCAGCATTAGGGTTTTAAACCCTAAACTGAGTTTTTCCATGCAGTCAACGTTAGGGTTTTAAACCCTAAACTGAATTTTTCCTTTCAGCTAGCATTAGGGTTTTAAACCCTAAACTGAGCTTTTCCATTTAATCAGCATTAAGGTTTTAAACCCTAAACTGAACTCTTTTCCATTTAGTCAGCACTAGGGTTTTAAACCCTAAACTGAACTCTTTTCCATTTAGTCAGCATCAGGGTTTTAAACCCTGAACTGAACTCTTTCCTTTAGTCAGCATTAGGGTTTTAAAACCCTAAACTGAACTCTTTTCCTTTAGTCAGCATTAGGGTTTTAAAACCCTAAACTGAACTCTTTTCCTTTCATCAGCATTAGGGTTTTAAAACCCTAAGCTGAACCTTTCCATTCAGTCAGCATTAGAGTTTTAAACCCTAAACTGAACTCTTCCCCAGTTGGTCAGTATTAGAGTTTCAACTCTAAAATTGAACTTCCCCCCAGCTAGTCGGTATTAAAACTCCAACCCTGAACTGATCATTTTTATCTTCCTTCATCAATTTTATGAACTTCCCGGCGAATAATTAACGAAATTTTCCTAGTGAAACTGGGGCAGAAAATTTCGTTCGTTTGTTTGTTTTCTCCCGCAGGTCTAACCTCGAGCCACACGGATCGAAATGACCCACGAGATGAGTCTCAACTCAGAATCAAAGAAGAAAAAGACAAAAAAAAGATGTCCCGAGATATCGGAGTAAATGGAAGGCGGATCGGCTCCAACATTTGACTAAGGTCCTGAACTCTACCAGTCGCGTTTCACTCAGTATCCCAAAGATTGAACAAGTCGCCGCAACTCGCAAGCATCAAGATTCGGATCAAAGTCTCCAAGCACAATCAGCTAAGACCCAAGATCAAGTCGCAAAAGAATCATAGATAGGAATCTTGTAACTCACAGTTGACATGCATATAAATAGTTAGTTCAGTTCCAATTTTCCTTTGGTTGTAATAAGGCGGTCAGTGACGCAGCATTGACAACAGCAACAGCAGTAACAACAAGCATTGCAATCCCATGGTAGTCTCAGCTACCGAAGCTTCCCGAACTACATTGACCTGATTCCTGTTTAGCCCAGGATATGTAGGAAATCTTTGAAGCAAAGATTCGGTCAAATCTTTCAAAAAAAAAACATGCTTCACACGGAGTAGTCCATAGGCAAAAATCGCTCATATCCGCTCACTTTATCTTTGCACGAAAACCCTTCGTGTTTCCGAACAAAGAGGGGCAGCTGTGAGCACGTGAATTTTGTTTTACGCGACAATCGCTCCAAAAGAAATAAAAATAATAACAAATGGTCCCGCTGTACAACTTTGGATTTTACATGGCACTTTGTTAATTATTTATGATTTTTGCCCATTTTTATTTTTTATTAAAACAAAATACAAAAATATATGTGTCATGCGTAATTTAAACCGTAATCCGTTTGTTAAATGGAGAATCACAAAATACGCATTTTTTGTCCTGATTTGTTGCCTTGTTTAATTTTACCTACTTCTAACATTTTTATATGCTTGTAATAAATACGTTAAGTATTAATTAATGGTATTTAGTTTTATTTAATTAGTTTGTGTGTTTAGGAAAATTAGAAATAAAGAAAAGAGGTTAAAACTCCTTTTAAAAGAGCTTGGGCCAATTCCCATTTTTAAAATCAGGAGGCCCAAATGAACAGCCCAAACGACCCAGTCCCAACAGGCCCTCTGCAAGACGCCTAAACGACGTCGTACAAGCACCATCTCTGTGAGCCGTTGATGGATTCAAAGGAACGACCTAGATTTGGCCAATCCTTTACTTAAATGACGCCGTATGAGGCCTTTTAATCATAGCCGTTAATCCATTCCTCATCCTACGTTCAAGGTCACTTCCCCATAACCCATGATGAACCCGACCCATTTCCACCCGGACCAACCCAAACCCCGTTTAGATAAAACGACACCGTTTCTCCTAAGCCTTTAGATCCAAGCCGTTGATCTCGATTGATCCAACGGCTGAGATCAACCCACCCATTCCATATATAAGCCTCCTACCATACCCTGCCCCCCTATCCAAGACCCCGCCTTCGTCCTCATCCCCTTTACCTCCAAACCCTAGAGCCGCCCCCGTCTCCCTTCACCAGAAATCCGGCGGCATGGACGCCGGTGACCCCATCCTTAACACCATTGAACCCCCTTGCCACCCTGAACATGGATCTGTTAACTACTTAGCTCGAATCCCCTCCCACCTCCTCGAATCTTCATTTGAAGATTCGAGTCGGAACCTAACTTACACCGATTAACCCCAGTTTCATACCAGATAGTCCCCGGACCCCCCTCGTGACCAAACCATGCTTGGTTTGGTCCGAATCTGACCAGGAAAACACAAATCCCAGATCTGATGTTTTGAACCCTAGGGTCCTCGTGTCTGTCCCTTGCCTGTTCCGTGCCTGTTCCGTGCCTGTCCTCGTTCCTGTTCCGTGCCTGTTTTAAACCAAGAGATTAGGGTTAACCCCGTGTCTGTCCCGTGCCTGTTTAAACCAAGAGATTAGGTTTAAACCTCGTGCCTGTTCCGTACCTATTTAAGCCACAGAGATTAAGGTCTAATGGACCTTAATCGAAGTGTTTCTCATCTGAGAAACACTTCGATTAAAGTCCGTTCAGCCTTAAGAAAGGTCTGTTCGAATCCAAGCTAAGGCCTTTGATTTTTCGGGATTTAAGGTGAGTTTTTGTTTTCTTTTTCTTTATTTTTAGTCCAGGTGTTGTTTAAGGAGGCTGTTCATGTTTTGTGAAATTTATGTTTTGAATTTTATCAACTGTGTCATGTCCACCTTGCCTGAACCTCTGTGTTTGATTGAGTCCTTCTTCTACTTGTTCTAATAATGTGTATGTATGTATGTGTTGTGCAATTAGCTGAATTTCAAATTTGAACTGACCAACTGATTCCTTGAGTACAATTTTGGTTAGTCAGTACAATTCGAATCATGTGTTCGATACTGTTAAATATCTGATTTTGGTTTCGATTGTATGTGTTATAACTAGTATAGTCGAGTCGACATATGTCGTCAATTAGTTTCAGTTGTCCGAACAATAACAAATCAACTTACTTATGCTAAGCATTTGCTTGAATCAATTAGGAACTGAGTTTGTTTACTTATAGTTGTTAATTTGAATCAGAAATGTAAAAGGAATGTTTTGTTTAGTTACAGTTCTGAATTGGAGGGCATGTGCACTTGTGCACAACATGTGCACTTGTGCACCTCATGTGCATTGTGCACAACCTGTGTCCTGCATAAAGGCTTTTGTTAAGTTTAAAATAATTTGACAGCACATGCTGTCAGATTACATTCTGCTGCCCATATTCTGCTTTAAGTTTCAGAAATAATAAACATTACTCAAAAGCCTGCCAATGGAATATCATGGGGTTTGCTTATACTTAATTAGTTAAGTGGAATCTAAAAGTAGGAGAGCACATGGGAGGGGTGTTATGATGGTTTAAACAGGCTGTTAAAGGTTTGATTTTAGGCTTATAAAAGGCAGACTTCCATCAGTTTGAAGGGGAGAGGACACCTGATATTAGAGAGACATTAGGAGATCTGAGAAGAGGGAAAGGATAGTATATACACACACAGACAGAAATAGATAGAGAGAGGCATAACACAGGAAAGAGGAACTGCATTTTTCATCTTTGTCTTGATTCTCACTGGCCTGGATTTCCCTGTTCCATATTGATTTCTTCTGAGTCCTGTTTGAGATTTTTAGTTGTGTGTAGCATCAGTGCATTCCTAGATCTGTTTTGCCTAAATTCTGATTCATATTACTGGGAACTTGCTACACTCTGCCATTTTTCATTGGCTCCAAACTGCATCTTGCACTGGGATTTTGTTTCTATTGGTTACCTGCTGTTGCTGCTGCTGCTATTCTGCTTCCTGCTGCTGCTGACCTTTTTGATTCACTTCTTCTTTGCATTTCAGTATTCAGGTACACATTTCGAGTCCCATTTTGGTGTCAACTGTAACAGTTCGAAAGCATGAAATGAAAGGAGTTTGAAGAAATTTAAATGTCTGTTTGTAATGCTCATGGTATATTGACTTCTTTTGTATAAATTGATTAGTGCGTAATTCAGTAGCGAAAGATTAGTTAGTTAATATTTAACCAAGTTTTAGCCTCTTGCATCTTAGTTTATAGTTGTTTGTTAGTACGAGATGTAATGGTACAATATGTAGAATGCATGGATAATTGACATAGAATTTTCGACCGGATTCCTGTTTAACTATAATGACATGCATAGGATAGAATATTTCCACCTTACACAATGATGTTCTGTTTTACTTTAGTTCTTTTATCAGGACCCGCTAGGCAGTATATAGGAGCACGTTCGAATCCCCATTAGCAATAATGCCTAGTGTTCAATTCCCTTAATCTAGCCTAAAATAAGTCTAGTTAAGTTCAATTCAAGAAATGTTTGGATACAAGTATAGCATTTGGTCAATCTCGCATGTTTCACAAGGTATGACGCCTCTTCACTTTGTAAATAATTAATCAGAAATTGATAAGAATCCGGGTTAGGCCAAAGCATATAATTAAATTAGCATGTACCTTTTCTTCTAGTTTTAGAGACAAATGCATTAGAAATGTAGCCACTTTAGGATACCCTTTCTAAAATAGAGACGAGCCTCGCCAAATAAAAAATGCGAAATTGCGGGGCCCTCAACAAATAACCATAACAAATATTTAGAATTCAGGATAGGCCGTTTAGTGAATTTCATGGCCTTCTACAAAAATAATAACGCGCTAGGCTTCTTTAGGCGCGACTTAATTAAGTTACATTCTTAAACTCGGGTGCACATTGATGTGACCCAAATCCAAATCTCAACGGAGTCAAAATGTGTCGACGACCACGGGTGCATTGATTGTGACGTGGTTCGAGATGCATTTCCACGACGTTGCAATTCTATAAAAATAAATGATAATAATAAAAGCGGTTTAAACTTAATAAGAGCACGTAAGTCATAACATGTATTTAAATCAGATATTTAGCCATTATAACAATTTAAGCGACCGTGCTAGTACCACGGGATTCGAGGGTGCCTAACACCTTCCCTCGGGTCAACAGAATTCCTTACTTAGAATTTCTGGTTCGCAGACTTCATTTGGAAAAGTCAAAAATTTCCTCGATTTGAGATTCAAGATAAATCGGTGACTTGGGACACCAAAAGCCAAACCTTTCCCAAGTGGCGACTCTGAATTAAATAAATAATCCCATTTCGAATATTGTCACTTAAATTGGAAAAACTCCCTCGCGCATTTTAACCCTCCGGGGCGGGGCGCACAAAAAGGAGGTGTGGCAGCTCTGGCGACTCTGCTGGGGATGCAAACCCAGAACCACTGGTTCAGGGTTCAAGAATTCGAGCTTAGAATAATTTTTATATTTGGCTTTATTATCTGATCTTTATTACATGTGTTTTGCATAACGTGCTAAATGTTGTCTTTTACCGCTTTGATATTATCTGAACTGTATATAAACTGTGTCGAAACCCTTCTCTTCTTACCTCCGGGGAGAAGCTCGCTGGTCGAGACTCCTTATTCTGTTAGTGTCAATACCTGAAATAAGAAAGAGGTCGGACAAGTTACAAAGCCGGACGATCTCGCGGGTCCCCGGTACGTAGCCCCCTCCTCGACTCGAGTTGTCCGCTCGGGTACACAGTCTAGAACAAATACCCAGGTTACAAACCTAGAATAACTTAACTTCATGCCGGATCCCTAGTAGGAACGCTTATTTGCATCATGTTGCATTTGACTTAGGGGACTCAACACAGGGGTTGGGTCCGTCTAGGACTAGCAACCTGAAATGAAAAGACCATCCTGTTGCATCCTATTTGTTTCCGTGCATTTATTTGTCTCGGACATGCATGCTGCCTGACTTTGGAGTATTTGAAAATATAAACAATAATAATAATAATAATAAAAAAATAACAGTGTATAAGGCTAATTTTCTACTTTGAAAAATAGCAATGCCCAATTACTGTCAAAACTCTGCCGAAATTTTGCGATAATAAAAGGGTAAAATGTTTTATTTACTAAGAAAAAGAAAAACAAAAAGATAGAAAAATAGTCATTTATTTTTGGGAAGTTGTTTGTTGAAAAATAAAAGGAAAGAATTTTGTTCTAAATTAATTCGGTTAATTTGACCGAACTACGCGGGTCTGATTCTCACCGGATGTGAGATACGTAGGCAAACCTCATCGGTTCCGGCCCCAATTTTTAAAAATCCAAAAAAAATATATTTTCTTTAGTTCTTTCTTTATAAATGCTTCTTTAGAAAATACAAAAAAAAAAAAAGAAATAAAAAATAATATAGAAGTTTTCTTTAAACTCAAATAAAAAAAAAATAAAAAATAAATAAATAGTCTCCTTCTTTCTGAAGTCTTTCATATGAAAAAATGAAATAAGAATTAAAAAGCAGCAACAAAAATCCAAAATAAATACTCTTTGCTTTTTAGTCTCTTTTTTGTAAAATGTCCAAAAAAAAAAATATTTGAAAAATTGAATTCCAAAATATTAGGATTTTTCTTTAGAAGTGCTTTTGTAAATAAATAAAACTCAGAATTCCACATCATTTTCCCTCTTTCAAAATTTAAGAGGCAACATCATATACATTCTTTCTTCCGTAGAAAAGGTAAAACAAACAAAAGAAATCAACCAAACACATTTTCTTTTTGTTTAAAAAATAATAAAGAAAAAAAACATTTCCAAAGTTCAAGTCAAAAGCAAATAAATTTTTAGAAGTCTTTCTTTAAAAAAATAAAACAAAAATCAAAATAAACAAAATTTTCTTTCTTCTTTTAAAGCATTTCTTTCAAAAATTCCAAAAAAAAAGGGTTAGTCTAGTTACTCCATTTTCGATGCCCGAACTACGCGGGTTTGATTCTCACCGGATGTGAGATACGTAGGCAACCCTCATCGGGTTCAACCCCACCTTTCGCTAAAATAGCCAAAAATCAATAAATAAATAAAACGTGTCAAATTTTAAATTTTGCCATAAATAAGTTGGGTGGTGTCCAACCTTCCCTTTTGCTAAAAATAGCCAAAAATATATGTCAAATTTTAAATCTGTCATAAATAAGTCAGGTGATGCTGTTTTGTCATAAATAGCCGAATGTTTCCGAAAGGGACGCCGGAAGGCTGACTTTGCATAAACAGCCACCTTTGGGTCATTTTTTAAGGTTTGGTCCAGTTGACCCACACAGCCTTAAAATCTTCGTCACCGAGGCGTTGAAAGGCCGTGTTGGCAATATTGAGTTTTCTAATTTGAAAAAAACGATAAAAAGAGTCATAAATAAGTCAGGTGATGCTGTTTTGTCATAAATAGCCGAATGTTCCCGAAAGGGACGCCGGAAGGCTGACTTTGCATAAACAGCCACCTTTAGGTCATTTTTTAAGGTTTGGTCCAGTTGACCCACACAGCCTTAAAATCTTCGTCACCGAGGCGTTGAAAGGCCGTGTTGGCAATATTGAGTTTTCTAATTTGAAAAAAACGATAAAAAGAATCATAAATAAGTCAGGTGATGTTGTTTTGTCATAAATAGCCGAATGTTCCCGAAAGGGACGCCGGAAGGCTGACTTTGCATAAACAGCCACCTTTGGGTCATTTTTTAAGGTTTGGTCCAGTTGACCCACACAGCCTTAGAATCTTCGTCACCGAGGCGTTGAAAGGCCGTGTTGGCAATATTGAGTTTTCTAATTTGGAAAACGATAAAAAGAGTCATAAATAAGTCAGGTGATGATGTTTATCATAAATAGCCGAATGTTCCCGAAAGGGATGCCGGAAGGCTGACTTTGCATAAACAGCCACCTTTGGGTCTTGTTTAGTATTTTTTGTCCAGTTGACCCACACAGCCTTAAAAACCTTCGCCCCGAGGCGCTGAATGGCCGTGTTTGCAACACCAGGTTTTTACTGTAATTTGAAAAAAAAAACCAAAAAAAAAAAACAAAGAATCAGCGGTCGGGTGAATACCGTTTGAATTTTGTCATAATAAGCCGAGCCAGCTTCGGTCGCATCTTAAACCGTTCTTGCCGAAGTAGCCTTAGAGTATCTTTCAGTTGTCGAAAGGTTATTTTCGTAAAAGAACGGACAAGTTTGTAAAAATGATCCTCCCCGGCCTCAAAATTCATGTGAAATTTGGAAGGGGCCACGTTTGCAAAAAATAACCGTTCGGTTGCATTTTGTGAGTGTTGAAACCCAATTTTTATTATGAAGAAAAAAATGTTTCATTACTTTTACCTTTCATTTGGCCCAAACTACGCAAGATCTGATTCATGCGGGGTCATGATACGTAGGCAATCTC
Organism: Nicotiana tabacum; assembly: GCF_000715075.1. Classification (NCBI taxonomy): domain Eukaryota; kingdom Viridiplantae; phylum Streptophyta; class Magnoliopsida; order Solanales; family Solanaceae; genus Nicotiana; species Nicotiana tabacum. The sequence goes on from NC_134090.1 coordinate 138,799,409, forward strand.
CATCGGATTCGATCATAGCTATAAAATAAATTGAAAAAAAAACTGAAAGAAAAGGAAAAAGAAAGTTGAGTGAAAAAGAAAATAGAAAAAAAAGGAAAAAGAAAAAAAAAGAGTGCAAAAAATAAAAGAGCGGCAAAAACAAGATCAAGAGTGATTAAAGAGAGGCAAGAATAAAAGAAAAGAGGTACATAGTGAAGAGGGCTAGTTTAGGGTCGGGATGAAACATGCAACCCGTTCAAACAAATGGTAAAAACGTTTAACTGTTTAAGTGCATTGCATCCCATTGTGCAATTTCCTATATGTTAAATGCTTCAAAACTAACAAGGTTGTGTGTGTGTGAGTAAATTAGCCACGTTCTGTTCAGGTGATTGGTTTTGTTGGTATGCAATGATGAGCAGCCTTGCACGCGGCCACAACATTATACACAAAACTGAGCTCCACCTCCCAGAAATGCCCATCCTTACCAAGCTCCATATAGTCCCCCAATCAAATGTTCATCAGTACAATCCTTACCCAAGAGAGTCTTTCAAAAGGAATCAGTTCACCTCTATTGGTGAATCATACTCAGGCTTGTTCCAAAAGCTAGTTAGGCGAAGTCTGCTGCAGCCAGTGGCCCCAAATCGGCCAAACACCGAGTCCCCCCTCCCCGCATCGAGCTGATACTAGATGTGAATGCCACTCTGGGGCAGTGGGGCACGTTACAAAGGACTGTTGGTCATTGGACCCTCAAAATAGCAGTTGAGGACTTGATTGAAGCTGAAAGAATCGTTCACCGGGACGAAAAGGTTCATAATATGATGAACATTCCCCTGCCTACTCTCACAAATGGCCCAATAGATGGAATGATCTGTGAAGCTGAGGAATTTGATCCGGCACTGAAGGCTATTGCAGCCATTGCCGAGACAGAAGAAAAGCCAAAAAAGAAAAGCCGTTCCCCATCAGACGGGAGTCTCGGTAGCCAGTCTTGCTATCCTTTCTGCATCTGGATTGTCTCAGGGTGTGATCCAGATGTTTTACTTTATTGTCTTACTTTCCAATGTAAACCCTTCTATCTTCAAAAAATAAAAACAAAAAAAAAATCATCAAAAAAAAAAAAATCAAAAAAAAAATCAAAAAGAAAATCAAATGAAATTGATATTTCATTTTTCCGGAATGTCTCTTTTCTTAAATCTTGTCAATTTTCTCATTCTCTTTTAGTTCTGTTAAATGCAGATTTCAAAATATGACATGCTTGCGGACTTCATGCCCGGATCTTAAAACTTTGTCAGACCTCGAAATAATGAATCAAGAATTGGGTCGCAATGAAGAATAGCTTAAGGAAACAAGACAAAGAGTTGGAACAACTGAAGGAAAATTGATTCCCAAAATTGGAAAGGTCCATACATTACAACAAGAGTACTGCCAGAAAGAGTGCGTTGTACTTGGGACACATCGAAGGAAATGTCCTTGGAATAACTGTCAATGCAAATGCAGTCAAAAGGTACTATGTTGGATCCTTTATATAATAAAATCTTTTCCGGTTGAGATGACGAAGGCTTTCATTCTCTCTACCCAAACACTATCAACCCTTTGCAAAACCCATTTGAGCTGGTTACTCTTCTTTGATTACCCTCTTTGGAACCTAAAAATATTATTGAAAATAAAATGAAAAAAAAATTGAAATGAAAAAGAAAAATGAAAAAAGAAGAAGAAAGAATTGGAAAAATAAGAATATATATATACAAAAAAGCAAATCAGAAAAAAAAATCCAAAAACAAAAGTTGTCTGAACTACGTTTGACTTGATTCCGAAAGGATACGTAGGCAACCTCTCCTTGGAGTTCATTCACACCAAAACAAAAATCCAAGAAGTCCCCCAAAAGTGAAACTGGGGTAGAAGTTATAATGGTTCGGCAATGATCCCGCCCAAAAGGTTCCAAAGTTGTAGTTCAACCCCAATTCCTTTTACCCCAAACCTTGTTCAAGTCCTTCTGATCAATCGGCAAAGCGGTTCAAAATGGGAGGATGGAGTTATTTGGACCTGATACAACAAAATGAGAAGAATAAAATGAGAGAGTCTTATTGGTGAAAACCCACACGGGCACCGTAAGACGACGGTAAACAGAGAAAATCAAATGAGAAGTCTTGTTAGTGAACACCCACACAGGCACTATAAGGAGATGGTAAGAAATGAAATGAAAATGCCAGCTCGTGAAAACCCGCAAAGGGCGCCCATGATCGAAAATGAGATCCTCACAACCACCGTCATCAATAGAGTCCTAGCAAGGTTTCTCGGTATTCGAAACAAAGTTGTGATAAATTTTTGGGAGTCAGACGGTTTACACAGATCAGGCATCCAGTCCAAAAGGCATGTCATGTTCATTGAAGTCCGCATGTACTCCGGATAAGTCCTTCTCTCCTTTCCCCGAAAGGGACACTTCTAGTTTTAAACTCTCTCCATTCAATTATTTGTTTCTCTTTGAATCCCTTTTGGTCTAACACTTTATCAAAACCAAGACAAAGAAAGGATGGCAAGACTGATTTACAGGGCTTTCGTTGGATACACGCTAATGTGCAAAGGGCACCCAGCCTCAGCAGGGGGCATCAAGACGACCTCGACTGGTCATGGCAGCCTATAAAGGCAATTGAAGTTGAAAGGTTTGGGTTTCACATGGTTAATCGCCTCCACGAAGGAAATCCCCACAAAGCCTCCCCTTGTAAAAATTCTCCAGCAAGCTTGCCCCAACAAATCCCCAGCAAGTCCGTTCTGTACAAATCCCCACAGAGTCTCCCCTTGTACAATCCCCCACAGAGTCTCCCCAATATAAAAAAAAAAAAATCCCTGTTGGAATTTCCCCAACACATCCCCAGCGAGTCCCTTTGTAAAAATTCCCCAACAAGCTTACCCCAACAAATCCTAGAAAGCCCGCTTTGAAACAAATCCCCAGCATGCCCCGTTGTACAAAATCCACTTTGTAAATATTCCCGCACAGAGCTTCCTTTTGTACAAATCCCCACAAATTACCTCCAATAAAATCCCCGTCGAGAATCTCCAAGCAAAACGGGACACAAAAAAAAAAAAGATGCCTTACGAGGAAAATCATCGCAGAATCTGGAAATACAAGCCTGAGCAGTCTAAAGGGTTTCGCCATTCGAATTAAATCAATGGCGGGACTTCACAACAGAAATAAAGATGCAACAAAGCAACTGGGAACGATCAAGGTCACTGAACCGACCGTCATTTCCGTACTAACAATTGTTCTTTGTCTGAAAAGTTGAAACAGGTTTAGTCCAAGACAACCGGGCAAGAAGCAGGTGTCGCCCAAAGAAGAAGGTACATGGGTACAAGAAATATTTTGGCAATAAGGAATTCACTCGAAAGGTAAGTTTCCACGAAACTCCCTTTTATCTTCTACTAAAACAAGAAAATTCAAAAAAAAAGAGGTCAGTTGTTGTTCTCGAATTTCGTCCCCAGCCAGTCAGCATTAGGGTTTTAAACCCTAAACTGAATTTTTCCTTTAGTCAGCATTAGGGTTTTAAACCCTAAACTGAACTTTTTTCCATTCAGCCAGCATTAGGGTTTTAAACCTTAAACTGAGCTTTTCCATGCAATCAGCATTAGGGTTTTAAACCCTAAACTGAATTTTTCCTTTAGTCAGCATTAGGGTTTTAAACCCTAAACTGAACTTTTTTCCACTCAGCCAGCATTAGGGTTTTAAACTCTAAACTGAGCTTTTCCATGCAATCAGCATTAGGGTTTTAAACCCTAAACTGAATTTTTCCTTTAGTCAGCATTAGGGTTTTAAACCCTAAACTGAACTTTTTTCCATTCAGCCAACATTAAGGTTTTAAACCTTAAACTGAGCTTTTCCATGCAATCAGCATTAGGGTTTTAAACCCTAAACTAAATTTTTCCTTTAATCAGCATTAGGGTTTTAAACCCTAAACTGAACTTTTTTCCATTCAGCCAGCATTAGGGTTTTAAACCTTAAACTGAGCTTTTCCATGCAGTCAGCATTTGGGTTTTAAACCCTAAACTGAACTTTTTTCCATTCAGCCAGCATTAGGGTTTTAAACCCTAAAATTAATTTTTCCTTTAATCAGCATTAGGGTTTTAAACCCTAAACTGAACTTTTTTCCATTCAGCCAGCATTAGGGTTTTAAACCTTAAACTGAGTTTTTCCATGCAGTCAGCATTAGGGTTTTAAACCCTAAACTGAACTTTTTTTCCATTCAGCCAGCATTAGGGTTTTAAACCTTAAACTGAGCTTTTCCATGCAATCAGCATTAGGGTTTTAAACCCTAAACTGAATTTTTCCTTTAGTCAGCATTAGGGTTTTAAACCCTAAACTGAACTTTTTTCCATTCAGCCAGCATTAGGGTTTTAAACCTTAAACTGAGCTTTTCCATGCAATCAGCATTAGGGTTTTAAACCCTAAACTGAATTTTCCCTTTCAGCCAGCATTAGGGTTTTAAACCCTAAACTGAGCTTTTCCATGCAGTCAGCATTAGGGTTTTAAACCCTAAACTGAACTTTTTCCTTTCAGCCAGCATTAGGGTTTTAAACCCTAAACTGAGCTTTTCCATGCAATCAGCATTAGGGTTTTAATCTCGAACTTTGTCCCCAGCCAGTCAGCATTAGGGTTTTAAACCCTAAACTGAACTTTTTTCCTTTCAGCCAGCATTAGGGTTTTAAACCCTAAACTGAGCTTTTCCATGCAATCAGCATTAGGGTTTTAAACCCTAAACTGAATTTTCCTTTTCAATCAGCATTAGGGTTTTAAACCCTAAACTGAACTTTTTTCCTTTCAGCCAGCATTAGGGTTTTAAACCCTAAACTGAGCTTTTCCATGCAGTCAGCATTAGGGTTTTAAACCCTAAACTGAATTTTTCCATTCAGCCAGCATTAGGGTTTTAAACCCTAAACTGAGTTTTTCCATGTAGTCAACGTTAGGGTTTTAAACCCTAAACTGAATTTTTCCTTTCAGCTAGCATTAGGGTTTTAAACCCTAACCTGAGCTTTTCCATTTAATCAGCATTAGGGTTTTAAACCCTAAACTGAACTCTTTTCCATTTAGTCAGCACTAGGGTTTTAAACCCTAAACTGAACTCTTTTCAATTTAGTCAGCATCAGGGTTTTAAACCCTGAACTGAACTCTTTCCTTTAGTCAGCATTAGGGTTTTAAAACCCTAAACTGAACTCTTTTCCTTTAGTCAGCATTAGGGTTTTAAAACCCTAAACTGAACTCTTTTCCTTTCATCAGCATTAGGGTTTTAAAACCCTAAACTAAACCTTTCCATTCAGTCAGCATTAGGGTTTTAAACCCTAAACTGAACTCTTCCCCAGTTGGTCAGTATTAGAGTTTCAACTCTAAAATTGAACTTCCCCCCAGCTAGTCGGTATTAGGACTACAACCCTGAACTGATCATTTTTATCTTCCTTCATCAATTTTATGAACTTCCCAGCGAATAATTAACGAAATTTTCCTAGTGAAACTGGGGCAGAAAATTTCGTTTGTTTGTTTGTTTTCTCCCGCATGTCTAACCTCGAGCCACACGGATCGAAATGACCCACGAGATGAGTCTCAGCTCAGAATCAAAGAAGAAAAAGACAAAAAAAAGATGTCCCGAGATATCGGAGTAAATGGAAGGCAGTTCGACTCCAACATTTGATTAAGGTCCCGAACTCTGCCAATCGCGTTTCACTCAGTATCCCAAAGATTGAACAAGTCGCCGCAACTCGCAAGCATCAAGATTCGGATCAAAGTCTCCAAGCACAATCAGCTAAGACCCAAGATCAAGTCGCAAAAGAATCATAGATAGGAATCTTGTAACTCGCAGTTGACATGCATATAAATAGTTAGTTCAGTTCCAATTTTCCTTTGGTTGTAATAAGGCGGTCAGTGACGCAACATTGACAACAGCAACAACAGTAACAGCAAGCATTGCAATCCCATGGTAGTCTCTTCTACCGAAGCTTCCCGAACTACATTGACCTGATTCCTGTTTAGCCCAGGATATGTAGGAAATCTTTGAAGCAAAGATTCGGTCAAATCTTTCAAAAAAAAAACATGCTTCACACGGAGTAGTCCATAGGCAAAAATCGCTCATATCCGCTCACTTTATCTTTGCACGAAAACCCTTCGTGTTTCCGAACAAAGAGGGGCAGCTGTGAGCACGTGATTTTTGTTTTACGCGACAATCGCTCCAAAAGAAATAAAAATAATAACAAATGGTCCCGCTGTACAACTTTGGATTTTACATGGCACTTTGTTAATTATTTATGATTTTTGCCCATTTTTATTTTTTATTAAAACAAAATACAAAAATGTATGTGTCATGCGTAATTTAAACCGTAATCCGTTTGTTAAATGGAGAATCACAAAATACGCATTTTTTGTCCTGATTTGTTGCCTTGTTTAATTTTACCTACTTCTAACATTTTTGTATGCGTGTAATAAATACGTTAAGTATTAATTAATGGTATTTAGTTTTATTTAATTAGTTTGTGTGTTTAGGAAAATTAGAAATAAAGAAAAGAGGTTAAAACTCGTTTTAAAAGAGCTTGGGCCAATTCCCATTTTTAAAATCAGGAGGCCCAAATGAACAACCCAAACGACCCAGTCCCAACAGGCCCTCTGCAAGACGCCTAAACGACGTCGTACAAGCACCATCTCTGTGAGCCGTTGATGGATTCAAAGGAACGGCCCAGATTTGGCCAATCCTTTACTTAAACGACGCTGTATGAGGCCTTTTAATCATAGCCGTTAATCCATTCCTCATCCTACGGTCAAGGTCACTTCCCCATAACCCATGATGAACCCGACCCATTTCCACCCGGACCAACCCAAACCCCATTTAGATAAAACGACACCGTTTCTCCTAAGCCTTTAGATCCAAGCCGTTGATCTCGATTGATCCAACGGCTGAGATCAACCCACCCATTCCATATATAAGCCTCCTACCATACCCTGCCCCCCTATCCAAGACCCCGCCTTCGTCCTCATCCCCTTCACCTCCAAACCCTAGAGCCGCCCCCGTCTCCCTTCACCAGAAACCCGGCGGCATGGACGCCGGTGACCCCATCCTTAACACCATAGAACCCCCTTGCCACCCTGAACATGGATCTGTTAACTACTTAGCTCGAATCCCCTCCCACCTCCTCGAATCTTCATTTGAAGATTCGAGTCGGAACCTAACTTACACCGATTAACCCCAGTTTCATACCATATAGTCCCCGGACCCCCCTCGTGACCAAACCATGCTTGGTTTGGTCCGAATCTGACCAGGGAAACACAAATCCCAGATCTGATGTTTTGAACCCTAGGGTCCTCGTGTCTGTCCCTTGCCTGTTCCGTGCCTGTTCCGTGCCTGTCCTCGTTCCTGTTCCGTGCCTGTTTTAAACCAAGAGATTAGGGTTAACCTCGTGTCTGTCCCGTGCCTGTTTAAACCAAGAGATTAGGTTTAAACCTTGTGCCTGTTCCGTACCTGTTTAAGCCACAGAGATTAAGGTTTAATGGACCTTAATCGAAGTGTTTCTCATCTGAGAAACACTTCGATTAAAGTCCGTTCAGCCTTAAGAAAGGTCTGTTCGAATCCAAGCTAAGGCCTTTGATTTTTCGCGATTTAACGTGAGTTTTTGTTTTCTTTTTCTTTATTTTTAGTCCAGGTGTTGTTTAAGGAGGCTGTTCATGTTTTGTGAAATTTATGTTTTGAATTTTATCAACTCTGTCCTGTCCACCTTGCCTGAACCTCTGTGTTTGATTGAGTCCTTCTTCTACTTGTTCTAATAATGTGTATGTATGTATGTGTTGTGCAATTAGCTGAATTTCAAATTTGAACTGACCAACTGATTCCTTGAGTACAATTTTGGTTAGTCAGTACAATTCGAATCATGTGTTCGATACTGTTAAATGTCTGATTTTGGTTTCGGTTGTATGTGTTATAACTAGTATAGTCGAGTCGACATATGTCGTCAATTAGTTTCAGTTGTCCGAACAATAACAAATCAACTTACTTCTGCTAAGCATTTGCTTGAATCAATTAGGAACTGAGTTTGTTTACTTATAGTTGTTAATTTGAATCAGAAATGTAAAAGAAATGTTTTGTTTAGTTACAGTTCTGAATTGGAGGGCATGTGCACTTGTGCACAACATGTGCACTTGTGCACCTCATGTGCATTGTGCACAACCTGTGTCCTGCATAAAGGCTTTTGTTAAGTTTAAAATAATTTGACAGCACATGCTGTCAGATTACATTCTGCTGCCCATATTCTGCTTTAAGTTTCAGAAATAATAAACATTACTCAAAAGCCTGCCAAGGGAATATCATGGGGTTTGCTTATACTTAATTAGTTAAGTGGAATCTGAAAGTAGGAGAGCACATGGGAGGGGTGTTGTGATGGTTTAAACAGGCTGTTAAAGGTTTGATTTTAGGCTTATAAAAGGCAGATGGGGTTTGCTTATACTTAATTAGTTAAGTGGAATCTGAAAGTAGGAGAGCACATGGGAGGGGTGTTGTGATGGTTTAAACAGGCTGTTAAAGGTTTGATTTTAGGCTTATAAAAGGCAGACTTCCATCAGTTTGAAGGGGAGAGGACACCTGATATTAGAGAGACATTAGGAGATCTGAGAAGAGGGAAAGGATAGTATATACACACACAGACAGAAATAGATAGAGAGAGGCATAACACAGGAAAGAGGAACTGCATTTTTCATCTTTGTCTTGATTCTCACTGGCCTGGATTTCCCTGTTCCATATTGATTTCTTCTGAGTCCTGTTTGAGATTTTTAGTTGTGTGTAGCATCAGTGCATTCCTAGATCTGTTTTGCCTAAATTCTGATTCATATTACTGGGAACTTGCTACACTCTGCCATTTTTCATTGGCTCCAAACTGCATCTTGCATTGGGATTTTGTTTCTATTGGTTACCTGCTGTTGCTGCTGCTGCTATTCTGCTTCCTGCTGCTGCTGACCTTTCTGCTTCACTTCTTCTTTGCATTTCAGTATTCAGGTACACATTTCGAGTCCCATTTTGGTGTCAACTGTAACAGTTCGAAAGCATGAAATGAAAGGAGTTTGAAGAAATTTAAATGTCTGTTTGTAATGCTCATGGTATATTGACTTCTTTTGTATAAATTGATTAGTGCGTAATTCAGTAGCGAAAGATTAGTTAGTTAATATTTAACCAAGTTTTAGCCTCTTGCATCTTAGTTTATAGTTGTTTGTTAGTACGAGATGTAATGGTACAATATGTAGAATGCATGGATAATTGACATAGAATTTTCGACCGGATTCCTGTTTAACTATAATGACATGCATAGGAATAGAATATTTCCACCTTACACAATGATGTTCTGTTTTACTTTAGTTCTTTTATCAGGACCCGCTAGGCAGTATATAGGAGCACGTTCGAATCCCCATTAGCAATAATGCCTAGTGTTCAATTCCCTTAATCTAGCCTAAAATAAGTCTAGTTAAGTTCAATTCAAGAAATGTTTGGATACAAGTATAGCATTTGGTCAATCTCGCATGTTTCACAAGGTATGACGCCTCTTCACTTTGTAAATAATTAATCAGAAATTGATAAGAATCCGGGTTAGGCCAAAGCATATAATTAAATTAGCATGTACCTTTTCTTCTAGTTTTAGAGACAAATGCATTAGAAATGTAGCCACTTTAGGATACCCTTTCTAAAATAGAGACGAGCCTCGCCAAATAAAAAATGCGAAATTGCGGGGCCCTCAACAAATAACCATAACAAATATTTAGAATTCAGGATAGGCCGTTTAGTGAATTTCATGGCCTTCTACAAAAATAATAACGCGCTAGGCTTCTTTAGGCGCGACTTAATTAAGTTACATTCTTAAACTCGGGTGCACATTGATGTGACCCAAATCCAAATCTCAACGGAGTCAAAATGTGTCGACGACCACGGGTGCATTGATTGTGACGTGGTTCGAGATGCATTTCCACGACGTTGCAATTCTATAAAAATAAATGATAATAATAAAAGCGGTTTAAACTTAATAAGAGCACGTAAGTCATAACATGTATTTAAATCAGATATTTAGCCATTATAACAATTTAAGCGACCGTGCTAGAACCACGGGATTCGAGGGTGCCTAACACCTTCCCTCGGGTCAACAGAATTCCTTACTTAGAATTTCTGGTTCGCAGATTTCATTTGGAAAAGTCGAAAATTTCCTCAATTTGGGATTCAAGATAAACCGGTGACTTGGGACACCAAAAGCCAAACCTTTCCCAAGTGGCGACTCTGAATTAAATAAATAATCCCATTTCGAATATTGTCACTTAAATTGGAAAAACTCCCTCGTGCATTTTAACCCTCCGGGGTGGGGCGCGCAAAAAGGAGGTGTGACAGTTGTGGCGACTCTGCTGGGGATGCAAACCCAGAACCACTGGTTCAGGGTTCAAGAATTTAAGCTTAGAATAATTTTTATATTTGGCTTTATTATCTGATCTTTATTACATGTTTTTGCATAACGTGCTAAATGTTTTCTTTTACCGCTTTGATATTATCTGAACTGTATATAAACTATGCCGAAACCCTTCTCTTCTTACCTCCGGGGAGAAGCTCGCTGGTCGAGACTCCCTATTCTGTTAGTGTCAATACCTGAAATAAGAAAGAGGTCGGACAAGTTACAAAGCCGGACGATCTCGCGGGTCCCCGGTACGTAGCCCCCTCCTCGACTCGAGTTGTCCGCTCGGGTACACAGTCTAGAACAAATACCCAGGTTACGAACCTAGAATAACTTGACTTCATGCCGGATCCCTAGTAGGAACGCTTATTTGCATCATATTGCATTTGACTTAGGGGACTCAACACAGGGGTTGGGTCCGTCTAGGACTAGCAACCTGAAATGAAAAGACCATCCTGTTGCATCCTATTTGTTTCCGTGCATTTATTTGTCTCGGACATGCATGCTGCCTGACTTTGGAGTATTTGAAAATATAAAAAAAATAATAATAAAAAAAATAACAGTGTATAAGGCTAATTTTCTACTTTGAAAAATAGCAATGCTCAATTACTGTCAAAACTCTGCCGAAATTTTGCGATAATAAAAGGGGAAAATGTTTTATTTACTAAGAAAAAGAAAAACAAAAAGATAGAAAAATAGTCATTTATTTTTGGGAAGTTGTTTGTTGAAAAATAAAAGGAAAGAATTTTGTTCTAAATTAATTCGGTTAATTTGACCGAACTACGCGGGTCTGATTCTCACCGGATGTGAGATACGTAGGGAAACCTCATCGGTTACGGCCCCAATTTTTAAAAATCCAAAAAAAATATATTTTTCTTTAGTTCTTTCTTTATAAATGCTTCTTTAGAAAATACAAAAAAAAAGAAATAAAAAATAATATAGAAGTTTTCTTTAAACTCAAATAAAAAAAAAATAAAAAATAAATAAATAGTCTCCTTCTTTCTGAAGTCTTTCATATGAAAAAATGAAATAAGAATTAAAAAGCAGCAACAAAAATCCAAAAAAATACTCTTTGCTTTTTAGTCTCTTTTTTGTAAAATGTTTTCAAAAAAAAATTATTTGAAAAATTGAATTCCAAAATATTAGGATTTTTCTTTAGAAGTGCTTTTGTAAATAAATAAAACTCAGAATTCCACATCATTTTCCCTCTTTCAAAATTTAAGAGGCAACATCATATACATTCTTTCTTCCGTAGAAAAGGTAAAACAAACAAAAAAAATCAACCAAACACATTTTCTTTTTGTTTAAAAAATAATAAAGAAAAAAAACATTTCCAAAGTTCAAGTCAAAAGCAAATAAATTTTTAGAAGTCTTTCTTTAAAAAAATAAAACAAAAATCAAAATAAATAAAATTTTCTTTCTTCTTTTAAAGCATTTCTTTCAAAAATTCCAAAAAAAAGGGTTAGTCTAGTTACTCCATTTTCGATGCCCGAACTACGCAGGTTTGATTCTCACCGGATGTGAGATACGTAGGCAACCCTCATCGGGTTCAACCCCACATTTCGCTAAAATAGCCAAAAATCAATAAATAAATAAAACGTGTCAAATTTTAAATTTTGCCATAAATAAGTTGGGTGGTGTCCAACCTTCCCTTTTGCTAAAAATAGCCAAAAATATATGTCAAATTTTAAATCTGTCATAAATAAGTCAGGTGATGCTGTTTTGTCATAAATAGCCGAATGTTTCCGAAAGGGACGCCGGAAGGCTGACTTTGCATAAACAGCCACCTTTGGGTCATTTTTTAAGGTTTGGTCCAGTTGACCCACACAGCCTTAAAATCTTCGTCACCGAGGCGTTGAAAGGCCGTGTTGGCAATATTGAGTTTTCTAATTTGAAAAAAACGATAAAAAGAGTCATAAATAAGTCAGGTGATGCTGTTTTGTCATAAATAGCCGAATGTTCCCGAAAGGAACGCCGGAAGGCTGACTTTGCATAAACAGCCACCTTTAGGTCATTTTTTAAGGTTTGGTCCATTTGACCCACACAGCCTTAAAATCTTCGTCACCGAGGCGTTGAAAGGCCGTGTTGGCAATATTGAGTTTTCTAATTTGAAAATAAAACGATAAAAAGAATCATAAATAAGTCAGGTGATGTTGTTTTGTCATAAATAGCTGAATGTTCCCGAAGGGACGCCGGAAGGCTGACTTTGCATAAACAGCCACCTTTGGGTCATTTTTTAAGGTTTGGTCCAGTTGACCCACACAGCCTTAAAATCTTCGTCACCGAGGCGTTGAAAGGCCGTGTTGGCAATATTGAGTTTTCTAATTTGAAAAAAACGATAAAAAGAGTCATAAATAAGTCAGGTGATGTTGTTTTGTCATAAATAGCCGAATGTTCCCGAAAGGGACGCCGGAAGGCTGACTTTGCATAAACAGCCACCTTTAGGTCATTTTTTAAGGTTTGGTCCAGTTGACCCACACAGCCTTAAAATCTTCGTCACCGAGGCGTTGAAAGGCCGAGTTGGCAATATTGAGTTTTTTAATTTGAAAAAAAAACGATAAAAAGAATCATAAATAAGTCAGGTGATGTTGTTTTGTCATAAATAGCCGAATGTTCCCGAAGGGACGCCGGAAGGCTGACTTTGCATAAACAGCCACCTTTGGGTCATTTTTTAAGGTTTGGTCCAGTTGACCCACACAGCCTTAAAATCTTCGTCACCGAGGCGTTGAAAGGCCGTGTTGGCAATATTGAGTTTTCTAATTTGAAAAATGATAAAAAGAGTCATAAATAAGTCAGGTGATGCTGTTTATCATAAGTAGCCGAATGTTCCCGAAAGGGATGCCGGAAGGCTGACTTTGCATAAACAGCCACCTTTGGGTCTTGTTTAGTATTTTTTTTCCAGTTGACCCACACAGCCTTAAAAACCTTCGCCCCGAGGCGCTGAAGGGCCGTGTTTGCAACACCAGGTTTTTACTGTAATTTGAAAAAAAAAACAAACAAAAAAAAACAAAGAGTCAGCGGTCGGGTGAATACCGTTTGAATTTTGTCATAATAAGCCGAGCCAACTTCGGTCGCGTCTTAAACCGTTCTTGCCGAAGTAGCCTTAGAGTATCTTTCAGTTGTCGAAAGGTTATTTTCGTAAAAGAACGGACAAGTTTGTAAAAATGATCCTCCCCGGCCTCAAAATTCATGTGAAATTTGGAAGGGGGCACGTTTGCAAAAAATAACCGTTCGGTTGCATTTTGTGAGTGTTGAAACCCAATTTTTATTATGAAGAAAAAAAAATGTTTCATTGCTTTTACCTTTCATTCGGCCCGAACTACGCAAGATCTGATTCATGCGGGGTCATGATACGTAGGCAATCTCCATCGGATTCGATCATAGCTATAAAATAAATTGAAAAAAAAAACTGAATGAAAAGGAAAAAGAAAGTTGAGTGAAAAAGAAAATAGAAAAAAAAGGAAAAAGAAAAAAAAAGAGTGCAAAAAATAAAAGAGCGGCAAAAACAAGATCAAGAGTGATTAAAGAGAGGCAAGAATAAAAGAAAAGAGGTACATAGTGAAGAGGGCTAGTTTAGGGTCGGGATGAAACATGCAACCCGTTCAAACAAATGGTAAAAGCGTTTAACTGTTTAAGTGCATTGCATCCCATTGTGCGATTTCCTATATGTTAAATGCTTCAAAACTAACAAGGTTGTGTGTATGAGTAAATTAGCCAGGTTCTGTTCAGGTGATTGGTTTTGTTGGTATGCAGTGATAAGCAGCCTTGCACGCGGCCACAACATTATACACAAAACTGAGCTCCACCTCCCAGAAACGCCCATCCTTACCAAGCTCCATATAGTCCCCCAATCAAATGTTCATCAGTACAATCCTCACCCAAGAGAGTCTTTCAAAAGGAATCAGTTCACCTCTATTGGTGAATCATACTCAGGCTTGTTCCAAAAGCTAGTCAGGCGAAGTCTGCTGCAGCCAGTGGCCCCAAATCGGCCAAACACCGAGTCCCCCCTCCCCGCATCGAGCTGATACTAGATGTGAATGCCACTCTGGGGCAGTGGGGCACGTTACAAAGGACTGTTGGTCATTGGACCCTCAAAATAGCAGTTGAGGACTTGATTGAAGCTGAAAGAATCGTTCACCGGGACGAAAAGGTTCATAATATGATGAACATTCCCCTGCCTACTCTCACAAATGGGCCAATAGATGGAATGATCTGTGAAGCTGAGGAATTTGATCCGGCACTGAAGGCTATTGCAGCCATTGCCGAGAAAGAAGAAAAGCCAAAAAAGAAAAGCCGTTCCCCATCAGACGGGAGTCTCGGTAGCCAGTCTTGCTATCCTTTCTGCATCTGGATTGTCTCAGGGTGTGATCCAGATGTTTTACTTTATTGTCTTACTTTCCAATGTAAACCCTTCTATCTTCAAAAAATAAAAACAAAACAAAAATCATCAAAAAAAAAAATCAAAAAAAAAATCAAAAAGAAAATGAAATGAAATTGATATTTCATTTTTCCGGAATGTCTCTTTTCTTAAATCTTGTCAATTTTCTCATTCTCTTTTAGTTCTGTTAAATGCAGATTTCAAAATAAGACATGCTTGCGGACTTCATGCCCGGATCTTAAAACTCTGTCAGACCTCGAAATAATGAATCAAGAATTGGGTCGCAATGAAGAATAGCTTAAGGAAACAAGACAAAGAGTTGGAACAACTGAAGGAAAATTGATTCCCAAAATTGGAAAGGTCCATACATTACAACAAGAGTACTGCCAGAAAGAGTGCGTTGTACTTGGGACACATCGAAGGAAATGTCCTTGGAATAACTGTCAATGCAAATGCAGTCAAAAGGTACTATGTTGGATCCTTTATATAATAAAATCTTTTCCGGTTGAGATGACGAAGGCTTTCATTCTCTCTACCCAAACACTATCAACCCTTTGCAAAACCCATTTGAGCTGGTTACTCTTCTTTGATTACCCTCTTTGGAACCTAAAAATATTATTGAAAATAAAATGAAAAAAATATGGAAATGAAAAAGAAAAATGAAAAAAGAAGAAGAAAGAATTGGAAAAATAAGAAAATATATATACAAAAAAGCAAATCAGAAAAAAAAATCCAAAAACAAAAGTTGCCTGAACTACGTTTGACTTGATTCCGAAAGGATACGTAGGCAACCTCTCATTGGGGTTCATTCACACCAAAACAAAAATCCAAGAAGTCCCCCAAAAGTGAAACTGGGGTAGAAGTTATAATGGTTCGGCAATGATCCCGCCCAAAAGGTTCCAAAGTTGTAGTTCAACCCAAATTCCTTTTACCCCAAACCTTGTTCAAGTCCTTCTGATCAATCGGCAAAGCGGTTCAAAATGGGAGGATGGAGTTATTTGGACTTGATACAACAAAATGAGAAGAATAAAATGAGAGAGTCTTATTGGTGAAAACCCACACGGGCACCGTAAGACGACGGTAAGCATAGAAAATCAAATGAGAAGTCTTGTTAGTGAACACCCACACGGGCACTATAAGGAGATGGTAAGAAATGAAATGAAAATGCCAGCTCGTGAAAACCCGCAAAGGGCGCCCATGATCGAAAATGAGATCCTCACAACCACCGTCATCAATAGAGTCCTAGCAAGATTTCTCGGTATTCGAAACAAAGTTGTGATAAATTTTTGGGAGTCAGACGGTTTACACAGATCAGGCATCCATTCCAAAAGGCATGTCATGTTCATTGAAGTCCGCATGTACTCCGGATAAGTCCTTCTCTCCTTTCCCCGAAAGGGACACTTATAGTTTTAAACTCTCTCCATTCAATTATTTGTTTCTCTTTGAATCCCTTTTTGGTCTAACACTTTTCCAAAACCAAGACAAAGAAAGGATGGCAAGACTGATTTACAGGGTTTTCGTTGGATACACGCTAATGTGCAAAGGGCACCCAGCCTCAGCAGGGGGCATCAAGACGACCTCGACTGGTCATGGCAGCCTATAAAGGCAATTGAAGTTGAAAGGTTTGGGTTTCACATGGTTAATCGCCTCCACGAAGGAAATCCCCACAAAGCCTCCCCTTGTAAAAATTCTCCAGCAAGCTTGCCCCAACAAATCCCCAGCAAGTCCGTTCTGTACAAATCCCCACAGAGTCTCCCCTTGTACAATCCCCCACAGAGTCTCCCCAATATAAAAAAAAAATCCCTGTTGGAATTTCCCCAGCACATCCCCAGCGAGTCCCTTTGTAAAAATTCCCCAACAAGCTTACCCCAACAAATCCTAGAAAGCCCGCTTTGAAACAAATCCCCAGCATGCCCCGTTGTACAAAATCCACACAAAGAATCCACTTTGTAAATATTCCCCCACAGAGCTTCCTTTTGTACAAATCCCCACAGATTACCTCAAATAAAATCCCCGTCGAGAATCTCCAAGCAAAACGGGACACACACACAAAAAAAAGAGGCCTTACGAGGCAAATCATCGCAGAATCTGGAAATACAAGCCTGAGCAGTCTAAAGGGTTTCGCCATTCGAATCAAATCAATGGCGGGACTTCACAACAGAAATAAAGACGCAACAAAGCAACTGGGAACGATCAAGGTCACCGAACCGACCGTCATTTCCGAACTAACAATTGTTCTTTGTCTGAAAAGTTGAAACAGGTTTAGTCTAAGACAACCGTGCAAGAAGCAGGTGTCGCCCAAAGAAGAAGGTACATGGGTACAAGAAATATTTTGGCAATAAGGAATTCACTCGAAAGGTAAGTTTCCACGAAACTCCCTTTTATCTTCTACTAAAACAAGAAAATTCAAAAAAAAAGAGGTCAGTTGTTGTTCTCGAATTTTGTCCCCAGCCAGTCAGCAGTAGGGTTTTAAACCCTAAACTGAATTTTTCCTTTAGTCAGCATTAAGGTTTTAAACCCTAAACTGAACTTTTTTCCATTCAGCCAGCATTATGGTTTTAAACCTTAAACTGAGCTTTTCCATGCAATCAGCATTAGGGTTTTAAACCCTAAACTGGATTTTTCCTTTAGTCAGCATTAGGGTTTTAAACCCTAAACTGAACTTTTTTCCACTCAGCCAGCATTAGGGTTTTAAACCCTAAACTGAGCTTTTCCATGCAATCAGCATTAGGGTTTTAAACCCTAAACTGAATTTTTCCTTTAGTCAGCATTAGGGTTTTAAACCCTAAACTGAACTCTTTTCCATTTAGTCAGCATCAGGGTTTTAAACCCTGAACTGAACTCTTTCCTTTAGTCAGCATTAAGGTTTTTAAACCCTAAACTGAACTCTTTTCCTTTAGTCAGCATTAGGGTTTTAAAACCCTAAACTGAACTCTTTTCCTTTCAGTCAGTATTAGGGTTTTAAAACCCTAAACTGAACCTTTCCATTCAGTCAGCATTAGGGTTTTAAACCCTAAACTGAACTGTTCCCCAGTTGGTCAGTATTAGAGTTTCAACTCTAAAATTGAACTTCCCCCCAGCTAGTCGGTATTAGGACTCCAACCCTGAACTGAGCATTTTTATCTTCCTTCATCAATTTTATGAACTTTCCGGCGAATAATTAACGAAATTTTCCTAGTGAAACTGGGGCAGAAAATTTCGTTCGTTTGTTTGTTTTCTCCCGCAGGTCTAACCTCGAGCCACACGGATCGAAATGACCCACGAGATGAGTCTCAGCTCAGAATCAAAGAAGAAAAAAACAAAAAAAAAAAGATGTCCCGAGATATCGGAGTAAATGGAAGGCAGATCGACTCCAACATTTGATTAAGGTCCCGAACTCTGCCAGTCGCGTTTCACTCAGTATCCCAAAGATTGAACAAGTCGCCGCAACTCGCAAGCATTAAGATTCAGATCAAAGTCTCCAAGCACAATCAGATAAGACCCAAGATCAAGTCGCAAAAGAATCATAGATAGGAATCTTGTAACTCGCAGTTGACATGCATATAAATAGTTAGTTCAATTCCAATTTTCCTTTGGTTGTAATAAGGCGGTCAGTGATGCAGCATTGACAACAGCAACAGCAGTAACAACAAGCATTGCAATCCCATGGTAGTCTCAGCTACCGAAGCTTCCCGAACTACATTGACCTGATTCCTGTTTAGCCCAGGATATGTAGGAAATCTTTGAAGCAAAGATTCGGTCAAATCTTTCAAAAACAAACATGCTTCACACGGAGTAGTCCATAGGCAAAAATCGCTCATATCCGCTCACTTTATCTTTGCACGAAAACCCTTCGTGTTTCCGAACAAAGAGGGGCAGCTGTGAGCACGTGATTTTTGTTTTACGCGACAATCGCTCCAAAAGAAATAAAAATAATAACAAATGGTCCCGCTGTACAACTTTGGATTTTACATGGCACTTTGTTAATTATTTATGATTTTTGCCTATTTTTATTTTTTATTAAAACAAAATACAAAAATGTATGTGTCATGCGTAATTTAAACCGTAATCCGTTTGTTAAATGGAGAATCACAAAATACACATTTTTTGTCCTGATTTGTTGCCTTGTTTAATTTTACCTACTTCTAACATTTTTATATGCGTGTATTAAATACGTTAAGTATTAATTAATTATTTAATTAGTTTGTGTGTTTAGGAAAATTAGAAATAAAGAAAAGAGGTTAAAACTCGTTTTAAAAGAGCTTGGGCCAATTCCCATTTTCAAAATCAGGAGGCCCAAATGAACAGCCCAAACGGCCCAGTCCCAACAGGCCCTCTGCAAGACGCCTAAACGACGTCGTACAAGCACCATCTCTGTGAGCCGTTGATGGATTCAAAGGAACGGCCCAGATCTGGCCAATCCTTTACTTAAACGACGCCGTATGAGGCCTTTTAATCATAGCCGTTAATCCATTCCTCATCCTACGGTCAAGGTCACTTCCCCATAACCCATGATGAACCCGACCCATTTCCACCCGGACCAACCCAAACCCCGTTTAGATGAAACGACACCGTTTCTCCTAAGCCTTCAGATCACCAATAGAGGTGAACTGATTCCTCTGTTGACCAACAGTCCTTTGTAACCATGCCCCACTGCTCCAGAGTGGTATTCACATCTAGTATCAGCTCGATGCGGGGAGGGGGACTCGGTGTTTGGCCGATTTGGGGCCACTGGCTGCAGCAGACTTCGCCTGACTAGCTTTTGGAACAAGCCTGAGTATGATTCACCAATAGAGGTGAACTTATTCCTTTTGAAAGACTCTCTTGGGTGAGGATTGTACTGATGAACATTTGATTGGGGGACTATATGGAGCTTGGTAAGGATGGGCGTTTCTGGGAGGTGGAGCTCAGTTTTGTGTATAATGTTGTGGCCGCGTGCAAGGCTGCTCATCACTGCATACCAACAAAACCAATCACCTGAACAGAACCTGGCTAATTTACTCACACACACAACCTTGTTAGTTTTGAAGCATTTAACATATAGGAAATCGCACAATGGGATGCAATGCACTTAAACAGTTAAACGCTTTTACCATTTGTTTGAACGGGTTGCATGTTTCATCCCGACTCTAAACTAGCCCTCTTCACTATGTACCTCTTTTCTTTTATTATTGCCACTCTTTAATCACTCTTGATCTTGTTTTTGCCGCTCTTTTATTTTTTGCACTCTTTTTTTTTCTTTTTCCTTTTTTTTCTATTTTCTTTTTCACTCAACTTTCTTTTTCCTTTTCTTTCAGTTTTTTTTTCAATTTATTTTATAGCTATGATCGAATCCGATGGAGATTGCCTACGTATCATGACCCCGCATGAATCAGATCTTGCGTAGTTTGGGCCGAATGAAAGGTAAAAGCAATGAAACATTTTTTTTCTTCATAATAAAAATTGGGTTTCAACACTCACAAAATGCAACCGAACGGTTATTTTTTGCAAACGTGGCCCCTTCCAAATTTCACATGAATTTTGAGGCCGGGGAGGATCATTTTTACAAACTTGTCCGTTCTTTTACGAAAATAACCTTTCGACAACTGAAAGATACTCTAAGGCTACTTCGGCAAGAACGGTTTAAGACGCGACCGAAGCTGGCTCGGCTTATTATGACAAAATTCAAACGGTATTCACCCGACCGCTGACTCTTTGTTTTTTTTTTGTTTTTTTTTTCAAATTACAGTAAAAACCTGGTGTTGCAAACACGGCCCTTCAGCGCCTCGGGGCGAAGGTTTTTAAGGCTGTGTGGGTCAACTGGACAAAAAATACTAAACACGACCCAAAGGTGGCTGTTTATGCAAAGTCAGCCTTCCGGCATCCCTTTCGGGAACATTCGGCTATTTATGATAAACATCATCACCTGACTTATTTATGACTCTTTTTATTGTTTTCCAAATTAGAAAACTCAATATTGCCAACACGGCCTTTCAACGCCTCGGTGACGAAGATTTTAAGGCTGTGTGGGTCAACTGGACCAAACCTTAAAAAATGACCCAAAGGTGGCTGTTTATGCAAAGTCAGCCTTCCGGCGTCCCTTTCGGGAACATTCGGCTATTTATGACAAAACAACATCACCTGACTTATTTATGACTGATTTAAAATTTTTTTTCAAATTAGAAAACTCAATATTGCCAACACGGCCTTTCAACACCTCGGTGACGAAGATTTTAAGGCTGTGTGGGTCAACTGGACCAAACCTTAAAAAATGACCTAAAGGTGGCTGTTTATGCAAAGTCAGCCTTCCGGCGTCCCTTTCGGGAACATTCGGCTATTTATGACAAAACAGCATCACCTGACTTATTTATGACTCTTTTTATCGTTTTTTTCAAATTAGAAAACTCAATATTGCCAACACGGCCTTTCAACGCCTCAGTGACGAAGATTTTAAGGCTGTGTGGGTCAACTGGACCAAACCTTAAAAAATGACCCAAAGGTGGCTGTTTATGCAAAGTCAGCCTTCCGGCGTCCCTTTCGGAAACATTCGGCTATTTATGACAAAACAGCATCACCTGACTTATTTATGACAGATTTAAAATTTGACATATATTTTTGGCTATTTTTAGCAAAAGGGAAGGTTGGACACCACCCAACTTATTTATGGCAAAATTTAAAATTTGACACGTTTTATTTATTTATTGATTTTTGGCTATTTTAGCGAAAGGTGGGGTTGAACCCGATGAGGGTTGCCTACGTATCTCACATCCGGTGAGAATCAAACCCGCGTAGTTCGGGCATCGAAAATGGAGTAACTAGACTAACCCTTTTTTTTTGGAATTTTTGAAAGAAATGCTTTAAAAGAAGAAAGAAAATTTTGTTTATTTTGATTTTTGTTTTATTTTTTTAAAGAAAGACTTCTAAAAATTTATTTGCTTTTGACTTGAACTTTGGAAATGTTTTTTTTCTTTATTATTTTTTAAACAAAAAGAAAATGTGTTTGGTTGATTTTTTTTGTTTGTTTTACCTTTTCTACGGAAGAAAGAATGTATATGATGTTGCCTCTTAAATTTTGAAAGAGGGAAAATGATGTGGAATTCTGAGTTTTATTTATTTACAAAAGCACTTCTAAAGAAAAATCCTAATATTTTGGAATTCAATTTTTCAAATAATATTTTTTTGGACATTTTACAAAAAAGAGAC
Organism: Nicotiana tabacum; assembly: GCF_000715075.1. NCBI lineage: Eukaryota > Viridiplantae > Streptophyta > Magnoliopsida > Solanales > Solanaceae > Nicotiana > Nicotiana tabacum. The sequence goes on from NC_134090.1 coordinate 138,821,367, forward strand.
TAAAAAGCAAAGAGTATTTTTTTTAGATTTTTGTTGCTGCTTTTTAATTCTTATTTCATTTTTTCATATGAAAGACTTCAGAAAGAAGGAGACTATTTATTTTTTTTATTTTTTTTTATTTGAGTTTAAAGAAAACTTCTATATTATTTTTTATTTCTTTTTTTTTTGTATTTTCTAAAGAAGCATTTATAAAGAAAGAACTAAAGAAAAATATATATTTTTTGGATTTTTAAAAATTGGGGCTGTAACCGATGAGGTTTGCCTACGTATCTCACATCCGGTGAGAATCAGACCCGCGTAGTTCGGTCAAATTAACCGAATTAATTTAGAACAAAATTCTTTCCTTTTATTTTTCAACAAACAACTTCCCAAAAATAAAAGACTATTTTTCTATCTTTTTGTTTTTCTTTTTCTTAGTAAATAAAACATTTTCCCCTTTTATTATCGCAAAATTTCGGCAGAGTTTTGACAGTAATTGAGCATTGCTATTTTTCAAAGTAGAAAATTAGCCTTATACACTGTTATTTTTTTTATTATTTTTTTTATATTTTCAAATACTCCAAAGTCAGGCAGCATGCATGTCCGAGACAAATAAATGCACGGAAACAAATAGGATGCAACAGGATGGTCTTTTCATTTCAGGTTGCTAGTCCTAGACGGACCCAACCCCTGTGTTGAGTCCCCTAAGTCAAATGCAATATGATGCAAATAAGCGTTCCTACTAGGGATCCGGCATGAAGTCAAGTTATTCTAGGTTCGTAACCTGGGTATTTGTTCTAGACTGTGTACCCGAGCGGACAACTCGAGTCGAGGAGGGGGCTACGTACCGGGGACCCGCGAGATCGTCCGGCTTTGTAACTTGTCTGACCTCTTTCTTATTTCAGGTATTGACACTACCAGAATAGGGAGTCTCGACCAGCGAGCTTCTCCCCGGAGGTAAGAAGAGAAGGGTTTCGACACAGTTTATATACAGTTCAGATAATATCAAAGCGGTAAAAGAAAACATTTAGCACGTTATGCAAAAACATGTAATAAAGATCAGATAATAAAGCCAAATATAAAAATTATTCTAAGCTCGAATTCTTGAACCCTGAACCAGTGGTTCTGGGTTTGCATCCCCAGCAGAGTCGCCAGAGCTGTCACACCTCCTTTTTGCGTGCCCCACCCCGGAGGGTTAAAATGCGCGAGGGAGTTTTTCCAATTTAAGTGACAATATTCGAAATGAGATTATTTATTTAATTCAGAGTCGCCACTTGGGAAAGGTTTGGCTTTTGGTGTCCCAAGTCACCGGTTTATCTTGAATCCCAAATTGAGGAAATTTTCGACTTTTCCAAATGAAATCTGTGAACCAGAAATTCTAAGTAAGGAATTCTGTTGACCCGAGGGAAGGTGTTAGGCACCCTCGAATCCCGTGGTTCTAGCACGGTCGCTTAAATTGTTATAATGGCTAAATATCTGATTTAAATACATGTTATGACTTACGTGCTCTTATTAAGTTTAAACCGCTTTTATTATTATCATTTATTTTTATAGAATTGCAACGTCATGGAAATGCATCTCGAACCACGTCACAATCAATGCACCCGTGGTCGTCGACACATTTTGACTCCGTTGAGATTTGGATTTGGGTCACATCAATGTGCACCCGAGTTTAAGAATGTAACTTAATTAAGCCGCGCCTAAAGAAGCCTAGCGCGTTATTATTTTTGTAGAAGGCCATGAAATTCACTAAACGGCCTATCCTGAATTCTAAATATTTGTTATGGTTATTTGTTGAGGGCCCCGCAATTTCGCATTTTTTATTTGGCGAGGCTCGTCTCTATTTTAGAAAGGGTATCCTAAAGTGGCTACATTTCTAATGCATTTGTCTCTAAAACTAGAAGAAAAGGTACATGCTAATTTAATTATATGCTTTGGCCTAACCCGGATTCTTATCAATTTCTGATTAATTATTTACAAAGTGAAGAGGCGTCATACCTTGTGAAACATGCGAGATTGACCAAATGCTATACTTGTATCCAAACATTTCTTGAATTGAACTTAACTAGACTTATTTTAGGCTAGATTAAGGGAATTGAACACTAGGCATTATTGCTAATGGGGATTCGAACGTGCTCCTATATACTGCCTAGCGGGTCCTGATAAAAGAACTAAAGTAAAACAGAACATCATTGTGTAAGGTGGAAATATTCTATCCTATGCATGTCATTATAGTTAAACAGGAATCCGGTCGAAAATTCTATGTCAATTATCCATGCATTCTACATATTGTACCATTACATCTCGTACTAACAAACAACTATAAACTAAGATGCAAGAGGCTAAAACTTGGTTAAATATTAACTAACTAATCTTTCGCTACTGAATTACGCACTAATCAATTTATACAAAAGAAGTCAATATACCATGAGCATTACAAACAGACATTTAAATTTCTTCAAACTCCTTTCATTTCATGCTTTCGAACTGTTACAGTTGACACCAAAATGGGACTCGAAATGTGTACCTGAATACTGAAATGCAAAGAAGAAGTGAAGCAGAAAGGTCAACAGCAGCAGGAAGCAGAATAGCAGCAGCAGCAACAGCAGGTAACCAATAGAAACAAAATCCCAGTGCAAGATGCAGTTTGGAGCCAATGAAAAATGGCAGAGTGTAGCAAGTTCCCAGTAATATGAATCAGAATTTAGGCAAAACAGATCTAGGAATGCACTGATGCTACACACAACTAAAAATCTCAAACAAGACTCAGAAGAAATCAATATGGAACAGGGAAATCCAGGCCAGTGAGAATCAAGACAAAGATGAAAAATGCAGTTCCTCTTTCCTGTGTTATGCCTCTCTCTATCTATTTCAGTCTGTGTGTGTATATACTATCCTTTCCCTATTCTCAGATCTCCTAATGTCTCTCTAATATCAGGTGTCCTCTCCCCTTCAAACTGATGGAAGTCTGCCTTTTATAAGCCTAAAATCAAACCTTTAACAGCCTGTTTAGACCATCACAACACCCCTCCCATGTGCTCTCCTACTTTCAGATTCCACTTAACTAATTAAGTATAAGCAAACCCCATGATATTCCCTTGGCAGGCTTTTGAGTAATGTTTATTATTTCTGAAACTTAAAGCAGAGTATGGGCAGCAGAATGTAATCTGACAGCATGTGCTGTCAAATTATTTTAAACTTAACAAAAGCCTTTATGCCGGACACAGGTTGTGCACAATGCACATGAGGTGCACAAGTGCACATGTTGTGAACAAGTGCACATGCCCTCCAATTCAGAACTGTAACTAAACAAAACATTCCTTTTACATTTCTGATTCAAATTAACAACTATAAGTAAACAAACTCAGTTCCTAATTGATTCAAGCAAATGCTTAGCAGAAGTAAGTTGATTTGTTATTGTTCGGACAACTAAAACTAATTGACGACATATGTCGACTCGACTATACTAGTTATAACACATACAATCGAAACCAAAATCAGACATTTAACAGTATCGAACACATGATTCGAATTGTACTGACTAAGCAAAATTGTACTCGAGGAATCAGTTGGTCAGTTCAAATTTGAAATTCAGCTAATTGCACAACACATACATACATACACATTATCAGAACATGTAGAAAGCCTTTAATCAAACACATAGGTTCAGGCAAGGTGGACATGACACAGTTGATAAAATTCAAAACCTAAATTTCACAAAACATGAACAGCCTCCTTAAACAACACCTGGACTAAAAATAAAGAAAAAGAAAACAAAAACTCACCTTAAATCCCGAAAAATCAAAGGCCTTAGCTTGGATTCGAACAGACCTTTCTTAAGGCTGAACGGACTTTAATCGAAGTGTTTCTCAGATGAGAAACACTTCGATTAAGGTCCATTAGACCTTAATCTCTGTGGCTTAAACAGGTACGGAACAGGCACGAGGTTTAAACCTAATCTCTTGGTTTAAACAAGCACGGGATAGACACGAGGTTAACCCTAATCTCTTGGTTTAAAACAGGCACGGAACAGGCATGAGGACAGGCACGGAACAGGCAAGGGACAGACACGAGGACCCTAGGGTTCAAAACATCAGATCTGGGATTTGTGTTTCCCTGGTCAGATTCGGACCAAACCAAGCATGGTTTGGTCACGAGGGGGGTCCGGGGACTATCTGGTATGAAACTGGGGTTAATCGGTGTAAGTTAGGTTCCGACTCGAATCTTCAAATGAAGATTCGAGGAGGTGGGAGGGGATTCGAGCTAAGTAGTTAACAGATCCATGTTCAGGGTGGCAAGAGGGTTCTATGGTGTTAAGGATGGGGTCACCGGCGTCCATGCCGTCGGGTTTCTGGTGAAGGGAGATGGGGGCGGCTCTAGGGTTTGGAGGGGAAGGGGATGAGGACGAAGGCGGGGTCTTGGATAGGGGGCAGGGTATGGTAGGAGGCTTATATATGGAATGGGTGGGTTGATCTCAGCCGTTGGATCAATCGAGATCAACGGCTTGGATCTGAAGGCTTAGGAGAAACAGTGTCGTTTTATCTAAACGGGGTTTGGGTTGGTCCGGGTGGAAATGGGTCGGGTTCATCATGGGTTATGGGGAAGTGACCTTGACCGTAGGATGAGGAATGGATTAACGGCTATGATTAAAAGGCCTCATATGGCGTCGTTTAAGTAAAGGATTGGCCAGATCTGGGCCGTTCCTTTGAATCCATCAACGACTCACAGAGATGGTGCCTGTACGACGTCGTTTAGGCGTCTTGCAGAGGGCCTGTTGGGACTAGGTCGTTTGGTCTGTTCATTTGGGCCTCCTGATTTTAAAAATGGGAATTGGCCCAAGCTCTTTTAAAATGAGTTTTAACCTCTTTTCTTTATTTCTAATTTTCCTAAACACACAAACTAATTAAATAAAACTAAACACCATTAATTAATACTTAACGTATTTATTACACGCATATAAAAATGTTAGAAGTAGGTAAAACTAAACAAGGCAACAAATCAGGACAAAAAATGCGTATTTTGTGATTCTCCATTTAACAAACGGATTACGGTTTAAATTACGCATGACACATACATTTTTGTATTTTGTTTTAATAAAAAATAAAAATGGGCAAAAATCATAAATAATTAACAAAGTGCCATGTAAAATCCAAAGTTGTACAGCGGGACCATTTGTTATTATTTTTATTTCTTTTGGAGCGATTGTCGCGTAAAACAAAAATCACGTGCTCACAATAAGAATAAAAAAATATCCAAAAAACTCATGTTTTTATTTAAGAAATCGTGATCATACTTCTAAGAGAAAGGAACTGAATTTTGCCTCATAAGATTTACAACCAGACCGAACCGACTGATGCCCACCCCTACAGTCGACCACCCTCTAATATATATGGCTATGCCACTGGTCATAAACATAGGAGCTCGGCTCAAGCAAGAATGCTGCAGTAGCAGTGGAATGTCTGGATTATGATGGTACTCTTGTATAAACAAATCAATTCGCCATTTTAGACCTTATTTTTACCATTTTTAAGTGTTAACTATTTTGGACTAGGAATTCACCTATCAGATTTAAATCATATACGAGAAAATAATAACAACAGAAATTTAACAAAGCATAACGGGAAGGGGAAACATGTTGAGGGGAATATCAAATTTTGACCGTAATACAATAAAGAAGCAAAATGAACATCAGGCTTTAAACCAACAGAAGTAATAACATAGTAATATGTGCACGACATCACCCTACATAGTAACATGTGCACGACACCATCCTTCTGCTTTTACTCTCGTCCTCACTATAAGAATCGACAGAAAATGGCACGGCATCACCCTTCGTGCTTTAACTCTCTCAAATCATGGCACAACATCACCCTTCGTGTATTAACACTCACAGAATATGGCACAACATCACCTTTCGTGCATTAACACTCACAGAATATGGCACGACATCACCCTTCGTGCATTAACACTCACTCACAATATCGTGCACGACATCACCCTTCGTGCTTTACACTTTTCCTCACCCAAACAATAGAAACAATAACATCCCAGCAAGTGAATCAGCTATAACCAATCTCGTTTCAACAGTTAAATTCAAATATCAGTCTCAACTTGGGTCAATAATCAACAATTACCCAATAACAAGAAAACATAACAACACTTGTTCAACATGAAGAATAACCAGCTTAAGCATGAACAATACGTAATAAGAGACACAATAGTCACAAGTATAAGACTCACTTGCATGTTATGACCCAACAACAACATATATATACTCGTCACCACACCTATACGTCGTACTCAACAACTAAATATGTAGATAAGGCAACAACACTTAATCCCTCAAGCTAAGGTTAGCCACAACACTTACCTCGATTCCACGACCACAATCAAACCTCAATTACCGCTTTACCTCTTGATTCCACCTCCAATCCGCTTGTATCTAGTCATAATTAACTTAATCACATCAATAAATGCTAAAGAACTCAATTCCAATGCTTAATTATAAGTTTCCCAACATTTTTCCCAAAAAGTCAAAAATCGACCCCGGGCCCGCTTGGTCAAAACTCGAAGTTTGGACCAAAACCCGATTACCCATTCACCCCCAAGCCCAGATATGCAATTGGTTTTGGAATCCGACCTTAATTTGAGGTCTAAATCCCCAAATTTTGAAATTTCCAAATTTCACCCAAAAACACCCAATTTCCCATGAAAATCCCAAGATTTTGTGATGAAATCTTGTAAAAAGATGAAATAGATTATAAGAAATGAGTTAGAAATTGTTTACCTATGATTTGAGGAAGAATTGGTCTTTGGAAAATCGCCTCTTGGAGTTTAGGGTTTGAAAATTTGAGAAATGAACAAAAAATCCCGTCTAAAAATCTTTTGAACAGTTGCAGATATCGCATTTGCGATGCGAACCCCGCAAATGCGAACATTTCATCGCAAATGCGAACTATTGTTCGCAAATGCGACCTGTTCACATCGTAAATGCGATCCTAAGCTTCACAATTGCGAAGGTCCCCTCCCAGCCCCACTGATCGCAAATGCGATGCTCACATATGCGAGCCAGGCTTCGCAAATGCCAAACCTGCAGACCTGAAACATACCAACAATTTTCTTAAGTCTCAAAACACTTCGCGGCCTATCCAAAGCTCACCCGAGCCCTCGGGGCTCCAAACCAAACATGCACACAAGTCTAAAAACATCATACAGACTTGCTCGTGTGATCAAATCGCCAAAATAACATCTTAAACAACAAATTTAACATCAAAACTCATGAAATTCTCAAGATAGTTCAAAATCTCTATTTTCTCCACCAAGGGTCCGAATCATATCAAATCTCTTTCGTTTTTCATCAAATTTCACAGATAAGGTCAAAATACCATAACGGAACTATACCGGAATCCGAAACTAAAATACAGGCCCGATACCAACAAGATCAAATCTTATTAAATTTCCAAAAACTATTATATTTTCTGTTAAACAATTTTCTTCAAAAATTTATTTCTCGGGCTAGGGACCTCGGAATTCGATTCCGGGCATACGCTCAAGTCCCATATTTTACTACGGACCCCGGAATACGGGTCCGGGTTCATTTACCCAAAATATTGACCGAAGTCAACTAAAATTATCTTTTTAAGCCAAAAATCATTATTTCTTAAATTTTTCATATAAAAGCTTTTCGGTATCGCGCCCAGACTACGCATGTAAATCGGGGAGAGATAAAAGGAGGTTTTCAAGGCCTCAGAACACAGAAACGGATTCTAAAACAAAAGATGACCTTTTGGGTCATCACATTCTTCACCTCTAAAACAATCGTTCATCCTCGAACGGACATAGAAAAGTACTTGAGTCGGTAAAAAGATGGGGATATCCGTTTCGCATATCGGACTTAGACGCCTAGGTAACTGCCTCAACAGGCTGACCTCTCCATTGCATATGAACCGAAGGATAACTATTCGATCTCAACGGACAAACCTGCCAGTCTAGAATAGCTACCGGCTTCTCCTCGTAGGTCAAATCCTTGTCCAACTGGACAGTGCTGAAGTCTAACACGTGGGATGGATCGTCATGATACTTCCGAAGCATTGACACATGAAACAGTGGATGCACAGCTAATAAATCCGGCAACAATGCAAGTCTGTAAGCCACCTCTCCCACTCGATCAAGGATCTCAAAAGGCCCGATGAACCTAGGGCTTAGCTTGCCCTTCTTCGCAAATCTCATCACACCCGAAGCAACACTCGCTCTCCGACCATGAATGCCACATCACAAATCTTATAGTCGGCATAACTCTTCTTCTTGAACTGAGCTGTACGAAGTCTATCCGGAATGATCTTAACCTTATCCAAGGCATCCTGTACTAAATCTGTACCCAACAACCAAGCCTCTTCCGGCTCAAACCACCAACTAGCGACCGACACCGTCTACCATATAATGCCTCATAGGGAGACATCTAGATGCTCGACTGGTAACAGTTATTGTAGGAAAACTTTGCTAATAGCAAGAACTGATCCCAAGAACCTCCAAAGTCAATAACACATGATCGGAGCATATCCTCCAAAATCTGAATAGTACGTTTGGACTGTCCGTCCTTCTAAGGATGAAATGTTGTGCTCAACTAGACCCGTGTACCCAACTCATGCTGTACTGCCCTCCAAAAATGCGAGGGAAACTGTGTACCTCGATCAGAAATTATAGACATAGGAACACTATGAAGACGAACAATCTCACGGATATAAATATCTGTCAACTGCTCCGAAGAATAGGAAACTGCCACAGGAATGAAATGCGCCGATTAGTCAACCTATCCACAATAACCCATACTGCGTTGAACTTCCTTTGAGTCCGTGGGAGTCCAACAACAAAGTCCATAGTGATACACTCCCACTTCCACTTAGGAATCTCAATCTTCTAAAGCAAACCACTAGGTCTCTAATGCTCGTACTTTACGTGCTGACAATTCAAACACCGAGCTATATATGCAACAATATCCTTCTTTATCCTACTCCACCAGTAATGCTGCCACAAGTGTGATACATCTTGGCAACCCTCGGATGAATAGAATACCGGGAACTATAGGCCTCCTATAGAATCAACTCACGAAGTCCATCCACATTAGGCATACAAACTCAACCCTGCATCTTCAAAATTCTGTATTCTCCAAATGTAACCTGCTTGGCACCACTGTGCTGCACTGTATCCCTATGGACAAGCAAATGGGAGTTATCATACTGCCGATCTCTGATACGCTCAAATAATGAAGACCAAGCGACTATACAAGCTAGAACATGTCTGGGCTCAGAAACATCCAACCTCACGAACTGATTGGCCAAAGCCTGAACATCTAATGCAAGTGGTCTCTCACCGACTGGAATATATGCAAGGCTGCCCATACTGGCTGACTTCCTACTCAAAGCATCGGCCACCACATTGGCCTTTCCGGGATGATACAAGGTGGTGATATCATAGTCTTTCAATAGCTCCAACCACCTTCTCTACCTCAAATTTAGCTCCTTCTACTTGAACAAATATTGTAAACTCTTATGATCCGTGAACACCTCACAGGACACGCCATATAGATAATGCCTCCAAATCTTCAGCGCGTGAAACAATGGCTACTAGCTCCAAATCATGATTCTTCTCGTGAATCTTCAATTGCCACAAAACATATATAATAACCTTGCCATTCTGCATTAACACTGCACCAAGTATAATACGAGATACGTCATAATAAACTGTATATGGCTCTGAACCTGTGGGCAACACCAACACCAGTGTAGTCAAAGCTGTCTTGAGCTTCTGAAACTCGCCTCACACTCGTCCGACCACCTGAACTAGGCACCCTTCTGAGTCAACCTTGTCATCGGGGCTGCTATAGATGAAAACCCCTCCACAAACTGACAGTAATAACCAGCCAAACCCAAGAAACTCCGGATCTCTGTAGCTGATGTGGGCCTAGGCCAGTCCTTGACTGCCTCAATCTTCTTAGGATCTACCTGAATACCCTCTGCCGATACCACGTGACCCAAGAATGAAATTGAACTCAACCAGAACTCACATTTTGAAAACTTAGCATATAACTGACTGTATCTTAGAGTCTGAAGAACTACTCAAAGATGTTGCTCATGCTCCTCTCGGTTGCGGGAGTAGATAAAGATATCATCAATGAAAACAATCACAAATAAATCCAGATAGGGCTTGAACACTCGGTTTATCAAATCCATAAATGCTGTTGGGGTATTTGTCAACCCAAAGACATCACTAGAGAATCATATGCCCGTACCGAGTGCAAAACGCTGTCTTAGGGATGTCAGATGCCCTAATCCTCAATTGATGGTAGCCAGAACTCAAATCAATCTTTGAAAACATTTTGGCACCCTGAAGCTGATCAAATAAATCATCAATCCTCAGCAATGGATACTTGTTCTTGATGGTGACTTTGTTCAACTATCGATAGTCTATGCACATCCTCATCGACCCTTCATTCTTTTTAACAAACAGCACCGGTGCACCCTAGGGCAAGACACTAGGTCTAATAAAGCCCTTATCCAGCAAATCTTGCAACTGTTCCTTCAATTCTTTCAACTCTGGTGGGGCCATGCGGTATGGCGAAATGGAAATAGGCTGAGTACCCAGAGCCACATCAATGCAAAAGTCAATATCCCTATCGGGTGGCATCCCCGAAGGTCTGCAAGAAATACCTCTTCAAACTCACAAACAACTGGTATAAAATCCATGTAAGGAGGTCTGGAATTAGGTGTAGCTATATCACAAGCTCATATTTCTACGATCTTAATCTGTATTTACTTGAATGATGCTATAAATCTTCATCAAAGTGCTTCTTTTTTTATAATTGAACAAAAGCGAGTCTGAATGGGTATACTTAGTCGTGGAGCATTCCGAGTATTTGCTTTAGGGATCGTTCCTGCGCATCTCCTTACTTTATAGCAGTTATTGCTCCGGTTAACCTTTGCACTGGAATTGCGAACATAAGCCAAATAAGCCAAACACCCTTTCTCGACCATATGCTGAGCCTTCATATAAGAAATGACCCTACTGGTAGAATAACCAGGAGTCCCTCTCCACTCCAATCGAGGTAACCCCGGCAAGACTAAGGTCATGGTGTTGGCATGACAGTCCAATATGGCATGATAAGGTGACAACGAATCCATACCCAAAATGACATTAAAATCGACCATATCAAGAAGTAGGAGATCTACACGGGTCTCAAGACCCCAAATAGTAACCACACACAAACAATAGATACGATCTACGATAATAGAATCACCCACCAATGTGGATATATAAACATGAGCACTCAAAGAATCACGAGGCACAACCAAATACGTAGTAAAATAAGATGACACATAGGAGTATGTAGACCCTGGATCAAATATAACTAAAGCATCTCTACTGCAAACTGAAACCGTACCTGTGAAAATGACATCGGATGCCTCAGCCTCAGGCCTGGTTGGGAAAGCATAACATCGGGGCTGGCCCCCACCACTCTGAACTACATCCCTGGGATGGCCTCCTGCTGGCTGGCCTCCACCTCTAGCGGCCTGACCTCCACCTCTAATACCTTGACCTCCACCTCTAGCTGCCTGACCCCTACTTCTAGCTGGATGAGTGGGTGGTAGAACACCTAGTGTCGGAACCATGACACGAGAACCCTGATGCTGAGAACTACTCGATGCTCGAGGGCAAAATCTAGAAATGTGCCTTGAATCGCCACAAGTATAACAAGTCCTCGGATGCTAGGACTGCTGACCCTGAAACTGACCCTGACGACCTGGGTAACCACCCTGAAAACTCTGGAGTAGAGGTGCACTAATAGGAGCTGGTGATGCACTGTAGGGTAGCTGATTAGAATACAACATATGAGAACCACGACCACCTGAAGCACCATGAGAAGCCTGAAGTGCTGAATGAAACGGTCTGGGAGGATGGCCCCTACCAAAAGAATCCTTGCCTCTAGAAGAGGCACCACTGAACCGAATAGAATGACGAGGCCTCTTATCAGACCCTTGACCACTCCCCTGAGCTAGAACTATCTCAACCCACCTGGCCACATTGGCCGCATCCTAGAAAAAAATCTCGCTCCCTGTCTCCTTAGCCATCTGCAATCTGATAGGCTGAGAGAGTCCCTCAATGAACCTCCTCACTCTTTCTTTTGGTGGAGAGTCTACAAAGAGCATGACGAGCCAAATCAACAAACCTAGTCTCGTACTAGGTGACAGTCATAGAACCCTGCTGAAGATGCTCGAACTACCTGCGATAGTCCTCTCTCTGAGTGATAGGAAGGAACTTCTCGAGAAATAGCTGAGAGAACTGGTCCTAAGTCAATGTAGGCGACCCATCTAGTTCGGTCAACACAAAATCATTCCACTATCTCTTGGCGGACCCTATCATCTAGAATACAGGAAAGTTGACCCTAGTGGTCTCTACTATCCCCATATTCCGCAACACCTCATGGTAGCGGACAAGATAATCATGGGGGTCCTCAAATGCTGCCTCATTGTAATGAACCAGGAAAATCTTGGTGAACTTTTCCAACCTCAACGAAGCCTCAGAAGACATAGATGATCCACCAGCGGCCTGAGCCGCAATAACTAGCTGAGCTACTCTCATTGGCTGAGCTGCTGGAGTCTGGAACTGAGGAGCTATCTACTCCGAGGTATGGGTAGCGGGAGTCTGGGCTCCTCCCCTAGCCGGAGAGACGGCTGGTGCTACAGGGAATGTGCCAGTTTGAGCTACGCTCTTCATAAGACCCACTAGTCGAACCAAAACATCCTAAAGTACCGGGGTAGCGATGAATCCCTCGGGAACCTGAGCTAGCCCTACCGAAACAGTCTGAGCCGGAACCTTATCATCAAAATCCACCTGAGTCTCTGCTGTTGGTACTGCTGCTCGAGCCCTTGGCCGAGCCCTGCCCCTACCTCGACCTCTAGCACGACCTCAGCCTACCTCGCATAGGAGCTTCCACTGGGGGCTCGGGCTGCTAATCAGCTGATGAAGCAGTACGTGTTCTCTCCTTCTACGAAGGAACAAAGTAGAAGTTCAATTAACATTGAGAAGTCAAATCACACGACAAAAAAGAATAGATGTGAGGTTATTCTTAAACTAAGTAGCCTTTGGGGGATAAGTACAAACGTCTTCGTACCAATCCCTTAAACTCTACCTAGCTCATTCGTGAATTGTGAGACCTTGGAAACCTAGTGCTCTGATACCAACTTGTCACGACCCAGATTTCCCACCGTTGGTGTCGTGATGGGGCCTATCTCTAGAAATCTAGGCAAGCCAACAACTACGGTTCTAACACATTAATCATTAACCCAAAACAACAATAAATAATAATTAAATCTAAGCAGATATAAGTGCAGAAATTTCTAGAACAGTTCAAATCTCTAAAACACGAGTACCCCAAATGATCTGGTGTCACAATCCACAAATGTTTAAGAATTTCTTCAAATATTGGTTTAAAGGAAAATACATCTATTTTTTGTAATTAAATAAAACAGGAACTAAAATAGAGGGAAGGGGACTCCAGGGTCTGTGAACGCCAGTAGATCTACCTTGGGTCTCCTGTAGAATGAAGGCAATAATCCAAACTCTACTCATGAGGTCCGACACCGAAATCTGCACAGAAAGTGCAGAGTGCAGTATCAGTACAACCGATCCCATGTACTGGTAAGTGTCGAGCCTAACCTCGGCGAAGTAGTGACGAGGCTAGGACACGACAACAATATAAACCTGTGTAGTTAAATCACATACGAGAAAGTAATAACAACATAAATTTAACAAAGCATAACGGGAAGGGGAAACATGCTGAGGGGAATATCAAATTTTGACAATAATACAATAAAGAAGCAAAATGAACATCAAGCTTTGAACCAATAGAAGTAATAACATAGTAACATGTGCACGACATCACCCTTCGTGCTTTTAATCTAGCCCTCACCATAAGAAACAACAGAAACTACACGACATCACCCTTCGTGCTTTTACTCTATCATAATCATGGCACGACATCACCCTTCATGCATTAACACTCACAGAATATGGCACAACATCACCCTTCGTGCATTAACACTCACAGAATATGGCATGACATCACCATTTGTACATTAACACTCACAGAATATGGCACGACATCACCCTTCGTGTATTAACACTCACTCACAATATTGTGCACGACATCACCCTTCATTCTTTACACTCTTTCTTACCCAAACAATAGGAACAATAACACCCCGGCAAGTGAATCAGCTATAACCAATCTCGTTTCAACAGTTAAATTCACAATATCAGTCTCAACTTGGGTCAATACTCAACATTACCCAATAATAAGAAAACATAACAAGACTTGTTCCACATGAAGAATAACTAGCTTAAACATGAACAATACATAATAAGAGACACAATGATCATAAGTATAAGACTCACTTGCATGCTATGACCCAATAACAACGTATAGATACTCGACACCACACCTATACATCGTACTCGACAACTAAACACGTAGCAAATAAGCTAACAACACCTAATCCCTCAAGCTAAGGTTAGCCACAACACTTACCTTGATTTCACGGCCATAATCAAACCTCAATTAACGATTTACCTCTCGATTCCACCTACAATCCGCTTGTATCTATTAATAATTAACTTAATAACATTAGTAAATGCTAAATAACTCAATTCCAATGCTTAATTATAAGTTTCCCAACATTTTCCCCAAAAGTCAAAAATCAACCCTGGACCCGCTTTGTCAAAACTCAAAGTTCGAACTAACACCCGATTACCCATTCACTCTCGAGCCCGGATATGCAATTGGTTTTGGAATGCGACCTCAATTTGAGGTATAAATCCCCAAATTTCGAAATTCTCAAATTTCACCCCAAAACACCCAATTTCCCATGAAAATCTCAGATTTTGCAATGAAATCTTGTAAAAACATGAAATAGATTGAAATTAATGAGTTAGAAATTGTTTACCTATGATTTGGGGAAGAATTGATCACCTCTTGAAGTTTAGGGTTTGAAAATTTTAGAAATGAATCAAAAATCCCGTCCAAAACTCTTTTGAATAGTTGCAGATATCGCATTTGCGATCAATTGCGAACCCCACAAATGCAAACATTTCATCGCAAATGTGACGAATGTCTAGGACCTACTTTTATCGCAAATGCGAACAATTGTTCGCAAACACGACCTGTTCACATCGCAAATGCGATCCTGAGCTTCGCAATTGCGAAGGTCCCCTCCCAGTGTAACGACCCGATCGGTCGTTTTGTGCTCTAGCGCATTGTTCAGCAGTTTGAGGCCATGAACAGCTTTACTTCAGGTATTATGACTTGTACGGTTGGTCGGAATTAAATTTCGGGGAATTCGGAGTTGATTTGGAAAAGGAATTCTTATTTCGGAAGCTTTAAGTTGAAAGAATTGACTAAGATTAGATTTTAGAGTAAACGACATCGGAATCAGGATTTGAAGGTTCCAGTAGGTTCGTATGATGATTTCGTAATTGGGCGTATGCCCGGATCGGGTTTTGGATGACCCGGGAGTGTTTTGGCACCTATTGTGGAAATTAGCATTTTGGAAGAAATTTCATAAGTTTGGGTTGAATTGCATTTCAGTGTTATCGATGTCCGTTTGGGAATTCGAGTCTGGGAATAGCTCCGTATGGTGATTCTAGTATAGGGAGCATGATCGAAAGTGAATTCGGAGGTCCGTAGGTCATTTTGGAGTCATTTGGCTAAGAATAGAATTTTTAAGGTTTTTGGGAAGTTTGACCGAGAATTGACTTTTTGATATTGGGGTCGGATTTTGATTCCGAAAGTTGGAGTAGGTCCGTAATGTTAAATATGACTAGTTTGCAAAATTTAAGGTCAATCGGACGTGATTTGACAAGTTTAAACATCGGAAGTAGAAGTTTGAAATCTTAAAGTTCATTAAGCTTGAATTGGAGTGCGATTCGTAGCATTGTTTGATGTGATTTGAGTCATCGAGCAAGTTCATGTTATGTTTTTAGACTTATGCGGGTTTTTGGTTTGGAGGCCCGGGGGTTCGAGTGAGATTCGGGATTGCTTCAGAGTGATTTGCTAAGAAATGGGACTGCTGGTACTGGTATGACCGCATTTGCGGTATTTATGTCGCAAATTCGACATCGTATTTACGAGGGGGGGGGGAGGGCTCGCATTTGAGAACCTAGGAAAGCTGAGTGGGGGATCGCATTTGCGAGGGGGCCATCGCTTTTGCGATGATGTCCTTTTCGCATTTGCGAGGATTCTGTCGCAAATGCGACCATGTCAGAGGAGGGTGGGCTTCGCATTTGTGGTGATTTTGTCGCAAATGCGACATTGCAATTGCGAGCCTGGAGTCGCAAATGCAACTTCTGCATCTGGTGCAGTGGCTTTTTATTCCGAAACTTAGCCATTTCCCTCATTTCTCACTTGGCCTTAGGCGATTTTTGAGAGCATTTGTGGAGGAATTTCATCATCATCAATGAGGTAAGTAATTTTTACCCATCATAAGTTAAATACATGGATTATGGTTAGATTAACATGTGAAAATTTGGGAAAATCAAGGGTTGTAAATGAAAAACCTAGAATTTGGTAAAAACAAGATTTAACCACGAAATTTGTTAGGGAATGGAGTAAAAATCATATATTCTTGATCCTTAGGTTATGGGTAACAATTTTCTTAAAAAATTTCCGGAATCCGGGCACGTGGACCCGGGGATGAGTTTTAGGAACCTTGCATTTAGGGTTGGGAAATTGGTTTAATAATTATAATATGAACTTTTGAGCATGTATTGACTAGTTCTTACCCTATTTGAATAGTTTTGGATTGTTCGGCTCCAAATTGGAGGTTTGAGCACGTTCTTGAATCAGAATAGAGGCTTCGAAGCGAGGCGAGTCTCTTTTCTAACCTTGTAATAGGGAATTGTCCCCATAGGTGAGTTAATTGGTTATGTGCTCCTATTTGTGGGGGCTACATACGCACGAGGTGATGAGAGTCCGTGCGTAGCTACTATTGTGCTATTGTCCGGGTAGTCTAGGACCCAAAAGCATGCTGTACTTGGAAATATTTGTAATCCTATTGACGATTTGAATTGCTTAGATCACATCGGATTAGTAAGTAAATTTCTAAAAGATTGAGCTTCATTTTCTTGAATTGTAAAAAAGAGAATTGGATTTTCCTTGGATAATTGTTCCCTGATGAAGTCTTGATTAACTGTTTGAATATGTGATTCTATGTGGACCTGCATCGCATGTATGATTCGTGAGCAGGGTATTTGTTTATTTTATGTTGACCGCATTGCACGGATGATTCGCGAGCGGGGTAATAGATGCATCTATGGTTCGGGCCATTCGACCCTCGGCAGTGCACATTTTACATTTCTGTTGGATCAGGCCGTACGACCTCGGTATGATATGCACATACTTGTAATGTTGCTTGAGATTTATAAATGTTGATATTTGCCTTTTCTGGCCGGAGATAAATTGATAAAGATAACGAAAAGTAAATCTTTGGAAATCCATTATTATTTGGGAAGTTGTTTACATGCTATCTGGTTTTATGAATTATAATTGTTATTTTTATAAAATTCTCTGATCTCCTTATATTTTTACTATATTATCATTGGACCATTAGTAAGTGTCGAAGTTGACCTCTCGTCTCTACTTCTTTAAGATTAGATGGGATACTCATTGGGTACACGTTGTTTTCATACTCATACTACACTTGCTGTGCATTTTTGTTGCACATGTTCATATATGGCTAGCGGCTTAGTGGCATAGTCGCATGGTTGATATGGATAATTAAGTGAGCTGCATTTATCGAGACGACCCGCAGCCAGCAGAGTCCCCTTCAGAGTATTGTACTGTATTTTTATTTCTGTCCACTTGTATTCCGGACAGTTACTGTATTTTATTTCATTCCTAGTAAATGCTCATGCACTTGTGACACCAGGTTCTAGGATGATTATGGGGTATCTTGTATTAACTTCTTAACATTTATATTTGATTTGAAACGATTATCTTTTACTGGTAAAATTGAAGGAAAATCATAGTTTTTAGAATTATTAAAACGAGATTTAATTAAGTATCTTGGTTGGCTTGCCTGACAGCGGTGTCCGGCGCCATCACGACCGTTAGTGGATTTTGGATCATGACAACATGGTATCAGAGAACTAGGTTCCCTTAGGTCTCACGAGTCTTGAGCAAGTCTAGTAGAGTCTTACAGATCGGTACAGAGACGTCTGTACTTATCTTCGGGAGGCTACAAGGCTATTAGGAGTACTTCCCTTCTTGATTCCTCATCGTGCGATTTGATTCCTTGAGGCTTATGCCCTTGTTTCCTTCCTACTAAATCTTATGCGACACGAACCACTGGTTATAAATCGAGAATTGAAGGATTGTAATGGCACCACAGATGTGGTGCGGGATGTTTCTCCTGGTATTGTTGATGGGGCTATTGTCATTGCCTTGCGGGAGGATATCTTTTCATTTCAGCTCAGTAACAGTATTCCTGAGAGCTTTGAGACTATGCACAGATCGCTATGAATGCTCATGATTGGTTATCACACAGTATTAACTTGATGGTAGGATACTTGCCTATGTGTTGGGGCGGTGAATAATTTGAAAGGAAGTCTACTCGGTGCATGATTCAGAGATCTGATATTTCATTTCCGGCGGAGGAAAAGCAATTGGCCTATAAATGTTCACGTTTGGTTTGATGGAGTAATGAGAGTTGGTATTTTCGAGTGTGGTGGAATTTTCATCTGTGACGTGGTATCGTCGTCCTCGATTGAATATGAGTTCACCGGTGTTATGGTTTTCTTCAATTCGCCTTTTGGGCAGGATATTGTGAAACAATAATGGAGAGGCGACTGTCAGAGATCACGATATGTGGTGGTTCGGGATTGAATCAGTATATCTAGTGTTGATGGCCCAAGAAAGATAACCTCGGGGAGATTTAAAGTTAGCAACGGTTCGTGGGTTCAAGGGCCACAAAGATGGATTTTATTTAAGGCAACAGCTGAGCAGCAAAGGATGAGGAAGGACATGTGGGGAGTGTCAGGCGGTGGTTAAAACTTCTAGAAGACCAGATATAAGAAGCAAAGGTCGAGTAGTCGATTAAAGGGGTGAGTTTTGCCAAAGTGGGAGTTTGGCGGAGTTGCATATGGGCTTTGCGGTAGAATGACTACGCACCTTAAGGAGAGTTTGGAATGATTTGGGAATTTTAGAGATTGGTGATTGGGGCCTATGGATTTAATTTGGAGCATGGGCTATTATGCGGTAGGAGATTTGATATAACGGAAGGGAGCTGCTTGAAATAAAGAAGGATACAACATAACTTTGAATTGGAAGGATGTTGCCGCACATCTAATTGATGTCCACGAGGGGTGAATGGACTTGTGCATCTAGAGAGTGAGCTCGGACTTAGGATGGGTTATTGATGTCGTAATGATTGTACCCCGTGAAGCAGCGTTGGAAGATGTCGGAAGGTGATTTTCACAGGTGGGTTATTCCCTGTGAGCGGGTTAGCGGTCGCGTGGTTGGCGAAGCTTCTGCGGAGGAATTTACTGGCCATTCGGGTAAGAGGTTGAATATATGAATGTTGATGGAAATTCAGGGTGTTCATGAAGTGCTAATGGAAGGATTTCAAGGAAGCTGACGGTTTAATTACGCGAGGTCATGTCAATAAGAGATAAAGAATCTTGGTGAATTCTAGAGGTGTGTAATAGTGGCTTCAAGCTAAGTAGGAGAGTCTCACCGCCTATGATTAGGTTGCATAGTTAACTACTTGCGAGGTTTCTGGTTATTAGCATATTGATGGGTTATTTCAACTACGGGAAGATGACATAAGTGGTAATTTGAGCAAATGGATTGTTAAAGGTGTGCTATGGTTGGCCTTATTGGCTCTGTTCAGACTTGTGGAAGGATTCGGGATTTATGCCTTGTATAGATGCGGGTTTCAAGGAAAGTGATTCTGCTGGGTGCTTCGTCGAGAGGGTATTCATGTACTAGAAGATTCATAGAGTTGATTATATTCGGGGCCAAGTTAGAGCGGGTGGCTATCAACAACGGTTCTAGTGGAT
Organism: Nicotiana tabacum; assembly: GCF_000715075.1. NCBI lineage: Eukaryota > Viridiplantae > Streptophyta > Magnoliopsida > Solanales > Solanaceae > Nicotiana > Nicotiana tabacum. Next base: position 138,841,455 of record NC_134090.1, read on the forward strand.
TCAAAGGGGTAAAGTTTGGTGCCTAATGATTTCGAGCCTATAAGTACGGTTAAGAATCACGCTTTTGTAGCAGCTTATGAGAAGAGGCCCAGAATGTTCTATGATGTTTTTACTTGTAGTACAACATTTGGGAGTAAAATGAGAAAGGACTTTGGATTCTTAGAGGGATTATCAGAATGGGCATACCAGTTGAGGATGCGAATGTGCGTACAAGGGAGGTATGAAAAGGTTCATGGGATTTGAGACAACATGGTCTCGTGATTCAAGGTCACTCGAGATGAGTGCGGATGGAGTGTGTTATGTGTTCAATGGAGTTATCATTATTTCTAAGGCAATCAAGGATAAATTGGGAAAAGATAGACTGGTTAGCCATAATTGAATTGGCATATTGGTGGTAGTGATCGGTTCCTTCAGCGTGATCAAGTTATGCAAGTGATTTGTGATGATATGTGTGAGGCTTGTCGGCCTCCGTAATTGATGTTATTCAAAAGGATTCTACTGTTATGGCCTATTATGTGTAGGCGGATCCCGAAAGGGCTATGGTGGCTTAGACCACTACTTAGAGATTTGCATATTCTATGGTTATGAGAATTCACCCGTGTCTTGCTATGGTTCTCCTGAAGTGAGTTAAGTGAAAAGTTTTTATATGATGTAGTGTTAATCTATTAGTGGTTCTGGAATTATGATGAAAATTGTGTTCTATCGTATATCGGCATGTTGGGTGTAGTGAGTGGTATGGAGCTTGAAGTGAGGATCAAGGTTGCAATTCGCTGTTGACAAGGATGTCACGAGCTCGGATGAGTAGGAAAAGAGTTTCGATGAGTAAAGTAAGTGGGTATTATCTTCAGCATCACCTAAGATCAGTGTTTTATGAAAAAGGCTTTGCATCTTGGTCAAGGATTCTTGATCGCTTCTCAGCGTTAGTGCGACCGATGGTTCGGATGTACGGACCTGTTATCTGTTACGGAAGATTGTGGGAGCGTGCCCCACGGGAAGGTTGTATAAGTGTGACATGCAGTCACTTGATTGATTGAAGAGTTAAACCAAGTATGAAGATTGTAGTGATGCCGTTAAATTGAGAATTGATGCTTGGAGGGCACTCGGTTTATTGGGTTGTGGACTGTGGAGGATTACTCCAATCATGATGGTAGTTCGCGGGTGTTATAAGAAAAAAGGGAGTTATTATGGTCCTTTGAAAGGTTATTAGCCTAGTTTAGTGCGATCAGGATCAGCTTGAGGTCTGTGGATGAATTTAGATGTGAATATGGGCTCTATATCAGGCCAGGTGTGTTCATTTTAGCAATGCGCTCCTTATGGAAGAGTAGTCGGGGTGTTATTTCGTCGTCAGCTATTTTATGTAATGATATATTGCGCCGTCTGAGTTGTGAGATGGCTTGGTGAATTTCTTATGTGTTAAGGTTCCGCGTAGAGATGATGTTATATGAGCAGGATGGATCTTGAGATTCAGATCGTATATCGCACCTCAGTCGTGCTTGAGTTTTGTAGCTTATGGCGCTATATGTCTCCCCAGGGATGGTATTATGCACTTAGCGTGCTTGCGACCAATATTCGGTATTTTGTTGTGACGAGCAATTTAGCTCGATGTATATCTCCTTATATGAATTCTATGTGTGGAGCGGGTGGCACGCCGCCATGGGTATGTTATTTGGATCGGGTTGCACGATGCAACAATGTGATATTGAGTACAGTTCCCCATATCTGTTTTTATGTGTTTTGTTTCCTATTTTTCTGAGGAAAACTCATATTAGCTGTGTGCTCGGGTCGCATGTATGATTTGCGAGCGGGGTAATTGGATTTCCTTTCCAGAGTTCATTTCTTATATGTATCATGTTCGAATTGGTAGCCTATTGGCACATTATGATGGCATATGAGACCTTTGGATCATGTCTGGGGTGGCTTATTACCTGAGTAGTTCGTACGAGGTGAGAAAAGATCATGGGATTTAGGATTATTGCAATATGATTATATGAAGTATATTGAGGAGCAAATACCATTATCTGGTTTAGAATGAGGTGATGGTTCTTGTCAGGAGTATAGACCCAATGATTTGTTGATTCGGCAGTTAGCTATGAATTTCTACACATCTCTTCCGTCGTGGCGGTATTGTAAGAGTTATAGAGCAATACCTATGTATGTCATGAGGTGCAATGAGAGCATCAAATTCATGGAATTCAACTAAACTGATCAGAGAATGTTATTGTGGTCCTGTGAGTAAAGTGGTGCAAGGTGTGAATTCAGCTAAGGTATGCAGTCATGTTTTGGTGTTGCAGGTAGTTATTGATACGGTGAGCGTATGTTGGAATAGGCCTGCCAGAGAATTCTGGATGTAGGAATTGGGCTGTAAGGCTTATTCGCTTAAGTGAAAAAGGATATCTTCAGATTGATTGAGCTAGGGTGCCCAGCTAAGTTGTGGTAGCACAGGTAGGTGCTCGAGGTGTTAAACAGTGAATTCGGGGAACTCCAGCACAGTTCTTAGCACATTCGAGGATGAACGTATGTTTAAGTGGGAGAGAATGTAACGACCTGACCAGTCATTTTGATCTCTAGCGCGACGTTGAGCAGTTTTATGCCATGAGCAGCTTCACTTCAGGTATTATGACTTGTATGCATGGTCGGAATTGAATTCCGGGGAATTCGGAGTTGATTTGAAAAGGGAATTCTCATTTCGGAAGCTTTAAGTTGAAAGAATTGACTAAGATTGGATTTCAGAGTAAATGACTTCGGAATCGAGATATAAAGGTTCCAGTAGGTTCGTATGATGATTTCGGACTTGGGCGTATGCCCGGATCGGGTTTTGGATGACCCGGGAACATTTTGGCGCCTATTGTGGAAGTTAGGATTTTGGAAGAAATTACATAAGTTTGGGTTGAAGTGCATTTCAGTGTTATCGATGTCCGTTTGGGAATCCGAGTCTGGGAATAGCTCCGTAGGATGATTCTGGTATTGGGAGTGCGATCGGAAGTGAATTCGGAGGTTCGTAGGTCATTTTGGAGTCATTTGGCTAATGATAGAATTTTAAGGTTTTTGGGAAGTTTTACCGAGAGTTGAATTTTTGATATCGGGGTCGGATTTTGATTCCAAAAGTTGGAGTAGGTCCGTAATGTCAAATATGCCTTGTGTGCAAAATTTGAGGTCAATCGAACGTGATTTAACGAGTTTAAATATCAGAAGTAGAAGTTTGAAATCTTAAAGTTCATTAAGCTTGAATTGGAGTGGATTCATGGTTTTAGCATTGTTTGATGTGATTTGAGGCTTCGAGCAAGTCCGTGTTATGTTTTTAGACTTGTGCGGGTGTTTGGTTTGGAACCCCGGGGTCTCGGGTGAGATTCGGGATAGATTCGGAGTGATTTGCTAAGAAATGGGACTGCTGGTACTGGTATGACCGCATTTGTGGTATTTTGGTCGCAAATGCGACATCGCATTTGCGAGGGAGGGCTTGTATTTGCGAACCTGGGAAAGCTGAGTAGGGGATCGCATTAGCGAGGGGGCCATCACTTTTGCGATGCTGTCCTCTTCGCATTTGCGAGGATTCTATCACAAATATGACCTTGTCAGGGGAGGTTGGGCTTCGCATTTGCGGTGCTTTTGTCGCAAATGCGACATCACAATTGCGAGCCTGGAGTCGCAAATGCGACTTCTGCGTCTGGTGCAATGGCTTTTTATTCCGAAACTTAGCCATTTCCCTCATTTCCCACTTGACCTTAGGCGATTTTTGAGAGCATTTGAGGAGGGATTTCATCGTCATCAAAGAGTAAGTAATTTCTACCCATCATAAGTTAAATATATGGATTATGGTTAGATTAACATGTGAAAATTTGGAAAAATCAAGGGTTGTAGATGAAAAACCTAGAATTTGGTAAAAACAGGATTTAACCACGAAATTTATTAAGGAATGAAGTAAAAATCATATATTCTTGATCCTTAGGTTATGGGTATCAATTTTCTTCAAAAATTTCCGGAATCCGGGCACGTGGCCCCGGGGATGAGTTTTAGGAACCTTGCATTTAGGGTTGGGAAATTGATTTAATAATTAGAATATGAACTTTTGAGAATGTATTGACTAGTTCTTACCCTATTTGAATAGTTTTGGATCAGTAGGCTCCAAATAAGAAGTTTGAGCACGTTCTTGAATCGGAATAGAGGCTTCAGAGCGAAGTGAGTCTCCTTTCTAATCTTGTAAGAGGGAATTGTCCCCATATGTGAGTTAATTGGTTATGTGCTCCTATTTGTGGAGGCTACGTACGCACGAGGTGATGAGAGTCCGTGCGTAGCTACTATTATGCTATTTTTTGGGTAGTCTAGGACCCAAAAGCATGCTGTACTTGGAAATATTTGTAATCCTATTGACGATTTGAATTGCTTAGATCACATCGGATTAGTAAGTAAATTTCTAAAAGATTGAGCTTCATTTTCTTGAATTGTAAAAAAGAGAATTGGATTTTCCTTGGATAATTGTTCCTTGGTGAAGTCTTGATTAACTGTTTGAATATGTGATTCTATGCGTACCTGCGTCGCATGTATGATTCGCGAGAAGGGTGTTTGCTTATTTTATGTTGACCGCGTCGCACAGATGATTCGCGAGCGGGGTAATAGATGCATCTATGGTTCAGGCTGTTTGACCCTCGGCAGTGCACATTTTACATTTCTGTTGGATCAGGCCGTACGACCTCGGTATGATATGCACATGCTTGTAATGTTGCATGAGATTTATAAATGTTGATATTTGCCTTTCCTAGCCGGAGATAAATTGATAAAGATAATGAAAAGTAAATCTTTGGAAATTCATTATTATTTGGGAAGTTGTTTACCTGCTATCTGGTTTTATGAATTGTAATTGTTGTTTTATAAAATTCCCTAATCTCCTCACATTTTTACTATATTATCATTGGACCACTAGTAAGTGTCGAAGTCAACCTCTCGTCTCTACTTCTTCGAGATTAGACGGGATACTCATTGGGTACACGTTGTTTTTGTACTCATACTACACTTGCTGTGCATTTTTGTTGCACAGGTTCATATGTGGCTAGTGGCTTAGTGGCATAGCGGCATGGTTGATACAGAGACTTAGGTGAGCTGCAATTATCGAGACGACCCGTAACCAGCAGAGTCCCCTTCAGAGTATTGTATTGTATTTTCATTTCTATCCACTTGTATTCCGGACAATTCTTGTATTTTATTTCATTCCTAGTAAATGCTCATGCACTTGTGACACCGGTTCTGGTATGATTATGGGTATCTTGTATTAACTTCTTAAAATTTATATTTGATTTGAAACGATTATCTTTTACTAGTAAAATTGAAGGAAAATCATAGTTTTCAAAATTATTAAAACGAGAATTTAATTAAGTATCTTGGTTGGCTTGCCTGACAGCGGTGTCCGGCGCCATCACGATCCTTAGTAGATTTTGGGTCGTGACACCCAGCCCCACTGATCGCAAATGCGATCTTTCTTTGCAAATGCGATGCTCGCATTTGCGAGCCAGGCTTCGCAAATGCGAAGCTTGTAGACCTGAAACATACCAGTAATTTTCTTATGTCTCAAAACACTCTGTGGCCTATCCAAAACTCATCCGAGCCCTCGGGGCTCCAAACCAAACTTGCACACAAGTTTATAAACATCATACAGACTTGCTTGTGCGATCAAATTACCAAAATAATATCTTAAACAATGAATTTAACACCAAAACTAATGAAATTCTCAAGATAGTTCAAAATCTCTATTTTCTCAACCAAGGGTCCGAATCATATCAAATCTCTTCCGTTTTTCATCAAATTTCATAGATAAGGTCTAAATACCATAACAGACCTGTACCGGGCTCCAGAACCAAAATACGAGCCCGATACCAATAGGATCAAATCTTATTAAATTTTCAAAGACCTTGATATTTTCAGTCAAACAATTTCTTTAAAAATTCATTTCTCGGGTTAGGGACCTCGAAATTCGATTTCGGGCATACGCCCAAGTCCCATATTTTACTACGGACTCTCAGGACCATTGGAATGGGTCCGGGTTCATTTACGTCCCAAAAATATTGACCGAACTCAACTAAAATCATCTTTTTATGCCAAAAATTATTATTTCTTAAAATTTTCACACAAAAGCTTTTCGGGATCGCGTTCGGACTGCGCATGTAAATCGAGGAGAGATAAAAGGTGATTTTCAAGGCCTTAGAACACGAAAAATTGATTCTAAAATAAAAGATGACCTCTTGGGTCATCACATAACTAGATCACTGATCTTCATTTGTGAATCCACTTGGATTATTGAATTCGGAGGTATTGTAATTTTAATTAGTGAATGGACATGTACCTTTTAGCCCATCTAAATTAAACAATTGTTGGGTCAATTCTGGCAACATTTACCAAGACAACATGTTTGGTTCCCATAAAATAAAGGAATGTTTACCTCCTATAGCAAAGGTTAACACCTTATTTATTTTAAATAAATACCATTTTAAAAAATTATATTCTATAGATACCTTTTAATGTTTATAGTAAAATATCTAATTTGGTTACCTCCTACGCCTAAGCCACTAAATATGCTATTCAGTTATACTTTTTTCTTTCTCTCTCTACTTTGATACATGTCCTCCCTGTGCACTTTCAGACGACCCTTCAGATCTTCAACATAAGGGAAGGGAGGTCCAAAACACAGAAACAGAGAGAAAAAGAGAGAGGACGAAGATCTGCTTCCCTGTGGGAATTCCAGTTTTACGAAATTTTGCAGCAGTTTCGTCTACTTTTAGAAAATCTTGGCCTCAATTTGCTTCAATCAGTGCTCTCTTCTCTTCTGATATCAAAAACTTCGAAGACATCAAAATTTTCGACAAGGAATTCGTGAACACTAGCTTTAAAAACCTATTTGAAGTTCTATTTTTTGCTAATTACCTTAGCATTAAGGGCTTATTTGAGTTTTTATGTCAGACAATTGCTGATAGAATTAAGAACAAGTCGGTGAAGGCTGTTAGGAAGATATTTAATGTAACTAATGATTACACAGAAGAGGAAGAGGTAAAGGTTTATGAGAAAAATAAGTGGGCCTTTGAAGGAGAACGTGACGAATCTGTTGATTAGTTTGTGTTTGTGATCTTTAAGGTTTGTAATTAGTTTCTAGAAACATATCTGGTGGTTATGGTATAGAAAATCTTGGCCTCGATTTGCTTCAATCAGTGCCCTCTTCTCTTCTGCTTCCCTGTGAATTACAACCATATTGTTCTTCATCTTCATATGGCTCGAAATCTTGTTCTTCATCTTCATAAAACTTGGAGACAGTGAATTTTGAGCCAGAGGAAGACAATACGAGGGACGAAGATCTGCTGGGTTTATGGTTTTTGCAAGGAAAAGAGTTGTTGGTTCTTGGTTTTTACGCTGTATTTTCATGTATTTTATTGTATTCATTATTTTTTTCATTGTAATTCAATGTATCTCGCTGTATTTTATGTATTTCATTGTATTCACTGTCTTTTTTTTTATTGTATTTCAATGTATCCCGCTGTATTCTATATATTTCATTGTATTCACTGTCTCGCTATATGCCATGAATGTATTCATAGTTTTTTTTAAATTAATATAATTTATATATTGAGATGTATTATATAATTTCTCTGAAGATTGCTATATTTTTGGGGTATTTTCGGTTGAGAATCTTTTTTATAACTGGAAATACAAAATTTGTGTGTTATAATTGAGTTTGTTGAGTTATATTAGGAGTCTATTATGTTAATTGATTCACTTTCCATTTAAAAACAGTGTAATCCTATGTTTCACACCGTGAATACAGTCGAATACAATAATCTGTCCAGTTGTAATCCCACGTTTCACGCCATGAATATAGTCGAATACACTCGAATACAACAACTGATTAACTGGACTTCCCTAATTCACGCCTATTTTTGCTACTGTATTCATGAATACAGTAGCTTAAATACATCTTATAACAACAAAAAACATAGCTATAATCCGTAATATAGCAAATGGTATCTATAGATAACTAATTACCACCAAAAGATAGTGCTTTATGAAAATTTCTCTAAAGTAAAACTGCTGTAATTACAGTCTACTAACTTAATTTACTAGCTCAACAATCTACTAACTTAATTTACTAGCTCATCTTTGTTTTAGACGATATTCATTTTGAAACTTGAGCTATAAAATAATCAGCGTTCTAGCGTTAACTTATGTATAGTTTTATTTATAATTGTGGCCCAAAAAAGCTTCTATGATATATTTGTGATTAAAAATTATTTTACATATTTTATGAGAATTGATATGAGATACACATACAAAGCACGTGCCCAAAAACATGATTTTGCATTGAACTTTAAGAGTTAAAAGGAAAAAATATGATTTATAGATAATTTAAAAGAGTTTAACTTATATACGTTGATTATGTAAAGAATTTTTACACTAGCATGTATCCTTTATCTATTGCAAAGAATTATAAATAAAGGTAACTTGATAGTGTAAAAGTTTCTTTTACCAAATAGGTGGAGTATTAGTTAAGCTTGTGAAATAGGCAACAAGGCCACAGAATAGCTGAACCTATTACAGAAATGTTCGATAAATTTTTTGCTAACATAAATGAAAGGTGTAAAAAATAAAAACTCAATAGAAGAAGAGAGGACCGCTTCTTACTATTCAGATCCTTAACCCACATTGTTGTTTTCATCAGTTTACGGCCCTTCGGGTTATCTGCAAATGAAGGTTGCATATAAATATAACTTTTAAATTACAGACTACTGGTAATTATTTTCGGCTATGTATTTTAATTATCAAACAGAAAAGGAAAAAAGCAGAAACATATTATAATACCTTGGGGCCAAACTCATATCATGTTGATTCAGCGCAAACCGAGATCGGGGAGTACGTTGCTCTTTTCAGGAGGTATTTCTGATCTTCCACCGGGTTACTAGCATTTCCCGCAACTTCTTCTTGTACTGGAGGAGAATGAAACTCTCTTCTAGACACCGCGACACAATATATGTTCTCGGCTGAAGGAACGTACTGAGGAAGAGGATTCGACGATCGGGGTGCAACTACTAGTGAAGGCGCATTCGGCCTCACACTACGGGGTTGGTTGGCCGCACCCACAGATTGTCTCGCTACTGACGATCCTTCCCCCCCGCAGCCAACATGCTACTCTTGTAGTATTTTGGGAGTAGGTTCTTTTTAAGGTTTTGGACGAGCATGTTGTTTTGCTCTCCAATTTGAAGATCCTCTGTTGCAGTGTTTCGGTCTCTTTCAATCTAATTAAAAGAATGGTAACATAATGATGAAATTACTAGAGCACTTTGATCTATGGGCTAACCAGAAAGGAACCAAAATCAGCAAAGGTTAAATCAAGCATGTTTTGATTATTGTGGTTGGTGCTTTCTTGTAAAAATGCTTCTCCATTCGATATTTTAGTTCCAAAAAAATCCTGTATAATATGCTGAGGGTCACTGCAAAATAGAAAAAGAATTAGTAATGTCAAGTAATTTACCATGTCACAAAAAAAAAAACCTATAGTAAGCATATTTAATCGAATCAACAGAAATTATTCTTGTAATATGCTAATCTGGAAATATGAAAATAAGGATACACATAGAATCTATGTTTGGATTGCTAAAATTAATTAGGAATATAAAGTAATCACTAAATTAAGATCCACATTTCAGTTTAACTACTATTGGTTTTATGACAGCGCTGTTCCAGAAAGAAAAAACACATTATTCAAATTTATAGAAAAACTTTTTTATATTATATGGAACGTTTTGGTGGTTATTCCATTTTATTCCAATTTTTTTATACAAATTCGGAATTATAGAATTAATTTATTAAGAAATAAAATATAATCCATGTAACAATATATCTAACAAAAGAAGAAGTGAGAAAATATGTATGAACTGCTTCTATATGCAACAAAGAAATACTTAGCAACCTTAAGTGGAGCAAGTTCACTTAACAATAACTCTAACATGGACCTATAAAAAAGGAATATTAGAACGAAGCTATCTATCAAGATCATCTAATAAATAAAAATAAAATAAAATTAAAATCAGGAAATATAAAATAAAAAAGTTCCTTTTAATCTTTGGAATTATTTTTCCAAAAGATTTTCTAATTAAAAATCAGGAATGCCACCTGATATGTGTTTGGATAATCTCTCCTCCGTTGTTTATATTCTTGCTCACTCTGCATTCATTAATGAAAAATTAGAAATATATTTTCTTTAAGAAATAAATTAGAAACATGTTACTTACACGTTATAAATCATTACATATATAAATCTACGGATAACTCAAAATTCAAATAAAAATGGTTAAATTACTGAAAATAAATTAAGGATGAGGATATACTTGAACGAGAAGATGATTGACGCCACTCTCTTGCCATTTTTCGTTATGCATAATTAGCCTGTATTTATTTAAATAAAGAAAATTGACTATTCCATATAAAAAGAAGTTCACATTTACGTTAACAATTCAAGGATCCAAAATTATGGTATCACAAAGGGTCTTCCACAATTTTATCATGTATGTGCAGATGAAAAGTGACTCCGATTTCTAATAGAGATATTTGTTGAAATATGTTTTTTACAAATAAATTTCGCATTTCTTTAACAACTTAAACATTTGAATTCGGCAAAAAAACATATGATATATGGTTCATTTCTTTGCTAAACCAAAGATTTGAAACCTTCGTCTATAAATACACGGTTTTTTGCAAATAATTTTTTATGAAAAGATATGTTTGCTTGTGTTAAAAATTCATGTTTAAAAAAAACATATAATTACTACCTGCAGATGACGAAGGCTTCCTGAATCATAACATTATAGATATGATAGGTAGAATAGCTAGGAACTTATGAAGTCTTCTCATACCGACTTCCAGAGTTATCACAACTTCAGAACCTAATTCAGGCATATAAAAATTATATTAGAATCTTTTAGATAAGGGAGTGCAATGTCCATCTTTTTAAATTAAAATATCCGAGGTTCAATACATATATGATTATTAACGTATTACCTCTAAATAATTCAAATTGTTTATTTTTCAATATGAATATATATACAATTTAGCTGATTAATACATTAATAAATACAAAATTGTCACGACCCGGATTTTCTACCATCGGGAGTCGTGATGGCGCATACTAATGGGAGCTAGGCAAGCCAAACCTTAACTACCTACTACATTTTCATATTGTTTCATTTTAACAAACACGAGGCGATAACATGATAACACCGGAATTTTAAGTAAATAAGCGGAAGTCAGCAGTTATAAAACTTAAAACTATGTCTATTACAACTTTTGAACTTTAATTACCCCAAAATCTAGTGTCACAGTATCACAGACTGTCTAAGAGTTAGTACATATAAGGTCTGAAGAAAAAAAATAGCACACCGTTTCTGAAGTATGAAAAATAAAACAGGAAATAGAGATAGAGGGAGACGCCAGGGCCTACGGACACATGCATGTCTACCTTGGGTCTCCGAGTGGACTGAAGGAAGCCCTCCCACTACTGTCCAAAAGCTGCTCCGGGATCTGCACACAGTGCAGAGTGTAGTATCAGCACAACCGACCTCATGTGCTGGTAAGTGCCTGGCCTAACCCCGACGAAGTAGTGACGAGGCTAGGACCAGACTCCAGATAAACCTGTGCAATTATATAACATATGGCAGAAAAGTAACATGTAATAAGCAATTAAAGCTGGGGAAGAGGAACATGCTTCGAGGGTAGCTGACAAAACAAAATAACAAGAAATAACAAGGAAGCTAACAATATAACTTCTAACACAGATAAAGAAAAGTAAAGACAACTTTCACTTTCAGTTTCCATCTTGGTGCAGGCGTGCAACCCGATCCCATTTCTAATATCTTGTGGTAGGCGTACCACCTACTCCCATTTCATAATATCTTGTGGTAGGCGTACCACCCGCTCCCATTTCATAATATCTTGTGGTAGGCGTACCACCCGCTCCCATTTCATAATATCTTGTGGTAGGCATACCACCCGCTCCCATTACATTATCTTGTGGTAGGCGTACCACCCGCTCCCATTTCATTATTTTGTGGTAGGCGTACCACCCGCTCCCATTTCATTATCTTGTGGTAGGCGTACCACCCGCTCCCATTTCATTATCTTATGGTAGGCGTACCACCCGCTCCCATTTCATTATCTTGTCGTAGACGTACCACCCACTCCTGTTTCATTATCTTATGGTAGGCATACCACCCGCTCCCATTTCACAGTTCATCACACAATCACAAGAAATCCCGGCAAGGGAACATAAGTAATATAATAACTTTCCGGCAAGGGAGAATCAGCTATAGCCAATCTCACTTAGCTGGTACTAGTTCAATTAATGGAAATGCTCAATCATAAAAGATCATTAATTAAAGCATGCAAGATGTCATTCAAGAACACAACAACTTTCAATTTAAGACCCACGGTCATGCTTGACACCAACATATAGATACTCGTCACCATGCCTATACATCGTACTCAACAAGAATCAAGTAGCAAATATGACTCAACTCCTAATCCCTCAAGCTAGGGTTAGACCAAATACTTACCTCGATGCCTTGAACACCACTCAAATCTCAATTATAGCTTTACTCCTCGATTCCACCACCAATCCACTCGAATCTAATCACAAGTTACTTAATTACATCAATAAGTGCTAAATGAATCAACTCCAATGCATAAAAAATGAGTTTTCCAAGGTTTTACCCAAAAGTCAAAAATCACCCCGGGCCCATGTGGTCGAAACCCGAGGTTCGAACTAAAATTCGATTACCCATTTCTACCCAAAACACCCAATTTTCCCCATGAAAATCTTTGATTTGAAATTGAAATCATGTTAAAAGATGTTAAGGAGTGAAGAAAATGAGTTAGAAATCACTTACCAACGTTTTGGAGAAGAAAAATTGTTTGAAAAATTGTCTCTTATGTTTTTTTTGGGGTTTTGAAAATTAAAATATAGCTGAAATTCCCGTTTATTTATATCCCTCTCAGACCCCCAGTGCGGACCGCATCAAATAGACCGCGGCCGCACTAGCGTACCTGAAGACCTGCAGTTCAGCACCCTGTGCGGACCGCACAAGGCCGACTGTGGCCGCACAGCCTCCACCGCAGACCGCATAAAGGCGACCGCGGCCGCGCTGGCCTCTCCGCGGTTGCACGCGATTTCTCGCGGACCGCACTAGAGGGTTCAGAGACTGCAGCTTCCTGAACCTGCAACACCTGACTTTCTAAGCCTAAGGCATCCCGGAACCTACTCGAAACTCACCCGAACTCCAACACAAGTATACACACAGCCTCAAAAACATCCTACGGACTTATTCGTGTAATCAAATTGCCAAAATAACATCAATAGCATCGAATTAAACCTCGAGATCAATGATATTTCTCAAAACTCTTTTAAACATAAAGTTTCTCAATTAAGGTCCGGATCGCGTCAAACGACGTCCGTTTTCAACCAAATTTCACAGGAATGACTCAAGTCATATATAAGACCTGTACCGGGCTCCAGAACCAAAATACGGGCCCGATACCATTGCTTTCTAATCAGTTTTCATTTCAAATTTCCTTAAACAATTTCTGAAAACAATTTCACTTAAAAATTCATTTCTCGGACTTGGGACCTCGGAATTCGATTCCGAGCATACGCCCAAGTCCCATATTTTCCTACGGACCCTCCAGGACCGTCGAATCATGGATCCGAGTCCGTTTACCCAAAATATTGAATGAAGTCAAATTTATTCATTTTAACATCAAAACTTAGCATTTTTCATAGAGTTTCATATTTAAGCTTTCTGGCTACGTGCTCGGACTGCGCACGCAAATCGAGGCGCCTCTAATGAGGTTTTCAAGGCCTTAAAGACACAAAAATCAACTGAAATCAAGTGATGACCCTTTGGGTCATCATATTCTCCACCTCTAAAACAACCGTTCATCCTCGAACGGACAGGAGAAGGAAGTACCTAAGTCGGGGAAAAGATGAGGATAACGGGTACGCATATTGGACTCAGACTCCCAGGTCGATGCCTCCGAAGGCTGACCTCTCCACTAAACACGAACCGAAGGAAAACTCTTCGACCTCAACTGTCAAACCTACCAATCTAGAATAGCCACCGGCTCCTCCTTATAAGACAAGTCCTTGTCCAACCGGACAGTGCTGAAATCTAACACGTGGGACGGATCACCGTGATACTTTCGAAGCATGGACACATGAAATACTGGATGTACGACTGATAAGCTAGGCGGAAATGCAAGTCTATAAGCCACCTCTTCCACTCGATCAAGAATCTCAAAAGGACCAATGAACCTAGGGCTAAGCTTGCTCTTCTTCCCGAATCTCATCACGCCCTTCATAGGTGACACTCGGAGCAATACCCGCTCACCAACCATAAAAGCCACATCTCGAACCTTGCGGTCTGCATAACTCTTCTGCCTAGATTGAGCTGTACGAAGCCTATCCTGAATGATCCTGACCTTGTCCAAGGCCTCTTGAACCAGATCCGTACCCAACAACCGAGCCTCTTCCGGCTCAAACCACCCAATCGGAGATCGACATCGCCTACCATACAAAGCCTCATAAGAAGCCATCTGGATACTCGACTGGTAGCTGTTGTTGTAGGCAAACTCTACTAAAGGCAAGAACTGATCCCACGAGCCTCCAAAGTCAATAACACAAGCTCGGAGCATATCCTACAATATCTGAATAGTCCGCTCGGACTGCCCGTCCGTCTGAGGATGAAATGATGTACTCAACTCAACTTGGGTGCCCAACTCTAGCTGAACTGCTTTCTAGAAGAGCGAGGTAAACTACGTACCTTGGTCCAAAATGATAGATACCGACACACCATGAAGACGAACAATCTCCCGGATATAAATCTCAGCTAACCTCTCAGATGAATAGGAGACTGCCACAGGAATGAAATGCGCTGACTTGGTCAGCCTATCAACAATGACCCAAACTGCGTCGAACTTCTTCCGAGTTTGCGAAGTCCAACAACGAAGTCCATAGTAATCCGCTCCCACTTCCACTCGGGAAATTCAATCCTCTAAAACAGTCCACCAGGCATCTGATGCTCGTACTTAACCTGCTGACAATTCAAACATCGAGCCATATATGCAACAATATCCTTCTTCATTCTACGCCACTAATAATGCTGCCGCAAACCTTGATACATCTTCGCAGCGCCCGGATGAATAGAGTATCGGGAGTTATGGGCCTCCTCTAAAATCAACTCTCGAAGCCCATCCACATTAGGCACACAAACTCGACCCTGCAATCTCAAAACTCCATCCTCACCTAAGGTAACCTGCTTGGCACCTCCACGCTACACCGTGTATCTAAGGACACACAAATGGGGACCATCAAACTGCCGATCACGGATACGCTCCAATAATGAAGATCGAGCGACCGTGCAAGCTAATACTCGACTAGGCTTAGAAATATCCAACCTCACAAACCGATTGGCCAAAGCCTGAACATCCAAAGCAAGCGGCCTCTCACCGGCCGGAATATAAGCAAGACTGCCCATACTGACTGACTTTCTACTTAAAGCATCGGCCACCACATTGGCTTTTCCCGGGTGATATAAGATAGTGATATCATAATCCTTCAACAACTCCAACCATCTCCTCTGCCTCAAATTCAACTCCTTTTGCTTGAACAAATACTGAAGACTCTTGTGATCAGTGAACACCTCACATGCCACGCCATACAGATAATGCCTCCAAATCTTCAATGCGTGAACAATGGCTGCTAACTCTAAATCATGGATCAGATAGTTCTTCTCATGAATCTTCAACTGCTTCGAAGTATAGACAATGACCTTGCCATCCTTCATCAACACTGCACCAAGCCCAATACGAGATGCATCACAATAAATGGTATAAGGCCCTGAACCTATGGGCAAAACCAACACCAGTGCCATAGTCAGAGCTGTCTTGAGCTTCTGAAAGCTCGCCTCACACTCGTCTGACCATCTGAACTAGGCACCCTTCTGGGTCAATCTGGTCATCAGGGCTGCGATAGATGAGAATCCCTCTACGAACCGATGGTAGTAGCCTGCCAATCCCAAGAAACTTCGAATCTCTGAAGCTGATGCTGGTCTAGGCCAGTTCTTGACTGCCTCAATATTCTTTGGATCAACCTGAATACCCTCTGCTGATACGACATGACCCAAGAATGCAACTAAACTCAACCAGAACTCACACTTCGAGAACTTAGCATATAACTAACTATCCTTCAGAGTCTGAAGAACCACTCTGAGATGCTGCTCATGCTCCTCCTGGATGCGGGAATATATCAAGATATCATCAATGAAGACTATCACAAATGAGTCCAAGTAAGGCCTGAACACTCGGTTCATCAAATCCATAAAAGTTGCTGGGGCATTTGTCAACCTGAATGACATAACCAAGAACTCATAATGCCCGTACCGAGTGCGGAAAATGGTCATAGGGACATCGGATGCCCTAATCCTCAACTGATGGTAGCCAGATCTCAAATCAATATTTGAAAACACCTTGGCACCCTGAAGCTGATCAAACAATTCATCAATCCTCGGCAATGGATACTTATTCTTGATTGTAACCTTGTTCAGCTGCCGGTAATTAATATACATTCTCATCGATCCGTCCTTCTTCTTAACAAACAACACCAACGCACCCCAAGGCGAAACACTAGGCCTAATGAATCCCTTCTCAAGCAAGTCTTGCAACTGCTCCTTCAAATCTTTCAACTCAGGCGGGGCCATACAGTACGGTGTGATAGAAATGGCTGAGTGCCCGGAGCCAAATCAATGCAAAAGTCAATATCTCTATCGAGCGGCATACCCGACAGGTCTGAAGGGAATACCTCAGGAAACTCACGAACAATGGGCACAGAGTCAATAGAGGGAACCTCCGCACTAGAATCACGAATATAAGCTAAATAGGCCAAGCACCCCTTCTCGACCATACGCCGAGCCTTCACATAAGAAATAACGCTACGGGTAGAATGTCCAGGAGTTCCTTTCCACTCTAAATGAGGCATACCCAGTAAAGCTAAGGTCACAGTCTTAGCATGACAGTCCAAGATAGCATGGTAAGGTGATAACCAGTCCATCCCCAATATAACATCGAAGTCGACCATATCTAGAAGCAATAAATCCACACGAGTCTCAAGACCCCCAACCGCAACTACACAAGAGCGATGGACTCGATCTACCACAATAAAATCACCCACCGGTGTAGACACATAAACAAGAATACTCAATGAATCACTAGGCATGACCAGATATAGTGCAAAATAAGATGACACATACGAGTATGTAGACCCTGGATCAAATAACACTGAAGCATATCTATCACAAACCAGAACCATACCTTTAATAATTGCATCTGAAGCCTCAGCCTCGGGCCTGGCTGGGAGAGCATAACATCAGGGCTGGGCCCCACCACCCTGAACTACCTCCCTAGGACGGCCTGCAGCTGGCTAGCCTCCACCTCTGGCGGTCTGAGCTCCACCTCTAGGACATCTACCTCCACCTCTAGCACCTCTACCCCCACCTTAGCTGGCTAGGCAGTCTGTGGAACATCTGGTGCCTGAACCAAAGCACGAGAACCCTGATACAGAGAAATGCTTTAAGCTCGAGGGCAATACCTAGCAATGTGTCTCAGGTTGCCACAAGTAAAACTAGCCCTCGGCTGCTGGGGCTGACGACCCTGAAATCTCTGAAGCGGTGGTGCTCTGAAGGACTGATGATCAGAATACTGCATCGGAGGACCACATCCACCTAAAGCACCGTGAGAAACCTGAAGCGCTGACTGAAAGGGCCTTGGAGGATGGCCTCTACCATATGAATCTCTACCTCCAGACGAGGTACTGTTGATACCTAATTTTTTCCTATGTATTTTATATACAAAATAGTATATATATGCATACATAAGCATACCCAAGTGTTTTAGTATTTTTCCGATCTTTTGAAGAGTTTTAAAATCAATTTACTATCCATTTTGGCAGTACTAAATTCATAATTATTCCCAAAATCATCAATTTTGGTGAATAATTTATTTTATTCCCATATTTATACCAAAATATAGTTAAGATAATTTTTGTACATTTTTACAAATTTATTTGGTATTTAAAAGACTAAATTGCATATAATTGCAATTCCAGCCTACTTTAAGATTAATAACATTTTATAATTGTAAAATTGGTTCTAGTATTTTAAATTGATACTTATATATTATTAATTGGCTCAGTACTTTTAATTTGCTTTTAAAATCATTGTTACTATTTTTTATAAAATAAAAGTAAAAACTGGCTATTTAACATTTAGCCCCATTTTATTTCAATTACAGCCCCATTTTATTTAAATTTTAACCTCAATTTGATCCCAATCCTAACCCCAATCGGACCGGCCCAATTCCAGTTTTTACCTAACCCACGACCCGATTCTAAATAACCCAACCCGTTCCCCACCTACCACCTAAATCTGGACCGTTGATCACTCAAGATCAACGGCCAAAAATAGCCCTTTCCTAATTAAACCTAAACGACTACCCTAACCGCCCTCATTCTCACCTGACCCGCCGCCTTGAAACCCTTCGTCTCTCAAAACACTCTCAAGCTCTCCGAAACCCTAGCCATCTCCCACCTTATTCTACCATGTTTCTACCGGAATCCATAGCGTTTCAGGCCATGGGTGGCCTGTACTCACCCTTTCTCACCATCAAACCATGGTTGTTCGAAGCTTCGAGGTCTGACTCCGATGGCTCTCTTCAAATCCTTCTCAGATCTGCAGTTCTATGGCTTCTCCGGCCATGCTCCGGCATATTCAAGCATTAGGAGCCTGATTCTAACTCATCCGACTCAAGATCGGACCTTCTTCCAAGCCTTTCTCATTTCTAGGGTTTCGTTGAAACCTTAAGCTATTCGAGGTTCTTTCTCTGTTTGTTTGCTTAGATCTGTGTTGTATCTATGCTTTACTTGACATTTAAAGTGTTTTCCCCAAATTTCCTTTTCAAAATTGTTTGTCTTCGATTTAGGGTTTCTGAAAGGTTTTTCAAAAAAACATCTTTCTGATTCTACTTCTTCTTTTCTTTCTGTGTGTTTGTATATATCATGCTCGTGTGACTTCTTTTTACTATGCATGTACTATCCTTCTACTTTTCTTTTATACATGTTACTCCTGTGCTCACATGATTATCCTTGTTATGTTTTCATTACTCTTCTACTATATGTGTTTACTGTTAAGTTCTTCAATTTTGTTTGCTTTACTGGACTCTGTTCATGTTCTTGCTAAATGTGTTTCATCTACCACTTCTTAAGTTTGTATCACTTTTTCTTCTGAACTTGTTTAAGTTCTGATTTTTTCTCAAAACATGTTCTCCATGCTCTTGACTATGTATCATGTCTGTTTGTTTCTCATGAGTCTCTAAAAGAGACCTCTGAACCTGTTATCTGTCCTTTCATCTCTGCTTCTGATTAAAGTTGAAAACCCTAGGCTTTGGGTTTTGGCAAGTTTTATCTTAGACTAGGGTTCTACTTTGGGACACTGGACTCTTAGACTCATTATGAGTCTACAAACTGAACTCGTACCCCTTTTGCTTATGATTCTGAACCTTTCTATGACAGACTCTTTTCTAAGTAACATGACAGTTCCTTCTTGATTCACCTATTTGTGTGCTTTATATATGAGAAACTCTGCTTTCAAGAGGTTTTTACCAACTAATGATTGATTCTGAAATCCTCTAATGGGGGTTTGATTGATTGTTACTGATTTTCTTTGATTGAACCTCCTTTACCTTTTTCTGACTTGGTTCATTCGAATTAAACTTGTAATTTTGATTTCCCTGGCTGTTTGATTGATTCCCTTTCCTTATTTTTCACAAACCTTGTACCATTGGACTTTTGCCTTAAATAAACCATGTGTATTTACCCTTCTTGTACTACTTTGGAAAAGATTTTAATCCAATTCTTTCCTTAATTGTCTTCCACCCGTTTGAAATCAGAATCCCTTAACTGGGGAGATTCTGTGTGATTGATTTCATACTATTCCCTTACCTTTTCTTACTTGTTTTCTGCACTATAAAAGGGGCACGACCCTTCTGCACTTAGACGCCTTGAACCTTCAGTTCAACACTTCGAATTCAACACTTTACACACACACCTCTCAATTACAATACTCTTTCAACATTCTACTATTTCTGAGATCTTTTGGAACTGTCTGCTTGCAACTTGGCTTTCTCAAGACTGCTTTTACTTGTTTGTTTTCCCTGAAATTGGTATGTTATAATTTAACTTTTCTGCCTCACTCCCCTCTGTGTTTATTTTACAGTTGCTACACTCATGTCTACTTTGCCATTCATGTTCTGTATTGAGAATGCTACTCTCTCTTTGCATCTGTTGTTTGTTTTGAACTCCCTATAACCCCACTCCCTTCTATGTGTTTGAGTTAAGGTCCATGGCTTGACAGCATCCAAATTGCTGCTTAGGTCTGAACCTGATCCTCAATGGATCCCAACTCTCAAAATGTGGCTAATAGGCTAGTCAGGGTGTGCCAGCACTCCTGATTGCTGGGCATGACCACCAGCCTGTCATGGCCTTCCCCTAAATCCCCTCTATGCACTTACACTTACTCTTAGATTCTAAGTTCTGCCCCCCCTTATGAGCCTTGCTTTAGGACCTTGAGTTCCCTCTGAACTTGGACATCTGAGGGCTGGCATTTCCACACTGCACTATGCGCTTAATTCTGCAATATTTGGGTTGTAAGCACTGCCCAGAGTCCATTTGAGGCTCTTGAGGAACTGTGATGCATCCCAAATAAGAGAAGGCTTTGGAAACCTAATCCTGGAAGTTGGTTCACCTCATATTGTTGGACCTTGAGTCTGAATTAGGCTCCTTGGTTGTAGCTTAATTTATGATGTAATTTTACTTTTTCTTAATTCATTCTGGTATGTACTATGTTGTAATAACTTATGGGGTTCTAGTGAAGGGGGGGGGTCACTTATGTATGCAATGGGTTGACAACATGCTCATAGGTGTTACCATTTACAATTTCTGCACTTCCGCAATGGAAATCCTGTCTGTAGGATTTTTTGCACCTCTGCATGTATAGAAATCCTGCCTATAGCTTTCTGCATTCATGCACGTCATATAGAAATCCTACCTATAAGTTATCTGCACCTCTGCATACATAAGATCATGTCTATAAGTTTGCTGCATTCATGCACGTCATATAGAAATCCTGCCTATAGTTTCTGCATTTCTGCATTTTACATCTATCATTAGGCAAACAGTTATAAGTTAAGTAATAATAAGTTTCATTATAGATACCATCTCTATAGGACTCCTGCACTTTCATAATCGTTTTAAAACCAACAACGCCTAGAAATCATGCCTATAAGAGTAACCTTTGAATCTGATTCGCTTATGTTATCTGCAAGTTTAAAATCAGTTGCAATGTTGTCTAAAATCTGCGGAACTTTCGTTTTTTCTATAATTAGTAAGTTTTCATTAAAATCAGAGCAAGCACTGTTAGATATCATGCCTATAGGTCTCACTTAGGCAAATCATTAGGTAATTAATTAACTGCATCAGTCTTTGATAAATTACAACCAGGGAAGGCTAATTCAGACTCCTCATCTGAGAAATATGTGATGAATCAGCCTATCCTACGCTTTAATTTGATTTCAGAACATAACCAGTACATGCAAGACATGCTAAACAATCTGTCTTTAAATTAGGAGGCATGTTTGAGCCCTTTAAACTGTTATGTGTAATCCCCATACCTGCCTTATATGTTTTGATTGTCGCCCTAGAATTTTGTCCTTTTAAAACTCTAAAAACCAAATCTCCCTTCCCTTTAGGACTAGTAGTCCCAAATGCCTCCAGGACTGATAGGATTGGGGCGGGTACTAGCATGCAATAAGTAACGATACTATTCCGCGCCTAATACCTTAACGGGATGGGAAAGGGTAGATATGAATATGATGACCGATGCGCTAATACTATGCGCAACCCCTCTTCTTAGGAGCGATTGCCGGATATTGCATTGATGTGATACATATTAATCATAAAACTAGGACCCCCTCCCCTTTACCTGTCCTTATTTGCTTTCTTTAGAATTTCTTAAATCTTTCATAAATTTTTGCACTCTTTGCTGTTCCTCAAAAGTTTTTTCAATTTATTTTCCATGCAAGCCCCTCTATTTGAGACCTTAATTGCTTGTTTGATTATGCGAAGTCACAATTGTAACATGGTCGGGAACCACACTAGTGGATCTTGAGGGGTGCCTAACACCTTTCTCTCGAGATAATTTCTAGCCCTTACCCGAACTCTGGTTCTTCAAACTCAAACCCTTCTTAGTGTCCTAATGCACTTAATCATTAGGTGGCGATTCTTCAAGTTCCAAAACCCAATTCCCAAAAGGGAACGAGTTGTCCTCCTAAATGTCACAAGCCCGATTTTGCTAGAAAAAGGGGGCGCGACAGCGTGGCTACTCTGCCGGGGAATTTCTTTAGGCTTTTACCATTTCATGTTATTTGTGACTTTATTGCTTCTTTATTGCCTTTATCTAATGTCTTTATTTTTCTTCTATTACGAAACTGAGTTGGCTCCTTTGTTTCTTTTCTTTAATGCTTTCCTTTAATACTGTTGTAATTATGAGCAATTATTGTAATCATTACTTTATGAACGTGCAAACACATGACAACTTGTTTCATTCTTGTAACTGCATATTCAACATCTTATTCCACTCGTGCCAAACAAAATACCATAGCAACGTTTATTATGAGTGATTGCGCCCTTTCGATATCATTACCCCCTAAATTTGGCAAAGGCGTATTTGCAGTGAAACCAGTCGATCAACGGTGTAGTCGACGGTTCCGTGCCTTTCCCTCTTGAGTTTTCCGCTCAAGGGTACTAGTCTAATACCTTATAGAAACCCTACTCTGTTCAATTGTGCATGCATCACTGTCAAAACCTAGCCGAGTCAGTTATGTTGTCCACATAATGACTCTTTAAGAGAGCCTTGTCTAAAGTCCACTGGGTTCCCTGGGAACCCAAACGGACGTTACCATATTCTGTGCATTTATTTGGAGAACTAAATGTTGCTTATGCAAATTATTGGTTTAAATGGTCGAGTCCGGCGGAGTAAGGGTCTAACACTTTGTTTTGCAGAAATGAGGCACGAAGTCCCCAGATTTGGCATGGTCACCAACATTTACCCAAGGTTGCTAAGCTGGTGGGAGGATCTTCACTCCAGTGATCAGGCCCTTGTCCGGAAATACCTAGGAAATTTTCCTTCTCTCCTGGAGATCCAACCCAACAACAAAATCATAAAAGCTGCTACTCTGTTCTGGGACTGTGATAGGTCTGTGTTTCGCTTCGGGGAGATTGAGATGACACCTCTGCTCGAGGAAATAGGAGGATTAGCTGGTATTCCGTGGGAGACTCCGGGTTTACTTATGCCGGAAAATTGCAAGGGTAGGGGTTTTCTCAAAATGATGGGCCTAAAGAAAAACACAAACTTGACCTGTTTGAAAGATTCCTACATTCCTTTCGACTATCTGTACGAAAGGTACGACCATAGTAAGTCCTACCGCACTTACCCAGATGAATTCGCCCTCACCTCATTGGGGCATATCTTCAGAAGGGTCTTTGTCTTTATGTTCTACTTCTTGGGGATGATAGTGTTTCCTATGAAGAAAGCAAGGATTCACACCAGGCTAGCTATGGTCACTAAAACCTTAATGGAGGGAATTGGTGAGCAACCCTTTAGCATAGTGCCCATGATCATTACAGAAATGTACTGAGCCTTGAAAAAGTGTCAACAAGGAGCCCCACACTTCGAAGGATGCAACTTGCTACTCCAACTCTAACTCATGGAGCATCTCCAAAGGGGTGAATATCGGCAAGAGATTCAGCAGAGAGACTGGGACGATCATATAGCTTCCATCAACCAAGGCGAATGAACTACATGCCCGACATGTTCTCTCAGCCAAAAGATGCCAAAGGATGGGTGGAGCTATTTGAAAATCTGACTGAGGATCAAATACAATGGATGTTCAAATGGTTCCCTACTGACGAGTTCATCGCCCGATCCAGGGACGTGCCATTTCTGATACTAATCGGCTTAAGAGGAACTTACCCTTATGTCCCCATCTGGGTCATGAGATAGGCTGGTAGGAAGCAGGTTATACCAAGGGTCGACAAAATGAGTCACTTCCAGGCTGATTTCCAAGCTGATGACAGTCCTTATAAGTGCCAAGCTCAGCGTATGTGGCATTGCAAGATCATCATGGGAAGAGATACTATCGATCCAGACAGATACCATGCTGGCTGCACCCCATACTATTCAGGATGGCTGGAGGATAATCACAATGGTCTGGGCCAACCTAGGTTTGTTCGAGGTCACAGGATCATCGATGAAAAGGCTGAGTCACAGGTCAAGTACAACCAATTGCGCAAGAGGATATGAGAATGTGAAAGTGAGCACCGGGAGATTCAAGAAGCCTATCAAAAGTTGATTGAAGAATGGAAAGATATGGCTGTCAGCGCCAACAAGCGAATAGGGTATTTGGAGTGGGGTTTAGTGGAATTGGAAAGAAAGTTCATCTAGAGGATTGAAAACTGCTAGAATGCTGAGGGAAGTGAAGGAGGACACTTGGCTAGAGCCTATTTGCTGCTGGGACTGCGTGAGCTGGTAAAGCTGTTCGATGGAGCTAAAGATGCCGAGTCTGGGGAAGGTCCTTCTGGGACCAAGTAGTTAGGAGTCTTTTCTTTAAAAATATAATAAGGCCAACGACCATTAGTGACATTTTATTTTTATGCTATTTTAGTGTCGTTTTGGGATCCGTCTTATTTTTATCAATAAAATGAGGCATTTAGCATTATAAGTTCTCCAAATCAACTTGTTGCTAGGCATACTTCGGGCACAACGAGGCTCCCAAATTAGAACACGATTTATATTCTTGCACTATGTGTTTCAATATTGCAACATTTTCTTCCCAATATCCGCACTAACTTGCTACCTTTTTATTTTTACTTTTATTTATTCCCCTCCCCAAAGGTTAGTTCGTGAACTCTGGCATCGTCATCATACTCCACAAGATCTAAGGGCCCTCCACCTCCTCCTCCTCCGAGTCCTATCAGAAACAAGAACAAGGGAAAGATGGAAGATTTGAGCAATATCAGAAAGGAGATCTCAGTTGAAAGGGTAGAGGTTCCTCAAGGTATTCAGGTTTCCAAGGAAAATGCCTCCCATCTCGAACAGAAGTTATTGAAGTTTCAGGAAGAACTGGACCAAGTTCGGAACTTGGCGAATTTGTCATTTTCCCTCACTACCCCAAATGTCAACTTTGCCAACACTCAAAACCCCACACCTCCACAAAGCATATCGAAACCACAAAACCAACCCGCTCTCCATCACCACTGCAACACATGCCACACTTTAGACAACACCCCACTGCTCATCCTTGAACCGCTAAACTCCACAAATGATCATCTCCACAACACCCCCATCTATGTGGAAACCATACCACACTATACTCAACCTATTTTAAGCACACCTGAGTCTGATGACAAAGACTCTATTATCAAGAATCTGGCTGCGGAACTCAAGAAGCTGACTTGCAGAGTTTAGGGTGTTGAAGGAAGCAAGGGGATTGAGGGACTGAATTACGAGGACCATTGCATTCAGCCAGATGTCGAACTTCCTGAGGGGTACAAACCTCCCAAGTTCGAGATGTTTGATGGCATAGGGGGTTCCAGAGTCCATTTGAGGACGTACTGCGACAAGCTGGTCGGAGTAGGAAGGGATGAAAAGATTCACATGAAACTCTTTATGAGAAGTCTGAAAGGAGATGCTTTGTCTTGGTACATCAACCAAGACCCTAAGAAGTGATCAAATTGGGTAAGTATGGCATCCGATTTCATGGACAGGTTCAGGTTCAATGCGGAAAATGCACCAGACGTGTTCTACATCTAGAACTTAAAAAATAAACCCTCGGAGACATTCCGCGAGTATGCTACTCATTGGAGATCAGAAGCCGCTAAGATTAGACCGACTTTAGAAGAAGAACAAATGAACAGGTTTTTCGTTCGAGCTCAAGACCTACAGTACTATGAAAGGTTAATGTTGATTGAAAGCCAGAAATTTTTCGACATTATCAAGCTAGGGGAAAGGATCAAGGAAGGTATCAAAAGTGGTATGGTCACTAACTTTGAAGCTTTGCAGGACACTAACAAGGCTCTACAGTCTGGTAGAACGTCCAAGAAAAGGTACGTGAGCGCCGTGATGGTTGCACAAAGAACAAAATCCCCAATTGAATACCAAACCTACCCAATACCTATACTCATATATCAACCTACCCCAAGTTACCAAGCACCCTCGCCCTCTTACCAAACTCCACCACCTACTTACCAATCACTTCCACCTCCCACATATCAGCCCACTTCGCCCAGATATTCCCAACCTTCACATGTCTATCAAGCCTACAATACTCAACACTCTCACTATCAACCACCTCCCACCCGCCAAAACTTTCCTAGACCCCGACCAAACTTCGACCGCAGACCCCCCAAATAGTATACCGCCATCACCAAACCTATCGACCAGCTGTATGAAAGGCTCAAAGCTGCTGGTTAAATTACCCCTATCACTGCCATAAACCCCGAAAACCCCTCCCAATGGGTCAACCCAAACAAAACCTGTGCATACCATTCCGGCATGAAGGGTCATACCATTGATGAGTGCCGTTCTCTGAAGGATAAAATCCAAGCTTTGATTGACAACAAGATCATCATATCAAAAGAGCCAGCTCCGAATGTCCGCAACAACCCTCTGCCCGACCACACGGGTGGGGGCGTTCACATGATTGAGATAGATGATGATTGGGACCCTAAAGGGTCGATCAGATTGATTGCTGAAGGTGATGAGCCAAAGGAACCAACGGTTAAACTTAATCCGATTGTGGTCCAGATCCAGCCTTCTGAAAATGTTGAAGTTAACATGTCCATACCACTTGAATTCAAAGCACCTTCTTCTGCAAAGACGCTAGAACCTATTGAGGTCGAGTTTGGGTCTCCAAAAACACCTACACCATTCGAAGTGGCTGTGTTACTATCCAAGGCAAAGGTACCCATCCCAGTGGCCATGACAGCCATAACACCATTCCACCCAAAGGCCATACCATAGGATTACACCACCGAGGCGAGAAGGAAAGGGAAAACCAAATCTGGAGAAGTAATTGCAGCACAAGGTATGACAAGAACCGGCAGGGTTTATACCCCATAACACCTAGCCGAGTCCAGTAAGCAGGCCTCTAGACGACCAACCGTCACTGAAACTGGACTTGATGATCTCTAGAGGAAGATACAAGCCAAAGAGTATTCAGTCATTGATCAGTTGAACGAAATGCCAACCCAGATCTCTATCTTGGCTCTACTGCAAAGCTCTGACGCACATAAGAATGAGTGAGGCATATATATCCAGCAACATAACTGGAGTAGAAATGGCAAACATGGTGGGGCAAGTATTGGAGAGTCACAAGATCACTTTTCACGAAGATGAGCTGCCACATGAAGGCTAAGTCACAACAAGGCCTTGCACATCACTGTGCAGTATGAAGATTATTTCATCACCAGAGTCCCGATTGACGGAGGGTCCAACCTCAATATTTGCCCATTGGTGACTCTCAGAACATTGGGAAAGAGCCTGTATGAGATCAAGGATGGATCCATCAATGTCAAAGCTTTCGATGGATCCCAAAGGTCCACTATTGGGGAAATCTGTTTGTGTCTGCAAATAGGACCGACCTGGTTCGACATTGATTTTCAAGTGATAGACGTCCCATTGTCCCACCATCTTACAACCTGCTATTGGGACGGCCCTAGATCCATGCCGCTGGTGCTGTGGTCTCAACTCTGTATCAAGCAGTGAAATTCGAGTGGAATCACCAAGAGGTAATTATTCATGGTGACGGTAGCAATCCCATATACAGTCGCCAAACCATCCCAGCAATCGGAGGAAGAAGGAAGATAGGCGGAGAAACCTACCATCACATTGAGCGAGTCAACACCGTGGACAAGGATAAATGGTGGGATAACAAAATTGAAAGTATACTAAATTGGTGTGGATACGAACCTGGCAAGGGACTTGGCAAGAATCTCCAAGGAATCGCTAAGCCTATCAAGTTGAAGAAACACGGTACCACTTTCGGTTTGTGATATGAATACAATTGGGAGGAGTTCAACCACTGGTAGCCACCATGGTGCAGTCCTTACTACCCGCTGGAGCATTTGATACCTCGCTTAGAGCAGACCTTCGAGCCAGCCGATGTCATATATGGGTCGGAAGAAGAGGAAGCACTAGCGGCGATAAGGAATTTGTTTTTGGAAGATAATAATATGGACTATTGTGTCATTTTCGAGGAGGAGGGGGAGGAAGGCCCTTATATACAAGCTGTGAGCCGAGGAGCATGCTTCAACAATTGGTCCATCAGAACCACCAGGGCCCGAAAAGCTTCGGGGTAGCAAGGCTGAACAAAGCACCATACATTATCTTTATTTTTCGCTAGTTGACTTTCTTTCCGCATTTTTAATATTGAAATAAGAGCTCCAATGTTCAAAACAATTATGAAATTTATCAAAGCATTTTAGTTTCTTATAAATCTTACTCTTATTACTTTTTATCATTTACTTTATTTACACAGCATTACTATTACTTATTTTGATGAACCGACGATTGTGACGTGCGACGAGGCAACACAACAAATGGATATGGACTCAGAAGAAGATGATATACTAGAAGAGGTTGTTAAAGAGGTCGATGATTTTGAGAACAAACCTAAGTCTAACCTGGACGAAACTGAGATTGTCAACCTAGGAGATGTAGAAAATGTCAAAGAAATACGAATCAATGTTCATCTGTCACCATCAGAAAAGAAAGAGTACACGGAATTTCTAAGGCAATATGAGGACATATTCGCCTGGTCTTATGATGACATGACTGGTCTCAGTACATCTATTGTAGCTCACAAACTGCCAACCGATCCGACATGTCCACCAGTAAAACAGAAGCTCAGGAAGTTCAAACCTGACATGAGTTTGAAAATCAAGGAAGAAGTCACCAAGCAAGTCAAAGCCAAGGTTCTCAGGGTAGTAGAGTATCCAACATGGTTAGACAATATTGTGCCAGTGCCGAAGAAGGACGTGAAGGTTAGAGTCTGTGTCGACTACCGGAATCTCAACCGGGCCAGTCCGAAAGATGACTTCCCCTTGCCGAACATACACATTCTAATTGACAACTGCACCAAGCATGAACTGCAGTCGTTTGTTGATTGTTTTGCTGGGTATCATCATATATGGATGGATGAGGAAGACGCGGATAAAACGACTTTCATTACGCCGTGGGGGATGTATTGTCACAAGATGATGCCGTTCGGGTTAAAGAATACTGGGGACACCTACATGAGGGCCATGACTGCTATTTTCCATGACATGATACACAAAGAGATCGAGGTATATATAGACGACGTCATCATCAAATCCAAGAGAGCCAATGACCACATGGAAGATCTGAGAAAGTTCTTCAACTGACTAAGAAGGTACAACTTGAAGCTGAATCCCGCCAAATGTTCATTCGGGGTTCCTGCCGGAAAACTACTCAGGTTCATTGTGAGTCATCGAGGAATAGAACTGGATCTGTCAAAGGTCAAAGCCATCCAAGAATTGCCACCACCGAAGAACAAGAAATAGGTTATGAGTTTCTTGGAAAGACTTAACTACATCAGCCGGTTGATAGCTCAATCCACTGTCATTTGTGAGCCAATCCTTATGATGTTGAAGAAGGACGCCGCTACCAAATGGACTGATGATTGTCAGAAAGCCTTGACAGAATCAAAGAATACCTATCAACGCCGCCAGTTTTGGTCCCGCCCGAGCCGGGTAGACCTCTATTACTCTACATTGCAGTATTGGATAGAGCTTTCGGTTGTGTTCTGGGGTAGCATGATGAAACGGGAAGAAAGGAGCAAGACATCTATTATCTCAGCAAGAAGTTCACCCCATACGAGGCCCGGTATTCTCTATTGGAACGCACCTATTTTGCCCTGACTTGGGTAGCTTAGAAGTTGAGACACTATTTCTATGCCTATACCACTTATCTCATATCAAGAATGTACCCTTTGAAGTATATCTTTCAGAAGCCCATGCCCACTGGCAAGCTAGCCAAGTGGCAAATCCTGTTGAATGAATTTGACATTGTTTACGTGACTCAGAAGGCAATCAAAGGACAAGCACTAGCAGATCATCTTGCTGAAAATCCCGTGGATGGAGAATACAAGCCTCTAAAGACGTATTTTCTTGATGAAGAGGTATCTTTCATAGGAGAAGACATTGCAGAATCCTATGACGGTTGGAGAATATTTTTCGATGGAGCAGCAAATTTCAAAGGAGTTGGCATAGAAGCAGTCCTAATATCAGAAACCGGTCAGCATTATCCGGTATCCGCCAAACTCAGATTCCCATGCACCAATAACATGGCCGAGTACGAAGCCTGCATCCTAGGGCTCAAGATGGCCATTGACATGAACATTCAGGAATTGCTAGTGATCAGAGATTCAGACCTACTTATACATCAGGTCTGAAAAGAATGGGCAACCAAGAACTCCAAGATACTCCCTTATCTGCATCATGTACAGGAATTGAGGAAAAGGTTCACAAAGACAGAGTTCCAACATGTTCCCAGAGTTCAGAATGAGTTTGCCGATGCATTGGCTACCCTATCATCCATGATACAGCACCCAAACCAGAACTTCATTGATCCTATCCTGGTAAAAATCTATGATCAGCCAGCCTACACTCATGTAGAAGAAGAAGCAGACAGAAAATCTTGGTTTCATGATATCAAGGAATATTTGATGAAAGGAGAATATCCAGAACGCGCAAATCCTACTAAAAAATGCACACTTCGGAGACTATATAACAACTTCTTTCACAACGGAGGAATCCTGTATAGGAGGACTCCTGATTTGGGGTTACTAAGGTGTGTCGACGCAAAGGAAGCATCCAGGCTATTGGAAGAAATTCATGTAGGGACCTGCGGTCTGCATATGAACGACTTTGTCTTAGCCAAGAAAATACTCCGAGCTGGTTATTTCTGGATTACTATGGAAACAGACTGCATCTAGTATGTCCGAAAATGCCATCGCTGTCAGATACATGCATACATGATAAAGGTGCCTCCAAACGAGTTTACTGCAACAAGCTCGCTATGTCTTAGCAGTGGCATGAGAAGTTATCATTTGATTTGTTGGGATACCTCACCACAGTCCGCACATCAACTGGGGCAACTCCCTATATGTTGGTTTATGGTACAGAAGCAGTCATTCCCGCCGAGGTAGAAATTCCCTCCTTAAGAATCATACAGGAAGCAGAACTTGACGATGCAGAATGGGTAGAGAGTCGCTACGAGTAGCTAGCTCTTATAGATGGGAAAAGAATGAATACAGTTTGCCATGGTCAACTTTATCAGAACAGGATGTCCAGAGTCTTCAATAAAAGAGTCAAGCCGAGACAGTTCTCACCGGGCCAGCTGGTGTTAAAGAAAATCTTTGCACATCAAGATGAAGCCAAAGGGAAATTCTCTCCCAACTGGCAGGGTCCATACATGGTTCACCGGGTCCTAACCGGAGGAGCCCTCATACTTGTAGAAATGGACGGTGAAGTTTGGCCGAAGCCGATCAATTCAGACGCAGTGAAGCAATACTATGTGTAACTTTTATGATTTCTTGTATAATGTAATTTGAACTACGCCTGACCTGATTCCCTTTAAAGAGGGGTTACATAGGTAGCCCTATGGGTTCGGTCATAATTCAATAAAATTTTCATTTCCCCCCGCTATTGGAAACTGGGGCAGAATTTTGAGGAGGACCCTCAAAATTCCAAAGTGATTTCAGCCATTCGACGCAAGCAGCCGTCGGAAGCAGCAGCCCGGTAAACTGGGACAGAATTTTAAGGAGGACCCTCAAAATTCCGGAGTGAGAGAAGTTGCAGTATCTTGGACCACGTCGCCGTTGTCAGTTCGTTTAAAGAAAACTATTCTTAATTATGTATTTATTGTCATATTTCTTTACTAAATCATGCATGTTCATTACTAAAATTGCCTTGTTTAGTAACACTACCACAATGATACGTGCAGTATCACCAGATCAAAGCCGAGCAGGTCAAGCAAAGCCAGCGGGGATACGAACTAACTTTTCCCCCTTTACAAACTCACGATTTTTCTTTGGATGCAGGCACTTGAGTTGCAAAATCATCAAATATACTATACACTCACGAGACTCTCATTTCTCAGGAATATAACTCTCGTAACCGTTGCACTTACTCACAGCTGCTATCCGCACACAGTGCTCCCAGCAGACACAGTACCCCCAGCAGTCGCAATATCTCGATCCGCTACCAGCTAAGAAAATTCTATCATTATTTTGCCCCTTTACTCCCTGCATAAGGCTACCTTTCTGCCTTTCGAGGTTAAGCTCTACCTCCATCTGCATTTTTCTGCATTGCATAAGGCTACCTTTATGCCTTCCGAGACTAAGCATTATCTCCATCTGTATAAGGCTACCTTTCTGCCTTCTGAGACTAAGCATTGTCTCCATCTGCATAAGGCTACCTTTTTGCCTTCCGAGGTTAAGCTCTACCTCTATCTGCATTTCTCTACATTGCATAAGGCTACCTCCCTGCCTTCCGAGGTTAAGCTCTACCTCCATCTGCATTTCCTGCATTGCTAAGGCTACCTTTCTGCCTTCCGAGGTTAAGCTCTACCTCCATCTGCATTTCCCTGCATTGCATAAGGCTACCTTTCTGCCTTCCGAGACTAAGCACTGTCTCCACCCTGCTTGACTGAAATACCGCCACTTTATCGCTCTTGCATCGGCTGAAATATCGCCACCTTTTGTTTACGTCTTGTATCGGCTGAAATATCACCACCTTCTGCATTTCATGGGCTGAAAGATCGCCAAATTTTCCAAAGGCGTCATTGTTCGGAGGCACCATTTGCATAAGCCCGAGAACGCCATGCCATGGCCTGAGGACCTCATTTTATCTCTTGCATATCATTATTCAAAGGCATCATAGTTCGGAGGCATCATTCTCATAGCCCGAGAACATCATTTCATAGCCTGCGAATCCTTTATCATACGCTTCATGGCCCAGGACGTCATAGTCCGAGGACATCATCCTATCCGTCCGATGACAGCATTCATGGTCCAAGGGGAACTTGCATCACATTTAAATTTATGCACGATATATGCTCACTTGCAGGTAAACCGACTAGCAACGTCCATCTCAGTAGGGGTGATCTCGCTCCAGTTCCCGCAACCTATCAGACTCTGACCATCCTTCTCAACCCAAACATCGCGTCCGCTTTTCGAAATTTCCATCGGTTCCGCCAAAGGATCCTGAACTACATATGGCCTAATTCCTGTAAGACCAGGGATATGTAGGCAGAT
Organism: Nicotiana tabacum; assembly: GCF_000715075.1. Taxonomy (NCBI): domain Eukaryota; kingdom Viridiplantae; phylum Streptophyta; class Magnoliopsida; order Solanales; family Solanaceae; genus Nicotiana; species Nicotiana tabacum. Next base: position 138,874,974 of record NC_134090.1, read on the forward strand.
CAGGAACCAGAGCTCAATCAAAATTCTTCAAAATCGTTTCATTCGGTCAAAAATTGGCCATCATATCTTTACCCGACAACTCTTTCATCCTTCCCGGGTAAAGAGGGGCAGCTATTGATACCCAATTTTTTCCTATGTATTTTAATATACAAAATATCATATATATGCATACATAAGCAAACCCAAGTGTTTTAATATTTTTCCGATCTTTTTAAGAGATTTAAAATCAATTTACTATCCATTTTAGCAGTACTAAATCCATAATTATTCCCAAAATCATCAATTTTGGTGAATAATTTATTTTATTCCCATATTTATACCAAAATATAGTTAAGATATTTTTTGTGCATTTTTACAAATTTATTTGGTATTTAAAAGACTAAATTGCATATAATTGCAATTCTAGCCTACTTTAAGATTAATAACATTTTATAATTGTAAAATTGGTTCCAGTATTTTAAATTGATACTTATATATTATTAATTAGCTCAGTACTTTAAATTTGCTTTTAAAATAATTGTTACTATTTTTATAAAATAAAAGAAAAAACTGGTTATTTAAAATTTAGCCCCATTTCATTTCACTTACAGCCCCATTTCATTTCAATTTTAACCTCAATTTGACCCCAATCCTGATCCCAACCGGACCGGCCCAATTCCAATTTTTACCCAAACCACGACCCGATTCTAAATAACCCAACCCGTTCCCCACCTACCACCTAAATCTGGACCGTTGATCACTCAAGATCAACGGCAAAAAAAATAGCCCTTTCCTAATTAAACCTAAACGAATACCCTAACCGTCCTCATTCTCACCTGACTCGCCGCCTTGAAACCCTTCGTCTCTCAAAAGACTCTCAAGCTCTCCGAAACCCTAGCCATCTCCCACCTCATTCTACCATGTTTCTACCAGAATTCATGGCGTTTCAGGCCATGGGTGGCCTGTACTCACCCTCTCTCACCATCAAACCATGGTTGTTCAAAGCTTCGAGGCCCGACTCCGATGGCTCTCTTCAAATCCTTCTCAGATCTGCAGTTCTATGGCTTTTCCGGCCATGCTCCGGCATATTCAAGCATTAGGAGCCTGATTCTAACTCATCCGACTCAAGATCAGACCTTCTTACAAGTCTTTCTCATTTCTAGGGTTTCGCTGAAACCCTAAGCTATTCGAGGTTCTTTCTCTATTTGTTTGCTTAGATCTGTGCTGTATATATGCTTTACTTGACATTTAAAGTGTTTTCCCCAAATTTTCTTTTCAAAATCGTTTGTCTTCGATTTAGGGTTTCTGAAAGGTTTTTCTAAAAACATCTTTCTGATTCTTCTTCTTCTTTACTTTATGTATGTTTATATATATCATACTCTTATGACTTCTTTTTACTACGCATGTACTATCCTTCTACTTTTCTTTTATACATGTTACTCCTGTGCTCACATGATTATCCTTGTTATGTTTTCATTACTCTTCTACTATATGTGTTTACTGTTAAGTTCTTCAATTTTGTTTTCTTTACTAGACTCTGTTCATGTTCTTGCTAAATGTGTTTCATCTACCGCTTCTTTAGTTTGTATCACTTTTTCTTCTGAACTTGTTGAAGTTCTGAGTTTTTTCTCAAAACATGTTCTCCATGCTCTTGACTGTGTATCATGTCTGTTTGTTTCTCATAAGTCTCTGAAAGAGACCTCTGAGCCTGTTATCTGTCCTTTCATCTCTGCTTCTGATTAAAGTTGAAAACCCTAGGCTTTGGGGTTTGGCAAGTTTTATCTTGGACTAGGGTTCTACTTTGGGAACCTGGACTCTCAGACTCATTATGAGTCTATAAACTGAACTCATACCCCTTTTGCTTATGATTCTGAACCGTTCTATGATAGACTCTTTTCTAAGTAACATGACAGTTCCTTCTTGATTCACCTATTTGTGTACTTTATATATGAGAAACTCTGCTTTCAAGAGGTTTTTACCAACAAATGATTGATTCTGAAATCCTCTAATGGGGGTTTGATTGATTGTTACTGATTTTCTTTGATTGAATCTCCTTTACCTTTTTCTGACTTGGTTCATTCGAATTGAACTTGTAATTTTGATTTCCCTGGCTATTTGATTGATTCCCTTTCCTTATTTTTCACAAACCGTGTACCATTGGACTTTTGCCTTAAATAAACCCTATGTATTTGCCCTTCTTGTACTACTTTGGAAAAGATTTTAATCCAATTCTTTCCTTAATTGTCTTCTACCCGTTTGAAATTAGAATCCCTTAACTGAAGGGAGATTCAGTGTGATTGATTGCATACTATTCCCTTACTTTTTCTTACTTGTTTTCTGCACAATAAAAGGGGCATGACCCTTCTGCACTTAGATGCCTTGAACCTTCAGTTCAACACTTCGAATTCAACACTTTACAGACACACCTCTCAATTATAATACTCTTTCAACATTCTACTATTTCTGATATCTTTTGGAACTGTCTGCTTGCAACTTGGCTTTCTCAAGACTGCTTTTACTTGTTTGTTTTCCCTGAAATTGGTATGTTCTAATTTAACTTTTCTGCCTCACTCCCTTATGTGTTTATTTTACAGTTGCATCACTCCTGTCTACTTTGCCGTTCATGTTCTGTATTGAGAATGCTACTCCCTCTTTGCATTTGCTGTTTGTTATGAACTCCCTATACCCCCACTCCCTTCTATGTGTTTGAGTTAAGGTCCATGGCTTGACAACATCCAAATTGCTGCTTAGGTCTGAACCTGATCCTCAATGGATCCCAACTCTCAAAATGTGGCTAATAGGCTAGTCAGTGGTGTGCCAGCACTCCTGATTACTGGGCATGACCACCAGCCTTCCATGGCCTTCCTCTAAATCCCCTTTATGCACTTACACTTACTCTTAGATTCTAAGTTCTGCCCCCCTCTTATGAGCCTTGCTTTGGGACCTTGAGTTCCCTCTAAACTTGGACATTTGAGGGCTGGCATTTCCACACTGCACTATGCTCTTAATTCTGCAATATTTGGGTTGTAAGCACTGCCCGGAGTCCATTTGAGGCTCTTGAGGAACTGTGACGCATCCCAAATAAGAGAAGGCTTTGGAAACCTAATCTTGGAAGTTGGTTCACCTCATATTGTTGGACCTTGAGTCTGAATTAGGCTCCTTGGTTGTAGCTTAATTTCTGATGTAATTTTACTTTTTCTTAATTCATTCTGGTCTGTACTATGTTCTAATAACTTATGGGGTTCTAGTGAAAGGGGGGTCACTTATGCATGCAAAGGGTAGACAACATGCTCATAGGTGTTACCATTTACAATTTCTGCACTTCCGCATTAGAAATCCTATCTGTAGGATTTTCTGCACCTCTGCATATATAAAAATCCTGCCTATAGTTTTCTGCATTCATGCACGTCATATAGAAATCCTGCCTATAGGTTTTCTGCACCTCTGCATACATAGAGATCATGTCTATAAGTTTATAGGTTAAGTAATAATAAGTTTTATTCTAGATACCATGTCTCTAGGACTCCTGCACTTTCATAATCATTTTAAAACCAACAACACCTAGAAATCATGCCTATAAGAGTAACCTTTGAATCTGATTCGCTTATGTCATCTGCAAGTTTAAAATCAGTTGTAATGTTGTCTAAAATGTGCGGAACTTTCATTTTTTCTATAATCAGTAAGTTTTCTTTAAAGTCAGAGCAAGCTCTGTTAGATATCATGCCTATAGGTCTCACTTAGGCAAACCATTAGGTAATTAATTAACTACATCAGTCTTTGATAAATTACAACCAGGGAAGGCTAATTCGGACTCCTCATCTGAGAAATATGTGATGAATCAGACTATCCTACACTTTAATTTGATTTCAGAACATAACCAGTACATGCAAGACATGCTAAACAATTTGTCTTTAATTGAGGAGGCCTATTTGAGCCCTTTAAACTGTTATGTGTAATCTCCATACCTGCCTTATATGTTTTGATTGTCGCCCTAGAATTTTGTCCTTTTAAATCTCTGAAAACCAAATCTCCCTTCCCTTTAGGACTAGTAGTCCCAAATGCATCTGGGACTGATAGGATTGGGGCGGGTACTAGCATGCAATAAGTAACGATACTATTTCGCGCATAATACCTTAACGGGATGGGAAAAGGTAGATATGGATATGATGACCGGTGCACTAATACTATGCGCAACCCCTCTTCTGAGGAGCGATTGCCGGATATTGCATTGATCGATCCATATTAATCATAAAACTAGGACCCCCCTCCCCTTTACCTGTCCTTATTTGCTTTTTTAGAATTTCTTAAATCTTTCATAAATTTCTGCACTCTTTGTTGTACCTCAAAAGTTTTTTCAATTTATTTGACATGCAAGCCCCTCTATTTGAGCCCTTAATTGCTTGTTTGATTATGCGAAGTCACAATTGTAACATGGCCGGGAACCACACTAGTGGATCTTGAGGGGTGCCTAACACCTTCCTCTCGAGATAATTTCTAGCCCTTACCCGAACTCTGGTTCTTCAAACTCAAACCCTTCTTAGTGTCCTAATGCACTTAATCATTAGGTGGCGACTCTTCAAGTTCCAAAACCCAATTCCCAAAAGGGAACGAGTTGTCCTCCTAAATGTCACAAGCCCGATTTTGCGAGAAAAAGGGGGCGCGACAGCGTGGCGACTCTGCCGGGGAATTTCTTTAGGCTTTTACCATTTCATATTATTTGTGACTTTACTGCTTCTTTATTGCCTTTATTTAATGTCTTTATTTCTCTTCTATTACGAAACTGAGTTGGCTCCTTTGTTTCTTTTCTTTAATGCTTTCCTTTAATACTGTTGTAATTATGAGCAATTATTGTAATCATTACTTTATGAACGTGCAAACACATGACAACTTGTTTCATTCTTGTAACTGCATATTCAACATCATATTCCACTCGTTCCTAACAAAATACCATAGCAACGCTTATTATGAGTGGTTGCGCCCTTCCGATATCATTACCCCCTAAATTTGGCAAAGGCGTATTTGCGGTGAAACCAGTCGATCAACGGTGTAGTCGACGGTTCCGTACCTTTCCCTCTTGAGTTTTTCGCTCAAGGGTACTCGTCTAATACCTTATAGAAACCCTACTCTGTTCAATTGTGCATGCATCACTGTCAAAACCTAGCCGAGTCAGTTATGTTGTCCACATAATGACTCTTTAAGATAGCCTTGTCCAAAGTCCACTGGGTTCCCTGGGAACCCAAATGGACATTACCATATTCTGTGCATTTATTTGGAGAACTAAATGTTGCTTATGCTAATTATTGGTTTAAATGGTCGAGTCCGGCGGGGGTAAGGGTCTAACGCTTTGTTTTGCAGAAATGAGGCACGAAGTCCCCAGATTTGGCATGGTCACCCACATTCACCCAAGGTTGCTAAGCTGGTGGGAGGATCTTCACTCCAGTGATCAGGCCCTTGTCTGGAAATACCTAGGAAATTTGCCTTCTCTCCTGGAGGTCCAACCCAACAACAAAATCATAAAAGCTGCTACTCTGTTCTGGGACTGTGATAGGTCTGTGTTTCGCTTCGGGGAGATTGAGATGACACCTCTGCTTGAGGAAATAGGAGGATTAGCTGGTATTCCATGGGAGACTCTGGGTTTACTTATGCCGGAAAATTGCAAGGGTAGGGGTTTTCTCAAAATGATGGGCCTAAAGAAAAACACAGACTTGACTTGTTTGAAGGATTCCTACATTCCTTTCGACTATCTGTACGAAAGGTACGGCCATAGTAAGTCCTACCGCACTTACCCAGATGAATTCGCCCTCACCTCATTGGGGTATATCTACAGAAGGGTCTTTGTCTTTATGTTCTGCTTCTTGGGGATGATAGTGTTTCCTATGAAGAAAGCAAGGATTCACACCAGACTAGCTATGGTCACTAAAACCTTAATGGAGGGAATTGGTGAGCAACCCTTTAGCATAGTGCCCATGATCGTTATAGAAATGTACTGAGCCTTGCAAAAAGTGTCAACAAGGAGCCCCACACTTCGAAGGCTGCAACTTGCTACTCCAGCTCTGGCTCATGGAACTTCTCCAAAGGGGTGAATATCGCTAAGAGATTCAGCAGAGAGACTAGGACGATCATATAGCCTTCCATCAACCAAGGCGAATGAACTACATGCCCGACATGTTCGCTCAGCCAGAAGATGCCAAAGGATAGGTGGAGCTATTTGAAAATCTGACTGAGGATCAAATACAATGGATGTTTGAATGGTTCCCTACTGACGAGTTCATCGCCCAATCCAGGGACGTGCCATTTCTGATACTAATTGGCTTAAGAGGAACTTACCCTTATGTCCCCCTCCGGGTCATGAGACAGGCTGGTAGGAAGCAGGTTATACCAATGGTCAACAAAATGAGTCACTTTTGGGCTGATTTCCAAGCTGATGACAGTCCTTATAAGTGCCAAGCTCAGCGTATGTGGCATTGCAAGATCATCATGGGAAGAGATACTATTGAGCCAGACAGATACCATGCTGGCTGCACCCCATACTATTCATGATGGCTGGAGGATAATCACAATGGTCTGGGCCAACCTAGGTTTGTTCGAGGTCACAGGATCATCGATGAAAAGGCTGAATCACAGGTCAAGTACAACCAATTGCGCAAGAGGATACGGGAATGCGAAAGTGAGCACCGGGAGATTCAAGAAGCCCATCAAAAGTTGATTGAAGAATGGAAAGCTATGGCTGTCAGCGCCAACAAGCGACTAGGGTATTTGGAGTGGGGTTTAGTGGAATTGGAAAAAAAGTTCATCCAGAGGATTGAAAACTGCTAGAATGCTGAGGGAAGCGAAGAAGGACACTTGGCTAGAGCCTATTTGCTGCAGGGACTGCGTGAGCTGGTAAAGCTATTCGATGGAGCTAAAGATGCCGAGTCTGGGGAAGGTCCTTCTGGGACCAAATAGTTAGGTGTCTTTTCTTTAAAAATATAATAAGGGCAACGACCATTAGTGACATTTTATTTTTCTGCTATTTTAGTGTCGTTTTGGGATCCGTCTTATTTTTATCAATAAAATGAGGCATTTATCATTATAAGTTCTCCAAATCAACTTGTCGCTAGGCCTACCTCGGGAACAATGAGGCTCCCAAATTAGGACACGATTTATATTCTTGCACTATGTGTTTAAATATTGCAACATTTTCTTCCCAATATCCGCACTAACTTGCTACCTTTTTTGTTCTTACTTTTATTTATTCCCCTCCCCAAAGGTCAGTTCGTGAACTCTGGCATCATCATCATACTCCACAAGATCTAAGGGCCCTCCACCTCCTCCTCCTCCGAGTCCTATCAGAAACAAGAATAAGGGAAAGATGGAAGATTTGAACAACATCAGAAAGGAGAACTCAGTTGAAAGGGTAGAGGTTCCTCAGGATATTCAGGTTTCCAAGGAAAATGCCTCCCATCTCGAACAGAAGTTATTGAAGTTTCAGGAAGAACTGGACCAAGTTCGGAACTTGGCGAATTTGTCATTTTCCCTCACTACCCCAAATGTCAACTTTTCCAACACTTAAAACCCCACACATCCACAAAGGATCCCAAAACCACAAAACCAACCTGCTCCCCATCACCACTGCAACACATGCCACACTTCAGACAACACCCCACTGCTCATCCCTGAACCACTAAACTCCACAAATGATCATCTCTACAACACCCCCATCTATATGGAAACCATACCACACTATACTCAACCTATTTAAAGCACACATGAGTCTGATGACAAAGACTCTATTATCAAGAATCTGACTGCAGAACTCAAGAAGCTGACTAGCAGATTTCAGGGTGTTGAAAGAAGCAAGGGGATTGAGGGACTGAATTACGAGGACCTTTGCATTCAGCCAGATGTTGAACTTCCTGAGGGGCTTAAACCTCCCAAGTTCGAGATGTTTGATGGAACAGGGGGTTCTAGAGTCCATTTGAGGACGTACTGCAATAAGCTGGTTGGAGTAGGAAGGGATGAAAAGATTTGCATGAAACTCTTTATGAGAAGTCTGAAAGGAGATGCTTTGTCTTGGTACATCAACCAAGACCCTAGGAAGTGATCAAATTGGGTAAGTATGGCATCCGATTTCATGGACAGGTTCAGGTTCAACGTGGAAAATGCACCAGACGTGTTCTACATCCAGAGCTTAAAAAAGAAACCCTCGGAGACATTCCGTGAGTATGCTACTCATTGGAGATCAGAAGCCGCTAAGGTTAGACCGACTATAGAAGAAGAACAAATGAATAGGTTTTTCGTTCGAGCTGGTTAATGTTGATTGAAAGCCAGAAATTTTTCGACATCATCAAGCTAGGGGAAAGGATCGAGGAAGGTATCAAAAGTGGTATGGTCACTAACTATGAAGCTTTGCAGGCCACCAACAAGACTCTACAGTCTGGTGGCACATCCAAGAAAAGGTACGTGAGCGCCGTGTTAGTTGCACAAAGAACAAAATCCCCAATTGAATACCAAACCTACCCAATACCTCCACTCACATATCAACCTACCCCAAGTTACCAAGCACCCTTACCCTCTTACCAAACTCCACCACCTACTTACCAATCACTTTCACTTCCCACATATCAGCCCACTTCGCCTAGATATTCCCAAACCGCACATGTCTATCAAGCCTACAATACTCAACCCTCTCACTATCAACCACCTCCCACCTGCCAAAACTTTCCTAGGCCCCGACCAAACTTCGACCGCAGACCCCCCAAACAGTATACCGCCATCGCTGAACCTATCGACCAGCTATATGAAAGGCTCAAAGCTGCTGGTTACATCACCCCTATCCCTGCCATAAACCCCGAAAACCCCTCCCAATGGGTCAACCCAAACAAAACCTGTACATACCATTCCGGCATGAAGGGGCATACCATTGATGAGTACCGCTCTCTGAAGGATAAGATCCAAGCTTTGATATACAACAAGATCATCATAGAAAGGGAGCCAGCTCCGAATGTCCGCAACAACCCTCTGCCCGACTATAAGGGTGGGGGCGTTCACATGATTGAGATAGATGATGATTGGGACCCTAAAGGGTCGATCAGATTGATCGCTGAAGGTGACGAGCCAAAGGAACCAACGGTCACACTTAATCCGATTGTGGTCCAGATCCAGCCTTCTGAAAACGTTGAAGTAAACATGTCCATACCACTTGAATTCGAAGCACCTTCTTCTGTAAAGACGCCGGAACCTATTGAGGTCGAGTTTGGGTCTCCAAAGACACCTGCACCATTCGAAGTGGCTGTGTTACCATCCAAGGCAAAGGTACCCATCCCAGTGGCCATGATAGCCGTAACACCATTCCACCTAAAGGCCATACCATAGGATTACACCGCCGAGTCGAGAAGGATAGGAAAAACCAAATCTGGAGAAGCAATTGCAACATAGGGTATGACAAGAACCGGCAGGGTTTATACCCCATAACACCTAGCCGGGTCTAGTAAGCAGGCCTCTAGACGACCAACCGTCACTGAGACTGGACCTGATGATCTCTAGAGGAAGATACAAGCCAAAGAGTATTCGATTATTGATTAGTTGAACGAAATGCCAGCCCAGATCTCTATCTTGGCTCTACTGCAAAGCTCTGACGCACATAAGAATGAGTGAGGCATATGTATCCAGCAACATAACTGGAGTAGAAATGGCAAACATGGTGGGGCGAGTATTGGAGAGTCACAAGATCACTTTCCACGAAGATGAGCTGCCACCTGAAGGGCTAATCCACAACAAGGCCTTGCACATCACTGTGCAGTGTGAAGATCATTTCATCACTAGAGTCCTGATTGACGGAGGGTCCAACCTCAATATTTGCCCATTGGTGACTCTCAGAACATTGGGAAAGAGCCTGTATGAGATCAAGGATGGAGCCATCAATGTCAAAGCTTTCGATGGATCCTAAAGGTCTACTATTGGGGAAATCAATTTGTGTCTGCAAATGGGACCGACCTGGTTCGACGTTGATTTTCAAGTGATACACGTCCCAGTATCTTACAACCTGCTATTGGGACGACCCTGGATCCATGCCGCTGGGGCTGTGGCCTCAACTCTGCATCAAGTAGTGAAATTCGAGTGGAATCACTAAGAGGTAATTATTCATGGCGACGATAGCAATACCATATACAGTCGCCAAACCATCCCAGCAATCGGAGGAAGAAGAAAGATAGGCGGAGAAACCTACCATCACATTGAGCGAGTCAACACCGTGGACAAGGATAAATGGTGGGATAACAAAATTGAAAGTATACTGAATTGGTGTGGATACGAACCTGGCAAAGGACTTGGCAAGAATCTCCAAGGAATCGCTAAGCCTATCAAGTTGAAGAAACACGGTACCACTTTCGGTTTGGGATATGAATATACTTGGGAGTAGTTCAACCACTGGTAGCCACTACGGTGCAGTCCCTACTACCCGCTGGAGCATTTGATACCTCGCTTAGAGCAGACCTTCGAGCCAGCTGATGTCATATAAGGGTCAGAAGAAGAGGAAGCACTAGCGGCGATGTGGAATTTGTTTTTGGAAGATAATAATATGGACTATTGTGTCATTTTCGAGGAGAAGGGGGAGGAAGGCCCTTCTATACAAGCTGTGAGCCGAGGAGCATGCCTCAACAATTGGTCCATCAGAACCACCAGGGCCCGAAAAGCTTCGGGGTAGCAAGGATGAACAAAGCACCATACATTATCTTTATTTTTCTCTAGTTGACTTTCTTTCCGCATTTTTAATATTGAAATAAGAGCTCCAATGTTCAAAACAATTATGAAATTTATCAAAGCATTTTAGTTTCTTATAAATCTTACTCTTATTACTTTTTATCATTTACTTTATTTACACAGCATTACTATTACTTATTTTGATGAACCGACGATTGTGACGTGCGACGAGGCAACACAACAAATGGATATGGACTCAGAAGAAGATGATATACTAGAAGAGGTTGTTAAAGAGGTCGAGGATTTTGAGAACAGACCTAAGTCTAACCTGGGCGAAACTGAGATTGTCAACCTAGGAGATGTAGAAAATGTCAAAGAAATACGAATCAATGTTCATCTGTCACCATCAGAAAAGAAAGAGTACACGGAATTTCTAAGGGAATATGAGGACATATTCGCCTGGTCTTATGATGACATATCTGGTCTTAGTACATCTAGTGTAGCTCACAAACTACCAACTGATCCGACATGTCCACCAGTAAAACAGAAGCTCAGGATGTTCAAACCTGACATGAGTTTGAAAATCAAGGAAGAAGTCACCAAGCAAGTCAAAGCCAAGGTTCTAAGGGTAGTAAAGTATCCAACATGGTTAGCCAATATTGTGCCAGTGCCGAAGAAGGACGGAAAGGTTAGAGTCTGTGTCGACTACAAGAATCTCAACCAGGCCAGTCCGAAAGACGACTTCCCCTTGCCGAACATACACATTCTAATTGACAACTGCACCAAGCATGAACTGCAGTCATTCATTGATTGTTTTGCTGGGTATCATCATATATGGATGGATGAGGAAGACGCAGAGAAAATGACTTTCATTACGCCGTGGGGGATGTATTGTTACAAGATGATGTCGTTCAGGTTAAAGAATGCTGGGGTCACCTACATGAGGCCCATGACTGCTATTTTCCATGACATGATACACAAAGTGATCGAGGTATATGTAGACGATGTCATCATCAAATCCAAGAGAGCCAATAACCACATGGAAGATCTGAGGAAGTTCTTCAACAAACTAAGAAGGTACAACTTGAAGTTGAATCTCGCCAAATGTGCATTCGGGGTTCCTACCGGAAAACTACTCAGGTTCATTGTGAGTCATCGAGGAATAGAACTGGATCCGTCAAAGGTAAAAGCCATCAAAGAATTGCCACCACCGAAGAACAAAAAATAGGTTATGAGTTTCTTGGGAAGACTTAACTATATCAGCCGGTTCATAGCTCAATCTACTGTCATTTGTGAGCCAATCTTTATGATGTTGAAGAAGGACGCCGCTACCAAATGGACTGATGATTGTCAGAAAGCCTTGACAGAATCAAAGAATACCTGTCAACGCTGCCAGTTTTGGTCCCGCCTAAGCCGGATAGACCTCTATTACTCTACCTTGCAGTATTGGATAGAGCTTTCGGTTGTGTTCTAGGGCAGCATGATGAAACGGGAAGAAAGGAGCAAGCCATCTATTATCTCAGCAAGAAGTTCACCCCGTACGAGGCCCGGTATTCTCTATTGGAATGCACCTATTGTGCCCTGACTTGGGTAGCTTAGAAGTTGAGACACTATTTCTATGCCTATACCACTTACCTCATATCAAGGATGGACCCTTTGAAGTATATCTTTCAGAAGCCCATGCCCACTGGCAAGCTAGCCAAGTGGCAAATCCTGCTGAGTGAATTTGACATTGTTTACGTGACTCAGAAGGCAATCAAAGGACAAGCACTAGCAGATCATCTTGCTGAAAATCCCGTGGATGGAGAATACAAGCCTCTAAAGACGTATTTTCCTGATGAAGAGGTATTTTTCATAGGAGAAGACATTGCAGAATCCTATGACGGTTGGAGAATGTTTTTTGATGGAGCAGCAAATTTCAAAGGAGTTGGCATAAGAGCAGTCCTAGTATCAGAAACCGGTCAGCATTATCCGGTATCTGCCAAGCTTAGGTTCCCGTGCACCAATAACATGGCCGAGTACGAAGCCTGCATCCTAGGGCTCAAGATGGCCATTGACATGAACATTCAGGAATTGCTAGTGATCAGAGATTCAGACCTACTTATACATCAGGTCTGAAAAGAATGGGCAACCAAGAACTCCAAGATACTCCCTTATCTACATCATGTACAAGAATTGAGGAAAAGGTTCACAAAGACAGAGTTCCAACATGTTCCCAGAGTTCAGAATGAGTTTGTCGATGCATTGGCTACCCTATCGTCCATGATACAGCACCCCGACAAGAACTTCATTGATCCTATTCCGGTAAAGATCTATGATCAGCCAGCTTACTGCACTCATGTAGAAGAAGAAGCAGACGGAAAACCTTGGTTTCATGATATCAAGGAATATTTGACGAAAGGAGAATATCCAGAACTCGCAAATCCTACTAAAAAATGCACACTTCAAAGACTATCTAACAACTTTTTTCACAATGGAGGAATCCTGTATAGGAGGACTCCTGATTTGTGGTTACTAAGGTGTGTCAACGCAAAGGAATCATCCAGGCTATTAGAAGAAATTCATGTAGGGACCTGCGGTCCACTTATGAACGACTTTGTCTTAGCCAAGAAAATACTCCGAGCTGGTTATTTCTGGATGACTATGGAAACGGACTGCATCCAATATGTCCGAAAATGCCATCGCTGTCAGATACATGCAGACATGATAAAGGTGCCTCCAAACGAGCTTACTGCAACAAGCTCGCTATGGCCGTTTGCCGCTTGGGGAATGGATGTTATCGGACCTATCAAGCCTGCCACATCAAACGGCCACAGGTTCATTCTAGTGGCAATTGATTATTTCACCAAATGGGTTGAAGCAGCATCGTACAAAGCAGTGACTAAGAAAGTGGTAGCAGATTTTGTCCGCAACCGTATTGTTTGTCGGTTCGGAATTTCGGTGTCAATCATCACTGATAATGGTTCCAATCTCAACAGCGACCTGATGAAAGCCATGTGTGAAACCTTCAAGATCAGACACAAAAATTCTACAGCTTACAGACCTCAGATGAATGGAGTTGTAGAAGCCGCCAATAAGAATATCAAGAAGATACTAAGGAAGATGATAAAGAAGCATAAGCAGTGGCATGAGAAGTTATCATTTGCTTTGTTGGGATACCTCACCACAGTCCGCACATCAACTGGGGCAACTCTTTATATGTTGGTTTATGATACAGAAGTAGTCATTCTCGCCGAGGTAGAAATTCCCTCCTTAAGAATCATACAGGAAGCAGAACTTGACGATGCAGAATGGGTAGAGAGTCGCTACGAGTAGCTAGCTCTTATAGATGGGAAAATAATAAATGCAGTTTGCCATGGTCAACTTTATCAGAACAGGATGTCTAGAGCCTTCAAGAAAAGAGTCAAGCCGAGACAGTTCTCACCGGGCCAGCTGGTGTTAAAGAAAATCTTTCCACATCAAGATGAAGCCAAAGAGAAATTCTCTCCCAACTGGCAGGGTCCATACATGGTTCACCGGGTCCTAACCGGAGGAGCCCTCATACTTATAGAAATGAACGGTGAAGTTTGGCCGAAGTCGATCTATTCAGATGCAGTGAAGCAATACTACGTGTAACTCTTACGATTTCCTGTATAATGTAATTTGAACTACACCTGACCTGATTCCCTTTTAAGAGGGGATACATAGGCAGCCCTATGGGTTTGATCATAATTCAATAAAATTTTCATTTCCCCCCGCTATTGGAAACTGGGGCAGAAATTTGAGGAGGACCTTTTTTCCTATGTATTTTTATATACAAAATAGCATATATATGCATACATAAGCATACCCAAGTGTTTTAGTATTTTTCAGATCTTTTGAAGAGATTTAAAATCAATTTACTATCCATTTTAGCAGTACTAAATCCATAATTATTCCCAAAATCATCAATTTTGGTGAATAATTTATTTTATTCCCATATTTATACCAAAATATAGTTAAGATAATTTTTGTATATTTTTACAAATTTATTTGGTATTTAAAAGACTAAATTGCATATAATTGCAATTCTAGCCTACTTTAAGATTAATAATATTTTATAATTGTAAAATTGGTTCCAGTATTTTAAATTGATACTTATATATTATTAATTGGCTCAGTACTTTTAATTTGCTTTTAAAATCATTGTTACTATTTTTTATAAAATAAAAGGAAAAACTGGCTATTTAACATTTAGCCCCATTTCATTTCAATACAGCCCCATTTCATTTCAATTTTAACCTCAATTTGACCCCAATCCTGATCCCAACCGGACCGGCCCAATTCCAATTTTTACCCAACCCACGACCCGATTCTAAATAACCCAACCCGTTCCCCACCTACCACCTAAATCTGGACCGGTGATCACTCAAGATCAACGGCCAAAAATAGCCCTTTCCTAATTAAACCTAAACTACTACCCTAACCGTCCTCATTCTCACCTGACCCGCCGCCTTGAAACCCTTCGTCTCTCAAAACACTCTCAAGCTCTCCGAAACCCTAGCCATCTCCCACCTCATTCTACCATGTTTCTACCAGAATCCATGGCGTTTCAGGCCATGGATGGCTTGTACTCACCCTCTCTCACCATCAAACCATGGTTGTTCAAAGATTCGAGGTCCGAATCCGATGGCTCTCTTCAAATCCTTATCAGATCTGCAGTTCTATGGCTTCTCCGGCCATGCTCCGGCATATTCAAGCATTAGGAGGCTGATTCTAACTCATCCGACTCAAGATCGGACCTTCTTCCAAGCCTTTCTCATTTCTAGGGTTTCGCTGAAACCCTAAGCTATTCGAGGTTCTTTCTCTGTTTGTTTGCTTAGATCTGTGCTATATATATGCTTTACTTGACATTTAAAGTGTTTTCCCCAAATTTGCTTTTCAAAATCGTTTGTCTTCGATTTAGGGTTTCTGAAAGGTTTTTCTAAAAACATCTTTCTGATTCTTCTTCTTCTTTTCTTTATTTATGTTTGTATATATCATGCTCGTGTGACTTGTTTTTACTACGTATGTACTATCCTTCTACTTTTCTTTTATACATGTTACTCCTGTGCTCACATGATTATCCTTGTTATGTTTTCATTACTCTTCTACTATATGTGTTTACTGTTAAGTTCTTCAATTTTGTTTGCTTTACTGGACTCTGTTCATGTTCTTGCTAAATGTGTTTCATCTACCGCTTCTTTAGTTTGTATCACTTTTTCTTCCGAACTTGTTTAAGTTCTGAGTTTTTTCTCAAAACATGTTCTCCATGCTCTTGACTGTGTATCATGTCTGTTTGTTTCTCATGAGTCTTTGAAAGAGACCTCTGAGCCTGTTATCTATCCTTTCATCTCTGCTTCTGATTAAAGTTGAAAACCCTAGGCTTTGGGTTTTGGCAAGTTTTATCTTGGACTTGGGTTCTACTTTGGGACCCTGGACTCTCAGACTCATTATGAGTCTATAAACTGAACTCATACCCCTTTTGCTTATGATTCTGAACCTTTCTATGATAGACTCTTTTCTAAGTAACATGACAGTTCCTTCTTGATTCACCTATTTTTGTACTTTATATACGAGAAACTCTGCTTTCAAGAGGTTCTTACCAACTAATGATTGATTCTGAAATCCTCTAATGGGGGTTTGATTGATTGTTACTGATTTTCTTTGATTGAATATCCTTTACCTTTTTCTGACTTGGTTCATTCGAATTGAACTAGTAATTTTGATTTCCCTGGCTGTTTGATTGATTCCCTTTCCTTATTTTATACAAACCGTGTAGCATTGGACTTTTGCCTTAAATAAACCCTGTGTATTTGCCCTTCTTGTACTACTTTGGAAAAGATTTTAATCCAATTCTTTCCTTAATTGTCTTCTACCCGTTTGAAATCAGAATCCCTTAATTGAAGGGAGATTCTGTGTGATTGATTGCATACTATTCCCTTACCTTTTCTTACTTGTTTTCTGCACTATAAAAGGGGCATGACCCTTCTGCACTTAGACGCCTTGAACCTTCAGTTCAACACTTCAAATTCAACACTTTACAGACACACCTCTCAATTACAATACTCTTTCAACATTCTACTATTTCTGAGATCTTTTGGAACTGTCTATTTGCAACTTGGCTTTCTTAAGACTGCTTTTACTTGTTTGTTTTCCCTGAAATTGGTATGTTCTAATTTAACTTTTCTGCCTCACTCCCCTATGTGTTAATTTTACAGTTGCTACACTCCTGTCTACTTTGCCGTTCATGTTCTGTATTGAGAATGCTACTCCCTCTTTGCATCTGCTGTTTGTTATGAACTCCCTATACCCCCACTCCCTTCTATGTTTTTGAGTTAAGGTCCATGGCTTGACAACATCCAAATTGCTGCTTAGGTCTGAACCTGATCCTCAATGGATCCCAACTCTCAAAATGTGGCTAATAGGCTAGTCAGGGGTGTGCCAGAACTCCTGATTACTGGGCATGACCACCAGTCTGCCATGGCCTTCCCCTAAATACCCTCTATGCACTTACACTTACTCTTAGAATCTAAGTTCTACCCCCCTCTTATGAGCCTTGCTTTGGGACCTTGAGTTCCCTCTGAACTTGGACATTTGAGGGTTGGCATTTCCACACTGCACTATGCTCTTAATTCTGCAATTTTGGGTTGTAAGCACTGCCCGGAGTCCATTTGAGGCTCTTGAGGAACTGTGACACATCCCAAATAAGAGAAGGCTTTGGAAACCTAATCCTGGAAGTTGGTTCACCTCATATTGTTGGACCTTGAGTCTGAATTAGGCTCCTTGGTTGTAGCTTAATTTTTGATGTAATTTTACTTTTTCTTAATTCATTCTGGTCTGTACTATGTTATAATAACTTATGGGGTTCTAGTGAAAGGGGGGAGGGGGGTCAGTTATGCATGCAAAGGGTAGACAACATGCTCATAGGTGTTACCATTTACAATTTCTGCACTTCCGCATTAGAAATCCTGTCTGTAGGATTTTCTGCACCTCTACATATATAAAAATCCTGCCTATAGTTTTCTGCATTCATGCACGTCATATAGAAATCATGCCTATAGGTTTTCTGCACCTCTGCATATATAGAGATCATGTCTATAAGTTTGCTGCATTCATGCACGTCATATATAAATCCTGCCTATAGTTTCTGCATTTCTGCATTTTACATCTATCATTAGGCAAACAGTTATAGGTTAAGTAATAATAAGTTTCATTATAGATACCATCTCTATAGGACTCCTGCACTTTCATAATCGTTTTAAAACCAACAACGCCTAGAAATCATGCCTATAAGAGTAACCTTTGAATCTGATTCGCTTATGTCATCTGCAAGTTTAAAATCAGTTGCAATGTTGTCTAAAATCTGCGGAACTTTCGTTTTTTCTATAATCAGTAAGTTTTCTTTAAAATTAGAGCAAGCACTGTTAGATATCATGCCTATAGGTCTCACTTAGGCAAACCATTAGGTAATTAATTAACTGCATCAGTCTTTGATAAATTACAACCAGGGAAGGCTAATTCGGACTCCTCATCTGAGAAATATGTGATGAATCAGCCTATCCTACGCTTTAATTTGATTTCAGAACATAACCAGTACATGCAAGATATGCTAAACAATCTGTCTTTAAATGATGAGGCATGTTTGAGCCCTTTAAACTATTATGTGTTTTCCCCATACCTGCCTTATATGTTTTGATTGTCGCCCTAGAATTTTGTCCTTTTAAAACTCTGAAAACCAAATCTCCCTTCCCTTTAGGACTAGTAGTCCCAAATGCCTCTGGGACTGATAGGATTGGGGCGGGTACTAGCATGCAATAAGTAACGATACTATTCCGCGCCTAATACCTTAACGGGATGGGAAAGGGCAGATATGAATATGATGACCGGTGCGCTAATACCACGTGCAACCCCTTTTCTGAGGAGAAATTGCCGGGTATTGCATTGATGTGATCCATATTAATCATAAACCTAGGACCCCCCTCCCCTTTACCTGTCCTTATCTGCTTTCTTTAGAATTACTTAAATCTTTCATAAATTTCTGTCATCTTTGTTGTTCCTCAAAAGTTTTTCAATTTATTTGCCATGCAAGCCCCTCTATTTGAGCCCTTAATTGCTTGTTTGATTATGTGAAGTCACAATTGTAACATGGCCGGAAACCACACTAGTGGATCTTGAGGGGTGCCTAACACCTTCCCCTCGAGATAATTTCTAGCCCTTACCCGAACTCTGGTTCTTCAAACTCAAACCCTTCTTAGTGTCCTAATGCACTTAATCATTAGGTGGCGACTCTTCAAGTTCCAAAACCCAATTCATAAAAGGGAACAAGTTGTCCTCCTAAATGTCACAAGCCCAATTTTGCGAGAAAAAGGGGGCGCAACAGGTACCATTGAATCTACCTAAATGACATGGCCTCTTATCCGACCCATGACCACCTCCATGTGACAAAACCATCTCAACTTTGTGGGCTACATTGGCTGCCTCCTTAAAAGTGATCTCACTCCCGGCCTCCTTGGCCATCTGAAGACGAATCGGCTGAATAAGACCGTCGATAAACCTTCTCACCCTCTCTTTCTCGGTAGGAAGAATGACAAGACCATGGCGAGCTAAGTCGATGAACCTGGTCTCATACTGGGTGACTGTCATGGAACCCTGCTGGAGGCGCTCAAACTGCCTCCGATAGGCCTCTCTCTGAGTAACGGGGAGAAACTTCTCTAGAAATAATACTACAAATTTCTCCCAAGTCAAAGATGGCGACCCGACTGCTCTAGCTAAGCAATAATCTCTCCACCAAGTCTTGGCAGATCCAGACAAGCGAAATATAGCAAAATCGACCCCATTGGTCTCAACAATGCCCATGTTTCTGAGAACCTCGTGGCATCTGTCTAGATAATCCTAGGTATCCTCAGTAGATGCACCGCTGAAAGTAGTAGTGAAGAGCTTGGTGAACCTATCCAGTCTCCACAAAGCATCGACGAACATAGCCGCTCCATCACCAGTCTGAGCTACCACACCCGGATGTACTGCTCTAACTAGTTGAACCGCTAGAGTCTGAATTTGAGGAGCTACCTGCTCCGGAGTGCGAATAGCAGGAGTCTGGACCCCTCCTCCAGCCTGAGAAGTGGCTGATGCTACAGGAAGCAAACCTGCTTAGGTGACACTCTCCATGAGGCCCACCAATCGGACCAGAGCGTCCTAAAGAATTGGGGTAGCAATAAACCCCTTTGGGACCTGAGCTGGGCCTACCAGAACTCTGGGGCCGGAACCTCCTCCTTAAAATCAACCTGAGGCTCTGCCACTGGTGCTACTGCTCGGGCCTGAACTTTGCCCCTACCCCGGCCTCTAGCACGGCCTCGCCCTCTGCCCCTAGTGGAAGCTGCTGTTGGGGGCTCGGGTTGCTGAGCGGTAGATAAGGAAGCGCGTGTTCTCACCATCTGCGAAAGAACGGAATAGAAATTCAATCAGTATTAGGGAAAAAGAACCGCACGACAAGAAAGGACAAATGTGAAGTTTTCCTAACTCTGTAGCCTTTGGGATATAAACACAGACGTCTCCGTACCGATCCCTCAAACTCTACTAAGTATGTCTATGAACTGTGAGACCCATGTAACCTAGAGCTCTGATACCAACTTGTCACGACCCGGATTTTCCACCCTCGGGAGTCGTGATAGCGCCTACTAATGGGAGCTAGGCAAGCGAAACCTTAATTACCTACTACACTTTCATATTTCTTCATTTTAACAAACACGAGGTGATAACATGGCAACAGCGGAATATTAAGTAAATAAGCGAAAGTCAACAGTTATAAAACTTAAAACTACGTCTATTACAACTTTTAAACTTTAATTACCCCAAAATCTGGTGTCACAGTATCACAGACTGTCTAAGAGTTACTATATACAAGGTCTGAAGAAAAAAAAACAGCACACCGTTTCTGAAGTATGAAAAATGAAACAGGAAATAGAGATAGAGGGAGACGACAGGGCCTACGGACGCATGCAAGTCTACCTTGGGTCTCCGAGTGGACTGAAGGAAGCCCTCCAACTACTGTCCGAAAGCCACTCCGGGATCTACACATAGTGTAGAATGTAGTATCAGCACAACCGACCCCATGTGCTGGTAAGTGCCTGGCCTAACCCCGGCGAAGTAGTGACGAGGCTAGGACCAGACTCCAGATAAACCTGTGTAGTTATATAATATATGGCAGAAAAGTAACATGTAATAAACAATTAAAGCTGGGGAAGGGGAACATGCTTCGGGGGTAGCTGACAAAACAAAATAACAAGAAATAACAAGGAAGCTAACAATATAACTTCTAACACAGATAAAGAAAAGTAAAGACCACTTTCACTTTCAGTTTCCATCCTGTTGCAGGCGTGAAACCCGATCCCATTTCTAATATCTTGTGGTAGGCGTACCACCCGCTCCCATTTCATCATATCTTGTAATAGGCATACCACCCGCTCCCATTTCATAATATCTTATGGTAGGCGTACCACCCACTCCCATTTCATAATATCTTATGGTAGGCGTACCACCCGCTCCCATTTCATAATATCTTGTGGTAGGCGTACCACCCGCTCACATTTCATAATATCTTGTGGTAGGCGTACCACCCGCTCCCATTTTATAATATCTTGTGGTAGGCGTACCACCCGCTCCCATTTCATAATATCTTGTGGTAGGCGTACCACCCGCTCCCATTTCATTATCTTGTGGTAGGCGTACCACCCGCTCCCATTTCATTATCTTGTGGTAGGTGTACAACCCGCTCCCATTTCATTATCTTGTGGAAGGCGTACCACCCGCTCCCATTTCATAATCTTGTGGTAGGTGTACCACCCACTCACATTTCATTATCTTGTGGTAGGCGTACCACCCGCTCCTATTTTACAGTTCATCACACAATTATAAGAAATCTCGGGAAGGGAACATAAGTAATATAATAACTTCCCGGCAAGGGAGAATCAGCTATAACCAATCTCACTTAGTTGGTACTAGTTCAATTAATGGAAATGCTCAATCATAGAAGATCATTAATTAAAGCATGCAAGGTGTCATTCAAGAACACAACAACTTTCAATTTAAGACCCACGGTCATGCTTGACACCAACATATAGATACTCGTCACCATGCCTATATGTCGTACTCACAAGAAGCAAGTAGCAAATATGACTCAACTCCTAATCCCTCAAGCTAGGGTTAGTCCAAACACTTGCCTCGATGCCTTGAACACCACTCAAATCTCAATTATAGCTTTACTCCTCGATTCCACCACCAATCCGCTTGAATCTAATCACAAGTTACTTAATTACATCAATAAGTGCTAAATGAATCAACCCCAATGCATGAAAAATGAGTTTTCCAAGGTTTTACCCAAAAGGCAAAAATCATCCCCGGGCCCACGTGGTCGAAACCCTAGGTTTGGACCAAAACCCGATTACCCATTCCCCCACGAATCCAAATATATAACTTGTTTCGAAATCGGACATCAAATTGAGGTCTAAATCCCCAATTTTAGAAAAACCTAGGTTCTACCCAAAACACCCAATTTTCCCCATGAAAATCTTTGATTTGAAGTTGAAATCATGTTAAAAGATGTTAAGGAGTGAAGAAAATGAGTTAGAAATCACTTACCAACGTTTTGGAGAAGAAACGTTGTTTGAAAAATCATCTCTTATGTTTTTTCTTGAGGTTTTGAAAAGTGAAAAATAACTGAAATTCCCGTTTATTTATACCCCTCTCAGACCCCCAGTGCGGACCGCATCAAATGGACCGCGGCCGCACTAGCGTACCTGTAGTTCAGCACCCTGTGCGGACCGCACAAGGCCGACTGCGGCCGCACAACCTCTACCGCGGACCGCACAGCCTCCACCGCGACCGCGCTGGTCCCTCCGCGGTCACACGCGATTTCTCACGGACCTCACTAGAGGGTTCAGAGACTGCAACTTCCTGAACCTGCAACACCTGACTTTCTAAGTCTAAGGCATCCTGGAACCTACTCGAAACTCACCCGAGCCCTAGAAACGCCAACACAAGTATACACACAGCCTCAAAAACATCCTACAGACATATTCGTGTAATCAAATTGCCAAAATAATATCATGAGCATCGAATTAAACCTCGCGATCAATAATATTTCTCAAAACTCTTTTAAACATCAAGTTTCTCAATTAAGGTCCAGATCGCGTCAAACGACGTCCGTTTTCAACCAAATTTCACAAGAATGACTCAAGTCATATATCAAACCTGTACCGGGCGCCAGAACCAAAATACGGGCCCGATACCATTGCTTTCTAATCAGTTTTCATTTCAAATTTCCTTAAACAATTTCTAAAAACAATTTCACTTAAAAATTCATTTCTCGGACTTGGGACCTCGGAATTCGATTCTGAGCATACGCCCAAGTTCCATATTTTCCTACGGACCCTCTAGGACCCTCGAATCACAGATCCAGGTTCATTTAGCCAAAATATTGACCGAAGTCAAATTTATTCATTTTAACATCAAAACTTAGCATTTTTCACAGAGTTTCATATTTAAGCTTTCCGGCTA
Organism: Nicotiana tabacum; assembly: GCF_000715075.1. Taxonomy (NCBI): domain Eukaryota; kingdom Viridiplantae; phylum Streptophyta; class Magnoliopsida; order Solanales; family Solanaceae; genus Nicotiana; species Nicotiana tabacum. The sequence goes on from NC_134090.1 coordinate 138,898,185, forward strand.
CGCGTCCGAACTACACACACAAATCGAGGCTACTCTAATGAGGTTTTCAAGGCCTTGGAGATACAAAAATCAACTGAAAGCAAGTGATGACCCATTGGGTAGTTACAAAAATTAACAACAGAAATAATTATTGCTGGTGGTGGTGGTGGTTGCCGATGATAATTTAGCTTGAGAATAGTAGATAGAGTATTTATAAAAGGAGAAATTTATATAAATATTTAACATCATCTCTCTCTTGATGTTTTCAAGAGTCTATACAAGATCTGAACTGATCAATTGAATGGTTATAGAGAAGAAAAATAAATACATTTAATGGGCTAATATTTGAATGAATCAAAATAAAACCTCTTTTATATGAAATTAAATGGGGTCGTTGCCCTATAACAGAGAAAAATAAGCGAGAGAAATTCACTTACATTGTTAAATCAAAAAATCAAAAGAGAAAAGCAGAGAACCATAACTTCACAGACGATCATTTGGAAAAGCTTACAATTGAATATATTATTGAGCAGACACATGAATATTATATATAAGCTCGAAATTAAGTTCTACTTTCTCACTAGATTTTTCTAGATTTATCATATGAATGCCGATGGAATGAAATTAAATTTTAACATCACGACATCCAAATTTCGTACTTCGAATTTGGTAAGAATATCTGTTTTAAAATGATATTTTTAATTACCTTTCACAATTGGAAAGGATATATGATAAATAATTGGAGAGGATATTGGTTTACAAAAATAACCTTTTTATATTAAGCATAATAACTCACAATAAAAGGACATAACCGGAATTCTAGACATTAGCCTTTTAATCATATTAGTTTTAGGATATAATAGTACACGTTGGAAATCCTATATGATTAGCTCTAAGAATCTTATTAGTATAATTATTTATGGGCATAAATATATAATAATGCATGCTAGCATGTAAACCTAATATATTTAGAAACATGTTAGATTTCCTATTAGTATAATTACTTTCTGGATATGGACATATTTTTAGCCACGTAATCCTATTTCTTTTAGGATATATTTCTTCTAAAATTTCTATTACTTATTTAATTTGAAAATGTATTATCTTGTCCAAATATATTTAGAAACATGAGAGCCTATATTTATTATAAAACCACGAATACAATATTGATAGACCAAAATAGTCCTAAAATATTAAACGGAAGAACTCATTGTAACGATTCAGCCGGTCGTTTTGAGAGTATTAGCCCTGATCCCCTATTTATTGATCTATCTATCTCATTTTATGGTTACTTAACTTTCCAGGGTGCTTGCTGTCGGGTTCGGGAGAGTTTTAGAGTGGAATAAGACACTTAGACCTTAAGTGTGAAGTTTGAGTTGTAAGAATTGACCATGGTTTTACCTCGGTGAAGACGAATCCAAAATGGAGTTTCGTTGGTTCCAATAGCTCTGTATGATGATTTTGGTCTTAGGAGCATGTCCAGAGATTGATTTGGAGGTCCGCAGGTAATTTCAGCGTTAATTGGCGAAAGATAGAAAGTTGGAAGATTTTTGGAAAGTTTGATGGGGAGTGTACTTTTTGATATCGGGGCCGGGTTCCAATTTTGGAAGTTGGAGTAGTTCCATAATGTCAAATATGACTTGTGTGCCAAATATATGGTCAATCGGATGTGATTTAATAGGTTTCGGTATCGAATGTGGAAGTTAGAAGTTTATAAATTCATTAAGCTTGAATTGGGGTGTGATCCGTGGTTTTAGCGTTGTTTTATGTGATTTGAAGGATCGACTAAGTTTGTATGATGTTTTAGTACTTGTTGGCATGTTTGGTTGAGGTATCGGGGGCCTCAGGTGAGTTTCGGATGGTTAACAGATCAATTTTGGACTTGGTGTTATAGCTGAAGATTTACTGGTGCACTGATCTGATTTCCTTTAGTGGATCGCGTGGGTTGTTATGTGATTGCGAAGGGTTTTTTTAGTGGACTGAGTTTTTACTCTACGCGTTCACAGAGAAAGGAACACAAATACGGAAGTGTTGGTTCACAGCGAGTCGCGAACGCATGGTGGATGTTGCGTTCGCGTAGAGGTTTTAGGGGCAGCAGGTCACGCGCGATTGTGCTTCGCTGTCGCACAACTGAGGTTTTAGGCCTGGCATTTCATTGTCCGCATTCACATGTAGTCAACCACATTCACGTTAGCCATTTTTGGGGGCAGCCTTGCTTTCTTCTTCCCGATCGCGAGGGTTAATCCGCAATCGCGTAGTGTAATGCCTGGGCATCAGAACTTAAATTTTTAAATCGAGAGTTTGCTATAATTTTCATTTTTGGGACCTTGAAAGCTCGGATTTTGGCAAGAATTTGAGGGATTTTCAGAGGAAACATTTGGGTAAGGATTCTTGACTCATTTTTTATTACATTCCACTAATATATCATAAATTTCTTCGTTTAATTAAGGATTTGGGTTGAGAAATTGGGGAAAAAGGTGTAAAGTTCTTAGACCGAATTTTGAGATTTTGTTCAAGGTTTTGATATCAGATTTGAGAAATTTTGATATGGGTGGACTCGTGGTTTGTTACTTTTACCCGATTTCGAGACATGGGCCTGGTCGACTTTTAGGCTAATTTTCTAATTTCTTGCTATAGTCATGATTTCTTTATTTAAATTAGTTTCTTTTAGTTGTATTTATAGTATGTAATTTCTTTTGGCTAGATTTGGATCATTTGGAGTCGGAAAGTCGAGGGAAAGACATTTTTATTGATTGATTGAGCGAGGTTTGAGGTAAGTGACTTATCTAAGCTTGTGTGGGAGAAATTCCCTTAGGATTTGGTACCATTGAATAATTTGTGATATGTGAGTGCCGTGTACGCGAGGTGACGAGTGCATACATGGGCTAAATGTTGAAATTCTGGTCTTTGCTAATTAGCTTCCTTTCTACACTTTAAGTGAGTTATTCTAGCACGTGTAGTCATCATGATTAGCCTAAGTTCACATGTCTACGTGTCTCATCTCTTAATTGCTATTTGTACAACATGCTTAGTTTAATTACCTGTTTCCTTGATTTCGGTGTTTGTTCCTTAACTGTAGGATTTCCTTGCTTGTAATATCATTGTTTCATTTACTACGTGTTTACTTTCGTGATTCTTATTGAGTTGGCTGGTTGGTTGTGGCACGAGGTTTCTTCTGTGCGGAGAGTTATTGGTATGAGGTTTCTTCCGTATGGAGTGTAATTAGTACGAGGTTTTTTCCGTGTGGACTGTTATTGTGGCACAAGGTTTCCGCCGTGCGGTTACTGTTTTCCTCTATTTGCTATATTGTTTGTTGCTGTTGTTGTTCTTTAACTCTTAAGACGTTCGTTTCCTTACATGTTGTAATTGTCTTCTCGTTTTCCTGTGCTGCTGTTTTTCCGTACATTCTTACTATTTCATTAACCTGCCATTCCTTTTTATCATTTTACCTTCTATCTTATTTTATTATACTCCAGTAGGGCCCTGACCTAACCTCGTCACTATTGTACCGAGGTAAGGCTTGGCACTTACTAGGTACCGTTGTGGTGTACTCATACTACGCTTCTGCATATATTTTTGTACAGATCGAGGTACATCTTATCAGTCTCGATAGTAGAGTGTTGGGCTGCTGCTTGGAGACTTGAAAGTATATCTACTAGCGTCCGCAAACCTTGGAGTCCCCATCTATCCTTATTATATTGTCTTTTCGTTATTTTCTTCGACTCTGATATATTGAGATATTTAATACTTTCTTAGAGCTCATGGTTTGTAACTACGAGGTTTTGAGAATTGTTTATACGCTGAGTTGTAGATTTTACTTGTACATGTTGAGCTGGTTTCCAATTATATATTTATCTGTTGATGTTGGGATTTTAGTCATTATTTCAATTTCTTTTCTGCATTTGTTAAGCTCACCTAGTCTTAGAGACTAAGTTCCATCACGACATCTTACAGAGGAAAATTTGGATCGTGACAAGTTGATAGTAGAGCTCTAAGTTCATAGGTGTTATGAGCCACAAACAGGTTTAGTAGAGTTTTGCGAATGGATAAAGAGACGTTTGTACTTATCTTCGAGAGGCCATGAAACTGTTTGGAAATTTGTTGTGGGAAATTTGTTGACTTTAGGATTCTAAACTTTTATCATCTATTCTCTCACAGATGGTGAGAACACGTACAGTCAGATCAGATGACCAAACACCCGTGCTCCCTACTAGACCCGCGAGAGGGCAGGGCCGGGGTAGATGCAGAGCTCGTCCACGTGGTGCAGCCAGAGCACCCACACGAGCTACTATAGAGGAGCCACCGGTATCCCCAGTCAGAGCGCAGGCACCTGAGACGCCTATTACCGTACCAACTCTTCAGGAGACCCTCGCCCAATTTCTGAGCATGTTCGACACTTTTGCTCAGGCAGGGTTGATTCCACTCGCTCCTGCCATATCTCAGGCCGGGGGAGGAGCACAGACTCTCACCGCTCGCACCCTAGAGCAACGGGTTCAGGTCGACCAGGTTCTAGAGGTCATACCAGTACAGCTGATAGCTCCAATTCGGCTCGATGCTAGGGCAGCAACTTCTGAGGAGGAGCAACTCAGGCTCGATAGGTACAAGATGTACCACCCTCCTACTTTTAGTGGCTTGGCGTCAGAGGATGCCAGGGTTTTCTTGAGGAGTACCACCATATCCTCCGTACTATGGGTGTTGTAGAATGGAGTGGGTTTTTTTCACTACTTTCTAACTTAGGGGAGCGACTTATCTGTGGCGGCGTGCTTATGAGTTGGGTAGTCCGACCAAGGAAGCTTCACTCACTTGGACTCCGTTCTCGGATATGTTCTTGAGGGAGTATGTTCCCTAGAGTCTTAGAGATGCATGGCATGCAGAGTTTGAGCAATTGCACAAGGGTTCAATGACTGTGTCAGAGTATGCGGTTCAGTTCAGTGATTTGGCTAGGCATGCTCCAGCCTTGGTTGCTACTGTTAGAGAGAGGGTACGTCGATTTATCAAGGGGTCAAACCTAGCATCAGACTTAGTATGTCACGAGAGTTGGAGATAGATATCGCATACCAGCAGGTTGTGTGGATTACTAGGAGGTTAGAGAGTATGCTAACTCGGGAGAGAGTAGAGAGAGAGGCCAAGAGGTCTCGAAAGTCTAGCATATATAATAGTCCTCGTGCCCCAACTACATCTCATCATGGTAGGGGCTATATGAGTCGCCATGTTCATTCAGCACTTCCAGCATCCAACGGTATTCCGGCCACTCCGAGGCCCCAGGCTTCCTATTATGTACCGCCAATGTCTAGCGCACGTCCTACATGGGGTGCTTTCAGTGGTCAGTCCGTCCGATCTAGCCTGAGCTGGAAATAACAGCCACATCCTCCGAGAGCTTGTTTTGAGTGTGGTGACACTCATTATATGGTGAAGGATTGACCCAGACTTAGGAGAGGTCACCTCCATAGACTACTCAGGCACCGCATGCCTCACTGGGTCCTCAGGCTATGGTTACAACACTAGCTACCACTCCATCTGCTTAGCCAGCTCGCGATGGAGGTCGAGCAGGTAGGGGTCGCCCTAGAGGGGGAGGCCAGGACAGGTATTATGCTCTTTCTGCCATTACAGGTATTGTTCCGGTTTGTCATAGAGATGCATCAGTCTTATTTGATCCAGACTCCACTTATTCCTACGTGTCATCTTATTTTTCTCCGTATTTGTGTGTATCCCATGATTCTTTGAGTTCTCCTATTTATGTGTCTACACCTGTGGGGGATTCTATTGTTATTGATCATGTGTATCGGTCGTGTTTGGTTGTTCTTAGTGGTTTTGATACCAAAGATGATTTATTATTGCTTAGTATGGTAGACTTTGATATTATTTTGGGCATGGACTAGTTGTCGCTACATTATGATATTCTCGATTGTCATGCCAAGACCGTGATGTTGGCTATGCCATGATTACCATGGTTAGAGTGGAGAGGTACCTTAGATTATATTCCTAACAGAGTTATTTCATTTTTAAAGGCTTAGCGGATGGTTGAGAAGGGGTGTGATGCATATCTAGCCTATGTGAGAGATGTCAGTGTTGATACTCCTACCATTGAGTCAATTCCGGTAATGAGGGACTTTCCAGATGTATTTTCGGCAAAACTTTCGGGCATGCCGCCCGACAGAGACATCGACTTTGGTATTGATTTGTTATCAAGCACTCAGCCTACCTCTATTCCTCCATATCGTATGGCCCCACCGGAGTTGAAAGAATTGAAGGAGCAGTTATAGGAGTTGCTTGATAATGGCTTCATTCGACCTAGTGTGGTGCTCCAGTCTTGTTTGAGAAGAAGAAATATGGTTCTATGCGCATGTGTATTAATTATCGCTAGTTGAACAAAGTTACAGTAAAGAACATGTATCCATTGCCTCGTATTAATGACCTATTTGATCAGTTGTAGGGTTCTAGAGTCTTTTCAAAGATTGACTTGCATTCAGGCTACCATCAGTTGAAGATTCGGGAGCCAGATATCTTGAAGATTGCCTTCAGGACTCGGTATGGTCATTACGAGTTCCTTGTGATGTCATTTGGGCTGACCAACTCCCCAGCAACATTCATGCACTTGATGCACAGTGTATTCCAGTCCTTTCATAGGCCAAATTTTGAGGATTTGATCGAAATATTTGTATCAGATTTGAGAAATTTTGGTATGGTGGAATCGTGGTTGAATGGGTGTTCGGTTTTTGTAACTTTTACTCGATTCCAAAATGTGGGTCCGGGAGCCGGCTTTTGAGTCGACTTTTGACTTTTGATTAATAACTTAGTATTTCTTATGGAAATAATTCCTTTAGATCGTGTTTATTGTATCGAATTGTTTGTGGCTAGATTCGAGGAATTTGGAGGCCGATTCGCAAGGCAAGGACGTGTTGAAGTAGGGATTTGCATGGTTTGAGGTAAGTAACAGTTCTAAATTTGGTTCTAAGGGTATGAAACCCCGCAGTACGTGTCATATGATTAGTGTTAAGGTAACACACATGTTAGGTGACGGGCGTGTGGGCGTGCACCGTAGGAATTGTGACTTGGTCAATTCCATGGAACTGTGTAGTTGTAAATCTGTTGTTATCCGTGTATTCTCCACGGGTTATAGAAATTGAACTGCAAATCATGCTAGAAATCATGTGTAGGCTATGTGTTGGTACTGTAGGGACCCACAGAGGTCATATTACATGTTGAATTATCTGCTAAATTGCTATTTTGTACTCAGTCACAGTTTTACTTGCTTATCATGTCTCAGTCTCTATTGTTCTTTATTGGTACATTATATCATTGTTGTTTGGTCCAATTATCATGATAATTGAGAGCCCAAGAGAATGGAGAGATTGATGACCGAGTGAAGCTGATGGCCTGATTGTGAGGATATTTATGGAATTGGGCTATACGCTGTAGCATGTTTTATTGATTTATGCCATGATTGGCTTATTATAGCATTTGGGCTAAAGGGGCTCCTCCGGAGTCTGCACACCCCCAGTGAGAGCATGTACCTACTGAGGCGAGTGCTGAGCGACTGTGAGAATTGAGAGACTGTGAGAATGTGTGACTGTGAATTTTGTGTGAATGAGAGGACTGGGTGACTCTTACTCTGAGATTATGCACTTGATTTCATTACTGTTGTACTTCAGCTGGCATATATCACTGTCATTTAGTATCTCAGAGATACTACATCTTGTTTCAATTGAACTTGACATGAATTAATTGTATTGGCTTTAAATGTCAAACTTGAAAGCATGCCTATTTTAATTGGTTATATTTTCTGTAATTGAATTGCGTCTATGAAGCTCGTCACTACTTTCAGTCCAATAGTTAGTCTTGTTACTTACTGAGTTGGTTGTACTCGCACTAAACCCAGCACTTCGTATGTAGATCCAGGCGTTTCTGGTTACGGTAGGTGTTGATTATCTGAGCAGCTTGATTATCGGGAGATTTCAAGGTAGCTGCCTGGCATTCGCAGACCTTGACTCTCCTCCCTATTTTTTGCTTTATATATTTAGTTTTAGCTTTTCATAGACAATATTTCCAGACTTGTGTTGTATAGACACTCATGTACTCTATGACACCCTGGTTTTGGGAACTCCATTTTGAGTTTTGACTTTCTATCTAGTTTATGAAAGCTTTAATGATTTAAACATGTGTTATTTCATTTTATATTTAAAAGTGTTGGAAATAGTTTGAGGTATCGGCTTGCCTAGTACCACGTTAGGCTCCATCATGATAGGCTAAGTTTTGGGTCGTGACGAGTTGGTATAAGAGCGTAGGCTACGTAAGTCTCATGAGTCATGAGCAAGTTTAGTAGAGTCTTGCGGATCAGTATAGAGACGTCTGTACTTATCTTCGAGAGGCTGCCAAACCTGTAGGAAACTTCACATTCTAATATTTTTGTCGTGCGGAATTATTGATTTCAGGAACCAAACTTTTGTTATTTTATTCTCTCATAGATGGTGAAGAAACGTGCTAGTGGACAGGACGGACAACTACCAGTACCACCACGATAGACCGAGGTTGTGGTAGGGGCAGAGGTGCAGCTCGTACAATAGCTAGAGCAGCACATGTAGATCCAACAGTTGCTCTAGCTCAGGAGCAGGTTCCAGAAGTGGTTGAGCTAGTGGGGCCAGCTCAGGCACCAGCTGTGCCCATTGTGATTCTAGGCCCTCAGGAGGCTTTGGCTGAGATTTTGACTGTGTGCACTAGCCTTTCTCAGGCAGTTTTTGTTCAGACCGTGCAAGCCACTTCTCAGGCCGGGGGAGGTACTCAGACTCCCACCGCCCGTATTCCAGAGCAGGTGATGCAGGGATTTCAAACACTAGAGTTTCTACCAGCCTAGCCTGATGTAGCTGCTCATGTTTAGGTGGGTCTCGTTATGAGTGACGATAAACAGAAAAGACTTGAGAGGTTTGGGACACTCCAGATTCCATCATTCAGTGGGGCCGGGTTAGAAGATGCTCAAGACTTCTTGGATAGTGTCAGTGAATTCTTTGTACCGCGGTATTCTAGAGACTAGTGGGTTCTCATTTACTACTTTTCAACTTACTGGGGCTGCCTTCAGATGGTGGGAGGCTTATGAGAGGAGCAAGTTAGTCGGTGCCATATCACTTTCATGGTACGAGTTCTTTGTTATCTTCTTGGAGAAGTTTGTGCCACCGACTCGTAGGAAGGAGCTGCGCAGGCAGTTCGAGCAGCTATGTCAGGATGGTTTGTCTGTGACTCAGTATGAGATGAGATTTTCAGGGTTGGCTCATCACGCAGTTTGGTTGGTTCTCACTGAGAGGGAGAGAATTATGAGGTTCATTGATGGCCTCACCTATCACTTGCAATTTACTATAACTCAGGGAGAGTGTATCTGATGCTCGGTTTGACAAGGTGGTTGATATTGCTCGGCGACCAGAGATGGTCCCTAGTCAGGAGCATAAGAAGAGGAAGGACAAGAGGCCTCGTGGATCGGGTGGTTTCAATGGTATTCCTTCTCGGGGTCAGTTCTATCACAGCAGGGGTCGTCCTTATAGGCATGCTTAGATGGCTCGTCCAGTTCATCGTGGTGCATCATCCAGCCATGGTTCATATAGTGCTCATCATTGTTAGTCATCTCTAAGTGCCCTTCCAGCTCAGAGTTTGTCCCATGCTACATCGGTTCAGAGTTCATCTATGCCAGGTCCTTTTAGTATTATCCCGATACTCGGGGCCCCCTTTAGTCCCCACCACCATCACCGGGAGTTTCTTCGAGTGCGGGGGGTTTGAGCATATGTGGAGGCAGTGTCCTCATCGCCCAGGAGGTCTAGTGCAGCAGAGGAGTGAGACTGCGACTTCTGCACCTGCCCAGCCAGCTCAGGGTGGGCCCCAGGCAACTAGAGGTCGCCCTAGAGGGGGAGGCCGATCAGGTGGCGGTCAGACCCGATTCTATGCTATTCCTTCCATGCCAGATACTGTTGCTTTAGATGTAGTGATCACACGTATTGTCTCAGTATGCCACAGAGATATTTCTGTATTATTTGACCCCGATTCCATTTTTTCATACGTATCATCATATTTTGCGCGTTATTTGGATATGCCCCGTGAGTCCTTAGTTTCATCTGTTCACGATCTATGCTAGTGGGCGATACTATTATTGTGGATCGTATATATCGGTCATGTGTAGTGACTATTGGGGGACTAGAGACTAGAGTTGACCTCTCATTGCTTAGTATGGTTGATTTCGACGTGATCTTGGGTATGGACTGGTTGTCTCCATGTCATGCTATTCTGGATTGTCACGCCAAGACCGTGATAGTGATGATTCCGGGTTTGCCAAGTATTGGTGGAGAGGTTCTTTAGATTATGTTCCCAGTAGAGTGATTTCATATTTGAAGGCCCAACAGATGGTTGAGAAGGGTTATCTATCTTATTTGGCCTTTGTGAGGGATGTTGGTTCTGATACCCCTACTATTGATTCTATTTCCTACTGACCTGCAAGCCATGCTGCTCTGACAGGGATATTGACTTTGGTATTGACTTGGTGCCGGGCACTCAGCCCATTTCTATTCCTTCGTATCGTATGCCACCGGCTGAGTTGAAGGAATTGAAAGAGCAACTTCAGGAACTTCCTTATAAGGAGTTTATTAGGCCTAGTATATCTCCTTAGGGTGCACCGATTCTATTTGTGAAGAAAATGGATGGTACTATGTAGATGTGTATCGACTATAGGTATTTGAACAAAGTCACAATCAAGAACAAATATCCTTTGCCACGCATTAATGATCTATTTGACCAGCTTCAAGGAATGAGGGTATTCTATAAGATTGATTTGAGGTCAGGGTATCACCAGTTGAAGATTCGGGACTCGAATATTCTGAAGACGGCATTCAGTACATTATGGTCATTATGAGTTCCTTGTGATGTCTTTTGGGATGATCAACGCCCTAGCAACATTCATGCATCTGATGAACAGTGTATTTCAACTTTATCTCGACTCGTTTGTCATAGTATCCATTGATGATATCCTAGTGTACTCTCGCAGTTAGGAGGAGCATGCCCATCGTTTGAGGATTGTATTGCAGCGGTTGAGGCAGGAGAAGTTTTATGCCTAGTTCTCCAAGTGTGAGTTTTGGCTTGGTTCAGTGGTGTTCTTGGGGCACGTGGTATCCTGTGAGGGGATTCAGGTGGATTCAAAGAAGATAGAGGCGGTTCAGAGTTGGCCCAGACCGTCCTCAGCTACGGAGATTCCGAGCTTTCTCAGCTTGGCCGGTTATTATCGTCGCTTCGTGGAGGGTTTCTCGTCTATTTCAACGCCTTTGACCAAATTGACCCAAAAGGGTGTGTTGATTCCCAATTTTTTCCTATATTATTTTCAAAATGCATGTATATCTTCAAAACAATGCATGTTCATCAATCAGTATTTTTCCCTAATTTCTGCATGTTTAAAGGATTTTTAATTATTTTATCCTAGCATTATTATTATATAAATAATTGCTAATTGTTTCACAAAGGGTTTTATAATAATATTATTGCTTAATTTTTATCATTTATATTTATATTAAGCTTTAATTATCTTATGCATAACCCTATTTACATTTGTAGGCTATAATTGCAATAACTTTGCAATAATAGCCCATATGTGCATAATTACTTTATTTTACACAAAAATGACCCTTTATATTTTTATAATACTAAATAGTTATTTTAAATCTTTTTATGCATCAATAGCATTTTTATCTTTTATTAGCTATTTTAATAAATTATTTTATCAAATTTATTGGGTATTTAATAAATAGCCTTTTTAAATTTGATTTAATTTCGGACCTGGCCCAAATTATTACCCTAGCCCAATTAAATCATAGCCTTGATCCAATACCCAATAAGCCAATCTTTAAACCCGCCCAACCCCGGATCAAATCCTGGCCGTTGATCTCAGAGATCAACGGTCCAGGATGTTATTACCATTTTTAATTACCCATAACCCCCAAGCCCTATTCATTTCCCAAATTCGCTGCCCCTAAATCCCCTCTTCCTCTCTTCTCTCTCAACCTCTCCCTAACCCTAGCCCGCCGTCACCTGATCCCTCTTCAATCCATGGGGTTTCTCGTCGATCTTAGGACCTATCTGGCCTTTTATCTCTACTGGTTGTTCGATTTCTTTGTTGTTTGATGGAATCTCAAGGGGATTCGAACTGACTTGGTTTAAATCCCTCAATCTTCTGATGAATCCATCTGTATTCACCATTTGTTTGCGAGTATTAACATTTTTGTATTTTCGTGGCTTCAAATTTCTGGTCTAAAACTCGATTTTTACACCTTTGTTTATTTTTGCACAAACCTAACTATTTTTGGCCAAATAGGTTCAGATCTCTTTAGATCTGAAGTGTTTGGAGTTTATTTAATCATTTTCCTTTAAGATTCTTTCGTTTTTACCGCTATTATCTACCGATTTCACTTTTTCCCTAAGAACTAGGATTTCATCTTTTAAGTTTCTGCAAATGTTTTAAAATGCTTAAAGGTTCAACTCTGGCCTTTCTTCTTTACTGTTCGACTAATTTCTTTGCTTGATGTTTCATCTCTATGTTTTGATATGCTTAAAGTTTTTCGTTATTCGATTATTTGTCTTACTGTTCTTGCCCGTTCACTTTGGCCCGGTTAAATAAATTGATTAATTGATTTATTTGCGTAATTAGGGTTTGAAATTATATTTTATTTTTAAAATTGGTATCTTTATGAGATTTTTATATATTCTTTCCTTATATGTGACTTATAATTGGTATTGCCTTCCAAAATTATGCTACTGGCCTGATTTTTGGGTTTTGTTTTGTTTTGACTGACCTATAAATGGTCTCTGACTTATTTCTTACCTTATTAAACTTTAATCTTTCTTGTTAATTGATTCTCCCTAATCTAAGTGATATTTCCCGGATTCTGTCGTATTAATTGATTGGGTTTAGCCTTAATAAAATGGTTGAATAATTTGCATACCTTATTTGTGACCTCTTAATTTTTTTGCCTTATTTGTTCTGCTCTGCTGAATGCTATATAAACCTCACCATTCTGATTTTTTAAACACACGGAATAACAGAGAAAATACCCACACACACTGATACACACAACTCTTACTTACACACTTACACAACTTAAGTTTCTTTGAATTGCTGCATTGTCTAGCCAGCTGAAAGCCAAACCTAGACTCTTAGATTTCATTCGTCTTCACCTTCCTGTTTGCTATCTCTTTAACTGGTAGGCCTCCATTTCTGTTATCACGTTCTCTTCTATATGCTATGTAGTTAGACCTCGACATGATTCTGTTTGCCCTATGTTTTCCTGTTTATTGCTCCCTTAACTAGCATGCCTTAATTCCTGTCCTGTTCTATGTGCTGCTATAGTTAGTTTACCTTAGCATGTTTCTGTTTGATCCATGACACTTGTTTGCTTGTTTCTCAAACTAGCATGTTTAATTCCTACTACCCCACCATATTATGTATGGTTGTCTGATTAGTCATTTTAACTTCAACATGTTTCTCTCTGCTTAATATACGTTTATATGGTTCCACCTAGTGATAGTTAAGTCAACTTCTGGCAATGTAAAACTTAGTTTGATCCAATTGTATGCTCTATGCAGAACCTGTTTAATCCTGTCTGCAATTTAAGCGTTCCTGTTCTTGTTGTGATGGTTCAATTACTGGAGTCTATGTCTAAACCAATTTGCTAAAATATGGTTTCTGTTCTATTTGCAGTCTTGTAATTTGAACCTATCTAAAAATCCGACTCTTTTTCTAAAACTATCCCCTACCTTTATGTACTATTTTCAAACTTCTGCTCTTAGTTATCTAGGGTCCTACCACACCCAGTGTGAGTTCTGCTTAGGGTCCATGAGACTCCTCCGAACTCTGACACACTGGGACTGGCCTTCCAATCTATTGCAAAACTATTTTCTTTGAAAGGTTCTAGTGTGAGCATTTCCCGGGGTCCCTGAGGCCTTTGGGAACTTTGACATACCAGAAGCCCATTTTGTGTATTACGGACTACCTATGGCCATCAGATTTGCTTGAAGGCCTGGCTTCCTGGTTGACGTTGGGCCTGCCAAGGCTCCCTATAGTGTTATAAATAGCTTTGTGTAATTCATTTATATTGGTTTGTAATAATGTAATAATCTTTGTAAAAACAGATATGAGGCTATTAGTAAAGGTTGGGGAGGGATTTTCATATATCTTTTATCAAATTCGGGTAGAAATCCTTCCTGTAGGTTGTTGTGACTGCTTATGTGCATACCATTAGAAATCATGCCTATAGGACCTATTTCATTATTTGCAATCCTGAATTTTCATATTTTGCATCCTAGAAATCCTGCTTCTAGTTAGTCAATTCTGCATCAAAGAACCATATTTCCAAAATCTCCCTGTGTGCATTAGAGATCATATCTCTAGGATCTTCTTTCTCGAACTTGCTTGGCAACTTGTTAATGCCTTTACCCACTTAGATATCATGCAGATAGGAAATAAGAGTAAAAATAGTTTCAATACTTAGATATCATGCCTATAAGGAATAATGTTTGTAACCCATTTTAGCACTTAGAAAGCATGCCTATAGGATTTAAAGATAAAATCTGCTTGTTAAAATTAGTAACTGGTTTACAGCTTAGATACTATGTCTATAGGGTTCTGCCCGACTATCACTTAGGCAAGCTTGTAGGTTAATTTAAATTCTGGGTCTAAAAACTGTGATTGCTTGTTTAAAATATGCCCGGATTCAGAGTATTAACAAAATCAGTAGGCTGCTCGTTTTAATATAACTGCTGTATATTCTGTTTGTGCTCATTTAGATATCCCGCCTATAATATCCTAAAATCATTTAAAATTGCTTGTTTGAACAGCGTGAATTTATTTGTCTATTTGGGGAGGTTAATATGAGCCCACTTAATTCTCCTTATGTGACAGTCCTACTTGACTTTTGTTTGTCGCTTAGTTTTCTCTTTTTAAACAACATAGGTGAGTCTAGAACCGCCTTAAATATATGTCCTAAACACCTCTAGGGCCAGAGGTAAGGGACGGGTAGTGCACACATAAGGTACATACTGGATGTTATTAGAACGCTTAGGTAAAAATTGAAAAGGGGAGGGTAATTGGGTAGTAAAGGAGATGATGACCTGTGCTCTAATACTAAGCGTAACACCTCAATTTGGGGAAGGTCACCGAGTATTGCATGCAAATGATCCTATAGGCTAAAAAACCTAGGACTCCTTTTTATTCCTATTGTAAAGTAATATTTATTTGTTTCAAATCGCTTTCTTTTTCCTTTAAAGACTAATTCGCTTAATTGAGTTTGGCCAGGACCCACCGTTGTGGACCTCGAGGGGTGCCTAACACCTTCCCCTCAAGGTAATTTCGAGCCCTTACCCAATCTCCAGTAATGTAAACTGGTTTCACAAGTTAATTGTTCTAGGTGCCCTAACACACCTTAATCCGTTAAGTGGCGACTCTTCAAATCTCTTACATAATTTCAAAAGGAAAGGAGTTGTCCCAAAATGTCAAAACCCGGACTCTGCGAGGAAAGGGGGTGCGACAGCATGGCGACTATGTTGGGGATATTTTTAGGCTCTTACCATAACAAACTTGCTTTTTGTGAGTTAGTCTTAAGCATGTTTTATTCTGTTAATACGTGCGCACCCTTTCCCTTTTCCCTTTATCTGGACTTAATTCCCTATTTTCAAACATTTATGATTTCCTTTATTACAGAAACTGACTTGTCTCCTTGTTTTCTTTCTTAAACATCTTTCAATTATTAAATACTGCATTTATCATTTTTAACGTGCAAATATGTGACAACACGCTATTTGTTGTTGCATAAATCATGCTCAACATCATATTTCACTCATGCGTACTCAATCCTATAGCAACACTTGATGAGCGTTTGCGCCCTTCCTATATATCACCTTTTAAATTCTGAAAGGCTTATTTGCGGTAAAACTAGTCTATCAACGGTGCAGTCGACGATTCTGTGCCTTTCCCCCTCAAGTTGTCCACTTGAGGGCGCCAGTCTAGACCTCTATAGAAACCTTACTCTGATTAATTGTACATGCATCATGGTCAAACCTAGCCGGGTTAATATGTTGCCCACATAATAACCATTTAAGACAAGCCTCATCCAAAAGTCCATCGGGGTTTCCATAATCCCAACGGACGCAACCATGATTTTGTGTATTAATTTTGGAGAAATAAGTCCCAATATGCTAATCATTGATGTATAAATAATCGAATCTGGAGGGGAAAAGGCCTAACCATATTTGTTTTGCAGAAAATGAGGCACGAAGTCCCCAGGTTCAGTATGGTTCGTAACATACAGCCACTATTGCTAGATTAGTGGGAGGATCTTCCATCAAGTGATAAAAATCATGTGAAAAGGGTATTGGGAAATTTGCCTTCTCTATTGGACCTCCAACCGAACAACATGTTGATCGAAGCTGCCACAATGTTCTGGGACAAATAAAGAGTCGTGTTTCGCTTTGGAAATATATAAATGACCCCTCTTGGAAGAAATAGGGGGATTCGCTGGGTTACCTTGGGATAGTCCCGGTTTATTGGTGCCAGAAAATCGCACTACTAGGGGGTTTCTGAAGTTGATGGGTCTAAAAAAGAATGAGGTTTTGGAGTGCCTGAAGAAATCTAACATACCTTTCGACTTCCTCTATGAACAATACAGTCACAACAGATCTTATCGTATTTTTGATAATAAATTCTCCATCACTTCATTGTGTTGGATTCACCGCAGGGATTTTGTGTTCATCATCTGCTTCTTGGGTATGATAGTGTTCCGGATCCAAGGGGATAGAATCCACACCCGACTTGCCATGGTAACCAAAACCTTGATGGATAGGATTGAGGGGCAGATATATACCATTGTCCCTATGACCATAGCAGACATATACTGGGCCTTAGAATGCTGTTAGAAGGGGTACAAATACTTCAAAGGTTGTAATCTGCTGCTACAAGTTTGGTTGTTAGATTATCCAAAGAGGTCAATACCGTCAAGAGTTTCCACGAAGGCCATGGAATGATCACATAGCTTTCCATCATCCTTAGAGAATGACTTATATCCCAGACAGGTTTGCTCAACCCTTAAATGCTATAGGATGGGCGCATTTTTTTAGTAATTTGACCAAGGATCAAGTTTAATGGATGTTCGAATGGTTCCCTACCGACGAGTTCATCATCAGATCTAGGGATGTTCCACACTTGGTACTGATCGGGTTAAGGGTCATATACCCTTATGCTCCCATAAGGGTTATGAGACAGGTAGGTAGGAAGCAGGTCATACCGCGAGTTGCTAAAATGAGTCACTACAGGGCAGATTTTCAGGATGACGACGTCCTATACAAATGTGAAGCTCAACATATGTGGCATTTGAAAATTATCGTGGAAAAGGATACCATCGAGCCAGATCAATATCATGACGGTCGTGTGTACTTTTACCTATCATGGTTAGAAGATAACATAGAGGAATATTCGAGCCAAGGGTTGGTCAAGGAAATAGAGTCATAGATGAAGTTGCCGAAGCACAAGTGAAATATAACAAACTGTGCAAAAGAGTTCACGAGTCCGAGGTCGAGCATCTGGAGCGACACAATACCGATATGGAACTAATTAATGAATGGAGGGATATGGCTGTTAGATCAAGCGAAAGGTTGAAATATCTGGAGTACAGTCTGATGGAATTGGAGGGAAAAATGAGGAAGAGAGTCACCGATTGTCAGAACGCCAAAGGAAGCAAATGAGGAGAATAAGCAATGGCATATCTACTGCTGAACCTACACGAACTGGGGAATTTGATCGACGAAGTCAAAAACATTCAGTCTGGAGAAGGTCCTTCTAGGACCAAGTAGATTAGGTTTATTTACCTTTTCAAATGCAATAAGGCCAAGTGCCATCAGTGACTTATCTTATTTAGTGTCGTTTTAGATTCATCTATTTTTACATTAATGAAATGAGGCAATTATTGGCACTAAAATTCTCCGAATCAACGTGTCGCTAGGCCTACCTCCGGCACAACGAGGCTCCCAAATTAGGATGCCGATTTACCTTTGTCACGCCCCAACTTCCGGAGGCACGACCGGCGCTCAATCGAGTGAACCCAACTGAGCAAGCCTTATCAGCCGCTATCTACCCAACTCGATAGGAATAAGAAAGCCATACTTACCTTTATTTAAACAAGAAAAGATAGTACATTCAACATCTTAGTTCATTTTATATCAAAACATTTAAAACGTGGTTAAACTACCAAGGTTCCATACAAGTTATAGTGTAGAAAAAAGCAAGATTACAAGGTTACAACATGGTTCATTGACCTATCCAATACCCATACATAACCCACACAAACGTCTACGGAGCCTCTAAGGATACAAAAGACATGATAACAATGTCGGCAACAAGGCCCCGGCTATACCTCAAAAGTGAAAGTCCAAAATAAGAAGATGAACAATATAACCCCTTGAAGGAGAAATGGGCTCACCAAGACTTTGAGAAGAAGGTACTCCGCTATGCGCGATCGACACTATCCGCAATGGAGCCACCTACATTCATAAAAAAATGTAGCGCCCCCAGAAAAAGGGACGTTAGTGCCATTGAATAGCACTAGTATGTATAACTAAATACAATTTTACTAGAAAGAACTATCAAGCAAGTACAAGTAAATCACATGAGTAAATCAAATATGCAATTCATTCAATCCTTCATATAATTTCCAAGACTTAGTTTGGGGCATTTCTTTCATATCTTCATCACTGTTCTCAATACCACCGCTATCTTGAGCGGAGTCCGATCACGACCCAACCGGCTAGGTTGCCTCATTGGAGGCATATATCTCAATCACTATTTCATTTCCCTTGTCCGCAATTCAATATCAGCACATTACCACCATGTGTGTGGCATGGTGTCCGATCACGACCCGATCGGCTAGGTCGCCTTATCTACGCATTGTTCCTTTCTCATTAGCCATCACATCTGAATCTTTATTTCATATATATATCATATCAATTCCTTGGCACTCAGGGCCACCATTATCACATCGTTTTCCATTTTCAGTATTAATCTTACAGGTTGTGATCATAGGCATATACAAAAGTAATTCAAGTTGCAGTACAGGGAAGTGGGCACATAGCTAGAATGAATAATTCTCAGTTTCTATCTTGGATTATAGCCTAAGCATTTCAACACATAATTGTATTCTTCATACTTCTCTAATTATCAAGAATGGTACATTACTCACATTGAGGCACATCCTTCACGTATATGTGTAGTTAATTGCAAATCAATTAATGCACAATAACAATCAATACATTAACAAATTCAAATCTTACCACACTTTCCTAAACGCCAACGGAGCTAAATTTCTAATAAAAGGGGGTTTTAGCCATACGTACCTCAAAGAGCTTTTCCTTAAGTTACTACAACGTTTCGAAAATTCTAGCAATGTCCATCTACTTCGAGACATAACAAAATTGAACACAAATTAGGAAGATATTCATAATTCTAGCTCATTTGAGCATTTTATCAAACACCATATGAGCGTTAAATCTTTATGGCCCTTTTATAGAGGATTTCATTAACCCACAACCCATATTTTTCCATTTCTAGGTCAACCATGTTCCTACACCTTTTGACAACACATGCAAACAAGATAACAACTCCAATACCCACAAACTTTCTTGATAAATACCCGCCTTTAGCTAAAATTCAAAATTAAGAGTTAGGGTATAGAATCTTACCTCAAGGATGAAGACCTAGTGTGGTTTTCCTTGTTAATCCTTCAAGATTTGAGCAAGAGTTGTAGAAGAATTGATGAGGAATACTTTCTCACTCCAGGGCATTCTCTCTCTAAAAGTATCTGATTTTTGCTCAAGAAATGGTCCCTTCAATCTACTTGACGAAATGAGGTCGTTTTATAACAAAAAACCCGATTTTATACAGCCGCGCCATGTGGGGCGCCGCATGGGGCACCGCGGTTGTGAAAAAAGTGCTCAGAAATCGTTTCTGGATGCTCTCTGTACCTCTCCACAGGCGCGCCGCATGGCGCGCCGCATGGGGCGCCGCAGTAGTGAAAACTTCTGCACTGCTTTTGGTAATTTGGTCATAACTTATGGTATGAGTGTCCGAATGACGAATAGTTTGAAGCATTGGAAACTAGACTCAAAGACCTTTCATTTGATAGGTTGTGAATCGCACAAAACCTTATATAAACAGAGATATACTTGTCCAAAGTGAGGTCTTGTGCGTACTCATTTACAACATTAGTCTATTTGGTAATTTTCCAACTTGTCTTAGACTTAGGCTTCTCCTTAGACCCCAACTCAATTATAATAAGACTTATACACTTATTACCATATCCAAATGATATCCATAATATCATTAATCCTCATTTGCATGGAAGATAAAATAATTAGCCTACCTTGGCACCACGAAATCTTAAATTACTGAGCAAAATTTTCTGGGGCTTTACAACCTTCCCGCAATATGTGTTTAAATACTGCAAACATTTTCAGAATCCTTGCTGCCTATCTCCTAAGGTTGGTTCACACATACTGACATCATCAACATATCACACCAGATCTAGAGGCCCTCCTCCTCCGAGTAATCCGAAAAGTAGAGGAAAAGCTAAGATGGATGATTTGAATTGTATCCGAAAAGAAAATGCTGAGAATATCAAAACTTTAGACGGTCGGAGTACTCTGGCCAAGCATGATTTGGTCCTGCAATTGGAACAAAAAATATTAGAGTTACAAGGAGAACTTGAGCAGGTCCGCAACTTGGCAAACCTCTCCCTCATCCGAAACGTCCCAGACGTTAACCAACAAAATGCCTAAAACCTATTACCTCCTCAAAACACACCAAACCAACATGCATAAAATCCTCCCGCACCCCATCAATATGCACACCGCCTCAAAATCCCAATCCTCTACCGGTACCATCTCCTCCCCAATACCATCATCAACCAACCCAGTACCCACAAATTACTACCTATCGCACTCCTCAGAACACACCATAACCTATTCCCGGTCCTCAAAGCTCAACCAACGACTACCACTACACCCTAATCCCTGGCACCCACCAAAACAACCCCATATACATGGAGACCCTACCTTACTCCACTAAACCAATCTCCTATACACCAGAATCCGCTGAGAAGGACCTGCTCATCAAGAACATGGCCGAGGAGCTCAAGAAGTTGACAAGTCAAGTTTAGGGTATTGAAGAAGGTAAAGGGATAGACGGTCTGAACTATGAGGATTTGTGCATACAACCAGATGTAGAACTGCCGGAGGGTTGCAAACCTCCCAAGTTCAAAATGTTTGACGGAACGGGTGATCCCAAAATTCATCTAAGAACTTATTGTGACAAGCTCATGAGGGTCAGAAAAGATGAAATGATTCGAATGAAGCTCTTCATGAGAAGTCTTACTGGAGATGCCCTGTCCTGGTACATAAGCTAGAATCCTAAGAAGTGGGCTAATTGGGTGAGTATGGAATCAGATTTTATAAATCGATTCGGGTTTAATACGGAGAATGCACCAGATGTCTTCTATATCCAGAACCTAAAGAAGAAGTCAACTGAGAATTTCTGCGAGTATGCTACTCGATGGAAGTCGGAAGCAGCCAAGGTCAGACCAGAATTAGACGAGAAATAGATGAACAAGTTCTTTGTCAAGGCACAAGACCCACAGTATTATGAAAGGCTAATGGTTATTGATAATCATAAGTTCTCTGGTATCATCAAACTCAGAGAAAGGATTTGAGAGGGTATTAAAAGCGGGATGGTGACAAATTTTGAGGCACTGCAGGCCACGAACAAAGCATTGCAATTAGGTGGCATATCAAAGAAGAAAGAGGTGGGAACAATAATGGTTGCCCGAGGACCTAAAACTCCCTTCGTATAGCAGACACCTCAACCTACATACCAACCCTCACCTCCCAGATATTCCAAACCTGCCGCTGTTTACTATACATATTATTCCCAGCCATCCTACTTTCAATCACCTCCAACTCGTCCAAATTACCAGAAACCCCAGCCTAATTTTGATCGCAAACCACCCAGATAGTACACCACCATTGCTGAACCCATCGACCAGCTGTACAAAAGGTTGAAGGCTGCTGGCTATGTCACCCCTATTCCCCCGGTGGCAATGTAGAATTCATCTCAATGGGTCAACCCGAATAAAACCTATGCTTATCATTACGGTATGAAAGGGCACACTGTTGATGAATGTCGGACATTGAAAGATAAGATCCATACATTGATTGATAATAAGCTCATACAGGCGAAGGAAGCTGCACCCAACGTCCGCAATAATCCTCTTCTAGATCATAGGGGCGAAAAAATCAATGTGATAGAAAATGACGAGGAGTGGGATCCCGAGGGATCAATAGGACTTATCAATGAAGGTGACGATCCTAAGAAGCCCGCAGTCACGCTCAATCCTATTGTGGTGCAAGTATAACTGCCAGTTGAGGTTGAGGTGACCGCATCAGTTTCATTTGAGGTAGAGGTAGCACCACCTACAACCACGCCTATTCCATTTAAGGTAGAAGTGGCCACACCTTTCACAGTGATAGTAGCAACCATACCTCCTTTCAAGTACAATGACATACCTTGGGATTACGTTGCCGAAGCAAGGCGAAAAGGAAAAGCAAAGATGGAAGAATCTGGTGCCGCACAAGGAATGACCAGAACTGGAAGGATCTATACACCCAAAAATTTCGGAAGATCAAGCAAGGTGGCTGCTACTAATCACCCTATTATTGAAAATGGACTAGACAATCTTTAGAGGAAAGTACATGCGAGAGAATACTCTGTTGTCGGTCATTTAAACAAGACTCCTGCCCAGATATCCATCCTGTCACTATTGCAAAATTCTAAAACACATAGGAGTGCTCTGATGAAGGTGTTGAATGAAGCTTATATGCCCAACAATATCACCAGTGGAGAAATGGCTAACATGGTAGGTCAAGTACTAGAGAGTCACAAGATCACCTTCCACGAGGATGAACTACCACCTGAAGTATTAAGTCACAATAGGACATTGCATATCACAGTACAGTTTGAGGAAACATTCATCGCTAGGGTCTTAATAGATGGGGGTACAAGCCTTAACATTTTTCTATTGACTACTCTGAAAAGGTTGGGCAAATATTTCCATGAGATAGGGGCAGGAAGTATGAACGCGAAAGCATTTGATGGGTCTCAAAGGGCCACGATTGGAGATATTAACCTTTGTCTGTAGATGTGACCAACTTGGTTCGATGTTTAGTTTCAAGTACCTGACATATCAGCTACATACAATCTTCTATTGGGACGACCTTGGATACATGTTGTTGGGGCTGTGGCTTCCACGTTACACCAGGCCGTGAAGTTCGAATGTAACCATCAGGAGGTAATCATTCAAGAAGATGGAAGTGACCCTATTTACCCCAGTCAAACTATCTCGGTTATCGAGAATAGAAGAAGGCTGGGTGAAGAAACTTACCACCACATTAAACATGTCAATGCAATTGAGAAGGACAATTGGTGGAGTAACAAAATAGAAAGCATACTAGCATGGTCTGGGTATGAACCCGGCAAAGGGCTTGGGAAGAAACTCCAGGGAATTACCAAACCAATACAGTTGAAACGTCACGACACAACTTTCAGGATAGGATATCCATACACCTAGAAAGAGTATAACGATTGGTTGCCACCATGGCGTGGTTCTTATTACCCTCTTGAGCAGCCATTGCCACATCTTAGTCAGACTTTTCACTAGGCCGATACAATATGGGGATCTGCAGAGGAAGAAGCTTTGGCTGGGTTGAGAAATTTGTTCCTAGAAGACGAGAATATGGGTTGCAATGTGATAGTTGACGAGGAGGAAGAAGAAGGCCTCACCATTCAGACTATGGAGAAGGGAGCTATTCTCAAGAATTGGACTGCCACAACATCCCGGGCCCGCCGAGTTCCTGGGTAGCTTGCCAATTAGCCTGACTTATTTAATATCCATGTTAGGCATTTAAGATATTTTCAGTAATTTTTGTTTTAAAGATGCATTTTGTTTCAAAATAATTGCTCGAGTCTTCGAGCCGTACATGTTTTGGATATTTTCAAATTTAATTAATGCATTGCTATTTAGTATTCATTATTATCTTTCAAATTTTTCTTCAACAACATTATAATTACTTTTTCTGATGAACCAATGGTTGTGACATGTAATGAGACAACGTAATATAAGGATAGTGACTCAGAAGAAGAGGATGAAATACCTGAGGAAGTTGTAAGTGAAGTTAAGAACTTTGAGAACAAACCTAAGTCCAATCTGGACGAAACCGAAGCAATCAATTTAGGAGATTCCGAAACAGTCAAAGAGACTCGCATAAGCATTCACTTATCACCGTTAGAGAAGGAAGAATACACTCGTTTCCTGAAAGAATATAAGGATATTTTTGCATGGTCATATGATGACATGACCGGTCTGAGCACATCTATAGTGGCTCATAAGTTGCCCACCAACCCAATGTGTCCACCGATGAAGCAGAAACTCATAAATGCAAACCTGATATGAGCCTAAAAATCAAAGAGGAGGTCACTAAGTAGATCAAAGCCAAAGTCCTCAAGGTAGTTGAGTGCCCAACCTGGTTAGCCAACATTGTACCGGTTCCGAAGAAAGATGGGAAAGTCAGGGTATGTGTTGACTATTGGGATTTAAATAGAGCAAGTCCCAAGGACGATTTCCCATAGCCAAATATACATATCGTGATTGACAATTACGCCAAGCATAAACTCCAATCCTTTGTAGAATGCTTCGCGGGTTATCACCAGATCCGGATGGACGAAGAAGACGTAGAGAAAATAGCTTTCATTACACCGTGGGGGGGGGGGTACTGCTACAAAATGATGTCATTCGGTCTAAAGAATGATGGGGCTACCTTTATCAGAGATGGCCATCTACCATGATATGATACACAAGAAAATAGAGGTGTATGTTGATGATGTCATCATCAAATCTTAGAGGTCCGCAGATTACATAGCAGACTTGAGAAAGTTCTTTGATAGGCTAAGGAGGTACAATCTAAAATTGAATCCCGCAAAATATGCATTCGGGGTTCCTGTAGGAAAGTTGTTGGGATTCATTGTCAGCCACCGAGGAATCGAGTTGGACCCGTCCAAGGTTAAGGCTATCAAAGAGTTACCACCACCAAAGAGCAAAAAGGATGTGATGAGCTTCCTGGGATGCCTCAACTACATCAGCTGCTTCATAGCATAGTCCATAATAATATGTGAACCCATCTTCAAAATGTTGAGGAAGGATGCTGAAAATAGTTGGACCGAGGATTGTCAGAAGGATTTTAACAAAATCAAGGAATACCTGTCTACACCGCCAGTCATAGTCCCGCCAGAACCTGGGAGACCTTTGCTACTCTATCTGTCCGTGTTAGATGGGGCTTTCGGATGTGTTTTCGGACAACATAATGAAACAGGAAGAAAGGAGCAAGCCATATACTACTTGAGTAAGAAGTTCACACCTTATTAAGCACGATATTCTCTGCTAGAACGCACTTGCTGTGCTTTGACATGGACAACTCAGAAATTGAGGCATTATTTCTGTGCCTATACCACATACCTCATATACAGGATGAACCCTCTGAATGCCAACCGAAAAGTTAGCCAAGTGGCAGATATTGTTAAGTGAGTTTGATATCATCTATGTAACTTAGAAGACGGTCAAAGGACAAGCATTGGCAGGTCATTTTGCTAAAAATTCTATGGGAGGACATTCCTGATGAAGAAGTATCATTCGTAGGAGAGGACATTGCTGAAGTCTATGACGGTTGGAGATGTTCTTCGATAGGGCTGCAAACTTCAAAGGATTGGGCATTGGGGCAGTTTTGGTATCAAAAATAGGTCAACATTACCCGGTATCCGCAAAACTTAGGTTTCCGTGCACCAACAATATGGAAGAATATGAGTCTTGCATTATGGGACTCAATTTGGCCATCGATATGAATATACAAGAGTTGATGGTAATTGGCAATTCAGATCTTCTAGTACATCAGGTTCAAGGAGAATGGGATATGAAGAACACTAAGATACTACCATACTTGTAACATGTGCCAGAATTGATGAAGAGATTCACAAAGATAGAATTCAAACATATGCCCAGAATTCAAAATGAGTTCGCAGACGCACTAGCCACCTTGTCAACAATGATACAACATCCAGATAAGAATTTCATCGATCTCATCCCGGTGATGATCCATAATCAACCGGCTTATTGTGCTCATGTTGAAGAAGAAACGGATAGATAACCTTGGTTCCACGACTTCAAAGAATATTTGGCGAAAGGATTGGATTATGCAGTCCGCATGTTGGAGCTTGAGTAGTTTCATACTTTGAGGTACACTTTTCTACACTCACTGCACAATCTTGCCAATTTCTGGCTTGACACCACATCCCCAACTTAGGCTTTTAGCCTCATTCTCAATGAGCAAGGAGGGACGAGTTCAAAAGAGGGAATTAATTTACAAAAAGGGAAAGGTTTGTAATGAGGTAGCCAAAGAAAAGGTTAAAGGCTCAAGTGGGGCGACTAGTGATACTATCTGTACAATGGGTGGCTTGAAAGGCTAACTGGTTTTCCAAAATTACAAAGATGGCCTAAGGTCATTTCTCCAACCAAATGTAATTATTATAAGCATCGAAAAACCAACCGGACAAGTTCTAGATGGCAGAAGTAACCATAAGAATTATTTACACAAAGACTCACACACATGGCACACGAACTGTTTGGCTCACATAGTTTTTAGCCCTCGAGTTAACACTTGGCAACTTAAAACATTCATCATATTTACAAGTATAACTCTAGGTAGACATGGAGTCAAAGAGCGAGCCTCAAGTTCACATAGTTGATCTCTTTTTTTATCTTAATGGAAGGGTATAGGCTATATACAGGCACACATGCTTGAAACTAGACAATTACACCAAACCGGTCAAAATGTTTCATTCTACTGCTTTGGTCTACTATTACACCCTTGGAAAAGAACCCGACAAAGAAAAACCAAGGGGAATTCATTGCTAATTAATAAAGATGAACATAAAACTATCTACTTGTTTTTGTTTTTGTTGCATTTTTTTATTTTTTTATACAAAGATAGCTTATGTACTAAAACTACAAAATACCAATATATACGGAATCACAAAACACAAATAAAAATAGAAGTTTGCTTATATAGCAGAAAAGTATAAATGTGTACAACAGTTGGGTTCACAAAAATATATACAAGGCTATCCCACCCCCAACTAAAAAGCATGCATTGTCCCCAATGCATAAGAATGTAAAGAAGAGTTTAGGGGCTCCCTAAGGTGCACTAAGCGCTATGGAAGTTGGAAGCCAGCTGAATGATGGTGGGGTCACCCTCTGATGCTGAAGCTGGGACTGATGAGATCTCGGCCTGAGGAGTGACCTCCATGGATGGAGGAGGGATCTCTGGCTGACCCAAAATTGGAGTTGGGCCCTGTGAGCTGCTAGCCTTACCCGCTGATGGCTGAGTGGTCGATGGATCTGCGGGGGCAACTATGTCTGCTAATGAATGAGCTATCGCCACCTGAATTGTTGCTCGTTCTTCATCCTCAACTATAGAGGCATCAATCTGCTTACCCTTCTCTTAAGGGCCATCATCCTCCTCGGACCATAAATCCTCCCCAGTCTCTCCCTCGTCTGCCTCCCCACCCTCGGACTCTATAGAGTGTTCGGAATCCTCCTCCAAAGGGATATCAATATGTTCAGGGGGTACTGGAGGCTGGGAAGCCCCGACAGTCTGAGGGTGCACTATATATCATCAGTATGGAAAAGTCAAGATCCAGCCCAGGTACTGCTGTGTCTGCTCCCTGCTCACCTTCCTTGGGCAGGAAGGATAATAGATCGAACTCCAGAGACTACATCTTATGGAGTTCAGTCTTCATAGTGTCAACTTCCTCCTGGAGCTTTGGAAAGTCACTAACCTCACCCCGCTCTATCTTCTCAACCCGCACCTCAAGCTGTGTCAAGCGATCCATATAAGATATTTGTTGTTGCTGGAGAGCTTTCACTGAGGACTGGATAGGAGTCAGGGCTTTCTTGATGAGGGTAGGGAGATTCTTCAGAAGCTGGTCTACCTTAGCATTGGCATGTTGAGCTAAGAGACCTAGCCTCGAGACAGCTGGCAGTGTAGTAGAGGCTGAGCAATGGTGGACTGAGAGGTGGGTTGTGAAGTGGAAGTGGATGCAACTGGAGCCTGAGGAGACACCGGAGTCTGGGAAACTGAGGGCTCTACATCAGCAGGAGCCTGAGTATGAACCTCTGGGGGAGCAACATCATTAATTTGCATGATATCAATATCCTTCAGCACTTTCCCTGTCTTGTCAGTGTGTAACATGGTAGGGACTTTCACAGCCGTACAAAGGGCTGTGTTCAAGCAGGGGAATAAAAGTGACGTGGTTGTCTATTTTGCCCAGATCCCTATCTCTTGGAAGATAAAATCACCCACATCAATATTGATTCCCGCCATAATGCATGCAATGAGAAGAGCTTTCTCAATGCTTATGTCAGTCTCGTTTCTGGACAGTATCAATCGAGAGGTGACAAAGCTTAGCCAAAATCTGCCCTCTTGTGTGAGATTCTCCTTGAATATTTTGTGCAATGGGTTGCTCTAAGCAGAAGTCCCCTTGGATATCACAGAAGCTATCCAGTTACGCTCATTATCCTGGTTTTCCCATTTGGCGACATACTCAACTGCGCCCGGGCTCCAGTCAGGGAAGTAAAACTCATTGATGGTCTCACTGCAGAACATGCTCTTCCTCTGAACTAATACAGTGTCATAGAAAACCCTGTTGCACTTGTGGTGAGCAGTTATGGAGGCTCCATATGAGGCATAAAACTCACGGACAAGGGTTTCATTATAGTCATCAGGCAGCTCAGTGAAACACTCCCACTTTCTTGCTTTGATGTTCTCCCAGATGTGGGGGTACTGCACTTGTAGCCCATTCAGACTTAGTTTCTTTCCGGCCAGGATTTTGCATTTTATCAACCCTTTTCTATATAGATCCCTGGACCCGTCGACCCCAAACCTGAGCTGGAAGTCATCTCCTATTTTCCTTCTTGCCTCAGCTTGTAGATTAACTAAGGGCAAGGTATCCTCCTCGTCAGACTGGGAGTCAAGCGTAACAGTAGGATATGGTCGTGAATGTTTTGCTTGTTGAGTTTAACGACTGGTGGAAGCCCTTTTCTGGGCAGAGGCTGTATGTTTCCTGGGACCCATATCTGCACAAAAATGAAATGTGAGTAACATGGTAGGCAACAATGAAATGAAAACAGAAAAACTAAAGAAAAATTTAAGTATGCGACAGGTTATGCGGTCGCATAACCACTATGCGGACCGCAGACTTGTCGCATACTCTCAGACTATTCAAATGATCTAAGTATGCGATGGGTTATGCAATCAAATAACCATTATGAGGTTCGCATGACCATCACATACTTGATTGCTCAGAAAACAGAAACACAAAATGCGATCGCAAAACCCACCGCAAAGTTGGATATGCGATCGCGAACTAACTGCAATCAGCATGCCACAAAACCAGGTAAATTGTCTCAGTATGCGGTGACTTTGCGGTCCGTATATCAATTATGCGATCGCAAAGTCGCCGCATTTTGTCATCTTCTTCAGCCAGCTAGGGTTCGCTTTTGCGGCTAAAATGCGGACCGCAATTTGATTATGCGATCCGCAAAACCCATCATTCTCAACCTAAGAGTTCAACCCTCAACAATGGCAGACCTAGTTTTTAGCACCAAGCACCCAAACATACTACCTAACCAAGAATTCCATCACATTACGAACAGATATCCAACTACAAAACACAAACAAAAAGAAAAAGAAAACAGGAAACAAAGCAGGAGAAACAAAAACAAATGTGAAACGAAAGCTTGCCAGGATGAAATAGGGACAAGGAAAACATACCAGTGACGGATTATTGATCACACTTGGGAGATGATTGCACAGGTGTTGCCTTACGTTGTGGATGGACTAGCTGTTTTGCCTTCTCCTTTTTTTTCGTTTTGTTTTGTTTCTTTCTGATAATAAAAAAAAATTCTTTTTGTTTTGAAATTGCGTAAATATTGAAGAGATGCGAAGGACGTACCTGAGAGATTTGCGATGGCTAAGTCACTGCATAACACATTATGCGACCGCATAAGTGTTATGCGGTGAATTCAATGTGAGTTGCTGGAGTGCCGAAAATGCGGTGCACTATGCGATCGCATAGTGGAAATGTGGTCCGCAAAGTGCACCTCCTTGTCGCATTCTTATCACCAATTTTTGCCAAACACACTATCTGGGTTTGCGACCACAATACGGTCTGCATAGTGAAAGTGCGATCGCATATGTGTAGCAACCTTCCCAAGGTGATTTTTCTTCCCTTTCTCATGAAATCTTACCTAGTGTTATGATCTTTTGAATCCCCTGCACTCTAGCATACACTTTAAATTGCTCAATTAAATCTATCTAACAAAAATTAAAAATTTAAAGGACAAAAAGAGTGTTACCACACATGGGTTGCCTCCCATGAAGCACTTGATTTAACGTCGTGGCACGACGAAGTTGGCGTTCCTTTGGATTCACTCATTGGTTGGGCACAGACCATCTTTGAGATCCAACTGCTCCACCAAATGTTTTTCTCCATCTGTGCCCAAGTAGTACTTGACTCGCTGGCCGTTCACTTTGAAGGTTCGGAGCCCATCCTCCGATTTTAGTTCCACAGCTCCAAAAGGAGAGACATTGACCACCTTGAACGGCCCGGACCATTTCAATTTGAGCTTGCCCGGAAACAATTTGAGCCTTGAGTTAAAGAGCAAAACCAAGTCACCCTACTTGAACTCCCTTTTCAAGATCTTTTTGTCGTGGACGAACTTCATCCTTTCTTTATACACAGTTGCACTTTCATATGCATGGAAGCGGAATTCCTCCATTTCATTGAGTTGTGTTAACCTCAAATTTGCAGCTTCAGCCCAGTCCAAGTTTAACCTTCTTAAAGCCCACATGGCTTTGTGCTCCAGTTCTACGGGTAGATTACAAGCCTTGCCGAAGACTAATCTATAAGGGGAAGTGCTAATAGGAGTTTTGTACGATGTGCGGTAAGCCCACAATGCGTCATCTAGCTTCCTTGACCAATCAGTCTTGTTTTCATTAACAGTCTTTGCTAGAATGCTCTTTATCTCCCGGTTGGAAACTTCAACTTGGCCACTTGATTGGGGATGATAAGGTGTGGCACCTTATGCTTGATGCCATATTTCTCTAGTAGCCCCATGAAAGCCTTGTTACAGAAATGAGACCTACCATCACTAAGAATGGCTCTAGGAGTGCCAAACTGAGTGAATATGTTTTTCTTTAAGAATGCGATCACACTTCTTTTCTCGTTGTTTGGTAAATCAATTGCCTCAACCCATTTGGACACATAGTCCACAGCCACCAAGATATATTTCATCCCACAAGAGCTTACAAAGGGACCCATAAAATCAATTCCCCACACGTCGAAGATTTCTATCTCCATCACAAAGTGCATTGGCATTTCATGCCTCTTGGAGATTGATCCTTGCCTTTGGTATTGGTCACAAGCCTTGACCATTTGATTGGCGTCATGATAAATCGACGGCCAATAATAACCACATTCAATCACCTTAGCCACTGTTCGATTTCCCCCATGGTGACCCCCAACCGGTGAGTCATGGCATGCCTTTAGAATCGACATAATCTCTTCTTCTGGAACACACCTTCTGATGATGTTGTCAGCATAAATACAGAACAAGAATGGTTCTTCCCAATAGTATTGCCGACAATCTCTCAAAAACTTCTTCTTTTGATAGGAGTCTAATCCATCCAGAATAAGGTCACTAACCAAGTAGTTAGAAATATCGACATACCAAGGAGTAAAAGTGCTAGATAGTGCCAATAAGTGCTCATCCGGGAATGATCGTTGATTTCATGATCTCCCTTTGGTCTCCCTGCCTCTTCAATCCTTGATAAATGATCCGCTACTTGATTTTGCGTTCCCTTGCGATCCTTGACCTCGAAGTCAAATTCTTGCAACAACAAGACCCACCGAATCAACCTAGGCTTTGAATCCTTCTTTGCCATGAGATAGTGAAGAGCAGCATGATCTGTGTACACTATCACCTTGGATCCCAACAAATAAGCCCGAAATTTCTCAAAGGCATAGACAATGTCAAGAAGTTCTGCTCAGTCACCGTGTAATTCATGTGCACTACATTTAGTGTCTTTCTTGCATAATAGACCGGGTGAAGAACCTTGTTGTGACGTTGGGCAAACATTGCTCCAATAGCTACACCACTGGCGTCACACATGAGCTCGAAAGGAAGAGACCAATTGGGTGTGACAATAATAGGTGCCGTGGTGAGCCTTTGCTTCAATTCCTCAAAGGCTTTGAGGCATTTCTCGCCAAGCACAAATTTTGCATCTTTCTCAAGGAGTTTGCACATAGGATTTGCAATCTTGGAAAAATCCTTGATGAAACGCCTATAGAACCCGGCATTCCCCAAGAAACTTTGGACACCTTTAACGGAAGTAGGTGAAGGAAGCTTGGAAATCATCTCGATCTTTGCTCGGTCAACCTCTATGCCATGTTTTGAAATTTTATGCCCCAATACAATGCCTTCATCCACCATGAAATGGAATTTCTCCCAGTTGAGCACAAGGTTGGTATCCTCACATCTCTTAAGCACTTGTCTAAGATTATTGAGACAATGCGTAAAAGAGTCACCTACCACCGAAAAGTCGTCCATGAAAACCTCTAGAAAATCCTCCACCATATCAGAGAAAATGGACATCATGCATCTTTGAAAAGTAGCCGGAGCATTGCAGAAACCAAATGGCATTCGGCTAAAGGCAAAAGTTCCATAAGGGCAAGTGAATGTTGTCTTCTCTTGATCCTCCAATGCTATGTTAATTTGGTTGTAGCCGGAATATCCATTAAGAAAGTAATAGAATGACCTTCCTGCTAGCCGATCAAGCATTTGATCAATAAAAGGCATAGGGAAATGGTCTTTGCATGTGGCACTATTGAGCTTCCGATAATCCATACACACCCTCTATCCGGTCACCGTTCTTATTGGGATGAGCTCGTTTTTATCATTTTCAATTACGGTCATGCCTCCTTTTTTCGGCACACATTGCACTGGGCTCACCCAAGAACTATTGGCAATGGGGTAGACTACCGTGGCATCCAACCACTTAATAATTTCTTTCTTTACTACCTCTTGCATGGACGGGTTCAACTGTCGTTGATGTTCCACACTTGGTTTCGTCTCACTCTCCAATTGGATCTTGTGTTCACAAATTCCGGCGGGAATCCCTCGGATGTTTGCAATTGTCCATCCAATAGCTTGCCTATGCTCCTTCAAGACTTCCAACAATTGTTCTACCTCCACATCATTTAACAACAAAGAAACGATTACCGGTAAAGTATCATTTGAGCAAAGAAATTTATACCTCAAGTGTGGTGGAAGTGGTTTGAGCTCTAGTTGTGGTGGCTCAATAATAGAAGTCTTTGCGGGAGGAGTGGCTCTATTCTGCAAGTCGAGAGAGAGCTTTATCGGAGCATAAGTGTAGGACCCAAGCCCATCCAATGCATTTACCGATTCCATATACCCTTCCATATCTTCACCATCAAAGTTCACCAAAATAGCCGCCAACGCCTCACCGAGGCATTGTTTTTCCATATTTATTTCAACCGCATCATCCACTTCATCAACAACATCAATCACCGAGATGCTCTCATATTCATGTGGTAGTTTCATACCCTTTCTTGCTTGGAATGTGACCTCTTCATCATTCACACGAAATTTGATCTCATTCCGTTCCGAATCCATTAGTGCTCTTCTTGTGGCTAGGAATGGTCTCCCCAAAATGATAGGTAACTCTTTGTCAACCGCACATTCAAGGATTACGAAATTGGCGGGTAAATAAAACTTTCCCACTTTAACAAGCACATCATCAACAATTCCCACTGGTCTCTTTATGGAACAATCGGCCATTTGCAATCTCATACTTGTGGGCCTTGGCATCCCTAACCCTGCTTGCTTGTAAATGGAAAGAGGCATCAAGTTGATGCTAGCCCCATTATCGTAAAGGGCTCTTACAAAATCATGTGCCCCAATAGTACAAGAAATGGTGAAAGCTCCCGGGTCTTCTTTCTTTTGGACGGTGGATGTTGCAATGATGGAACTAACCCGGTGAGTCACATTCACCACTTCATTTTTAGTGGTTCTCTTCTTGGTAATCAAGTCTTTCAAATATTTAGCAAAACCCGACATCTCTTGAAATGCTTCCACAAATGGAATATTCACCGATAATTGCTTGAGAATGTCATAGAACTTTTTGAGTTTGCTATCATCAACCTTTCTAGCAAGTCTTTGAGGGAATGAAGGATGAGGTCTAGGAATAGGTGGTAGAGTTTTTGGTGTCTCTTTTACCTTTTCCTTTACCTCTTCCCGGTTTTATTCTTGCACATTCAACTCTTCCGGAACCTTTTCAACTTCAATAACACTTGGCTCTTCAACCTCAACTTCATGTTCGGACTCTTCAACTTCAACTACTTGTTCACTCCCTCCTTGTAGTACCTTTCCACTTCGAGTAGTAATTGCCATGACATGAGAAGTTGGACTACTCCCACTACCCTTGGGGTTTGCAATTGTGTCACTTGGAAGTGTCCCTTTTTGCTTCGGATTTTGTTCCCTAGAGAGGTCTCTCATTGCATCTCCAATTTTTGAATGGATGCAGTATGAGAACCAACAAGTTTGGTCATATTCCTCATAGAAGTGTCGGACTTCTCTTGATTTTGCAATACCCGTTCAAGCATCCCTTCCAACTTAGACTCACTTGAGGAACCTTGATTTGAATATTGACCCTTTGGAGGAACATAAGGGTTTGAACTCCGATTTGCCAAGTCGTTGTTGTTCTAATTTCCTTGATTTGAGCCGCCTTGGTCATTTTGCCACTGTTGGTTGCCTTACCCTTGCGGGTGAGGCCTCCATTGATTTTGTTGTCCTTGACCTTGGTATTGTTGCCTTTTATAACCTCCTTGAGAGTTGTTGACATAGTTTGCTCCTCAAAGTCTTCATTTGATATGGGTTGCACATCTTCCACTACATTTACTTTCTTTATTTGGCTTTCTGTGAACATCTTTGTCCACACATTGACATTTGTGGCAAGCCCTGCAATCACTTGATCGTTCTTTTGGTTTTCCTTGATCATTGTGGTCAAGGAAGGAGATCCATATGCAATTCCACTGTGGTGTCCTCTGAGTGCCATGCTTGATTATGCTTTGCCATTTTGTCAAGTATTTGCGTGACCCTTGCGAATGATTTGTCCATGAAAGATCTATCAGCTGCATTCTTGGCTATATATTGGTTCATAGGTTCCAAACCCATGTATAATTTGTCCAATAAGATAGAGTCCGAAAAACCATGGTTGGGAGACCTCACCAAATATAACTTGGATCGATTGCATGCCTCATGTAGATGCTCTCCCGGTACTTGCTTGAAAAAGAAGATTTTATCCCGGAGCTCAGACTTCTTACTTTGTGGGAACCATTTAGCTAAGAATGAATGGAGTTTGGTGGCATATTTTGAAGCCACTTCCTTGTGTCCCCAGCTAGTAAATACTTGAACACCCTCAACATTAGGGCATCATTAGAGACGTTGTTCTACTTATGCATTGCACACACACCTAAGAAGTTTCTAAGATGTTGTGTCGTATCATCATTAGTGGAATTCCTGAAAAACCCCTCCTCTTTGAGCATAAAGATTAAGCCATGTTCCACCTTGAAAGTTACAGCACCAACAACCGGAGGTACAATAACATTTGTATCCTCGATATACTCATCTATGTCTGCAAAAGGATTTTCTTCCATTTCTGACTCCATTTCCTCTTTGTATTCAGTCATGTTTTCCTATCAACACCAAGCAAAACAAGCAAAGTGTGATAGAATAGAATAAGACGTAAAGTAAAATACACACTAATTAGAAATTTCAAAACCATATTCCCCGGCAACGGCGCCAAAATTTGATACACTCAAATTATACTTTAATTAAATAGTGTAAGGCGGTCGGTGTCAAATATAATAACCCAACAAGGTTGGGGTCGAATCCCATAGGGAATAGGCGTGAAAAGGTTACTTGAGTAGTGTGTTACTTGACTTAAGTCGTAATTCTATTCGATTAATTTTAACAAGAGTATGATATGATTTTTGTTTGAAGAGATAACTAATTGTAATGTTAAAAATGTAAATAATTTGATTAAGAAAACTAAGGTTGTGTCCCCTTCAATGAAGTGTAATGCTATCGGTGTTAATATAATATATTTCTAATAGAAGGTTCTTTAGATATGCAAATGAGTTCTAAATGACTACCCAATATTTTCCAATAGTTGGGTAGTATTTCCTCTTTATGATTTTTTAAAATATAAAAGAGTTGCAATTAAGAAAAATCAATATATGCCAAATAGAACCCACTTATTCCTAAGCGATTCTATTAAAAAAGGTTTAAAGCCTTAAGTCTTGGATATTTACTTCTACCAAATCCTAACTCACTTTTTTCAAGTAAAGAAAGAATTTAATGGTACTTGTTAATGTTTGCAACCACCAACAATAAATGAAGAATGAGAAATAAATATATATCAACCAACCATTATACATATATTCAATGTTAAACACCCATTAACATAACACCTATTTAGGATCCACAACCTTAGTATTTAAAGTTAGCTACACATACTAAAATACAAAAGGATGAGAATATTTAATGCCATAAAGCTTACAAAGTGCAAGATTCTTCCTTCAAAAGCTTCCAAAAGAGAGGAGTAATAAAGCCTTGGAATGTAGCTCCAAAATCAGACCAAATGCCCCTACAAAACCCCAATAAATCTATTTATAGTGGGTCAAAACTCGGGACAAAAATCGAACAAAAATACCCTTTTCGGTCAGTTATGCGACCGTGTATCTGTCGCATAACAGACATGCGGTCCGCATTTTCGCCATGGCCATCGCATCTTCAAACCATAGTTTCCAGGCCTTCATCGCATTCACGTTCTGTGGTCTGCATTGCAGATATGCGATCGCATTTTCCACCTTCAACAACTTTCATAACGAGTTTGTGGTCCATTATGCAGCCCGCAAACCTATTATGCGATCACAGACTGGACCGCATTTCTTGCACTGGACTTTGGCCAACAAACTGTTGTGGTTTGAGATTCCCTTGAGCATTATGCGACCCGCATGTTGAATTTGTGGTCCGCATTTCCACATTTGCGATGCATTTTGCTATTTTCTTGTCTTTTTGTGGCTTTCTGATTTCATGTCCATGCTCTTAAGTCCTTAAACCTCATACGCTGCAAAAACACTAAAATTACATAAGTATAAAGATAATTGCATTTAAAACAAGTTAAAATCTAAGCAATTTAATTAAATGTGCCGAAATTCTCCGGCATATCATAGTCCAATCACTTCTTCCAAAGCGGAGAGACCCTGGATAGAAGAATTCCTAATCTGGGGTTGTTAAGGTGTGTTGACGCAAAGGAGGTTTCCAGATTGCTTGAGGCGATACATGCCGGAACTTGCAGACCGCATATGAACGGTTTTGTTCTAGCCAAAAATATACTCAGAGCCGGATATTTTTTTATGACCATGGAAACGGATTGTATCAGGTATGTACAGAAATGCTAGGTACATGCAGATATGATAAAGGTACCACCAAATGAGCTCAATGCAACAAGTGTACCTTGGCCTTTTGCTGCCTGGGGAATGGATGTCATCAGTCCGATCGAGCCCACCGCTTCCAACGGACACCGGTTCATTTTAGTGGCTATCAACTATTTCACAAAATGGGTAGAGGATACATCCTACAAAGCTGTAACCAAGAAAGTTATCGCAGATTTTGTCAAAGATCGTATTGTTTGCCGATTCGGGGTTCCCGAGTCCATTATCACTGATAATACCACCAATCTCAATAGTGATCTGATGAAAACCATGTGTGAAACCTTCAAAATCAAGAACAAAAACTCTACAACATATAGGCCTCAAATCAATGGAGTTGTGGAAGCTGCCAACAAGAACATCAAGAAGATACTAAGGAAGATGGTAGAAAATCACAAACAATGGCACGAGAAGTTACCCTTTGCCCTATTGGGGTACCGCACTATGGTCCTCACATCAACTGGGGCAACTCCCTATCTACTGGTTTATGGTACCGAAGCTGTCATTCCAACTGAGGTAGAAATTCCTTCTTTAAGGATCATACAAGAAGCCGAACTCCATGATGAAGAATGGATAAGGAGCCGCTATGAGCAACTAGCCTTCATAAATGGAAAAAGAATGAACGCAGTATGTCACAGTCTGCTTTATCAGAATAGAATGTCGAAAGCTTTCAACAAAAGGGTCAGAGCAAGACAATTCGCACCGGGGCAGCTGGTGCTAAAGCGGATCTTCCCGCATCAGGATGAAGCCAAAGGGAAATTTTCACCCAACTGGCAAGGTCCTTACATGATTTACCGAGTGCTAACAGGAGGAGAACTTATACTCTCAAAAATATACAGGGAAGTTTGGCCAAAACCCATCAATTCAGATGCAATCAAGAGATACTATGCTTAAATTGTTTGCATTCATTCATCTGATGTAACTGAACTATGCTTGACCTGATTCCCGTTTAAAAGGGGATACATAAGCAGCCCTGTGTGTTCGGTCATATCTTAATAAAATCTTCATTTTCCCAGAACCAGAAACTGGGGCAAAATTTTGAGGAGGACCCTCAAAATTCTGGAACAAGTCCAGCCGATGCCATCATATGCTAGACAGTCAGAAATCGATTAAGTAACTGGGGGCAGAATTTTGAGAAGGATTCTTAAAATTCCGGAGCATATCTAACAAACATCGTTGCACGCAGAACGACCGAAGGATCAAACTGGGGCAGAATTTTAAGGAGGACCCTCAAAATTCTAATCCAAGGAAGCTGCAATGTCTCTAAAAGTGTTACAGTGATTAGTGCATCTAATTTACTTGATACTACGTACCACTATGTTTTCCAAAATGATTCTATAAGTACATATTTTTTTGAAAACTTTATTTCTATAATAGCCAGGTGTTACCCAAGATATCTCGAACAAGGCCTCCAGAGCAAAGAAAAACAAAGCAAAGTAAGTAGACAAAGGCACGGACCAACCTCCCCATATAAAACTCACGATTCTTTTTTGATGCAGGAACAATGAACATAATAGGAGTATTCACAAATATACACATATCAAAATCACTATCAATCAGGCCACCAGATGCAAATATATAGCCAGCTAAGAAATATTCTACTCTTATTTGCTACTTGTTCACTACATAAGGCTAAGTATTGCCTTCCCTTTGCATGAGACTAAGACCTATCTCAAATCTTGCATGAGGCTAAGCTCCGCCTCCATATTTTCATAAGGCTAAGTATTGCCTTCTCTATGCATGAGACTAAGCCTTGCCTCAAATCTTGCATGAGGCTAAGCCCCGCCTCCATATTTTCATAAGGCCAAGCATTACCTTTCCTTTGCACGAGACTAAGTCCTGTCTCAAATCTTGCATGAGGCTAAGCCTTGACTCCATATCTGCATAAGGCTAAGCATTACCTTCTCTTTGCATGAGACTAAGCCCTGTCTCGATCCTTGCACGAGGTTAAGCCCTACCTCCATATTTGCATAAGGCTAAGCACTGCCTTATCTATGTATGAGACTAAGCCCTGTCTGAAATCTT
The DNA here is from genome assembly GCF_000715075.1 of Nicotiana tabacum. Taxonomy (NCBI): domain Eukaryota; kingdom Viridiplantae; phylum Streptophyta; class Magnoliopsida; order Solanales; family Solanaceae; genus Nicotiana; species Nicotiana tabacum. The sequence continues at coordinate 138,937,981 of NC_134090.1, forward strand.
GCATGAGGCTAATCCTGCCTCCACATTTCCTTCTCTTTGCATGAGACTAAGCCCTGTCTCAAATCTTGCATGAGGCTAAGCCCTGCATTCATATTTGCTTAAGGCTAAGCACTGCCTTCTCTTTGCATGAGACTAAGCCTTGTCTCAAATCTTGCATGAGGCTAAGCCCTACCTCCACATTCTCACAAGGCTAAGCATTTCCGTCTCTTTGCAAGAGACTAAGCCCTATCTCAAATCTTGCATGAGGCTAAGCCCTGCCTCCACATTTGCATAAGGCTAAGCATTGCCTTCTCTTTGCATGAGACTAAGCCTTGTCTCAAATCTTGCATGAGTCCAAGCCCTGTTTCTGTATTTGCATAAGGCTAAGCATTGCCTTTTCTTTGCATGAGACTAAGCTCTGTCTCGATCCTTGCATGAGGCTAAGCCCTACCTCTATATTTGCATAAGGCTGAGCATTTCCTTCTCTCATCATGAGGCTAAGCCTGCCTCCGTATTTGCATAAGGCTAAGCATTGCCTTCTCTTTGCATGAGACTAAGCTCCGTCTCAAATCTTGCACGAGGCTAAGCCCTGCCTCCCTATCTGCATAAGTCTAAGCACTGCCTTCTCGTGAGACTAAGCTTTGTCTCCCACTGCATAATTATTGCTTCATTATAAACTTTGCATTATCTTCTTCTCTCGAGGCTAAGCTCTACCCCCAAACTCTGCGCAAGGCTAAGCTTTGCCTTGTTATTACCTTTGGTACCATGTCTCTGCACTTCTTGGACTGATGTATAGCCAACTTGTCCAAAGGCGTCATAGTCCGAAGGCATCATCTTCATAGCCTGAAGACAACATCCCATGGCCTGAGGATCTCTCAAACTTGCATATCAATATTCAAAGGCATCATGGTTCGGAGGCACCATTTTCATGGCCCGAGAGCATCATTTTTGTGTCTTGCGAATCCCTTACCGCATAATTCATGTCCCGGGACATCATGGTCTAAGGACGTCATCCTCAACCGTCCAAAGACAGTTCTCATGGTCTGAAGGGATTTGCATCATGTTTAAATTTATGCAGAGATATATGCTTGCAGTGCATCCTTTATTTGTAGGTAACCCGATGAGCAACCATCATCCTACAAGAGCAATCCCGCTCCAGTTCCTTCATACTATTTCAAACCTGACCGCTCATCGTAGCCATTTCACCTATTCAAAACCTTGTATCCGTCCTTGTGATAACTCTATCGGTATGCTTCGCCGGTGGATCCAGAACTACACACGGTTGATTCCTGTAAAACTAGGGATATGTAGGCAACTCAAAAACTAGAGTGCGGCCTATGTCTCTCAAATCACCCCATTCAATCAAAATTGGCCATCATATCTTTACCCGATAACTCTTTCATCCTTCCCGAGTAAAGAGGGGCACCTGTTGATACCCAATTTTTCCCTATATTATTTTCAAAATGCAATTATATCTTCAAAATAATGTATGTGCATCAATCAATATTTTTCCATAATTTTTGCATTTTTAAAGGATTTTTAATTAATTTATCCAAACATTTTTATTATATAAATAATTACTAATTGTATCACAAAGGGTTTTATAATAATTTTATTTCTTAATTTCTATTATTTATATTTATATTAAGCTTTAATTATCTTATGCATAACCCTATTTACATCTGTAGGCTATAATTGCAATAACTTTGCAATAATAGCCCATATGTACATAATTACTTTATTTTATACGAAAATGACCTTTTATATTTTTATAATACTAAGTAATTATTTTAAATCATTTTTAGGCATAAATAGCATTTTTATCATTTATTAGCTATTTTATTAAATTATTTTATCAAATTAATTGGGTATTTAACAAATAGCCTCTTTTAATTTGATTTAATTTCGGACCTGGCCCAAATTATTACCCTAGCCCATATAAATCATAAACCTAATCCAATATCCAATAACCCAATCTTTAAACCTGCCCATGTGATGACCCAAAGGGCCATCACCTGTTTTCTTACCCATTATGTGCATTCGAGGCCTTGAAAACTTCATTTAGAGTCACTCTGATTTGCGTGCGCAGTCCGGGCACGTAACCGGAAAGCTTAAATATGAAATTCTATGAAAAATGCTAAGTTTTGATATTAAAATGAATAAAATTTGACTTCAGTCAACATTTTGGGTAAACAGACCTGGACCCGCGATTTGACAGTCGGATTCCAAGGTCCCAAGCCCGATAAATGAATTTTTGAGTAAAATTGTTTTCTGAAATTGTTAAGGAAAAATTGAAATGAAAATTGATTAGAACATGTTGGTATCGAGCCTGTATTTTGGTTCCGGCACCCGGTATAGGTCTTATATGTGATTTAAGAGGTTTTGTAAAGTTTGGTTAAAATCGGACGTCGTTTGACGTGTTTCGGACTTGAATTCCTAAATTTGAACTTGATGAAGTTTTTGAAAATTTCATTGATCTTGAGGTTTAATTCAATGTTCATGATGTTATTTTGGCGATTTGATTACACGAATATGTTCGTAGAATGTTTTTGAGGTTGTGTATATACTTGGGCTAGAGCTTCGAGGGCTCGGGTGAGTTTCGAGTAGGTTTTGGGATGCCTTAGGCTTAAAAAGATTAGATGTTGCAGGTTCAGGAAATATTGCAGGTCTCTGAACCCTCTTGCGCGGTCCGCGAGAAATCGCGTGCGCCCGCGGTCAGCTTTGTGCGGTCTGCACGGGGCTATGATCTGCAGGTCTTTAAGGAGGCCTGTGCGGCCGCGGTCCTTTTTGTGCGGTCCGCACAGGGAGTTTTAGAGGGGTATAAATTCACGTGGATTTCAAATATTTTTACACTTTTCAAAACCCCAAAATGTAAGGCGATTTTCTAAACAATTTCTTCTCTAAAACGATTGGTAAGTGATTTCTAACTCATTTTCTTCACTTCTTAACATCTTTTAACATGATTTCAACTTCAAATCAAAGATTTTCATGGGAAAATTAGGTGTTTTGGGTAGAACCTAGGTTCTCTAAAATTGGAGATTTGGACCTCAATTTGAGGCCCGATTTCAAAACAAACCATATATTTGGATTTGTGGGGGAATGGGTAACCGGGTTTTGGTCCGAACCTCGAGTTTCGACCGCGTGGGCCTGGGGCATTTTTGACCTTTTTGGGTAAAACCTGGTAAAACTTATTTTCATGCATTGGGGTTGACTTATTTAGCATTTATTGATGTAATTAAAAGTAACTTATGACTAGATTCGAGCGGATTGGTGGTGGAATTAAGAGGTAAAACTATAATTGAGACTTGAGTGGTGTTCAAGGCATCGAGGTAAGTGTTTGGTCTAACCTTAGCTTGAGGGATTAGGAGTGGATTCATATTTTCTACTTGCTTCTTGTTGAGTACGACGTATAGGCATGGTGACGAGTATCTATACGTTGGTGTCGAGCATGACTGTGAGTCTTAAATTGAAAGTGGTTGTGTCCTTAAATAACATTTCAGATGCTTTAATTAATGATCTTCTATATTGCGCAAAGAATTGTTCTATCCTCGCAGATCTTATTTATGTTTGAGCATTGTCATTATTTGGGCTGAGTACAAGCTAAGTTAAGATTGGTTATAGATGATTCTCCCTTGCCGCGATGATTGTTTCGATATCTTTGTTCCCTTGCCGGGAAACTATTATATTGCTTTTGTTCCCTCGCTAGGAGTTTATTATATCACTTATGTTTCCTTGCCGGGATTTCTTGTAATTGTGTAATGAAATGGGAGCGGGTGGTAATCCTACCACAAGATATTATGAAATGGGAGCGGGTGGTATGCCTACCACAAGATATTATAAAATGGGAGCGGGTGGTACGCCTACCACAAGATATAATGAAATGGGAGCGGGTGGTACGCCTACCATGAAAAATCATGAAATGGGAGTGGGTGGTATGCCTACCACGAGATATGAGAAATGGGATCGGGTTGCACGCCTGCAACAAGAGGAAACAGAAAGTGAAAATTGCCTTTATTTTCTTCATTTGTGATAGAAGTTATATTGCTAGCTTCCTTATTATTCCCTATTATTTTCTTTTAACTGCTAGCCCCGAAGCATGTTTCCCTTCCCAACTTTAACTGTTTATTACTTGTTTACTTTTCCGCCATATATTGTATAACTGCACAGGTTTATCTGGAGTCTAGTCCTAGCCTCGTTACTACCTCGCCGGGGTTAGGCTAGACACTTACCAGCACATAGGGTCGGTTGTGCTGATGCTACACTCTGTGCTCTTTTGCACAGATCCAGATCTTGGACAGCAGTAGTAGCGCGGGAGCCAGACTTCAGTCCAGTGAGATACCGATGTAGCCTTGCAGGCGCCCGCAGGCCCGACATCTCCTCTATCTTTTATTTCAGTCTGTTATCTCATGTACTCGAGACAAACAATTTATATTTTCTTTCAAACGGTTGTATTTAGTACTTTTAGAAGTTCGTGAGTAATGTGACACCAGCTCTTGGGTAGAGGCATATGTTGATTCTCGCATTATTGTTTCGTCTTCTTTAATTTAAGTCTTCCGCATAATTATTTAATTCCGTTGCTTTCATATTATCACTGATAATTGTTAAAAGAAGTAATTGTTAATGAAGTAAGCAATTAAGGATTGGCTTGCCTAGCTCACATTAATAGGCGCCATCACGACTCTCGAGGGTGGGAAATCCGGGTTGTGACAAGTTGGTATAAGAGCTCTAGGTTACATAGGTCTCACAACTCACGGACAAGCTTAGTAGAGTCTGAGGGATCAGCAAGGAGACGTTTGTATTTATCCCCCAGAGGCTATAGAGTTAGGAAAATCTTACATTTGTTCTTTCTTGTCGTGCGGATTTGTTCCTCAAATGCTAATTGAACTTCTACTCTGCTCTTCGCAGATGAAGACAACACGCGCTTCCTCATCTACCGCTCAGCAGCCCGAGCCCCCTACATCAGCTCCCACTAGGGGAAGGGGCGAGGCCAAGGCCGTGCTAGAGGCCGAGGTAGGGGCAGAGCTCAGCCCCGAGCAGCAGCACCGGTGGCGGAGCCTCAGGTTGATTTCGAGGAAGAGGTTCCGGCCCCAGCAGTTCCAGTGGGCCCAGCTCAAGTTCCAGAGGGGTTCATTGCTACCCTAGTTCTTCAGGATGCTCTGGTCCGATTGGTGGGCCTCATGGAGAGTGTCACCCGAGCGGGTTTGCTTCCACTAGCACCAACCACTTCTCAGGCTGGAGGAGGGGCTTAGACTCCCGCTACTCGCACTCCGGAGCAGGTAGCTCCCCAGATTCAGGTTCAAGCGGTTCAGCCAGCGGTGGCAGTTCAGCTGGGTGTAGTGGCTCAAACCGGCGATGGAGCGGCTATGTCCGCCGATGCTTTGTGGAGACTGGACAGATTCACCAAGCTCTTTACTACTACTTTCAGCGGAGCTCCTTCTGAGGATCCCCAGAATTTCCTATACAACTGCCACGAAGTTCTTAGGAACATGGGCATTTTTGAGACCAATGGGGTCGATTTTGCTGCATTTCGCTTATCCGGATCTTCCAAGATTTGGTGGAGGGATTATTGCTTAGCCAGGCCAGCCGGGTCACCATCTTTGACATGGGAGCAATTTTCAGTGTTGTTTCTGGAGAAGTTTCTCCCCGTGACTCAGAGAGAGGCCTTCTGGAGGCAGTTTGAGCGCCTCCAGCAGGGTTCCATGACGGTCACCCAGTATGAAACCAGGTTGATTGATCTAGCCCGCCATGCTCTTGTCATACTTCCCACTAAGGGAAAGAGGGTGATGAGGTTTATTGATGGTCTTATTCAGCCGATTCGTCTTCAGATGGCCAAGGAGGCCGGGAGTGAGATCACATTTCAGGAGGCGACCAATGTGGCCCGCCGAGTTGAGATGATTCTGTCACAGGGAGGTGGTCATAGGTCGAATAAGAGGCCCCGTCATTCAGGTAGATTCAGTGGTACCTCGTCTGGAGGTAGAGATTCATATGGTAGAGGCCATCCCGCTAGGCCCTTTCAGTCAGCTCTTCAGGTCTCCTATGGTACTCCAGGTGGTGGTGGTTCTCAAACGCACTAATTCTGATCAGCAGTCTTATAGTGCACCATCACCACCTTTATTTAAAGATCAAAATAATTTTTTACATTTTTATAATCTTCCATTATTGTTTTTAAGTATTCAGTTTAATAAATAGCATTGTTATATTTTTATTTAACTATTTTATTAAATTATATTCCCTTAATCCCTTGCCCAATTTTCCCAGCCCAAACCAGACAACCCCTTTAATTTTAACCCGGTCGGGACCCGTTCTCCAATCCGCCCATCTCTCGTTCAATCCTGGCTATTGATCTCAAAGGATCAACGGCCCACAACCTCTCCCTCACTTTTAATTACCCAAACCCCACGAAACCCTACCCATTCTCCTAAATCTGCCGCCCCTAAATCCTCTTTACTCTCTTTTCTTCTCTGAGAAACCCTAGCAGTTGTATCTCTAAACCCCTCCAAGTCCGGCTATAAATGGAATAATCATTGATTCACTTACCTATTTTATGGTACTTCACTATTGTACATACGCATATGGTGTTACTTAGTTCTTGCCCTACTTTTGGCAGGAACTACCTTTCAAAATCAGGCCTAGTTAACTTCAATCTTCAAGGATTTAGATTGTATTTCGTCTACATACACTTGAAAGAAGATGATGCTTGCACTCCTAGTTCGATTTACAATTGGTTTAACCCAACTAGGGTTTGATATCTCCATCTCCTTTACCGATTCTGATTGTATGATATCTTTTCTTTCCTTTTCTATGTTTAGATTGACTGTTTTCATGATTTGTTTGCTTAATCCACTACTATAACCCCTCCCCTGATTCCCTTTAGACCTAAACAATCACAACATTATTCTCATTCTCGCTTATTATACTCTGAAACTTGAGACCTTGGCCGGCTGAAAGACAAGGCTATTCAAATTCGATTATGTTCTTTCTTAGTGTGAGCATTGCTCGAGGTTCATTTGAAACCCTTGGAAACTCTGACACACTAAGATTTTTGGGATTCTACTATTCTTTGCTACTGCTAATCAAATTGCTATTGGAAACTGTTCTTCTCATTTGTTTGTTCGTTAATTTGTAATTGGTAAGTGCCTTTGACTCTTGCAATTTCATTTTCTTGTGCTTATCTCCATGCTCTACATATCTATGTTGCTTAAGATTCGATGAACCAATATGCTACTATATTGTCTCTATTTTTAGTCCTCTTTGCCTTGATGTTATCCAGTAGCCTTGTGTTTCCTAGCATCAGAACTTGCCTACAACTCTAAATTCTGATGCACGCCCATGACCTCTGACTGTCTTAAGACGGCTTAGCCTAATGAATTTATGTATTGGCTGAACACTATCCTGTTGCTTGTCAAGAGTTCATCTCCCAGCTTGTTTTAGATTCTTGTGATAGATTAATTCACGCCCAGAATTTGTACTAATGTATTACTTCCTATTGAGCCATTCCTGTACAACGTGTAAACTTCTTTGTGGTTTATCTATGCATGTAATTTCCACATGCCAGTGTTGCTTGAACTCTTGAACCATCATGACATGTTTTCTTGCTACTTGTAAAGTATAATGTATGCTCCTGATTTGTTCAAGTCCGTGTTTCTCAAATATTGCCAAAGATTTCAGTACATAGCCTTTCTTCTATGTCTAATTGGTCTAAGTCTTGATGCCTACTTATCCTGTTAATCTTGATAATGTTCCTGAACATTGGTTTTATGACTGATGCCCAGCAAGCTAGGTTATCCCACATTCAATAAGTACTTGCTTATGAACCTGTTCTATGCTACTCTCACTAAGCTCTCATGTTAGACATTCTATTGTATCCCCACTTGTTCTCGTCTATGACTCTGCCATGTTCTCATGCTAAGTCTCTTAGCTAAAGCCTTGACTAATTCTAGATCATGTTCTTGTCTACGACTCTGCCATGTTCTTATGTTGTCTTCTGTGTAATTTTCCGTTGTTGAAAATGAGTCCTACTGACTTCCCTAGTTCTCACGTTCTTGACTTAATCAGTTATGTTGCTTTTCTTCTGAAACATTAGTGTGTTTTATGTAAATCCAACTCATTGTCATATAATCTTGCCTCTATGAGGCATTGCTTCAGGGTTGTTTTCATATGTGGTCCATTAACTTATTTGGTTAATTGGATGATCCTAACTATTCGGTTTGGTATGAGTTCATGTATGACCTTGGGTTGTGCAAGTGGACGCGCTATCCTATATGAGATATGTTTGGGTTTGGGCCTACTATTCATATTAAAAGATGTCTGTTGAAGGCCCAGTCAGTATTGGGTTACTTTATTTGGGCCTATTCCTAGGCCTGCAGTTATTCCTTTATGTAATGTTTGTAATTGTATTCATTATCTGGTCCTGTAATAATTTGTTATAATGAATAACAGGGTGATTAATGAAAAAGGTGTTTGGGTATTATAATGCTTGCATAAAAGGGTAGAAAACATGCCTATAGGGTCTACGTGCTCTGTTTACTATCTCGTTCAGCATGACTTATATGTGGTTTCGTTTAGTAGGATGCATTTTGAATAGAAATCATGCATATAAGGATTACACACACCTCACTCATACACTGTTTAAGCATGTTAGTCCAAAGTATTTGCCCAATCTTGTTTCTATATTACTACTTTAGTTCTTAGATAGCATGCCTATAGGATATATAGCATATGTTTTGTTAATCTAGATACCATGCCTATAGGATTCCAACTAATCAATTGGTCAATCGCTTCTATTGCTTTTAGTATACTGCCCATCTAGATATAATGACTATAGGATGTTACTCAACTAATCGATTACTTTGTTACTTCATTGCATTACCACTCTTAGATGAAATGCTTATTGGGTTAACATATATAAAGTCGATTTCAGTTGTTAACTACTAGAAATCCTGCCTATAGGACACTGCTACCTGCATAAAAAACATGCCTATAACACCAGCACTGGTAATTCGGATAATTTTATTGTCTCATTGCGGAAAGATATTAGAAATCATACCTATAGGACTTGTAACGTTTTAATCCAGCTATACGTTAGTCCAGAAACTGCAGCACTGTCTGTATAATACTGGAATCATATAGAAATCATGCCTATAAGACTTAACGATTCTAATACATCTTAATTGTATGCTGCCTAATATGAGAATCTCATCACGTGCTTTTTGTGCTAATGTGTGGAGGTAACTTGAGCCTTTCATTGCAATTGAGTGCAGTCCTATCTGTTTTGAATGTTTCCTAGTTTTAACATTTTAAGCAACCTAAATCATGTCTATACCCACTTAATAGTAGGTCCAAAGCCTCATAGACCATATGCATGAGATGGGTAGTGCATGCATAGGATAAGGTTTAGAATTGAATTAGAGCACCTTTAAGTAATAACTTCAACATAGTAATTGGGTAGCAGGAGATGATAGTCTGTGCCCCCAGAATAATATGGGCAATCGCTACTTTAGGAAAGTTGTGAAGTATTATTTATGTTGCACGGGGTGATCTTTTAGGCTAAAACACTTAGGACCCCTCCCCCCCCCAATCCTTTTATATACTTATTGTTCACACTTAATCATAGATCAACACAATTGTAGTCCTTGTGATTTTTTAAAGACTTGTATCAATTGATCATCTAGTTAATTCTTATGTTATAATAGAATTTCTCCACTTCTACATCTTTTCTTGCTTATTTGATCACCTAGCTTAATTATCTAATCTACATAGTATAAAATTCGGCCAGGACCCACAGTTGTGGACCTCGAAGAGGGCCTAACACCTATTCTTTGAGCTAATTTGAACCCTTACCCGATCTTTGGTGACACGGACTAGTTAAAACAGAGTTATTTGCAAATAGGTGTCCTATCACACCTTAAAAATCGTTAGGTGACGACTCTTCTTTTTAATACCCATTTAAAAGAATTGTCACATGTCGAAACCCGCTTTCGAGGAAAAATGGGGCGCGACAAGTGGTTGTCCATAATTAAATCCGGCATCGGCAATTAGCCTCATATCCATTAAAACCCTACTTCAAACCTTCACAACATTGACAACGATGCAATAAACATGAAGACCTCACAACTATTCGCCTGAATCAACAAGTCACATCCAACGCCACTGGACCACACACCTCATAAGCTAAAACTCATTAAGCACAACATGAATATGACTTATTATGTAAGGAGAAACACACAACAGAACTATCAACAAGCCTGACATGCACAACTCCCTATCAGTACCATTCTACAAGTCAAATACACAAGGGAGAATAAAAACATATGAACAAATCGCAAGGATCTCATCCTAATATAACTTCCACCGCGGCACGCAGCCCGGTTCAAACACATCAAATCACATGAAACCGTGAGGGTCTCACCCTCAACCCTAAATCACAAGTGGAATGCACATCATACCACCCGAACCTTACACTAATTCAATTTCTGCCAACAATAATCACAACACATACTGAACTCCCACACAGGTAGAGCATCTAAATCACAAGTCGTAACCTATCAACTAGAAATCACATCAAAACTACTAAAATGGGTAACACAAAGTCAGTTCTAGTCTCATAACTCTCAATAATGAATTAAAATAATACGATAAACACGGGATACCACTATAGAATCTCCCAACAGAGGTAAACACATAAATAGAGTAAAAAATCATGAAACTCACCCATATGTGAAGCAAAATAGGATGACTCACCCTGATAAGCAGAACCGAAACAAAATGCGAATGACGCTTCTCTATAACAAATAGAAACCATGCTTGTACAACATCATCTGGTGCAGCGGCCTTAGCCCTACTTTAGAAAACATATCAAAGGGTCGGGCCTCCCCCTCTTAGGCTCCCTCTACTCGCCTGACCTGCACCCCAAGCTGTCTATGCAAGAATATCTACACTTGGAGCTGAACTCAACGAACTCATAGCCTGAATACCCTACCGTGACACATATGTCTGGAGTCTGGGACAATCTCTCACCATATGGCTAGAAACTCCATACTCAAAGCAACCTCTCTACTGACGTAGCAGTGGAAGTTGTCTGATACAGGCATCCCAAGACACATGGGTATCTAAAACACCATGCGAAGCCTGAAGTGCAAACTGAATTAGTTGGCCTACAAAACCTCTATAATGTCGTACCCTGCCCCCAAAATAGGAACCAATAGATCCTTCCAGTCTACGAGGCCTTACGGACTCTCTACCCTCTCTCTCCTGACTCCCCCATAACCTCTAATCGATGAGTGATCTCTACCACCTACTGAAATGGAATATCTCGCCCTCTAATTGTATAAACCAAGGTAGGCGCATGTCTGGACAAATCATAGAACATAACGGCATACGCTGACACTAACATAGTGCCTGGTGTAATTACTCAAACTCTACGCACCGTGCTCAAACTCTATGCACCATGCATCCCGAAGGGTCTGGGAAACAAACTCTCCCAAGGACATCCCTGAAAACTGAATCCATGAAAGTGAAGTTGCATTGGCCAGACTACCCAACTCATACACTTACCACCACTGTTATGCCGCTCCCATAAGCTGAAATGTAGTGAAAGCAACCCCACTCATCTCTACAATGCCCATAGTGCGGAGAATATGGTAGCACTCCCCTAGGAACCCATGCGCATCCTCTGAAGCCAAACCGCTAAAAGTAGGAGGATAATACTCGTTGAAACTCGCAAGTCTAAGCTATTCTTACTTATATGCTATAGCCCAAACCACGGGCTGAAATGGAACAACAGGCCATGTCGGCATGATACTTGAAACCTGGCCAATATGGGCTCGATGTGCTGGAGTACAGGGGCGAGAGTCTAAGCTCTTCCCCCGATCTGTGAAGTAGTTGGTACAACCGGAATTAACCCTACATGCGCTAATGTACCAAACATGCTATGGAACTGTGCTAAAGTCTCACAAAGTCTTGGGTTAACAACAGGTGCCTCCGGTACCTGTCCCCCAACCTGAACTACTGGAGGCTCATCAACTGCTGCTCTAACAGGTGCTTTAGCTGTAGCATGTGCTCTTCCTTGGCCTCTGCCTCTACCCCAGCCCCTAGTAACTCCGGCTTTGGGGGCAGTGTCATCGGTAACTGCAACTCGTGCCTCACTATATGTTAGAGAATAGAATGACAAAGGCTCAACTCTAAGATCAATAAACTTGTACGATAGGAGTGAATGAAGTGAAACTATCCTAATAGTTCTATAGCCACTCGAAGATAAGTACATACATCTCCATATAGATTCGCAAGACTCTATTAAACTCGCTTATGACTCGTAGCACCTATGAACTTAGAGCTCTGATACCAATTTGTCACGGCCCCAATTTCCCTCTGTAGGATGTTGTGATGACACCTAGTCTTCTAAAACTAGGTAAGCCAAAACATTTACTAAATAAATAAAAGTATTTAACCATCGAATGATAATTATGAGATAAAAATCTTATACACAATTAAAATTCCCAAAACTATTAGTTCAAGTCATAAGCTCTACTGAGTTTACTAGAAGAATCCCTAAATACAACTGTTCGAAATGGAAGTTAAATAGTACAAGTACAATATCAGAAGGTGACTCTGAGGCCTGCAAATGCGACGACAGGTTTAGCTTGAGTCTTCACAGCTCTACTAGCTAGCTAATGATCAACAACAACCGTGGCAACTGGATCTGCACAAAAATGTGCTGAAGCGTAGTATGAATACACCACAGTGGTACCCAGTAAGTATCAAGACTAACCTCGGTGGAGTAGTAATGAGAGACAGTCAAGACACCTATCGGACTAAACAACCTGAACAAATATAAAGGTGTACTAATAGAGAAAACAATATTGATATAAAGCTAAGCAGGTTAAGGAATACAAAATCATACTTACAATGATACACTAGTAACAACAATATTTAACAAGAAGCAGCCAGGTAAATATGTTGTAGAGTAAGCTAAACACAGTCTAAGTCCAGTGATAGCAAATAAACAAAAACCAGCAACAACTCAATAAGAACAACCGCTTTCACACCAGGTCCATTCAAGCATTTCCACGAGGTACCAAACCACATAATCAAAGCTCGCGGGTCCCAGCTCTTTGAAACCTAATCACTTGGCATCTTGTTCCCACATTTCAATTCATAACTGCACGGACGACTCACGTGCCGAGAGAACAACTCTCACATGGAAGGCAAGCAAACAATAGTACATATAATGGTCAAAATGTCAGGATTCATCTTCTAAAATTGATATGGGTAATTCATCTACTTGTATGCTTGTGCAAGTGTCCTACCACAATCCAAGTCAGCAAATAAGAGTAAAGACATTGAATGGCACATAAGAAACGATCGCCATGAAATATACGGTGTAAATAAGACAGTAATGAAATGGACATTACGACAAGCACAACAAGGTTAGCTAGATAGAACTGAGCAAATAGAGCAACACGGAGGAAAACAATTAGTAGTATGCTAAGGAAAACAACAATCAAAGACAAGTTCAAAGAAAAGGGGAAAACAGAGGTCTCCCGAGGTACCTCCTCGTAGTTTCAAATAGTAAAATAAATCACAACTTTCCTTATATCACCGCAAGAGCTTTTATATTTAATTTTTGAAAATTATTTTCTGAAATAGCATCCCGTGTTTTAGCCTACCTTATCACACCGCATGGCTTCTAGTAGTTTCCCTACTATCCACGCGTTTCAAGCCCACTTTATCTCACTGCGTGCATTTCAACGCCCATACCTTATACCACCGCATGCGTATCAATAAAAACAACACAGCAAAAACCTCATGCAACACAATAGCAAATGCACGGCAAAATTTTCGTGCAAACACAATAACAAATGCATGGCAGAAACCTTGTGCAAACACAATACTAAATAAAACAGCAACAACGACAATAACACAAGAATACGGCAAGGAAATAAACTCAGGAACCCCAGAACACAAAGAGATGAAAGAACGAACTCACAAAGAAAGACACAACAGAAAATAATAGTACAACATAACAATAACTCAACAATGAAGAGATAATGTATAGTAGCAACTCTACAAAAGTACAACTAGACTATAAGGGAGATATCATGAGTCAATAATTCCAAATAAGGATAAGTCAATAATGATAAAGGATAATAAAACTTCATTTAGGTTGAGCAATTACGGAAGAGATACAACAAATTCAATTAAGGATAAGAAATTACGGAAAAGGTAATAATAACTTCACCAAAGACTCAAATCCTAAGGGGTAGTTCCTTAACACAAAGTTAAGCAAGATAGTTACCTCAAAAAAGCTAGAACGTTACTCTAAAGTGAACTTCTAGAGTGAAACAACATCCGGAAGGCTCAAATCAAGCCAAAATAACTTCAAATCATAAATAAAACTCATAGGAAATAATTCCGAATAATAAAGCTTCAATCTTTAACAAAAATTGAAAAGTCAACCCCTAGCTCGTACCTCGAAATCCGATAAAATTCACAAAACCCGAACACCCATTTCGATACGAGTTCAACCATACCAAAATTATCAAATTCTAATACCAATTATCCCTCAAATTATCTTTTTACCTTTTGGAAGATTTCTTCAAAATTCCCATTTTAACCTAAAACACTAATTATAAGATAAAAATAAAGATAGAATCATGAAATATAATAAATTCTAGGTGAAGAACACTTACCCCAAAATTTGCTTGAAAACCCCAGAAAAAATCGCTCAAATCCAACGTCTATAACTTCAAAAATGATAAAAATGGCTAACCCTCGAAATAGAGTACTTTTATATTCTGCCCAGGTATTTACACATCACGATCGCGGAAATGCAATTACGATCACGAAGAGGAAATGACTACTGACCAGCAATTATGCTACGTGATCAGGAACAGATACATGCAATCGCAAAGAAGGGAACACTGATGGCCCAAGGACTGTACTACGCTATCGCGTAAGAGTACATGCAATCGCAAATGAGAAGAAGGAAAATACCAGCTACTAAAGCGGCGCTACGCAAACACGAAACCTGGAATGCGAACGCGGAAGGATGATGCACACATACGCGGTCGCAGGCAGTATCATGTGAATACGAAGAACAATATTGCATGCATCCAAAATTACACTATGTGAACATAGAGGAATTGATGCGAGTGCGATGAAGAAAACCAGATGACAAAATTATCAACTCTAAAGCATGAAGAATGGCCCGTGGCCATCTAAAACACACCCGAGGCCTCCAGGACCGCGTCGAAGCACGACAACAAGTTCCATAATATAACACGGACCAGCTTGAGGTATCAAATCATACCAAAAAACATCGAACTATGACTCGCACCACAAATTGAACTTATAAATTTTTAAATCTTCCAACTTCTAAACCTCGCGCTGCAACATATCGAATCAACCCGGAATGACGTCAAATTTTGCATGCAAGTTCCAAATGACATAACGAAGCTAATCCAACTCTCGCAATCGCACTACAACCTTGATATCACCAAATTCAACTCTTTTTTTTGGTTAAAACTGGATGCATATTATAAACTTAAAACAAACTACCCGTTAGTGTGTATAGACGGAATGTTTATGGGTGGATAAATGAGATCCCCCACTACCAGGCTATTGTCAGCAATATTACAATCCATTGATTTTCTTTCAAACACAGTTCCTGCGATGTCTGCCCAAAATACATGATTGACAAACACCGGAGGAACTGTTGTTACAAAAACGTCCTCAAAAAAATTTCTGTTTGTGCCCTCCTTTGCCATCATATCAGCAACTTTGTTGGTCTCCCTGTAGCTGTGCTTCACCACCACGGCGCCTAATATTTGGACGATTGACCTGCATTCATGAATAAGTGAGTCAAAATGGAGGTTTCCATTGATTAGCATTCTAATTACCTTTTGTTGAGTCAGTGTTTATTTCCAAAGGTATGAACTGTCTTTCTTCTGCCATTTGCATTCCTTTTAGAAGTGCTAGAAATTTTGCTTGAGTGTTAGTGGTGTATTGGATTGAACCCATATAGCCGAGTACCCAATTTCCACTTGCATTTCTGAAGACTCCTCCCAGCCCTCCCCTTCCAGGATTCCCTGCTGCAGCTTCATCAGTGTTAAGCTTATAGATATTGTTTTTTGATGGCTCCCATTTTACCCAGATATTCCTTTTGTTTTTGGGTTCTTTATCCAACATCATTGTAACATATTCAGTGGCCTTAGCTATTGCACATTTTGAGTCTGCCCTATCTTTTTTATTATTGAAGAAGTTGTTGTTCCTTGTGAGCCATATTTGCCAAAAGGAGAAGGGGATAAGCTCTTCCCAAGTAATGATGTTGTTATAGGATTCTTTCTTAAGAGATGCCCAAATGGTTGGCCAACCCCTGGTAGTGAAAGGAGGTATAGGAGCATTGGTTTTTTTGTGTTTTATGAGATGATATCTTGCCAGAAGAGACTGGAGTTAGTGCATTCAAAGAAAATGTGTGTTGATGTTTCATTTGCTTGACTGCACAGATGGCATATGGGGTTTGTTTGTATCCCAACATGGTGGAGAGAGGCTCCAGTGGGGAGCCTGTCATGGAATAGTAACCAATTTTAACTTCCTAATTTTTGCCGAAATGCTTCAAATTTCCCTACAAACCTCCAAATCCAAACGCATGCCAAAGTCCAAAATCACCATAGAAGCTATTGGAATCATCAAAATGTCGTTTCGGAGTCGCCTACACAAAAGTCAGATGTGATGACCCAAAAGGTCATCACTTGTGTTGCAAGTGCATTCAGTGTTCTGAAGCCTAAAAATCTCCATTTTTACCCCACATTGATTTACGTGCGTGGTCCAAACCTATATTCGGAAAGCCTTCTCTGTGAAAATATGAGAAAATGAAATTCTAGAGTTAAAACTTTGATTATGGTTGACTTTGGTCAACATTCTTAGCAAACGGACCCGGATCCGTGTTCTGACAATCCCAGGAGATCCGCAGTAAAATATGGGACTTAGGCATATGCCCGAAAATGAATTCCGAGGTCCCAAGCCTTAGAAATCAATTTTTTAAGAAATTGTTTTACTAAATTATCTAAGGAATAAAGAAAACAATTAATGTTTGAAACCATTGTTATCGAGCCCGTATTTTGGTTCCGGAGCCCAGTACAAACTTGTTACAGTATTTGAAAGATAACTGTAAAATTTGGTGAAAAACAGAGTTTATTTGACGTGAGTTGGACTTCCGGTTGAAGAGTTATAAACTTTGAGAGTTCTTGATGAAAATGTTGAGTTTTGAGGTTTAATTCATGATTTTACATGTTATTTTGATGATGTGATTGCACGAGTAGGACCATATGATGTTTTGAGTTAGTATGACATTTTGTTTGGAGCCCCGAGGGCTCGGGTGAGTTTCGGAATGTTTTTACACTTAGGAAAAAGTTGCAGATTCAGAGAAGTTGCAGGTCTCTGAAGCCAGGTCTCGCGGTCCGCGGTGGAAGCTTCGCGGCCACGGTGGGGACTCCGCGACCGCGGTGGGATTTATGCGGTCTGTGGTGAGCAAGGTCAAGCCTTCGCGACTGCGCTCGATTTCTTGCGGTCCGCGGTGGAGCTCTGCGGTCGCGGTCTTTTTTATGCGGTCCGCAGAGAGGGTCTGAGAGGAGTATATTAAAACGGACTTCTCAGTTATTTTTCATTTTTCAAAACCCTAAAAAAATATAAGAGGCGATTTTTCAAATAACCTTTCTTCTCCAAATCAATTGTAAGTCAGTTTTAACTAGTTTCCTTCAATCATTAACATCTTTTAACATTATTTCAACTTAAAATCAAAGATTTTCATGGGGGAAATTGGGTGTTTTGGGTAGAATCTAAGTTTTTCAAAAATTGGGGATTTGGACCTCAATTTGAGGTCCGATTTTAAAACAAATCATATATTTGGGTTCATGGGGGAATGGGTAATCGGGTTTTGGTTCGAACCTCGGGTTTTGACCATGTGAGCCCGGGGGCGATTTAGAATTTTTGGGTAAAACTTTGGAAAACTCATTTTCATGCATTGGGGTTGATTGATTTAGCGTTTATTGATGTAATTAAGTAATTTGTGACGGTATACGAGCGAATTGGCGGTGGAATTAAGGGGTAAATCTATAATTGAACCTTAAGTTGTGTTCGTGGCATCGAGGTAAGTGTTTGGTCTAACCTTAGCTTGGGGGGTTAGGAGTTGTGTCCTATTTGCTATTTGTTTCTTGTCGAGTACGACGCATAGGCATGGTGACGAGTATCTATGCATTGGTGTCAAGCATGACCGTGAGTCTTATCTTGTGATTTTCATGATCTATTATTCATTCCTTGGTGAAGATTTCTATTTGTTGTGTAAAGTTGTGGAAAGAATTGTGACCTATGAACATTGAGGAGCGTTGGCTCCAGTTGTATAACAAATTGTGAAAGTATAAGTGATAATCGAAACTCTAGAGCATTGGCTCGAGTTGTGAAGTGAATTGTGAAGTAAAAGTGAGGAAGAGAAGAGATCACTATGTTGCCCCCTTGCTGGGCTATTGTTGAGTTGAGGTTCCCTTGCATTGTGTTCTTAATTGATATTACGGATGCTTAGGTTGATGATTTTTCGTGTTAGGTGTTGGAACAAGTTTGGTTATGGTTGTTTCTCCCTTGCCGGGACGTATATACTTGTACTGTTGAGTTCCCTTGTCGGAATAGTGTAGTCTATTGTTGATCCCTTGCCGGGACGGTGAATTATGATTATTGTTGGTTGTATATTTGGAATGGGTTACGCGCCGCAACATTATTAGATATTATATTGGATCGGGTTGCACGCTGCAACAGTTATATATGTGGATCGGGTTGCACGCCGCAACAGATATTATATTGGATCGGGTTGCACGCCGCAACAGATATTATATTGGATCGGGTTGCATGCCGCAACAGTTATATATGTGGATCGGGTTGCACGCCGTAATAATGTTAAATGATAAGGGATCGGGTTGCGCACCACAACAGTATTGTTATTGTATTATTATAGATATTGAGTTGTCCTTTCATATTTTATTAAGTTTCTGTTGGCCTTGATATGTTTCCCCGAAGCATGTTTCCCCCTCCCTTTTAAACTGTTATTACCTATTTATATTTCAGTTGTATATTATATAACTGCACTATCTGGAGTCTGGTCCTAGCCTCGTCACTACCTCACCGGGGTTAGGCCAGACACTTACCAGCACATGGGGTTGGTTGTGCTGATACTACACTCTGCACTCTGTGCAGATACTGGAGTGGCACTTGATCAGCAGCAGTAGGGGAGCCAGCCTTCAGTCCACCAAGACACCGAGGTAGCCTTGCAGGTGTCCGCAGGCCCGACATCTCCTCAATCCTTTATTATGTTCTGTTATCTCATGTATCCGAGACAAATAGTGTTATTTTTCCTTCAAACTATTGTATGTAGTACTCTTAGTAGTCCGTGGATATTGTGACACCAGTTTCTGGGTAGAGGCATGTGTTGACTTTCGAAACATTTTGGTTTTATATTTATTTAAGACTTTTGCTTTAATCTCATATTCCGCTATCATCTAGATGTTTATCACTTGTTAATATAAGTTGTAAAAAGGATTAACACAGAAGAGTTAAAGATTTCTAAGTTCGTGGTTTGTCTAGCTTCTACGAGTAGGCGCCATCACGACTCCCGAGGGTGGGAATTCCGGGTCGTGACAAGTTGGTATCAGAGCTCTAGGTTACATAGGTCTCACAATTCACGGACAAGCTTAGTAGAGTCTGAGGAATCGGTGCGAAGATGTCTGTATTTATCCCCAGAGGCTACAGAGTTAGGAAAAACTTTGCATTTGTTCTTTCATGTCGTGCGGTTCTGTTTCTCAATGCTAATTGAATTTCTACTTTGTTCTTTCGTAGTAGCTCCCACGAGGGTTAGAGGGAGATGCCGAGGCCGTGCCAGAGTCCAAGGTAGGGGTAGAGCTCAGCCCTAGTAGCGGAGCCTCAGGTTGACTTTGATGACGAGGTTCCGGCTCCAGCAACTCCGGTAGGCCCAGGTCAGGTCCCAAAGGGGTTTATTGCTACCCAGTCCTTCAGGATGCTCTTGTCCGATTAGTGGGCCTCATGGAGAGTGTCACCCGAGCAGGTTTGCTTCCTGTAGCACCAGCCACTTCTCAGGCTGGAGGAGGGGCTCAGACTCCTGCTACACGCACTCCGGAGCAGGTAGCTCCTCAGATTCAGACTCCAGCGGTTCAGCTAGTTGGAGCAGTTCAGTTGGGTGTAGTAGCTCAGATCGGTGATGGAGCGGCTATGTCTGTCGATGCTTTGTGGAGGCTGGATAGGTTCACCAAGCTCTTCACTATTACTTTCAGCGGTGCTTCTACTGAGGATCCCCAGGATTTTCTAGACAGCTGCCACGAGGTTCTCAGGAACATGGGTATTGTTGAGACCAATGGGGTTGATATTGCTACATTTCGTTTGTTTGGATCCGCCAAGACTTGGTAGAGGGATTATTGCTTAGCTAGACCAGCCGGATTGCCAGCCTTGACTTGGGAGCAGTTCACACAGCTATTTCTGGAGAAGTGTCTCCCTATTACTCAGCGAGAGGCTTATCGGAGGAAGTTTGAGCGCCTCCAGCAGGGTTCTATGATGATTACCCAGTATGAGACCAGGTTCATCGACTTAGCTCGCCATTCTCTTGTCATACTTCCTACCGAGAGAGAGAGAGAGAGAGAGAGAGAGAGAGAGAGAGAGAGGGTGAGGAGGTTTATTGATGGTCTTACTCAGCCGATTCGCCTTCACATGGCTAGGGAGGCTGGGAGTGAGATCACTTTTCAGGAGACGGACAATGTGGCCCGTAGAGTGGAGATAGTCCTATCGCAGGGAGGTGGTAATGGATCGGATAAGAGGCCTAGTCATTCAGATAGGTTCAGTGGTACCTCGTCCGGAGGCAGAGATTCATATGGTAGAGGCCATCCTCCTATGACCTTTCAGTCAGCTCTTCAGGTCTCTCACGACGCTTCAGGTAGCCATGGTTCGCAGATGCAGTATTCCGATCAGCAGTCCTACAGTGCACCACCAGCTCCTATCAGTGCACTGCTGCTCTAGAGTTTTTGGGGTGGTCATTCGGGTCGCCAGGGTCAGTCTCAGTTTCCTTATCCACAGCACTTAGGTGGATGTTTTGAGTGTAGTGAGTATGGTCATATCAGGAGGACTTGTCCGAAGTTGGCGGGTACTCAATCGCAATAGCAAGGTTTCCGTGCTACGGTCCAGACACCAGGTGTTCCACAAATCGCCCAGCCAACTAGATGTGGGGGTAGAGGTGCTAGAGGTGGAGGTAGAGGATTTAGAGGTAGATCTCAAGCCGCTAGAGGTGGAGGCCAGCCAGTTGCAGGCCGTCCCAGAGATGGAGCCCAGGGTGGTGGGGCCCAGCCCCAATGTTATGCTCTTCCAGCCAGGCCCGAGGCTGAGGCTTCAGATGCAGTTATCACAGGTACTATTCTGGTTTGTGATAGAGATGCTTCAGTGTTATTTGATCCAGGGTTCACCTACTCGTATGTGTCATCTTATTTTGCACCGTATCTGGTTATGCCTAGTAATTCATTGAGTGTTCCCGTTTATGTGTCTATACCGGTGGGTGATTCTATTGTAGTTGATTGAGTCCATCGTTCTTGTATTGTGGTGATTGGGGGTCTTGAGACTCGTGTAGATTTGTTGTTTTTAGACATGGTCGATTTCGATGTTGTATTAGGGATGGACGGGTTATCACCTTACCACTCTATCTTTGACTATCATGCCAAGACTATGACCTTAGCTTTACTGGGTATGCCTCGTTTAGAGTGAAGAGGGGCTCCTGGTCATTCTACCTATAGTGTTATCTCTTATGTGAAGGCTCGGCGCATGGTCGAGAAGGGGTGTTTGGACTATTTGGCATATGTTCGTGATTCTAGTGCCGAGGTTCCCTCTATTGATTATGTGCCCATTGTTCGTGAGTTTCTTGAGGTATTCCCTTCAGACTTTCCGTGTATGCCACCCGGCAGGGATATTGATTTGGCTCCGGGCACTCAGCCCATTTCTATCCCGCGGTATCGTATGGCCCCGCTTGAGTTGAAAGATTTGAAGGAGCAGTTACAAGACTTGCTTGAAAAGGGTTTCATTAGACCTAGTGTTTCACCTTGGGGTGCGCCAGTGTTGTTTGTTAAGAAGAAGGACGGATCGATGAGAATGTGTATTGATTACCGACAGTTGAACAAGGTTACAATTAAGAATAAGTATCCATTGCTGAGAATTGATGATTTGTTTGATCAGCTTCAGGGTGCCAGGGTATTTTCGATGATTGACTTGAGATCTGGCTACCATCAGTTGAGGATTAGGGCATCCGATGTCCTTAAGACAGCTTTCCGCACTCGGTACGGGCATTATGAGTTCTTGGTTATGTCATTCGAGTTGACAAATGCCCCCGCAACTTTTATGGATTTGATGAACCGAGTGTTCAAGACTTATTTGGATTTGTTCGTGATAGTCTTTATTGATGATATTTTGATATATTCTACAACCGGGAGGAGAACGAGCATCATCTTAGAGTGGTCCTTTAGACCTTGAGGGATAGTCAGTTATATGCTAAATTCTCGAAGTGTGAGTTCTGGTTAAGTTTAGTTGCATTCCTGGGTCATGTTGTATCAGTAGAGGGTATTCAAGTTGATCCGAAGAAGATTGAGGCAGTCAAGAACTGGCCTAGACCAGCATCAGCTACAGAGATTCGGAATTTCTTGGGATTGGCAGGCTACTATCATCGGTTTGTGGAGAGGTTTTCATCTATCACAGCCCCGATGACCAGGTTGACCCAGAAGGGTGCCCAGTTCAGATGGTCGAACGAGTGTGACGCGAGCTTTTAGAAGCTCAAGATAGCTCTAACTACGGCACCAGTGTTGGTTTTGCCCACAGGTTCAGGGCCTTATACAGTTTATTGTGATGCTTCCCGTATTGGGCTTGGTGCAGTGTTGATGTAGGATGGCAAGGTCATTGCCTATACTTCAAGGCAGTTGATGATTCATGAGAAGAACTATCTGATTCATGACTTAGAGTTGGCAGCCATAGTTCATGCATTGAAGATTTGGAGGCATTATCTGTATGGGGTGGCATGTGAGGTGTTCACGGATCACAAGAGTCTTCAGTATTTGTTCAAGCAAAAGGAGTTGAATTTGAGACAGAGGAGGTGGTTGGAGTTGTTGAAAGATTATGATATCACTATCTTGTATCATCTGGGAAAGGCAAATATGGTGGCTGATGCGTTGACTAGGAAGTCAGCCAGTATGGGCAGTCTTGCTTATATTCCGGTCGGTGAGAGACCGCTTGCTTGGACGTTCAGGCTTTGGCCAATCAGTTTGTAAGGTTGGATATTTCTGAGCCTGATCATGTATTGGCCTGCACGGTCGGTTGTTCTTCTTTATTGGAGCGTATCCATGATCGGCAGTATGATGATCCCCATTTGTGTGTCCTTAGAGACACGGTGTAGCGCGGAGGTGCCAAGCAGGTTACCTTAGATGATGCTGGAGTTTTGAGATTGCAGGGTCGAGTTTGTGTGCCTAATGTGGATGGGCTCCGAGAGTTGATTTTAGAGGAGGCCCATAGCTCCCGGTACTCTATTCATCCGGGCACCGCAAAGATGTATCAGGATTTGCAGCAGTATTATTGGTGGAAGAAGGATATCGTTGCATATGTAGCTCAGTGTTTGAACTGTCAGCAGGTTAAGTATGAGCATCAGAGGCCTAGTGGTTTATTTCAGAGGATTGAGCTTCCCTAGTGGAAGTGGGAGCGGGTTACTATGGATTTTGTTATTGGACTCCCGCAGACTTGGAGGAAGTTCGACGCAGTATGGGTCATTGTTGATAGGCTGACCAATCAGTGCATTTCATTCCTGTGGCAGTCTCCTATTCATCCGAGAGGTTAGCTGGGATCTATATTTGGGAGATTGTTCGTCTTCATGGTGTGCCTATATCTATCATTTCGGACCGAGGTATGCAGTTTACCTCGCATTTTTGGAGAGCAGTTCAGCGAGAGTTGGGCACCCAGGTTGAGTTGAGTACAACATTTCATCCTTAGACGGACGGGTAGTTCGAGCGGACTATTCAGATTTTGGAGGATAAGCTCCAAGCTTGTGTCATTGACTTTGGAGGCTCGTGGGATCAGTTTTTGCCTTTAGCAGAGTTTGTATACAACAACAGTTACCAGTCGAGTATCCAGATGGCTCCTTATGAGGCTTTATATGGTAGGCGGTGTCAATCTCCGGTCGGATGATTTGAGTCGGGAGAGGTTCGATTGTTGGGTACGGATCTGGTTCAGGAGGCTTTGGACAAGGTCATGATTATTCAGGATAGGCTTCGTACAGCTCAGTCCAGGCAAAAGAGTTATGCAGACCGCAAGGTTCGAGATGTGGCTTTTATGGTTGGAGAGCGAGTATTGCTCCGAGTGTCGCCTATGAAGGGCGTGATGAGATTTGGAAAGAAGGGCAAGCTTAACCCTAGGTTCATTGGCCCGTTTGAGATTCTTGATCGAGTGGGAGAGGTGGCTTATAGACTTGCGTTGCCGCCGAGCTTATCAACCGTGCATCCAGTGTTTCATGTGTCCATGCTCCGAAAATATCACAATGATCCATCCCACGTGTTAGATTTCAGCACTGTTCAGTTGGACAAGGACTTGTCTTATGAGGATGAGCCAGTAACTATTCTAGACCGGCAGGTTTGTCAGTTGAGGTTGAAGAATTTTCCTTCTGTTCGTGTTCAGTGGAGAGGTCAGCCCGCGGAGGCATCGACCTGGGAGTCCGATATGCGGATCCGTTATCCCCATCTTTTTCCCGACTCAGGTACTTACTTCTTATGTCCGTTCGAGGATGAACAGTTGTTTTAGAGGTGGAGAATGTATCACTTGTGTTGCAAGTTCATTCAGTGTTCCGAGGCCTAAAAACCTCCCTTTTTACCCCACCTTGATTTACGTGCATGATCCGAACCTATATTCGGAAATCCTTCTATGTGAAAATATGAGAAAATAAAATTTTAAAGTTAAAACTTTGATTATGGTTGACTTTGGTCAACATTTTTAGCAAACAAACCCGGATCCGTGTTCCGACGATCCCGGGAGGTCCGCAGTAAAATATGGGACTTGGGCGTATGCCCGAAAATGAATTCCGAGGTCCCAAGCCTTAGAAATTAATTTTTGAAAGAAATTATTTTACTGAATTATTTAAGGAATAAAGAAAAGAATTAATGTTTGAAACCATTGTTATCGGGCCCATATATTGGTTCCGGAACCCGGTACAAACTTGTTATAGTATTTGAAAGATAACTGTGAAATTTGGTGAAAAACAGAGTCTATTTGACGTGAGTTGGAATTCCGGTTGAAGAGTTATGAACTTTGAGAGTTCTTGATGAAAATGTTGAGTTTTGAGGTTTAATTCGTGATTTTACATGTTATTTTGATGATGTGATCACACGAGTAGGTCCATATGATGTTTTTGAGTTAGTATGATATTTGGTTTGGAGCCCCGAGGGCTCGGGTGAGTTTCGGAATGTTTTTACACTTAGGAAAAAGTTGCAGATTCAGAGATGTCGCAGGTCTCTGAAGCCAGGTCTCGCGGTCCGCGGTGGGGACTCCGCGACCGCAGTGGAATTTGTGCTGTCCGCGGTGAGAAAGGCCAAGTCTTCGCGGTCGCGCTCGATTTTTTGTGGTCCGCGGTGGAGCTTCGCGGTCGCAGTCTTTTTTATGCGGTCCGCGGAGAGGGTCTGAGATGAGTATAATTAAATGGACTTCTCAGTTATTTTTCATTTTTCAAAACCCCAAAAAAATATAAGAGGTGATTTTTCAAACAACATTTCTTCTCCAAATCAATTGATGATTTTTCGTGTTAGGTGTTGGAACAAGTTTGGTTGTGGCTGTTTCTCCCTTGCCGGGACGTATATACTTGTACTGTTGAGTTCCCTTGCCGGGATAGTGTAGTCTATTGTTGATCCCTTGTCGGGACGGTTAATTATGATTATTGTTGAATGTATATTTGTAACGGGTTGTGCGCCGCAATATTATTAGATATTATATTGGATCGGGTTGCGCGCCACAATATTGTTAGATATTATATTGGATCGGGTTGCACGCCGCAACAGATATTATATTGGATCGGGTTGCACGCCGCAACAGTTATATATGTGGACCGGGTTGCGCGCCGCAACAATGTTAAATGATAAGGGATCGGGTTGCGCGCCGCAACAGTATTGTTATTGTATTGATTGTAGACATCGAGTGTTCTTTAATACTTTATCAAGTTTCTAATAGAATTGATATGTTTTCCCGAAGCATGTTTCCCCCTCCCTTTTAAACTGTTATTACCTGTTTATATTTCTGCCGTATATTATATAACTGCACAGGTTTATCTGGAGTCTGGTCCTAGCCTCGTCACTACCTCGCCGGGGTTAGGCCAGACACTTACCAGCACATGTGGTCGGTTGTGCTGATACTACACGCTGCACTCTGTGCAGATACCGGAGTGGCACTTGATCAGCAGCAGTAGGGGAGCCAGCCTTCAGTCCACCGAGACACCAAGGTAGCCTTGCAGGCGTCCGCAGGACCGGCGTCTCCTATATCCTTTATTATGTTCTGTTATCTCATGTATCTGAGACAAACAGTGTTATTTTTCCTTCAAACTGTTCTATGTAGTACTCTTAGTAGTCCGTGGATATTGTGACACCAGTTTCTGGGTAGAGGCATGTTTTGACTTTCGAAACATTTTGGTTTTATATTTATTTAAGATTTCCGATTTAATCTCATATTCCGTTGTCATCTAGATGTTTATCACTTGTTAATATAAATTGTAAAAAGGATTAACACAAAAGAGTTAAAGATTTCTAAGTTCGTGGATTGCCTAGCTTCTACGAGTAGGCGCCATTACGACTCCCGAGAGTGGGAATTCCGGGTCGTGAAATTAGAACTCCGGTTAACTCTTACCGCTTAAGCTTTTAAAACAAGAATCATTCTTCCAAATTGACTCTGAATCATCCAAAATCTCAACTCGGCCATACGCGCAAGTCATAACACATAATACGAAGCTGCTCGAGACCTTATGCCGCCGAACGAAACATTAATTCTCAAAACGACTGTCCGGGTCATTACATAATCAATAAAAAAAACTAAAATTGCTAAACCTGAACACCCCTTCATTAAAAGTCACAACCATTTAGATGTATAACCCCTTAGTATATGTACCTATTAGCATGTTCCAATAAGATTCCATCATGAATTTGTTACCATAGATACCATTTTCTTATGCTTTTGTATCTGGTGTGAACAATAAAATTAGTTAATAGTCCGAATTAAGTTGTTATTAGTAGAATAAGGATGAACTGCATTCTATTCATCTTCATAAGTAAACTTCTTATTTTTTTTTTCTTTAATGTTGTCAAGAACAAATTATCTAACTTCTTGTTTTATCTTCATTGTCTTTCTAGCGCTTACGGACATTCCAACCCAACCTTCGTTGTTCTTTTGAAGAGTCACACCTATTCAAATAATTATCTTACCACTTTAAAAAGAATTCTCCCCACTGATATTCCAGAGGAGTTTTGTTTAATTTTTCAAAATTTCACAAAGTTAAATTGAGATTTTCTGCTAGACCAAGCTATGATTGGTGCTGATACAAGTGATAGAGGCCAACTTAAAGGGTAAGTTTTGTGCAACTTCTTATACTTTTCTTGTTTGGTACATGAGATCTGAAGGTTAACAAGTTGATGAATATACGTTCAAAGAAATAATACTATATTCTGATTTGAAAATAGGAATAATTCATATAATTAAGGTTGCTTCCAAAACCAATTGACATATTGTGGGGGAAACAATATAAGATTTTATACAACCCTCCTCGATAGTATAAGATTTGATAAGACGAACCATTTGAAATGACATTTACTAACAACACCATTGCAAAGAATTTGACATTTTTCTAATGTTTCTGTATTTTTGGAAGAGACAGAAATTTTAGTAACGGACACTATATATCTTTGTTAGCTCTTTAGGAATTTATAAATTATTTCCGTACATAGTTACTTGATACTTATTGGAGAAGAACCAAGCAGGAGAAAAGACCATGAAATATAAGTAAAAATTACACAAATGTGCAAGAAAAAATTGTTCATTTGATGTACTGTATAAATAAGTTTATGTAATTTATGCAATTTATATTTTAAACACATTGGTATGGTTATACAAATGTACGCACTTTTATAGGGAGATTTGGTGAATTTGATGATGAATTTTTTTAAAAAATGATAAAATAATCATAGGCTGTTGTGATGTTAGAATCTCAATTCATAAAGACATCACGCCAAAATGTGTGTATATGTGTATAAGGATATCAAATTATCTTGACCTCGATAAATAATTAAGTCATTATACGATGATACACATTGATCATTCGTAAAATTCTTGTAATTTATTCTTTCATCCACAATTATCAATCAAAGCTTTGGTTTAATATTCTTAATATTATTTTACAATATCATAGATTATACATACACGTATAATACATGTGTCGAGAAACTAGTATATGTATGTGCGCGAATATTGTAAAGAAACTTATTGCTATCTATGTGACCCAATTTGAATTTAAAGTGATCAGATATTTGTTACTTGTATACTTTTATATAAAAGCTAAAAGTAACTAACGTTTAGTTAATATTCTAAAACAAATAACTTATAGTATATAAAGTTAGATGAAAATATTTGTAGAAATGAAAGAATAATAACTAATGACAACTCATCTAGAATATTGTAATAAATTTTGTATTCTACTATTTCATCCTCTTTTATTCAAGTTTGAATTTTAACCAATTTAACTTTTAATATGATACTTGATCGAAATTTGGTCAATTTTCTGATTTCTTTCACCGTCAGCTTTTCTTGTGATAAACAATGTTATGAATGATAAGATTTATGTCAAACTTGAAAAATAATTTTACTTGTATATATGATGAATTTGTAAAAGAAGTGAATGTGGTTCTTTTGCGAGTTAGTTCATTCAAATACTTAATTATTTATTTTCAACATTAAACGAAATAATATATTTTTTGTTGATTCTAGCTAATTCTTATATTAGTTCATCCCAAATTAAAATATTTAACTACAATTATAATTTATCCAATAAGAATTTAGTTTTCAAATGATAAAAAGATCAATCAGTATTTCACTTTGAATCTTTATATTTGCAGAATCACTAGTATTATTTTACTTTAAAACTATTTAAAGTATGTAAAACTTAAAAATTATCTAGAGATAGTCTGGAACCCCTTTTCAGCTCATTCTTGA
Organism: Nicotiana tabacum; assembly: GCF_000715075.1. Classification (NCBI taxonomy): domain Eukaryota; kingdom Viridiplantae; phylum Streptophyta; class Magnoliopsida; order Solanales; family Solanaceae; genus Nicotiana; species Nicotiana tabacum. The sequence goes on from NC_134090.1 coordinate 138,967,261, forward strand.
AATACGACGTGATTTGATGTTACTTAAATTTTATTTTCCAAAATATTAGAAAGTATGCTATATATATATATATATATATATATATAAGAACCACTAGTATTATTTAACTTTGAAAATTATTTAAACCTTGTAAAACTTAAATAATTGAACAGAAGGGGATGAGATAGTCTTGAACCCCTTTTAAAATTAATATTTTGGTGTATTATATATAGTGTATATCTTTTGTATATTTGACTAGTTTGCTATAATTATTTTTTACGGATGTACAAACCAAATATGTGAAAAGCCCCAAATATATAGGAGTACTAAAGAAAGCTCTTCATATTCAACTAAACATATAGGAGTATAAGCTAATACTCAGAAGTCATAAGCCAAATATAAGTAAAATACCAAGAAACACTATTTAGTATATTTGAAATTAATTTGATGATTTAGGGAAATAGAGTTATGTTGCCAAGTATTAGTTCCACAATACATCAAAATCACACTATACTGAAAATTTAATTAGCCTCTTGAGTGATATGAAACTCTCCACTAGCATGAACTTGCTTAACTTGTTTTTCATACTCATCTTCTTCTTCTTCTTCCTCTGCCTCTTCTTCTTCTTCTTCTTTGGTCGTGTCTCCATCTTCTTCTTCTTCTGTTCCCCAGCCAAAGCCTGTAACAGATCTTGATGATGGTGGTGGATTTCTAGCCTCTGATACAATTTTCATGATTTCTTCAATGGTTTGAAGGGAGAATGTTGGATTGTCTCTTTTGTAGTATACTGCTTGGGCTGGTTCTGTGAGTTCTTTTGGCAAGCTCTTCAAAAACCATGGATGGTTCTTGATCTCCTTTAGTGTGATTCTCTGTGAACATGTTGTAGGCTTTGTTAATTACTTTCTTGTCTTTTTTGCTATATACATTTTATGATCTTGAAATTAATTCTTGAGTTTGAAAATAATTTTAGGAGCATTAAAATTTTAAACTTCCCATCAGTTCTAGTAAGTTATAGACCTGATTTTCAAGAAAATATTTTTATGAAAAAGTAATTTTCTGGTGTTTTGTTATCAAAAAATATTTTTCATGGAAAATATTTTCCATCAAAATGGAAAAAATGACTTATTTCACTTTTGAGCGGATGCCATATTTTGCAGAAGTTAAACATCTATTTTATCTCCCAGAAAAATATTTTTCATCAAGCACATTTTCAGGAAACATTTTGAAGAACTGACCTAAATAGTCATTTACCCAACTGCTTAAATTAAAAATAACCACCATATATAATAAGTATATACTTTATGTATAACGGCTAAAAAAAAATAATAAATCCAGTAGACAATTTGTATAAAGAACTCAAATTTGTTTTCAAAGAAAATGACTTCCGTCGTACTAAAACACACTTTCCCGAGATTTTTCTCTCTATATAGTTTATATGGTCATAATGGATATTGTGGAATTGTAAGATTATTTTGCATAATTTAGATGAATCATTACCCTGATAGGACTGGCAACAAATATTCGAGAAAGAAGGTGCTTGCAATCCTGAGATACGTGCACGTAGTCTGGGATTTTGTATTGACCAGCCATTATTTTCTGCAGAATATTTACAAAAAAAAAAATAAAAAAAATTAGAAGAACACAACACCATTTTTTCGTGTGAAATTGTAATAAATAGACTTATTAATAAGTGCTTTAATATCAAAGAAAAGAAAAACAAAACTCACTGAAATAGTTTTTCTGAAATTTTTAGGATCATCTGGATCTTCAAAAGGATATGCTCCCACCAACATGACATATAGAGTCACTCCACATGACCATACATCTGCCGACTAATAAACCGCCCCATACCAAGAAACACAATTTAAAAAGAGAAAACATAAAAAAGCAAACACAAATAACTATAATATAGGAGAACTGGTATAATATTATAATTTTAATAACTTAGCTAAAAGGGAAGTAGGTATAAAATGCCAATAAAATAAGATAAGATGTTGAATTAACAAGTTGCAAAGTAGGATACAAGGGGGATGACAACAAATTGTAACTTCAAGGATAAGGTCCAATAATGCTATTGTGTATGTTTACTTTATAAGTCACCATCACATAAAATAATTGAAGTAGAGTTCAATTACACCAAAAGTTTATAACTTTAAAAGGAAAATAAGTTAAAAATATATAGATTTCCAAACCATAACGAACATGAAGCCACATGGTCACATGCAAACTTTATACTACCATGCTTAAAGGGCTTTGTTATGTAGAAATAAGGCACTAACACGTGCATTTGACAACTTGCATTGCTTCAACATACATTTACTCATAGGAACCAAAAAAAAAAAAGATATAGTATGATTCTAGTGCTTGTGGATTACACCAATTGATGTTGTTTATATATCTTTATATTTCAATTATCATAATTTTATAAGTTGTTTGAGAGATGGAGAAAAGAACACTTTAGGAATGGAGTCCTTTCTTATAGAAGTTGTAAAACCTTTAACGGTGGGCATTCTATGAATTGACGTTGAATTAGTCGAGTAAGTAATTTCTATTATAGTGGAGGCAAAATTTTTGCTAAGAGGGTTTAAAAAGAAAAATTAAAAAATTAGAAGAAATTTGTGGCCCATGAGATCTAAACTAGTGACCTCACAAAAATTTTGAACCCCCGATCCCTTTACCATTGTGCTATGCTTTTGGGATGTTTCATGGGGATTCTAAACATAATATATAAAGGTAAAAAATAGATTTTCTCTTATATACACGGTATAATTTTTCGACGAAGGGGTATGACTAAACCCTCTTCCGTCCCCTAAATCCGCCCCGATCATCAGATGCTTGAAGTAAAAAAGAAAAGGTACGTGTTACCTTGCCATCATATTCTCGACGAGAGAGAACCTCTGGTGCAATATAAGCCGGAGTACCAACAGTCGACTTGGGTCGTGAATGCAGCACAGATGACTGTCATAAATAAAGGATAATTCATTAATATGCTTGTAATACTAATTATTAGAAGCTGAGGAGCACATACTAAAATATTCTTTCAATTGTTAAGACTGCAAACAACAATTCTTCATAATCACAAAAATATAAGAGTATTTTAAGGAATGGAATAGAAACTGTATAAATATACCTTGGAGTAACCAAAGTCACAAATTTTGAGGCGAGGTGCTGGGTTTCCATCTAACAGTGTATTTTCCAACTTCAAATCTCTGTGGCATATTTGCTGTAAAATCCCCAATATTCAAATAAAACCCGTTAAAATTTATAAAATAAAATTCAAATCCATAATCATTTCTCCCAATTAAGATTTCTACGTATAATTATTTCCAAAGAAACGTTCTAGAGAAAAAAAAATACATATTGTTGCAAAATTGTATTTTACCATAAAAAAATAAAATAACTAAATTACATGTCTAGACTGTTAAGGTGGAATACAATTTGATCATTACGAGTAAATTCAAGATATTTATAGATAAAGTCAATTATTAATTTCAACCGTGGAGTGAATGAAATCCAATACATAATTAATCACTTAAAAAAATATAAAAACTTTTAATGTGCCACTTAAGTTATATACATAGGAATTTCTGAACCTAAGAGTTAAAGAATAACAAGTTTATCATTATCAAAACTTGAATATCCACTAAAAATAATAAAATTGATGATATTTATATCTAGAAGTGCAAAATGGTACGGTCACGGTTCTAATTTTATTTCTTGATCTAAATGTTTCTTGAAGGAAAAAGCATATTACCATGCTGTGGCAGTAGTGGACTCCACAGATCAACTGTTGAAAAAAGTACCGAGCCTGAAATACAAATGTAAGAATTTTTTTATAATTGATCGAAAAATCAGGACTTCAAAATCTATAAAATCTTGAAGACAATAATTGAAGAAACAAAACAAAAAAGTACATATCAGCACGTTATGCCGAAACTAAAAATAAGGAGACATGAAAATTTTTGGCAGTCAAATATCTAAGGATTTTTACGATATTCTTGTACTTTAAAGTTTTATGTTTTAAAGTGCATATTAAAACAATTTCCCAATTTAAAAGAATATTGTATATAAAAAAGAAATAGAGATACAAGAAATTAAAAAAGGAAAAATGTTATTAATTTATTAATCCACGCAGGTAAAACGGATTAATTTTTGATTAATGATGAATAACCTCAGCTTCACTAAATCGACCAGCTTGGCAGATCCGATCAAAGAGCTCTCCACCAGCTGCATACTCCATTACTATTGCCAAGTGGGTTGGCGTTAAAACCACCTAAACACAACAAACAGGTTATATTATTATATATTAAAAAAAAAATTACAATATCAGATCAGCCAAAATATATCTACAAATTGTTATTTTCCCTACAAAGTGAAACCGGTTATCTTGAAAATAAGGAAGGTGATCTGATAACTCTATTAATTATATAAATCATGACAAGGTAAAAGCCGCACTATTTATAAAAAATTAAATGAGTCGAACATACATGTTACAAATTAAAAACTTACCTCTTTAAAACGAATTATATTTGGATGGCGGAGTGATCTATGATTTATGATTTCTCTTGCCACATTCTCATCAATCTACAATCTCACAAGAAAAGGAAACTCTTAGATAGAACATATATGAATGAAAAATAAATAAAATAATGAAGAAACAAGACGAGAAAGATCAGAAAAATTACAAATATAGAATTACCTTACGACCACGTTCGATGTATTTCATGGCAACAAGCTGTTTGGTTTCTTTGTGGCGCATGAGCCTGGCCACCCCAAAATTCCCAGATCCCAACTCTTTTACTACCTCGTAATTCTGCATCCTTCAACTTTGCTAATTCTTGTACCCTACTTGCTTAATAACGTACTATGATCGATCTGTATACGTACAATTATGATATTCAGACTGCACAAGATGCAGAAAAATGAATAGGGAAGCTAAGTGATCACTCTCGCTGTATTTATAGTTAAAGATAGACTCGCCCAGTGGGATTTCAGATGAATTATATATATATATTACTTAGATGGATATATTATATATAGAGAGAGTGTGGAAATGTAATGGAGGACAGAAGTGATAAACTGGCAAACATAACTTCCCAACTGGCAAATGAAAGGTAACAGCTGAAACCTTTAATTAACAATACGGTCAAAAAATATACTATAGAGAGAGTGCTTTGTTGTGTGTGTGAAAGACGAAAGCACGTGGGGGGAAACGAGTAGAAGAGAGAGATGGCCGTTGGTATGGGATTCCATTACGCACATATGCTCTCACCTTGCATTTGCAAGTTTTAAATCCCAATAGTCTTACATCACTTTCATGTAATCATTTAGAAAAAAATATATGTGTTTCTCTTTTATATACCTTTTAAAAAAATGTTAATTTAAAAGGGTTTTTGATTATTTTACCCTTACTTATGTCTTAAGATACAACCAAATTCCTCTATAACAGTCTCGTTTGTTCCTAATTTTTTTGACTGCTATAATGAAGTGTTGTTATATAGCACATATATTATAATATAACATAAGAATCAGTTCTGAGAAAAATATGACGTTTATAGTGAATGGTTGTTATATAGAGATGTTGTTATAGAGATATTTTAGTGTATAACTTCTCTTCATTAATTATTTACTCTATTATGTGCTTTTCCATCTTCAAAAATCAAGTAATTGCTATTAAGGGTAAAAATGAGGAAAAAATAGTTAATTTTATCTTGAATTTCTAAAATGATAAAAAATTTGACATAACTATTTTAGAAATCACGACAGATAATTTGAGATTAGTTTAAATCCTACAACCCCACCCACCCCTCTAGAGTCTATACAAATTTAGTATTACTACTTTGTGTCCTGAACTGTCCTTTTATATTGCTGTAGAATGTTGGAACTGCCCTTTTATATTACTTTAAAAATGCAATTTAAACCAATTACCAAATTCTATGTGAACCATTTTGATAACATGTACTAATTGTGCATATGATTGGCTTTGATCTCCATAAACGCCGCTCTCGAAGCTGATGTGGGGTTGTCACTTGCCTGTTTGACTTTTGAGTACTATTCCTTTTCTGCTAAGGTACCCATGACCTTTTTAAATTTCCTATTGGTCGGTCCATTAATCTTAAATTCCTCTACCATATTGTTATTCTTTTTCTTTAATTGTCTCTAAGGACACAGCTCTAGGCCAGCGCTCTTTGACAAGTTTATCGATCTTTGCTCATACTGAAGTTTATTAATGAGACTCAGTGTAAGGTTATTAATCATAAGAATTTCGATGCTTCTGTCGAGTAGGAATCCAGTATCGCAATTTTAATGAGATGTCTCTGAAGTTAATCAATATGTTAAAGTGATTTTCTAACAATAATAGTAGTAATATCTTTCTTTCTTTTTTTAATGTAGCCATGAAGTGATTAAATTATTTCTATATTGTTGTCTAAATTTAATTAGAGGTATAACTGGTAGAAACTTTTGAATTGAATCTTTAACCCAAGATGCTTAATTTTCTCGCTTATGTCTCTGGCAAAGCTAGGAGACAGATGCACCCTCTAGCTTTTCATGTTCATCTTTGAACTCTTGAATAACTACTCTTTTTATATTATATGCTTCTACCGTCACCTTTTTATTTTTATTTTTATTTTTTTTAAAAGCAGAACTTCATTTTCTCCTACATCATTTCTTCTACATGCCTATTTATGCTTAGCATGATATACAAACTATTTTGGTACATTAAGATCAGTGCTACTGAACTCGGCACTGATCTTAATGTAATGTCAAATGTGTGTTGTGTCACCTATAGGCTACTAACATAGGATATATGAATCTGCCACTGCATATATACTATAGGATATTTAACTTTTTTAACATCTGAAAACAATGGTAAGCAGCCACACTAGAATTCTTAATCTGTACACTTTCTGGTACCGTATTAGCAGTAGAAATATTACCATAAAGCTACGCTTGCAGTTCCCTATGCTGTGAATTTTATTTTCAGATAAGGAAAAAGAACAAGAAAAGAGGAGAAAATAGAGTTTTCTCGTGAAATGCTATACAGAGCATTGAATTTTTTTTCCCGTGCCTACCAACACTACTAAAAATAGGGTAAAAATCAATCGTTAAAACGAACCGATGTTGATCGATAATTAGCAAATACCGATCAATTCGTGGCGATCGATAGGTTGGTAGAGCCAATCAACCGACTTTGGTCGGTTGTGACCAACCGATTTCGGTTGGTCAATTAACTTCCACAACTGAGCAAAAATAAAAATCTGATCAACAATTTCGGTCGGTCAATTAACTTCCAAAACTAACCCAAAAAAAAGTCGGCTAAAATCGACCATAGTCGATTGTTTTTTTTTAAATTATGTAATTAAAAATGCACCATCTAAAAATCAAACCAAGATCTGTAATGTGGCAGAGTACCATTCTACCACTAGACCGTTGGTGCTTTTTAGTTTAAAACTTTCTTTTATTTTATTTATACTCTTTAAATGTACTTTCACGCCAGGTCGTGTTAGCTGGGTGTCAATCACGTTTAGGGGGTAGTTTGAGATGTGACATTGGGTTCATAGCGTTATGCTTTTATTGTTGTACGTGTTGGATAGTTCTCTTATTTGGTTCTCTTTCCATTATTGGTCATATTAGAGTTGTTGCTTGTTTGGCGCACAAAACGCATATGAGGTTCTAGGTGGTGTTTGGTGTGGCCTGTAGGTCGAGCATCTTGTACTGGGTGAGACGAGATTATTGGACCTGGAATTAGTATAGTCGGACTTGAATAAGATATGTTTGGAAGTAGACTGTCATTAGTTTGCTCAGGATTTTGTAATGGTTCTTGTCAGGCAAGAAAACTCCATGACTTGTTGTTTTATGGGTGTTTATGAGTTTCTACACGTTTCTTTTATCATTATCCATGTTGCAAAGGTTTGGAACAAGGTTTTATGTGATATGAGGTGTATTACCTGTAACAGCCTGGCCAATTATTTTGCGTATTTGAGCCTCGTTTCACTATTTGATACTCCTCGTATGTGTATTTATCATTATGTGACTTACGGAGATGGTTGGTTTGGTCTCGGAAAGATTTTGGAGTGAATTGGAACACTTAGTTTCATGGTCGGAAGCTTAAGTTATAAGAGTTGACCAATGTTTGACTTTTATATTAACAACCTCGGATTCGTGTTTTGTGGTTCCAATAGATTCGTATAATGATTTTAGACTTAAACGTATGACCGAAATTGGATTCAGAGTTTCCTAGGATGATTTGGCTCTTTTTGCCGAAAGTCAGCAATTTGAGGGTTTAGAAATTTCATAAGTTTGATCAAGAGTTGACTTTGTGGCTATGGGTTCGAATCGTTGTTTTAGACTTGGAATAGGTCTGTTTTGTAGCTAAAAGAAACTATATTTGTCGTGAATTTCTTACCATATATTTGATTTTCTTTATCCGTATTAGGTGCTGCACATGAAAAATCAAATCACTTATTATATTGTTAAGTGTTTGTCCTTATTTGCTATCATATTTGATTTTTCTTACATCGCGTTTTCTTGATATATGAAGTTAATTTCTTTGTTTTCCTTATCCGCATTTGTTGGGGCACATCAACATCAACAACAACGATCTAGTATAATCCCACAAGTAAGGTTTGGCGAGGGTAATATGTGCGCAAACCTTACCGCATTTGGTGCGGCACATGGGAAAATCAAAATTTCCTTAACATAACAATAATCTGAATCCTATGGATTGCCAGAAAATGATGCAAAATTGTAAGCAGTGTAGAAGGCTATTGTAATTTATAGCATACGACATAAAGAAGTATCTTTGAGTGTTTAGGAATAAGACGTTTAACATCTTTAAGTTAACACCACTAGAAATTCGGCCAAAATCGACTGCTGCCGACCGATCGACTTTGGTCGGTCTTTTAATAAGACTAACATCTTTAAATTAATACTACTAGAAATTCGGCCAAAATCAACTACGTCGGTCGGTCAAAAGACCGATCAAAAAATTGACAAATAATTTTTTCAATTTTTTAAGAAACGGACCGAATTTGATCGATTTGTTTTTGGAGCCAAAATGCTAAAAAATATTTTTGCATCCCAAAAATTACAAGCTGAACAACTTTGAAATTTTTTATTTAAAATAAATTAAAATTAATATTCACAAAATCGATCAGTTATTTTAAAAATCCACTTATTTCCTTCTCCAACTTTATTTTTTTAATTTACAAAAACACTAGGAGAAAAACAAGTGCAGGTCTAAAAGAATTATTAATAGTTAAAGACGAAATAGTTATCAACCAATACTTTAGTCAATTCATAGAAAGACCAACAACCACTTGAATGATAAAACTTTAGCTCAAATCCCACATTAATACAATAGAGCATCTAATAGAGTAATATGAGTTTAACTGACGGGTATACAAACCGCAAAGAAAAAGAAATAACTAACACAAATTACATAAAGTTGAAATTAAAGCCTCCATAAACAATACGGTGGCTCACCTCAGCAATAAGATTCACGTGAACGAACTCGTCGGCCACTAGCTCTATCTCACGCAACAGTATATGCATAGAGATGCAGGTAAGAAGTGAGTTATACATAGATATAACCCAATAAGATCCTCGACCCGCCACTTTAAATTCTTCTGGAACAAGTGTTTGAAAATTCAAACATACCACAACAAGAACAATATACTAAACATGATAATTATACAATAACACAATATATAGTATCAACATAGTTAATAATAATTAACTAACAACAACACACATATCTCAACCCACTACTCACTAAGGACTTGTCATAACTGCTGTTGCACCCTATTTTGCACGAGTCAAAATAAGATTCAACTAGTAGTTTCTTTGTGGATGATAAAAGAGAGTCACCACCTAATATTTAAAGGTATGTTAGGGTACCTATTTAATTGCTAAGATCATTTAAGGAATTAGATGTCTATATTCTTACTTTAAAAGTATAGCTTATTGTATATCTAGTTTAAAGCTTATCACTTGAAAATAGGATATGTAATTTTAAGAGGGGATATATGTTGTTTCATTTGTAAAAGCCCTTTAAAATGTTTACATCTATATGATAGAAAGAGTTTTTAGAAGTATATCTATAAAAAGTAGTAGAGCAGACATGAAAGCTTTAGCAAAATATCATGAAATCTGAACTTAGGACAAATGCAGAAGATCATTGAAGTTCTTAATCAACTACATAAGTCAAACAACACATAGATTTCCTCACTTAGAGAAGCATTCATTAAGTTTACAAAGATGGTCGATTGAACTAATTTCAGATTCTTTAGAGCCTAGTGCGTTCATATATACAACGTCAAAGCATAGTGATCGAATTTAATACATTATTATAAATAGAATAATCAATAAGAGGAACCCGACTTTAACCTTCAAACAATTAAAGAGAGGAAATGTCGATGTGCATTGACCTTTCTTTGAGCAGCAAATCAAACAAAGGCTTCATTTAGCCGTTTAGGAGCTAGAGATTCAAACTTCGATCAGTGAGTAAACTCAGAACTGGAAAAAAGTTAAATAAAAAATCGATTAAAAACTTAGCCTTCGAAAAATACTAAAATGCTACAATATTGTCTATTGGTGATTTTAGATTGTTAGGGGTTGTTAGGTGAGAGCCATTAAGGATCATATTTATAGTGCCTCAAGGTCTAGGGTTTCAGTAGATTCAAACCATGGTAGTGGAGAGTGATGGAGGGGTAGTGATGCAAGCAAAATCGGGTGAAATCAGAGAGACAACAGAGGAAAATAAGTGGAGATTTTACTTGAGAGGAGAATAATTCAGAATCAATCGATGAATATGGAAAACCAACAGTCAAAACTTCATTGTCCAAAGGTCACTGCGTTTGACCTTTGGACATCGAATAACAATGCTGGAGTTTTTGAAATCTTCATGCATACCTCCGATTTGAAAGATGAGAGGAGAATCGTTGAGTTTTAGTTGCATGATTTTAGGTCTAGGGTCTGATTTAAGGATTTTGAATCTGTGTGACAAAATAGGAAATGGAATTGGCAGCATTCGCGGCTTGAAGGGACAATAAGCATGATTTTATGGTTGATCTGTGACCTTGCACAAATTTGTGCAAGGTTTTTTTGTTTGATTAGGTCTGGCGTTTGAGAAAATTGAGAGAGGAAAGGGAAAGGGAAAGGGGGTGGTTGGGAAAGTAGGAAAATAATTTAGGTTTTGGGTAGTTTGGATCGTCTCTAGGGGTTAAAGTCAAGGGAAGGGATCAACGACCCTAATAATTCAGGGTTTAAAAGATTTTAAAGAGAAAATGCGAGAGCCGTTGGATCTTCTGGTTTTAACAGCCATGATTAAGTCCGATGGGGTATTAAAATTAAAGGAAAAACGAATATAAAATAAAAGCCATTGATTCATAGGATGGACGATTTGGATTTGTTGTGTTTCTTTTATGAGTGATAGAGACGGGTGACGTGGTGCTATTTGATTAGCTAGGAGAGGGTGGGGGCATTTGCATCTATACCCATTTTTTGTGTCATGTTTTAACTTGTGCCCACTTTGTAAAAAAAATTGCAACCGCATCCACTTTTTCGCATAACTTCAACATACGGGGCTGAAGTAGCAAAGGCAATCACGCAAAACTTCAGCATTCTAGTAGCCGGGCCTGAAGTTTAGCTCTAGAGCTGAAGTTTTTGTTTTGTTACTGGCGCTAGAGCTGAAGTTTTTGTTTTATAACTGGCAAACTTCAGCTCTAGAGCTGAAGTTTTTGTTTGTAACTGGAGAACTTCAGCTCTAGAGCTGAAGTTTTTTGTTTTGTAACTGGCGAACTTCAGCTCTAGAGCTGAAGTTTTTATTTTGTAACTGACGAACTTCAGTTATTTCACACCTTTTCTGTGTTCCTTGATCACATGTAGCTGATGAGATCTTATGGTTGAAGTTTTCTTGATTTTTGGCTTCTGTCTTGGCATTGGATGACAACATTTTCTTGGTTTCTTCCAGTTCTAATAACTTCTCTTCCAATAAAAATTTAGCATCATTAAGCTTCATTTGGACTCGTAACCTCAGCCATTCTAAGCATTTTCCTCTCTTCTTCCATTTCTTTCCTTAATCGATTGGTCTCTGCTCTATCCAACGATATATGATTGGCAAGTTCTTTGTAGACTCGCTCCAATGCTTCTCTCCCTTTTCTCTCTTCAAACAACTCTCTTGCAAATATCCCATGAACTGAAATTCCATAGCAGCACCAACAGCGGCAGAAGAAAGAAGAAGAAGAAGAAAATGAATGAGGAGAAGGAGGAGGAGAAAGGGGGCTGAAGTTATTTAAAAACTGGGTACAAGTTAAAAGTTTTAAAAGAATGGGTATAGGTTAAATGAGGGCGACCAAATAGGGCGCCCCGTGCAATTTTTACGAGAGGGTAGCGGGGATCGCCAAATTGGAATGAGATGGGGTATTTGAATTGGGCCGGGTCCGGATTGCGCTTGGTATTTGGGCAAAAAATAATTTAAATAATAGCTACTTTATAATTAACTAAGGAATTGCAATAGTATAGTTTTAGTCTTTAACCCTTTTAAAATTAATTTAAATGCACTTAATTATTTTTAATAAAATATAGTAAAAATTATAATTATCAAATATACTACTAATTATTTTAATTAATTAATTAATTAATTGTAAAATACTTTATTTTCTAAATTATAACATTAATTTTGAATTACTAAAATAGTAGACTAATTAACTAAAATTAAGGAATAACTTATTAGATTAAGTATAAAACCTATATAATGTATATAAAGGTTATTTTAATAATCTCAAATTAATAAGTATGATATATTTGTTATTATATAATACTAGATTATTAATTTCAACACTATTAATTACTAATTTTATGAAAAATTATATATTATTGATTAAAAAGTATTTTCAATACATTTATTGCGAATCATTAAGTATAAATAAATTAATTTTAAAAGGGAGGGTCAAAAGTGGTCGTCAACAACTGTAGTTAATGAAATGAACCAACACCTCTATAGGACCACAACGATACTACAAAGCCTCAAATATGTAACGGAGCATACACAATGCTCACTGAAGCATATACAATACTCCAAATATATCAAGAAGAATACACAATGCTCGGGGTGATGTACAAAGCACACACAATGCCCCAACATCATGGCTCACAGCTGTATCACACTTTCAAATCACAACCCCATGGCTCACAGCCATATCACACCATTAGGCAACTTATAAAATAATTTTAGTACTTTATTTCCATAAAATAATATACTCGGGGCTAGTCAAATACCACCGATTCTGCCAAATACACGTGTCACGATCTAAAATTCCACCTTAGGAATCGTGATGACAACTAGTCTCTAAGACTAGGTAAGCCTAAAACATGAAGAGATCTAACAAAGATAACCATCGTAACTATATAAAACTTAAACTGATAAATGGAATAACGTAACTAAAACTGAACAAATGTTATATAATCCCTAGAACCGTACAGAGTCATAAACTTTACCGACATACAGTAGAATTTCTAAATACAATACTATTCAGAAATGAAGATAACAACATTAAATATAATATCCGAAGGTGACTTCGAGGCCTGATACCAATATGTCACGACCCAAAATTCACTAGTTGTGATGGCACCTAACCTAGCCCGCTAGTAAGCCAACTAACATCTATCCAGTTTCAATAATATTAATAAAAAATTAAATAGAGTAGTTAACTAAATTTTTTATACATTTCCCAAGAACTGGTAGTACAGATCATCAACTTCTAAGAATAAAGTTTACCAAACTGATATGCAGAAAGTACATCATCTATTTGACAAATACATAAATAGAGTTTAAGATTCTAAGACTACCATGAACAAGAGGCAACTACAACAGGGACGCATGTACATCTTCCAATTCAGCTCCCAGCGAACATAGAAACACCAGTGTCCAAAGTCTGCATGCAATGTGTAGGAAGTATAGTATGAGTATAACCAACCCCATGTACTCAATAAGTAACAAACCTAAACTTAGGTTGAAAGTAGTGACGAGCTGGAACATAGGTCGGGTCCAATATAAATATCCAATAGCAGTTCATACAACGTAGATCATATAAATAGGGAAATAATTTCAGAGACAAAAATGTTCAGCTTTTGCACAGTTTTCCGAAAACAGTTTCGCTTTCAAGAATATCAGTGAAAACCCAAATCCTTTATCAAAATCATCGAAAAATCATGAGATAGTTTGACAATTGTAATTTTTCCTGAAAGAACCTTTCCATAATAGTTAAATATATTTCATTCCCTTTCCAAATAAAAAGTGTAAAATACCACTCTATGTCCACATATCAATGTGTGTAAAAAGTCACGTATGATGTGATACAGTACAACATGACAAAAATGCATTTCTATGCATGTATGCATGTCAATGCCATATATCTGATGGATGAATCATGTACTCACACTTTCAAAGTACTCAACCTTACTATATCACACCTTCAACTCATCATACTCAACCACTCGGTACTGTATATGGCCCATACGGCCCAGGGAAGATCCATCCTGGAAAATATATATATACATCAGTGACTATAAGTCACCCAATACCGAGGCAAACAAGCCAATCCAGCCTCATGGAGAAGTTCCATCTCCAGGTATCAAGGGAAGATCCATCCCTGAATAATATATCAATGCTCAACCACTCGGTACTGTATATGGCCCATACGGCCCAGGGAAGATCCATCCCGAAATATATACATCACTGATCATCAGTCTCCAGTATCGAGGAAACAGGCCAATCCAACCTTATGGAGAAGATCTATCTCCATATCAAGGGAAGATCCATCCCTGAATATAATCAATCATGCTCACTAGGGGTGTGTACAGACTCTAGAGGGGCTCCTTCAGCCCAAGCGCTATAACAAGCCAATCATGGCATAAATCAATTGGGCCCTCTGCCTCATCAGTCATAAATCAATAACACATGCTGCGGCATACAACCCGATCCCATAACTGTCACACATAATCAAGTTCTCGACCTCACTCAGTCATCAATCTCTCCAGTCTTACCCACGGGCTCACAATGTCATGAAAACTTGCCCGGAATAATGATATGATGTATCAATAAATAACTACTGAGACTGAGATATGATATGAAAGCATGAATGTGACTAAGTATGAAATATCAACGAAATCTATGAGATGACAGCAAGAAACGACCACTATGGGTCCTAACAATATCAACATAAATTCTAAACAGGATATCTAGCATGATGTGCAGCTAAATGTACATTATCACATGGTGAAAACACATATTCAACAAAGTAGGACCACTATGCAGTGTCCTTGAAACAACAAAGTCACCACTCACAGGGTGCACGCCCACACGCCCACACGACCGTCACCTAGCATGTGCGTCACCTCAACATCAATCACATAGCACGTAATTCGGGGTTTCATACCCTCAGCACTAATTTTAAAAGAGTTACTTATCTGAAATAAGCCAATTTCGACACCGAACAATCCAAGCGATGCTCCAAGAATTCCATCACGTGCGTAGCGACCTCCGAATGGCTCAAAACTAGCTAAAAGTAACTCAAATACATCAGATAAACCCCGAGGAAGTAATTACAATTGATAAAGATCGAATTGAACATCAATTCCCAGATTGGGCCCAAAATCACACCCGGGCCCATGCCTCGAAGCTCGACAAAACTCACAAAATCCAACAACCCATTCAATTACGAGTCCAACCCTACTAGTTTCACTCAATTCCAACTCCAAATCGGTGTTCAAAACTCAAAAATTTATATTATGAAACTTTAGGCCAAAACCCCCAATTTTCATCTCAAAATACTAATCGAGTGATGAAATCAATGATATATTCATGAATAATAACCAAATCCGAGTTAAAATCACATACCCCGATGAATTTCTTGAAAAACCCACAAACAATCGCCACAAGCCGAGATCTCATGGTCCAAAAATGTGAAATAAAACCCTAAGCCTCGCTTACACAGTGCTCTCTGAACCTTCACTGTGCGGTCCGCATAATTCCATCGCGGCCGCACAACCCCTACCGCGGTCCATGAAATTCTGCCACTGCCGTGGGTCCTGAGCCAGCATCTACCACGGTCCGCATAAAACTTTCTGTGGCCGTAAAATCCTCACTGCGGTCTGCGCAAACTTTGTCGCGGCCGCATAATCCCTCTGCGTCCGCATATTTTCTTCCGCGGCCGCATAATACTTCTGCGGTCCACACCAATTTTATGTGGTCCACACTTCCGAGACCAGAGACCAGACACCAGAAATTTGCCAACTCCCAAAGATAAATAATGATCCGCTAACCATCCGAAACTCACCCGAGGCCCTCGAGACCTCAACCAAACATACTAATACATCCCATAACATCATTCAAAATTAGCCGAAACTTCAAATCACTCAAAACAACATCAAAACACCAAATTACCCTCGGATTCGAGCTTAAGAACTTCTAAACTTCCAAATTCCGTGAATGATGCCAAAACCTATCAAATCACGTCCGAATGACCTCAAATTTTGCACACAAACCAACTATGACACCAAGAACCTATTCCAACTTCAAATTCCATTTCGACCCCAATATCGAAAATCAACTCCCTAGTCAAACTTCCGAACTTATATTTCCGAATAACCTGAAAAACAAAACCGACGATTCACATAAATCATAATACATCATATGAAGCTACTCATGCCCAAGAACTAGCGAGCGAAGTGCAAATGCTCAAAACGACCGATCGGGTCATTACATCCTCCCCCACTTAAACATACATTCATCCTCGAATGTGCCCAGAGTTGTTCCAAAAGTCAATAGATCACTGAATAACCTTACCATGCAATACCCGGGGGTGATCCCACGTCACCCTATTCTATATAGGTCTGATAACACAACATAACTAAAATTTCACAATTCAACCTAGCCCATGAACCTTAGAACCAAATTTCAAACATCCGGAATTTCCATAAAATCCATCAGAATCTCGTACCTACACACTGCATAAGTCTGAACAAGCTGTACCAAACCATATCTATAACCCAGGATCAAATCACATGATATACCACATAACTCAAACACTCATAGCAATAATTTATAATCACAGCAGCTGCTCAAAACAACCCAATGCAGGTAGTAAACCTCATATAAAACAAAGCCTCATTTTGAAATCTCCGTACACTGCCATTGATGAATGAAATATGCAGAAACTCATAACCGTTCCTTAAATCGACCAGCCATGGAGCTCCCTCTCCTTCGATAGGGACTATATCAAATTTCTAAGACAAATTTCGATATTATCCTTCCAACATGTTAAAATCAGATACGATAGAATTCATTCTAGGTCCAATGACCTCATCTCATCCAACACGACTTCTCTAGTGACATGACACACCAATATAATATAAAGTCACAACTTGTGCAATCCATGCAGCAGTAAGCAACAATCCAAATGTACTCAAACATAGAAAATGACTCCAATAAGAGAACGACACTGCAAGCTCAACAAGTATGCTAAGAGCCCATCACACACCATAGAACCAATACACATAAATCTAACATGAAAGATCATATCCCAACACAAATTCACTGCAATGCGCGACCCCATCCAAACACTGGTCCACATGAAATATCTCAAGTCGTAATGCTCAGAATCAACAAACATGCACAATTTGATGTCTAGTACCAAAAATGAATCACCATGCCCACGGAGAAGCAAATGACGCATGCCACACCAGCCCGAAAGAACATAACCAATGCGCAATCAATCATGCAACACCCAAATACCTATCTCACTCAATTTCCTCTATAAAGCCCAAACAGAACCATATCATTTGTGGATATAATCAACGAATCACAATCTCGCGTAGCATACAAGAGTAACTCACAATTAATCTTGGATCACGAATAAGCTTAACAATAACCGAATGGAACCTCCCTCAACAATAGTAGTTTAGCGTCAATATATCCGACTCGATGCAGAACACACATCCATATGGGCCTACCAATGAACCCCAAATCAACTTTGGTCACCCACAATAGCTAAATAACTCTTTGAAAGTTCACAATGGCTGAATCATAGCACATACTATCATCTAAATAACCTTTCCCACATCTTTACAGTCCACAACCACAAATTAATCTACTCATGAGAACTCACACTCTCCAAATCCATAGCACACACGATTCACCATATCCGATCCCAACTCTACCGGTTGAATACCTAACACCTCTCTAATACTCGATCAATTCACGAGGGATACTTCTATAATTCTTCTGTGCCACTAAGCAAACTTTGAATATCATCACTCGATCAGTCAGGAGAGTGTCGAAATACCAATGAAGTATTCATAAATCAAAACACAGAGCCCCTTCTGAAATATATACTCTCAACAACCATACCAAATAGTAATATCACTTACATATCCCTCTAAAACCGTCCATGCTTCTTAAGGATTTATGACCTTCCCTTTAGAACTGAACCGTGACCTTGCACATGCAAATCTCGATCCTATGCAACGCACCACTTCTATCATGCAACCATATGAAAAGTATGAGAACTTCATAATCTACTCTGGGTCACAAGAAACTACATACTCGATTAGCCAAGAACCTTTCATTTGATTTCATTCGGAGAAAATCACTATACACCACATGCTCCTCACGCCAGTAGGAAATATGCTCCTCGAACCGTGGTAGAAACTATTGAGAACTCTTCAAAACTCATTTTCACATAAATAGACTATAAGAACTAAATCTCACTAACTCAACCAAGCCACGCAAGTCCTCAACCCAAGAGTATCTCCACAAAGCACGTGTAGAAACTCACTACCTCATAAGCACCCAAAAAACTAATCATATCCATTACCATGTCGATCCAACCTACTACTAGTTGTTCTATTTATCCGAGTTCCTTCCGAATTGCCTACAAGTTGGTACCTTTCCTTGCTAGAACACTACTAACTTTGACCAAAACTTTCCCCACGAACTTTAGCATAGAACCACTCTGCCCTAAGTCTCATAAGCCGCTAAATACTCTCTTAAGTACCACAAAAGCACCACAACCGAGATACCTACTCTGAAGAGACCTTCTGTGAATTTCAAGTCGTTCATCTCAACTTCCTGATACTGAAATGTAGAATCCACAGCGATGTAGAAATACTAAGAGCATCAACACCATCCAATGTAACTCTCAGCTCATAGCCACATACAAATCCGCAAAAATTCTCAATTGCCACGTATCAATCTTGAATTCATTAGGGCCATTCTCGAGAGTCATCCACTCTACTCGAATCTCAATTAGAGTGACCAAATAGGCCGAACGACCTATTCCCCATTAGCACTCCAACACCCAAGGAAGTAACCCCACCTTAATGCAACCATATAAATTTCTTCTCCATGCACATTACATCCTTCACCAATAACAACTCAAATCATTCCATGATTCTTATATACTCATAAAGCCTAATACAACTCGTATCCAAAAATCCACTTACTCGAGTCATCCTCGATCTCAACCTTTGCAAATCATAACTGATTCACCAGTATACCTCAAACTGAAATTAATACGACATATAGCCGTGCCATCAACCTATCACTAGTAGACTCCCCCACTTGGATTAAAGCCATAGATCAAAAAACAAAAAAAACTCACAATGCCCATACTCTATTATTGCCATAATACCATAGTGAGATTCAACTAAATCCTTCATAAGCTCATGCAACACAAACCATCTAGTATTTCAGATCATCTGCAAATCTCACGTTCACCCTTGTATAAGTCAAGCCCACTATCACAAGCGATCCAAACTCAAATTGCAACACACATAATTCACTGGTAAAAGAGAACTCCCAACAAATAACATAGGGATCATACAAACCTTAGGACACCCTGCAGGAGATAACCCACCTGCTTTGCCTCAAGCCTGCCTCTCTCTATGCCCTTCCACAGTAATAAATATTACACAGTCACTTAATCTTCATGAGTCTGAACTCATATCACAATATGAAAAATCTACTTCACTCCTCATATAAATAGCATGAAAAGATCCTTCAACACCCCCATACCTCAAGACTATATGTCAAATCAAGATGGAAATCAAGCACCAAATAGTTCTTTCTACACTTCAAGTAGACCATTCTAATCACATTCAAATCATATGAACACATCTCGTAGTCACATCATACTTATCACATAGCCATCCAGCCACCAATTCCACTAATAGGGATACTACCGGACATATAAGTCCAAAAGTACGAGCTCACACAATCAACACCTCTATGCTAAAACTGCAGTCAAAACCCGGCCTCAAGTTCTCTAGAAGGGCCCCTCATTAGCATACCGAAATCACATCTCGCACCTATTCCATGGAATCACAAGCCGTCGATGCACAGCTGATACCGAGCACTCACATGTGTGCATACGAAAGCGTTGAAGAAATTCAAAGGATTACGCTTCAAGCTGAATCAATGCCGCACGATAAGGAAAGAAAGATGAGAAATATATCCTAAATGTCCTGTAGCCTCTCGAAGATAGGCATGGACATCATCACACCGATCCGCAAGACACTCTACTAGACACTTGCTTATGACTTGTAGAACTTATGAACCTAGAGTTATGATACCAATCTATCACGACCCAAAACCCACTAGTCGTGATGACACCTAACCCAACCCGCTAGGTAAGCCAACTAACATCTATCTAGTTTTAGTAATATTAATAAAATAATTAAATAGAGAAGTTAACTGAATTTTTTTATACTTTTCCAAAGAACTGGTAGTACAAATCATGAGCTTTTAAGAATAGAATTTACAAAGCTGATATGAAGAAAGTGCATCATCTGTTTGAAAAAATATATAAACATAGTTTAAGATTCTAAGGCTATTATGAACAAGAGGCAACTACAGCAGGGACGCAGGTACATCTTCCAATTCAGCTCCCAGCGAACACAACAACATCAACGTTCGAAGTCTTCACGCAATGTACAGGAAGTGTAGTATGAGTACAACCGACCCCATATAATCAATAAGTAACAAACCTAAACTTAGGTTGAAAGCAGTGACGAGCTGGAATATAGGTCGGGTCCAACACAAATATCCAACAACAGTTCATACAACGTAGAGCATATAAATAGGGAAATAATTTCAGAGACAAAAATATTCAGTTTTTGCACAATTTTCCAAAAACAGTTCCACTTTTCAAGAATATTAGTGAAACCCCAAATCCTTTATCGAAATCATCAAAAAATCATGAGATAATTTGAAAACTGTATTTTTTCCTGAAAAATCCTTTCCACAAAAGTTAAACATATTTCATTTCCTTTCCAAATAAAAAGTGTAAAATACCACTCTATGCGTACATATAAATGTGTGTAAAAGGTCACGAATGATGTGATACAGTACACCATGAGGAAAATGCGTTTCTATGCATGTATGCCATATATGCATGCCAATGCCATGTATCTGATGGATGAATCATATACTCACACTCTCGGAGTACTCAGTCTCACTATATCACACCTTCCACTCATCATACTCAACCACTCGGTGCTATATACGGCCCATACGGCCCAGGGAAGATCCATCCTGGGCAACACTAACTATAAGTCACCCAGTACCGAGGCAAACATGCCAATCCAACCTCATGGAGAAGATCCATCTCCAGGCATCAAGTGAAGATCCATCCTTGAATAATATATCAATGCTCAACCACTCGGTACTGTGTATGGTCCATACGGCTCAGGGAAGATCCATCCCGGAATATATACATCACCGATCATCAGTCTCCAGTACCAAGGAAACAGGCCAATCCAGCCTCTTGGAGAAGATCCATCTCCATACCAAGGGAAGATCCATCCTTGAATATAATCAACTGTCATGACCCTAAACCTAGACCTGGTCGTGATGGTGCCTCTCGTGAAGACAAGGACAGTTCCCAATTCATTTTAAGTAGTTAAAATAATACAAATTAAGTCTTTAACATGATAATAATCCCAAAATAAAGATGAATAATACAATTTGCGGAATAGACATAGCCCGACATCGAGGTCTCACCAGTCATGAGCATCTATCATAAAACTACAAGTCTGAAAGAGTATACACAACTATTACATAGCTAGGACAAGGGAAAGAAATAATGATAAGAGGGAGAGACATTGGGCTGTGAACACCGAGCAACTATCTAGTGAACTCCGAAATTTGCTGGAAGCTCTCAACCCTCGCAAGCAGGACCTGAAGTGCCTAAATCTGCACACGGGGTGCAGGGAGTAAAGTGAGTACTCCAACTTAGTGACTAATAATAATAAATGAAGACTAGGCGATAAGAAATCATGTAAAGGCACATCAACAGGCTATAAAGAAGCAGTATAAAGCCAGTGAAAGCAACGAAATAGTGAAAACATGTAAAGTCACCTTAGTTCAGTTTAAGCTTCTTCAAAAAATACCTTTTTAACAGTTAAGCAAGTAAATGACAGGTAGCTAGAAAAGATAAACACATAAAGAACAGCCCTTCGGGCACAATACCAACAGAATCAGCCCCTCAAGCAACACATGGAACAACACCAGCCCCATGGGCTATATCTCATATCATAATGGGTACCTACGCTCACTGGGGGTGTGCACTCCGGGAGGGGCCCTTTACGGCCCAAGCGCAATATCAAGCCATATCGTGGCATAATCAATAGGCTCTCAGCCTCATATCAACATGCCACTTCGTGGCGTACAATCTCAAGCCCTCGGCCTCATAATCATAAATCAGTGTATCCTCACAACACATGCCCTCGGCCTTACTCAGTCAGAATCTCATAAGCCACTCGGGCAATAGTAAAACATGATGCTCAGCTTAAATTATCATTTAGAATATCATTTAATGTGTTAAAACAGAGTAAACATGGCTGAGTTATGAAAACAATAGAATATAACATGATTGAGTACAAGTATAGAGTGAAAACAGTGAGGAAATATCCGTAAAAATCCCCTAAGGGTCCAAATAGTTGGCGCGAGGCCCAAATATGGCATTCGGCCCAAAACATGATGATAGCAAACAGTTTTCAGTCCAATACGCAGTAAAACAGTCATTCAGGATGAACTAAGTCACAATCCCCAACGGTGCACGACCCCACGCTCATCATCTAGTATGTCGTCACCTTAATATAGCACAACGATGTGAAATCCGAGGTTTCATACCCTCAGGACAACATTTACAATCATTACTCACCTCAATCCGGTCCAAACTCTAGCCCGCGAGGCCTTTGCCTCTTGAATCAGCCTCTGAATGCTCCAAATCTTACCAAAATCAGTGCAAAACCATCAAAATATGCTAAGGGAACAAAGCCCACTAGAAAGAAATAAAATTACAACACAAATTCTGAAATTTTCCAAACCCAACCCCCGGGCTCACGTCTCGAGTTTCGATAATAATTACATCAATAGACTCCTTATCACTCTCTGAGTTCATTCATATCAAAAGCATCAAAATCCAACCATAAACGACCCCTCAAATCCCAAATTCCAGGTCTCCAATTACAAGCCCTAGTTCTTCAATGTTAGGCTTAAATTTCATGATTAATTAGGTAGAATTCACATTAGAATCGAGTATTAAGTCCATAAATCTTACCTCCAAGTGTTCCCCCTTGAATCCCTCTTCAATCCTCTTCAAAAAGCATCAAAATCGCCCAAAAATGGTGAAAGTTAGCCCCAAAATCGTGGACAATGACTATTTAAACATTCTGCCCAGGCATTAAATCCTTCTTGGTGAACGCGGTCAAAGCCTCGTGTTCGCGAAGCACAAACTGACGTTGACCACAAATTTCTCTGACAGGAACACTACCACTACCTCGCGAACGCGATGACTCCACAGCTCAAACCATCGCGAACGCGATATACAAGACCCTAGCCCTTTGCGAATGCGGAACCTCCCTTGCGAACGCGAAGGCTAAATCTTCAGCCTCACCTACTAACCCTTCACGAATACGAGGGTCCACTCGCGAACACGAAGCACTGCTGTCTGCAACACTTCAGCAGATGTTTTTCTGCAACTTCCAATAACTTGAAATTGTCCATTTAACCACCCGAAACTCACCCGAGGCCTCCGGGACCTCAACCAAACATGCCAACATATCCCATAACATCATTCAAACTTGTTCCAACCTTTGGAACGCTCAAAACAACATCAAAACACCAAATTCGCATCGGATTCAAGCCTAAGAATTCCAAAATCTTGTAAATTCCACTTTCGATCAAAAAGTCTATCAAACCATGTCCGAATGACCTGAAATTTTGCACACACATCCAAATGACACAACAGACCTACTGCAACTTCCGGAATTCCATTCCGACCCCTATATCAAAATCTCACCTATCAACCGGAAAACGCCAAAATTCCAATTTCGTCCATTCAAGCCTAAATCTACTCCGTACCTCCAAAACACATTCCGATCACGCTCCTAAGTCCCAAATCACCTCCCGAAGCTATCCGAACCATCGGAACTCACATCCGAGCCCTCTAACACATAAATCAACATCCAGTTGACTTTTCCAACTTAAGCTTCCTCAAAAGAGACTAAGTGTCTCAAACCTTACCAAAACCTTTTCAAACCCGAGCCAACCAACTCGATCACACATAGAACCGATAAACAAAGTAATAAGAAGCAGAAATGGGGGAAATGGAGCGGTAACTAATGAAATGACCGACCGGGTCACTACATCCTCCCCCTCTTAAACAAACGATCATCCTCGAACGAGTTAAGAAACATACCAGAAGCCTCAAACAGGTGAGGATATCTGCTTCGCATCTCCCGCTCGGTCTCCTAGGTAGCCTACTCCACGGGCCGACCTCTCCACTGCACTTTCATTGAAGCTATATCATTTGATCTCAACTTCGAACATGATGCCCCAAAATAGCTACTTGCTCCACATCATAAGTCAAATCATCATCAGACTGAACTGTGCTGAAATCCAGAACATGAGATGGATCCCCAATATACTTCCGGAGCATAGAAACATGAAATACCGGATGCACACTCGACAAGCTGGGTGGCAAAGCAAGCTCATAAGCCACCTCCCCAATCCTCCGAAGCACCTCAAAATGCCCAATAAACCGAGGACTCAATTTACCTTTCTTCCCAAATCTCATAACACCCTTCATGGGCGAAACCTTAAACAGAACCTTCTCACCAACCATGTAGAACATATCCCGAAACTTCCTGTCAGTATAACTCTTTGTCTCGACTGCACTATACGAAGCCTCTCCTGAATTACCTTCACTTTTTCTAAAGCATCCTCCACCAAGTCTGTCCCCAATAGCCTAGCCTCACCTGGCTCAAACCAACTAATTGGAAATCTACACTGCCTCCCATATAAAACCTCATATGGAGCCATCTGAATACTTGACTAGTAGTTGTTGTTATAAACAAACTCTGCAAGTGGTAGAAACTGATCCCATGACCCTCCGAAATCAATAACACAAGCACACAACATGTCCCCCAATATCTGAATAGTGCGCTCGGACTATCCGTCCGTCTGAGGGTGAAAAGTTGTGCTTAACTCAACCTGAGTACCCAACTCTCGCTGCACAGACCTCCAAAACTGCGCAGTAAACTGAGTTCCCCTATCTGAAATGATAGAAACTGGGACATCATGCAAACGAACAATCTCCCGGATATAGATCTCTGCCAACTGCTCTGAAGAATAGGTAGTACCCACAGGAATGAAGTGCGCGGACTTGGTCAACCGATCCACAATCACCCAAAAAGCATCGAACTTCTTCAAAGTCTGTGGGAGCCCAAGTACAAAGTCCATAGTGATCTGCTCCCACTTCCACTCTAGAATATCCATCTGCTGAAGCGAGCCACTCGGTCTATGATGCTCATATTTCACCTACTGACAATTGAGACACCGAGCTACAAATCCCACAATGTCCTTCTTCATTCTCTTCCACTAATAATGTTGTCTTAGATCCTGATACATCTTCGCGGCACTCGGATGAATGGAATACCGCGACCTATGGGCCTCCTCCAGATTCAACTCCCGAAGCCCATCCACATTGGGCACACATATCCGACCCTGCATCCTCAACACCCCATCATCACCAATAGTCACATCTCTGGCATCATTGTGCTGAACTTTGTCCTTGAGGACAAGCAAACGAGGGTCATCATACTGGCACTCTCTGATGCGATCATATAAGGAAGACCAAGAAATCACACAAGCCAATACCCGACTGGGCTCCGAAATATCTAACCTCATGAACCGATTGGTCAAGGCCTGAACATCAACTACAAGAGGTCTCTCCCCAACTGGAATATATGCCAAACTCTCCATACTCATTGCCTTTCGGCTCAAAGCATCGGCTACCATATTGGCCTTCCCCAGATGGTGAAGTATAGTGATATCATAATCCTTTAGCAACTCTAACCATCTCCGCTGCCTCAAATTGAGATCCTTTTGCCTGAACAAGTGCTGGAGGCTACGATGATCCGTAAACACCTTAGAAGACACACCATACAAGTAATGCCTCCAAATCTTCAACGCGTGAACAATGGTAGCCAACTCCAAATCATGAACGAGGTAGTTCTTCTCTTGGGGCTTCAACTGGCGAGAAGAATAAGCAATAACTCTACCCTCCTGCATCAATACGCACCCAATACCAACTCTCGAAACATCACAAAACACGGTATATGAACCTGAAGTTGATGGCAAAACTAACAATAGAGCTGTGGTCAAGGCTATATTGAGCTTCTGGAAGCTCTCCTCACACTCATCCAACCATAAAAATAAAGCACTCTTCTGAGTCAACTTGGTCAAGGGCGATGCGATAGATGAAAATCCCTAAACAAATCGGCGGTAATAACCCACCAAACCAAGAAAGTTGTGAATCTCTGTGGCTGAGGACGGTCTGGGCCAACTCTGAACCGCCTCTATCTTCTTCGGATCAACCTAAATACCCTCACTGGACACCACATGCCCCAAGAAATCCACTGAACTGAGCTAAAACTCACACTTTGAGAACTTTGCATAAATCTTCTCCTCCCTCAATCTCTGCAACACAACTCTCAAATGCTTCGCGTGCTCCTCCTGCTATGCGAGTATACCAGAATATCATCAATGAAGACTATGACAAACGAGTCGAGATAAGACCAGAACACGCTGTTCATCAAATGCATGAACATTGCTGGGGCATTGGTCAGCCCAAAAGACATCATCAAGAACTCATAATGACCATATCGGGTCCTGAAAGCCGTCTTAAGAATATCTGAGTCCCTGATCTTCAACTGGTGATAACTTGAACAGAGATCAATCTTAGAGAACACTCTCGCTCCCTGAAGCTGGTTGAATAAATCATCAATGCGAGGTAGAGGATACTTGTTCTTAATTGTTACTTTGTGCAACTACCTATAATCAATGCACATCCTCATAGTGCCATCCTTATTCTTCACAAATAGAACCGACACACCCCAAGGTGACACACTAGGCCGAATGAACCCCTTATCAAAGAGTTCCTGAAGTTGCTCCTTTAACTCCTTCAACTCTGCTGGTGCCATACGATACGACAGAATAGAAATGGGCTGAGTTCCTGACACCAGGTCAATACCAAAATCAATATCCCTGTCCGGTGGCATGCCTGATAGGTCTGCAGGAAACATATCAGGAAAATCCCTCACAACTAGAATAGAATAAATACTGGGAGTCTCTGCACCGATATCCCTCACAAAGGCTAGATACAAAAGACAACCCTTCCCAACTATACGTTGGACCTTCAAGAATGAGATTACCCTACTGGGAACATAATCAGTCAAACCTCACCACTCAATCTGTGGCCCACCCGGTATAGCCAATGTCATTGTCTTAGCATGATAGTCTAGAATAGCACGACACGGAGATAGCCAATCCATGACCAAAATGACATCAAAATCTACCATGCTCAATAACAACAGATCCATTCGGGTCTCCAGACCCCCAATAGTCACCACACACGACTGATACACACGGTCTACAACAACAGTATCGCCCACCGGAGTAGATACATGAACATGTGAAACAAGAGACTCACGAGACATATCCAAATAACGAGCAAAGTATGATAAAACATAAGAAAAGGTGGAACCAGGATCAAATAATACAGAAGCATCTCTGTGGCAGACTGAGACAATACCTGTAATAACAGCATCGGAAGCAATATCATCAAGTCTAGCTGGAAGTGCATTGAAACGGTCTTGACCGCCACCTGATCGACCTCCCTCTCTATGGCGACCCCTAGCTGACTGACCTCCACCCCTAGCTAGGTGGGTGGGTGGTGGTGAAGTAACTGGTGCTGAAGCCGATGGTTGACTCCTCTACTAAGATGAACCCACAAGACGACGCAGACACTACCTCCATATATGACCCATCTCTCCACACTTATAACAACTCTGGGTGCTGGAGACGGGGATTAAAGGGAACCCATAGCACCGGAATGACTAGGAGATGCACATGGCATAGAAAAGCCCTGAACTGATGGAGCACGGGATGAACTCTGAGTTGGTAGGACACTAAGTGATGACTAGCCCTGATGACAACTGTGAGAACCATGACCTGATGACACCCCACGATAACCTGGGCGAGCTGGCTGAGCATGCCTGAATGGACGACCTCTACCGTGGTAAAACTGACCTCTCAAAGAAGCACCACTGTAATTGCCAGATCCTCGAGGTCTCTTGGCCTCCCTCTCATCTCTCTCCTAGCGACGAACTAACTCAATCTCACGATTATTGTCAACAACTTCCTCAAAAGTAGCACCATACACCCTCTCATTGGTCATGAGAATACGAAGCTGATAAGTGAGGCCATCCACAAACCTCCTAATCCTCTCTCTATTTGTCGGAACCAGACGAGATAACTCGGAGAACCTCATCTCATACTGCATCACAGTAATCTCTCCCTGACGCAACCACTCAAACTGCCTGTGTAGCTCCTCTATACGAGACTACGACACACACTTCTCTAGAAAGAGAACGGACAACTGCTGCCAGGTAAAGGGTGCTGCGCCAATAGGTCTACGCCTCTCATACGCCTCCCACCAAGTGAAGGCAGCTCTAGAAAACTAAAAAGTAGTGAAAGTGACCCCGCTGGTTTCCAGAATACCCGATGTATGAAGAATCCGCTGATACTTGTCCAAGAAACCCTGGGCATCCTCGCCCTCTGCACCACTGAAAGTCGGAGGTTAAAGTCTACCAAACCTCTCCAACCTACATTGCTCGTCCTCTAGCATGGAAGGAGCTACATAGTCCTAAGCAGCTACAACCGGCTGGGCCGATTGTTCCCTCGGTGTCTGAAGTCCTTGCACAACCTGGTCAGGTGTGCGAACAGCGGGAGTTTGGGTGCCTCCCCCGGCTTGAGAAGTAGCTGCGACTGTAGTAACTGAGACCGCCTGGCTAGGCCAGTGTATACTGATAGAATTTGAGCCAAGGCCTCCTAAAGACCCGGAATCACAATAGACACAACTGGTGCCTAAGCTAGTGGTGCTAGAGCGTCCACAATTGGGACCTGATCCTGAACTGGGGCAGCTGGTGGATCTACAAATGCTGCCTTAGCTACTGTGCGGGCCACACCCCTGCCCCTACCGTGACCATGACCGCGTCCTCAGCCTCTAGTGGCCAGTGCTGGTGGTACTAGTGGTCGTCCATCCTAACCGGTAGTGCGTATCCTCACCATTTATGAGAGAATCGAATAACAGAAGTTTAGTACTCGGATCAACAGATTCGCACAACAAGAATTTCAAGAATATGAAGTTTTTCCTAAAGGTTCTGCAGCCTCTCGAGTATAAATAAAGACGTCTCCGTACCGATCCACGAGACTCTACTAAACCTGCTCATGACTTGTGAGACCTATCTAACCTAGGCTCTAATACTAACTTGTCACGACCCTAAATCTAGACCCGGTCATGATGGCACCTATCGTGAAGACAAGGCCAGCCAACACACTCCCAATTCATTTTAAGCAGTTAAAATAATACAAATTAAGTCTTTAACATGACAATAATCCTAAAATAAAGGGGGATAATACAATTTGCAGAATAGACATAGCCTGACATCGGGGTGTCACCAGTCATGAGCATCTATCATAAAACTACAAGTCTGAAAGAGTCTACAAAACTATTACATAGCTAGGACAAGGGAAAGAAATAATGATAAGAGGGAGAGATACTGGGCTGCGAACGCCGAGCAACTACCTAGTGAACTCCAAAATTTGCTGGAAGCTCTCAACCCTCGCAAGCAGGACCTGAAGCTCCTAAATCTGCACACGGGGTGCAGGGAGTAAAGTGAGTACTACAACTCAATGAGTAATAATAATAAATGAATACTGAGTGATAAGAAATCATGTAAAGGCACATCAACATGCTATAAAGAAGCAGTATAAAGCCAGTGAAAGCAATGAAATAGTGAAAACATTTAAAGTCACCTTAGTTCAGTTTATGCTTCTTTAAAAATGCCTTTTTAACAGTTAAGCAAGTAAATGACAGGCAACTAAAAAAGATAAACACATAAAGAACCGCCGCTCGGGCACAATACCAACAGAATCAGCCCCTCGGGCAACACATGGAACAACACCATCCCCTCGGGCTATATCTCATATCACAATGGGTACCCGCGCTCACTTGGGGTTTGCAGACTCCGGGAGGGACCCTTACTGCCCAAACGCAATATCAAGCCATCTCGTGGCATAATCAATTGGCTCTCGACCTCATATCAACAAGCCACTTCGTGGCGTACAATCTCAGGCCTTCAGCCTCATAATCATAAATCAATATATCCTCACAACACAGGCCCTCAGTCTTACTCAGTTAGAATCTCATAAGCCACTCGAGCAACAGTAAAACATGATGCTAAGCTTAAATTATCATTTAGAATATTATTTAATGTGTTAAAACAGAGTAAACATGGCTGAGTTATGAAAATAGTAGAATATAGCATGATTGAGTACAAGTATAAAGTCAAAACAGTGAGAAAATATCAGTAAAAATCCCCTAAGGGTCCAAATAGTTGGCACAAGGCCCAAATATGGCATTCAGCCCAAAACATGATGATAACAAACAGTTCTCAGTCCAATATGCGGTAAAAAGGTCATTCGGGATGGACTAAATCACAATACCCAACGGTGCACGACCCCACGCTCGTCATATAGCGTGTGCGTCACCTCAATATAGAACAACGATGTGAAATTCGGGGTTTCATACCCTGAGGAAAACATTTACAATCATTACTCACCTCAATCCAGTCCAAACTCTAGCCCGCGATGCCTTAGCCTCTCGAATCGGCCTCCGGATGCTCCAAATCTAACCAAAATCAGTGCAAAACTATCAAAATATGCTAAGGGAACAAAGCCCACTCGAAAGAAATTTAATTACAACACAAATCCCGAAATTGGCCAAAGCTGACCCCCGGGCCCACGTCTTGTATTCCGATAAAAATTATATCAATAGACTCCTTATCACTCCCCGAGTTCATTCACATTAAAAGCATCAAAATCCAACCACAAACGATCCCTCAAGTCCCAAATTCTTGGTCTCCAATTACAAGCCCTAGTTCTTCAATATTAGGCTTAAATTCCATGATTAATTAGGTAGAATTCACATTAGAATCGAGTATTAAGTCCATAAATCTTACCTCCAAGTGTTCCCCCTTGAATCCTTCTTCAATCTTCTTCAAAAAGCTTCAAATTGCCCAAAAATGGTGAAAATTAGCCCCAAAATCGCGGACAATGGCTATTTAAACATTCTGCCTAGGCATTCAAATCCTTCTTCACGAACGCGGTTAAAGCCTCGGGTTAGCGAAGCACAAACTGACGTTGACCACAAATTCCTCTTACGCGATTGCGACCACACCTCGCGAACGCGTTGACTCCACAGCTCAAACCATCACGAACGCGTCTGATACCTTGCGAACACGATGCACAAGACCCCAGCCCTTCGTAAACACGGAACCTCCCTCGTGAACGTGAAGGCTAAATCTTCAGCCTCACCTGCTAACCATTCGCGAACGCGAGGGTCCACTCGCAAACGCGAAGCACTGCTGTCTGCAACACTTCATCAGATTTTGTTCTGCAACTTCCAATAACTTGAAATGGTCCGTTTAACCACCTGAAACTCACCCGAGGCCCCCGGGACCTCAACCAAACAGGCCCACATATCCCATAACATCATTCAAACTTGTTCCAACCTTATAAACTCTCAAAACAACATCAAAACACCAAATTCGCATCGGATTCAAGCCTAAGAATTCCAAAATCTTCTAAATTCTGCTTTCGATCAAAAAGTCTATCAAACCACATCTGAATGACCTGAAATTTTGCGCACACATCCCAAATGAAACAACGGGCCTACTGCAACTTCTGGAATTCCATTCCAACCCCTATATCAAAATCTCACCTATCAACCGGAAATCACCAATATTCCAATTTCGCCAATTCAAGCCTAAATCTACTCCGTACCTCCAAAACACATTCCGATCACGCTCCTAAGTCCCAAATCACCTCCCGAAGCTATCTGAACTATCGAAACTCACATCCGAGCCCTCTAACACATATGTCAACATCCAGTTGACTTTTCCAACTTAAGCTTCCTCAAAAGAGACTAAGTGTCTCAAACTTTACCAAAACCTTTCCGAACCCGAGCCAACCAACTCGATCACACATAGAACCGATAAACAAAGCAATAATAAGCAGAAATGGGGGAAATGGAGCGCTAACTCATGAAACCACCAACCGGGTCGTTACATCAACCGCGCTCACTGGGGGTGTGTGCAGACTTCGGAGGGGCTCCTTAGCCCAAGCGCTATAACAAGCCAATCATGGCATAAATCAATCGGGCCCTCCGCCTCATCAGTCATAAATCAATAACACATGCTGCGCTGTTGTTACACCCCAAGTTTTCGTGCGTGAAAGTATGCCATAAGTAAAATGATGAAAGTCTAAAAATGAGATATTATATTTCGCATTTTCGTACGTTAAAGCGTCGTCGTACGATAAAGCTTCATCATAAGACTAATCAACGTAAATTCGGGAATGATATTTATTTTGGGATTATAAGTATTACGCTATTTATATCAAGCGATAAATAAGTGATATGAAGGATAAAGGGGGACGCGAATTAAAGAAAAGGAGTTTCGTTGAAAATGGCCAATTTGGGATAAAATATAGGTCGAGCGATAATACCCGATATTTATGGACTAGTACCATATAAGCTACCATGTGACCACGGTAGTATAATATATAAAGTATATATGATGTATTTTTTAAAAATAAATATAATTTTAAGTAATTTATGGTAATTTTTAAATTATGCGGGTAATTGATTAATTACCGGGTAACAGAACATTACCTAGTTAACTAATAAGCGGACAAAACTTAATCAATTACAAAAGAAAACGTGGCACGAGGCCACTAATTAGCAATGATGACTCATTAAAAATATGATATGTGTCTATGTCTAAAGTAACTAAGAGATAAGTCTTAACAAGACTAGTAAGAATCTGATCCATAGATACAATATGTCTTTACATTCAATTCATTTCTTAGACTTAAAATTAAGTCCAAAGAACGTTAGAAATCATGAAACCAAATCATTTAGAGTCTTTGGCTTCATTTTATTGCTTTGGCGGTGAAACCAACAGCGTTGAAACAGATCAATTCATGCAAATCTTTAGCCAACGTTTAAATTGAAATTTCAAAGAGCAACCAATTTCGTTTCTGGATTTCAAGAATTTCAAGCAGAATAAGTTCATCCGAAATTTGAAGTCTGTCCAAGTTTAAGTTTCGTCCATATTTCGTAGAAGCGGATCCGTTCAAGTAATTTCGGGAACAGGTATGTTAAAGCTATCCCTTCTTTCTTTTGGCATGATCCATACGATACGAACGAAATGTGCAAATGCACAAATTCCATGAATGACTCTACTCATAGAAGTATTAGAGATATCTGTGTTCTTGAATTTCCGTGTGTTATAATATCTTATTATCTGTTCATTGGTCTCAGAAAAATACGAAAGTTGAAAAGATGTTACTTTATGATATTACTCAAGAGGCAAAATGGTCTTATGACATTCTGAATGATTTTATTGACGTACTTTTCATGCATTGCATTCATGTGCATTGACCCATGACCAGATGGCGTTATATACACGTATATAAGTAAGTATATGTATATGAGATATGGGAAAAGGTTACGGCGTTATATACGTACCACCACCTGATCAGCTGGTATATGGTGATGATGTTGCCCACAATGGCTGAAATATGATTCTAACGGCGTTATATACGCATTATATGGGTATGTATTCAAATGGCGTTATATACACATATATATGTATGTATTCAAACGGCGTTATATACGCGTATATATGTATGTATATATATATATATATATATATATATATATATATATATATATATATACGCATATATATGTATGTATATATATGTATATGGGATATGGGAATGGTTATGGCGTTATATACGCACCACCACCTGATCAGCTGGTATACGATTATGGCTTTGCCCACAGTGGCCGAATGATATGATGGGATGCCCTCAGAGGCTGATGATGTTATGAAACATATACCTATGCACGATATGACATTCATACGCATATGCATGACGCTGAAAGTAATTTATGATTTACAAAGTTATTCAGACCTACGGGTTGAGTCATGTACTCCATATGTCTTCCATGTCTCCTATGTATTTATTTATGTGCCTTACATACTCAGTACATTATTCGTACTGACATCCCTTTTGCCTGGGGACGCTGCGTTTTATGCCCGCAGGTCCTGATAGATAGGTCGAGAGCCCTCCAAGTAGGCTATCAGCTCAGCGAAAGATGGTGGTGCGCTCCATTTACTTTGGAGTTGCGTATTTGGTTAGTATGATTTAGACGTCTATTGTTTGGTATGGCGGGACTCTGTCCCGACCTTTGTGACACTTATGTACTCTTAGAGGCTTGTAGACATATGTCGTGTACGTGAAAGATTGTACGGCCCTGTCGGCCTATGTTTGAGTTTATAAATGATTATGTTAGCCTATTAGGCCCATATGTTACATGTATATAATGATGTAATAAGAAAGGTACATTACATTGGTACTCGGTCAAGTGAGGTACTGGGTGCCCGTCGCGGCCCATCGGTTTGGGTCGTGACAAAAGTGGTATCAGAGCAGTTCTTTTCTAGGGATGTCTACAAGCCGTGTCTAGTAGAGTCTTGTTTATGGGTGTGTTGTGCACCACACTTATATGCAAGAGGCTACATGGCATTTAAGATTGTCACTCTAAGAGCCCACTTATAAGAATTCAAGTCTCGAGCTTCGATTTTTATTCATAATAAGACGATGCCTACGTTCAGAAAGATGATCAATAAGAGATATAGTTGTGGAAGTGTTGAATTAGCGGAACTTGACTTTATATCATGCTTATGATAAGTAAATATGAGGTCTTCAGCAGATCATGTGCGTACTGAAAGGTGTAAGCCTCTTGATAAGGAGCCTTAAGGCAAGAATGTCTATCCACCTCTATGGTGAAAGACAATGAGAGACTAAGAAGATAAATACAAGTTTCAATAAGCAAAAGAAGTAAGATGAAGAATGGTACGAGGCACCCAGTTAATAAAGGTTAACAACGTTTATAATTGAGGTAGACGAACACGAGCTTTTTGAGTTATATTCAATAGTAACAAAGGTATATACAGTTGGCCGCACCCATTCTAGATATGCCATATGGGGTTAACAGAAGTAGTATAAGAAGATATGATGGATGAATTGTTTGCGTCAGTTGACATTTTTGAAGGATATTACAAATGTTCTAATAGATCTCTTTATGAGACACCTAGATGGTGCACTATAAAATAGTGTAGCCAGATATGAATACTACAAAGACATGCACTATAAGCCTTGAAGGGATAAATATTACCTTAGTGTGGCTTGCGTCCCTAGTAAAGCGAGAATGTTGAGAAACCCAGAGAGCCATTGGATGGAGCAAAGGGGAGCTAGAAGTGAAAGAATGTGGTATTGAAGTTTTCACAAGAAAAGGGATATGTAGAAATATTAGTAGAGTAATGAAAAGGGAGACGAGGAAGCATTATGAAATACATGGATGAAAACGGTAGAGTGTTACAGAACCTATAGTCAAATGAAGGAAGAGACGAAAGTTGATGGGCCTTAAGACAATGAAAGAGAATAGGCCATAAGGTTATATCCTCATTTCGAGAAATAAGTTCCTGACTCCAACACTACTATCAGAGGAGAGAGTTAATCCCCAAAGTAACAGAAATCAGTATGGATTGGTAAACAAGATAAACTAAATATGAATTAGGGACTGAATGATTGGAAAGTACTTAGCCTCATGGGAATTTCAGATTTCGTTCTGGCAGTAATAGAAGGGACCACAAAAGAAGATTCACAATGAATTCAGAGAATAGTCATTCAGGGAGACGCTTCCCTAGAACAAGCAATGTGAGCAAAGTAAAGCTTAAGAGACTGTATGTGCCAGTTACGCTAAGTGTCAACCTCGCAAGAAAGAGAATTTGTCATCCTTGGTATAGAAGAATTGCCGCAAGGTGAGTAAGGATCATTGATGCTGAGAAACGACGCCAATGATGAAGAGGTAGACCATCTATAGGTAGATCGTTGTAGCGATAAATATTAGTATATCCCTAAAGGGGGGAATATGTAATGATGTGGCAGGAAGTCAAAATTAAGTGGATCTAGTGACTATGGAATGCTAAATGAAGAATGCGATAAATGAAAGAAGAACGAGATGGCACTTATCCAAATCTTATAGATATGTTACGATTCAAGAATGTTGTGCAAGAACGGCGTCAAGAAGAGGAAGTAAAGGTTCCTGCTCGAGCTGTTGTTAATAAATAAGAAGTCTGTGCGAGACATAAGTTAAGACGAAGGAAATGACCTAAGAAAGATTACGAGGAATATTGATATGAGAATGGGCCAATGAGTAGTTAGTAATGGGTAAGGAAGATCCTAGTTATGGCTAAACAAGAGGTTACAGACGAGTCATCAGATCGTGTAAGATAAACATGGTAGAACCCAACATGGAGAATTCAGCCTCGAAGAATATCATTATAATACTCGAGATATATTCAAATAAGAGTCAGGGTAGTTAAAGGTACCGTATGAGTGTTATGTGGATAAAAGAAAGTGCCACTGGGAAGGCAGTCAAAATATCAGTTTAGATGCAACCATGCAAGCACAAGGGCGTAAAAGTAAGCAACTACGGATGATTATAGGCAAGTAAGGACATCAAAAAGATCCGTAATAAGCTCACAGCTTTACGAGAGTCAAGGGTTCTCCCTAAGTACTACAACGAAAGACTAGTTGAGGAGATAAGAAAGAAGACTTCAAATCTAAGCACAACGACCTAAAGAGGAAATGGTTTTGTAACAACAGTTTCACAACAACATTGTACATTCTCCATAAGAAAGAGGAATAACGTGAAGCAAAAATCAAAAGAAATATTCAAAGATCATATGAGTTGTATGGAAATTTCGGTATGCGTGGGAGCTAAGATAAGCTATGTATACACGCAACAAGGAGAAGAAATATCAATAAAGATAATAGCTTACGTTAAAGAAAGCTGAGAAGGAACGAAAAGAATTATTTGATCAATGATCCCATGTTGGTGACGTTATGAACGCACTCAAGTGTTTGGAATTTTATACATGCAACATATATGTTGACAATCATACAACCGTAAAAGATTCTGGTATAAGTTAAAAGAAAGAATTAAGCCCAGGTCAAGGACAAAGGAATGAATTGTTAAAAGATTGTATCATGGATATTCCATAGCGTCTATGGAAGGCTAAGGTAATAACTGATACCATGAACCACAAATCGGAAGGTCGCTTAAACCTACATAAAGGCTGTTTGGAAGGAAGAGGAAGCTAAAGAATCACATCACCAACATAAATCAAGAGTCTGATTATTGGACCTAGAAAAATTGTAGAAGTGTGCTTGAGAACATGACAAAATCGCTCTTAATATCAGACGCTCAAGATAAATAACACAGTGACCATAATCTATAATGGCTATACAAGAAAGCCAGTTAGAAGAAGTACCAGCCTCATAAGAAGTCAGTACGAAGCGCCCACCGGATTGTGTATGTACCAGAGGTGCGAGTATTATTATAGAGCTTCAAGTTATGGACATGAATTACGCCTAGGTGGAAGGGAGGTTATGAAAGAGATAGAAGATACGATACGTGATTTTAAGGTAAGTAAGGTAAAGGTGAACAACGTACAAGATACCTAAAGGCAGAGGATCGTGAATATCCCATACTTCAGATAGAAGGTCATAAGAATGGGGATTCAATATCCAGGAATGATAGCGGCAACGTTAGTGGCATATCTTCCACTCTATGGTTTCTACATATCTAGTGATGTAGTTAAAAGAGTCTAGAAGAGTTGGAGACGATGTGACGTCTCGCTTGATATTCCAGAATAACATAAGGAAATCTATGGTGCAAGCAAGTTGAAGAAAGGTTGCAAGTAGTATAAATGGAAAAGTCCTCTGGATTAAGACCATGAAAACAAGAAGAGCTAATGGTTTCTCTAACGTTATAGAAGGATTAGTATAGTCTGAATGAACTCAACTGAGTCTAAGACTAGTAGCATTCAGAAAAGATGAAATGTTGTCCTGATAGTACAATAAGGGTGTAATCGTGATGGATAAAGGATGACGTTTAAGTCTTCAAGTAGTAATGATTTGAAGAGGATTTCATGGTTTATACGAGATTGAAATACCCACATAAGTGAATCACCTTGGGATGCTGTAAAATACGGTCATTGAAGTACAATATCACCCCTAAGTGGATCAAGAAAGTCACTTCAAATATTCCTCGATGCAACATAAGCCCTAGTGGCAATGTATTACGTAAGAAGTTTCAAGTTATCGATGGAAGATTATAGATAAACATTGAGGTGAATCGACAATGGATGGATAAAAGTACAAAGTACGAAATGAAATTAGAAAATCATTCCTAAGATGAACAGTAATGAGGAAGTATTAAAAGACTTAGACTTATACATATATGATAAGCAGTGAAAGAGTAACCTGGAGTTTTGTCGTCGACCTTAGTAACTAAAAATCGAAGTAAGAGTCATGGATAGTATGACCCAGCTGGATGCAGTAAAGTCATACGGATGGATAAACGGACCCATGCAATAAGATATAGCAATATTCGTGAGTTCAACAAAGTACCAAGAAAAGAACATCAGTATACTCATAGATACCTAAGGGGACATCTTGTCAAGTTCTGTATATGTTCAAAATAAGGAAAGGCAATTGGAAAAAAGCTAAAGGAAAGAGTCTCACAGGCACACATAGTAGGAAGAAGTCGTATAGGCTGCATGACAAAAGGTAGCAGCAGTTACAAGATTGGACGAATTTCGATCACAAATCGTGGGGTGTGAAAGAGGCCTAAAGGAGGGAATGCCCTAACATTTGGATTTACTCACAGAATAGTTTCCATGGTGGAAAGAAGTGTACAAAGTATTTAGAAGACATAAGTTACGAAAATGATAAGTGCACCAATCAACATTCGAGGACGAATGTTCCAAAGGGGGAAATGATGTTACACCCCAAGTTTTCGTGCGTGAAAGTACGCCATAAGTAAAATGATGAAAGTCTGAAAATGAGATATTAAATATCGCATTTTCGTACGTTAAAGCGTCGTCGTACAATAAAGCTTCATCGTAAGATTAATTGACGTAAATTCGGGAATGAGATTTATTTTGGGATTATAAGTATTACGCTATTTATATCAAGCGATAAATAAGTGCTATGAAGGATAAAGGGGGACGCGAATTAAAGAAAAGGAGATTCGTTGAAAATGGCCAATTTGGGACAAAAAATGGGTCGAGCGATAATACCCGATATTTATGGACTAGTACTATATAAGGTACCATGTGACCACGGTAGTATAATATATAAAGTATATATGATGTATTTTTTAAAAATAAATATAATTTTAAGTAATTTATGGTAATTTTTAAATTATGCGGGTAATTGATTAATTACCGGGTAACAGAACATTACCTAGTTAACTAATAAGCGGACAAAACTTAATCAATTACAAAAGAAAACGTGGCACGAGGCCACTAATTAGCAATGATGAGTCATTAAAAATATGATATGTGTCTATGTCTAAAATAACTAAGAGATAAGTCTTAACAAGACTAGTAAGAATCTGATCCATAGAGACAATATATCTTTACATTCAATTCATTTCTTAGACTTAAAATTAAGTTCAAAGAACGTTAGAAATCATGAAACCAAATCATTTAGAGTCTTTGGCTTCATTTTATTGCTTTGGCGGTGAAACCAACAACGTTGAAACAGATCAATTCATCCAAATCTTTAGCCAATGTTTAAATTGAAATTTCAAAGAGCAACCAATTTCGTTTCTGGATTTCAAGAATTTCAAGCAGAATAAGTTCATCCGAAATTTAAAGTTTGTCCAAGTTTAAGTTTTGTCCATATTTCGCAGAAGCAGATCCGTTCAAGTAATTTCGGGAACAGGTATGTTAAAGCTATCCCTTCTTTCTTTTGGCATGATCCATACGATACGAACGGAACATGCAAATGTACAAATTCCATGAATGACT
Source organism: Nicotiana tabacum (assembly GCF_000715075.1). Classification (NCBI taxonomy): domain Eukaryota; kingdom Viridiplantae; phylum Streptophyta; class Magnoliopsida; order Solanales; family Solanaceae; genus Nicotiana; species Nicotiana tabacum. The sequence goes on from NC_134090.1 coordinate 139,007,884, forward strand.
CTATTCATAGAAGTATTAGAGATATATATGTTTTTGAATTTCCGTGTGTTATAATATCTTATCATCTGTTCATTAGTCTCAGAAAAATACGAAAGTTGAAAAGATGTTACTTTATGATATTACTCAAGAGGCAAAATGGTCTTATGACATTCTGAATGATTTTATTGACGTACTTTTCATGCATTGCATTCATGTGCATTGACCCATGACCAGATGGCGTTATATACACGTATATAAGTAAGTATATGTATATGGGATATGGTAAAAGGTTACGGTGTTATATACGCACCACCACCTGATCAGCTGGTATATGATGATGATGTTGCCCACAGTGGCTGAAATATGATTCAAACGGCGTTATATACGCATATATGGGTATGTATTCAAATGGCGTTATATACGCATATATATGTATGTATTCAAACGGCATTATATACGCGTATATATGTATGTATATATATGTATATGGGATATGGGAATGGTTATGGCGTTATATACGCACCACCACCTGATCAGCTGGTTACGATTATGACTTTGCCCACAGTGGCCGATATGATATGATGGGATGCCCTCAGAGGCTGATGATGTTATGAAACATATACCTATGCACGATATGACATTCATACGCATATGCATGACGCTGAAAGTAATTTATGATTTACAAAGTTATTCAGACCTACAGGTTGAGTCATGTACTCCATATGTCTTCCATGTCTCCTATGTATTTATTTATGTTCATACTCAGTACATTATTCGTATTGACGTCCCTTTTGCCCGGGGACGCTGCGTTTCATGCCCGCAGGTCCTGATAGACAGGTCGAGAGCCCTCCAAGTGGGCTATCAGCTCAGTGAAAGATGGTGGTGCGCTCCATTTGCTTCGGAGTTGCGTATTTGGTTAGTATGATTTAGACGTCTATTGTTTGGTATGGCGGGACTCTGTCCCGACCTTTGTGACACTTATGTACTCTTAGAGGCTTGCAAACATATGTCGTGTACGTGAAAGATTGTACGGCCCTGTCGGCCTATGTTTGAGTTTATAAATGATTATGTTAGCCTATTAGGCCCATATGTTACATGTATATAATGATGTAATAAGAAAGGTACATTACATTGGTACTCGGTCAAGTGAGGTACTGGATGCCCGTCGCGGCCCATCGGTTTGGGTCGTGACAGCTGTGCAGCCCAATCCCATAACTGTCACTCATAATTAGGCTCTCGGCCTCACTTAGTCATCAATCTCTCCAGTCTCACCCACGGGCTCACAATGTCATAAAATCTGACCCGAAATAATGATATGATGTATCAATATATAAAAACTAAGACTGAGATATGATATGAATGCATAAATATGATTGAGTACGAAATATCAATGTAATCTATGAGATGATAGCAAGAAACGGCCACTATGGGTCCTAACAATATCAGCATAATGCCTAAACAGGATATCTAGCATGATGTACAACTCAATTTACATTATCACATGGTGAAAACATAGATATCAACAAAGTAGGACCACTATGCAGTGTCCTTGAAACAACAGAGTGACCATTCATAGGGTGCACGCCCACACACCCACACGCCAATCACCTATCATGTGCATCACCTTAACATCAATCACATAGCACGTAATTCGGGGTTTCATACCCTCAGCACTAAGTTTAAAAGAGTTACTTATATGAAATAAGCCAATTCCGACACCGAGAAAGCCAAACGATGCTCCAAGAATGCCATCACGCATGTAGCGACCTCTGAACGGCTCAAAACTAGCCAAAAGCAACTCAAATACATCAAATAAAGCCCAAGGAAGCAATTACAATTGATAAAGATCGAATTCAACATCAAATCCCAAATCTGGCCCAAAATCACACCTGGGACCATGCCTCGAAACTCGACAAAACTCACAAAATCCAACAACTCATTCAATTATGAGTTCAACCCTACTAGTTTCACTCAAATCCAACTCCAAATCGATGTTCAAAACTCAAAAATTTATATTATGAAACTTTAGGCCAAAACCCCTAATTTTTATCTCAAAATACTAATCGAATGATGAAATCAATGATATATTTATGAATATTAACCAAATCCAAGTTAGAATCACTTACCCCAATGAATTTCTTGAAAAACCAACGAAAAATCGCCACAAGCCGAGATCCCATGGTCCAAAAATGTGAAATAAAACCCTAAGCCTCGCTTATGTAGTGCTTTCTGAACCTTCACTATGCGGTCTACATAATTCCATCACGGCCGCGCAACCCCCACCACAGTCCACAAAATTTTTCTGCAACCGTGGGTCCTGAGCCAGTATCTACCGCAGTCCGCATAAAACATAGTGCGGCTGCAAAATCCTCACCGCGGTCCGCGCAAATTTTATCGCAGCCACGTAATCCCTCCGCAGTCCGCATTATTTCTTTCGCGGCCGCATAATACTTCTGCGATCAGCACCAATTTTGTGCGGTCCGCACTTCCGAGACCAGAGACCATACACCAGAAATTTGCCAACTCCCAAATACAAATAATGATCCGCTACCATCCAAAACTCACCTGAAGCCCTCGGGACCTCAACCAAACATACTAACATATCCCATAACATCATTCAAACTTAGTCGAACCTTCGAATCACTCAAAACAACATCAAAACACCAAATTATCCTCGGATTTGAGCCTAAGAACTTCTAAACTTCCAAATTTCTGGAACGACGCCGAAACCTATCAAATCACGTCCGAATGACCTCAAATTTTGCAAACAAGACAACTATGACACCACGAACCAATTTCAACTTCCGAAATTCCATTTCGATCCAATATCAAAAGTCAACTCCCAGGTCAAACTTCTAAACTTAAATTTTTGAATAACCTGAAAACCAAAACCGATGATTCACATAAGTCATAATACATCATACGGAGCTACTCATGCCCGAGAACTAGCGAGCGAAGTGCAAATGCTCAAAATGGTCGATCGGGTCGTTATAGTCAAGCAAGTATACCTTGAAGTCTCCAGCCATGCAGACAACTCTTAAGAACCAATACGATCAGAAGTACCTGGATCTGCATAAAAATGTGCAGAAGCGTAGCATGAGTACGCCATAACGGTACCAGTATGTATCAATACTAACCTTAGTGGAGCAATGACGAGGTAAGTCGAGACACTCACTAGACATACAACCTGTGCAAGATATTAACATCTAGCAATGAGAAGAACGTTAATATAAGGCTGACAGCATAAAGATTATTAATATAAAACCAACAACAGAATAATAAAAACACAATAGGCAACAAGAAGTAAACGAGCAATAAGCAGCAACATAATCGAAACATAGATAAAATATGAATGAACTCAAATTAGGAAATAAATGACAATTCAAGTAATCAAATCATTCCCAATGCATGACTCACAACAATAATTACCCTGAGGCACCACATCTCGCAACCACAAATCATAAGCCACAATTCCGAATCTTATACGCATGGCATCCCATGCCCACATTATCAATCATCTTCGCACGACAAAGTCCACATGTTACCCTGTACAATGTATCCCTGTCAAATGCCAAGTAAAATATTCAAAAGTTTTATTTAAATATAATAAAGCATAATGATAACAATCTTGAATAAAGTAAGGCGTTAAATGAGATAGTGAGTTTATTTTACAAAATAAATAAAGTAAAGTAAAGTTCAATTTACAAAAAATAGAGTATCAAATGTGTTTAGTTTAGAAAATCAATAAGGTAAAGTAAAATGGCATTTTTAAATTATGAAAAACATCAGATAAGTTAAAGAACTAAATATAGAATTTGTTAGCGATAACAATTTCACGTAAAATAAAAAATATCAAATAGCATAATGAGTTTAATTTGAGAATCCAATTAAAGTAAAATGTGATGCTCATTTAAAAATAGCAATGCACCGAGTGAGATAACGAGTTCTATCTTAAGAGTCACACATAATAAAGCATGCTAATAATTCTTTTATTTAAAATTATTATGTTGCCAACAAATCAACAAAGTATGAGATAATGACTCCATGCAAGTAAATTCATCTTAAAAATCAATTCATCAATTAACACAGAGCAATACAACAAATCACGTAGAATGCATGACTCACATAAGAAGTCACAATCGTTCCCGCACAAAAGTAATAACAAATAACCAAATACAATAAAAATACAAGTGAGATGATTTAAGGAAAAATAATAACCGTTCAAATCAACAAGCCTTTCTAATATAGAATGTACAATATAATCACACTGATGTACTACGCCTCATATTCACATTTCACAATTGAAAACTATAATATTTCCTTATATCACCGCGTGAGCCTTACATTTAGATATTTTTGAAAGCACTTTTTGCTGAAATAGCTACACACACTTTAGCCCCCTTATGTCGCCGCGTGGCTTCAAGTAATTCTCTTACTAGAAACACGCACATAAATCCCACCTTATGTTGCTGCATGCACATTAACGCCTATCATTATACCGCCACATTGACATCAATATCATAACACAATAATCAACTCGCACCATATGTGCCCATATACCACAACATTACCAAATCAATAATAACAAGGTTACCATAACACATAGCCCACAACTCAACCACAATGTATACAAGAATCTCACTAATAACAAAATGAATGAGAAACAACTCAACAAGGTAAGATATTCCAAGACCAACAATTTCAACCACAACCGTGTTAATAGCTTTCAACAACTATAACATCAATAACTCAACAATGAAAGTATTTTCATAAATAGCAATTTCAAATCAAATGCATAACTTAGGCTCAACAAGGAAAGAGGCAGCACGAACTAGCAACTACAAACAAATGCATGAGACTAAATCTAAAATGGGTGAAATAGCATGTAATAAGATCTACCACTAAATACATGTAAGAGTAACCTCGACAAATAAAATAGAACATGAGATAGCACCTTTAGCTAAGGCATGTAAGAATAAACTTGACAATGAAAGATAGGACAAATAATAGCAACTTCAATTAAATCCCTATAAGTGACCTAAGAGTCTAAACCGGTCAATTGTTCACATATAAACTCGTGTACAAACTCGTCACCTTGTATACATGTCTTTCACATAATTCAAATAGCACAATTAAACCCAAATCTTAAGAGGTAGTTCTCCCACACAAAGTTAGGCAAGATACTTACCTCAAAGAAGCTAAATCAATATTCTAAGAAGCCCTTTCCGTGTGAACAACCTCCGGATAGCTCGAATCTAGCCAAAATAACTTAATATCATAAATAAAATCCATAGTAAATAATTTCGGACACTAAAGCTTCGGTCAAAAAGTCAACCTTGGGCCCGCACCTCAAAACTTGACAAAACTCACAAAACACTCATTCTGATACGAGTCCAATCATACCAAAAGCATTTAATTTAGACCTCAAATCCGCCAGCAAAACATTAATTTATGTTTTAAAAAGTTTTTACTAAAATTCTCAATTTCTCCAATTCAAGTTATTAATCAAACACTAAAATCGAGACTGAAATCATGAAATAATAACCAACCGAATCAGAAATACTTACCCCAATCCAAATAGTGAGAATCTCCTTCAAAATCGCCCAAATACCGAGCTCCAAAACCTTGTGAGAAAAAGTAACTAAATTCTGGAAAAAAATGCAGAAGTTGTTCCAGCTTGATTCAAGTCCTGGATGGTCCCAAAACTCACGTTTGATAAACTCAATACGATCCTTGCGAGATTACACCCAAGATAGCCTCTTGAGTCACCCATTTTGGCCTTAAAATGAGAGATATATGATGTTTTGAAGTTTTAAAATAAATTAATGGCATCTTTGTAATTACTTACACCAGATTAAAAAAACCAGCCATATGAAAATCTTCGTTTTAACACCCAAAACTCATTCGGAACTTCCCGAACACAAACTATATATGCATTTTAATCATAAAATACGCTACAAACCTGCTCACACATTCAAAACACCAAAAAGAGGTCATCTTGACCCAATATTGACCATGGTCAAACTTTAAATCTTTAACTGTGATGACCCAAAATGTTATCTTATTAATTTAAAAGCAATTCTACATTCCGAGGTCTTAAAAACCTCCTTGTATTTCTCCTCGATTTGTGTGCGCAATCCGAGCACGATACCAAAAAACTTTTATGTGAAATGTAAGAAAAATGTTGAAATCGCCTTTAGAATTGATTAAAGTTGACTTTGGTCAAAGTTTTCTGTAAACGGATATGGATTTGTGTTCCGACAATCCCGGAAGGTCCGTAGTAAAATATGGGACATGAGCGTATGCCCGGAATTGAATTTCAAGGTCCCAAGCGTTAGAAAATAATTTTTGAAGAAAATTGTTCTACTAGTTAATTCAAGAAATAAAGAAATGAAATAATATGTGAAATTTATGATATCGGGCCCGTATTTTGGTTTCGGAGCCCGGATCAAGTTCTTTATGTTATTTAAGTTATATATGTGACATTTGATGAGAATCAGAGTTGATTTGATGTAAATCGGACATCCGATTGAAAAGTTAGAAATTTGAGTGTTCTTGATCTTGTGTTTTGAGGTTAAATCTGTAGATTTTGATGTTATTTTGATGATTTGATCGCACGGGTAAGTCCGTATGATATTTTTAGACTTGCGTGCATGTTTGGTTTGGATCCCCGAGGGCCCGAGAGAGTTTTGGATAGGCCCCAGAGTGATTTTGGACTTAGGAATGATTGGTGGTGTTTTTTCTGGTGTTACAGGCCTCAAATCTCGCAAATGCGAGATTGGGCTTCGCAATTGCGAAGTCAAAGGCCAGCCCCGGATCTCGCATTTGCGAGACTTTGGGTCGCAAATGTGAAATTCCTGTTGTCGCAATTGCGACATTTTTTATCGCATTTGCAATATTTCCAGAAATTTCTCAGGGTTCGCAAATGCAAACACCGGTTTGCATTTGCAAGATCCGCAACCTGTTAAAATCAGATTTTGACGGGATTTTTCACCATTTTTCAATTCGCTCAAACCCTAAACATCCTTAGGCGATTTTGCAATGACCCAAACTTCTCCAAATCATAGGTAAGTGATTTCTAACTCATGTTCTTCAATGTAATCCATCTTTTTACATGATTTCATCTCAAATTCTAGGGTTTTTCATGGGAAATTGGGTGTTTTTGGGGATTTAGACCTCGATTTGAGGTCAGATTTTAAAATTAATTGCATATTTGGGTTCGTGGGTGAATGTGTAGTCGGATTTTGGTTCGAACTTTGAGTTTTGACTATGCGGGCCCGGGGTCAATTTTTGACTTTTTAGGGAAAACATTGGAAAATCTATTTTCATGCATTAGAGTTAGTTTATTTAGCATTTATTGATATTATTAAGTAAATTATGACTCGATTCAAGTGGATTGGAAGTGGAACCGAGAGGTAAAGCAGTAATTGAGGCTTTATTTTGTCCATGGAATTGAGGTAAGTGTTTGGTCTAACCTTAGCTTGAGGGAATATGTGTTGTGGTCTTATTTGCTATGTGATAGTGTGTAGTACGACATATAGATGTGGTGACGAGTATCTATACGTTGGTGTCAAGCATGCTCGTAAGTCTTATAATGTGACTATCGTGACTCATATTGTGAATTGTTCATGTGTGAATTGTTCATGTATGAATTGATGATTATCCCTATTGAGCAAGACTTAGGGAAATTTCTTGGTAATTGACCATTGTTAAGTATTGGCTCAAGTTGAGATTTATTTTGTGAAATAACTATTGAAACGAGATTGATTACAACTGATTCCCTTCCCGGGACATTATTGTTTCTATTGTTGATTCACTTGCCGGGACATTTTTATTTCTATTATTGATTCCTTTGCCGGGACATTATTGTTTCTATTGTTGATTCCCTTGCCGGTACATATTATTTCTATTGTTGGGTGAGGAAGAGTGTAAAGCACGAAGGGTGATTCCGTGCATGATATTGTGAGTGAGTGTTAATGCACGAAGGTTGATGTCGTGCCATGATTTTAAGAGTTAATGCACAAAGGGTGATGCCGTGCCATATTCTGTGAATGTAAAAGCACGAAGGGTGATGTTGTGCCACTTTTGTTGATGTTTATGGTGAGAACGAGAGTAAAAGCATGAAGTATTATTATTATTATTATTATTATTATTATTATTATTATTATTATTATTATTATTATTATTATTATTATTATTATTATTATTATTATTATTATTATTATTATTATTATTATTATTATTATTATTATTATTATTATTATTATTATTATTATTATTATTATTATTATTATTATTATTATTATTATTATTATTATTATTATTATTATTATTATTATTATTATTATTATTATTATTATTATTATTATTATTATTATTATTATTATTATTATTATTATTATTATTATTATTATTATTATTATTATTATTATTATTATTATTATTATTATTATTATTATTATTATTATTATTATTATTATTATTATTATTATTATTATTATTATTATTATTATTATTATTATTATTATTATTATTAACATTGTGCGGATCTCGGTGCTGGTTCCGGTAAGTTGATTTGAGGTTGCTTCCTTCAGTCCAGGGAGACTAAGGTAGATCTGCTGGCGTGTGCAGAGCCTAAAGTTCCCCTTCCCTATTTTAGCTTTCTGCTGTCTCTTTTCATTCTGAGAACAGTTGTACTTTTCTTTTCAGACCATGTTTGTAGTAATTTGTAGACGTTCGTGAAATTGTGACACCAGATTCATGGGTAGACATGTATCAGATTATTTTGAATTGTTGTAACACTTCAGCATTTCTTATCTGTTTAGCTTTAGTCATTATTTATCTCTGTTTGGGTTGAATGTTAATGTTTTGAAATCATAGTATTTGGCTTGCCTAGCTTCCACGAGTAGGCGCCATCACGATCCCGATGGTGGGAAATTCGGGTCGTGACATTAACTTAATTAGTTTTCAACCAATGATTCTAAACACACCTGAGCCCTTGGGGACCCCATCCAATCATACCAACAAGTTCAAATACAGCATCCAAAGCCTCAAAACACCCACATAAACATCATAACAAATAATCGAGGCTCAAACTGAATAGAATTTCTCTTAAGTTGTTAAATTTTCATTCTATCAAAAGAGTGTCCAAATCACACTTAAACACTTCGGATTACTTTTAAACTTTGTACACAAGTTCAATTCAACTATATAGACCTATCCAAAGTCTTGGAATATCGATTGGAGTCCAATAAACATAAAAGTCAACTCTTAGTTAAACTTATGAACTTTTAAGTTCTTCAAATATCCCACTTTTGAAAAATAGTGTCGAATTCTTTTAGGAACCTCCGAAACCAAATCGGAACATACGTACAAGTCCAAAATCATCATACGAACCTATCCAAACAATCAAAACCCGTTTCCTAGTCCGTTTACCTAAAAGTCAAACCTTGATCAACTCTTTTAACTTAAAGCTTCTATAACGAGAATCATTCTTTTAAATCAATCTTGAACTGCTCAAAAACCGAAACCAACCATACACGCAAGTCATAATACATAATATGAATACTTGCAGTCTCAAACCACTGATGGAACGCTAAAGCTCAAAACGACCGATCGAGTCGTTACATTCTCCCCTACTTAAACATATGCTCGTCCTCGAACGTGCCAAGAGCTATTCCGAAGCCATCAAATCACTGTATAAACTTTCCATACACATAGCCTTGAGTGATCCCACCGCACCTCAACCTATATAAGTCTAACCACACCATATAATAGAGGATCCTCACTTCAACCTTACTCCATTAACTTTAAAACCCAAATCCCCAACATCCGGAACTCATTATATGACCTTATTCTTGCATCTATGCACCGTACAAGCTGTATCAATCCATAACTATATCTCAAGACATAATCATATGATATATCACATAACTCAAATACTCATAGCAATAACTTCCGACTGCAATAGCTGCTCGATAACCAACCTAACACCGGTAACAAACCTCAGATCAACTAAAACCTTGTTCTAAACCTTCGTACACCGCAATGATGAAAGAAACATACAAAACTAATAACCACCCATCAGATTGACAAGACGTGGAGCTCTCTTTCCTGATAAGAACCATAGCCAAAATATAAGCCGACTAGTGACACTATTTTTCCAAACATACCTTAATCAAATCCGATGACACTCATTTTAGGAACAATAAACTCACCTCATCCAGTACCCGCTACTCGACCGACCTGTCACACAAATCCTACTTAGAGCCACATACCATGCAATACGTGCACCAACAAACAATAACTAAGATGTACCCAATGATGGAAAGAGAATGGAAATGAAGGAATCGTCCCGCCAGCTCAACATATACCACCACGAAGCACAATAATATCAATCCACCACACAAGGGGAAACATAACACACGAAATAATCACAAAGGATCATATCCCAATATAACACTATTGCGATATATGACCCAATCCGACACTGGTCCACCTGAAATACATCGAGCTATGATACTCACAATCAACAACTATAAGCATATCAACAACAAACATACGAAGCGCATGGCCATAACCATGGAAATACATATATCACTATATACCAGAAACAAGAAGACCATAGCGAAGGCACAATCAACCATTCAACACCCCAAGAGCAATCTCGCTCAAATTTCGCTATAAAGCCCAAACATAACTGCATTGTATGTAAGTATTCAACAGTTTCACAACTTGTCGTAGCATAGAAGAGTAATACATAGAACACATCAGAATAGGAATAAGCTCAAGTCTAACCGATGACATCACCTACTACAATAATTGTGTTAAGTAAACAAGTTTGACCCGATGTAGAATATTCATTCTCATTAGGCCTACCAGCGGCCTCCAAATCAATTTTAATCCTTCTGAAATAGGTGGATAGCATTCGAAAATCCCACAATAGCATATTTATAGTGCATATCATCAGTCTCCAACCTCTTAGAATATATTTACTGTTTGCAACCATGGAATAAGCTGCCTCTGAGAAACTTCTTAGTTTTCTGATCATTACAATGCCAGAATCTCCATATATGATCCCAACAGCACTACTCAAATGATTGACACCTTTCTCATACATGATCATCCCATGATAAATACTTCCATAATTCCTTCGTGCCATATAGAAAAATCTAAACATCAGCGCTCGATCAATCAGGCAAATACCGCAATACTAGTCAGGCATCCGCAAGCCGAAGCACACTACGCCTTCTAATGTGCACACCCTCCTCAGGTGGTATCAAATAATGCTAGCATCATTCTAAGCATCTAATATCGTCCCTGCTATCTAGAACTCGTGTCCCTATATAGGAGAAAAGATCATAACACACAACATGTTCCTTACGCCAGCAGTAGCATCCGGCTCAAGCAGTGGTCGACACTATCAAGAACTCTTCAAAACTTGTCCTCACACAACCAAGCTATCAGAACCGAATTTCCCCAACTCAACCAAGTCATGCAAGTTTTCTAACACAAGAGTATTACAACGAAACACCGGTAATGCATCACCACACCAAAGGAACCAATTACCTTTATTACTATACTGACCCCAAGACTACCAAGCTGACCCATTTCTTTGAATCCTTCTCGACTTACCTTAAAGTTAACACTTCTCCTTATCGGAACACTACGATCCTAAAACAAAGATCACCGCAAGAGATCCTAGCATGAACCACGTCGTCTGAAAGCCCATAAACCACTGTATACCTCTGAAGCACCCAATAATATCGCAACCGAGATACCCACTCTGAAGAGACCTTTTGTGAATCTGAAGTTTTTTCTCTAACCTCTCTGATAGTGAAATGTAGAATTAATAATGATACAGAAATACTGTCACGACCCTAAAATTGACCCGGTCGTGATGGCGCATATCGTGAAACTAGGCCAGCCAACACAACTCCCGAATTAACCATTTAATCAATAACAATCATTTTTAAGCCTTTAATTAATCAGATATCTCATAATGTAAGTCTAAATGAACAATGCAGAATAAATACACAAGCCCGACATCGAGGTGCCACAAGTCACGAGAATCTACTAAGGTCTGAATACAACAAAGAGTCTAAAAATATACTTGATACAATCTAATGAAGACAAGAGGGAGAAAAGCAGTGCTGCGAACGTCGGGCAGCTACCTCGCCAACTCCGATGACTCTGACACTGAGCAATCAACACCCGTTACCGGGTTCAAAAATGCCTAAATCTGCATACAAGGTGCATGGATTAATGTGAGTATGCCAACTCAGTAAGTATTAAAAGTAAATGAAAGTTGAGCAGTAAGAAAACACGTAAAACACAGCATAACGCTACAGCAAATGCAGTACCTTTCCAAAATAGTACAGAAATCGTTTTCTTTGTAAATCAAGCTCAGTTTCAATAAAACCTTTTTAAACAACTTTCAATAGTTTCAAACGAGTGATAAAAATAGTGAGTAAAAATGATAGAAATGTAAACAGCCCCTCGGCCTACAACATATCACCCACACTGGGTACCTGCGCTCACTGGGGGTATACAGACTCCAGGAGGGGCCCCTTACGGCCCAAGTGCAATAACAAGCCATCTCATGAAATAATCAATTAGGCTCTCGGCCTCATATCAAAAAATCAGGCCCTCGACCTCATAATTATAAATCAGTACCACACTACTGCGGCGCGCATCCCCATCCCATAATATCCTCACAACATAGGCCATCGACCTCACTTAGTCAGAAATATCTCATGCCACACGGGCAACAGTAAAACATGATGCTCAGCCCAAATATCATTTAAAATATCAAAACGGAGTAAATATGACTGAGTTATAAAAATAGTAGAATAAATCATGACTGAGTACAAATATGAAGTAAAAATAGTGAGGAATAGTAGTAAAAATCCCCTAAGGGTCCAAAACAATTGGCATTCAGCCCAAATATGGCATTCAGCCCAAAACATGGTAATAATTTCCAAGAATAATGATATCAAATAATTTTCAATCAAATACGTGACTTAACAGTCATACGGGATGGACTAAGTCACAATCCTCAATGGTGCACAACCCCACGCTCGTTATCTAGTGTGTGCGCCACCTCATAGAAGCACAACGATGTTAAATCCGGGGTTTCATACCCTCAGGACAAACATTTACAATCATTACTTACCTCTATCCGGTCCGAACTCTAGCCCGCGATGCCTTTGCCTCTTGAATCGGCCTCCAAATGCTCCAAATGTAACCAAAATTAGTATATTATCATCAATATAAGTTAAAGGAACAAAGCCCAAGCGAAAATAATCAAATTAACTCAAAACTCCCGAAATTGACTCAAACCCAGCCCTCGGGCCCACATTTCGGAATCCAATAAAAATCAGAAAACCAGAAAACCCATTCGCTCACGAGTCTACCCATATCAAATTCACCTAAATCCGATATCAAATAGCCATCCAAATCCCTAAAATCAACTCTCCAAACCCTCTTCCATTTTCCCCAATTTTCACCTAAATTCCCAAATTAAATGATAAGAATCAAGACATAAGCATGAGATTTAACCAAATTTGGGTGAAGAACACTTACCCCAATCAATCCTCTAAAAATCCCTTCAAAACTCGCCTCAATCCGAGCTCCATAGCTCCAAAAATGAAAAAGTGGCCGAAATCCTCGAAATAGAGTACTCTATAATCTGCCTAGGAATTTACCCTATGCTATCGCGGACAAACTAATGTGATATCAAAGCACAAAATTTTCCAGCCCTTCTTTTACCGTATGCAATCGCGACCATAAACTCGCGATCGCGTAGACCAAAGTTTTCCAACAGCCTTCTCCAATTCTTTCGGACAATCTCTAGTATAATGGTCATAACTCTTTGTATAAAACTCCAAATTACAATTGGTTTAACCTTCTGAAAACTCGACAGCAAGAGCTACAACTTTCATTTTTGGATAATCTTCAAATTCCTTATAGATTGTGCGATATAAGCTTCCAAAGTCGGGTCAGTGCAGCAGAGATTTTACTCTATGCGATCGCGGGAAGACCTACGCGATCGCATAGCACAACTCCATTTATCCCATTTTTCTCTATGCTAACGTGGTCAGATCTATGCTAACGCACTGTACACCCCTGAAGCCAAAAACCAGCAACCAGAAATGGCCTAGAAATGGTCTGAAATATCCCCGAAACTCACCCGAGGGCCTCAAGGACCTCAACCAAACATGACAACACATCCCATAACATCATTCAAACATGTTCCAACCTTCGGAACGCTCAAAACAACATCAAAACATCGAATCATCCTCGGATTCAAGCATAAGAATTCTAAAACTTCCGAATTCGATCAAAAAGTCTATCAAACCTCGTCCGAATGACCTGAGATTCTGCACACACGTCAAAAATGACATAACAGACCTACTACAATTTCCGGAATTTCATTCCAACCCTGATATCAAAATTTCCCCTGCCGACCGGAAAATGCCAAATTTTCAATTTCGTCAATTCAAGCCTAAATCTACCACAAACCTCTAAAATACATTCCGGATGCGCTCCTAAGTCCAAAATCACCTAACGGAGCTAACCAAATCATAAAAATCCAAATCCGAGATCGAATACTAAAAAGTCAAAACTTGGTCAAACCTTTCAAATTTAAAGCTTCAAACTGAGAATTGTTTTTTTAAATCTATTCCGATTATCCTGAAAACCAAAACTGATGATTTACATAAGTCATAATATAGCACACGGGGCTAGTCATGCCTGAGAATTGGCGAGCAAAATGCAAAAGTTCAAAATGACTGGTCGGGTCGTTACATCCTCCCCCACTTAAACATACGTTCGTCCTCGAACGTGCCCAGAGTTGCTCCGAAGACCATCAAATCGCTGTGTAACTTTACCATGCACATACCTGGGGGGTGATCCCACGTCACCCTATCTCATATAGGTCCGATAACACAATATAATTGAAAATTCGCAATCCAACCTAGCCCATAAACCTTAGAACCACATTTCCACATCTGAAATCATCTACAAGATCAGAATCTCATATCTATACTCTGAATAAGTCCGAACCAGCTGTGAAAAACCATACCTACAGCCTCAAATGCAATTACATGATATACCATATAGCTCGAACTCTCGTAGCGATAACTTCTGATCACAACAGTTACTTAGAACAACTGAATATCGATAATAAACCTCTTATCATATAAAGCCTCATTCCAACACTTCCATATACTGCCAATGATAAATGAAATACGTAGAAAGTCATAACCATTCCTCAGATCAACCATTCGTGAAACCACTTCTCCTTTGGCAAGGACCATAGCAAATTTCTGAGCCGAACATCGATATTATCCTTCCAACACGCTGAAACCGAATTAGTTCATATTCACTTTAGATCCCAACGATTTCATCTAATCCCACACAACTACTCTGATGACATGACACATCAATACAATCTAAAGCCACAACTCATGCAATCCGCGCACCAATAAGCAACAATCCGATCATACTCAAATCATGAAAATGACTCAAATGAGAGAGTTGTACCGCAAGCTCACCAGTACCACCACACACAATGTTGAGAAACCATCACACATCGTAGAAATATAACATACGAATCTAACCTGAAGGATCATACCTCCACATAACTTTGCTGCAATGCGCGATCCTATCCAAACACTGGTCCACATGAAACACCTCAAGTCACTATGCTCAAAATCAACAACCACGCGCAATTTGATGTCTAAAACCAAAGCAAATCATCATAACTACGGCGAAGCAGTTGACATAACATTACACAAACTCGAAAGAACACAATCGATACGCCATCCACTGAGCAATACCCAATACTCTTCCCGCTCGAATTCCACTGAGAGACCCCAATTAAAATCGCACCACATGTGCCTATAACCAACAAATCCCAATTCCTAGAAACATGTAAAGGTAACTCATAGATCTCCCCAGGTCACTAATAAGCTCAATAATAATCAAATCAACACATCCCTCAAGAATAAACTTGGAGTCAACCAAGCCGACTCAAGTTAGAACACATATCCACATTGTCCTACCAATGAACCCCTTATCAAGGAGTCCCTGAAGTTGCTCTTTCAACTCTTTTAACTCTGCCGGTGCCATACGATACGGTGCCCGGCACCCAATCAATACCAAAATCAACAACCCTATTCAGTGACATGCCCAACAGCAGGAAACATATCCGGAAGAATCCCTCATCACCGGAACTGAATTAATGGTAGGAGTCTCTGCACTGACATCATCACGAAGGCCAAATAAGAAAAACAACCCTTCCCATCCATCTGCTGGGTCTTCAAAAATTAAACCACCCTACTAAAAATATAATCCATCGAACCTCGCCACCCAATCCATGGCATTCCCAGCATAGCCAATGTTGCTGCCGTAGCACAACAGCCCAGAATAACACAACACCGAGACAACCAGTCTATACCCAATATCAAACCAAAATCTAGCATACTAAGCAACAAGGATCCACTCGGGCCTCCAAACCTCCAATAGTTACCACACAAGACCAATATACGCGGTCCACAACCACAACCTAACCTATTTATGAGAACTCCCAATCTCCAAATCCATATCGCACGCGAATCACCATATCCGATCCCAACTCACTGTCCGAATATATAACGCACCTCTAATACCCAATCATCACACGAGAGGTACTCCTATAATTCTTTTGTACCACCAAGGAAACTCGAATATCAGTAGTTGATCCAATAAGAGAGTGCTGCAATACTAATAAAGTATCATTAACTCAATCACATTGCCCTTTTTTTGAAACGTATACCCTCATCAAGCCACGCCAATTAGTAATATCATTTCTCAAATCATCTGAAGCTGCCTGTGCTGCCTATGAATTTTATGGCCTTCCTTTCAGAACTGAACCGTGACCTTACACATGCAAATCTCAATCTTACACAACATACCGCATATACCATACCATCCTAGGATAGACATGAGAACTTCATATCCCTTCCGAGCCACAAACAACTACATACTCAACTAGCCAAGAACATTCCATTGATCCCATCTAGAAGAAAATCGCTATACATCCCATGCTCCTCACGCTCGTAGAAAATATACATCTCTAACCGTGGTAGAAACCATCAGGAACTCTCCAAATTCTATTTGCACAAAACTAAATCGTCAGGACTGAGTCCTTCTAACTCAACCAAGCTACCTAGGCCACTAAAACCCAAGAGCATTGCCGCGAAACACCTGCAGAAACTCATAACCTCGTAATCATCCAAAGAACTAATCATATCCTTACCATGCCGATCTGGCCTACCACCAAGCTATCCTATTGATCCTAGTTCATTCTAAATTACCTTCAAATTGATACTTCTCCTTGCCATAATACTATAATTCCTCAACCCAAACTCATCACACGAGACCCAAGCAAAAAACACATCGTCTAAGGCTCACAATCCGCTGAATACTCTCTCAAATATCCCTAAAAACACCACATTCGAAATGCTTACCTTGAAGAGACTTCTTGCGAATCTAAAGCCATTGCATTTACCTTCTTGATACCAATGTGTAGAATCCATGATGATATAGAAATGCCACAAGCCTTGTCACCCTCCAATATAAACCCCCGTTCCTAGCCAAATATACATCTTGAAGATTCCCAATTACTACATGTAGATCTTTTATCCTTCAAAACCATTCTCGGGAGTCATCCACTCTGCTCAAACCTCAATTAGACTGACCAATGAACCGGTCAACTTGTGCCTCATTAGTGCAGCAACATCTAAATAAGTAACACCACTTTAATGCAACCAAACAAATTCCTTCTTTATGCACCGTACATCCTTTACCAATAACAACTCAAGTCATTTTATGATTCTCAAACACCCATAAAGCATAACATAACCTTTATTGAAATTTCCTTTACTCAAGCCATCCTCAGTCTCAACCTCCGTAAGCCATAACTGATTCACTCGTATGCCTCAAACTGGAACCAATATAGCACATAATTGTGCAATCAACTAATCAATAGTAGACTCCCCCACTTGGCTCAAAGCCATAGATCAAAAAACACAATAACTTATAATGCATATACTCTATTACTGCCATAATCCCATAGAGAGATTAAACTCAATCCTTCATAAGCTCGTGCAACACAGACCATCTAGTACTTCAAATCTTCTACAAATCTCACGTTCACCCTTGTAACAGTCAAGAACACTCTCTTAAGCGACCCAACTTTAAATTGCAATATATATATTTCACTTGTAAAAAAGATCTTCCAATAAACAACATAAGGATCGTACAAACTTCAGAACACCCGCAGGAGATAACCCACCTGCTTCGCCTCAAACTAATATCTCTTTATACCCTTCCACCATCATAAACATTACACAGGCACTTAATCTTCCTGAGTCTGACTCATATCGCAACATGAAATTTACTTCGCTTCCTAACTAGAAAACATGAAAAGATTCTTCACACTCCCATAACTCGGGGCTATATATCACATCAAGATGGAAATCAAGCACCAAATAGTTCTTTCTGTCCTCAGGCAGACCCTTCTCATCTCATTCAATTCATATGAACACATCTCGCAGTCACATCACACTCGTCACGTAGCTATCCAGTCATCACTCCCACTAATAGGGACACTATCAGACATATAGATCCAAAAACACATGCTCACACGATCAACGCCTCAAAGCTCAAGCTATAGGCAAAATCCGGCCTCAAGTCCTCCAGCCTGGCCCAACATCAACACACCGATATCACATCTCGCCCCTCGATCAGGGAATCACAAGCCGTCAATGCACAGCTGATACCGAGCGCCCATGCGCACATACGAACATGTGGAAGAAATTCAAAGAGTTACATTTCAAGCTGAATTAAGGATGCACGATAAGAATTCAAGAACGTGAAGTTTTTCCTAAATGTTCTGCAACCTCCCAAGGATAAGTACAAACGTCTCCGTACCGATCCGCAAGACTCTACTAAACCTGCTCATGACTCATGAGACCTATGTAACCTAGGCTCTAATACCAACTTGTCATGACCCTAAAACCGACCTGGTCGTGATGGCGCCTATTGTGAAACTAGGCCAGCCGATACAACTCCCGAATTAACCATTTAATTAATAACAATCATTTTAAGCC
Organism: Nicotiana tabacum; assembly: GCF_000715075.1. Classification (NCBI taxonomy): domain Eukaryota; kingdom Viridiplantae; phylum Streptophyta; class Magnoliopsida; order Solanales; family Solanaceae; genus Nicotiana; species Nicotiana tabacum. The sequence goes on from NC_134090.1 coordinate 139,027,020, forward strand.
TTTAATTAATCAGATATCTCATAATATAAGTCTAAATGAACAATGCGGAAAAAATACACAAGCCCGACATCGGGGTGTCAAAAGTCACGAGCATCTACTAAGGTCTGAATACAACAAAGAGTCTAAAAATGTACTAGATACGGTCTAAAGAAGATAAGAGGGAGAAAAACAGTGCTACGAACGTCGGGCAGCTACCTCGCCAACTCCGATGATTCTGCCACATAGTAATCAACACCCGCTACCGGGTTCAGAAATGCCCAAATCTACACACAAGGTGCAGAAAGTAATGTGAGTACGCCAACTCAGCAAGTAATAAAAGTAAATGAAAGCTGAGTAGTAAGAAAACACGTAAAACACATCATAACGCTACAACAAATGCAGTACCTTTCCAAAATAGTATAGAAATCTTTTTTTTTTTTGTAAATCAAGCTCAATTTCAGTAAAACCTTTTTAAACAACTTTCAATAGTTTCAAACGAGTGATAAAAATAGTGAGTAAAAATGATAGAAACGTAAACAGCCCATCGAGCAAAATATGTACCATAAACTGCCCCTCAGGCATAATATCAACAGAACCAGCCCCTTGGGCTACCTCACAATCACTCGTAATCAGCCCCTGGGGCATAACATGAATCAAGAATCACCCCTCGGGCAAACATGGATCAAGAACAACCCCTCGGGCATCAATATGAAACATCAACATCCCCTCGGGCTATAACATATCACTCATACTAGGTACCCGCGCTCACTGGGGGTGTACAGACTCCGGGATGGGCCCCTTACGGCCCAAGCGCAATAGCAAGCCATCTCATGGCATAATCAAATAGGCTCTCGGCCTCATATCAACAAGCCACTTCGTGGCATACAATCTCCGTGCCTCGACCTCATAATCATAGATCGGTACCACACTGTCGTGGTGCGTAGCCCGATCCCATAATATCCTCACAACACAGGCCCTCGGCGTCGCCCAGTCAGAAATCTCTCATGCCACTCGGGCACCAGTAAAACATGATGCTTAGCCCAAAATATCATTTAAAATATCAAAATGGAGTAAATATGGCTGAGTTATGAAAACAATAGAATACAACATGATTGAGTAAAAATTTGAAGTAAAAACAGTGAGGAATAATAGTAAAATCCCCTAAGGGTCCAAAACAATTGGCATTCAGCCCATATATGGCATTCAGCCCAAAACAGTAATAATTTCCAAACACAATGATATCAAATAATTTTCAATCAAATACGTTACTTAAAAGTCATACGGGACGGACTAAGTCACAATCCCCAATGGTGCATGACCCCACACTCGTCATCTAGCATGTGCATCACCTCATAGCAGCACAACGACGTGAAATTAAGGGTTTCATACCCTCGGAACAAACATTTACAATCATTACTTACCTCTATCCGGTCCAAACTCTAGCTCGCGATGCCTTTGCCTCTCGAATCGGCCTCCAAATGCTCCAAATCTAACCAAAATCAGTATATTATCATCAATACACACTAAAGGAACAATCCCAAGCGAAAATAATCAAATTAACTCAAAAATCTCGAAATTAGCTCAAACCCATCCCCCAGACCCACGTCTCAGAATCCAATAAAAATCACAAAACTGGAAAATCCATTCCCTCACGAGTCTACCCATATCAAATTCACCAAAATCCGAAATTAAATGACCATCCAAATCTCTAAAATCAACTCTCCAAACCTTCTTCCATTTTCCCCAATTTTCACCCCAAATTCCCAAATTAAATGATAAGAATCAAGACATAATCATGAGATTTAACCAAGTTTGAGTGAAGAACACTTACCCCAATCAATGCTCTGAAAATCCCTTCAATTCGAGCTCCATAGCTCCAAAAATGAAAAAATGGACGAAATCCTCGAAATAGAGTACTTTATAATATGCCCAGGCATTTAACCTATCCTATCACGGACAAACTAATGTGATAGCAAAGCACAAAATTTTCTAGTCCTTCTTTTAACCTATGTGATCGCGGCCATAAACCTACAATCGCTTAGACCAAATTTTTCCAACAGCCTTCTCTAGCTGTTTCGGATAATCTCTAGTATAATGGTCATAACGTTTTGTATAAAAATCCAAATTACAATTGGTTTAACTTTATGAATACTAGACATCAAGTGCTACAACTTTTATTTTTGGATAATCTTTAAATTCCTTATAGATAGTGAGATATAAGCTTCCAAAGTCGGGTCAGTGCAGCAGAGATTTTACTCTATGCGATCGCGGGAAGACCTACACGATCTTATAGCAAAACTCCATTTTTCCAAATTTTCTCTATGCTAACGCGGTCAGATCTATACTAACGCACTGTATACCCTTGAAGCCAAAAACCAACAACTAGAAATGGCCTAGAAATGGTCCGAAACAACCCCGAAACTCACCCGAGGCCCTCAAGGACCTTAACCAAACATGCCAACACATCCCATAACATCATTCAAACTTGTTCCAACTTTCGGAACGCTCAAAACAACATCAAAACATCGAATCACCCTCGGATTCAAGCATAAGAATTCTAAACTTCCGAATTATGAATTCGATCAAAAAGTCTATCAAACCTCATCCGAATGACCAAATATTTTGCACACACGTCACAAATGACACAATGGACCTACTCCAATTTCCAGAATTTCATTCCAACCGCGATATAAAAATTTCCACTGCCAACTAAAAAATGCTAAATTTCCAATTTCGCTAATTCAAGCCTAAATCTATCACGGACTTCTAAAATATATTCCGGACGCGCTCCGAAGTCCAAAATCACTTAACGGAGCTAACCAAATCATAAAAATCCAAATACGAGATTGAATACTAAAAAGTCAAACCTTGGTCAAACCTTTCAAATTTAAAGCTTCAAACTGAGAATTGTTTTTCCAAATCTATTTCGATTATCCTAAAAGCTAAAACCGACGATTTACATAAGTTATAATATAACACACGGGGCTAGTCATGCCCGAGAATTGGCGAGTGAAATGCAAAAGCTCAAAATGACCGTTCGGGTCGTTACAAATACAAAACGTCTCAGCATTATCCCATGCAAATTTCAGATCTTAGCCATATACAATTCCAAGGAACCCTTCAATACCACATATATATACCTCATACCAAAACTGATATGACATATGACCATTCAATCTAATCGTCGATAGTAGACTCCCCCACTTGGCGCGAACCTATAGGACCTAATATTCGATGATCCACAATACTAACCTTCAAAAGCTCGTATAGCACTAACCAGATACCAGAACCGACTGCACCCTACACGTGAAAAACTGAAAGATCCATCAATACATCCCCATCCTCGATCTATATAACACGTTAAGACAATGATCGACCATCCATGGCCCCCTTGTAGCCCATCCATAACATCAACTGTCGGTGTATGGCTTATAACAAGTGCGCAATATTGTATACGAGTGGACGCAATGGAATGTAAGATATGTGCTTCAAGATGAATCAATGCTGATAGTATTTCATTGCGACAAGTATGGATTATTGAAAATTATAAGACATGGATTTGGATACTTCCCTTACGATAAATAATGAAAGAAGTGAAGTTTCCTAATAGTTTCGTAGCTTGTCGAAGATAAGTACATATATCTTCGTACCGATCTGCAAAGACTCTACAAAACCTGCTTATGACTTGTAGTACCTATTAATCTAGAGATCTGATACCAACTTGTCACGACTGAAAATCCCACCTTAGGAATTGTGATGGCACCTAATCTCTAAGACTAGGTAAGCCTAACACATGAAGAGATCTAACAGAGATAACCATCTTAACTATATAAATCTTAAATAGATAAATGGGATAACATAACTTAAACTGAACAAATGTTATATAATCCCTAGAACAGCGTGTACTAAGTCAAAAGTTCTACCGACATACACTAGAATTTCTAAATACAATACTATTCTGAAATGAAGATAAACAGCTGTGAGCACGTGATTTTTGCCTTACGAAAACTACTCCAAAATAAATCAAAAAATAAAATAAATTTCTTTTACTGTGTAATTTTTGAATTTTGCGTGATGCTAAATAATTGTGTTATATCCGTAAATGTTTACTATGTCTTAATAAAATGAAAATAAAATAAAATACATATTGCATGCATATAGGATTTAATTATGCATTTAAAAGATAATTTAAATAAAATCACAAAAATATGCATTGGTTCTATTTCAAATGTTTCACTGTGTGATTGATGTTTTGTCTATGTGTTAAATAATTGTTATAGAGTAATTAATATATTTTTGTGAAGTTAAAATTATATTATAGTTAATATTATTGTAATGATAATTTTGTTTTTATTTTTAATTAGGATTTTTATTAATTAATAAAATCAATAAATAAAAAATATACAAGTTGTAAAGATTGGACCTGGATTAAAATCCAGGCCCAAATCAATTTACCCTCCCTGTCAGCCCAATCCAAACAGCCTGTCCGGTCCAATTCGAAGCCAGAACCAAACGACGTCGTTTGGTCACCTCTCATCAAGGGCCGTTGGATTAAATCCAACCAACGACCAAGATTTCATCACCCTAACCCAAGACCCTTACCCGATCCATTAACCCAATTCAGTCCGACCCCAACTTTAAACCAAACGACGTCGTTTGGTTTAATGAATTAATCCTGGCCCTTCATCTTGCTTGATCGGACGGACGATATCAATCCACCCCACCCCTATATAAGTCCCAAACCCTTACCCCGGCCCCTAACTAAACACCCCCCCATCCTCCTCTCTTGTTCATCGTCTTCCCAAACAGGCCCCTAACCCTAGCCGCCCCTATTCCCCTTCGCCTGAAACCCGGCAGCATCAACGCCGCCGATCACCAAAATAACACCCCAGAACCCCCTGAACCTCCTCTATCCAAATATGTTATCTGCTTGGTTCGAATCTCCCTGAAGGTTCTCAAATCTTCATTTGAAGATTCGAGCCAAGTTCAGATCTAAACCAAACAGCACCTAGTTAACACCATAGCTTCCCCTAGTCATCCTGAGTATGGATCTGTTGTTTGTTTGGCTCGAATCAGTTCTGAACTTCTCGAATCTTCTTTTGAAGATTCGGACCAAACAAGAACAAACTCAGATCCGTTTCAAACTAACACCAAATGACCCCTAGGCTACCCTCACCCATGTATCATGTTTGGTTCTTCTCGGATCTAACCAGAAATGGTTAAATCCCAAATCAAATTTTTAAGAACCCTAAAAATACCAAACTTTCGGATTCTGTTCAGATTAAGTAAAGATTGAGGTTCAATCGACCTTAGTCGAAGTATTTTCAGTGGAAAATACTTCGACTAAGGTCTGTTTGATTTCAAACAAAAATCCAAATCCAAGTTGAGTTCGAGTCGGATTAAAATTGAAGATTCAAAGGTATTTTTTCTATTATTTTGTGTATTCTACGTGTATTGTTGTCTGTGTCAATAGCTTTTTGATTTTTCATATTTGTTTTGATCAATTCTGTCATTTATGTCTCGTACCTATCTACTTGATCCGAATGTGAATTGTTTCTGTTGGTTGTGATTGTTTACAATATGTGTAATCGACTCGATTAAGTTCGTCGATTAGTTATATTACGAATTTTCATTTCTGAAAATGTTGACTGAAACAGTCTGCTTCTATTGTTTAGACTAATTATTGACAAATGTTGTAAATAGTCAACTGATTAATACTCGTCAATTAAATCATGTTTGTTTGTGAATCAGTGAATTCAAATGTATGCTGTATATGTTGTTTTCTGAACAGGGCATTGTCAGTATATTGACAATGCTCCTGTGTATGTTTGATCTTAGTTCAATTATAAGTTCAGTTTGCATTATTATGCTGAACTCAATGTAATATTGTCAAGTTTGAGTTCAAGTTTACAAATGATGATTAGATGTAATTGTGATAGAATGTTTACATTCTTAGGATTCAGTCCAGAACCTAAGAGAATTGGTTATAGCTGTGTTAAATCAGGTTGATAATTAAGTTTGAACAGATTTTTAAATCTGTTTTGTAAATTCTGTTACGATTTTGCATTTAAGGCAGTAATAATAGTGATCACAGTAGTATTTCTGGGATAAAAGCAGTAGGGTAATTTGATAATAATAGAGGGCTGAAAGTGGTATGTTAATGGCTATTAGTTAATGATACTCATGGGGAACAAAGGGTAATGGGGCTGCTTAAAATCAAGATATGATCATTTAATTTATTCAAAAGCAGTTTTAATGGAACTTTTTGATTTTAAAAGAAGAAGGGGGTCCAAGAAGCACTTAAAAAGATAAAGACCAGCCCTGTATAAATACAGGGAGCTGGACAGCTTAAAAGGGGCAGACTTTAAGAGATTTTGGGAGGAGAAAAAAAATCTGAAAAGGAAGATTTTGAGAGAAAAATAGAAATCTGAGAAGAAAGAAAAATAGTAAAGGAAACAGAAAATAGAACACTCACATACACACTCACACACAGATACAGCAGCAGAAACAGAAAATCAGAAAAAATGGGAATTTGAAACTAAAAAGAAACTGAAATCTGAAATGTTGTTCTTTTGCTGAATCTGTTCAACTTTATGTGATTCCACTGTTCAGTTAAAATCTGAAGTGTCTTTTAAAATACTGTATTGTGCATCTGGTTTCCTCGGGTCGTATTATCGCTCAAATCTGTGGAAATACTGCTATTCTGTTGAATATTTGTTACTACTGCTACTGCTGAAATTTACTCCTTATACCTCCATTTCCAGGTACATATCTTCTTAAATTCTATGTTGGAAAGAGATTCGGCATGATAAATCAATGAAGTTTGAGTTGCAGTTCTATTTTTTCATTTATCTAAGTTTGTTATTATAAATTTCAGTTTTGTTTCATGTTATTTCATATAGAGGTATGCTGGACATGTTAATTATCAGTTGATCATTTTCCTTTGAAATTCATACAAGTATTGTAATAATTTCATCTATTCCAGAATTTCATTAAGGTATAGTTATGGTTGAATTGTTAAGATAGGGAATATGGCATGAGGTTGGTTATTAATTAAGTTTTACGACATTGTTAGACAGGTATAAAGTAGTCCGGGAATATAAAGAAATGAGTGGTTAGTGTATTTCGATTGTTTGGTTGTGGATTAAGGCTAGACGATGATTGATTGTACTTAATTCATATATGGCATAATAATGATTATGGTTAACACCAATAGTTGGAAGCTGCATTATTATCCTCCATTATGTTTGCAAACGTCGAAACAGGATGAATAATGTGGTAGGCAATATTACTTTATTAAGTCAATTAGGTAGATTTGTTCTCTTTCTTAAAATAACAAATGGCCTAGGAGGTTATAATGTGAAAGTTAGTAACAAGGGTTGATTATATATACATTTACGTTTAACCATAAGCAGAATCAATTATAATAATTTCGCCTATTCGATTAAAAACGAATATATGAGAATAAGTTGAGATGTACATGTACAGATTGCAACACTTTAAATCAATGGTAAAAAAAAATAGAAATTGCATTAAGTAAATAATAAAAATTCTTGGAAAATATTTCTTTCCTTTATGAATCATTCATTTTCAGTTTCATATGCAATTTATTCTTTGGCATATATATATATATATATGTCATATTTGTATATATATATATATATATGTCATATTTGTTTTAAAGATAGTATTAATCATATTTTTATTCTGTCCTTTGAATTTGAATAGTTGGAATGAATATAATTTATATTCGGAAATTATAATCAATGGGCAACATTTAATAAATTGTGGATTCTTTTCCAAGAATTAAAGGATATCTTAAATGAAGATTTCTCATAATATAATAAACAATTTATGGAAAAATCCCTAATATCATTGCAAATATTTCGCGCAATTAGGGATACGTTCGCGTACCCTAATTATATTTTTAAAAAGAAAAATTCGGATTATTCGTACGCGCAATTTCGAGCAAATATTTAATAAAAGGATTTTTCCAAAGGCGTTAAATTAATTTCATAAAAATCCGCGATGTGCGGTTCAATATTTAAGAAAAAACAAATATTCTTGATTCAGCATAATCTCGAAAAAAAAAATGATTGCTTAATAAATATATTATCAAAAGTTATTGTGTACACGTACGCGTGACACAATTCCGCATTTTTAAATTTATAACACGAATATACGTACGCATAATTCGAATCAAAGAAGGGTTTTCAATCACAATAAGAATAAGCGGTAGTAAAATCATGTAACATCAATATATTTAATAAAAATCAAGATAATTAAGCCAATAATAAAAACAGTTAAGCGACCGTGCTAGAACCACGGAATTCGGAAATGCCTAACGCCTTCTTCCGGATTAACAGAATTCCTTACTCAGGATTTCTGGTTCGCAGAATAATAAACAGAGTCATATTCTCCTCGATTCAGGAATTAAAATTGGTGACTTGGGACGCCTTAAAATTCCCAGGTGGCGACTCTTAAATGATTAAATAAATCCCGTTTCGACTGTCCTTCAATTGGAGAAAACTCCCCACGCGCCCGGCAGGCGCGGTAAAAAGGAGGTGCGACAGCTCTGGCGACTCTGCTGGGGATAAAAGTGAACTGTAACCCAGAACCATTGGTTCAGGGTTTAAAGAATTCGAGCTTAAAATATCTGTGTTAATTGACTTTATTTACTATGAGATTTTCAACTGTTTATATGCTAATATGCTAAATGTTGCTGTTTACCGCTTTAATATTATTTGAATTGTATATACAACTGCTACGAAACCCCCTTCTTTCTAAGTCTTCTGAATTTATGGTGTACACGTGCGCGTGACCCACCTTTCTGTTAGAGTCATACCAAATAAGACGGAGTTGGGACAAGTAACTAGGCCGGACAGACTTTCGTGCTCCCGGTACGTTGCCCCCGCTTCGGCTCAAACTGTCCGTTTGGGTAAGCCAGGTTTAGAACAATCAACCTAAGGTTTTACACTTAGAATAACTCAGTCATGTACCGGATCCCTAGTAGGAACGAATATTTGCATCATATGCATTTGGCCTTGGAGACTCAACACAGGGGTTGGGTCTGTCTAGGACAGGTGAACCCAAAATTAAAAGACCATCATGATGCATCCTATTTGTTACTTGTGCATTCATTTGCCTCGAACATGCTTGTTGACCAGCTTAAATAAAATCATGGTAAGAAGAAAGGAATAAAATGGGTTGTTTTAAAAAAAAATTTTGAAAAAATATAGTTTTAAATTTTGAGATAAAGGTATTTAATAAATAAAAAATAATATAGAAAATGATTTTTTTAGTATAAATTTTCAAAAATGAATTTTGACTTTATCAAAATTAAATTTCAGATACAAAATGAGCACCACACAAAGCCCCTCATCCACAAGTACGGAAGAATTTCTATGTCAGCTTCAAATGTGGTGGTATGATTTAGGCGAAGACGGTCAAAAATGGGTCGTCAAGCATTTGGGAAATCTCACGGACATTATGAAAGTTAAACCCCGTGATGATCTGATTGCGGCGTTAGTAACTTTTTGGGACCCTGCTCACAATGTTTTTCGTTTCTCTGACTTCGAGCTTACTCCTACATTAGAGGAGATAGCTGGATATGCTGGTTTTGACGTAAGTTTAAGAAATCAAAGCTTGATATTCACAAAGGCTCCTTCGGTACATCGATTCTTCGGTCTTCTGAACATCAACAGTCAAATCAGGAAAAGCAATGTCATCAATGGATGTTGTTCCTTCAACTTTTTGTATTCAAGGTTCGGAAAATCAGATGGGTTCGAAATTTATGAGAAAGGCCTTACTAATAAGCAAAACAAAGACACTTGGCAGATGCACCGTCGATTTGCTTTCATGGTGGTTTTTTTAGGAGTCATGGTCTTCCCAAATAAAGAGCGAGCAATTGATATTCGCACCGCAAAAGTTGTGCAAATCCTCACCACTAAAGAAAATCACACTCTTGTCCCCATCATTCTATCAGATATTTATCGGGCTTTGACTTTATGCAAATCAGGAGCAAAAGTCTTCGAAGGATGCAAAATTTTGTTGCAAATGTGGGTGATTGAACATCTCCAACAACAGCCCAAGATCATACAGTATGGGTCAAACAAAACTAATTGCATCGAGAGCTATGAGGAAAGAACAAAAAATTATCAAGCTCCAGAAGGGATAGAAGCATGGGTATCTCATCTAAAGGCTTTAACGGCAAATCAAATTGAATGGACTCTGGGATGGCTCCCGATGAGGGAAGTAATACATATGTCAACCTCAAATAGTTATCTACTACTATTGGGATTAAGAAGCATTCAGCCGTATGCACCACTAAGAGTCTTAAGGCAACTAGGGAGATATCAAATAGTTCCTGATGATGAAGATTTGAGTATGCAAGTAATTGAATTACACCCAGAAGCCACTATTCCCGAAGCTCTACTTCAACAGATGTGGAATGGATGTCGATACTTGAAAAGTGATACTCAAGTCCCAGACACTACAAAGGGTGAGATGAATCCTGGATATGCAAGGTGGTTCGAAAAACGGTCTCGCGTGGATGATGTACCAGAACCTGAACTAAAAAGGCCAACAAAAAGATCCCATGTTCAAAACTTCAATGATAAAATCCAAGAGCGGTTGATCTGGGGAGAAAAAGAAAAAGGGTACAAAGCAACTATCCATGCCCTAAAAGAAAATCTAAGAAGCCTCAGTTTGGAGAAAGATTTGCAAGAACAAGAAGCCGAAGGCGAGAAAAAGAGTCTAGCTTGTGAGAATGAAAATCTTCATGCTCGATTCCAAAAAATGAAAAGAGTTTCTGAAACGCCAAAGAGGAGCTGGAAGGATCAAAAAACCATCGCCAATATCTTTGAAAGAATGCAAGATTATGATTTCATTCTTGCGGAAAATGAAAGGGCATTGAGCAAAGCAAAAGAAAAGATCCAACAATTAAACGAAGAAGCCAGATCTAACAAGGAACGCCAAGATAGGCAATCCGAAAAAGACAAGGCACAATTCAAGAAGGAAAAAGACTATTGGATGCGATCAGAAGACCAGCTTCGTGCACAACTAGAAGAGGCAAGAAGATGCAACAGAGAACACCAACAAGCAGACCTCGACAGGGAAAGAGCGCAAGCAAGATTAGAGCAGGCCAGACTCCGAGCTTTGTTAGAATCAGCTCTAGATCTTGAGAAACGTGTCAGAGATATAGCCACCACTCGTCAGCAGCAATTGCAAGACCAAGACCAACGTCTTCAAGGTTTCAGGGCACAAATCCACGACCTGGCAGTCTTCACATCTCAAAGTTATGTAAACTGCCAAGGAATGGATTATGAAAGATTTACTGAGCATGCGCCCACTTTTGCTCGTCATCTAGCAATGGAGTTGGAGAGGATGTATCGTACGCTGGGAGGCCATCCGGGTCAAGCACCACATTGAGCAGATAATCCAATATTTGACAACAAAAATGGAAAGTGGGGCATGTTGTGAGATGTTATGAATTGTATCTTTTATTTAAGTGTGTGTGTTTTCAAGCCATTTTCTTAAAGTTTTCAAATGTAATTCCATCTTTGTGTAATGAATAAAAATGATCGCCTTTGGTCCGAACTACGCCAGGTCTAATTCATGTAAGAACATGATACGTAGGCAATCTCTAAGATTCGACAACCACGATAAAAGATATATATAATAAATAAAATTGAATAACAATAAAAATTTCAAGAAGGCTAGGACGACACAAGCAGCCGAGCAAATGCATAATAGAAAGGGATTATTTGTCTAGGAGCATTGCATCTCAACGTGTGATTATATATGTGTTAAACTCTCAAAACTAACAAGTTTGTTCATTTCCAGAATTCAAGCAGTTAGTTTCTCTAAAGAGTATACTGGCATATTATCACTATCACACAAGATCAAAAGGACCAATACCCGAAAGTATGTCTATCCCAGATGTTGACACAGGTATGGAAATAGAAGAGATGGATGTCGGGAAAATGAAAGAAGAGATGTTTAAGCTCAAGCAGCAAATGGCTGAGATGTACCAAGCTTGGTCTATAGGACAGTTACCCCCATCTTACCCAAATAACCCTGCTCCATCAAAGACTCAAACTCAGGATAATATCACCACTGAATTATCCCCAAACTTCCCCATTTACCAGCACTACCGAGGCACCACCTCCCAGACACCACAGTCTCCACCTCTAAAACCAGTTCCGTACTTTCCTCCAACTATGACTCCTGTTTTTGTAGCACCTCCCCCTGCTACATTCCACAAATCTCCTAGTGAGCCTACATTCCAGGCCCCGGACAACCACTATTACCCTTCAGAGCCCACCCTCAAAGCCTCCGAAATTCATTCAGCCACTCCTCATTTTGATCTCCCAACCGAAATTGACAAGCCAGCCAAAAATGTTGAACAAGAAGAGATGTTCAGGAAGGTCAAAAGTCTAGAACAATCGTTCCGAGACATGCGGGGATTAGGGGGGCAAGTCAGTGTAGCATACAAAGATTTATGTTTATTCCCTAATGTACAATTGCCAGTTGGCTTCAAGATGCCCAAATTTGACCTATACAGCGGGCACGACGACCCAGTAGCCCACTTAAGGGGTTTCTGTAGCAAGATGCGAGGAGCTGGGGGAAAGGATGAATTATTAATGGCATACTTCAGTCAAAGTCTAAGCGGATCAGCTTTGGAGTGGTATACACGCCAGGACCATGGAAGATGGTACACCTGGGATGACCTGGCACAGGCATTCGCATACCATTTCCAATACAATCTGGAAATCATCCCAGATCGATTATCTTTGACCAAATTTGAGAAGAAACACAATGAGAATTTCAGAGAGTATGGTTTTCGGTGGAGAGAACAGGCAGCAAGAGTGGATCCTCCTATGAAGGAGAGCGAAATGGTAGACTACTTCCTACAAGCCTTGGAACTGACTTACTATGCCCATTTGGTTTCAGCGGTTGGGAAATCATTCAACGAAGTAGTAAAGATGGGAGGTATGGTGGAAGAAGGCCTCAAAACAAATAAAATTATGAGCTATTCAGCAATTAAGGCAACTACTCAAGCTATTCAAGGCGGGGTAGGAGGAATCGGTAGAAAGAAGAGGGAGGAAGCGGCGGTAGTTGACTCAGGAATTTGGCCTGGACCCAGAGGTTCATCGCTTTACTACAATCAACAATGACCTCGCCAATCAGCTTACCACCATGATTCATCCCAAAACTACTATCACCCTTCAGAACCTCATTTTTCCATTAACCATGCTCAAGCATACAATCAGCCACCTGTTCACACCAATTGGCGTGCTCCTGTCACACCAAATACTTACCCACGAGCCTATCCCGGACCAAGTTTCAGGCCTAGGCCAGCATTCAGGGGAGAAAGGGAACAGAAAAAGAAAACTTACACTCCATTGGGAGAGTCTTACGCTAGTCTGTTCCACAGGCTGAGACAGCTAGACATGCTGAGACCAATACAATCCAAACTACCCAATCCTCCACCAAAGAATCTGGATTACACCATTAGCTGTGAATATTGCTCCGGTGCGCCAGGTCATGATACAGAGAAATGTTGGCATTTGAAAAATGCAATACAAGAGCTGATTGATACTAATAAAATCGAGGTTCAAACCCCCGAAGCTCCAAATATCAATAGAAATCCAATGCCAGCCCATCAAGAGGCTAACATGATAGAAATCATACAAGCTGATGGAGAGACAAAGAAGCCGTCACAAACTGTCATGATGATCAAGACTCATGAAACCAAGCCATATAAGCAGTTAATGGAGGAGAAGCCGGTGTCTAAGCAGAACAAAAATGGTGATGAACCGTCTATAATAGTCGATGAGGCATCATCGAGCAAAGTTGCCGCAAAACAAGAAAGGCCGAAAGTGGTAGTACCAGGGGTTGCTAACAAACCCATTGTATTCGTGGAAGGAGCACGTACAGATCGGGTTATTATTGCACCTGTAATCCAGCTGCCGATCATCAACAACAAAGCCATCCCATGGAACTATGAACGGGTGACTGTAATGTACAAGGGCAAAGAAATCAAGGAAGAAGTGTGTGAGGTGCAAGGCTTGACTCGTTCGGGAAGATGTTTTACTCCCGAAGAGCTGAGAAAAACTAAAAACAATCCAATGCCAACAAAGAAAGCTGTGACGGAGGAAGAGGCGGAGGAGTTTTTAAGAAAGATGAAACTCCATGATTATTCTGTTGTGGATCAATTAAAGAAGACCCCCGCTCAAATTTCATTGTTATCATTACTGATCCATTCAGAGGAACACCGTCTGGCGTTGATGAAAATCCTGAATGAAGCTCATGTTCCTGAAAAGATCTTTGTAAATCATTTGGGAAAAATAGCCAACAGAATCTTTGAGACAAACAGAATTACATTTGCTGATGATGAATTACCTGTGGAAGGTACCGAGCACAACAGAGCTCTTTACCTCACCGTGAAATGTGAAAATTCTGTAGTAACCCGGGTATTGGTTGACAATGGGTCCAGTGCAAACATATGCCCTCTCTCCACTTTAAACAAATTAAAGATTAAAGAGGAGAGGATCCAGAAGAATAGTATCTGTGTACGAGGATTTGACGGTGGAACCAGAGATTCATTTGGCGACATAGTGTTGGAACTGACAATAGGGCCAGTTGAATTCACAATGGAATTCCAAGTGTTGGACATAACTGTTTCTTACAACTTGTTGTTGGGTCGACCATGGATTCATGCTGCTAAAGTAGTCCCGTCAACACTACATCAGGCTGTCAAGTTCGAATGGGATCATCAAGAAATAGTCATGCATGGAGAAGAAAGTTTAAATGCTCATAACAGTACCATTGTACCGGTCGAGGGAATAGAAATTGACCAAGGACCATGGGTATACCAAGTGTCCGACACGGTGTCAGTAGAGAAAATTCCAGAAGGGAAATACCTTCCGAATCCAAGGATATCCCCTGCATCAGTCATGGTAGCTTATGAAATGTTAAAGAATGGCTTTATACCCGGCAAAGGTCTGGGCTTATCTCTGCAAGGAATTGTACAACCAGTATCTCTCCCCGAAAACTGGGGAACATTCGGTTTAGGGTTCATACCCACTGCCAATGACGTGACAAGGGCTAGGAAGTTGAAACACCAAACATGGGTTCTTCCAAAACCAGTCCCACATCTGTCAAAGTCTTTTGTCAAGACCGGCGCTAAAAATCACCCGATAACAACAATTCCTAAATCCCGAGTCAATCCTGAGAAGGAATTAATTGAAAGGTTCGAGAAATTGTTTAGTGATGTGAATATGTTGGAAAGCGGAGAAGGGTGTAGCAACGCAGAAGTTCAATTCGTTGGACCGAAAACAAAGCTCAATAATTGGAAAGCCACTCCTCTCCCAATTCGAAAGGAGTCTTGGTAGTTTATTTTGATTTTCTTTCAGTTTGTTTGGGTTATTTCAAGGTTGTAATCCCAAAGTTTATCTTACAGTTGGTTTGAAGTGTGCAAAACCTTGTTATCTTTCATTATCCAATAAAAAGCAGTGTCCTTTTTATGATCATTCCTAATAGCTTTCTTTTCTTTTTCTTCTTTTCTGTACAGTTCCTTTTACGCTGGCTCTAGTGATATGGCATGCATAAGGAATCCTCAGCCCAGTCTTAAAAATCAATCTGGTTCCGAAATATTAATTCAAGAAATATATTGTGATTATGAATCAAAATATGATGAAGATGAGGTTTTTGAAGAGATTAGTAAAGAGTTAATTCACTTTGAGGAAAAAATCAAACCTAACTTGAGTGATACCGAGGACGTCAATATAGGGGACACGAGTAATGTCCGGGAAACTAAAATAAGTGTCCATCTCGAACCAAAGATCCGAGAAGAGTTAATTAAAGAACTCATAGAATTGAAAGATGTTTTTGCATGGACATATGACGACATGCCGGGCTTGAGCACTGATTTAGTGGTCCACAAATTGCCCACCGATCCAACGGTGCCTCCTGTCAAGCAGAGGCTGAGAAAATTCAAGCCTGATATGAGTATGAGAATTAAGGAAGAAATCACCAAACAATTGGAAGCAAAGGTCATTCGAGTCACTCGATATCCTGTTTGGTTGGCTAATGTCGTTCCTGTGCCAAAGAAAGACGGCAAAATTAGAGTATGCGTCGACTATCGCAATCTCAACAAAGCAAGTCCAAAGGATAATTTCCCATTACCCAATATCCATATTTTGATCGACAATTGTGCCAAGCATGATATAGGGTCTTTCGTGGATTGTTATGTCGGGTATCATCAAATTCTAATGGATGAAGAAGATGCAGAAAAGACGGCATTCATCACACCATGGGGAACTTATTGCTACCGGGTAATGCCATTCGGTTTGAAGAACGCCGGAGCAACCTATATGAGAGCAATGACCACAGTGTTTCATGATATGATACACAAGGAAAATTGAGGTGTACGTGGACGATGTGATCATAAAATCAAAGCATCAGGCCGACCACGTTGGGGATTTGAGGAAGTTCTTCTTAAGACTTCGCAGGTACAACCTCAAGCTTAACCCTGCCAAGTGCGCATTTGGAGTTCCGTCTGGAAAGTTGTTGGGATTCATAGTCAGTCGACGAGGTATCGAGCTAGACCCATCAAAAATCAAAGCCATCCAAGAATTGCCACCTCCCAGGAACAAAACTGAAGTAATGAGTTTGTTGGGGAGGTTAAATTATATCAGCAGGTTTATTGCTCAGCTCACATCAACCTGTGAGCCAATTTTCAAATTGTTAAAAAAGGATGCTGCAGTCAAATGGACCAATGAGTGTCAAGAAGCGTTCGATAAAATAAAAGGGTACTTGTCAAACCCACCCGTGTTGGTCCCGCCAGAGCCAGGGAGACCTTTGATTCTTTACTTAACGGTTTTGGAAAATTCATTTGGTTGCGTATTGAGACAACATGACCTCACTGGCAGAAAAGAACAGGCTATCTACTACCTTAGCAAGAAGTTCACAGCTTATGAGGTTAAGTATACTCATCTGGAAAAGACATGTTGCGCCCTAACCTGGGTAGCTCAAAAATTGAAACACTATTTGTCATCCTACACTACTTACCTCATTTCTCGGTTGGATCCATTGAAATACATTTTTCAAAAGCCTATGCCAACGGGAAGACTTGCAAAGTGGCAGATATTGCTCACAGAATTCGACATCATCTATGTGACTCGAACTGCAATGAAGGCTCAAGCACTGGCCGATCATTTAGCCGAAAACCCGGTCGATGAGGTATATGAGCCGTTGAAGACTTATTTTCCTGACGAAGAAACAATGCATATCGACGAGGTGGAACAAATTGAAAAACCTGGCTGGAAACTTTTCTTTGATGGAGCCGCTAACATGAAAGGAGTCGGAATAGGAGCTGTAATTATTTCTAAAACAGGGAATCACTATCCTGTTACGGCTCAATTACGATTTTATTGAACCAATAATATGGATGAATATGAAGCTTGCATTTTGGGGTTAAGGCTAGCTGCAGACATGGGTATCCGAGAAATCTTAGTCATGGGAGATTCGGATCTTTTGGTACATCAAATTCAAGGAGAATGGGAGACCCGAGACTTAAAGCTCATCCCATACCGGCAATGTCTACATGATCTTTGTCAGCGGTTTCAATCAGTGGAATTCCAATATATTCCAAGAATCCATAATGAGGTTGCCGATGCATTGGCTACCCTAGCATCAATGTTGCATCATCCGGACAAAGCTTATGTAGATCCAATACATATTCAAGTCCACGATCAACACGCTTATTGCAATATGGTTGAAGAAGAATTTGATGGTGAACCATGGTTCCACGACATCAAGGAGTATATCAGAATGGGGATATATCCCGCACAAGCCACAGGAGATCAAAAGAGGACCATTAGGCGATTAGCAAATGGATTCTTCTTAAGCGGAGGAGTTTTGTATAAAAGAACACCAGATCTTGGATTATTAAGATGCATAGATGCCAGACAAGCTACAACTGTCATGTCTGAAGTACATTCAGGAGTTTGCGGACCCCACATGAGTGGATATGTGTTGGCAAAGAAAATCCTCCGAGCTGGTTACTATTGGCTTACCATGGAGCGAGATTGTATCAGTTTTGTGCACAAGTGTCATCAATGCCAAATACACGGAGATTTGATTCATTATCCACCATCCAAGTTGCACACAATGTCGGCACCATGGCCCTTCGTTGCCTGGGGCATGGATGTGATTGGACCAATTGAGCCGGCAGCATCCAATGGGCACAGGTTCATTCTGGTAGCTATTGATTATTTTACCAAATGGGTTGAGGCCAAGACATTCAAATCAGTGACCAAGAAAGCTGTGGTCGATTTTGTCCACTCAAATATCATATGTCGATTCGGAATCCCGAAGGTGATCATCACAGATAACGGTGCTAATCTTAACAGCAACCTAATGAAGGAAGTATGTCAACAGTTTAAGATTACACATCGTAATTCTACCCCATATCGTCCCAAGGCGAATGGAGCAGTAGAAGCAGCCAACAAAAACATAAAGAAGATACTTCGGAAAATGGTAGAAGGTTCAAAACAATGGCATGAAAAATTACCATTTGCGTTATTGGGATACCGCACTACTGTTCGCACTTCAGTAGGAGCCACTCCTTATTTGTTGGTATATGGCACTGAAGCAGTAATTCCTGCATAAGTTGAAATTCCTTCCCTTTGGATCATCGCCGAAGCAAAGATTGATGATGATGAATGGGTCAAAACCCGTCTGGAACAGTTAAACTTGATTGATGAAAAACGATTGACCGCAGTATGCCATGGTCAATTATATCAAAGAAGAATAGAAAGAGCATACAACAAAAAGGTGCATCCTCGGAAGTTTGAAGTAGGTCAGCATGTGCTGAAACATATTCTTCCACATCAGGTTGAAGCAAAGGGCAAATTTGCCCCGAATTGGCAAGGACCATTCATTGTGACCAGAGTATTATCGAATGGTGCACTATGCTTAACAGACATTGAAGGCAAATGCATAGATATAGCGATCAATTCTGACGCGGTAAAGAGATATTATGCATAACTTTTTGAGTGTTTGTATTTAGCATTATTTCGAAGATTGGAATGACAAAGGCAATTTATTCTGCTATCCAAACACTATACCATTTGCTTCCCCTTTGAGCCATACTTGTTTCTTTCCTACCCTCTCTTGGAATCAATAAAAAAAATATAATAATAAAAAAAATCACTATCATCCGGTGAACTACGTTTGACCTGATTCCTCAAAGAAGGATACGTAGGCGCTTCACGGCTCGGTCAGAGGGTGCACAATATACATAAAATGTGCACAAAAAGAAACATCAAGTGACCCCAATCAAGGAACTGGGGCAAGAATTGTATTGGAAATAAGAAAGATTCCAAGAGTTGTAATTTTAAACACATACCAAAATTGTTTAGTTTTTCCATTTCTAACCCCATACCAGAAAGACCTTTCGACCAATCTTAGAAAAATGTTAAGTCAAGCAAATGAAGATGGTTCATAACACTCTGGTACAAACGAGAAAAGAAAGTAAAAACGAGAGAGTCTTATAGGTGAAAACCCACACGGGCACCATAAGGCGACGGAAGTTGAGGGAAAAGTAAAATGAGAGAGTCTTATTGGTGAAAACCTTCGTAGGCACCATAAGGCGAAAAGGAAGTGAAAAAATGAACAAATAAGGAAAGCTTATCAGTGAAAACTCTTTAAGACTTTGCAAGTCCAACAGGTCTGTGAAATGAAAAATAAAGTTGGGTTATGGAAGTTTTGGCAAAAACAAAAAAGAGACAATTGAAAGGAGATTGATTAAAAGACTGGGTTGATTAATCCGAAATGCATACCATGATCATTGGTGCCAGTAACTCCAATCAGATAAGTTTTCATTCTTGCTCCAACAGTCATCCAAAATTGGATTTTTCTTTTCATTCTATAATTGTCGAAATCAACGTGTTTCGTCACTAATAATCTTACTTTTCTAAAAGCTTTGAAATAAGTTTTATTCCAAACAAATAAGAAGGAATGTCAAGGTATATTAGCAAGATTCAAGGTTACAAAATACGGCCACGAAAGGTGGGAGATAAAAGATATGGGTGTAAGAAAGGTGAAATCGAAAGTGGATCAGCAAAGTCAGAAGGGACATATGACTACAGTTAAAAGGGTTTGAAGGAAAACATATAGAGGGGAATCCTATAGTCAAGGATCAATTACAAGAACAAAACAATCTTTTCAACCATTCCAAGGCAATAAAGAGAGACGAAGAGAAGCCTCACCATAGGCAAGAATGCCCCAATTAACCACCCTGCTTTAAACTAACAAAGTTTTCTTTGATTTAAAAAAAAAACAGGGGCAAATACAATATCTGTGTCAGGAAATACCTGGTAAAGAAGAAGTCAGGCGTCCACCTAGAGAATGAGGATAAAGAATTAAAGAAGTCAGGCGTCCACCTGGAGAATGAGGATAAAGAAATTAAAGAAGTCAGGCGTCCACCTGGAGAATGAGGATGAGAAATTAAAAAGAAGTCAGGCGTCCACCTGGAGAATGAGGATGAGAAATTAAAAAGAAGTCAGGCGTCCACCTGGAGAATGAGGATGAGAATTAAAGAAGTCAGGCGTCCACCTGGAGAATGAGGATAAAGAAATTAAAGAAGTCAGGCGTCCACCTGGAGAATGAGGATGAAGAATTGAAGAAGTCAGGCGTCCACCTGGAGAATGAGGATGAAGAAAGAAAAGAAGCAGTCAAGGCACCCACCTGGAGAATGAGGATGAGAATTGAAGAAGTCAGGCGTCCACCTGGAGAATGAGGATGAAAAAATTGAAGAAGTCAGGCGTCCACCTGGAAAATGAGGATAAAGAATTAAAAGAAGTCAGGTGTCCACCTGGAAAATGAGGATAAAGAATTAAAAAGAAGTCAGGCGTCCACCTGGAGAATGAGGACAGAGAATTAAAGAAGTCAGGCGTCTACCTGGAGAATGAGGATGAGATAAAAAGAAGTCAGGCGTCCACCTGGAGAATGAGGATAAAGAAATTAAAGAAGTCAGGCGTCCACCTGGAGAATGAGGATAAAGAAATTAAAGAAGTCAGGCGTCCACCTGGAGAATGAGGATAAAGAAATTAAAAAGAAGTCAGGCGTCCACCTGGAGAATGAGGATGAGAAAAGAAGAAGTCAGGCGTCCACCTGGAAAATGAGGATGAAGAATTAAAGAAGTCAGGCGTCCACCTGGAGAATGAGGATGAGAATTGAAGAAGTCAGGCGTCCACCTGGAGAATGAGGATGAGAATGGAAGAAGTCAGGCGTCCACCTGGAGAATGAGGATGAGAATTGAAGAAGTCAGGCGTCCACCTGGAGAATGAGGATGAGAATTAAAGAAGTCAGGCGTCCACCTGGAGAATGAGGATGAAAGAATTAAAGAAGTCAGGCGTCCACCTGGAGAATAAGGATAAGAATCGAAGAAGTCAGGCGTCCACCTGGAGAATGAAGAAAGAAAAGAAGCAGTCAAGGCACCCACCTGAAGAACGAGGGAATGAAATCGAAATGTTGAAATCAAAAGCCCACTCATATGAAAAAGAAGCACACTTAGAATCAATAAAGCAGAGGAGTCCAACAGAATCCCCAGCAAGAAACAACAAGAGTCCCAAAAGAAAATACGGGACACAATGAAAGGAATACGGAATAAGCTAAATGCCCAAGAGTCACCAAGATATCAAGACAACAAGAAACGCAAGGGCATGATCTAGATAAGATTTTTATAATTCCTGTACCATAATCTAGTTTAATTTTTGTATTTCCTTTAAAGTAAGGTGTAATAAGGAGGTCAGCAAGCAGTAAAAACAGCACGAAGCAGCAGTAGCATCACAGTCCCACGGTAGTCCCAGCTACCAAAAATTCCCGAACTACACTGATCTGATTCCTTTATAGCCAAGGATATGTAGGAAACCTTTGAAGCAGAGGTTCGGTCAAATCTTTCTAAAAATGCTTCCCACGGAGTATTCGAACGGGCAAAAATCGCTCGTATCCGCTCACTTTATCTTTGCACGAAAACTCTTCGAGTTTCCGCACAAAGAGGGGCAGCTGTGAGCACGTGATTTTTGCCTTACGAAAACTACTCCAAAATAAATCAAAAAATAAAATAAATTTCTTTTACTGTGTAATTTTTGAATTTTGCGTGATGCTAAATAATTGTGTTATATCCGTAAATGTTTACTATGTCTTAATAAAATGAAAATAAAATAAAATACATATTGCATGCATATAGGATTTAATTATGCATTTAAAAGATAATTTAAATAAAATCACAAAAATATGCATTGGTTCTATTTCAAATGTTTCACTGTGTGATTGATGTTTTGTCTATGTGTTAAATAATTGTTATAGAGTAATTAATATATTTTTGTGAAGTTAAAATTATATTATAGTTAATATTATTGTAATGATAATTTTGTTTTTATTTTTAATTAGGATTTTTATTAATTAATAAAATCAATAAATAAAAAATATACAAGTTGTAAAGATTGGACCTGGATTAAAATCCAGGCCCAAATCAATTTACCCTTCCTGTCAGCCCAATCCAAACAGCCTGTCCGGTCCAATTCGAAGCCAGAACCAAACGACGTCGTTTGGTCACCTCTCATCAAGGGTCGTTGGATTAAATCCAACCAACGGCAAAGATTTCATCACCCTAACCCAAGACCCTTACCCGATCCATTAACCCGATTCAGTCCGACCCCAACTTTAAACCAAACGACGTCGTTTGGTTTAATGAATTAATCCTGGCCCTTCATCTTGCTTGATCGGACGGACGATATCAATCCACCCCACCCCTATATAAGTCCCAAACCCTTACCCCGGCCCCTAACTAAACACCCCCCCCCATCCTCTCCTGTTCATCGTCTTCCCAAACAGGCCCCTAACCCTAGCCGCCCTTATTCCCACCGCCTGAAACCCGGCGGCATCAACGCCGCCGGTCACCACCTTAACACCCCAGAACCCCCTGAACCTCCTCTATCCAAATATGTTATCTGCTTGGTTCGAATCTCCCTGAAGGTTCTCGAATCTTCATTTGAAGATTCGAGCCAAGTTCAGATCTAAACCAAACAGCACCTAGTTAACACCATAGCTTCCCCTAGTCATCCTGAGTATGGATCTGTTGTTTGTTTGGCTCGAATCAGTTCTGAACTTCTCGAATCTTCTTTTGAAGATTCGGACCAAACAAGAACAAACTCAGATCCGTTTCAAACTAACACCAAATGACCCCTAGGCTACCCTCACCCATGTATCATGTTTGGTTCTTCTCGGATCTAACCAGAAATGGTTAAATCCCAAATCAAATTTTTAAGAACCCTAAAAATACCAAACTTTCGGATTCTGTTTAGATTAAGTAAAGATTGAGGTTTAATCGACCTTAGTCGAAGTATTTTCAGTGGAAAATACTTCGACTAAGGTCTGTTTGATTTCAAACAAAAATCCAAATCCAAGTTGAGTTCGAGTCGGATTAAAATTGAAGATTCAAAGGTATTTTTTCTATTATTTTGTGTATTCTACGTGTATTGTTGTCTGTGTCAATAGCTTTTTGATTTTTCATATTTGTTTTGATCAATTCTGTCATTTCTGTCTCCTACCTATCTACTTGATCCGAATGTGAATTGTTTCTGTTGGTTGTGATTGTTTACAATGTGTGTAATCGACTCTATTAAGTTCGTCGATTAGTTATATTAGGAATTTTCATTTCTGAAAATGTTGACTGAAACAGTCTGCTTCTATTGTTTAGACTAATTATTGACAAATGTTGTAAATAGTCAACTGATTAATACTCGTCAATTAAATCATGTTTGTTTGTGAATCAGTGAATTCAAATGTATGTTGTATATGTTGTTTTCTGAACAGGGCATTGTCAGTATATTGACAATGCTCCTGTGTATGTTTGATCTTAGTTCAATTATAAGTTCAGTTTGCATTATTATGTTGAACTCAGTGTAATATTGTCAAGTTTGAGTTCAAGTTTACAAATGATGATTAGATGTAATTGTGATAGAATGTTTACATTCTTAGGATTCAGTCCAGAACCTAAGAGAATTGGTTATAGCTGTGTTAAATCAGGTTGATAATTAAGTTTGAACAGATTTTTAAATCTGTTTTGTAAATTCTGTTACGATTTTGCATTTAAGGCAGTAATAATAGTGATCACAGTAGTATTTCTGGGATAAAAGCAGTAGGGTAATTTGATAATAATAGAGGGCTGAAAGTGGTATGTTAATGACTATTAGTTAATGATACTCATGGGGAACAAAGGGTAATGGGGCTGCTTAAAATCAGGATAGGATCATTTAATTTATTCAAAAGCTGTTTTAATGGAACTTTTTTATTTTAAAAGAAGAAGGGGGTCCAAGAAGCACTTAAAAAGATAAAGACCAGCCCTGTATAAATACAGGGAGCTGGACAGCTTAAAAGGGAGAAAAAAAATCTGAAAAGGCAGATTTTGAGAGAAAAATAGAAATCTGAGAAGAAAGAAAAATAGTAAAGGAAACAGAAAATAGAACACTCACATACACACTCACACACAGATACAGCAGCAGAAACAGAAAATCAGAAAAAATGGGAATTTGAAACTAAAAAGAAACTGAAATCTGAAATGTTGTTCTTTTGCTTAATCTGTTCAACTTTATGTGATTCCACTGTTCAGTTAAAATCTGAAGTGTCTTTTAAAATACTGTATTGTGCATCTGGTTTCCTTGGGTCGTATTATCGCTCAAATCTGTGCAAAAACTGCTATTCTGTTGAATTTGTTACTGCTGCTACTGCTGAAATTTACTCCTTATACCTCCATTTCCAGGTACATATCTTCTTAAATTCTATGTTGGAAAGAGATTCGGCATGATAAATCAATGAAGTTTGAGTTGCAGTTCTATTTTTTCATTTATCTAAGTTTGTTATTATAAATTTCAGTTTTGTTTCATGTTATTTCATATAGAGGTATGCTGGACATGTTAATTATCAGTTGATCATTTTCCTTTGAAATTCATACAAGTATTGTAATAATTTCATCTATTCCAGAATTTCATTAAGGTATAGTTATGGTTGAATTGTTAAGATAGGGAATATGGCATGAGGTTGGTTATTAATTAAGTCTTACGACATTGTTAGACAGGTATAAAGTAGTCCGGGAATATAAAGAAATGAGTGGTTAGTGTATTTCGATTGTTTGGTTGTGGATTAAGGCTAGACGATGATTGATTGTACTTAATTTATATATGGCATAATAATGATTATGGTTAACACCAATAGTTGGAAGCTGCATTATTATCCTCCATTATGTTTGCAAACGTCGAAACAGGATGAATAATGTGGTAGGCAATATTACTTTATTAAGTCAATTAGGTAGATTTGTTCTCTTTCTTAAAATAACAAATGGCCTAGGAGGTTATAATGTGAAAGTTAGTAACAAGGGTTGATTATATATACATTTACGTTTAACCATAAGCAGAATCAATTATAATAATTTCGCCTATTCGATTAAAAACGAATATATGAGAATAAGTTGAGATGTACATGTACAGATTGCAACACTTTAAATCAATGGTAAAAAAAAATAGAAATTGCATTAAGTAAATAATAAAAATTCTTGGAAAATATTTCTTTCCTTTATGAATCATTCATTTTCAGTTTCATATGCAATTTATTCTTTGGCATATATATATATATATATGTCATATTTGTTTTAAAGATAATATATATCTTTGGCATATATATATATGTCATATTTGTTTTAAAGATAGTATTAATCATATTTTTATTCTGTCCTTTGAATTTGAATAGTTGGAATGAATATAATTTATATTCGGAAATTATAATCAATGGGCAACATTTAATAAATTGTGGATTCTTTTCCAAGAATTAAAGGATATCTTAAATGAAGATTTCTCATAATATAATAAACAATTTATGGAAAAATCCCTAATATCATTGCAAATATTTCGCGCAATTAGGGATACGTTCGCGTACCCTGATTATATTTTTAAAAAGCAAAATTCGGATTATGCGTACGCGCAATTTTGAGCAAATATTTAATAAAAGGATTTTTCCAAAGGCGTTAAATTAATTTCATAAAAATCCGCGATGTGCGGTTCAATATTTAAGAAAAAACAAATATGCTTGATTCAGCATAATCTCGAAAAAAAAATGATTGCTTATATTATCAAAAGTTATTGTGTACACGTACGCGTGACACAATTCCGCATTTTTAAATTTATAACACGAATATACGTACGCGTAATTCGATCAAAGAAGGGTTTTCAATCACAATAAGAATAAGCAGTAGTAAAATCATGTAACATCAATATATTTAATAAAAATCAAGATAATTAAGCCAATAATAAAAACAGTTAAGCGACCGTGCTAGAACCACGGAATTCGGAAATGCCTAACACCTTCTTCCGGATTAACAGAATTCCTTACTCAGGATTTCTGGTTCGCAGAATAATAAACAGAGTCATATTCTCCTCGATTCAGGAATTAAAATTGGTGACTTGGGACGCCTTAAAATTCCCAGGTGGCGACTCTTAAATGATTAAATAAATCCCGTTTCGACTGTCCTTCAATTGGAGAAAACTCCCCACGCGCCCCACGGGCGCGGTAAAAAGGAGGTGCGACAATAGCAGTAAAGATAATATTCGAAGGTGTCTCTGAGGCATGCGAATGTTAAGTAGGTATACCTTGAAATCTCCAGCCGCATAGACACTACTCTCAAGAACCAACACGATCAGAAGTACCTGAATCTGCATAAAAATATATAGAAGTATAGCATGAATACACCACAACGGTACCCAGTAAGTATCAAGAATAACCTTAGTTGTGTAGTGACGAAGTAAGTCGAGACACTCACTACACATAAAACCTGTGCAAGATATTAACATAAATCTAGCAATGGAAAGAACGTTAATATAAAGCTAATAGAGTAAATATTATTAATATAAACAGAAAAAGGAATAATAGAAATACAATTGGCAACAAGAAGTAAATGGATAATAAGGCAACAACATAATCAGAACACATAAGAAATATGAATGAACTCAAATTAGGAAAACAGATGACAATTCAAGTAATTAAATCGTTCCCAATGTATGAATTACAACAAGAATTACCTCGATGTACCACACCTCGTAACCATAAATCATAAGCCAAAATTTCGAATCTTATGCGCATAGCTCCTCGTACGCACATTATCAATCACGTTTGCACATCAAAGTCCACGTGCTACCATGTATATTGTATCCGTGTCAAATGCCATATAAAATGTTTGAGAGGTTTATTTAAATACAATAAGATATACTAACAATCTTGAACAAAGTAAGGCGTCAAATGTGTTTATTTCTTAGAAATCAAATAAAGCAAATAAAGTACAATTTATACAAAATAAAGTATCAAATGAGTTTAGTTTAGAGAATCAATAAGGTAAAGTAAAATGGCATTTTTAAATAAAGAAAAACATCAAATAAGTTAATGAATTAAATATAGAATTCTTAACGTAAGGCATGATAGCAATTTCACGTAAAGTAAAAAATATCAAATAAGGTAATGAGTTTAATTTGAGAACCCAATTAAAGTAAAATATGATAATCATTTAAAAGTAACAAAGCATCGAGTGAGATAACAAGTTCTATCTTAAGAGTCACACAAAATAAAGCACGTTAATAATTCTTTTATTAAAATTATTATGTTACCAACAAATCAACAAAGTATGAGATGATGACTCCACACAAGTAAATTCAACTTAAAACTTAATTCACCAAGTAACACAAACACAATCCTTGTGAAATTACACTTAAAATTTCAGGGATATAAATGGCATTTTCATAATTACTTATACTGGAAAAAAACAAGCAATATCAAAATCTTCGTTTTAGTACCCAAAACGCATTCGGAACCTCCCGGACACAGACTATATACGCATTTCAATCATAAAATACGCTACAAACATGCTCACGCACTCAAATACCAAAAAGAAGTCATCTTTACCCGATATTGATCATTGTTAGACTTCAGATCTTTAACATAACTAGTTTTTCAATCAATGATTTGAAACACACCCGAGCCCCTCGGGGCCCCATCCAATCATACCAAAAAGTTTTATAATGACCTAACGGGTGATTTTGAGAATTAGGATCTCGTTTGGTGACTTAAGGTCTCGGAAAACTTCGTATTATGTATTATGACTTGCATGTGTAGTCGAGTTCAGTTTTCGGATGATTCGAGATTAGTTTAGAAGGATGATTCTTGTTTTAGAAGCTTACGTGGTAAGAGTTGATCGGAGTTTAACTTTTGTGTAGACGAATCTAGAATAGTAATTTGATGATTCCAATAGCTCCATATGCTAATTTTGGATTTAGGCGTATGTCTGGATTAGGATTTGGAGATCCGTAGGTTGATTTAATGCATTTTGGCAAAAATTGGAAAGTTGAAGGCTTGGAAGGTTAAGAGATTTAACCGAGAGTTGACTTTATTGATATCGGATTTGTATTTCGATTCCTAGAGTTGGTATAGCTCCATTGTGTCATTTGAAACTTGCATGCAAAATTTGACATCATTCCGGGTCGATTTAATATGATTCGACGTGAGTTGTAGAAGTTGAAACTTTATAAGTTAATTAAGTTTGATTTTAGGTGCGATTCATATTTTTGATACTATTTGATGTGATTTGAGGCCTCGAGCAGATCTGCGTTATGTTATGGAACTTGTTGGTATGTTCCGACGGGGTCCCGAGTGTGTTTTGGATAGGCTACAGGCCATTTCTCCATGTTTTGGACTGCTGATTTCTGGTGTCTGATGTCTTTATTCGCGATCGCGAAGTGCCAGTTGCGATCGCATAGGCTGTTTTGTGACTGACCATTTTTCCTTCTTCGTGTTCGCAATGAATGGTCTGTGATCGGGTTCTTGTGGATGTTGCTTCATCGCATTTGTGGTAGGTGCTACGTGATCTTTTAGGGAGGCGACCATGCCGGGGAGGCCATGTTTATTGTTCTTCACGTTTGCATCATTTGGTTCGTGATCGCGTAAGCGGAGCTCACTGTGAGTCGGGTTCACTGTTGTGTTTGTGCAAACGTGTAAGGTTATTTTTGGCTGCCTTCATTTCTGTTCTTCGCGATCGCGAGGAATGTTCCACGATCGTGATGTGTAATATCTGGGCAGAATATAAAAGTACTCTATTTCGAGGGTTTGGCCATTTTATCATATTTTGAGTTGTATACCTCAAATTTGAGCGATATTTGAGGGGTTCTTCATGTGTTGGATTGGGGTAAGTGTTGTTTACCTGGATTTGATTTTATTTCATGATTTTATCTTTGTTTTTATAATTAAATTAGTGGTTTGAGTTGTGGAAAATGAGAATTTTGTGAAAACTTTTGGAAATGTAAAATTGTGATTTGAAGGACGAATTGATGTCGGAATTGGATAATTTTGGTATGGTTTGACTCGTATCGGAATGCGTGTTTGGATTTTATTACTTTTGTCGGGTTCCGAGGTGAGGGCCCGAGTTAACTTTTTAGTTTACATTAAATATCAAAGCTTTATTATCCGTAATTATTTCCTATAGTTTTTATATCTAATATTAAGTTATTTTGGCTAGATTTGAGTCGTCCGGAGGTTGTTTCCCATGATAAGGTCATTTTAGAGTATCGGTCTAGCATCTTTGAGGTAAGTATCTTTTCTAACCTTGTGTGGGGGAACTATCCCCTTAGGATTTGAGTCATTTGTGTCATGTGAAAGTCATGTATGCGAGGTGACGAGTACGTACTCGAGCTTATATGTGAAAATTGACCGGTCTAGACTCTTAAGCATCTTTTATGTACTTATTCAGAATTGTTAGCACATGTTATATCTTTTATTCATCATGTCTACTACCACATGCTTTATTTGAAGTTGTCGTTACATGTCACATTCTTTACTTGTCGAGTTTGCTTTTATATGCTTTATTTGGAGTTTCTATCGCTTTTATCATTATGTGATTTCTTTTATTATGGAGCTACTCTTAGTTAAAATTTTCGTCACGTGATATCCTTTTGTTGCCGGGTTGTTCTCATGCATTTATACATGGTACTAGTTCATTCCATTCATTCCATATCCTTCATTGTTTGCCTAATTCATATATTAGAGTCCGAAGTTTGACATTTCGTGGAAGTACTTTCACTATCGAGGTTATCCTTAAACAACTAATTGGAATTGAAATTATCGAGAGTCATTGATCTACTATAATTGATGTTTTGTTTAAAGGGGGTATTGTTCCTTGTTGAGTTACTTTTTTGTTCATTTTGCTGTTATTGAAATTCTATTACGTTGTGTTCAGCTGTGGGCTATTTATGGTGCGAATATTGATATTGTTGAATCTTTGGAAAGGTTGTGGACTATGGGCACTTGTGATACAAGTTGATATGTTGTATTGTTGTGATGATAGCACATATGAATTGTTGTGTAGTTTGGTTATTGTTATGCGAAGTATAAGGGTGACATTTCACCGTTGTTGTTATGCTGAGTATAAGGGTGCCATTTCACTGTTGTTATTATGCAGAGTGTAAGGGTGGCATTTTATTGTTGTTGTTATGTAAGGCATAAGGGTGGCATCTCACTGTTGTT
Organism: Nicotiana tabacum; assembly: GCF_000715075.1. Taxonomy (NCBI): domain Eukaryota; kingdom Viridiplantae; phylum Streptophyta; class Magnoliopsida; order Solanales; family Solanaceae; genus Nicotiana; species Nicotiana tabacum. The sequence goes on from NC_134090.1 coordinate 139,057,626, forward strand.
GATTGTACGGAGTGATACAGGTTGCTATCGGAGAGATAAGGGTGGTAATGTCAGGGATGATGTGTGATGGTTTAGAGACATTGTGTTGGTTATTTTCGTGTGAAGGTGTGCTTTTCCTATTTGTTTGTTATGCACCTTACATGACTTGCTTTGTTGTTTGATGATCTATTCGATGTCTTTGACATTACTTGTTGACTTGGGTTGCAGTAGCACACTCGCACAAGCATACACTATAGCATGCCTCTTATAAAAAAAGAAGTATGAAACTTGACATATATTTATTATGCCCATGTGTTCTTGTATTATCTGTTTTAATGTTGAAATTGAGCATGTGACCATGCCAGGCGGATTGTGATTGTGAGCCTGTGATCATGCCGGGAAGATTGTGATGCTGAGCCAGTGACCATGCCGGGTGGATTGTTAATGTGAGCCTGTGACCATATCGGGCGGATTGTGATTGTGAGCCTATGACCATGCCTGGCAGACTGTGAATGTGAGCATGTGATCATGCAATTGAGATTTTGGCACATGAGTTATCCGTGCGGTTGTGATGCGAGACGTGGGCACAAGGTGCCGTGAGTATATGATGGTTGGTTGAGATATGTGACTTGTGACTATGAGATAAAGTATCACGAAGTGATTTCTTTGTGAAACTTGTGTTAGTTCAGCTTGACTAATTGATTGTCTTTTGTGTTCCTTATTTGGTTTTAATGATACGTCATGGTGTTCTTATTGCTTTACTATTTATATCACTTGTTGGTTCTTGTTGCCATTTACTGACTTTTGCTTTCCATTATTAGTTTTGTACGTCTATACTGCACATGTTATTTTATCTATTGAGTGTCTTGACTTGTACCTTGTCACTACTCTATCGAGGTTAGTCTTGATACTTACTGATACAGACCGTGGTGTACTCATATTACACTTCTGCATATTTTTGTGCAGATCCAGGTACTTTGGAGTCTGTTGGTTGTTAGATAGTGGATCAGATATTGATGTGGAGATTTCAAGATATACCTGCTATCGCATTCGCAAGCCTCGGAGTCACATTCAGAAGTTATTTTTGTATGGTTTATTTCTATTCCGGAACAGTTGTACTTAGAGATTTTTAGTGAAATTCAGTAGAGCTTATGATTTGTACCACCGATTTTTGGATTGTTGGCTTTGTATAGAAATTTCTGTTTCATATTTAATATTTGTTGGATGAATTTTGTCATTATTTTAGTAAGTATTAGGATTACCTAGTTTTAAAGACTAGGTGTCATCACGACATCCTACAGAGGGAAACTAAGGTCATGATTAGAGCTCTAGGTTCATAGGTGCTATGAGTCATAAGCGAGTTTAGTAGAGTCTTGTAGATTGATACAAAGACGTTTGTACTTATCTTCGAGAGGCTATTGAACTATTAGGAAAAATCTCCACTTCTTTCATTCATGTTGTGCGAATTTGTTGATTTCGAAGTTTGAGCCCTTGTATCTCTATTCTCTCACAGATAATGAGGACACGCATTATCGGATCTGCTAAGTAGACACTTGCACCCTTTACTAGACCCGCGAGAGACTGGGGCTGAGGTGGGGCACACACTGCAAGTAGAGCACCTATCAGAGCAGCAGTTGATAATCCGCCAACAGCTCCGGTTGGGGCACAAGCACCGGAGGCGCCTGTTATTAGCCCTGGACTTCAAGAGACTTTAGCACAGTTCCTGAGTATGTTTGGTATATTGGCTCAGGCGGGATTGATCTCCGTTGCAACAAATACTTTGCAAATTGGGGGAGGAGCCTAGACTCTCACCGCCCGTAATCTAGAGCAGCAAGCTCTCATTGGTCAGGTTCCGAATGTGGTACCGGTGCAACCTCCTATTCCGATTCAGCCTGAGGTCAAGCCAGGGGCATTAGAGAAGGAGTAGATGAGACTTGAGAGGTTCAAGATTTATAGTCCACCTACTTTTAGTGGCATAACTACCGAGGATGCACATGGATTTTAGAGAAGTGTCACCGTATTCTCCGCACCATGAGTTTTGTGGAGGTGAGCAGAGTTGCTTTTACTATATTTCAACTATCGGGAGCAGTGTATCCAGGGTGGCAGGTTTATGAGGAGGGTATACCATCCGATGAAGCACCACCCACTTGGGCTTAATTTTCAGAGATGTTCTTTAGAGAGTCTATTCCCTAGACACTTCGGGATACATGGCACGCAGAATTTGAGCAGTTGCATTAGGGTACCACGACGATGTTAGAGTATGCCATCAGGTTCAGTGAGTTATCCCATCATGCACCTACTTTGGTTCCTACAGTTAGAGAGCGAGTCCGTAGATTCATTGAGGGGCTTAGTTATGATCTTAGATTCTGAATGGCTTGGAAGTTGTAGACTGATACTCCATTTCAACAGGTGATGGAGACTTTCAGGATGTTAGAGTGTATTCAAGGTGAGGAGAGGGAGGCTAAAAATACCAAGAGGTCTCGAGATTGTAGAGGGTTCAGTAGATTCTACCCTTCAGCTATGACTCATCATGGCGGAGGCTCAGCCAGTCAGCCAGTCCAGTCTGCACTTTAGACTACTCGTTGTGCTCCAATTAGATAGGGTACTCATGTAGGGCAGTCATCTTTTAGTGTACCAACGAGATGGGGTTCCTACATCGGTTATTCCAGTTATCCAGCACAGACTCAGTATGAGCAGCCACATCCGCAAAGGGGTTGTTATGAGTGTGGTGATACAAGGAACATCATGAGAGATTGGCCCAGACTCGGGAGGGGCGGGTTTCATCAAAGCATTCAGGCTATAGGCTCCATTCCAGTTGCTACTCCACCTGTACAGCCAGTTAGGGGTGGATGACAGCTGGGTAGAGAGCGCCCTAGAAGCGAAGGATCATCCTGCATATCTAAGCGGAGGCTCATCCTGCTGATATGCTTTCCGTGGTATGGCTGAGGCCACTACACCAGATGTTGGCGTTACAGGTATGGTTTCAATTTTTTATAGAGGAGCATCATTCTTATTTTAATTCGGCTCTTCTTATCGGGGTGAGTCCTCTTATCTTACTTCATATATGTGTGCGTTTCGTGATTTTGTACTTTGCTTATCTTTTTACCCCTATTGGGAGATTCTATAGTGTTAGCATATGTCTATCATTTTGTTTTCTTCACTATTTAGAGCTATGAGACTACAAGTGACTTTCTGTTACTCATTACAGTAGGATATGATGTGATTTTTGGAAGGTTTGGTTACATTTTGTAATTTAGATGCTCTACCGGTATGGAAGTTCGTTACGTGTTGTGATTTTGTTTTGCGTAATTGAGTTAGTGAAAGTTTTTGGTTGGTGTAAGGTGTATCTTTCTTGCGATCCAGAGTTGAGGGTGAGACCCTCCGCTTTCATACGAATTTATATGTTTCAACTGGGCTGTGTGCTGCGGTGGAATTATATTAGGATGAGATCCTTGTGATTAGTTCATATGTTTTAATTCTCCCTTGTGGAATTGATTCATGGTGTGGTACTGGTAGGGAGTTGTGCCTGTCGGGTTTGTTTGAAAATTCTCTCACGTGGTTCTCTTTTCATATTCAGTCATATTCGCGTGGTGCTTATTGGGTTTTAACTTGCGAGGTGTGTGCCTAGGTAGCGTTAGATGTGAGTTGTTGATTTGAGTGAATGGTCATGGGACATTATGTTTCTTGCATCATTGTCAGCGTTGTAAAGGTTTGGGATAAGGTTTAGTTGTTATGAGGTTATTTACCGGTGCTGGATTTGATTATGGGCAGCTATGGTGGTTAGACATGTTATTATGGGCATATGTGTGATGTTTTACATTGTGTAGTTGTACCTTGAGAGTGTAGGCATGAGTTGTTGCAGCTGGTTGAGGTTGATACAGAGTGTTAATATAGGAATCGAATCTTGGGAAATGATCGGATAGTGAAAAATTTGGTTCTTAGGCTTATTAGCGTGGGTTGGAGGATAAAGTTTTAGTTGAGATGGTGTTGTCGGGCCTACGTGGATTGGGGTGACGTGGGATCACCACAAGTATATGTATGGTAAGGTTATTCAGTAATTTGATGACTTCAGAATGGTTCTTGACATGTTCGAGGACAAACGTTTGTTTAAGAGGGGAGCACCCGGCCGGTCATTTTGAGAATTAGCGTCCCGTTTGGTGGCTTAAGGTCTCGGGTAGCTTTGTAATATGTATAATGAATTGCGTGTGTAGTCGGGTTTGATTTTTGGATGATTCGAGAATGGTTTAGAAGGATGATTATTGTTTTAGAAGCTTAAGTGGTAAGAGTTGACTGGAGTTTGACTTTTTTGTAGACTACCCCGGAATGGTAGTTTGATGATTCCAATAGCTCCGTGTGGTATTTTAGAATTAGGCGTATGTCCGGATTTGGAGGTCTGTAGGTTGATTTGATGCATTTTGGCAAAAATTAAAGGCTTGGAAGGTTAAAAGGTTTGACCGGGAGTTGACTTTTTTTATATTAGTTCGTATATCGATTTTGGGAGTTGGTATAGCTCTGTTGTGTCATTTGGAACTTGCATGCAACATTTGACGTCATTCCGAGTTGATTTTATATGATTTTGCCTGAATTGTAGAAGCTGAAAGTTCATAAGTTAATTAAATACAATTTGCAGCGCGATTCGTAGTTTTGATATGATTTGAGGCCTCGAGCAGGTCCGCTTTATGTTATGGAACTTGTTGGTATGTTTCGATGAGGTCCTCGCAGCCTCGGGTGTGTTTCAGATGGGCTACAGGCCATTTTTCCATGTTTTGGACTGTTGATTTCTGGTGTCTGATCTCGTTATTCGCGATCACGAAGTGCCAGTCGCGATCGTGTATGCTATTTTTTTGATTGACCATTTTTCCTTCTTTGCGTTTACAATGAGTGGTCCGTGATCGCGTGCTTGTGGATACTGCTTCATCGCATTCGCGGTAGGTGTTATGTGATCGCGTAGGGGGAGACCATGTTGGGGATACCAGGTTTATTGTTCTTTGCGTTCGCATCATTTGGTCGACGATCGCGTAAGTGGAGCTCACTGTGATTCGTGTTCACGACAATGTTTGCGCGATCGCATAAAGTTATTTTTGGCAGCCTTCAGTTTTGTTCTTCGCGATCGCGATGTGTAATATCTGTGCAGAATATAAAAGTACTATATTTCGAGGGTTTTGCCATTTTTATCATATCTTGAGTTCTAGACCTCGGATTTGAGCGATTTTTGAGGGGTTCTTCACGTGTTGGATTGGGGTAAGTGTTCTGGATCCGGATTTGATTTTATTTAATGATTTTATCTTTGTTTTTATCAATAACTTATTTGTTTGAGTTGGGGAAAATGAGAATTTTGTGAAAACTTTTTAAAATATAAAATGATGATTTGAAGGACGAATTGATGTCGGAATCGAATAAATTTGGTATGGTTGGACTCATATCGGAATGTGTGTTTGGATTTTATGAATTTTGTCGGGATTCGAGGTGCGGGCCTAGGTTGACATTTTAGTTTTTTTTAAATATCGAAGCTTTATTATCCGGAATTATTTTCTATAGTTTTTATTTATAATACTAAGTCATTTTGGCTAGATTTGAGCCGTCCGAAGGTTGTTTCACATGAGAAGGTCATTTTAGAGTATCAGTCTGGAATCTTTGAGGTAATTATCTTGTCTAACCTTTTGTGGGGGAACTACCACTTAGGGTTTGAGTTGTTTGTACTATTTGTATCATGTGAAAGTTGTGTACGCGAGGTGACGAGCACATACTCGAGCTAATATATGGAAATTGACCGGTCTAGACTCTTAAGCATCATTATGTACCTGTTTAGAATTGTTAGCATATGGTATATCTTTTATTCGTCATGTCTACTATCACATAATTTATTTGAAGTTGTCGTTACATGTTGCATTCTTTACATGTCGAGTTTTCTCTTATATGCTTTATTTGGAGTTGCTATCACTTTTATCATTATGTGATTTCTTTTATTGTGGAGCTACTCTTATTTGAAATTGTCGTCACATGATATCCTTTTGTTGTCGAGTTGTTCTCATGCATTTAGACATGGTACTAGCTCATGCCATCTCCTTCATTGTTAGCCGAATTCATACACTAGAGTTTGAAGTTAGCCATTTCATGGAAATAATTTCACTATCGAGGTTATTCTTAAATAATTTATTGGAATTGAAATTATCGAGAGTCAATAATCTATTCTAATTGAAGTTGTGTTTAAAGGGGGTGTTGTTCCTTGTTGGGTTACTTTTCCGTTCATTTTGTTGTTATTGAAATTCTATATACGTTGTGCTGAGTCGTCGGCTATTTGTCATGGAAATACTGATATCGTTGACTCTTTGGAAAGGTTGTGGCATACAGGCACTTGTGATACGAGTTGATATGTTGTGTTGTTGTGATGATAGCACATGTGAATTATTATGTAGTTTGGTTGTTTTTATGCGGAGTATAATGGTGGCATTTCACCATTGTTGTTATGCAGAGTATAAGGGTGGCATTTCACCGTTATTGTTATGCGGGGCATAAGGTGGGCATCTCACTGTTGTTGAGTATACCGAGTGATACGGATGACTATTATGTTACTGTTCGAGCGGTGCGATAAGGATGGCTATTATATGGAGTGATACAGGTGGCTATTGGAGAAATAAGGATGGCTAATGATAATGTCAGGGTGGAATGATATGAGTGGCTATTGGAGAGATAAGGGTGGCAATGTGAGGGAAGATGTGTGATGGTTTGGACATATTTTATTGGTGATTTTTGTGTGATAGTGTGCTTTTCCTTGTGTTTGTCATACACCTTACGTGACTTGCTTTGTTGTTCGATGAGATATTCGATTTATTTGATATTACTTGTTGACTTGGGATGCAGTAGCACACTCGCACAAGTATACATCGTAGCATGCCACTTATACTAGCTCCCGAGTATAAAACTTGACATTTATTGATTATTCCCATATGTTATTGTAATATCTGTTTTCATGTTGATATTGAGCTAGTGACCATGTTGGGCGGATATGTGATTGTGAACCTGTGACGATGCCAGATGGATTGTGAATGTGAGCCTGTGATTATGCCGGACATATTGAGATTTTGGCATGTGAGTTGTCCTACGGTTGTGATGCGAGATGTGGGCACGAGGTGCAATGAGTATATGATGGTTGGTTAAGACTCGTGACTTGTGACTATGAGATGAAGCATCACGAAGTGATTTCATTATGAAACTTGTTTTAGTTCGGCTTGACTAATTGATTGTCCTTTGTGTTCCTTATTTGGTTTTAATGATACGTCACAGTGTTCTTATTGCTTTACTATTTATATCACTTGTTGGTTCTTGTTGCCATTAACTGACTTCCGCTTTTCATTAATAGTTTTATACTTCTATACTGCACATGTTATTTTGTCTAGTGAGTGTCTTGACTTGTAGCTCGTCACTACTCCACTGAGGTTAGTCTTGATACTTACTGGGTACCGATCGTGGTGTACTCATACTACACTTTTGTACATTTTTGTGCAGATCCAGGTACTTCGGAGTCTGTTGATTGTTAGATAGTGGATCAGATATGGGTGTGGAGACTTCAAGGTATACCTGTTGTCGCGTTCGCAAGCCTCGGAGTCACCTTCAGAAGTTATTTTTGTGAAGTTTATTTCTATTAGAGAAAAGTTGTACTTAGAGATCTTTTAGTGAAATTCAGTAGAGCTTATGACTTATACTATCGGTTTTGGGATTGTTGGCTTTGTATAGAAATTTATGTTTCATATTTAATAGTTTTGGATGAATTTTGTCATTAATTTAGTAAGTATTAGACTTACCTAGTCTTAAATACTAGGTGCCAATACGACATCCTACGAAGGAAAACTTGGGTCGTGACAAGTTCAAATACATCATCCAAAGCCTCAAAACACCCAAGGGAACATCATAACAAAGAATCGAGACTCAAACCGAATAGAATTTTTCTTAAGTTATTAAATCTTCATTGTTTCACAAGAGTGTCCAAATCACACTTCAACACTTTGGATTACTTTCAAACTATTCATACAAGTCCCATTGAACTATATAGACCTATCCAAAGTCTCAAAATACGAATTGGTATCCAATAACATCAAAGTCAACTCTTCGTCAAATTTATGAACTGTTAAGTTCTTCAAATTGCCAAATTTCAATAAAGAATGTCGAATTCTTCTAGGAACCTCCGAAGCCAAATCCAAACATACGTACAACTCCAAAATCATCATACGAACTTATCAGAACAATCAAAACCTGATTCCGAGTTTGTTTACCCAAAAGTCAAACCTTGGTCAACTCTTCCAACTTAAACCTTCTAAAAATGAGAATCATTCTTTCAAATCAATCCCGAGCCACTCAAAAATTGAAATCAACCATACATGCAAGTCATAATACATAATATGAAGCTACTCACAGTTTCATACCACCGAGTGGAATGTTAAAGATTAAAACGACCGATCGGGTCGTTACAACACGTTTGTCCTAACATAAGGACCATACAGCAAAATATATTTTCAAAACGAATTTTGAAAAAGTAAGCATAAAAGCTTAAAGTCTCACTTATCTCGCTAACGATAAGTCCCCTAACCATGGTGACATCCAAAATACCAACCAAACGGCCTCCAATGGCCTCCGTTTATGCAAAAATATTGATTAGCATTATCAATCATACTAGTCGTAGTCATTTTATTTTATTGGAATAGGTAAATCATAACCAACTAAAACTCCCCATCAATATGATTAAATCCCCGAACTAACTGTATTTTTGAGTCATTCATAATCATAGAGTCGAAACCTATAATCAAGTTTCAATCTTATTGCTAACTGACAAATCAAATCTCATATTTCATAAATTTCAAGCTTAAAGTTAAATGTCTATATTTTACATCTCAAATACATATTTTAATATCACCATCCAAATTTAATTGGTGAATATTACATCCAATATTGTTATAATCTTGTGCCAAAATAATACTCCTAGCAAGTATACAATTTAAAGTAAATATAGTACATAATCGTATAAGACGCGAAAACAGTGGCATTCCAATATAACCAATACGTTAACTTATATTTCTAATTGCTTAAAATTATTAATCTCATGATTGAAAAATAGTTATTCTATCCCAAATCATAGCCATTATAGTTACTTTCAATCATGGCATCTGTTTACCATTAAAATTGGATTACAATTAAACTTATAAGTGGTATTAAGAATATGTGATTTCACTTGGCACAAAATGATAAATATGAGAATTAATGCTCGAAATTGACAGTAAAATAAAGCAAACCAATGTGATGAACAAATGCGGCCTTCTAGCTAAATCACCCTCGAACCAACTGAGTATGCAATTAGAAAAGTATGAACTGAGCAGCACAGCTTAAAAGAGAAAAATATAGTATATTGCTTGGTTTGTGTGAATATATGATGATTAGAAAATGATTAGGATCCTCTTTATATAGTAGAGGAATCCTATTTATGGTATAATTCTAATTATAGATGGAAATCCCATGATTGGCTAAATGTCCGTTCTTGACTTGACTCGTGCTGAGATTTCCACCACGATCCATGACCGATCATGGATATCTCGACTTTCTATTATTCGACCTAGCAGACTTCCTTCGATCTCACTCGATTTCTTTCTCGCTTCGGTCTCGATCACGGTTGATCTCGATCTTGATCGGCCATTGTTCCACGAGCTTACCAATCCATCTCCATGCCATGGTCTAATCTCTGTCACCCCGATTTTGGTTAGTCATACAAAATTAGGGAAGCTCGATTTTGACCATATACTGATAGTCCCCTCGTTTTTTGGAGTGCAATGACAAGAAACGAATTGAGTCTTCGAACTTTTCCCTCGGTTTATCATGATGTATCATGACATAAGCATCTTGACATAAGCAGCAGAGGTGACAAAAACATCTCATCAACACAGTTCTCTAGGTATTTATGCCTGTAAGTCGAATGTCAGCCACCACCGACACTGAACCCTTTTCTTCAACCTATAAATGCATCTTTCTTCATTTTTCAAACTTTACCTTCAACTCTTTCTCATTCTAACTTTCTCAGTTCTTTGTCTTCCTCAAATCTTTGTGTTTCCAATTCCTGGGATTTCTTGACTCGTTTCATTGCAAAATACTAAGTATTTCTCTTTATCATCCATTTTTCTTCATCCATTACATGGATAAACTTTAAAAACCATTCCTCAAAAGGAAAAGTCTTCCTCACAAGGCCCACCGACGAGGAAATCACGGTGGAGCCATGACCTGAAGAATTCTTTCCTCCGTCGTGCGTCATCGAGTTTGATTTTAAGGTCGAGAAGACTTCCTCGGTTCCAAGATGATGCGAGTCGGTATCGAGGTATATATGATCCATCTCCAATAAACTCCTTTCCCAAGATAAAAAGGATTGCAATTGGGGTAATACGTATGTAGCGGTGCCCACTCCGGAAGAATCAATTACCACCCATGTAGAGGGGTTCTTGAGTGTTTACACCTACCCCTTCACGTTAGGTCCTCTAGATCCAATTATCGTGGACTTTTGCAAGAAGTACGAGGTTACCCTCGGTCAAATTCATCCTTCTTTATGGAGGATAGTGATACTACTTCGATTCTTTGTGAACAAAGTTGAGCGGCTTCCCTTCACCCTCGACAATCTCATTCGCCTGCATAGCCCCTGACTTTATGGGGGAGCGGGGGAGGGGGGGCTTAGTAAAGCTTCAGCATCAGGCCAACAAGGTGCCTTTCTCAAGCATAGATGAGGATATAGATCGAGGTTGGATAGGCCAATTCATTCGAGTGAAGACCTCGGACTTGATCCTGCCTAAGAGTATGCCCTTTCCCGAGAAGTAGAATATAAAATGTAGGTATAATTTCGTTCCTAGTTTCTGCTTATTGCCTTCATTTCTTTATCAGTATTTTACATGGTACAACCGTTGCCTGGATCCCTAGAGCGGTTCCCCATATCGAGGATTGGGTTCGGAGCTTGGTATCGTAGTCGACACATGCCAAGCGTTCTTGGCGCAATTTATCGAGGGGCCGATGTGAGGCTAGTAGCCATGGTAAGTTCCTCTCCTCAACTTAATGATTTGACAACTATTCGGGCATTTTTCTAAGCTTATTTGTTTCTCTTATTTTGTAGGTCTTGGGAAGGAGGTGATGATGAGGCCCCCGTCTGGTGAAGAAGAAAACTCACTCCCTGTCCCGAAGCCGATAAAGAAGAGAAAGAGGACAAGGACCTCGACCTCTAAGGGGCCAGAGTGTAAGAATAAAGTGGCTCAAAATCCCAAGAAGAATGTGATTCACCTGTCCATGGAGTCAGTTTAACTCCTAAGAGAGGAAGAAGAAGAAGAAGAAGAAGAAGAAAAGGAGGATGATTCCGGTTTGGTGGCTCGAGCACGAGCTAATACTGAGGGTCAAAAGGCCATCAGATCGGTAGAAATTGGAAATATTCTTCCTCGATCAGATGGGGTCCAAGAGGGAGATCCAGTTGGAGTCCCTGAGTCGATTGGAGCCGAAGGTACCTCACCTCGGGGTGAGAAGTATGGAGGCCAGTCTCGAGGCTCATCGAGATGGAGAGAATGCCCCAAGAGATCCACTTGGGGCAATAGTGATCGGAGACTCTCCACTGCTTCCTTAATTTTTCGAGGACATGAAGACTCCTCACGTAAAAGGAGCCCACGGAGGGGAGGACCCTTTTCGTGGTTATTTTGGTGGGGTCGAAGATGTCGCTGGCCTCAGTGACATGGAGGTACCGAGGAAGAGCTTAGGTGAAACTTCCTCGAATTTTAGATTGACCAGCCAGTTTCCGGCCCCTAGTGTTAATCCCGGGTGCAAGCGAACAATCATCATCTCGGTCCCAAAGGATGCGCGAGTTCTTGCCGCCCCCGTAGGGGTGGCCAGTTACCTTATGAGTCTGGTCACAGAGGAAGACCAAGCTTTGATGGACGAGGTGGAAGCACCGTGTCTCTTCAATGAGGCCCAACAGGCTTTGAATCAGGTAAGCCCTAACTCCCTTTGTCAATACCAGTTTCCATACTTGTGTTTTCCTCTTCTTGCCTAATTCGTTTTCTTCTATTTGTGTAGGCCTCGGTGCTTCATCATGAAGCTTTCTTTAGGTCTCGAGGGGAACTGAGCCAATATGAGGCTAAAATTCAAGGGCTCACTAAGGAGAAAAACCCCCTCAAGCTTCTCGGTGAGCAAAAAGAAGAGGAAGCAAAGGGCCTCCGAGCTGAACTTGTTGCGATTCAAAAAGAACACAATTACCTGGTTGAGTAGGTAATGAGAATATTAGAAGTTTATGACATCGGTTCGAGGGTGACGGCTAACAGTTAGATCCCACAGGTCAGCAAAAGCTCGAGATAATCGGGCAACTTCATGAAGAAGTGGATGCATTGAGGGCGGAGACCATATCATGGAAGCAAAGCATGGACTGTCTTGCCTCAGAAAAGGAGGCTGCTTAGGCTTAGTTATCTTCTGTTGAAAGCCAACTTCAAGGCATGAAAGAGAAGAACTTGGCACAAGCCAAAAATATTGAGGAGCTCCAGGCTTCGTTGGTCACGGAACTTGCAACAGCCAAATCTAATGCCGAGATGGCCAAGGTCGATGCTAAGGAAATCGTGGCCATCTACCGGTTCAACACCAAAGCTGCTCAAGCTCGAGAAAAGTAAGTTGGTGATAATGCACAGGTTCGATCATATTGAGTTGCCGAGCATGCCAAGTGCTGGTCTCGAAGGGAGACTCTCTAGAAGATCTACGCTCGTGGCTTCGATCTTGCTGCCGAGATAAAAAATGCAATAGAGCTTGAAGCCGAAGCCAAAGCATTGGTCTCTTTTGATGATGATTCTGGGAGCATGAGTGGATCCGAGAGCGGAGAAGACCTCGAGGGTGAAGATATTGCTCTTGGAGAAGGTTAAGTACTTAGGATCTTTGTTCGGATTTTTTTATGGAATTTCGATCGGGCTATGTTGCCCTTGTAAATAACATTTGACATAAATGAAGATTTTTCTCTTTCTGTCTTGTGTTGTGAAATTTCATTTCACTTTTGCCTTATGAAATTTGTGCTTTATTTATGCCTTATGAAAGTATTATTCATTGGTTCGAGGTTTAGGCAATTCGATCGAACTAGCATAGTTTTTATCGAGTGAGTGCTTGCTCGGACTCGAAATAAGGTAACCCTTAGGTTTTATTTGAACGATGACGATCTTTCGAGCTCTAAGAAAAAGATAGCCCTTATCATTTTGTATTAGGCCGACATGTCCTTTGTATAAAGAATATTTATGGCTTTCCCCCTTTTTCGGCTTGAAATGCTTTTATCATTTGCATTTACAAAATCTGTAATGCCTTGGCATGAAATAAGGGATTGTTCGGGAGTTCGAACAATTTTGTACTCACTAGAGTTTTTAAGTCTTGATATTATCGAAGCCTTTTATAATTTTGCCGAGGGAAGCCCTTTTAACCAGTTTATGAAAATATTTGAAGGCATGTTTTATTACGGAATTCGGACATCTCTAAACCGTGTTAATTCGGTTGTAGCCTTTTTTATTTGGGACTTGCCTCTTAGGCTTATTTTCCCTTTTCACTTCGAGCTTGCACGAAGTGTCAGTCCTCGAGAGGGGTGGCTGTGGCCTATAAAAATTGAGGATCACCTTTAAGGTCTTATGATCTCAAAGTTTTAATAATTCGATCTCGTTTGTTTTTTGGATGGCAGTCCTCGAGCATGGGGTTAGTTGTTTGGACTTCCGTTATGATTGTCCCTTAAGACTGTTTACACAATAGTAGAAAAATTTTATAAGGCATGAGATATCGGCAAGGAAAAATACTTCTTTCATTAGATGATTATACATGCGTACATGTTTGATGTTAGGGATCAAGTAATCTATATTGGCACGATTAATTTGACTGTTTGACCCTTACAAAATTTACCTATCGCCCGATGTTACGAAGTAATTTCCTTGCAACAAAGTTGACATTCGAGGGTAATGCCCCCCAATATTCGAGGTTAATTGTAAAGAAGCCTCAGATACTATTGAATTATTCTAAGTTATCACGATCAATGGTTGCCTCATTAGAAATCTCACCGGAAATCCCAATTGGGACAAAACCAATCTAAGGGAAAAGGAGTGCAACGCGTGCTTTCAGACCTAAAGACTTCGTGTTGAAGGATCCATTGTTGTTACTGATCGAACACCTGCAATGGTTAGTTTAAAATATAAACGAAAGTGTAAGGGTCATACCTTATCAGTAGTATCATTTTAGGAGCGATACAATCCAATTGTTCGGTAATATTTTGCCATTCACCATGCCGAGCTTGTAGGATCCTTTACCGATGATGCCGATGACCTGATATAGTCCCTCCTAGTTTGGACCCAATTTTCCTTCATTCGTATTTCGAATGTTGAGGGTGAATTTTCTTACCACCAAGTCCTCGATTTTTAAATGTCAAAGATTCGCTCTTTTATTGTAGTATCTTTCGATTTGCTATTTTTGTGCGACCAATCGAAAGAGGGCAGCTTCTCGTCTTTCGTCCAACAATTCTAGGCTCGTATTCATGGCCTCATGATTCGATTCTTTGGTTGCATATCAGAACATGAGTCTAGGTTCCCCGACCTCGACCAGAATAAGAGCTTCGGTACCATAAACTAAAGAGAATGATGTTGCCCCCGTACTTGACTTTGATGTTGTGCGGTACACCCAAAGAACCTTGGGCAGTATCTCTCACCACTTTTCTTTGGTGTCGGTCAGTCTCCTCTTAAGATTTTGGATAATATTTTTGTTGGTCAATTCGGCTTGTCCGTTCCCACTGGGATGATATGGTGTCGATATAATTCTTTTGTGATCCTCGAGAAATTTAGTCACTTTGCTGCCTACAAATCGCTTTCGATTATTACACACAATATCGGCAGGCTTCCCAAATCGACATATAATGTGGTCCCAAATGAAGTCTATGACTTCCTTTTCTCTGACTTTCTCGAAATTCTGTTCTTCAACCCACTTAGAAAAATAGTCAGTTATAAATAAAAGAAACTAAGCTTTACTTGGGGCCGAGGGGAGAGGACCAACAATGTCCATTACCCATTTCATGAATGGCCAGGGAGATAAGACCGAGTAGAGCTGTTCCCTGGACTGGTGAATCATTGGCGCATAGCTTTGACATTTGTAGCACTTTCGAACGAACTCTTTTGTATCCTTTTCCATATCAACCCAGTAGTATCCTGCTCTGATAACTTTGTGAACTAACGATTCTGCACCGTAATGGTTTCCAAAAGTTCCTTTGTGAATCTCTCGTAAGACATAGTCGGTATTTCCCGGTCCTAAACATATCGCCAATGCTCCATCGAACATTTTCCTAAAAAATAGTGTTCCATCCTTGGACAAAGTGAACCGTGTTGCCTTTGTGCGTAGAGCTCTCGACTCCTTTGGATCTGATGGGAGCTTCCCATTCTTTAGGTATTCTATGTACTTGTTTCTCCAATCCCAAATAAGGCTTGTAGAATTTATTTTGGCATGGACTTCTTCGATTACCGACCTCGAGGGTTGTACGATAGTCCCCGAGTTAAGTTCGTCATCTTCGACCAATGATCAAAAGTTTTCAAGGGCATCGGCCTCACTTTTCTGTTCTCAAGGTAAATGTTGCAAGGTCCACTCTTTAAACCGATGTAAAGTTGCATGTAGCTTATCCAAGTATCTCTGCATTCAGTCTTTTTGGTCTTTGAAAGTCCTATTGACTTGGTTTACCATGAGGAAGGAATCACATTTGGCTTCACTGAGCTTTTAGCCAACTCGAGACCTGCAATCATGGCCTCATACTTGGCCTCAATGTTAGTTAATTTTGGAGTCCTGATAGATTGTCTAATTATATTACCCGTGGGTGATTTTAGAATAATACCCAGCCCAGACCCCTTCATGTTCGAAGCACCGCTCGTGAAGAGGATCCACACCCCCGATGATGTACTTGATTTTAATAACAGTTCCTTTTCGACCTCAAGTATGAGAGATGGCGTGAAATCAACCACGAAGTCTGCCAAGATTGGAGACTTGATGGTAGTTCGGGGTCGATATTCAATAACGTACCCACTGATTTTGATGGCCCATTTGGCCAATTGGCCCGACACTTCAGGTTTGTGCAAAATATTCCGAAGAGGATAAGTCGTCACAACACATATTGGATGACATTGAAAGTATGGCTTTAGTTTCCAAGAGGCGCTTATTAAAGAAAGTGCTAATTTTTCTATGTGTGGATATCTAGTATCGGCCTCACCTAAGGTCCGAATAACATAATAGATAGGGAATTGCGTACCTTGTTCTTCTCAGACCAAGACTCCACTTACCGCTATCTCCGAGACTGTCAAGTACAAGTAAAGTTGCTCGTCCATCTTCGGGGTATGAAGTAGTGGTGGGATCGATAAGTATTACTTTAGTTCCTCCAAGTCCTGATGACATTCCGGGGTCTATGCAAAGTTGTTCTTCTTCCTAAGCAGTTGTCTGAGGAAATCGAAATGAATTTTCCTAGGGCGGCTATGCGTCCAGTTAGCCTCTACACGACCTTTACATTATCTACGACTTTGATATCCTCGATAGCTTTGATTTTATCGTGGTTGATCTCGATCCCCCGATTGGACACCATGAAGCCGAGAAACTTACCCGAACCAACCTCGAATGCACACTTTTCTGGGTTGAGTTTCATATTGTACTTCCTTAGTATATCGAAATCTCCTACAAATGTTTCAAATGGTCCTCTACTCGTATGGACTTAACTAGCATGTCATCAATATAAACTTCCATAGATTTCCCTATTTGTTGTTTGAATATTTGATTTACTAGGCGTTGATAGGTTGCACCAACATTTTTTAGTCCAAATGGCATTACATTATAACAATAGGTTCCATACTTAGTGATAAATGAGGTCTTTTCTTGGTTCTCCAGGTTTATTTGTATTTGGTTGTACCCCGAGTAGGCATCGAGAAAACTGAGAGTCTCGTAGCCGGCCATGGCATCGATCATACGATTGATGTTAGGGAAAGGAAAAGAATCCTTAGGGCATGCATTATTTATGTCTTTATAATCTACAGACATTCTAAGTTTCTTTCCCTTCTTAGGGACTATTACTACATTTGCTAACCATTCAGGATACTTTGCTTCCCGAATGAATCCTATTTTGAGAAGTTTGGTTACCTCAACTTTGATGAAAGCATGTTTTACCTCAAACTGAGGCCTCTTTTTTTTTTTGTTTTACCGGGCGGAACTTTGGGTCCAAGCTTAGTTTATGAGTAGTGATTTTCACTGGGATCCCCGTCATATCGAGATGGGACCAGGAAAAACAATCCATATTAGCTTTAAGGAATTGAATAAGTTTTTTCCTGCCTAGGTATACCTTTCGATCGGGCAGATGCTCGATCAGTATGATTTGTTTCATCTCTTCGACAGTTGAATTTGTGGCGTCAAAATCATCAGGGATTATGAAGGTTCGGGGTATCATATAGTCATCATCCTCGAAAGTTCCTTGCTCTTCTGGTTGGGCCGAGGCTAGGGACCGTGGTTGCTATTTGACTTTCTGCTTTTTCTTTGAATCTAATCCCTTTGCTAATGAAAGTCTCAATACCGATATCACTTCATCGATTTCAAACATCTCCTTAGCGGAAGGTTGTTCCCCGTACACTGTTTTGACTCTTTTCAATGTTGAGAACTTCAGAATTTGGTGAAGGGTCGAGGGTACTGCCCTCGCGTTAGGGATCCAAGGCCTTCCGAGCAGTGCATTGTATCTTATGTAACCCTCGATCACATGGAACATTGTTTCTTGGATGGTCCCTACCATGTTTACTGGTAAAATAATTTCACCTTTGGTGGTTTCATTTGACATGTTGAAGCCGTTAAGTACCCGGGTTACGGGCAGAGTTTGATCTCGTAGGCCGAGCTGTTCCACGACCCTTGCTCGAATAATGTTGGCCGAGCTACCTGGATCAATCAACACACGTTTAAATTGAATTTTATTAATAAAGACAGATATTACCAGTGTGTCATTGTGAGGTTGTTCGATCCCTTCTGCATCCTCATCATTGAAAGACAATGTTTCATTTGATAAGTAGTCCCGAGTTCATTTTTCCCTTATAATTGTTACCTTGATGCATTTAAATACTGGTCCTTGAGGAACATCGACCCCTCCAACGATCAAGTGAATTATATGTTATGGCTCTTCTTGCTCGTTCTATATATTTGAATCTCTGTTTTTAAAGTGGTTCTTGGCCCGTTCACTTAAGAATTCTCGAAGATGCCCCTTGTTAAATAATTGGGCTACTTCCTCCCTTAGTTGCCTGCAATCTTCTATTTTGTGACCATGGGTGCCATGATACTGGCATACTTGGTTTGGATACCTCTGCGTCGAATCGGTCTGCAGAGGTCAGGGCCACTTGGTATCTTTGATTTGTCCAATGGCCGATACTATGGTGGAAACATCTACGTTGAAGTTATATTCTGACAATTGAGGTGCTTCTTTGGACCCGGTATCTCTATCTAAACCACTATTGCTAATGAGTCCTCCAGATCTCTATCCTCAATCGTTCCTTCTATAATTCCAAACTCGATTACGTCCAGGCCCGTTATTTCTCTGATCTCCGCTGTATGGCTGATATCGATCTCTGTTCGACCGTGGATCCCGATCAATGTCCCTTTTAACGCTGTCGACTAGCCTTCTTGGATAAACAAACCCAGAAGGTGCTCCCAACTGATCGTTTTTGACTCTAATCTTTGATTGGTATCGATTATGTACATCGGCCCAAGTGACGGCTGGATATTCGATCAAATTCTGCTTCAATTGTTGTGAAGCTATGGAACTCTGATCGTTGAGACCTTGAGTGAAGGCTTGAATATCCCAATCGTACGTGACCAGCAGCAAATCCATTCTTTCAGTTTGTAACCGAGATACGAATTCCCTGATCATCTCGTTATCTCTCTGCCTTACCTTGAATAGGTCCGACTTTTTTGTTGTAACCTTAATGGCTCCGTCGTGCGCCTTTTCAAAGGAATCTGCAAGCATAGCAAATGAATCAATAGAATTAGGTGGTAAATTATGGTACCATATCATGGCATCCTTTGATAGAGTCTCCCCGAATTTCTTCACCGATACAGATACAATTTCATCATCTTCCAAGTCATTTCCTTTGATGGAGCAGGTGTACGAGTTCACGTGTTCATTCGGATCGGTTATCTTGTTATACTTTGCAATCTCGGGCATATAGAATTTCTTGGGGATTGGCTTCGGAGACTCACTTGGGGGTAAGGGTTTTTGTACAAAATTTTGAGAATCTAGCCCTTTCAATATCAGGGGTGCCCCCATGATTTGGTCGACTCTGGAATTATAAGTTTCCACTTTCCACTTTCTTATCATTTTCCTTGATCTTTTTTCCCCAGTATCGATTTGCTTTGTCAGTTCCTCGAGCATCTTTACGATAGCATGATTAGTTTTTGATTCTCCTTCATTCAATCTCTTTGGCACCAATTCGGCTCTATGAACAACTTCTTGTGAGTGCTCGAGCTCCTACTCAGTGCACGATTCTGATTTTGGGGTTGTGCTATTGCAGCTTGTTCAGTCTGCAATATTTCGAATATCATTCGAAGGCTAATCCCACCTTCTTCACTGCTCTGTGCGTTCTGATCAGCTTCTCGAGCATCTTTACGGATGCTATTTTCAGGATGGATGCCCAAATTTCTATTAATGGAAATATGGGAGTTGACGTCGATTGGGTCCACGACTGAAGCTCCATCGGGGTTGACTTGAAGTACTCCGTTTCCTAGGGTGGCTATGTTTTCGTTCTCGCCTTGAAGACCAAGGACATTGTCTGTTTGTGGGGGCGTTACTTAAGAGTTTGACATGTTGATCCTGGAATCAAAGACACTTCAAAGAACAAGCGTAGAATAATGTGTGTTTACAAAAATTGTACAAGGTAATCACTATTATCCTTAGCCCCACGGTGGGTGCAAAACTGTTTACCCTTAAAATTGGATAACAATTAAACTTATAAGTGGTTTTAAGGATATGTTATTTTATTTGGCACAAAATGATAAATATGAGAATTAATGCTAGAAATTGACAGTAAAATAAAGCAAACCAATGTGATGAACAATTGTGGCCTTCGAGCTAAATCGCCCTCGAACCAATTGCGTATGCAATTAGAAAAGTATGAACTGAACAACAAAGCTTAAGAGAGAAAAATGAAGTATATTGCTTGACTATGCATGAATGTATGATGATTACAAAATGATTAGGACCCTCTTTATATATCCTATTTATGGTATAATTCTAATTATAGAAGAAAATTTCATGATTGGCTAAAGGTACCGTTACATCCTGCATTTTCGTATGTTAAAGTTTTGTCGTAAGTTAATTAACATAAGTTCGAGAATGGGATTATTTTGAGATTGTAAGCATTACGCTATTTCAAACAAGTGACGAGTAAATTCGTGAAGGTGAGAGGGGGAGTAAGTCAAAGAAAATGAATTTTTGTCCAAGTTTGATATTTTGGGATAAAATACGACTCGAGCTAAAATACCCGGTATTTATGGACTAGTACCATACAAGATTCCTCATGGCCATGATAGTAAGGTATATAAGGTATGTGAAAAGTGGGTAGTATTTAAAGTAATTTGAGATATTCTTAATTATGTGGGTAATAAATTAATTATTGGTTAAAGAGAGATTGACAAGTTAATCAAGTGATTAGTGGATAATTAATCCAAATATTTGGATAAGTGTTACATCTCCAAACGTGGCAGCCACATGACAATGCATTAAGTGACTCATGTATCATTATAGCAAGGTGACCTCCTCCAACGGTTTCAAGAGAACTAGCAAAAGCTATGTCTCTATCATATGCTTCCCCAAACCCTTCTCTACAAATTGGAAAAAGGAATGAATGAAACATACAAGGTTAACATTTCTTTAAACCTTTTGCACGTAAATTGCATAGAAACATTTACTTTAGCTATACAAGTTTAACCCCCCTTATAAATTAGAAGATACAAAATCACGTTGCAGAGAGATTGCATAAGTGATTTACAATGGTTGGAGCTGTAACGTGAGATTTTGTGATTCTAAAGAATTACGGTGCAATCTTTCTTAAGGATAGCATATGTATTTTCCCCTGATTCGATCCGCCATTATGTGTTTTCGCAAAAGACGTGTGTTAGAGGGATTGTCAAAAGAATCGGCTCAGGTATGTTAAGGCTATCACTTCTTTCTTTTTGGTATGATCCATACTATACAAATGAAACGAGCAAATGCACAACTTCCATAATGACTCTATTCATAGAAGTATTAGAAGTGTCTATGTTCTTGAATTCCCATATGTCTTATTATTCTATCGTCTGTT
This sequence comes from Nicotiana tabacum, assembly GCF_000715075.1. Taxonomy (NCBI): domain Eukaryota; kingdom Viridiplantae; phylum Streptophyta; class Magnoliopsida; order Solanales; family Solanaceae; genus Nicotiana; species Nicotiana tabacum. Next base: position 139,078,961 of record NC_134090.1, read on the forward strand.
CATGGGTCTCAGAAAATACGTAAATTGATTATATAATATTAATTAGAGACATAATGATCTTATGACACTCCAAAAGATTTTATTGACGTACTTCTCATGCGTTGCATTACTTTATATTGACCCATGACCAGATGGCGTTATATACGCGTATATATGTGAATATATGTATATGGGATATGGTAAAAGGGTATGGCGTTATATACGCACCACTACCTAATGAGCTGATATACATTGATGATTTGCCCACAGTGGCCGAAATGATGTGATGGGATGCCCTCAAAGGCTTGATGATGTTATGAACGCATATGCCTATGCATGGTATGACATTTATACACATATGCATGACATTATAAAAGTGAAATGATTCACAGAGCTATGAGAACGTACATGTCGAGTCTTTTACTCCATATATCTCTCATGTCTATTATTTACTGATTTTTATTCCTTAAATACCCGGTACATTATTTGTACTGACGTCCCTTTTTGCCCAGGGATACTAAGTTTCTTGCTGGCAGGTCCCGATAGACAGGTCGAGAGCCCTCCAAGTAGGCTATCAGCTCAGCGGAAGATGTTGGTGCGCTCCATTTGCTTCGAAGTTGCTTGTTTGGTTAGTATGATTTAGACGCGTATTGTTTAGTATGGTGGGATTCTATCCCAACCTTTATAAAAATTATATATTCTTAGAGGCTTGTACACTGATGTCATGTACGTAAAAGATTGTATGGCCTTGTCGGCCTATGTTTAGTATACGAGTGGCTATTTTGGTCTTATAGGCCCGTATGTCTTATGTATAAGTTGGTTTCACATGTTGTATTCTACTTATCTCACGGTAGCCTTCCGGCTCAATTATATATGATAGTATGACATGAAAAGATATGCTATGTTGGTACTCGGTTGAGTAAGGTACCGGGTGCCGTCGCGGCCCATCGGTTTGGGTCGTGACAAAAGTGATATCAGAGCAGTTCTATCATAGGGAGTATACAAGCTGTATCTTGTTGAGTCTTGTTTATGGGTATGCCATGCACTACTACACTTATAAGAAGAAGGCTATGGGGCACGTTGGACTATCACTCTTTCTTCCTACTCTAGATCCTGTGGTAGAGCTCAGTTTTAAGAACTCAATTTTCTAAACTATATTTTATTCATAATACGACGATGACTACATCCAGAAAGACAGTGGGTAAAAGATATAGCTGTGGAAGAGTTGAGTCAGAGGAACTCAATTGTTGCATCATGCTTCTGATGGATAAATACGAGATATTCAACAAATCATGTGTATATTAAGATGTGTAAGCTTCAGCAAGTATAGGGAGACACAAGTTTCAGCAAGTAAAAGAAGCAAGGTGAAGAAGGGTACGAGGCACCCAGTTAATGAAGATTATCAGTATTACAGTTCCGGCAGAAAAATATAAGCATTGTGAGTTACCCTCAACAGTAACAGAGGTATGTATAATTGGCCACACCCATTTTAGTCATACCATATTGGGGGCTAACAGGTGTAGATTAAGAAAAGGATGGGACATTAGGATCTGACTGGGGTTAGAGTAACCCAAAATGGTGAATTAATTGTTTGCGTTAGTTGATAGTTCTGAAGGATATTGCAAATGTGCTAAAACATCTCCTCGTGAGATACCCAGATGTTGCACTCTAAAATAGTACAGTTAGATATAAGCACTACAAAGATAGGAATTGGAAGCCTTTGAGGGATAAATATATTACCTTAGTGTGGCTCCTGTCCCTAATAGAGGGAGAATGTTAGGCAGCCCGAAGAGTTTGTAGATGGAGCAAAGGGGAGCTAAAAGCAAAAGAATGTCTTATTCTAGTTTTCAGAATAAAGTGATCGATATAAATGTTAGCGGAAAATAAGAAAAGAGTTAATGACACATTATGAGTAAGATATGATACATGGATGACAATGGTAGATCAAAAGATGATAGTATTACAGAATCTATAGTCAAGTGAAGGAAGAGACGAGATGTGACAGACCTTAGGACGACAAAAGAGTATAGGCCATACAGTCATGTCCACATTTCGAAAAATAAGTTCGCAACTCTAACATGATTACCAAAAGGAAAAGTTAGACCCCAGAGTAATAGAACTAGTATGGATTGCTGAACAAGATAAACTAAACATGAATTAAGGGACTGAGTGATTGATAATAGTCAGCATCATGAGAAATTCAAATTTTGTTCCGGCGATAATAGAATGGACAACAGAAGAAGATTCATGAGAAATTCAGAGAATGGTCATTCAGGAAGACACTTCCCTAAAGCAAGCAATGTGAACAAAGTTCAGCTTAAGGAACTGTATGTGCCTGTTATACTAAGTGTCACCCTCATGAGTAAGAAATTTTGTTATCCTTGGTACATAAGGATTACTACAAGACGTGTAAGGGTCATCGATATGCGAAAGGATGCCAAATATGAAGAGGTAAAATATTTGTAGGTAGGTCATCGTAGCTCCAACTCTTAGTACTCCCCTAAAGGGAGGAATATGGAATGATGTGGCGTTAAGATAGAATTAAGTGGTTCTAGTAATTATGGAATGGTAAAGGAAGAATGCAAAAAAAAAAAAGATGATGAGATTGCAATTATCCAAAGCCTACGTATATGCTACGATTCCAAAACATTATGCAAACAAGACGTCAAGGAGAGGAAGTAAGGGTTCCTGCCCGAAATGTTATTGATAGATAAGGAGCGAGTGCGAGAGGTAAGTTAGAACAAAGGAAATAACCCAAGAAAGATTACTCAAAATATTGATATGAGAATGAGGCAACGACTAGTTAGCAGTTGATTCAGGAAGAGCCTAGTTATAGCTAGACAGGAGGTTACAGACAAATCAGTAGATCGTGCAAGATAAACATAATAAAACCCAATATAGTGAATTCAGCCTCGCAGTAATGTCATTGTAATACTTAAAATATATTCAGATAGGAGTTGGGGTAGTTAAAGGTACTGTATGAGTATTACGGGATTAAAAGAGAGTGTCACTGAGAAGATAGTTAATATATTAGTTTAGAAGAAACCCTATAAGAACAAGGGCGTGGAAGTAAGTAACTACGGATAATTATAGGCAAGGAAGGACATAAAAAGATCCATCGAATATACAATGTAATAAGCTTTTAGCTTTACAAGAGTCAGAGGATCCTCCCTAAATACTACAATGAAAGACTAGCTGAGGAAATAAGGAAGAAAGCTTCAACCTAAGCACAATGACCTAAAGAGGAAATGGTCGTGTAACAACAGTCTCACAACAACATTATAAGCACTCCAAAAGAAAGTGGCACCTACCATGGCTAATGAATGGGAAGTAAAATTAAAAGTAATATTTGAGATCATACGAGTTGCACAAAAATTACGGCATGCGTGGGATCTAAGATAAGCTAAGTATCCTCGCAACAAGGGGGCAGAAAGACCAGGAAAAGTAATAGCTTACATTAAAGAAAGCTGAGAAGGAACGAAAGGAATTATTCGATCAATGATACCGAGTTAGTTATGTTATGAATGCACTTAAGAGTTCGGAGTATTATCCATGAAGCATATATGATACAATCATATAGTCGTAAAAGACTCCGGTATAAGTTAAAACAAGGAATTGAGTGCAGGTCATAGACAAAGGAATGAATTGTTAAAGGATTGTATCCTGAATATTCCATAGCATCCATGAAGGGCTAAAGTAATACCGTGAGCCGCAGATCGGAAGATGGCTGAAGCCTACATAAAGGCTGATCAGAAGGAAGAGGAAACTAAAGAGTTATATCAACGAGGTAAAACATGAGTCTGATTATTGGACACAAAAATAAAATAAAAAATTATAGAAATCATGATTAAGAATATTGTAGAAGTACTCTTACTATCAAAGGTACAAGAGAGATAGTACAACATCGATATTCTATAACGGCTCTACGATAAAGCCAGTTAGAAGAAGTACCAGCCTCATAAGAAGTCAGTATGAAACTCCCACCAAATTATGTATGCCCCAGAGGTGCAAGTATTATAATAGAGCTTCAAGTTGTGAACGTGAATTATACCTATGTGGAAGGGAGGTCATGAAAGAGATAGAAAATACAATGCAAGATTTTAAGGTAAGAAAGATAATGGCAAACAATGTACGAGATACTCAGATGCAGAAGGTTGTTAATACTCCATACTGTGGATAAAAGGCTAGAAGTGCCGGGATTTAGTATCCAGGAAGGATGGCAACATCATCATCAGTGGCATACCTTTCAGCCTATGGTTTCTAAGTACTGAAATGTCTAATTAGAAAGTAAAAGAAGAGTTAGAGATGATGCAATGTCTCGCTTGATGTTCCAGAAAATCATAAGGAAATCGATCGCAAGCTAAAGTATGATAGAATGACAAGGTTTTAGAAAGATAGGAGTAAGGATAAAAAAAGGGCAAGTGAGAAGGTGACGAAAATGGATAAGTCGTCGGGATTAAGCCTGTGAAAACAAGAAGAGCAAATGGTTTCTCTAATTTATACAAAGCTCACTATAGCCTGAATGAACTCAAAGGAGTTTAAGACTAATAGCATTTAGAAGAGATAGAATGCTGCCTTAGTAAAGAATGAGGACGTGATTATGATAGATAAAGGATGACGTTTGGGCCTTCAATTGAGTAATAACTTGAAGAGGATTTCATGAATTGTAAGGGACTAAAATACCCATATAAGGTGAGTTACATTGTGATGCTATAAAGTATGGTTATGAAAGTATAGTATCACCCCTAGATGGATCAATCTAATTACTCCCCATGTCCCCGATGAGACGTGAGCCCTAATGGCAGTATTACATAAGAGATCAAGTTATCAGTGGTAGATGATGAATCAATATTAAGATGAATCAACAATAGATGAATAAAAATTCAACAGTATGACATAAGATTAGACCATCAGTCTTAAGGATAAGCAACGAGAGTAACCTGGAGTTGGTTGCAGACCTCAGTAATGATAAATTAAAGTAAGAGTTATGATATAGTATGACCTACGTAGATGCAGTAAAGTCATACGAATGGATAATCAGGTCTATAAAATAAGATATAGCAATATTTGAAAGATCTACAAAGTACTGAGCGTAGAACTTCAGTATACCTATAGATGCCCAGAGAGACATCCTATTAAGCTCTGTCTATGTTTACAAAGTAAGGCCTAAATATTTGCTAAAAGCTGGAGGAAAAGGAGAGAAGAGTCGCATAGGCACACTTACAAGGTCAGTATCGTATAGGTTGCATGATAGAAGGTAGCGACAGTTACGAGATTGGAAGGATTTCGATCACAAGTCATGGTGTGGGAAAAAGGACTAAAGGGGGGAATGCCCCTGCCTTGCATTTATTCACAAAACAGTTGCCTAGGTGGCAAGGAGAGTATTAAAGTATTCGTAAGAGCCATAGGTTATGAAAATGATAAGTACATCAGTCAACATTCGAGGACGGATGTTCCAAATGGGGAATGATGTTACATCCCGCATTTTTGTATGTTAAAGTTTCGTCGTAAGTTAATCGATGTAAGTTCGGAAATGGGATTATTTTGAAATTATAAGCATTGTGCTATTTCAAACAAGTGATGAGTAAATTCGTGAAGTTGAGAGGGGAAGCAAGTCAAAGAAAATGAATTTTCATCCAAGTTTTACATTTTGGGATAAAATATGGCCCGGGCTAAAATACCCGATATTTATGAACTAGTACCATACAAGGTACCACATGGACATGATAGTAAGGTGTATAAGGTATGATAAAAGTGGGTAGTACTTTAAGTAATTTGAGATAATTCTTAATTATATGGGTAATTGGTTAATTATTGGTTAATGGGAGATTAACAAGTTAATCAAGTGATTAGTGGATAATTAATCCAAATATTTGGATAAGTGTTACATCTCCTAACGTGATAGCCACATGAGACTGCATTAAGTGACTCATGTATTATTATAGCAAGGTGCCCTCTTCCAACAGTTTCAAGAGAACTAGCAAAAGCTAAGTCTCTATCATATGCTTCCCCAAACCCTTCTCTACAAATTGGAAAAAGGAATGAATGGAACATAAAAGGTTAACATTTCTTTAAGCCTTCTGCATGTAAATTGCATAAAAACATTTACTTTAGCAATACAAGCTTACCCCCCTTAAAAATTAGAAGATACAGAATCACATTGCATAGAGATTGCATACGTGATTTATAATAGTTGGAGATGTAATGTGAGATTTTGTGATTCTAAGGAAGTACGGTGCAATCTTTCTCAAGGATTGCATATGGATTTTCCCCTACTTCGATCTGCCATTACGTTTTTTCGCAAAAGATATGTGTTAGAGGGATTTTCAAAAGAATCGGCTCAGGTATGTTAAGGCTATCCCTTCTTTCTTTTTGGCATGATCCATACGATACAAATGAAATGAGCAAATGCACAACTTCCATAAATGACTCTATTCATAGAAGTATTAGAAGTTCCTATGTTCTTGAATTCCCATAAGTCAAATTATTCTATCTTCTGTTCATGGGTCTTAGAAAATAAGTAAATTTATTTTATGATATTAATCAGAGGCATAGTGTTCTTATGACACTCCAAAAGATTTTATTGGCGTACTTCTCATGCATTGCATTTATTTACATTGACCCATGACTAGATGGTATTATATACGCATATATATGTGTATATATGTATATGGGATATGGGATATGGGAAAAGGTTATGGTGTTATATACGCACCACCACCTGATCAGCTGGTATACATTGATGATTTGCCCAAAGTGACTTAAATTATATGATGGGATGCCCTCAGAGGCTTGATGATGTTATGAACGCATATACCTATGTATGGTATGACATTTATACACATATGCATGACATTATAAAATGAAATGATTCACAGAGCTATGCAAACATACATGTCGAGTCTTTTATTCCATGTTTCTCTCATGTCTATTATTTACTGATATTCATTCCTTATATACTCGGTACATTATTTGTACTGATGTCCCTTTTGCTTGGAGACATTGTGTTTCATGCCCGCAGGTCCCGATAGACAGGTCAAGAGCCCTCCAAGCAGGCTATCAGCTTAGCGAAAAATGTTGGTGCGCTCCATTTGCTTCGGAGTTGCTTGTTTGGTTAGTATGATTTAGACGTGTATTGTTTGATATGGCGGACTCTGTCTCGACCTTTATGAAAATTATGTATTCTTAGAGGCTTGTAAACATATGTCATGTACGTAAAAGATTATATGGCCTTGTTGGCCTATAATCAGTATACGAGTGGTTATTTTGGTCTTATGGGCTCGTATGTCTTATGTATAAGTTGGTATCACATGTTGTATTCTACTTATCTCACGACAACTTTTCGGCTCAATTATCTATGATAGTATGACATGAAAAGATACGTTATGTTGGTACTCGGTTGAGTAAGGTACCGGGTGCCCATCGCGGTCCATCAATTTGGGTCGTGACAAAAGTGGTATCAAAGCAGTTACGTGCTGATATTTCTGCCACGATCCTTCCCCGATCACGGATATCTCGGCTTTCTATTATTCGACCTAGAAGGCTTCATTCGATCTCGCTTGATCTCTATCTCGCTTCTGTCTCGATCACGGTTGATCTCGATCTTGATCGGCCATTGTTCCACGATCTTACCAATCCATCTCCGTGCCATGGTTCGATATAACCGAGGCCGAGCCTTAATTTGTCACCCCGATTTCGGTTAGTCATACAAAATTAGGCAAGCTCGATTTTGACTGTATCCAACATCATCATTGAATTAATTACTTTAACTCAAATTAATATGCAACTGAAGAATTGGAGTACATTAATATATTCATATAGGTGATTGTTTATATTTTTCCACACAACACTACTAGAAAACAGGCAAAACCCATCCAAACACTACCGAGCAAAATCAGTCAGAAAATAAAACAACCAAAATCGATCAAAAGTTAAGTAAATTGGTCGCAAAATTTAAAGAAAATATTTCTGACAAGGGAAATAATGGTCCCATAGCAAATATATAAAAATTCTGACCGATTTCGGTCGGAAATTGGTTAATATTTGATCAAGACCGGTCGTTTTGCTTTCTATAACCATGTTCCCCTAAATAAGACTTCTCGTACTTGCTTTTATTGATTTATATCTTGAGGGGATGGTTGGTTCGTCTTTGGAAGAGTTTGGGTTGAAATCGAAACACTTGGTTCCTCAAGGTTCGCTTAAAAGGTCAAGTTTGACTTCATTTAACGTTTTGAGTAAACGACCTCAGAATTGAGATTTGATGGTTTCAATAGGTTTGTATGATGATTTTGGACTTGGGCGTATGTCCGAATCGGGTTTTGGATGACAGAAGGCATTTTGGTGCCAAATAGTGAAAGTTGGTTCTTGAAGGTTCTAGAAGTTTCTTAAATTTGGTTTGGAGCGGGTTTTGGTGATATCGAGGTCTGAATTGAATTTCAGGATCGAGATAGTTCCGTAATGTCTTTTAAGACTTGCAAGCAAATTTTGGTGTCATTCTGAGTAGTATAAGTACATTTCGGCGCATTGGAAGTAAATTGAAGAACTTGAAGTTCTTAAGTTTGATTCTATTGTTTTTAGGGTGTAATTCTTAGTTTTAATGTTTTTCGGGCATTCTTTGAGTTATAGCGAGTCCGTTTTATGATTCCAAACTTGTTGGTATGGTTGGACGGGGCCTCAGGGGCCCCGAGTGCCATTCGGACGATGCGTGAGTTGAGTTTGAAACTCAAAGGGGGCTGTTGGTGCACCAGTTCTAGTGTAACCTCACCTGCGAGCCTATTTCCACAGATGCGAGCTTGCAGGTGCGAGCCAAGCACCGTAGAAGCAGCGAAAAGGAGGCAGCCTAGGTTCCGCAGATGCGACCCTTCCTCCGCAGAAACGGCTCAAGACCGCGGATGCGATCTCAATCAGCCTAGCCAATTCCGCAGAAGCGGACCCTCGTCCGTAGAAGCGGGACCGCAGATGCGGTCAACACACCGCAGGTGCAAAAATCGCTGGGGCAGTGCACTTCATTTAATGTAGGACTTAGGCATTTTTGACTCATTTTCACTCCATTGTTGGGCGATTTTTAGAGCTTTTTGAGGGGGGTTTTCACCAAACTTTTGGGGGTATGTAATTCCTCCTATATGTGAGTTAAATACTTAGATTTTGTGTAGATTAACATGTAAAGATTTGTGAAAAATCATGGGTTTGGAGGAAAATATAGGGTTTGACAAGAATGGGATTTTTACCACGAAATTGATCATGAAACTTAGTGATAATCATATATTCATGTTCCTAAGGTTATGGGTAACAACTTTCTTTAAATATTTTCGGAATCCGAGCATGTGGGCTTGGGGTGAATTTTAGGAATCTTACAATTTAGTTTGGAAACCACTTTAATATTTAGAATATGAACTCTTGAGCATATCTTGATTTGTTTTTACGCTATTTGAATAATTTTGGATCGTTCGCTTCGATTTAAGGGATTTAGCGCGTTCTTGAATTGGGAAGTAGGCTTTGAGATGAGGTAAGTCTCCTTTTTAACCTTGCAAGAGGGAATTAACCCCATAGATGAATTAATAAATGTCTGAACCTATCTGTGGGGGGCTACGTACATACGTGGTGATGAGAGTCCGTACGTAGCTACTATTATGTTATTGTCCGGGTAGTTTAGGGCCCCTATCATGATATTTGAAATACTTGCGTCCTTACTTGCTAATATAATAACTTAAGTCATGATGGAAATTGATAAAATAATTATAGAAAGTTACATTTAGGATTTGAATGAAATACTTGACTATGAATGATAAAATTGTGTTCCTTGAAAATAAATTGTTATTTGTGGATCGGGCCGAGCTCCTCGGTAGTAAATGGATGCATCTATGGTTCACGCCGTTCGACCCTTTGGCAGTGCACAATCTATTATTATGTTGGATCAGGTCGTATGACCTCGACATAATTGTGCATGTTAATGATTCATAATTCTATGTGATTTATACTGCTTAAATGCCTTGAAATGTAACTTGTTAAATGAGATGACTGAAATTTAAATTATATTTATAAAAGAAGAACTTATAACTTCCTGTTATGAAAATTGTCAGTATTATTCATGATATCTATGCTTAGTATAACACTTTAATTATATTATTGTCAGCCCTAGTAAGTGTAAAGTCAACCCCTCGTCACTACTTCTTCGAGGTTAGACTAGATATTTACTTGGTACATGTTGTTTATATACTCATACTACGCTTCTGTACTTAATTGTACAAGATCTGGGGCAGATGCATCTAGTTACCCACCAGGCGCATATACTTGATCTTGGACTGAGACTTCACGGTAAGCTGCCCCCATCCTAGCCGTTCAGCAGCATGCCGGAGTTTCTCTTTTGCTTGTATCTATCTATTCTATTTCAGACAGTAGGATAGTATTCTTTTGTATATTCTACTAGTTACCCTCACACTTGTGACACTAGATCTTGGCACATATTAATAGACGTTGATTTTGGGTTATATTTCTATAGTTATGTTTCCTTTTAGCTATTTCCATTTCGCTGCTTTAAAAATCCTTTATTTATCAAATAGTTTAAATTTAAGTAAAGTTAGATGTTGATATTGATTAATAAAATGGAAAATCACTAAGTTGTTCTCTGTTGGCTTGTCTGGCAACGGTGTTGGATGCCATCACGACCTGACATGGAGTTGGGTCGTGACAACATGGTTTCAGAGCACTAGGTTCACGTAGGTCTCACAAGTGATGGGCAGACCTAATAGAGTCTTGCGGATCGGTACAAAGACGTATGTACTTATCTTCGAGAGGCTATGGGGCGTTAGGAAACTACTCTTTATTCATCTTCTATCGTGTAGTTGATGGTACACTAAGTTCTCTCTCTTATTCTCGCACTTAAGGTAAGAACACACGCTGCAGGTAATCCAGACCCGAGAGGAGCTGCTCCCCCATTGCTAAAGGCCGAGGTAGAGGTCGGGGGAGGATACCAGCCCGAGGTAGGGGATGAGGACGTCCCAGAGTTACCCTAGTTGCACCGCCAGCAGATCTAGTAGAGGATCCCATTATTGAGAAATAGGGCGAGGTGCCCATAGTAGAGGCTGGCCCGGTGGATTTCATGATAGCATCGGGCTTTTAGGAGGTCATGGGCCATATGCTACGGTTCATGGATTCTATGACCCAGGCTGGTTTATTTATAGCAGAACCAGCCACATCTCATGCAGGAGGGGGAGTACAGGCTCCTACTGCTCAGGCTCCTGGGCATGCAGCTTCAGTGTATCACACTCCGGGTAAACTACCCGTGGATAGGGCCCAGCCAGTTACAGCAGTGGTACATGAGCCTAGACCGGCTGCGGACGACGATCCGTAGAAGTATGAACAGATGGACTAGGCTACATCCTCTTGTCTTCGGAGGCGAGCGTCATAAGGATGCCCAGGACTTCATTGATAGGTACACAGACAGACTGCACAACTTGAGGATATTGGAGTTTTATAGGGTTGATCACTACTTTCCAGTTGGAGGGTCGGGCACGTAGATGGTGGCAGTCTTATCTTCTTGGCAGACCAGCGGGTTCTCCTCCAATGACTTGGGGCCAGTTCAAACATCTTTTCTTGGATAGGTACATTCCACCCTCCGAGAGGGAAGAGTTGTGATATCAGTTTGAGCAGGGTCTGATGTTAATGACTGACTATGAGGCGAGGTTTTCTGAGTTGTCTCGCCATGCACTTATAATACTTCCTACGGATGCAGAGACAGTGCGGTGGTTTGTTGCGGGGCTACACTCTGGTATTAGGGCCAACATGGTCCAGGAGATTGAGATGGGGACTCCTTATCAGCTGGTGGTAAAGATTGCTCGAAGGATTGAGGGCTACCGTCAAAGGGGTAGAGAGCAGATGCAGCAGGACAAGAGGGCCCATTTCTCTAGAGAGTTTAGAGGTTCCCCGGCTAGGGACATAGGTCATTTTGGCAGGGTAAAGCCTAGCAGGGGCACTCGGGGCCCCGTCCAATGGCACTCGAGGCCCCTGGAAATCAATTCTACCTACCTTTGTTTAATTCCTAAATTCCATAATGCTAACAACCTTAACAATTTTTAACCTATTAGTCTTTGCAATACCATATATAAATTAATAACAAAAATTATTGCTAACAGACTGATAATATTCGAGATTTACATGTAATCGAATATATTTTACCCCTACTTTGATGTGTTTTTAGGTGTTTTGTAGGTTGAAAGAAGACCAATTGAGCTTAATTGTTGAAGTTTTTTATGTAGGAAGTCAAGAATAAAGATTTGAGGTGATTTGAGCAATAATGAAGCTGAAAGGCAATTTCAGAAGAAATGGAAAATCGGACCCAGGAGCACAGGCAAATCTGGAAAACTCAACTAGACCCTGTGCGAAGCACAGCTATAGCACAAGGGCAAATTTGCCTACATATCTTGAGGGGCAACTTAGTCATTTGGCTTAGGGACGTAATATAAAAGCTTCTAACCCTTATTTTAGCCGCATTCTTGGCCTGAGAAGCCAAAGAACACCATTGTTGAGGTAACATTGAGCCCAGAAGATCCTAAAGTCCATTCCTATCACGACCCGAATTTTTCACCGTCAGGATCATGATGGCGCCTAACCTTTCAGTTGCTAGGCAAGCCAACATATAGAAATTAAATACACTAACTCTTTAAGCAATTCACTAAATGACAATAATTTAAAACATAACAAATTAATGAAGTGCAAAAATTTATAATTACCCCAAATACTTATACACGACTCCCAGAAACTGGTATCACAATTCACGAACTACTAAGATTTAGCTACAAGTAAGGTATCTGAAGGAATTACATCTACTTTCGATACAAATGAAACAGTAAAGGAAATGCATAGAAGGGGACGCCAGGGCTTGCAGATGCCAATAGGAATACCTTGGGTCTCCAAACAGATCAAGTCAGTAGCTGGACTTAGGATCAACTTGGGCCGGTACCAAAATCTGCAAAGTGCAGCATCAGTACAACCGACCCCATGTACTGGTTACAACCGACCCCATGTATTGGTAAGTGCCGAGCCTAACCTCGGCGAAGAAGTTACGAGGGTAGGACATGACAATAACATGAGCCTGTGCAGGAAGGAGGAAAAACATGTTGAGGGGAAGATCAACTCCTGAAAATAGTATAGTAAGAAACGCAGCAAACAACATACTTTTCACCAACAAAAGTAATAAACATTGAAAACAAGTGCACAACATCACCCTTCGTGCTTTTACTCTCAGCCTTACCATAAGAAACAATAGAAATGGCACGACATCACCCTTCGTGCATTATCACTCACAGAATATGGAACGACATCACCCTTCGTGCATAATCACTCACAGAACATGGCACGGCCTGACCCTTCATACATTATCACTCACAGAAAATGGCACGACATCACCCTTCGTGCTTTAACACTCTCCCTGACCAAAACAATGAACAATAATAACTGGGATAGAAATATCATGAACCAGTCTTACTTCAACATTTAATTCCACTATACCAGCCTCAACTCTGAGTCAATACTCAATCAATACCAAATTCCGCAAAACATGATAAGAGTTGCTCAACATATGAAATAACAAGTCTAAACATGAAATATGTGATCAAACATTGAAAACAAGTGCACAACATCACCCTTCGTGCTTTTACTCTCAGCCTTACCATAAGAAACAATAGAAATGGCACGACATCACCCTTCGTGCATTATCACTCACAGAATATGGAACGACATCACCCTTCGTGCATAATCACTCACAGAACATGGCACGGCCTGACCCTTCATACATTATCACTCACAGAAAATGGCACGACATCACCCTTCGTGCTTTAACACTCTCCCTGACCAAAACAATGAACAATAATAACTGGGATAGAAATATCATGAACCAGTCTTACTTCAACATTTAATTCCACTATACCAGCCTCAACTCTGAGTCAATACTCAATCAATACCAAATTCCGCAAAACATGATAAGAGTTGCTCAACATATGAAATAACAAGTCTAAACATGAAATATGTGATCAAAGAGTTCAACAGTTATAAAAACAAGACTAACTCGCATGCTATGACCCGACAACGACGCATAGGTACTCGTCATCTTACCTATATGTTGTACTCAACATCAAAACACGTAGCAAATAGGCAAATAATACCTAATCGCTCAAGCCAGGGTTAGACCCAACACTTACCTCGCTCCAACGACCAAACTCAAAGCTCAATCACAGCCTTTCCCTTTACACAAGCCTCCAGACCAATGGAATTTAGCAAATTATCAACCAAACGATTCAATTTAAGCCTTAGTAACTACCCACGATAGCAAGGAATTCAATTTAGGTCATTTTTGAAAAAAGTCAACAAAAGTCAACAGCCGGGCCCGCTTGGTCCAAACCCAAAATTCGGACCAAAACCCGATTACCCATCCACCCCCGAGCCCGGATATACAATTGGTTTTGGAATCCGACCTCTATTTGAGGTCTAAATACCCAAATTTCGAAATTTCTAAGTTCTAACCAAAAATCCCCAATTCCACCATGAAAACTCTAGATTCTAGGATGAAATCTTGTAAGAAGTAAAAGAGTGAAAGAAATGAGTTAAGAATCACTTACTTATGATTCGGGGAAGAAAACGTGTTTGGAAAATTGCCTCTTATGTTTTAGGGTTTGAAAAATTGAAAAATGAATGAAAAACCCTGATTATATAGCACCCTTCTGATCTATATTACGTGGTCCGTAAAATTCTGGGCGCGGCTGCGAACCTCCATCGTGGTCCGCGAAATTATGGGTGCGGCTACAAAACCTAAGTCTTACCCTACCGCAGTCCGTGAAGTCCCCACCGCAATCGCGTTCTTCAACCGCGGTCCACGAAGTTTCCACCGCGGCCGCGTTCTCCTACCGATGTCCGTGAATTTCATTCCGCGGCCGCACTCCTAAGACCTGAGACCTACAATTTCTGCAACTATCCAACACTAGGTCTTTTTCTAAGTCCATACATCCCGTAACCTATCCGAAACTCACCCGAGCCCTCGAGCTCCAAACCAAACATGCACATAAGTCTTAAATTATCATACGAACTCGCTCGTGCGATCAAATTGCCAAAATAACTCCTAGAACTACGAATTCAGCACCAAGTTGCATGAAATTTTCAAGAAAGTTTTTAAACTTCTAACTTTTCAACCAAAGGTCTGAATCACGTCAAATTAGTACCGTTCCTCACCAAATTTCACAAACAAGGCATAAATATCATGACGGACCTGTACCGGGCTCCGGAAACAAAGTACGGTCCTGATACCCAAAAGATTAACATTTCAAAAAATTCATTAAACTATTATAATTTTCAGTATTACAATTTTTGTCAAAAATTCATTTCTCGAGCTAGGGACTTCGGAATTCGATTCCAGGCATACGCCTAGGTCCCATATTTTACTACGGACCCACCGAGACTGTCAAACCATGGGTTCGGGTCCATTTACCCAAACGTTGACCAAAGTCAACTAAAATTAACTTTTTAGGCCAAAAATTATTACTTCATCAATTCTACACCAAAAATAGGCATCGTTTGCATTTTTAGCATTTAATGTCCAAATATACAATTTTTTATGCTTAATTATTACTTAATTGTGCGTTAACTGTTATTTGGAGTTAATTTGCGCTTTTATAACTTAATTTAGTTCTTAATAATAATTTAAGTATTTTTATAATTTAGTTTTATAGAAATAAAAGAAGAAAAGAGAGCGAAAATATAAAGAAAGTCGGAATTGGGACTTTTCTTCGATTTCAAGCCACAGGCCCAAAAAATGGCCCAATCTTCCCAAACGACCCAGTCCATTTCGAACTGGGTCGACCCAGTCCATAACCCAACATCCTATTATCTTACATTTTACAAAAACAAAACAACAAAAAAGAAGAAAAAAACCCTAAGAGCTAAGCCATCCCCCCCTCTCTCTTTCTCTCTTCTCCTTCACCATCTTCAAGCTCCATCCATGGCTGCCCTACCCCCAACGACCACCCCCTCCAGCCCTTCCCCCTCACCCCGTCACACTCACACACACACGCACGTCACCCTCACGACCCCGGCTCGACTAAACGACCCCAGCCCTATCCGCCATTAATGAAGCTCGTCGAGCTCAAGTTTGAGCTAAGGTTGCCATGGCTGCCCGCTTCTCCACCATGCTGTTGTTGCGACTGTTTCTTCCAAGCTTCATCGACACTGCTATCGCGGCTGTTCTGCCGGTCTCGTCGAGTCGCCCGTCTCTGCTGCTTCCTCGTCATTACTGCCGCGTTCAGCTCCCAGCTGCTACTGCTTCATGCTGCTTCTTCTTCCTCCATCGTGCTGCTGCCAGGGCATCTGCTTCATGCTGCTTCTCGACGGACTGCTGCTACTGCTCGTCGCAGTAGCTGCTTCTGTTTTGCCGTTGCTTCATCTTCTTCTAATCGTCAAAGTTCGAAGGTCTTTCGTTGAGTCGAGGCCCGGACAGATTTGTTTACAATCGTTGTTCGTCGTTTCATTTCTGGTTAGTTGGTTTTTGAATCTCATTTATCATCCATATTTTTGTTTGGTATTTTTCGGATCCAAAATCGATAAATGATTAAATTCTTGTTTGGTTTGTTCGTCGTTGAAATAATTTTCTAGTTTGTTCATATGTTTTGATTGAATTAATTTTCAGATTTCAAATGAAAATTTAATTAGTGGTTTTTCATGTTTATTTCATGTTTGTTTTATTGTTTAGGTAAAAGTTGTTAGTCTAATGTTGGTGAGATACAAATTGAAGTTTAATTAATTGTTTCTTCAATTTGTTTCATGTGTTTATGTATTTTTAGAAATTGTTAATATTGTTAAGTTCAAGTTTAAGTTCATAATTGTTTCTTCGTCGATCTTGTTATTTGTCTAAAAGAATTTAGTTGTGTTAAGGGAAATATGTTGATTTGATCGTTTGAATCCATCATGTTTGTTGTTTAAAATAGATTTCATTCATGTTCATACTTTGTTTGTTTGTTCTTGAATCCGAAATTTGTATAGCTTGATTTCTTGTTTACCATTTATGATTATTTCTTGAATTTATCTCATAATCTTGTTTAAAGTTTAATATAGGAATTGTTTGTTGTAATGTTGTTAGAGTTGATTTTAAGTTCAATATTATTGAATTTAGAAATCTAAATATACTTGTTTGATTGTTGTTGTTGAATCTGAAAATAGGTTTGTTTGTTGCTAAAAATATTATTCAATCAAATTTTAGTTGTTCTTTGTTGTTCAATCATGTTCATGTGATTTGTTGTTGAAATGTTGAAGAAATCATGTTCATGAGATTTGGTGTTTGAATTTATGTAGAAATTGGTCATATTGACTATATTTTGGTTGAGTTTGATTAATTGATTTGTTATAGCTGATGGGGTAATTTGGTAAATCGCAGTACGTTTGGGGGTAAAATAGTAATTGCAATAAGGTCGGAGGGGTAGTTTAGGAATTGTACATTTTGTAATTTTTTTATATGAAGCATGGGGGACAAAATGTAATAGGGTGGGTTGTGATATAGTTGTTTAATATAAAGGGGGAACAAGACAAAATTTAGTGGGGAGGAATCTTGTATTTGTTTAGTGAAGCATGGGGGACAAAATATAATGGGGTGGTGATGATATATTTATTTAATGTAATGGGGATGAGTGGGAAGATAATGGGTTTGGTAGGGAAAAGGGATTGATTTTAATTGATTAAAGGGTTAGGATTATATATAGGAAGTCTTGAACACAAAACAAAGAACACAGACAGACAGAAGAATACACAGAGAGAAAAAAAAGAGGAAAAAATCTGACATAAAGAGAATAAGAGAGAGAAAAAAGGGCTGAACATTTAAGAGAGAGAGAAAATTCCCAAAAAATATTTAAACTTTCAAATAAAAAAAAACTAAAAAAAAAATCTTCTGCTTTCTTTCATTGTTTGAAATCAGAATTAATTGTTGTTTCATCAAAGCTTGAAGCTTTTGTTTTGTTTATGGGATTAATACTCCACCGGTTTGCAAACTCTGTTCCTGGGTTGTTACTGTTGCTGGATTGTTGATGCTGTGTTGTATTGTTATTACTGCTGCTGATTCTCATCTTTCATTTTCTTTTTCTTCCAAATCAGGTACACAACTGACACGCTGGTTATTGTAATCCGAAATATGAAGTATGTATACGAAAGATGAAGAGTTGAAATTCTGAATTATATTTAATTATATTCTGAATTTTATTTGTATGTATAAATTATTTAGCTTGCAAAAATCAGAATCATGTAGATATTTAATACATATAGTGAAACATCGGATGATAGCTTAACGGACGAACTACCTATATATTGCCTAAAAATAAATAAATGGTGTAGTAACTTCGTCTAGTTAATTCGCTATTGTTGGATGATTATCATGTCTCAAAAAACACGTTAGTTTATCAAAATAGACCAATGTTGTTTAATTAAATATTATTGGTCAATTTCAGCCTGTAAATAAATTAAGTCATTTTTTTATTTTATTTTGTAGAGACAAATTTAATAGAGAATAATGTAGTCATTTTAGGATTGTCTTTTAAAAATAAATGAGACGAGCCTCGCCGAATAAAAAAAACAAAATTGTGGGGCCCTCAATAAATATTTAATTGAGTATTTAGAATTCGGGATGGACTGTTTAGTGAATTCCACAGTCTTACCCATAAATAATAATACGCTAATCGCTTTAGGCACGATTTAATAATAATACATTCTTAAACACGGGTGCGCATTTATGCGACCCAAATCCAAATCCTAAAATATTGAATAAAAATACGTTCCGGATCGCGGGTGCATTTTATGTGACGCAATCCAAAGACATGTTTTTAAACGATGTTCACATTCTTGTAAAAATAATAATAACAATTATGAAAGCGGTAAAAAGATAAAATTTGCACATAAGTTCATATTTGTATAAAATCAGATAATCAAGCCGAATATAACAGTTGAGCGACCGTGCTAGAACCACGGAACTCGGGAATGCCTAACACCTTCTCCCGGGTTAACAGAATTCCTTATCCAGATTTCTGGTGCGCAGACTGTTAAACAGAATCATTCTTTTCCTCGATTCGGGATTAAAATTGGTGACTTGGGAAACCCTAAATCTCCCAAGTGGCGACTCTGAAATAAATAAATAAATCCCATTTCGATTGTCCTTTAATTGGAAAAAACTCCCTTGTACCCCCTCGCGGGGGCGGAAAAAGGAGGTGTGATAGCTCTGGCGACTCTGCTGGGGACAAACCCAGAATCTCTGGTTCAGGGTTAGAATTCGAGCTTAGATAAATTGTTATATTTGGTTTTATCTGATTTTTACATATTTGAGCCTAATGTGCTAAATGATGCTTTTACCGCTTTGATATTATTTGAACTGTACATATAAACTGTGCCGAAACCTTTCTCTTCTTACCTCCGGGGAGAAGCTCGCTGGTCGAGGCTCCCTATTCTGTTAGTGTCAATACCCGAAATAAGAAAGAGGACGGATAAGTTACGAAGCCGGATGGCCTTTTGGTTCCCGGTAAGTTGCCCCCTCCTCGACTCGAGTTGTCCGCTCTGGTACACAGTCTAGAACATATACCCAGGTTATAAACCTAGTATAACGAAACCTCATGCCGGATCCCTAGTAGGAACGCTTATTTGCATCACGTTGCATTTGACTTAGGGGACTCAACACAGGGGTTGGGTCCGTCTAGGACTAGCAACCTGAAATGAAAAGACCATTCTAATGCATCCTACTTGCTCTGTACATATATTTGTTTCGAACTTGCATGTTGACCGGTTTCTGAATCTCGGGAATGTTGGAAAATTGAAGGAAAAAAAAAAGAAAAAAAAAGAGGAAAAAGAATATATCAGCTAGGGAGTTAATTGATTATTTTAGAAAAAATCAATGACCAATTACTGGCGAAACTCTGCCGAAATTTTGAAAAAAAAAGAGTAAAATATTTTATTTTGTTTTACTAAAAAATATAGAAAAAAAAAAGAGTCTTTTATTTTTGGAAAAATAGATTTTTTATTGTTTGTTGAAAATAAAAAAAAATCGTTATTTTGTCTTTTTCAAAAATAGAAAAGGAAAATAGATTGTCTTGCCAGAAAAAAATAAAAATGGAAAAGAGTCATGTTTTAAAATAGTTCGGTTAATTTGCCCGAACTACGCGGGTTTGATTCTCACCGGATGTGAGATACGTAGGCAACCCTCATCGGGTCCAACCCCCCTTTTTGCTAAAAAAGCCAAAAACAAATAAAAAACAAAAAAAACATGTCAAGATTTTTAATTTTGTCATAAATAAGTCGGGTGATGTCCAACTTCCCCTTTTACAAAAAAAAATATAGCAAAAATATATATGTCAAATTTCTAAGAAGTTGGGTGACGCTGTTTTATCAAGACATAGCCGAATGTTCCCGAAGGGGACGCCGGAAGGCTGACTTTGCATAAACAGCCACTTTTGGGTCATATTTAAGATTTGGTCCAGTTGACCCACACAACCTTAAAAATCTTCGTCCCCGAGACGTTGAAAGGCCGTGTTTGCAATATTGAGTTTTCTAATTTGAAAAACGATAAAAAGAGTCATAAATAAGTCAGGTGATGTTGTTATGTCATAAATAGCCGAATGTTCCCGAAAGGAACGCCGGAAGGCTGACTTTGCATAAACAGCCACTTTTGGGTCATGTTTAGGATTTTTGGTCTAGTTGACCCACACAGCCCTATAAATCTTCGTCCCCGAGGCGCTGAAGGGCCGTGTTTGCAACACCAGGTTTTTTTTGTAATTTTGAAAAGAAAAAGAAAAACAAAGAGTCAACAGTCAGGTGAATACCGTTTGAATTTTGTCATAATAAGCCGAGCCAGCTTCGGCCGCGTCTTAAACCGTTCTTGCCGAAATAGCCTTAGAGTATCTTTCAGTTGTCGAAAGGTTATTTTCGTAAAAGAATGGACAAGTTGGTAAAGTGTCATAAAATAATCCTCCCCGGCCTCAAAATTCATGTGAGAATTGGAAGGGGCCACATTTGCAAAAATAGCCGTTTGGTTGCATTTGACAAACGGGGAAAGGAAGCTGGCCGTTTGTTTTTGAGTTTGTCAATCTTTTGATTAGAATATGCGGGTTGTTTGATTTTCAAGTTTGTAGGTCATCTTTAAACCTTTGAAACCCAGTTTGTTTTAATATGAAAATTTAAAAAAAAATGTTGAGTATTGTTTATCTTTATTGGTCCGAACTACACAAGGTCTGATTCATGCGGGGTCATGATACATAGGCAATCTCCATAAGATTCGACCACAACAAAAAAAAATGAAAAAAACGAAAAAAAAAAGAAAAAAAATCAAAAAAAAAAAGAAAAATGAAAGAAAAAAAGATGTTGTTAATAATGGGGACCGACTGAGTCCATTCTAACATGTTTTGTTTTGAATCGCAAAGAAACAAGGTGGTTGGTTTGTGGTAAGCCGGAAATACAAGACCCAGAAGCACACTTTGCGGGGATCAGGCCTGATAGCAGAAGCATTCGAATCCTATTGGGACTTGTTGACTAAGGTTGATGATATCGAAGTTGGAAATGGTCTGGACAATACTTATGCAAAGCTCTGTGGCTAAGATGCCAGTTTTGATGAAGTGGGGGAATGCTCCGTTCCTTGGTTAGCAAGAGAGAAGCTTTTGGTGGCTATTTTGTTGTCATTTCTATTATCCGGATTATTCTTAGGATTGTAATACGGATGTTGTCTTGTGTCAAACCTTCCTATCTATCCATTTTTGTCATAGCGGTTTGTTTATGTTTTGTCCAGTGTGTTTTAGGATTTTATTCTGGTCTGTGTTGTTTGTTTTTGTTATTCAAACCATTTCACCGGTAGTCTAATACAAAATCCGGTCTTTTATTATTTCCATTCATCTTTTTGTTTGATCCTTTTATCATTTTGTTCAGCGCCGATTCTAGTAACATGACATACGCACACAGTTTGGGCCTAATCTTAAAGTTAATCATAAAACCCTAGGAAGGTGATCAAAGCATTTAAAGGAAATAAGAACGGTTTGAGATTATTTGAACCCCGAGTCATGTGGAACTGGGGCAAGTAAAGCATAAAGAAAACCGTTAAATGCAAGGTTTGCCAAATTGACATGAAGGTTGTTCATGATAATGCGAGTGAGAGTGTTGCCCAACGGTGCTTTAGAAATGACAAATGTTAACATAATTGTCAAGTCCAGCACCATCGGAAGAGACTATAAATCTATGTTCAAATGTGTTGTTTGCACTTGGCATGTTTTGAAGACTGGAATGACGAAGGCATTTTGTTCTTCTACCTAAACACTTTATCCTTCGTTACCCCTTTTGAGCCTTATTTATTTTCTTTCATACACCTCGTTCGGAATCAATTGCAACGACTAGGAAATACGAGCCTGGAAGGTAAAGAAAAAAAATCAAAAAAAAAACGAAAAAAAGAAGAAGAGAAAAATGATAACAAAAAAAACAAAAGAAAGTCAAATGAAAACAGAGGAATTGGGAACTACGTTTGACCTGATTCCTCAAAGAGGATACGTAGGCGCTTCACGGCTCGGTCATAGGGTGCATAGTATGCATAGTATTCATGGTGTGCATGGTGTAATAAAAAGTAAAAAAATAATAATAATAAATAAATAATCCCCAAGCAAGAAACTGGGGCAAGGGTTGCGCTTGTGGTAAGCAAAATTGGTTCCGAAGGTTGTAATTTTGAAGCCCAAATTTATTTTGTTTTTGAGCCTTTAATACCCTTTCTTTCTAGCCTATCCAAAAACCCACATTACGGTCCAAAGAAACACCTTCTGACCAGTCTGCAAAAGATGCCAAGTCAGACAAATGAGAGTCTTACCGGTGAACATAACACTCTGTTCCACAACAGAAAGGACTCTAATCTCCAGCAGAGAGAGTCATACCGGCAACACTACAAATCCCCAGCTGGAAAGTGATACAAATGAGAGAGTCTTATCGGTGAAAATCTTCACGGACACCATAAGGCGATGAAAGCTGAGAGAAAAACCAAAATGAGAGAGGCTTGATAGTGAAAACCTTTCGGGCACTACAAGTCGAATAAGATTGGGAATCAGATGGGGAATTGCCAATTGAAGATCTTGAAACACGATTGACGACGGAGGATAGGCCACATATGCATGTCATGACCATTAGAGTCGGTGTCTTGGTTAGATAGGTTTTTATTTATAATTCTTTTGTTAAAGAGTCATTTTTTCCTTTGTCTTTTATTCCGTTCCTATTTATCTTTCTCCTTTCATAGAAAATTCCCCAGTAGAGTCTGTTTGGTCAGAACCAGTGGGAAATGACTTCAAAATAGGCCATCAAACTTTCCAATTATGCAGGATGAGATCTGGCTAGTACATCCAAGTGGTATAGTCAGGAAGGAACAAGCGCGAGGCCAGTGTCAAGAAAGATATCCCCAACAAAAGGATTGACGAGTGTCAAGAGGGATATCCTTGCCGAAATCAAAGGTTATTAAACCTCAAGACCAGAGCCCGTGGACAAAACAAGGAGAGCAATAAGCATGATTTGGGAAATTCATGCGAGACTAAAAGGTCGGGAAAATGCAAGTTTCCGAGCCATGCCACGAAAGAAGAGGGATATCCCCAGCAGAAAAGGATTATCCCCAGCAAATAATATCATCCCCAACAAGTTTTGGAACGCAGAGCAGGGAAGGAGAAAGGGAAAAGCCATCCCCAGTAGGCGTATCACAACCAACCACCGCATTTTAAGCTAACAAATTTTATTTGATTTGAAACAGGTAAAAGAAATGACATTTATAACGGAAATGCATGCCACAAGAAAGATTGTCAAACTGGGCCAAAAAATTTTCTTTTTAGTTAGAAAATTTTCTGGAAAATCAGGTACCCATTTGGGGAAGAATAAAGATAGCACCAAGGAAGTGGTCTTTTAACCAGGGTTGCCCCCAACATAATAAGTTTCCAATGGAGGAAGTTGTTCCCCAGCAGACGGAACCAAAGAGATGAAACTGGTGTTTAGAAAAAGCAAAAGTCATTGTCATCCCCAGCAGCTTCCAGAAGAATGAAGCATCGATTTAAAGGGATAAAATTCCCAAAGCAGCGTTATCCTCAACAACGTTATCCCAAGAAGATAACACTTTTATCCCCAGCAGTGTTGAGAGAAAAAAAAACAAAAAAAAAAACAAAAAAAAAATTTTGAATTTGAAGGAGGGGAAGAAAGGAGACTCCCACAGTGGTATTATCCCCAGCAAGTAAGAACAAAGCAGCGCGAAGGAAGGAGAAAAGAAAAGAAGAAATTACGAAGGTAAGTTTCTCAAATCATTGATCTTTATATTTTCCTCCTAGGATAAATCCTAATCTGATGAATTTCTTTCCCGATACAATCTTGGTCCGATAAAATTTTTCTCCCAAGATAAGATATCAAATCTTAGCCCGATGAATCTTTCTCCTAAGATAGAAATCTTGGTCCGATGAAATTTTTTCTCCCAAGATAAGATATCAAATCTTAGTCCGATGAATTTTTCTCCTAAGATATCAAATCTTAGTCCGATGAATCTTTCTCCTAAGATAGAAATCTTAGTCCGATGAAATTTTCTCCTAAGATATCAAATCTTAGTCCGATAAATCTTTCTCCTAAGATCACAACAAAATGGACCTAGTTTGACGATTTATCTCCTAGAGTCAAAATCTTGGTCTGATGGAATCTTTCTCCCAAGATAATATAATAAAATCTTAGTCGGATGAATCTTCTCCTAGGATCAAAATCTAGTCTGATGAATTTTCTCCTAGGATAATTTGAAAAAAAAGAAAAAGTTTGAATTTGAAAAAAAAAAAAAAAGTTCGCCAACCTAAAGAAAGGAATGGCATTTTATTTTTAAAGTTGTAGTTGAAATCAGGAGGCCCCCTGAAGAATAGAATGGCGATTTATTGGTTGAAATCAGGAGTCCGCCTGAAGAAAGGAAAGGCGTTTTATTTTTAAAAGTTGTTGAAATCTCGCCAACCTAAAGAAAGGAATGACATTTTTAAAGTTGTTGTTGAAGTCAGAAGCCCCCCTGAAGAACAGAATGACGATTTATTGGTTGAAGTCAGGAGCCCCCCTGAAGAACAGAATGGCGATTTATTGGTTGAAGTTGTTGAAGTCAGGAGCCCCTCTGAAGAACAGAATGACGATTTATTGGTTGAAGTCAGGAGCCCCCTGAAGAACAGAATGGCGATTTATTGGTTGAAGTCAGGAGCCCCCCTGAAGAACAGAATGGCGATTTATTGGTTGAAGTCAGGAGCCCCCTGAAGAATAGAATGGCGATTTATTGGTTGAAGTCAGGAGCCCCCCTGAAGAATAGAATGGCGATTTATTGGTTGAAGTCAGGAGCCCCCTGAAGAACAGAATGGCGATTTATTGGTTGAAATCAGGAGCCCTCCTGAAGAAAGGAAAGGCGTTTTTAAAAAAGGGTTGTTGAAATTTCGCCATCCAAAGAAAGGAATGGCATTTTTTGAAAAGTTGTTGGAGTCAGGAGCCCCCCTGAAGAACAGAATGGCGATTTATTGGTTGAAATCAGGAGCCCGCCTGAAGAAAGGAAAGTCGTTTTTAAAAAAAAGGTTGTTGAAATATCGCCATCCAAAGAAAGGAATGGAATTTTTTGAAAAGTTGTTGAAGTCAGGAGCCCCCCTGAAGAATAGAATGGCGATTTATTGGTTGAAGTCAGGAGCCCCCCCTGAAGAATAGAATGGCGATGTATTGGTTGAAGTCAGGAGCCCCCCTGAAGAACAGAATGGCGATTTATTGGTTGAAGTCAGGAGCCCGCCTGAAGAAAGGAAAGGCTTTTTATTTTTAAAAATTGTTGAAATCTCGCCAACCTAAAGAAAGGAATGGCATTTTTAAAGTTGTTGTTGAAGTCAGGAGCCCCCCTGAAGAACAGAATGGTGATTTATTGGTTAAAGTCAGGAGCCCCCCTGAAGAACAGAATGGCGTTTATTTTAAAAGTTGTTTATTGAAGTCAGGAGCCCGCCTGAAGAGAGGAAAGACGTTTTATTTTAAAAGATGTTGATGAAGTCAGGAGCCCGCCTGAAGAGAGGAATGACGTTTATTTTTAAAAGTTGTTGTTGAAGTTGGGAGCCCGCCCATAGAACAGAGGCATACATTTCAGTCTTTACATTTCAAGCATTGAAGTTTGGAGCTCGCCCAGATAACAGAGGCATACATTTCAGTCTTTACATTTCAAGCATTGAAGTTGGCAGCCCACCTAGATAACAGAGGCATACATTTCAGTCTTTACATTTCAAGCATTGAAGTTGGGAGCCCGCCCAGATAACAGAGGCATACATTTCAGTCTTTATATTTCAAGCGTTGAAGTTGGGAGCCCGCCCAGATAACAGAGGCATACATTTCAGTCTTTAATTTTCAAGTATTGAAGTTGGGAGCCCGCCCATACAACAGAGGCATACATTTCAAGGTCAAGTCAGAGGACAATAAAACAGAGGGTTACAATAGGAATCCCCAGCAGAAAACAATAAAATTCCCCGGCACCGGGAAGCAGAAGGTTGCAACAAGAGGTCCCAGCACAAACTCAAGTGCATGTGTCAAAAAGAAGAAAAGCACCATAAGAAATGCAAGCAGACAAGAAAGCAAGGCAACAAGAACAAATTGCAGCCTAGCCTAGCTTCTTGTTTTCTTTTAAGTACGGTGTAACAAGGAGATCGGTAAGCAGTAGTAATAGCATGCAACAACAGTAACAGTCCCACGGTAGTCCCAGCTACCAAAATTTCCCAAACTACATTGACCTGATTCTTGTTTAGCCCAGGATATGTAGGAAACCTTTGAAGCAAAGGTTCGGTCAAATCTTTTTCAAAAAATCCTTCACACGGAGTACTCAGATGGGCAAAAATCGCTCGCTTTATCTTTGCACGAAAACCCTTCGTGTCTTCGGGCAAAGAGGGGCAGCTGTAAGCACGTGATTTTTGCCTTATATGAGAATTACTCCCAAAAAATTCAAAAAATAAAATAATTTTCCTTGGTGTGCAATTTTGTGATATTTTGAATAATTATTTGTATTGGTCTATGCATGTTTATTTGCTAAATTAATAAAAAATACAAAAATATGTCGCATTTTGCATGTAGGATTTAATTCTACAATTTGTTAGTAATTAAGTTTGTTTACAAAAAATAAAAATTTACAAAAATAGGCATCGTTTGCATTTTTAGCATTTAATGTCCAAATATACAATTTTTATGCTTAATTATTACTTAATTGTGCGTTAATTGTTATTTGGAGTTAATTTGCGCTTTTATAACTTAATTTAGTTCTTAATAATAATTTAAGTATTTTTATAATGTAGTTTTAGAGAAATAAAAGAAGAAAAGAGAGCGAAAATATAAAGAAAGTCAGAATTGGGCCTTTTCTTCAATTTCAAGCCACAGGCCCAAAAGATGGCCCAATCTTCCCAAACGACCCAGTCCATTTCAAACTGGGTCGACCCAGTCCATAACCCAACATCCTATTATCTTACATTTTACAAAAAAAAAACAAAACAAAAAAATAGAAAAAGAAAACCCTAAGAGCTAAGCCATCCCCCCCCCCTCTCTCTTTCTCTCTTCTCCTTCACCATCTTCAAGCTCCATCCATGGCTGCCCTACCCCCAACGACCACCCCCTCCATCCCTTCCCCCTCACCCCGTCACACTCACACACACACGCACGTCACCCTCACGACCCCGGCTCGACTAAACGACCCCAGCCCTATCCGCCATTAATGAAGCTCGTCGAGCTCAAATTTGAGCTAAGGTTGCCATGGCTGCCCGCTTCTCCACCATGCTGCTTTTGCGACTGTTTCTTCCAAGCTTCGTCGACACTGCTATCGCGGCTGTTCTGCCGGTCTCGTCGAGTCGCCTGTCTCTGCTGCTTCCTCGTCATTATTGTCGCGTTCAGCTCCCAGCTGCTACTACTTCATGCTGCTTCTTCTTCCTCCGTCGTGCTGCTGCCAGGGCATCTGCTTCATGCTACTTCTCGACGGACTGCTGCTGCTGCTCGTCGCAGTAGTTGCTTCTGTTTTGCCGTTGCTTCATCTTCTTCGAATCGTCAAAGTTCGAAGGTCTTTCGTTGAGTCGAGGCCCGGACAGATTTGTTTACAATGGTTGTTCGTCGTTTCATTTCTGGTTAGTTGGTTTTTGAATCTCATTTATCATCCATATTTTTGTTTGGTATTTTTCGGATCCAAAATCGATAAATGATTCAATTCTTGTTTGGTTTGTTCGTCGTTGAAATAATTTTCTAGTTTGTTCATATGTTTTGATTGAATTAATTTTCAGATTTCAAATGAAAATTTAATTAGTGGTTTTTCATGTTTATTTCATGTTTGTTTTATTGTTTAGGTAAAAGTTGTTAGTCTAATGTTGGTGAGATACAAATTGAAGTTTAATTAATTGTTTCTTCAATTTGTTTCATGTGTTTATGTATTTTTAGAAATTGTTAATATTGTTAAGTTCAAGTTTAAGTTCATAATTGTTTCTTCGTCGATCTTGTTATTTGTCTAAAAGAATTTAGTTGTGTTAAGGGAAATATGTTGATTTGATCGTTTGAATCCATCATGTTTGTTGTTTAAAATATATTTCATTCATGTTCATACTTTGTTTGTTTGTTCTTGAATCCGAAATTTGTATAGCTTGATTTCTTGTTTACCATTTATGATTATTTCTTGAATTTGTCTCATAATCTTGTTTAAAGTTTAATATAGGAATTGTTTGTTTTAATGTTGTTAGAGTTGATTTTAAGTTCAATATTATTGAATTTAGAAATCTAAATATACTTGTTTGATTGTTGTTGTTGAATCTGAAAATAGGTTTGTTTGTTGCTAAAAATATTGTTAAATCAAATTTTAGTTGTTCTTTGTTGTTCAATCATGTTCATGTGATTTGTTGTTGAAATATTGAAGAAATCATGTTCATGAGATTTGTTGTTTGAATTTATGTATAAATTGGTCATATTGACTATATTTTGGTTGAGTTTGATTAATTGATTTGTTATAGCTGATGGGGTAATTTGGTAAATCGCAGTACGTTTGAGGGTAAAATAGTAATTGCAATAAGGTCGGAGGGGTAGTTTAGGAATTGTACATTTTGTAATTTTTTATATGAAGCATGGGGGAGAAAATGTAATGGGGTGGGTTGTGATATAGTTGTTTAATATAAAGGGGGGACAAGACAAAATTTAGTGGGGAGGAATCTTGTATTTGTTTAATGAAGCATGGAGGACAAAATATAATGGGGTGGTGATGATATATTTATTTAATGTAATAGGGATGAGTGGGAAGATAATGGGTTTGGTAGTGAAAAGAGATTGATTTTAATTTATTAAAGGGTTGGGATTATATATAGGAAGTCTTGAACACAAAACAAAGAACACAGACAGACAGAAGAATACACAGAGAGAAAAAGAGAGGAAAAAATCTGACAGAAAGAGAATAAGAGAGAGAAAAAAGGGCTGAACATTTAAGAGAGAGAGAAAATTCCGAAAAAATATTTAAACTTTCAAATAAAAAAAAAACTAAAAAAATAAATCTTCTGCTTTCTTTCATTGTTTGAAATCAGAATTAATTGTTGTTTCATCAAAGCTTGAAGCTTTTGTTTTGTTTTGGGATTAATACTCCACCGGTTTGCAAACTTTGTTCCTGGGTTGTTACTGTTGCTGGATTGTTGCTGCTGTGCTGTATTGTTATTACTGCTGCTGATTCTCATCTTTCATTTTCTTTTGCTTCCAAATCAGGTACACAACTGACACGCTGGTTATTGTAATCCGAAATATGAAGTATGAATACGAAAGATGAAGAGTTGAAATTCTGAATTATATTTAATTATATTCTGAATTTTATTTGTATGTATAAATTATTTAGCTTGCAAAAATCAGAATCATGTAGATATTTAATACATATAGTGAAACATCGGATGATAGCTTAACGGACGAACTACCTATATATTGCCTAAAAATAAATAAATGGTGTAGTAACTTCGTCTAGTTAATTCGCTATTGTTGGATGATTATCATGTCTCAAAAAACACGTTAGTTTATCAAAATAGACCATTTTGGAACTTGGAAGAATGTTGTTTAATTAAATATTATTGGTCAATTTCAGCCTGTAAATAAATTAAGACATTTTTTTATTTTATTTTGTAGAGACAAATTTAATAGAGAATAATGTAGGCATTTTAGGATTGTCTTTTAAAAATAAATGAGACGAGCCTCGCCGAATAAAAAATACAAAATTGTGGGGCCCTCAATAAATATTTAATTGAGTATTTAGAATTCGGGATGGACTGTTTAGTGAATTCCACAGTCTTACCCATAAATAATAATACGCTAATCGCTTTAGGCACGATTTAATAATAATACATTCTTAAACACGGGTGCGCATTTATGCGACCCAAATCCAAATACTAAAACATTGAATAAAAATACGTTCCAGATCGCGGGTGCATTTTATGTGACGCAATCCAAAGACATGTTTTTTAACGATGTTCACATTCTTGTAAAAATAATAATAACAATTATGAAAGCGGTAAAAAGATAAAATTTGCACATAAGTTCATATTTGTATAAAATCAGATAATAAAGCCGAATATAACAGTTGAGCGACCGTGCTAGAACCACGGAACTCGGGAATGCCTAACACCTTCTCCCGGGTTAACAGAATTCCTTATCCGGATTTCTGGTGTGCAGACTGTTAAACAGAGTCATTCTTTTCCTCGATTCGGGATTAAAATTGGTGACTTGGGACACCTTAAATCTCCCAAGTGGCGACTCTGAAATAAATAAATAAATCTCGTTTCAATTGTCCTTTAATTGGAAAAAACTCCCTTGTACCCCCTCGCGGGGGCGGAAAAAGGAGGTGTGACAGCTCTGGCGACTCTGCTGGGGACAAACCCAGAATCTCTGGTTCAGGGTTAGAATTCGAGCTTAGATAAATTGTTATATTTTGTTTTATCTGTTTTTTACATATTTGAGCCTAATGTGCTAAATGCTGCTTTTACCGCTTTGATATTATTTGAACTGTACATATAAACTGTGCCGAAACCTTTCTCTTCTTACCTCCGGGGAGAAGCTCGCTGGTCGAGGCTCCCTATTCTGTTAGTGTCAATACCTGAAATAAGAAAGAGGACGGATAAGTTACGAAGCCGGATGGCCTTTTGGTTCCCGGTAAGTTGCCCCCTCCTCGACTCGAGTTGTCCGCTCGGGTACACAGTCTAGAACATATACCCAGGTTATAAACCTAGTATAACGAAACCTCATGCCGGATCCCTAGTAGGAACGCTTATTTGCATCACGTTGCATTTGACTTAGGGGACTCAACACAGGGGTTGGGTCCGTCTAGGACTAGCAACCTGAAATGAAAAGACCATTCTAATGCATCCTACTTGCTCTGTACATATATTTGTTTCGAACTTGCATGTTGACCGGTTTCTGAATCTCGGGAATGTTGGAAAATTGAAGGAAAAAAAAAGAGGAAAAAGAATATATCAGTTAGGGAGTTAATTGATTATTTTAGAAAAAATCAATGACCAATTACTGGCGAAACTCTGCCGAAATTTTGAAAAAAAAAGAGGAAAATATTTTATTTTGTTTTACTAAAAAATATAGAAAAAAAGAGTCTTTTATTTTTGGAAAAATAGATTGTTTTATTATTTGTTGAAAATAAAAAAAAATCGTTATTTTGTCTTTTTCAAAAATAGAAAAGGAAAATAGATTGTCTTGCCAGAAAAAAATAAAAATGGAAAAGAGTCATGTTTTAAAATAGTTCGGTTAATTTGCCCGAACTACGCGGGTTTGATTCTCACCGGATGTGAGATACGTAGGCAACTCTCATCAGGTCCAACCCCCCTTTTGCTAAAAAAGCCAAAAACAAATAAAAAAAAAACATGTCAAGATTTTTAATTTTGTCATAAATAAGTCGGGTGATGTCCAACTTCCCCTTTTACAAAAAAAAAATATAGCAAAAATATATATGTCAAATTTCTAAGAAGTCGGGTGACGCTGTTTTATCAAGACATAGCCGAATGTTCCCGAAGGGGACGCCGGAAGGCTGAATTTGCATAAACAGCCACTTTTGGGTCATATTTAAGATTTGGTCCAGTTGACCCACACAGCCTTAAAAATCTTCGTCCCCGAGACGTTGAAAGGCCGTGTTTGCAATATTGAGTTTTCTAATTTGAAAAACGATAAAAAGAGTCATAAATAAGTCAGGTGATGTTGTTATGTCATAAATAGCCGAATGTTCCTGAAAGGAACGCCGGAAGGCTGACTTGCATAAACAACCACTTTTGGGTCATGTTTAGGATTATTGGTCAAGTTGACCCACACAGCCCTATAAATCTTCGTCCCCGAGGCGCTGAAGGGTCGTGTTGGCAACACCAGGTTTTTATTATAATTTTAAAAGAAAAAAAAATAAAGAGTCGGTGGTCAGGTGAATACCGTTTGAATTTTGTCATAATAAGCCGAGCCAGCTTCGGCCGCGTCTTAAACCGTTCTTGCCGAAATAGCCTTAGAGTATCTTTCAGTTGTCGAAAGGTTATTTTCGTAAAAGAATGGACAAGTTGGTAAAGTGTCATAAAATAATCCTCCCCGACCTCAAAATTCATGTGAGAATTGGAAGGGGCCACATTTGCAAAAATAGCCGTTTGGTTGCATTTGACAAACGGGGAAAGGAAGCTGGCCGTTTGTTTTTGAGTTTGTAAATCTTTTGATTAGAATATGCGGGTTGTTTGATTTTCAAGTTTGTAGGTCATCTTTAAACCTTTGAAACCCAGTTTGTTTTAATATGAAAATTAAAAAAAAATGTTGAGTATTGTTTATCTTTATTGGTCCGAACTACGCAAGGTCTGATTCATGCGGGGTCATGATACGTAGGCAATCTCCATAAGATTCGACCACAACAAAAAATGAGAAAAAATGAAAATGAAAAAAAAGAAAAGAAAAGAAAAAATGAAAAAAAAAAATCAAAAAAAAAGAAAAAAAAGATGTTATTAATAATGGGGACCGACTGAGTCCATTCTAACCTGTTTTGTTTTGAATCGCAAAGAAAGAAGGTGGTTGGTTTGTGGTAAGCCGGAAATACAAGACCCAGAAGCACACTTTGCGGGGATCAGGCCTGATAGCAGAAACATTCGAATCCTATTGGGACTTGTTGACTAAGGTTGATGATATTGAAGTTGGTAATGGTCTAGGCAATACTGATGCGAAGCTCAGTGACTAAGATGCCAGTTTTGATGAAGTGGGGGAATGCTCCGTTCCATGGTTAGCAAGAGAGAAGCTTTTGGTGGCTATTTTGTTGTCATTTCTATTGTCCGGATTATTCTTAGGATTGTAATACGGATGTTGTCTTGTGTCAAACCTTCCTATCTGTCCATTTTTGTCATAGCGGTTTGTTTATGTTTTGTCCAGTGTGTTTTAGGATTTTACTCTGGTCTGTGTTGTTTTTTTTTGTTATTCAAACCATTTCACCGGTAGTCTAATACAAAATCCGGTCTTTTATTATTTCCATTCATCTTTTTGTTTGATCCTTTTATCATTTCGTTCAGCGCCGATTCTAGTAACATGACATGCGCACACAGTTTGGGCCTAATCTTAAAGTTAATCATAAAACCCTGGGAAGGTGATCAAAGCATTTAAAGGAAATAAGAACGGTTTGAGATTATTTGAACCCCGAGTCATGTGGAACTGGGGCAAGTAAAGCATAAAGAAAACCGTTAAATGCAAGGTTTGCCAAATTGACATGAGGGTTGTTCATGATAATGCGAGTGAGAGTGTTGCCCAACGGTGCTTTAGAAATGACAAATGTTAACATAATTGTCAAGTCCAGCACCATCGGAAGAGACTATAAATCTATGTTCAAATGTGTTGTTTGCACTTGGCATGTTTTGAAGACTGGAATGACGAAGGCATTTTGTTCTGCTACCTAAACACTTTATCCTTCGTTACCCCTTTTGAGCCTTATTTATTTTCTTTCATACCCCTCGTTCGGAATCAATAGCAACGACTAGGAAATACGAGCCTGGAAGGTAAAGAAAAAAAATCAAAAAAAAAAACGAAAAAAAGAAGAAGAGAAAAATGATAACAAAAAAAACAAAAGAAAGTCAAATGAAAACAGAGGAATTGGGAACTACGTTTGACCTGATTCCTCAAGGAGGATACGTAGGCGCTTCACGGCTCGGTCATAGGGTGCATAATATGCATAGTATTCATGGTGTGCATGGTGTAATAAAAAGTAAAAAAAAAAATAATAATAAATAAATAATCCACAAGCAAGAAACTGGGGCAAGGGTTGCGCTTGTGGTAAGCAAAATTGGTTCCGAAGGTTGTAATTTTGAACCCCAAATTTATTTTGTTTTTGAGCCTTTAATACCCTTTCTTTCTAGCCTATCCAAAAACCCACATTACGGTCCAAAGAAAGACCTTCTGACCAGTCTGCAAAGGATGCCAAGTCAGACAAATGAGAGTCTTACCGGTGAACATAACACTATGTTCCACAACAGAAAGAACTCTAATATCCAGCAGAGAGAGTCATACCGGCAACACTCCAAATCCCCAGCTGGAAAGTGATACAAATGAGAGAGTCTTATCGGTGAAAATCTTCACGGACACCATAAGGCGATGAAAGCTGAGAGAAAAACCAAAATGAGAGAGGCTTGATAGTGAAAACCCTTCGGGCACTACAAGTCGAATAATATTGGGAATCAGATGGGGAATTGCCAATTGAAGATCTTGAAAGACGATTGACGACAGAGGATAGGCCACATATGCATGTCATGACCATTAGAGTCAGTGTCTGCGTTTGATAGGTTTTTATTTATAATTCTTTTGTTAAAGAGTCATTTTTTCCTTTGTCTTTTATTCTGTTCCTATTTATCTTTCTCCTTTCATAGAAAATTCCCCAGTAGAGTCTGTTTGGTTAGAACCAGTGGGAAATGACTTCAAAATAGGCCATCAAGCTTTCCAATTATGCAGGATGAGATCTGACTAGTACATCCAAGTGGTATAGTCAGGAAGGAACAAGCGCGAGGCCAGTGTCAAGAAAGATATCCCCAACAAAAGGATTGACGAGTGTCAAGAGGGATATCCTTGTCGAAATCAAAGGTTATTAAACCTCAAGACCAGAGCCCGTGGACAAAATAAGGAGAGCAATAAGCATGATTTGGGAAATTCATGCGAGACTAAAAGGTCGGGAAAATGCAAGTTTCCGAGCCATGCCACGAAAGAAGAGGGATATCCCCAGCAGAAAAGGATTATCCCCAGCAAATAATATCATCCCCAACAAGTTTTGGAACGCAGAGCAGGGAAGGAGAAAGGGAAAAACCATCCCCAGTAGGCGTATCACAACCAACCACCGCATTTTAAGCTAACAAATGTTATTTGATTTGAAACAGGTAAAAGAAATGGCATTTAAAACGGAAATGCATGCCACAAGAAAGATTGTCAAACTGGAGCAGAAAATTTTCTTTTCAGTTAGAAAATTTTCTGGAAAATTAGGTACCCATTTGGGGAAGAATAAAGATAGCACCAAGGAAGTGGTCTTTTAACCAGGGTTGCCCCCAACATAATAAGTTTCCAATGGAGGAAGTTGTTCCCCAGCAGACAGAACCAAAGAGATGAAACTGGTGTTTAGAAAAAGCAAAAGTCATTGTCATCCCCAGCAGCTTCCAGAAGAATGAAGCATCGATTTGAAGGGATAAAATTCCCAAAGCAGCGTTATCCTCAACAACGTTATCCCAAGAAGATAACACTTTTATCCCTAGTAGTGTTGAGAGAAAGGAGACTCCCACAGTGGTATTATCCCCAGCAAGCAAGAACAAAGCAGCGCTAAGGAAGGAGAAAAGAAAAGAAGAAATTACGAAGGTAAGTTTCTCAAATCATTGATCTTTATATTTTCCTCCTAGGATAAAAGTCCTAATCTGATGAATTTCTTTCCCGACAATCTTGGTCCGATGAAATTTTTCTCCCAAGATAAGATATCAAATCTTAGTCCGATTAATCTTTCTCCTAAGATAGAAATCTTGGTCCGATGAAATTTTTTCTCCCAAGATAAGATATCAAATCTTAGTCCGATGAATTTTTCTCCTAAGATATCAAATCTTAGTCCGATGAATCTTTCTCCTAAGATAGAAATCTTAGTCCGATGAAATTTTCTCCTAAGATATCAAATCTTAGTCCGATGAATCTTTCTCCTAAGATCACAACAAAATGGACCTAGTTTGACGATTTATCTCCTAGAGTCAAAATCTTGGTCCGATGGAATCTTTCTCCCAAGATAATATAATAAAATCTTAGTCGGATGAATCTTCTCCTAGGATCAAAATCTAGTCTGATGAATTTTCTCCTAGGATAATTTGAAAAAAAAGAAAAAGTTTGAATTTGAAAAAAAAAATAAAAAAAAAGTTCGCCAACCTAAAGAAAGGAATGACATTTTATTTTTAAAGTTGTTGTTGATATCAGGAGCCCCCCTGAAGAATAGAATGGCGATTTATTGGTTGAAATCAGGAGCCCGCCTGAAGAAAGGAAAGGCGTTTTATTTTTAAAAGTTGTTAAAATCTCGCCAACCTAAAGAAAGGAATGGCATTTTTAAAGTTGTTGTTGAAGTCAGGAGCCCCCCTGAAGAACAGAATGGCGATTTATTGGTTGAAGTCAGGAGCCCCCTGAAGAACAGAATGACGATTTATTTTTGACATTATTGGTTGAAGTCGGGATCCCCTCCTAGGATCAAAACCTAGTCTGATGAATTTTCTCCTAGGATAATTTGAAAAAGAAGAAGAAGTTTGAATTTGAAAAAGAAAAGGTTGTTGAAGTCAGGAGCCCGCCGAAGAATAGAATGGCGATTTATTGGTTGAAGTCAGGAGCCCCCTGAAGAATAGAATGGCGATTTGTTGTTGAAGTCAGGAGCCCCCCTGAAGAATAGAATGGCGATTTATTGGTTGAAGTCAGGAGCCCCCTGAAGAACAGAATGGCGATTTATTGGTTGAAATCAGGAGCCCGCCTGAAGAAAGGAAAGGCGTTTTTAAAAAGGGTTGTTGAAATTTTGCCATCCAAAGAAAGGAATGACATTTTTTGAAAAGTTGTTGAAGTCAGGAGCCCCCCTGAAGAACAGAATGGCGATTTATTGGTTGAAATCAGGAGCCCGCCTGAAGAAAGGAAAGACGTTTTTAAAAAAAAGGTTGTTGAAATCTCGCCATCCAAAGAAAGGAATGGCATTTTTGAAAAGTTGTTGAAGTCAGGAGCCCCCCTGAAGAATAGAATGGCGATTTATTGGTTGAAGTTAGGAGCCCCCCCTGAAGAATAGAATGGCGATGTATTGGTTGAAGTCAGGAGCCCACCTGAAGAACAGAATGGTGATTTATTGGTTGAAGTCAGGAGCCCGCCTGAAGAAAGGAAAGACGTTTTATTTTTAAAACTTGTTGAAATCTCTCCAACCTAAAGAAAGGAATGTCATTTTTAAAGTTGTTGTTAAAGTCAGGAGCCCCCCTGAAGAACAGAATGGCGATTTATTGGTTGAAGTCAGGAGCCCCCCTGAAGAACAGAATGGCGTTTATTTTCAAAGTTGTTTATTGAAGTCAGGAGCCCGCCTGAAGAGACGAAAGACGTTTTATTTTAAAAGATGTTGATGAAGTCAGGAGCCCGCCTGAAGAGAGGAATGGCGTTTATTTTTAAAAGTTGTTGTTGAAGTTGGGAGCCCGCCCATAGAACAGAGGCATACATTTCAGTCTTTACATTTCAAGCATTGAAGTTGGGAGCCCGCCCAGATAACAGAGGCATACATTTCAGTCTTTACATTTCAAGCATTGAAGTTGGGAGCCCGCCCAGATAACAGAGGCATACATTTCAGTCTTTACATTTCAAGCATTGAAGTTGGGAGCCCGCCCAGATAACAGAGGCATACATTTCAGTCTTTATATTTCAAGCGTTGAAGTTGGGAGCCCGCCCATACAACAGAGGCATACATTTCAAGATCAAGTCAGAGGACAATAAAACAGAGGGTTACAATAGGAATCCCCAGCAGAAAACAATAAAATTCCCCGGCACCGGGAAGCAGAAGGTTGCAACAAGAGGTCCCAGCACAAACTCAAGTGCATGTGTCAAAAAGAAGAAAAGCACCATAAGAAATGCAAGCAGACAAGAAAGCAAGGCAACAAGAACAAATTGCAGCCTAGCCTAGCTTCTTGTTTTCTTTTAAGTACGGTGTAACAAGGAGATCGGTAAGCAGTAGTAATAGCATGCAACAACAGTAACAGTCCCACGGTAGTCCCAGCTACCAAAATTTCCCAAACTACATTGACCTGATTCTTGTTTAGCCCAGGATATGTAGGAAACCTTTGAAGCAAAGGTTCGGTCAAATCTTTTTCAAAAAATCCTTCACACGGAGTACTCAGATGGGCAAAAATCGCTCGCTTTATCTTTGCACGAAAACCCTTCGTGTCTTCGGGCAAAGAGGGGCAGCTGTAAGCACGTGATTTTTGCCTTATATGAGAATTACTTCCAAAAAATTCAAAAAATAAAATAATTTTCCTTGGTGTGCAATTTTGTGATATTTTGAATAATTATTTGTATTGGTCTATGCATGTTTATTTGCTAAATTAATAAAAAATACAAAAATATGTCGCATTTTGCATGTAGGATTTAATTCTACAATTTGTTAGTAATTAAGTTTGTTTACAAAAAATAAAAATTTACAAAAATAGGCATCGTTTGCATTTTTAGCATTTAATGTCCAAATATACAATTTTTTATGCTTAATTATTACTTAATTGTGCGTTAATTGTTATTTGGAGTTAATTTGCGCTTTTATAACTTAATTTAGTTCTTAATAATAATTTAAGTATTTTTATAATTTAGTTTTAGAGAAATAAAAGAAGAAAAGAGAGCGAAAATA
This sequence comes from Nicotiana tabacum, assembly GCF_000715075.1. Taxonomy (NCBI): domain Eukaryota; kingdom Viridiplantae; phylum Streptophyta; class Magnoliopsida; order Solanales; family Solanaceae; genus Nicotiana; species Nicotiana tabacum. Next base: position 139,117,827 of record NC_134090.1, read on the forward strand.
TAAAGAAAGTCGGAATTGAGCCTCTTCTTCGATTTCAAGCCACAGGCCCAAAAAATGGCCCAATCTTCCCAAACGACCCAGTCCATTTCGAACTGGGTCGACCCAGTCCATAACCCAACATCCTATTATCTTACATTTTACAAAAACAAAACAACAAAAAAGAAGAAAAAAACCCTAAGAGCTAAGCCATCCCCCCCTCTCTCTTTCTCTCTTCTCCTTCACCATCTTCAAGCTCCATCCATGGCTGCCCTACCCCCAACGACCACCCCCTCCAGCCCTTCCCCCTCACCCCGTCACACTCACACACACACGCACGTCACCCTCACGACCCCGGCTCGACTAAACGACCCCAGCCCTATCCGCCATTAATGAAGCTTGTCGAGCTCAAGTTTGAGCTAAGGTTGCCATGGCTGCCCGCTTCTCCACCATGCTGCTGTTGCGACTGTTTCTTCCAAGCTTCGTCGACACTGCTATCGCGGCTGTTCTGCCGGTCTCGTCGAGTCGCCCGTCTCTGCTGCTTCCTCGTCATTACTGCCGCGTTCAGCTCCCAGCTGCTACTGCTTCATGCTGCTTCTTCTTCCTCCGTCGTGCTGCTGCCAGGGCATCTGCTTCATGCTGCTTCTCAACAGACTACTTCTGCTGCTCGTCGCAGTAGTTGCTTCTGTTTTGCCGTTGCTTCATCTTCTTCGAATCGTCAAAGTTCGAAGGTCTTTCGTTGAGTCGAGGCCCGGACAGATTTGTTTACCATCGTTGTTCGTCGTTTCATTTCCGGTTAGTTGGTTTTTGAATCTCATTTATCGTCCATATTTTTGTTTGGTATTTTTCGGATCCAAAATCGATAAATGATTCAATTCTTGTTTGGTTTGTTCGTCGTTGAAATAATTTTCTAGTTTGTTCATATGTTTTGATTGAATTAATTTTCAGATTTCAAATGAAAATTTAATTAGTGGTTTTTCATGTTTATTTCATGTTTGTTTTATTGTTTAGGTAAAAGTTGTTAGTCTAATGTTGGTGAGATACAAATTGAAGTTTAATTAATTGTTTCTTCAATTTGTTTCATGTGTTTATGTATTTTTAGAAATTGTTAATATTGTTAAGTTCAAGTTTAAGTTCATAATTGTTTCTTCGCCGATCTTGTTATTTGTCTAAAAGAATTTAGTTGTGTTAAGGGAAATATGTTGATTTGATCGTTTGAATCCATCATGTTTGTTGTTTAAAATAGATTTCATTCATGTTCATACTTTGTTTGTTTGTTCTTGAATTCGAAATTTGTATAGCTTGATTTCTTGTTTACCATTTATGATTATTTCTTGAATTTGTCTCATAATCTTGTTTAAAGTTTAATATAAGAATTGTTTGTTGTAATGTTATTAGAGTTGATTTTAAGTTCAATATTATTGAATTTAGAAATCTAAATATACTTGTTTGATTGTTGTTGTTGAATCTGAAAATAGGTTTGTTTGTTGCTAAAAATATTGTTCAATCAAATTTTAGTTGTTCTTTGTTGTTCAATTATGTTAATGTGATTTGTTGTTGAAATGTTGTAGAAATCATGTTCATGAGATTTGTTGTTTGAATTTATGTAGAAATTGGTCATATTGACTATATTTTGGTTGAGTTTGATTAATTGATTTGTTATAGCTGATAGGGTAATTTGGTAAATCGCAGTACGTTTGGGGGTAAAATAGTAATTGCAATAAGGTCGGAGGGGTAGTTTAGGAATTGTACATTTTGTAATTTTTTATATGAAGCATGGGGGACAAAATGTAATGGGGTGGGTTGTGATATAGTTGTTTAATATAAAGGGGGGACAATACAAAATTTAGTGGGGAGGAATCTTGTATTTGTTTAGTGAAGCATGAAGGACAAAATATAATGGGGTGGTGATGATATATTTATTTAATGTAATGAGGATGAGTGGGAAGATAATGGGTTTGGTAAGAAAAAGGGATTGATTTTAATTTATTAAAGGGTTGAGATTATATATAGGAAGTCTTGAACACAAAACAAAGAACACAGACAGACAGAAGAATACACAGAGAGAAAAAAGAGAGGAAAAAATCTGACAGAAAGAGAATAAGAGAGAGAAAAAAGGGCTGAACATTTAAGAGAGAGAGAAAATTCCGAAAAAATATTTAAACTTTCAAATAAAAAAAAACTAAAAAAAAAAATCTTCTGCTTTCTTCCATTGTTTGAAATCAGAATTAATTGTTGTTTCATCAAAGCTTGAAGCTTTTGTTTTGTTTTGGGATTAATACTCCACTGGTTTGCAAACTCTGTTCCTGGGTTGTTACTGTTGCTGGATTGTTGCCGCTGTGCTGTATTGTTATTAATGTTGCTGATTCTCAGTGACTTGAGATGACTTCTTTAAAATATGTTGTATAATAGGAACCAGTCACAAAATATGTTGTATAATTAACATATTCGTTACTCATTTAAAATATGCAACCAGTCACAAACGGCTCCTAATAGGAACTGCTAACTGCACCTATTTGCTGTATAATTGATGTTCAGAACTCGACCTTCCTAAGAATAACTAGCAAGAATAATGAACACTTGTGATTGTGTACACGTTCGCATGACATAATTATGATTCTTTAAGGATAAATCGAGGTGTGCCGTGACAAATAAAATCTCAAAATGCATGGCCCTCATTTAATTGATCCTGAATATCTAAATCTTTAGAAATCGAGGCGTGCCATTTAGTCGAATTTTCATATCCCTTGCAAAGTTGAAAGCGCGTATTTGCTTTAGGCGCGTTATTTTAATAATATTACCTTCCTAAATTCGGGTGCGCATTTATGTGACCCAAATACAAATCTCAACAATGTTAGATAATATATGTTGCGGACCATGGGTGCATTTATGTGACGTGGTTCAAGATGTATTTTTGATAACGTTGAATTTTTCTTAAAATTAATTGAACAAAAGCGGTTAAAAAGTTAAAATTGCACCATAGGCTGAAACATGTACTAAAATCAGATAACTAAGCCAAATATAACAGTTGAGCGACCGTGCTAGAACCACGGAACTCGGGAGTGCCTAACACCTTCTCCCGGGTTAACAAAATTCCTTACCTGGATTTCTGGTTCGCGGACTGTAATACAGAGTCAATCTTTTCCTCAATTCGGGATTTGAACCGGTGACTTGGGACACCATAAATTGTCCCAAGTGGCGACTCTGAATCTTTAAATAAAATAATCCCATTTCGATTGTCCTTTAATTGGAAAAACTCTCTTATACACCCTTTACGGTGGTGTAGGTAAAAAAAGGAGGTGTGACAGTGACTTTGTTCAACTATCGATAATCTATGCACATCCTCATCGATCCGTTCTTCTTCTTTACAAATAACACCGGTGCACCCCAGGGCCAAACACTAGGTCTAATAAAGCCCTTATCCAGTAAATCTTGCAACTGCTCCTTCAATTCTTTCAAGTCTGGTGGGGCCATATAGTATGGCGGAATGGAAATGGGCTGAGTGCCCGAAGCCAAATCAATGCAAAAGTCAATATTCCTGTTGGGTGGCATCCCCGGTAGGTCTGTAGGAAATACCTCTAGAAACTCACGAACAACTGGTATGGAATCCATGGAAGGGACCTCTATGCTAGAATCGCGAAAATAAGCCAAATAAGCCAAGCATCCCTTCTGGACCATACGACCATACGCCGAGCCTTCATATAAGATATAACCCTACTGGATGAATGGCCAGGAGTCCCTCTCTACTCTAATCAAGGCAACCCCGACAAGGCTAAGGTCATTATCTTGGCGTGACGGTCCAATATAGCATGGCAAGGTGACAGTAAATTCAGCCCCAAAATGACATCAAAATCGACCATATCGAGAAGTAGAAGATCGAAACGAGTCTCAAGACCTCTAGGGACGACCACACACGAACGATAAACACGATCTACACCAATAATCTCCCATAGGCATGGACACATACACGAGAACTGTCACGACCTCAAACCAGACCCGGTCGTGATGGTGCCTCTTGTGAAACAAGGCCAGCCAACACAAACCCCCCAAAAAAACAATTAACAGTTATAATAATTCATAATTAAGTCATTAATAGGTGATAAATCCCAAAATAGAGTGAAATAGAACAAATGCGGAAAACAAACACAACCCAACATTGGGGTGTCACCAATCATGAGCATCTAAACATCTGGCTGAGAGTATAAAAAGAACTACACCGTTTATTACAGAACTGATACAAAGGAAAATAAAGATATGAGGAGAAGTACTGGGCTGCAACCGTCGAGCAACTACCTAGTGAACTCCAAACAGCCTACTAGAAGCAATCAGTCCTCACTAGTATGACCCGAGGCTCCTGAATCTGCACACAGGGTGCAAGGAGTAATATGAGTACGCCAACTCAGTGAGTAATAAAAGTAAAGGCGGCTAAGTGATAAGAAAACACGTAAAATATATCAAAATGCTACAATGAGGCAGTATAAAACCAATACAATGCAATAAAATGGTGAAAGCTCGTAAAAACACCTAAGTTCAGTGAAAACCTCTTTAACAAATCTTTTAGCAAGTTAAATTAGTGAATGAAAAGCAATGAGAAAAGATAGACTAATAAAAATCAGCCTCTCAGGCAAAATACCAACAGAATCAGCCCCTCGGGCTATTTCACAATCACTCGTATTAGCCCCTCGGGCAATAACATGGAACAACATCAGCCCCTTGGGCTATATCACATATCACACTAGGTACCCTCTCTCACTGGGGTGTACAGACTCCGGGAGGGGCCCCTTACGGCCCAAGTGCAATATCAAACCATCTCATGGCATAATCAAATAGGCTCTCGGCCTCATATCAAGCCACCTTGTGGCATAATAAATCGGCCCTCAGCCTCATAATCACGAATCAGCAAAACACCGCTGCAGCATGTATCCCAATCCCATAATAACCTCACAACAGAGGCCCTCGGCCTTACTCAGTTAGAAATCTCTTAATGCCACTCGGGCACAGTAAAATATGATGCTCAGCCCAAAATATCATTTAGGATTTCAAAACAGAGTAAATATGGCTGAGTTATGAAAATAGTAGAATACAGCATGATTGAGTACAAATATGAAGTCAAAGAAGTGAGGAATAGTAGTAAAAATCCCCTAAGGGTCCAACATAGTTGGCACGAGGCCCAAATATGGCATTCAACCCAAAACATGATGATAGTAAATAGTTTTCAACCAAATACGTGGTTATACAGTCATACGGGACGGACTATGTCACAATCCCCAACGGTGCACGACCCCACGCTCGTCATCTAGTGTGTGCGTTACCTCAAAGTAGCACAACAATGTGAAATCCGGGGTTTCATACCCTCAGAACAACATTTACAATTATTACTCACCTATATCCGGTCCAAACTCTAGACAACGATGCCTTTGCCTCTGGAATCGTCCTCCGAATGCTCAAAATCTAACCAAAATCAGTACATAACCATCAAAATATGCTAATGGAACAAAACCCACTCGAAAGTAATCAAATTACAACACAAATCCCGAAATTAACCAAACCCGACCCTCGGGTCCACGTCTCGGAATTTGATAAATTTTACATCAATAGAACCCTTATTCCGCCACGAGTTCATGCATATCAAGAGTACCAAAATCGGACCTCAAATGTCCCCTCAAATCACCACTCAAAGCTCTCCAATTAACCAAGCCCTAATCCCCAATTTTACCACTGATTTTCCCTTAAATTTCATGCTAAGAACGATAAAAATCACCATAATAATGAGCTTAGGAACCAAGGACCTTACCTCAATGAATCCCTTTAAAAATATCCCTTGAAGTGGCTACTAAAAGCTTCACCCCGAATGAAATATTAAGAAAAATGGCCAAAAATCGCGAAGGGTGAAATATATACCTTTTGACCCAGGGATTCCGCACCTGCGGTCATTTCCCACTTCCGCGGTCCAGCTTCTGCGGTCTAACCCACCACACCTACGGTTTTCACTTAAAGGTCTGGGACCGCACCTGCGATATCATAGATGCGTCCAGATGTCCGCTTCTTCGGCTCTGCCTGACTCACCTCTTGGCCGCTTCTGCAGCTTGCTTCCGCATCTGTGGGAGTCAAACCTGCGACCTCCCAACTGCAGATGCGGTTATGACAGCAACCATAAAACTTCAGCTGCCAAACTCAATCCCCAAAGCTCTTGTCAACCATCCGAAATCACCCGAGACCCCCGGGAACTCAACCAAAAGCACGAACAAGTCGTATACCACTATCCAAACTTATAACAATCTTCAAAACACCTCAAACAACATCGAATCAACCAATTCACATCGTATTCAAGCTTGAGGTTCCAAAAATCATCCGATAACTCTCCTGAAAGTCTATCAAACCACGTTTGAATGACCTGAAATTTTACACACACATCCCAAATAACATGATGGACCTACTACAACTCCCACAATTCCATTTCGACCCCTATATAAAAATCTCACCTATGAACCGGAAAATGCCAAAATTCCAACTTCGCCAATTCAAGCATAAATCTACTCCGGACCTCCAAAAGACATTTCGATAACTCTCCTAACTCCCAAATCATCTCCCGAAACTATCCGAACCATCGAAAATCACATCTGAACCCTTTTTCACATAAGTCAACATCCGGTTGACTTTTTCCACTTAAGCTCACTCAAAAGAGACTAAGTGTCTGAAACCTCATCAAAACCTTTCCGGACCCGAGCAAAGTAATAAGAAGTAGAAATGGGGGAAACAGAACGGTAACTCATGAAACGACCAGCCGGGTCGTTACATCCTTCCCCTCTTAAACAGACGTTCGTTCTCGAACAAGTCAAGAAACATACCTGAAGCCTCAAATAGGTGAGGATATCTGCTCCGCATCTCCCGCTCGGTCTCCTAGGTAGCCTCCTCTATGGGCCAACCTCTCCACTGCATTTTCACTGAAGCTATATCCTTTGACCTCAACTTTCGAACCTAACGCTCCAAAATAGCTACTGGCTCCACATCATAAATCAAATCATCATCCAACTGAACCGTGCTAAAATCCAAAACATAAGACGGGTCGCCAATATACTTCTGAAGCATAGAAACATGAAATACCGGATGCACACTTGATAAGTTGGGTGGCAAAGAAATCTCATAAGCCACATCCCCAATCCTCCAAAGCACTTCAAAAGGCCCAATAAACCAAGGACTCAATTTACCCTTCTTCCCAAATCTCATAACACCCTTCATAAGAGAAACATTCAACATAACCTTCTCACCGACCATGTAGGACACATCCCGAACTTTCCTATCAGCATAACTCTTTTGTCTCGAGTGAGTTGTACGAAGCCTCTCCTGAATCACCTTCATCTTGTCTAAAGCATCTTGCACCAAGTCTGTACCCAATAGCCTAGCCTCACCCAGCTCAAACCAACCAACTGGAGATCTACACCACTTCCTATACAAAGCCTCATATGGAGCCATCTGAATACTCGACTGGTAACTGTTGTTATAAGAAAACTCTACGAGTGGTAAAAACTGATCCCATGACCCTCCAAAATCAATGATATAAGAACGCAACATGTCCTCCAATATCTGAATAGTGCGCTCGGACTGCCTGTCTATCTGAGGGTGAAAAGCTGTGCTCAACTCAACCTGAGTACCCAACTCTCTCGGCACGGCCCTCCAAAACTGCAAAGTAAACTTAGTACCTCTATCTGAAATGATGGAAACCGGGACACCATGCAAATGAACAATCTCTCGAATATAGATCCCTGCCAACCGCTCTGAAGAATTGTTAGTACACATAGGAATGAAGTGAGCGGACTTGGTCAACCGATCCACAATCACCCAAATAGCATCGAACTTCTTCAAAGTCCGTGGGAGTCCAACTACAAAATCCATAGTGATCCGCTCCCACTTCCACTTTGGAATATCCATCTGCTTAAGCAAGCCACCCTGTCTTTGATGCTCATATTTCACCTGCTGACAATTGAGACACCGAGCTACAAATCCCACAATGTCCTTTTTCATTCTCCTCCACCAATAATGTTGTCTCAGATCCTGATACATCTTCGCGGCACCCGGATGAATGGAATTCCACGAGCTATGGGCCTCCTCCAGAATGAACTCCTGAAGCATAACTACCTTAGGCACGCATATCCGTCCCTGCATCCTCAATTCCCCATCATCACCAATAGTCACATCTATGGCATCATCGTGCTGCACTCTGTCCTTAAGGACAAGCAAATGAGGATCATCATACTGGCACTCTCTGATGCGATCAAATAAGGAAGACCGAGAAATCACACAAGCCAATACCAACTGGGCTCCAAAATATCCAACCTCACGAACCGGTTGGCCAAGGCCTGAATCAACTACAAGAGGTCTCTCCCGAACAGGAATATAACCCAAACTCCCTATACTCACCACCTTCCGGCTCAAAGCATCGACCACCATATTGGCCTTCCCTGGATGGTACAAGATAGTAATATCATAATCCTTTAGCAACTCCAACCATCTATGCTACCTCAAATTGAGATCTTTCTGCTTGAACAAGTGCTGGAGGCTACGATGATCAGTAAACACCTCACAAGACACACCATACAAATAATGCCACCAAATCATCGACGCATGAACAATGGCAGCCAACTCCAAATCATGAACATGGTAGTTTTTCTCATGGGGCTTCAACTGGAGAGAAGCATAAGCAATAACTCTACCCTCCTGCATCAACACACACCTGATACCAACTCTCGAAGCATCATAATATACTATATATGAACCTAAAGCTGATGGAAAAACTAACACTGGAGTTGTGGTCAAGGCTGTCTTGAGCTTATGAAAGCTCTCCTCACACTCATCCAACCACCTGAATGGAGTACCCCTTTGAGTCAACTTGGTCAAGGGTGACACTATAGATGAAAATACCTGAACAAGCCGGCGATAATAACTCCCCAAACCAAGAAAGCTGTGAATCTTTGTGGCTGAGGACGGTCTGGGCCAACTCTGAACCGCCTTTATCTTCTTTGGATCAACTTGAATACCATCGCTGGACACCACGTGCCCCAAGAAAGCCACTGAACTGAGCCAAAACTCACATTTGGAGAAGTTTGCATAAAGCTTCTCCTCCCTCAACCTCTGCAACACCACTCTTAAATGCTATGTGTGCTCCTCTTGACTACGCGAGTACACCAGAATATCATCAATAAAAAAATCACGAACGAGTCAAGATAAGGCCGAAACATGCTATTCATCAAATGCATGAACGCTGCCAGGGCATTGGTCAGCTCGAAAGACATAACAAGGAACTCATAATGACCGTATCTGGTCCTGAAGGTTGTCTTAAGAATATCCGAGTCCCTGATCTTCAATTGGTGATAACCTAAACGGAGATCAATCTTGGAGAACACCCTCGGTCCTTGAAGTTGGTCAAACAAATCATCGATACGAGACAAAGGATACTTGTTCTTGATTGTTACTTTGTTCAACTTCCTATAATCAATGCACATCCTGATCGTGCCATCCTTCTTATTTACAAATAGAACAGGCACACCCCAAGGCGACACACTAGGCCTAATGAACCCCATATCAAGGAGGTCCTAAAGCTGCTCCTTCAACTCCTTCAACTCTGCTAGTGCCATACGATATGGTGGAATAGAAATTGGCTGAGTGCCCAGCATCAGATCAATACCAAAATCAATATCCCTCTCCGGTGGCATGCCCGACAGGTCTACAAGAAACTCATCAGGAAAATCCCTCACAACAGGAACATAATCAATACTAGGAGTCTCTGCACCGACATCCCTCACAAAAGCTAAGTATGAAAAACAACCCTTCCCAAACATACGTCGGGCCTTCAAGAACGAAATCACCTTACTGGGGACAAAATCAGTCAAACCTCGCCACTCAATCCGTGGCACACCCGGCATAGCCAACGTCACTATCTTAGCATGATAGTCCAAAATAGCACGACACAAGATAGCCAATCCATGCTCAATATCACATCAAAGTCCATCATACAAAGTAATAACATGTCCACTTGGGTCTCCATACCCCCAATAGTCACCACACATGACTGGTACACACGGTCCACAAAAATAGTACCGTCCACTAGAGTAGATACACAAACAGATGAAACAAGAGACTCACGGGGCGTATCCAAATAACGAGCAAAATATGATGACACATAAGAAAAAGTGGAATCGGGATCAAATAATATAGAGGCATATCTGTGGCAGACTGAGATAATACATGTAATCATAGCATCTAAAGCAATAGCATCGGGTCTAGTTGGGAGTGCATAGAAATAGGCCTGACCACCACCTAATCGACCTCCCCCTCTAGGGCGGCCCTTAGCTGGTTAGGTGGATAATAGTAAGTGACTGGCACTGAAGCTGATGGTTGACTCCTCTGCTGAGATGAACCCCCGAGACGATGAGGATGTTGCATCTACATATGACCCAACTATCCACACTCATAGCAACTCACTGATGCTGGAGACGGGGACTGAAGGGAACTCCCAGTACCAGAATGACTAGCAGATGCACCTGGCATAGGAGAGCCCTGAACTGACGGAGCACGAGACGGACTCTGGACTGGAAGGGCACTGAGTGATGACTGGCCTTGATGAGAACTGTGAGAACCATGACCCAATGACGCCCCACGATAACCCGGGCGAGTTGACTGAGCATGTATGAATGGACGGCCTCTGCCATGCTGAAACTGACCCCTTGAAGGAGTACCACCATAACTACTAGATCCCCGAGGCTTCTTGGCCTCCCTCTCATCTCGCTCCTGGCGACGAACTGACTCAATCTCCCGAGCAATGTCAACAACCTCCTCAAAGGTAGCACCAGACACCTTCTCCCTGGTCATAAGAATATGAAGCTAGTATGTGAGGCCATCAACGAACCTCTTGATCCTCTCTCTCTATCTGTCGGAACCAACCAAACAGCATGATGAGCTAACTCTGAGAACTTCATCTCATACCGCATCACAGTCAAATCTCCCTGACACAACCACTCAAACTGCCTGCGCAGCTCCTCTCTGCGAGACTGTGGTACATACTTCTCCAAAAAAGAACGAAGAACTGCTACCAGGTAAGGGTGCTGCACCAATAGGCCTATGCCTCTCATAAGCATCCCACCAAGTGAAGTCATCTCTATAAAACTCAAAAGTAGTTAAAGCAACCCCGCTGGCCTCCAGAATACCCGCTTTACGAAGAATCCTATGACAATTGTCCAAGAAACTCTGGGCATACTCGCCCTTTACACCACTAAAAGTCGGAGGCTGAAGTCTACTAAACCTCTCTAATCTACACTGCTCATCCTCTAGCATAATAGGAGACACATAGTCCTCAACAGCTACAACCGGCTAGGCTGGAGGTGCCTCTAGTATCTGAAGTCCCTGCACGACCTGCTCAGGTGTGCGAGCGACGGGAGTCTGAATTCCTCCCTCGGTCTGAGAAGTAGCTGCGGCTGTAGTAACTGAGACTACCTGAGCTAGGACAGTGCATACTGATAGATTCTGAGCCAACGCCTCTTAAAAACCCGGAATCACAATGGGCACAGCTGATGCCTGAGCTGGGGCTGCTAGAGCATCCACAACTGGGACCTGATCATGAACTGGGCGGCTGGTGGATCTGCAGGTGTTGCCCTAGCTTCTATGCGGGCTACACCCCTCTACCATGGCGTCGACCGCGTCCTAGGCCTTTAGTGGCCGCAAATGCTGGTACTAGTGGACGTACATCCTAACCGGTCGCTCGTGTCCTCACCATTTGTGAGAGAATAGAATAACAAAAGTTTAATAATCGGATCAACAGATTCGCACAACAAGAATTTCAAGAATATGAAGTTTCCTAAAGGTTTGTGGCCTTCCAAGGATAAATACAGACATCTCCGCACCGATCCACAAGACTCTACTAAACCTGCTCATGACTCGTGAGACCTATGTAACCTAGGCTTTGATACCAGCTTGTCACAACCCCAAACCGGACCCGATCATGATGGCACCTCTCATGAAAGTCCAACCGACACAAACCCCCAAAAAACCAATTAATAGTTATAATAATTCATAATTAAGTCATTAATAGGTTATAAATCCTAAAATAGAGTGAAATAGAACAAATGCAGAAAATAAACATAGCCTGACATCGAGGTGTCATAAGTCATGAGCATCTAAGCATCCGACTAAGAGTATGAAAAAGGACTACACAGTTTATTACAGAGCTGGTACAAAGCAAAATAAAGATAGGAGGGAGAAGCACTAGGCTGCGAATGTCGTGCAGCTACCTAGTAAACTCCGAACAGCCTGCTGGAAATAATCAGCCCTCGCTAGCGTGACTCGAGGCTCCTGAATCTGTACACAGGGTGCAGGGAGTAATGTGAGTACGCCAACTCAGTGAGTAATAAAAGTAAAGGCAGCTGAGCGGTAGGAAAACACATAAAACACAGTAAAATGCTACAACGAGGCAGTATAAAACCAATACAATGCAATAAAATGGTGAAAGCTCGTAAAAACACCTTAGTTCAGTGAAAACTTCTTTAACACATCTTTTAGCAAGTTAAACGAGTAAATTAAAAGTAGTGACAAAAGATAGACATATAAAAATCAGCCCCTCGGGCAAAATACCAACAAAATCATCCACTCGAACTATCTCACAATCACTTGTATCAACCCCTCGGGCAATAACATGGAACAACATCAGCCCATCGGGCTATATCACATATCACACTAGGTACCCGCGCTCACTAGGGGTGTACAGACTCCGGGAGGGGCCCCTTACGGCCCAAGCACAATATCAAGCAATCTCGTGGCACAATCAATAGTCTCTCGGCCTGATACGGGACGGACTAAGTCACAATCCCCAATGGTACATGACCCCACACTCGTCATCTAGTGTGTGTGTCACCTCAAAGTAGCACAACGATGTGAAATCCGGGGTTTCATAATCTCAGGACAACATTTACAATCATTACTCACCTCTATCAGGTCCAAACTTTAGCTCGCGATGCCTTTGCCTCTAAAATCGGCCTCCGGATGCTCCAAATCTAACCAAAATTGGTACATAACCATCAAAATATGCTAAGGGAACAAAACTCACTCGAAAGTAATCAAATTACAACACAAATCCCGAAATTAACCAAACCCGACCCCGGGCCCACGTCTCGGAATTAGACAAATTTTACATCAATAGAACCTTTATTCTGCCAAGAGTTCATTCATATCAAGAGTACCAAAATCGGACCTCAAATGGCCCCAAAAATCACCACTCAAAGCTCTCCAATTAACCAAGTCCTAATCCCAATTTTACCACTGATTTTCCCTTAAATTTCATGCTAACAACGATAAAAATCACCATAATAACGAGCTTAGGAACCAAGGACCTTACCTCAATGAATCCCTCTAAAACTCTCCCTTGAAATGGCTCCTAATTAAAGCTTTACCCCAAATGAAATATTGAGAAAAATGGCCAAAAATCGTGAAGGGTGAAATATATACCTTCTGACCCAGGGATTCCGCACCTGCGGTCATTTCCTGCTTCTGTGGTCTAACCCACCGCACCTGCGGCTTTCACTTAAAGGTCTGGGACCGCACCTGCGATCACTTTCTCGCACCTACACCATCACAGATGCGTCCAGATGACCATTTCTGCAGCTCCGCCTGACTCACCTCTTGGCCACTTCTGCGGCTTGCTTCCGCATATGCGGGAGTCTCACCTGTGACCTCCCAGCCGCAAATGCGGTTATGACAGCAACCATAAAACTTCTGCTGCCAAACCCAACCCCAAAACCTCCCATCAACCATTCAAAATCACCCCGAGGCCCCCAGAACCTCAACCAAAAGTACGAACAAGTCATATACCACTATCCAAACTTATACCAATCTTCAAAACACCTCAAAAAACATCAAATCAACCAATTCACATCGGATTCAAGCTTGAGGTTCCAAAATTCTTCCGAATTCCGCTTTTGATAAAAAAGTCTATCAAACCACGTTCGAATGACCCAAAATTTTGGACACACATCCCAAATGACACGACGGACCTACTGCAACTCCCGGAACTCCATTCCGACCCCTATATCAAATTCTCACATATCAATTGAAAAACTCCAAAATTCCAACTTCGCCAATTCAAGCCTAAATCTACTCCGGACCTCCAAAACACATTTCGATCACGCTCCTAAGTCCCAAATCATCTCCCGAAGCTATCCGAACCATCGAAATTCACATCCGAGTCCTTTTTCACATAAGTCAATATACGGTTGACTTTTCCAACTTAAGCTCACTCAAAATAGATTAAGTGTCTTAAACCTCACCAAAACCTTTCTGAACTCGAGCCAACCAAACCGATAATGCATAATACCGATAAATAAAGCAATAAGAAGTAGAAATGGGGGAAATGGAGCGGTAACTCATGAAACGACTAGTCGGGTCATTACAGGAACACCCAAAGAATCACGAGGAACAATCAAGTATGAAGCAAAGTTAGATGATACATACGAATAAGTAGATCCCAGATAAAATAATACTGAGGCATCTCTACTTCAAACTGAAAACGTACCTGTGATAACCACATCAGATGACTCAGCCTCGGGTATGGCTGGAAAAGCATAACATCGCGGTTGGGCCCCACCACTCTGAACTACATCTCGAGGACAGGCTCTGGCTGGCTGGCCTCCACCTCTAGCAGCCTGACCTCTAACTCTAATGCCTCGACCTCTACCTCTAGCTGTCTGACCCCTACCTCTAGCTGGCTGAGCGGGCGGTGAAACACCTGGTGCCGGAACCATGACACGAGAACCCTAATGCCGTGAACTGCTCGATGCTCGAGGGCAATTTATGGCAATGTGCCTCGGATCACCGCAAGTATAAGAAGACCTCGATTGCTGAGATTGCTGACCCTAAAACTGACTCTGACGGCCTGAGTAATCACCTTGAAGACTCTGAAGTGGAGGTGCACTAATAGGAGCTAGTGGTGCACTGTAGGCTGGCTGATCAGAATACTGCATATGAGGGCCATGGCCACCTAAAGCACCGTAGGATGCCTGGAGTGCTGAATGAAACGGCCTGAGAGGGTGGCCTCTACCAAAAGAACCCCTGCCACCAGATGAGGCACTACTAAACCCACCAGAATGACGAGGCCTCTTTTCATACCCCTGAACAATCCCCTAAGCTAGAACCATCTCAACTCGTCTGGCCACATTCGCTGCATCCTAGAAAGAAATCTCACTCCCAATCTCCTCAGCCATCTGCAACTTGATAGGCTGAGCAAGTCCTTTAATGAACCTCCCCACCCTCTCTCTCTCTCTCGGCAAGAAGTATAAGAAGAACATGACGGGCCAAATCAACAAACCTAGTCTCGTACTGAGTGATAGTCATGGAACCCTGTTGAAGATGATCGAATCACCTGCGATAATCCTCTCTCTAAGTAACAGGAAGGAACTTCTCAAATAGCTGAGAGAACTGGTCCCAAGTCAAGGCAGGTGACCTAGCTGGTGTAGGCAACACAAAATCATTCCACCATCTCTTGGCGAACCCTATTATCTAGATACAAAAAAGTCGACCCCATTGGTCTCCACTATCCCCATGTTCCGCAACACATCATGGCAGCGGTCAAGATAATCCTGTAGGTCCTCAGAAATTGCCCCATTTTAATTAACCGGGAAAAGCTTGGTGAACTTGTCGAACCTCAATAAAGCCTCAGAAGACATAACTTATCCACCAGCGGCCTATGCCACAATAACTGGCTTAGCTACCCAACTGGATAAGCTATTGGAGTCCGAAATTGAGGAGCCATCTACTCGGGAGTGTGGGTAGCGGGAGTCTGTGCTCCTCCCCCAGCCTGAGGGATGGTTGGTGCTACAGGGAATGTGTCGGTCTGAGCTACACTCTCCATAAGGACCACTAACGGACCAAAGCATCCTAAAGCACTGGGGTGGCTATGAACCCCTCTAGGACCTGAGCTGGTCCTGCTAGAATTGTCTGGGCTGGAGCCTCATCATCAAACTCTACCTGAGGCTCCACCGCTGGTGCTGGTGCTCGAGCTCTAGGCTGAGCCCTGCCCCTGCCTCGGCCTATGACACGGCCTTGGCCTCGACCTCTGCCCCTCGTAGGAGCTGCTGCTGAGGGCTTTGGCTGCTGCTGAGGGCTTTGGCTGTTGCTCGGCTAAAGCGGTACGTGTCCTCACCATCTGTGAGAGAACAAGAGTAAAAAAATTCAATTTTCACTGAGAGAACAACATCGCACGACAGAGAAGAATATAAGTGAAATCGTTCCTAAACTCTGTAGCCTCTGTGAGATAAGTACAAACGTCTCCATACCGATCCCCCAGACTCTACTAATCCTGTTCGTGAATCGTGAGACCTAGGTAACCTAGTGCTCTGATACCAACTTATTACGACCAGAATTTCCACCGTCGGGATCATGATGGCTCCTAACCTTTCAGTTGCTAGGCAAGCCAACATATAGAAATTAAATATACAATAACTCTTTAAGCAATTCACTAAATGACAATGATTTAAAACATAACAAATTAATAAAGTGCAGAAATTTATAATTACCCCAATTACTTATACACGACTACCTAGAAACAGGTGTCACAATTCACGAACTACTAAGATTTAGCTACAAGTAAGGTATCTGAAGGAATTACAACTGCTTTTGATACAAATGAAACAATAAAGGAAATGCATATAAGGGGACACCAAGGCCTGCAGACGCCAACAAGACTACCTTGGGTCTCCAAACAGATCAAGTCAGCAGCTAGACTCAGGATCAACTTGGGCTGGTACCAAAATCTGCACAAAAAATGCAGAGTGCAGCATAAGTACAACCGACCCCATGTACTAGTAAGTGCCGAGCCTAACCTCGGCAAAGTAGTGACGAGGCTAGGACATGACAATAACATGAACCTATGCAGTTAAATCATATACGAGAAAATAATAACAAGTAGAAATTAAGCAGTTAATAACGGGAAGGGGTAAAAACATGCTGAGGGAAATATCAAATCCTGAAAATAGTACAGTAAGAAACACAACAAACAATATGTTTTTCACCAACGAAAGTAATAAACATAGCAAACAAGTGCACGGCATCACCCTTAGTGCTTTTACTCTCAGCCTCACCATAAAAAAATAATAGAAATAGCACGGTATCACCCTTAGTGCATTATCACTCGTAGAATATGGCACGACATCACCCTTCGTGCATTATCACTCACAGAATATGGAACGACATCACCCTTCGTGCATTATTACTCACAGAACATGGCACGACATCACCCTTCATGCATTATCACTCACAGAACAGGGCACGACATCACCCTTCGTGCTTTAACACTCTCCCTCACTAAAACAATGAACAACAACAATAGGGAGATAGAAATATCATGAACCATTCTTACTTCAAAATTTAATTCCACCATACCAGCCTCAACTCTGAGTCAATACTCAATCAATACCAAATTCTGCAAAACATGATAAGAGTTGATCAACACATGAAATAACAAGTCTAAACATGAAATATGTGATTAAAGAGTTCAACAGTTATAAAAACAAGACTAACTTGCATGCTATGACCCGACAACAACGCATAGGTACTCGTCACCTTACCTATATGTTGTACTCAACATCAAAACACGTAGCAAATAGGCAAATAATACCTAATCCCTCAAGCCAGGGTTAGACCCAACACTTACCTCACTCCAATGGCCAAACTTAAAGCTCAATCATAGCCTTTCCCTTCACACAAGCCTCTGGACAAATGGAATCTAGCAAACTTCTAACCAAACATTTCAATTTAAGCCTTAGGAACTACCCACGATAGCAAGGAATTCAATTTAGGTCATTTTTTAAAAAAGTCAACACCCGGGCTCGCTTGGTCCAAACCTGAAATTCGGACCAAAATCCGACTACCCATTCACCTCCAAGCCCGGATATACAATTTGTTTTGGAATCATACCTCAATTTGAGGTCTAAATCCCCAAATTTCAAAATTCCTAAGTTCTACCCAAAAATCCCCAATTCCATCATGAAAACCCTAGATTCTAGGATGAAATCTTGTAAAAAAAAGTAAAAGAATGAAAAAATGAGTTAAAGATCACTTACTTATGATTTGGGGAACAAAAAAGTTTTCGAAAAATCGCATCTTACTTTTTAGGGTTTGAAAAATTAAAAAATGAATGAAAAATCACGATTATATAGCACCCCTTTGATCTATACTACGCGGTCCGTGAAATTTTGGGCGCGGCCGTGAACCTCAACGTGGTCCGTGAAATTATGGGTGCGGCTGCGAAACCTAAGCCTTACCCTACCGCGGTCCGCGAAGTCTCCACCGCGGTCGCGTTCTTCAACTGCGGTCCACGAAGTTTCCACCGCGGCTGCATTCTTCTATCGCGGTCCGTGAATTTCACTCCGCGACTGTATTCCTAAGACTTGAGACCTGCTATTTATGCATTTATCTAACACCAGGTCTTTTTCTAAGTCCAGACATCCTGTAGCCTATCCGAAACTCACCCGAGCCCTCAGGCTCCAAACCAAACATGCATACAAGTCTTAAAATATCATACGAACTCGCTCGTGCAATTAAATTGCCAAAATAACTCCCAGAACTACTAATTCAGCACCAAGTTGCATGAAATTTTCAAGAAAGTTTTTAAACTTCTAACTTTTCAACCAAAGGTCCGAATCACGTCAAATTAGTCTCGTTCCTCACCAAATTTCACAAATAAGGCATCAATATCATGAAGGACCTGTACCGGGCTCCGGATCCAAAATACGGGCCTGATACCCACAAATCAACATTTCTAAAAATTCTTTAAACAATTATAATTTCCAGTCTTACAATTTTGTCAAAAATTTATTTCTCAGGCTAGAGACTTCGGAATTCGATTCCGGGCATACGCTCAGGTCCCATATTTTTCTACGGACCCACCGTTATTGTCAAACCACATGTCCGGATCCGTTTACCCAAAATGTTGAACGAAATCAACTAAAATTAACTTTTTAGGCCAAAAATTATTATTTCATCAATTCTCCACACAAAGTCTTTCCGGAAACACGCCCGGACTGTGCATGCAAATCAAGGAGGAATAAAATGAGGTTTTTAAGGCCTCGGAATGCAGAATTAAATTTTAAATCATAAGATGACCGTTTGGGTCTCACAATTCCACAAGACGAATTGAAGAGTTTTCTCTACTTTTCTATCTTTATTTCTATGGATATTGGTCTGACAATGGGTTATATGTTTTTTTAGTATTAGTATGAGTAGCTAAATCTTTCTTCTAGTGTTTAGATGGAAATCAATTATTGGGTGAATTATTGACCATGCTTATTTATAATTGAGCCGTTTTTATAATCTATTTGTTCAACTACGTTTTGCTTGTTGTTAATTGACTGGCCATCGATTAATTGTGCCTGTTTATAATGTGTTGCTTGAAAAAAATACTTGATTAGGTTGTTGTTGAAAAATGTCACTTCTGAGTAAGTTAAGAGATTAATTACTTGGATTTAAAAGTAGGATTAGAGATAACGAAACTTTGGCACGATCTTTGTGAGTCTCTTGAATTGCTAACTAGGGTTAGTTCGAGAGAATAATTCTAGAAAATTACTTCTCTTGATCGAGAGATAATTGTGGTAACAGGAGAACTCACGCTCAATGGAGAATAAATCGGCGTGATTATATTGAACACGTTAAGCATTCATCTTGATAATTGAGGAAATCATAATCTTAGACTTTTTTTCTCTTCAACTCACATATTTCTCTTTAGTTGATGATGTTATTACTTTAGTATTTTTTTTAGTTAAGTAGTTTAAAACAAAATCTTAATATTTATAACTTGAAAATTGTTTGAACTTGTTTTCTTAGTGATATTAAATAGCTATAGTTAAGCCTTAGTTCTCTGTGGGATTCGACCCTGGACTCATAAGCCATGTTATATTTGCAGCGATCGCTTATCCTTTTTTAGGACTAGAGTTGGGCATGACCAAATTTTGGCGCCGTTGCCGGGGAACTAACAGTATAGTTCTAGCTCTATATATAGCTAGGTTTTTAAGTTTGATTTTTTTTGTTTTGTTCTTTTTTTAATTTTTTTTTATCAACAACCGTTTGATTCCATCCCACTGTGAGCACGTGATTTTTGCCTTATGAAAACTACTCCAAAATAAATCAAAAAATAAAATAAATTTCTTTTACTGTGTAATTTTTGAATTTGCGTGATGTTAAATATTTGTTTTATGTCCGTAAATATTTAAAGTGTCATAATAGAATGAAAAAATAAAATAAAATACATGTTGCATGCATATAGGATTTAATTATGTAATTAAAAAGATAATTTAAACAAAATCACAAAAAATATGCAATAGTTCTATTTTAAATATTCCACTGTGTGATTGATGTTTTGTCTATGTGTTAAATAATTGTTATAGAATAATTAATATATTTTTGTGAAGTTAAAATTGTTTTATAATTAAAATTAGAAATCTAATTAGAAAAAATGAGAAAAAAATAATAATACATATACACAAAATCGGACCTGGATTAAAATCCAGGCCCAAATCGAATTAATTCCCCCCTCACAGCCCAATCCAAACCAACCTGTCCGGTCCAACTCATGAGTAAATCCAAACGACGACGTTTGGTCACACTCCATCAAGGACCGTTGGATTAAATCAATCCAACGGCTGATATCCCCTACCCTTACCTGTAATCCGTAACCCGACCCATTAACCCGATTCAGTCCGACCCCAACGTTAAACCAAACGACGTCGTTTGGTTAAGTGAGATGATCCTGACCGTGAATCTTACTTGATCGGACGGACAATATCAATCCACCCCTCCCCTATATAAGTTCCAGACCCCTACCCCGGCCCCCTAACTAAACACCCCCCTTCCTTACTATTCATCATCGTCCCCAAACCCCCACTCCTAACCCTAGCCGCCCTAGGATTCCACCGCCTGAAACCCGGCGGCATCAACGCCGTCGGTCACCAAAATAACACCCTAGAATCCCCTGAACATCCTCTACACAGATCTAACATTGGTTTCCTTCGAATCAGGCCCCAACTCTTCGAATCTTAAATCGAAGGTTGGCCTGAAAACCTTATCTTCTCCGATGACCTCCAAAATAACACCACAGTTTCTCCTAAATTCCCTCACCAAGGATCTGTTAGTTGCATGGTTCGAATCATACTGGAACTACTCGAATCTTCATTTGAAGATTCGAGTACAACCTAACCTTATCCCAACCTACTTCAAACTCACACCAGTTACCCCCCTGACCTCCTTCGTGCCTAGAACATCTTTGGTTTCCCTCGAATCTAACCAGAAATGAGTAAATCCCAAATCGAACTTTCAAGAACCCTAAAAATACCAGACTTTTGGATTCTGTCCAGATTGAATAAAGATTGAGGTTTAATCGACCTTAGTCGAAGTATTTTCAGTGGAAAATACTTCGACTAAGGTCTGTTTGATTTCAAACAAAGTCCAAATCCAAGTCGAGTTGAGTTCAGTTGAATTTAAAGGTTCAGAGGTAATTTCTGTTTCTTATGTGCATTCTATGTGTATTCTATGATCGTTTCATTAGTTTGTTTAATTTTTCATAATTTTCTAGTCAAATTTTGTTATACTGTCCCCTACCCGTCAACTTGATTCTAAATGTGAATTGTTTCTGTTGATTGTGATTATGTACAATGTGTGTAATCGACTC
This sequence comes from Nicotiana tabacum, assembly GCF_000715075.1. Lineage (NCBI taxonomy): Eukaryota > Viridiplantae > Streptophyta > Magnoliopsida > Solanales > Solanaceae > Nicotiana > Nicotiana tabacum. Next base: position 139,139,500 of record NC_134090.1, read on the forward strand.
GACTAAGTTCGTCGATTAGTTATATCATAAATCCTGCTTCTGAAAATGTTGACTGAAATAACCTGTTTTGGATGGATTATTTTGCTATAATCAGTTAATTAGTTATTGTTAATCAGTTGGTTCTTGTTTAATAAATCCATCAAATGGATGTTATATGTGTGTTGTTTTCTGAACATTAAGTTCAGAACATTGTCGATATATTGACAATGCTCCTGTTTGTTTGATCTTAGTTCAAAAGCTGAGTTCAGTTGAATTATTAGGCTGAATTCAGTATAATGTTGTTATGATGTTAGTTCTGAATTCAAGTTCACAAAGGTTGGGTAAATACAATTGTATTAGGAGGTTAATCATTAGGAATTGGTTGTTAGCTGCTAGACAAGTTTTAATTCAGATAACTTGCTAAAATCTAAGACAGTAATACCAGTAGAAAACAGTAGGTCAGGGACATTTCTGGGATAGAACAATAAGGATAATATGTTAATAGCAATGTGCTGAAAGTGGAAGTTAATGGCTATAATTTAAGATACTAATGGGGAACAAGGGATAATGGGCTGCTGAAAAACAGGATAATAGCACTCAATAGGATTTAAAGTATTCAAAAGTAGTTTTAATGGAACTTTTCTAATTTTTAAAGGAGAAAAGGGCCCTGGCAGCACTAGAAGGGTATAGGACAACCTTGTATAAATAGAGGGGGATTGGGACTGATTTAAGAGAGCTTAAAAGAAAGAAAAACAAATAAAAAAAAGCTTTCAGACAGAACAATTAGAAAGGAAGAAGAGAGAAAAAATCTGATTTGAAAAGGAAAGGGTCAGATTTTGAATACAGATTTGGAAGAAAGATTGAAATCAGATTTTGAGAGGGAGATCTTATCAGTTTTCATAGAAAGAAAGAAAAAACTGAAGCATAAAAAGAATTCTGTCTCGGAAGTCAGGATTGAAGTTGATTCTGTGTTTTAAAATTGAAATTTTTTTTTTCAGTCTATTTTGTTCTAAGTCTCAGAATCAGAAATATTATTCTTTTCATTAAATCTGTCCGGATTTGTTCAATATCATTGTTCAGTTAAAAATCTGAAACTTCCTAAAAGTACTGTCACTGTGCATCTGGGTTCTTCGGGTCTTATTATTGCTCAAACCTGTGGAAAGACTGCTATTTCGTTGATTTTGTTACTGGTGCTACTGCTGAAATTTACTCCTTCTACCTTCATTTTCAGGTACATATCCTTTTAAATTCTATGTTGGAAAGAGATTCAGCATGACAGATAAATGAAGCTTGAATTGTAATAATGTCTGTTATTCATTTGAGCTCTTTAATTAAAAATTCAGTTTTGTTTCTTGATCAAATAAGTAATATATGTTGATAGGATGACTGTAAGTTAAATGTCCTTTATTGAAGACTGTATAAGTGTTGTAATAAGGTTAATTTTCTAAATTTTCATTAAAGTATAGTTATGACTGAATTGTTAAGGTAGGGAATATGGCAGAAAGTTGGTTATTAGTTAAGACCTATGACATTGTTAGTCAGGTATAGAATACTCTGAAATATCAAGAAAATGCATGGTTAGTGTAATTCGATTGTTTGGTTGTGGATTAAGGTCAGATGTTGTTAGTTGAATAAAGAGTAGTATAAAAATGTCAAAAACCATATTGCTAGTTTATTCTAATACCTGATTTAGTTATGGATTGAATGGTGTGAGTTATACGTTCATATATGGTGTAATAACAGGTATATATATAACCATTAAGGGATGATGAATTGATGTATCTCATTATGATGTTAAGAATATTATGAATGTTTAACTATGTTGTATGTAATACAATTCAAATTGAATCAATTTGCATAATAACTCTATTCTCATCAATTTGATCATTTATCGTTATAAATAAGCGGAGTAATCATAATTTTGGATCAAAAACAAGCGTGTGAGAATGAGGTGATATGTATAAGAACAAATCACAACACTTTATATCAATGGTAAATAAAAGTAGAATTTGCATTAATTAAAAAAAAATAAAAAAAAATTGTTCAAAAATACTTCTTCCCTTCATAAATTATTTTTGTGAGTTTCATATGGCATTCATCATTTGGTATATGTATATGTTGTATTTGTGAAGGATAGTATTAATCATGTTCTTATTTTACTTTGAATTTGAATAGTCTTGGGATGAACATAATTAATACTCGGAAATTATAGTCAATGGGCAATATTTAATAAATTGTGATTTTTTTTTTAAAAGAATTTAAAGACATCCCTTGAATATGAATTTCTCAGTATTTTATATAAAATGTGTAGATACAACAAACAATTTGTGGAAAAATTCATAATACTATTAAGAACATTTGGTGTGATTAGGGATACGTTCGCGTAATCTGATTATACCAATAAAAGCAATTCGAATTATGCGTACGCGCCATTTCGAATGAATATTTAATATAAGGGATTTCTTCGAGGACGTTACATTAATTTCATAAAAACCCGAGATGTGCGGTTCACTATTTAAGAAAAACAAATATTCTTGATTCAACACAATTTCGAAAAAAAATAATTGCTTAATAAATATATTATCAAAAGTTATTGTGTACACGTACGCGTGACACAATTCCGCATTTTTTAAATTTATAACACGAATATACGTACGCGTAATTCGATTCAAAGAAGGGTCCTCAATCACAATAAGTATAACAACCAACAACAACAACCACGACCCAGTATAATCCCACAAGTGGGGTCTGGGGAGGGTTGTATGTACGCAGACCTTACCCCTACTCCGAAAGGTAGAGAGGCTGTTTCCAGGAGACCCTCGGCTCAAAACAAGCAATAGGAGATGATACATTAGTTATGTAAAAATGCGTAATAAAACAGCAACAATATATAAGAGATATGAAATATGAAATACAGGATACGACAACGAAAACGACAACGAAAATACGAAATAGATGGCTGGTATAGTACAACTAGAAGGTAAAGTCCTGCATCAATAGACGCCTAATGACATTCCTAGTCTAACTCCTAACTGGATAGTCTCCCTCTATTGTGCTGTAGAAATATTCACACTCTCCCCTAACCTACAACCCTAATGCTCGACCTCCATAAATCCCTATCAAGGGCCATGTCCTCAGTAATCCTAAGTCGTGCCATGTCATGTCTGATCACCTCTCCCCAATACTTCTTAGGTCTCCCTCTACCTCTCCGCGTGCCCACTATAGCCAGTCGCTCACACCTCCTCACCGGTGCATCAGTGCTCCTCCTCTGTATGTGCCCGAACCATCTGAGTCTCACTTCCCGCATCTTGTCCTCCATGGGGGCCACACCCACCTTCTCTCGAATATCTTTATTCCTAATCTTATCCATCCTTGTATGCCCGCACATCCACCTCAACATCCTCATCTCTGCTACTTTCATCTTCTGGGTGTGTGAGTTCTTTACCGGCCAACATTCAATTCCATACAACATGGCAGGCCTAACCACTGCTCTATAAAACTTTCCTTTTAGTAACGGTGGCACTTTCTTGTCACACAAGACTCCCGACGCTAACCTCCACTTCATCCACCCCACCCCTATACGGTATGTGACATCCTCGTCAATCTCCCCGATCCCCTGAATAACCGATCCAAGGTACTTGAAACTACCTTTCTTGGGAATGACTTGAGAGTCAAGCCTCACTTCAACTCCCGCTTCCGTCGGCTCAACTCCAAATTTGCACTCGAGGTATTCCGTCTTCGTCCTACTCAACTTGAAACCTTTAGACTCAAGAGCATGTCTCCAAATCTCTAGCCTCTCGTTGATGCCGCCTCTTGTCTCGTCAATTAGAATAATGTCATCAGCAAATAGCATGCACCATGGAACCTCCCCTTGAATATGATGAGTCAGTGCATCCATCACCAGGGCAAATAGGAATGGGCTGAGCGCAGACCCTTGGTGCAACCCCGTACTAACTGGAAATTGTTCAGAGTCGCCTCCTACTGTCCTAACCCGAGTCTTAGCTCCATCATACATGTCTTTAATCACCCTAATATAGTTACTCGGTACCCCTTTATCCTCTAAGCATCTCCATAAGACCTTCCTAGGAACCTTATCGTACGCTTTCTCCAGATCAATAAACACCATGTGGAGATCCTTCTTCTTATCTCTGTACTGTTCCACCATCCTCCTAATAAGGTGGATAGCTTCTGTGGTAGATCGTCCCGGCATGAACCCGAACTGGTTGTCTGAAATAGACACCGTCCTCCGCACTCTCATTTCTACCACTCTCTCCCAAACTTTCATGGTATGACTTAGTAATTTGATGCCCCTATAGTTGTTACAGCTCTGGACATCACCTTTGTTTTTATACAACGGGACCATTGTACTCCACCTCCACTCTTCAGGCATTCTATTAGTCTTGAATATAACACTAAACAATGCAGTAAGCCATCCCAAGCCTGCTCTACCCACACACCTCCACAGTTCAACCGGAATTTCGTCTTGCCCGGTAGCTCTACCCCTTCTCATCTTACGTATTGCCTCCATGACTTCATCGATCTCAATGTCCCTACCATTACTAACTTCATGGTGACTGTCGGCATTCCTCGATTCCCCAAGTATAATATCCTGATCCCCTTCTTCACTTAGAAGTTTATGAAAGTAGGTCTGCCACCTCCTCTTAATCTGGTCATCTCCCATCAAAACTTTGCCGTCATCATCTTTTATGCACCTCACTTGGTCCAGATCCCGAGTTGTCCTCTCTCTCGCCTTAGCGAGTCGGAATAACTTCTTCTCCCCACCTTTGTTCCTTAGCTCCTCATACAGACGAGCAAAAGCTGTCGTCTTAGCCTCCGTCACTGCCATCTTCGCCTCCTTCCTAGCTACCTTATACTTTTGACTGTTCACTCTCTTCTCTTCCTCATCAGTGCTCCCTACGAACCTTAGGTAAGCCGCCTTCTTTGCTTCCACTTTACCTTGGACAACTGCATTCCACCACCAATCTCCTTTGTGTCCACCATAGTGGCCCGTAGATATCCCTAACACCTCTCTCGCCGCCTTTCTTATACAGTCCGCCGTCGTAGACCACATTGTGTTCGCGTCCCCACTACTTCTCCAAGCTCCCATTGCCGATAACCTTCCTTCCAACTCTTTAGCTTTATCCTTAGTTAAGGCGCCCCACCTAATCCTGGGGCGTCCTTGTACTGACCTCTTCTTCCTCCTTATCTTAATGCAAATGTCCATCACCAAAAGCCTATGCTGCGTTGAGAGGGTCTCACCTGGGATAACCTTGCAGTCCTCGCACAACCTTCTGTCACATCTCCTGAGGAGTAGATAGTCAATCTGAGTTTTCGCCACCGAACTTTGGTAAGTAACCAAATGTTCATCCCGCTTCGTAAAACTCGAGTTTGCAATGACTAGATCGAAAGCCTTGGCAAAGTCCAACAGCGCAATGCCCCCTACGTTCCGCTCTCCGAAACCAAATCCGCCATGCACCTCAGTGTACCCACCTGCAGATAACCCAATATGACCATTGAAATCTCCTCCTATGAATACCCTCTCAGAAGGCGGTATACTACGAACAATCTCATCCAACCCCTCCCAAAATTTCCTTTTAATATCCTCATCCAAGCCTGCTTGTGGTGCGTACGCACTAATGACATTTAAAGTACCCTCACCCACCACCAACTTAATAGTCATTAGCCTATCATTCACCCGCCTGACCTCTACCACGGACTCCCTAAGATGGCTATCTACCAGGATACCCACTCCATTCTTACCCCTCAGGACACCAGAGTACCACAACTTATACCCATCCACGTTTTTCGCCCTCGATCCGACCCACCTAGTCTCCTGGACACACGCTATATTAATCTTCCTCTTCTGCAGGATTTTCACCAACTCTATGGATTTACTCGTTAGTGAACCTATGTTCCATGACCCGATTCTCAACCTATAGGCTCCCTTTCCCCCTCTACCTCCCCTGCAACCCGACCCACCCCCTGAACCCCACCCCACACTCTGCCCCACCCGAGGACATGCCCTTATTCTATCATCCCAGACTGTAGCCACTACACCTACAACAATCTAGAGAAGACTCGCTAGTGCACAACGTACACAAATCAAACTAGAAGTAAACACGTGGTAACTAGTATCCTAGTTTAAAGGTTTAACTATTGCGAAGTAAAGTAACAGTAATTTAGCTAACACCAAAAGGGAAACAGTAAAACAGGAGGTACCAACTCCCGATAACAAAACTTGTGACTGATTTGCTGTGCTCGATGTATTTGTACGCTCCCGCCCACTTCCTACCACCCTTGCTGACACTCGCCCAGGTTGCTCTCCTTTGCCAGTGCTCGTGCGCCCAACTTGTCTCCAATACTCCGAGAATTCCTGAAAAACACAGAAAATACCACGACCCAAAAACCAGAAGGAGCTATCACCGCTACCACTGGTAAGCAAAGAAGCAAAGCACAACGATTGCTTTTTGGACAGAAAGCAGGAAATGATTGCTTTACAGACCTGTATGTAAAAGATCTAGCTAGAAACTATGCGAAAAAGTAGGAAAACCAAAATTGAAGGAAAAATCGACAAACTGTCAAAGGAATACACAATTGATTTGCAGAAATCAGTGCAAAAAAGGAAATGAACATGGAAAAATTTACCAGATGCAGCGAATAAAAAAAAGGAATATGGACCTGTTCACTTAAATCCTTTTTTGACTTCAAATTGTGTGTCGCTATTTGGAAGAACTGTGTCGAAATTAGGGTTGTTTTCAAAAGGGGTTTTATGAACGGGATAGGATAATATTTATAATATAAGCCGAGCTCTTCAATAAGTAAAATACTAAGGTAAATCACAAGGAAAAAGAAGACAAATAGATCCGCATACACAAATGGATGGGGAAAATCTGCAACTCGGTTTCGCCGGAGAAGCTCGCCGGAAAAATGGATGGCAAGTTTGCAGCGGAGGGAGATGAGTAGTCGTTCTTTCACTATCACCTCCTATTCTTTCTCGATCTAAAGTAAAATTGAACCTTTATTAATAAATTCTACATTACTACGTACAGAAAAAGTCAACAAGTTCGTCTTCGGAAATGAAAATCAACTGCGATGTTCGTTGATCGGAAAACTTCCAATGAAAATCACAATAAGTATAAGCGGTAGTAAAATCATGTAACATCAATATATTTAATAAAAATCGAGATAATTAAGCCAAGAATGAAAGCAGTTGAGCGACCGTGCTAGAACCACGGAATTCGGAAATGCCTAACACCTTCTTCCGGATTAACAGAATTCCTTACTCAGGATTTCTGGTTCGCAGAATAATAAACAGAGTCATATTCTCCTCGATTCAGGGATTAAAATTGGTGACTTGGGACGCCTTAAAATTCCAAGGTGGCGACTCTGAAATAATTAAATAAATCCCGTTTCGACTGTCCTTTAATTGGAGAAAACTCCCCTTGTACCCTCGCGGGGGGCGGAAAAAGGAGGTGCGACAGCTCTGGCGACTCTGCTGGGGACCCCTATTTGTAACCCAAAACCACTGGTTCAGGGTTTAAAGAATTCGAGCTTAAAATATCTGTGTTAATTGGCTTTATTTACTATATGATTTTCAACTGTTTATATGCTAATATGCTAAATGTTGCTTTTTACCGCTTTAATATTATTTGAATTGTGAATACATACAATTGCTACGAAACCCCCTTCTTTCTGAGTCTTCTGAATTTATGGTGTACACGTGCGCATGACCCACCTTTCTGTTAAAGTCATACCAAATAAGACGGAGTTGGGACAAGTAACTAGGCCGGGCAGACTTTCGTGCTCCCGGTACGTTGCCCCCGCTTCGGCTCAAACTGTCCGTTTGGGTAAGCCAGGTTTAGAACAATCAACCTAAGGTTTTACACTTAGAATAACTCAGCCATGTACCGGATCCCTAGTAGGAACGAATATTTGCATCATATGCATTTGGCCTTGGAGACTCAACACAGGGGTTGGGTCTGTCTAGGACAGGTGAACCCAAAATAAAAGGACCATCATGATGCATCCTACTTGTTACTTGTGCATTCATTTGCCTCAACATGCTTGTTGACCAGCTTAAATAAAATCATGGTGATAAGAAAGGAATAAAATGGGTTGTTTTAAAAATTTCGAAAAAAAAATAGTTTTAAATTTTGAAATAAAGGTATTTAATAAAAAAAAAATCGAAAATGATTTTTTTTAGTATAAATTTTCCAAAATGAATTTTGACTTTATTAAAATTAAATTTCAGATACAAAATGAGCACCACACAAAGTCCCTCATCCACAAGTACGGAAGAATTTCTATGTCAGCTTCAAATGTGGTGGTATGATTTAGGCGAAGACAGTCAAAAATGGGTCGTCAAGCATTTGGGAAATCTCACGGACATTATGAAAGTTAAACCCCGTGATGATCTGATTGCGGCGTTAGTAACTTTCTGGGACCCTGTTCACAATGTTTTTCGTTTCTCTGACTTCGAGCTTACTCCTACATTAGAGGAGATAGCTGGCTATGCTGGTTTTGACGAAAGTCTAAGAAATCAAAGCTTGATATTCACAAAGGCTCCTTCGGTACATCGATTCTTCGGTCTTCTGAACATCAGCAGTCAAATCAGGAAAAGCAATGTCATCAATGGATGTTGTTCCTTCAACTTTTTGTATAGGTTCGGAAAATCAGATGGGTTCGAAATTCATGAGAAAGGCCTTACTAATAAGCAAAACAAAGACACTTGGCAGATTCACCGTCGATTTGCTTTCATGGTGGCTTTTCTAGGAGTCATGGTTTTCCCAAATAAAGAGCGAACAATTGATATTCGCACCGCGAAAGTTGTGCAAATCCTCACCACTAAAGAAAATCACACCCTTGTCCCCATCATTCTATCAGATATTTATCGGGCTTTGACTTTATGCAAATCAGGAGCAAAAGTCTTCGAAGGATGCAAAATTTTGTTGCAAATGTGGGTGATTGAACATCTCCAACAACAGCCCAAGATCATACAGTATGGGTCAAACAATGATAATTGCATCGAAAGCTATGAGGAAAGAACAAAAAATTATCAGGTGCCAGAAGGGATAGAAGCATGGGTATCTCATCTAAAGGCTTTAACGGCAAATCAAATTGAATGGACCCTGGGATGGCTCCCGATGAGGGAAGTAATACATATGTCAACCTCAAATAGTTATCTACTACTATTGGGATTAAGAAGCATTCAGCCGTATGCACCACTAAGAGTCTTAAGGCAACTAGAGAGATATCAAATAGTTCCTGATGATGAAGATTTGAGTATGCAAGTAATCGAATTACACCCAGAAGCCACTATTCCCGAAGCTCTACTTCAGCAGATGTGGAATGGATGTCGATACTTGAAAAGTGATACTCAAGTCCCAGACACTACAAGGGGTGAGCTAAATCCTGGATATGCAAGGTGGTTTGAAAAACGATCTCGCGTGGATGATGTATCAGATCCTGAGCTAAGAAGGCCAACAAAAAGACCCCATGTTCAAAACTTCAATGATAAAATCCAAGAACGGTTGATCTGGGGAGAAAAGGAAAAAGGGTACAAAGCAACTATCCATGCCCTAAAAGAAAATCTAAGAAGCCTCAGTTTGGAGAAAGATTTGCAAGAACAAGAAGCCGAAGGCGAGAAAAAGAGTCTAGCTTGTGAGAATGAAAATCTTCATGCTCGATTCCAAAAAATGAAAAGAGTTTCTGAAACGCCAAAGAGGAGCTGGAAGGATCAAAAAACCATCGCCAATCTCTTTGAAAGAATGCAAGATTATGATTCCATTCTTGCGGAAAATGAAAGGGCGTTGAGCAAAGCAAAAGAAAGGATCCAACAATTAAACGAAGAAGCCAGATCTAACAAGGAACGCCAGGATAGGCAATCCGAAAAAGACAAGGCACAATTCAAGAAGGAAAAACACTATTGGACGCAATCAGAAGACCAACTTCGTGCACAACTAGAAGAGGAAAGAAGATGCAACAGAGAACATCAACAAGAAGACCTCGACAGGGAAAGATTGCAAGCAAGATTAGAGCAGGCTAGATCCGAGCTCTGTTAGAATCAGCTCTAGATCGTGAAAACCGTGTCAGAGATATAGCCACCACTCGTCAGCAGCAATTGCAAGACCAAGACCAACGTCTCCAAGGTTTCAGGGCACAAATCCACGACCTGGCAGTCTTCACATCTCAAAGTTATGTAAACTGCCAAGGAATGGATTATGAAAGGTTTACAGAGCATGCGCCCACTTTTGCTCGTCATCTAGCAATGGAGTTGGAAAGGATGTATCGTACGCTGGGAGGCCATCCAGGTCAAGCCCCACATTGAGCAGATAATTCAATATTTGACAACAAAAGTGGAAAGTGGGGCATGTTGTGAGATGTTAAGAATTGTATCTTTTATTTTTTTTAAGTGTGTGTATTTTCAAGCCATTTTCTTAAAAGTTTTCAAATGTAATTCCATCTTTGTGTAATGAATAAAAGTGATTGCCTTTAGTATGAACTACGCAAGGTCTGATTCATGTAAGGCATGATACGTAGGCAATCTCTAAGATTCGACCACCACGATAAAAGATATATATAATAAATAAAAGTGAATAACAATAAAAATTTCAAGAAAGCTGGGACGACACAAACAGCCGAGCAAATGCATAATAGAAAGGGATTATTTGTCTAGGAGCATTGCATCTCAACGTGTAATTATATATGTGTTAAACTCTCAAAACTAACAAGTTTGTTCATTTTCAGAATTCAAGCAGTTAGTTTCTCTAAAGAGTATACTGGCATATTATCACTATCACACAAGATCAAAAGGACCAATACCCGAAAGTATGTCTATCCCAGATGTTGACACAGGTATGGAGCTAGAGGAGATGGATGTCGGGAAAATGAAAGAAGAGATGTTTAAACTCAAGCAACAAATGGCTGAGATGTACCAAGCCTGGTCTACAGGACAGTTACCCCCATCTCACCCAAATAACCCTGCTCCATCAATGACCCAAACTCAGGATAATATCACCACTGAATTATCCCCAAATTTCCCCATTTACCAGCACTACCGAGGCACCACCTCTCAGACACCACAGTCTCCACCTCCAAAACCAGTTTCGTACTTTCCTCCAACTATGACTCCTGTTTTCGTAGCACCTCCCCCTGCTACATTTCACAAATCTCCTAGTGAGCCTACATTCCAGGCCCAGGACAACCAATATTACCCTCCGGAGCCCACCTTCAAAGCCTCCGAAATCAATTCAACTGCTCCTCGGTTTGATCTCCCAACCGAAATTGACAAGCCAGCCAAAAATGCTGAACAAGAAGAGATGTTCAGGAAGGTCAAAAGTCTAGAACAATCGTTCCGAGACATGCGGGGATTAGGTGGGCAAGTCAGTGTAGCATACAAAGATTTATGCTTATTCCCCAATGTACAATTGCCAGTTGGCTTCAAGATGCCCAAATTTGACCTATACAGCGGGCACGACGACCCAGTAGCCCACTTAAGGGGTTTCTGTAGCAAGATGCGAGGAGCTGGGGGAAAGGATGAATTATTGATGGCTTACTTCAGTCAAAGTCTAAGCGGATCAGCTTTGGAGTAGTATACACGCCAGGACCATGGAAGATGGTACACCTGGGATGGCCTGGCACAGGCATTCGCATACCATTTCCAATACAATCTGGAAATCATCCCAGATCGATTATCTTTGACAAAATTTGAGAAGAAGCACAATGAAAGCTTCAGAGAGTATGGTTTTCGGTGGAGAGAACAGGCAGCAAGAGTGGATCCTCCTATGAAGGAGAGTGAAATGGTAGACTACTTCCTCCAAGCCTTGGAACCGACTTACTATGCCCACTTGGTTTCAGCGGTTGGGAAATCATTCAACGAAGTAGTGAAGATGGGAGGTATGGTGGAAGAAGGCCTCAAGACAAATAAAATCATGAGCTATTCAGCAATTAAGGCAACTACTCAAGCTATTCAAGGCGGGGTAGGAGGAATCGGAAGAAAGAAGAGGGAGGAAGCAACAGTAGTTGATTCAGGAATTTGGTCGGGACCCAGAGGTTCACCGCTTTACTATAATCAACCACGACCTCGCCAATCAGCTTACCACCATGATTCATCCCAACACTACTATCACCCTTCAGAGCCTCATTTTTCCATTAACCATGCTCAAGCATACAATCAGCCACCTGTTCACACCAATTGGCGTGCTCCTGTCACACCAAATACTTACCCACGAGCCTATCCCGGACCAGGTTTCAGGCCTAGGCCAGCATTCAGGGGAGAAAGGGAACAGAAAAAGAAAACTTACACTCCATTGGGAGAGTCTTACACCAGTCTGTTCCACAGGCTGAGACAGCTAGACATGCTGAGACCAATACAATCCAAGCTACCCAATCCTCCTCCAAAGAATCTGGATTACACCATTAGCTGTGAATATTGCTCCGGTGCACCAGGCCATGATACGGAGAAATGTTGGCATTTGAAAAATGTAATACAAGAGCTGATTGATACTAATAAAATCGAGGTTCAAACCCCCGAAGCCCCAAATATCAATAGAAATCCAATGCCAGCCCATCAAGAGGCTAATATGATAGAAATCATACAAGCTGATGGGGAGACAAAGAAGCCGTCACAAACTGTCATGATGATCAAATCTCATGAAACCAAGCCAGATAAGCAGTTAACAGAGGAGAAGCCGGTATCTAAGCAGAACAGAAATGGTGATGGACCATCTATGATAATCGAGGAGGGATCATCGAGCAAAGTTGCCGCAAAACAAGAAAGGCCGAAAGTGATAGTACCAGGGGTTGCTAACAAACCCATTATATTTGTGGAAGGAGCCCGTACAGATCAGGTTATTATTGCACCTGTAATCCAGCTGCCGGTCGTCAACAACAAAGCCATCCCATGGAACTATGAACGGGTGACTGTAATGTACAAGGGCAAAGAAATCAAGGAAGAAGTGTGTGAGGTGCAAGGCTTGACATGTTCAGGAAGATGTTTTACTCCCGAAGAGTTGAGTACAATCCAACACCAACAAAGAGAGCTGTGACGGAAGAAGAGGCGGAGGAGTTTTTAAGAAAAATGAAACTCCATGATTATTCTGTTGTGGATCAATTAAAGAAGACCCCCGCTCAAATTTCATTGTTGTCATTACTGATACATTCAGAGGAGCACCGTCTGGCTTTGATGAAAATCCTGAATGAGGCTCATGTTCCTGAAAAGATCTCTGTAAATCATTTGGGAAAAATAGCCAACAGAATCTTTGAGACAAACAGAATTACATTTGCTGATGATGAATTACCTGTGGAAGGTACCGAGCACAACAGAGCTCTTTACCTCACCGTGAAATGTGAAAACTCCGTAGTAACCCGGGTATTGGTTGACAATGGGTCCAGTGCAAACATATGCCCTCTCTCCACTTTAAACAAATTAAAAATTAAAGAGGAGAGGATCCAGAAGAATAGTATCTGCGTACGAGGATTTGACGGTGGAAGCAGAGATTCATTTGGCGACATAGTGTTGGAACTAACTATAGGGCCAGTTGAATTCACAATGGAATTCCAAGTGTTGGACATGACTGTTTCTTACAACTTGTTGTTGGGTCGACCATGGATCCATGCTGCTAAAGCAGTCCCGTCAACACTACATCAGGCTGTCAAGTTTGAATGGGATCATCAAGAAATAGTCGTGCATGGAGAAGAAAGTTTAAATGCTCACAACAGTACCATTGTACCGGTCGAGGGAATAGAAATTTACCAAGGACCATGGGTATACCAAGTGTCCGACACGATGTCGGTAGAGAAAATTCCAGAAGGGAAATACCTTCAGAATCCAAAGATATCCTCTGCATCAGTCATGGTAGCTTATGAAATGTTAAAGAATGGCTTTATACCCGGCAAAGGTCTGGGCTTATCTCTGTAAGGAATTGTACAACCAGTATCTCTCCCCGAGAACTGGGGAACATTCGGTTTAGGGTTCATACCCACCGCCAATGACGTGATAAGGGCCAGGAAGTTGAAACACCGAGCATGGGTTCTTCCAAAACCAGTACCACATCTGTTAAAGTCTTTTGTCAAGACCAGTGCTAAAAATCGCCCGATAACAACAATTCCTAAATCCCGGGTCAATCCTGAAGAGGAATTAATTAAAAGGTTCGAGAAATTGTTTAGTGATGAGAATATGTTGGAAAGCGGAGAAGGGTGTAGCAACGCAGAAGTTCAATTCGTTGGGCCAGAAACAAAGCTCAATAATTGGAAAGCCACTCCTCTCCCAATTCGAAAGGAGTCTTGGTAGTTTATTTTGATTTTCTTTCAGTTTTTTTGGGTTACTTCAGGGTTGTAATCCCAAAGCTTATCTTATAGTTTGTTTGAAGTGTGCAAACCTTGTTATCTTTCATCATCCAATAAAAAGCAGTTTCCTTTTTATTATCATTCCTGATAGTTTTCTTTTCTTTTTCTTCTTTCCTGTACAGTTCCTTTTACGCTGGCTCTAGTGATATGGCATGCATGAGGAATCCTCAGCCCAGTCTTAAAAATCAATCTGGTTCCGAAGTAATAATTCAAGAAATATATTGTGATTATGAATCAGAATATGATGAAGATGAGGTTTTTGAAGAGATTAGTAAAGAGTTAATTCACTTTGAGGAAAAAATCAAACCTAACTTGAGTCATACCGAGGACGTCAATATAGGGGACACGAGTAATGTCCGGGAAACTAAAATAAGTGTCCATCTCGAACCAAAGATCCGAGAGGAGTTAATTAAAGCACTCATAGAATTCAAAGATGTTTTTGCATGGTCGTATGACGATATGCCGGGCTTGAGCACTGATTTAGTGGTCCACAAATTGCCCACCGATCCAACGGTGCCTCCTGTCAAGCAGAGGCTGAGAAAATTCAAGCCTGATATGAGTGTGAGAATTAAGGAAGAAATCACCAAACAATTGGAACCAAAGGTCATTCGAGTCACTCGATATCCTGTTTGGTTAGCTAATGTCGTTCCTGTGCCAAAGAAAGATGGCAAAATTAGAGTATGTGTCGACTATCGCAATCTCAACAAAGCAAGTCCAAAGGATAATTTCCCATTACCCAATATCCATATTTTGATCGACAATTGTGCCAAGCATGATATAGGGTCTTTCGTGGATTGTTATGCCGGGTATCATCAAATTCTAATGGATGAAGAAGATGCAGAAAAGACGGCATTCATCACACCATGGGGAACTTATTGCTACCGGGTAATGCCATTCGGTCTAAAGAACGCCGGAGCAACCTATATGAGAGCAATGACCACAGTGTTTCATGATATGATACACAAGGAAATTGAGGTATACGTGGATGATGTGATCATAAAATCAAAGCATCAGGCCAACCACGTTGGGGATTTGAGGAAGTTCTTCTTAAGACTTCGCAGGTACAACCTCAAGCTTAACCCTGCCAAATGCGCATTTGGAGTTCCATCCGGAAAGTTGCTGGGATTCATAGTCAGTCGACGAGGCATCGAGCTAGATCCGTCAAAGATTAAAGCCATCCAAGAACTGCCACCTCCAGGAAACAAAACTGAAGTAATGAGTTTGTTGGGGAGGTTAAATTACATCAGCAGGTTTATTGCTCAGCTCACAACAACCTGTGAGCCAATTTTCAAATTGTTAAAAAAGGATGCTGCGGTCAAATGGACCGATGAGTGTCAAGAAGCGTTCGATAAAATAAAAGGGTACTTGTCAAACCCACCCGTGTTGGTCCCGCCAGAGCCAGGAAGACCTTTGATTCTTTACTTGACGGTTTTGGAAAATTCATTTGGTTGCGTATTGGGGCAACATGACCTCACTGGCAGAAAAGAACAGGCCATCTACTACCTTAGCAAGAAGTTCACAGCTTATGAGGTTAAGTATACTCATTTGGAAAAGACATGTTGCGCCCTAACATGGGTAGCTCAAAAATTGAAACACTATTTGTCATCCTACACTACTTACCTCATTTCTCGGTTGGATCCATTGAAATACATTTTTCAAAAGCCTATGCCAATGGGAAGACTTGTAAAGTGGCAGATATTGCTCACAGAATTTGACATCATCTATGTGACTCGAACTGCAATGAAGGCTCAAGCGATGGCCGATCATTTGGCCGAAAACCCGGTCGATGAGGAATATGAGCCGTTGAAAACTTATTTTCCTAACGAAGAAACAATGCATATCGACGAGGTGGAACAAATTGAAAAACCTGGCTGGAAACTTGTCTTTGATGGAGCCGCTAACATGAAAGGAGTCGGAATAGGAGCTGTAATCATTTCTGAAATAGGGCATCACTATCCTGTTACGGCTCAGTTGCGATTTTATTGCACCAATAATATGGCTGAATATGAAGCTTGTATTTTGGGGTTAAGGCTAGCCGCGGACATGGGTATCCGAGAAATCTTAGTTATGGGAGATTCAGATCTGTTGGTACATCAAATTCAAGGAGAATGGGAAACCCGAGACTTGAAGCTCATCCCATACCGACAATGTCTACATGATCTTTGTCAGCGGTTTCAATCAGTGGAATTCCAACATATTCCAAGAATCCATAATGAGGTTGCCGATGCATTGGCTACCCTGGCATCAATGTTGCACTATCCGGACAAAGCTTATGTAGATCCAATACATATTCAAGTCCACGATCAGCACGCTTATTGCAATATGGTTGAGAAAGAATTTGATGGTGAACCATGGTTCCACGACATCAAGGAGTATATCAGGATGGGGATATATCCCGCACAAGCCACAGGAGACCAAAAGAGGACCATTAGGCGATTGGCAAATGGATTCTTCTTAAGCGGAGGAGTTTTGTATAAAAGAACACCAGATCTTGGATTATTAAGATGCATAGATGCCAGACAAGCTACAACTGTCATGTCTGAAGTACATTCAGGAGTTTGCGGACCCCACATGAGTGGATATGTGTTGGCAAAGAAAATCCTCCGAGCTGGTTACTATTGGCTTACCATGGAGCGAGATTGTATCAGTTTTGTGCGCAAGTGTCATCAATGCCAAATACACGGAGATTTGATTCATTCTCCACCATCCGAGTTGCACACAATGTCGGCACCATGGCCCTTCGTTGCCTGGGGCATGGATGTAATTGGACCAATTGAGCCGGCAGCATCCAATGGGCACAGGTTCATTCTGGTAGCTATTGATTATTTTACCAAATGGGTTGAGGCCAAGACATTCAAATCAGTGACCAAGAAAGATGTGGTCGATTTTGTCCACTCAAATATCATATGTCGATTCGGAATCCCGAAGGTGATCATCACAGATAACGGTGCTAATCTTAACAGCAACCTAATAAAGGACGTATGTCAACAGTTTAAGATTACACATCGCAACTCTACCCCATATCGGCCCAAGGCGAATGGAGCGGTAGAAGCAGCCAACAAAAACATAAAGAAGATACTTCGGAAAATGGTAGAAGGTTCAAAACAATGGCATGAAAAATTACCATTTGCATTATTGGGATACCGCACTACTGTTCGCACTTCAGTAGGAGCCACTCCTTATTTGTTGGTATATGGCACTGAAGCAGTAATTCCTGCAGAAGTTGAGATTCCTTCCCTTCGGATCATCGCCGAAGCAAAGATTGATGATGATGAATGGGTCAAAACCCGTCTAGAACAGTTAAACTTGATTGATGAAAAACGATTGACCTCAGTATGCCATGGTCAATTATATCAAAGAAGAATAGAAAGAGCATACAACAAAAAGGTACGTCCCTGGAAGTTTGAAGTAGGTCAGCATGTGTTGAAACGTATTCTTCCACATCAGGTTGAAGCAAAAGGCAAATTTGCCCCGAATTGGCAAGGACCATTCATTGTGACCAGAGTATTATCGAATGGTGCACTATGCTTAACAGACATTGAAGGCAAGTGCATAGACATCGCGATCAATTCTGACGCGGTAAAGAGATATTATGCATGAATTTTTGAATGTTTGTATTTAGCATTATTTCGAAGATTGGAATGATAAAGGCAATTTATTCTGCTATCCGAAACACTATACCCTTTGTTTCCCCTTTGAGCCATACTTGTTTCTTTCCTACCCTCTCTTGGAATCAATGAAAATCAAGTATGAAATAAAAAAAACATCACTATTATTTAGTGAACTACGTTTGACCTGATTCCTCAAAGAAGGATACGTAGGCGCCTCACGGCTCGGTCATAGGGTGCACAATATACATAAAATGTGCACAAAAAGAAACATCAAGCGACCCCAATCAAGGAACTGGGGCAAGAATTGTATTGGAAATAAGAAAAAGATTCCAAGAGTTGTAATTTTAAACACATACCAAAACTGTTTAGCTTTTAATACCTTTTCCATTTCTAACCCCATACCAGAAAGACCTTTCGACCAATCTTAGAAAAATGCTGAGTCAAGCAAATGAAGATGGTTCATAATACTCTGGTACAAACAAGAAAAAAAAAGTAAAAATGAGAGAGTCTTATTGGTGAAAACCTTCGTGGGCACCATAAGGCGACGGAAGTTGAGAGAAAAGTAAAATGAGAGAGTCTTATTGGTGAAAACCTTCGTGGGCACCATAAGGCGAAAAGGAAGTGAGAAATGAACAAATGAGGAAAGTTTATCGGTGAAAATTCTTTGAAACGTTGCAAGTCCAACAGGTCTGTGAAATGAAAAATGAGGTTGGATTATGGGAATTTTGGCAAAAACAAAAATGAGACAATTGAAAGGAGATTGATTAAAAGACTGGGTTGATTAATCCGAAATGCATACCCTGATCATTGGTGCCACTAACTCCAATCAGATAAGTTTTTATTCTTTCTCCAACAGTCATCCAAACTTGGATTTTTCTTTTCATTCTATAATTGTCGAAATCAGCGTGTTTCGCCACTAATAAATCTTACTTTTCTAAAAGCTTTGAGATAAGTTTTATTCCAAACAAATAAGAAGGAATGTCAAGGTATACTACCAAGATTCAAGGTTACATGATGCAAAATACGGCCACGAAAGGTGGGAGATAAAAGATATGGGTGTAAGAAAGGTGAAATCAAAAGTGGATCAGCAAAGTCAGAAGGGACATATGATTACAGTTAAAAGGATTTGAAGGAAAACATACAGAGGGGAATCATATAGTCAAGAATCAATTACGAGGACAAAACAGTCTTTTCAACCATTCCAAGGCAATAAAGAGAGACAAAGAGAAGCCTCACCATCGGCAAAAATACCCCAGTTAACCACCCTGCTTTAAACTAACGAAGTTTTCTTTGATTTAAAACAGGGGCAAATACAATATTTGTGTCAGGAAATACCTGGTAAAGAATTAAAGAAGTCAGGCATCCACCTGGAGAATGAGGATGAGAATTAAAGAAGTCAGGCGTCCACCTGGAGAATGAGGATGAGAAAAGAAGAAGTCAGGTGTCCACCTGGAGAATGAGGATGAGAATTGAAGAAGTCAGGCGTCCACCTGGAGAATGAGGATGAGAAAAGAAGAAGTCAGGCGTCCACCTGGAGAATGAGGATAAGAAGTTAAAAAGAAGTCAGGCGTCCACCTGGAGAATGAGGATAAGAATTAAAGAAGTCAGGCGTCCACCTGGAGAATGAGGATGAGAATTAAAGAAGTCAAGCGTCCACCTGGAGAATGAGGATGAGAAAAGAAGAAGTCAGGCGTCCACCTGGAGAATGAGGATAAGAAGTTAAAAAGAAGTCAGGCGTCCACCTGGAGAACGAGGATGAGAATTAAAGAAGTCAGGCGTCCACCTGGAGAATGAGGATGAGAATTAAAGAATTCAGGGCGTCCACCAGGAGAATAAGGATAAGAATTGAAAAAATCAGGCGTCCACATGGAGAATGAGGATGAGAATTAAAGAAGTCAGGCGTCCACCTAGAGAATGAGGATGAGAAAAGAAGAAGTCAGGCGTCCACCTGGAGAATGAGGATGAAGAATTAAAGAAGTCAGGCGTTCACCTGGAGAATGAGGATAAGAATTAAAGAAGTCAGGTGTCCACCTGGAGAATGAGGATAAGAATTAAAGAAGTCAGGCGTCCACCTGGAGAATGAGGATGAAGAATTGAAGAAGTCAGGCGTCCACCTGGAGAATGAGGATGAGAAAGAAGAAGTCAGGCGTCCACCTGGAGAATGAGGATGAAGAATTAAAGAAATCAGGCGTCCACCTGGAGAATGAGGATAAGAATTAAAGAAGTCAGGCGTCCACCTGGAGAATGAGGATAAGAATTAAAGAAGTCAGGCGTCCACCTGGAGAATGAGGATGAAGAATTAAAGAAGTCAGGCGTCCACCTGGAAAACGAGGATAAGAAAAGAAGAAGTCAGGCGTCCACCTGGAGAATGAGGATGAGAATTGAAGAAGTCAGGCGTCCACCTGGAGAATGAGGATGAGAAAAGAAGAAGTCAGACGTCCACCTGGAGAATGAGGATAAGAAGTTAAAAAGAAGTCAGGCGTCCACCTGGAGAATGAGGATAAGAATTAAAGAAGTCAGGCGTCCACCTGGAGAATGAGGATGAGAATTAAAGAAGTCAGGCGTCCACCTGGAGAATGAGGATGAGAAAAGAAGAAGTCAGGCGTCCACCTGGAGAATGAGGATGAGAATTGAAGAAGTCAGGCGTCCACCTGGAGAATGAGGATGAGAAAAGAAGAAGTCAGGCGTCCACCTGGAGAATGAGGATAAGAAGTTAAAAAGAAGTCAGGCGTCCACCTGGAGAATGAGGATAAGAATTAAAGAAGTCAGGCGTCCACCTGGAGAATGAGGATGAGAATTAAAGAAGTCAGGCGTCCACCTGGAGAATGAGGATGAGAAAAGAAGAAGTCAGGCGTCCACCTGGAGAATGAGGATAAGAAGTTAAAAAGAAGTCAGGCGTCCACCTGGAGAACGAGGATGAAGAAAGAAAAGAAGCAGTCAGGCGTCCACCTGGAGAATGAGGATGAAGAAAAAGAAGAAATCAGGCGTCCACCAGGAGAATAAGGATAAGAATTGAAACAATCAGGCGTCCACATGGAGAATGAGGATGAGAATTAAAGAAGTCAGGCGTCCACTTAGAGAATGAGGATGAGAAAAGAAGAAGTCAGGCGTCCACCTGGAGAATGAGGATGAAGAATTAAAGAAGTCAGGCGTTCACCTGGAGAATGAGGATAAGAATTAAAGAAGTCAGGTGTCCACCTGGAGAATGAGGATAAGAATTAAAGAAGTCAGGCGTCCACCTGGAGAATGAGGATGAAGAATTGAAGAAGTCAGGCGTCCACCTGGAGAATGAGGATGAGAAAAGAAGAAGTCAGGCGTCCACCTGGAGAATGAGGATGAAGAATTAAAGAAATCAGGCGTCCACCTGGAGAATGAGGATAAGAATTAAAGAAGTCAGGCGTCCACCTGGAGAATGAGGATAAGAATTAAAGAAGTCAGGCGTCCACCTGGAGAATGAGGATGAAGAATTAAAGAAGTCAGGCGTCCACCTGGAAAACGAGGATAAGAAAAGAAGAAGTCAGGCGTCCACCTGGAGAATGAGGATGAGAATTGAAGAAGTCAGGCGTCCACCTGGAGAATGAGGATGAGAAAAGAAGAAGTCAGACGTCCACCTGGAGAATGAGGATAAGAAGTTAAAAAGAAGTCAGGCGTCCACCTGGAGAATGAGGATAAGAATTAAAGAAGTCAGGCGTCCACCTGGAGAATGAGGATGAGAATTAAAGAAGTCAGGCGTCCACCTGGAGAATGAGGATGAGAAAAGAAGAAGTCAGGCGTCCACCTGGAGAATGAGGATGAGAATTAAAGAAGTCAGGCGTCCACCTGGAGAATGAGGATGAGAAAAGAAGAAGTCAGGCGTCCACCTGGAGAATGAGGATGAGAATTAAAGAAGTCAGGCGTCCACCTGGAGAATGAGGATGAGAAAAGAAGAAGTCAGGCGTCCACCTGGAGAATGAGGATGAGAAAATTAAAAGAAGTCAGGCGTCCACCTGGAGAATGAGGATAAGAATTAAAGAAGTCAGGCGTCCACCTGGAGAATGAGGATGAGAATTAAAGAAGTCAGGCGT
Organism: Nicotiana tabacum; assembly: GCF_000715075.1. Lineage (NCBI taxonomy): Eukaryota > Viridiplantae > Streptophyta > Magnoliopsida > Solanales > Solanaceae > Nicotiana > Nicotiana tabacum. Next base: position 139,161,500 of record NC_134090.1, read on the forward strand.
CCACCTGGAGAATGAGGATGAGAAAAGAAGAAGTCAGGCGTCCACCTGGAGAATGAGGATAAGAAGTTAAAAAGAAGTCAGGCGTCCACCTGGAGAACGAGGATGAAGAAAGAAAAGAAGCAGTCGTCCACCTGGAGAATGAGGATGAGAATTAAAGAATTCAGGCGTCCACCTGGAGAATGAGGATAAGAATTGAAAAAATCAGGCGTCCACCTGGAGAATGAGGATGAGAATTAAAGAAGTCAGGCGTCCACCTGGAGAATGAGGATGAAGAATTAAAGAAGTCAGGCGTCCACATGGAGAATGAGGATAAGAATTAAAGAAGTCAGGCGTCCACCTGGAGAATGAGGATAAGAATTAAAAAAGTCAGGCGTCCACCTGGAGAATGAGGATTAAGAATTGAAGAAGTCAGGCGTCCACCTGGAGAATGAGGATGAGAAAAGAAGAAGTCAGGCGTTCACCTGGAGAATGAGGATGAAGAATTAAAGAAATCAAGCGTCCACCTGGAGAATGAGGATAAGAATTAAAGAAGTCAGGCGTCCACCTGGAGAATGAGGATAAGAATTAAAGAAGTCAGGCGTCCACCTGGAGAATGAGGATGAAGAATTAAAGAAGTCAGGCGTCCACCTGGAAAACGAGGATAAGAAAAGAAGAAGTCAGGCGTCCACCTGGAGAATGAGGATGAGAATTGAAGAAGTCAGGCGTCCACCTGGAGAATGAGGATGAGAAAAGAAGAAGTCAGACGTCCACCTGGAGAATGAGGATAAGAAGTTAAAAAGAAGTCAGGCGTCCACCTGGAGAATGAGGATAAGAATTAAAGAAGTCAGGCGTCCACCTGGAGAATGAGGATGAGAATTAAAGAAGTCAGGCGTCCACCTGGAGAATGAGGATGAGAAAAGAAGAAGTCAGGCGTCCACCTGGAGAATGAGGATGAGAATTGAAGAAGTCAGGCGTCCACCTGGAGAATGAGGATGAGAAAAGAAGAAGTCAGGCGTCCACCTGGAGAATGAGGATAAGAAGTTAAAAAGAAGTCAGGCGTCCACCTGGAGAATGAGGATAAGAATTAAAGAAGTCAGGCGTCCACCTGGAGAATGAGGATGAGAATTAAAGAAGTCAAGCGTCCACCTGGAGAATGAGGATGAGAAAAGAAGAAGTCAGGCGTCCACCTGGAGAATGAGGATAAGAAGTTAAAAAGAAGTCAGGCGTCCACCTGGAGAACGAGGATGAGAATTAAAGAAGTCAGGCGTCCACCTGGAGAATGAGGATGAGAATTAAAGAATTCAGGCGTCCACCAGGAGAATAAGGATAAGAATTGAAAAAATCAGGCGTCCACATGGAGAATGAGGATGAGAATTAAAGAAGTCAGGCGTCCACCTAGAGAATGAGGATGAGAAAAGAAGAAGTCAGGCGTCCACCTGGAGAATGAGGATGAAGAATTAAAGAAGTCAGGCGTTCACCTGGAGAATGAGGATAAGAATTAAAGAAGTCAGGTGTCCACCTGGAGAATGAGGATAAGAATTAAAGAAGTCAGGCGTCCACCTGGAGAATGAGGATGAAGAATTGAAGAAGTCAGGCGTCCACCTGGAGAATGAGGATGAGAAAAGAAGAAGTCAGGCGTCCACCTGGAGAATGAGGATGAAGAATTAAAGAAATCAGGCGTCCACCTGGAGAATGAGGATAAGAATTAAAGAAGTCAGGCGTCCACCTGGAGAATGAGGATAAGAATTAAAGAAGTCAGGCGTCCACCTGGAGAATGAGGATGAAGAATTAAAGAAGTCAGGCGTCCACCTGGAAAACGAGGATAAGAAAAGAAGAAGTCAGGCGTCCACCTGGAGAATGAGGATGAGAATTGAAGAAGTCAGGCGTCCACCTGGAGAATGAGGATGAGAAAAGAAGAAGTCAGACGTCCACCTGGAGAATGAGGATAAGAAGTTAAAAAGAAGTCAGGCGTCCACCTGGAGAATGAGGATAAGAATTAAAGAAGTCAGGCGTCCACCTGGAGAATGAGGATGAGAATTAAAGAAGTCAGGCGTCCACCTGGAGAATGAGGATGAGAAAAGAAGAAGTCAGGCGTCCACCTGGAGAATGAGGATGAGAATTGAAGAAGTCAGGCGTCCACCTGGAGAATGAGGATGAGAAAAGAAGAAGTCAGGCGTCCACCTGGAGAATGAGGATAAGAAGTTAAAAAGAAGTCAGGCGTCCACCTGGAGAACGAGGATGAAGAAAGAAAAGAAGCAGTCAGGCGTCCACCTGGAGAATGAGGATGAGAATTAAAAAAGTCAAGCGTCCACCTGGAGAATGAGGATAAGAATTAAAGAAGTCAGGCGTCCACCTGGAGAATGAGGATGAGAATTAAAGAAGTCAGGCGTCCACCTGGAGAATGAGAATGAGAAAAGAAGAAGTCAGGCGTCCACCTGGAGAATGAGGATAAGAAGTTAAAAAGAAGTCAGGCGTCCACCTGGAGAACGAGGATGAGAATTAAAGAAGTCAGGCGTCCACCTGGAGAATGAGGATGAGAATTAAAGAATTCAGGCGTCCACCTGGAGAATGAGGATAAGAATTGAAAAAATCAGGCGTCCACCTGGAGAATGAGGATGAGAATTAAAGAAGTCAGGCGTCCACCTGGAGAATGAGGATGAAGAATTAAAGAAGTCAGGCGTCCACATGGAGAATGAGGATAAGAATTAAAGAAGTCAGGCGTCCACCTGGAGAATGAGGATAAGAATTAAAGAAGTCAGGCGTCCACCTGGAGAATGAGGATGAAGAATTGAAGAAGTCAGGCGTCCACCTGGAGAATGAGGATGAGAAAAGAAGAAGTCAGGCGTCCACCTGGAGAATGAGGATGAAGAATTAAAGAAATCAGGCGTCCACCTGGAGAATGAGGATAAGAATTAAAGAAGTCAGGCGTCCACCTGGAGAATGAGGATAAGAATTAAAGAAGTCAGGCGTCCACCTGGAGAATGAGGATGAAGAATTAAAGAAGTCAGGCGTCCACCTGGAAAACGAGGATAAGAAAAGAAGAAGTCAGGCGTCCACCTGGAGAATGAGGATGAAGAATTAAAGAAGTCAGGCGTCCACCTGGAGAATGAGGATGAAGAAGTTAAAAAGAAGTCATGCGTCCACCTGGAGAACGAGGATGAAGAAAGAAAAGAAGCAGTCAAGGTACCCACCTGGAGAACGAGGGAATGCAATTGAAGTTTTGAAATCAAAAGCCCGCTCATATGATAAAGGAGCACATTTAAAATCAATAAAGCAGAGAAGTCCAACAAAATCCCCAGCAAGAAACAACAAGAGTCCCAAAAGAAAATACGGGACACAATGAAAAGGAATACGGAATAAGCCAAATGCCCAAGAGTTACCAAGATATCAAGACAACAAGAAACGCAAGGGCATGATCTAGATAAGATTTTTATAATTCATGTACCATAGTCTAGTTTAACTTTTTGTATTTCCTTTGAAGTAAGGTGTAATAAGGAGGTCAGCAAGTAGTAAAAACAGCACAAAGCAGCAGTAACATCACAGTCCCATGGTAGTCCCAGCTACCCAAAACTTCCTGAACTACATTGACCTGATTTCTTTATAGCCAAGGATATGTAGGAAACCTTTGAAGCAGAGGTTCGGTCAAATCTTTCAAAAAAAAATGCTTCCCACGGAGTATTCTAACGGGCAAAAAATCGCTCGTATCCGCTTACTTTATCTTTGCACGAGAACTCTTCAAGTTTCCGCACAAAGAGGGGCATCTGTGAGCACGTGATTTTTGCCTTATGAAAACTACTCCAAAATAAATCAAAAAATAAAATAAATTTCTTTTACTGTGTAAGTTTTGAATTTGCGTGATGTTAAATATTTGTTTTATGTCCGTAAATATTTACGGTGTCATAATAGAATGAAAAAATAAAATAAAATACATGTTGCATGCATATAGGATTTAATTATGTAATTAAAAACATAATTTAAACAAAATCACAAAAAATATGCAATAGTTCTATTTTAAATATTCCACTGTGTGATTGATGTTTTGTCTATGTGTTAAATAATTGTTATAGAATAATTAATATATTTTTGTGAAGTTAAAATTGTTTTATAATTAAAATTAGAAATCTAATTAGAAAAAATGAAAAAAAAATATAATACATATACACAAAATCGGACCTAGATTAAAATCCAGGCCCAAATCGAATTAATTCCCCCCTCACAGCCCAATCCAAACCAACCTGTCCGGTCCAACTCATGAGTAAATCCAAACGACGACGTTTGGTCACACTCCATCAAGGACCGTTGGATTAAATCAATCCAACGGCTGATATCCCCTACCCTTACCCGTAATCCGTAACCCGACCCATTGAACCCGATTCAGTCCGACCCCAACGTTAAACCAAACGACGTCGTTTGGTTAAGTGAGATGATCCTGACCGTGAATCTTACTTGATCGGACGGACAAGATCAATCCACCCCTCCCCTATATAAGTTCCAGACCCCTACCCCGGCCCCCTAACTAAACACCCCCCGTTCCTTACTATTCATCATCGTCCCCAAACCCCCACTCCTAACCCTAGCCGCCCTAGGATTCCACCGCCTGAAACCCGGCGGCATCAACGCCGTCGGTCACCAAAATAACACCCTAGAATCCCCTGAACATCCTCTACACAGATCTAACATTGGTTTCCTTCGAATCAGGCCCCAACTCTTCGAATCTTAAATCGAAGGTTGGCCTGAAAACCTTATCTTCTCCGATGACCTCCAAAATAACACCACAGTTTCTCCTAAATTCCCTCACCAAGGATTTGTTAGTTGCATGGTTCGAATCATACTGGAACTACTCGAATCTTCATTTGAAGATTCGAGTACAACCCAACCTTATCCCAACCTACTTCAAACTCACACCAGTTACCCCCCTGACCTCCTTCGTGCCTAGAACATCTTTGGTTTCCCTCGAATCTAACCAGAAATGAGTAAATCCCAAATCGAACTTTCAAGAACCCTAAAAATACCAGACTTTTGGATTCTGTCCAGATTGAATAAAGATTGAGGTTTAATCGACCTTAGTCGAAGTATTTTCAGTGGAAAATACTTCGACTAAGGTCTGTTTGATTTCAAACAAAGTCCAAATCCAAGTCGAGTTGAGTTCAGTTGAATTTAAAGGTTCAGAGGTATTTTCTGTTTCTTATGTGCATTCTATGTGTATTCTATGATCGTTTCATTAGTTTGTTTAATTTTTCATAATTTTCTAGTCAAATTTTGTTATACTGTCCCCTACCCGTCAACTTGATTCTAAATGTGAATTGTTTCTGTTGATTGTGATTATGTACAATGTGTGTAATCGACTCGACTAAGTTCGTCGATTAGTTATATCATAAATCCTGCTTCTGAAAATGTTGACTGAAATAACCTGTTTTGGATGGATTATTTTGCTATAATCAGTTAATTAGTTATTGTTAATCAGTTGGTTCTTGTTTAATAAATCCATCAAATGGATGTTATATGTGTGTTGTTTTCTGAACATTAAGTTCAGAACATTGTCGATATATTGACAATGCTCCTGTTTGTTTGATCTTAGTTCAAAAGCTGAGTTCAGTTGAATTATTAGGCTGAATTCAGTATAATGTTGTTATGATGTTAGTTCTGAATTCAAGTTCACAAAGGTTGGGTAAATACAATTGTATTAGGAGGTTAATCATTAGGAATTGGTTGTTAGCTGCTAGACAAGTTTTAATTCAGATAACTTGCTAAAATCTAAGACAGTAATACCAGTAGAAAACAGTAGGTCAGGGACATTTCTGGGATAGAACAATAAGGATAATATGTTAATAGCAATGTGCTGAAAGTGGAAGTTAATGGCTATAATTTAAGATACTAATGGGGAACAAGGGATAATGGGCTGCTGAAAAACAGGATAATAGCACTCAATAGGATTTAAAGTATTCAAAAGTAGTTTTAATGGAACTTTTCTAATTTTTAAAGGAGAAAAGGGCCCTGGCAGCACTAGAAGGGTATAGGACAACCTTGTATAAATAGAGGGGGATTGGGACTGATTTAAGAGAGCTTAAAAGAAAGAAAAACAAATAAAAAAAAGCTTTCAGACAGAACAATTAGAAAGGAAGAAGAGAGAAAAAATCTGATTTGAAAAGGAAAGGGTCAGATTTTGAATACAGATTTGGAAGAAAGATTGAAATCAGATTTTGAGAGGGAGATCTTATCAGTTTTCATAGAAAGAAAGAAAAAACTGAAGCATAAAAAGAATTCTGTCTCGGAAGTCAGGATTGAAGTTGATTCTGTGTTTTAAAATTGAATTTTTTTTTTCAGTCTGTTTTGTTCTAAGTCTCAGAATCAGAAATATTATTCTTTTCATTAAATCTATCCGGATTTGTTCAATATCATTGTTCAGTTAAAAATCTGAAACTTCCTAAAAGTACTGTCACTGTGCATCTGGGTTCTTCGGGTCTTATTATTGCTCAAACCTGTGGAAAGACTGCTATTTCGTTGATTTTGTTACTGGTGCTACTGCTGAAATTTACTCCTTCTACCTTCATTTTCAGGTACATATCCTTTTAAATTCTATGTTGGAAAGAGATTCAGCATGACAGATAAATGAAGCTTGAATTGTAATAATGTCTGTTATTCATTTGAGCTCTTTAATTAAAAATTCAGTTTTGTTTCTTGATCAAATAAGTAATATATGTTGATAGGATGATTGTAAGTTAAATGTCCTTTATTGAAGACTGTATAAGTGTTGTAATAAGGTTAATTTTCTAAATTTTCATTAAAGTATAGTTATGACTGAATTGTTAAGGTAGGGAATATGGCAGAAAGTTGGTTATTAGTTAAGTCCTATGACATTGTTAGTCAGGTATAGAATACTCTGAAATATCAAGAAAATGCATGGTTAGTGTAATTCGATTGTTTGATTGTGGATTAAGGTCAGATGTTGTTAGTTGAATAAAGAGTAGTATAAAAATGTCAAAAACCATATTGCTAGTTTATTCTAACAACCATATTGCTAGTTGAATAAAGAGTAGTATAAAAATGTCAAAAACCATATACCTGATTTAGTTATGGATTGAATGGTGTGAGTTATACGTTCATATATGGCGTAATAACAGGTATATATATAACCATTAAGGGATGATGAATTGATGTATCTCATTATGATGTTAAGAATATTATGAATGTTTAACTATGTTGTATGTAATACAATTCGAATTGAATCAATTTGCATAATAACTCTATTCTCATCAATTTGATCATTTATCGTTATAAATAAGCGGAGTAATCATAATTTTGGATCAAAAACAAGCGTGTGAGAATGAGGTGATATGTATAAGAACAAATCACAACACTTTATATCAATGGTAAATAAAAGTAGAATTTGCATTAATTAAAATAAAATAAAAAAAATTGTTCAAAAATACTTCTTCCCTTCATAAATTATTTTTGTGAGTTTCATATGGCATTCATCCTTTGGTATATGTATATGTTGTATTTGTGAAGGATAGTATTAATCATGTTCTTATTTTACTTTGAATTTGAATAGTCTTGGGATGAACATAATTAATACTCGGAAATTATAGTCAATGGGCAATATTTAATAAATTGTGAAATTTTTTTTTTAAAAGAATTTAAAGACATCCCTTGAATATGAATTTCTCAGTATTTTATATAAAATGTGTAGATACAACAAACAATTTGTGGAAAAATTCATAATACTATTAAGAACATTTGGTGTGATTAGGGATACGTTCGCGTAATCTGATTATACCAATAAAAGCAATTCGAATTATGCATACGCGCAATTTCGAATGAATATTTAATATAAGGGATTTCTTCGAGGACGTTACATTAATTTCATAAAAACCCGAGATGTGCAGTTCACTATTTAAGAAAAACAAATATTCTTGATTCAACACAATTTCGAAAAAAAATAATTGCTTAATAAATATATTATCAAAAGTTATTGTGTACACGTACGCGTGACACAATTCCGCATTTTTAAAATTTATAACACGAATATACGTACGCGTAATTCGATTCAAAGAAGGGTCCTCAATCACAATAAGTATAAGCGGTAGTAAAATCATGTAACATCAATATATTTAATAAAAATCGAGATAATTAAGCCAAGAATGAAAGCAGTTGAGCGACCGTGCTAGAACCACAGAATTCGGAAATGCCTAACACCTTCTTCCGGATTAACAGAATTCCTTACTCAGGATTTCTGGTTCGCAGAATAATAAACAGAGTCATATTCTCCTCGATTCAGGGATTAAAATTGGTGACTTGGGAAGCCTTAAAATTCCCAGGTGGCGACTCTGAAATAATTAAATAAATCCCGTTTCGACTGTCCTTTAATTGGAGAAAACTCCCCTTGTACCCTCGCGGGGGGGCGGAAAAAGGAGGTGCGACACATGACATCTTGGAATTATGGAAGTTTAGGTATTGGTAATTTTACTTTTGATCCTTATACATATTGTGAAGGAAACCACCTGTGGCAAAATTTTCAAAATATTTCTGAGAGCGAGTTATGTGCACCAAATCAATCTTATTTGTTGAATGTGTGTGATGTTTGGTGGTCAAAATGGTCCATTTCATGGTTGTGCTTATATTTTTTATCCTCCCCTAACCCCTTACTATGATGGTTCTACTTTTTCTTGTGAAGTTAATAGGAACAAAAAACCCAGGGATGATAACCTAAAAGAGATCAAGGATATGTTAAAGTGTCTTATGGTATAAAATGATGAAAGACAACTGCAACTAGAAAAGCAAGAGACAACTATTCGCAACTTGGAGGCTCAAGTGAGTTAACTGGTTGAATCTTTTAATGTTCAATAGACCAATATTGTGAATAGTAGCCAAGAAGAGCATGAATTAGATGCAGAAAGTGAGGTGCTAATGAATGAGGTCAGAGTAGAACACCAACAATCTATCCAACTAGAACTTGAGGATGTCGACGTTGTGGAAGAGATACTAGAGTCAACCAAGGACATTGAGGATACATATTTAGTTGACTCTAGTATCATTGGTATTGAGGATGTTGATAGTCCCAATGTTCATGTAGTTGAGCACATTGGTCCACACTCCAAGCATTTTTCCACATTGTGTTTGGATGATGATATAGAAATAGAGTCATCCGAGCCAATTGAGGAGTCAAGGAATGACGAACGAGGTGCCTACATTCTAGAATTCTTCTTGCCAGAAAGTCATGATTACATACATCATGCAAAGGCTAAGAAGTGCAAAATACTACATTATTTTCTTGGGGAAGTTAGATTTGTTCCACCACCCTTGGAACATGGTAGAAACTTGAAGCAAAACTTGAGGGTCAATTCATAAGCTCGAGGTGGAGGCAAAAAGTGAATATCGTCGTGCCGCGAAGTTAAATCAAGCTCTTGTTAGAAGGCAACCCAACTTTACTGCTTTCTTTTATTTTATTTTTTTTATTTATATATTTTATTATTGTATTATTTTTGTAGTTTTTTTTAAATTTCTCTAGGAGCATGGGAAGCAAGGCTATTAAAAGAAAGCAAAAGCAAGTGAGATGGTTAGAGCTATGTGTGGGGTGCCTGCATAAAGAACCAAGTCTGAGAGAAGTATGAGTACCCCATGAACTGCTAATGCTTCGGCCTTTGGCCTACCAGGGAGTTTTTTTTATCCTCTTGTATTTATGGTTGTGCATTAGGGACAATTCATAATATTAAGTGTGGGGTGAAAAGACTGTTTGGGTGTTCCTATGCTATTTTAGTTGTGTTATTTTATGTGTTGTGAAAAAAATTAATAAAAAAATTGGGTAGAAATAATACCTCTTGGTTTTTCTTATGGCCACAGTTCTTTTCCAAGGGATGACTCTTTGAACCAGGTAGCAGTTTTTTTTCTTGTAGGTAAAATCTTCAAAAATATTTTGGATTTTTTCTGATGATGGACTTCTTAGATAATTTTCTTGAGGGTTTAAAATCCAAATAAAAAAATATTTTTTTCTTTTGAACTAATAATGGAATGGAGGGGGGGAACTTGAGTATCAATGCATTTTGACATGTTTTATATCGGGGATTAGGTCTGGAGCATGTGAACTAAGTACTTTCTTCATAATCTCTATAATTAGATGCCTTGACAAAATGTGTGGCTTTCTTTTGACACCGAGGCTCATTTTTTGACTCTTGTGATTAATTCCCGTGTGCTGGAATTTTATGATGACTGTGCTAGTTGCTTTAACTCTAGAGTCAGGTTTGAGCAGTCCTAAGTGAGTCATGTGCATTTTATGAGGTGAGATTTTAGTGTATTTTGTGGCATCCTTGCTAGTCTAGAAATTGCCCCGTGTGTGAGTCAAAGCGAAATGATTAGGTCTTGTAATTTTTGGAAGTGATATAGGCTTTCTTTGATTGACCATTTAGCCTATTTGCCTACCAATGCTAATATTATTTGTAGTCACCCCTTTTGAGCATGTAGACCTTTTCTTTAGCAACCACATTACAAGTCGAACCCCCTTTGTTCTTAATAAAATCTTTTTAAACCTTTACCTTTGAAAGCACATAAGTAGCTAGAAGAGTAAAGAAAGAGAGTGGGTAGCTTTTGAGTGGAACTATATAAAGGCCGACAAGGTGCACTTGTGTGTAAACAAAAAAAAGATACTAGCCGAAAATACCAAATTAAGGAGAGTTAAAAAATTGAATAACACCTCTAATATCTTTGTCTGGGCTAGTGAGTATTTATATGTTGTGCTTAGTGAAGAAGGGGTTAAATGTGTATGGTTTCATGGCAAGACATTAAAGTGGTCATGAGAAAGAAGGTGCTTAGATGTATGAGGATGTGACGACCTTGCCGGTCGTAATAAGAATTAATGCCTTGATCCCCTATTAACTGCTTTCCCCAAGTTTATTTATGCTAATGTGATTTGTCGGGATGTTCGATTTTGAGTTTCAGGGAGTTTTACGACACTTAGTCCCTAAATGAGAGCTTAAGTGTTGAAAAAGTGACTGTAGTCAGAACAGTGTGGAGACGGCCTCGGAACGGAAATCTGATGGTTCTGTTAGCTCCATTGGGTGATTTTGGGGTTAGGAGCATGTTCGGATTGTGTTTTGGAAGTCCGTAGCTAATTTAGGCTTGAAACGTCGAAAATTCAATTTTTGAAGTTTCCGGCTCGATAGTGAGATTTTGATTTGAGGCTCGGGATGGAATTATGAGAGTTGCACTAGTTCCATTATATCATTTAGGATGAGTGTGCAAAATTTCAGGTCATTCGGAGGTGGTTTGGTTGGGTTTTTGATCAAAAGCGTAATTCGGAAGCGTTTGGAAAACTTAGGCTTGAATCCGATGTGTTTTGGTTGATTTGATGTCTTTTGAGGTGTTTTGAAGATTGGTACAAGTTTGAATAAGGTTTTAGGATATGTTGATACCTTTGGTTGAGGTGTCGGGGGCCTCGGGTGTGTTTCGGATGCTCAACGGATCATTTTTAGTTGTTAAAAAGATGCAGAATTGCAGGTTCAACTGTTGCAGATATTTACTCTTCGCGTTCGCGAGTGGACCCTCACGTTCGCGAAGAGTCAGTGGGGGGTTGAGGGAATTTTGCCTTCACATTCGCAAAGGGTAGTGATGTTTGAGCATCGCGTTCGCAGGAAGGGTATCGCGTTTGCGTAGAAGGAAGTGGTCTGCTGGGTTCGAGGTGGAATTGCTCTTCGCGTTCGCGAGAGGCGTAACGCGTTTGCGAAGGGTTGGTCAGTGGAAGCAACGCGTTCGCGAGAGTAGTGTTGCATTCGCGTAAGAGGACTTTTGGTCAACGTCATTTTTGTGCTTCGCGAACGCGAAGCCTTGACCGCGTTCGCGAAGAAGGAATTAAATGCCTGGGCAGAATGTTTTAAAAGGTTTATTTCGCGAATTTTAGCCTAGGTTCCTCCATTGTTAGGCGATTTTGAAGCTTTTTGAATTGGGTTGAAAAGGGATTCAAGGGGAATCACTTGGAGGTAATATTTGACTTCATAACTTATTTTTATGTGATTAAGGACCTAATTAGTGGTGAAAAATTTGGGAAAATAAATGAGTAATTAGGGCTTGAGTTTAAGAGACCTTTAAATGAGAATTTGAGGGGCCATTTGGACTCTAATTTCAGTGTTCTTGTTATGTATAGACTCATAAGAGTAAGAGGTTTCTAAAAATATAAATTTCGCCTGATTCCGAGACGTGGGCCTGAGGAGCATTTTGGTCATTTTACATAATTTCGCGTATTAGCTTAGAACTTAATTGTAGAATCAGTTACTTGAAGTGTTATTTACCTTATGCAAATGAATTGAATAGATTTGGGCCATTTGGAGTCGAGTACTCGTGGCAAAGAAGTGGTGTCGGATTGATTTTGAGCTGGTTCGAGGTAAGTGGCTTGTCTAACCTCGTGTGGGGGACCTTCCCCTTAGGATTGGTATGTTTGGTATTTGAAATGCCTTGTACGTGAGGTGAAGAGGGCGTACTTGTGCTAATTGTTGGAAATCCAGTTTTCTTTAAGTAAATACTAGTATGTTCCCTTTCCTGTTTCTATTACTTGCACTATTAAACTTGTTGTTATCTTAGGAAAGCATGTCTAAGTGACTTAATTGCTTTATTTGATTCAACCTGCCTTACTTGAATTCTGTGCAGCATGCTAGGCTAGGATGTGGGATTCCGGTAGCTCTCCCTTATCTATTTACTTTGGGACTACAGGTTAGATTCCCGGTAGATCCCCCTTTGCATAGTTATATGGAACTACGAAAATGCACCCGGTAGATTTCTCCAGTACTGAGTATTTACATTTGGGACTACGGAACGGGATTTCGGTAGATCCCCGCTCACTATGAGTTGGACTACGGGACAGGATCTCGGGAGATCCTTCGGACATATATATATATATATATGATACGGGATGGTATCCCGGGAGATTCATTGGATATGTAAAGATGGGACTACAGGACGGTATCCTGGGAGATCCCCGATTGTTACTATTGGTGCTGAGTTGTATTTCCTTTCCATGTTTACCTTGTTCTGTATAGTTGTTGATGTTCTGTTCATCCTGTTTTATTTTACTGCTGTACTTATTTATACTATTCCATTTTATACTGTTGATCTTTATATTTTATTTAAGCTCAGTAGGGCCCTGACCTTCCTCGTCACTACCCAGCCGAGGTTAGGCTTGGCACTTACTGAGTACCGTTGTGGTGTACTCATGCCTCTTCAGCGCATGTTTTTCATGTGCAGATCCAGGTACTTCTACTCAGGCCTACCATCCTTGAGGGAGGCGACTACTTAGAGACTTCGAGGTACATCTGCCGCGTCCGCATGCCGAGGAGTCCCTTTCTATTCCTGCCTTTTAGTATTTGGCCCTTCTGTACTTTCTGTTCTTATTAGACAAATTCCGGAGTTAGAGCTATGTAGTATTTCCTTTTTCTTAGCTTGTGATTTGTGGGTTTCCAGGTCCTGGATTTGGATATTGGTTTTGAAATTTATATATGGTGTATGCCGAACGGCACATTTAAACACTGTTATTGCCTTATTTCTGTTTTCAAATTGCTTACTCCCGCAAGTTTTGATTTTTCTTCCACAAATTAAGCTTACCTAGTCGTAGAGACTAGGTTCCGTCACGATGGTTCACAGAGAGCGAACCGGGGTCGTGACAAGTGTAGTATATTAAAGTGCTTAGGAGGGTTGGTAATACTTTATCAAATATATCTTACCCGTCCCTTAGCCTATATTGCAACCTATAAAGTCCTACTTGATCCTATACTTTACAAGCTTAGATTAGTCTAGTCTTACACTACGGGCAAGCGTATGGTATGAACTTGAGTGACATAAGAGTTTCTTTATGAGAGTGAGCGAATTCTTTCAATATTTGAGTCCTTAGACTATACTTGAATTTATATTTGAGTGAGTGGACTACTTTCTGTTTGGTTTGTTGGTGAGGGCACATGATTTGCAAAGGATTGCTATAGACATTGAATTTTAAGTTGGCACAAGGAGCGAGTCATAGTGTGAAACACATTGGAGTCAAGTTTTGAGGTGAGGATGTTAGAAAGAGTCACATGAATAGTTTAAATAATCTTGGCATGAGTTTAAAACTCGAGGAAAAGTATGAAGAGTGCATATGTTGAGTTCTAAGTGTTGATATAAATCATTGTCATTAGTGCGATATTTGAGTTTTTTTATTGAAATGTGTTTCTTGCCATTGTGCTTAATTTTTAAAGTTGCTTGAGCACAAGCAAGAGTCTAAGTATATGATGGTGATAATATGCAAGATTTTCATGTAATTGAATATATTTTACCCCTACTTTGATGTGTTTTTAGGTGTTTTGAAGGTTGAAAGAAGACCAATTGAGCTTAATTATTGAAGTTTGTTATGTAGGAAGCCAAGAATGAAGATTTGAGGTGATTTGAGCAATAATGAAGCTGAAAGGAAATTTCTGAAGAAAAGGAAAATCGGACCCAGGCAGTGATGTAACTTCAAAAAGCACAGGAAAAGCACAGGCAAATCTGGAAAACTCAACTAGACCCAGTGCGAAGCACAGCTATAGCACAAGGGCAAATTTGCTTGTGTTTTATCTTGAGGGACAACTTAGTCATTTGACTTAGGGAAAAGCTTCTAACCCTTATTTCAGCCGCATTCTTGGCCTGAGAAGGCAAGGAACGCCATTTTTGATGTAACATTGAGCCCAGAAGATCCTCAGGTCCATTCCATAAGATGAATTGAAGAGTTTTTCTCTACTTTTCTATCTTTATTTCAATGGATATTGGTCTGACAATGGGTTATATATTTTTTCTTAGTATTAGTATGAGTAGCTAAATCTTTCTTCAAGGGTTTTGATGGAATTAATTATTGGGTGAATTATTGACCATGCTTATTTATAATTGAACCGTTTTTATAATTTATTTGTTCAACTACGTTTTGCTTGTTGTTAATTGACTGGCCATCGATTAATTATGCCTATTTATCATGTGTTGCTTGAAAAAGAATACTTGATTAGGTTGTTGTTGAATAACGTCACTTCTGAGTATGTTAAGAGATTAATTACTTGGATTTAAAAGTGGAATTAGAGATAACGAAACTTTGGCACGGTCTTTGTGAGTTGCTTGAATTGCTAACTAGGGTTAGTTCGGGAGAATAATTCTAGAAAATTACTACTCTTGATGGACACATAATTTTGGTGATAGGATAACTCACGATCAATGGAGAATTTTTCGGCGTAATTATATTGAACACATTAAGCATTCATCCTGATAATTGAGGGAATCATAATCCTAGGCTTTTTTTCACTTTAATTCACATATTTCTCTTTAGTTGATAATCTTATTACTTTAGTATTTTTTTTAATTAAGTAGTTTAAAACAAAAATCTTAATCTTTATAACTTGAAAATGGTTTGAACTTGCTTTCTTAATGATATAAATAGCTATAGCTAGGCCTTAGTTCTCTGTGGGATTTGACCCTAGACTCATAAGCCAGGTTATATTTGCAGCAATCGCTTATCCTTTTTAGGACTAGAGTTGGGTGTGACCACAGACTTAAACCATTCCTTAGCAGTCTTATAAACCCTACTCAATCCAGTTTTATAAAAAATATAAGGGCCAGTGACAATGCCATAATTATCCAAGAACTTATTCATCAATTCAAAAAATACAAAGGAAAATCTGGCAATACGTTAATCAAAATCGACCCAGAAAAACCTTTTGATAAGTTAGAATGGTCCTTTATATATATGACACTCCTATACTTCAAGTTTCCCCCAAAGATTTCCAAATTAATCATGTCTTGTATAACTATTACATCAATGATGTTCTAGTCAATGGAACTAAAACTAACTTCTTTTATCCAAGTAGGGAAATTAGACAAGGTGACCCAATGTCCCCTTACATATTTATCTTGTGCATGAAAATGTTATCAAAATATATTAATTACCAAGTGGACATTAGGAAATGGGACCCCGTCAACCTTGGCTATAATGGTCCACCCTTGTCCCACATTTTCTTAGCAGATGACTTAGTACTAATTGGCAAAACTAATACCAAAACTAGCTCCTCTATTCAGAAAGCCCTTAAGCACTTTTGTGAAATTTTGGGGCAATATATTAATTTCATTAAGTCTAGAATTATATTTTCAAGAAATTATAGCAAATCCACTACTGCTAATATTTCCTTATTTCTTGGTATAAAAGTTTATAAATCGTTTGGTAAATATCTAGGATTACTAATTATTGATGGTAATCCCAACCATAAAGACTACCAACACATTATTGATAATATGAGAACCAAACTTTCTGGTTCGAAAACTAACAAGTTAAATTTAGCTGGTAGGAAAACTTTGATCTCTTCAACACTATCTAGTCAACCAGCATATTACATGAAATATACAATGTTACCAACCAAAACTATCAAAAAAATCAACTAAATACAAAAGAATTTTCTGTGGGGAACAATCGACCAAAAAAGGAAGCTTCATCTTGCTAGTTGGGATTTGGTAACAAAAAATGAGGCTCAAGGTGGATTAGGACTAAGAAAGGCTAGAACAAAAAATGTATCTCTTTTAGCTAGCCTAGCTTGGAGAACATCAAATAATCCTACTAATTTATGGGTCATTACTCTATTAAAATAGTTCTCATAAACCTAGTGAAAAGGGTTTTTCATTTGGAAAAGTACTATCAAAGGATGAAAAATTTGCCAACAAGGAATCTCTTGGTCAATCCATAACTCCTCCTCTCTCAATATCTGGGAAAACAAATGGATTCCCAAATCAAACAACCTTAGAAACTATGTGATAGGTCTTTTAACTAAACAAGAAAATTCTCTTAAAATATGTGACGTTAGATCCAATAATAAGTAGAACCTTAATGCCATATCTTTTGACATCCCACTAGAGATACATCAAAAAATTATCTCCACTTTCTGTGACGACTCGACCAGTCGTCTCATGAATTACCACTCAGTTTTCCCTATTTCTACTTTTTTATGCTTTGTTTATCCATGTTACATGGTATCGGGTCGGTCGGATCGAGTTCGGAAAGGATCTGGTAAGGTTTGAGATACTTAGTCTCTTTAGAGTGAGTTTAAGTTGGAAAAGTCAACCGAATGTTGACTTGTATGTTAGAGGGCTCGGATGTGAGTTCCGATGATTTGTTTAGCTTTGGGAGGTGATTTGGGACTTAGGAGCGTGATCGGAATGAGTTTTGGAGGTTCGGAGTAGATTTAGGCTTAAATTGGCGAATTAGGATTTTTGGCGATTTCTGATTGATAGGTGAGATTTTGATATAGAATCGGAATGAAATTCCGAGATTTGCAATAGTTTCGTTGTGTCATTTGGGATGTGTGTGCAAAATTTCATGTCATTCGGACGTGGTTTGATTGGGGTTTTTTATCAAAAGCGAAATTTAGAAGTTTTTTGAAACTTAGGCTTGAATCCGATGTGTTTTGGTCTATTTGATGTTGTTTGAGGTGTTTCAAAGATTGGTACAAGTTTGAATAAGGTTTTGGGATATATTGATGCCTTTGGTTGAGGTCCCGGGGGCCTCGAGTGAGTTACGATCGGTTGAATGGACCATTTTGAGTTAAAGAAAAGTTGCAGATTTCTGTTCAGCTGTTGCAGGTATTTTACTCTTCGCGTTCGTGAGTGGACCTTGCATTCGTGAAGATATCAGTTGAGAAAGGTGGAATTTAAGCCTTTGCGATTGCAAGGATGGCTACGTGTTCGCGGGGTAATGTCGCGTTCACATAGAAGAAAATGAGCGGCTAAGCTTCAGTGGATTTAATTCATCGCGTTCACGATAAGTGGAACACGATCGTGAAGGTCTGTCTAAGTAAAGCATCGCGTTCGCGATATGGTGGTCGCGATCGCGAAAGAGGATGTGATGACCCAAAAGGTCATCACTTGTGTTGCAATGAAATTCTACGTTCCGAGGCCTTAAAAACCTCCCTTAGCACCACCTCGATTTGCGTGCATAATCCGGGTAAAGAGCCGGAAAGCTTAAATGTGAAAATCTGTGAAAAATAATAAGTTCTGACTGTAAAATGAATAAATTTGACTTTGTCAACGTTTTGGGAAAACAGACTTGGACTCGTGATTTGACGGTCCTGGAGGGTCCGTAGGAAAATATGGGACTTGGGTGTATGCCCGGAATCGAATTCCGAGGTCCCAAGCCCGAGAAATGAATTTTTTAAAGAAAATTGCTTTCTGAAATTGTTTAAAGAAATTTGAAATGGAATTTTCTTAGAACATGGTGGTATCGGACCCGTATTCTAGTTATGGCGCCCGGTACAGGTCTTATATATGATTTAAGACATTTCTGTGGAATTTGGTGAAAAACGGATGTCATATGACGTGATTCGGACTTAAATCGCAAAATTCATGTTTGAAGAAGTTTTGAGAAAATTTCATTGATCTCGAGATTTAATTTGATGTTCATGATGTTATTTTGATGATTTGATTATACGAATAAGTCCGTAGGATATTTTTGAGGTTTTGTGTGTGCTTGGTTTGGAACCCCGAGGGCTCGGGTGAGTTTTGGGTAGGTTTCGGGATGTCTTAGGCCTAAAAACATAGTTGTGGCAGGTTTAGAGAAGTTGCAGGTCTCTGAACCCGCCAGTGCGGTCCGCACAAAAACGTGTGCGACCGTGGAAGGGGGCCAGCGCGGTCCGCGGTCGGCTTTGTGCGGTGTGCGGTGAAGGCCTGTGCGGCCGCAGTCCATTTCGTGCGGTCCACACAGGGGGTCTTAGAGGGGTATAAATAGACGAGATTTTCAGTTATTTTGCATTTTTCAAAACCCCAAAAAACATAAGAGGCGATTTTTCAAACAACCTTTCTTCTCCAAATCAGTTGTAAGTCATTTTTAACTAGTTTTTTTTTCAATCATTAACATCTTTTAACATGATTTCAACTTCAAATCAATGATTTTCACGGGGGAAATTGGGTGTTTTGGATAGAACCTAGGTTTTACAAAAATTGGGAATTTAGACTTCGATTTGAGGTCCGATTTCAAAACAAATTACATATTTGAGCTCGTGGGGGAATGGGAAATCGGGTTTTGGTTCGAACCTCGGGTTTTGACCACGTGGGCCCGGGGGTGATTTTGACTTTTTGGGTAAAACTTTGGAAAACTCATTTTCATGCGTAAAAATTGATTCATTTAGAGTTTATTGATGTAATTAAGTAACTTGTGGCTAGATATGAGCTAATTGGCGGAGGAATCAAGGGGTAAAGCTATAATTGAAACTTGAGTTGTGTTCGAGGCATCGAGGTAAGTGGTTGGTCTAACCTTAGCTTGAGGGATTAAGAGTTGTGTCCTATTTGCTAATTGCTTCTTGTTGAGTACGACGTATAGGCATGATGACGAGTATCTATACATTGGTGTCAAGCATTTCAGTGAGTCTTATATTGGGATTTTCATGACTTCGTTGTATTATTCATGCCATGGTGAAGATTTCTATTTGTTGTGTAAAGTTGTGGAAAGAATAGTGACCTATGAACATTGAGGAGCGTTGGCTCCAGTTGTATAACGAATTGTGAAATTATAAATGATAATTGAAACTCTAGAGTACTGGTTCGAGTTGTGAAGTGAATTGTGAAGTAAAAGTGAGAAAGAGAAGAGATTATGATGTTTCCCCCTAGCCGGGCTATTGTTGAGTTGTGGTTCCCTTGCATTGTATTCTTAATTTATATTACGGATGCTTAGGTTGATGATTCTTTAGGTTAGGTGTTGTAACAAGTTTGGCTATAGCCGAGGTAGTTAGATGTTGTAACAAGTTTGGTTATAGCTGAGGTAGTTAGATGTTGTAACAAGTTTGGTTATTGCTGAGGTAGTTAGATGTTGTAATAAGTTTGGTTATAGTTGAGGTAGTTAGATGTTGTAACAAGTCAGTTATTGTTGTTTCTTTCTTGCCGGGATATTGTGAGATATCATTGTTACCTTACGGGGATGTTTGTTGATATTGTTGTTCCCTTGCTGGGATTCCTTGTGATTATTGTTGGCTTGTAAATGGGAGCGGGTGGTACGCCTACCACAAGATACAATGAAATGTGAGCGGGTGGTATACCTACCACAAGATACAATGAAATGGGAGTGGGTGGTACGACTACCACAAGATACAATGAAATGGGATCGGGTGGTATGCCTACCACAAGATACAATGAAATGGGAGCTGGTGGTACGCCTACCACAAGATACAATGAAATGGGATCGGGTGGTACGCCTACCACAAGATATAATGAAATGTAATGAAATGGGAGCGGGTGGTACACCTACCACAAGATACAATAAAATGGGAGCGGGTGGCACGCCTGCCACGAGATACATGAAATGGGAGCGAGTGGCACGCCTGCCACAAGATATGAGAAATAGGATCGGGTTGCACGCCTGCAACAAGATGTAAAAAGAAAGTGAAATCTGCCTTTGTTTTTCTTTAATCTTGTTAGTGGTTAAATTTGATTCCTTTATAATCTATTGATATTCTTTTTTTACCTGTTTTTCCACGAAGCATGTTTCCCCCTCCCCAGTTTTAATTGTTTATTTCTGTATTTCTTTTCCGATGTATATATTTGAACTACACAGGTTTATTTGGTAGTCTGGTCCTAGCCTCGTCACTACTTTGCCAAGGTTAGGCTAGACACTTACTAGCACATGGGGTCGGTTGTGTTGATACTACACTCTGCACTCTTTTGTGCAGACCCCAATGTTGTGGACTTCGGATTGCAGTGAGATAGCTGATTCTTGATCATCAGGCGACCCAAGGTAGTCCTACAGGTGTACGCAGGCCTTGGCGTCCCCTTTTATCTACTATTCTTGTTTCTTTCATTCATTTCTAGAGACAATGTTGTATTTATTTCTTTCAGAACCTTTATTTGTAGTATTCTTAGACCGTCTGTGAAACTGTGACACCAATTTTGGGTGATTAAGGTTTAAGCTATTGTAATAGACACATGTTCAGATATTCTATTGTTTTCTTCTTCTTATTTTGAATTTCCTATGTTTACACGTTATTGTTTTATATAATGTTAAAGAGAATAGAAATTTGTAAAAAGATAAATTGTCTAATAATTGGCTTGCCTAGCTCACATTAGTAGGCAGATAAATTGTCTGCGAATGTGGGGTTTATTTCTTCCATTGTTGGTCGATTTTGGAGCTATTTGAAGGAGATTGAAGAGGGATTCAAGAGGAATCACTTGGAGGTAAGAATTTTGGACTTAAAATTAGATTCTATTGTGAAATCTACCTAATAAAGCATAGAATCTAAGCCTAAAATTGAGGAATTAGGGCTTGAGATTAAGAGACTTTAAAATGAGAATTTAAGGGGCCATTTGGACTCTGATTTCAGTGTTCTTGGTATGTATGGAATCGTGGGAGGATAAATATTCCGTTGATGTGATTTTTAGTGAGTTTCGAGACATGGGCCCGGGGGGTCAGGTTCGGCCAATTTCGAGATTTTTGGTATTATTTGATTGTTTTTGCTTGAGCTTCGTTCCCTTAGCATATTTTGACGTTGTAATTCTGATTTTGAATAGGTTCGACGTGAGTGGAGGCCAATTCGAGGGACAAAGGCATCACAGAGTAGTATTTTTCACCGGTTTGAGGTAAGTAACCATTGTAAATTTGGAACTGAGGGTACAAACCCCGGTATTTGACTTGTTTTGATAAATGCGGTGATGCACATGCTAGGTGACGAGCGTGTGGACATGCACCGGTAAGGATTGTGACTTGGTCCGTCCCGTAGCGACTATTAAGCCGCGTATTTGATTTGGAATATTATATTATTCCATACTTTAGTCATTTATACTGTATTATGGGTTGTACGCCATGTTTGGGGCCTTGTGCCGACCTGTTGAGACCCTTAGCGGTTTTACTGTTTTTCCTCACTCTACTTGTTGAAAGCATATCATCAGTCATGTTTTACCCGTTTAAATGTTTAAAACTGGTTTTATTACTCCACTTCTAATTGTGAGGATTGTTTGGGCTGAGTTCCCTAATTTCTATTTTTATGCCCGAGAAGCTGTGAGGTTAATGACTGAGAGAGGTTGAGAACCTAATAGTGAGGATATTATATGTATATAGTATGGATCGGGTTGTACTCCGCAGCGATACTTATATGGATCGGGCTGCACGCCACAGTGATAGATATTGGATCGGGCTGCGCGTCGCAACGATATGACGCTTGGGCTGTAGGAGCCCCTCCGAAGTCTGTACACCCTAGTGAGCGTAGTCGACTATAAATTACGGATCGGGCTGCACACCTCAGCAGTTACTATGATTTCTATTATTATGAGATATTAATGAGCATGAGTGATGAGAGTGAGTACTAAGTGACGAGAGTGAGTCACGAGTGATTGAGAGGCTTCCCGAGAGGCCATATTCTGAGTGATACCTTGCCCGAGGGGCCCCGTTATGATATTTTCATTGATTTCACTCTTCTTTTAAAATTAGCCTCTGTTGGAAAATTTCTAAGTATATGATTTCAAGTGTTTTAAACTGAAATTGATGATTTTACGACGGAACTGGTTTTTAAACTGTGAAGTTGACTTGTTATCCTGTTGTTTATTCAATTATGTGAGTTTTAACTGTTCGCCTTCTTTCAGACCTTATTTACTTTAGTTACTTATTGAGTTGGCGTACTCACGTTACTTCCTGCACCTTGTGTGCAGATCCAGGTGATCGAGTGGCACAGTGAGGGTCCTCAGCTAATCCAGAGGTCGCCGGAGAATTCAAGGTAGCTGCATGGCGTCTGCAACCCTGTTTTCTCCTTCTTATCTTGTTCTTTTCCATATTTTCTAAACTTATGTTGTATCAGACAGTTAGTTATGTAGTAGAGGCTCTAGACTCGTGACACCAAATATTTGGGGCTGTGTAGTTTTCATGTTTATTTGACTTTCGCATATGTAATTGTGTTTTAAACACTTATTATGGAAATTTGATATTTAAACCTGTGTTAGAAAATGGTTTTATAAAAGGAATTTGTTGTAGTTAATGGTTTGGGTTATCTTGCCTAGTAATGTGATAGGCGCCATCACAACCGGGTATTTGGGGTCGTGACAAGTTGGTATCAGAGCTTAAGTTACATAAGTCTTACAAAAATCGTGTTACAACCTTATAGATGGTAACATGCCCTCTCTAATAAACCTTAATTGGGTTTGGAACTTGCAATACCTTAATAAAATAAAATATTTTTTATGGCTATATTGCCATAATAGATTACCCTGTAGAATCTATCTATCACACATAGGCATGAACGTAGACGAGCAATGCACAATATGTAGAAAAGAGCCAAAAACAATTAGTCACATCTTCATCTCTTGTCCTATAATTCAGTCACTATGGAGTCAATTAGGTATCAACACAAGTTATTTCCTACCAAGCAACAACAATTGGCTTCTTTACCTCAAATAGAAAAACCCGCATATTCCTAATAAGCACCTTTCTAGGAATACCTTGTTTTCCTTCATAATTTGGAACATTTGGTTAACTAGAAATAATAATAACAAAAACAACTCCTTCAATGAAGTTTCCCTAAAATGGACCATGAATCAGTCCATTGAATATAAACTACTAACGAAACGTGAATCCAATTGGGATAGGAAAATTAAACTAAAATTCAGTTGGACCAAACCTCTTCCTGGTTGGTACAAGCTTAACATCGATGGAGCTTTTAATAAGAACAAGGCAACTGGAGGCATAGGAGAAATTTTTAAAAATCCAAATGGAGACTAGATCTTAGGATTCACTTCAAAAATAATGTCTAGATCCCCAATCCACTCAGAACTCATGGCACTCTACCAAGGACTTTGTATTGCCAAAGACAGGAAACTATTTTCATTGGAAATAGAGACTGACGCTACATAGGTATTTACCTTCATCAAAGAAGGATGCAAATTTTATGACTCAATTATTAACTCATACAGGTTGCTTCTGTCGCAAATGGACACGGTGGTGATGCACCATAATTTCAGGCAAGGAAATGAAGTAGCTCACATCCTGGCAAAGCATGTAGGAGCCTTTTCAGCATTCAATAAAATTAAACTTTTGTTGTTTCCTCCACTCTTTGTTATGACCAGGATGCTGGCAGACAAGGGTGGACATGATTTTGTAAAAACTATCTCTATAACTACTTATAGTCAACTAGCAAGGATTGATAATTAGCATGCCATGCATAGGTTATAATCTACTAATGATCCACAGGATCATAATTATTGTAATCCCTAGTTCTGTTTTTATGAAATAAATGTCCACTTCATCAAAAAAAAGATCTAAAATATTAGAACAGAACAAATTAAACCGAAATATTAGTGATGTTTCACTCACAACAAGAGTTTTGTTCTTTACTTGAAAAGAATAGCAGAGAAAAAAATCACACATAATGTAGTTTTAGAAGCCAAATATCGCAATCTACTAAATGTAAAATAAATATGTAGGCTCAAGCCTAAGGCCATTAAAGCAATTGCTGCACCTAAAAAATTAAATTCCCCAAGTGGACCAAATTATTACACTATATTTGTACTATTCAAGTGTTTAAAATTATTTGGAATTGTTTTTGACACTTTATTTAGTGGTATGTTAAACTAGAAATTATTGGGTGATGAAATTTTTAAATAATATTATGTTAACTTTAAATATTTTTGTAAACATTATATAAGTTTTTGTAAACGGTATAGATACACGCAAGATGGTTTGAACACCTAGCGTTAAAAACAAGTTTAGATAAAAATGTATAGTATAAATGCAAACCACTTATTAAAGTTTGGTTTTAAGCTATCTTTTTAAAAATCATATATCATACCAAATAACAAAACTTTTAAAGTTCTTATTGAATACAAAGTCAAATATTCAGACGTCAAAAAGTTTTAGTAAATGGTAGTGCACCCTTTAAGGGCTCCTTAAATTCTGCATGAGTGAACCCATAACAATACAAAATTAACTTAAAGTTGAGCAATCTTGTTAATTTATTTTCTGATATATTTTTCTTTTATCAGTTCCCTGTGGACAATGTTCGCTCAATGTTTGTTTGTTTCCTTTGTATACAAGGTGTTGTATGCCCCTCATGCTCCCTGAGCAATTTTCAAGATGTTTTTATCTTATGATAAAGATTTGCCACGAGTTTATGTTAAAAATTCTCTCCAAGCATATATTATAACCTGAATCAAAATTTCCTACTATCTTTTACTACTTTTGAGAATGGACTATCTTTTACTATTACACGACCTATATATCTATATATATTTACCAATTAAAGAATTCTTGCTATTCATAAGGTGAAAAGATCATAGACAAACTTGAAGAATACTATTTAATGGGCAAAAATTGAACTAATACTTGCACAATCAGTTTCAAACATCCAGCTATAATCAGTAAAGAGATTGTTATCATAATCTAGTTAACGCTTTTCTCTTTTACTGTTACATACTTAAGTATTTCTCTTTCCCCGTTACAAGAACATTCTGATCCTGCCTTACCAACATTATCTTTTCTCTATCCTTTCACTTTCTCTAGTTGTTTAACCAAAAATAGTAATTTCGGTCAAAGCTTTATTTTAGAAGAACTCGGGTTACTAATAATCAATATATAAAATGAATAAAAGAAATTGGCTTTGATAATAATCAGATGAACAGAAGAAAATAAAGTAAATCAGTATATTTCGGTGATATTTTGTGTCCTTACAAATGATCAATCTTCTCCTTTTATAGCTATTTCTAAGTGGTACGTTTCGTTTCTTCCATAATTGAGCCATTATTGTCAATTAATGGCATTTAATGACATTTAATGTAATGTTACAATCAACAATCATATTTGATTCAATACAGATTCCTTAATGTTTCTGTATTTAATGCCCAATAGTTCGTATATATTCCTTATTTTCTATCAGATTCATTCTCTTCCTTCATAAAGAGGTTCGACACCTGCTTTCCTTGCCTTTTATCTGAATGACTGCCCGTGCCTGTTGAAGCTCGTGCCTATTTGATTATTCTTCATCACTTGTTCTTCTTTAACTGGTCCATGTATCATGACGTGTCATCTTATAATGAATTCCATATATAAACTTAATTTTTCCCAATATAGATAGTCCCCCTACTTGCCAAATATTCATCAATAGAATATTTGGGAAGTGGACCTTATTAAAACGAAAATATTTGCCGCCATTTAATTTTTCCCTGGAACTGATGCTTCAACTATCTCTTCCATTTAATGTCCATGACACGTGGAGTCTCATGGTTGGCTCTGCAACCTTTCAGCGCCTTTTAAGGCTTTTTTACGGCTTCACCAATTACGAAGCATCAGTTTTCATTATGATGTTTCCATCATTGCACCTTTTCCTTTTGACGGTTGCTTCTGACTATAAATATAAATTTTTACTCTTGTCCTTTTCACAAAAGTTCAGAATATTCAATTCTAATCTTCTTCTTCCTCGTACTACTATGTCTTCTTCAAACCCTAACCCTCGGAGAGTTCTGATTATTGACAACCTTTCTCTTTCTCCTATTAGAAGTAGGAGGGGAGGAAGGCTACGTAGTTTAGGGTCTTCTTCATCACGAATCCCCTCTCTTCCTTCATCGAGTTCTACTCCTCCGTCTAGAACTAGAGGTTCCCTTTCTCAAAGGTCTTCTTCTAGAGGTAAAGAACCCTCTGAACCTCTTCATGAACCTTTAGTAGAGGAAATAATCACTGCGGAACTATCTTTCTATAACGATAGAGAATCCCTTAAAAACCAATTGTCCTCTTTAGATCGTGGTAATACTTATCCGACTCAAATCACTGAAGGTCTGATTTCAATAGTTCGTAGAGATTGCCATTGGGGCCATGATTTTCCCATTATTATCCCTAATGCGAACCAAAGAATAACCTCCTACTTAACTGGGTTTTCTTTTGTTTACACTTACCCTTTCACATTGGGTTTTAAGCCTGCTATTGACCCTGTTATACTTGAATTCTGTCATTTTTTTACGTTTGCTTAGGTAAAATTGGCCCTATTGTATTGAGGGTTGTTGCCTGTTTGAGGCATTTGACCAACATGGCTGGCGTGCCTTTTACTTTCTATCATTTCATCCACCTCTATTCTCCTAAACTCTTTCGCCAAGGAGTCTTTACTCTAGTGGCAAGAAGCAAAAGAGTTTTGGTCAGTCCAAAAGATGACAAAGACCGTGGCTGGTATGCCCAGTTTGTTGCTGCCCCCACTGTTGGTTTAGTGGGTGATGAAAATGTTCCCTTCCCTGAGAAGTGGAATTTTGCACGTGAGTTTTCTTTTTAATAACTTTCCCGTACCTTTTTTCCTCAATTTTGATGATCATTATTTTAATTTTCCTTTTGTTTTCCAGCAACCATGGGAGTTGTTGATGAAATTCCCAATTTTCGTGGTTAGGTAGGAAAATTGTTACGTACTGCTCCGATGGACGGTAGATCTTGGAAAAATCTTTCTTATCATTTTGGCTGGAAAGTAAAAACTCACGGTAAGAGATTTTCTTATTTTACTCATTGTTTTCTTTAGAAATTATTTTGATCCTTCTTTTTGTCAGGATTTCCCATTCGAGGCGTAAGTGCTGAGGCCGTCGCAGCTTCCAGAATTTCTATGGAAAGGGCCCAAGAGATAATTTTGGGTTTTTCATCAAAAAGGAAAGCTTCTGTTGATCAAGACTCTGGGGAGAAAGAAGAACAAGATGAGGGCTCTTTGATAAAAAGGCCAAGGGCTAGAAGAAGAATTATTTCAGATGATGAAGCATCTCCCCCTCATTCTATTCCTTCCACCGAGCTTGTTGATGCCTCATTGGTGATTTCTTATGATGATACTCCCGCTGCTGCTCATGTTCCTGCTGAACGGCTTTTTGCCCGCGAGTTTGGTAGTGAAAGTTTTAGGCCAATTTCTGATGTAGCACCCCTTGCTTCTTTTTCTACACCCATTCCTTTGATACCCTCTTTGTCAGTCGTGACTGTTACCGTTGCTGCTCCTCCCCAGGTTGTTTCTACTCCCCAGGCTGTTTTTACTCCTTCTACAGTTCCTCCTTCTTCAATTTCTACTTCAACTATCCATCATACCGAGGTTGGTTCCTCAAGTATAGGTGAAGCTATGAGGCAAGTTACCATTGAAGTTCTTGTTGAGGGTAACCTTTTAAGGAAATCAGGTCGAGCTGACGTATGGTTGAAACTTTGATTGGTCCAGTTGAAAGAGCTAAACTTGATGGCCACAGTTCCTTGACTTTGATGAACGATATAGTGCATGCTTCTTTAAAGGTATCCCTTTTTCAAACTTTACTTTACCTTTTTTCTATTTTCAAGGTTCTCATCTCCCCCCCCCTCTTTTTAGGTCAATCTAATTGGCACAAAGATGATGAAGAGGGTTTCCCTCTCAGAGCAATTAGTGCGTGACTACCAAGTGGAGGCGGATAATTGGAAGGAGCAATTTGAAAGTCTTCAAATCGACATGGAAATATTAGAAGAGAGTAAATGTACCTTAGAGCAGTAGGTAAGGGTTTTAACTGCAGAGTTGGCGGTTGAAATGGCTTCATCAAATCAAGCAGGTAAAGAGAAGAATCTTCTTGAAACCTCTTTTTCTGAGCAACTCTCCAAGGCAAGTGAAGAGATCAGAGAGTTGAAGGATCTCTTAGGTAAGAAAGAAGCATATTCTGGTGAACTCGTGAAAACTCTGACTCAAACTCAAGAAGATCTCCGGGTATCTTCTGATAAAGTTCGTTCCTTAGAAAGTTCACATGCTTCTCTTCAAACTTCTTATGATTCTACCTTGGTTGAGAATGAGAAGCTAAAAAATGAAATTGCTGACTGGGAAAGAGATTACGAGATTCTTGAAGATAAAACCGCAATTGAAGTGTGTTGATCATTTTTAAATTCTCGTCATGATACCCTTGTTGAAGTTCGCCAGGAGAATTTTAACTTGGAATCTGAGTAAGCCAAATCAAAGAGACTATTAAAAAGACTCAGCAGAGCCAAGACTTTCTTTCTCCCGTGGCTGAAGCTTCTGGCGATGTTGAAGATGATATGGGTACCCCAATTCCTTTATGTCAAATTGAGCTTGCTGCTGCTGAAGACCATGCTTTGGTTCCTTCTTCAACTCCTCAATGACAAGTCAATGATGTGTGACTTTCTTTTTCTTTTTCTTTGGTGGAATGTGGTTGCAACCCTTGGTCTTTTTTGAGGATTTGAAAACATTAAGTCCCCAGACCTTTTTCAGGGTATTTTGTATAAGCAACTCTTAGTTTATGACTAAGTTTATACTTAGTCTAAACTTTTTAATATTAAGAAGTTTTCGTAGCTATTTTTCAACTTCTATCTTGCCTTTATATTTAAAGACTTATTCGATAATTTGCACTTTTATTTTGTAAAATGCGTTCTTAATTCCATGAATGTTTTAAATCAGTCATAAATTTTATAAAAGAGGGCCCTTTTATATTCGACACTTAATGAAGAAGACGTCTCATCTTCATATGGTGTTAATGTACGATAAAAGAAATAGGAATACACATGTTTTTTGGAATAACCTCGACAAGTTTTTATTTGAACTTTGTCAATTTCTCCCTTACATGTATTTAAGTAACTTCTATAACTTTTTCGTAACTGTTTTCCTTACAACAGATTTCAAAAAAGAAAATAACACATAGGTTTTTATTTATAACTTGTTTCAGTACATTGCCTTTAACCTAACTATGATAAGGTTTTTCTTTGGTCTTAGCTTGTAACTTTGCTCTTAGCTCGTAACTTTGCTCTGCGCTTGACTCATTCAATGAGTAAACTTTTCAAGCTTGAACTTTGATTATCTCCCAATCTTCTTTGCCTTCTTTATACATATGTCCATGTATATTATATAGTCCCCCAAATGTTTGAGCTTTGAAGTATGAAGTCTCGAGCACTTGATTACTCCTCTTACTCGGTCATTTTCCTGTAAAGGAATAAAACATACGGGACTCGAAGGTACGATAATAGATGAAGACTGCTTAACCCGTATCAATTTCTATCAGAATAGGTGTAACCCTAGACCGGGAATTTTAATTTATTCCACGTGCCTTGCAGGTCGTGATTCATCATTTAGTACGGACTAGCTTTTTGCCTATCATCTAAAATCGTTAGTAAAATTCTAACAATTCAAAAATAGAATTTTAAATTGAGGATACCTGACCGTGGGTACTTCTTAGAAATAGTGTCTCTTCAGGTGAACGACATTCCAATGTGAAGGTAATATCTTGACATCAATTGTTTCCAGCTCGTATGCTTTGTTCCCTACAATACCATGAATCTTGTAGGGTCCTTCCCAGGTTCGACTTAATTTACCCTTATTGGCCGCCTTCGTGGATTGAAAAAATTTCTTGAGTACGAAGTCCCCAATCTTGAAGTATCTTAATAGTGCTCTTCGATTGTAGTATTGTTCTATGACTTGATTTTGTGCTGTCATTCTTATTAGTGCAGCTTCCCTTTTTCCTTCAAGTAAATCAAGGTTTATGCGCATTTCTTCTTCATTGGATTCTTCTGACTTTTGCGTATACCTCACGCTTGGCTCCCCTATTTCAACTGGAATTAAAGCTTCAGTTCCATATAATAATCAGAATGGTGTTTCTCCCGTGCTTGTTTTCGTTGTCGTGCGGTATGCCCATAAAAGACCAGGTAACAATTCTAGCCAATTGCCTTTAGCTTCTTCTAATCGCTTCTTCAAATTGTTAATAACTTTATTTGTTGATTCAGCTTGTCCGTTACCCACCGGATGATAAGGCGTAGATGTAATCCTTTTGATTTGCCAACTTTGAAAAAATTCTGTGATTTGTGTGCCTATAAATTGCAGGCCATTATCACATACAATTTCCTTTGGTACACCGAAGCGATATATGATATTTCTCCAAATGAAATCTCTGACCTCTTTTTCTTGCACCTGTTTGAATGTTCCTGCTTCCACCCATTTAGTAAACTAATTAGTGAGTACAAGCAAGAATTTTACATGTCCTTTTGCTTGTAGTAGTGGACCCACGATATCCATCCCCCATTTCATAAAAGGCCACGGTGCAATGACCGGATGTAACAACTCCACTGGTCTATGTATGTTATTACCGTATCTTTGGCATTTATCACATTTAGCCACAAAATTTTTTGCTTCTTCTTCCATTTTAGGCCAGTAATAACCTGCCCTAATCATGGTTCTTACCAGTGATCTTCCTCCGACGTGATTCCCACAATGCCCCTCGTGTATTTCTCTCATTACATATTCCATCTGAGAAGTCCCGAGGCATCTTGCTAAGGGACCACCGAACATTTTTCGATAAAGATTACCTTGCTTTAAACAATATTGAGCAGCCTTTTTTCGAAGCGCGTGAGCTTTTTCTTGTCTTCAGTGACGGTCCATACTGCAAAAAAGCAACAATCTCGTTCCTCCAATCCCAGGTTAGGTTATTAAAATTTACCTCATTTTTTTTGGATCGAGTATTGAATGAAACAAATGAATTATGGAAGCATTTTCATTGCTTTCCACGTCTGATGCGGATGCAAGATTGGCTAGGGCATCTACCTCGACATTTTTATCTCTTGGTATCTGTGTGACCTTCCAGGTTTGAAATCGCCTAATCAAATCTCGTACCTTATCTAAATACGGTTGCATTCGTGCTTCCCTGGCTGTATAAGTCCCCAGCATTTGGTTAACTACAAGTTGCGAATCGCTTTTGATTACAATCTGACTAGTGTCGAGTTCCAGTACTTGTTCTAAACCTGCAATCACAGCTTCATACTCTGCCTCATTGTTAGTTATAGAATGGCATTTAATGGCTTGTCGAATGGTTTCACCCGTAGGTGGTACCAAAACAATTTCTAAGCCTGCCCCCTTTACATTAGATGAGCCATCAGTAAATAAGGTCCAAATTCCTGGATTTGATCCGTTGAACACCTGTAATTCTTTTTCTGCTTCTAATTGCATTCCTTGGCTAAAATCAGCCACAAAATCCGCTAACACTTGAGAGTTTATCGCGGTTCTAGGCTGGTATGTGATGTCATATTCGCTTAATTCTATAGCCCATTTGGATAAACTACCTGACAACTCATGCTTATGTAATATATTGCGTAATGGATAAGCAATTACTACGACAATAGAGTGAGATTGAAAATAAGGCCTTAGTTTTCTAGATGCCATGATTAGTGCAAGTGCAAGCTTTTTTATTTGAGGATACCACGTCTCCACATCTAATAATGATTTGCTGACATAATAAATTGGAGATTGTTTACCTTGGTCTTCACGAACTAAAACAACACTTACTGCTACTTCGGAGACAACAAGATAAACAAATAATTTTTCCCCAACCTTTGGTTTTGCGAGCAACGACGGATTTGACGGGTATGTCTTCAAGTTTTTGAGTGCTTGCTGACACTCCTTAGTCCATTCGAACTGATATTGCTTTTTAAGAGCTGAAAAAAATTTAAAACACTTTTTTGATTATTGAGAAATAAATCTCCCTAAGGTTGCAATTCTTCCTGTCAACCTTTGCACTTCTTTTTTACTCGTAAGCATGTCAGGAATTTCTTCAATGGCTTTAATCTGCGAGGGATTTACTTCAATACCATGGTTAGAAACAAGAAAACCCAAAAACTTACCTGATGAAATGCCGAATGCACATTTCTAAGGATTTAGTTTCATATTGAATTTTTGCAAGATCTGAAACGTGTCAGACAAGTGCGATATATGGTCCCCTGAATGTTGAGTTTTGACGAGCATATCAACTATGTAGACCTCCATAGTCTTTCCTAAATGTTCTTGGAATATTTTGGTTACCAATCTTTGATACGTTGCACCAGCATTTTTGAGACCAAAAGGCATTACTTTATAACAGTAAGTCCCCCTGTCTGTTATAAATGAAGTTTTTTCTTTATCTAGGAGATCCATTTTAATCTGGTTGTATCCTGAATACGCATCTAAAAAGCTTAACAATTCATGTCCTGCAGTAGCATCAATTAGTTGATCTATATGTGGTAATGGAAAAGAATCTTTAGGACAAGCTTTGTTAAGATCTGTGTAATCTACACAAACTTGTCATTTACCATTCTTTTTTGGTACTACAACAGTATTAGCTAACCAATTAGGATACTTTACCTCGCGGATAGACCCAATTTTTAGTAATTTTTGGACCTCATCTTGAATCACCTGATTTTTGAAAGTCCCTTGCTTTATCTTCTTTTGTTTGACAGGTGGATATGATGGGTCTTCATTTAACTTGTGATTCATTACTTCCGGTGGTATTCCTATCATATTGGAATGGGACCAAACAACACAATCTACGTTAGTTTTCAAAAACTTAATCAACTTACCTTTCATGTCGTGACTTAGGTTAGCTCCAACGTAGACTTTCCTTTCAGGCCATTGTGTAAATAACTCTACAGCCTCCAGTTCTTCAATCGTTGTTTTGATATTTTCATTTTCCTCTGGTTCTTGAATGGAATCGTGACTTGAGTCCACATCTGTTCACCCTTGTTCAGTTGAGGCTTGTGTTGTGGTATCCTCAACTGGATTATGTAACTGCTATTTTTCTTCATTTATCGTATTTGAATATGCTACAGAGTTGATGCTCCTGGATGTCTGCAGATCCCCACGGATTTGACGTATCCCCCATGGTGATGGAAATATAATAATTTGATGTAAGGTAGATGGAACGACATCCATGTCGTGTATCCATGGTCTCCCAAGAATCATATTGTAAGCCATCTCCATCTCTACCACCTAAACTCTGTATCTTTGACAACATCTTCTGCGAATGTAGTAAGTGTTATCTCCCCTTTCGTCACAACGCTGGAATTGTCGAATCCAGACAAAGTATGCACCTTTGGTACTAATTTATCTTTAGCTTGCATCTCGTGCAGTACTCTCAGCAGAATAATGTTCACGGAACTACCTGGTTCAATCAAAACTCGTTTCACATTAGTATCATGTACAAGTAGAGATATTACCAGTGCATCGTTATGTGGAGTTAACATGCCATCCACATCTGCATCATCAAACGTATGCTTTCTTCCTCTAAGACATGTCGCACCAGCTTCCCGTGGGTAATTGTGACTTTGGAAACTTTATTGGCTGTTGTGTATGTTACACCATTGATTTCTTCGCCCCCACTTATAACATTAACGGTCCTTTTGGGAGAAGGAGGTTTAGGGGGCTCCTGCCTGTTCTTCATGTATGCTTGCTTACCTTTCTCACTGAATAATTCAGTGAGATACCCTTGCTTTAATAGATGATCAGTTTCGCCTTGTAGCAATCTGCAATCGCCGTTTTATGACTATGATCATTGTGAAATTCGCACAAGTGATCAGGATTGCGCCTGTTTGGATTTTATCTCATTTCTTTTGGCCAACGCACCTTATCGCCCATGCCTCTTAGCACCACTACCAATTCTAAAGTGCTGACATTGAAATTGTAACTGCCAAATCTTGCCTTCAAGTTCCTATTATCATCTTGAATTTCCCTTGAGTTTCGATCGTTCCCAAATCTCGATGACTAACCCGACTCTCTATTTCTTGATCTACGATCGTACCTTGAATTATCCTGCTTTGATCGTGAGTCTTTTCCTGCTGGGCCCATATATGGTTCGTACCTACTTTTACCGGACCTTTTTTTCGTTTTCTGAACGTCTTGAACTCACCTTCTCCTCTTTCTGAGATCGGGAGATAGTGTCTTCTTCTATCCTCAGCTTCGTGATGTATCTGTTGCAAAACATCATTCCAGGTTGTTTCTGGAAATTCACGCAGACTTTCCTTGAGTCGTCTTGTGGCTTCTGAACTTTTCTCATTCAAATTACTGGCAAAAGCCATAGCTGCCCAATTATCTGGTACGCGTGGTAACATCATTCTTTCACGTTGGAACCTATCCACGAACTCCCTAAGCAACTCGGAATCTCCTTGCTTGATTTTGAAAATATCTTCCGTTCTTTTTTCAACTTTTTGAGCTCCCGAATGTGCTTTGATAAAAGAATCTGCAAGCTCAGCAAAAGAATTTATAGAATTTTCGGGTAAAAGGGAATACCATGTTAATGCACCCTTGGTGAGTGATTCACCAAATTTTTTGACCAATACTGATTCAATTTCTTGTTTGGTTAAATCGTTGCCCTTCACACCAGTTGTGAATGCAGTCACGTGGTCTTGTGGATCAGTTGTGCCATCGTACTTTGGAATATCAGGCATTTTGAACTTCTTCGGGATTAGCACCAGAGCTGCACTAGGCTTCCATGGTTGTTGTGAGTACTTATCCATGTCTATTCCTTTGATTAAATGTGGTACTCCAGGTATTTACTCTATACGGTCGCTTTGCTCCTTGAGCTGCTTCTGCAAGGTTAGAACTAAATTTTGTAAATAAGAATTAACTATGTTACCTGGCTCGCCATAGCGAGACTCGCTTGGAGTTCCACCAGTGCCTGAGTTAATGAGCCCAGAACGTGGGTTTTCCAAAGTATTCTGATTCGGAGTTGGTGGTGGTGGTGCAATTGGCAATTGGCTGGTAAAAGCTCAGAAAACATTGCTGACTTGTTGAGCAATGAGATTTTTTAAGGCATCATCAAGTGCTTGTTCGTTTGCAACCCCATTATTTGTTTCAGAGCCATCTAGAGTTCCTTCTCGTGACTGACATTGTGAATCACGCGATGAGGGAAGTGGTGTCCTATCACCCGCATCATTCTCCTAATGTTGAGTATCTTGGTTGTTGTCGTTGTTATTCGACATGGTAAGTTTTGATGAAAGAATTGATTAAGAAAGTAAACAATTATTAGATTCCCGATAACAGAACCAATTTGTTTAACCAAAAATAGTAATTTCGGTCAAAGCTTTATTTTAGAAGAACTTGGTTTACTGATAATCAATATATAAAATGAATAAAAGAAATTGGCTTTGATAATAATCAGATGAACAGAAGAAAACAAAGTAAATCAGTATATTTCGGTGATATTTCGTGTTCTTACAATTAATCAATCTTCTCCTTTTATAGCTATTTCTAAGTGGTACGTTTCGTTTCTTTCATAATTGAGTCATTATTGTCAATTAATGGCATTTAATGACATTTAATGTAACGTTACAATCAGCAATCATATTTGATTCAATACAGATTCCTTAACGTTTCTGTATTTAATGCCCAATAGTTCGTATTTGTTCCTTATTTTCTATCAGATTTATTCTCTTCCGTTATAAAGAGGTTCGAGCACCTGCCTTCCTTGCCTTTTATCTGAATGACTGCCCGTGCCTATTGAAGCTCGTGCCTCTTTGATTATTTTTCATCACTTGTTCTTCTTTAACTGGTTCACGTGTCATGACGTATCATCTTATAATGAATTCCATATATAAACTTAATTTTTCCCAATACACTAGTGACAACATTTGGTCATGATGTGTTTTTTATATAAGATTTTAAAAAGAAGGTAAAATGGAACTAAGATAACTTGCAAGGTGAAAAAGAAGAAGAAAAGTTGACTAATCAGGCCATTTGTTGTTGTTTTAACTGGTTGAGATAGTAACAGATAGTTGAGGCTTGTTGTTACCATACTTTTTGAAAATAATGTTCCAAATAGATTAATGGAGCAACTTTCAGATATTCCAAAATAAAGTTTGCCTTGTCCCATTAAATTTTTTAAAAAAAATAGCCCTGCCCCGCCCCTTCCCAATCTTTCCCTGCCCTGCACTATTTAGTGTCAGTGTGGACATGGACATATTTATAAGTTAACAATATGAAAAATTCGAACAACATATTCTTCAGATGTGGCGGGAAATAAATCTATCTCTGGATATCCTTCTTTCTCAAGCGACGATCCAGTTTAAATTTCATGTCGCTGGAAAGTACATGAATAATTATTTATAATTAAATTTTATCATTTAATAATAATATTTTAATAAACTTAGTTACAGATTTACTCCATAGAAAGTGTAAAAGTGTAGGATTTTTATAATACAGGGGAAGTACGTTTTCTAAACCTATCTAAAAATTGAGTGATATTATAGTGTAATTAACCTTAAAGTTAACATGAATACTACTAATATTAGCGGTAGAAATTTCGTCTCTAAATCTTTTGCTATATGTTAGCGAAAAAACAAGCAACAAATTCCATTTTTCATCGGAAAACCGTCGCTATTTTACTATATACTAGTATTCATATCCGCGTGGTGCGCGAAAAATATTAAATATAATTTTTCGTTAAAAAATATTACTTGAAAAAATACGATATACACAAAGAAGCATGTAAATGATATTATTTTATGAACATGTAAATGCATTCGATATCCATTGTTTTGTCTCTCCTAAATTTATTTATTTTGCTCTTTAAAATTAGGATTTTTTTGGTATTGACGCTTGTCACCCTATCCTTGTTTGATATAGATAGATTTTACTTTTTTAAAATTGAAAATTGTCCAATCAGTTTTGCCTCTCTTATTATATAAGATATATTTTGATTTTAAAAATTAGAATTTTTCTGGTGATAACACTTATCATCCTATCCTTATTTTGCCTCTCTTATTATATATAGATAGAAAAGATAGATTTTATTTTTAATATAAAGTTTTAATTTTTACATTTTGTACTATGTTTCTTGTTATTAATTCATTATTATAACTTTTATTTTGTGTGAATATTATGACTTGTGAAACCAAAATAAATAGGGAAAAAGAGAAGAATGTATTGTATTTTTTAAATTAACTCAAATATATAATATATGTATAGATTAGATATAGTCATAAAATCTAGTTAAATTTTACATTTAAAGCGCAAAGTAGCATTTTCTTTATATAACACTTAGCTTGACATCATGCTTCACTATCATTCTTTTAATATAATATATGAAGTTATATTATGTGTTAGCAACTTCCCAATTCAAAACAGATAAGGTTTCAGAATAAATAATTTACAATATATAAAATTATTTTTCCGTAAAAGAAATATTAAGTATGTTTAAATTCAAATTCAAAAAGAGTAACTAATCATTAACAACACATAATACATAATTTAATTTTTTAATTTTTAAATTCTAAAAAAAAAAAAAGATTATCAATATCTAACCTAACTAAGGCTGCCACATAACTTAATGTGAAGGATTTATCTCATTTTAATAATATATAGATATATTTTTTTTCCTTTTTCTTCGTAAATAAATTGTAAAAACTTCCGATTCCAACAATGGAAGGAAGTATTTTTTGTTTTTCGTAATTGCCAAGTTTTATAAAAAATAAAGTAACTGAATGAATAAATTTCTCCCATTGCCAACAAACTTGGGAGATTTTGGGATGGTATAAAATAAATTTTTTTAAAGGAGAATGAACACAAACCCCAAACAGGCTATTAAGCTTATTGCCGTATCTTTTTTTTTTCCACGATAAGATAGAGTATCAAATATGTATAATAATTTTTAAAACTATTTTACTACATTCTTGCAATGTCTGAGAAAGTATATTTAATGGGTTAAACTTGTAGCAATTATTATTTTCTTAATTTTTCAGGTTTAATAAATAATTTTAAAACGTACAATATCAAATATGTATATTAATTTTTAAAAACTATTTCACTATATTCTTGCAACGCCTGAAAAAGTAAATTTATTGATTTTACCTTGGAGTAATTATTTTTTTTATTTGAAGGTTTAGTAAATAATTTTTAAAAATTGCGCAAATTTTTTTTGAATCCAACGTGGAAGTCCATGTTGTAGTTAAGCGAGAAGGTTTAAAATTTTTAAATTACTTTCTATTTTAAATTGTTTTTTAATTTTCAAATGTATTGGAGGTTTGTCCTAAAATTTAACACAATTGTAGTTGTGCCACTTGGCATTCTAATATTGTTTTGCCTTTCCTATTCTAAAAAGTAAATTTATTGATTTTGCCTTGGAGTAATTATTTTTTATTTGAAGGTTTAGTAAATAATTTTTAAAAATTGCGCAATTTTTTTTTTTGAGTCCAACGTGGAAGTCCATGTTGTATGGGAAGGTTTAAAATTTTTTAAATTACTTTATATTTTAAATTAGTTTTTAATTTTCAAATGTATTGGAGGTTTGTCCTAAAATTTAACACATGTTGAATTGTGGTTGTGTCACTTGACATTCTAATATTGTTTTGCCTTTCCTATTCTAAAAAGTAAATTTATCGATTTTTCCTTGGAGTAATTATTTTTTTTATTTGAAGGTTTAGTAAATAATTTTTAAAAATTGCGCAATTTTTTTTTTAATCCAACGTGGAAGTCCATGTTGTATGGGAAGGTTTAAAAATTTTAAATTACTTTATATTTTAAATTATTTTTTAATTTTCAAATGTATTGGAGGTTTGTCCTAAAATTTAACACATGTTGAATTGTGGTTGTGCCACTTGGCATTCTAATATTGTTTTGCCTTTCCTATTTTATATAGATAGATTTTTTATTTTTATTTTCTATTTAAATTCTATTTTAAGATTGAAGATATATTTGCATTTTTATTTTCCCACTTTCCCCTTAATTCCCTTTCTCCCGTTGAATTCTCTTTCAATTCTTATCCAAAGTTTCAGTTATATGCGCGACAGTTTGATCGTCATTAATTGAATTAGTATTCTTCAATTCTATGCTCTGCTGGCAGTAGACAAACATGAGATTTAACGTAAATTAAATTTGACTCACTATCCGGTTGAACTCATATCAGAATAGGTGTTCGGATTTCGTAAATTTTTGACGGGTTCGAAAAGTAGGCCTCACGTTGACTTTCGGTTGACTTTTTCGAAAATGACTTAAATTAAGTCTCTTTCGAATTGTGAATAGTTTTTAAAGCTCCAATTGAATTGTTGACCAATAAATTGCTAGGTTTGATTGATTTGGAGACTAATTCGAAAGAAAAGGCCGTGGTTGAGTGATCACTTGAATTGCGAAACAATGTAAGTACTGTGGTTAACCTTAACTTGAGGGAATAGAACCCTTGAACTATGTGTTACATGAATTTCATGTGTAGTGGTGTATAGACAAGGTGACGAGTGTCTATATGTTGTCAAATTACTTGTTTCCATGCTTTTACGTATTTTACTAATTGCCTTATTTCATGACTTAATTGTTATATTAATTGATTATCTTATTTTCATTGCCTACTATTATGCCTTGATTTTATGCCTTCATTGTTACATGCTTATTTGACTTTTATGTCATAATTGGTACTTGACATTTAGCATTACATATCCACACTTATTTGTTACTTGTCTCTATTTGTTTCCTACATAAATCAAAATTGTTGTATACCTTGTTGCATTATAGTTTCATATTAATTGTGACATTTATTGAAGTAGTCTTACGCATAAGTGTTGTTAATTGATATTGTTGAGGAGCGGGTTGCACGCCGCAACAGAAATGAAAATGATGATATATATTTTTTTGAGGAGCGAGTTGCACGCTGCAACAGAAATGAAAATAATATATATATATTGAGGAGCGGGTTGCACGCCGCAACAAAATGGATTGAAAGATATATTGAGGATCGGGTTGTATGCCGCGACAGAATTGAATAAACGATTGTATTATTGGATCGGGTTGCACACTACAATAGAATTGATTAAAAGATTATATTGTGGGAACGGGTTACACGCCGCAACAGAATGATTATAGTAATAATTGATTGTGACTGTCGAATTGGCTTCGATTGTTGATATGTTTTACCTGTTTTACCTCTATTCCTGTTATTACTATTATTTTTGCGTACAGGTTATGTAAACGACCTGCCTTAGCCTCGTCACTACTTCGTCGAGGTTAGGCTCGGCACTTACATAGTATATGAGGTCGGTTGTGCTCATACTGCACTCTTCACTTCTTGTGCAGATACCAGAGTTGGTCCCAGTGGTATACCATAGACTTGCTCGGATTCAGCTACCAGAGGAGACTTGAAGTATAGTTGCACGACGTTCACAGCTCTGAAGTCCCCTTTTGCTTTATCTTAGCTGTGTATTTTCTTTCAGACAATTTTATTTTTATTCAGATCTTTATTTATATTATTCTAGTAGCTCGTGCACTTGTGACACCAGTTCTGGGATAGTATTTAAACATCGCTATTGTTTTGGTTTATTCACTTTCGTTCAGATTTTATTACAGTTATTTGTTTTCTTTCTTTTTAATTAAATTGAATATTTAAAAAATGGCTAAAATTATTCTAACGTTAGCTTGCCTAGCAAGTAAAATGTTAGGCGCCATCACAGTCCCAAATGTGGGAATTTCGGGTCGTGACGAGTTGGTATCAGAGCACAGGGTTACCTATGTCTCACGAGTCACAATCAAGCTTAGTATAGTCAGAAGGATTGGTATGGAGACGTCTACACTTATTTTTTAGAGGATATGGAGTGCGATTTTATTATACCATTGATGGTTGAACTCTTCACATCTGGTAATCTCGTAAATGGCGAGAACACGCACTGCATCTACAGCCAGACAAGAGCCAGAGCCCCTAGTGACAGCTATGACTAGGGGAAGAGGCTGAGGCCGAGGTAGAGGCAGAGGCAGAGCTCAGTCTAGAGCTCGAACATCAGCACTTGTTGTGGAACCTCAGGTGGTTTTTGAAGAGGAGGTTCTAGTTCAGACTATACCCATTGGAGCATCTCAGGTCCCGGAGGGGTTCAGTACGCTCTAGTCTATTTGGTGAGCCTTAGAAAGGGTGTGGCCCAAAATGGTACAATTCCAGTGGCACCAACCGTCTCACAA
Source organism: Nicotiana tabacum (assembly GCF_000715075.1). Classification (NCBI taxonomy): domain Eukaryota; kingdom Viridiplantae; phylum Streptophyta; class Magnoliopsida; order Solanales; family Solanaceae; genus Nicotiana; species Nicotiana tabacum. The sequence goes on from NC_134090.1 coordinate 139,203,091, forward strand.
GATGGGGGAGGAGCACGAACTCCCACTACTCCCACTCCAGAGCAGATAGCTCCCTAGTATCAGGGTCTAGCAGCCCCGCCAGTTGGGGTAGTTCAGCCAGTTATTGCAGTACAAGCCGATGATAGGCCCGCTTTGTCCTCTAAGGCTTTGTTGAGTTTGGACAAATTTACCAAGCTATTTCCAGTTTATTTTAGTGGCCCACTTTCTGAGGACCCACAAGACTATCTGGAATGCTGCTATGAAGTATTGCGGAACATGGGTATAGTTGAGAACAATGGGTTAGATTTTGCTGTGTTTCAGATGACTGGCTCCGCCAAGAGGTAGTGGAGAGATTATGTATTTACTAGACCAGCTGGTTTGCCTGCACTTACCTAGGAGCAGTTCTCACAACTGTTTCTAAAGAAGTTTGTTCCTATTACTCTGAGAGAGGAGTACCGCAGGGTATTCGAGCGCCTTCAGCAGGGTAGCATGATTGTCACCCAGTATGAGACTCGATTTGTGGACTTAGCACGTCATGCCATCGTCTTGCTTCCTACTGAAAGGAAGAGAGTGGGGAAATTCATTGATGGACTCACTTATATGATCAGGCTTCAAATGGCCATGGAGACAGAGAGTGATATTTCCTTCCAAGTGGCTTGAATATTCCTAGACGGATTGAGTTAGTTTGTGGTAAGGAGAGAGGGCTAGTGTCAGATAAGATGCCCCATCATTCCGGTAATTTTAAAGGCGCTTCATCTGTAGGCAGGGGTACTTATGGTAGGGGTCATCCTCCCAAGCCATTTTATTCAGCACTTTAGGCATCTCACGGTGCTTCAGGGAGTCATGGTCCTTATTTGCCTTACCTTAGACAGCCAGCATTTAGTGCACATTCAGCTTCTATTAGTGCACCACCACTCCAGAGTCACTACAATTGTTATCCGGCCCGTTCAAGTCATCTTCAGCTTTAGCAGCCATGGCAGCAGGGTGGGTGCTATGAATGTGGGAACATTGGTCATATCAGGAGGCATTGCCCTAGGTTGTTGAGCAGCAAATCTCAGCAGGATTCCCGTGCCATCATACCGGCACCGGTTGCTTCACCGTCGGCCCAGCCAGCTAGGGGCAGGGGTCAGGTAGCTATAGATAGAGGTCAGACTGTTAGAGGTGTAGGCCATCCAGTTAGGGCCTGTCTTAGAGATGTAGTTCAGAGTGGTGGGCCCAGCCCTGATTTTATGGTTTCCCAGCTAGGCCTGAGGGCGAGTTATCCAACGCCAGGATCACAGGCATTGTTCCAGTTTTCCATAGAATTGAATAAAAGTTTGTATTGTGGGATCGACCTACCTATGATCACATATCAATGTGTGTAAAAATGTCATGAATGACGAGATACCATACAGCATGAGGAAAATGTGTCTCTATGCATGCCAATGCCATGTATCCCAAATATGAAACATGTACTCACACTCTCAGAGTACTCAATCTCACTGTCTCACAATTTTCACTCATCATGCTCAACCACTCGGTACTGTATATGGCCTATACGACCCAAGGAAGATCCATCCCGGAATATATACATCACTGGCCATCAGTCACTAAGTACCGAGGAAAAAGGGCAATCCAACCTTGTGGAGATATCCATCTCCAGATATCAAGTACTTCGGACAAATTCATATCCTAGGAAATCCATTCCTCAATAATATATAAATGTTCAACCACTCGGTACTGTATATGGCCCATGCGACCTAGGGAAATCCATCCCAAAACATATACAACACTGACTAGAAGTCACCCAGTACCGAGGAAAAAAGGGAAATCCAACTCTATGGAGAAATCCATCTCCAGATATCAAATACTTCGGACAAATTCATGTCCAGGGAAATCCATCCCTCAATAATATCATCCGCGCTCACTAGGGGTGTGTAGACTCCGGAGGGGCTCCTTCAACCTGAGCGCTATAACAAGCCAATTGTGGCGTAAATTAATTAGGCCCTCGACCTCACTCAGTCAAAAATTAATAAAACATGCTGCGGCGTGCAGCCCAATCCCATAACTACCACTCATAATCAGACTCTCGGCCTCACTCAGTCATCAATCTCTGTAGTCTTACCACGGGCTCACACTGTCATGAAAACTGACCCAGAATAATGATATGATGTATCAATAATTAACAACTGAGACTGAGATATGATATGAATGCATGAATGTGACTAGTACGAAACATCAATGAAATCGATGAGATGATAATAAGAAATGACCACTATGGGTCCCAACAATATCAGCATAAAGCCTAAACATGATATCTAGCATGATGTACAACTTAATTACTTTATCACATGGTGAAAAACACATATATCAGCAAAGTAGGGCCATTATACAGTGCCTTAAAGACAACGGAGTCACAATCCATAGGGTGCACGCCCACACGCCTTTCACCTAGCATGTGCGTCACCTCCACATCAATCACATAGCATGTAAGTTCGGGTTTCATACCCTCAGCACTAAGTTTAGAATAGTTACTTATCTCAAAAAAGCCAATCCCAAACGTCGAGCAAGCCAAATGATGCGCCGAGAATGCCATTACGCGCGTAGCGACCTCCGAACGGCTCAAAACTAGCCAAGAGCAATTCAAATACATCAAATAAATCCAAAGGAAACAATTACAAATGACAAAGATCGAATCCTAAGTCAAATCCCAAATCTGGTCAAAAGTTACACCCGGGCTCGCACCTCGGAACCCAACAAACTCACAAAATTCAACAACTCATTCAATTACGAGTCCAACCATACTAGTTTCACTCAAATCGAACTCAAAATCGGTGCTCAAAACTAAAAAATTCATATTATGAAACTTTAGGCCAAAACCCCTAATTTTCACCTCAAAATACTAATTAAATGATGAAATCAGTGATATATCCATGTATATTAATCAAGTCCGAGTTAGAATCACTTACTCTGATGAATTTCTTGAAAAACCCAAGAGAAATCGTCACAAGCCGAGCTCCCAAAGTCCAAAATATGAAACAAAACCCTAAGCCTCGTTTATATAGTACATCCTCTGATCCTCCAATGTGCGGTCTGCATAATTCTGCTGCGGCCGCACTCTGCCAAGCTCTGCGGTCGCACAAAAATCATGCAGCCGCACTCCTTAGTTCTTTTCCACTGCGGTCTGCATAAAATTGTTGCGGTCGTACTCCTTTCCTAAGGTCCGCATAAAACTGTTGCGGCCGCATTCCTCTCCTGCAGTCTGCATAAGCTGTTCCGATCCGCACTTCCAAGAGTGCCAGAACAATATAGAGTGTTGAAACCTATCAAATCACATTAGATTGACTTAAAATTTTACACACAAGTCATAGATAATACCACGGACCTATCCCAAACTTTCGGAAGTCCAATCCGAGGCCAAATACTCAAAAGTCAAACTTGATCACCCTTTTCAAATTTAAAAGCGTCCAATTGAGAATCATTCTTCCAAATCAATCTCGAATAACCTGAAAACCAAAACTGACGATTCACATAAGTTAGAATATATCATACGGAGCTATTCATACCATCAAACAATCGAGCGGAGTGCAAATGCTCAAAACGACCGATCAGGTCGTTACATCCTCCCCCACTTAAACATACGTTCCTCCTTGACGTGCCCGGAGTTGTTCCAAAAGCCAACAGATCATTGTATAACCTTACCATGCACATACATGGGGGTGATCCCACGTCACCCTATCCCATATAGGCCGACAACACAACATAACTAAAAATCATTACTTCAGCTTTAGCCCATAAGCTTTAGAATCCAATTTCCAACATCCGGAATTTTCTATAAGATCAGAAACTCGCATTTACACACTGTATAAGTCTGAACAAGTTTTATCAAGCCATAGTCATAACCCAAGATGAAATCACATGATATACCACATGACTCAAACACTCATAGCGATATTTCTAATCACAAGAGCTACTCAAAACAACCCAATGTCGATAATAAACCTCTTATCAAACAAAGCCTCGTTCTAACACCTTCATATATTGCCAATGATGAAAGAAACACGTAGAAAATCATAACTATTCATCATATCAACAAGTCATGGAGCTCCCTATCTTTCGACAAGAACTATAACCAATTTCTAAGGCGACTTTCGATATTATCCTTCCAAATATACCACAATTAAATCTGATAGCACCCATTCTAGGCCCAACGACCTCATCTTATCAAATATAATCTACTCTGCTGACAGGCCACACCAATACTGCCAAGAGACACAAATCATGCAATCCTTGCACCAATACGCAACAATTCAAATGTACCCAAACATAGAAAATGACTCCAATGAGAGAACCGTACTGCAAACTCAACAAGTAGCACCACAACACAATGCTAAGAACCCATCACACACTATAGAACCAAAACACATGAATCTAACACAAAGGATCATATCCCGACATAACTTCGCTGCAATGCGCGACCCCTTCCAAACACTGATCCACATGAAATACCTCAAGTCACAATGCATAAAATCAACAACCACGCGCAATTTGATGTCTAGTACAAAAAGTGAATCACCATAACCACATAGAAGCAAATGACGCAATGCCACACAAGATCGAAAGAACATAACCAATGTGCAATCAATCATGCAACATCCAAATGCCCATCTCCCTCAAATTCCGCTGAAGGTGTTGGTTTATGTTTAGTCAACAATGGCATCCCAATTGGAAGAGTTGGTGGAAATAGTTGGTGTGGATGCTAGGAGGAAGCTTCCTCCTTTGATGTCACCCATGACATCAAGAGGAGGTAGTTTGATGTCACCAATGACATCAAGAAGAGGTCTTTACCTCTATAAATAGATGCACTCCTTCATTTGTAGAAACCATCCCAAAAATAATACAACACATTGTAGTGAGTAGAGAGTTAAGAGAGAAAATCTCTCAAGTGTAATTGGGAACTCTCCCCTTCCTTTGTTAATATTAAAAAGCCAACTGTTCTCTGGTGGACGTATGATTATTTTGATCTGAACCACGTTAAATCTTGTATTCTTTCTTTTACGTTTCCGCTAACAATTGGTATCAGAGCAACATGATTCTTTAATGATCCAAGGAGGAAGAACAAGCAAAGATGAGTTCCATGAAGTTTGAAATTGATAGATTCAGTGGACACAACAACTTCAATATCTGGAAGATCCAGATGATGGCGTTACTATGGAGGGAAGGTTCAATCCATGTTATTGACGGAAAGTATCCTAAGGATATATCAGCTCCCGACAAGGAGAAGATTGAAGGGGATGCATTGAGTGCAATCCAACTATCCCTTGCACCTAACATGCTTTGTGAAGTGAGTACGAGTACCGAAGAGACGACCAAACAATTATGGGAAAAGCTAGAAGGGCTATACCAAGACCGATCAGTGATAACAAGGATGTTGTTACAACGGTGTCTTCACACATTTAAGATGGGGTCAGGTACTTCGTTACAAGATCATTTAGATGCGTTCAATAAACTTGTCATGGACTTACAGATTGCAGGAATTAAAAAGGAGGAGGAGACGCTTGCATGTGCTTTGCTATTTTCATTAACTTCAGGATATCGTGATATTGAGAATTCAATGATGTATAGCAAGGAGCCTATCAAGCTTGAGCAAGTGCGGCAGGCACTTAACTCTAGTGATGTGCGGAAAGGCACATTGAAGGAGATAGAGATGACCAGGCAAGTGGGCTCTTTGTGAGAGGCCGGACTAGCCAACAGGGAAAGAGAAAATCAAAGCACAGATCAAAGTCTCGTGTGAACAAGAAGAATACAGAGTGTTGGGGTTGTGGCAAGAAGGGGCACTTTGAACGAGACTGCCCAATGTCAAAGTCCAAGAAAAAGGCGAGTGCATCCACAGTTGAATAGGTACATGATTTTGATAATGATTATGTACTAACAACATCGTGTAATAATAATAGTAGTTATGGAAACAAATGGGTGTTAGACTCTGCTTGCACTCTGCATATGGCGTTCTGAAATGACTGGTTTAGCAGCTATGAGAAAAGTGGAGGAACCGTAGTAATGGGCAATAATACAACTTGTGCAATAGTTGGCATTGGCTCAGTTCGGGTTTGCTGCCATGATGGAGTCGTGAGGACTATTACACAAGTCCATCATGTTCCTGATCTGAAGAATAATTTGATCTCCCTGAGTACTCTGGATGAACAAGGCTACAGGTACATGAGCGAAGCAGGAACTATAAAGGTGATTAAAGGTTCTTTAGTCATGTTGAAAGGCAAGCTGGAGAACAGCCTTTACACATTGGCCGGAAGCAACATTGTTGGCTCTGCAAATGCATCTACAGTGCAGTTATCTAATGATGACAAGGCAAGACTATGGCACATGAGACTGGGTCATATGAGCGCACGTGGACTAGAGATGTTGAGCAATCGTAACCTTTTGGAAGGTGAGAAGATCAGCACACTTGACTAAGCACTGCATTCTAGGGAAGCAAAAGAAGGCCAGCTTCAGCACTGGCAAACACAAGACAAGAGGAGTGCTAGACTACATCCATTCAGATTTATGGGGTCCCTCTAAACTTCCATCGAAGGGCAAAAAGAGGTATCTTCTCAATTTTATTGATGATTTCTCACGAAATGTTTGGGTGCATTTTTTGAAGGCAAAAAGTGATGCTTTTGAAGCATTTAAAGAGTGGAAGATTTTGGTTGAAAATCAAATGGAGCGAAAAATCAAGTATCTTCGCACAGACAATGGCTTGGAGTTTTGCAATAAAGAGTTTAATGAATTCTGCAAGGTTCATGGGATCTCAAGACATAGGACTGTCAGGCATACCCCACAGCAGAATGGAGTTGCCGAGAGAATGAACAGAACTCTTCTTGAAAAGGCTCGTTGTATGCTCCTACAAGCTAAAATTTCCAAAGTATTTTGGGCTGAAGCAGTTCACACTGCTGCTCATATTATCAATCGATCTCCAGCATCGGCAATTGACTTTAAGACTCCGAATGAGGTATGGTCAGGTGAACCCTCTAACTATTCATACTTACGAGTATTTGGGTGTCCTGCTTATTATCACATTAATGAAGGAAATCTTGAACCAAGGGATAAGAAGGCCATATTCGTAGGGTATGTGGATGGAGTAAAAGGGTACAAACTTTGGTGTTTGTCTTTACTCAAATTTATAGTTAGTAGAGATATCACCTTTGATGAATCCTCTATACTTAATCCCCGTAAAGTTTCTGTGCAGTTTTCAGGAAACAAGAACGACGAGCAGATGGAGCTTCCGGTGGAGCTTGCCAAGGAAAAGGATCAAGAGACTCAGGTTAAAGACGAGTCAGAAGATATAGACCTTGAAGAACTTGCTGTCAATAAACCATACACAATTGCAAAGGGGAGGGAGAAGAGGCAAACACGAGAACCGGAACGCCTTATAGATCAAGCAAACTTGATTGCATATGCATTCGTAGCTGCACAAGAAGAGATTAAGGATCTGGAGCCCTCCTCGTATATTGAAGCAACTTCTTCCAAGGATGATGTACAATGGCGGTTAGCCATGACTGAAGAGATGGAGTCTCTTCACAAGAATCATACATGGGTCTTAGTGAAAAGACAAAAGGGGAAGAGGACAATTGGATGCAAGTGGGTCTACCGAAAGAAAGAGGGAATTCCTGAAGTGGAAGATGCTAGGTTCAATGCGAGATTGTTTGCAAAAGGATTCAGTCAAAAGGAGGGAATTGACTACAATGAGATTTTCTCTCCAGTCGTGAAGCATAGCTCAATTCGCGTGCTACTAGCATTGGTTGCCCAATTTGACTTGGAGTTTCAATAGCTTGATGTCAAAACTGCTTTCTTACACGGTGATCTAGAAGACACAATCTATATGGATCAGCCTGAAGGTTTCCTAGCTGAGGGAAAAAAAGATCACGTATGCCAACTAAAGAAGTCTTTGTATGGTTTGAAGCAATCCCCTAGACAATGGTACAAGAGGTTTTGATACATTCATGACTACACATGAATTCTCAAGGAGTGCATTTGATAGTTGTGTGTATCACAAGAAGATGTCTGGTAACTCAATGATTTATTTACTGTTGTATGTTAATGATATGCTTATTGCTGCTAACAACATTACAGAGATAAATGCTTTGAAGAAACTGTTGAGTAAGGAATTTGACATGAAGGATTTAGGAGCTGCAAAAAAATCCTTGGTATGGAGATTTCAAGAGAAGACGGTGTTGTACATCTTTCTCAGAAGAGGTATATTGAAAGGGTTCTCAAGAGATTCAATATGCATACATGCAAGCCTGTAAGCACACCATTAGCTCCTCATTTTAAACTTTCAGAGTTACAAATACCTCAGTTCGAGGATGAGGTGGAGCATATGTCAAAGATTCCTTATGCCAGTGCAGTTGGTAGCATTATGTATGCTATGGTATGCACACGTCCAAATATTGCTCAATCTGTAACTGTGGTAAGTAGATACATGTCCAGCCCAGGAAAGAGGCATTGGGAAGCTGTCACGTGGATATTGAGATATCTCAAAGGAGCTTCTGGTGTTGGTCTGACCTTTCGAAAAAGTGGTGGAGGTATTTCAATTCTCGGTTATGTAGATTCTGACTATGTAGGAGATCTTGACAGAAGAAGGTCCACAACTGGATACATCTTTACCCTCGTTGGCAGTGCCGTTAGTTGGAAGTCCACTCTGCAATCGATTGTCGCTTTGTCTACGACAGAAGCAGAATACATGGCAGCAGTAGAGGCGGTGAAGGAAACTATCTGGTTGAAAGGTTTAGTAGTGGAATTGAGTTTGGTTCAGCTGGAATCAACTCTTAGATGTGATAGTCAGAGTGCTATTCATCTAATGAAAAATCAGAGATTTCATGAGCGCACTAAACACATTGATGTCAGATTTCATTTTATTCGAGATGTTGTTGAAGAGGGAACTATCAAGGTCGTGAAGGTTATCACAGACGATAATGCTGGAGATATGTTGACCAAGATAGTCCCACTCGCTAAGTTTGCACACTGCAAGGACTTGGCGGGGGTGTGCATCAACTGATGCAACTCCGAAGAGAACCGTTGTTAGGTGGAGGTGGTATGTTCAACAATGGTTTGATTCTTCTTGTTTCTTACAACGGGGTTGCCTAGTAAGCTTAGAAGTTTTGGCCAGAGTTGTTCACACGCACGCTCGAAATGCAAACCAAGGTGGAGATTGAATGTGTTTGTTTATGTTTAGTCAACAATGACATGCCAATTGGAAGAGTTGGTGGAAAGAGTTGGTGTGGATGCTAGGAGGAAGCTTCCTCCTTTAATGTCACCCATGACATCAAGAGGAGGTAGTTTGATGTCACCAATGATATCAAGAGGAGGTCTTTACCTCTACAAATAGATGCACTCCTTCATTTGTAGAAACCATCCCAAAAATAATACAACACATTGTAGTGAGTAGAAAGTTAAGAGAGAAATTCTCTCAAGTGTAATTGAGAACTCTCCCCTTCCTTTGTTAATATTAAAAAGGCAACTGTTCTCTGGTGGACGTAGGATTATTTTGATCCGAACCAAGTTAAATCTTGTGTTCTTTCTTTTACGTTTCCGCTAACATCCGCTATAAAGCCTAAATAGACCAATATCATTTGTGCACATAATCAATGAATCAGAATCCCACGTAGCTTACACGAGTAACTTACAAATAGTCTTAGAACACGAATAAGCTCAACAACAACCGAATGACACCTTCATTAACAATAGCAGTTTGGAGTCAACAAATATGACTCGATACAGAACATACATCCATATTGGGCCTACCAATGAACCCCAATCAACTCTGATCACCCACTATAGATAAATAACCCTCCGAAAGTCCACAATGAATGAATTACAACTCATACTATCCTCTGACTAACCTTGGCTACATTCTCACAGTCCACAACCACGAAACAATCTACTCATGAGAACTCCCATTCTCCAAACCCATAGAATATACGAATCAACATATCTGATCTCAACTCCACTTCCTGCATGCCTAACACATCTCTCATACATGATCATCCCATGAGGAGTACTTCTATAATTCTTCCATGCCACATAGCAAATTTTAAATATCAACACTTGATCAACCAGGAAAGTGTCACAGTACCATTGAAGCATCCGAAGTCAAAACACGGTGCACCTTCTGAAATTCACACTCTCCTCAAGCAATACCAAACAGCTATAACATTCATATAAGTATCGGAAACCATCCATGTTGTCTAATTATTCAAGACTTTCCCTTCAAAACTGAACCGTGACTTGCACATCCAAATCTCAATCCTACACAACACACCGCATCTATCATGCCATCATACGGAAATACGAGAATCTCATAATCATCTTTGAGTCGCAGCAAACTACAACCTCAACCAGTTAGAACCCTTACATTTGATCTCATCCGGGAGAAAATCCATATTCGCAACATCTTTCACACACTGGTAGAAAATATACACCTCAAATGTCACGAACCAAGTTCTCCCTCTGTGTACTATCGTGACGGCACCTAGTCTCTACGACTAGGTAAGCCTAAAAATTTGAAGAAAAAGGAAACAAAATACAAAACTAGCAAAACTGCAAATAAGACATAATAAAACTATTTAAGATATCGCTCGACATATACAAATACACACTCCCAAAATTGAATCAACTCCCACAACCCGGAATCTCATGAATTCACAAGCTGTAGAAAACTATACATGGTTCTAACTCCAGAATGTCTAATCAAGGAAAATACAGAAGGTTTATAGTTAAAAGAGAGAATAGAGAGGGACTCCTCGGTCTGCGGACGCGACAGATATACCTCGAAGTCTCTGAAGTTCGCCTCGCCTCACTGATAGTATAGTTGAGCCAAAGAACCTGGATCTGCACACAAAAAAACATGTGTAGGAAAGGGCATGAGTATACCACAACGGTACCTAGTAATTGCCAAGCCTAACCTCAGTCAAGTAGTGACGAGGAAGGTCAGGGTCCTACTAGTTATATGTATATAAAACAAGTTAAAACAGAATGGAATACGACAGTAAAATAGAATACTAATAGTCAATAAAGAATGAAATCACAGAAGAACACAACTCAGTACATAGAGATAGCAATAGGGGATCTCCTAGGATATCGTCCCGTAGTCCCAAACGTAAATATGCAGAGGATCTCCCAGGATATCGTCCCGTAGTCCAAATCATAAATGTGCAAGGGGGTCTCCCGGAATACCAATCCGTAGTTCCAAAGTAAATATCCAGTACAGGGGGATCTCCCGGGTGTCATCCTGTAGTCCCAAATATAAACGTGCAGGGGGATCTCCCGGGATATTGTCCCGTAGTCCCAAAGTAAACACACAACAGTCTCAAGAAAGAATTTACAATTCTATCCAAATTCATACCAAGAAAATTAGAGAATTCTATTCTATACATGCTGCACAGAGTTCAAGTAGACAATTTAAACAGATAGAACAGTTAAGTCAGTTAAGCATGCTTTCCTAAGCTAAAAAGTAGACTTTAAGATACAAGTAATGTTCAACAAAAAGGGAAACACAGATATTTACTTAATGAAAATGGGGTTTTCCAACAACTAGCACGTGTACGCACTCGTCACCTCACGTTCATGGCATTCATATAACAACAATACCAAATCCTAACGGGAAGTCCCCCATACAAGGTTAGACAATCCACTTACCTCGAACTAGCTCAAAATCAATCTGGTATCACGCTCTTGCCATGAGTATCCAATTTCGAGTGGCCCAAATCTAATCAAATCATTTACATAATGTAAATATAACTATAAACAATAAATTAGCTAAAGGAATTGAAGCTATGGTAAGAAGATAGAAAAACGCCCAAAATCCTCCCCGGGCCCACGTCTCAAAATCGGGTAAAAATCACAAATTATGAACACTCATTCACTCACGAGTCTAACCATACCAAAATCACTCAAATCCGACAACTAAAACCCAATCAAATCCCAAAAACTTAGTTGGGGAACTTTTCTCCCATTTTCAAACTTTTATCCCCCAAATTCCTTAATTAGAAGAGGAAAACAACAATAGATTATAGTTCTAAGATCAAAATCAAGATAGAAATCATTACCCAATGATTCTCCTTCAAAAACCTTCGAAATATCGCCTTCCACCTAGCTCAAATTTGATTTTCGAAGTTATGAATTTCAAACCCTCGATTTCTCTATTTCTTCCCAGCGAAGTCCACTTCTGCGGTCATAGGGCCGCATCTGCGGTCCCGCACCTGCGAAAAAAGCATCGCAGGTGTGGAATTCACTTATCCGGGCTGGGGCCGCATCTGCGGTCAATGGCAGCATTTGTGGTCCCGTATTTCCTGTTTCCCCAACCGCATTTGTGGTCCCTGAAGCACAAGGCCAAACTCGCTTCCATGGCTACTAAGTCGCTTTTGTGGCACCGCACCTACGGTTCCACATGCGCAGGTGCGGTTATAGCAGGTTCAGCAAACATCAGAAATGCCTAATCCCAAACCCAACTCCATTAAGCTCCCGAAACTCAACCGAGGCCCTCGGGACCTCAACCAAACATGCCAACCAATCCTAAAATATCATACGACCTTAATCCAACCCTCGAATCACATCAAAAAATGCTAAAACCACGATTCACCCTCCAATCTAAGCCTAATGAACTTGAAATCTCAAACCGATGTCAAAATCAACCAAACCATGTTCGATTGACCCCAAATTTTGCACACAAGTCACATTTCACACTACGGAGCTATTCCAACTTTCAGAATCGGATTCCGACCCCAATATCAAAATCTCACCCTTGATCTAGAAACTTCAAGAATTCAACTTTCGGCATTTCAAGCCTAAATAAGCTACGGACCTCCAAAACATAATCTGGACAAGCCCCTAAGCCCGAAATCACCCAATGGAGCTAATGGAATTGATGGAATTGCATTATAAGGTCATCTTCCCACAGTTCTAACTACGGTCCAAATTATAAAGCTAAGCTCTCATTTGGGGACTAAGTGTCTCAAAACACTCCGAAACTCAAAATGAATCCTCCCGGCAACTCATAATAGCAGAAACAAATATGGGGAAAGCAGTTAATAGGGGATCCCGGTGTTAACTCTTAAAACGACTGGCCGGGTCGTTACATCGAACCAGGGTAGTAACCCTTGAAACTCTTCGGAATCCATTAGCACCTAATCAAGCCATCAGAACTAAATCTCTCTAACTCAACCAAGCCACGCAGGCTGCCAAAACCCAATAGCATTGCCACGAAGCACCTGTAGAAACCCACCACATCATCAGCACCCAGAGAACTGAGCATATCCATTACCGTGCTGATCCAACCTACTACCAAGTTGTCCTAATTCTTCGAGTTCCTTCCAAATTTCCTTCAAATTGATACTTTTCCTTGCTAGAACACTACTAACCTTAACCAAAACTTGCCCCATGAACTTTAGCATAGAACCACACCATCCTAAGGCTCATAAGTCACTGAATTCCCTCTTAAGTACCCCAAAAGTACCACAACTGAGATACCCACTCTAAAGAGACCTTCTGCGAATCTAAAACTGCTTACTTCCCCTTCCTGATACTGAAATGTAGAATCCATAGGGATATAAAAATGCCACAAGTCCTGACACCATCCAATGTAAATCTCAGTCTCTAGCAATATACACATCCTGAAAATTCTCAATTGCTACATATAAGTCTTGAATTCATTAGGACCATTCTCGAGAGTCATCCACTCTACTCAAATCTCAATTAAACTGATCAAATGGACTGAACGACTTGTGTCCCATTTGCACACCAACACCCTAATAAGAAATCCACACTTCTAAGCAACCAAGAAAATTCCCTACTCCATGCACACTACATTCTTCACGAATAACCACTCAATCACTTCATGATTTCCGTATACTCATAGAATGTAATACAACTCGTATATAGAAATTCCCTTACTCGATTCATCCTCGATCTCGAGCTCTGCATGTCACAACTGATTCACAAGTATAACTCAAACTGAAAATAATACAACACATCACCATGCAATCAACTTATCAATAGCAGACTCCCCCACTTGGCTCAAAGCCACAGATCAAAACACACAATAACTCACAATTCCCATACTCTATTATTGCCATAATAATGCGGTGAAATTCAACAAATTCCTCTATAAGCTCATGTAACACAACCCTTCTAATACCTCAAATTATCTGCAAACCATTTCGCATTCACCCTTGTAACAGCCAAGCCAACTCTCATAAGCAATCCAAACTCAAATTGCAACACGTATAATTCACTAGTAAAAAGAACTCTCTACAAAATAACATATAGATCACACAAACCTCAGGGCACCCCGTAGGAGATAACCCAATTGCTTTGCCTCAAACTGACATCTCTCTATACCCTTCTACAATTATAACTATCACACAATCATATAATCTTCCTGAGTCTGAACTCATATCACAACATGAAAATCTACTCCACTCCTCAACTAAACAACATAAAAAGATCCTTCAACACGCCCATGACTCGGGACTATACATCACATCAAGAAAGAAATAAAACACCCAATTTACATCCCAATCAACTCTTTTCGTCATATTCGAATAATCTAAACACTTCCCGCAGTCACATCATACTCGTCACGTAGCCATCCAGCCACAAACTCCACTAATAAGGACACTCCCGAAAATATAAATCCAAAAGCATGTGCTCATACACCCAACATCTCTGTGCTCAAGATACAATCAAAACCTGGCCTCAAGTCCTCCAAACTGGCCCATCATCAGCATACCGAAATCACATCTCCCACTTCATCCATGGAATCACAAGCCGTCAATGCAGAGCTGATATCGAGCACTCATGTGCACATACGAATGCGTGGAAGGAATTCAAAGAGTTATGCTTCAAGCTGAATCAAAGCCGCACAATAAGGAAGGAAAGATGGGAAGTATATCCTAAATGTCCTGTAGCCTTTCGAAGATAGGTATGCACGTCATCATACCGATCATCAAGACTCTACTAGACACGTGCTCATGACTTGTAGAACCTATGAACCTAGGGCTCTGATACCAATCTATCACGACCCAAAATCCACTAGTCGTGATGGCCCCTAACCCATCCCACTAGGTAAGCCAACTTCTAACTATTCAATTTCAATAATATTAATTAAACAATTAAACAAAGGAGTTTTCTGAATCTTTTACATTTTCCAAGGACTGTTAGTACAAATCACGAGCTTCTAAGAATAGAGTTTACAAAGCTGATATAAAGTAAATACATCTTCTATTTGAAAGTACATAAACAAAGCTTTATAAGTCTATGACTACCATGAATAAGAGGCAGTCACAACCGGAATGTAGATACATCTTCAAATTTAGCTCCCATCGAACACAGCAACATCGACATCCGAAATCTGCACGCAATGTGCAGGAAGTGTAGTATGAGTACAACCGACCTCATGTACTTAATAAGTAAAAACTATAAACTTAGGTTGAAATCAGTGACGAGCTGGAACATGGTCAGGTCCAATACCAGAAGCCAACAAAAATTCATAACAACATAGAGCATATAAATAAGGAAGTAACTCAGAGATAAAATGCTCAGCTTTATCACAATCTTTCCGAAAATAGTTCTGCTTTCCAAGAATATCAGTAAAAACTCAATCCTTTACTGAAATTGTCGTGAAACATGAGATAGTTTGAAAAACTATATTTCTTTTTCAAAAGTCCTTTTCACCATAAATAAGAAGTTTCATTTTCTTTCTAGATAGCAAGTGTGAGATACCTCTCTATGATCACATATCAATGTGTGTAAAAATGTCATGAATGACGTGATATGGTATAGCATGAGGAAATTATATCTATATGCATGTATGTCATATATGCATGCCAATGTCATGTATCCCAGAGATGAAACATGTAATCACACTCCTAGAGTACTCAATCTATCTGTCTCACAATTTCCACACATTATGCTCAACCACTCGGTACTGTATATAGTTTATATGGCCCAGGGAAGACCATCCCGGAATATATATATCACTGACCATCAGTCACTTAGTACCCAGGAAAAACATAAATCCAACCATGTGGAGAAATCCATCTCAAGATATCAACTACTTCGGACAAATCTATGTCCACGGAAATCCATCACTCAATAATACATAAATGCTCAACCACTGGGTACTATAAATGGCCCATGCGGCCCAGGGAAATCCATACCGACACATATACAACACTGACTAGAAGTCACCTAGTACCGAAGAAAAGGGGAAATCCATCCTGTGGAGAAATCCATCTCCAGATATCAAATATTTCGGATAAATCCATGTCTAGAGAAATCCATCCCTCAATAATATCATCCGTGCTCACTGGGGGTGTGCAGAATCCGGAGGGGCTCCTTCAGCCCAAGTGCTATAACAAGCCAATCATGGCATAAATGAATTAGGCCCTCTGCCTAAATCAGTCATAAATCAATAAAACATGATGCGGCGTGCAGCCCGATCCCATAACTGACACTCATAATCAGGTTCTCGGCCTCACTCAGTCATCAATCTCTCCAGTCTTACCTACTGGCTCACAATGTCATGAAAATTGACCCTGAATAATGATATGATGTATCAATAAGTAACAACTGAGACTGAGATATGATATGAATGCATGAATGCGATTGAGTATGAAATATCAATGAAATCGATGAGATAACAGCAATAAACAACCACTATGGGTCCCAACGATATTAGCATAAAGCCTAAACAGGATGTCTAGCATGATGTACAACTCAATTACTTTATCACATGGTGAAAAACACAGATCTCAACAAGTATGGTCACTACACAGTGCCCTAAAGACAACAGAGTCACAATTTATAGGGTGCATGCCCACATGCCCGTCACCTAGCATGTGCGTCACCTCCACATCAATCATATAGCATGTAAGTTTGGGTTTCATACCCTCAACACTAAGTTTAAAAGAGTTACTTATCTCAAACAAGCCAATTCCAAATGTCGAGCAAGCGAAACGATGCTCCAAGAATGCCATCACACGCGTAGCGACCTCCGAATGGCTCAAAACTAGCCAAAAGCAATTCAAATACATAAGATAAAGCCCAAGGAAACAATTACAAATGATAAAGATCGAATCCTAAGTCAAATCCCAAATCCGGTCAAAAGTCACAACTGAGCCCGCACCTCGGAACCTGACAAACTCACAAAATCCGACAACCCATTCAATTATGAGTCCAACTATACTTGTTTCACTCAAATCCAACTCCAAATAGGTGCTCAGAACTCAAAATTCATATTATGAAACTTTAGGCCAAAACCCCCAATTTTCACCTCAAAATAATAATTAAAAAATGAAATAAGTGATATATCCATGTATATTAACCAAATCCGAGTTAGAATCTCTTACTCTAATGAATTTATTGAAAATCCCATGAGAAATCGTCACAAGCCGAGAACCCAAAGTCCAAAATGTGAAATAAAACTCTAAGCCTTGCTTATATAGTACATCCTCTAAATCTCCACTGTGCGGTCCGCATAATTCTGCTGCGGCCGCACTCTGCCAAGCTCTGCGGCCGCACAAAAATTGTGCGGCTGCACTCTTTAGTTCTCTTCCGCTGTGGTCTGCATAAAATTGTTGCGGCCTCACTCCTTTCCTATGGTCGGCATAAAACTGATGCGGTCGCATTCCTCTCCTACGTTCCACATAAACTGTTGCGGTCCGCACTGCCAAGAGTGCCAAAACAATATAGAGTGTCGAAGACTATCAAATCACGTCCGTCTGATTTCAAATTTTACACACAAGTCATACATAACACCACGGACCTAGCCCAAACTTCCGGAAGTCCAACCCGAGGCCAAATACTCAAAAGTCAAACTTGATCACCCCTTTCAAATTTAAAAGCGTCCAGCTGAGAATCATTCTTTCAAATCAATCTCAAATAATCTAAAAATCAAAACCGACGATTCACATAAGGCAGAATACATCATACGGAGCTATTCATGCCATCATCAAATTCTCAAAATGATCGGTCGGGTTGTTATAGATGCGTCGACGAAGACGACTAGCATGTTAGTATTTTCAAGTGCTATCGACTTATATAGATTTATATTCTCAATTCTAGCATTTTCTTTAATTTATGCAGATGACCGGTAGGGGTCGAGGTAGGTCTAAGAAGGATAAAAGGCCTATTGATCATGATGATGGTGCTACACCCTCGCTTCCTTCCATTCCACACTTGCAACCCTCTGCTGTTGGCCGGCAGAAATATTCTAGGCACACATCTATTCCACCACATCCATCTTTTCATCAGACTACCCACCATTCGCTCTCCCAGCAGTATTATTACCATTCTCCGCCACAGGGCTATACCCTGCTTCCTTCATATGATCCTGCATGTAGTTACATGGGTCCATCGAGTTAGCAGTCACAGAGCCATATGGTATGCCCGTCATCTGCTCTATTTGCTTCATCACCACTTGGATCACATCCATCTAGATTTCAGCTGGCCGGATTGCAGCAGGGGTCTAGATCGATGCAGAGGGGTGGATCGCAACCATCTTCATTAGGGACCCTGTCTCCCTCTCCACGGAGTTCGTCTCCTAGCATTTCTAGACTTCGTCTTCAGGATAGTAGTTTGCTGAGCCAGATGCCTCCCCTTCTACGCACACATTAGATTCATCGGAGGATGATGATCCAGATGAAGTGCAGTATGACAGTTGTCAAAGGATGATCATCAGGCCTGAGGGCAATGGGTAAGATTTATTTATTACTTCTTTATTTTTTCTGAATTATAACAGTGACTCTTGTTTGTTTAATGTATTTGCTATGTTGCAGGTTCATACCTAATAATCGGGTTACAAAGATAATCATAGAAATTCTTGGCCGGTTGTATAATGCACCCTATCCGACTTGGAGTGACTTTCCGCCGGAGTTCATGCAATAAATTTTCAACCAATTTAAGGTTTTAATACAACTCTTATCTATTTAAGCATTATATTAACAATATTTTCATCTAATGTTACATACTTTATTTGCAGACTAAGTGTGCCTGGGAGGACCTGTATAACAGTGAAATTTGTGCAAATTTTGTTTTCAAATGTCGTAAGAGACTATCTGATTCCTTCTTCTCTGCTCGAAAGAAGAGCAAGAAGCCTTCATGAGTTCTACTGCATTTATGGGAGGATCTGCTGAGGCATTGGACCACCGAGAAATTCAAGAAGAAGAGTGAATAGGGAAAGAAGGCTCGAGAATCTGAGAAGGGAAGCTCCTTGCACTGTGTGGGTGCAAGGAGCATGGGGGCTACGAGGAGACTACTGGTAATTCCTTAAAATATTTACATCTATTTTTATCGAACTATATTTATATATGTTAATTTAGTTAACACGTTTTATTATATTTGTAGGAAAAAAATATGGGAGGAAGATGACTCATGATGAGTTCTTCATGGAGACTCATATCCAGAAGAAGAAGGCACTGGCAGATCCAAGTAGATAGGTCGAGGACCGGCTGGAGACTGCATATGTAAGTTTTATAACTACTATAAAATTTATAATATTATATAGTTAATAATTTTCTATCTTCTAAATAAAGGGTCGCTACAAGATTAATGTGGAGGAGTACACTCAGAGCTTGCCACCGAATGAGCAAGGCGAGCGACCACCCCTTTCAGACGAAGAAGCGCAGAGAATATGGTTGGATGTTGTTGGTAGTCCCAAAAAGGGGATAGCATACGGCCTTCCAGAGAGATCATTTCGGCGCTACAGGGCTGGATTGCAAGGTATAGGGACTTCCGCCCAAAGCGAGGTAATTAATAGGTCGACTATCTTGTCTATGGAACAGAAGATCGCAAAGCTGGCATCAGAGCTTGAAGAGATAAAGGCTAGAGAACAAAAGAGAGATGAACAATTTGGTACCCTTCAAGTTCAGCTAGAAAAGTGGGACGAATGATTTAATCTCCTTCAAGGTCAGCTGGTCAATCTTCTGGCTAATGGTGCTTTCCCCATTCCCCAGTCTTGTAAGCTTTCCCCATGTGCTAATCCTTCTCATCGTGATCCTTCGAACCATGACTACGATGAAGGTTTTAGTAGTGAAGATGGAGATGGTGCAATATAAAACACTCATTGAATGGTGTGTATGTTGATACCCAATTTTGCCCTCATATTTTTTCAAAATATATACATGCCTTCAAATGTCACGACCCTAAAACTGACCTGGTCGTGATGGTGCATATCGTGAAACTAGGCTAGCTGACACAATTCCCAAATGAAGCCATTATTCTATAAAAGTCATTTTTAAGCAATTAATTAACAAGAAATCTCATGATACGAGTCTAAATAACCAGTGCGGAATAAATACACAAGCCCGACATCGGGGTGTCACAAGTCACGAGCAACTACAACTCTGCCTCAATACACTAAAGTACAAACAAGACTGGAAAATCGTACTAAATAAAGCTAGGGAAGATATGAGGGAGAAGAACAGAGCTACGAACGCCATGCAGCCACCTTGTCGATTTTGAAATCCTGCTGAATGGACAATCAATGCTCACTATCGCGACCCGCAACTCCTGGATCTACACACAAGGTGAAGGGAGTAATATGAGTACGCCAACTCAGTAAGTAATCAAAGTAAATAAAGACTGAACAGTAGGAAAATACGTAATCCACGTCATTACACTACAGCAAGTACAGTACATTTCCAAAAATAGTCCAGAAATCAATTGTCTCATAAATTAAACTCAATTTCAGTAAAACCCTTTCTTTTAAAAACATTTTTCAATAGTTTCAAATGAGTGATAAAACGGTGAATAAAAATGATAGAAACATAAGCAGTCCCTCCGGCAAAAACATGTACCATAAACCGTCCTTCGAGCATAATATCAATAGAAATAGCCCATCGGGCTACCTCACAATCACTCATAACCAGCACCCCGGGCATAACATTAATCAAGAACCGCCCCTCGTGCAAAACATGGATCAAAAACAGCCCTTCGGGCAACATATCATATCATAACCAGCCCCTCAGGCTAACATCATATCACTCACTTAGGGTACCCGCGCTCACTGGGGGTGTACAAACTCAAGAGGGGCTCCTACAGCCCAAGCGCTACAATCTGCACGGACAACTCACGTGTTATCACATACCTGCGCTCACTGAGAGTGTACAGACTCCTGGAAGGGCTCTTACAGCCCAAGCGCTATAACAATCCACCTCGTGGCATAATCAAACAGGCTCTCGGCCTCAAAACAAGCCACCTCGTGGCATAACAAATCAGGCCTTCAGCCTCATAATCGTGAATCAGTAACAACATGCTGCAGCGTGCAACCCGATCCCATAATATCCTTACAAATCAGGCTCTCGGCCTTACTCAGTCTTCAATCTCTCAAGCCACTCGGGCTATCAGTAAAAATAGGGTGCTCAGCCCAAAACAATATTTTCATATATGTTTCAACGCAGTATAGTAAAAACTCAGTTATGAAATCAATGAGTATAACATGACTGAGTAAAGGTTTTCAATCAAAAACAGTGAGGAAGAACAGTAGTAAAAAGCCCCTAAGGATCCAAACAGTTGGTGCTATGCCCAAATATGGAATTCAGCCCAAAATATAGTAATACTTTCCAAAACACAATGATATAAAATAGTTTTCAATGAAATACGCGACTTAACAGTCGTATGGGACAGACCAAGTCACAATCCCCAACGGTGCACGACCGCACGCTCATCATCTTGCGTGTGTGTCACCTCAAAGTAGTACCACGATGTAAAATCTAGGGTTTCATACCCTTAGGACAACATTTACAATCATTACTTACCTCAAACCGGATAAAATTCTATCCCGCGATGCCCTTACCTCTCGAATCGGCCTCCAAATGCTCCGAATATAACCAAAATCAGTATATTATCATCAATATACGCTAAAGGAACAAAGCCCAAGCGAAAATCATCAAATTACATCAAAAATCCCGAAATCGGCTCAAACCCGGCCCCCGGGATCACGTCTCAGAATCCGATAAAAATCACATCACTAGAATCCTTATCTTTCCACGAGTCTATACATACCAAGAATATCAAAATAGGACCTCAAATGGCCTCTCAAATCCCTAATTTAAACTCTCCAATTTCAAGCCCTAATTTTCCAATTTCTTCTATAATTTTCCCACAAATTTCATGATTAAACAATGGAATAATCGCCATAGAATCGAGTATTGAGTTCAAAAACATTACCTTAACTGGTTTCCCCTTGAATTCCTTTTCAAAACCCTTCAAAAGTTCCAAAAACTGAGTTGGAATTGCGAAAATAACCAAAATTTCACGAAAAGACCTTTATATAGCTTCTACACAGTGATTCCCGCACCAGCGGTCTCCAAGTCGCTTCTGCGATGCCGCACCTACAGAAAATTCATCGCAGGTGCGATTTCCACTTAACCCATGAAATTCCGCTTCTGCGGTCCAAACTCGCATCTGTGGTCCCGCAGATGCGGCCCTTAATGTGCACCTACGGCCTTGCCTGGTCCCAAAAGTTCCGCATTTGCGGCTTTTCTCATGCTCCTGCGGTCCCCAATCCGCAGGTGCGGTTATGACAGAAGCATCAACACCAACTGCATTTTTCTCAAGTTTAAACTTTCAAAAGCCATCCAAAATCATCCCGAGGCCCCTGGGACCTCAACCAGAAATACAAACAAGTCATATACCACAATTCAAACTTGTACCAATCTTCGGAACACTCGAAACAACATCGAAACACCGAATCACCCTCGGATCCAGGCCTAAGGATTTCCAAACTCCCAAATTCCGCAACCGATCCAAAAACCTATCAAACCTCGTCCGAATGACCTGAAATTTTGCACACACGTCCTGAATGACACAACGAACCTACAGAAATTCCCGGAATTCCATTCCGACCCCGATATCAAAATTTTCACTGCCGACCGGAAACACAAAAATTCCAAATTCACCAATTCAAGCCTAAATCTATCACGGACCTCCAAATTACATTCTGAACACACTCCTAAGTCCAAAACCACCTAACGGAGCTAACAGAGTCATCAAAACTCAAATCCGATGCCAAATACTAAAAAGTCAAAACTTGGTCAAACCTTTCAAATTTTAAGTTTCAAGTTGCGAATCATTCTTCCATATCTGTTCCGATTAATCTGAAAACCAAAATTGATAATTTACATAAGTCATAATACATCATACGGGGCTAGTCATGCCCGAGAACTGGTGAGAAAAGTGCAAGTGCTCAAAACGATTAGTCGTGTGATTACATCCTCCCCCACTTAAACATATGTTCGTCCTCGAACGTGCCCAGAGTTATTCCAAAAGCTAACAAATTGCCATGTATCCTTACTATGCACATACCCGGGGGTGATCCCACGTCACCCTATCCCATATCAGTCTAATGCACAACATAACTGAAATTTCGCAATCCATCCTAGCACATAAACCTTAGAACTACATTTCCCCTTCCGAAATCATATATAAGATCAGAATCTCACATTTATACACTGTATAAGTTTGAACAAGCTGTATCAAACCATATTCGTACCCAAGATGTAATCACATGATATACCACATAACTCCCACTCGTAGCGATAACTTCTAATCACAGCAGCTGCTGTCACACCTCCTTTTTGCGCGCCCCGCCCCGAAGGGTTAAATGCGCCAGGGAGTTTTTCCAATTTAAGTGACAATATTCGAAATGGGATTATTTAATTCAGAGTCGCCACTTGGGAAAGGTTTGGCTTTTGGTGTCCCAAGTCACCGGTTTATCTTGAATCCCAAATCGAGGAAAAATATTCGACTTTTCCAAATGAAGTCTGCGAACCAGAAATTCTAAGTAAGGAATTCTGTTGACCCGAGGGAAGGTGTTAGGCGCCCTCGAATCCCGTGGTTCTAGCACGGTCGCTTAAATTGTTATAATGGCTAAATATCTGATTTAAATATATGTTATGACTTACGTGCCTTTATTAAGTTTAAACCGCTTTTATTATTATCATTTATTTTTATAGAATTGCAACGTCGTGAAAATGCATCTCGAACCACGTCACAATCAATGCACCCGTGGTTGTCGACACATTTTGACTCCGTTGAGATTTGGATTTGGGTCACATCAATGTGCACCCGTGTTTAAGAAGGTCAAATTATTAAGCCGCGCCTAAAGAGTCTAGCGCGTTATTATTTTTGTAGAAGGCCATGAAATTCAATAAACGGCCTATCCCGAATTCTAAAAAAATTATTATGGTTATTTATTGAGGGCCCCGCAATTTCGCATTTTTTTTTATTTGGCGCGGCTCGTCTCTATTTTAGAAAGGATATCCTAAAGTGGCTACATTTCTAATGCATTTGTCTCTAAAACTAAAAGAAAAAGGTACATGCTAATTTAATTATATGCTTTGGCCTAACCCGGATTCTTATCAATTTCTGATTAATTATTTACAAAGTGAAGAGGCGTCATACCTTGTGAAACATGCGAGATTGACCAAATGCTATACTTATATCCAAATATTTCTTGAATTGAACTTAACTAGCCTTATTTTAGGCTAGATTAAGGGAATTGAACACTAGGCATTATTACTAATGGGAATTCGAACGTGCTTCTATATACTGCCTAGCGGGTCCTGATAAAAGAACTAAAATAAAACAGAACATCATTGTGTAAGGTGGAAATATTCTATCCTATGCATGTCATTATAGTTAAACAAGAATCCGGTCGAAAATTCTATGTCAATTATCCATGCATTCTACATATTGTACCATTACATCTCGTACTAACGAACAACTATAAACCAAGATGCAAGAAGCTAAAACTTGGTTAAGTATTAACTAACTAATCTTTCGCTACTGAATTACGCACTAATCAATTTATACAAAATAAGTCAATATACCATGAGCATTACAAACAGACATTTAAATTTCTTCAAACTCCTTTCATTTCATGCTTTCGAACTGTTACAGTTGACACCAAAATGGGACTCAAAATGTGTACCTGAATACTGAAAGGCAAAGAAGAAGTGAAGCAGAAAGGTCGGCAGCAGCAGAAGGCAGAATAGCAGCAACAGCAACAGCAGGTAACCAATAGAAACAAAATCCCAGTGCAAGATGCAGTTTGGAGCCAATAAAAAATGGCAGGGTGTGGCAAATTCCCAGTAATATGAATCAGAATTTAGGCAGAACAGATCTAGAAATGCACTGATGCTACACACAACTAACAATCTCAAACAGGACTCAGAAGAAATCAATATGGAACAGGGAAATCCAGGCCAGTGAGAATCAAGACAAAGACGAAAAATGCAGTTCCTCTTTCCTGTGTTATGCCTCTCTCTATCTATTTTTGTCTGTGTGTGTGTCCTCAACAATCTTTCTTTCCCCCTTTTTCTTATCAATCTCTCTGTGTGTCTGTATATTATCCTTTCCCTCTTCTCAAATCTCCTAATGTCTCTCTAATATCAGGTGTCCCTCTTTCTCCTCCCTTTAAACTGATGGAAGACCTCCCTTTTATAAGCCTCCAATCACCTTTTTAACAACCTGTTTTAGACAATCAGAACACCCTCCCACGTGCTATCCTATTTTCAGATTCCACTTACTATTTAAATAATAACACAACCCCATGATATTCCCTGGCAGACTTACTTTTAAGTAAGGTTTAATATTTCTGAACTAAAGCAGAATATGGGCAGCAGAATGTAATCTGACAGCATATGCTGTCAAAACTATTTTAATTCAAAAAGGGCTTTTATGCACATGTTGTGCACAAGTGCACATGCCATCAATTCAGATTGCAATTACAGACCAAACCTTAGGTTTCTGAAATCAAATTAACAACTATAAGTAACTAAACTTAGTTCTTAATTGATTCAGGCAATGTTTAACAGAAGCAAATCGATTTGTTATTGTTCAGACAGTTGAAACTAATTGACGACACATGTCGACTCGACTATATTAATCATAACATGCACAATCGTAGCCAAAAATCAGACATTTAACAGTATCGACACATGATTTGAATTGTACTGACCAAACAGAATTGTACTCGAGGAGTCAGTTAATCGGTTCAAATTTGAAATTCAGCTAATTGCACAACACATACATACATACGCATTATCAGAACAAGTAGAAGAAGGACTCAATCAAACGCAGAGGTTCAGGAAAGGTGGACAGGACACAGTTGGTAAAATTCGAAACACAAATTTCACAAAACATGAACAGCCTTTTAAACAATCACATGGACTAAAACAAATAAAGAAAAGAAAGCAAAACTCACCTTAAAATCCGAAAAATCAAAAACCTTAGCTTGGACTCGAACAGACCTTTCTTAAGGCTGAACGGACTTTAATCGAAGTGTTTCTCAGATGAGAAACACTTCGATTAAGGTCCATTAGACCTTAATCTCTTGGTTTAAACGAGACACGGACCAGTGACGAGGAACCCTAAGGTTCCAAAAATTAGATCCGGGATTCAGCTTCCCTGGTCAGATTCGGACCAAACCAAGCATGGTTTGGTCATGAGGGGGGTCTGGGGAGTGTTTGATGCGAAACTGGGGTCAAACGGTGTAAGTTAGGTTCCGACTTGAATCTTCAAATGAATATTCGAGAAGGTGGGAAGGGATTCGAGTTATGCGGTTGATAGATCCATGTTCAGGGTTGTGGGGAGGTTCTATGGTGTTAAGGTGGAGGTCACCGGCGTTCATACCGCCGGCTTTCATGGTGAAGAATACAGGGGCGGCTAGGGTTTGGAGGGGAAGGGTCTGGTGAAGATGACCTAAGGCAGGGGGGTTTGGATTAGGGCGCGGGGTGAAAGGGGGAAGGGTTTATATACGGGGTGGATGGCTTGATCTCAACCGTTAGATCAATCGAGATCTACGGCCTGGATCTGAGGGCTTAAGTGGAACGGTGTCGTTTGGCTTAGTAAGGGTCAGGGTTGGTTCGGGTGGAATGGGTCGGGTTCATTAGTGGGTTATGGGGTGTGAGATCTTGGCCATTGATCAATCTGAGATCAACGGCCCAGATCATACTGGATTAAACGGTGTCGTTTGGATGGTTAGGGGCTGAACTGGACTGGACCGGGTAATTTGGGTTGGGTTGTTCGTTTGGGCCCTGAATTAAAATGAAAATCAGCCCAAACTGATTTTCAAACCAATTCTACACTTATCTTTTATTATTATTATTACATTTTTTTTAAAAAAACAAAGACTAAGTAAATCAAATTTAAAATTAAATAGACACTTAATACAATTATTTGCACACACATATTAAAATATTTGAAGCAGGTAAAATCAAACAAAACAACAATCATGGACAAAAATGCCTATTTATGGTTTTCTCATTTAACAACCGGATTACGGTTCAAATTACGCATGACACATACATTTTTTGTATTTTGTTTTAATAAAATAAAAAATGGGCAAAAATATCATAAATAATTACAAAGTGCCATGCAAAATTTCAAAAATTGTACAATAGGACCATTTGTTATTATTTTTATTTCTTTTGGAGCGATTGTCGCGTAAAACAAAAATCACGTGCTCACAGCTGCCCCTCTTTGTTCGGAAACACGAAGAGTTTTCGTGCAAAGATAAAGTGAGCGGATATAAGCGATTTTTGCCTATGGACTACTCCGTGTGAAGCATGTTTTGAAAGTTTTGACCGAATCTTGCTTCAAAGATTTCCTACATATCCCGGGCTAAACAGGAATCAGGTCAATGTAGTTCGGGAAGTTTCGGTAGCTGGGACTACCATGGGACTGCAATGCTTGCTGTTACTGTTGTTGCTGTAGTCACCACTGCTTTACTGACCGCCTTATTACAACCAAAGAAAAATTGAAACTGAACTTAAATACTTATATGCATGTCAACTGCTAGTTACAAGATCCCTATCTATGATTCTTTTGCGACCTGATCATGGGTCTTAGCTGATTTTGCTTGGAGACTTCGATCCGAATCTTGATGCTTGCGAGTTGTAGGTGCTTGCTTATTCTCTGGGATGCTGAGTGAGGCGTGACTGTCAGAGTTCTGAATCTTAATCCAATGTTGTAGTCGATCCGCCTTCCATTTAACTCTGATATCTCGGGACATCTTCTTTTTGTCTTTTTCTTTTCTTTTCTTTTTTGATTCTGAGTTGAGACTCACTTCGTGGGTCGTTTCGATCCGTGTGGCTCGAGGTTAGACCTGCGGGAGAAAAACAAACAAACGAACGAAATTTTCTGCCCCAGTTTCACTAGGAAAATTTCGTGAATTATTCGCCAGAAAGTTCATAAAATTGATGAAGGAAGATAAAAATACTCAATTCAGGGTTGGAGCCCTAATACCGACTAGCTGGGGGAAAAGTTCAGCTTAGGGTTTAAAACCCAAATGCTGATTGCAAGGAAAAAGCTCAGCATAGGGGTTTAAAACCCTAATGCTGATTGCATGGAAAAGCTCAGTTTAGGGTTTAAACCCTAATGCTGGCTGAATGGAAAAAGTTCAGTTTAGGGTTTAAAACCCTAATGCTGACTAAAGGAAAAAATTCAGTTTAGGGTTTAAAACCCTATTGCTGATTAAAGGAAAAATTCAGTTTATGGTTTAAAACCCCAATGCTGAT
Organism: Nicotiana tabacum; assembly: GCF_000715075.1. Classification (NCBI taxonomy): domain Eukaryota; kingdom Viridiplantae; phylum Streptophyta; class Magnoliopsida; order Solanales; family Solanaceae; genus Nicotiana; species Nicotiana tabacum. The sequence goes on from NC_134090.1 coordinate 139,231,620, forward strand.
TGCAGGAAAAGGCTCAGTTTAGGGTTTAAAACCCTAATGCTGGCTGAATAGAAAAAAAATCAGTTTAGGGTTTAAAACCCTAATGCTGACTAAAGGAAAAATTCAGTTTAGGGTTTAAAACCCTAGTGCTGATTAAAGGAAAAATTTAGTTTAGGGTTTAAAACCCTAGTGCTGATTAAAGGAAAAATTTAGTTTAGGTTTTAAAACCCTAATGCTGATTGCAGGAAAAGGCTCAGTTTAGGGTTTAAAACCCTAATGTTGGCTGAATGGAAAAAGTTCAGTTTAGGGTTTAAAACCCTAATGCTGACTAAAGGAAAAATTCAGTTTAGGGTTTAAAACCCTAGTGCTGATTAAAGGAAAAATTCAGTTTAGGGTTTAAAACCCTAATGCTGATTGTAGGAAAAGGCTCAGTTTAGGGTTTAAAACCCTAATGTTGGCTGAATGGAAAAAGTTCAGTTTAGGGTTTAAAACCCTAATGCTGACTAAAGAAAAAATTCAGTTTAGGGTTTAAAACCCTAAAACTGATTAAAGGAAAAATTCAGTTTAGGGTTTAAAACCCTAATGCTGATTGCAGGACAAGGCTCAGTTTAGGGTTTAAAACCCTAATGCTGGCTGAATGGAAAAAAGTTCAGTTTAGGGTTTAAAACCCTAATGCTGACTAAAGGAAAAATTCAGTTTAGGGTTTAAAAACCCTAGTATTGATTAAAGGAAAAATCCAGTTTAGGGTTTAAAACCCTAATGCTGATTGCATGGAAAAGCTCAGTTTAGGGTTTAAAACCCTAATGCTGGCTGAATGGAAAAAGGTTCAGTTTAGGGTTTAAAACCCTAATGCTGACTAAAGGAACAATTCAGTTTTAGGGTTTAAAACCCTAATGCTGACTAAAGAAAAATTCAGTTTAGGGTTTAAAACCCTAATGCTGATTGCATGGGAAAGCTCAGTTTAGGGTTTAAAACCCTAATGCTGGCTGAATGGAAAAAGTTCAGTTTAGGGTTTAAAACCCTAATGCTGACTAAAGAAAAAATTCAGTTTAGGGTTTAAAACCCTAACGCTGATTAAAGGAAAAATTCAGTTTAGGGTTTAAAACCCTAATGCTGATTGCAGGAAAAATTCAGTTTAGGGTTTAAAACCCTAATGCTGATTGCAGGAAAAGGCTCAGTTTAGGGTTTAAAACCCTAATGCTGGCTGAATGGAAAAAAGTTCAGTTTAGGGTTTAAAACCCTAATGCTGACTAAAGGAAAAATTCAGTTTAGGGTTTAAAAACCCTAGTGCTGATTAAAGGAAAAATCCAGTTTAGGGTTTAAAACCCTAATGCTGATTGCATGGAAAAGCTCAGTTTAGGGTTTAAAACCCTAATGCTGGCTGAATGGAAAAAGGTTCAGTTTAGGGTTTAAAACTCTAATGTTGACTAAAGGAACAATTCAGTTTTAGCGTTTAAAACCCTAATGCTGATTAAAGAAAAAATTCAGTTTAGGGTTTAAAACCCTAATGCTGATTGCATGGGAAAGCTCAGTTTAGGGTTTAAAACCCTAATGCTGGCTGAATGGAAAAAGTTCAGTTTAGGGTTTAAAACCCTAATGCTGACTAAAAGGAAAAGTTCAGTTTAGGGTTTAAAACCCTAATGCTGATTAAAGGAAAAAGTTCAGTTTAGGGTTTAAAACCCTAATGCTGACTGATTGGAAAAGTTCAGTTTAGGGTTTAAAACCCTAATGCTGACTGCATGGGAAAGCTCAGTTTAGGGTTTAAAACCCTAATGCTGGCTGAAAAAGTTCAGTTTAGGGTTTAAAACCCTATTGCTGACTGGTTGGGGGTAAAGTTCGAGAATGCTAGCTAACCTTTTTTTTTTGGATTTTCTTGTTTTAGTAGAAAATAAAAGGGAGTTTCGTGGAAACTTACCTTTCGAGTGAATTCCTTATTGCCAAAATATTTCTTGTACCAATGTACCTTCTTCTTTGGGCGACACCTGCTTCTTGCACGGTTGTCTTGGATTACACCTGTTTCAACTTTTCAGACAAAGAACAATTGTTAGTTCGGAAGTGACGGTCGGTTTGGTGACCTTGATCGTTCCCGGTTGCTTTGTTGCGTCTACATTTCTGTTGCGAAGTCCCGCCATTGATTTGATTCATATGCCGAAACCCTTTAGACCGCTCAGGCTTGTATTTCCAGATTCTGTGATGATTAGCCTCGTAAGGCTCTTTTTTCTTTTCTCTTTTTTTTTGTGTCCCGTTTTGCTTGGAGGTTCTCAACGGGGATTTTATTGAAGGTATTCTGTGGGGATTTGTACAAAGGAAACCCTATGGGGGAATATTTACAAAGTGGATTCTTTGTGTGGATTTTTGTACAATGGGGCATGCTGGTGATTTGTTTCGAAGCGGGCTTTCTAGGCTTGGTTGGGGTAAGCTTGTTGGGGAATTTTTACAAATGGACTCGCTGGGGATGTGCTGGGGAAATTCCAACGTGTATTTTTTTTTTATTTTTTTTTATATATTGGGGAGACTTTGTGGGGGATTGTACAAAGGGAGACTCTGTGGGGATTTGTCCGAAGGCGGACTTGCTTGGGGAAATTTCTCTTTTTCCTCTTTACTTTGAACGCCATCAAACATCATGATTCATCAGGCTTGGACAAACGTACCAACGAAACGAGGCGTTTTCCTTCATGAAACGGAATTCCGTGCAACCAAACCTGCCACCTGTCCTTTCCGGTACATCTTGAACTTGGGCTTAAACATAAAAGAGATTCGAAGAAAAACAAAGAAAAGATAAAATGAATTTCAGAAAAGGAGTGCCCCCTTCGGGATGAGAAAGACTTATCTGAAGAAGATAATGCTGGCTTTAAATGACATGACATGCTCTTTGGACTGGACGCCTGACTTTCCATGAGCTTGCGTTTCCCTCAACCAGAACGGATCTGTGATTCCAAACCTGGTGGAACTTTGCCGAAACCTCCTTGGGTGGGGTCACTCTTTCGGCCAACAGCGCCCTTTGCGGGTTTTCGCCGGCTGACCTCTTTCATTTCTCTTCCTGTCATCGCTTGATAGCACTCTTTGTGAGTTTTTACTAAACAAGCTCTCTCATTTTGGTTTCTCTACTCCCGTCGCCTCGTGCTGCCCGAAGGTTTTCACCGACGAGACTCTCTCATTTTATCTCTCTCAATTCAGAGTGTGGCGGTCTCCATTTGTGACGCTTATTGGTTTCCCACTATCTTTGGTAATTGATCTGAAGGCTTGTGCTTGGTAAAGGGAGGTAGATGATACTAACTTCTAAACTGCTCGACGTGCCCCGGTTTCAATTTCAGGGTGAATGGGATTTTATTGTTGGTGTGACTGAACCTCAGGGAGAGGCTGCCTACGTATCCTTTCGGAATCAAGTCAAACGTAGTTCAGGCCTCTATCAATTTTTTTTTTTTTCGTAAACGGCCAAAGGTTTGTAGAGAGAATTGGGTAGTGTTTGGGAGTAGTGGGGAATAAAACCTTCGTCATTTTCAAATGTGTCAGGACCACTGGAGTATAATTTAGACGTAGTATCTCTTGACTGCATCTGCATTTACTACTGTTTCGGGGTCATTTCCCTCGATATCACCTAAATACAACGCTCCTCTTGGCAATATCTTCCTTATGATGTATGGGCCTTTCCAATTTGGAGCAAACTTCCCTTTGGCTTCCTCATGATGCGGCAGAATACGCCTCAGTACCAGCTGACCTACTTCGAAATTCCTGGGTCGGACTTTCTTGTTGTAAGCGCGGGCCATTCTTCGTTGGTACAACTGTCCGTGACAAACCGCGGCCATTCGCTTTTCATCAATCAAAGTCAATTGCTCTAACCGAGTCTTGACCCACTCCCTGTCTTCGATTTCCGCTTCGACAATGGTTCGAAGCGAAGGAATTTCTACCTCTGCCGGTATTACAGCCTCGGTCCCATAAACCAAAAGATAAGGAGTCGCTCCTACCGATGTGCGTACCGTAGTGCGATACCCCAATAATGCAAATGGTAACTGCTCATGCCACTGTCGGGAACTTTGGATCGTTTTCCTCAAAATCTTCTTGATGTTTTTGTTTGCCGCTTCTACAGCGCCATTGGCCTTTGGCCGATAAGGAGTAGAATTCCTATGCGTTATTTTGAATTGCTCGCATACATCTCCCATCAAGTGACTGTTCAAGTTTGCTGCGTTATCTGTAATGATAGTCGCAGGAATACCGAAACGACAGATAAGATTTGAGTGTACAAAATCCACTACAGCTTTTTTAGTGACCGACTTGAGAGTGACAGCCTCTACCCATTTTGTGAAGTAGTCTATGGCAACCAGTATAAACCTGTGTCCATTCGAAGCCTTTGATTCGATTGGTCCAATGACGTACATGCCCCAAGCGACAAATGGCCAAGGCGCAGACATGGGATGCAGTTCTGTGGGAGGTGCATGAATCTGATCACCGTGCACCTGACATTGATGACACTTCCGAACGAAGCTAAAGCAATCCTTTTCCATGGTTATCCAGTAATAGCCTGCTCGAAGGATTTTCTTCGCTAAGACATACCCGTTCATGTGAGGACCGCACACACCTGCGTGTACTTCGTGCATGATCTTCCTCGCTTCCTCGATATCGACACATCTTAGGAGATTGAGGTCTGGGGTCCTCTTATATAACAATTCACCGCTCAGAAAGAAACCACTTGCATGTCGCCTAATGGTCCTCTTTTGATCTCCAGTAGCATGCTCGGGGTATTCTTGTGTCTTCAGGAACCTCTTGATGTCATGGTACCAAGGCTGCGTATTTGATCCCGCTTCAATTACATTGCAGTAACCGTGTCTTTCCTTGATTTGGATTTCCAAAGGATCGACGTGGGCGTTGCCCGGGTAGGGTAGCATTGAAGCCAAAGTATCAAGTGCATCTGCCAGTTCATTGTGACACCTCGGGATATACCTGAACTCTATTGATGTAAAGCGCTTGCTGAGGTCCTCCACATGCTGTCGGTATGGGATAAGTTTGACATCCCGAGTTTCCCATTCACCTTGGACTTGTCGGATAACCAGGTCAGAATCTCCCATAATCAGTAAGTCTTCGACATCCTGATCGATTGCCATATGCATGCCCATGATGCAGGCTTCATACTCAGCTGTATTATTTGTGCAAAAGAAACACAGTCTAGCTGTGGCGGGATAATGCTGACCGGAAGGCGAGATCAAAATTGCCCCAATTCCTACACCTTTGGCATTCACGGCTCCATCAAAGAACATCTTCCAAACATGAGTGTCCTCTGAGACCACCTCTACGGTGTTTACTTCTTCATCTGGAAAGTAGGTACTCAATGGATGGTATTCCTCATCGACCGGATTTTCGGCTAAATGATCTGCTAGCGCCTGGGCTTTCATTGCCGTGCGAGTGACATAGACTATGTCGAATTCCGTAAGCAAGATTTGCCATTTAGCCAGTCTCCCAGTAGGCATTGGTTTCTGAAATATATACTTCAAAGGATCTAACCTGCTTATGAGGAACGTAGTGTGGGCTTGGAGATAATGTCTCAGCTTTTGAGCAACCCACGTGAGAGCGCAGCATGTCCTTTCCAGCAGAGTGTATTTGGCCTCGTAGCCGGTGAATTTCTTGCTCAAGTAGTAGATTGCTTGCTCCTTCTTTCCGGTTACGTCGTGTTGCCCAAGGACGCAACCGAAAGAGTTCTCCAAGACTGTCAGATACAAGAAAAGTGGCCTCCCTAGTTCTGGAGGGACCAAGACTGGGGGATTCGAAAGGTATTCTTTGACTTTATCAAAGGCTTCTTGACACTCAGTTGTCCATTTAATAGCCGCATCTTTCCTTAACAACTTGAATATGGGCTCACACGTGCTTGTCAGCTGGGCAATAAACCGACTGATGTAGTTCAACCTGCCCAACAGACTCATCACATCTTTCTTTGTTCTCGGGGGAGGCAGATCTCTGATGGATTTTATCTTAGTTGGATCTAGCTCGATACCTCTCCTGCTTACGATGAAGCCCAAAAGTTTGCCCGACGGAACTCCGAAAGCACATTTGGCTGGGTTCAGCTTCAAGTCATACTTCCTTAATCTCTCGAAGAATTTCCTCAAGTCTTGGATGTGATTATCCTGCGTCCTAGACTTGACTATCACGTCGTCCACGTACACCTCTATTTCCTTGATGCATCATGTCATGAAAAATGGCAGTCATGGCCCTCATGTAAGTAGCCCCAGCATTCTTCAAACCAAATGGCATGACCCGGTAACAGTAGGTGCCCCAAGGCGTGGTGAAGGAAGTTTTCTCGGCGTCCTCTTCATCCATCAATACCTGATGATACCCAGCGTAACAATCTACGAAAGACTGTATCTCGTGTTTGGCACAATTATCAACGAGGATGTGGATGTTGGGCAGCGGGAAATTATCTTTAGGACTTGCTCTGTTCAGATCTCGGTAATCTACACATACCCGAGTTTTCCCGTCCTTTTTTGGTACTGGAACCACATTCGCCAACCATGTTGTATATTGGACTACCCGAATCACTCCCGTTTTCAGTTGTTTGGTGATCTCCTCTTTAATCTTGTCACTGACCTCAGTTTTGAACTTTCGTTGCTTTTGTTGAACTGGAGGACAATCAGGATGAATCGGCAATTTATGAACCACTAGATCAACACCTAGTCCCGGCATGTCATCATATGACCAAGCAAACACGTCTTTAAATTCAAAAAGAAGTTGAATTATCGCCTCTCGCGTTTTCTTGTCCATGTGAATGCTTATCTTGGTATCCCGGATTTCTTCAGGAGTTCCTAGATCAACCGGTTCGGTGTCATTTAGATTTGGCTTAGGTTTATTCTCAAAATATTCCAACTCTCGGTTTATTTCCCTAAAAGCTTCTTCCGCATCATATTCTGGTTCTGGGTTCATTAATTCGCAGTTAAATAGCTCATTGTGATCTGGGCGTGAAGTCTGCAAGCATGTCATATTTAAAGCCGCATTATTATAACTGAAAAGAAAGATAAAAGGAAAAATAACAAAAATCAGAACAAAAGAAAGAATGGGAAAGCAATGATGATTTTTTTATTTTCTTTGGAAAGTTGGAAGACAACAATGTTTATAACTTAGGAATTCAAAACAACAATTGAAAGGAAGAAAATGTTCAAATTATGTCCTGGAGATAACTTGTGACATAGGAAAGGTGGCAGGACAGGTCTACCCGGACTTCCGTCTAGTCAGGAATGGAGTGGCCTCCCAGTTTTGAAGTTTGGCGTTCGGCCCCACGTACATCATCTCAGCAATGCTTGTGCCTTCACCTGGTTGAACCATGTGTACCTCGTAGAGCATCTCTCTCATCGCCCCACATATCTCCTCGATTCCCTCAGCTGTGAAGACCTCATCATCTTCTTCTTCAGCGTACCTTGGCCTGATGAAAGTTGCATATAAATCCGGCAATGGTCGAGGTAACCTCCAACCCTAATTTTTCCTTTTCTTTGCCCACTCTTCGTCTGCTGGAGTAGGTTTGAAGCCTAGTCCAAAACGTTTCTTGGTGACTGGCAAGGTAATGGGTTCCGTTATTCCCTGAAGGGTTCGTCCAAGCCCCTTTCCTGGCCTAAATCCGTGCCGGATCATCTCTTTGGCCACCATAACCGAGGCGTTAGACAAGAAAGGCTGGGGGAAGGGTATTCCCTCTTCGTGCTGCTCTGCCAGTACAATCTCAAAAGCTTGATAGACCGTATGTTCGCTCCCTTCTCTCGGTTCCAGATATGGGATGGATGGGTCCCGATAAATGGCATGCTCATCTTCCCCATGGACCACGATCTCTCGGTCTTCGTACTCGAACTTCACCATCTGGTGAAGAGTAGAAGGCACGGCTCCTGCCGCATGGATCCAAGGTCTGCCAAGGAGAAAATTGTAGGATGTATCCATGTCGAGCACCTGGAAGGTTACTTGAAATTCGACTGGTCCTATGACCAACAACAGGTCTATTTCTCCCATGGTATCTCTCTTGATGCCGTCGAAAGCCCATACGCAGACATTGTTGGGTCGGATTCTTCCGGTCCCAATTTCCATTCTTTGTAGCATGGAGAGCGGGCAAATGTCAACGCCTGAGCCCCCATCCAACATTACCCGCTTGACATAATAGTCTTCGCATTTAACTGTTAGATGCAAAGCCTTGTTGTGTGCCGCTCCTTCCGGGGGTAGATCGTTCTTGCTGAAAGAGATTTGGTTGACGGCGAAGAATCTTTCTGTCATCCGCTCTAATTGTTCTACCGAGGTTTCAACTGGCACATATGCTTCATTCAGGGTCTTTAGTAAGATCTTTTGATGCTCGGTCGACCTCATTAACAATAACAACATGGACACTTGCTCGGGGTACTTGTGCAGTTGATCTATCACTTCGTAATCCGGCATTTTCATTTGTTGGAAGAACACTTCCGCTTCTTCAACACTTACGGGCTTCTTTGGCGGGAAGCGCCTTTGTGTGGCGTTGTTCAGTTCTTGGGTATTTGAATACCTTCCAATGAAAGTATTTTCTGGAAGTTCTCCCATGACCTCTTTACCTTTGTACATTACCAAAGTCTTTTGATAATTCCACGGCACTGTGGACGGGTTGGTCATTGGCTTTTGTGGCACGCGTCCGATAACCACTGGCTCATTCAGCCGAGGTGGTTGAATCGTCCCCTGGACCACATAGGCCCCTTTCGGCACGTACATAGGTTTTATCTTTTTGATTCCGAAGTTCTGCGTCTTCTCAGCTCGACCTCGTGGTATGTAAAGAACTCCATCCTTTACCGATAACATTTTCTTCTCCACCTTCTTTTCAGGCTCTTTCTTTATAGCTTTGGCCTCCTCCCCCTTTTCTAGTTTCTGGTCTATTTCGGGCCTCTTCCCCGTGTCGACAATGGCAATTATGGCTTTCAGAGCAGGGTCGAACTCTTTGTCTTCACAAATCATTCCGATCAGCGGCCCATTATTGTGAGCAGGTAATGGATTGTTAGTTACATTCGGGATCTCCTCGTCCCTTAGCACTATTTTCCCTTGCTCTATCAAATTTTCGACCACTCTTTTCAACGACCAGCAGTCATTTGTATCATGTCCCTCGGCCCCTGAATGATAGGCGCATCTGACTCCAGCTTTGTAAGAAGGTGACGTCGGGTTTTGCCTTGTTTGAGGGATTGGTTGCAAGAAACCCAACTGGACTAGCTTTGGGAACAAAGTTAAGTATGGTTCACCGATGGGCGTGAAAGTCCGCCTTCGGGGTGGCTCTTGAGGGCGGAAGTTATTTTGCGGGGGTTGTGGGTTATAGTGGTTGCGGTAAGGAGGCTGATTTCTGGGAGGTGGAGCTGGGCCTCGGTTGGCTTGTTGTGGTGGATGGGCATAAGGCTGGGCATTCATGACCATATAAGGTTGATGAGCATATGCCAAATTTGAGTGGGGGTAGTAGTGTTGTGGGGTTCTTTCCGGGAAACGGGGCCTGGGATGACGATACTCCCTTGCTTCCGAGGCTGCCATAGTCGTTTCTTCTTTCTTCTTCCCTCTTGTCATTCCTCCGGACCCGCTTTGGACGGCCTGGGAGGTTGCCCTTATGGCTGCTTGACTCAGAATCCTACCTGTTTTCAGACCATTTTCCACCATCTCTCCAATCTTGATCGCTTTCGCGAATGGCTTAGCCATGGCTGACATCATGTTTTGGAAATAGTCAGACTCTTGAGCCTGGAGAAAAGTAGTGACCATTTCCATTTCATCCATGGGAGGCTTCACTCTTGACGCCTGTTCACGCCACTTAATAGCATATTCTCTGAAGCTTTCTGACGGTTTCTTCTTCAAATTCGACAGAGAATTTCGGTCTGGCGCAATGTCGATGTTATACTGGAATTGTTTCACAAAATCTCTGGCGAGATCATCCCATATATGCCATCGGGACATTTCCTGGTCCATATACCATTCCGAGGCTATCCCTACTAGACTTTCCCCAAAATATGCCATTAGCAGTTCTTCTTTTCCGCCGGCTCCCCGCAATTGGTTGCAGTATTTCTTAAGATGTGCAATGGGGTCACCGTGCCCATCGTATTTCTCGAACTTTGGGGTCTTGAAACCCGCTGGCAGGTGCACGTGAGGGAACATGCATAGGTCGGCGTAAGAGATGCTCTTCTGTCCGCTCAATCCTTGCATATTCTTCAAACTTTGTTCAAGGCTTCTCATTCTCTTGGCAATCTCATTTTGTTCTGCAATTCTGGGGTTCTGATCCTGCCCGGGTGCAAGCTCGCACTGAGGCGGTAGAGGATTAGTGCTGGTAGCGAACCTAGTTGGTTCCATTGAGAACGATGGTGCTTGGAATGTAAAAGAGGATGAGTCAAAGTTTGGTTTGTACGGGGCAGGCTGTGCCGTAATCGGGCAAAGTGATGCAGTAAAGATGTTCATGCTTGCATCGGTGGCTGACATTCGGGGATGAGACTCAGAAGGCGATCCAGTAGAGAAGGCTGAGGTGGCTGGGTACCCGAATGGGGTAGCAGGATAATTTATGGGGACATTAGAAGTCCCACTTGACCTAGAGAATAATTCAGGGAACCCGGGGACGACAACTTGGCGGCTCTTTCCCATTATTCCAGTCGTCCAGCATTTCCAACATGCGGAGCCGTAGGATTCTATTTTCCTCCGCAGTTGCGGATTCAGGTGTGAGGACGGCTGAGATCGAGCTCTCCTCGGAAATAGGGATTGTTTGCAATGGAATTTCTGAAGACATTTCCACACTTCCTTTTGACCTGGTGAAGTAAGTGTGAGTACTGCTTCTGGTCCTAACAACAGGTAGTTGAACACTTCTTCTTGACCTCGTGAAGTATGAGTGCGAGGCCAGACTTTCACCAAACCAACCGTCTTTTCAAAAACCCTGAATTACTCAACGACAAACGCACGGTTAATTTGCAACAAATAACAGATAGTCAATCTCACGTTGGGCATGATGCACCTATACAGTTAAGTGGATTACTACATGTTTGTTACGAGAGCATGCGTCATTCCGGCATTTTCCTCTTATTAGTTTTTTTTTTTACTTATTTTTTTTTATTATTATTATTTTTATTTTGCAGTAAAGGAAATGCGACCGGATCCGATGAGGATTGCCTACGTATCACGATGCCTACGTGAATCAGATCATTACGTAGTTCGAAAAACACAAATGAGCGTAAAAGAAGCAACGTCTTTATTGTTGAAATGGTCTATTACAAACTACATTTTGCAAAAGAAAGAGCAAACTTTGAAAATAAACATAGACTCAAAATAGACTAAAAATCACCCTGATGGGAAAAACAGGCAGAAGATGCTAAGATACAAACTTGACTTATGAGTGCATTATGGTTTTGAAAATTGGCGTCCGCGGGGCATCGTTCGGCCTCGCCGCGGTCCTAGGCGTGAGATCCCTCTCAAGTTGTTCCAACTCATGCATAGTCTGCTTGACATAACCCATCACCGCCGAGAGGAAGGTAACGCTGGTCATGTTTTCACATCGTAGACATCGTCTGGTGATGGCATGGGCAATGGCCTTGATCCTATCCCTGGTTTGCTTCTTCTCTACGAGTAGGCATTTTATCTGATCGCTACATATCTTGAATACCTGAGCATCCTGCATATGCTGATTCTTCAGTCGCCGTACTTCTAACTTCATCTCGGCTAATGAGTCATACCAGTATCTGCTCTCAATTTGGAAATTCTTGGCCTGATCAGCTGCTTTGATCTCAAGTATAGCCATCTCTTTCTTCATTTTGGCAACAGTTTTCTCGTGGTCGCGTTTCGATTGGTTCAAATGTCGGCGATGCTTCTCTATTCTTATTCCCCACTGTGCCTTGAGCTTTGCCATAATCTTTCCCGATTCTTCTAAACTATCTCGCCACTCCGCGACTTCTCTTTTTAAACCCTTAATCAACTGCTGGTCTGATCGACTTCTGGGCTGTTCATCAAGAGACAATCTCAATTTTTGGATTTGGGCCTTAAGTTCTTCATTCTCTTGGACCAATTTATTCTTTTCACTTTGATCCGCCGCGATTTGTATGCTGTTATTGAACTTCAGACTGTCAATTTGTAGCTTCAAATCACCGATCTCTACCCGATACTCCTTTTCTTTCGCTAACCAATTCCATTGCCCTTGGGATGATTCTACAAAGTCTTTGAGATGCGGTCTCTTAGCTGGTCTTTCGCAAGACAGGTCGCCTCTGAACCAAGCGTGATACCCTGGGGCAACTTCCCCTTTTGCTATATCCATCACACAAGTTCTTGCCGTCAGATGTTGGCACTCACTCCAGATTTGGCGAACTTCTTCTTCGGGGAAACGACCATCTGGACTGATCTCAATCACTTGGGTACTCAGATCTTCATCTTTCGGCACCACTTGATACCTCCCAAGTTGCCTCAGAACCCGATATGGGGCGTAGGGTTGGATGCTTTTAAGTCCCATTAACAGAAAGTGGGGCCTGGTTGCTGGCATGTATATGATTTCCTCAACAGGCGACCATCCGAGCATCCATTGGATTTGGCTAGCAGTGAGAGTTCGGAAAAATGAGGTCCATGATGTGACGCCCTCAGGTAGATTGAAACCTTTGACTCTAGTGTAGAATTCTCCAATGCAAGTCTTCTCAGGCGAACCGTAACCCAAGAGCGGAGAGCGGCGGCATAAGTGATCGGTCATCCATATTTGCAACAGTAGGTTACATCCTTCGAAAAAGTCGCCCCTGGCTCGACAAGCAGTGAGAGCCCGAAAAATGTCAGCCATAATCATAGGCGCTAGAGTACTCTTATCTTGGGTGAGCAAAGTACTGACAACCCCAGTTATTTTTAGATCGATGTTGCCGTCCTTCCTCGGGAACACTATAAGACCTAAGAAGGCCGTCATGAAAGCTAACTGCCTGTGTTCGTCCCACTTTTGTCGGTTGCCTTTACTACATAGTTTGAAATCCGGCTTATTGAAACCGCCTTCATGACCGTATCTAGCATACATGAGATGGAGACTGCAGAAACCTTTGGCAAGATCTGGATGGTGAAATGTTCGGGGTATTTTCAGAAAATCCAAAAACCGGTGTATCGTGACGGCCCTAGGTGCAATCAAGTACTTGAACCTTAACGGAGCTTCATCACCCCCAATGTATCCCGCTATTTCTTCCAATGTCGGGGCGAGTTCGAAGTCTGAAAAATGGAATACATTGTGCGTCGAATCCCAGTAAGTGACCAATGATATGATAATATCGCCCCGAGGCTGAATGTCTAGTAAATCCGGGAGATTTTTCAGATATTTCCTCACTTTGCCTTGCCCCTCCTTGCCTAAGTCGTTCCACCATAATCGCAACTCAAAAGGGATCTTGGTCATTATTGAAAACGGTTCGTTTTGTATCGTGCTCATCCTGCACATTTATTTAGGGTGATAAACTTTATTAGACTCAAAAATTAAAATTATCTAGATTCTCTTTTTTTTTTTGCAAAAACGGGAGGTTGGACCCGCCGAGGGTTGCTTACGTATCTCACCCCGTGCGAGAATCAAGCCGGCGTAGTTCAGTCAGATCAAAATTGGGGAAACAAAAATAAAATCCTTTAAAGAAAATAAGAATAACCTTTTTTTTTTGAAATTTTGTTATATGTTTTGTTTTTCATTTTATTATTTATTTTTGAAAAGAGACCAAGGAAATATTTACACATTTTAAACTTCCCTTTTTTTTAATGAAATTTTGAAAATCATTTAAAGCGGTGCTACAAATGAAACAATAAATATTTTTTGATTTTTTATTTATATATTTTTTTTGGATTTTGAAAGTGATTAAAAGGAATAGTCAAACTGAAAGGCGAGCTTTTTTTTTTTTATCTTAGAAAATTCCGGTTAGGTTTGACATCACTCGGACATGGTTTTTTTCAAAAGAATAAGTAATTATCTCCCTATCCTGCTATTCTTTTTTTGAAAATTTTTCGGAAACCGGTCAACATGCAGATCTGAAGCAAATAGATGCTCACAACAAACGGGATGCAGCAGGATGGTCTTTTCATTCCAGGTTGCATGTCCTAGACGGACCCAACCCCTGTGTTGAGTCCCCTATGTCAAATGCAACATGATGCAGATAAGCGTTCCTACTAGGGATCCGGCATGAGGTTTCGTTATACTAGGTTTATAACCTGGGTAGATGTTCTAGACTGTGTACCCGAGCGGACAACTCGAGTCGAGGAGGGGCAACTTACCGGGAACCAAATGGTCGTCCGGCTTCATAACTTATCCGTCCTCTTTCTTATTTCATGTATCGACACTAATAGAATAGGGAGCCTCGACCAGCGAGCTTCTCCCTGGAGGTGAAGAGAGAAGGGTTCGGCACAGTTTATATACAGTTCAGATAATATCAAAGCAGTAAAAAAAACAAACAGTGCAGCACGTTATGTCAAAACATGTAATAAATATCAGATAATAAAGCCAAATATAACAATTATTCTAAGCTCGAATTCTTGAACACTGAACCGGAGGTTCTGGGTAACTATTCCCCAGTAGAGTCGCCAGAGCTGTCACACCTCCTTTTTGCGCGCCCCGCCCCGAAGGATTAAATGCGCGAGGGAGTTTTTCCAATTTAAGTGACAATATTCGAAATGGGATTATTTAATTCAGAGTCGCCACTTGGGAAAGGTTTGGCTTTTGGTGTCCCAAGTCACCGGTTTATCTTGAATCCCAAATCGAGGAAAAATATTCGACTTTTCCAAATGAAGTCTGCGAACCAGAAATTCTAAGTAAGGAATTCTGTTGACCCGAGGGAAGGTGTTAGGCGCCCTCGAATCCCGTGGTTCTAGCACGGTCGCTTAAATTGTTATAATGGCTAAATATCTGATTTAAATATATGTTATGACTTACGTGCCTTTATTAAGTTTAAACCGCTTTTATTATTATCATTTATTTTTATAGAATTGCAACGTCGTGAAAATGCATCTCGAACCACGTCACAATCAATGCACCCGTGGTTGTCGACACATTTTGACTCCGTTGAGATTTGGATTTGGGTCACATCAATGTGCACCCGTTTTTAAGAAGGTCAAATTATTAAGCCGCGCCTAAAGAGTCTAGCGCGTTATTATTTTTGTAGAAGGCCATGAAATTCAATAAACGGCCTATCCCGAATTTTAAAAAAATTATTATGGTTATTTATTGAGGGCCCCGCAATTTCGCATTTTTTTTTATTTGGCGAGGCTCGTCTCTATTTTAGAAAGGATATCCTAAAGTGGCTACATTTCTAATGCATTTGTCTCTAAAACTAGAAGAAAAAGGTACATGCTAATTTAATTATATGCTTTGGCCTAACCCGGATTCTTATCAATTTCTGATTAATTATTTACAAAGTGAAGAGGCGTCATACCTTGTGAAACATGCGAGATTGACCAAATGCTATACTTATATCCAAATATTTCTTGAATTGAACTTAACTAGCCTTATTTTAGGCTAGATTAAGGGAATTGAACACTAGGCATTATTACTAATGGGAATTCGAACGTGCTTCTATATACTGCCTAGCGGGTCCTGATAAAAGAACTAAAATAAAACAGAACATCATTGTGTAAGGTGGAAATATTCTATCCTATGCATGTCATTATAGTTAAACAAGAATCCGGTCGAAAATTCTATGTCAATTATCCATGCATTCTACATATTGTACCATTACATCTCGTACTAACGAACAACTATAAACCAAGATGCAAGAAGCTAAAACTTGGTTAAGTATTAACTAACTAATCTTTCGCTACTGAATTACGCACTAATCAATTTATACAAAATAAGTCAATATACCATGAGCATTACAATCAGACATTTAAATTTCTTCAAACTCCTTTCATTTCATGCTTTCGAAATGTTACAGTTGACACCAAAATGGGACTCAAAATGTGTACCTGAATACTGAAAGGCAAAGAAGAAGTGAAGCAGAAAGGTCAGCAGCAGCAGAAGGCAGAATAGCAGCAACAGCAACAGCAGGTAACCAATAGAAACAAAATCCCAGTGCAAGATGCAGTTTGGAGCCAATAAAAAATGGCAGGGTGTGGCAAATTCCCAGTAATATGAATCAGAATTTAGGCAGAACAGATCTAGAAATGCACTGATGCTACACACAACTAACAATCTCAAACAGGACTCAGAAGAAATCAATATGGAACAGGGAAATCCAGGCCAGTGAGAATCAAGACAAAGACGAAAAATGCAGTTCCTCTTTCCTGTGTTATGCCTCTCTCTATCTATTTTTGTCTGTGTGTGTGTCCTCAACAATCTTTCTTTCCCCCTTTTTCTTATCAATCTCCCTGTGTGTCTGTATATTATCCTTTCCCTCTTCTCAAATCTCCTAATGTCTCTCTAATATCAGGTGTCCCTCTTTCTCCTCCCTTTAAACTGATGGAAGACCTCCCTTTTATAAGCCTTCAATCACCCTTTTAACAGCCTGTTTTAGACAATCAGAACACCCTCCCACGTGCTATCCTATTTTCAGATTCCACTTACTATTTATATAAGAACACAACCTCATGATATTCCCTGGCAGACTTACTTTTAAGTAAGGTTTAATATTTTTGAACTAAAGCAGAATATGGGCAGCAGAATGTAGTCTGACAGCATATGCTGTCAAAACTATTTTAATTCAAAAAGGGCCTTTATGCACATGTTGTGCACAAGTGCACATGCCATCAATTCAGATTGCAATTACAGACCAAACCTTAGGTTTCTGAAATCAAATTAACAACTATAAGTAACTAAACTTAGTTCTTAATTGATTCAGGCAATGTTTAACAGAAGCAAATCGATTTGTTATTGTTCAGACAGTTGAAACTAATTGACGACACATGTCGACTCGACTATATTAATCATAACATGCACAATCGTAGCCAAAAATCAGACATTTAACAGTATCGACACATGATTTGAATTGTACTGACCAAACAGAATTGTACTCGAGGAGTCAGTTAATCGGTTCAAATTTGAAATTCAGCTAATTGCACAACACATACATACATACGCATTATCAGAACAAGTAGAAGAAGGACTCAATCAAACGCAGAGGTTCAGGCAAGGTGGACAGGACACAGTTGGTAAAATTCGAAACACAAATTTCACAAAACATGAACAGCCTTTTAAACAATCACATGGACTAAAACAAATAAAGAAAAGAAAGCAAAACTCACCTTAAAATCCGAAAAATCAAAAACCTTAGCTTGGACTCGAACAGACCTTTCTTAAGGCTGAACGGACTTTAATCGAAGTGTTTCTCAGATGAGAAACACTTCGATTAAGGTCCATTAGACCTTAATCTCTTGGTTTAAACGAGATACGGACCAGTGACGAGGAACCCTAAGGTTCCAAAAATTAGATCCGGGATTCATGCTTCCCTGGTCAGATTCGGACCAAACCAAGCATGGTTTGGTCACGAGGGGGGTCTGGGGAGTGTCTGGTGCGAAACTGGGGTCAAACGGTGTAAGTTAGGTTCCGACTTGAATCTTCAAATGAATATTCGAGAAGGTGGGAAGGGATTCGAGTTAAGCGGTTGACAGATCCATGTTCAGGGTTGTGGGGAGGTTCTATGGTGTTAAGGTGGAGATCACCAGCGTTCATGCCGCCGGCTTTCATGGTGAAGAATACAGGGGCGGATAGGGTTTGGAGGGGAAGGGTCTGGTGAAGACGACCTAAGGCAGGGGGGGTTTGGATTAGGGCGCGGGGTGAAAGGGGGAAGGGTTTATATACGGGGTGGATGGCTTGATCTCAACCGTTAGATCAATCGAGATCTACGGCCTGGATCTGAGGGCTTAAGTGGAACGGTGTCGTTTGGCTTAGTAAGGGTCAGGGTTGGTTCGGGTGGAATGGGTCGGGTTCATTAGTGGGTTATGGGGTGTGAGATCTTGGCCGTTGATCAATCTGAGATCAACGGCCCAGATCATACTGGATTAAACGGTGTCGTTTGGATGGTTAGGGGCTGAACTGGACTGGACCGGGTAATTTGGGTTGGGTTGTTCGTTTGGGCCCTGAATTAAAATGAAAATCAGCCCAAACTGATTTTCAAGCCAATTCTACACTTATCTTTTATTATTATTATTACATTTTTTTAAAAAAAAACAAAGACTAAGTAAATCAAATTTAAAATTAAATAGACACTTAATACAATTATTTGCACACACATATTAAAATATTTGAAGCAGGTAAAATCAAACAAAACAACAATCATGGACAAAAATGCCTATTTATGGTTTTCTCATTTAACAACCGGATTACGGTTCAAATTACGCATGACACATACATTTTTTGTATTTTGTTTTAATAAAATAAAAAATGGGCAAAAATATCATAAATAATTACAAAGTGCCATGCAAAATTTCAAAAATTGTACAATAGGACCATTTGTTATTATTTTTATTTCTTTTGGAGCGATTGTCGCGTAAAACAAAAATCACGTGCTCACAGCTGCTCAAACAACCCAACTTCCGGTAATAAACCTCTTATCAAACCAAAGCCTTATTCCAACACTTTCGTATAATGCCAATGATGAGTAAAACACGCAGAAAGTTATAACCATTCCTCAGATCAACCAGTCATGGAGTTCCCTATCCTTCGGCAAGAACCTTAGTAAATTTCTAAGCCGAATTCCAAAATTATCCTTTCAACATGCTGAAATCGGACCCGGTAGTATTCATTCTAGATCCCAATTCCCTCATCTCATTCAACACGACTACTCTAGTGACATGACACATCAATACAATCTAAATCCACAACTCGTGCAATTCGTGCACTAATAAGAAACAGTCCAAATATACTAAAATCATGGAAAATAACTCAAATGAGAGAGCTGTACCTCAAGCTCACCAGTACCACCACAACACGATGCTAAGAACCCATCACACACCGTAAAATCAGAACACACGAATTTAACCCGAAGAATCACACATCCACATAACTTCGCGGCAATATGCGATCCTATCCAAATACTGGTCCACACAAAACACCCCAAGTCACCATGCTCAAGATCAACAACCTCACGCAATTTGATAACTAGTACCGAGAGTGAATCACCATAACCATAGAGGAGCAAACGATACAATGCTATACCAGCCCGAAAGAACATACCCAATGCGCAATGAATCGTGAAATATCCAGATGCTCATCTCACTTAAATTCCCTTATAAAGCCCAAATAGAACCATATCATTTGTTCCTTTAATCAACGAACCAGAATCTCGCATAGCATACAAGAGTAACTCACAGATAAATCTCAAAAAAAGGATAAGCTTAACAACAACTGAGTGGCACCTCCCTCAATAATAGCAGTTCGGAGTCAGCATACCCGACTCGATGCAAAATGCAATCTATATTAGGTCTACCAATGAATCCCCAATCAACTCTGGTCGCTCACAATAGATAATTAACTCTCCGAAAGTTCACAATGACTGAATCATAGCACATACTATCATTTGACTAGCTCACCCACATCTTCACAGTTCATAACCACAAAATACCCCGTTTATGAGAACTCCCAATCTCCAAATCCATAAAGCACACGAATCACCATATACGATCCCAACTCTACCATCCGAATATCTAACACATCTCTAATACTCGATCATTCCACAAGGGTACTTCTAGAAATTCTTCTATGCCACCAAGAAAACTTGGATATCAGCAGTCGATCAGACAAGATAGTGCCATAATACCAATGAAGCATCCATAACTCAACACATCATCCTTTCTGAAATGTATACCCTCATCAAGCCACGCCAATTAGGGATCTCATTTATCTAGTCGTCTGAAACCGTCCATGCTGCCTAAGAATTTATACCCTTCCCTTCAAAACTGAACTGTTACCTTACATATTTAAATCTCAACCCCACACAACATACTTCATATACCATGTCATTCTATGATATATATGAGAACTTCATAGTCCACTTTGAGCTACAAGCAACTACGTACTCAACTAGCCAAGAACTTTCCCATTTGATCCCATCTAGGAGAAAATCACTA
Source organism: Nicotiana tabacum (assembly GCF_000715075.1). Lineage (NCBI taxonomy): Eukaryota > Viridiplantae > Streptophyta > Magnoliopsida > Solanales > Solanaceae > Nicotiana > Nicotiana tabacum. Next base: position 139,251,570 of record NC_134090.1, read on the forward strand.
TACATCTCATGCTCCTCACGCCAGTAGAAAGGTATATCACCAACCGTGGAAGAAATCATCAAGAACTCCATGAATCCCCTTTGCACCAAAACTAAACCGTCAGGACTGACTCCTTCTAACTCAACCAAGCTACACAAGCCATCAAACCTTATGAGCGTTGCCACAAAACACCTATAGAAACCCACCGCATCATAAGCACCCAAGAACCGATCATATCCATTACCATGCTGATCCAACCTTCTACCAAGCTATCCTAATTCTCTGAGTTCCTTTCGAGTTGCCTTCAAGTTGCTACATTTCCTTGCTAGTACACCACTTTCCTTAACCGAAACTTGCCTCACCAACATTAGCAGAAAACCACACCGCCCTAAATCACGTAAACCGTCGTATCCTTTTAAAGCACCCCCCAAAGTACCACAACTGAGATACCCGCTCTGAAGAGACCTTCTGCGAATCTAAAGCCATTACCTTTGCCTTCCTGTTACTGATATATAGAATCCATAATGATATAGAAATGCCACGCATCCTTCAATATAAATCTCAGTTTCAAGCCAAATACACATCCTGAAGATTCCTAGTTACCACGTATAAATCTTGAATTCATTGGAACCATTCTCGAGAGTCATCCACTCTGCTTAAATCTCAATTAAACTGACTAAACAGACTGAACGACCTGTGCCCCATTAGCACTTCAACACCCAAGGAAGTAATCCCATTCTTCTAAACCATACAAACAACAACTAAATCGTCCAAGGTTCCTCATGTACCCATGTAGCATAACCCAACCTTTATCCAAATTCCTTTACTCAGGTCATTCTCGTTCTCAACCTCTGTAAGTCATAGCTGACTTGCTAGTATACCCCAAATTGGAACCAATACAACACATAACCGTGCAATCAACTAATCAATAGTAGCCTCCCCCACTTGGCTCAAAGCCATAGATCAAACACACAATAGCTCCCAATGCCTATACTCTATTACTCCCATAATACCATAGTGAGATTAAAATCAATCCTTCATAAGCTCGTGCAACACAAACCATCTAGTACTTCAAATCATCTGCAACTCTCACACGCATCCTCGTAACGGACAAGCCCACTCTCACAAGCGACCCAAGCTCAAAATTGCAACAACACACATATATATCACTGATAAAAGAGGACTCCCAACTAAAAACATAAGGGTCACACAAACCTCAGAATACTCCATAGGAGATAATTCGCTTGCTTAGCCTCAAATTGGTATCTCTCTATGCTCTCCATAATCATAACTATTACACAATCACTTAACCTTCCTGAGTCTCAACTCATATCTTGACATGAAATTTACTTCATTCCACAACTAGACAACATGAAAAGGTCCTTCAACACACCCATAACTAGGGGCAACACATCAACCAAGACGGAAATCAAGCACTAAATAGTTCTTTCTACCCTCAAGCAGACCCTCCTCGTCACATCCAAATCGTATGAACACATCTCGTGGTCATATCATACTCATCACGTAGCCATCCAACCATCACTTCCCCTAACAAGGACACTACCGAATGTATAAATCCATAAGCACGTGCTCACACAATCAACGCCTCAGCGCTCAAGCTACAGGCAAAAATCTGGCCTCAAGTCCTCCAGAGTGGACCAATATCAACACACAGAAATCACATCTCGCACCTCGATCAAGGAATTACAAACCATCAATGCACAGTTGATACCGAGCGCTCATGTGTGCATACAAACGTGTGGAAGGAAGTTCAAGAGTTACATTTGAGGCTGAATCAATGACGCACGACAAGAATTCAAGAATGTGAGATTTCCTAAAGGTTTTGCAGCCTCTTGAAGATAAGTATAGATGTCTCTGTACCGATCCACAAGACTCTATTAAACCCGCTCATGACTCGTAAGACCTATGTAACCTAGGCTCTGATACCAACTTGTCAAGACCCTAAAATCGACCCAGTCATGATGGCGCCTATCGTGAAACTAGGCCAGGGCCGACATTATATAAAAGTCATCATTCTATAAAAGTCATTTTTAAGCCATTAATTAACAAGAATCTCATGATACGAGTCTAAATAACCAGTGCAAAATAAATACACAAGCCCGACATCAGGGTGTCACAAGTCACGAGCAACTACAACTCTTCCTCAATATACTAAAGTCCAAACAAGACTGGAAGACTATACTAAATAAAGCTAGGGAAGATATGAGGGAGAAGAACATGACTGCGAATGCCATGCAGCTACCATGTCGACTCCAAAATCCTGCTGAATGGACAATCAATGCTCACTATCGCGACCCGCAACTCCTGGATCTGCACACAAGGTGAAAGGAGTAATCTGAGTACGCCAATTGAGTAAGTAATCTAAGTAAATAAAGACTGAGCTGTAAGAAAACACGTAATCTACGTCATTACACTACAGCAAGTACAGTACATTTCCAAAAAATAGTCCAGAAATCAATTGTCTCATAAATTAAACTCAATTTCAGTAAAACCTTTTCTTTTAAAAACATTTTTCAATAGTTTCAAATGAGTGATAAAACGGTGAATAAAAATGATAGAAACATAAGCAGTCCCTCGGGCAAAAAAATGTACCATAAACCGTCCTTCGAGCATAATATCAATAGAAATAGCCCCTCGGGCTACCTCACAATCACTCATAATCAGCACCCCGGGCATAACATTAATCAAGAACCGCCCCTCGTGCAAAACATGGATCAAAGAACAGCCCCTCGAGCAACATATCATATCATAACCAGCCCCTCGGGCTAACATCATATCACTCACTTAGGGTACTCGCGCTCACTGGGGGTGTACAGACTCCGGAGGGGCTCCTACAGCCCAAGCGCTACAATCTGCACGGACAACTCACGTGCTATCACATACCTGCGCTCACTGAGAGTGTACAGACTCCTGGAAGGGCTCCTACAGCCCAAGCGCTATAACAAGCCACCTCGTGGCATAATCAAACAGGCTCTCGGCCTCAAAACAAGCCACCTCGTGGCATAACAAATCAGGCCTTCAGCCTCATAATCGTGAATTAGTAACAACATGCTGCAGCGTGCAACCCAATCCCATAATATCCTTACAAATCAGGCCCTCGGCCTAACTCAGTCATCAATCTCTCAAGCCACTCGGGCTATCAGTTAAAAACAGGGTGCTCTGCCTAAAACAATATTTTCATATATGTTTCAAAACAGCATAGTAAAAACTAAGTTATGAAATCAATAAGTATAACATGACTGAGTATAGGTTTTCACTAGAAAATAGTGAGAAAGAACAGTAGTAAAAAGCCCCTAAGGGTCCAAATAGTTGGTGTTAGGCCCAAATATGGCATTTAGCCCAAAATATAGTAATACTTTCCAAAACACAATGATATTAAATAGTTTTCAATAAAATACGCGACTTAACAGTTGTACGGGACGGACAAGTCACAATCCTCAACGGTGCACGACCCCACACTCATCATCTAGTGTGTGCGTCACCTCAAAGTAGTACCATGATGTGAAATCCGGGGTTTCATACCCTCAGGACAATATTTACAATCATTACATACCTCAAACCGGATAAAACTCTATCCTGCGATGCCCTTGCCTCTCGAATCGGTCTCCAAATGCTCTAAATCTAACCAAAATCAGTATATTATCACCAATATATGCTAAAGGAACAAAGCCCAAGCGAAAAAAATTAAATTACATCAAAAATCCCAAAATCGGCTCAAACCCGGCCAGCGGGACCATGTCTTAGAATCCAATAAAAATCACATCACTAGAATCCTTATCTTCCCACGAGTCTATACACACCAAGAACATCAAAATCGGACCTCAAATAGTCCCTCAAATCCCCAATTTAAACTCTCTAATTTCAAGCCCTAATTTCCCAATTTCTTCTATAATTTTCCGACAAATTTCATGATTAAACAATGGAATAATCACCTTAGAATCGAATATTGAGTTCAAAAACATTACCTTAACTGGTTTCCCCTTGAATTCCTCTTCAAAAACCCTTCAAAAGCTCCAAAAACCGAGTTGGAATTGTGAAAATAACCAAAATTTCATGAAAGGTCCTTTATATAGCATCTGCACAGTGATTCCCACACCTGCGGTCTCCAAGTCGCTTCTGCGACGCCGCACCTGCGGAAAATCCATCGCAGGTGCGGTTTCCACTTAACCCATGAAATTTCGCTTCTACGGTCCCACAGATACGGCCCTTAATGCGCACCTGCGGTCTTTCCTGGTCCTAAAAATTCCTCACCTGCGGCCTTTCTCATGCTCATACGGCCTCGCACCTGCAGTCCCCAATCCGCAGGTGCGGTAATGACAGAAGCAAGAACACCAACTACATTTTTCTCAAGTTCAAACTTTCCGAAAGCCATCCGAAATCATCCCAAGGCCCCCGGGACCTCAATCAAAAATACGAACAAGTCATATACCACAATTCAAGCTTGTACCAATATTCAGAATACTTGAAACAACATCGAATCACACTCGGATCCCTAAGGATTTCCAAACTCTCAAATTCTGCAACCGATCCAAAAACCTATCAAACCTTGTTTGGATGACCTGAAATTTTGCACACACGTCCCAAATGATACAACGGACCTACTCAAATTTCTCAAATTCCATTTCAACCCCGATATCAAAATTTTCACTACCAACCGAAAATGCAAAAATTCTAAATTCGCCAATTCAAGTGTAAATCTATCACTGACCTCCAAATTACATTATGAACACGCTCCTAAGTCCAAAACCACCTAACAGAGCTAACAGATTCATCAAAATTCAAATTCAATGTCAAATACTAAAAAGTCAAAACTTGGTCAAACATTTCAAATTTTAAGTTTCAAGCTGCGAATCATTCTTCCATATCTATTCTGATTAACCTGAATACCAAAACCGATGATTTACAAAAGTCATAATACATCATTCGGGGCTAGTCATGCCCGAGAACTGGCGAGCAAAGTGCAAGTGCTCAAAATGACCAGTCGGATCGTTACATCAAAATAGCATTTTTATGCATTATTATTTAGTTTACAAATCTATACAAGCATTTCCCATAATTTGCTATATTTTCTAGAGCTCTTAAATTAATTTTCTTGCATTTAAATTATATAAATATTTATTAATTATCCCTTAAAATTATTTTGTGATGACTTAGTTACCTAAATTATTATTTTGTACCTATAATATATGTCTCAAATATTTTTATTGTATTTCATGTAATTACATTAGCATTTTTAAGCTATTTATCTAATTTTACAATAATAGCCTACATTCACATACAAAGGCTCTCTATTTATGTTATTTATGTCAAAATAGCATTTTTATATTTTATATAATACAAAGTTATTATTTCAAGCATCTTAGTGTATAAATAATATTTTCATTTATTTATTAAGAATTTTTATAAAGTATTTTGATAAATTTTGAGTATTTAAATAACAGCCCAATTTTTAACTAATTTTCGGACCAAAATCAGCCCAATACCTTAGCCCAATAGTCCCAACCCAGACCAAACAACCCCTTAACCCAAACCCGGTCGGTACCCGTTATATTTAACCCACCCCACTTATTTTTTAAATCCTGGACGTTGATCTCTCAAGATCAACGGACCTTGTTCATTCTCTAATTTTAATAAACCAAACCCTATCATTTCTTTTCGCTAGCCGCCTTCAAACACTCTCCACTCTCTTATCCTATAAACCCTAGCTGCTGCATCTCAATCTCTCTGAATCCCGCCCTAAGATGGAATCAATCATTGATTCCTTTAAATTATTGCTCTCCTCTCGCTATTGGTTGTCCGTTTTTGGTGTTACCTAGGTGCTTGCCTAAATATGACAAGGAATATATTCTGAAATCGAGCCAAAGTAGTTCGAATCTTTGATTCTAAGCTCTATTTCATCTATATACATTCAGTACTATACTGTGTGAGTCCGATTTTGTTTAGATTCTGTTGATTTACACTTTCCCTAAAAAACTAGGGTTTACAGTTTTTTCTCTTAAATTGATTTCAAATCAATTTGCATGTTTCTTTTCCTTGTTTGTTGTTTAAATTATTTTGTTTTCTTCTATGTTTGCTCGATTTTTGACTACTATATAAACCCCCTCCTTTTCCCCTTTTGGGACAGACTTTGAAATCGATCCTTACTATTTCTTTGGGGGTTTTTGCTACTCTTTTTCTTGGTATTTTGTATTGGCCAGTTGAAAGCCAAGACCCTTAGTATCTTGTTACTTAACTCGTTCTTGGTGTGAGCATTGTCCGGGGTTCTTTTGAAGCTCTTGGGAACTTTGACGCATCGAGGTTTCTGGGTTCTTGTGGATATTTTGTTCTTTATCGTTGTCCCTTTAGCTAGTAAGCTACTTGACTCTTGCAATTTTATCCCTATGTGTCCTTGATTTGCATGTGTTCTCACCTCTGAAATTCCTGGCTTAAATATGTTTTCTGGATTACTTTTGTGCATAAATTTTTAACTATACCTTGATCTAAGTCTGTTAGCATCTAATTTCCTTCTAATGCTACTAGTTCTGAGTTTGTCTAAGCCTAACTTGGATAATTTGATCCTCTTAAGTGTATCGGTGTCTGGATATTCCCTAATACATGCTTACTTGCTTTGTTCCTAATCTCTATAGTGAATGTTCCATGGTTGTGCTAGAACTGCATGTGTTAATTGTGACATGTCCACTTGCTATATTATCACTCAACATGATCCCCTAACCCATTAGTGATTTACTGAGATCTTGACAGTTATCTCAACTTGTTTTCTCTATCCTATTTTAACCATTTTGATGATATAACTTAAATTTCTCTAGTTGATTAGTTTATGGTGTCAATCCCAGAATACCTATATGTGCCTTTAATCTCACATTGTCCTGAACCTCTGCAATATCTGTCTTGTATGTACAATGTGCTGTAATTTATATTAAAACCATTTTCTATCATCTATAATCTAGCTTCTATGCTAATGTGTTTCCCAGTCTGGATTTTGTTCATTTGATACCCTGTTTCTTCCAGTGTTTATCACAATGTGTGTCCCCATCATGTCTAAATACTGATTAGCATGCCCCTAGAATGCATGCTTAGCTTAATCTAAACCTCTTAGGTCTCAATTACAATGATAATCTATGTATATCTTGCAAACCTGTTTCTTCCCCAATGTTTTTCAATATGAGGCTATCTATGTGGTGCTTTGCTGTCCTGTTGAACCTACTGGCCTATTTTACTAATTACTCTATATGCTCAATTTGGCTATGTCTACTTTAGGATATGAATGTATCTCCTAACTTCTGTCCACTCTCCTTACTTGCAACTTATTCTATTCTGAACTCTTTATTCTTAGCCGGCTGAAATCCAAGGCTACCTAGGTTCTATCATTGGCCTCTCTAGTGTGAGCACTACTCGGGTTCCAATTGAGACCCTTGTGAATTCTGACACACTAGGGCTTGGTCCTTAGTCACTCCCTCAATCTTAATTGTTCCTATTCACTCTACCTTCCCCTGTTATGTGTTGTATACCTAAATTGGTTGATTTAAATGGTGCAACACTTGGTGCTTTGTTTGGGTAAATTGGTTCTGGACTCATCTATGGATCCCTGAGTCACGTATTGAATATGGCTCATTGTTGAAGGCCTGGGTATGCTGTGTAAAAGTTATTGAAGGCCCAGGCAATGCTGGGTACCTTATTTAGGCCTGCTGCAGGCCAATTCTCACTATTATGTAACATTTGTATTTTTACTCACTATTGGGCCTATAATAACCTTTGTATAAAAATTGGGGTGTTAGTAAACAGAGAATGGGTAAGATTGGATATTTACATGAACAAGGGTAGATAACATGTCTATAGGACTTGACAATGTGTTTTCTATATGTGTTGTTTGATTACATGAGCACTCTGCATGACTACTTTCAAAAAAAGCATCAGAAACCTGCATATAGGAACAAATGGCAACGAACCTTTCTTTCAATTCATTTCAGCTTTTCACTAGAAATCTTGCATATAGGAATTGATCACTTCATTCACTATTATACCTTATTGATCACTAGAAATTTTGTTTACAACACTAAGTATAAACAAAGCAAGTTTTAATCATCAATGGTTAGAGATCCTGCCTATAAGAAACAATTGCTTGTTAATTGGTTAACATTAGACTACTCAAACATTGTTTTTGATCGTCACTGTCAGAAAAATCTGGATAATTCTGGAACTCTTCTTGGTAGATTCTATTATACCTAGCTGCGTAAATCACCTAGGCATAACACACATAGGATCAGTAACTTAAAACTTGCAATAGGCAGCTTGCAATACCTGAATAATTATGCCAATGAGCGATATCCTGCATCTGAAACTGCCTGCACTTTGACTCGAAAATTGCCTAGAAAGCATGTCTATAGGTTTGAGATTCTGGATTTTGCGGCCTCCTAATTAGCATTTGTGTTTTCGTGCATTTGCTGTTTAAGTTTGGAGGTCAATGTGAGCCCTTAACTTCTTGAATTTTTACATGTTTTGCTTGTCGCCTAGTTTTTTGCATTTTTGAGTAGCCTAGATAAAGTCTAGAACCATCCAAATAGATGTCCAAAATCTCTTGGACCACATGTATGGGACGGGTAGTGCACACGTAGGGCACGATTTAGAATTGAATCAGAGCGCTCTTAGGTAATCAAGTTTAACATAGTAATCGGGTAGCAGGAGATGATAGTCTGTACCCGCTGGATAATATGAATAATACCTTATCTCGAGGGAGTTACGAAATATTATTTATGTTACACGGGGTGATCCTTTAGGCTAAAAAACTTAGGATCCCCCTCCCCCTCCATTTTCTTTCTTTTCCTACTTGAATCAAGAATAGTTGTACCCTGCTGTTCAAAATCTGTTTATAATAAAATTCTTAAATATTTGTGCTCCCTCTCTCTCTCTCTCCCCATTTATTTTATCACATAGACTAATTTATATAATTTATGTTCGGTTGGGACCCACAGTTGTGGACCTCGAGTAGTGCCTAACACCTTCTCTTTGAGGTAACTTGAGCCCTTACCCGATCTTTGGTGATATAAACTAGTCAAACAGAGTTATTTGCAAATAGGTTCCCTAATGCATCTTAAAAATTGTTAGGTGGCGACTCTTCTCTTTTAACACCTCATTTAAAAGAGTTGTCACGTGTCGAAACCCGCTTTCGCTAGAAAACAGGGCACAACAGTGTATTGCTAAACAAAGTATTGAACTTGTAAATATTTAATTGGGACTAGTTTTGAATGATGATTGTATTATTGATATTATTTTGTTATTGAACATTTGTATAGTTGTTGTTGTGGTGGTTGGCATGTTGTTGTTATTAGTGTTGTTGTTATGGTTGTTATTAGCGTTGTTGGTTAATTGTTGTTGTTGTTGTTGTTAGATAATTATTATTGTTAGTTAATTATTGTTGTTATTGTTAGTTAATTATTGTTGTTATTGTTAGTTAATTGTTGTTGTTGTTGATTTATTATGGTCGGCATTGTTGCCATTATAGGATGGACATTGGTTGTTATTGGCAGGTGGTGTAGCTTAAAAGCAGGCATATTCTATCCAGTTTTTATGCAGAAAACCGACTGAAATCGGTCAGAAATATCATTTATTTTGCCTAGAAATTCAAAATTTCTGACCGAATTCGGTCGAAAATTTTGAATTTAAATTTATTTATTTAAATAAATTAACAATTTATAATAATTTTATATTTAAATAAAACTATTATTTATTTATAATTCCGACCGATTAATTAAAAAAAATTAATACCGACTGATTTCAATCGGTAAATGCAGTTTGACAGCCAGTCAACACTTTAAATAAACCAACCGTTTTTTGTGGGAAATTTTCGACCGATTTTGGTCACAACATATTAGCGACCATCATTTTTTCGACTAATTAAAAGCGGTCGGAAATCGGTCGCTTTTTTTCAATTTTTGAACTTTCTTTTCTTTGGGTGGGGAAAGATCATGAGCGGACAAACGATCAGTCCTAACTCCTAACAGCTTATTTGGATGGTTGTTACGCATCGTTTCATAATGTATCGTATCGTACTGTATTGTATTGTACTGTATCGTTTGATAAATACAATGTTTGGATAGATTGTGTCGTTTGTCATCGTTTCATGATATCACGCACCAGCAATATGAAGAATAAACTTGCAATATTATAAAGAAAAATTATGATACAAGGTAAAATTACTATATAAAAAGATAGGGTAAATGATAAAATAAAATAATTTAATGATAATAAAGGGTGAGATTGAGAGAAAAAGACAAGGTAACGACGCGACCACACCAAATCGGTCATTATATAAAGTGGCACATTTCGTCGTTATGTAACGACGGATTTAATAATACGATACAATAAAATTTAATTAACAATCAAAACAAAAATTGTATTTAAAGTAACAATATGGTACGATACAATGGGTAACAACCATCCAAACAAGATGTAAGTTAATCGAGACCAAACAACCATTTATTTCCCATCGCACTGTCGTCGTCTGCTGCTCCACATAGTCCCTTTTTGAGTTGATTTTTCTTTCCCTTATCAAATATAAGTCCTAATGACTAATATCCTAACTCCTTATAAGATAATCTCATGTGAGGGTATTAAAAAAGTGAGCTCGGCTCACTTATTAAACTTTTAAATAATAAATAAAAATTACATGCTTCTAATTCTCAATTTGTAATGTGAAACATAATTAGCCACTTAATAATTCTCTATTTCCTACTTCATATCCCTCAATATTTCATTCCTAAGTATTACTTGCAAGTGAAAACATATCTCTGTACACCTACATTACAATTAAACAATTATTACCTCTTAACAAATTTAACAAGAAGTTATAACAAAAATAAACAACTTAAAGTTCAACTCTTAAAATGATAGGCTATTACATTTTCTCCCACTTAAACAATCGTTCATCCTCGAACGAGCTAAAAAGTATACATGACATCTCAAACAATTGTGGGTACTTGCTTCGTATGTCTACCTCAGACTCCTACGTAGTGGTTTTATGGTGTAACGACCTAGCCGGTCATTTGGAGTATTGCAGCCTCGTTTCCCTATTTATTACCTCATCTATGTTATATTGTGGTTATGCAACTTGTCGGGAGTGTTTTGTTATGGTTCGGGTGAGTTTCGGAGTAAAATGGGATACACAATTCCTAAGTTGGAAGTTTAAGTTGGAGGTGTTGACCGTAGTTTGACTTTTGTGTAGACGACCCTGGAATAGAGTTTTGTCAGTTCAAATAGTTGACTTTGGACTTAGGAGCATGTCTGAATATTGATTTGGAGGTCCGTAGGTTGATTCGGCTGGGATTGGTGAAAGTTAGGAAGTTGAAGGTTTGGAAGGTTGAGTAGTATGACCGGGAGTTGACTTTATTGATATCGGGGTTGGATTCCGAATCTAGAAGTTGAAATAAGTATGTCATGCCATTTATGACTTGTGTGCAAAATTTGAGCTCAATCGGAGTTGTTTTGGTATGAATCGGCAATAGTTTTGGAAGTTGGATGTTCATAGTTTCAACAGGCTTGATTTGGGATGCGATTCATAGAATCGCTGTTGTTTGATGTAATTTTTAGACTCGAATCGGCTCGTTATGTGTTTTTGAACTTATTGATATATCCGGATGGTATCCTGGGCGCTCCGATTGTGAATAGGATCGAAATCGGATCATTTTTGGACTTGGTGTTTTGCTGAAGTATTGTTGTTCGGGTGTCCTCACACTTGCAGAGGGTTTGGCCGCAGGTGCAGACACGCAGGCATGTGAGGTTCATCGCAGAAGTGAGGAGCTATGGGCCAGGCAGAAACTGCAGATGCGAGAAGCTTTCCGCATCTGCGAGATCGCAGGTGCGAGGAAATTGGTCACGGATGCGGATAAGGCCAGGAGGGCCTGGGGTCGCAGGAGCGGAGGTCCCTCTGCAGGCGTGAGTGCGCAGGTGAGCCCAGTTTACGCAGAAGCGGACGCATAGGTGCCCTTTTTTCTCCGCAAAAGTGGATTTACCCGACCTTAATGGGAACCGCACCAGCGATGGATTTTTCCACAGGTGCGGCATCGCAGGTGCGACCCTATACCCGCAGAAGCGAGAATCGGAAGGCAATTTGAAGTCAGATTTGAGTAATTCTTGTATAGTTGGACTCGTTATCGAATGGGTATTCAAATTTTGTATGTTTGGTCGAATTTCGAGACGCGGTCCCAGGGTTGTCTTTTTGAGATGTCTTTTTGTTCTCTTTAAAGATTGCAACTTTATTGCTTGGAATAGCTTCCTATAGTTTATATTTATGGTATGAAGTTGTTTTGGCTAGATTCGAGCCGTTCGAAGTTGGATAATCAATGGAAAGGCTTACTAGTGGATTGAGTTAGCATGTTTTGCGGTAAGTGTTTTGCCTAACTTTGTATGGGGAAATTACCCCTTACGAATGGTGTTGTTTGAGCTAATTATGTTATGTGTAAGTTGTGTACGTAAGGTGACGAGTGTATACACTGGTTGAATGTGGTAATTGACCAATTTTGGCTATGTAGATTTTCTCCATGCCTTCAATTGAGTTTCCATAATATGTTTTACTCATCACCATTAGTCTATCTTCACATGCTTTACTTGACATTGTTAATACTTGTTGCATCTCTTGCTTGTTAATTGTCGTTACATGTTTAGTTGAAGTTATTGTTCTCTCTGTTCCTTATTCATCATTTAACCATTGAATTCTTTACTTGAAGTCGTTAATTCTTGGAATATCTCATTGTTAAATTTGGTGTTGAAGTTATAAAAGCCGTGATTCACGTTGAGACAAAGTTGTATTTGTTTAAATACCATTCTTGTTGAGCTATTCACTTTCGGTTACTATTGTTGAAACTCTTTTTCTTGATTTGGATGAACCACGGGCTATTTATTGTGGAAACACTATTATTGTTTCCTTATTTGGCAAGTTGTGGTATAGGGCACTTGAGGTGCGATTTGTGATACGTTGTAAATTGATATGCATGTGGTGGCATAAGGATTGTAGTTGAAACGCATGCGGTGAGATAAGGTGGGCTTGATATGCGACTAGTAGAAGAACTACATGAAGCCACGCAGTGTGATAAGGTAGGCTAAAACGCGAGAATCTATTTCGGGAAAAATGCTTTTTAAAACTCAAATGCAAGGCCCCGCGGTGATATAAGGAAAGATTGTGAATTGTTTTGTGATATGAGACTACGAGCTGTAACTCGGATACTTTTCCATTACATCACTTCTGTTTTGGTTGCTTTGTTTCCTTGCCTTGTTTTCTTCTGTGGTGCCTTATTTGCCTTAGTTTAGTGTAGTTATTCTTGGTATATTTCGTCATTATTTTATTTACATTGTTTATCATTATTACACTGTCATATACCTGTTCAGTTTTCTTATTTATTCTAGTAGGGCCTTGACCTGATCTAGTCACTACTCTGCCGAGGTTAGGCTTGGCAATTACTGGGTACTGTTGTGGTATATTCATATTACACTTCTGCACATCTTTTTGTGCAGATCCAGGAACCTCTTACCAGCCCAGGTACCAGTGAGTCGAGTTCGAACTTGGAGACTTCAAGGTATACATACCGGCGTCTGTAGGCCTCGGAGTCACCTTCTATCTAGTTCTATTTCATTTTTATTTTTTAAAGATACTGTTGTATAGGGATGTTCAGTATACTCATGTAGAGCTTGTGATTTGATATCACCGGATTTTGATGAGTTTGTTTCTGTTGAGTTGCGGAGTTCTTTTATTATAGTTGTTGAGTTATTTGAGAGTTTTATCATTATCTCATATATATTCTACATGTATGTTAGGCTTACCTAGTCTTAGAGACTAGGTGCCATCACGAAGTCCTACGGAGGGAAACTCAGGTTGTGATATACCGTAACACTTTCACTAAAGCAATCTTCTTCGGCCTTAATTATTGCATTTTTCTATTAACAGTGGATATTAGACCTTCCTCGTAAGCTAAATCTTCATCTAGTTTCATTTCTCGAGTTGAAGACTCATCATGAACATATCTTCTAATCACAAACATATACAGTCAAACATTTCGAATATGAAGTAACTCTCAGTACCGCTAGTACACTTCAACCAAAATACCACATGAACCAATATATTTTAAACTTATTACCTTTTCACTCGAACCTCATAACTCCTTACATAGGAGAAACCTTCAAAAAAACTTGTTTACCTTTCATGAGCTCTAGATCATGATCTTATTTATTGACATAGTAAATCTATTTGCTCAATGTTATTCGAAGTCATTTTTGCATTCATGTAAAGCCCCAGAAAAGTTTTGCTAAGTAATTTAAGATTTCATGGTGCCAAGGTAGGCTAATTATTTTATTTTGTGTGAAAGTGAGGATTAATGATATAATTGATATCAATTGGATATGATAATAAGTATACGATGCATATTATAAGTGATATGGGGTTTAACAAATGTCCAAAGTCTAAGTCAAGTTGGAAAATTTCATAATAGACAAAAGTTGCAAATGAGTACGCGCAAGACCTCACTTTGGACGAGTATATATACATAGTATATAACGAGTTGTGGGATGAAAAACCTATCAAATTAAATATATTTGAGTCTAGTTTCCAACGCTTCTAACCGTTTGTCATTTGGACTCTCCTACAAGAAGTTATGACCAAATTACCAAACACTGGAAAATTTTGTACTACCGCGCCGCGCCGGTAGGAATTCCAGAATGGTCCGAAATTTCAATTCTAGACATATTTTGAACAGACGTGGCTGTACAAAAACGGGTTTTTAAGACCCGAACCCCATTTCATTTAACTCGATTGAGGTTCATTTTTGGGGAAATTTTTTGGTGTTCTAGAGAGAAGGGAGAGGGATTCTAGAGAGAGGAAAGGGAAAAACTAAAGATTTCACTACTCTTCCTTGAATCACACCTTGAAATTGTATCAAAGGGTTGCTAAGGCTTCAAAAAGGTAAGAATTTCTTTTCCCCAATTCTTCAATTTCGAAATCTAACTAGAAATGGGTAATTAGTAAGATGATTCTTGGATGTGAGAATATTAGTTATTCATGCATGTACAAATTAGGTTTGTGGGAAGATTGTTGAACATAAACAAGAAAATATTGGGTTGGGGAATGAAGGGAATCTTGTAAAAGAGATTTGAAATCAAGATGCACAACTACTAATTGAAAAAATTCTCAAATGAGCTAGAATTATGAATATCTTCCTAATTTGTGTTCAATTTTGTTATGTCTCAAAATAGATTGAAGTTGCTAGAATTTCCGGAATATCGTAGTAATTAAAGGAAAGCTCAAGAAAGGTATGTATGGCTAAAACCCCGTCTTTTAGAAATTGAGCTCCGTCGGTGTTTATGTAAATAAGGTATGATTAAAGTTGAATTGTTGTATTGATTGTTGTTTCACATGAATTTGGGGTTGCGACTTATATGCATGAAAGATGTATCTCAATATGATTAATGTGATATTCTTGATAACTTGAAAAGGTGCAAGAAATATGAATCATGTATTGAAATGTTTAGACCTTAAATTGAGATTGAAGCTGCATATATTGTGCCATCTATGTGAAGTCTCATCTATGCTTACAATTTTATTTGCTCTTGTGTGCACATATTATCCTAATTTACACGCCTAACATTGAAAGTGAAAATGATGTAATAATTGTAGCCCTAAGTGCCAATGAGTTGATATGATAGATGTGAAATAAAGATTCAAATGAGATGATTAATGAGAAAGGAACAACGCCTAGGTAAAGCGGCGTAGCCGATCGGGCCCTGATCGGACACCATGCCGCACACATGGTGGTAATGTGCTGATATTGAATTCCAGAAAAAGCGAAATGAAATGGTGATTGAAGTATATGTCTCAAATGATGCAACCTAGCTGATCGGGTCCTGATCAGACTCCGCTTAAGATAGCGGTGGTATTGTGAACAATGTTGAACAGTATGAAATGTCCCAAACTAAACACTATGGAAACATGATGTGGAAATTGTATGATTCTTTTACCTTGATAATATTGTGATCGCTTAAAGCTTTTGAGTTATACTTATGATTTCCTTATTTTTGTATTAAAGTTCTTTTTAACTAGATGGTGTTTAGTTATACATACTAGTACTATTCTATGGTACTAACGCCCCTTTAGCCGGGGACGCTATATTTTTTTGAATGAATGTAGGTCACTCCATTGTGGATAGTGCTGATCGCGCTTAGCGGAGTACCTTCTTCTCAAAGTCTTGGTGAGCCCCTTTCTCCTTAAAGGAGTTATATTGCACATTTTTTTGTGGACTTCCACTTTTGAGGTATAGCCGGAGCCTTGTTGCCGGCATTATCACACTTGTTTTTTGTATCCTTAGAGGCTCCGTAGACGTATGTGTGGGTTATGTACGGCTATCGAATGGGTCTGTGAACTATGTTGTAATTATAACTCTTGCTTCTCTAAAGTGTAATCGTATGGAATCTTGGAAACTTAACTACGGTTTAAGGTTGTGTTATAAAATGAACCAATAATTTTGGATGTTCTATCTTTCCTATTGTCTAAATAATCGTATTAAGTTGGGTAGTAAGTGTATGTTAAGGCTTGCTCAGTTGGCTTCACTCGATTGAGCGCAGGTCGCTCCCCCCAAGGTTGGGGCGTGACAAACTTGGTATTAGAGCCTAAGGATTTAAAGTGTCCTAGGATGTCTCGGAGCCGTGTCTAGTAGAGTCCTTCTTATCTGTGTGTAGTCGACCACATCTATTATGACGACCCGACCAGTCGTCTCATGAGTTACTTCTCTGTTTCCCCTATTTTATGCTTTTTTTTGTGCTTCACTTTCTATATTTGGTATGATCGAGTTGATTGGGATTGGTTTGGGTAGGAAATGAGACACTTAGTCTCTTTAAGGAAAGCCTAGTTTAAAAACGTCAATCGGATGTTGACTTATGAGTTAGAGGGCTCGGATGTGATTTCCGGTGGTTCGGTTAGCTTCGGGGGATGATTTGTGACATAGGAGTGTGATCAGAAGTGGTTTTGGAGGTCCGGTGTAGAAATAGGCTTGAATTGGCGAAGTTAGTATTTTGGCGAATTCCAGTTGATAGGTGAGATTTTGATCCGAGGGTCGAAATGGAATTCCGAGAGTTGCAGTAGCTTCATTATGTCATTTGGGATATGTGTACAAACTTTAAGGACATTCGGACATGTTTTGGTTGGGTTTTTTATCAAATGCGTGTTTCGGAAGTTTTAGAAGAACTTAGGCTTGAATTCGATGGTTTTGGTGTTGTTTGAGGTGTTGTGGTGATTGGAACGAGTTTAGATGATGTTTTAGGAGGTGTTGGTGCTTTTGGTTGAGGTCCCGAGGGCCTCGGGGTGATTTTGGATGGCTAAGTGGGAAGAATTTGGACGGACTTGTGATGTTGCAGATTGTTGATGTTCTTGTATTTTCGCACCTGCGGTTTGGAAGCCGCAGGTGCGGTGTTGCATATGTGGGCTGGAGGTCGCAGAAGCGAAAAGGCAAAGCAAAGGCTGGGATCGCAGATGCGGATAGGGGACCGCACCTGCAGAACCGCAGATGCAGCTATAGGACTGCAGATGCAGCTATAGGACTGCAGATGCGGACAGGCTGGACTTAAGGAATTCCGCAGAAGCGGAGGTAGGACGGCAGAAGCGGTACCACAGGAGCGGTTTTTGACCGCAGAAGCGGTTATGACTGGGCAGAAGGTATTTAAGTTCTTCTTCGCAAATTTTTGAAGGGTTAGTCATTTTCACTTCGGACTTGGAGAATTGTGGGCGATTTTAAAGAGGGATTTCAAGGAGCTTCGATAAGGTAAGGATTCTTGGACTCAAACACAATCCTATGGTGTTATTACATGAAGTAAGACTGAAAAATTAAGAAAAGCAAGGACTAAAAATGGAGGTTAGGGCTTGAACTTAAGAGAGCTAAGATTAGGGATTTTAGGGGTCAATTAAACTCCGATTCTTGTGATTTTGATATGTATGAACTCGTGGCAAGATAAGTAATCCGTTGATGTGAAAATTTCTGAGTTTCGAGAAGTGGTCTCGGGGCTCAGATTTTGCTAATTTCGAGATTTTTTATATTTTCGATTGTTTTCGCTTGGGTTATGTTCCCTTAGCATATTATGACGTATTCGTTCTGGTTTTGGTCAGATTCGACACGCATGGAGGCCGATTTGAGAGGCAAAGGCGTCGCGAGCTAGAGTTTTTGCCGGTTCGATGTGAGTAATGAATGTAAATGATGTCATGAGGCTTCGAAACCCCGGATTTGCACATCGTAGTGCTATATTGAGGTGAGACACGTGCTTAATGATGAGCATGGGGTTGTTTACTATTGGGGATTGTGACTTGGTCCGTCCTGAGTGATGCTTTTACCGCGTATTTGATTGAAGCTTATTTGTTATCATCATTATTTGGACTGATTGTCGTATTTGGGCTTCGTGCCAACTATTTGAACCCTCCAGGGAGTTTTATCATTATTTCCTCAATGTTTTGACTAACTACTTGAACTCAATCGTATCATTTTTCCACTATTTTACAACTCAGCCACTTTTTACTCGGTTTTGATACTAAAATGATATATTAAATGATGTTTTGGGCTGAGAACTACTGTTTTACTAAATGCCCGAGAGGCTTATATGATTTGTGGACTGAGTACGGCCAAGGGCCAGATGTGAGGATACTATGGGATCGGGTTGCGCACCGCAGCAGTATTATGTTGATATTGATATGAGGCGGAGGGCCTAGTTGATGCCACGAGATGGCTTGATATTGCGCTTGGGCCGTAAGGGGACCCTCCCGGAGTCTGCACACCCCCAATGAGCGCCGTCGACGATAAATAAATGGATCGGGCTGCGCACCGCAGCGGGTACAGTAGGGTACCATACTATGTGTTGCATTTCTTTATTTGACTGTCACTTATCTGCTTATCTGTTGTAGTATCTTTCATATTTCGATTACATTGGTCTATCGCTTCCATATTACTTGTTTTAAACTGCCGGATTATAGATTACTTTGTGTTCTTCTATGATTTCTTATTCTCAGCTATTATTTATGTTTATTACTCACTGGGTCGGAGTACTCACATTACTCCTTGCACCTTGCGTGCAGATCCAGGTGCATCTGAGGCTGAGTGAGGATTCTTCAGTTGAGCAGCGTATATCCGGGAGCATCGAGGTAGCTGCATGGCGTCCGCAGCCCTGATCTCTCCCTTCTATCCTTTTGTTTCATTCGCATTTCCCTAGACTGATTAGATTGGTAAACCTGTATTAGAGGCTCAGACTTGTGACACTGGATCTATATGGGCTATATAGTAGGATTATTATTTGAAATTCCGCATTTAGACTTCAAATATGATGATTTGGTAAACTAACTGTGATGGCTAGTAATGAACTGTATGAGAAATGGGTTAAGGTTGTTTATTGGTCAGGCTTGCCTAGCAGTGTGTTGGGTGCCATCACGACCGGGGGTTGGGGTCGTGACAAGTTGGTATCAGAGCCTAGGTTACATAGGTCTCGCAAGTCATGAGCCGGTTTAGTAAAGTCTCGCGGATCGGTACGGATACGTCTGTATTTATCCTCGAGAGGCTGCAAGACCTTTAGGAAAAACTTCACATCCTTGAAGTTCTGTCGTGCGACTTTGTTGATTCGAGAACTAAACTTATGTCATTCTATTCTCTCACAGATGGTGAGGACGCGAGCTACCGGATGAGGTGGACGAGCACCAGTGCCACCCACTAGGGCCACCAGAGGCCGTGGACGCGGTCGTGGACGTGGCAGAGGCAGAACAGCGAGGGCAGCACCTGTTGATCCACCAGCTGCCCCAGCTCAGGACTAGGCTCCAGCTGTAGATACTCCAGCAGCACATGTGCAGGCACCAGCTATGCCCATCGTAATTCTAGGACTTCAGGAGGCCTTGGCACAGATCTTATCAGTCTACACTGGCCTGGCTCAGGCAGTTTCAGCCACTACCGCAGTAGCTACTTCACAGGCCGGAGAGGCAATCAGACCCTTGTTACTCGCACACCTAAGCAGGCAGTGCAGGGACTACAGACGCCAGGGCCACCTCCAGCCCAGCCGATTACACCAGTTCAGGAGTTCGTAGTACCAGTTGTGTCGGATGATGAGCAGTGTCGTCTTGAGAGGTTTGGTAAGATCTAGCCTCCGTCGTTCAGTGGTGCTGAGGGTGAGGATGCCCAGAGTTTTCTTGACAAGTGTCAGCGGATGCTCCGTACAGTAGGGATTCTTGAGTCTAGTGGTGTGGCATTTACCACCTTTCAGTTCTCGGGGGCTGCCTTTTCTTGGTAGGAGGATTTTGAGAGGCGTAGTCCTGTTGGTGCAGCACCCCTTTCTTAGCAGCAGTTCTCCGCTATCTTCTTGGAGAAGTATGTACCGCAGTCCCGCAGAGAGAAGATGTGTAGGTAGTTGAGTGGTTGACGTAGGGGGATATGACCGTGGCCTAGTATGAGATGAGGTTTTATGAGTTGGCTCGTCATACCATTTGGATGATTCCGACAGATCGTGAGAGGATCAGGAGATTTGTGGATGGCCTTAACTACCATCTCCATATTCTGATGACTAGAGAGAGAGTATTGGGTGCTACGTTCGAGTAGGTGGTTGATATCGCTCGTGAGATTGAGATGGTTCACCATTGGGAGCGAGAGGAGAGGGAGGCCAAGAGGCCTCGATGTTTGGGCAGTTACAGCGGTGCTCTTTCGAGGGGCCAGTTCCAACATGGTAGAGGTCATTCTTTTAGGGCTGCTCAGTCGACCCGTCCAGAGTATCGTGGGGCATCTTCAGGTCATGGTCATCATGGGTCTCAGCAGGGTCAGCCTTCATTCAGTGCCCTCCCACTTCAGAGTTCATCTCGTGCCCCATCAGCTCAGGGTTCTTCTGCACTGAGTGCATCTGCTAGTCACTCCGGTGCGAGGGGTTCCCTTCAATCCCCATATCCAGCACCAGGTAGTTGTTATGAGTGCAGAGAGTTTAGATATATTAAGAGGCAGTGCCCTCGACTTCGTGATGGTCAGTTTCAGCAGAGGGGTCATCCCTCGACCTCTGCTCCAGTTACTTTACCGCCTGCCCAGCCAGCTAGGGGTGGAGGTCAGGCAGCCATGGATCTCCCTAGAGGAAGAGGTCGATCAGGCGGTAGCCAAGCTCGTTTCTATGCTATTCTAGGCAGGACAGATGTTATTGCTTCAGACGCTGCCATTACAGGTATTATTTCAGTCTGCCACAGAGATGCCTCTATATTATTTGATCCCGGTTCCACCTATTCTTATGTGTCCTCACATTTTGCTCATTATTTAGGTACGCCCCGAGAGTTTCTTGCTTTACCTGTTCATGTGTCTACCCCGGTGGGCGATACTGTTATTGTGGACCGTGTATACCGGTCATGTATTGTGACTATTTGGGGTCTAGAGACCCGAGTTGATCTATTGTTATTGAGCATGGTGGACTTTGATATTATTTTGGGCATGGATTGGTTATCTTTGTGTCATGCTATTCTAGACTGTCATGCTAAGACAGTCACTTTGGCTATGCTAGGTGTACCACAGATCGAGTGGCGTGGCGTGACTGATTATGCTCCTAGTAGAGTGATCTCTTTCTTGAAGGCCCAGCGTATGGTTGGGAAGGCATGCTTTTCATATATAGCATTTGTGAGGGATGTTGGAGCTGAGACTCCTAGTATTGATTCTGTTCCCGTTGTGAGGGATTTTCCCGATGTGTTTCCTGCAGACCTGCCGGGCATGCCACTGGACAGGGATATTGATTTTGGTATTGACTTGGTGTCGGGCACTCAGCCCATTTCTATTCCGCCGTATCGTATGGCACCAGTAGAGTTGAAATATTTGAAGGAACAGCTTCAGGAACTTCTAGATAAGGGGTTCATTCGGCCTAGTGTGTCACCGTGGGGTGCGCCGGTTCCTGTTTTGTGAAGAAGAAGGATGGCACAATGAGAATGTGCATTGATTACAGGCAATTGAACAAGGTAAAAATTAAGAACAAGTATCATTTGCCTCGCATTGATGATTTATTTGACCAGCTTCAGGGAGCGAGGGTGTTCTCTAAGATTTATCTCCTTTCGGGCTATCACCAGTTGAAGATCAGGGATTCAGATATTCTTTCGGGCTGACCAATGCCCTAGCAGCGTTCATGCATTTGATGAACAGTGTATTTCGACCTTATCTGTATTAGTTCATTATTGTATTCATTGATGATATTCTGGTGTACTTACGTAGTTAGGAGGAGCACGCGGAGCATTTGCGAGTTGTATTGCAGAGATTAGGGAGGAGAACCTTTATGCAAAATTCTCCAAGTGTGAGTTTTGGCTCACTTCAGTGGCTTTTTTGGGACACGTGGTGTCCAGCGAGGGTATTCAGGTTGATCCGAAGAAGATAGAGGCGGTTTAGAGTTGGTCTAGACCGTCCTCAGCCATAGAGATTTATAGCTTTCTTAGGTTGGCAGGCTATTATTGCTGGTTTGTTCAGGGATTCTCATCCATTGCATCGCCCTTGACCAAGTTGACTCAGAAAGGTGCTCCATTTGTATGGTCGGACGAGTGCGAGGAGAGCTTTCAGAAGCTCAAGACAGCTTTGACCACAACTCCAATGTTTGTTTTACCATCAGCTTCAGGTTCATATACCGTATATTGTGATGCTTTGAGAGTTAGGATTGGTTGTATATTGATGCAGGAAGGTAGAGTTATTGCTTATGCTTCTCGTCAGTTGAAGCCCCATGAGAAGAACTATCATGTTCATGATTTGGAGTTGGCTGCCATAGTTCATGCATTAAAGATTTGGAGGCACTACTTGTATGGCGTATCTTGTGAGGTATTCACCGATCATCGCAGTCTTCAGCATTTGTTCAAGCAAAAGGATCTTAATTTGAGGCAGCGGAGGTGGTTTGAGTTGCTTAAATATTATGATATCACTATATTGTATCATCCGAGAAAGGCCAATGTGGTGGTCGATGCTTTGAGCTGAAAGGCGGTGAGTATGGGCAGTTTGGAATATATTCCAGTTGGGGAGAGACCCCTTGCAGTTAATGTTCAGGCCTTGGACAATCGGTTTGTGAGACTAGATATTTCGGAGCCCAATCGGGTGTTGGCTTGTGTGGTTTCTCGGTCTTCCTTATATGATCGCATCAGAGAGCGCCAGTATGATGACCCACATTTGCTCGTCCTTAAGGACAGAGTTCAGTATGATGATGCCAGAGATGTGGCCATCGGTGATGATGATGTGTTGAGGATGCAGGGCCGGATCTGTGTGCCCAATGTGGACGGGCTTAGAGAGTTGATTCTGGAGGAGGCCCATAGCTTGCGGTATTCCATTCATCCGGGTGCCGCGAAGATGTATCAAGATTTGAGGCAGCACTATTGGTGGAGAAGAATCAAGAAAGATATTGTGGGATTTGTAGCTCGGTGTCTCAATTGTCAGCAGGTGAAATATGAGCATCAGAGACCGGGTGGCTTGCTTCAGCGGATTGTTATTCCCAAGTGGAAGTGGGAGAGGGTCACTATGGACTTTGTAGTTGGACTTCCTCGGACTTTGAAGAAGTTTGATGCTATTTGGGTGATTGTGGATCGACTGACCAAGACCGCGCACTTCATTCCAGTGTGTACTACTTATTCTTTAGAGCTATTAGCAGAGATATATATTCGGGAGATTGTTCGGTTGCATGGTATACCAGTGTCTATTACCTCAGATAGAGGTACTCAGTTTACTTCCCAGTTTTGGAAGTCTGTTCAGCGAGAGTTGGGTACTCAGGTGGAGTTGAGCACAGCTTTTCATCCTCAGACGGACGGGCAGTCCGAGTGTACTATTCAGATATTGGAGGACATATTGTGTGCTTGTGTTATTGATTTCGGAGGTTCATGGGATAAGTTTCTACCCCTTTCAGAGTTTGCCTACAACAACAGCTACCAGTCGAGTATTCAGATGGCTCCGTATGAGGCTTTGTATAGGAGGCGGTGTAGATCTCCAGTTGGTTGGTTCGAGCCCGGCGAGGCTAGGCTATTGGGAACAGATTTCGTTCAGGATGCCTTAGAGAAGGTGAAGGTGATTCAGGAGAGATTTCATACAGTGCAATCGCATTAGAAGAGTTATGCGGACTGGAAGGTTCGAGATGTATCCTATATGGTGGGTGAGAAGGTTTTGTTGAAAGTTTCGCCCATGAAGGGTGTTATGAGATTTGGGAAGAAGGGGAAATTGAGTCCTCGATTCATTGGGCCTTTTGAGGTGCTTCGGAGGATTGGGGAGGTGGCTTATGAGCTTGCGTTGCCACCCAGCTTGTCGAGTGTGCATCCAGTATTTCATGTTTCTATACTCTGAAAGTATATTGGAGATCCGTCGCATGTTTTGGATTTCAGCATGGTTCAGTTGGATGATGATTTGACTTTTGATGTGGAGCCAGTAGCTATTTTGGGTCTTCAGGTTCGAAAGTTGAGGTCAAAAGATATAGCTTCAATGAAAGTGCAGTGGAGAGGTCGGCCCGTGGAGGAGGCTACCTGGGAGACCGAGCGGGAGATGCGAAGTAGATATCCTCACCTATTTGAGGCTTTAGGTATGTTTTTTGACCCGTTCGAGGATGAACGTTTGTTTAAGTTGGGGAGGATGTGATGACCCGACCAGTCGTCTCATGAGTTACTGCTCCGTTTCTCCCATTTTCTGCTTCTTTATGCTTCACTTTCTGTATTTGGTGTGATCGAGTTGATTTGGATTGGTTTGGGTAGGAAATAAGACACTTAGTCTCTTTAAGGAAAGCCTAGTTTGGAAAGGTCAACTGGATGTTGACTTATGAGTTAGAGGGATCGGATGTGATTTCCGGTGGTTTGGTTATTTTCTGGGGATGATTTGTGACTTAGGAGTGTGATCGGAAGTGGTTTTGGAGGTCCGATGTAGAAATAGGCTTGAATTGAGTAGTATTTTGGCGAATTCCGGTTGATAGGTGAAATTTTGATCTGAGGGTCAGAATGGAATTCCGAGAGTTGCAGTAGCTTCATTATGTCATTTGGGATGTGTGTGCAAAATTTCAGGTAATTCGGACGTGTTTTGGTTGGGTTTTTTATCAAATGCGTGTTTCGGAAGTTTTAGAAGAACTTAGGCTTGAATTCGATGTAATTCGATGGTTTGGGTGTTGTTTGAGGTGTTGTGGTGATTGGAATGAGTTTGGATGATGTTTTAGGAGGTGTTGGTGCTTTTGGTTGAGGTCCTGGGGACCTCGGGGTGATTTCGGATGGCTAAGCGGGAAGAATTTGGACTTGTGATGTTGCAGATTGTTGTTGTTCTGGTATTTTCGCACCTGCGGTTTGGAAGCCATAGGTGCGGTGTTGCATATGTGGGCTGGAGGTCGCAGAAGCGGAAAGGTAAGGCAAAGGCTGGGATCGCAGATGCGAATAGGGGACCGCACCTGCAGAACTGCAGATGCGGCTATAGGACCGCAGATGCGGTCAGGCTGGACTTAAGGAATTCCACAGAAGCAGAGGTAGGACGGGAGAAGCGGTACCACAGGAGCGGTTTTTGACCGCAGAAGCGGTTATGACTGGGCAGAAGGTATTTAAGTTCTTCTTCGCGAATTTTTGAAGGGTTAGTCATTTTCACTTCGGACTTGGAGAATTGTGGGCGATTGTGTCTTGGTCCATCATTTTCACTTCTTTACTATTGGGGATTGTGACTTGGTCCGTCCCGAGTGATGCTTTTACCGCGTATTTGATTGAAGCTTATTTGTTATCATCATTATTTGGAATGATTGCCGTATTTGGTCTTCGTGCCAACTATTTGAACCCTCCGGGGAGTTTTATCATTATTTCCTCACTGTTTTGACTTACTACTTGAACTCAGTCGTATCGTTTTTCCACTATTTTACAACTCAGCCACTTTTTACTCGGTTTTGAAACTAAAATGATATATTAAATGATGTTTTGGGCTGAGAACTACTCTTTTACTAAATGCCCGAGAGGCTTATATTATTTGTCGATTGAGTATGGCCAAGGGCCAGATGTGAGGATACTATGGGATCGGGTTGCGCGCCGCAGCAGTATTATGTTGATATTGATATGAGGCCGAGGGCCTAGTTGATGCCACGATATGGCTTGATATTGCGCTTGGGCCGTAAGGTGCCCCTCCCGAAGTCTGCACACCCCCAGTGAGCGCCATCGACGACAAATAAATGGATCGGGCTGCGCACCGCAGCGGGTACTGTAGGGTACCGTACTATGTGTTGCATTTCTTTATTTGACTGTCACTTATCTGCTTATCTGTTGTAGTATCTTTCATATTTTGATTACATTGGTTTATCGCTTCCATATTACTTGTTTTAAATTGTCGGATTATAGATTACTCTGTGTTCTTCCATGATTTCTTATTCTCAGCCATTATTTATGTTTATTACTCACTGGGTCGGAGTACTCACATTACTCCCTGTACCTTACATGCAGATCTAGGTGCATCTGAGGCTGAGTGAGGATTCTTCAGTTGAGCAACGTATATCCGGGAGCATCGAGGTAGTAGCATGGCGTCCGCAGCCCTGATCTCTCCCTTCTATCCTTTTGTTTCATCCGCATTTCCCTAGACTGATATGTATTAGATTGGTAAACCTGTATTAGAGGCTCAGACTTGTGACACCGGATCTATATGGGCTATGTAGTAGGATTATTATTTGAAATTTCACATGTTTAACTCTTACTTCAGACTTCTAATATGATGATTTGGTAAACTAACTGTGATGGCTAGTAATGAACTGCATGAGAAATGGGTTAAGGTTGTTTATTGGTCAGGCTTGCTTAGCAGTGTGTTGGGCGCCATCACGACCGGGGGTTGGGGTCGTGACATCTATAAGTTGGAGGCTACTTGGGAATTTAGTAATAACACCCTTCTTTGATATTCTAGATCGTGCTGCAACTTGTTATGAAACTAATCCCTCCCTAATTAGTGGTGCATTTTTCAATCTTTCAGTAAATGGCACCTAATAAGAAAGCGAGAATTGGCCAAGAAGCCAATGCCACCTCAGGAGTGGCTGATGACTCATCGCTCGATACCGCGGGTGAGGGTATCCGCCCTGCTATCACCCTACCTGACTCTTCTATTTCAGAGCAGACTACCCCGGTTCCTACCCCTGTGGAGGGTACCACTACCACTATTCCTCCTATTGATACTTATGTTCCGCCTCCAGCCCCAGCTTCCAGTTCTGGTATTTTTGATGGGGATATTAGGGGGGCTATTCAGATGTTGACTCAGCTAGTGGCCTCTCAGGCTCAGAGGTCAAATGTTGCGCCCAGTTCATCTAGCCAACAAGGGGATTCTACTAGTTCCAGGATGAACAGATTTCTTCAGTTAGACCCTCCAGTGTTTACGGGTGCCAATCCAGAAGAAGACCCTCAGGATTTTATTGATGAGATGCACAAGACCATCAGGGTTATGCGTGCAACTAAGACAGAGGGAGTAGAGTTGGCTTCCTATCGTTTGAAAGGGGTTGCCTATGCGTGGTTTGAGTTATGGGAAGATTCCCGCGAGGAGGGGAGCCCTCCGGCAAGGTGGAGCAAGTTTGTCGTGTAGCATAGTTTGAAAATCTGAAGCAAGGTAGCATTAGTGTGTAGGAGTATCACATGGAGTTTGCTCGTCTGTCCAAGTATGCCATCCATATGTTGCCCACAATGGAGGCTAGGGTACGTCGGTTTGTTTAGGGCCTAAATCCCTTAACTATTAATGAGCTTCTACGGCTACATTGAATCCTGACATGAATTATAGAAAGATGGTAGCATTTGCTCAGGTCACAGAGAATTGTAAATTGAACAAAAGGATGGAGAGAGAGGGTAATAGAAAGACTCGGTCTATGGGCAGTATGGATGAGTCACTCGGTGGGGGAAGATCAACTTTTAGGGGAGGATCATCTAGGCCATCCCATTCTGTTGCACAATCTTCAGCCAGTGCACCGCCATCAGGGCCAAGCCAGCAGCAGTGGAGTCGTTTCAAACTCGGTTAGGGCAACAGGGGATCCCATCAGCGGGGTCGGTCAGGAGAGAGGTCCTAGCAGCAGCAGAGGTCCCCGTGCCCCAGGTGCGCGAAGTTGCACTCAGGTATTTGCTATTTGGAGTTACCTATATGCTATGGATGTGGGATGAGGGGTCATATTCAGAGGCATTGTCGTGCATTCCACCATGGAGCGGGTAGGGGCACAGCTCAATCATCTAGTCCAGCAACTGCTAC
The DNA here is from genome assembly GCF_000715075.1 of Nicotiana tabacum. Classification (NCBI taxonomy): domain Eukaryota; kingdom Viridiplantae; phylum Streptophyta; class Magnoliopsida; order Solanales; family Solanaceae; genus Nicotiana; species Nicotiana tabacum. The sequence goes on from NC_134090.1 coordinate 139,279,754, forward strand.
AAATACAGCCCCCCCTCCAGCTCGAGGCTCTCCAGCACCCACATGGCGTGGTGCAGCTAGGGGTGGTGCACAGAGTTCAGAAGGACCCAGCCGGTTCTACGCTATGAGTGGTCACCATACTGTAGAGGCTTCTCCGGATGTTGTTACAGGTATTCTGACTGTCCAATCTCATGATGTATATGCACTTATTGACCCCGGTTCCACCTTGTCCTATGATACCCCTTTTGTTGCAATAGAATGTGGGATAGAACCGGTTCAGCTTCATGAGCCATTTTCAATGTCTAATCTGGTGGGTGAGTCCATTACGGCTGCTCACGTTTATAGAGGTTGTGTTGTTACGGTACGGGGTAGGAATACCGCGGCCGATCTTATTGAACTAGGGATGGCCGATTTTGATGTAATAATGGGAATGGATTGGCTTTATTCATGTTTTGCCAAACTCGATTGTCGGCTAGAACCATGAGGCTTGAATTTCCTAATGAGCCTGTTGTTGAATGGAAGGGAGATAATGTAGTACCTAAAGGTCGGTTTATTTCCTACCTTAAGGCTGCGAAGATGATCAATAAGGGGTGTATCTATCATTTAGTTCGGGTTACGGACACCAATGTCGAGGCGCCCAGCCTTGAGTCTGTATCAGTTGTGAATGAATTTCTGGATGTCTTTCCAGATGAGCTCCCTGGGATTCCGCCAGACAGGGAGATTAATTTTGGGATCGATGTGATGCCAGGCACGCAGCCTATATCAATTCCACCTTACAGAATGGCACCGGCAGAACTGAAAGAGCTAAAGGAACAATTGAAGGATTTGCTAGAAAAAGGTTTCATCCGGCCAAGTGTGTCACCGTGGGGCGCACCTGTCTTGTTTGTAAGAAAGAAAGATGGGTCGCTGCTGATGTGTATTAACTACCGGCAACTCAACAAGGTCACAATCAAAAATAAATATCCTCTACCAAGGATAGATGACTTGTTTGATCAATTGCAAGGTGCTACGTGTTTCTCAAAAATTAACTTGTGATCTGGGTATCATCAATTGAAGATAAAGGAATAGGATATTCCAAAAATAGCTTTCAGGACTCGGTGTGGGCACTTTGAATTTATGGTGATGTATTTTGGGCTAACAAATGCCCCGGTAGCTTTCATGGATCTTATGAATCGAGTCTTCAAACCTTTTCTAGACTCCTTTGGGATAGTATTCATTGACGATATTCTTGTATATTCCCAAAGTCGAGAAGACCATGCTAACCATCTCATGGCAGTTCTGCAGACTCTTTAGCAACATCAACTATATGCAAAATTTTCGAAATGCGAATTCTGGCTTGAATCTGTCACATTCTTGGGTCATGTCGTCTCCAGGGAAGGAATTATGGTTGATCCTCAAAAGATTGCAGCACTGAGGAATTAGCCCAAACCTACCACTCTAACTGAGATTCGCAGTTTCTTAGGTTTGGCTGGGTACTATAGGAGGTTTGTGGAGGGGTTTTCTACTCTTGTCTCTCCATTGACCAAATTGATGCAGGAAGTAGTTAAATTCCAATGGTCTGATGCTTGTGAAAGGAGTTTCCAAGAACTGAAATCAAGATTGACTACGGCACCGGTGTTAACCCTGCCATAGGGTACAGAGGGATTTGTTGTATATTTCGATGCTTCAAGGATCGGGCTTGGGTGTATGTTAATGCAACACGGCAAGGTTATAGCTTATGCTTCTAGGAAACTCAATAATCAAGAAAGGAACTATCCAACCCATGACTTAGAGCTTGCGGCAGTGGTGTTTGCACAAAGGATTTGGCGACATTATTTGTATGGGGTGCATATGGATGTATTTATGGACCACAAGAGCCTTCAATATATTTTCAAGCAGAAGGATTTGAATCTGAGACAAAGAAGATGGCTAGAGTTACTCAAGGACTATGACATTGATATTCTTATCACCCGGGGAAGGCTAATGTTGTAGCGGATGCTCTTAGTTGAAAATCTATGGAGAGTTTGGCTCATTTGGAGGCTTATCAGAGGCCGTTGGCCAGGGAGGTTCACCATTTGGCTAGCTTGGGAGTTCGCCTTGTAGACTTTAATGAAGGAGGAGTAATTGTGCAAAATAGGGATGAATCATTACTTGTGGCGGAAGTGAAAGAGAAGCAATTCAACGATCCATTGTTAGTAAAACTGAAGGAGGGGATTCATAAACACAAGACCACAACTTTTTCCTTTGGCACGGATGATGGTACCGTACAGTACCAAGACCGCCTATGTGTTCCGGATATTCACGGTCTTCGAGAGAGGATCATGGAAGAAGCTCACACTTCCAAGTACTCCATGTACCCAGGTTCTATGAAATTGTATCATGATATCAAGGAAATTTATTGGTGGAACAACATGAAGAGGGATGTGGCGGACTTTGTGGAAAAATGTCCGAACTGTCAGCAAGTGAAGGCCGAACATCAGAGGCGCAGTGGATTGGCCCAAAGCATAGAGATTCCAATGTGGAAATGGGAGACGATCAACATGAATTTCGTGGTAGGGTTGTCGCGCACTCCGCGCAAGTTTGACTCAATTTGGGTGATTGTGGACCGACTCACGAATCAGCACACTTCTTGCCATTTAAATCTACCGACATAGTGGAACAGTATGCTCAGTTGTATATCAAGGAAATAGTCAAGTTGCATGGCACTCCAGTCTCAATCATTTCAGATCAAGGGGCTCAGTTCAAAGCCAACTTTTGGAAGAAATTTCAGCAAGGTTTGGGCACGCAGGTAAATCTTAGCACAGCTTTTCATCCTCAAATCGACGGGCAAGCAAAGCGGACTATTCAAACACTTGAGGACATGTTGCGTGCTTGTACTCTTGATTTCAAAGGTTGCTGGTATGACCATTTTCCACTCATAGAATTTGCTTATAACAATAGCTTCCATGCTAGTATCCAAATGGCACCATTCGAGGCATTGTATGGTAGGAGATGTAGGTCTCCCATTGGGTGATTCGAGGTTGGAGAAGCAGAATTGTTAGGGCCGGACCTTGTGCATCAGGCTATGGAGAAAATCAAGATTATCAAGGAAAGGTTGAAAACTGCTCAGATTCGCCAAAAGTCTTATTCGGACGTTTGTTGCAGAGATTTGGAATTCATATAAGATGATTGGGTATTTTTGAAGGTTTTCCCCATGAAGGGTATCATGCGGTTTGGAAAGAAAGGGAAATTGAGTCTGGGGTATATCGGACCATACAGAATCATTCAGAGGATTGTTCAAGTGGCATACAAGCTCGAGCTGCCACCCGAGATGTCATTGGTACACCCATTTTTCCATGTGTCTATGTTGAAGAAGGTAGTGGGAGATCTGTCCACTATTGCGCCAATTGAAAATATTGAGGTTAATGAGGAACTTTCACATGAAGAAGTTCCAGTTGCCATTCTTGACAGGCAAGTTCGGAAATTGAGAAATAAGGAAATTGCCTCTGTAAAAGTGTTATGGCGGAACCAACAGGTTGAGGAAGCCACTTGGGAAACCGAGGAAGAAATGAGAAAGAAGTACCCACATTTGTTTGAATAGTCTCAATCATTTCTGATCGAGGGGCTCAGTTCACTACCAACTTTTGGAAGAAATTTCAGCAAGGTTTGGGTACGCAGGTAAATCTTAGCACAGCTTTCCATACTCAAACCAATGGGCAAGTAGAGCAGACTAATCAGACGCTTGAGGACATGTTGCGTGCTTGTACTCATGATTTCAAAGGTAGTTGGGATGACCATTTTCCACTCATAGAATTTTCTTACAACAACAGCCTTCATGCTAGTATCCAGATGGCACCATTTGAGGTGTTGTATGGTAGGAGATGTAGATCTCCCATTGGGTGGTTCGAGGTTGGAGAGGCTGAATAGATAGGGCCAGACCTCGTTTATAAGGCTATGGAGAAAGTCAAGAATATTAAAGAGAGGTTGAAAACTGCTTAGAGTCCCCAAAAGTCTTATTCGGACGTTCGTCGTAGAGACTTGGAGTTCAAAGAAGATGATTGGGTATTTTTGAAGGTTTCCCCTATGAAGGGTATCATGCGGTTTGTAAAGAAGGGAAAATTGTGTCTGAGGTATGTCAGACCGTACGAAATCATTCAGAGGATTGGTCAGGTGGCATACAAGATTGAGCTGCCACCCGAGATGTCATTGGTACGCCCAATCTTCCATGTGTCTATGTTGAAGAAGGTAGTGGGATATCCGTCCACTATTGTGCCAGTTGAGTCTATTAAGGTTAATGAAGAATTATCGTACGAAGAAATTCCAGTTGTCATCCTTGATAGGCAAGTCCAAAAGTTGAGAAATAAAGAGATTGCCTCCGTGAAAGTGTTATGGGGAATCCAGCAAAGTGAGGAAGCCACTTGGGAAGAAGAGGAAGAAATAAAGAAGAAGTACCCCCACTTGTTTGGATAGCTATGTAATTAAGTATTTGTGTCCTATGAAGATGTTGAAATCTTACCTTCTATGAATTTTGTATCACATGGTTAGTTGATGATAATAGTGTTTCTTTTCTAGAAATGCATTGCTTATGGGGCCACGGTTGGCATCATTTTATATTATGTTGCATCTTTGGATTATGTATATGTTGATAGGATGCATTTCTGGGATTCTCTGACAGGTAGATAGGCCAAGTTACAAGGGTAACTCTGCCGAAATTTTTGAAAAATTTGGGAGTTAATCAAAATTTGGGAGTTAAAGATGTGTGAGAAAGGAGATAAGTTATACTAAGTATTTGCGGATTGACTCCAATTATCATTCGAGAACGAATGATCCTAAGCGGGGGAGAATGTAAAGCCCCAGAAAATTTTTGCTAAGTAATTTAAGATTTCATGGTACAAAGGTAGGCTAATTATTTTATTTTTTGTGAAATCAAGGATTAATGATATAATGGATATCAATTGGATATGATAATAAGTGTACAATGCATATTATAAGTGATATGGGGTTTAACGAATGTCCTAAGTCTAAGTAAAGTTGAAAAATTTCATAATAGACTAAAGTTGCAAAAGAGTACGTGCAAGACCTCACTTTGGACGAGTATATATACATTGTATACAACGGGTTATGGGATGCACAACCTCTCAAATTAAATCTCTTTGAGTCTAGTTTCCAACGCTTCTAACCGTTTGTCATTTGGACTCTCCTACAAGAAGAAGTCATGACTAAATTACCAAACACTTGAAAATTTTGTACTACTGTGCCGCCCTATGCGGCGCACGGCACGCCGCGCCTGTAGGAATTCCAGAATGGTCCGAAATTTCAATTCCAGACATATTTTGAATAGATGCCCCGCACCTCGCGGCGCCCCATGCACCGTGGCTGTACAAAAACGGGTTTTTAAGACCCGAACTCCATTTCATTTAACTCTATTGAGGTTCATTTTTTATTTCTGGTGTTCTAGAGAGACGGGATAGCGATTCTAGAGAGAGGAAAGGGGAAAACTAAAGATTTCACTACTCTTCTTTGAATCACACCTTGAAATCGCATCAAAGGGTTGCTAAGGCTTCAAAGAGGTAAGAATTTATTTTCCCCAATTCTTCAATTTCAAAATCTAACTAGGATGCACAACTAGTAATTCATGATAAAATTCTCAAATTAGCTAGAATTATGAATATCTTCCTAATTTGTGTTCAATTTTGTTATGTCTCAAAATAGATTGAAGTTGCTAGAATTTCCGGAATATCGTAGTAATTAAAGGAAAGCTCAAGAAAGGTATGTATGGCTAAAACCCCGTCTTTTAGAAATTGAGCTCCGTCGGTGTTTGTGTAAATACGGTAAGATTAAAGTTGAAATGTTGTATTGATTGTTGTTTCACATGAATTTGGGGTTGCGACCTTATATGCGTGAAAGATGTATCTCAATATGATTAATGTGTTATTCTTGATAACTTGAAAAGGTGCAAGGAATATGAATCATGTATTGAAATGCTTAGACCTTAAATTGAGATTGAAGCTACATATATTGTGCCATCTATGTGAAGTCTCATCTATGCTTACAATTTTATTTGCTCTTGTGTGCATATATTATCCTAAATTACAAGCCTAACATTGAAAGTGGAAATGATGTGATAATTGTGGCCCTAAGTAACAGTGAGTTGATATGATAGATGTGAAATAAAGATTCAAATGAGATGATTAATGAGAAAGAAATAACGCCTAGGTAAGGCGGCCTATCCGATCGGGCCGTGATCGGACACCATACCGCACACATGGTGGTAATGTGCTGATATTGACTCCGGAAAAGGAGAAATGAAATGGTGATTGAAGTATATGTCTAAAATGAGGCAACCTAGCCGATCGGATCGTGATCAGACTCCGCTCAAGATAGCGGTGGTATTGTGAACAATGTTGAACAGTATGAAATATCCCAAACTAAAGGCTATGGAAACATGATGTGAAAACTGTATGATTCTTTTACCTTGATAATGTTGTGATCGCTTAAAGATTTTGAGTTATACTTGTGATTTCCTTATTTTTGTATGAATGTTCTTTCTAACTAGATGGTGTTTAGTTATACATACTAGTACTATTCTATGGTACTAACGTCCCTTTTGCCAGGGGCGCTACATTTTTTTTAATGAATGTAGGTGGCTCCATTGCGGATAGTGCGATCACGCTTAGTGGAGTACCTTCTTCTCAAAGTCTTGGTGAGCCCCTTTCTCCTTCAAGGGGTTATATTGCACATTTTTTTTGTGGACTTCCACTTTTGAGGTATAGCCGGAGCCTTGTTGCCGGCATTATCACACTTGTCTTTTGTATCCTTAGAGGCTCCGTAGACGTATGTGTGGGTTATGTACGGCTATCGAATGGGTCTGTGAACTATGTTGTAATTATAACTCTTGCTTCTCTAAAGTGTAATCGTATGGAATCTTGGAAACTTAACTACGGTTTAAGGTTGCGTTATAAAATGAACCAACAATTTTGGATTTTCTATCTTTCCTATTGTCTAAATAATCGTATTAAGTTGGGTTGGAAGTGTATGTTAAGGCTTGCTCAGTTGGCTTCACTCGATTGAGCGCCGGTCGCGCCCCCCGAGGTTGGGGCATGACAAACTTGGTATCAGAGCCTAAGGTTTTAAAGTGTCCTAGGATGCCTCGGAGCCGTGTCTAGTAGAGTCCTTCTTATCTATGTATAGTCGACCACATCTATAAGTTGGAGGCTACTTGGGCATTTAGGAATAACACCCTTCTTTGATATTATGTATCGTGCTGCAACTTGTTATGAAACTAATCCCTCCCTAATTAGTGCATTGCTCTATCTTTTAGTAAATGACACCTAAGAAGAAAGCGAGAATTGGACAAGAATCCAATTCCACCTCAGGAGTGGCTGACGACTCATCGCTTGATACTGCGGGTGAGGGTATCTGCCCTGCTATCACCCTGCCTAACTCTTCTATTCCAGAGCAGACTACCTCGGTTCCTACCCCTGCGGAGGGTACCACTACCACTATTCCTCCTATTGATACTTTTGTTCCGCCTCCAACCCCAGCTTCCGGTTCTGGTATTTCTTATGGGGATCTTAGGGGAGCTATTTAGATGTTGACTAAGCTAGTGGTCTCTCAGGCTCAGAGGTCAAATGTTGCGCCCAGTTCATCCAGCCAGCAAGGGGATTCTACTAGTTCCAGGGTGAAAAAATTTCTTCAGTTAGACACTCCAGTGTTTATGGGTGCCAATCTAGAAGAAGACCCTCAGGATTTTATTGATGAGATGCACAAGACCCTCAGGGTTATGCGTGCAACTAAGACAAAGGGAGTAGAGTTGGGTGCCTACCGTTTGAAAGGGGTGGTCTATGTGTGGTTTGAGTTATAGGAAGATTCCCGCGAGGAGGGGATCCCTCCGGCGAGGTGGAGCAAGTTTGCCGATGCTTTTATAGATCATTTCCTGCCTGCTGAGACAAGGGCAGCCCGTGCAGCAAAGTTTGAAAATCTAAAGCAAGGTAGCATGAGTGTGTGGGAGTATCACATGGAGTTTGCTCGTCTATCCAAGTATGCCATCCATATGTTGCCCACAATGGAGGCCAGGGTACGTCGGTTTGTTCAGGGCCTAAATCCTTTGACTATTAATGAGGCTTCTACGGCTACATTGAATCCTGACATGAATTATGGAAAGATGGTAGCATTTGCTGAGGTCACAGAGAACCGTAAACTAAAGAACAAGATGGAGAGAGAGGGTAATAGAATGACCCAGCCGATGGGAAACATGGTTGAGTCACTCGGTGGGGGAAGATAAGCTTTTAAGGGAGGATCATCTGGACCGTCCCAGTCTATTACACAATCTTTAGTCAGTGCACCGCCATCAGGACCCAGTCAACAATAGTGGAGTCATTTCAGGCTCGGTCAGGGCAATAGGGGATCCCATCAGTGGGGTCGGTCAAGAAAGAGGTCCCAGCAGCAGCAGAGGTCCCCGTGCCCCAGGTGCGGGAAGTTGCACTTAGGGATTTGTTATTTAGAGTTACCTATATGCTATAGATGTGGGATGAGGGGTCATATTCAGAGGCATTGTCGGGCATCCCACCCAGGAGCGGGTAGGGGCACAGCTCAGTCATCTAGTCCAGCAGCTGCTACATCTTCAGCACCCTCCCCAGTTCGAGGAACCCCAGCATCCACAGGGTGTGGTGCAGCTAGGGGTGGTGCACAGAGTTCAGAAGGACCCAGCCGATTCTACACTATGAGTGGTCGCCAGACTGTAGAGGCTTCTTAGGATGTTGTTACAGGTATTCTGACTGTCCAATCTCATGATGTGTATGCTCTTATTGACCCCGGTTCCACCTTGTCCTATGTTACCACTTTTGTTGCTATGGAATTTGGGATAGAACCGGATCAGCTTCATGAGCCATTTTCGGTGTCTACTTTGGTGGGTAAGTCTATTACGGCTGCTCAAGTTTATAGAGGTTGTGTTGTTACAGTACGGGGTAGAGATATCGCGGCCGATCTTATTGAATTAGTGATGGTCGATTTTAATGTAATAATGGGAATGGATTGGCTTTATTCATGTTTTGCCAAACTCGATTGTCAGACTAGAACCATGAGGCTTGAATTTCCTAATGAGCCCGTTGTTGAATGGAAGGGAGATAATGTAGTACCTAAAGGTCGATTTATTTCTTACCTTAAGGCCGCAAAGATGATCAATAAGGGGTGTATCTATCATTTAGTTAGGGTTACGGACACCAATGTCGAGGCGCCCAGCCTTGAGTCTGTATCAGTTGTGAATGAATTTCTGGATGTCTTTCCAGATGAGCTCCCTGGGATTCCGCCAGACAGGGAGATTAATTTTGGGATCGATGTGATGCCAGGCACGCAGCCTATATCAATTCCACCTTACAGAATGGCACCGGCAGAACTGAAAGAGCTAAAGGAACAATTGAAGGATTTGCTAGAAAAAGGTTTCATCCGGCCAAGTGTGTCACCATGGGGCGCACCTGTCTTGTTTGTAAGAAAGAAAGATGGGTCGCTGCTGATGTGTATTGACTACCGGCAACTCAACAAGGTCACAATCAAAAATAAATATCCTCTACCAAGGATAGATGACTTGTTTGATCAATTGCAAGGTGCTACGTGTTTCTGAAAAATTGACTTCCGATCTGGGTATCATCAATTGAAGATAAAGGAATAGGATATTCCAAAAACAGCTTTTAGAACTCGGTATGGGCACTTTGAATTTATGGTGATGTCTTTTGGGCTAACAAATGCCCCGGCAACTTTCATGGATCTTATGAATCGAGTCTTCAAGCCTTTTCTAGAATCTTTTGTGATAGTATTCATTGACGATATTCTTGTATATTCCCAAAGTCGAGAAGACCATGCTAACCATCTCAGGGTAGCTCTGCAGACTCTTTAGCAACATCAAATGTATGCAAAATTTTCGAAATGCGAATTCTGGCTTGAATCTATCACGTTCTTGGGTCATGTCGTCTCCAGAGAAGGAATTATGGTTGATCCTCAAAAGATTGCAGCAGTGAGGGATTGGCCCTCTACCACTCCAACTGAGATTCGCAGTTTCTTAGGTTTGGCTGGGTACTACAGGAGGTTTGTGGAGGGGTTTTATACTCTTGCCTCTCCATTGACCAAATTGATGCAGAAAGCAGTTAAATTCCAATGGTCCGATGCTTGTGAAAGGAGTTTCCAAGAATTGAAATCAAGATTAACTACGGCACCGGTGTTAACCCTGCCATAGGGTACCGAGGGATTTGTTGTATATTGCGATGCTTCAAGGATCGGGCTTGGGTGTGTGTTAATGCAACACGGCAAGGTTATAGCCTATGCTTCTAAGAAACTCAATAATCAAGAAAGGAACTATCCAACCCATGACTTAGAGCTTGCGGCAGTGGTGTTTGCACTAAATATTTGGCGACATTATTTGTATGGGGTGCATGTGGATGTATTTATGGACCACAAGAGCCTTCAATATATTTTCAAGCAGAAGGATTTAAATCTGAGACAAAGAAGATGGCTAGAGTTACTCAAGGACTATGACATTGATATTCTTTATAACCCGGGGAAGGCTAATGTTATAGCGGATGCTCTTAGTCGAAAATCTATGGGGAGTTTGGCCCATTTGGAGGCGTATCAGAGGCCGTTGGCCAGGGAGGTTCACCAGTTGGCTAGCTTGGGAGTTTGCCTTGCGAACTTTAATGATGGAGGAGTAATTGTGCAAAATAGGGCTGAATCATCGCTTGTGGCGGAAGTGAAAGAGAAGTAATTCAACGATCCATTGTTAGTAAAACTAAAGGAGGGGAATCATAAACACAAGACCACAGCTTTTTCCTTTGGCACAGATGATGGTACTGTACGGTACCAAGACCGCCTATGTGTTCCGGATATTCACGATCTTCAGGAGAGGATCATGGTAGAAGCTCACACTTCCAGGTACTCCGTGTACCCAGGTTCTAAGAAATTGTATCATGATCTCAAGGAAATTTATTGGTGGAACAACATGAAGAGGGACTTGGCGGACTTTGTGGCAAAATGTCCGAACTATCAGCAAGTAAAGGCTGAACATCAGAGGCCCGGTGGATTGGCCCAAAGCATAGAGATTCCAATGTGGAAATGGGAGATGATCAACATGGATTTCGTGGTAGGTTTGTTGCGCACTACGCGCAAGTTTGACTCAATTTGGTTGATTCTGGACTAACTCACGAAATCAGCGCACTTCTTGCCAGTTAAATCTACCGACACAGTGGAACAGTATGCTCAGTTGTATATCAAAGAAATAGTCAGGTTACATGGAACTCCAGTCTCAATCATTTCAGATCGAGGGGCTCAGTTCACTGCCAACTTTTGGAAGAAATTTCAGCAAGGTTTGGGTACGCAGGTAAATCTAAGCACAGCTTTCCATCCTCAAACCAATGGGCAAGCAGGGCGGACTATTCAGACGCTTGAGGACATGTTGCGTGCTTGTACTCTTGATTTCAAAGGTAGTTGGGATGACCATTTGCCACTCATAGAATTTGCTTACTACAACAGCTTTCATGCTAGTATCCAGATGGCACCATTTGAGGCGTTGTATGGTAGGAGATGTAGATCTCCCATTGGGTGGTTCGAGGTTGGAGAGGCTGAATTGATCGGGCCAGACCCCGTGCATCAGCCTGTGGAGAAAGTCAAGATTATTAAAGAGAGGTTAAAAACTGCTCAGAGTCGCCAAAAGTCTTATTCGAATTTTCGTCGCAGAGACTTGGAGTTCAAAGAAGATGATTTGGTATTTTTGAAGGTTTCCCCCTATGAAGGATATCATGCGGTTTAGAAAGAAGGGAAAATTGAGTCCGAGGTATGTCGGACCGTACAAAATCATTCAGAGGTTTGGTCAGGTGGCATACAAGATTGAGCTTCCACCCGAGATGTCATTGGTACACCCAGTCTTCCATGTGTCTATGTTGAAGAAGGTAGTGGGAGATCTGTCCACTATTGTGCCAGTTGAGTCTATTGAGGTTAATGAAGAATTATCGTACAAAGAAATTCCAGTTGCCATCCTTGATAAGCAAGTCCAAAAGTTGAGAAATAAAGAGATTTCCTCCATGAAAATATTATGGCGAAACCAGCAAAGTAAGGAAGCCACTTGGGAAGCCGAGGAAGAAATGAAGAAGAAGTACCCCCACTTGTTTGGATAGCTATGTAATTAAGTATTTGTGTTCTATGAAGATGTTGAAAGCTTACCTTCTATGAATTTTGTATCACATAGTTAGTTGATGATAATAGTATTTCTTTTCTAGAAATGCATTGCTTATGGGGCCACGGTTGGCATTATTTTATATTATGTTGCATCTTTGGATTATGTATATGTTGATAGGATGTGTTTCTGGGATTCTCTGACAGGTGGATAGGCCAAGTTACAAGGGAAACTCTGCTAAAATTTCTAAAAAATTTGGGAGTTAGTCAAAATTTGAGTGTTAAAGATGTGTGAAAAAGGAGATAAGTTATACTAAGTATTTGCCGATTGACTCCAATTATCATTCGAGGACGAATGATCCTAAGCAGGGGAGAATGTAAAGCCCCAGAAAAGTTTTGCTAAGTAATTTAAGATTTCATGGTACCAAGGTAGGCTAATTATTTTATTTTGAGTGAAAGCGAGGATCAATGATATAATGGATATCAATTGGATATGATAATAAGTTTACGATGCATATTATAAGTGATATGGGGTTTAACGAATGTCCTAAGTCTAAGTCAAGTTGGAAAATTTCATAATAGGCTAAAGTTACAAATGAGTACACACAAGGCCTCACTTTGGACGAGTATATATACATTGTATATAAAGAGTTGTGGGATGCACAACCTATCAAATTAATGATCTTTGAGTCTAGTTTTCAACGCTTCTAACCGTTTATCATTTGGACTCTCCTACAAGAAGTTATGACCAAATTACCAAACACTTGAAAATGTTGTACTACCGTGCCGCCGCATGCGGCGCACGGCACGCCACGCCTGTAGGAATTCAATAATGGTCCGAAATTTCAATTCCAAACATATTTTGAACAGACACCCTGCACCCCGCGGTGCCCCACGCGCCGCTGCTGTACAAAAATGGGTTTTTAAGACCCGAACCCCATTTCATTTAACTCGATTGAGGTTCATTTTTGGGGAAATTTCTGGTGTTCTAGAGAGAAGGGAGAGCGATTCTAGAGAGTGGAAGGGGAAAACTAAAGATTTCACTATTCTTCCTTGAATCACACCTTGAAATCGCATCAAAGGGTTGTTAAGGCTTCAAAGAGGTAAGAATTTCTTTTCCCCAATTCTTCAATTTCGAAATCTAACCAGAAATGGGTAATTAGTAAGATGATTCTTGGATGTGAGAGTATTAGTTATTCATGCATGTACAAATTAGGTTTGTGGGAAGATTGTTGAATATAAACAAGTAAAGATTGGGTTGGGGAATTAAGGGAATCTGGTAAAAGAGATTTGAAATCAAGATGCACAACTCGTAATTGATAAAATTCTCAAATGAGCTAGAATTATGAATATCTTCCTAATTTGTGTTCAATTTTGTTATGTCTTAAAATAGATTGAAGTTTCTAGAATTTTTGGAATATCGTAGTAATTAAAGGAAAGCTCAAGAAAGGTATGTATGGCTAAAATCCCATCTTTTAGAAATTGAGCTCCGTCAGTGTTTATGTAAATACGGTAAGATTAAAGTTGAATTGTTGTATTAATTGTTGTTTTACACAAATTTGGGGTTGTGACCTTATATGCGTGAAAGATGTATCTCAATATGATTAATGCGTTATTCTTGATAACTTGAAAAGGTGCAAGGAATATGAATCATGTATTGAAATGCTTAGACCTTAAATTGAGATTGAAGCTGCATATATTGTGCCATCTATGTGAAGTCTCATCTATGCTTACAATTTTATTTTCTCTTGTGTGCACATATTATCCTAAATTACAAACCTAACATTGAAAGTGGAAATTATGTGATAATTGTGGCCCTAAGTGCCAATGAGTTGATATGATAGATGTGAAATAAAGATTCAAATGAGATGATTAATGAGAAAGGAACAACGCTTAGGTAAGGCGGCCTAGCCGATCGGGAAGTGATCGGACACCATGCCGCACACATGGTGGTAATATGCTGATATTGAATTCCGGAAAAAGGGAAATGAAATGGTGATTGAAGTATATGTCTCAAATGAGGCAACCTAGCTGATCGGGTCGTGATCGGACTCCGCTCAAGATAGCGGTGGTATTGTGAACAATGTTGAACAGTATAAAATGTCCCAAACTAAAGGCTATGGAAACATGATGTGAAAATTGTATGATTCTTTTACCTTGATAATGTTGTGATCGCTTAAAGCTTTTGATTATACTTGTGATTTCCTTATTTGTGTATGAAAGTTCTTTCTAACTAGATGGTGTTTAGTTATACATACTAGTACTATTCTATGGTACTAACGTCCCTTTTGCCAGGGGCGCTACATTTTTTTAATGAATGTAGGTGGCTCCGTTGCAGATAGTGTTGATCGCGCTTAGCGGAGTACCTTCTTCTCAAAGTCTTGGTGAGACCCTTTCTCCTTCAAGGGGTTATATTGCACTTTTTTTTTGTGGACTTCCACTTTTGAGGTATAGCCGGAGCCTTGTTGCCGGCATTATCACACTTGTCTTTTGTATCCTTAGAGGCTCCATAGATGTATGCATGGGTTATGTACGGGTGTCGGATGGGTCTATGAACTGTGTTAAATTATAACTCTTGCTTCTCTAAAGTGTAATCGTATGGAATCTTGGAAACTTAACTACGGTTTAAGGTTGTGTTATAAAATGAACCAACTATGTTGTATGTTCTATCTTTCCTATTGTCTAAATAATTGTATTAAGTTGGGTAGGAAGTGTATGTTAAGTCTTGCTCAGTTGGCTTCACTTGATTGAGCGCCGGTCTCGCCCCCCTTGTTTGGGGCATGACAATTCAATTCAAACATCCCCGAGGTTATTAAACCAAATCGGGACCCAATAGTTGTGACTCCTCTGGTTTGAACCAACCAATTGGCAGATTACACTAACTTCACTTGAAGCCTCAAACAACAAGATTTTCATAATAAGCTAGTAACTAATATGAGGTACAAACTTAGTAAAAAAATAACTTATCATAAACCACTCGCTATATAATATCTATGTGGCTAGCATTGGGACCGGATACCCATACTCTCTTATGCTTCCACCGTACTGGAACACATATAAACGCCACAATCATAGTACTATAGTGGAACGTATCCATCTGTCATGACCTAGAATTCTCATCCTTGGGACCGTGATGGCGTCTAACATTTCACTTGCTAGGTAAGCCAACGTTAGATATATTTAATAACCATTTTAACAATAAAAATCAAATGACAACAATAAAACTGAATAGTCTGATATAAGGTAATAAACTAATAAACGATGAAATCCAAATACAATCCCAAAATTTGTGTCACGAATACATGAGTGTCTAGCGTACTATAGATATTAGTCTAAATAAAGCATGATTGTTTGAATCAAAATAAATAGCTAAGATGATATACAAGGGGACTTCATGAATGCAGACGTCGTGTAGCTATGCCTCAAGTCTCCACTGATAGCCAGATTCGAGCAAATATTACTCAGCGCTGCTGGGACCAATTCCAGTATCTGCACAAGAAGTGCAGAGTGTAGTATGATTATAACCTACCCAATATACTTTGTAAGTATGGAGCCTAACCTTTGGCAAAGTAGTGAGAGGCAAAGTCGGGTCACTTACAGTAACATGTACACAATAATGATAATAGCAGAAAAGAGAGGAATGGAAATAAAGAAGTTAACTCTTAACAATAAACTCGAAATCTAACTACTAGAGAGCGCAGAATAACAAGTCTTATAAAATCATCTCAAAATACCGAGTCAAATCCAAAAGTCACAAACAAATACAAAATATACAATCTGTTGCAGCGCGTAATTCGATCCTACTATATCATCATCTATCAATATCATAATCTGTCCTTATTCTCCCATTTCAATTCATTACCTTTCTGTAATGACCCGGTCGGTCGTTTTGAGAGGTTGACCCCTGATCCCCCTATTAACTGTTTCCCCCATACCTATTTTTGCTGTTGTGACTTGCCGGGAGTTTTCCTTTTGGTTCTTGGAGTGTTTTGGGACACTTAGTCCCTAATCGGAGGCTTAAGTCTTATAATGTTTGGACCAGTAGTGGAATTTTTGATATCAGGGTCGGATTTTGATTCCAGAAGTTGGAATAGGTCCGTAATGGTGATTATGACTTGTATGTAAAATTTGGGGTCTATCGGACATGGGTTGATAGGTTTCGGCACTCTGAAGTTGTTCTGAAGTCTTGGAAGTGCGGACCTCAGGAGTTTCATGCGGACCGCACAATTTTGGGGTGCGGTCGCATTTTAGGTTGCATAAGGGGGAAGTGCGGACCGCACAAAAGTGACTGCAGTTGCACTGCTTAATGTTCTGCACGTTGTTGGCCCGACTTCAGAAGCTTTTATCTTGTGATATACAAGGAGTTTTGGGATGATTCAAAAACAAAAATTGTATTCCTTCGTGTCTAGTTTCCATAAAGGTAAAGAAATCATCATTTGGATATTTGTAGAGAAAGTTATGGTGAAAATGCTGAACCTTGGGATGTCAAGTTGGAATTTGTGCGGCCCGCACCATTTTTGTTGTGACGACTCGGCCGGTCGTCTTAAGAATTAATGCCCCGATCCCCTATTAACTACTTTCCCCAAGTTTATTTTTGCTATTTTGATTTGTCGGGATGTTCGGTTTTAAGTTTCTGAGAGTTTTGGGATACTTAGTCCCCAAAGTGAGAGCTTAAGTGTTGGAAAGTTGACCGTAGTCGGAAAAATGTGAAGACGGACTCGGAATGGAAATCTGATGGTTCCATTAGTTCCGTTGGGTGATTTTGGGGTTAGGAGCATGTTCGTATTGTGTTTTGGAGGTCCGTAGCTAATTTAGGCTTGAAATGCCGAAAGTTGTATTTTGGAAGTTTCCGGTTTGATAGTGAGATTTTGATCTGAGGGTCAGAATGGAATTCCAAGAGTTGCAGTAGTTCTGTTATGTCATTTGGGATGCGTGTGCAAAATTTTAAGTCATTCAAAGTTGGTTTGGTTGGGTTTTTGATCAAAAGCGGAATTCAGAAGATTTTTGAAATTTAGGCTTGAATCCGATGTGTTTTGGTTGTTTTGATGTTGTTTGAAGTGTTTTGTAGAATGGTACAAGTTTGAATAAGGTTTTAGGATATGTTGATGTCTTTGGTTGAGGTCCTTGGAGCCTCGGGTGTGTTTCGGATGCTCAACGGATCATTTCAAGTTATTAAAAAGTTGTAGGTTTTTGTTCAGCTGTTGCAGAGGGTTTTTACCCTTCGCGTTCGCGAGTGGACCCTCGCGTTCGCGAAAATTCAGTGGGGGTTGATGGAAGTTTTCCTTTGTGTTCGCGAGGAAGTCTCCGCATTTGCGAAGGGTGGTTATGTTTTAGCATCGCGTTCGCGGGAAGGGTATCGCGTTCACGTAGAAGGAGGTGGTCAGCTGGGTTCGAGATGGAATTGTTCTTCGTGTTCACGAGAGGTGTAACGCGTTCGCGAAGGGTTGGTCAGCGGAAGCATCGCATTTGCGAGAGCATTGTCGCATTCGCGTAAGAGTACTTTTGGTCAACGACTTTATGTACTTCGCGAACGCGAAGCCTTGACCGCGTTCGCGAAGAAGGAATTAAAATACCTGGGCAGAATGTTTAAAAAGGGTTATTTCGCAAATTTTAGCCTAGTTTCCTCCATTGTTAGGCGATTTTGAAGTATTTTGAAGAGGGTTGAAGAGGGATTCAAAGAGAATCACTTGGAGGTAACATTTTTGACTTCATAACTCGTTTTTATGTGATTAAATACTTGATTAGTGGTGGAAAATTGGGAGGAATGAGTAATTAGGGCTTGAGTTCAAGAGAAATAAAAAGGGGTATTTGAGGGGTCAATTGAACTTCGATTTTAGTGTTCTTGTTATGCATAAACTCGTGAGAGTATGAGGATTCCGAAAATATAAATTTCACCCGATTCCGAGACGTGGGCCCGAGGGGTATTTTGGTCATTTTACATAATTTTGTGTATTAGCTTAGAATTTAATTGTAAAAATAGTTACTTGAAGTGTTATTTACATAATGCAATTGAATTGAATAGATTTGGGCCATTTGGAGTCGAGTACTCGTGGCAAAGACGTGGTGTTGGGTTGATTTTGAGCCGGTTCGAGGTAAGCAGCTTGTCTAACCTTGTGGGGGGAACCTTCCCCTTAGGATATGATATATTTGGTAATTGAAATGTCTTGTACGTGAGGTGACGAGTGCGTACTTGAGCTAATTATTGAAAAATCTAGTTTTACTTTAAGTATTTCAATTGAGTTCCTTTTTCTAGCTTTATTCAACTTGCGAGTTTAGCCTGTTATAGTTTAGAAAAGCATGTTTAGTTGATTTAATTGCCTATCTGCTCAAAATGCCTTAATTGCATTACGTGAAGCATGTTAGGATAGAATTAATTGTTACTTGGTACGAAATTTTGCATTTAATTGTATGTTCTTGTGTTGCTTCTATATGTTTTTAATTTAGGTCTATGGGACGGCCTCCCGGGAGATCCCCTGTACGTATTTATGATTTGGACTAAGGTGCGGGATACCAAGAGATCCCTAGCATTTATTGAGGATACCAAGAGATCCCTAGCATACATTGAGGATACCGAGTGATCCTCGGGATGCCAAGAGATCCTTGGCATATATTGAGGGTACTAAGAGATCCTCGGGATACTGAGAGATCCCCGGTTATCATCCTTGTTATGAGTGGTACTTCCTGGTGTTTGCCATTATTTCTGTTTCCGTTATTGTACTCCTTATTATCCTGTGTAGTTCTTACTGTAGATTTTCAACTGTACTGCTTATCTTATACTATCATGTCTCATATTCTCTATATTTATTTAATCTCAGCAGGGCCCTGACCTTCCTCGTCACTATCCAATTGAGGTTAGGCTTGGCACTTACTGAGCACCGCTGTGGTGTACGCATGCCTCTTCTACACATGTTTTTCATATGTAGATCTAGGTACTTCTACTCAGGCCTACCATCCTTGAGGGAGGCGACTGCTTAGAGACTTCAAGGTACATCTGCCGCTCTGCAGATCGAGAAGTCCCTTTCTATTCCTGCTTTTAGTATTTTAGCCCTTCTGTATTTTCTGTTCTTATTAGACAAATTCCGGAGTTAGAGATATATAGTATTTCCTTTTCTTAGCTTGTGATTCATGGGTTTCCGGGTCTTGGATTTGGATATTGATTTTGAGATTTATATATGGTGTATGCCGAGCGGCACATTTAAACATTGTTATTGCCTTATTTCTGTTTTTAAATTGTTTACTTCCGCAAGTTTTGGTTATCTTCCACAATTTAGTCTTACCTAGTCATAGAGATTAGGTGCCGTCACGATGGTTCACGGAGGGCCAACCAGGGTCGTGACATTTGTGCAACCGCAGGAGCTGTGATGTGCGGCCGCACTCAGATTTATACGAACCGCACAGTGTAGTCAGTTGTGAGATGAAGTCGCACTTGGTTTTATGGGACCTCACAGTGTGGGACAGTTGGGTGCTATATAAAGCCGGGATTGAGGGTTTTATTTCATTTTGGACTTTGGGAACTCATTTTGAGATAATTTTTCGTGGGCTTTTCAAGAAACTCATCGGGGTAAGTGATTTTGACTCAGATTTTGTTAATATACATGAATATATCACGGATTTCATCATTTAATTCATACTTTGAAATGGAAATTTGGGAAAAATTTGTAGAAACCTCATAAACCATAAAATGGGGATTTGAAAGTTGAGTTGTGATCGGAATTGGCTAATTTTAGTATGGTTGGACTCATAAGTGAATGGATGTTCATATTTTGTGACTTTTACCTGGTTTCGAGACGTGGGTCCGGGAAGGGGTTTTCTTGGCGTTTTTCTATTTTCTTATCTTAGATTTGATTTCATTAGCTAGATTAGTTGCTTGTAGCTTTATTTACCTTATGTAATTGATTTGGATAGATTTGGGTCATCCGGAGCTGGATATTCGTGGAAAGAACATTGTGACAAATTGATTTTGAGCTTAGCTCGAGGTAAGTGGCTTGCCTAACCTTTTGTGGGGGAACTTCCCTTAGGATTTGGTACTGTTTGATATATGAGCGTCGTGTATGTGAGGTGACAAGCATGTACACGGGCTATTTGTTGTAAAACTCCGTTTTCCACTAAGTCATAACCTGTTTTCTCCTTGTTTGAGCTACACTAGCATACGCACTATCTTGTTTAGATTAGAAAAGCATGCCTACGTGTTTTAATTGCCTATTTGAACTCTGTGCAGCATGGGCCTATGTAATTATCCTGTTTAGTATAGAATAACATGCTTACACATCTTACATGTCTATCTGAACTCTGTGCAGCATGTTTAGTGAACTCTCTGCTTCTTTCTTGACTTGTACTTAGTCTAAATTGTAAGATTTCTCGTTGTAGCTGATATTTCTACTGTTGAGTTATGTGTTTACTTTTGGGACTACGGATCGAAATTCTGGGAGATTCCCTTACATATTTATTTTTGGGACTACGGATCGGTATTCCGGAAGGTTTTCCTGCATATTTACTTTTGGGACTACGGATCGGTATTCCGGGAGGTTTCCCTATATATTTACTTTTGGGACTACGGATCGGTATTCCAGGAGATTTCCCTGTGTGGCATGTGTAGTTTGGGACTACTGATGGAGCTGTGTATTTAATTTGGCACTACGAAATGGTATTCCGAGAGATTCCCTGTTTCTATCTCTGCGTATTGAGCTGTTACCTTTCTATGATTTCACTCTTGATTAAATTTGGTCTCTCTTTTGTTGCAATAGTTCTTTCTGTAGGGCCTCGACCTGATCTCGTCACTACTCGACCAAGGTTAGGCTTGGCACTTACTAGGCAACGTTGTGGTATACTCATGCCCTTCCTTGCACATGTTTTTCATGTGCAGATCCAGGTACCTCTTATCGGCCACGTCATCCATGAGCAGCAACAGTTGGAGACTTCAAGGTATATCTTCCGCGTCCGCAGACCTCGGAGTCCCCCTCTACTCTCCCATATGTTCATTATATTCTATACTTCTTTTGTTAGATTCTGATGTATAGAGATACTAATTTTTCTTCTATAGTTTGTGACTCATGATATTTCGGGTTTTGGGAGATATTTTGGTACCTTTCGCGAGCGTTTATTGTATATGCCGAGCGGCATTTTAAACTTCTTATTTAAAAGTTTTGGCTAGATGATCATTTTTTTTTCATTTTGTTTTTCCGCAAATGTTAGGCTTACCTAGTCGTAGAGACTAGGTGCCGTCAGGACAGTTCACGGAGGGAGAAATTGGGTCGTGACACTTTCAACGTGCAACCCGCTCTCTAAACAATTTCAATCAACAATAGCAATTTGACAACCAAAATTTACAATAATTTCTACACTAAAAGAGTAAAGGTACAAGGCAATGAAGATTCACATAATAATCAAAGAATCTCTATTAACTCAAATGTCTTATTCTTACCAACTCATCGGTATCTATCAAATAGACAACTCATACAAGTGAAATAATATTATGGAAAGCAACAAATATTACAGAACTATAAGGCAAGTAAGATATATGAAAATGTAGATATGCAAGTAAAGCAAGTAGAGACAAATAGCTAATATGTCGTTTTCCACATAATTCACATAACATGTAGTTCAAGGTCCCTTAATTACCTCAAATCAAGGTTAGATCCAACAATTACCTCACTCTACAACTCAAGCAATCAATTTACCATGGCCTTGCCTTTTGAACAAGCCTCCAAACCAACGAAATATAGCAAATTACTGATCAAATGATTCAAAGTAAGCTTTAGAAACTACCCACAAATGAAAGAGGTTCAATTTTGATCATTTTTGAAAAAGTCAACCACGGGCCCACTTGGATGAAACCCGAGCTTCAGACCAAAATTTGATTATCCATATACCCCGAGCTCGGTTATGCGATTTGTTCCGAAATCCGACCTCAATTCGAGGTCTAAATCTCAATTTTATAAAAACAATTCTCAATTCTACCCAAATCCCTAATTTCAATTGTGAAAATCCTAAATTTGATGTTGAAATCTCATTAAATGTAATGGGTAATTGAAAAGAAATGGATTAAAGTCACTTACCAATGAATTTGGGAAGAAAAGTCTCTTGGAAAATCACCTCTAGAGAGTTTAGGGTTGAGAAATGGTGTGAAATGAACTAAGTCCCTTTTTTTCCTCTTTTACCCACCTGCAAGTGTCGCAATTGTGAATTCATGTTCGCAATTGCAAACACTACAAATGCAAGACAAGGGTCGCAAATGCGAACCTCGCCTTAGAGACACAGAAGTCGCAAATGCGAAGGTATCCCCATCGCAAATGCAGTCAGGAACTTCGCAAATGTGAAGCAGACTCAAGAGCACACTGAGTCGCAAATGCTACTCTGATAGTTTGTAAATGCGAACATCTTCCTCGCAAATGCGAGATTACCCAGTCCAACCCATGCTCGCTAATGCGAACACTTGTTTTCAAAAGTGAGGCTCGTAATTGCAAGTCAGACCTCGCAAATACAAGATCTGCAGCAGAACACCAGCAACATAAGAGCACCAGTTATCTTCACACTTACCAAACTCATCTGAAACATGTCCAAAACTCACCCAAGCTCCTCGGGCTCCAAACCAAAGATGCACATAAGTGTAATAACATCACACGAACTCGCAATAAAGTCACCAAAATAACATCTAAATCAACAAGTCAACCCTCAAAGTTAATAAATTTTCAAAGTAAACTCAAGAACAACTAAAATCACATTTAGGCGTCCGTATCATATCAAATCAATTTCGAATTGCACCAAATTTTGTAGACAAGTCTCAATTAGCGATATGGACCCTTTCCAAGTTTTAACATCAAAATCCAAACCCATTAGCTAAGAAGTCAACTTATGGTCAAACTTAATAAATTTTCAAACTTTCAAAATGCTACTTTTCGGCAAAATGAGTCAAATCAATTTAGAGAACTCTAATTATAATTTCGGGCATATGCTCAAGTCCAAAATTACGATACGGACCTACTAAAATTGTCAAAATACTGATCTGAGGTCGTTTTCACAAAATTTTGACTATGATCAACCCAAGTTGTTTTAAAGCCAAAAATTATGATTTCTTTAAATTTCCGCATAAAAGCATTTCGAATAGTGACACGGACCACGCACCAAAGCAAGAAACATCTAACGAAGTTAACGGAGGTCTCGAAATATGGAATTAAGGGTTAATACTCAAAATGACCTATCGGATCATCACACCGTCGTTCTTATATACATTAGTTTTAGAACACATCCAAATACTCCTACATAGTACTCTCATGTATAACAATGCTAGAACACATCCATACACTCCTACATAACACTCATATATGGCAGAACTAGAATAACACCATATGTCTATATTTCATGCATAGTTAATCTTGTCACACATGAGGATAAATGAATCTCACGTAATTACACTATCTCTTGGACATATTGTGACATAGGCTAGTATAATGTATAAGGAATGGGTCGTCTAAATCATGCACATGATCGCGGTGAGCCTATCACATTCACTTGAATTGGGATTAGTACTTCCTCAACCTGTGTGGTAAACTAACTAGGAAGTCTAAAGTGATCTATCGTAACTTTCTATTAAGGAAAAACTTGTTTGCAGAAATTCTCTTGAGTCTCTTAACACCCGCATTTAGCATATGAACAGTTTAAATTTTGAAGAACAATATTTTCTTCACCCTTTTAGCAGACATCACAATGCTCAGAATATTGTGGTATAAAAATCATATTCAAACTTATGACTTCTAGTCTTTAATTAGTATTGTCTTGATATACGTAGGACCATCCTTAACTGCTACTTATGTTTCTATAAACTTTGGTTATTTAAGAGACGTCACCAAATATTCCCACAATAGATCTTGGAACATATTTTAGAATATTTAACTCTTCTATATTCCACTTATGGTGTCTCGATCACAAGTCTATCGTAGAATAGAAGGTAACAACTTATAACTGAAAGTGCAGATCATCTAAGTGTAGCAAAAGATAATTTTCTTTCATTGAACTCTAAGTCATCTATCTATTATTGATTAACTTATTCAAAAATTTACTCTTCTTCTTAATGAACAATCTCAATATTTGAGATATCGGCCAGTCTCAATACTCTATATCTTATCCTTACTTTAACATCTAATAATACACACTGCATGCTAAGTTTCATACTCAACCTCTTATTATACTGTTGCATTAAGCCTCAAACTTTAATTCTTATTTTCTCTCGTAATCTAGAATTCATCCACAGACCCCCACCATGAACATATTATTCATAATGTAGTGCCACTATCACGCTCATGCCCAATGCACTTGAATTATATATACTTATACCACAATAACACTTATAATATCCCATCACGATAGCACTAATAATAAAAAAAATTACTTCAAGAGGCATTAGGCTAGGAATTGTATAAGCACTTTCCTCAAAATTTCTTTTACTATCAGGCCCCATGGCCTAAACGCGAATAAGTTATTACACTTTTTATTCCTGGTCATTTCTTTTCTTGTTTAATCCGACTCACAACAGAGAGTTAAGTCCATAACCTCTAGTGTTGATAAGTCTCTCTTAGAAAATAACCATATCCTTAGGGGGGGTTTCATGTATATAATGTCTAACCAGTCAAAGCTGTCTAAACAAGCAGTTATAATGCAAAAGAATAGCACAAAGTTCCTATGCTACGTAGCAGCAGAGACTATTTCTCAAAAGCTATGAAAATGATAACTAGAACAAAGAAACGACACCACAACATTTTGCCCAAGGATCTCAATTTCCTAGATGCCATCGAAATCCCTTGATTTCACATCAGATTGAAGTAATGGTCTCTTCCCAACATTCTAGTATATGCCTTTTACCAAGTGCTCCTTAGTTGGGTTCATCATTACAAGGTTTGGACCATATCCTTAGTTCACTTTACGAATCATACAAAAAAAATTCAATATTTAAAAGAGGTTCCTTCAAATAGAGCTATCCAAATTTTACAACTTATCAATTCTCAACTACAAATAATGCACATAATATCCCAGGTACTCAAGGTCACTCTTGGCTACATATATATTATTCAAAATTTTCAAGTCAATTATGTCGTCCATGTTAGAACATACGCAGCGGAAGCAAGCATACAAACCAGGCATCAAATACATGTGAACAAGACAACGCAATAATAACTTGATTAGAAGCACTAACCTCTTGAAGTAGTTGCACAAACCTTCCAAGCAACAAGAATTCAGGGTTGCAGTCTTCTGCCATTTTTCTAGTAAAACCTTGGACGATTTTGCTATTGGGTGGGCAAGAACAATACAACTGAAAGGTAAGTTATTAGGTGAAACTAGTCTTCCTTTAATAAACCCGAAATTAAGCCACAATAGGGGCTCAAAAACATGTAGGATTCTGCAAGTAGAATCCTACTCTAACTCAAAAGGATAACTTTTCTCCCAAGCTACTTTTTACCCAAGTCTGTCCAGGTTTTTACTAGGTATAGCAGGGACTACAGAAATAATAAGAAGCTACTAATTATAGTATTAATTCGAAATTAGCATGCATTAATTCTTACTATAATTAATTACAATTTCTTCCACTAAAAAACTACAATTGAACTCCTCAACATGAATTTCGAAAATTCATTAACACTTATTTTAACTCCCCATGTTAAGATTTCAAATACCAGCTAATTAAATTAAATCACTGAAAATTTAATTCAATTAACTAATTAAATCCTTTATAATTCCGCTTAAACTATTTCATGTGACGGATATAAAATTCACCGGTCGGATTTTCACATGAAAACTTATAAGCTTACATAAAGGGGTATCGTCAAACCCAAAATTGAGTCATGGATTCTATCAACTAATTATTATTCACAAATGTTATTCGTTATTGTCCAATCTATTAGGCATATACTAACTCTAAATAGAGTCGTACCTTTTGATAAATCAAAACAATAAAAAAATTACATTGATCATAATAATTATATCAAGATTAGGAGTATAAGCTCATTTAATGAATTAGAGAAAATGTTTTATATATTCAGTACAAAAACATCTTTTCTCTACTTGATCCGTTTAATATACACTGAGTATACCAGCACAAGAAGTTGGAGTAAAACTACTCCCATAATCAAGACAAATTATACGATAATCTTGTGCTACAATCATCAAGATATTTTGTCCAACAATATCTTTGATTGTGAACATAGTTTATTAATTATGAGAACCAACAATTTAATCTTCTGTGCATGAGCTAAGACTCCATACACTAAATTGTCTACTACATAACTAAAAGGACACATATGTAATAAATGATCTATTTAAAATAGTACTTTATTGAATTGAATAAATTAAATAAATAATTGCTCCATAAAGAATAAAATATAATACTATGTCTAAACCGCATGGTTAATAGTATATCCCAACAGTCCAGTAGAGGAGGATATGTGTGCTCGTGCCATCTATGAAAGGAATATCCCAAGTTTAAACTCGATTTTGCTTAGCGCACAAATAAGGAATGAAAGAAGGCGAAACAACCTAGATGTTTAGTATCCTTAGTATCCTCAAGGTCATAAGTATGGACGTCTACATACCTATGAACAGGACTCTACCAAACACTGCTCCATGACACATGACTTAAAGCCTATACTCTGATACCAACTTTGTCACATCCCAAACTATCCCATAGATGATTGGCACCTAGCTAACACCACCTACTAGGCGGACCTATTTCTCATGTTTAACCATTTACTCAAACACTGAGAGAAAAACAAATGCAGGTCTAAAAGCATAATTAATAGTTAAAGATGAATAGTTATCAACCAATATCTTAGTCAATTAATAGAAAGATCAACAATCACTCGAATAATAAAACTTCAGCCCAAATCCCACACTAAGACCATGGGGCATCTAACAGAGTAATATGAGTATAAATGACGGATATGCAAACCCCAAAGAAAAAGGAATAACTAACAAAAACTAGATAAAGATAAAATAAAAACCTCCACAAATAATGTGGTGGCTCACCACAGCAATAAGATCCAATCGAACGAGCTCGTCAGCCACTAACTCTATCTCCCGCAACAAAATCTGCATAAAGATGCAGGTAAGGAGTGAGTTATACGTAAATATAACCAGTAAGATCCTCGACTAGCCACTTTAAATACTTCTGGAATAAGTGTTAGAAAATACGAACACACCACATATCACGACCAAAAATCTAACTAGTCATTATAGCACCTAACCTAATCCGCTAGGTAAGCCAATTAGTAATAATCCAATTCAAAATGAGATTTACTGAGAAAATAAATGATGAAATAACTGAACTTTTATACAAAAATTCCAAAGATTAATAGCACAAATCATGAGCTTCTAAAAATATCACCTATTCAAAATATATGCAAATAGATTTATAATTCTAAAGCTTCCAAGAACAAGAGGTAGCTATAACCGGAATGAAGGTGCATCTTCAATGTCAGCTCCCGCCACACGCAGCAACATAAGCTCCAAGATTTGCATGTAAGGTGTAGAACGTAGTATGAGTACAACCGACCTCATGGAATCAATAAGTAACAAACCTAACCTTAGGTTAAAAGCAGTGACGAGCTCGGAAAAACAGTCATAGTCCAACACCAATAGCTGAAAACAACCTATAACAATATAATGAAAGCAGTACATGTAATAACTCAAAATATCTCATGCTCAGCTCGTTCACAGTTACAGAAGAATAGATATACTTTTCATGTATAGCAGAAAAACCCAAATCTTTCACCGGAATTACCAAAATATAAATATCATAAAACTGTGATTTTTCCCAAACTTTCAACAACAGATAAGATACTTTATTATTAGATAGCATGAGGTAAGTACACCTTTGTGCCTACATGTCAATATGCATATCAAGCCATCACTTATCATATACTGTCTAGCGTGAGGAATATATATCTCAATGCTAACATGTCAATGTACATGTCAAATCATGAATTTCACAACACTGTGTAGCATAAGAAAAATGCATCTTTATGCCTACATGCCAAGTACACATGTCAAACGAATGATTTCACGGTGATAATCCCAGATACTCACACTCTTAGAGTACTCAATCTGTCTATCTCAAACTCCCACTCATCACACATAATCACTCAGCATTGTACGATACATGTGCTCACTGCTGGTATGTCAGACTCCGGAGGGGCAGATCCTACCTAAGCGCTAATATAAAGCCTATATGCCATGCTGCAGCATGCAACTCGATCTCATAAATAGCCGATAAGGCCTGCTGCGGCGTGCATCCCAATCCCATAAATAGCCAATAAGACATGTTGCGGTATGCAGCTCGATCCCATAAATATCACTCACAATCCCGCTCTCAGGCCCCAACTCAGTCATCAATCTCTCAAGTCTCAAGGGCTCACAATCTCATACCACTCAACCCAAAAAATGATAACATGTGATGTAACAATGAATAATGAACAGAGACTAAGATATGATATACAAATAAAAAATCATGATTGAGTATTTAGTTACAATTAGAGCAGATAACTCAAAATAACAGAGATAGCCTTATTAGGTCTCAACCGAATAAGCGCATAGTCTAAACATGATTTCTAACATGATTCACATCTCATATAATCAAACAAGTAGGGAGAACAAGGATGTAACAAGATATAACAGCAAAACAAGTCTGGTCATAGTCTAAGAGTCAACTATATCATAATTTCTCCAATACACTCTCGCACGCTCGTCACCTAGCATGTGTGTCACCTCAATACATCTCTTATAACATAGGTCTCAGGGTTAAATACCCTCAAATCCAAGTTTAGATATGTTACTTACCTCGAACAAGCCAAATCCAATACCAATCAAGCCAAATAATACTCTAGAAATGCCACCCCGCGCGTAACAATCTCTGAACAACTCGAAACTAGTCAAAAGCAACTCAAATACATCAAATAATGCTTAAGGAAACGATCCCAAATGATAAAGGTCAAATATTTATACATATACTCTAAGTCAACTAAAAATTCATACCCAGGATCGCACCTCGGAACCTGACAAAAATCAGAAAATCGAAGAACCCATTCAATTACAAGTCCAACCATACTAATTTTATCTAATTCCGACTCCGAATTAATGTTCAAAACCTAATTATTCTCTTTACGAATTTTTTGATAAAAATACCAAATTCTCCAATCAAAATATGGATTAATTTACAAAGAACTACTGGAATCATGTTAAAATACAAAAATTGAGTTTAGATACTGACCCCCATGAAAATACTAGAAGAACACCTCAAAAATTACCTCAATCGGAACTCTAGAACTCAAGATATGCTCAAATACCAAAAGAACGCAGTCTGTTTTTTATACACAGCCATTTCCGCTTTTGCGCCCAAAATGTCATACATGCACATTTCCATCTGTCATTTCCGCTATTGCAGACCATTTTTCGCACCTACAGGATCGTAGATGTGGACCCAACTTCACATCTGCGAAGCACCAGCACCAACACCAATACCATCTCTCTTTCCCGACACTAAAATGAGCATAACTCCATCATACAATGTCCAAATTTGATGATTCTTTTTTGCTATAGCTACATACTTATGATACAGATCTAATGCTTCAATCAAAATAGAAATTGATGCTCATTTTCTTAATGTGGTACCATTTATGGTTGAAGAAACGACATCGAAACATAAAAAACGAGCACAACACAACCCAAAAATATCTGAAACTCACCCGAGTCCCTCGGACCCCGTCCGAACATACTAACATATCTCATAACATAACACAGACTTATTGGAGGTCTCAAATCATGCATAACAACATCAAAACCATGAATCGCACCTCAAATCGGACTTAATGAACTTCTGAACTTTCAACTTCCAAAACTCGTGCCGAACCATATCAAATCAACTCGGAATGACCTCAAATTTTGCAAATAAGTCCCAATTGACATAACAAAGCTAATCAAATTCTCGTAACCACAATCCAAATCCGATATCATCAAGGTGAACTCCCGGTTAAACTTATGAACATTCCAAATCTTCAAATTGCCAACTTTTGCCAAATAGTGTTGAAACCTTCTAGAATCATCCAAATAGAAATCTAGGCATAAGCCTAAGTCCAAAATCACCATCCGGACCTAACGAAACCATAAAAACTTCGATCCTGGATCAAATACATAAAAGTCAAACTTGGTCAACTCTTCCAACTTTAAGCTTCCTAGTTGAGAATCATTCTTCCAATTCAATCCCGAATTACCTGAAATCCAAAACCGATGATTCACACAAGTAATAATACATCATATGAAACTACTCAAGACTTCAAATAGCTGAACGGAATACAAATGCTTAAGACGACTGACTGGGTTGTTAAATTCTCTCCTACTTAAATATTCGTTCGTCCTCGAACGTGCCAAGAGTCGTTTCAAAGCCGTCAAATCACTATGTAACCTTACCATGTACCTGGGGGTGATTCCACGTCACCCCAATTTATAACAACCCGACAACATAATATAACTGAAGATCCTTACTTCAACCTTAGCCCATAAACATTGGAACCCAATTTCCAATATCAGAAATTCCTTACAACACTCAAATCTTGCATCTACATATTGTATAAGTCTGAACAAGCTATATCAAGCCATAACCATAACCCAAGATATAATTACATGATATACCACATAACTCGCATACTCGTGAAATAATTTTCGATCACAGTAGCTTCTCAAAAACAAACACGGTACCGAAAAATATCCTCATATCAAATAAAACCTCAATCAAAACCTTTGTATCCTGCCGATGATAAAAGAAACACGCAGAAACTAATAACCACTTATCAGACCAACAAGTCATGGAGCTCTCTCTCGTCCTACAAGAATTAATGCCAAATTCTAAGCTGCCTTCTAATATTGTTCTTCCAAACATACCGTAATCAAATCCTATATTACCCATTCTAGGTCCAATGACCTTATCTCATCAAACACAACTATTCTATTGACATGCCATACTAATACAACCTAAGCCACAAACCGCGCAATCCGTGCACCAATCAAGCAACAACTCGAATGTACTCGAACACAGAAAAATTACCCAAATAAGAGAACCGTCTTGCAAGCTCCACAAGTACCAACACAAATGCAATGCTATGAACCTATCACACATAGTATAACCAAGACACACGAGTCTATCACAAAGGATCCTATCCCAATATAACCCCATTGCAATGCGTGACCCTATCCAAGCACCGGTCCAAATGAAATATCTCAAGCCACAATGCTAAAAAAAATCAACAACCACACGCAATTCGACATCAAGTACACAAAGTACCATAACCATAGAGAAGTGAGTAACAAAATATACCGCAACCCGAAAAGACCGTAACCAAGGCGCAATCAACCATTCAACACCCTAATAACCATCTCGATCGAATTCCTCTACAAGGCGCAAACAGAACTGCATCATGTGTGCATATAACTAACAAAGCACAACCCCTCGTAGTATACAAGAGTAACATATAGAACTTATCAGAACATAAACAAGCTCAACTTTAACCGAATGACACACCCTTCAACAATAACGGTGTCAAGTCAATAAATTCCACCCGGTGTAGAATACACATCCTCATTGGGCCTACCAGTGGGCCCCCAAATCAACTTCAATCATCCCCAAATGGATAAACAGCCCTCTAAAAATCCACCATGATTTAACCATAACACGTACCCCCATCTGGCTAACTTTGGCCATATCTTCACAGTCCGCCACCTCAAAATAATCTGCCTCTGAGAACTCCCAGTCTCTAAATCCATAGAATACATGAATCACCTTAGGCGATCCCAACTCCACCACTCGAATGACTAACACATCTCTCATACGCAATCATCCCACGAGAAATATTTCCATAATTCTTCCGTGTCACATAGCAAAATTTGAACATCAGCATTCGATCAAACACGCAAGTACCACAATACCAATGAAGCATTCATAAGTCAAAACAAAGTGCGCCTTCTGAAATACACACCCTTCTCAAGCAATATCAAGTAGTAATAGCATTCATCTAATCATATGAAACCGACCATGTTGTCCAAAATTCATGACCTTCCCACCAAATCCAAACCGCCACCTTGTACATGCAAATTTCTATCTCACAAGACGCACTACATCTATCATGCCATCATGAGAAAAGCACGAGAATCTCATTATCAACTCTGAATCACAAGCAGAATATACACCTGATCAATCAGACACCTTTCACTTGATCCCATCTAGTAGAAAATCATGACACGCCATATACCCCTCATACTTGTAGATAATATTCATCTCAACTTGTGGCAGAAATCATCGAGAACACTTCGATCCCCATTTACACATCACCATGTCATTAGAACGGAATCCTTCTAACTCAACCAAGTCACGCAGGTTGCCAAACCCAAGAGTATTGTGACAAAACACCTATAGAGACTCACCACATCATAAGTACCCAAGGAACCTCTACACTCAACCATAGGTAACCCGACATCGCTAACATCACAATTTTAGTGTGACAATCAAGAATAGCATGAAACAAATCAATCAATCCCCAAAATTAAGTCAAAATCAACCATGCTTAGTAGTAAAAGATCAACTCTCGTCTTATCACCCCTAATAGTCACCACACATGACCGATACACACGGTCTATAATAAAAGAATCATCCACCAGCATAGATACATAAACATGCATAACTAAAGAATCATGGAGCATATTCAAATAATGAGAAAAGTATGATGAAACATATGAATAAATGGAACAAGGGTCAAATAACACTGAACTGTCCATGTGGCATACCGAAACAATACCTGTAATCTCGGCGTCAGAAGCAACTGCCTCTGGCCTGATGGGAAATGCATAGAAACGACCCTGACCTCCCCATCTAGGGCGACCTCATATTGATTGTTCCCCATCCTAAATTGGTTGTGCGGTTGGTGTAGCCGCGGGTGCTGACATCATAGGCTGGGATCTCTAATGTGGAACCCTACCCAATAGCCTGGGGTAATCTCTCTTGAGATGACTCAAGTCCCCACACTCAAAATAACCTCTCCTCTAATGGAGCTTCTGGCCCTACTAATCTGAATAGTTGATTGTGGAACCTTGTGCAAATGAAGCATGGTAAGAACTCTGTGCCAACAATGCACTGAATGATGATTGAGCTGGGTGTGCACTATACAAACTATGGCTAATTGAAGAACCATGAGGAACATGGCGAGCTGTCTGAACGAGTCTAGAGTACGAGCTCTGATATAATATGACTGGCCTCCAGATGAGGCACTACTAAAACTGCCTGAACCACGAGGCCTCTTGGCCTATGTCTCCTCGTGCTCCAACCTGCGAACCTGCTCTAAACGTCTAGTAATATCAACCACCTAGTCAAACCTAGCATCTGTCACAACTTCTCAAGTCATACTATAACGTAAACCATAGTTGAGGCCATCAATGAACCTCTTGATCATCTCCCTCTCAGTGGGAACCAACCATATAGCATGGCGTGCCAAGTCTGCAAATCTCATCTCATACTGGGTCACAGTCATACCCTCATGACGTAGCTTCTCAAACTCCCTACACAACTTCTTTCTGTGAGTTTATGGGACAAACTTCTCTAAAAAGAGAACTGAGAACTCATGCCATGTAAGTTGTAGCAACCCTCTAGGAAGATGCCACTTATAAACACTTGTGTAATACTTATAAATTTAAACATTCTTTTAATATAAACTAGCGAAAAGAGAAAAAGAAAATATGCCCATAAATAAACTTCAACATACGACATCTTAACTTAGAAAAATCTCATAAAATCTCTTTAAATTTTCAAGATACAACTATTAAAAAAAAGGAAAAAAAAAAGAAAACGGCAACATCTATTTAAGTTAAATTAATACTTTAAAATTTACCAAATACCTAGTAGAAGAATACCATTCAAGACTCAAACTAAGCATAAAGCTCAACTCTCTATCAAATAAAAGCTAGTTAAATCTTCAAAAACAATCTCCCAAGTTCAATTCAAGTACCAAATTTAATAAATTGCAAGACTTGGGCATAAACACCCCCAAAATAGTCAAATCATTCATCAAGATTAAGTTACCAAAATAATAGTGTCATGACCCAATAATCATTCAAGAGGACACATCTAAGTGTATCAAATGGATCATGTATAAGTCCCCAAAAGTCTACAAACAAAAAATTACATATGTCTATGCAAGTGTGATCTTTATCTAATCTTCCAAAGAGTCTACTTCAAATGATATCCTCAAGCATCTCCTGGCACATCACCTATGATAGTAACAAACTATCGTTAAGCATAAAGCTTAATGGTACATAAACTTATCTAACATTTCATAATAAAAGAAAGGTAAACTATGAAATGAATACAAGGAATAAATTCTAGATATGAGCTTATTAAAATCAACATCAAGTACTTAATGAAGGTACAATCATCTCAAGAGGGCTAAATATCAAATCATAAAATAGTTCAAGATACCATTATTCAAAATCTCAAATGTCAAGAAGATGTTCAACTATAATCCGAGAAAGTCTACCGATTAGTTGATTTGCCCAACACATGCATCATGCAATTACATCAAAATATAATCAAGTAACAAGAAGGACCAGAGTCCTAGATCAAGTAGGGTCGTCACCCAATTATCAATAGAATCAAGAGCCATATTGAAAGTGGCTTTCCCATCCATACTCAAAATGGAAAAATTCCACGATTAAGATGGAATGTGAATCCAAAGTCAAGATGGGTCAAGATCCAAAACAAAGACATGCCAATATAAGTGACAAAGTCACTATCACAAGAGGGACAAAATCCCAACAAGATTGCAATGATGCTCAAGCAATCAGTATCTATGGGCAAGTTAAAATGTCTTTCAAAAATACTTCATATGACACCCATATGATTTTTAACATATTCATAACTCAATTACAAAATTATACCCTCAATAACCACTAATAAATCAAAATGCATCGAGATATTCTTTCTCAAGCAACAAAGCAAGTAAACTAGTAAAGTAGCAACCAAGTCAATATGACAACAAATTTAAAGTAAGGTAAAAATCACCAAACCTTAAGCACTTACAATATCTCAACAAATTAAATTGAAAGAAACACTCAAGTTTATGTAAAACCTTGGAGTTTTAGTGTTTCTACAGCTCAAACGAAGGGATGATCTTCTAAGCCAATAAAAAGAGCGATTTTCCTAAGGTGTGCTCCTTAGCTTGAACAAATGTCTCGTGTATCTTAAACATGTAATCAATACTCACTTAAGGTCTAAAATTTATAGATGTTTAAACCAAATCATGATGAATATCAAAAAGGGGGGGACTAAATGGGTCACGACATTTTACTAAAAATCTGGCAACAACTCTGCCATGTATTCCTGCCCTCTTTTGACATAGTAGATAGCAGAGCTGACCATTTTAGTCTTCATAACAATTGTAGATCTATGTCTTATATTTTTACAGAATTTTGAAGCACTACAATCCGAGTTTTAGCGAAAACGTTTGTAACGATCCGGCTGGTCGTTTCATGAGTCACAGTCCTATTCTCCCTGTTTCTGCTTCTTTATGTGTCGTTCAGTTGTATTTCATTATATCGTATCGGTTGTTCTGTGTTGGGATTGGTCATGGAGTGAAATGAGACACTTAGTCTCTATTTTGGAAGCTTTAGTTGAAAAGGTTAACAGGAAGTTGACTTATGAGTAAACAATCTCGGAATTTGATTTTTATGATTCGGATAGTTTTATTAGGTGATTTAGGACTTAGGAGCGTATTCGGAATATAAATTGGAAGTCTGTAGTAGATTTAGGCTTGAATTGGCAAAATTGGAAATTTGGCATTTTCCGATTGGCACTGAAAATTTTGATATCGAGATCAGAATGGAATTCCAAAAATTTGAGTAGATACATTGTGTCATTTGGGATGTGTGTGCAAAATTTTACGTCATTCGTACGAGGTTTGATAGGCTTTTTGATCGATGGCAGAATTTGGAAGTTTTTGAATCCTTAGGCTTGAATCCGAGGTGGATTTGTTGTTCTGATGTTGTTTTGAGTGTTCCGAAGGTTGGAATAAGTTTGAATGGTATTATGTGAACTTTTGGTTGAGGTCCCGAGGGCCTCGGGGTGATTTCGAATGGGTATCGGAAGATTGAAACTTGGAAAAATACAGTAGAAGCTACTGTGTACTGTTGTTTCCGTAGCTGCGGATTGGGGACTGCAGGTGCGATGAGCGCAGAAGCAGGAAGTGACCGCAGATGCGGTATTTATCGCAGAAGCGGAGTGTTGAGCGCACCTGCGGAATCCTGGGGCGCAGGTCCGGAACTGGAGCCTTAAGTGAAAAACCACAGGTGCAGTTATTTTAACCGCAGAAGCGGCCCGCAGGTGCGAGAAATTGTCTGCAGATGCGGTTTTGCTGGACAGAAAGTATAAATAGAGGCCTTCGCGATTTTCAATCATTTCTTCACCATTTTTGTGCGATTTTGGAGCTCCAAGCCGGGAATTCAAGGAGGAATTGAAGGGTTTTAGTGAGGTAAGTTATTTGGGTTTTATTTATGGTGTTTGTGATGATTTTTCCACTATCTAATCATGAAATTAGTGGGGAATTTGGGGTGAAGTTAAAGGATTAGGGCTTGAGTTTTGGAGAGCTTTGATTGAGGATTTGAGGGGCCATTTGGGGTCCGATTTCGATGTTCTTGGTATGTATAGACTCGTGGGAGGATAAAGATTCTAGTGATATAATTTTTATCGAATTCCGAGCCATGGGACCGGGGGCTGGGTTGGCCAATTTCGGGATTTTTTAGATAACTTGATTATTTTCGCTTGGGTTTTGTTCCTTTGGCATATATTGATGTTATGATACTGATTTTGGTTAGATTTGGAGCATTTGAAGGCCGAATTGAGTGTCAAGGGCATCGTGAGCTAGAGTTTTGGCGTGGTTAGAGGTAAGTAATGCTTCCAAACTTGGTTCTGAGGGTTTGAAACCCCGAATGTGTTTTATAATGGTATTGAGGTGACGTACATGCCAAGTGACGGCCGTGCGGGCGTGCACCGTGAGAATTTGTGACTTGGTTCATTCCATGGCACCGATTAGTGATTTTATCCTATTGATATCTATGTATTCTTCATGTGATAAAGTAAATGAACTGTAAATCTTACTAGTCATCATACTAGGCTTTACGCCGATATTGTTGAGACTCGAGGGGTTATTTCTTGTTGTCATCTCATTTCCTTCATTGATATTATGTACTCAGTCTTGTTCATGCATATCATATCATGTCTCAGTCTCAGTTATTATTATTTGGCATATCATATCATTGTTTCGGGCTAATTCATGGCACTATAAGCCCGTATGTGTGAGACTCGAGAGTGATGACTGAGTGAGGCTGAGAGCCTGATAATGAGTGACAGTTTTGGGATCGGACTGCATGACGCAGCGGTTTATTGATATATGCCTTCGTTGGCTTATTATAGCGCTTGGGCTGTAGGAGCCCCACCGGAGACGATGTAGATCTCCAGTTAGTTGGTTTAAGCCGGGTGAGGCTAGGCTTTTGGGTACAGACTTGGTGAAGGATACTTTGGACAATGTGAAGGTGATTCAGGAGCAACTTCGTACAGCGCAGTCAAGACAAAAGAGTTATGCCGACAGGAAGGTCCATGATGTGTCTTACATGGTTGGGGAGAAGGTTCTACTGAAGGTTTCACCCATGAAGGGTGTTATGAGATTTGGAAAGAAGGGTAAATTGAGTCCTCGGTTAATTGGGCCATTTGAGGTGCTTCGGAGGATTGGGGAGGTGGCTTATGAGCTTGCTTTACGACCTAGCTTGTCGAGTGTGCATCCGGTATTTCATGTTTCTATGCTCCAAAAGTATATTGGCGATCCATCTCATGTTTTAGATTTCAGCACGGTTCAGTTAGACGGTGATTTGACTTATGATGTGGAACCAATGGCTATTTTGGAGCGGCAGGTCCGAAAGTTGAGATCAAAGGAGATAGCGTCAGTGAAAGTGCAGTGGAGAGGTCGGCCCGTGGAGGAGGCCACTTGGGAGACCGAGCGAGAGATGCAGAGCAAATATCCACACCTATTTGAGGTTTCAGGTATGTTTCTTGACTCGTTCGAGGATGAACGTTTGTTTAAGAGGGGGAAGATGTATGACCCAGCCGGTCATTTCATGAGTCACAGTACTGTTCTCCCTGTTTCTGCTTCTTTATGTGTCGTTCAGCTGTATTTCATCATGTCATG
Organism: Nicotiana tabacum; assembly: GCF_000715075.1. Taxonomy (NCBI): domain Eukaryota; kingdom Viridiplantae; phylum Streptophyta; class Magnoliopsida; order Solanales; family Solanaceae; genus Nicotiana; species Nicotiana tabacum. Next base: position 139,318,102 of record NC_134090.1, read on the forward strand.
TCAGTTGTTCTGTGTTGGGATTGGTCATGGAGTGAAATGAGACACTTAGTCTCTATTTTGGGAGCTTTAGTTGGAAAAGTCAATTGGAAGTTGACTTGTGAGTAAACGATCTCGAAATTTATTTTTTATGGTTGGGATAGCTTCGTTAGGTAATTTGGGACTTAGAAGCGTGTTCGGAATGTAAATTGGAGGTCTGTGGTAGATTTAGGCTTGAATTGGCGAAATTGGAAATTTGTCGTTTTCCGGTTGGCAATGGAAATTTTGATATCGAGGTCGAAATGGAATTTCAGAAATTCTAGTAGATCCGTTGTATCATTTGGGACGTGTGTGCAAAATTTTAGGTCATTAGGATGAGGTTTGATAGGCATTTTGATCGATGGCGGAATTCAAAAGTTTTTGAATCCTTAGGCTTGAATTCGAGGTGGATTTGTTGTTCCGATGTTGTTTTGAGTGTTCCGAATGTTGGAATAAGTTTGAATGGTGTTATGTGACTTGTTGGTACTTTTGTTTGAGGTCCCAAGAGCCTCGGGATGATTTCGGATAAGTATCGGAAGATTGAAACTTGGAAAAATGCAGCAGAAGCAGCTGCGTTCTATTGTTTCCGCACCTGCGGATTGGGGACCGCAGGTGTGATGAGCGTAGAAGTGGGAAGTGACCGCAGATGTGGTATTTATCGCAGGAGCGGAGTGTTGACCGCACCTATGAGCCCGCAGGTGCGAATCCTGGGGCGCAGGTACGGAACTGGAGCCATAAGTGAAAAACAGCATATGCGGTTATTTTGACCGCAGAAGCAGTCCGTAGGTACGAGAAATTGTCCGTAGATGTGGTTTTGCTGGACAGAAAGTATAAATAGAGGCCTTCGCAATTTTCAGTTATTTCTTCACCATTTTTGTGTGATTTAGAGCTTCAGGACGGGAATTGAAGGATTTCAGTGAGATAAGTTATTTGTGTCTTATTTATGGTGTTTGTGATGATTTTTCCACATCTAATCATGAAATTAGTGGGGAGTTTGGGATGAAGTTAAAGGATTAGGGCTTGATTTTTAGAGATGTTTGATTGGGGATTTGAGGGGTCATTTGGGTCCGATTTTGATGTTCTTGTTATGTGTAGACTCATGGGCGGATAAGGATTCTAGTGATGTGAATTTTATCGAATTCCGAGACATGGGCTAGGGGGCTGGGTTTGGCCAATTTCAAAATTTTTGAGATAACTTGATTATTTTCGCTTGGGCTTAGTTCCTTTGGCATGTATTGATGTTATGATACTGATTTTGGTTAGATTTGGAGCATTTGGAGGCTGAATCGAGAGGCAAGGGCATCATGAGCTAGAGTTTTGGCGTGGTTCGAGATAAGTAACGCTTCCAAACTTGGTTCTGAGGGTTTGAAACCCCGAACTATGTGCTTTATTATTACATCTCGTACTTTAATTTTAGGATTCGTCGAAGTAATAACATATGAGTTGGAAGGGATTAAGGTTATACATGAAGATAGGAATGTAATATTGGCTTGATATGTATTTTCTTTAAAGTAAATCATTTTCGGTAAAAGTTGATAGATACGATTTTATATGGTTGTGGTAAGTTTTAAATTAAATACATGACATGTGGGAGTTTACAAATGAGGTTTTATTTATTATAAGAGTAGATAGTATTTTATCATAAGAAAAGTTGCCCTTTTTCCGTTTTGAGAATTTGTTGTACAAAAAGAATTTCTTTATTGTAAAGATATAAATTATTTTCTCATAAGAAAAGAAGGTTATATTTTTACCATTTTAAGAATTAAGCGTAATAAATTTGTACTCTTTATATGAGAGTAGAAAAATTAGAAGTTGAGAAGATATATGTATTTTTATATGAATATTTCAAATAATAATATATGTATTTATTAGTACCACGATAGACGCCATCGTAACAGACTAGAATTTGGGTCATGTGGATTAACAAGTTTGAAGACCTATCTTGGACAAATTTCTCTACTAAGGTTACGTTTATTACTTGCATAGTAATTATTTTTCATATTTCATTTTGTAATATCAAAATATAAGGCACAATTTCTATTTTGGGTAATGGGCTTGTGTTATTTTGTTTCGTCCATTACCACTGATATTCTTACTTATTAAAAAGTATAATTATACCTCTTTAATTATACCTAATTTTATACTGATTAAGTAAATACTTAACAAAAAAATATATCAAATTGTATTATTACATTCAGTTACTCTCAAATTCAATTCACATGTGACTTTCCAAACAACCTCTTGGTATTCAATTTACATTTTGTGGATCTTCTTACAAAAATAGACTACATTGTATATTGCATTTTGACTTTATCACAAACTGAATCATTTTCTTCTCTTTCTTCTTCTCATGCTCATGTGTATACACTCATCTACTGCCACATATTCATGATTTTCCGTCTGCTGCCACGTTACATGTTTTCTTGCTCATTCTATCCGTATAGCTGCAACAAGAAGATAAAGCTTAGAAAAGAACACATATCCTATAATAAATACATGTCCTAAAAATGATTTCTTTAGCCTCGTCATTTTTCATTGTGTTTAATTTCCCCCTTTTTGTTGTTTCAAACTTTTCTATGGATACAACACAGAGAAGCATACAGTCACATATGTCCCTTCATAGAACTAGCCAAAGCACTGTCCAAGAGAAATTTCTACATATAAATATGTTCCACACTAGTCAATATCAATTCGTTCAAACAAACAATTTCAGAAAAAGATTCAATTTCAATAAAGATAGTGGAACTTCACCTTCCAAAATTACCTGAACTTCCTCCTCACTACCACACCACAAATGGCCTACCACCCCATCTCATGTCCACGCTAAAAAAAATGCTTTAGATATGGCCAAACCAAGTTTTTTTTTCATATGCTTAATACTTTGAAGCAAGATTTGGTTATGTATGATTTTCTTCAGCCATAGGTTCCCACTATGGCTACTTCACATAATATACCATCTGTTCTATTTCTTACTCCTGGTGCAGTAGCAAGTTGTTATCTTTTTCATATTGGTAGAAAGAAGCCAAGACCAAATTCTAGAGCTAACTCCAATGAAAATGCATGCCATGCCATAAGACCTGACTAGGTGGAGTGACCACTAGAGCTTGGATGTAGAGTCTTTGTTTTGGACATTACACGTGAAAATCCTTGTTAATGATAAAGCTTGGAAAATTTTTGAAGACGTAACAGAAGAAGGTCGAAAGAGCTGTTTGGTGATGTAGAGTATGGAGTGAATATTAGTCGGATAAGAAATAACGTGCTATGAAATCAAGAATATCATATGAATTTTTCCCTACTCCGATCCGCCGTTACGTGTTTTGTCGCAATTAACGTGTGTTAGAGGGATTGATAAGAGAATTGGCTATGTTAAGGCACTTTCTTCTTTCTTTTGGCATGACCTAAAATGAAATGAACATAAACGATACGCTATTTCATAATGAATCTACTCCTAGCGACTAAGATTGTCTATGTTCTTTCCGTATAAAGTTATTCTAAGAAAGTATGTATGATCCTTGAGACCTAATGAATTTTATATTGATGGTATGATGTCCATAATGTTAGTCAAAGGTGCAATGACCTTAAGTCACTCTGAAAGGTTTAGAACGTGATTTCATAAGTCTAGCATGCATTATATATAGTATCTATTTTACTTTACTGAGCCGCGCTATAGTCAGCCGGGTATGGCACCTATTGTGCAACCACTGATCAGTTGGGTTTACCGAGTTTCACGTGGCCAGGTACGATTCTACCGAGCCTTATGATGGCCGGGTATGTTTTTACCGAGTCCTCTTTGAGGCCGGGTACGATATGATGATGATGATGCCCACGGAGGCGTATGTTTTTAAAAAGTTTATGTATATATATGTATTATGCATCTCATGTCAGTACCCCCAGAGGCACTCAGATATTACAAGTTGTATCTCTTTTATCTTTCTTTATATTACTGTTCTTGTTTATGCTTTTCTGCCTTACATACTCGGTATTTTATTCGTACTGACGTCCCTTTTGCCTGGGGACGCTGCGTTTCATGCCCGCAGGTCCCGATAGACAGGTTGACATTCCTCCTAGTAGGCTATCAGCTCAGCGGAAGGTGTTGATGCACTCCACTTACTCCGGAGTTTCCTATTTGGTCAGTATGATTTGGACATATATTGATTGGTATGGCGGGGCCCTGTCCTGACCTTATGATATGTATGTACTCTTGGAGGCTTGTAGACAAATGTCATGCATATGAAAGATTGTATGGCCTTGTCGGCCTATGTTTAGTGTACGAGTGTTCATTTTGGTCATATAGGACTGCATGTCACATGTATAAGTTTGTATTACATGTTGGGTCATCCTATGTCAAGTATTCCATTATGTTTCATTCTTGTTATATCATGACGGCCCTTTCGGCCCATTTACCCATGATGGTTTAATAAGAAATATATTTTACGTTGGTACTCGGTTAAGTAAGCCACCGAGTGTCCGTCGCGGCCCTCTATTTCAGGTTGTGACATTTATGATGCTATTGAGGTGACGCACATGCCACGTGAGGGGTGTGCGAGTGTGCGCCGCGAGAATTTGTGACCTGGTTCATTCCATGGCACCGATTAGTGATTTTATCCTATTGATATCTGTGTATTCTTCACGTGATGAAGTAAATGAACTATAAATCATGCTAGTCATCATACTAGGGCTTTACGCCAATATTGTTGAGACCTGAGGGGTCATTTCTTGTTGTCATCTCATTTCCTTCATTGATATTCTGTACTCAGTCTTGTTTATGCATATCATATCATGTCTCAGTCTCAGTTATTATTATTTGGCATATCATATCATTGTATCGGGCTAGTTCATGGCACTGTGAGCCCATGTGTGTGAGACTGGAGAGTGATGACTGAGTGAGGCCGAAAGCCTGATTATGAGTGACAGTTATAGGATTAGGCTGCACGTCGCAGCGGTTTATTGATATATGCCTTCCTTGGCTTATGATAGCGCTTGGGCTGTAGGAGCCCCTCCGTAGTCTGCACACCCCCAGTGAGCGCAGTTGATATTATTGAGGGGTAGATCTTCCTTAGACATGGATCTTGTCCGAAGTACTTATATCTAGAGATGGATCTCCTCCATGAGGCTGGATTGGCCTGTTCCTCGGTACTGGAGACTGATGGTCTGTGATGTGTATATATTCCGAGATGGATCTTCCCTGGGCGTTGTGCTTTATGATGGTATTGAGGTGACGCACATGCCAAGTGACCGGCGTGCGAGCACCGTGAGAATTTGTGACCTGGTTCATTCCAAGGCACCGATTAGTGATTTTATCCTATTGATATTTGTGTATTCTTCACGTGATGAAGTAAATGAATTGTAAATCATGCTAGTCATTATGCTAGGGCTTTAAGTCGATATTGTTGAGACCCGAGGGGTCATTTCTTGCTGTCATCTCATTTTCTTCATTGATATTTTGTACTCAGTCTTGTTTATGCATATCATATCATGTCTTAGTCTCAGTTATTATTATTTGGCATTTCATATCATTGTATCGGGCTAGTTCATGGCACTGTGAGCCCTGTGTGTGAGACTGGAGAGATTGATGACTGAGTGAGGCCGAGAGCCTGATTATGAGTGACAGTTATGGGATCGGGATGTACGCCGCAGCATGCTATATTGATTTATGCCTGGATCTGGCTTATGATAGTGCTTGGGCTGTAGGAGCCCCTCCGGAGTCTGCACACCCCCAGTGAGCGCAGTTGATATTATTGAGGGATGGATCTTCCCTAGACATGGATCTTGTCCGAAGTACTTATATCTGGAGATGGATCTTCCTCATGAGGTTGGATTAGCCTGTTCCTCAGTACTGGAGACTGATGGTCTGTGATGTGTATATATTCCGGGATGGATCTTCCCTAGGCCTTGTGAGCCATATATAGTACCGAGTTTTTGTGAGGTTGTTATTATTATTATCAGGTGTGACGACCCGACCAGTCGTCTCATGAGTTACCACTTTATTTTCCCCATTTTTGCTTTTTTATGCTTTGTTTATCCATGTTATGTGGTATCGTGTTGGTTGGATCAAATTCGGAATGATTTTGGTAAGGTTTGAGACACTTAGTCTCTTTTAAAGAAGCTTAAGTTGGAAAAGTCAACCGGATATTAACTTATGTGTTAGAGAGCTCGGATGTGATTTCTAGTGGTTCGATTAGTTTCAGGAGGTAATTTGGGACTTAGGAGTGTGATCGGAATGAGTTTTGGAGATTCGGAGTAGATTTAGGCTTGAATTGGCGAAGTTGATATTTTGGCGATTTCCGATTGGTAGGTGAGATTTTGATATAGGTGTCGGAATGGAATTCTGAGAGTTGCAGTAGCACCGTTGTGTCATTTGGGATGTGTGTGCAAAATTTCAGGTCATTCGAACGTGGTTTGTTTGGGTTTTTTATCAAAAGCGTAATTCGGAAGATTTTAGAAACTTAGGCTTGAATCTGATGTGTTTTGGTTGATTTGATATTGTTTGAGGTGTTTTGAAGATTGGTACAAGTTTGAATAAGGTTTTGTGTTATGTTGGTGCCTTTGGTTGAGGTCTCGGGTGCCTCGGGTGAGTTTTGGGTGGTCAATCGGACCATTTCATTAAGTTTGGGGTTGCAGAAATTGCAGGTTCAGCTGTTGCAGGTTTTTACTCTTCACATTCGCGAGTGGACCATCACGTTCGTAAAGAGTCAGTGGAAGTCAGTGGAATTTTAGCCTTCACGTTCGCGAGGGAGGCTCCGTGTTCGCGAAGGGCTGGATGCTCGTGTATCGCGTTCGCGAGAAGGGAGTCGCGTTCGCGAAGAGTCTTTTGGCCAGCTAGGTCTAAGGTCGAGTTTGTTCATCGCGTTCGCGAGAGAGGGTGTGCGTTCACGAAGGGTAAGTTTGAGGAATCATTGCGTTCGAGAGAGTCTTGTCGCGTTCGCGTAAGAGGATTTTGGTCAAAGTTATTTTTGTGCTTCGCAAACGCGAGGCGTTGACCGCGTTCGCAAAGAAGGAAATTAGGCCTGGGCAGAAGGTTTAAAAGGTCGTCTTGTCCGTGAAGGTTGGGTTTATTTCTTCCATTGTTGGTCGTTTTTGGAGCTTTTTGAAGGGGATTGAAGAGGGATTCAAGGGGAATCACTTGGAGGTAAGATTCTTGGACTTAAAACTCGATTATTATGTGAATTCTGCCTAGAAAATCATGGAAATTAAGTTAAAAATTGAAGAATTAGGGCTTGGAAATTTAGACTTTTGATTGAGGATTTGAAGGACCATTTGTGGTCAGATTTCAGAACTTTTGATATGTATGAACTCGTGGGGAGATAAGGAATCTATTGATATAAAAAATTTTGAATTCCGAGACGTGTGCCCGGGGGTCGGGTTTTGATAATTTCGTGATTTATGTCTATTATTGATTGTTTTCATTTGGGCTTCATTCCCTTAGCATATTTTGACGTCCTCGTTCTGATATTGGATAGATTCGACGTGCGTGGAGGCCGATTCGAGGGGCAAAGGCATCGCGAGTTAGAGATTTGACCGGTTTGAGGTGAGTAATGATTGTAAATGATGTTCTGAGGGTTTGAAACCCCGAATTGCACATTGTAGTGCTATATTGAGGTGAGGCACACGCTTGATGACGAGCATGGGGTCGTGCACTATTGGGGATTGTGACTTGGTCCGTCCCGATTGATGATTTTACCGCGTATTTGACTGAAATCTAATTGCTATCATCATTATTTGGGCTGAATGCCATATTTGGGCTTCGTGCCAACTATTTGAACCCTTCGGGGATTTTTATTGGTATTTCCTCACTGTTTTGACTTTATACTTGAACTCAGTCATGTTATATTTCACTATTTTCGTACTCAGCCATGTTTACTCTGTTTTAAACACTTACATGATCTTTTAAATGATATTTTTGGGCTGAAAAACATGTTTTACTACTGCCCGAGTGGCTTGTGAGGATTTTTGACTAAGTAAGGCCGAGGTCCTATGTTGTGAGGAAACACTTGATACTGATTATGAGATCGAGGGCCTGAGATATGTACGCCACGGGGTGGCTTGATTGATATGAGGTCGAGGGCTTAGTGATGATGCCACGAGGTGGCTTGATATTGCGTTTGGGCCGTAAGGGGCCCCTCCAGGAGTCTGCACACACCCCGCGAGCGCGGGTACCCATTGTGATATGAGATTGAGCCCGAGGGGCTGGTATTGTTCTATGTGATTGCCCGAGGGGCTAGTACTGTTCTGAGATATTGCTCGAGGGGCGAATTTGTTGATACTGTGCCCGAGGGGTGAGCCTTTATGTGTTTACTTTTCATAATTGATTGTCAATTATCTGCTTAATTATTGAAAAAGGCTTTTCACGAAACTACATTTGAGTTATAAGATTTTACCTATCTTTCACTGGTTTACGGTTTTAATTGTTTTACTGCTTCATGATAGAATGCTTTGTGCCTTACGTGATTTCTTGCTTTCAGTCTTTATTTACATTTGTTACTCCCTGAGTTGGAGTACTCCCAGCACCCTGTGTGCAGATTCAGGGGTAGATGGTCCCACTCCCGAGTGCGGATCCTTCCAGCTTCAGGAGGACATTCGGAGTTCACGAGGTAGCTGTTTGTCATCCGCAGACCCGTGTTTCTCCTCCTTTATCTCTTCTCAGACAGTTGTACTAGTTTATAGACTTACCAGACTTGTATTATGACTTATAAATGCTCATGACTAGTGACACCCCGGTTTAGGGCTGTTTTGGGTTATCCTTCCGCGTATTATGATATTACATGCTACTTAGTATTATTAAATCATGTTTTGACTGTTTCTTAATGCTTAACTATTAATAATCAGAAAAAGGGGAAGTGTCAGCTGGCCTTTTCTTCACGAGAGGTGTCATCACGACCGGGTCCAGGTTTAGGGTCGTGACATCAGGAGATGGACCTTCTCCGTAGGCTGGATTGGCCTTCCTCAGTACTGAATGACTGTTGTCAGAGATGTATGTGTGTGTGTGTGTGTATATATATATATATATTACAAGACGGATCGTCCCTGTACCGTATGAGGCATATCCAGTACTGAGTGGACGAGCATTTAGATATTGGGCACATGAGTCACTTGCCATAGTGCATTTCATATAGCATGTGCATTACTATGTAGATATAGTAAAGTTATACTTCTTTACCATGTTCATATTTGCTTTATTCACTATTTTGAATTGTCTACTTAACTGAAAGCATGCTTACGCTTTTGTATATTATTCTAGTATCTGGTGAAGAGGTTGAGTTCGTCACTACCTCTCAGTCCATAGTTTGGGCTTGTTACTTACTGAGTTGGTGTACTCACGTTACCCCCTACACCTTGTGTGCAGATCCAGGTACCCTTGGTCCCAGTAGCAGCCCTTGATCGAGGTAGCAGGCTATGGAGTTGTTGAGGTATTTGCATGGCGTTCGCAGACCTTGGCTCTCCTTCTCATTTTCAGTTGTATTTTTCTGTTGGTTCTTAGACACTTTAATAGACTATGTATCTATCTTAGACGCTCATGATCTAAGTGATATTGTGGTTTTGGGACAATTGTATCGTAGTATAAATCCTTCTTTATGACTTAAACGATTTGTTTTAAAAATGATGAAAGTTTTCAGCAAATGATTTTCAATAATTACACTATGGTATTGGATTGCGTTGGTTTGAGGCTAGCCTAGTTCCATGATAGGAGCCATCACAACGGGTTGAGTTTTGGGTCGTGACAACGTTTTGCTCAAAATACTAACTGATGTCCAGTTCAAAAACAGGATTAAATCTCTTACTTTCAAAATCTCAAATTCTCTAACAACAAACTTAATAATTTCACCAAAATATATTGAGTAAGAAGCTTACCACAAGTTTGAGAGAGTTTCTCCACAAAATCCAATCCTAGGGTTTTAAATAAGCTTAACCCATCTTGATTCTTGAAGATAACATTCCAACATATATTCAAAAGATAATGACTAAACCTTTTATGCAAACAAATGTGATCTTGATGGTAGTGGGAGAATGAAACTGTTGTGGATTGAGAGTTCTCTAATAAAAGGGCTAGTGTAAAGGATTTTTCTAATACAAAGGATTTATCTCCCAAATGGGTAGAAGCTAGATATTATTTTTATCAAATGGGTCAAAATAGATTTAAGGGTTCCAATAGGATATACTAAGTCTTTTTTATACCCCCTTTTTTTTAATCAAATAAAGTAGAAAAATTAAATTTAAGAAAAGTGATAAAATATTAGCAATAAAAATAAGATCACTTAAATACACATAATTTATTTCTAAAAATCAGTGTGTTACATAAGTGGTGTTGCGTCAGCTGACTTGTGTTGATACCCAATTTTTTTCTGTATGTATTTATATGCAAAATACTTTCAAAATAGCATGCATATGCATATGTAAGTATGTCCCAAGGTTTTAATATTTTTCTCTTAATTTTTAAGGATTTTTAAATCAATTTATTGCCCTATTTTAGCAAGAAAAGCCCAATAATTATTCCCAAAATTATCATTTTGGTGATTCATTTATTGAATTCTCATATTTATACTAAAATATAGCTAACATAATTTTTTGCATATTTTTTTACAAATTTATTTGTCATTTTTAAATCCAAATTGCATATAATTGCAATATTGGCCTCTTTTAAGATTTAATTGTATTTATATTTATAAAATTAACTTCAGTATTTTTAGTGTGATAATTATGTATTATTAATCATTTTAGTGCTTTTAATTTATTTTTAAAAATTATTTTACTATTTTTTATAAAACAAATAAGGGAAAATAGCTATTTAAATGATAGCTCATTTATATTTCAATTTTGGCCAGATTTGAACCCCTAATTGAACCCAATCTCAAACCTAATTACCCAGCCCAAATCCTAAATCTACCCGACCCACAACACGTTTGAATAACCCGACCGGATCCCTATTCAATCCAGGTCGTTGATCAAAATGTTCAACGGCCACCATTTAACCTTTCCTAAATTAATCCCGACCTACCCCCCAAACCCTAGTCATTTGCACCTATAGCCGCCTTCAAACTCCCTCCTCTCTCAGTTCTCTCTCAACTCCCCTCTCAAACCTTAGCCGCCTCCCTACGCTTCAACCCTAAAATCGCCGGAATCCATGGCTTCCAAGGCCATTGAAACCCTATACCGGCCTCCTATAACTCCTACACGCCTGGTCACTATAGTTTCAAGGCCTGACCATGAAGAAGCTTGGTCTAGACCTCGGATGCTTTCAGTGCTATGGCTATCTCCGGCCATTTTCGACCTTGTTCCGGCCAGCTATGGTTATTCGAGCTTGATCTCGACCTTTCCTGCTTAGATCGATGATTTCCAAGCCTCTCTCACCCTCTGGATTTCTTCTGAAACCCTAAACTTCGAGATTTTTCTGATTCTTTTAGATCCGCTGTAGATTTGTGCTTACCCTAAGCTTTCAAACATTTTCTCAAAGTTTCTTTCAAAACTCTGCTTTTAAAACTTTTATCTTTTCCGATCTAGGGTTTTGTTAAGTTGTTTAGAAGTTTCTCTGATCTTTAGCTACTGTGTTTCTTATGTTGATTCTTCTACCATGTTTCTTATGTTGCTTCCCTACTGTGTTTCTTATGTTCTTCTACTGGAATACACATACTAAGAGTCTTAGTTCCCTTTTTGGGATTTCTGAACTTATTTCATTAGTATTGCTTCCTGATTTTCTCGTCCTTTCATCTCTATGCTCGATTGATGGTAAAACCCTAAAATTTAGGGATTCATTCGAGTTTTGAGACCATTTGCTGTGTGATTTGCTTGTTCTTCATCTCTGAACTTGTTCGATTTCAAAACCCTAAACTTCTTTGGACCTAGTCAAGTTTCTGAAGTTGTTTCATCTACTGCTCGATTGAGCTTCGAAATCTTTGCTTCGACCTTTGTTTCTTTATATGATCCTGGTTCCCTAATAAACTCTTCTAAGGTCTTTCTACTGGACCATCTACATGTTATTTGATACTCTCTCTCTCTCTCTCTCTCTCTCTCTCTCTCTCTCTCTCTCTCTTGCTGAGTTACTATATGACTACCATGCTCTTATAGTTCACTGATTTTAATGGAAGTCTTGTATTGATTGATTTTAATTGATATTCAGTTCCTTAATTGTTTTCTTACCTTGTTTCTGCCTGTTCTTCATACTATAAATACCTACTCTTCATTGACACAAACAAGGATCACTCACAGTCTTTCTGAACTTACACTTACACTCGAAAGAAAATATTCTTTCTTGTTGCTTGTACTGTGGCCTATTTACAAGACCTACTGCTTACTTTTCTTTACTTGCTTCTTTGAAAACTGGTATGTCCTGATTTAAGCTTTTAGCATCACAACAATATGTTTATTTACTGCTTTTATATCCCTGTCTGCTTATAGCTTCTGTGTGTTTTAACACTACTGATCTCTTTCTGCCTGTTCTAGTATGAATCCCAAACCCCTGCCTCCTATGTGTTTAAGTTATAGTTTGAGGCATGGCAATACTACAAGTTATTGTCCATGACTCAAACTCGATCCCTTGGGATCCTAGCCTCTAAATAGTGTGTTCTGGCAGGTTTGAGAGTATGCTAGCATCCTCCATTGCTGAGCATGCTTGAAGCCTGTCCTGGCCTAAGCAATAGGCTCTTCACAATTTCGCTACCCCCTGAACTCCCTATGTGTGTTTATTAGTAGTTGTTTCCCTCTCCTTTTCCCCTTTAGTAGTCTATTTTGCACTTGCACACTTTCTTAGTCTTTAAGTTCTGCCCCCTCTTGTGAGCCTTGCCTTGGGACACTTTGAGTTCCCTCTTAACTTGGACACTTGAGGGTTGGCCCTTCCACACTGCACTTGTCCTAATCTGATTATACATTTGGGTGTGAGCATTGCCCGGAGTCCCTTTGAGGCTTTTAGGGAACTTTGACACACTCAAATGGGAGAAAGGCTTTGGATCGTGATCCCTTGGAGTTGGTTTACCTCATATTTCAGACATGAAGTCTGAATCAGGCTCTCCTTTGGTTGTACTTTTATTTATATTTTTCTGATGTATTTTTTTTACTTTATTCCGGGCTGTAATAATTTGTAATAAACTCTTGGGGATAGATAGTGAAAAGGGGGGATAACTATGTATGCGAAGGGTAGATATCATGCCTATAGGTATTTCTGAAATCCGCATTTCTCACATAGATGCCATGTCTATAGGAATTTTAAATATGCATATAGAAATCATGCCTATAGGTGTTTTGGAAATCTGCACATGCAAATGCATATAGAAAGCATGGCTATAGCTCTTTCTGAATTCTGTATATCCTACATTCATATAGAAATCATGATCATAGGACTACTATATTCATATAGAAATCATGCCTACAGGATTGTCTAAATCCGCACATTCAATTACACCTAGATATCATGTCCATAGGTCTTAAACAAAATTCAGCATCTAGATATCATGTTCATAGGTTTAAAACGAGTCTTTCTGCATTTTTTATATCATGTCTACAAGGTTCAAAATCAATTATGCGTAGAAAGCATGTCTATAAGAATTCCTAATCGAATCTGAATCGCTTCATTCATGTCTAGAGCTAAAACCAGTAATAACGAGTATCATCAGTGGTAAAACTTGTGACCTTCGTAAAAACTTGCTCTCTTTAATAATCTGACAACCTTTTTAAGTAGTACGTGTTCAGTTTATTATTGCTTTCTGAATTCAGTAGATATCATGCCTATAGGATCCTTGTCCAACACTTAGGCAAGCCTTAGGGCGAAGTTATAAACTGAATCTGTGCTATTAACTACAACCAGTAGGTAGGCCTGATTCGGGCTTCTTATCTGAATTATGTAATAAATCAGTCTGCCTTAACCTTTAAGTTCTTAATCAGACCATAAACAGTATATGAAAGTCATGCTAATTATGTACTTTCTTTGTTCAAGGAGGTATATCTGAGCCTTTTACTTGTATGTGCTTTCCCCCAACTTGCTATACATGGTTTGTGTGTCGCCTTAGAATTTTGCCTTTGAAATTACAAATAAGCCTAATATCCCTCCCATTTAGGATTAGTAGTCCTAAATGCCTCTGGGACTGAAAGGATTGGGACGGGTAATAGCATGCAATAAGTAAACGAGACCATTCCGCACTTTAATACCTTAACGGGGTGGGAAAGGGTAGATATGGATATGATGACCACGTGATAATGTCACGTGTAGCCCCTCATTGAGGAGTGATTACCGGACATTATGTGGGGTGATCCATATTATTAATAAACCTAGCCCCCCCCCCCCCCCACCTCCCTTTCCCTTTGTTCCTTTATTTCTTCTAAAGATTTCAAGCTATTTCTTTTAAGAAAATCAGCTTCCTTTTAATTCTTTCCAATTTTGTTTGTAACCATTATGTGAAAATCCCCTCTTATTTGAAGTTTTATTGCCCACATGTTATTTGCACCTAAATTCACAACAATAGTCTGGCCAGGAACCACACTAGTGGATCCCGAGGGGTGCCCAACACCTTCCTCTTGGGATAATTTCAAGCCCTTACCCCAATCTCTGGTTACTCAAATCAAACCTTCTTGGTGTCCTAATGCACCTTAATCATTATGTGGCGACTCTTCGATTCAAATCCAAATTCCCAAAAGGGAATGAGTTGTCCTCCCAAATGTCACAAACCCGATTTCGCGAGAAAAAAGAGGCGCGGCAGCATGGCGACTCTGCTGGGGAATCTTTTAGGCTTTTACCATTTCAGACTATTATTGTGGCTTGACATTTCTTTATATGCCTTTATTTGTTTAATACCTTTAAGCATTCAATTCCTCTTTTCAACTACAAAACTAACTTGTCTTTTTGTTTCTTTCCTTTATTTCTTTTACTGCTTTCCTTTATTACTGCTTTAAATTATGAAGAATCGTTGTATTTACTACTTTCTCAACATGCAAATACGTGACAACCTGCTTTAGTTAATGCATAAACATGTTTTCAACATCATATTCCACTCGTGCCAAAATAATGAGTGGTTGCGCTCTTCCGATATTATCACACCCTAAATCCAAAAAAGGTGTATTTGCGGTAAAACCAGTCGATCAATGGTCTAGTCGATGGTTCCGTGCCTTTCCCCCTTGAGTTATCCGCTCAAGGGTACCAGTCTAAAACACCATAGAAACCTTACTCTATTTAACTGTGCATGCATCATAGTTAAACTTAGTCGGGTCAGTTATGTTGTCCACATAATGATCCTTTAAGATAGCCTTGTCCAAAGTCCACTAGGTTTCCCTAAAACCCAAATAGACAACATCACGTTCTGTGCATTTATTTGGATTACTAGATGCGTTTATGCTAATTGTTAATATTAATAAGTCGAGTCTGGTGGGGGTAAGGGCCTAACCCTTTTGTTTTGCAGAAAATGAGGCATGAGGTCCCCAGTTTTGGTATGATTAGCATGCCCTCACTCTTGCTAGACTAGTGGAGGAGTCTTCCATCAAATGACGAAATCAACGAGTGGAAAGAGAGGGCCACCAAAGCTAGCGAAAAGTTGGAATATCTAGAGTACAATCTACTGGAATTGGAAGGGAAAGTGAGGAAGAGAGTCACCGACTGCCAGAGCACCGAGGGAAACAAAGGAGAACACCTAGCAAAGGCATTTTTACTGGTGAACCTACGCGAATTGGAGGATCATATCAACGAGAGCATTCAACCTGAGGAAGGTCCTTCAGGGACCAAGTAGATAGGAGTTTATCTTTTCGCTTTATAAAATGTAATAAGGCCAATGGCCATTAGTGATTTTCATTTCTTGTTTATTTAGTGTCGATTTGGGATTCGTCTTATTTTCTATTAATAAAATGAGGCATTTAGCATTCTAAGTTCTCTAAAACAATTTGTCGTTAGGCCTACCTCGGGCACAAAGAGGTCCCCAAATTAGGACACGATTTAAATTCCCGCACTATGTGTTTAAATACTGCAATACTTTTTATGATCCTCACTAACTTGGTTACCTTTTTTTTATTCTTTGTTTTTGTTTTTATTATTCCCCTCCCCAAAGGTTAGTCCGTGCACTCTCGCATCATCATTTTACTTCACAAAGCCCTTCCATACAGGCAGTAAGCAGAGGAGCATGCCTCAATAACTGGACCATCAGAACCACCAGAACCCGGAAAGCCTTGGGATAGCAAGGCTCAACAAGCATCATGCACTATCTTTTATTTTTACTAGTTGACTTTCCTTTCGCATTTTAAAACTTCGCAATAAGATCTTCAATGTTCAAAATAGTTATGGAATTTATCAAAGCATTTTGACTTTCCCTATAAATCTTACTCTTATTATTTTCTCTTATTACTTTACTTATACAGCATTACTATTACTTATCTTGATGAACCAATGACTGTGACATGCAATGAGACAACGCAATAAACGGACATAGATTCAGAGGAAGATGACATACCGGAAGAGATTGTTAAAGAAGTCGAGAATTTTGAGAACAGGCCTAAGTCCAACTTAGACGAGACTGAGATTGTTAACCTGGGAGATGTAGAGAACGTCAAAGAAACACGAATCAGCGTTCATTCGTCACCGTTAGAAAAGGAAGAGTACACAGAATTTCTAAGGAAATATGAGGACATATTCCCCTGGTCGTATGATGACATGACTGGTCTGAGTACATCTATTGTGGCACACAAACTGCCAACTGATCCAACATGGCCACCGATAAAGCAAAAGCTTAGAAAGTTTAAGCCTGACATGAGTCTGAAAATCAAGGAGGAAGTCGCTAAGCAAGTCAAATCCAAGGTTCTCAGGTAGTAGAATACCCAACATGGTTAGCCAACATTGTGCCAGTACCAAAGAAGCATGGGAAGGTCAGAGTCTGTGTCGACTACCAGGATCTCAACCGGGCCAGTCTGAAAGACGACTTCCCCTTGCCAAATATACACATCCTGATCGACAATTGCACCAAGCATGAGTTGCAGTCATTTGTAGATTGTTTTGCAGAGTATCATCAGATCTGGATGGATGAAGAAGATGCTAAGAAAACGGCTTTCATTACACCGTGGGGGATGTACTGTTACAAGATGATGTCGTTCAGATTAAAAAATGTTGGGGCCAGCTATATGAGGGCCATGACCACCATTTTCCATGATATGATACACAAGGAGATCGAAGTATATGTAGACGATGTTATCATCAAGTCCAAGAAAGCCACTAATCATATGGAAGATTTGAGGAAGTTCTTCAACAGGCTGCGAAGGTACAACCTAAAACTAAATCCCACAAAGTGTGCATTTGGGGTTCTTGCCGGAAAACTACTTGGGTTTATTGTGAGACGCCGATGAATAGAACTGGATCCATCAAAAGTCAAAGCTATTCAAGAATTTTCACCGCCAAAGAACAAGAAGGACGTAATGAGTTTCTTGGGGAGACTCAACTACATTAGCCGGTTCATAACACAATCTACTGTCATCTGTGAGCCAATCTTCAAGATGTTGAAGAAGTACGCCGCTACCAAATGGACTGATGACTGCCAAAAGGCCTTCGACAGAATCAAGGAGCACTTGTTAACACCACCAGTTTTGGTCCCGTCCGAGCCAGGTAGACCTCTATTACTCTACCTTGCGGTACTGGACGGAGCTTTCGGTTGCGTCTTAGGGCAACATGATGAGACGGGGAGGAAGAAGCAGGCTATCTATTACCTCAGCAAGAAGTTCACCTCGTATGAGGCCCGGTATTCTCTGTTAGAACGCACTTGTTGCGCTCTATTTTGGGTAGCTCAGAAGTTGAGGCATTACTTCTGTGCCTATACTACATATCTCATATCAAGGATAGATACTTTGAAGTACATCTTCCAGAAGCCCATGCCCACTGGAAAGCTAGCCAAGTGGCAAATCTTGTTGAGTGAATTTGCCATTGTCTACGTAACTCAGAAAGCGATCAAAGGACAGACACTAGTAGATCACCTTGCTGAAAATACCGTGGACGGAGAGTACGAACCCCTAAAAACGTACTTTCCTAACGAAGATGTATCATTCATAGGAGAAGATATTGCAGAATCCTATGACGGTTGGAGAACATTTTTTGATGGAGCAACAAATTTCAAAGGAGTCGGCATAGGAGCAGTCCTAGTATCAGAAATCGGTCAGCATTATCCGGTGTCTGGCAAACTTACGTTTCCTTGCACCAACAACAAGGCCGAGTATGAAGCCTGCATCTTAGGGCTCAAGATGGCCATTGACATGAACATTCAAGAATTGCTAGTAATTGGGGATTCAGACTTGCTTATACATCAGGTCCGAGAAGAATGGGCGACCAAGAACTCCAAAATACTCCCTTATCTACATCATGTACAGGAGTTGAGAAAGAGGTTCACAAAGATAGAATTCCAGTATGTCCCCAGAGTCCAGAATGGATTCACCGATGCACTGGCTACCCTATCATCCATGATACAACACCTAGACAAGAACTTTATTGATCCCATTCCAGTAAAGATCCATGATCAGCCAGCTTATTGTGCTCATGTTGAGGAAAAAGCAGACGGAAATCCTTGGTTACATGATATCAAGGAATATTTGACGAAAGGAGAATACCTAAAACTTGCGAAACCTACTCAGAAAGTCACACTTCGGAGGTTGTCCAACAATTTCTTTCACAGCGGAGGTATCCTGTATAGGAGGACTCCTGATTTGGGATCACTAAGGTGTGTCGACGCGAAAAAAGCATCTAAATTGCTAGAAGAAATCCATGTTGGGACCTGCGGTCCACCTATGAACGGTTTTGGCTTAGCCAAAAAGATACTCTAGGCTGGTTACTTCTAGATGACTATGGAAACGGACTGCATCCAGTATGTACGAAAATGCCATCGCTGCCAGATATATGCAGACATGATCAAGGTACCCCATATGAGCTTACTGCAACAACCTCACCATGGTCGTTTGCCGCCTGGGGAATGGACGTTATTAGACCAATTGAACCTGCCACATCCAACGGGCACAGATTCATCCTAGTAGCAATCAACTATTTCACCAAATGGGTCGAAGCATCGTCTAATAGAGCAGTAACTAAGAAAGTCGTGATAGACTTTGTCCGCGACCGTATTGTTTGCCGATTCGGCTTTCCAGAGTCAATCATCACTGATAATGGCTCCAATCTCAATAGTGACTTGATGAAAGCTATATGTGAAACCTTCAAGATCAAACACAAGAATTCTATAGCCTACAGGCCTCAGATGAATGGAGCCGTAGAAGCCACCAATAAGAATATCAAGAAGATATTGAGGAAAATGATAGAGAAGCATAAGCAGTGGCATGAGAAGCTATCATTTGCTTTATTGGGATATCGCACCACAGTTCGCACATCAACCGGGGCAACCCCATATATGCTAGTTATGGTACAGAGGTTGTCATTCCCACTGAGGTAGAAATTCCCTCCCTAAGGATCATACAGGAAGCAGAGCTCGATGATGCAGAGTTGGTAAAGAGTCGTTACGAGCAGCTGGCTCTTATCGATGGGAAAAGAATGAACGCAGTTTGCCACAGTCAGCTTTATCAGAACAGAATGTTCTGAGCCTTCAACAAAAGAGTCAAGCCAAGACAGTTCATACCAGGGTAGCTGGTGTTAAAGAAACTTTTCCACAACAAGATGAAGCCAAAGGGAAATTCTCTCCCAACTGGCAGGATCCGTACATGGTTCACGGGGTTCTAATAGGAGGAGCCCTCATACTTGCGGAAATGGACAGAGAGGTATGTCCAAAACCGATCAACTCAGATGCAGTCAAGCGATACTATGTGTAATCTTATGCTTTCCTCATATGATGTAATTTGAACTATGCCCGACCTGATTCCCGTTTAAGAGGGGATACGTAGGCAGCCCTATGGGTTCGGTCACAAGTCAATAAAATTTTCATTTCCCCTCATAATTGGAAACTGGGATAGAATTTTGAGGGTCCAGTGATTTCAGTCTGTCATCGCAAGCAGCCGTCAGAAGCGTCAACCTAGTAAACTAGGGTAGAATTTTGAGGAGGACCCTAAAAATTCCGTAGCAAGAAACGTTACAGTGTCTTGAACCACGTCGTAGTCGTCGATTCATCTAAAGAAAACTATTCTCGATTATGTACTTATGTTATATTTTTACCAAATCATGCATGTTTGTTATCAAAATTGTTTTGTTTAGAAACTCTACCCCAATGATACGTACAGTATCACCGAAACAGAGCCGAGCAGATCGAGCAGAGCCAGCGGCGATACAAACTAACCTTTCCCCTTTACAAAATTCATGATTTTTCGTTGGATGCAGGCACCTGAGTTGCAAAATCATCAAACATATTATACACTCATATTGTTTAGGAATACAACTCTCTGAATTGTTCACATTTACCAGCATATGCTATCCACGCATGCCGGCAATATTCCCTATATCGCAACGTCCCCGGCATTCACAATGTCGTAACCTACCCTCAACTAAGAAACTCTATTACCATTTGCCCTTTTATTTTAATTTCTACATTGCATAAGGCTACCATTCTGCCTTCTGAGACTAAGCACTATCTTCACCTGCATTTTCTGCATTGCATAAGGCTACCATTCTGCCTTCTGTGACTAAGCTCTATCTCCATCTGCATTTTTGCATTGCATAAGGCTACTATTCTGCCTTTCGAGACTAAGCACTGTCTCCATCTGCATTTTCTGCATTGCATAAGGCTACTATTTTGCCTTCCGAGACTAAGCACTGTCTCCATCTATATTTTTGCATTGCATAAGTCTACTATTCTGCCTTCCGAGACTAAGCACTGTCTCCATCTGCATTTTCTGCATTGCATAAGGCTACCATTCTGCCTTCCGAGACTAAGCTCTATCTCCATCTACATTTTTGCATGGCATAAGTCTACCATTCTGCCTTCCGAGGTTAAGCTCTACCTCCATTTTTATGGCTGAAAGATCGCCACCTTTACACCTGCATGGCTGAAATATCATCACTTTACACTTGTATGGCTAAAAGATCGCCACCTTTACACCTGCATGGCTAAAAGATCGCCGCTTTATTTTACACTTGCATGGCTGAAAGATCGCCGCGTTATTTTACACATGCATGGCTGAAAGATTGTCGCTTATTGCATTTCATGGGCTGAAATATCGCCAAACACTGCATTTTAAGGGCTGAAAGATCGCCAAATTATCTAAGGGCATCATTGTTCGGAGGCACCATTTACATAGCCCGAGAACACCATGTCATGGCCTGAAGATCCCTTTTATCTTTTGCATATCATAATTCAAAGGCATCATAGTTCGGAGGCATCATTCTCATAGCCCGAGAGCATCATTTCATGGCCTGCGAATCCTTTATCATACGCTTCATGGCCTAGGACGCCATGGTCTGAGGACGTCATCCTAACCGTCTAAAGACATCATTCATGGTCCGACGGGAACTTGCATCACGTTTAAATTTATGCATAATATATGCTTGTATTGCTCATTTGCAGGTAAACCGGCGAGGAACGGCCATCTCAGCAGGAGCGATCCCGCTCCAGTTCCTGCAGCCCTATTAGACCTTAACCATTCATCCCGACCTGAATATTGCGCCCGTTCTTGAAAAGGCCTCCATCGGCATACTCTGCCGACGGATCCCGAACTACATACGGCCTGATTCCTGTAGAAACAAGGATATGTAGGCAGCTCATAAGTCAGAGTACGACCTAAGTCTCCTTGAACCATTTCGTTCGGTCAAAATTGGCCATCATATCTTTACCCGACAACTCTTTCATCCTTCCCAGGTAAAGAGGGGCAGCTGTTGATACGCAATTTTTCTCTGTATATATTTATATGCAAAATACTTTCAAAATAGAATGCATATGCATATATAAGTATGTCCCAAGGTTTTAATATTTTTCTCTTAATTTTTAAGGATTTTTAAATCAATTTATTGCCCTATTTTAGAAAGAAAAGCCCAATAATTATTCCCGAAATTATCATTTTGGTGATTCATTTATTTAATTCTCATATTTATACTAAAATAAAGCTAACATAATTTTTTGCATATTTTTTTACAAATTTATTTGTCATTTTTAAATCTAAATTGCATATAATTGCAATATTGGCCTCTTTTAAGATTTAATTGTATTTATATTTATAAAATTAACTTCAGTATTTTTAATATGATAATTATGTATTATTAATCATATTAGTGATTTTAATTTTATTTTTGTAAATTATTTTACTATTTTTTATAAAATAAATAACGGAAAATGGCTATTTAAATGATAGCCCATTTGTATTTCAATTTTGGCCAGATTTGAACCCCTAATTGAACCCAATCTCAAACCCAATTACCCAGCCCAAATCCTAAATCTACCCGACCCACATCCATTTGAATAACCCACCCGGATCCCCATTCAATCCAGGTCGTTGATCAAAATGATCAACGGCCTCCATTTAACCTTTCCTAAATTAATCCCGACCTACCCTCCAAATCATTTGCACCTTTAGCCACCTTCAAACTCCCTCCTCTCTCAGTTCTCTCTCAACTCCCCTCTCAAACCTTAGCCGCCTCCCTATGCTTCTACCCTAAAATCGCCAAAATCCATGGCTTCCAAGGCCATTGAAGCCCTATACCAGCCTTCTATAACTCCTACACGCCTGGTCACTATAGTTTCAAGGCCTGACTATGAAGAAGCTTGGTCCAAACCTCGGATGCTTTCAGTGCTATGGCTATCTCCGGCCATTTTCGACCTTGTTTCGGCCAGCTATGGTTATTCGAGCTTGATCTCGACCTCTCCTGCTTAGATCGATGATTTCCAAGCCTCTCTCACCTTCTGGGTTTCTTCTGAAACCCTAATCTTCGAGGTTTTTCTGAGATCCGTTGTAGATCTGTGCTTACCCTAAGCTTTCAAACGTTTTCTCAAAGTTTCTTTCAAAACTTTTATCTTTTCCAATCTAGGGTTTTGTTGAGTTGTTTAGAAGTTTCTCTGATCTTTAGCTACTGTGTTTCTTATGTTGATTCTTCTACCATATTTCTTATGTTGCTTCCCTACTGTGTTTCTTATGTTCTTCTACTGGAATACGCTTACTAAGAGTCTTAGTTCCCTTTTTGGAATTTCTGAACTTATTTCATTAGTATTGCTGCCTGATTTACTCATCCTTTCAACTCTACGCTAGATTGATGGTAAAACCCTAAAATTTAGGGATTCATTCGAGTTTTGAGACCATTTTCTGTGTGATTTGCTTGTTCTTCATCTCTGAACTTGTTCGATTTCAAAACCCTACTTCTTTGGACCTAGTCGAGTTTCTGAAGTTGTTTCATCTACTGCTCGATTGAGCTTCGAAATCTTTGTTTTGACCTTTGTTTCTTTATATGATTCTTGTTCCCTGCTAAACTCTTCTAAGGTCTTCTACTGGACCATCTTCATGTTATTTGATTCTCTCTCTCTCTCTCTCTCTCTCTCTCTGTCTTGCTGAGTTACTATATGACTACCATGCTCCTATAGTTCACTGATTTTGCAATTACATGACATATTTCTTTGTCCTAAATTCAGCCTCGCATGTCTGATACTTGTGTACTCTTTATATGTGCTGAACTTCCTTTCTAAAGGGCTTTCAAATTTTGATTAGTTTCAAACTTCCTTCTGTATAGGTTTGATTGATTTCTTTCCTTGTTTGCTGATTTTCCTCTGACTCGATTTAAGTTAAAAGTTTTCCTTAGCTTTTCTGACCTGGTTCATTTATGGACCAATACTTACATAATCTCTGACCCCTTGATTTACTGCATACTGGGGATCCTTACCTTATTTATTTTAACCGCGTATTTCAAAATCCTTTCCATAATTAAAACCCTGTGTATTTACCCCTAATTGCCTACTTTGCACAAGATGTTTATTTGATTCCTTTCCCTAAATAGCTTTTAGTATTTAAGTCTGAATTCCTTGATTAAAGAAAGTCTTGTATTGATTAATTTTAATTGATATTCAGTTCCTTAATTGTTTTCTTACCTTGTTTCTGCATGTTCTTCACATGATAAATACCTACTCTTCATTGACACAAACAAGGATCACTCACAGTCTTTCTAAACTTACACTTACACTCGAAAGAAAATATTCTTTCTTGTTGCTTGTACTGTGGCCTGTTTATAAGACCTACTGCTTACTTTTCTTTACTTGCTTCTTTGAAAACTGGTATATCCTGATTTAAGCTTTTAGCATCACAACAATATGTTTATTTACTGCTTTTGTATCCCTGTCTGCTTATAGCTTCTGTGTGTTTTAACACTACTGATCTCTTTCTGCCTGTTCTAGTATGAATCCCAAACCCCTGCCCCCTATGTGTTTAAGCTATAGTTTGAGGCATGACAATACTACAAGTTACTGTCCATGAATCAAGCTCGATCCCTTGGGATCCTAGCCTCTAAATAGTGTGTTCTGGCAGGTTTGAGAGTATGCTAGCATCCTCCATTGTTGAGCATGCTTGAAGCCTATCATGGCCTAAGCAATAGGCTCTTCATAATTCCCCTACCCCCCTGAATTCCCTATGTGTGTTTATTAGTAGTTGTTTCCCTCTCCTTTTCCCCTTTAGTAGTCTATTCTACACTTGCACACTTTCTTAGTCTTTAAGTTCTGCCCCCTCTTGTGAGCCTTGCCTTGGGACCCTTTGAACTTGGATACTTGAGGGCTGGCCCTTCCACACTACACTTGTCCTAATCTGATTATACATTTGGGTGTGAGCATTGCCCGAAGTCCCTTTGAGGCTTTAGGGAACTTTGACACACTCAAATCGGAGAAAGGCTTTGGATCGTGATCCCTTGGAGTTGGTTTACCTCATATTTCAGACATGAAGTCTGAATCAGGCTCTCCTTTGGTTGTACTTTTATTTATATTTTTCTGATGTATTTTTTTTACTTTATTCCGGGCTGTAATAATTTGTAATAAACTCTTGGGGATAGATAGTGAAAAGGGGGGATAACTATGTATGCGAAGGGTAGATATCATGCCTATAGGTATTTCTGAAATCCGCATTTCTCACATAGATGCCATGTCTATAGGAATTTTAAATATGCATATAGAAATCATGCCTATAGGTGTTTTGGAAATCTGCACATGCAAATGCATATAGAAAGCATGGCTATAGCTCTTTCTGAATTCTGTATATCCTACATTCATATAGAAATCATGATCATAGGACTACTATATTCATATAGAAATCATGCCTACAGGATTGTCTAAATCCGCACATTCAATTACACCTAGATATCATGTCCATAGGTCTTAAACAAAATTCAGCATCTAGATATCATGTTCATAGGTTTAAAACGAGTCTTTCTGCATTTTTTATATCATGTCTACAAGGTTCAAAATCAATTATGCGTAGAAAGCATGTCTATAAGAATTCCTAATCGAATCTGAATCGCTTCATTCATGTCTAGAGCTAAAACCAGTAATAACGAGTATCATCAGTGGTAAAACTTGTGACCTTCGTAAAAACTTGCTCTCTTTAATAATCTGACAACCTTTTTAAGTAGTACGTGTTCAGTTTATTATTGCTTTCTGAATTCAGTAGATATCATGCCTATAGGATCCTTGTCCAACACTTAGGCAAGCCTTAGGGCGAAGTTATAAACTGAATCTGTGCTATTAACTACAACCAGTAGGTAGGCCTGATTCGGGCTTCTTATCTGAATTATGTAATAAATCAGTCTGCCTTAACCTTTAAGTTCTTAATCAGACCATAAACAGTATATGAAAGTCATGCTAATTATGTACTTTCTTTGTTCAAGGAGGTATATCTGAGCCTTTTACTTGTATGTGCTTTCCCCCAACTTGCTATACATGGTTTGTGTGTCGCCTTAGAATTTTGCCTTTGAAATTACAAATAAGCCTAATATCCCTCCCATTTAGGATTAGTAGTCCTAAATGCCTCTGGGACTGAAAGGATTGGGACGGGTAATAGCATGCAATAAGTAAACGAGACCATTCCGCACTTTAATACCTTAACGGGGTGGGAAAGGGTAGATATGGATATGATGACCACGTGATAATGTCACGTGTAGCCCCTCATTGAGGAGTGATTACCGGACATTATGTGGGGTGATCCATATTATTAATAAACCTAGGACCCCCCCCCCCCCCCACCTCCCTTTCCCTTTGTTCCTTTATTTCTTCTAAAGATTTCAAGCTATTTCTTTTAAGAAAATCAGCTTCCTTTTAATTCTTTCCAATTTTGTTTGTAACCATTATGTGAAAATCCCCTCTTATTTGAAGTTTTATTGCCCACATGTTATTTGCACCTAAATTCACAACAATAGTCTGGCCAGGAACCACACTAGTGGATCCCGAGGGGTGCCCAACACCTTCCTCTTGGGATAATTTCAAGCCCTTACCCCAATCTCTGGTTACTCAAATCAAACCTTCTTGGTGTCCTAATGCACCTTAATCATTATGTGGCGACTCTTCGATTCAAATCCAAATTCCCAAAAGGGAATGAGTTGTCCTCCCAAATGTCACAAACCCGATTTCGCGAGAAAAAAGAGGCGCGGCAGCATGGCGACTCTGCTGGGGAATCTTTTAGGCTTTTACCATTTCAGACTATTATTGTGGCTTGACATTTCTTTATATGCCTTTATTTGTTTAATACCTTTAAGCATTCAATTCCTCTTTTCAACTACAAAACTAACTTGTCTTTTTGTTTCTTTCCTTTATTTCTTTTACTGCTTTCCTTTATTACTGCTTTAAATTATGAAGAATCGTTGTATTTACTACTTTCTCAACATGCAAATACGTGACAACCTGCTTTAGTTAATGCATAAACATGTTTTCAACATCATATTCCACTCGTGCCAAAATAATGAGTGGTTGCGCTCTTCCGATATTATCACACCCTAAATCCAAAAAAGGTGTATTTGCGGTAAAACCAGTCGATCAATGGTCTAGTCGATGGTTCCGTGCCTTTCCCCCTTGAGTTATCCGCTCAAGGGTACCAGTCTAAAACACCATAGAAACCTTACTCTATTTAACTGTGCATGCATCATAGTTAAACCTAGTCGGGTCAGTTATGTTGTCCACATAATGATCCTTTAAGATAGCCTTGTCCAAAGTCCACTAGGTTTCCCTAAAACCCAAATAGACAACATCACGTTCTGTGCATTTATTTGGATTACTAGATGCGTTTATGCTAATTGTTAATATTAATAAGTCGAGTCTGGTGGGGGTAAGGGCCTAACCCTTTTGTTTTGCAGAAAATGAGGCATGAGGTCCCCAGTTTTGGTATGATTAGCATGCCCTCACTCTTGCTAGACTAGTGGAGGAGTCTTCCATCAAATGACGAAATCAACGAGTGGAAAGAGAGGGCCACCAAAGCTAGCGAAAAGTTGGAATATCTAGAGTACAATCTACTGGAATTGGAAGGGAAAGTGAGGAAGAGAGTCACCGACTGCCAGAGCACCGAGGGAAACAAAGGAGATCACCTAGCAAAGGCATTTTTACTGGTGAACCTACGCGAATTGGAGGATCATATCAACGAGAGCATTCAACCTGAGGAAGGTCCTTCAGGGACCAAGTAGATAGGAGTTTATCTTTTCGCTTTATAAAATGTAATAAGGCCAATGGCCATTAGTGATTTTCATTTCTTGTTTATTTAGTGTCGATTTGGGATTCGTCTTATTTTCTATTAATAAAATGAGGCATTTAGCATTCTAAGTTCTCTAAAACAATTTGTCGTTAGGCCTACCTCGGGCACAAAGAGGTCCCCAAATTAGGACACGATTTAAATTCCCGCACTATGTGTTTAAATACTGCAATACTTTTTATGATCCTCACTAACTTGGTTACCTTTTTTTTATTCTTTGTTTTTGTTTTTATTATTCCCCTCCCCAAAGGTTAGTCCGTGCACTCTCGCATCATCATTTTACTTCACAAAGCCCTTCCATACAGGCAGTAAGCAGAGGAGCATGCCTCAATAACTGGACCATCAGAACCACCAGAACCCGGAAAGCCTTGGGATAGCAAGGCTCAACAAGCATCATGCACTATCTTTTATTTTTACTAGTTGACTTTCCTTTCGCATTTTAAAACTTCGCAATAAGATCTTCAATGTTCAAAATAGTTATGGAATTTATCAAAGCATTTTGACTTTCCCTATAAATCTTACTCTTATTATTTTCTCTTATTACTTTACTTATACAGCATTACTATTACTTATCTTGATGAACCAATGACTGTGACATGCAATGAGACAACGCAATAAACGGACATAGATTCAGAGGAAGATGACATACCGGAAGAGATTGTTAAAGAAGTCGAGAATTTTGAGAACAGGCCTAAGTCCAACTTAGACGAGACTGAGATTGTTAACCTGGGAGATGTAGAGAACGTCAAAGAAACACGAATCAGCGTTCATTCGTCACCGTTAGAAAAGGAAGAGTACACAGAATTTCTAAGGAAATATGAGGACATATTCCCCTGGTCGTATGATGACATGACTGGTCTGAGTACATCTATTGTGGCACACAAACTGCCAACTGATCCAACATGGCCACCGATAAAGCAAAAGCTTAGAAAGTTTAAGCCTGACATGAGTCTGAAAATCAAGGAGGAAGTCGCTAAGCAAGTCAAATCCAAGGTTCTCAGGTAGTAGAATACCCAACATGGTTAGCCAACATTGTGCCAGTACCAAAGAAGCATGGGAAGGTCAGAGTCTGTGTCGACTACCAGGATCTCAACCGGGCCAGTCTGAAAGACGACTTCCCCTTGCCAAATATACACATCCTGATCGACAATTGCACCAAGCATGAGTTGCAGTCATTTGTAGATTGTTTTGCAGAGTATCATCAGATCTGGATGGATGAAGAAGATGCTAAGAAAACGGCTTTCATTACACCGTGGGGGATGTACTGTTACAAGATGATGTCGTTCAGATTAAAAAATGTTGGGGCCAGCTATATGAGGGCCATGACCACCATTTTCCATGATATGATACACAAGGAGATCGAAGTATATGTAGACGATGTTATCATCAAGTCCAAGAAAGCCACTAATCATATGGAAGATTTGAGGAAGTTCTTCAACAGGCTGCGAAGGTACAACCTAAAACTAAATCCCACAAAGTGTGCATTTGGGGTTCTTGCCGGAAAACTACTTGGGTTTATTGTGAGACGCCGATGAATAGAACTGGATCCATCAAAAGTCAAAGCTATTCAAGAATTTTCACCGCCAAAGAACAAGAAGGACGTAATGAGTTTCTTGGGGAGACTCAACTACATTAGCCGGTTCATAACACAATCTACTGTCATCTGTGAGCCAATCTTCAAGATGTTGAAGAAGTACGCCGCTACCAAATGGACTGATGACTGCCAAAAGGCCTTCGACAGAATCAAGGAGCACTTGTTAACACCACCAGTTTTGGTCCCGTCCGAGCCAGGTAGACCTCTATTACTCTACCTTGCGGTACTGGACGGAGCTTTCGGTTGCGTCTTAGGGCAACATGATGAGACGGGGAGGAAGAAGCAGGCTATCTATTACCTCAGCAAGAAGTTCACCTCGTATGAGGCCCGGTATTCTCTGTTAGAACGCACTTGTTGCGCTCTATTTTGGGTAGCTCAGAAGTTGAGGCATTACTTCTGTGCCTATACTACATATCTCATATCAAGGATAGATACTTTGAAGTACATCTTCCAGAAGCCCATGTCCACTGGAAAGCTAGCCAAGTGGCAAATCTTGTTGAGTGAATTTGCCATTGTCTACGTAACTCAGAAAGCGATCAAAGGACAGACACTAGTAGATCACCTTGCTGAAAATACCGTGGACGGAGAGTACGAACCCCTAAAAACGTACTTTCCTAACGAAGATGTATCATTCATAGGAGAAGATATTGCAGAATCCTATGACGGTTGGAGAACATTTTTTGATGGAGCAACAAATTTCAAAGGAGTCGGCATAGGAGCAGTCCTAGTATCAGAAATCGGTCAGCATTATCCGGTGTCTGGCAAACTTACGTTTCCTTGCACCAACAACAAGGCCGAGTATGAAGCCTGCATCTTAGGGCTCAAGATGGCCATTGACATGAACATTCAAGAATTGCTAGTAATTGGGGATTCAGACTTGCTTATACATCAGGTCCGAGAAGAATGGGCGACCAAGAACTCCAAAATACTCCCTTATCTACATCATGTACAGGAGTTGAGAAAGAGGTTCACAAAGATAGAATTCCAGTATGTCCCCAGAGTCCAGAATGGATTCACCGATGCACTGGCTACCCTATCATCCATGATACAACACCTAGACAAGAACTTTATTGATCCCATTCCAGTAAAGATCCATGATCAGCCAGCTTATTGTGCTCATGTTGAGGAAAAAGCAGACGGAAATCCTTGGTTACATGATATCAAGGAATATTTGACGAAAGGAGAATACCTAAAACTTGCGAAACCTACTCAGAAAGTCACACTTCGGAGGTTGTCCAACAATTTCTTTCACAGCGGAGGTATCCTGTATAGGAGGACTCCTGATTTGGGATCACTAAGGTGTGTCGACGCGAAAAAAGCATCTAAATTGCTAGAAGAAATCCATGTTGGGACCTGCGGTCCACCTATGAACGGTTTTGGCTTAGCCAAAAAGATACTCTAGGCTGGTTACTTCTAGATGACTATGGAAACGGACTGCATCCAGTATGTACGAAAATGCCATCGCTGCCAGATATATGCAGACATGATCAAGGTACCCCATATGAGCTTACTGCAACAACCTCACCATGGTCGTTTGCCGCCTGGGGAATGGACGTTATTAGACCAATTGAACCTGCCACGTCCAACGGGCACAGATTCATCCTAGTAGCAATCAACTATTTCACCAAATGGGTCGAAGCATCGTCTAATAGAGCAGTAACTAAGAAAGTCGTGATAGACTTTGTCCGCGACCGTATTGTTTGCCGATTCGGCTTTCCAGAGTCAATCATCACTGATAATGGCTCCAATCTCAATAGTGACTTGATGAAAGCTATATGTGAAACCTTCAAGATCAAACACAAGAATTCTATAGCCTACAGGCCTCAGATGAATGGAGCCGTAGAAGCCACCAATAAGAATATCAAGAAGATATTGAGGAAAATGATAGAGAAGCATAAGCAGTGGCATGAGAAGCTATCATTTGCTTTATTGGGATATCGCACCACAGTTCGCACATCAACCGGGGCAACCCCATATATGCTAGTTATGGTACAGAGGTTGTCATTCCCACTGAGGTAGAAATTCCCTCCCTAAGGATCATACAGGAAGCAGAGCTCGATGATGCAGAGTTGGTAAAGAGTCGTTACGAGCAGCTGGCTCTTATCGATGGGAAAAGAATGAACGCAGTTTGCCACAGTCAGCTTTATCAGAACAGAATGTTCTGAGCCTTCAACAAAAGAGTCAAGCCAAGACAGTTCATACCAGGGTAGCTGGTGTTAAAGAAACTTTTCCACAACAAGATGAAGCCAAAGGGAAATTCTCTCCCAACTGGCAGGATCCGTACATGGTTCACGGGGTTCTAATAGGAGGAGCCCTCATACTTGCGGAAATGGACAGAGAGGTATGTCCAAAACCGATCAACTCAGATGCAGTCAAGCGATACTATGTGTAATCTTATGCTTTCCTCATATGATGTAATTTGAACTATGCCCGACCTGATTCCCGTTTAAGAGGGGATACGTAGGCAGCCCTATGGGTTCGGTCACAAGTCAATAAAATTTTCATTTCCCCTCATAATTGGAAACTGGGATAGAATTTTGAGGGTCCAGTGATTTCAGTCTGTCATCGCAAGCAGCCGTCAGAAGCGTCAACCTAGTAAACTAGGGTAGAATTTTGAGGAGGACCCTAAAAATTCCGTAGCAAGAAACGTTACAGTGTCTTGAACCACGTCGTAGTCGTCGATTCATCTAAAGAAAACTATTCTCGATTATGTACTTATGTTATATTTTTACCAAATCATGCATGTTTGTTATCAAAATTTTTTTGTTTAGAAACTCTACCCCAATGATACGTACAGTATCACCAAAACAGAGCCGAGCAGATCGAGCAGAGCCAGCGGCGATACAAACTAACCTTTCCCCTTTACAAAATTCACGATTTTTCGTTGGATGCAGGCACCTGAGTTGCAAAATCATCAAACATATTATACACTCATATTGTTTAGGAATACAACTCTCTGAATTGTTCACATTTACCAGCATATGCTATCCACGCATGCCGGCAATATTCCCTATATCGCAACGTCCCCGGCATTCACAATGTCGTAACCTACCCTCAACTAAGAAACTCTATTACCATTTGCCCTTTTATTTTAATTTCTACATTGCATAAGGATACCATTCTGCCTTCTGAGACTAAGCACTATCTTCACCTGCATTTTCTGCATTGCATAAGGCTACCATTCTGCCTTCTGTGACTAAGCTCTATCTCCATCTGCATTTTTGCATTGCATAAGGCTACTATTCTGCCTTTCGAGACTAAGCACTGTCTCCATCTGCATTTTCTGCATTGCATAAGGCTACTATTTTGCCTTCCGAGACTAAGCACTGTCTCCATCTATATTTTTGCATTGCATAAGTCTACTATTCTGCCTTCTGAGACTAAGCACTGTCTCCATCTGCATTTTCTGCATTGCATAAGGCTACCATTCTGCCTTCCGAGACTAAGCTCTATCTCCATCTACATTTTTGCATGGCATAAGTCTACCATTCTGCCTTCCGATGTTAAGCTCTACCTCCATTTTTATGGCTGAAAGATCGCCACCTTTACACCTGCATGGCTGAAATATCATCACTTTACACTTGTATGGCTAAAAGATCGCCACCTTTACACCTGCATGGCTAAAAGATCGCCGCTTTATTTTACACTTGCATGGCTGAAAGATCGCCGCGTTATTTTACACATGCATGGCTGAAAGATTGTCGCTTATTGCATTTCATGGGCTGAAATATCGCCAAACACTGCATTTTAAGGGCTGAAAGATCGCCAAATTATCTAAGGGCATCATTGTTCGGAGGCACCATTTACATAGCCCGAGAACACCATGTCATGGCCTGAAGATCCCTTTTATCTTTTGCATATCATAATTCAAAGGCATCATAGTTCGGAGGCATCATTCTCATAGCCCGAGAGCATCATTTCATGGCCTGCGAATCCTTTATCATACGCTTCATGGCCTAGGACGCCATGGTCTGAGGACGTCATCCTAACCGTCTAAAGACATCATTCATGGTCCGACGGGAACTTGCATCACGTTTAAATTTATGCATAATATATGCTTGTATTGCTCATTTGCAGGTAAACCGGCGAGGAACGGCCATCTCAGCAGGAGCGATCCCGCTCCAGTTCCTGCAGCCCTATTAGACCTTAACCATTCATCCCGACCTGAATATTGCGCCCGTTCTTGAAAAGGCCTCCATCGGCATACTCTGCCGACGGATCCCGAACTACATACGGCCTGATTCCTGTAGAAACAAGGATATGTAGGCAGCTCATAAGTCAGAGTACGACCTAAGTCTCCTTGAACCATTTCGTTCGGTCAAAATTGGCCATCATATCTTTACCCGACAACTCTTTCATCCTTCCCAGGTAAAGAGGGGCAGCTGTTGATACGCAATTTTTCTCTGTATATATTTATATGCAAAATACTTTCAAAATAGAATGCATATGCATATATAAGTATGTCCCAAGGTTTTAATATTTTTCTCTTAATTTTTAAGGATTTTTAAATCAATTTATTGCCCTATTTTAGAAAGAAAAGCCCAATAATTATTCCCGAAATTATCATTTTGGTGATTCATTTATTTAATTCTCATATTTATACTAAAATAAAGCTAACATAATTTTTTGCATATTTTTTTACAAATTTATTTGTCATTTTTAAATCTAAATTGCATATAATTGCAATATTGGCCTCTTTTAAGATTTAATTGTATTTATATTTATAAAATTAACTTCAGTATTTTTAATATGATAATTATGTATTATTAATCATATTAGTGATTTTAATTTTATTTTTGTAAATTATTTTACTATTTTTTATAAAATAAATAACGGAAAATGGCTATTTAAATGATAGCCCATTTGTATTTCAATTTTGGCCAGATTTGAACCCCTAATTGAACCCAATCTCAAACCCAATTACCCAGCCCAAATCCTAAATCTACCCGACCCACATCCATTTGAATAACCCACCCGGATCCCCATTCAATCCAGGTCGTTGATCAAAATGATCAACGGCCTCCATTTAACCTTTCCTAAATTAATCCCGACCTACCCTCCAAATCATTTGCACCTTTAGCCACCTTCAAACTCCCTCCTCTCTCAGTTCTCTCTCAACTCCCCTCTCAAACCTTAGCCGCCTCCCTATGCTTCTACCCTAAAATCGCCAAAATCCATGGCTTCCAAGGCCATTGAAGCCCTATACCAGCCTTCTATAACTCCTACACGCCTGGTCACTATAGTTTCAAGGCCTGACTATGAAGAAGCTTGGTCCAAACCTCGGATGCTTTCAGTGCTATGGCTATCTCCGGCCATTTTCGACCTTGTTTCGGCCAGCTATGGTTATTCGAGCTTGATCTCGACCTCTCCTGCTTAGATCGATGATTTCCAAGCCTCTCTCACCTTCTGGGTTTCTTCTGAAACCCTAATCTTCGAGGTTTTTCTGAGATCCGTTGTAGATCTGTGCTTACCCTAAGCTTTCAAACGTTTTCTCAAAGTTTCTTTCAAAACTTTTATCTTTTCCAATCTAGGGTTTTGTTGAGTTGTTTAGAAGTTTCTCTGATCTTTAGCTACTGTGTTTCTTATGTTGATTCTTCTACCATATTTCTTATGTTGCTTCCCTACTGTGTTTCTTATGTTCTTCTACTGGAATACGCTTACTAAGAGTCTTAGTTCCCTTTTTGGAATTTCTGAACTTATTTCATTAGTATTGCTGCCTGATTTACTCATCCTTTCAACTCTACGCTAGATTGATGGTAAAACCCTAAAATTTAGGGATTCATTCGAGTTTTGAGACCATTTTCTGTGTGATTTGCTTGTTCTTCATCTCTGAACTTGTTCGATTTCAAAACCCTACTTCTTTGGACCTAGTCGAGTTTCTGAAGTTGTTTCATCTACTGCTCGATTGAGCTTCGAAATCTTTGTTTTGACCTTTGTTTCTTTATATGATTCTTGTTCCCTGCTAAACTCTTCTAAGGTCTTCTACTGGACCATCTTCATGTTATTTGATTCTCTCTCTCTCTCTCTCTCTCTCTCTCTGTCTTGCTGAGTTACTATATGACTACCATGCTCCTATAGTTCACTGATTTTGCAATTACATGACATATTTCTTTGTCCTAAATTCAGCCTCGCATGTCTGATACTTGTGTACTCTTTATATGTGCTGAACTTCCTTTCTAAAGGGCTTTCAAATTTTGATTAGTTTCAAACTTCCTTCTGTATAGGTTTGATTGATTTCTTTCCTTGTTTGCTGATTTTCCTCTGACTCGATTTAAGTTAAAAGTTTTCCTTAGCTTTTCTGACCTGGTTCATTTATGGACCAATACTTACATAATCTCTGACCCCTTGATTTACTGCATACTGGGGATCCTTACCTTATTTATTTTAACCGCGTATTTCAAAATCCTTTCCATAATTAAAACCCTGTGTATTTACCCCTAATTGCCTACTTTGCACAAGATGTTTATTTGATTCCTTTCCCTAAATAGCTTTTAGTATTTAAGTCTGAATTCCTTGATTAAAGAAAGTCTTGTATTGATTAATTTTAATTGATATTCAGTTCCTTAATTGTTTTCTTACCTTGTTTCTGCATGTTCTTCACATGATAAATACCTACTCTTCATTGACACAAACAAGGATCACTCACAGTCTTTCTAAACTTACACTTACACTCGAAAGAAAATATTCTTTCTTGTTGCTTGTACTGTGGCCTGTTTATAAGACCTACTGCTTACTTTTCTTTACTTGCTTCTTTGAAAACTGGAATATCCTGATTTAAGCTTTTAGCATCACAACAATATGTTTATTTACTGCTTTTGTATCCCTGTCTGCTTATAGCTTCTGTGTGTTTTAACACTACTGATCTCTTTCTGCCTGTTCTAGTATGAATCCCAAACCCCTGCCCCCTATGTGTTTAAGCTATAGTTTGAGGCATGACAATACTACAAGTTACTGTCCATGAATCAAGCTCGATCCCTTGGGATCCTAGCCTCTAAATAGTGTGTTCTGGCAGGTTTGAGAGTATGCTAGCATCCTCCATTGTTGAGCATGCTTGAAGCCTATCATGGCCTAAGCAATAGGCTCTTCATAATTCCCCTACCCCCCTGAATTCCCTATGTGTGTTTATTAGTAGTTGTTTCCCTCTCCTTTTCCCCTTTAGTAGTCTATTCTACACTTGCACACTTTCTTAGTCTTTAAGTTCTGCCCCCTCTTGTGAGCCTTGCCTTGGGACCCTTTGAACTTGGATACTTGAGGGCTGGCCCTTCCACACTACACTTGTCCTAATCTGATTATACATTTGGGTGTGAGCATTGCCCGAAGTCCCTTTGAGGCTTTAGGGAACTTTGACACACTCAAATCGGAGAAAGGCTTTGGATCGTGATCCCTTGGAGTTGGTTTACCTCATATTTCAGACATGAAGTCTGAATCAGGCTCTCCTTTGGTTGTACTTTTATTTATATTTTTCTGATGTATTTTTTTTACTTTATTCCGGGCTGTAATAATTTGTAATAAACTCTTGGGGATAGATAGTGAAAAGGGGGGATAACTATGTATGCGAAGGGTAGATATCATGCCTATAGGTATTTCTGAAATCCGCATTTCTCACATAGATGCCATGTCTATAGGAATTTTAAATATGCATATAGAAATCATGCCTATAGGTGTTTTGGAAATCTGCACATGCAAATGCATATAGAAAGCATGGCTATAGCTCTTTCTGAATTCTGTATATCCTACATTCATATAGAAATCATGATCATAGGACTACTATATTCATATAGAAATCATGCCTACAGGATTGTCTAAATCCGCACATTCAATTACACCTAGATATCATGTCCATAGGTCTTAAACAAAATTCAGCATCTAGATATCATGTTCATAGGTTTAAAACGAGTCTTTCTGCATTTTTTATATCATGTCTACAAGGTTCAAAATCAATTATGCGTAGAAAGCATGTCTATAAGAATTCCTAATCGAATCTGAATCGCTTCATTCATGTCTAGAGCTAAAACCAGTAATAACGAGTATCATCAGTGGTAAAACTTGTGACCTTCGTAAAAACTTGCTCTCTTTAATAATCTGACAACCTTTTTAAGTAGTACGTGTTCAGTTTATTATTGCTTTCTGAATTCAGTAGATATCATGCCTATAGGATCCTTGTCCAACACTTAGGCAAGCCTTAGGGCGAAGTTATAAACTGAATCTGTGCTATTAACTACAACCAGTAGGTAGGCCTGATTCGGGCTTCTTATATGAATTATGTAATAAATCAGTCTGCCTCAACCTTTAAGTTCTTAATCAGACCATAAACAGTATGTGAAAGTCATGCTAATTATGTGCTTTCTTTGTTCAAGGAGGTATATCTGAGTCTTTTACTTGTTATGTGCTTTCCCCCAACTTGCTATACATGTTTTGTGTGTCGCCTTAGAATTTTGCCTTTGAATCTACAAATAAGCCTAATATCCCTCCCATTTAGGATTAGTAGTCCTAAAGGCCTCTGGTACTGAAAGGATTGGGACGGGTAATAGCATGCAATAAGTAAACGAGATCATTTTGCGCTTTAATACCTTAACGGGGTGGGAAAGGGTAGATATGGATATGATGACCACGCGACAATGTCACGTGTAGCTTCTCATTGAGGAATGATTACCAGACATTGTGTGGGGTGATCCATATTATTAATAAACCTAGGACCCCCTCCCCTCCTTTTCCCTTTGTTCCTTTGTTTCTTCTAAAGATTTCAAATTATTTATTTTAAGAAAATCAGCTTCCTTTTAATTCTTTCCAATTTTGTTTGTAACCATTATGTGAAAATCCCCTCTTATTTGAAGTTTTATTTGCCCACATGTTATTTGCACCTAAATTCAGAACAATAGTCTGGCTGTGAACCACACTAGTGGATCCTGAGGGGTGCCTAATACCTTCCCTTTGGGATAATTTCAAGCCCTTACCCCAATCTCTGGTTACTCAAATCAAACCTTCTTGGTGTCCTAATGCACCTTAATCATTAAGTGGCAACTCTTCGATTCAAACCCAAATTCCCAAAAGGGAATGAGTTGTCCTCCCAAATGTCACAAACCCGATTTCGCTAGAAAAAGGGGGCACGACAACCTGCTCGACTCATAAGCCTGCCACTATCTATAAGCTACCCGTGTCAGCTGAAAAATAGTAAATGCAACCCCACTGGTGTCCAAAATACCCGTTGTGCATAGAATACACTGACACCGTTCCAGAAAACCGGGGCATCCTCTCACTCCCCTCCGCTAAACTCTAGAGGCTTAAGCCTCCCAAACTGCTCCAACTTCTTTTCCTCCTCATCACTCATAGGTGGACCAACCTCAGCTCGGGCAGCAACAACCGGCTGAACTAGCAATACCCCGGTGTATGGTGAGCCTGAGCTAGCTACTCTGGAGTACAGGCGGCACGAAACTGGGCACCTCCCCTAGCATGTGAGCTAGCTGGTGCAACTAGGGTCGAAACCGCTTGAGCCAGACTCGTACATATTCAAAATTTGGGCCAAGGCATCCTAAAGGCCAGGAATGACAATAGGCATTGTTGGTACCTGAGCTGGTCCTACCAGCTCCATAGTATCTAGAACTTGCTCCTCAGCTGGAGCAACTGGTGGCTCCACGGTGCTCTCCAGCTGTAGTGTGAGCCCTACCTCAGCCTGGCCTCTCATAGCCCAAATTGGTGGTACTGGTGGTCGTCCGCCTGATTCGGTCGCACATTTGCTCACCATCTGCGAGAGAATAGAAGAGTCAAGGTTCAAACTTCGGAAATATCAAATTTGCACGACAAGAATGTAATAAGCTGAAGTTTCCTAACCATTCGGTAGCCCCTTAAAAATAAGTATAGACGTCTCTGTACCGATCTGCAAGACTCTAACTTGTTCATGACCCGTAATACCTACGAACCTAGGGCTCTAATACTAACTTGTTACGATCCAAAATCCCAACCAACCATGATGTTACCTAACACACTTGCTAGGCAAGCCAGACATAATAATAATGAACCAAAATAGCAGAAATGACAGAATTAACATCAATCTAAACCTTAACATAACATAATAATACCAATACATGATAAAATCCCTACAACTATAAAATACAGAGTTAGGAGCGCTACTACAGAAATACAAGTCTAAAATGACCAAATATAATATTGTCTGAAATAAAAACAACAGTACATAAGAAAAAAGACGCCAAGACTGCGGTCGAGAATGCAGTTCTATCTCTTCTCTCAATGATCAGCTCTGATATAAGCCTCAGCTACTGATGACTGGGTCCGACCAAATGTACTCAGCAAGTATCATAACTAACATCGGCAAGGTAAAAGAAGCAAGAATTATAAATGATACTTGCTATAACTTGTACAACTTTATTAATTCAACAAGTATAGAACAATAATATGATCAAGTCATAAAATAAAGAAAGAACCATTTGTGTATGTACAATTACTCAAGTACTCTGCTCAGTCAGTGATACAACATATAAGGATGATGTGCAAATAAGTCAGGTAAATAACCATGGAACTTGCAAGTAAAGATGAAATACAAAATCCAAAACAAATACTAACCAAATTTTCCTCAATATTTTTATATTCGTACCAAACCATTGATCAATTTTTCTCAAATCAGTGTGTACACCATCAAGAGAGAAACATGAGAGAGTGACCCTAGGGGGATGGATCCATATTCACACATTGCACGAACAATTCACGTATTGCACCAACAACTCACGTCCTAATAATATTAATTGCACGGACAACTCACGTTCTGCAAGGACAACTCACATGCTAATTAATATCCTGGTCCGCACGGATAACTCACGTGATGCACAGACAATTAGCGTGCCAATAATACCAATCGCACGGAAAACTCATGTGACAATAATCATAATTCGCACAACATAGTCATAGGCTACAATCCAAATCATAACACATATAAAGCAAATATACAAGAATACATGTACATGATCAATGATTATCAAGTTTATACCCTTGGACTGGTAAAAATAATATGCTATGGTGTATGCACATGTAATGTGTCCTATCACAACTAGAACATACAATTTCATCATAAAATAACAGTTTATCAGGTTCAATCGGGAGAATAACCTCAATGTAATCTCAATTGTGGTACAAATAGCTCATAGAGGGGTACAAATAGGAGAAACATAACATGGCCTAAGCACAATTTCAAGCATGAAATAGTACCCCGGTGCATGCATATGGGCTCAACCCCACACATATGCATCACTCATAGCGCGTGGCTATCACAAATATGTCAGGCAACTAGTGTCTCAATCAAGGTTAGGTAAGATACTTAGCTCAAGCAAGCCAAATCACTCCTCTAATAAGACCTTCCCGCTTGTATCAACCTCCGAATAGCTCGAATCTAGCCAAAATAACGTAATACCATCAATAATATCCATAGGAAATAATTCCAAATGATAAAGCTACAATCTTGAATAAAATATGCAAAGTCAATGCAAAAGGTCAACTCCGAGCTCACACCCCGAAACCCGACAAAATTCACAAATTTCAAACATCCATTCAATTACGAATCCAACCATACTAATTTCACCCAATTCCAACTACAAATCTACCCTCAAATCACCAAATCTCACTATAAGAACATAGTCTAAAATCCCTAAATTTCACTTCAAATTCACATAAAGTAGGTGTAATAATCAATGGGTAATCAATATCTAACATCAAAAGTGATTAAACTGCACTTACCTCTTCAATTGTAGGAAAAAGTCTCCCAAATATCTCCCTAGGCCGAGCTCTACAATTCCAAAATGAGAAGAAACACTAAACCATCGATGCTATAAGATCTGTCAGCAAAATCGCACCTAGGATCCAAAATTCT
This sequence comes from Nicotiana tabacum, assembly GCF_000715075.1. Classification (NCBI taxonomy): domain Eukaryota; kingdom Viridiplantae; phylum Streptophyta; class Magnoliopsida; order Solanales; family Solanaceae; genus Nicotiana; species Nicotiana tabacum. The sequence continues at coordinate 139,359,150 of NC_134090.1, forward strand.
ACTTCTGCGAGACCGCTTTTGCTGCCATGCAACGCACATGCAAACTTCACTTAAGTTTCGACCTACCGCTTATGCGGTCCAACTCTCGTTTTTGTGCATCCACACCTGCGGAACCCTTCCGCATCTGTGATCAAGCTCTATCAGCCATACTACGCTTCTGCAAACCTTTCCTTGCAGATCTTCTTCTGTAGAACCCTATGCACATCTACAAAACTCTCTTGGCCAAGCCATTCCCGCACCTGCACAACAGAAACCGCACATGCAGCTCCGCATCTACGGCTCCCTGTCCACATCTACGGACTTCATTTGCTAGGCTCACCTTCGCACCTGCGCTTCCCCAGACGCATCTGCAACCAAGCCCATCGCAGATGCGAAAACACCAGAAATCATAATCCCTTCAGCAATTGCTTCAAGTCCCAAAATGGTCCGAACTCAATCTGAAACTCACCCGAGGCCCCCGGGAACCCAACCAAACATACCGACAAGTCCTAAAATATAATGCTAACTTACTTGAAGCCTCAGTTTACATCAAACAATACCAAGACCAAGAATCGTACCCCAATTCAAGCCTAATAAAACTAATGAACTTCAAACTCCTAAAACTCATGTCAAACCATACCAAATCAACTCCGAATGATCTCAAATTTTGCACACTAGTTCCAAATGTAAAATGGACCTCTTCTAACTTTCGGAGCCACAATCCAAACCCGGTATCAACAAAGTCAACTCTCGGTAAAACCTCCCAACCGTCCAAACCTTCAACCTTCTATTTTTTGCCAAAATGCATCAAATCAACCTACGGATCTCGATATCAACATCTGGACATATGTCTAAATTTAAAATCACCATACAAAGCTATTGGAACAATCAAAACACTATTCATGAGTCATCTACACAACAATCAGACTCTGGTCAACCTTTTCAACTTAAGCCTTCAACCTTGGGACTAAGTGTCCCAATTCACTCCAACGCTTCCCCGGAACCAAACCAACCTACCCTACAAGTCACATAACCACAAATGAATATAGAATATGCAATAAATAGGGGAACGGGGCTATAATATACAAAATAACCAGACGGACTATTACAATAATACACTACAAAAAAAAGTAAGAACAGTTAAGATACAATAAGTAAATTAATATTTCAAGAGCCATATTCCTCAAATATCGCCACAAAGCCTAAACAGGGCCACAACATGCATGTGAATAATCAAGCAGTCTCACAACCCATCATAGCATAAGAGGGAAATACATAAAATAGTTCATGACATGAATAAGATTAATTCCACCCAATGACACACCCATAGCAAATGTTGCACTGAGTAAGCATATTCAATCCACTATAGAATACAATTTTCATTAGGTAACAGTAGGCCCCCAAACCGATTCAAATCATTCCGAAATAGGTAAATAGCCTTCCAAAAGTTCACAGTGACTCTATTTATGACAATACAATCTACTATCAAACTCTTAACACACTTCAAAGTTCGGAACCAAAGGGATAATCTGCCCCGATGTAATCTAATCTCTAAACATCAAGAATACAAGAATCTTCATGCATGATCTCTAACTCTCCCATTTAATCGAAATTGGAATTGGATAACACAAATAAATTATTTCAATCGGATAAACTTTGATGAGTAATAAAATAAATAGGTCGAACATAGATAACAAAAAATTTTGTCAATCTAGTAGAATTTGGTGAATACTCACAAGCACAATATCGTGGTAATTGGGTAAACTTTTTGAATTATCCAACATAAAGTTGTTTCAAAACTCTTTAAGAACACTAGTTTTAAGGCTTCTGGTGAAGGGAGTTCCTTTCGTAAAAATTGCACGAGGCGCTCTATTTAGTCGCCCCCATTTAATCTATACCCATTTTTTTAAAAAAATTTAACTTGTACCTATTTTTTAAACAATTTCAGTCCCCTTTCTCCTCCTCCTTCTCCTCCAAATGAATTTCTTTTTCCAGTACGAAATGAATCTCTCTTTCCCTCTGCTTCTTTAATTCCAAGTATTTGTCCCACTTATTCTCATCCTCTTTTGATGGTAAAAGTTAGTTTACCCTCATCTCCTCGAATGAATAGTGTTCTCTTTCCCATAAATTCTTATCTAAAAGAAGTTCTTCTTCTGATTTGGGATAATTGATTTGTATTTGCCTCTTTTGGGACTCAGTTAAATTTACTAGACAACGTGCTCTTAGGCTAATGCTTTCTGAATTGTTTCCAAGGAATACTTCTATCATATGTTCTGCCCTTTCTTCCTCTTTCAAACAAGTAATTTTCTTCTCTGGATCCGACGATTCTGCCATTTCGATAATTCGACACAACTGAAGTTCTTTAGCGAAGTTCGCTAGTTACAAACAAAAACATCAGCTCTAGAGCTGAAGTTCGACAGTTACAAACAAATACTTCAGCTCTAGAGCTGAAGTTCGACAGTTACAAAACAAAAACTTCAGCTCGAGCAGAAGTTCACCAGTTACAAAAATAAAAACTTCAGCTCTAGAGTTAAAGTTTGCTAGTTACAAAAATAAAAACTTCAGCTCTAGAGCTGAAGTTTGCCAGTTACAAAACAAAAATTTCAGCTCTAGAGCTGAAGTTCGCCTGTTACAAAAACAAAAACTTCAGCTCTAGAGCTGAAGTTTGCCAGTTACAAAAATAAAAACTTTAACTCTAGAGCTGAAATGTACCAGTTACAAAAACAAAAATTTCAACACACTTGGTTCAACACACTTGCTACTTCAGACCCGTCTACTAGAATGCTCAAGTTTTGCGTGATTGTCTTTGCTACTTCAGCCCCGTATGCTGAAGTTACGCGAAAAAGTGGGTACACCTGCAATTTTTTTTGCAAAACGGGCACAAGTTAAAACGTGACCCAAAAAGTGAGTATAGATGGAAATGCCCCGTTCCTTTCGGCTACTCAGATTTAGGAATAAAGGATATATATCTAACAACGTATCAATCCCAGATAAGTTGAGATCTGATGTATAAATACTCACTTTTTTTAAATTCAACTCATATCACATCTCAGTGAACATGCTAATACATTAAAAATAACCAAATCAAGATTGCAAATATGTAATCATGAGTAGAAATTTAGTGCTAGTTTCTCGTAGACTCAAAAAGCGGAAACTCTTCTGACAACACAATAATTGAGTACATAAAGATTAATGTGACTTCAGCACGTGTATTTGATGGTGCTAGATATCAATACCCACATGATATTTCAAAATAAAAAATAAAAAACTCAGACAAAGTCAACACAACATAACTTGAAGCCCTGCTAGAATGAGATGATTATATTAGGAAAAAATGATGATGATAGAATAGAGCATAGTCGCTGGGACAGAAACGCATATATTACTGCAACCTATCCATGAAAAAATAAAGATTAAATTTACTCAAAAGCTCAAATCAAAGGGAAACTCAAAAGCAAAAAAATGGTCAAATTTACTAATTTAGATTTTTTACTAAGAAATCGTGAAGAAAGAGAAAAACCAATCAGATACTATATATATAAATCAAATAAAGCACATATTCAAAGAGAATTTGGACAGAGGACAAATTCTAAATTAATAATATCTAAAAATATAGAAGCAATCCTACATGCTCATCAAGAAAGAATATCTAATTAAACTAAGCAAGTTCAGAAATCTACATATGAATGGCAACCAAAATGGACAAAATCTGAAATGAATTCAAAGAAGATACAGAGGATGAGTGAGAACGTGAGATTAAGGGGGTATTTCTAATTTTTTTCGTGTTTGGTTGGCTTAAAAATTATAAAGAATATTTCCTTAATAATTTATTTTTCTCTATTTAGAGTAAAATGACTTCCCTAGCAAAAGTAGGAAAATATTTTTCAAAACTCTCTTTCAATCTTTTGCAACCTCGCCCTCACCCTCCAATCCACACCCTCGCCACCCTGTCTCTAAACCACCGATTTCACCCAAACCACCCCGGACCTACACCTACCATGGCACTCCCCGCCATCATCTAATCCTTTTCCCCTAATCCACCACTCACACCTCTCACAAGGTCAAGGTCGGGGTCACTGGTCGGGGTTTAGGGTCAAGTCAAGGTTGGGGTCGGGGTCCAAGTTAAGGGTCACGGTCAAAGGCGGGGTTTACGATTCATGGTCAAGGTCGGGATTAGGGTCAATACTAGGATTCAAGTTCAGGATCAAGGTTCAGAGCCATGGTTGGGATTCAAGGTCGGGGTTCGGGGGTCTGAATTGGGTAGCACATGGGTTAGGGTTTTTAGTTGGTGATGGGTATTAAGGTTTGGGCACAGGGTTCAAATTTGGGGTTAGAGTTTGAGGTCGGGAATGGGTGTAGGAGTTGGATCGGGGTCAAAGTCGGGTCAAGGGTTGGGTGTCGAGGTCAGGGTTTAGAGTCGGATTGAAGTTTGGGGTTTGGGCAGGATCGGGGTCAGGATAGGGGATTGGGATCAAGATCGAGGTCAAGATTAGGATCAGGATAAGAGTTTTGGTTCGGGTTTAGGGATGGGTGCCGAGGTTGAGGTTTGGAGTCAGGTAAGAGATTTTGGTTTAAGGTCGGGCTCGATATCTGGTGATAGGTCGGGGTTCGGGTCAAGGTCAGGGTCGTGGTTTAGAGTCACGTATGAGCATGGCCCCTACCCCTACCTCTACCTCGTCCCTGAACCCACAACGACCCTAACATTCAACCTATATTCTCACCCTCGACGCCGAGTCCAACTCCGAACCCTATCCTGACCCCCCACCCAATTGCAAACCCCAAACCTGATCCCTACCTGAAACCTCGACTCTAGCTTGGACCCCTTCACCCATCTTCAACCCCAACCCTAAATCCTAATCCTAAACCCGACCCCACTCTCGACCCTGACCCAAACCTCAATCCCAACCTCAAACACCATCTTAAACTCCAATCTCGACCCTCGATTCGGACCCTAACGACCCACTCCCTTCTCTCTTACCATTTCGTCTCCCATAATGTTTGCCTTTGTATATATTTTTTAAAAATTATTTTTCTGCTAGCTAACCAATTACCAGAAAATAAATAAAAGATTACTTATTTTTAAATATTTTTCTTTCAACCAAACACAGCTAAGATAAAAATAGTTCTATTAAGAAAAGGCATGAAAAGGAAACAAGTAGTTAATCTTACAATAAAATATTGCACCTGTTTCTCTTAAAAATCCTAAAGAAAGAGAAAGGAATCTGAAGTGTGTCATACTCACGACTACAAAATGTGTGCTTCTATGCAAGTGAAAATCTTGGATTTTGTTCTACAGCTAGTTCAAACTTTTTTTAGAACAGTTTCATAGTCTTCTGCAAACTATATATAGTAATTTCTTACTGCACAACTATCAATACCATACCTACCATATCTATAAAGCGGCAGACCAGAAACCATATGCCAAATACGATTTTAAAACTTTGTTGTAACTTCCTAATTAGAATAGTGAAATACAGTAACGATTTATCTGTAATTTCTGTTTAGCTTTCAAAGATTCATGAAGGCTGAGACCCATTAGCAAATTAGTCGATATTACAGTAGGAGAGTAACATTGAACCTCCTACTCTACTCTACACTACTGTAAATGAGTATTAAGTAGTAATTTCTTTTAGGGAAAAAATATATTTTGTTGGCCAAAACTTTAAAAATTGTACTACTGTACAATTTAATTGTGATAGATCACTTACCCTATTCTCTAGATAATAAGTAACAACTCATCATGCTTAATGGATAACCATTTGTTACCAATGGAGAATTTCTTATCATCTGTGATTGGATTTACACCAACGGAAACCATAAACTTCATACACAATAGGCTATTACCTTGACACCAAAGAAGAGTTCGACCCAATGCTTTATTTCTGTCCTAGTTGATCCTGATTCGACATTAGAAGTATATTGATTTTTCCCCAATAACCGAATACTTTTGTCTGTAAATACTGCCCATGTCCTTCATGGATCTAGGAGTTCATACGAATAATGGCTAGCGGGCGCCGCCGCATATGTAGAAAAAGAAGGAGCGGAGAAGGAAGAACAACCGTTTGACTTTGGCACATGAGGTGGCCATCCTTCAGAGACTACGAGTGTAATAAGAGCATCCGTCGACAAAAGGATCACCCTAAGATGATCATCTCGTGGCTATTGAGAACGAATTAAATCAGATGGTTCAATTGGAGGAGGGAAATCTTGATAGAATTTGAAAAAGCAAACGACAAGTTGCAATGTACAATGATTCATCGAAATAATGAGTCACCATTGATATCGACACATCTGAGATCGCCAAATGCTCGGGGCCTTAGCTGGTGATCCGGGCTCTTTCCCTCTCGACGATGAAGCTTATCCCCCATCGTCTCACTAGCCGACCTTGCCCGAATGGATCTCTTAGTTGTTGAGAAGGTTGCCCAAAAGCGGTATATAAAATAAGTTTTGGCTAATGTGATAAAGATACCAATTAGTGGCAATCCACCTATTGGTGTGCTGCTGCCCTCAACCGACCTGATCGTCCCAATCCGGTTGTCCTCACTAAGGCCTAGCAGGCAAAGATTTACCTCCGTGGAAAGGATGATTCATTCGGATCGACATGAGAGTCCAACTACATTGCCAGAATCCATGTTGTATATTTGAAATAGAATCAACTTGAATTCGGGACCGCTATTCGAAATCTTAGTGAAACACTGGATTTCTTATCTCATGTCTGCTTTTCGTGAAAAAATACCAATTGAAGTGGAGGGTTTGGATATTTTGAATACCAACTAAGATTTAGAATACTAATAAATCACATAATATAGACAATTAATAATAATTAGCTTTCTGATCATGAAACTTTTTAATATTATACACATGCTCAAAATTGTCAATTGGATTATAAACAAGTACACTATTTTTGTTCTAATATTCACTATATGTAGGTACTTATAATTATTTATTAGATAACCTGATAATAAAAAGAAAAGGAAATTTTTTACACTATCATGTCCATTTCTTTTAATTCTCGCCTGATATCTGACTGAGACATGAATTAATTCAAATTCGCATCATAAATATTTCTTATCTAAACTAAAAAAAATTTATCAAGATCGGAGAAATGCTATACATTGTGCTATCACTTCTATGTTAAAAATTGACCCATTTCTGAATGTTATGTTAATACGACAGTCAAACCTCTCTATAACAACCTCGTTTGTGCCGGATACTTTTGGATGTTATAGCAAATTGCTGTTATGGAGAACATATATTATAACAAAACATGACATTTGGTTCCGAAAAACTTACTTTTATAGCGAAGTGCTATTATATAAGGATGCAGTTATAGAGAGATCTGACTGTATATTCCCTTCGCTCTACTTTAAGTGATTTTTTGGTTTTTTTTATGATCCACAGTATTTGATTTTTCCAGATATCAAAAAGGAATTAACATCTTTTTTCCAAAGTTGCCCTTGAAGTAATTTGTTATATTTCTAATGAGCAAATATTGAGCCCGTTTGGACATACAAATTTTTTTATTTTTTTCAAATTGTTTTTTGAAAACAATGTTTGGTTATCCCATTCTTACCAATTTTTCCTTTTTCACTTGAAAATCCATTTTCAAATTTGAAAACTGATTCTCACCGGTTTTTCAATTGAAAATGGGAATTTGCTAGTTTTTAGTTTTACAAATTTACCCTATATTTTTAAAATTTATAAAATGACCCAATCAGTTTTTCATTTTTGGCAGATACATCTTTGGCGATTGATGGTCAGTCCTAGTTTATACTTGAACTCTGCCTACTAGAAGTTTGATTATATGGTTATGAGAAATATGTGGCTATACCTGTTTTTGCACCTTCTCTGTGTGTTAGTAGAATTAGAAAATGTGATATTGATTTTGTATCTTCTGTGTATTGCAGTAAAGCAGAATATGATAACAGTTAAACAATAACATTTTGATTGTTTATTTCAAGTAGAATAATCAAATTAGGGTGGTTTGGTTATTATTTATAAGATGTGAGGTATAAATCATGTTTCATGATTTTGAAAAAATAGACATCCAAATATGTTGCAAAAATTATAACCAAACACAACTTCATCTTCAATTCAAATTTTAGTGAAATTCCAAATTTAAAAAATAAATAAATTGGAATTCATGTCCAATTACATGACATGAATTGTTAATTAATACTTAAAAAATCACTAATCTCTCTATATATAAAGGAGCGCATGGAAGAGATGACTTGGCACCTCTCTTAGACCAAGAATCACATTTATCTATTTTTTCAGATTTTAGGGGGTTTTTTCTACCTTTTCCCTTTATTTTTCTTGTTTTAACAAACCTTAAAGTCACGTCTCTTCATGTCAATTAATGAAAAATGAGAAAAACAGTGATATGTTAAAAACCCAGTCATTGCCTTACTTTAAATAACTAGTCACCTTAAAAACAGTTTTCTCATTAGTTTTTAAATAACTACACCTTAAATATCTTTTGTAACCGTCACTACTTTAATTCTCTAGCCTCAAATATACAATCCTTAGTATTAAAGGATGAATCGTCGTTTTCCTCTAACAGCTTTGAACCAATCATTTTTGTGGAAGATTATTTACCAGGGAGATGGAGTCTCTTTTTGAGTTTCGACTACACTTGTCTTCCTCATTTGCTAGCTTTGTTGCCAAGGGACGTGAATTATTTTGCTTCAGTTTTGGAGTTTTCATCTGATGCTTGAAAGTGGAGATTTTAAAAATAGATTCGTTTATTTTATTTTCACGATCTTTTTACTCTCTCTGTTGTATATGGTTAGAGTATAATTGTTCAAATCTATTATTTAATTCGTTACCAGTTATTTTGTGTTTCACTCGATACACATTCCTTATTATTCATATGGCTCTCCTTGAAAACTTTGTACGTTTCCTTACATCAGTACATGTATTTCCTGTGTGGTGATTTGCAAGGCCTGCAAGGATCGGTGTAATTGCCGAATACCGACGAAAGAGTCTCAAGGAGAAGTTCCAAAATACAACATCTATTGAAACCATTGACATCATTTCTTTTTGTACTCTATGTGTCTTTGGAGTTAGGGTCTAATGGAACCTGACAATGGAAGTAATGTAATTGCTTTGGAACAACTGATCAAAGGTCTAGATTCTGAATACTGACTTTAAATTTTAATTTCTATGTTATTTTGAATTGATTTCCTTTTCAATTTAGGAAAAGAAGTTGCTAAATATTCTTTAGATCTGGTATTTTTCTAAGTCTGTATGATAAGTTGTAAAAGGTATCCCTTGAAGGGCAGAAGTCTTGGATAGAAAACAATAAGTAACGACGTATGTTTTACATAATCCTGTTTATAAGTATTATCTTTCACCAATTGCATCGGTATTTAGAATGACATAGAATATCTTGAGGCTTAGTTGATCTTTTCATATACGCTATTCTAACTATGCGCTCAACTTTAATTCTTGCGCATCTACTTGCTCCATCCTTTCCTATTCTCTTCTCTTTTTTCTTTTTTTGCGATCTTCACTAGCTAGAGAACTAATGTTGTGATTCTAATGTCGACCTAAAGGGTGAAAGAAATCCTGAAGGGTGACGATTAACAGAAGAAGAATGTCCCAAGCAATTCTGAATCTAGATTATCATTGACTTAATTTTTAGTAAAAATTTTTGTTGTTGTTTATTAATGGGTCTAGATTATTTACACTCAACATTAATCTTATTCAATGATGAATTTTACAAACCTTCATGTCATGAAGTGTCTGACAGTTTAAGAAGCACTATAGCGTATACCATGAAATTGAATGCTATGCTTTTCGTGTACCCAAAAGTAAGAAGAAACTACAATTAATTATTTGAAATGATCAATTAATATTGAGAAGACAATTACATCAACAAATAAACGTTACGATGGGAAATATGTAAAAGACAAAATTGAAAAGGCCTTTTCAGCTATTCATTAAAATTTAGAGGCTCTTGAGATATTCTTAGTATATATTTGCTTTCACAAGAACCTACCTTTTCGTTATTTTCAATAATGGGGATATAAAAAAAGGATAATTCGTAGTTTAATGATATTATTTATTACCGCGGATAAATTACCTAGTAATAATAAAATAGTAAGAAGTCGCTTCGAATGAGTGGATAAACATTTTTGCACAGTGGACTGTCCACTTAGAACAAGAAAAAGACTACTGTTCAAGGTTATTAACTCTACAATGTCGTTCCCTCGTTTTCTCCGCAGCGCCATTAAAACCAGCCGAATCACATCACCATCAAAGTTTGCCCTTTCATCAGCAAGATCAACACTCTTTGCTACTTTTAATGGCGATTGCAATCGACGACCCTTTTGTTCCGATTCCAAGAATTCGACTTCCGAATCCGAGAAGAGTACAACAGCATCAGCATCATCGTACTACCATCTAAGCGGTGGGCCATCTCATATGCGTGCTGCTGTGTTTTGGGAACCGGGCAAACCCCTGACCTTTGAAGACTTTCACATGCCCCGCCCTAAAGCTAATGAAGTTCTCATCAAAACTAAAGGTGATTACTTTTTCTACTCGTTTACCCAAGAAAATGTGATCTAAGAGAACAAAAAGGATTTTTGAAATTTGTGATCTAAATAATCCTTGGATATTTTTGTAGCTATAAACCTCTCATTAATGGTAAAATGGAAAGTCTAAAGTAATTTTTTCTTAATATAGAAATGTATCTTTCTGAATAACTAAAAAGGAGAGTGCATTACATAAATTGGGAACAGATGGAGTAGTCTTTGGAAAATTGCCCAGAAAAAAGGTGTCTTTTTGAACTGCATTGCAAGTTATTTCCTGTATGGTTCTATTTCATATGCGAGTGCTATCTTTTAAGGATATGATAGTAAAGTTCATGACAAGCCTGGTAACTAACCTACTATATCAGGCTAAAAGATACTGATAGTACAAACAAATCTTTACTCTGTAGTTTATATTACTTAAATCCATGATTAAAGATACTGTGTTGTGCTTTTGAAGTGCAGCCTGTGGTGTCTGCCACTCTGACTTGCATGTAATGAAAGGTGAACTTCCATTTGCTAGCCCTTGTGTTGTTGGGCATGAGATTACTGGTGAAGTGGTTGAACATGGGCAGCTCACAGACACTAAAATCATTGAAAGGTTAAAACAATTACATCTTCTTGAAAAGTGCTGTGTTCTATTGTTCTCTGCGAGTCAATGATGAGCAGCTTTTGTATAATTTTTCAGATATCCCATGGGATCTCAAGTTGTTGGAGCTTTCATTATGCCTTGTGGTAGCTGTTTCTTCTGCTCTAAGGTGACAATAGTTAGATTTGTTTCTTTATGAAACTGACGATATTTGCTTATCATGATGCAGTCATGCCAAATCTTTGATGCCATAGTTATCTAATGAACACAGGGTCAAGATGACTTATGCGAGGCTTTCTTTGCTTACAATCGAGCGAAGGGAACCCTTTATGACGGTGAAACGCGGCTGTTCCTCCGCAATAGTGGTAAGCAGGCTGTTATTACTTGCAATTTTTTCCTGGTTTCTATTTGAGTTTCACAATTGAACGTACAGTCTTCTCAAGCATTCAGGTCAAGCATATTTCGTTAATGCAGTGTGCATCAAATGTTCAATTTGCTATGCTAGTAGTTTCTGTTAGCTACTAAACAGATAGCTTATCATTGTCCTAAAATCAGTATAGGTCTTCGTTGGAATATTTCTTCAGCAAAGTCTCATTTATATGGGAATCAAACTGATTTCTTTTCTTTGCGACTGTCAAGGACTTGGTTTGGGTGTCAGATTTCTTTCCCATTCTTGCTGTATTACTAGTTCTGGCAGATGTTACTTTTTGCTTGAGATGGAAGACATTGATAGGTGGTCCAGGATTTTTGAACCCGTATCACCTAGTTTAAAAAGAAAAAAGGAGTTAAAAACTGCTACTTGGAGCAACTTTTATTGAAGAAATTTAGGACACAGTGAAGAAGTATGTTAATATAGTTAGAATGCTATCACATATCGCAAGCGTTTTCAGCATTGTGTAGGATGTATGTGAATGTTTCACATGCTCATTAGCTGGAGTTGAAGGTCTTGTGTGTGTGTGGGTGGGGGGGGGGGGATTGGAGGGAGTAGAAGTATTCCGCTCCGAATTAAGGAGCAACCTCTTAACCCTTATTTCTTTTTGGTCCACTCATGTTGTTCCTATTTGTATAGAAGAATGGGCGTCGTTCATGAAAAATCGCATCTTTTGTAGGTTTTCTACTTTTTGTTATACTTCATGTATACTCTTGCCCAAATATTTTATAAAATATATTATTTAAAAAAAAAGTGTTTGGTTCGAAATTGGACTGAAGGAAAGAGACGTTCATATGATGGTAAGATATCTCCAGTGCTGACATCAAGGTGATGTGTCTAAGCCTTGGAAAAGCCTTTTTTTTCCTCTTTATGGTAAGACCTTATACATTTTTATCCTCCCCAGAGCTCTCGATGCAACAGTTTAGTATGCTGTGCCTTTTCTTCTCTTTGTAAGGGGACACGGAGAGGTCAGTTCTTTACCTCAAGTGCCTGCTTTCTTGGAACCTTGCTCTCCATTGTGATCCGCAAGACCGATAGTTTCCTTGGCCATTTCACAGAAATGGTTGATTATTTGGAACCTTTCGCTTCATTTTGATCAGCAGTACTAATATTTTCCTCTTACCCCTATAAGGTATTCTGATCTTTCGATCAGTCTTATTGTAAAGCATTAGTGTTTGGAATTCTTGTAATCTGATTTCTTTCGCCAGAAAAGCTTATGTGGCTTACTCCTCGGTAAAAAAAGAGAGGCTAATGTGGCTTATTTATCTGAATTCTTGTTAACCCACAAGAAAAGTAAAAAGAGTTAAATTTGGTGTGGTGGACAAGGAAAGCTGACTTTTGTTCCTCTAGGCTGCTGCAGTAAATTAAAGATCATTTTTTGACATGGGAGATTCCTGGTTTTCTGTTGAGCTTTTTGAATTAAATAAAAGAAGAGGAAGTGTTGAAGAGTCCTAAATTGGTCCATAAAGGGATGCGTGATCTCTTTTTGGGGTTGAGTTAGGCCCAGGGTCCATTTATCAAAAAGTAACAGGTACAAATAATAAATCGTATATACCGCTTGTTCATGGGGTTCTTCCCAAAAATACATCAATAAAATATTTGCTTTTTAAAAGAAAAAAAACACCATATTTCAGAATAATAGTAATTATTAGTGAAAATTTGTTCACCTTCAAAAGCACACCCACATGCTTTGTGTCAACAGTTTTGATGTGTATTTTATTCTTCTATTTTTTGAGATATGAGGGTTCAAAAGCTCCATATAATGGACCCCAACTAGTTTGGGGATGAGGCATAAGTGATTAACTGATATGTATTATGAGTATGATCCTTTATGGACAACCATTTGAAAGCTAAGATGGTTGGTGTTCAGATCGGCTATTGGGCTGTCTAGGGTTGCTGGCATAGTGATACATGAATGAAACTTTTATCGTGTTTTTTCATCAAATCATTCTTCTTCTCTTCCAATGTAGTTGTCAATTGCCCAATGTTGTTAACATTAAGATATTTGGTACATATTGTGATCTTTCAGGTAAGCCAGTGTATATGTATAGCATGGGAGGTCTTGCTGAATACTGTGTTGTGCCAGCACATGCATTGGCTGTTCTACCAAATACATTGCCATACACAGAATCTGCCATTTTAGGATGTGCAGTTTTTACTGCCTATGGGGCTATGGCGCATGCTGCAGAGGTGCGCCCAGGTGATGCTATTGCCGTGATTGGCATAGGAGGTGTTGGCTCAAGGTGAAAAGTTATCATGCATTGGCTTTGTATTCAACTTCTGATTATGAACTCAGAAACCATTAGCTCTTAGAATTGAGTCAAAATAGGAGACACGGATTTTCCAAATATTAAACTTCCCATTCAAAAAAGAAAGATAGATTTGTTTTGTGTAAGCTGACAGGAGTATTAAGAATTAATCTCATCGTTGCCTTTGAATATTGGGGGCTGAGTGCCATATGGGAGAATCGTTGAGATGAATCATATAGTGATTAGGGAAAATAAACTACACGAGTTTCCAAATATTGAACTTACGAGAGTCGAAAAGAATTAGTTTTGTGTAAGCTGACAAAAGTGTTAAGAATTAATGTGATTGTTGCCTTAGGATACTGTGTGCCAGGAGAATTGTTTTTTTTTTTTTTTTTCTGATAAGGAATGTGCCAGGAGAATTGTTGAGATGAATAATATATTGATTAGCAAATAAAACAGAAAAAAGAAAAGAAATAAAAGAAATGAAAAACTGCCATGGATGTGCACCCAAGGGTGTGGCCTAGTGGTCATTGAAGTGGGTGAGAACTATGAGGTCTCAGGTTCAAATCCCAGCATAGGCAAAAAAACACTTGGTGATTTCTTCCCATCTATCCAAGTCTTGGTGGATAGAGTTACCTGGTACCTATTTCTGGTCAGAGGTGACAGGTATCCCGTGGAATTAGTCGAGGTGCGCGCAAGCTGGCCTGGATACCACGGTTATCAAAAAAAACTACCATGGATGTATAGTTAAAAAAGGATTAATATCCACTCAAATTTGACGTGTGGATGCACTTTGAAACATGTCTAACACACAGTTGGCCCTGTTGCAGTAGTCAGTTTCCTATTCTGACATCTATCACATAGCAGACACAAACACAGCCAAATGTGCACAATGTTCTGTGAAGTGCATGACAATTGGGATTTGTTTCACATCAAATATATAAAACATGTCGATGAGCCACATCAAGATATGAAATTGGCGTCCATTTGGCAATTCGTTCTTTGCTACCCTGTTGCCGATTGGGAAGATCCCAAATTTAATATTCTGATCTATTTAGACCGCAGTTCTGGTGGTACTTTGAAATGAAAAGAGAATTTCCTAAGGCATTGCAGGCTCCTCCACGTGTCAGTCTTTTAAACCCTATTTCTTGGATTACATATTGGACCCTATTATCCTGTAGCCATCAGGCCGGAAACAAAGGGGACTGGATTAGGCGATAGACCTAGCACGAGCGTGGACCATCTTAATTTGATTAATGTTAGTTATGAACTGAGTAAGACAAAATTTTCAGTGTTTCTGACATACCCACATTATGCCAGCGGTCTGAACAGTGATGAGGCACTGAATATATCTAAATAGTAACTTCCATTTTAATTCAGGCAATTTATTCAATGTCATGTTCTGCTCTTCATTTTTATGCATTCACAGTTGGTTTCTTAGGTTACCATTTTTCTTCTTCATACTTTATCTTTGTCCGTTATTACCCTACTATCATGTGGGTGGGTTTTCTGTATTAAGCTTGCTACTTTTATGCTGATTTGCTTCTGTGATTTATTACCTGAAAACATGGTGCAGCTGTCTGCAAATAGCAAGAGCATTTGGGGCATCAGAGATTATTGCTGTAGATGTGCAAGATGAGAAATTGCAGAAAGCTAAAATGTTTGGAGCCACTCACTGTGTAAATGCATTGAAGGAGGACACAGTGAAGAGAATAAAAGTATAGACTTCTCCACTTAACTCATTTTGTACATACTATCAAATTAACTATCAAAAACCACACAATTTTTACTCTTTCTGATTTCTAGATAAATACGTAGATCATTTGCTAATATACATTAAGGCCAAGAGTACATCTGTATGTGCTCTATTGTAGAAAATTATAGGAAAATGCTGCGCAACTGGACCATGAAATTATTCCAAGTGAGATTTATAGATTTTGATTTTGCGAGCACTTGAATTTTGACCTAGAGGTTATTAGCCAACTTGTGTATTCAGGAAGGGCTGTTTTCACACTAAGTTTCTGCCTACTAATTACATGTTGGATTTTGTCAAAGACAGGCTGCAAATCTTGTTTAAGTGAAATCTCATAACTTGAATAATTAGTTACCAGTGAGACTGGCTCTGCCAGAGCTTCTTCCTTTCGTTACCATTTTTCTGTCTTCCATCATTGTTCTAGCCAGTTTTTGCTCCTTATGTTTCTGATGCTTTACTTTGTCTGTTGGTATCTCCATTCTGGTTAATCTACTTGTATGATATTACCCTTTTTGATGTTTGATAACTGTGTCACGCACTCACACCTATGGGTAAAAGTCAGTACAACAACAACAAGCCCAGCTTAATCCCATGGGTAAAAGGCAGTATGGACTTTCAGGTGATTAATGGCAAGACCGTCCTAATAAACTAGTGTTCTTTTTTTGCGACGGTGGTGTCCGAACCAGCTTGTGCGTACCTCGACTATTCCACCGGGTACCTGTTAGCTCCCACCAACAAGGTACCAGGTAACTCTGCTCACCAAGGCTTGGGCAGATACGGAGAAACCACATAATGTGTTTTGCCTCCGTTGGGATTGAACCTAAGACTTTAAGGTTCTCCTCCCATTTCATTGACCGCTAGGCCACACCCTTGGTTGCTAGTACTATTTAACTATTGGTACATTATTAGTTAATTTCTTTTGCTTTTATTGACCAGATATTAGATTTTCAATCCTGAACTGCTGAACAAAAACTGTGTTGCAACTATCATTATGGTCCAATAGTTAAGGAAAGTTCATGAATATAAGACTAATTAAGACATTCCAACTATTACAAATAGCATGTTATTGGTAGCTGTTTGGCATTTTTTAATTTGGATTTGGATTTTTTTTCTAACATTCTCAAATGCCTTGCACGTGCGTTTGTTGGGAGATCCATAGTTTTTTGCTTTTCAGATTGTTTTAGGTTCCACTTCTCAAGCAAATGTTTCCCTTGGCATGTGAGAACATACCGACTGCTTAAACTAATGTTATCAGCTATTTGAATTGTACAGGACATCACAGGAGGCATGGGTGTTGACGTAGCTGTTGAAGCTTTGGGAAAACCACAAACATTCTTGCAATGCGTGCAGAGCGTTCGGGATGGAGGCAAAGCTGTGATGATCGGACTGACACTATCTGGTGCTAAGGGGGAGGTGGATATAAACCACCTAGTGCGACGACAGGTGTGTTTTCATGTGCAGGAGGTCTTTTATTGCTTGTCAGTTGTCACCCTCAATTCCAATCTGCTAATCCTAAAGATCCATTCCCTCTTTTGATATGTCTTAAATTGTTAAGCATTGAATGAAAATGAATGGGTCATTTTTACTATTCATATACATGAACATACTTCTGAAAACACATTCTGTTAGAATGAAGATATTAAGGGGTAAATATAACTAAGGGTAGTATCCATCCAGTGCATGTAACTTGAACTGTAATTGTAATTTCTACTGCAAGGTGATACAGAAATTTTAGTTAACCCCATAGATGGGATAGGTTGACTACAAGAATAACTTTGCATATACTGGTTGCCCATACACGCCAAGGTTAGAGTGAATTCAATGCTCATTTTTGCCCATACATTGAGTGGACAATGTACATCCCTTGCCATGTCAGTGTATGAATTTATTTATTTTTTCAACATGTCAGTGACTCAGTGTATGAATTGGCATGGGCCTAGTCTGTGTTCTGTTAGAAAAATATGCTGTATGTCGATTTTAAAAACATTCAGATAGTTAAGTCATTAAAATGGTATATCAAACGCCGTACTTGTGTATACTAATAAGAATTTTAATTCAATTAAAAAAGGCAGGTGTAAGGCTGCGTAGGTGAAAATAGTCCATATACATTGGGAATTTATTACTCTATTTGGAGCATGGAAATCCATATTATGTTTAGGTAAGGCCATACGATTAAATATTTCCTGAGCACAGTTGTGTTTTCTTTAGAGTTTAAGCAGCGCTCGTATTCTCACTGTTGATATTTGTGATGCCAGATAAAAGTAATTGGTTCTTATGGAGCCAGAGCAAGACAAGATCTCCCTAAGCTGATTAAACTCGCCGAAAGTGGCATATTCAATCTTAGTGCAGCTGTTTCAAGGACATGCAAATTCGAGGAGGCTGGACAGGCATACAAAGATCTTGATCAGGGAGCCATTTCTGGACGCTGTGTTGTTGAGATAATGTAATTGTGACATCTACAGCAAGCATCACCCATTTGACATTCATGTAAACTTCAGTTTTCTTGGGGTCAAAAGCTAGCAAATGTTGTTGGTGTTTAATGAAGCAAACGGTTAACACCTGTACATACATGTAAAACAAAAATAAAGCGAATTTTGAAAAGCGTGCTGTCCAAAAACATAATTCTCAGAATTTACCGGTGTAGGGTGTTTTTATATCCAGTTATGTTCCAATAGGTTATGCTTCATTGGCGATGCCGATAAGTGTAAACTGATTTAGGCAAATGTCCCCTTTTTAGACCATTGTTTTGATACACCTTTAGCCCTTGGAAAATTACCCATTCCGGACAACGTTTCGGATATAATGTATGCACATGTAAGTTTCAATATGCTAAAAAAATATGGCAAAATACCTTATCATTCCCCTAAATTTGACCCGTAAATTTGACACGGATTATTAGTTACAGCCTTAAACTATTCGTGGTTTTAATTACCCCCTTCAACTTGGCATTTTGAGAGTCATTACCTCCCTAGACGTTGATGTGGCAAAAAGTGTGGGTGCACTCGCCTGTCACATGTATTTTTCTATATATGTTGCATTTTTTTGAAAAATAAAACATATTTTTACCTTTCTAAATATGTTACTTCTTTAGATAATTTTTTTCGAATACAATTTATAATAAAACTTGGATATAACTACATTATTTAGGCTAAATTTTTTTATTTGGCTAAAAATAATAAAGTTTTAGTTAATCTTTTTTTTTTTTTTTTGAATTTGACTTGATAATAAAAACTTATACAATTGAAATAAATAGTCGTATAGTTATAGCTAGAGTTTCTCTCTCTAAAAATGAATCCTCAACCCTATAAAACTCCAAACACAATACCACCAAAACCTCCTGACATTAAACATGCTAAATCCATACAAAATATTTTGGAGAACAAAGCATCCTTCAAAGAAATGTTAACAGCCTCCGACCCAATGATCTTTGCACCAAATCGGAGCCAGTCCAACATGGACCTGACAGAAACTCTCTCAGAAGAAGGAACGTTCGAGCAATCAATAACATCTAGCACACGAGGCATTACAATGATTTCGTTAACAGAGGAAGATAGACAACGAATTTATAAGCCCTGGAAGTGTTCTATCATTGTGAAGCTTGTTGGAAAACGTATTTTACACCATTACTTAAAAAAAAGATTCAAGAATTATGGAGGCCAACAGAGGATCAATGAACACCACTTAATTATGTCACACGCTCTTAATTACTTTTTAGATGCTTTCACCACATCTCACTCCTTAGCAAGCTGGATTAGTCCACTGAAAAACCACTCTACACACCCTAATTTAGACCTAATTCACTAGACAGACCTTTACTAGATATTGAAATTAAAAGAGCTTTTTTTGTCGTTTAAACCATTCAAAGGCCCAGGGCCGGATGGCCTTCAATCCTTTTTTTTCAAAAATACTGGAAAATTATAGGACATTCTGTAGTGAAGCTTTGTCATGATATTTTTAAAAATCGGGTAATCTCCAGAGACATAAATAGAACCTATCTTTGTCTTATCCCAAAAATCCCTAATGCTAATAACATTAGGAAATTTAGACTAATTCGCCTTTGCAATACTATTTATAAATTAATTACAAAAATCCTTGCAAATCACCTAAAACCATTCCTAGAACAAATTATAAGTCCCTTTCAAGCCAGCTTCATGAAAAATAGAAGAGTTTCTGACAATGCAATCATCATTCACGAACTAGTTTCCAATTTAAAGAAACTAAAAGGCAAACAAGGCCACATGATCCTAAAAATTAATCTAGAAAACACCTTTGATCGTTTAGAGTGGTCTTTTGTACATCACACTCTTAGATACTTCAATTTCCCTCCTAACTTCTCCAAACTATAATTAAATTGTATATCAACCAACTCTATAGCAGTTTTAGTTAATGGCTCCATCACAAAATTCTTCGAGCCAAGTCGAGGTATTAGGCAAGGTGATTCCATATCACCTTATATCTTCATCCTTTGTTTGGAACTGCTATCAAGATATATAAATCATTAAGTTGATATTAGAAAATGGGACCCAATAACCATAGGAAGAAGACGTCCAAATTTTTCTCACTTATTTTTTGCAGATAATCTTACTTTAATGGCTAAGGTTAATAACAAATCATGCCAAGCTATTAAAAATGGTTTAGATTATTTTTGTGAATTGTCAGGACAATGTATTAACAAATCTAAATCAAAAATTCTTTTTTCAAAAAATTGTCCACCTTCCCTAATTAAGGATATTACGAATAGGTTGGGTATTAAAAAAAAGTAAAAAGTTTGGCACCTACCTAGGATTCCATATATTAAACAAATACTCAAGGCCAATAGACTATCAATTCATAATTGATAAAATTAGATCTAAACTAGCGACCTGGAAAACGAAGTTTATTAATATAGCGGGAAGAAATACCCTTTCCCACTCGTGCCTCAATTCAATACCCAACCACTATATGCAATACACCTTACTTCCAAAAAAAGTCCTAAATAAAATTGATAAAGTTCAAAGGGATTTTATATGGGGTACTACCACAAAAAAACTCATCTAGTAAAATGGTCAAGTATTTGCCAACCAAAATCCAATGGAGGTTTTGGCATCCACAATGCAAATGCTAAGAATTTATGCACCTTAGCTAGCCTAGTATGGAGAATTCTTACCAGTGCCACAACCCTCTGGGCTAGATTGATCATCACATCTTATGGAACTAGTACTGCTAAAAACGAAAACTCCTTCATTTGGAAAAGCATCCAAAAGGGATGGGAATTATGTTCAAAAGGTATTACATGGTCATCCCACTATCATACTAATATGAACATATGAGAGGCCAATTGGATTCCCAGTTTAGAAAGCCTTAGAAATGTTGTGGAAGGCCCCCTCTCGATTAGTGATTATTCCCTAAAAATTAAGGACATCTTTGATGGTAAAAAATGGAACTTCAATAATTTATCGATTAACATCCCAAATGACATTAAATAAAATATTTCTAAAGTAAGAATTCGCTCAAATGGATCAACTAGTGTTACTCCTATATGGTCACTAATAACAAAAGGTTTTTTCACTACCAAGACTTGCTACAACCTTATAGAACACCCTCCTGACAACCAATTAGACTTCAAATGAATTTGGGATCTAAGTTGTCCTAATAAGATTAAATTTTTTTTGTGGCAATGTCTTCACAATAGGATACCATGTAGAAAATACCTTGTATGAATTGGTATAAACATTGATCCTTACTGCCCTACATGCAAACGTAAAGAAGAAGAATCCATCACCCATATTTTCTTTAATTGTAAAACCATCAAACACTTTTGGGATAGTTTTGGATGGCAAACTTTTATAAAGCACAAGGTGACCACTGGCTTCTTCAGTTAAAAGACTTTGACTACCCACTAAAGAACAGATTTATTAATTGGAATTCCTTCTTTTCATTTGTCATCTGGTATATCAGGTTAAATAGGAATAACAACAATCAAAGCAATACTGATACTCCTGTTAATGTGGATTAAATTATTCAAAAGGCAATAGAATTTAATCTCCTAACTGATAAAAACCACAACCCTCAACAAAAAATCTCCATCAAAGTAAAATGGCACAAACTACCAAGAGGATGGTTTAAATTAAATATAGATACTAGTTTCAATAACAACAATCAGAACTGTGGCCTGGGAGGTGTATTCAGGAATGCTAATGGAAAATGGGTGGTAGGTTTTGCAAAATCTACCCATGCTAGCGGATCATTAGAAGCAGAAATCAAGGCACTCCTAGAGGGACTCCGAACAACATGGGAATGGGGAATGTTCCTGTAACAGTTGTCTCGGGTCGTCCTCGTTCACAAACTAGAAATTTGAAAGAAGGTTTTTAAATTAGAATTGATAAAATCGTACTGAAGATCGACCACGGCGCAAGAGATTGAATGGATTAACTATATTATAAATTGAAAAATAACTAGAAGAAATTTGTTATAAAATAAATATTCATAATTTTGCATCAGAAAAAGTTAGAAAATTATATTTCAAATAATTAATATATATAAAAGTTTTTTATATTATACAAAAATAATTAAAGACCTCTTATGGAAGTTTAAGTTTAGGCCCCCAATAGTATTGAGTCGCCCCTGACAGACTCCACGGAGGTAATTCACTCAATACAACAAGGCAATAGACTATATGATGACATTGTTAATGAATACAGGTTATTAATGCACCAAGAGAAGGAAGTAACCCTCCAACATGTATTCCGACAAGGGAATAATGTAGACCATAGTTGGTAAAGAAGGCAAATGCTCAAACAAGGGGAAAAGACATTTTGTTCAACCGCCTTTTTATGTAGAATCTTTTGTGGGAAATGAACTAGAAGAACAATATGTTTTTGTTAAAAATTTATCTTATGATGCTTGCAATGGTTTAGCAAGCCTAGGCAATCAATGTGTCCTTAGTGACGCAATGTATGGAAGTAATGTACTAAACACTATGTAGTTTTTAATATAAATATTTCATGTTTGCTAAATAAATAAATAAATAGTAAATAGTCAAGGCATCTAAAAAGTTATAAAAAATACATAGTTCGAAATTAACTATTTTGGCTATAATTTTTCATATAGCTCTAAATTACGGAGCTTTAATTTTTTTTTGTTTTACAGATTTTACCTAAAAAAGTAAAAATACATAGTTGAAATAAATAGTCATTGCATCAAAAGAAGAAATAAAAAGAGTGTACAATTGCAAGAAATAACTTACTCTATGGATACACTATTTTCAGGTAAAAAATTATAGCCAAAATAAATAATTTCAAACTATGTATTTTTATAACTTTTTCAGATGCCTTGACTATTTATTCCAATTGTATAAATCTTTATTTTCAGGTCAAATTCAAAAAAAGATCTGGCTAATATTTTTTTAGCATAAATAATATAGTTCTATCCAAATTTTATTATAAATTGTATTCGAAAAAAATTATCTAAAAAGTAACATACTTAAAAAGGTAAAAATATATTTTATTTTTCAAAAAATGTCACATATGCAAAATAATCCACGTGGCAGGCGAGTGCACCCACTCTTTGCCACAACAGCATCCAGGGGGTACTGGCTCTCAAAATGCCAAGTTGAGGGGTAACTAAGATTACGAATAGTTTAAGACTGTAACTACTAATCCGTATCAAGTTTAGGGGGTGGTAAGGTATTTTGCGAAAAAAAATTAGATTATGGTCTAACATGTGCAATAACTAACAAATTCTTAGACCGTGGTAATGATATTTTCTCATAAGATATTTAGCTTGCTCAAAAAGAATATTTAGATTATAATCTAAAAGATTCATTGTTGCAAGAGAAATACAAAAGTCATTAAACAACTAATAGATAAAAGGACAACCGGCAAAAACTTCACACTAGTGTACTTTTATAAGGTTGAAGAAGTTAAAAGGAAGCCCAAACAACATTATCAGTAACGTCTTTAAAGTTATAACCTTCCCCCAGAATATTGCTGATAACATCAACAATTCTTTTAGTCTGAAAGAGTAAAATAAAATAAAATAAAAATAGTAGAGGCCTATGACTTCATTTTTAAACGTCAATGACAGTCATTTAAACTGCATTTTCTTGTCGAAGATGTTACTTGCAATAAAACACAAAGACCTCTAGCGCTATCTGCTCTGGTTGAAACCAGTGTTTCAAACATTTTTTTATGGCCTCTATTTACATGTTTCAGCGAGCCAATCAGTTTAAAATGATACTTTCTTGTGTAAAATGATATGTATTTTATTCTTATCACAATATGATCAAATGTAGATAGACAATTATTAGAGGAAAGTACTGATGCTAGCAACTACATTAATAAAACATCTACCAGCCAATGGGCATTGTATACAAAATTGGAACAGTAACCTTACATCTGTACCGTAATCACAGGAATGAAGAACAAAATTTCATTCCTATCATGCCCAGCGTTTCAAATGCGAAGAAAAAAAAAATGAACTGCCATTTTAACAAATGCAGGATGAATTTCATTACCCTATATTCATCTCGCATTGATGGTTAGCTGCGATTTCAATACAAAATCTGAACAGCAGAGTATATCACCATAGCCTAACTTCCAAGTCAGTCTTCTTTCCATTTGTTAACATACTTCAAAAAGGCAAGAGCAGGATTATCCCTTGGTGGAGCACGGACACGCGTTGATCTCCGAACTACATCTTCATCCGTTGCTGCCTTATGAGGCACCTCCTTCGATCTCTTTTGAAGTTCCAAGCTGCAATTAGTTAAACCAAAGACATTCAGAGATGGAGAGAAACCACTCAGCGATGTCCAGATAAGCAATATCAGAAAGGTCAAGCGCATAAGGAGAATTTGATCCTTTTCTCGAACTTTAAATCGATAGTGTCAACCTTTTTCCCACAAGTGAGCATGCACAAATAGCCCTGAAATATCCACGTTACAACGTGGTCACAGGGGAGGAGAAACAAACGCACACAAGAAAATTTAAAAGCTAGTGATAAATTTCTCCCTCATGTTGGAATATCTTCATAATTTGGAGAAAGTTTTGGCAGATACAACTTCTAAAGGAACAACTATAGACACTAAAAACAAACTTAATGAAACATTAGTTAGGCCTCTGGTAGAACCTCTTTTAATAAAACAAGCTTTGTAGTTAACACTTTACAGACAAAAGTCCAAAGAGTATTTGTTACTCAGTAAACGAGAAAGAGAAGATTATGAAATTAGATTAAACAATTAGAAAGGACCTATGACTTCTGGGTTCTTTTTCTTTTTGTTTGAAAATTTAGTATGAGTTAACTTTAGAATATTAAAGTATTTTTAAAAGGATTTATTAAGCAATTTTAACTCAAAATTGAAAAAGTTCTCTAGATTTAAGCCCCAAATGAACACCAGAACATCGGGACTTATGCCTAAGCGAAAGCCCGGAAGGTTGGGACTTGCGCCCCACAATACTTGCAACCCCCCCCCCACCCACACACACACACACACACAACCAAAGTAAGCCTCAATGCGTTATTGGTACACTTGCCCTGCCCTGAAAACGCCTTTTAAAACACTGCTTCACATCATCTTCCAGGGCAATTAGAAAATAACTTTAGTAACAGACCATAACAGCTGTTTACAGAAAACATTTTGTCCTTGCCGTTCACCCAAATCAAGCAGTCCTCCTTGTTTTGACCCATTAAAACTGAATCCAACTGTTGTAGCAGTTGCAGAAAACCTACACCTCCCAGTCCTTTAGATTCCTTCTGAATTCTACTTGCCAGACTGTATCTGAATAAAAATCTCAGACTTTGCCATCCTTTGCTATAGTGTTGTTAAATAGATCTGGATCTCTTCAAACTAGTACTCCCAATCCAAATGCTTGTCCAGAATTTAGTACAGAAATGTTGCTCCAAGGAAAGGACTACTTTATGAATACCGGAGGACATAAGCAGATTGTTGGATATACAGATACAGCTTGGGCAAGGTCACCCTCCAGCAGACTATTCTGGATACAGCATTCTAGTTGGGGAAATTTTGAGGTCTCCGAAAAGTAAGAAACAAAAATAATTGCGAGACCAAGTGCAGAAGCAAAGTATTGCGTTATGGCAGTGTCTAAACCTGAACTAATATGGATCAAGCACTGCTAGAAGTATCGAAATTTGGAGAGCTTAGTCAAATGGAACTTGTGCGTGATAATCAAGCGGACTTCACATTACTACAGCTTAAACTTAATTAAGCAGCAAATGTCAAACATGCCAGCAGAAAGCACGCATCACAAAAGATTATTTACAGTTTTCCAAATGATATAAAAATTGCTTAGCCTAAAAGTAGGACCAAATATAGACCACCCAACCAAGTTCTCACATGAGTTTAGTACCATGGCCTCTTTTCTGAGTTGGCTCCAATTGTTTTTTTTTTTTGAAAATGGTAACATAGATGTCTCCAAAATTCAAATCAAATACAACAAACAACAACAACAACAAAAAAACCAATATAATCCCAAAAATTCAAATGAAATGAAATGAACAAATCAAAATGTTTCATTGATGTTCAACTAATCTTATTTTTATTTTGATAAGTTCAGGTCACCTTGTTGTGTTTTCCTTAAAAACTAATACAAGTACATGATTTTGTTTTTTGGGAACTGTGGTCTCCTTCTAAGTCACATAAGGATTCCAATTAAAGAATATAAGAAAATCAAAATGTTTCATCTGACGTTTAACTCACCTTATTTTGTCATAGAGTTTTTCCAGTTGCATTTTAAGAGCCCTCTCTCTTACACCCTTCACATTCAGTGATCCAATCAGAGCATCAAGCTGTTACCAGGAAAAGCTGAAGATTATCACAACATAAGAGAAAACCATAAGAGAAAGTGTGATCTAGCACCAATACCTCTTCCTTGGAAGAATAATAGCCCCACTGGACAGAATCTGAACTCTCAACGAATATTCTTCCATCCCGGCGGAAAAACCAATACCTATTATAATCTCTGTCCTTACCCAATGGATTGGTGCGTATTACTCTCTTCTCTATTTCCCGTTCAAGATATTCTTTCTGCAATTTGAAGATACACAAGGAACTTGCTTAACAAATAAATAGGTATAAGACATTTATGTCAAGTGAGACCATGAAGCTATTTCAACAGATATCTAGGTAACAAAAATTCTGTTTAAACACAAGACTACATGCTCGTGTGTCAAAGAAAGAAAACCAGAGAACTAGATCGAGAGAAGCGAGGGGGCTCACCCTTTGCTCTTTACTCCTTTTTTCAAGATGCTCCTTTATCTCATTTTTCCGCATTTTGTGAAGAGCTCTTTGATCCTTACTCCTGTTGTCTAATGTTTCCTTCCCTTCATCCTTTATCAATTTGTCAGAAGCAATCTTCGAGGAACCATTCATCTTTTCTGTAGCATTTTTGACTTCAACCTTTCTCATCTTAGCTTTTTTAAATGAGTCTGCTAGTAGCTCACTCTCACTAGCAGATGTCAGAGAGGAAGCAACAGGAGATAGAGAAAAAAGAAAAATAAGAGCCGACATCATTAAGTTACCATCCAAATTCCAGAAAAATTTCGAGTACATAAAAAACAAACCTGTCTTCTAATGAATGTTTTGATTGAGATGATGTTCGTTTGCCGTTCCTACTTGGCACATCTCCATTCTCTCTGAGGTGGTTATCGCTCCCAGTATCTGAGGAGTTGCCACACCCTTTTGTTGCTTCCTTCCCATTAGACTGTATTTTCAAATGGTCTTCTTCTCTCTTCTTCCTAGATTCTTCCAAAATTTCATCTCTCCTTGTTGCTGCAAGTGCCTGCTTTTTTTCAATATCCTCATCCAATTTCTCTTTAAAATACTCTGTCTCAATGACTCGACAGACCAGTTCACGCAAGATTGCCAATTTAGCCTGAATGTCTACAAGGCCATAGTGACCCCTCTTAATTGTTGCAACATGATTAGACAATTCTATAATACCAATTAATTCCAAGAAATCAGACAAATACTCCATCCAATTGATTAAAGTAATCTGGAAGAAAAATAAGAAAGGTTTAAAACTATGATTAGTGTTTAAAAAAGAAAGTATAGCTAATATCATCAGGCTGTAAACAAGAATGCACAGTTAATAGCTACTTGCCTCACAAGAGAGAAAATATCCTATCAGTGAAACATGTCAAACACATTCTGATTTATGAGTCAGTTTGCATACATTTACAAAAAATATTTTATTTCAAAAGTGAACTTACAAATTCAAATTTCAACCATCAGCTTTAATTTATTCATTTCAGGTCATGGGCATTTTGCCTATCATGGGAAAGAGGTTATCCACGAGGAACATTTTCATATAATTACTTACATCAGAAGTAGCAAAAAATATGTCTAGAAGTGGAAAATTCATTCAACTATATAAAATTCAATCACTTTAAATGCCTAGTATAACAGCATACAACAATACATTATACAAATCACCAAATTCTAAGTGATAGCGCATAAACATATTATACAAGATATAGCCAAAAACATAATAAGCTTAAGAGAGAAAATGCTCCAACCCACCAAACATTTAAGCCACAAAGCACGCAGGAGCCGGAAGCCCCAAGAATATCGGGTCATCGGGGCATTAGCCCTTGAGACTTTTTCCCTCCAATAATCCCCACGGGATTTTTGGAGCTTGCGTCACATCAGGACAAGTTCCAACTTCACCTTTCAAAGGTACTCATCATTATCATCAGAGTTGACAAACTATGGTACTTGATCAGATTGTCTTGTTACACAAGAGGGTTAACGAATCATATGTCCAAAATAAACACAAATCCTTGAAGAGTTAAAGAAGTCATGACCTTTAAAAGAAAATATAACATGATTCAAATATTACCTTCAGCTTCTGTCTTTTCTTCTGTACAGCCATGAAATACTCGCCGTTATCTTTCAAAAGAAAGCGAAGAAGGGCTGAATGACATTCAGATATGAGAACAATGTTGCTGCCTTTGTGACAGACAGCACTTTCAAAATCTTCAAGGGAGAATGGCGACAGGTGGAACAACCTGCCAAACGAAGTACAAAAGTCCCATACCATCAAAAGATCCCCTATGCATTCCATTGGGACGTTAAATTCCCTACATGGAGAAGGGCGTTCAACCAAGTGTTTATCGGACTCTGCACATTGCACCAAAAGATCATCGATTGGATATCTAATGGACTCCGCGTTCAGGTTGTCTTCTGTATATGCCAATGCAGGAGGAAGCATTAATACGGAGCACGAGAAAATAGACAGCAGAAATACCGCTTCATATCATACTACCATCAGTTCCAAAATATACACCATAAAGGTGGAAAGAGGAGGTATGTTTCTTTAGATAAAAGATTCCGTTAAATTATAAAATCCCAATTATGTAACACTTTCAAGTTAACATATAACATTTCTAAGTTAATTAACACTTTCCACGTAAACATGGAACATATTCAAGATGTTGCTTAACAATTTGTGTCTGGGAAAAGTTTAAGTAAGTGATGTCCACTGTGTGTGATTTTTTCTTTTCAAGTTTTTCCAGACACAGAATTGCTAAAATTTCTTATTTTGTTACAACTGCCCAATGTGTTGCTGAATAATTCGTCACAGGATCTAATCTACCTAAGATGTTACACTTCAAGTAAGCATGTAACATTTACAAGATATGTAACGATTTAAGATTTGATGCAACTTAGTTAAGTAAATATGCGATCATCTTATGCTGCCATTAATACTTAATTGAGACGAAAAGCTTTAGGTCTATATACAAAATAGTAGCTTTTTCACTGTGTAAGTACCAATAAGTAGAAGAAATAACTCTATGGAATAGAAAGTAAATAGCAACAAGCCAACATTCAACAGCATTACCTTTTCCTATCTCATTTGAATCTTGGAAGCCATTCTCTTTTGCCTCCTGAATAAACAAGACTGTTAGTACATGAATAACAGTTTACAAAGTGACAAAATTAACAGGACAATATGCCCACAGTTAGCAAAGCACTTACTCTATCTTCACTTTTCTTTTTCTTTCTATTAATAACAACACCACCATCCTGCATACATATTTGATCCTTAAGCTCATCCGGAGGACCAGTTGGTATTCCATGCTTCTTTGCCAATTTTTCATGTAAGACCCAAGGAATGCTTCGATATGTAGATTCTCTGATAAAGGACCTTAGAAAAGCTCTACTAAATCGCAATTTGCACCTAATCAGATCTTCTTCATTGATGACTGTATTCTCAGGCAGTCTTTCATATTTGTCTAGCCATGAAACCTCATAACGGGTTTCCTCACCATCCTTCACAACTTTCTCAATTTTGCAGGAATATACATGATTGGTTTTCCTCCCATATAATTCACTACCTTCTGAAAGACAGCCCTGCAGCTTTTGAGCAATAGCGTCCCCAAGATCTTTTAAATTGAGCATACCTGCAATTCAGTCATTGAAAAGGACCAATGATCATCAAGAAAAAACACCACAAGAGAATGGATGCGCACAAACACAGCAGAATTGTAAACGGAAAGGCAAAACCCGATCACATGGATAACCACATTTATTTGAAACACTAGCTTGCAAAATTCTTAACCTTAATAATACTGAACCATAGGTTCATTAATGATAAAAAGCTGAGCTAAGATTGAAATGAGGATATAAACGAGTTCACTGGATCATTTAAGGAAGAGAATATTGCTGGAAAGATTTGCATGTATTCAAGCAGCAAAACCATGAGTTAACCATTGAAACGTAATAGTGTTCTCCTCAAACTGAAGCAAAACTAAAGCAAGAACATGTATAACATAATTACACTAGCAAAGTGTCGGGAACATTGACAGGTTGAGTCTTGAACTTTCATGATCTAGTTTGCAAAAGTGTAACTCTAGCAATTTGCTGTTACTCCTCGTTATTCAACTATGTTCAATAAAGTGTTCACTCTTTAGGTACTGGCCAGGTCTGCTCAATGATAAGCCCGATATTAGTGTTTTATCTAAGTTGGAAAAATCTAGTTCTAGTTTGACCAATTTTGCACTTAATACTTGGATGGCTGGAACTATTTGGCATGTATTGAAGCAGCAAAAACCATAAGGCAAACAATTGCAACGAGATAGAGCTCACCACTGTCAGACGCAAGGCTAAAGCATGAACATGATAACATAACTACATCAATGAATTGTTTAAACTCTTTTTTTAATCAAGTGAAGGATTCACATTGTTCATCCCCCCCAAAAAAGTGCTTCACACTCTACTTGGGAACGTTGATGTAAGTCTTATCTTGCATAATCCAGACTTAGAAAGTATAATTCTAAATATTTACTACTACTCCTTGTATTGCATACAATTTCAATTAAGTGTTATCTGTCTAAATTGTGGTTGGAACTGTTCATTGATCTTGATATAACAACAACAACAATAAACCCAGTGAATTCCCACAAAGTGGGGTTTGGGGAAGGTAAGATGTACGCAGTCTTTCCCCTACTCTAGAAGAGCAAAGAGGTTGTTTTCGATAGACCCTCAGCTAAAGAAAGGATAAAAACTCTAATTCTAATTTGATCTATCATGCACTTAATCCTTGTTATGCTGGATTTAATGCCAAACTGCTTGACATGTCTATTTATCCATCATCATAATATACAAAACATACATCATAAGAGATTGTTTATATACACTAGAGAACAGAGGGAAATTGAAGAGGTTAAACAGAATAAACGAATAAAGTATTTCTAGAGTATACTTCGCTTTACCCCCCCCCCCCCAAAAAAAAAAAATCTCAAGAGGGAAATGAAACAAAATTACTAAAGCCTTTTAGAACACTTCAGACACATGAAATTGATATTAAAGTTCAAAGTCTAAATTTCATAGATTGGAGATGATCTAAACATTTCCAAAGACAAGAAAATATTAGCATTCAAGAGTGTGGCATACAAGTCAATGAAGTGGGTGCAAACTTTGGCAACCAGGGTTCAAATCCCGATATAGACAAAAAATACTAGGTGATTTTTTCTCATCTGCCTAAGCTTTGGTGAGTAGAACTACCCAATAATTATACTATTCTAAAGTAGCAGGTACCTTATGGAATAGTCGAAGTACGCTCAAGCTAGCTAGTACACCTCCATTTTAAAAAAAAAAAAGACAAAGAAGATAAGATAAGAAAGTGATATAAGAATAGCTCCAAAGTTAGTGGATTTCTCAACATTATCTTGTAGTATCTTCTCGATTAAGTAAAGTCTAACCTAAGTAACGAAAAGAAACTGTAGGCTGCCTCTCAGTTTGGCAAGCTTCATCAGGTTTCCAAGTTCATACTCCCTTTCCCTTGTTATTCTACATACATAGTCATTCCCCCTCTCTATCCCTCCAAAAAAATAAAAAAGTAATGAATCTCAAAAGTAAGGTTCCATGTCTACAGCACAGGTAAACCTACCATCTAGGATAGAATTGCATACAGGCAAAATTTATGTGATGACCATGTAAGCAAAATCCAGGATATTCTATCTTTATTCTAAATTAATTAATCATACAGAATATATCCATAGTCTTAGACTATGTTGCTCGGACTCTTCGAAAATGTGGCAGGATACGTGTCGGATCCTCCAATAGTAGTGCATTTTTTAAGGATCCGACACGGGTGCGGCTACATTTTGGAGAGTCCGCGCAACATAGGTCTTAGACCTTGAAACTAGGTAATAAGACCGACAATCGTGATTCCTTTCTTTTGCTTCTTATCTTAAACAAGGCTACACTACAACAACAATAACTATGCTTCAATCCCAAGCTAGTTGGGTTGGCCGTATGAATCCTCACTATCATAAATGCAAGGCTGCATTACAACAACAAATCTTCTTTAGAACGAAAATGTAGTGATATCAGAACCTTAAACATTAAATTCTAAGAGATGAAGTAATTAAATTTGAAAAAAAGAGAGCAAAATTAAGATCATCTCTGTTACTAACAACACTAACAAAATTTCAGTTAGGTACGAAAACAAATTCAGTTATCCCAATGTTTAAATTTAATGTAACACAAAGCAGCTAAGAAAGTGTATTAACGTACTGAATTGCACATCACGGAGAACCGGAGCCATTAGTTCCTCGGGGAACTTCTGAACTTCTTCTGCAGCCTTCTTCTCTGAAACCAATGCCTCCTCATACGTCAAGTTATTCTTTCCTGTCGATTTGCATGACCATACTCTATGGCGATACAGGTTCATCCGTCTCAGATATTCACTACATTTTTTTAGCAAAGTACACATTTCATTACATCGGAATATTACCACAAATAAAAAAAGAAAATATCATCAATTTCAACAAAAATCATGACTTTCAAGGGGTTACCTGTAATCCTTAAATATCTCTTTAGTAAAACGAACTTGGAACACGAGGTCATTAGGCTTCAAATCCTTTGGTTTTTCCACCAAAGCAAATGGCTTTCTTTTATATAACGGCATTTTCAAACCCTGCAATACACCAAAAACGAAACCCCCACATGACACAAACCCTAAGAAGTCAAGATTTACGAATTCCAAAAAAATGCAAATAATACATTCACATGCATATATTCCAAGACACAACATTTCTAGCACTAATGCTGCTGTAAGTAAATAACAAGCATTACATTACAGAGAATAAACAGGAAACCCACATGAGAGAAACCCTACAAATTCAAGACTTATAGAACCCAAAAAAAAAAAAAAAATGCAACAAATAAATTCACTACTATATGTTCCAATACAGAGACAACAACTCAGACATTAATGCTAATGTAGTAAATAAGCATTACACTGAAAAGCATAAACCCAAAAAAATACACATGACACAAACCCTATAATAAAATCAGAATGAAAGAAAACACAAAAAAACAGCATCCAACAAATTCACTGTTCGTAATTGCATACATATCAAGACACAGCATTTCTGGCACTGATACTAATGTAAATAAACAAGCATCACATTATGGAAAAAAGTAGAGATTTTTATTTCCCAATTAAAATATACCAATATTAATCTCATTAGACACAGATAAAAGTTGAGATTTTTATTTCCCGCCTGGTAGTGTATTCAAGATTTTGTGGGAAATAACAGAAAAAATGAAGAAAAAAAGAGTTTACCAGATTCAGAAGAATATTGTGAATTTGGGTTCTTTTTGAGTGTTGAAGTTGATGGTGAAGAGAGAGGAAGGCGGTGGTGGTACGCTTTGCTTTGGAAAGTGTTTGCGGAGAGTCTCTCTCTCTCTGTTCTTGAATTCCCTCGTTTTAGGAAGACAATTTATAGTATATGCTATTTTACATTTTTTATTTTTTTAAGTTACTTTACAATAGTAACCCTACTATTTTTGGATTCCTCCAATTGTTTGCTTTGTTTTTATTCGGTTATGAAATAGAAACATAAGAAACCTTAACATCTTAAATAAAATTGTTATAAAACAATAAAAGTAGAAGAACAATATTACAGAGAAAGAGAGTAATTCTTATTGATATTTTGGGATGATTTACAATGGGGTAAGACCCCTATATTTATAGGGGAAAAATGACTTAGCCACAAAGTAAAATTCTCTACAAAATAGACATTCATTCTAAATAAAATTATATTCATAACACTCCCCTGAATGTCTACTCGATAAGTAATGTGCCTCATTAAAACCTTAACTAAAATAAAACTCAATGGGAAAAAAATTCTAGAAAAGGAAAAAGAGTACACATCTCTAATAATATGCCTTTTGGTTGCCTCGTTAAAAACCTTTCAAGGAAAACCCAGTGGGACAAAACTTTGTAAGGGAAAAAGAGTGTAACGCGCATTAACTCTCCCTGATGAGAGCATCAATTCACATCCTTGAGCCTTCGCATCCCGATCTTGTACACTAGCTTCTTGAAGGTTGACGTCGGCAGAGTTTTGGTGAATAAATCAGCCATATTAACTCCAATGAATATATTGCACCTTGAAAATCCTCGCTATCACATTATCATGCTTATAGTTATAGCAAGATACAAATGTGCACAAATTGCACTGAGAAAGTGGTACTTAATGATCAAGAATTGTATATGCTTTAAGCATCTTAAATCCTTCATGGATTGTCATATAAGTTAAGTCATATAAGCCATCTAAAGAGACTCTAGATGTATATCAAGTTTTCATGTCATGCTAGACATATAAGATATCGAAAACTGATTGCACATACCATTGACTTTATATTTTCAAGTATTTGAACAACATAGACAAAATTATATGTCTTTTATATGAAACCAATTCTATTCGAATTGTGTCTCTTCCATTTGACCAATATTTTTATGTATATATTCGATAGACTTAAGATCCTTATCTATACTTAGCGTTATGATAGATGTCGTCGACAAACATTTTATATCGGTTCCAATATTTTTTCATAAAGACATAATATAGAGATCTCTTCATTCATATATTTAGGTACCTGAATCTCTCATTAGATTTTATGAAGTGTTATGTCACGTGATCTTCTAGATCACTTGCCTCCTTATTATGATCAGTTTGATCATTTGCTCATCTTCTTTATCAAGAAGCTATTTGAAACTGATTTGTCTATATGGTTTAAGCGTACCATAGACTTTGTCCTTCTAGGACTTAATAAGAGCATTTGCAATGAGAATATAGTTACTTTCTTTGGGTCAGCAAATGCGTCTAACATACTTTGCAATATATTGCAGATGAATTATATTTTTATAAACTTCAAGTTCATATTATCGTATTTGAGGATCTAGATATACAAATGATAATCAATTCCAAGTAACTTTTTCTCAACTGTTTATCATGCCCCCCCTCATGTTAGAAAAACTAACTTGTTTCTTCAACTTTGAAAGCCCATCTTTGTGTGTCATTGTGTTAATCAAAATATACACCGCACATCAATAATAATAAGATGGAATTATTTGGTCCTTGACCCTGAACTATTTGTGAGGGGAGAATGTAATATACTTTCGTATATAACTTATATCAAACTGATATAGATAATTTTGTTCTCATAAGCAATTGTTTAGCTATTAAGTGGAGGCACTCAATAAATCATTTTGCTAAACCAACTGTGATGTAAATCAACTTATCAAGACGAACTATCTTGAATAAAAAAATTTGGAATATGCTCTAAATTAAATTATTGAGCAGTTACCTAGCAAACACCAGGTTGTAGGTTAATAATAATCGCACATGTAACCATCTCATAGATGCATCTTGCGTGGTATACATGGCAGGTGACTGGACCCATATTCACCTTTGATATTTCCAGCATTCATGGGATTCAATTCCAATTTTAGTTGGTCAATTAATTAATGAGAACAAGCAATATAAGAGAATTCGTAAAAAACTTTCTAGTTCTTTAATATTTACTCATGTGAATTCTCTACTATTTTTGCACATCGTACTTAAATTTATATGACTAAACCAATTATGCCAACTGAATAAATTATCAATATTGATAAACTTCAGATTTACACCATGACGTGTGTAATTATCAATAAACTCCAAGTTTATCATGATATTGGTTTTTATATCAATAAACATTCACTTTATTGTGGTATTCTTTTATTTGTGTAGTACAAAATGAAGAATAAAGCGGGTAACTTTTCACATACATGGTACCACAATAAAGTGAATGTTTATTGATATAAAAATTTTCCTTTATTTATAGTCTCAATATAATCAACCGCTTTCGCGTATACTTTAAAAACTGAATAAGTTTCTTTGAGACTACAACACAATACCTTATTGGTAATCAATTGTATTTCTCCAAAATAGTAATAATTGGCTCTTCCAAAGCTCTCAATTAATTTGGTACTACCACATATTCACCAACATCCATATGGTGAATATCTCTTTTAAAGAGAAAGTTATACCATTATGGTTATGGTCAAAATTATATGCAAGATCTGTTTCTTGCATGATTGTTGTCCTTTAATAATCACATTACCAACTTATTTTGGCGTACAATAGGTACATAGCCAGTGATCATTCATGCCATAATAATGATATTATTTTCTTATTTCCTCTCAAACCTCATTCTAGAGGTGAGCGTGGTATATTCACTACTACTAGCACGTTCATATTCTTCCAAGAATGAATATGTATTCATAAATCACGTGTTGTCACATTCAAATCATGAATGGACCATAATCACCTCTATGTGTTTTACAAATTCTCATGTCAAATCGATGACAACTATTACTTTCACAAAGTGAAGGATTATTTGAGAATCCTTATTGTTCTCATTATCACAATGATGCCGATTATAATTTCGTCTATTGCCACGTCCACATCCATTGATATCTTCACGGTAATAATTTTGTCTTTTTTCAAACTTATCACATACTGCTATCACATTCTTTTAAGGGAATCAGATGGAGCAAATTCAAAGGGACGGGTTTAATTCTTTGCTCATAATCATACCTGAATTTGATCATGGCAATGCATAGAAACTTTACCATTTTGGATGGTTGTAATCTCTTCCAAACTCCATTATAGTTACAATCAAAATTTATCGTCTTCGTTTGTATTTTAAATCAAATTATAGAATAAAAGAGAAAAATACGGTAAAATACATACCTTAAATCCAGAATTTAATCACGAATGAAGTTCATGGAATAATTGACAATCATTATGCTCGATCCCAAAGCCTTTACTCAATTGTTTAGAGTCTCGTGCTGATAACGTGTTATAAAACAATAAAAGTAGAAGAACAATATTACAGAGAAAGAGAGAGTAATTCTTATTGATATTTTGGGATGATTTACAATGGAGTAAGACCCCTCTATTTATAGGGGAAAAATGACTTAGTCACAAAGTAAAACTCTCTACGGGATAGACATTCACTCTAAATAGAATTCTATTCATAACAAAAATAGTTTTATTTAGTATTTGTTCGGCAAATATGTGGGACTGCACATATTTTTTTAGTTTTTTTATGGTATTTTATGTATCTATAATAACTTTATTTGTTTTATATTTTTTAGCTGTTACAATAAAATATTATTATAGAAGACATATATTATAACACAACATAAAAATTAATTCATTTTAAAAATTTAATTTTTAAAATAATGACTGTTATATTTGAAAACTTTTTATTGAAAGAGTATTTTGAGAGCTTATAACCGAAACTACTACTAAAGGATTCTAAGTAAAAAAGGGGGTAAATATTATAGTAAGTTGATGATAAATATTGAGTTTGTAAAAATAAATTATATAGTGATATGGTCTATTAGGTGCTTAACTTTTTTTGTATTTAAGAAACATTTCTTTGCTCAAATATCTACAATTAAGAGTACTTTTTTTAATTTTAAATGGAGGAAAAAATTATTCCATTTTAAATAGTTCAAAAATAAAAATTTGAGTTTTTTTCTTTTTTTTTTGTATATTTAATTTGAGCTATACTTGTGGGACGTAATTGGCTTTTCCCCTCAAAGAACAGTAAATACTGCCATTTGGTGGGGTGGAAATGTAATTATAAGACTTTTTGCTCTGCTACAAAAGGAGGACAAAAAAGAGAGCACCACTTTAATACGGCGAGAGCCATTGTGAGAGTAGAGAGTAGAGAGTAGAGAGTAGAGCGTGTTCATCGTCTCAGCCTCTCAGGCAATGTCAAACATGCAAACCGAGGAGGAACTTGAGCGGAGGAAGCTTGAAGAAGCCCTAGAAGTCAAATCCCTCCGCCGTATCATCAGCGCCTACCTAAAGTAAGCGCGCGCGCGCTAACACACACACACACTCTTCAATTATTTTTTTCCTTTTCTATGTGCCTTAACTTGTTGTAGTATAAATTAATCTTCTTGTTCAGTATTAACCGGACACCGCCATTTTTTTTTTCTAAATAACTTTCCGGTTTGCAAAAATATTATTTGAAAAGTATATTCTGATTATTTGTCTGATTATCCTACAGTTATCCTGAAGCTGCAGAGGAGGATGTGAAAAGATGGGAAAGATCTTTCAGAAAGCTACCGCCGCGGCATAAGGTATTCTTTATCCCTGATTGATTTTTGTTCCATGATACTTGACATTGCAATTTTAAAATTATCCCCTTTTCGTGCTTTGTCATTCTTATGGGCTGACATAGTTTATGTTGCTAGTCCTTGATGTCCTCAAATCTCTTTGTATATACCATTACACTTCAGCTGACACTTGCTATGTGCTGTGCAGGCTCTACTATCTCACCTTCCCTCGAAGTTTCAGAAGCTTAGATGGTACATTTATTCAACTTACTATACTGCTGATTAGGATTTGTTGGAACGTTACATGCAATGAATTTGATACCATTTTCTTCAAAACAAAAAGGGCAGCCCAGTTAAGCTCCCGCTATGTGCGGGGTCCGGGGAAGGGCATAAGGGTTTATTGTATGCAACCTTACCCTGCATTTCTGCAAGAGGCTGTTTCCACGGCTCGAACTCGTAACCTCCTGGTCACATGACAACAACTTTACCAATTACGCCAACGCTCCTCTTCTCCATTTTCTTCAAAACATTAAAAAAAAATTCTTTTGTTGAACTCTTAGAATCTGCTGGTGGCTATTGTAAAAAAATGTGATCAAGTTTAACCTACCGACCTGGGTTTAGCTGTGAGACTAGCTATGCTTGCTTATGGCTGTTGATGATGTGAGCAGAACTAGAAATGTAAGTTTGCATGTCTTATGGAGAAACCTTATCCTCTTTTACTCAGTAGATTAATTAGCGGGATATTGGCTGCTTACGTGAATCACTAGGTACCCATTGAAGAAAAAATGATGAATATGATGATGTAATGGAATTATCTTTTGTGTTATGATCATTAAAGTAATGAAATTATTTATAGTTCCCAGACACTTGCTGAAAACTAGTTAAATGATAAGATGGACTTTGAAAAGGTGAGGCTCCTTTAAGGAAGAAAGTGAGGTGGTTGCCTAAAGACACCTGAATTGGGGTTGAAGTCTTCATGGTTGAATCCCAGTGATAAACTAAGGTTGGACAATAGTGTGGTGCTAAGTTGCCCGGACTCGGTTGCGGGTGTCCGATACGGGTGCAGATCTAGGAATTTTAAGATTCGGGAAATAAGTTATTGTAGGAATGAAGAAGGGGCAGACCTACTTTCATAAACTTCTAAATGAAGAAGGGGATCAAGGTATTGTACTAGGTGAATGGAGGAATGCCGACAGTCCTCATGAATTAAGTTATTGTAGGGACATTGAGGTCGATGAGGTCATAGAGGTAATGCGTAAGATGAGAAGGGGCAGAGCTACCGGGCCAGACGAAATTCCGGTTGAACTTTGGAGGTGTGTGGGTAGAGCAGGCTTGGAATGGCTTACTGGGTTGTTTAATGTTATATTCAAGACTAATAAGATGCCTGAAGAGTGGAGGTGGAGTACAATGGTTCCGTTGTATAAATATAAAGGCGATATCCAGAGCTGTAACAACTATACGGGTATCAAATTACTGAGTCATACCATGAAAGTTTAGGAGAGAGTGGTAGAAATGAGAGTGCGAAAGACAGTGTCTATTTCAGACAACCAGTTCGGGTTCATGCCGGGGCGATCTACCACAGAAGCTATCCACCTTATTAGGAGGATGGTGGAACAATACAGGGATAAGAAGAAGGATCTCCAGATGGTGTTTATTGATCTAGAGAAAGCGTACGACAGGGTGCCTAGGGAGGTCTTATGGAGCTGCTTAGAGGTTAAAGGGGTTCCGGCGGCCTACATTAGGGTGATTAAAGACATGTATGATGGAGCTAAGACTCGAGTTAGGACAGTAGGAGGCGACTTCGAGCATTTTCCGGTTACAGGGTTACACCAAGGGTCTGCGTTCAGCCATTTCCTATTTGCCCTGGTGATGGATGCACTAACTCATCATATTCAAGGAGATGTGCCATGGTGCATGCTATTTGCTGATGACATAGTTCTAATCGATGAGACACGAGGCGGCGTCAACGAGAGGCTAGAGGTTTGGAGACAGGCCCTTGAGTCTAAAGGCTTCAGGTTGAGCAGGACGAAGACGAAATACCTCGAGTGCAAATTTGGGGCCGAGCCGACGGAAGCGGGAATGGAAGTGATGCTTGACTCTCAAGTCATTCCTAAGAGGAGTAGTTTCAAGTACCTTGGGTCAGTTATTCAGGGGATCAGCGAGATCGACGAGGATGTCACACACCGTCTAGGGGTGGGGTGGATGAAGGGGAGGTTAACGTCGGGAGTCTTGTGTGACAAGAAAGTGCCAACGTTACTAAAAGGTAAGTTGTATAGAGCAGTGGTTAGGCCTGCCATGTTGTATGGGACCGAATATTGGCCGGTTAAGAACTCACACATCCAGAAGATGAAAGTAGCAGAGATGAGGATGTTGAGTTGGATGTGCGGGCATACAAGGATGGATAAGATTAGGAATGAAAATATTCGAGAGAAGGTGGGCGTGGCCCCATGGAGGACAAGATGCGGGAAGCAAGACTTAGATGGTTCGGGCACATTCAGAGAAGGAGCACTGAGGCACCGGTGAGGAGGTGTGAACGACTGACTGTGGTGGGCATGAGGAGAGGTAGAGGGAGACCTAAGAAGTATTGGGGAGATGTGATCAGGCAGGACATGGCGCGACTTAGGATTACTGAGGACATGGCCCTTGACAGGGAATTGTGGAGGTCGAGCATTAAGGTTGTAGGTTAGGGGGAAGTTGTGAATATTTCTACAGCGCACTAAAGTGAGACTAGCCAGTTAGGAGTTAGTCTTAGGATGCTACTGGTCAGCTAGTGATGCAGGGCTTTGTCTGCTGGATATTATTATATCTTCCATCTTTTTCGTACTTCCTATATTTCTTATATTGCTGTTATTTTATTTTATGTTATGTTATGTTATTTTATGTTATTTTATTATGAGTCTATTGAATGTACTAATATATCGTCTCTTGTCGCTTTCTTGAGCCGAGGGTCTCCTGGAAACAGCCCCTCTGCCCCTCGGGGTAGAGGTAAGGTCTGCG
The DNA here is from genome assembly GCF_000715075.1 of Nicotiana tabacum. Lineage (NCBI taxonomy): Eukaryota > Viridiplantae > Streptophyta > Magnoliopsida > Solanales > Solanaceae > Nicotiana > Nicotiana tabacum. The sequence goes on from NC_134090.1 coordinate 139,400,589, forward strand.
TACATATTACCCTCCCCAGACCCCACTAGTGGGATTATACTGGGATGTTGTTGTTGTTGTTGTTGTTGTTGGGGATACGTATCCAGGTATGGTTACGGGTGCTGTTATTTAGCTAAAAGTAATTCAAATATCTAAAATAGAGTTATTAAAATATGTCTAAATTATGAGATATTATTTGAAAAACTTACAAGGTATTCCAAGAAGGAGAAAATATTAATCAAGAGGATACTCCGAGAAGGAGATAGAAGTTTAAGGACTGACATAGAAATTTCTATACACAAGGTATTCCATTTTCTTCAATTTCACCCTAGCTTTTGTTTTGATTTCAAAACTCATTGTATCTGTCCCAAAATTTTCCGTCATTTTTGGTCAAAGTACCCAAAATCAGTTAATCATATCCGGTATAGATCCCATACCCACACCCACATCCACGTCGTGTCGACAAGGGTGCGGCACCAAAAGTGAAGAGCCCGAGCAACTTAGGTATGGTGTATTTGCTAATAAAATGCACTGCTAGTGTATTCCAGGATTAAAGTTTGCTTCTAGCTTTAGTTTGGGGGAAGGAAGTAATCCTGGAATGGGTGATTAGGTAAGAGGACTCTTTTCTGGATAGCGTTAACAGACCTCCAAAGCAACATTTTTTAAGAGCTTTCATTCTTTCATATCTTTATGATATCTTTTCCTCTTTCAAATTCTTTATTTACTTTTAGATATACTCCTATTATCTTTTCTCATAAGAAGAAAATTGCGGTTGGACATTGGATGTCATCACCAGATAGAACTTCTTTTGTTTGAGAAAGGTAACAGTTGATCACTATATAGAACTCTATGGTTGTTTTTGTTTCTCTTGATCATTAACAGTATTTCTTGGGGCATCAGAGCTCAATATCCACCTATAAGTTGTCACCTTTACTCTACTTGAAATCAGCCTAGAACAACAAGGTACCCTTGCTTCATTATGTTTGGCAGTAGTATTACTGTTTAAGTCGTTTTAATTGGGGTTCTTTTTAGTAAATCCTCTCCTCTCAACATGAAACTAGGATATATTTTTCTTTTGACAAGGTAAAGTATGATAAATAACATTGTACCTAGGAGGTACGCAACAGTACAAACAGCACAGGCAGCACCTACAAAAACTCCCTATTACATGTTTCCTAGCAGATCTGAAAATTCCAGATACTGATCCATGCTTTCTCATAAACAAGGGTATATTACAAGCCATTCTTATTTTAGTATAGTAAGAGTGAATTATGTGACAACATAATCTAGTTATGTGACAAGATACTCTAATTATGTGACTCAATTAAGTTAAGCCCTATTAAATTTTATACTCTTCCACCCTATTAACCATGAACCAAACAATCTGATCACAAACTATGAGCACGTTAGCGCCATGAGGCTGATAGGTTGTCACGAAGTTTGTTGCCATACATAAAAATGTTAGGCGTTGTTGATGGAAAGCGGTTTTATGATACTCTCAGAAACCATGTGGGCATTTTTTTTCATCTTGATGACAATGGTGTCCGAATTAATTTGATTTCACCCTACTAGTCCAATGGATCCCCAGACCCCACCTGATGGGATCATACTGGGTTTGTTGTTGTTGCTACTAGTCCAACGGACAACCTGCTATAGCCCACAAGCACAAGTGTGGGGTAAACCTGCCCTCCAGTGTCGGAGTAGATGGACTGACACTATGTGTTATAGTTGGAACTTGAATCTGGGATGTTGTTACGCCTATGCCTCAACCACCAAGTCATCCATTTGGGATAAAACCATGTGTTATTTTTTTTTTTTTGGCATGGCCACCCAGAACCCTTTTGCATTTTAGCTAAATTCCGTTCTCACTATTATTCTAATATTTTTTTGATAAGGTATTATTCTAATATTATTTTATGGTCCAATATGAACAACTTTGTCTTCTATGTAAGAATTGCAGTTGTTGAAATATTAGTCGTTACTTTCTAGCAATATCTTTTGGTGATCCAAACCGATTATCCTTTTTGTGATGCAGGTGTATCGCTCAAAATTCATACTTCATATTTGAGATGCTGAAGGTGATGATGGGCTCTTTATAGTTTTTTTCTTCTTTTATATTTGTTCTTGCCATCCTATTGGTTTATCATAATTTTCTGCCATTTCATAGTCCTTAACCTAGTACGAACCAGTTCGGTATCTTTCATTTGTTATGTTGTAGGTGTTTGAGCCCCCACTCGATATGAGCCAGGATATTGATAATTGTGAAAACCAACATCTAGATGTTGTGTCAGATAGCCATCACTCTTCTAGATCAAGGAACCCTTGCTTATGTGAGTCAACGTCAACTAGTGGTGGAGTAAATTGCCACAGCTTGGCTGAACCAATTTCTGAAGAAACCTGCAATGGAAAGTTCCCAGCACCAACAAATGTTAATGAGGTCTCCTTACTTCTGTGCAGTTGTTGGAAGTTTCTGATGTCCGGTGATTACCTTGTTTCTCTTATTTTGTTTATACTATGGAGTTTGACCTGTGTAGATGACAACAGGAGCAAGACATTGACATTTCAAAGAAATCCATTGCTGGGAAGTGCTCCATCAGTTTAGAAGATCATGGAAGCGCCAATAACATTTGTGGTGATGGTTGTAAAAACCTTCCAGACAGGGATACATTATATGCTTCTGCTTGTTGCAATGGAAATGTAAGGCATCTACCTGAAATTTCCAATTCCCCCTATCCTGAGCACCTCTAAGGAAGTTTGAAATTTCATTTGGAGAGCTTTCCCACTAATTGGTTATCCAAAAAAAAAAAAGAACTCAAAGATCTGTTATATGAGTTTGAGTAGGAGAAATAAAAGATCAGGTGGGACCTTATAAAAAAAAAGTAGGTGGGTGATAAAAACTTATAAATCTAATCACAGTAGTCAACCCATTCCCCTTTTTTTATTGGGAGGGGGCGGTTGTTTGGTGATCACTAGTTAATTGTAGTGAATGGAGTTTTCTGCCCCTGATGGACTAAGGAATTGACATAAAATAAGTGTTAAATCCTTTCAAGTCAAGAAGTTCATCACACATGAGCATGATGACCATTTAAAACAAGATATGTTTAGAAGTCCATGAGGAATGTCTTTTTTTTCCGTGCCCGTAAGTATTCTTACTCTATACAACAACAACAAGAACCCAATAAAAACCTGGGGAGGGTAGTGTGTACGTAGACCTTACCCCTACTCCGAGGGAGGAGAGGGGCTGTTTCCGATAGACCCTCGGCTCAAGAAGACGAGGAGAAAGTAATCTTACTCTATACCTATTACATAAATTGCTCTAAGTAGTTTCTTGGGGAACGACCCATGCCATAAGACATAATTGATTCTTAAGCTTCTGAAATGATGTTTGGTTGATTGGAAAGAGTAAGTACCATATTTGTCTCTTTCAATCGTATTGCACATGGTGAACTGCTTAAAGGAGAAAGAAATAGTATTATCCCTCTTTCCCCTCTCTTTTTACAGCTATATCCTTTGGCTTCCTTTTAATGGTTACCTACTCATGGAGGTAATTAATTACTTAATTTTATCTGCGTATACTTGTTTCCTTACCATCTGCGGTTTCAGGTCTCTTCATCATCTCCTGACTGGTTGGACCCATCTTTGCAGCTGCATGTTCCACTGGTTGATGTGGATAAGGTATCTCTTTGTTTTTGGTAGTGCTGTTTGAAATATGTTATCTCATTGTTTTTGGTAGTGCTGTTTGAAATATGTTAAAGTACCCATCCTAGAGAGTGCATAAGGGAGAGTATGCTATTAAACATGGTTTTCTCATGCAGTAAAGTTGCACCTGTCCAGGATGACAGTTTCCTGTTTTTTGGTTATGTAGAATATTTCCTGTTTCCGCTCATATAAGATTTTGCTCAGCGGTACACAAATTTGGTCTTTTCCATCGCAGTATGCCTAAAAAAAGCAAGAATGACTGGAAGTTGGTGCAATTCCATTCTCATGTCAGGACGTACTGTAAAAATGTTATATAACTTCCGCTAAAATTATTAAGTATTCATATTGCCGTCAACTAGTTTGGTACTGAGGCGAAGTTGTTCTTGTTTATTGTTTCAGCTAACTTGTCTTTTTCTTTGTTATGTCGGTGTACATATGTGATCTATGTGCTTTTTGAATAGTTTGTTCATTTTTTGTCCAGGTTCGTTGTATCATCAGAAACATTGTAAGAGATTGGGCCAAGGAGGTAAACATGTTTCTCTATTGGTTCTTCTTTACTGATGAGTAAACTATCTAAGAACACCCGAACAGGGGCAAAGGGGGAAAAACCAAGAAAATGAAGAAATCAATGCTTTATTATCTTGGTTGTACAGGGTCAACAAGAACGTGATCAGTGTTATAGGCCCATTCTGGAAGAGCTTGAACGCCTATTTCCTGATCGATCTAATGAAAAGTGCGTCACTTCCTTTTGCAGTTGCCATTGCCTTTAATATTATGCTATTTGTTATTTCTGTTGTCAAATGGAAAATTCTAAAGTTTTACTTCTTCTTGAGTAGTCCTCCAGCCTGTTTGGTACCTGGTGCTGGACTTGGAAGACTTGCTCTAGAGATTTCGTGTCTTGGTGGGTTTTGTGTCTTCTGGAATTGAAATCTTTCCTAATCTGGTTAATATCCTTGCTTAACCCAATACTGAACCTTGAAAACAGGTTTTGCGTGTCAGGGAAACGAGTTCTCATACTACATGATGATCTGCTCTAGTTTTATTCTTAATCAGTAAGTTTTTAAGTCAGTCACTTCCGTAAAGATTGTGGACCATGGTTCTGATCTTGCAACCTTGTCACATATATAGTGCCCAAGCTGCTGGTGAATGGACAATCTTTCCGTGGATACACAGCAATTGCAATTCGGTGTCAGACAATGATCAGCTTCGGCCTGTCTCTGTTCCAGATATTCATCCGGCTAGGTATCCATCAACTTGTCGATAGCGTCTTGTTTGTTTGACTGCTCTGATGCATATCATGCTCATCAAATGTTTCTTCTTGCTTGATATGGAGATTTGGCGTAACCATTGTGGGTCAACTTGTTAAATTATCTGAAATGGTATATTACTAGATTTGTAAATGTGGCTGGATGATGGAAACCAAGTTATGGAACTGTTTTTAGTGGTCTGTCTTGCAGGGTAGCTTCTCTAATGGTTATCTAGTTCCCAGTCCATAAGCACGTATTTATGTTAGGGGTCGTTTGGTTGTAATACGATTTATACCGGTATAAGTTATATTGGGATAAGTTATGCTGGGATTATTGCTTATTCATTGTTTGATATATTGTATTAAGAATGACAATTACATAATTTCTAAGAAGAAGGTATAAGTTATACCGGTGCTAATTACCCCTCCTTCTATAAGGTATAAGTTAATTAACACCGGGATAACTTATACCTGGTTTGCTAACCAAACAGAGTATTAAGGTGGTATTAAATTTTTATACCAACCTTATACCTTCTTATACCTCATACCAAACGACCCCTTAGAGTTTCTCTGCTTTTGTTTACATTTTTTCTCTCGACCACCCTCCTTGCTGCAAGTTGAGTTAGTCTTCATTGGTGGATTTATAGGCTATTTTAGCTTCTCATCTGTCAGGAATATTGCAAAGATAAACTTTTCTTCTCTGAGGTGGCGACAGATTTTAAGATGTGTTTTGGTTTGTTCATCCAGGAAGATGGTCCAGAGTGACATCACATTTAAGTTGTTTAATGACAGTGCATAAATATAGCAACACCTTATACTAGGTCACAGACAGAGCATAGAGTATAATATTGAGAATAGATGATCTAACCCTATGCATAATCTTTGTGCTTTTTTGTTTACATAAAATGCTCATTATATATGTGTATATGTATATATATATATATATATATATATATATGTCATTTTAGGATCTAGGTAGTGACAGCCGGTAAACATTTTATAAAATTGTGCTAACAGTAGAGTTGTATTTGGACGGATAGTATAACAGAGGATAAATGTAAACTATTTTTGAAAGTAGAGGGGGTAAATCTGACTCTTTTTTTTCTCTCTCTCTCTATATATATAGTGAGGAACTCTCATGTCCAGAAGATGAAAGTAGCTGAATTGAGGATGTTGAGATGAATGTGTGAGCATACTAGGTTAGATGGAACTAGGAATGAATTTATTCGGGACAAGAGGAATGGCCCCTGTGGAGGATAAGATGCAAGAGGCGATACTAAGATGGTTCGAGCATGTTAAAAGGAGAAGCACAGATGTCCCAGTCAAGAGGTGTGAGAGGTTGGCCTTGGCGGGTATGAGGAAGGGTTGACTCATCCCTAAAGCTTTCTCACCAAGCCAGTACCTGTTTTACTTGAGATATTACGGGATATTTCAACAATTCTCTATCTAGCTACGGTTTAAGATCCATTTTCCATTCCTCGTCCTTATTTTTCTTGTAAAAAGACTGCACAAATATGTGAATCTCATGATTGAATAAATAAAGATTAAAGTGACCATTTGTATATATGCTGTAGAAATGTCTGTTTCCGATAAGATTTATAAAATGAACTTATATGTGTCCCATCGAAAACCGTATCCAGTTCGTCTCAGAAACAAAAGTTTTGGATAATATCCATTTCATGTCAAATCCCAAGAAAGAAGATAACCCAAAATCAATCACCAAAAGAAAATCACATTGCAATTATTTTAGTAGATATGGAGTGGAATCAAAAAACAAAGAGAAAGAGAACGAGAGAGAGAAAAGGGGAAAATCTGGGTTTTGAGTTTTCAAGAGAAAGTGTTATCAAAGGAGCGCTTAAAGCGCGCTTAAGCCCTGAAGCGAGGCTGAAAACACATTGAGTGTGCTTCAATGTTGTCATCAAAACTCTAAGGCATATTTTTCCTTGCCAATGAGCGTAATCCTGAAGGGGCGACACTATACATTGATATTTCACTTTATCATACCTATTGTCCCTGATTGGCCAAATTAGCTTTTTGGCCCAAGAAGTCTTCAATGTTATGTGCTTTCCACAGAAACACTTAGGGACATCATGACGACTTTGTGTTGATCGTTGCGATGACCCCAACATGGAAGGAGATATGTTGTTGTCTTTCAATGAACTATATGCAAACACAATGTATATGATATTTTATGAACTTAGTCATATATATAACAGTTAATATAGAGTCTGGGGTTCTGATGAACAAATATGAAGGTGCGCATTAAATTCGTGTTTCCCGAAAAACAAAGAAGGCGCGATACTGGCCTAGTTCAAAAGGTTGATTTGGCCAATCAGGGACGAAATTTTCTATCTACCACCTTGAGATGCACATTCATCATCGCTCGATGCTCAGCAGAAAAAGCAGCCATCAATGGCCGCCACTATGCAGCATCCACAGTGACATTTATCCTCGTCACGGGTGCTTCTTCAACTGGTAACGCATACGGTAGAGCCATATTCTGTAGTGTAATCGTAACCTCACCAGTCCTTGGATGAAAGGTTTTTGTCTCTGGTCACCATCTCTCCACCAATTATGCGATCATAGCATGATCAAGTGGTGTGTATCCTGCAGCAATAACACCACAAAACCCTGCCTTCAATAAGTAACGACATTCCCTCATGCAACAATTGTCTCTTTATGTGAGCCTTAAATTCACCATCGTACCGTCAACACATCAATGACTCACATGTCCCATTATACCAGATGTCCTGACTACGGTGGTCAAGTTGTCCTACAAGAACACTGGAATAAGAAGGACCCGGATGCACGGTAGGCGCATCCCTGACACCTGAGTGTACAATGCAAATGATGACAAGACATCAATAAAAATACATGAAAGACCTATCACTTACAAAAGCAATTCATAATTTATTTTCTTTTTTTAGTAAATCACGAGAAGTAGCATTCAAAAACGTAATATATTCATGTAAAGTGCAGTGTACTTCTAATGGATGAATTGATCACCAACCTCCAAAATCTGGACTTGTATATGTGCCTTCCATAGTAGCCAAATCCGACCATTATAAGCATGATCATTGTTATAACAAGCCTTTCAATCCTTTGCTACTTTCTATGTGATCTTTTTAGATTGATTCTCTTTCACCCTTGTTTCAATTATTCCCATAACTTCTGTTTTATTCTTCTTCAGAAAGAGAGACATCTCCTTCTTTTTAAAGGGCCTATTGAGCCCTCTAATGTTCTCTGTGCAGATAATCATGGGGGTTGTAACTGGTTTGTGCCACTCTCCCCCATTTCTGCTGGAGTATGACTCTGAGTCAGTATTTCAAATCTGTTGGTGGCTCTCCACTGGTTTGTAGAGCAACTAGCTTGGTTAGCATTTGAAGAATGAGCACTTCGCTCACCATCAGCAATTCTTTTTCCATGATTTTGCTGGCCTGGACTCTTTGAGGGTACTGATAGAACAGGAAAGTGTTGGTCTACTAGGGGAAAAGCAGTATCCTGTGTCTTATCTGCAGCAGCCTGTTCTTGAGGAGCAACTTGATCAATTCCAATTTTAGTGTGCTCCTTGGCCACCCTTTTAGAAACGACCTTCCTCCTTCTCCTGGCTCTTCTCTTATTCTTAGGTTGTTCTATAAAATCTTCTTTTTCCTCCTGTGTTTTTCTTTCAGCATTCATCAGGAGCATGGCCAAATTTAGCAAAATCAACACAATACTTAGGCTTCCAGTCATAGTCTATATCCTGATGAATCACACCAGATGGGGTATGAATCTCAATACAACTAGGGAGGGGGTGAGCTATATCTGTTTCTACTAACACTCTAGCATAGGAAATGCGATGCATCTCAGCTGTACATAGATCAGTGTACAGAGGTTTACCGATTACACTGGCCAATTTACTCAGTGATTCAGTAGACTAGTAGCCAACAGGAAGACCAGGAAATTTCGCCCATAGCGGAATAACATTCAAGCGATCAGAATCAAAAACAAAGTCAGCAGTCAAATTCTTCAATATAAACGGCGTATTATGATACGTTTAGGGTCCAGCATGCATAACATGATCCCTGTCAGATATAGAATCAAATCGGAATATGTAATAGCCATCATCATGGTCTAGGATTTTGGGTTTGGTGACGAAATTCCAAACATTCTCCACATAATTCTCCATAGATTTGACATATGGAGTATCACCCAATAAATACCCCAATCAGAGATGACCTCCAGTACTCATCTTTTTCTCTAATATCCTCCTCAATGATTTGAACGACAAAAGTGTCACCAATAGCAGGAGGGATATAGGTGAGTGGCTTACCCATTTGTGAGCTATGATTCCGCTGGTAGGGTTTTTCCTCCTTTGGGGAATCGTCCTTCAAACCTGATTGTTCCACCATCGAAGGAGATGCCGCAGCAGTAGGACTAGGTTTCGTAGAGTTTGCAACTTCAGAAAATTGGAGCCGACGAGGAATTTCAATCCCTGTTCTTCTCACAAGTCGTTTTCCAGCTGGGTCGGGTTGAATCTCAGTTTTCTCCACACTTTCCGGTTCTTCAAGGATGGGTTGAAATTTCAGAGGCAAGAAGCTACCGAACGTTAATGGACGCATATGTTGTTGAATCCCACTCGCCGGTGTTATTAGAGCAGACATCACCGCCGGCGTAGGTACAGTGGAGAGTGTAGAAGTCATTTTCTTTCAGTCCGTGTACGTTAGCAAATCTCGCTAGACGTGCGCCGAGAGGAAAAAACATGACTCAAAAGAGAGGATCATCAACATTTTTCACTATACAAATTATTCAATACTACAAATTTGTCACTATACTAAATATTCATTAGTTAAAACTTTTCCACTACTAGAAACCTTACTACTTGAAAAGGGAAGTAATTTTCACTTATACAGTAATTAAGCAAAAAAATCAGTATTTATAATTTTTATTTCATACAAATCAGTAACTTTAATACAAATTTTTCATACGTATCAGTATTTTTCTCAATAGTTAACAATTAAAGCATACAATCAATCAATATTAACATAATGGTGTTTAGAATTTAGGAAAAACACACACAACCTAACTTGTTGAAAAGCCGTTTTTCCCAATCAAAAAGTTGATAAAAATGCAAAATTCACGGATTTAAATGTTCCTCGTCCTTCAAGGCACGCTGTAGATATTTCTTTTTACGGATTATCGGGTTGTTTTGGGAGGAATTAGAAGTAGAAAAACGGGGACAACAATGGCGTGATACTGGCCTATCGCCTTCAAAAAGCTAATTTGCCCTGTCAAATCAGCAGATTGAAGGCGCAACTACACTGTAGCACCTTTTATTTTTTAAAATTCAAACTGAAGGCGCGAAGCTGGTGTAGCACCTTCAGTGTATGCAGAACTTAACGTTCCGTCTTTTTTTCGACATTAATTTGGCACATTAAAGGCGCGATGTTTGCCTTACGTTTTCACCATTTATGTCAACAAGTTTCTGACAGCATCATTTATTGGATTTGGGTCACCTTTTGCCTCATTTCAAGAATTCCTTCTAGATATTCAATAGAGAATGGAAGTGCTGGTTTTTATTTTTATGAGTATTGTACAGTTTTAACATTGTAAGTAAAGGAAGTTTGCGTCATAGTTGAGCTATTTAAATGTAGATGGTGGCAAGGACTAAGTCGCAGAGAAGTGCTACCAGATTAAATGGTTTAGGTCAATAATAACTTTGCTGTGAACAGATAAATTGATTAGGTAGATGAACTGTGCTTTGTCTTTGTTGAGCTATATGAAAACAGTTGTTGATACAGGATTACGTCGGAGGGAAGTGCTATCAGAGTAAATGAGTTGGTAATAAAGAAAACCTTTGATCCAGAATTACAAATATTCTAAAAAGAAAAATACATATCAGAAATCTTTGATGCATATATTTTGCAATTCATAGTCTGCCTTACTGAAACTCTTACCAAAGTTGATCAGATCTTATGATGTCATTATTCACTTCCATAATCCTAACTCTTCTTCTTGGTTATCATAAATAGTAATTTTCTTTTGTATATCATTGCTAGTTTGCTAGATGAGTAAGTTAAATTACGCTGTGTGAGGGGAAGTAGTCTGTGTTATGCGCGACATCTTTGTATGAATGTGGCCGGTTATATTTGAGGAGTCCTGCAATTCACTCACTGGTTCGTAACATTTACACTTGCTTCTATATGGTCTAGTTCCAATTGATTCCTTTGGAAACAGTGCAGGAATTACTGAAGGCTTTTCCATGTGCGGTGGTGATTTTGTCGAGGTTTATAGTGATCCAAGCCAAGGAGGTATGGTAGCTTGTAGCATCTCCTTCGTCTGAGGATATAGTAAATTAGAGAGGAATCCTCCAATCTTGTGGCTCGCACTTATCTTATTTCAATTTATGCTACTTCAAATTTAGTCTACTGCTTATCTTATTTGTGGGTTATTTCTATGTGATGTTTGATGTAGAAATATATAAAAATATGTAGATATTAGCTTCAGGACCTTAATATATACCATCTAATCTTTTCACTCCACAGGATTTAGACACGAGATAATGCTCTTTATACTGACCTAGGTTACATTTTAGCTTATTCGAGGAAAATGTATTTCGACATTTCATCTATACCTTGTGGAAATGAGAGCTGTAATTTGGGTATACATATACATGCATCTTAATGGGCCCCAAAGTTACGTTTCGTGCTCACATATCAGCTCATTAGAATCGCTATTCATGTTGATTGTTTCATGACCTTTTGTCTTATGCTAACAATAATCAGTTTGTGAAAATAATCTAAAACATGCTTCAGCTAATAGGGGATATTGTAGAAGAATTGCTCCTTTAATGTTTCACCATTTGTAGAAGTTAGAAAGTGGTAATATTCCAGCTCAAAAAAAGAAATTAGGAATGTAGTAGAGTATTACCAATCGGAGCATCAACTATGTTCTTGTCTTCATTGAAAATCTCTTCTCGTAAAATTGCCATGCATCTATTTGGTTCTTTTCTTGGTTGTGTTTTTTTTTTTTTTTTTTTTTTTGTGTGTGTGTGGGTGGGGGTGGGGTGGGGGTTCATGATGGATTCAAATGTAATTTGCTTCATAATGTATTCCTTATAGATATGTTTTAGTCATTATAATTCATTAGCTGGGTAACATTATAATGGAAGCTGTTCTTATCAGATTAATTATGTGCAGGCGTTTGGGATGCAGTTGTCACTTGTTTCTTCCTAGACACTGCCCATAACATTGTTGAGTATATTGAGATAATATCAGAAGTCCTGAAAGATGGTGGAGTAAGCAATTTAGCTCAGCATTTTTCAATTTTTTTTTGTCATTTATTTGTCCATTTCTGATGTATTTCTTTTGACTAGTGATCCGCTTGCCTTACAGGTTTGGATAAACCTGGGGCCCTTGCTTTATCATTTTGCAGATATGTATAGTCAGGAAGATGTAAGCTCTATGTCCACAAAATCAAATAATTGGCTGTATGTTTTATACTTAGATATGGATGATATACTTGTTTTTCTGCTCCTTCTCCCCCCTCCCCCAAAATATCCAGGAAATGTCAATCGAACTGAGCTTGGAGGATGTGAAAAGGGTTGCTCTTCAGTATGGATTTATCTTCGAGGTAGTCTCAGCTTTTTCTGAACGTTTGCATGGCTTGCATCATTTTTTTTTTTAGGATTGAGCTCTTCATTTTTATTGCAGAAAGAATCAACTATCGAGACAACATACACTACAAACTCACGGTCAATGATGCAAGTAAGTCTTTATAATTTTGGCAATCTGTACTGAAGATGAAGCAAATAGGTTCGCATCTTGAAATATTTAGTTTTTTGAGTCTAATACTCTTTATCAAGAACGGGAAATTCATGTTTGACTCAAATCACAGTTAATGAGTTGGATCGTTTTGCTCCATACCATGGTAGTTTGCTTAACTAACAATTTATAGATAGATGCGTGGAAAGAGAAAAGAAGGGACAAAACTCTTATTAGAATTGGTGATTAACAACATACAACAGGACTACCTATAAAAAAACAATAAGGTGTGCTCATATGGGAGTTTCAGGCTACGTGAAATTAGGAATGTATTAATTCTTGGGATTTCTAATAATAGTAATTAAGAGTATTTTACATGATATTTTTTATGATTCTCTCGTCTTTCAAGTTTCAACAATAACATAACCATTGAGAATATTATGCATAATATTAGTTCTCTTGACTCATCATATACCTTAATTAGAATACATTTTATTGTGAAGTCAATACGTTGTTTGGCTGCAATTTGGGTTTTTTTGGTGGGGTGGGGTGGGGGGGGGGGGTGGAGGGGGCAAGGTTGAAGAATAAAATAATTGGCAGATTTGTGTTATATTAATCAATCAATTCCAGACCAGCTAGGATCAGCTAGATGTATCATTTATGTAAATAATGAGAAAGAAGAGATGTTGAGAGTACAGATTGGTAAATGTTAGGCCTAATAAAAAATGCTCCCAGACACATTTCCCGAGACACTCTCTCTCCTACTTCCTAGGACTGTAGAATAACCTTTTCCGGTGTGATCCTCCACCGGATTTCCCTCCCTTTCTTTCTTTCATTTCCCAGATTTCATCTCTTGTGATCTTCTTTAACTCATCCATTATTATGGGTAGCAACAGGATTTATTATAATGCAGGTTTTAAATCCTTTGACATCACAAAAAATTGTTTTAGATCTGAAGTATTCGAATGGGTTGAACGTAGCAGGAAACTGATGAGGATAGCAAATGTGTATCAAAGTTATGAAATGGGTGACAAAGGTATTTAATGTGGCATCTAAGGAGCACAGCAGGGCAATAAGGAGATGGAATATGAAAGACCATTATGCAGAATTTTATTGCAATCTTAAATACAATGAATATGGTAGGTACATCAGCTTTATTGCCATACAAGGGGAGAACAGGTCCGTCATTATTACACCGGAAATCTCATTAAACGCAGGGCGGGGAGACATAGCTCAAACAATCCAAAGACTCATAAATATCCCAGAAAAAGAAAGGAATGTTCAGATTGTGAGAAACCCCCAGCTGGAGTCATCCTATACTGAAGCAGTCAGAACCAACAGATGGTCATCAGAAGGAACGAAATCCTCCCCAATCAAAATCAACAGGTCCAAAGTTATAATCCCTGGAGGCTCAGAATTATCGGACAAAGATGTGTTGCGTAGGTGCATAGTAGGTAAAGTTATGATTTCCATGAAGGAGACTCCAACATTGAACGATATCAGGAGATGGGCTTGCAACACATGGAAATCCACCATCAGTGTAAACGTGCATGAGATGAATGATTCCCAATTTTTATTTGAACTTCCTTCAAGGAAGGATGCAAAACATGTTCTTATGGGAGAATGGCACTGGAAGAAGTCCAAAGTGATTCTTGATGGGTGGAAACCTACTACTGGCTGCTGGTCAGAAGAGATGGAGCGTGATTGGGTGTGGATTAGGCTTTTGGGACTGACTGTTAATCTATGGTCAGAGAAAGTGTTCAAAACAATAGGTGACCAATGTGGGGGATGGATCGAAACGGAGGAGGAGACAACACTCAAAAACCATCTACGATGGGAAAGAATAAAAGTGAAGGGAGACGAAGCAAGGTACCAAGAGATATACAGGTGGAAAGCGATGGGTTTTTGTACAAAATCCCCATCTGGTATGAAGTTCCGGCGACGGTGACGGCTGTCTTGCGGGATGATGATGATGGAGGGCAAGGTCTGATGGTTAATAGGGGAAGGCAAGGTCTGTTGGTTAATAGGGGAAATCCTCTGGGAAAGGGGATTTATTCAGTGCAGCAGTCCCTTAGTCACGTGGGCACATCGAAGGAAGGGGAGAGTTTTAAAAAACTGGCACGTGTGCCAGAGTCACGTGAGGTCGGCACTAGGTCTTTAATTGAAGTTTTGGGCCACAAACAATTAATTAGTTTGGGCCCAAAATTGACAGATCCATCAATTGATATATCTGTTGCAAAGGCCCAAATCAATTAGCCCAATCTGAGGACCCTTTTTTAAAAGATCCTCTGCTAATTGAGATACAGGCTATTGTAGCGGACTCTTCATTGGAAAATAACGCGAAGGAAATAACGCTGGCAACAGAGGTCGACACTCTCGAGGGAACTGACGAGGAGAATCTTCCGACTCAAGCTGACAAAGAAAAGGCCATGGTGATAATCACTGACAAGGAACACTCATCGACAGACACAGGAAATTGACACCATGTAGATTGGGGAGGGGAGTACAATTGGGGACTGGGCCATAGAAGAAGGTCTACCTCTAAATTCACTAGCCAAGGAAGAAGAGAAGGATCCAGATTTTGATACACCAATTTGGGTGCATCAAAATATCATCAGATTGAGCAAAGAGTTCGGGGTGGAATTTCAAGGGTGCGAGAAAGAAGCACTTCAGTTATTTATGAAATTTGATGGCAAGAGGCGAGCTTCAATGGAGCCAGCAATGATGACAATGGAGGCAGTCACCCCAAAAAAGAAAAAAACAAAGAAGTGAGAAACTTAGATATTGGGAGCAAGTTCAAAAGCAATGGTACTAGAAGCAGGGAGGGATCTTGTCATTGATAGTAAATGATGATTAAAATTGTATCCTGGAATGTTAGGGGTTTAAATAGATTTAGAAAGAGGGAGTTGATCAAAACATGGTTCATAGCTGGAAGGCAGAAGTATATTGCTTCCAAGAGACCAAGATAGAAGGGGAAATCAGGGAATTAGTTAGAGAATTATGGGCCATATAGGTGGGTGGAATTTGCTCAGTTAGAAGCAAGTGGAACTAGGGGGGTATCCTTATCATGTGGGACAATAGGGTATGGGAAGGGGAGATTAGTAGCTTGGGTATGTATTCCATCACATGTAAGTTCAGTGGCAAGTCACAAGAGTTTGTTTGGCACTTATCTAGTATATATGCTCCTAATGACAGAGTTGAAAGAAAAGAAGTATGGTGGGAGGTAGGTGCTGCTAGGGGTTTATTCACTGCACCTTGGGTAGTGTGTGGGGATTTCAACACTGTTAGGTTTCCGAGAAGAAGAATTGTAACAGCTTCACCAGATCGATGGGTGAATTTACATAATTCATCGAGGATATGGGGTTAGTGGACTTGCAACTGCTAGGAGGGAACTTTACTTGGAAGAAAGGGGGTTAATCATAATATTGCTGCTAGGTTGGATAGGTTCCTGGTTTCCGAGGAATGAGATGAAGGCTTTAGAAATATTAAACAGTCAATCCTGCACAGGGTCACTTCAGATCACTCACCTTTGATGCTACAATGTGGGAATTGGGAATTAGTGAAATCTTATTTCAAATTCGAGAATTGGTGGCTGTTGATTGAAGGCTTCAAGGACAGAATTAAAAACTGGTGAGATTCTTTCTCTTGTGCTGGTAGACCTGATTATGTTCTTGCTTTCAAACTAAAAGCCTTGAAAGAGAAACTTAAAGAGTGGAGCAAATCAACGCAAGGTAACTTGAATATGCAGAAATTGAACATCCTCGGCCAACTTGCTGAACTTGAGGAGATTCAAGAGTTGAGGATCCAGAATGATGAAGAGATACATAAAAAAGCTACCCTACTGTTAGAGTTTGAGGAAAATGCTAGAAAGGAGGAGATAGCATGGAGGCAAAGGTCCAGAGCTATTTGGTTGAAAGAAGGAGATACAAATACTAAGTTTTCCCATAGAATTGCTAATGCTCATAAAAGGTACAATAACATTGATAAGTTACTAGTTAATAAGGAGACTGTGGAGAATCCTGAAGACACCAAGAAGGAGATAGTCAACTTTTACCAAAACCTATACACAGAGGCTGAGGAGTAGAGACCACAATGTAATCTAAGGGAATGCCCAATCATTAGTCTAAAGGATAACCAGATGCTACTGAGCACCTTTGAACCACAGGAAATTTGGGAGAGTGTCAAAGCATGTGCAGGGGACAAGGCTCCTGGCCCCGATGGTTATACTATGGCTTTCTACATTCAATGATGGGAAGTCATTAGCCCAAATGTGATTGTTGCTGTCCAGAATTTTCAAGTAAATGGAGTCTTCGAAAAAAGTTTCAATGCCACCTTTGTGGCTTTAATTCCTAAGAAAGTGGGAGCCAAGGAATTGAAAGACTTTAGACCTATTAGTTTGATAGGCAATATCTATAAAATAATCTCAAAAGATTTTGACAGAGAGACTCAAAAAAGTGATGTGCAAACTGGTGGACACTCCACAGGTGGCTTTTATCAAAGGCAGCAAATTATGGATGCTATTCTCATTGCTAATGCGTGTGTAGATGCTAGAATGGAGAGCAAAAATTCTGGCATTTTGTGTAAGCTGGACATAGAAAAGGCATATGATCATCTGAATTGGGAGTTTTTGTTGAGAATTATACTGAAGATGGGCTTTGTTTAAAGGTGGATCAGCTGGATCAAATTCTGCATCAGCACTATAAAATTCTCCATTCTGATAAATGGTTCACCTGTTGGGTTCTTCCCATCTCAAAGAGGATTGAGACAGGGGGACCTTATTTCACCTTTCTTATTTATTTTTGCAGTGGGAAGTTTAAACAACTTGTTTAAAACTGCCAAAGCTAATAACAAGATTAGGGGTTTCAGGGTGAATTATAGGGAATCAGATCACTTGGAAATTACACATCTGCAATATGCAAATGATACATTGGTGTTTTTGTGATGCTAGTAGAGATCAACTGCTATTATTGAGAGTGGTTTTCATTCTTTTTGAAGCTATATATGGATTACACATTAACTGGAACAAGAGTTTTATTTATCCCGTTAATGAAGTAATGGAGATGAATAGCTTGGTGAGAATCCTTGGAGGTAGAATAGGAGTCTTGCCAATAGTTTATCTGGGAATGCCACTTGGGGCAAAAAGCAAATCAAAGGGGATATGGAATGGAGTAGTGCTGTATTCTGGGCCGGGCCCGGGCCTTCGTGGGCCAAACGGGCCGAGCTTCGTGGGCCTGGGCTCTGGCGGTCCCGGGCTTCGTGAGCTCAACGAGTGGAACCGGCCCGTGACGGGCCTAAGCCCACATGGTCCTGGGCTTAACGGGCCGGACTCGTGGGCTTCGCGGGCCTAGCGGGTTTTTTTTTTAAGGCAATTTCTTGTAGTATCATGGCTATATTAAAAATATATATGTAGTATATATGTAGATCTAATTATTAAAGTGCTTGACGAAAAAGAAAAATAACAAAACAATAGTAAAACACTAAATTGTCATGCATAATATATTGTCTTGT
The DNA here is from genome assembly GCF_000715075.1 of Nicotiana tabacum. Taxonomy (NCBI): domain Eukaryota; kingdom Viridiplantae; phylum Streptophyta; class Magnoliopsida; order Solanales; family Solanaceae; genus Nicotiana; species Nicotiana tabacum. The sequence goes on from NC_134090.1 coordinate 139,418,763, forward strand.
AGTATATATATTGTATCTTATGTATATATATTATAACTTATTACTTATATATTTTCTTGTAGTATATATATTGTATCTTATGTATATATATTCTCTTATATATTTTCTTGTAGTATATATATTATATGTTATGTATATATATTCTCTTATATATTTTCTTGTAGTATATATATTGTATCTTATGTATATATATTCTCTTATATATTTTCTTGTAGTATATATATTATATGTTATGTATATATATTCTCTTATATATTTTCTTGTAGTATATATATTGTATCTTATGTATATATATTTTCTTATATATTTTCTTGTAGTATATATATTGTATCTTTTGTATATATATTCTCTTATATATTTTCTTGTAGTATATATTGTATCTTATGTATATGTATATATATTCTCTTATATATTTTCTTGTAGTATATATTGTATGTTATGTATATATTGTAACTTATAAATAATTCTAAGTAAAGACAAAGAAATATTGCGAAAAGATATTCAAGGGTAGAAACAATAAATTTTATTACAAAAAATGGCATATCTTTCTTAGTCATCCTTTCCCCAATGGAATGAGCACAACAAGGTACTAATACCACCATTAGAAGGAAAAAAAACTAAGGAAGATGTGCCAAAATACAAGTTACATATTAGTCTATGTATTATCTAACAAATCTCATAAATCCTTCAAGGTTCGGAGGAGGTTGCGTTGGTGGTGGTGGAAAAGAAGCTTGTTCATCACCACTTCCGGGCGAAGCCGAATCCTCCGCAAGTTCCGCTATCATTTCTTCATAAGCTTCATCTATCGCCGGTTGTGATTATGCAATTCCAAAGTTTCTTCTTTCCGAGCGGATCCAATCTCTAAACAGTACTGATTTTTCCAAGCTATCCCTCATAGACGCTCTATGATCACCTATTTGCAGTCTTGCTTGACTGAAAGCGCTCTCTGATGCAACAGTTGAAGCTTGAATTGATAAAATATCCCGAGCCATCCTTGCAAGAACCGAAAAATGTTTTTCCCTTGCCTTCCACCATTCCAAAAGATCAAAAGAGCCGTCTGGATTTTCCTTTTCAAGTCCCTGAGACAAATAAACTTGAAGCTCATTTAGATGTGAAGTTTCATCATAATTATCACCTTGAGAACCCCTGAACTCCGTCCAAGATTTAAGAGCTTTTAAGCCCGCAACTCTTTTAGACGATTGTGAGCTAGACGAAGTAGGGGTTGAAATAGTTGGCCTAGCATGCTCTAAGGCAAGTTGATAAGCATTATAAACTGTTTGAGCATTAATTTTAATTGAGGCTTTTGCATCTGCAAGTGTAGCAACTTCCTCATTTGAAAGATCTAAAGCCTTATAAATATTTGAATACCAAAAATGAGGACCTCCCAATTTCATTGTAGGATTTAACATTGCAGCAAGACCATAAATAGGAGGGATAGGAAAAAAATATTTTTTAAACTTTTGTTTCATTTCATTTATAGCAAGTTCATAAATGTCCCCACCCTCACCAAATTCAACAAACAAATCAGATAGTGCTGCAATATAAACTAAACAGTTTGAAATAGTAGGATAATATTGCCCAGAAAATGTATTTGTAGCTATTTGAAAATGTTCTAAAAAATCTAAAAGAATTTTAACATTCGTCCAATCTTGAGTAGTAAGCATTTCATCATCATCCTCACCACCTACCCGAGAATTAAACGTTGCATTAATTGGGTTTCTATATTCATATGCAACTACTAACCTTTCGTACATACAATTCCATCTAGTCGGGCAAGGTTTAGGAACCTTTCTTTCTCTAAGGCCATATTCATCACATTTTTTAAAATACTCTCTAAGTCTACTTCTACGGTTTGAATAAAAAAGCCAATTAAGAGCTATTCTAACCTTTTCAATTTCTATGTTTAAAATTCGCATACCATCACCGACAATTAAATGATAAATATGACAAATACATCTAACATGGAAAATATTAGTAAATGCAGGATTTAGTGTTGTTGTAAGCATGCCTATAGCACTAGTGTTACTAGAAGCATTATCCATAGAAATTGCCATTATTTTATCGCTAAAGCAAAAATATCTACAAATATCTGCAACAGTGTTCAGCCCAAATGCTAGATTTTAAATATGGCCGTTGGAGAATTTTAAATTTTTTTTTTTTTAAAATAGCCGTTGGGCCCGTTAGGCCCGCCAGGACCGGCCCAGACCCGTCTGACGGTCCCGGGATCGTGGGCTAATAGTACAAGACCGGCCCGTCACGGGCTTCTCAGGACCACCAGGACCGGCCCACCGGCCCACCAGGCCCGTTAGGACCGCGGGCCCGGTCCGGTCCGGTTCAGGCCCGACCCACCAAGCAGCCTTAGAATGGAGTAGTTGAGAAATGTGAAAAGAAGTTAGTTAGCTGGAAGAGCCAATATCTATCCTTGGGAGGAAGACTAATTCTTATTAACAGTGTTCTTGATGCCATGCCTACTTACATGATGTCCTTATTTCCAATGCCTGCAAGTGTAGTGAAAAGACTTGATGTTCTGAGAAGAAATTTCCTGTGGCAAGGCAACAGCGAAAAGAACAAAATTCATCCGGTCAGGGATATCCTTACAGCCAACAAGAAGGAAGGGGGAATGGGGATCAGGAATCTGAAAATTCAGAACCAAGGCTTGATGATGAAGTGGTTATAGAGGTTTGCCACAACAGAGCAATCTTTGTGGAAGAATGTAATCAAGGCAAGGTATGAGATGGAAGGAAGTTGGACAACTAATCCTGTAAATAGCCCTTATGGGGTAAGTTTATGGAGGTCTATCAGAAATCTATGGCCAAAGTTCAGTAACAAATCCAGCCTCAAAGTTGGAAATGGAATGAAAACATCTTTTTGGGAAGATAAATGGCTTGGACAAAGAACACTAAAGCAACTCTTTCCGGACATTTACAATCTGAATCAACAACAAGGATCATCTGTTGGAGAGGCAGTGTTTTGGATAGCGTGCTGTGACAAATAGCGACAAGGGCCCGCTTCATTGAGGCGAGAGGCACGCAGCGAAGCACTCGCCTTTTTGATGTGAAGTGACAATTTATACAAAAACATAAAATATTATATACATGTAACTAAAAATTCAATAACAATAATATATTAATAAATATATCATTCAAAAATTAATTGAAACAAAAATTAATTCTACTCTATAAGACTATAAATCTTTATTTGAAAAAACAGAGCAAACAACAGATGCAAAGCAAAGAAAAACAGAGCAAAGAAAGAAAGAAAGAAAGAAGAAGAAAGGAACAACAGAGCTACTGCCTCTGCTCGATGTCCAAAAACAGAACCCAAAAATAAAATAAAGCTCTGGTCGAGAAACACAGCAAAGAAAGAAAGAAAGAAAGAAGAAAAACAGAGCAAAGAAATAAGAAGATAAACAAAGCTGAAAGGGATGATTGAAGAAAGAAAAATAGAGCTGAAACAGAGCTGAAAGAGAAGAAAAATAGCGATCATTGAAGAAAGAAGAAAGAAGAAGACAACAATGGTGGTCGACCAAAGCTGAAATAGAAGAAGAAAGGAGAAGAAGAAAAAGAAAAGAAAGAAAGTAACATACCTGAAGTGGTCGCTGATGGCTGATGATGGAAGAAGAAGAAGATGTGAAACCCAAGCCCTAATTTTGTCGCCGAAGGAGAAGAAGTGGTCGCTGCTCATAAGAAGTGAAACCCAAACCCTAATTTTGGGTTTTAGTACCCGATCGGATCCGTCAAGAACGAGCTGACGACTACAAGGGAAGCAGCTGACTGCAGTCCCCGAGCTCGCAAGCCAAAAAAAAGATCCTGGCGAAGAGAGTCATTATTTGTGTTGCATCTTCGAATTCGAGAGAGGGCTTTCCTCTTATCTCTCAAATTATAGGCATTGAAGCGATTGAGGAAAGTAAGAAAACTATTGCACACGCCCCCCATTCGCCCTTTACTAATATAATAGAAGGTAAGGCAAAAGCAAGAGTGAAACTACGAGCTAAAAGCAGGCGTGCCCCTTTCGGCGTCTTCCTTTATGTTTCCCTCAAATCAGTACCCCCTCGGTAGTCCCTTTTTATTCAATATCCGTCATGCTAAGAATATGGGGTTTAGGAAGAATACGGGCTTTGTTTCGAGGTTTTCAGGTGTCGAACTCTTTTATTTTCGCCAAGATGCTTTCTCAGCGATCTTTTCTCATCCTGAAAAATTGCTGCCTTTTCTTGAGTTATTTTCAAATAGCGACGCCTCACATCGCCTCCCGCATTGCAGCGCCTCTTGCTACACAAGCAGAGGCACTCGCTTTTCTTCTTCGCAGCGCAACAACCCAGAAATGGAGACATTGTCTCGCCGCGCGTCGCTACACGCCTTTAGCGCTGTAGCACTCACTATTTATAACACTGTGGAGAGGTGTGGATAGGCCAAGGGTGGAATTTCAGTTATAGAAGACTTCGAAATGATTGGGAAATTCACAGGTTGACAGCTTTCTATAACACTCTAGAACAATTCACAGGGACTTCCAACACTGAGGATAGTATGATTTGGCAAGGGGGGGTAGAGAAGGCAAGTTCTCTGTTAGATCAACTTACAAGGAGTGTTGGCCTTGGAAGCTGATATGGGAAGTCAAAATCCCATACAAAGTTGCATGTTTTACTTGGCGTTTCGCAAGAGAGGCAATTTTGACACAAGATAATCTCATCAAGAGAGGATATCAGTTGGGCTCTAGATGTTATTTATGTGAAGATCATGCAGAGACAGTCAACCATCTTTTTTTGCACTGCGGAGTTACTGTCCAACTATGGAAGATATTCATTAACGTGAGGGGGATTCGATGGGTTATGCCAGGGAGAATCCGGGAAGTTCTAACAAGCTGGAAAAGAGATGGTGAACAATCCAGTCAGAAAGAGAGATGGAAGATTGTCCCTGCTTGTATATGGTGGACAATCTGGAAAGAAAGGAATCAAAGGTGTTTTGAAGACAACCAAAACCCTATACAAAAGTTGAAGATGAGCTGTCCAATGCTCTATTATTTTTGGTGTAAACAGGAGTATTTAGAAGGATGTGAATGTATTTTTGATGTTTTAGATTATTTATGAGATTTTACAGAACTAGAATCTCGTCTGGTATTCCCCCTTGTAATTATGGATGGTTACACTGGTTTAGTGTAGCCCAACTTTCTAATTAATACAAATATGTTACTTTTTCAAAAGAAAAAAAAGAGATGTTTGAGAATGAATTGCTTGATTATTCCCTCAAGCATGCTGGGGTTTATATATATAGTGTCTACAAGTATATCTTGCAAGGCCCGTCATCACTGATTATTTCCTGGTGAAATGAGATTTTACAAATGAGAAACTTTGAAGGCTATACATCAGAACTGCAGTAAATTAAACTCTAATTGCGTCATGTCAAGTATAAGTACGCGATCAAATTAAATTAGTGTAGGCATATTCCGCAAAGTTAAGACAAATTCATAGTTTCAAACCCATGCGTGATATATTTGGATCCCTAGTGGTTTAGTGGCAGAATTTCTTAGGTTACAATCAACCAAGAGTCTTGCATCAATGAAAACAATTTTGACTAAAAAAGAAACCTGGTTTGATATTATTAGACATGTGTTCCGTAAAAGTGTGTAACACTTTATCTTACCCTTTGATTGTTAACATTTTCTAGTGTTGAATTTGTCTTCATCTCTCCTTTAAATCCTCCTGTTATGCCAGAGCATGTGGGGTTTTGTTAAAAGTTTGTGGCAAGTTCAATAAAATCTTCACTTTCAATAATTTAGCTTTCCTCCAGGGTAGGGGTAAGGTTAATGTGCGCTCTACCCTCCCCAGACTCTACTAGTGGGATTTTACTGGGTTGTGTTGTTGTCAATAACTTAACTATGACTTTTTTGTTACAGAACCTTTTCACTTACATTGTCTTTCTACTAGATTTATTGTTTTCGTTTCCTTTTGAACTTAACCTTGCTTGTTCTTTGGTAGTTCTATACCTCTATCCAACAATTTTGTCTTTTCATTGCAGAACCGGTACTATGCTGCCTTCTGGACGATGCGCAAGAAAACATCAGCAACCCTGTAGTTGTTAAGCTGTCAAGCATCAGCTGTTTGCATCTTTGTGTTGCAGAATACAAAAGAATAGCTTTGATACACTTGTATGCTATCCTAGTCAAGGCATGCGGATTCAGCAAAGCGGAAGAGTTCAAAGTTGCAATTGTACGTGTCAGATTTAAGAGTCTGTTTATTCATTGACCAATTTAAAAGGGATGAAATGGCTATTAAATTTGAGATTGTTCGACTTCATCAATGTATAATAACTATCAGTGTGGTTCATCTCCAAGTTTTCAACTTGACTTATTGATTCAACTTCAACCGCTTATAGGTTGATCCTTTACTCTTCGTGGGTTGATTTCACATTGCTTTGATCTAAGCAGATAGTTTTGACTTATCAATTCCAGGAAGCATTCTTTGTTTGTCCTTGATCATTTCTCTCAATAAAGAATGAATAATTGGTATTTGTTAGTTTCATGAGAGACTGGCGCAACGTTAGACTATTGCTGGTTAATTCGGCAGACTCGTCAGGGGATGGAGCTCGTTGGAGCGTGTCCTTTCTTACGTAGGTAGATCAGTTTCTTGTATTTGGCATCTCTCTTAGAAAAAGGCTTGCCTGTGCACAAAGTGCTCTCTTACTAGTATAGAGGCCGGACGAGGAAAAGGGGTGTGTGCGCTTGTAGCCACCCTGCATCTCTACATCTCAGAACCTGTGGATTGCAAGTCATCAAAATCCAATTGAGGTGCTCGTAAAATTTACATAAGATTTGAGTTTCGCCGGGAGACATGTATTTTCGCATGCAAAATAAATCAGGCTCGCACATGAGAGGTTGTTGGAGTATTAAAATATAGAAATAGATGAACGTTTTCCTCTGCAAAGGGTTAATGCTTTTAGATGTGATCGGTGGCACAACTCATTGTGGTATTAAGAGCGACTCTATAGTTATGCTACCTCAGTGTCAGCGTGGAATCACTTACGGAATTTGTTTCCTATTTTAAGGAACTTCTTTTTCCTAAGAAAACAATTGGAAAAATTGAAAAACATTTTCTTCATAATAAACACCCGAAATCTGCATGATTCTGGGATGCACTTGATAAGAAGGCCTATTATGGATTCTTGAAAATATTATGTGAAAGCTGGTTGCTCATAATCATGATGACGAAGCAAATGCCCTTTATACGGTAAGCAGAGAACAATGGATTGCCAGTTGAATCAAAGACCTATGTGGATCGTGCATCGTAGATTGTCAAAAAAGAAAGATGCAGCTGTGAAGAAGGAGAAGAAGCGGGAGGCACTGATGAGAAAATGGCTTTAAAGAGGAGAAAGCTAAAGAAACTTCGCCTAAGAATTGTGAAGAAACCTAAAAGCATTTTGATCCCTCTGGAATCTGATGATTTTGAGGGAGTTTTTCTTTTTCAAGTGGTATGCTGTAAGGTTTTTGTCCCTTAATTTGATATAACTTGAAAATATCAGATATAGATTTTTTGGTTCACAACAATTCATGCTCCCTTAAAGAATTGGAGATTTGTAGGTTTGACCGACAATTGACTATCCCAAGCTACCATCTTCAAAATTAATAACCACGCGCAGTTCGACATCAAGTACCCCAGGTGTATGACCATAATTATGGAGAAAAATAACACAATATACCACAATCTGGAAAGACCATAACTAAGGCGCAATCAACCATTTCACACCCCAATCACCATCTCGCTCAAATTCTGCTATAAGTCCTAAACAGAACCTCACCATGTGTGCATTTAACCGACAAATCACAACCCTTAGTAGCATGGAAAAGTAACACATAGAACATAGCAGATACGAATAAAATCAATTCTAACCGAATGGCACATCCCTCAACAATAGCAGTTCGGGGTCAACAAATCTGATCCGATGTAGAATACACATCCTCATTCGGCCTATCAATGAACCCCCAAATCAACTACGATCATCCACAAATAGTTAAATAACCCTCCGAATACCATCTTCTGACTAGCTTTGGCCAATTTCACAGTCCACAACCACGAAACAATTTGCTCCTGAGAACTCCGAGTCTCCAAATCCATAGAACACACGAATCACCATATCTTGTCCCAACCGTCCGAATGTCTAACACCTCTCTCATACACGATCATCCCACGAGGAATACTTCTATAATTCTTACGTGCCACATAAAAAAAATTTGAATATCAGCAATCGATCAACCAGGCGAGTATCGCAATACCAATAAAGCATCCGTAAGTCAAAATACAATGCGCATTCCGAGATGGGCACTCTTCTCAGGCAAGACCAAGTAGTTATAGCATTCATCTAAACATCATAAACCGTCCATGTTGTCTAAGAATTCAAGACCTTCCCTTCAAAACTGACCTTGCACATAATAATCTCAATCCTACACAACACACCACATCTATCATGACATCATATTAAAAGCAATAGAATCTCACGATCAACTTTGAATCGCTAGCAGAATACATACCCGATCAGTCAGAAACCTTATATTTGATATCATACAAGAGAAAATCCCAATACGCAACACGTTCCTTACGCCAATAGGAAATATCTATCTAAAACCGTGGTAGAAATTATCGAGAACTCTTTGGAATTCATTTGCACATAACCAAGCTATGTTATCAGATTTTGATTGGTATTCCAGGATTTTGGATAGGTTCATTTAGTTGAATGGAACTTATCGATAAAGTTTGGTTGAAACCCGGAATATTTAGGCATGATTTGTACGTGTTTGACGAAGTTGGAAATTTTGAAAGTTAAGAGAAGGATTTTGATCTTCGATTCTCGGTTTCTATGTAATATGGTGTTTTGAGCATTTTGATAAGTTTGGAAGGTATTAGGGCTTGTTGGTATGATTGGAGGGGGGACCCAAGGGGCTCGGATATATTTCAGAATGGAGTCAAACCATTTTAGGATGTTTTGGTGTTGCTAGTGCTGGTGTGTCGTACATGCGGTGCTTATTGCGTAGGTGCAAGGTCCCAGAAGCGATGCTTCTCGCGCACCAACGAGTATCACATTTGCGGAGATATGGGCACATCTACGAAGATTGGTTGGGCAAGCACAACCGCACCTGTGGAGATGTCTGTCGCACATGCAGTCCGCATTTGCGATAGATGGACTATAGATGCGAGGTTAGTCTAGGGGCTGGAGTTTCTCAAAAGCGAGCATGGGATCATAGAAGCGATGTCGCAGAAGCGGGATTATGGGCTGTAGATGCTAAATACCTCACAACATTTTTATATTTTGGGGATTAACTCATATTTTACTATTTTGAGTTTTGGAGCTCGGGAAGATGCGGTTTTGAAAGGAATTTTCACTACTACTTTGAGGGTAAGTAATTTCTACTTGATTTTGATTATATATATCTTATTTTCCCATGGATTTATGCTTTTTAATCATCGAATTTTGAAGAGAGATTTGGGGATTTTTCCTGCAATTTAAGAGTGTAATTTAGAGATTTGAGGATCGATTTGGATACGGTTTTAGAATCTAATCACATATTTAAACTCGTGGGATTATGGTTGTCGGGATATACCCATGGACTTGGGTTTTGACAATGTGGGTCAAGGTTGACTTTTGTTGACATTTAGGAATTTAATTAAAAATTAAAGTTTTCTGTTTGGAATTAATTCCTATAGCTTTGTTTGACGTTATTGAGTTGTATTTGACTAGATTCGAGTAGTTTGAATGTTGATTTGAGAGGAAAATTTATTTTGGAAGGTTGAAGTACCGGGTGGAGGTAAGTCTCTTGTCTATCCTTGTAAGAGAAAATTCTTTCCGTAGGTAATCCATTTACTACTTCTTGCTTGATTTAGAAGCCACCTATATGTGAGGTTACGAGCGTATATACATAGCTAGGTGATGACCATAGCATATAGAGTTTAGTTTATGATTATGTCTTGTTTGGACTATGTGAACTTATTATCTATGTTTCATTGATTCTATAATTACGTGATAACTCGAAATTGTAGCTTAGAATCATGCTTAAGGTTATGAATTATTGAATTTAGGCATAGATAATTATTTTGCCATATTGAGCTTCCTTGTTAAGCTGAAGTTAATTGCTTTATAATTTGGTGGTTACATGACTTAAATTATTCATGTTAAATATTATAGAAAGACCGTTAGAGTGTGAAATTCCTTATTGAATTATTCAAATAATTTTAAATACATGATTAGGCATAGCCATTTTTTAGCTAGATGGATTTTTATTTGCATTTCTATTGTTATGATCTGTTTCCTCTTAGTTATAGTTTTTCGTACATATATTCATGAGTTGGAGAGTTAGATAAATTCTTGTACTTAGAAAAATAAAACTATCAATCAAACTAGAATGTAAAGGCAAAGAATTAGATTATTAAATAGCAAAGAACTATACTAAAAATATAAATAACTAATATGTGCCATAAAATTTTAGAAACTTTATATAAAAATATACATTTATATCTATCGGTGTAATAATAAATTTAAATAACTACTTTTATAGTCGGTTTGGTTTGGTTTTTTTCGATTATTTTTTTAGTAAAACCAAAACCAAAACAAATTTGATCGGTTTTTAAAATCCAAATTCAAAACCAAACCAAACCTAAGAAGTATCAGTTTTTTTGGTCGGCTTGGTTTGGTTTTTCGGATTTTTATGAACACCCCTATATTATAAAAAGTTAGAGAATTTTAGCACCAAGGATATTGTGAGCGAATATTGATTTTTGATCATGTAGTGGTTGGAACGGGTTGCACATTGCAACTGTATTATGAGTGAATCAGATTGCACGTTGCAATGATATTATGATTGAATCGGATTGCACACTGCAATAGTATTATTAGTGGATCGGGTTGTACGCCGTAACGGCTCTTGAGTATGGATCGCTCTTTCCGAAGTCAAGTGATTATCCATGCTACCTTGAGCCCTTTGAGTGCATGCATCCAGATTGATGCTACTTTTTGATACTTGGCCAATGTCGAATATATTGATTGTACAATAAGGTTTGGTATTTGATATGAGCATGTATTGGTAATCTAAACTCATGTAGTGGCTCTTGTATATGTATGAATATTGACCGATTCACAATATGTTTATGAAAAAATTGAGATAACTGATACTGTATCCTATCTCTTGTCTAAAAAACATGCTAAATTTTAGATTTACTGTTTTCCTACTAGTGGACTTGATTTATGCTATCATGTTTTACTCCATGCTCTAATTATGTTTCATATGTTTATTGAGCTATTAGCAAGTGTCAATATTGACCCTTTGCTACTACTTCTTCAAGGCTAGACTTGATACTTATAGAGTATCGTAATTTTGTACTCATACTATAATTTCGCATATATTTGTGCAGGTTCTGAGGCTGGTGTTAGCAGAACTCTTTGAACTGAGTAGGAGTGTTTATTTGGAGACTTCGTGGTGAGCTGTCTTACTTGATCCAATCCGCAGCACATGGAGTTCCCCTTCCCTACTCATTTACATCTGTGTATGTATTTCATTTTTGGATAGATGTAATATTTTCTTGAGATTATATACTCTTGTTATATGCTCGTAATGATGACGCGACACCAAGGATTTGGAAGAGATTGTAAGACAGTTGTAGTGTGTTTAGAACCTGTCTAGGATTCATGTACTTTTGATATTAAGTTATGACTTATTCCGCCTTGCTATTTATATCATGAATCAGTTAATAACTTAGTAATTGAATTATATTATTGTTGTTGTTGAGTGTTAGCTTGCTTAGCGAGCAGGTTAGGCTCCTTCACGACCTTTGGTGGGATTTAGACCGTGACAAGTTAGTATCAGAGCTCTAGGTTTTAAGGGTCTCACCAGTCATGAGTAGGCCTAGTAGAGTCTTGTAGATCGGTATAGAGACGTTAGTATCTATCTGCGAGAGGCTATAGATCTTTAGAAAACTTTCCATTTCTTGATTAAGTGTCGTGCGTTGATTATTGTGTGAGATTCATTTACTCTCTCATATATGGTAAGAACGCGCGCTTCAGCGGAGGCAGACGACAGAGAGGCAATACCACCGGTCGTTGTATTGAGGGGCATAGTCTAATGTATGGCAAAGGCTTCCACGAGGGGGGCACAATGGAAGCCAGGGGCAGAGAACCCGCCAAAGCCTAGGAGCATACTAGGACAATATCAATGGATTCACCTATGGATCAGGTAAAGTATTAGTTTATTAATGATCTTGTTGAGGCTCTAGTGCCAGCTCAACACCTAAATGGTTTTGTTACTGCACTGGTATTTTAGGAGACAATGGCCAAAACGGTCAACTTTATTGATGCTTTGACTCAGGAAGGAGTGGTTCCAGTGGGCCCATTCACATCTTAAGTTGGAGTTCAGAACTCTGATACTCATGCTCCGGATCAACCTATTATAGCATCTAGCCCTATGGTTATGCGTACTATGTCTTCTAATGAGCAGAAGAGGATGGAGAGTTTACAAAGGTTATATACTCCATAATTTAAGAGTTACATCACTCAACACTCCAGTTACATCACTCAATGCTCTTATAGTGAACTCGTACCATGCTCCATCAATTTAGGGTTCTTCCAGTAGGTCTTCAGGCCATTAGGGGCAGATTCAAGTTCAGCATCCACAATCAACTAGTGGTTGTTATGATTGTGGAGAGCTAGGCCACATGAAGAGGCATTTGCCTTAGGCTTGTTAGGGGCGCAACTCCACAAATTTTGATTTTCGTACTAGCTACTCCATCCCCGTAGATCCAAGGTAGTGGCCCTAGATGCAGTAATTAATGGTATGATTTCAGTCTGTCATAGATATGCTTCTATGTTGTTTGATCTGGGGTCTACCTATTTATATATGTCATCATATTTTTCTCCTTATATGGATATGACTCGTGGTTCTCTTGATATTCATGTTAATGTATCTACACCTATTGGTGATTCTATTATGGTGGATCGTGTATATCGGTCTTGTGTGGTTACCATTAAGGGTTATGAAACTAGGATTGGTCTTTTGTTGCTTAATATGATCGACTTTGAGGTAATTTTGGGTATAGATTGTCTATCTTCATACCAGATTCTTGATTATCACTCTAAGACCATGTCATTAGGGTTTCCAAGGTTGGAAAAAAGGTGTTCTCTTGGTCATACCCCTAGTAGGGTGATTTCTAAAGGCTCAACAGATTATTGAGAAAGGTTGTTTAGCGTATCTGGCCGTTGTTAGAGATACAAGTGTTGAGACTCCTACTGTTGATTCAGCCCCAGTAGTGAGGTATTTTCTAGATGTATCTCCTGCGGACCTACCAATTATACCACCCGATGAAGATATTGATTTTGGTATTGACTCGATGCATGGTACCCAGCCCATATCTATTTCACAGTACTATCTGGTTCCAGTCGAGGTGAAGGAATTGAAGGAGCAATAATATAAGTTGTTGGATAAGGGATTTATCATGCCAAGTATTTCTCATTGGGATGCATCGTCGTTATTTGTGGAGAATAAGGATAGCTTTTTGAGTTTGTGTGTTGATTATAGGCAGTTTAACATAGTCACTATCAAGAAAAAGCAACCATTACCTCACATTGATGATTTTATTTGACCAACTTTTAGGTGTGAGGGTATTCTCATTGATTGATTTGAGATCGGGTTATCACTAGTTGAAGATTAAGGCTTCACACATGTAATACAACTTTTAGGACTCGATATGGATATTATAAGTTTTTGGTGATGTCTTTCGGTTTGACTAATGCTATGGTAGCTTTCAGTATCTGATGAATAGTGTGTTCCAGCCTTATTTGGATTCATTTGTTATTGTATAAATTGATGATATCTTGTTACATTCTCTTAGTAAAGAGGAGCACGAGTAGCATTTGAGGATTGTGCTTCAAATTTTGAGGGAGAAGAAGTTTTATACTAAGTTTTCCAAGGGCGAGTTTTGGTTGGACTCAATGGTATTCTTAGGCCACGTGGTGTCCAGTAATGGTATCAAGGTCGAGCTAAGAAAGATTGGGGCCATTCAGGGTTGGCCTAGACCTTCTATAACTAAAGAGATCATGAGTTTCTTGTGTTTGGCTGGCTACGATCATCGCTTTGTGGAAGGGTTCTCATCTATTGTAGCTCTATTGACTAATTTGATTTAGAAGGATGCTCGGTTCAGATGGTCTGATGAGTGTGAAGAGACTTTCAGAAGCTCAAGACTGCTTACAACTCCAGTTTTGGTATTGCCCTCAGGATTGTGGATGCATAATATCTATTGTGATGCTTCATGTGTTAGCCTTGGTTGTGTGTTGATGCATGACAATAAGGGAATTGCATATGCATCGCGTCTGCTGAAGCCACATGAGAAGAATTATCTGGTTCATTATTTGGAGTTAGTAGCTATTATGCATGCACTCAAAATTTGGAGGCATTACTTGTCTGGTGTATCCTGTGAGATTTACACTAATTATAGAAGTCTTCAACACTTGTTCAAGCAAAAGGATTATTATTTGATGCAACATATATGATTGGAGTTGTTGAAAGATTATGATATTACTATCTTATATCATCTGGGAAAGAGAATGTGGTAACAAATACTTTGAGTAGGAAGGCGGAAAGTATGGGAAGTTTGGCATTTATTCCAGCTGTCAAGAGGCCTTTGGCTATAGATGTTCAAGGCTTGGCCAATAGATTAGTGAGACTGGATATTTCAGAGCCTAGTAGAGTTTTTGCTTGTGTTGTTACGCAGTCGTCTTAGTTTAAGCGCATTAAGGCTCGTTGGGTATGATGATCCCCATTTGCTTGTCCTTAAAGACATGGTGTTGTATGGCAGTGCTACGAAGGGTGTCATTGGTAATGATGATTTATTGAGACTTCAAGATCAGCTTTGTGTTTCTAATGTGGATGGTTTGAGGGAGTTGATTCTTGATAAGGGTCATAGTTCACAATATTCTATTTATCCAGGTTCTACGACAATGTATTATGATTTAAAGCAGCATTATTAGTGGCAGAGGATGAAGAAAGACAATATTGGAAATGTTTCGCAGTATTTGAATTGTCAGCAGGTCAAGTATGAGCATTAGAAACTAGGTGTTTTGCTTCAGAGGTTAGATATGTCTGAGTGGAAATGAGAGCGTATTGCTATGGAACATTGTGGTAGGATTTCTATGAACCTTGAGGAAGTTAGATATTTTTGGGCCATTGTGGACAAATTGACCAAGTATGTGCATTTTATTCTGGACATAACTTCTTACACTTATTAGAAGTTGACTCAGATCTACATCAGAGAGATTATCCGTATGCATAGCGTGCCTATTTATATCATATCGAAACAAGGCACGTAGTTCACATCGTACTTTTTGGAGAGCTGCAAGTGGAGCTTAGTACTTAATTTCACCCGCAGATAGATGGGCAGTCCGAGTGGACTATTCAGATCCTTGAGGATATGTTGAGAGTCGATGTTAGTGATTTCAGAGGATAATGGTATTAGTTTCTACCATTAGTGGAGTTTGATTACAACAATATCTACAGTCTAGAATTCAAATGGCTCCGTATGAGGCCTTATATAGGAGGCAGTGTCATTCTCCAGATGGTTAGTTTAAGCTTGACGAGGCTAGGTTGTTGGGCACAAATTTGGTTCGTGATGATTTGGAAAGGGTGAAGTTGCTTCAAGATCAACTTCATATAGCAAGTCCAGGCAGAAGAGTTATGCTGATAGGAAGATTCGTGATGTGGCTTTTATAGTGGGTGAGAAACTTCTTCTTCAAGTTGCATCTATAAAAGGCACGATGAGATTTGGGAAAAAAGGCAAGTTGAACCCTCAACATATTGGTCCATTTGAAGTTTTAGAGATAGTTGGTGAGGTGGATTAGATGCTTGTTTTACCATCCAACTTGTTGGGAGTTTATCTAGTATTCCATATTTTCATGCTTCATAAGTATCATGAAGATACGTCACATGTGTTAGATTCCAATTCAGTGTAGTTGGATGCGAATCTCACTTATGAAGAAGAGTTGGTGATCATCTTGTATAAGCAAGTTCAGAAGTTGAGATCAAAAGAGATTGCATCAGTAAAGGTTTAGTGGAGAGGTCAGTCGGTCAAGAAAGCAACTTAGGAGACCGAGCATGATTTGCGGAGAAGATAACCTCATTTTTTGGCATTCCAGGTATGATTCTTAACTTATTTGAGGATGAAGTTTGTTTAAGAGGGAGAGAATATAATGACTCAGTCGGTCATTTTGTATATTTGAGCCTCGTTTCTCTATTTAATACTTCTCATATGTTTATTTGTTGTTTTGTGCCATGGGGGGGGGGGTGGTTTGATTAGTTCCCGGAAGGTTTGAGAGTGAATTGGAACAGTTAGTTTCATTCTGGAAAGTTTAAGTTGCTAAAGTTATCCAAGGCTTGAATTTTGAGTAAACGACCTTAAATTAATGATTTGATTATTCTAATAAGTTTGTATGATAATTTAGGATTGGGGAATATGTTCGAATTTGAATTTGGAGGTTCCTAAAAGGTTTTGGCTTTATTTGCCGAAAGTAGGCAATTTGAAGAATGAGATAGTTTGTATGTTTGACCGATAGTTGAATTTAATGTTATCAAATTTCAATTGATGTTTAGGGAATTTGTATATTTGGTTAAATGAAACTTGTATATAAAATTTGATTGAAATCCAGAATGTATAGGCTTAACTCAGACGCGATTTGCGAAGTTAGAAAGTTAAGAGAAAAAATTTAATCTTTGATTCTTGGTTTCAATGTTATTTGTGGCATTTTGAGAATTTGGATAAAATATTTGGACTTGTTGGTATGATTGGAGGGGGGACCGAGGGGCTCGGCTATGTTTCGGGATAGTGTCAAGCCATTTTAGAATGTTTTGGTATTGCTGGTGCTAGTGTGTTGCACCTGCGGTGCTTATTTCGCAAGTAAGATACCACAGAAATGATACTTCCAGCATACTTGCAAGGATTGTATTTGCTGAAATGTGGGTGCATCCGCGAAGATTGGCAGGGCAAGTGGGGCTGCACCTACGAAGGTGTCTGTCGCACCTGCAGTACCGCATCTGCGGAAGATAGACCGCTAATGCGAGGATGGTCTAGCGAGATTATAGGCCGCATATGCGAAATGCCTAACAACATTGTTATATTTCGATGGTTAGTTCAAATTTTATTATTTTGAGTTTTAGAGCTTGGGAAGAGGCGATTTTAGAAGGAATTTTCACTACTTGAGGGTAAGTGATCTTTACTTGATTTTGTTTTATATATCTTAAATTCCCATGGATTTATATACTTTAATCATGGAATTTTGAAGAGAAATTTTAGGGGTTTTGTCTACAATTTAAGAGAATGTTATTTGGGAATTTGAGGGTCGATTTAGACCCAATTTTGGAATCAAATCACATATTTGGACTCTTTGAGATTATTAGTAGTCGATATCTACCCCTTGAATCTAATTTTAGCCATGTGGGTTCGGGTTGACTTTTGGGGATATGATTAAAGATTGAAGCTTTCTTGTTTGACATTGATTCCTATAGTGGATTGGGTTTCACGCTACAACGGTGCTTGGATATGGATCCTTCCCTCTAGAGTTATGTGATTACTCATGTTACTTTAGGCCCTTTGAGCACATCACCCAGATTGGTGCTAGTTTTGGACACTTGGCCAGTGTTGGTGATCACGTCCAACTCTAGTCCTAAAAATAATAAGCGGTCGCTATAAATATAATCCGGTCTAAGAGTCCGGAGTCGAATCTCATAGAGAACTAAGTTTTAGCTACAGTTGTTCACTATCACTAAGAAGACAAACTCGACCAATTCCTAAGTTATAAATGTTATGATTCTTATATCTAATTATCTAACAAATTAAAGTAGTAGATTAACAATTAGAAATACTACTGGTTGAAGAAAAGATTAAGGAAGTCTAGAGTTATAATTTCCCTAATTGTCGGAATCCTAACCGCTATGTCTTCTATAATTATGCCTAATTATTCTCTACTGATCGTGAGTAGTTTGGGTGTCGTAGCTCTCTCTCGAGCAACTACCATAATGTACTAGACACATTCTCTCGAAATACGCTTGCTGGCACCAAGTTACCACGCTCTACGATTGCATTAAGGTTTCGTTATCTTTAATCCGAACCTCCATATTAATCTCTCACATACGTTAGGAGTGATGTTTCTCAACAACTACCTAAATATATACCCTCTCTCAATAAATACACACTAAATAGACACATTCAATTAATGATCATTTAATCAAAAACATTAAACACGTAGTTGAACAAGTAGAGCAATACAACCGTTCAATTATATAAAAACATAACAAGAATTTATCCTACAAAAGTTTCCATCAAAATCCTAGATAACAAATTAGCTCATAGTAGTATGTAAAACTACAATACTAAAATTAATAACCAATAATGGAAATAGGAAGAAGAAAGTAAAAAAATCGTAGAAAAATTCTCCGTGTTTCTCCTAGCGTGTTCTTTCCTCCAAAGGTTTAATCCCCTCACAAAAATATCCCACACTCTTGGACATGTTTAGGGAGTATTTATAGTCAAGGGTTGAAGTCCTTAAGTCCAAATCCAGGTCAGAGTCTTTTAATTCGCGAACTTTTGACCATCGGGATATAGACCTCGCGAGTCCAGGCTTATAGGGAGGCTAACCTGGCTACAGAGCTATCTACGCTTGGTCTGTAGCATGGTCAAGATGGCTATAGAGCTGGCTATGCTTGTCCTGTAGCTAGGCTTGGGTACTTTGTGTTTGTGTGCTCTGTTCTTGCATTTTCGTCCTCTTTTCGTGCAACTTTCATTTGACTTTTTCTTTTGATGCTCCTACACATAAAGCAACATAATTTAGCTCAAAGGTCGTACAATTAATCAATAAACCAACAAAATATAAGGCGAGTAATGTATTAAAAGTATATCATTTTGGCCAAACATCAGTTGGATATATAAATTGTACAGTGAGGTTTAGTTTTGGATCATGAGCATGCATTGATAGCCTAGACTCCATGCTCTAATTATGTTTCATATGTTTATTAAGCTATTAGTACGTGTCAGTGTCGACCCTTCGCCACTACTTCTTCGAGGCTAGACTTGATACTTACTGAGTACCGTGGTTTTGTACTCATACTATACTTCTACATATTTTTGTGCTGGTTCTGAGGCTGATGTTAGCGGTACTCTTTGAGCTGAGTAGGAGTGTTATTTGGAGTTTTTGTGGTGAGCCGCCTTACCGGATCCGACAGCACATGGAGTTCCCATTTCCTACTTATTTACATCTATCTATATATTTTTATGTCACGCCCAAACCTCGGGAGGCGCGACCGATACTCAATCGAGTGAACCCAACTGAGCAAGCCTTTTTGGACACCTTCTACCCAACTCCCTATGATCAAGAAACCATGCTTTCCTTTAATTAGACAGTAGGAAAGATCGTACATATAACATTGGTAGTTCATTTTATATTACAACCCTTAAACATAGTTATGTTCCCAAAATTCATACAGTTATAGTTTTAGAAGAATAAGAGTTTAGAATTGCAACATAGTCTAGTGACCCATCCAATGCCCGTACATAACCCACACAAACATCTACGGAACCTCTAAATACACAAGAGACAGTTATGATAATGCCGGCGACAAGGCCCCCGGATATACCTCAAAAAGTGGTCATTTATAACAAAAGATTATACTACATAACCCCTAGAAGAAAATGGGCTCACCAAGATTACTGAGAGAAGGATGATCCACTATCTGCGATAGGCATTGTCTGCTATAGAACCACCTACATCCATTCAAAGATGTAGCACCCCCAGCAAAAGGGACGTTAGTACTATGGAATAGTACTAGTATTTATAACTAAACACCATCTTATTACAAAGAACAACCATACAAGAATAGAGAAATCATAAGGACTAACAAAAGCTTCAAACAATCACCACATCATCAAATAAGAGAGTTTGCACAACTTTTACATAATTTCCATAATTTTAGGTTGGGACATTTCATACTGTTGCATCACCATTCACAATACCACCGCTTTCTTGCGCGGAGTCCGATCATGGCCCGATCGGCTAGGTTGCCTCATTT
Source organism: Nicotiana tabacum (assembly GCF_000715075.1). Lineage (NCBI taxonomy): Eukaryota > Viridiplantae > Streptophyta > Magnoliopsida > Solanales > Solanaceae > Nicotiana > Nicotiana tabacum. Next base: position 139,438,839 of record NC_134090.1, read on the forward strand.
GAGACATGTACCTCAGTCACAATTTCATTCTCACCTTTTGGTTTCAATATCAGCACAATACCACTATGTTTGCGACATGGCATCCGATCACGGCCCGATCGGCTAGGCCGTCTTACCAAGACGTTTTTCCTTTTCCATCAATCATCTCATTTCAATCTTTATTTCACATAAATTAGTTCGTCGGCACTTGGGGCCACAATTATCACATCATACTTGGCACTAGGTCGCATTTCATAACTCATATTTCACATCACTTTCATTTTCAACATTACACTTGCAATTTAAGATAATGGCACATACAAGAGCAATCAAGTTGTAAGCATAGAGAGGTATTCACATGGTTCGGCATAATAATCACAATTTAAACTTGACTTGAAATCTAGGCATTTTAGTATATAGTTCACATTCTTCACATATCCTCAATTTACCAAGAATAGCATATTGAACACATTGATACACACCTTTCACATATAATATTGCAACACCAATCCTTTGAAATAACAAGTACTACATCAATCAAATTTTGGACTTACAATATTTGCATGGACACCGTGGGAGTTTAATTTCTAAGAAGAGGGGGTTTTAGCCATACATACCTCAATAGAGCTTTCCTTAAATTCTTACAATAATTCCGGAACTCCTAGCAACTTCGATCTATTTCATGAGAATTACAAGTTGAACCAAGAATTAGAGGGATAATCAAGGTTCTAGCTCATTTGGGCACATTATCAAGCACTAAATGTGCATTATGATTCTAGGACCTTTTTTGGTGAGAGATTCTATCCTACACCCCATTTGTTACATTTTTAGCTCACAATCTCCCCATACCCTTTTATAAAACATGCATGCAAGATAATCAACCCTTATACCCATGATCCCACTTGTTAATTACTCATTCTAGTAGGAATTTCAAAATCAAGGATTAGGGCACAAGTTCTTACCTCTTAGGATGAAGGATTAGCAACCTTTTTTGATAATCTTCAAATATTTGGGCAAGGATTGAGTAGAGACTTGGTGAGGTTTACTTTCTCCCTCTAGAACTCTTTCTCTCGCTCTAAATGTAGTACAAAATGGCACAAGAGAGTCTAATGGGGTGTTTTTAACGGAATGGCGTCGAGTTTTAAAAGTTAGAAAATAGGAGCCCCGACTCAATCTACGGTCGCATATGCGACTGCATAACTGATATGCGGCCCACAAAAGGGACCGCAAAGTAGCCCTCAATATTTGAATATTCTGCCCGGGTATGCGACCGATATGCGGTCTGCATACTTGTTCTACGGTAGCATAATGCACCGCAAAACTGCCTTATGCAAAAATCACAAGGAGGTTATGCAACGACTATGCGGCCCGCATATTAATTATGCGATCACATAATTGGCCGCATAGTTATCCTCAAATTAGCCAACATTCTGCCTCACTCTGCAGCAGTTATGCGGCCCACATTGCTATTATGCAGCCGCATAATGGGCCACAGAAATGCGCCCTTCTAAAAAACATTTTTCCTTAACTTTTTAATGCACAGATCAATCCAAAAGGTTCGAGCTGTGGTGAGCTTTTATAAATTTCTAACACATATTCTTGACTTGGCACTGCGAGATTTTGGGATTTTGAGTAAAACTTTTACAGGGACTTACATCATCTCCCACTTAAGATCATTCATCCTCTAATGAGGAACAAGGTTCACTTATCAGCAACTTATGCAATTTCAGTTTCACACCACATACCAACAACCCCCAAATTTGACTAACTCTCTAGATTTCCAAAAGTTTTGCCTAAGTTTCCTTTGTATCTAGGCCTATCCACCTGCCAGAGAGCCCCAGAAACATATCCGAACAGCATGTACACAATCTATTGATATGATATAACTCATAACCATACTAACCATGGCCCCATAGGCCATATATTATCAAAACAGAACAGTTTTACATAGACTGATCAGGTGATATAAAGTTCATAGGAACCAAATTCATAGAAGCTATTACATGGCTATACAAACAAATGTGGGCACTTATTTTTCATTTCTTTCTCGGCTTCCGAAGTGGCTTCTTCAACCTGCTGGTTTCGCCATAACACTTTCACGGAGGCAATTTCTTTGTTTCTCAACTTCCGGACTTGCCTGTCAGGAATGGCAACTAGAATTTCTTTATATGACAGTTCTTCATTAACCTCAATAGTTTCAACTGGCACAATAGTGGACAGATCTCCCACTACCTTCTTCAACATAGACACATGGAAGACTGGGTGTACCATTGACATCTCGGGTGGTAGCTCAAGCTTGTATGCCACCTGACCGATCCTTTGAATGATTCTATACGGTTCGACATACCTCAGACTCAATTTTCCTTTCTTTCCAAACCGCATGATACCCTTCATGGGGAAATCTTCAAAAATACCCAGTCATCTTCTTTGAACTCTAAATCCCTACGACGAATGTCCGAATAAGACTTTTAGCGACTCTGAGCAGTTTTCAACCTTTCCATAATAATCTTGACTTTCTCCATAGCCTGATGCACAAGGTCCGGCCCTATCAATTCAGCTTCTCCAACCTCGAACCACCAAATGGGAGACCTACATCTCCTACCATACAATGCCTCAAATGGTGCCATCTAGATACTAGCATGGAACTTGTTGTTATAAGCAACCTCTATGAGTGGAAAATAATCATCCCAACTACCTTTGAAATCAAGAACACAAGCACACAACATGTCCTCAAGCGTCTGAATAGTCCACTCCGCTTGCCCGTCGGTCTGACGGTGGAAAGTTGTACTAAGATTTACCTGCGTACCCAAACCTTGCTGAAATTTATTCCAGAAGTTGGCCGTGAACTGAGCCCCTCGATCTGAAATGATTGAGACTAGAGTGCCATGCAACCTGACTATTTCTTTGATATACAACTAAGCATACTGTTCCGCTGTGTCGGTAGATTTGACTGGCAAAAAGTGTGCTGATTTTGTGAGTCAATCCACGATCACCCAGATTGAGTTGAACTTGCCCGGAGTGCGCGGTAACCCTACCACAAAATCCATATGGAACATTTCCCATTTCCACATTGGAATTTCTATGCTTTGAACCAATCCATCGGGCCTTTGATGTTTGGCCTTCACTTGGTGACAGTTCGAACATTTTGCCACAAAGTCTGCCACATCCCTTTTCATGTTGTTCCACCAATAAACTTCCTTGAGATCATGATACATTTTTGTAGAACCTGGGTGTACGGAATACCTGGAAGTGTGAGCTTCTGCCATGATCCTTTCCCGAAGACCGTCAATATCTGGAACACATAGGCGGCCTTGGTACCGTAGGGTACCATCATCCATGCCAAAGAAAAAAGTTGTGGTCTTGTGTTTATGAATCCCCTCCTTCAGCTGTGCCAACAATGGATCATTGAATTGCTTCTCTTTCACCTTCGCCACAAGCGATGATTCAACCCTATTCTGCACAATTACTCCTCCTTCATTAGAGTCCGCAAGGCGAACTCCCAAACTAGCCAACTGGTGAACCTCCGGGCCAACGACCTTTGATATGCCTTCAAATGAACCAAACTTCCCATTGATTTTTGGCTAAGAGCATCCGCCACAACATTGGCCTTTCCCGGTGATAGAGAATATCGATATCATAGTCCTTGAGTAACTCTAGCCATCTTCTCTGTATCAGATTCAACTCCTTTTGTTTGAAAATATATTGAAGGTTCTTGTGGTCTGTAAATATATCCACATGGACCCCATACAAATAATGTCACCAAATCTTTAGTGCAAACACCACTACCGCAAGCTCTAAGTCATGGGTTGGATAGTTCTTCTCATGATTCTTGAGTTTCCTAGAAGCGTAAGCTATAACCTTTCCGTGTTGCATTAACACACACCCAAGACCGATCCTCGAAGCATCGCAATACACCACAAATCCCTCTGTACCCTTTGGCAGGGGCAATACCGGTGTAGTAGTCAATCTTGATTTCAATTCCTGGAAGCTCCTTTCACAAGCATCAGACCATTGGAACTTAACTGCTTTCTGCGTCAATTTAGTCAATAGAGAGGCAAGAGTAGAAAATCCTTCCACAAATCTTCTGTAGTACCCGGCCAAACCTAAGAAACTATGAATCTCCGTTGGAGTGGTAGGTCTACGCCAATTCTTTACTGCTGCAATCTTTTGAGGATCAACCATAATTCCTTCCCTGAAGAGGACATGACCTAAGAACGTGACAGATTCAAGCCAAAATTCACATTTCAAAAAGTTTGCATACAGTTGGTACTGCTGAAGAGTCTGCAGAACTACCGTGAGATGGCCAACATGGTCCTCTCGACTTTAGGAATACACAAGAATATCGTCAATGAACACTATCACAAAAGAGTATAGAAAAGACTTGAAGACTCGATTCATAAGATCCATGAAAGTTGCCGGGGCATTGGTTAGCCCGAATGACATCATCAAGAATTCAAAGTGCCCATACCGTGTCCTGAAAGATATTTTTGGAATATCCTGCTCCCTTATCTTCAATTGATGATACCCAGACCGTAAGTCAATTTTTGAGAAACACTTAGCACCTTGTAATTGATTAAATAAATCATCTATCCTTGGTAGAGGGTATTTATTTTTGATTGTGACTTTATTGAGTTGCCACTAGTCAATACACATCCGTAGCGACCCATCTTTCTTCCTTACAAACAAAACCGGTGCACCCCACAGTGACAAACTTGGCCGGATGAAACCCTTTTCTAACAAGTCCTTCAACTGTTCCTTTAGCTCTTTTAATTCTGTTGGTGCCATTCTGTAAGGTGGAATTAATATAGGCTGCATGCCTAACATCACGTTGATCCCAAAATCAATCTACCAGTCTGGTGGGATTCCAGGGAGCTCATCTGGAAAGACATCAGGAAATTCTTTCACAACTGGCATGGACTCAAGGCTAGGCACCTCGGCATCGGTGTCCATAACCCTGACTAAATGATAGATACACCCCTTTTTGATTATCTTTGCGGTCTTAAGATAAGAAATAAATCGACTTTTCGACACTATATTATCTCCCTTCAATTCAACAACGGGCTCGTTAGGAAATTCAAGCCTCATAGTTCTAGTCCGACAATCAAGTTTGGCAAAACATGAATAAAGCCAATCCATTCCTATTATTACATCAAAATTGACCATCCCCAATTCAATAAGATCGGCTATGGTATCCCTACCACGTATTGTAACAACACAACCTCTATAAACTCGTTCAACCATAATAGACTCACCAATCGGAGTAGACACCGAGAATGGCTCATGAAGCTGATCCGATTCTATCCCAAATTCCATAGCAACAAAAGGGGTAACATAGGACAAGGTAGAACCGGGGTCAATAAGTGCATACACATTATGAGATTGGACCGTCAGAATACCTGTAATAATATCTAGAGAAGCCTGTGCAGTCTGGCGACCACTTATAGCATAGAACCGGTTGGGTCCTCCCGAACTTTGCGCACCACCCCTAGCTGCACCACGCCCCGCGGGTGCTGGATCAACTCGAGTTGGAGAGGGTGCTGAGGATGTAGCAGCTGCTAGACTAGATGGCTGTACTGTGCCCCTATCCGCACCCTAGTGGGATACACAACAATGTCTCTGAATGTGGCCCCTTATCCCACATCCATAGCATATGGGTAACTCCATGTAGTAAATCCCTGAGTGCATCTTCCCGCACCTGGGCACGGGGACCTTTATTATTGTTGGGATCTCCCTCCTAACCGACCCTGCTAGTGGGCCCCCTGCTACCTTGACTGGGCTTCAAACGACTCCATTGCTGCTGCTGGTTGGGCCCTGATGGTGGTGCACTGGTGGAAGACTGTGCAATAGATTGGGACGGCCCTGATGATCCTCCCCTGAAAGCTGATCTTCCCCCACCTAGTGACTCTCCCATGGTTCCCGTAGACCAGGCCTTGCTGTTACCCTCTTTCTCCATCCTGTTCTTCAGTTTACGGTTCTCTGTAGCCTGAGAAAATGCCACCATCTTCCCATAATTCATGTCAGAGTTCAATGCAATTGTAAAAGCTTCATTAATAGTCAAAGGATTAAGGCCTTGAACAAACCGATGCACCCTGGCCTCCATTGTGGGCAACATATGAATAACATACTTGGATAGGTGGGAAAACTCCATGTGGTACTCCCACACACTCCAGCTACCTTGCTTTAGATTCTCAAATTCTGCTGCACAGGCTGCCCTTGTATTAGCAGGCAAGAAATAATCTACAAAGGCATCGACAAACTCGCTCTACCTCGCCAGAGGGCTCCCCTCCTCACGGGAATCTTCCCACAACTCAAACCATGAATAGGCCACCCCTTTCAGATGGTAGGCAGCTAATTCTACTCCCTTTGTCTTAGTTGCACGCATAACCCTGAGGGTCTTGTGCATCTCATCAATAAAATCCTGGGGGGTCCTCTTTTTTATTTGCACCAGTAAACACTAGAGGGTCTAATTGAAGAAATTTATTCACCCTGGAACTGGGGAATCCCCTTGCTGGCTAGTTGAACTGGGTGCAACTCTAGGCCTGAGAGGCCACTAGCTGAGTCAGCATCTGGATATCTCCCCTAATATCCCTGTCAGAAATACAGGAACTGAAAGCTAGTTCTGGAGGCGGAACAGGAATATCAGTGGGAGGGATAGTGGCACCCTCAGTAGATGTAGGAACTGGTGTAGTGGAACCGGGTAGTTTAGTAGTTGGGGGAATGTCCTCACCCCTCGGGTTCTCACCCGCATCATCAATTAAGGAATCGACTACTGCTGCTTAGGTAGCATTGGCTCCTTGGCTAGTTCTTGCTTTCTTCTTTGGTGCCATGTACTGAAAGTTGAAGGAATGCACTAGTTAGATGAGGAATAGTTTCATAACAAGTTTTGCCGCACGATCCAGAACATCAAAGAAGGGTATTATTCCTAAATGCCCAAGTAGCCTCCAACTTATAGATGTGGTCGACTACACACCGATAAGAAGGACTCTACTAGACACATCTTTGAGACATCCTATGATACTTTAAAACCATAGGCTTTGATACCAAGTTTGTCACACCCCAACCTCGGGAGGCGCGACCGGCGCTTAATCGAGTGAACCCAACTAAGCAAGCCTTTTTGGACACCTTCTACCCAACTCCCTATGATTAAAAAACCATGCTTTCATTTAATTAGACAGTAGGAAAGATCGTACATATAACATTGGTAGTTCATTTTATATTACAACCCTTAAACATAGTTATGTTCCCAAAATTCATACAGTTACAGTTTTAGAAAAATAAGAATTTAGAATTACAACATAGTCTAGCGACCCATCCAATGCTCGTACATAACCCACACAAATGTCTAGAGAGCCTATAAAGACATAAGAGACAGTTATGATAATGCCGACGACAAGGCCCTCGGCTATACCTCAAAAAGTGGTCATTTATAACAAAAGATTATACTGCATAACCCTTGGAAGAAAAAGGGCTCACCAAGATTGCTGAGAAAAGGATGCTCCACTATTTGTGATCGGCACTGTTTGCTATGGAACCACCTACATCCATTCAAAGATGTAGCACCCCCGGCAAAAGGGACGTTAGTACCATGGAATAATACTAGTATGTATAACTAAACACCATCTCATTAGAAAGAACAACTATATAAGAATAAAGAAATCATAAGGACTAACAAAAGCTTCAAACAATCACCACATCATCAAACAATAGGGTTCACACAACTTTCACATAATTTCCATAACTTTAGGCTGGGACATTTAAATATTGTTGCATCACCATTCACAATACCACCGCTTTCGTGTGCGGAGTCCGATCATGACCTAATCGGTCGGGTTGCCTCATTTGAGACATGTACCTCAGTCACAATTTCATTCTCACTTTTTGGTTTCAATATCAGTACAATACCACCATGTGTGCGGCATGGCATCCGATCACGGCCCGATCGACTAGGTCGTCCTACCAAGACGTTTCTCCTTTTCCATCAATCATCTCATTTCAATCTTTATAACTCACATTTCATATCACTTTCATTTTCAACATTAAACTTGCAATTTAAGATAATGGGCACATACAAGAGTAATTCAAGTTGTAAGCATAGAGAGGTATTCACATGGTTCGGCATAATAATCTCAATTTAAACTTGACTTGAAATCTAGGCATTTTAGCATATAGTTCACATTCTCCACATTTCCTCAATTTACCAAGAATAGCATATTGAACACATTGAGACACACATTTCACATATAATCTTGCAACATCAATTCCTTTGAAATAGCAAGTACTACATCAATCAAATTTCAGACTTACAATATTTGCAGGACACCGTGGGAGCTCAATTTTTAAGAAGAGGGGGTTTTAGCCATACATACCTCAATAGAGCTTTCCTTAAATTCTTACAATAATTCTGGAACTCCTAGCAACTTCGATCTATTTTATGAGAATTATAAGTTGAACCAAGAATTAGAGGGATAATCAAGATTCTAGCTCATTTGGGCACATTATCAAGCACTAAGTGTGTATTATGATTCTATGACCTTTTTTGGTGAGAGATTATATCATCCTACACCCTATTTGTTACATGTTTAGCTCACAATCTCCCCATACCCTTTTATCAAACATGCATGCAAGATAATCAATCCTTATACCCATGAACCCACTTGTTAATTACTAATTCTAGTAGGAATTTTAAAATCAAGGATTAGGGCACAAGTTCTTACCTCTTAGAATGAAGGCTTAGCAACGTTTTTTGATAATCTTCAAAGGTTTGGGCAAGGATTGAGTAGAGGCTTGGTGAGGATAACTTTCTCCCTCTAGAACTCTTTCTCTCACTCTAAATGTAGTAGAAAATGACACAAGAGAGTCTAATGGGGTGTTTTTAAGGGAATGGGGTCGGGTTTTAAAAGTTAGAAAATAGGAGGCTCGACTCAATCTGCGGTTGCATATGCGACCACATAACTGATATGCGGCCCGCAAAAGGGACAACAAAGTAGCCCTCAAGATTTTAATATTCTGCCCGGGTATGCAACCAATATGCGGTCTGCATAATTGTTCTGCGGTCGCATAATGCACCACAGAACTGCCCTTCGCAAAAATCACAAGGAGGTTATGAGACAACTATGCGGCTCGCATATCAATTATGCGATCGTATAATTGGCCGCATAGTTATCCTCAAATTAGCCAACATTCTGCCTCACTCTGCGGCAGCTATGCAGCCCGCATTGCTATTATGCAACCGCATAATGGGCCGCAGAAATGCGCTCTTCTGAAAAATATTTTTTCTTAACTTTTTAATGCACAGATCAATCCAAAAAGTTCGAACAATGGTGAGCTTTTATAAATTTCTAACACATATTCTTGACTTGGCACTACGAGATTTCAGGTTTTTGAGTAAAAAATTTCACGGGGACTTACATATTAAATCCAAATAGATGTCTTATTCACTTGAGGTTATGTACTCTTGTTATATGCTCGTGACAATGCTATGACATCAGCTTTTGAAGAGTTTGTGAGATGGTTGTGGTCGTGTTTAGACCTTGTTTGTTGTGATGACTGGCACAGTCATTTTATGCCTTTGCATTCTTCAGCTATTTGAAGTCTTGAGCAACACCATATGATGTATTATGACTTGTGTGAATCTTCGGTTTTGATTTTTAGGTTATTCAAAATTGATTTGGAAGAATGAATTTTCATGATTGAAGCTTCAGAGTTGAAGAGTTGACCAAGTTTGATTTTTTAGTATTTGACCTCGGATTGGAGTTTGATGGTTTCGTTAGGTCTTGATAGTGATTTTGGACTCTGGTGGATGCTCGAATTTACATTTGGATATTTCTAGAAGGTTTCGGTGCTAATTGGCGAAAGTGAAAAATTTGAAGATTTTGAAACCTCATAAGTTTGACCGAGAGTTGACTTTGAGGATATCGGATTTAGATTATGGTTTCGGGAATTGAAATCGCTTTGTTATGCCATTTGGCACTTGTGTACAAAATTTTAGTTCATTTTGGGTTGATTTGATAAGGTTCGGTACGAGTTTTGGAAGTTGAAAGATTCAAAGTTCATTAGGTTCCATTTGAGGTGTGATTCGTGTTTTTGATGTTGTTATATGTGATTTGATGCCTCGAGAAGGTTTGTGTTATGCTATGGGACTTGTTGGAATATTTGGATATGGTCTATAGGGGCTCGAGCGTGATTCAAATCAATTTTGGACCATTTCTCTTCATAATTGCATTGCTGGTTCCTGCTGATGTCTGGTGCACCAAGTGTTATTCGCGATCGCGAAGTTAGAGGTGCGATCGTGTCGAGGAAGAGTTTGGAGCTGGGTATTTCTTCTTTGCATTCGCGAATAATTGTCCACGTTTGCAAAGGTTGCTGGAGATTAGGCATCGCGTTTGCATAAGAGATATCACATTCGCCTACAGCTGGGAGTTGGATGCTTCTTCTACGTGTTCACATAAGAGGAGACACGTTCGTGAAGGTTGGGCACCAGTGTGCTTTGCATACCCTTTGCTAGTGGCGCGAACGTGTAGAACTTTTCTTTGTGGCAGTGGTTTTTGTACTTCGCAATCTTGATATTTGTTCCGCAATCGCATATAGTATTTTTGAGGCAATGCTTTTTCTTCTTTGCGATGGTATTTTCACTATCGTGATTCATTGATTCGCCCAGTGATTATAAGTACTCTAATTTGGGGGGTTTCGAACATTTTTGCTAGTAGCTATAGAGCTCAGATTGAGATGATTTTTGCAGCGATTTTTACCATATGGATTGGGGTAAGTGTTCCCTACTAGGTTTTGATTATATTTCATGAATCTGTCTTCATTTCTGGCAATTGGTTAATGATTTCTAAAGAGAAATTAGAGGTTTTATCTAAAATTTTAGAAAGTGAATTCTCGAGTTTTGAGCATCGATTCAAAGTCAGATTTGAGTGGCTAGACTTGTAATTGAATGGGTTGTCAAATTTTATGAGTTTTGTTGGGTTCCGATGTACGGGTCTAGGTTTGACTTTTTGGTTGACTTTGGACTTTTGATTAAAGATTCATACTTTATCGATTAGGTTTGTACCTTTGGTATTATTTGATGTTCTTGAGTTGCTTTTGGCTAGTTTTGAGCTGTTCGGAGGTCGGTACGTGCATGATGACATATTTGGAGCATCAGTTGGCTTGCTCGATATTGGATTTGGCTTGCTCGAGGTAACTAATACTTCTAAACTTGGTGCTGAGGGTACGAACCCCTGAATATACGTGTTATGTGTTTGGAGTTGAGGTGATGCATATGCTAGGTGACGGACGTGTGGGCGTGCACCGTGTGAATTATGACTTGATTGATTCTGTGGTACTGTGTAGATACCTAAACTTGTTTCTATTCATGAAATTTCTACGTGCTACAGTAATTGAGCTATGATCCATACTAGAAACCATGTCTAGGCTATATGCTTATCCTGTTGGGAACCACTAAGGTCATTTCTGCTATTGAGTTTTTTGTTTACATTGCAATTACATACTCAGTCATACTCATTCATTTGCATATCATATCTCAGTCTATATTGCCATTTATTAATACATTATATTATCATTTTTGGATTGATTTTCATGACACTGTGAGCCCGGGAGACTGGAGCGATTGATGACTGAGTTGGAGCCTGAGAGCCGAATTACAAGTGATATTGATGGGATTGGGCAGCATGCCGTAACAAGTATTATTGATTCAAGATAGGATTGAGCTGCATGTCGCAACAATTATTATTGACTTATGATGGGATCAGGCTACATGCCGCAGTAGGTATTATTGATTCATGATGGGATCGGGCTGTGCGCTGCAACAGGATTTATTAGCGCTTGTGTTGGATCTGCCCATTTGGAGTCGGTAAACCCACAGTGAGCATAGTTATTATTGATTCATGATGGGATCGGGCTGTACGCTGCAGCAGGTATCGTACAATGTTTGTGACTGAGTGTGCTGAGTGATTGAGTGGGAGTGTGCTACTGTAATATTGAGTACTCTACGAGTGTGAGTACATGAGTTCATCGCTGTCACGCATTGCATTTGACATTCATACTTGACATATAGGCATAGAGATGCATTTTCTCATATTACACGGTTTTGTGATATTTATGACTCTGCATTCACATTGACATATAGGCAGAGAGATGTACTTTCCTCATGCTATCTGATGATGAAAAATCTTACTTATTGTTGAATGTTTTTGGAAAAAATCACAGTTTTTTGACTTACATATATTTTGGTGATTTCGGTGAAGGAACTGGATTTTACTGTTATACTTGAAAAGCATGACTATTTTCTGTAACTGTAAACTAGCTTAGCATCATATCTCTGTGTTATTTCTTGTACCACTTTTATTATATCATTATGGGTTGTTGTTGGCTATTGGTGTTGGACTCTAACCTTTGTCCCAGCTCGTCACTACTTTCAACCTAAAGTTAGGTTTGTTACTTATTGAGTACATGGGGTTGGTTGTACTCATACTACACTTTTGCACCTTGCATGCAGATTTTGGGTGTTGATGTTGCTGTGCATGGCGGGAGTTGGCATTGAAGATGTACCCGCGTTCCAATCATCGTTGCCTCTTGTTCTTGGTAGCTTTAGAATTATTAACTTGTTCATGTATATTTCAGACAGATGATGTGTTTATTTCATACCAACATTGTGAAATCTGAATCTTAGAAGCTCATGATTTATCTACTAGTCCTTGGAAAGTGTATAAAAGTTCAGCTATTTTCTCAGTATATCTCATTGAATTGGATTGTTATTAGTTGGCTTACCTAGAGGGTTGGGTTAGATGTCATCATGACTAGTTGGATTTTGATTCTGACATTTGGGATTCATGTACTTTGGATATTGAGTTATGATTTATTCTGCCTTGCTATTTATATCATGAATCAGTTAATAGCTTAATAATTGAATTCTATATTTGTTGTTGAGTGTTGGCTTGCTTAGCAAGCTGGTTAGTCATCATCACAATCTTTTGTGAAATTTGGATCGTGACACTACTAGTGGATCAAGGATGAAGCAGTGAAAACAGGATGATGACGAAGAAGGATGGTACTTGTCTACCATTATAGAATAATGTGCCGTTTTTACTTCTCAAAATTTCTAATTTGTTTCCTAAATCACCAACAACAACACGTCATTCATTTATCCTCCAACACCCATATTAACCACAACAATGCTGAACACATACGCCATGGAACACAATTGCTGAAATATATGTTGTTTTACCAAAATATAATTTTTGTGGCCAAAGTCAATATTAAAGACAATCGGGTTTCTAATAATCAAATTTGCTTCACTTTTCTAAAAATGCAAAAACAAACAATTGAAATGATAAATGAAGAAAAAAAAATCTTATCGATGATCGTTGTTTTCTCCCAAAATTATGGATTGGAATCTTCAATCAAGTAAAATTAAAAGACTGATTGCATATATGTGAGAATATTCTGATGATCGTACAATCCGTTTCATTTTTCAACACTTACTCCATTTCAATTCCCAGAAGCTCTTTCACAAAGGTGTTTTTTCACTTGTGGCGAAAAGCAAAAGAGTTTTAGTCATCCCCGAGGATGATCGTGACCGTGGCTGGTACACCCGATTTGTGGCTATTTCCACTCGAGATTTAATGGGTGATGAAAATATTCATTTCCCTGAGAAATGGAACTTTGCACGTGAGTAATTTTTTTTTTACTTTTTCCGATTCTCTTAGGATTTCATCTTTCTCATGCGCATTTTTTACTTTGCAGTAATCATGGAGGTTTTTGGTGAACTTCTCAACTTTCGTGATTAGGTAGAAAAGATATTGACCGCGGCTTGTAAGGAACAAAGTCTTGGAAATTCCTCTCCCAAAAATTTAGGTGGAAAGTGAAAAACCATGGTATTCTTTCATTACCATGAATTTTTCCTTATTGTATCTTCTTTTACTCTAACCTTTGTGGTTGTATCTAGGATTTGTTGTTCGTGGCATTAGTCCCGCTTCTATTCCTACTGCTAGGCTTTCTGTCAACACTACACAGGATCAAATTCTAAGTGTGTCCTCTTCAAAAAGGAAGAATGTTGAATCCTGCGACTTTGAAGAAGAAGAGGATGATAAAGATGTCTCTCTAGTGAGGAAGCCACGAGTTAGGAGACCCGCCATTTTAGATGATGAAGCCACCATTCCTCAAGACCTTCTTTCAGGCTCCATGACTTTCAAGCTTGTTGATGAACCTGGGATTGTCCATTTGGACATCTTTGAAGATGAAGATATTGACCATTCTGGTAATTCCTCCTTAAGTCCTATTGATAGACTCTTCTCCCAAGGATTTGGGGGTGATGATGATTTTGGCCCTACTTTTGAGGAGCCACCTCTTGTTGCCCTTCCAATGACCCTCATTGCTCCTACTATTAATCCTTCCATCTCTTGTGCTACCACACCCCCGACTTCTTCTGTTACCTACCTATTGCTATCCCTCGTGAAGAAGTGGGCCCTTATAGCGGGAGAAGATGAATGAAGCTGATTTTGATTGAAGTCTCCGATGGTGGGAATTTATTAAAGAAGTCTAGATGGGCTGCGGTGTGGTTGAAACCCTTAATCTACCTCGTAGAGAGGGAAAAGCCCGAGTCTCACAGCTCTTCAACTTTAATGAATGATGTTATTCATTCTGCCCTAAGATATACTTCTCTTCTTATATATTTTCTCCTTCTCTTGTAAGTTTGTAACCTTTCTTCCTTATCTTTATGCAAATTAATTTAATAGGTACGGGCTGATGAGAAGGATATCTTGGACCGAGCAGCAAGTGGAAGAGTTGCGTACAAAGGCTAAAAAATGGAAGGAACAATTTGAAAGTCTTCAACTTGAAAAAGAGGCCTTAGTAGAACGAAAAGAGACTTTGGAGCAGCAACTCAAAATTCCAACTACTGAATTGGCTGTTTTGGAGGCTTCTTCCAATCAAGTTGAAAAAGATAAGGAAAGATTGGAATCCTCCTTTGCTTAACTTTCCAGGGCTAGTGAGGAGATTAGGAGCCTAAGGAACTTCTAAATCAAAAAGAGTTGTACGCTAGTGAAATAGTTCAAATGCTTACTCAAGCTCAAGAGAATCTACGTGACTCTTTTGATAAAGTTAGGTTCCTTGAGGATAATCTTGAGCCCTTGAAGGAATCCTATGAAGTTTCAGAAGCTAAAAAACAAAACCGAGGCTAGATATAGAGCAACTAGAGAAAGATTATGAGGTTCTCAAAGACAAACTAATGCTTGATGTTAGCTGGGCTTTTTTAAACACCCGTCTTGAGACTTTGATCAAGGCTAACCAAGAGGGTTTTGAACTTGAGGCTGAGATTGACAAAGCTATAGAGGCAATGGAAACACTCAGCAACGTCAAAGTTTTTCAGCACCCGAAGACAAAAGTTCCAAAGGTGATGAAGACTGTCAAATAGCTGACCAAGCCGTTGCCCAACCTTCATCTTCTCAAGTTGATCCTTCCACCCCTGCTAATGATGATCCTTCACCTTAGAAATTTACTTTTGTTAGTGTCTATGAAACATTTTGTTTTTGTTTGAAGTGGATTTGGGGAAACTTTTCCTTCCCTATTTTTGGGATGTTAATGTTAATATTATTTCATTCAATATCTTATATTATGCTTTTTCCTCTTTAAGTTTTTAAGCTTTAACTCGCATTTAAAATTCTCTAATATGCCACATCTTAATAGCACGTGTTTTTTTTAAATAAAAGAGGGCCCTTTTAAATTAACAATACTAAAAAAAATGACGTCTCATCTTCATATTGGTGCAAAGATACGAACATGAAGTAAGTTGAATAATTTATATCTGAACTTCAAACAAATATTTATGTACAACATTTTCATAACTGCTTTTTTATAGCAGGTTTATAAGTATGTGTATATGATAGTTTACATGAGTCCACCAAACTATAGAGAGATCAGGTCCTCTTATGAGTTCCCACTGAGAATGCTAATGAAACAATAAGTAAATAAGACAGGGAGTTTTACGTGAAAAAATCCCTGCTCAAGGGGATAAAAAACCACGACCTACATTGATAGGATTTCAACTTCACTATGAGCAACTTTTAGATTACAACCTATGCAATCTAGGAATTAAATTCTTAATCCCTCACTAACTTGTAATACACCTATTACAAGCCACTTTGCAATACGCCCATTACAAACACTTCAAGTCATGACTAACTCTACTCACGACACAAATACTAAGGGTTTATAATTTTACAAGGGGGTTCCTAAGCAACAGTTCTAGCTAAGCAAATTAGGAATTACAATGAAGAATAATTAAAAAGTTACAACTCAACTAATGACAATAATATACTAGGTTTAGGAACTGGTCCGTAGTAGTGTTAAACTTTGTTCTTGATGCACTTGAGTATTGAATGCTCGAATATCAAATGGCTTGAATGCTTGAAGTAAATTCTCAAGTGTTCAAGTGATGTTTTGTTGTAATACTCTTGTTAATGAAACTTGGATGACATCACTTGAATGATGTAATCACTTGGTTGGTCAAAGGACAAGTGACTACAGAACTATGCTACACTGTTTCTGTGTACAGTGCAGGCAGTCACTTTCTAGCTGTACATAGTTGACTTTCATACTGCTGACCGGAAAACACAAGGGATCAGGTCCATGTGTTGGTTCTCTATCTTCTTAAGTTGTAGCAGTTCACATTAGTTGGAGTTCGTTGATTAGCAATGTGTACCAAGTATGTTAGGTTTCCTATCTGGTTTTTTGATAGTAAGTTTGTTAGATCATCAAAACATAAAGCTAAGACATTGAAAACCCATCAATTTCCCCTTTTTGATGATAACAAACTTAGAAATTGATAACATATCTTTGGAACAGAAATAACCTGATGAAGCAACATGAACTTCACAAGTTCCCCCTAACTTTATGTTTCCCCCTTAATCAAATCCCTATTTCAATTATACTTCCCCTTTTTGGCATAATTGAAAATACACAAGCAGGCAATTAGTATAAAGAAGTCTAGCCTAGCTAACTCATGCCACATATGTGCACACAACATAATAGAAGATAGAAACAGAGAAACATAAGCATTGGATAACAAAAGTGGATAATTTTTATATGTAAAACATATGCCTTTGCTTATACAACAAAGCAAATATTGGATTGTTTTCATCGGGAGCAGTACATGTGCATCCCATCCACATCACAAAAAAGAAACAAAAATAATTTCCAAGTCATCAAAACAAGAACACAAAATCCAGAAACTGGTCACTGAAAGGGCTGCCTAAGTGACACTAGGAGGAGAGGGTTTGGAAGCTGCAGCAAGGGTTTGAAGAACAAGATCCATTCAGGCATTCACCGATATTTGCTCGGTGAGCAGTTTGTCCTTCAGGTTCTCCACTTGTGCCTTGAGATCAACATTTTCTTTGGTCAACGAGCTATCTCCTTATTTGACCCTAAGGCCCCTTGGGCCTGCTGACCTTCCAAGATAGCGTTATTCGCCTTCAATTTTTGAATCTCCTCAGTTGCACTGTTTTGAGCATTGATGAGCTGAGAGATTGTCGAAGTACTGGCTACCCCTCCATTCTTTTTGATACACTCACATTCCTCCATAGTTGTTTTAGAGAAGGTCTGCTTCTTGGTCCCTACTTTGCACTATCCCAGTGGCACTTTGAAGAACTTAAAAACATGCGTAAGAAGAAACCCATATGTAAGACCATGGTTTCCATCCTTGAAAGTTGCCACCTTCTGCATATTCTCAATCATGATGGCAAGCAAGCTCACAGGTGTAAATCCATCCAGTGCCTCCATCAGATACAAGTCGGACTTGGAAGTCATAGACCTTCTCTCAGCACGGGGTAGAAGAACCGTGTTCACCAGCTCGAAGAGCAATTGATAAACAGGGAGCAAGGCTTTCTTGTGAACCCGTTCCCCTTTCTGGTTTGCATTATCCTTCACGATATCATTTCTGAAGTTTAACCCACAAACATCCTTCACAGTAGACATACCAACAGTAGGGACTTTCAGAATATCCCCAAGCAGAGCAACATCAAACACAATATCCACCCCATTAACTAAAGCACAAATATGGTCAGTGTCAACAGGAAAGAGGTCGGCATAGAAGCTTTGGACCTCATCCTTACACACCTTGGGCGCATCCATTTGGAATAAATGCCCCACCGTTGAAACTCAACCACCTCAATTACTTGTCTCATGCCAGCCATATCAGAAATTGCTGGGTCAAAAGTGCGACCCAACAAGACCTTTTGGTGCTTTAAACATTCAGTAGCAGACCTAGTCTCACTTTTCACTTTCTTTGTAGAACCAGGTTCCTTTACAGGTTCCAACTTTCTCTTGCCAGACTTCACAACACATGATTTTTCTTTTCCACTAGACTTGTACAAAACATCCTCATCAGAAAATGTTGGTTCACTCACAACATCTTTCGATTTTCTACTTTTCACAACAACTTTCAACTTTGAACTGGGGGTTGTAACATCTTCTATTGAAGCAAAGTGCTTATTCTTTTGGGAACTTTTAATGAAGGACTTGGTTCCTCTGTTGCTTCCTCATCAACTTCCACCACATGGATGTCTTTGTCACATACTACCTCTCCATTTTTCACCAACCTATTCTTTTTCTTCTTACTACTCCTTTTGCTCTTTTGGAGGTAGACTCAAAAGCTTTTTTTGATTGCAACCTAGTAGTATGTCGCTTAGTAGAAGACTTAGTAGTGATTACTGCCCTTCGCTTGACAATAAATGCATCTATAGCAATGTTGTCTTGATCTTCCTCATCATTAGACCTTATCTCAGGAACCAAAATTTCCAAGGGCTCAACAGCAAAGTGTGGAGAAGGTGCAGGAGCAGAACTGACTAGGAGGGGATCCTTGACCTGTTTCCTCCGAAGAGGGGTCAAGTCCTTCACAAGAAGTCCTAGTAGTTTCTGTTGGTGCAGAGCTTTCAACCAGCACCATAGCTCCTTCTTCCCTTAAACCCTGTGTCTTATTCCTTTGAGATTGGGGTACACCAGAGACTACCTCATGCACTATTCTATCTGCAGATACAACAAAAATGGTTGCGGCAATTTCCTCCTTTAGAGTCTCCATATACACCATAGAATCTGAAGTAAGAATGGCGGAAGGTTGATCAATCCTAGCCCTTGAAACCTCTATAAACTTTGGAGCTTTACCGTGTTCTCCACCCTTGCCTTGGTCGGTGAGAATCTCAGTCAATAGAGATAAAGGATTATTGATTTTTTGGGTTTCTGAGTCCTTATTATTTGAAGGGAGAGAGAGGTATGAGATAGTCATATTAGAATAGGAGGGTGTGGGGAAATTTGGGTTAGAGGTATTTTTAGTGGTTGATATTGGAATGGTGACAGATGGTTCATTAGGGACGGAGGACTCAAAGGTTTTCTCTAGGTTAATTTCTACTGAAGAAGGGATTTTTGAGTGATTGTCAGTCATTGCAGAGATAGAGTTGAGAATTGTTGGAGAAGGTCTGATGAAAGGAATATTATCGGTCAAGAGAAGAAAGGGTTTTAATGAAAGAAGATAATTATGAGGGAGAGAGATAGAAACTGATTCTGAAACGACGATAGTTTGCGGAAAGTTGCAACATTTTAGAGGGAGATGGAAAGGATTTGAAATGAAAAGACATGACAACAGAGTCTAAAAAGGTGGATGACATGGCAGTTGATATTTGCACCTTTTTAAGATATGTATGAAAGAATACACATGACTACTAACCTTTGGTACAAGAACCAGGTTCTTGGCCTGTCTTTGAAAATTTCAATCATCTTTTACCGCCCATGTAATGCATCTACAACTTCTATAATCATCATGTGTGTCTACCTGCAACGGTATTGAAGTGATTTAGACTTGGCCGGAAAACACTTTATCTAATATTACCTGAAGGTGACTTTCATAGCCAACTGATGGGAATCAGGTTCTCAATTAGGCTTCAATAGCCCCAGCTTCACCCTATTTCTTTTAAAATGCTCCCTACTTAATTCTTTGGTGAAGATATCTGCAATTTAGTCTTCAGTACTGCAGAACTTCATACAGATAAGCCCCTTCTCCACACTGTCTCTCAAAAAATGATGTCTCACATCAATGTGCTTGGTTCTTTTATGTTGAACTGGATTCTTGGCCATATTGAGTGCACTGGTGTTGTCACATAGAAGAGGCACACAATCAGTGTATACACCAAAATCTTCCAATTGTTGTTTGATCCGTAAGAGCTGAGCACAACAAGAAGCTGTAGCTACATATTCTGCTTCAGCTTGTGAAAGAGCCACTGAGCTTTACTTCCTTGTGCCCCATGAGATGAGACATGATCCTAGAAAGTGAGCCATTCCAGAGGTACTTTTTCTGTCCACAAGATAACTAGCATAGTCAGCATCAGCATACCCAACACGATTAAAATTGTCACCTGAAGGGTAGTACAGGACCAAGTCCTGTGTTCCCTTAAGATATCTCAAAATTCTTTTGGTAGCCTTCAGATGAGATTCCTTGGTATTTGACTGAAACCTTGCACATAGCCCGATACTGAAGACAATATTAGGTCTACTGGTAGTAAGGTAGATAAAGACCCAATAATGCCTCTATACATAGTTTGATTCATAGAAGATCCAGATTCATCCATGTCCAATCGAGTGGCAGTGGCAATGGGAGTGTCTATCACTTTTGATGCTTCCATATCAAACCTCTTCAGGAGCTCCTTGATGTATTTCTGCTGGCAGATGTATGTACCCTTTATGGACTGCTTCACTTGAATACCCAAGAAGAAATTCAACTCACCCATCATACTCATTTTAAACTCACTTCCCATGAGTTTTGCAAATTCTTCACACAGTGAATCGGTTATTGCCCAAAAAATAATATCATTAACATATACCTGAACAATGAGCAGGTTCCTCCCTCATATCTTCAAGAACAAGGTGTTGTCAATTTTTCCTCTTGTAAAGTCGTTTTCTAAGAGGAACTTTGATAGCCTTTCATACCAAGCTTGAGGAGCCTTCTTCAACCCATACAATGCCTTATCTAGTTTAAACACATATTCAGCGTGTTCATAGCATTCAAACCCCAGAGGTTGCTTTACATAGACTTATTCCTTAAGAAATCCATTCAGAAATGCACTTTTGACATCCATTTGGAGCAAAGTGAATTCCATATGTGATGCAAAGTCAATTAGGATTCTAATAGCTTCCATGCAAGCAATCGGAGCAAATGTCTCATCGTAATCAATTTCTTCATCTTGATTGTAACCTTGAACCACTAGCCTAGCCTTGTTCCTTGTAGTGTTTCCATCTTCATCAAGCTTGTTCCTGAATACCCACCTGGTGCTTATGATGGCTTGATCTGAGGGTCTAGGTACCATGTGCCATACATTATTTCTTTCGAATTGATGCAACTCATCTTGCATGGCTGTAATCTAGTCTGCATCCTTTAGGGCTTCCTTGATGTTTTTGGGTTCTATTTGGAAAAAAAGGTTGCTAAGGCAAGTGAATTTTTGGCTTTTGATCTGGTTTGCACTCCAGAATCTAGCGGGGTAATTATGTTGTCAAGAAGATGAGAGCTTTTGTTTTTCCAGTTTGGCAATTGAGGCTCATTTATAGAGGAGCTGGGTAGATCTAACTGGTTCCCTTGTGTTCTTCTCTCAGCTACTTGTGTAGTACCTTGCACTGCATCAACCACTCTTTCTTCAGCTTCAGTGGTTGTAATTGTGGTACCTGGTTCCCTTGAGGAAGAAGCTGCATTGTCTCCACTTGGCTCCTTCACTTGACTCATCATGTCTGCCTTTCTATTTGTCATGTTGATGACTTCACCTGGAACCAGTAAGGGCTCCTTATCTTAATCATCCTTGTTGATTTTATCACAGGAGGGATAAGACTCGTCAAAGATTACATGAACACTTTCCTCAACACACTAAGACCGCTTGCTGTATATTTAGTAAGCTTTGCTTTGAGAAGAATATCCTAAAAAGATTCCTTCATCACTCTTGGCATCAAATTTACCATGTTGGTCCTTTCCATTGTTGAGAACGTAACATTTGCACCCAAATGTTCTTAGGTAAGTCAACTTGGGTTTCCTTCCATTCAGCAACTCATAGGGGGTTTTGTTCAGGAGAGATCTGATTATGCACCCATTCACCAAGTAGCAGGTAGTGTTGACAACTTCAGCCTAGAAGTTCTTTGCAATCCCACTATCGATCAGCATTGTTCTTGCTATTTCCTCAAGAGTTCTATTCTTCCTTTCCATAACTCCATTTTTCTGGGGAGTTGTTGGGCTGAGAAGTTGTGAGTAATGCCATTTTCATTACAGAATTCATCAAATTTGGCATTGTCAAATCTTTTTCCATGATCTTATCTAATACATGCTACTTTAGACTCCATCTTCACCTGGATTTTCTTCACAAAGGCCACGAATACCTCAAAGGTTTCATCTTTTATTCTAAGAAATAGAGTCCAAGTGACTCTGGAGTAGTAATCCACTATCAGAAAGATGTATATTTTTCCTCCCCTGCTTAGCACTCTCATAGGGCCACACGGATCCATATGAAGGAGATCAAGTGTTTTTGAGGTGCTGACATCTTTCTTAGACTTGAATGAGGACTTCACATGCTTCCCTCTAGAACATGCATCACAGACTTTCTGTTCTTTGAACTTTGACATGGGCAAACCATGGACCAGGTCCTTCTGAATTAGTTTATTCAGAAGAGAGAAGCTTGCGTGCCCCAATCTTCTGTGCCAGAGTTCAACATCATCATCATCAACAACTTTCAGGCAACTCAAATCACCACTTTGTATCGACTCGAAATCAGTAACTTAGATGTTCTTGTATCTTTTGGCCACAAGTACTACTTCACCAGTTATCAGATTTGTAACTGTGCATATTTTGGACAAGAACTCCACCTTTTTCCTTTATCACAAATCTAAGAAATACTCAATAGACTATACTTCAGACCATTGACATAATACACATTCTCAATTGAATGAGTGAGTGAGTGACATTCCAACTTTTCCAACACCAAGAATGTACCCCTTTTTCCCATTTCTAAAGGATACACTCCCTCCTTACAGGGCTTTTAGTGAAAGAAAGTCCATAGTATTTCCAGTCATCTGCTTTGAGCAACCACGGTTCATGAACCATTGTTGACTGCTTCCTTTCACTGTTCCATGCACAAGGAAATCAAGGGTTAGATTTAGGAACTCAAGCAAGTTTGGGTCCTTTGTAATAAGAAAAAGTATGAATAAATGATCTTTTAGTCCATGCAAGTAACATGCACTTTTTATGAGTGGCACCTGGTCCCTTTTCAGTAGTTATTTTCTCAGCAAAAACTTTGTTTTTCTGCAGAGATTGAACCTTAGCTTGGAAGTTTTCCTTGAAATGCCCATTGTTCCCACATTGGGTGCACAACCAATTATCGGGTACAGTAATATATTTGTTGTGAGTGTTATAAGGAGTTTTCTCCTTTTGAAACCCTATTCCCTGCCTGTTATCACCATTATTAACATACATGGCAGTAATAGCTTCCGAGGACCAGGTCCATTTAAGAGACTTCTCAAGATCATTCTTTACTCTTTCCAGTTCTGCTTGGAGCTACCTATTTTTCTCAAGCTCAGCACACAAATTAGTTCTCATAGTAGCTAACTCCTTTTCTAGCTTAATGTGTGCCTCACTAGCTATCTCTTTCCCTTTTTCAAAATTTCCAGGCCTACACTCAGCTCTAAGTGCCTCTATTATTTGCTTTAGGTCTATAATCACTACTAGAAGGTGATCTCTCTCCTGCTCAATGGAATTCTCTTTTTCCACTAAGGCCTCTTTTTCTTTACTGAAATTCTCAATTGTTTACTTATAGTCAATAGCTACAACCACCAAGTCATTTCTTTCATGTTCTATACTAGCAATTGTTTTAGTTAAAACCATTTTTTCATTTTCTAAATCTCTTATAGTTTCCTTTAGATCAACTACACACACTACCAGATCATCTCTAATTTGTTCCGCTTCTCCTAGTTCTAAGGTCAAGGCATCCTTATCCTCTACAAGACTGTGATAGACATCAATTAATATATTTGCTAATGACATGAGTTTCTTAGGGGAGTAGGATTTCATATATCTCTAAACATCCCTGAAGTTTACCTCATCATTGTCATCTTCATCATCATCATCTGATTGGGCCATAAAAGCAAATATAAAATCATATTCATTTTCTTCACTTCCAACTGCCATCATGGAACTGTCACTTATATCGGTTTCTTTTTCAGACTCACTGAGGAATCTTCCCATGCTGCAAGAGCTTGCTTCACCACATTGTCAGCAGATCTCTTCCTTTTGAAGTGTTTGTCAGGAACCAGGTTCCTCTTTACTACTTTATCAGGGTTGTATTTGGAGTGTTCTTGCTTCATGAGAGGATAATCTTTGATGAAGTGCCCCGACTTTCCACACTAATGGAAGAGATCATAGTTCTTTGGTCTACTGGAGTTGCCCTTTTTCAGTATTCCACCATTTCTTCTGACCATCTTCTGAAACCTTTTGGTTAAGTAAGCCATGTCACTGTCCTCCTCACTTGAGTCATTGCTTTCAGCTTTAAGTACCAGGTTCTTTTCCTTCTTTGGTTCTCTTCATTCACTATCTATCTTCCTCTTTATTTCGTAGGTTTTCAGATCTCCAACTAGCTCATCTATGGTCAGCTCCTGCAGATCCTTTGCTTCAGTAATAGCATTCACTTTACTTTCCCATAAACTAGGCAGGAGGCTAAGAATTTTCCTTACAAGCTTGTTCCTGGGAATGACTTCACCAAGTGAGTGTAACTCATTTATGATGGAAGTGAATCTTGTGTGCATGTCTTGAATAGATTCATCGTCTTTCATCCTAAAGAGCTCATACTCAGTGGTAAGCATATCAATCTTAGATTGATTTACTTGAGTGGTTCCCTCATCTGCTGTTTGCAAAGCTTCCCATATCTCCTTGGCAGTTTGACAAGCCGATATTTTATTGTATTCATCAGGTCCTATGCTACACACTAAGATTTTCTTGGCACAAAAATTTTTCTCCACAACTTTCCTATCTGCATCAGTGTATTCCTTTCTTGTCTTTGGCATCGTCAATGGAAGATCTCCGACACTCTTTGTTGGGATATAAGTACCATCACATATGACATCTCACAACTCAAAGTCTTTTGCCATGATGAAATCATGCATTCTCATCTTCCACCACCCTATAGTATTGCCCATTGAACCTGGGTGGTCTATACGTAGATTGACCTTCTTCAAAATTTGGTGGAGCAGCCATAAGGATCCTTCCTAGGTATTAGCTTGGTAGGAGGAACCCGCTCTGATACCAATTGATAGTTTATATGAGTCCACTAAATTATAGAGTACCAAGTCCTCTTATGAGTTCCCACTGAGAATGCTAATGAAATAGTAAGTAAATAAGACAGGGAGTTTTACGTGGAAAAATCCCTGCTCAAGGGGATAAAAATACCACGACCTACATTGGTAGAATTTCAACTTCACTATGAGAAACTTTTAGATTACAACCTATCCAATCTAGGAATTAAACTCTTAATCCCACACTAACTTGTAATACACTTATTACAAGCCACTTTGCAATACACCTATTACAAAGACTTCAACTCATGACTAACTCTAGTCACGACACAAACACTAAGGGTTTATGATTTTACAAGGGGGTTCTTAAGCAACACTTCTAGCTAAGTAAATTAGGAATTACAATGAAGAACAATTACAAAGTTACAACTCAACTAAGGATAACAATACACTAGATTTAGGAACCGGTCCGTAGTAGTGTTAAACTTTGTTCTTGATGCACTTGAGAATTGAATGCTCGAATATTAGATGGCTTGAATGCTTGAAGTAAATTCTCAAGTGTTCAAGTGATGTTTTGTTATAATACTCTTGTTAATTCAACTTGGATGATATCACTTGAATGATGTAATCACTTGGTTGGTCAAAGGACAAGTGACTGCAGAACTGTGCTACACCATTTCTGTGTACAGTGCAGACAGTCACTTTCCAGCTGTACACACTTGACTTTCGTATTTCTATCAAGGAAATACAAGGGATCAGGTCCCTGTGTTGGTTCTCTATCTTCTAAGGTTGTAGCAGTTTACATTAGCTGGAGTTCGTTGATTAGCAATGTGTACTAAGTGTGTCAGGTTCCCTATCTAGTTCTTTAACAGTAAGTTTGTTAGATAATCAAAACATAAAGCTAAGACATTGAAAACCCATCAGTATATTTATCCCGTGACTAAATTTATGCCCTTAACCTAAAATCTCATGGGAGTTTTCTGCAGGTTCTTCAACTCTTTACTTCCCATTCCTTCAGCGAGCTTGAAAAATTGACATTTTCTTCAAGGTTTTTCCTTTGGCTAAGCTATGCTTTCGTTGTTTGCATCTTATTCCTTTGTGTAATTCTCCATATGCATAGTTCCCCTAGTGTTTGAGCATCAAAGTATGAAATATCAAACACTGGATCAACTCATTACTCTGGTCCTTTCCCTGTAAAAGGAAATACACACAGGACTCGAAGGTAACTTTTTAGATAAGAACTGCTTAACCCTTTCCATCAGAATTGTTATAACCTAAACCGGAAATAATTAAGTATTCCGCATGAGCTTTTTGCCTATCACATAAAATGGATAGTAAAACATAAATGAACAAAGTAAAAAATGAACTTTTATGATACCTGACTGTGGGTACTAGCTTCTTTAGAAGTAATACTTCTTCAAGTGAACTACACTCCAATGGAATGGTAATACCTTGTCATCCATAGTTTCCAACTCGTACGCTCTTTCCCAACAAGGCCTTTAATCGGTACGGGGCTTCCCATTTCGGACTTAACTTTTCTGTGTTTGCTTCCTGTGTTGATCAAAATACTTATTTAAGGACAGTCCCCAATCTAAAAATTTTATAGGTGCCTTTCGGTTATAATATCATTCGATCCTCTGCTTTTGTGCTACCATCTGAACTAAAGCTACCTCCCTTCTCTCTTCTGTCAAATCTAAATTTGTATGAAGTTCTTCCTTATTTGAAGCTTCATTTGCACGTGTGTACCTTGTACTTGATTCTCTTATCTCTACTAGAATTAAGGCCTCAGTCCCATAAATGAGCGAGAATAGTATTTCTCCAATGCTTATTTTCGTCGTTGTTCGGTAAGCCCATTGTACCCCCGGTAGCACTTCTGGCCACTTGCCTTTTGATTCTTCTAATTGCATCTTTAGATTGTTGACAATAATCTTATTTGTCTACTCAGCTTGTCCATTAGGTACGAGATGATAGAGTGGTTAAGTAATTCTTCTAATTTTCCAAATTTTGAAAAACCAATAACCTTCGCACCTACAAACTGTGGCCCATTATCACAAACAATTTCCCTTAGGATTTCCAAATCGACATATTATATTTCTCCGAACAAGTCCATAACTTCCTTTTCTCGTATTTGTTTGAAGGCACCTGCTTCCACCTACTTTGTAAAACAATCCATTAAAATTAATAAAGTTCATACCTTTCCTTTGACTTGAGGTAGAGGACCTACGATATCCATCCCTCACTTCATAAATAGCCATGGTGATATGATTGAATGGAGCAATTCCACTAGTCGATGCGTATTATTTGCATATCAATGGCACTTATCACACTTTCTGTCATAACCCAGCCTAGGGCTGCGACGGATAACCGACACTAAGTGTCGATCATCACTAAACTTGTTGATAATATACTAATAATGAATATAAATGGATAAACTAAATAAGCATAAACATAGCTGATAAGAACTATATAATTTGGAAAGCTGACAAGGCTAACACAAACTGACATATAAAAATATACTAACTGCACAAGTGAAAATCTACAGGCCTCTAGGAGTACTGAACTGAAAAAGTACTGGATGGAACAGGGCTCCGTCATACCCAAATTATCTTACTATACACATACCAAAAGATAAGTAACTCCGGAAGTAAGCGAAGTGACTTGGCTCAAACGTTGATCTATCTATACCTGCGTGGCATGAAATGTAGCACCTTGGAGGGGATGTGAGTATAATATGTACAAAGTATGTAGGGCGGAAAACATACTAAAGTATGACTGTAAGAGGAAAATATGAATATAAGTTGAAAGTTAAACAAGAGTCTGAACTAGCAGCTGATCTAGAATTGAACCGATGTTTAAGTTGAAACTATGCTAAAACTGAACAACTATCTGAACCGATACCTGTCTGGTGTTATGGGCTATATCCCCCCCAATCAGATAACTGCAAAACTGAACTAGCCTCATCTATAGTCATGCAATGTATACTGTAGCTATATATGCGTACATAACATGTCTGACTAGTGTTATGGGCTATATCCCCAATATGTAAATATATAATCAATAGGCATGACTGGTGTTATGGGTTATTTTCCCCCAACATATAATCAACAGACATCGCTGGCATTATGGGCTATCTTACCTAACATATAATCAATAAGCCTCAATGGTATTATGGGCTATATCCTCCCAGCATAATCAATATAAACATGCATGAGGCATAAAACATTTGAAAACATCATATGGACTCAAAATATCAAGAAGGAAACCATAAATAGAATCACAAACGTAATCTGACCCTCGTCGTCCATAAGCTGGACAGAGGAGCCTATCCCTATTTTAGGGAGAAAATAATTATGTAAATGATATACTAAGGTTAAGTAACACATTAGGATCCCTCTATAATCTATGTAAAACCAAGGAACTCAAGATTTGTCCAACTTTTCGAATTTCCAAATATTTCGGCAGAGTTCTCCCTAAAACAGGATGATCCCCAAAAACAACAACAAGTACCACAATATACACAGGAATGGATAACTGGCCAGGATTATAACATCAAACTAAAGGAAATCCAGTTTTTCACAATAGTATCAAACAGTCGAAAAAATAAAATTTTGAATGTAATGTCGACTCATAGTGGCTAACTCGTGACATGAAAGTCTAAATATGATTTAGGAATAATCTAAGCATAAAAATATGACAATTAAGATTATATAATCTTAAATGAAGCTATTAATATCATATAAGGGTTAGGTATACATAGAAACATCAAAGGAATGGAAAAAATGGAAGTCCAGTTGGCATAGGCCAAATGGGCGATTTACCCTTTTGTTTTTGTTGTATTTTGAAGTTCCAACCTAAACTATTTCCTTCCATAATTGACATATGTAATTGAATAATATACAAGGATACAATACATGGTGATATTTACCTTAAAAAAGCCTTAAACTATGAAGAATAAAGGCTAGAACATAGCTAAACCAAATCATGCTGAAAACGAAACAAAAACTCTATATACCTCTTGTGTTCTTGTTTCCAAACCTTGTTACCTTTTATCCACACCCTTAATTATGATTGTATAGATAAAATACAGTGGTGAAAAGTTTCACTAGCCATGAATCTCTTTCCAAACCTCGAGTTATAAGGATAAATGGAGGACGACAAAGTCTTACCTTTGTCGTAAGGATTGCGTCGATGTGTTCGCCTCTTGATTTTGAGTTGCGGATGATGGAATTAATTCAAAAACCTAGGGATGTGATTAAGATGTCTAGAGACAGTTTTTAGGTCTGATTAGGGTCGAAATAAGGCTTAGAGACGAAGTCCACAACTTTATATAGCAAGATAATTCTAAACCGACCTTGTGGGTCCCAAAGGGAGTTGCGCAATCTCGCAAAAAGGTGAATATCTTTCCACTATGATGTTGTAATGATGAATGGTTTAATGTTTTAGAAACTATACTCATAGTTATTCAATTGGATGGGTGTATCACGACGTAATTCCAATTACATTGAGATAAAATCTCAGTAATATTAGACCTAGATTTTAAGTAAAATTATGAGCGTAACTTGCAGCAACTTTTGTCGACTTTTATTTTATAACTCGTTTTACTTCAAAACTTAACACACGAATATACTATGACTAAAATACCTCATAATATCACTTACTTATCATGTTAAGAACCCTATTATCACACCAAAAGTACGGGTTATAACATTCTCAACTTGCCGACTTTCGATAAAACTTTTTTTCTTCGATTCGTTTAGCATTTAAACCTTCCAATACTTTTGGTGCTTGCAGTACATGATCTTAAATATTTGGAACCTCTATTGTAACAAGATTAACTTACTTTATGTACTTTCAAAGATGATCTAATTTTTGAGCATACATCAACTGACTTAGACATTATTTTACGTACGAAAACAGGGGTGTAATATCATTCCTCCCTTTGGAACATTCGTCCTCAAATGTTGACTGATGTGTTTATCATTCTCGTAACCTACAAATCTTATGAATAATTTTGTACTGTCCTTTCCATCTAGGCAACTTTTTTGCAAATAAATCCAAATGTCAGGGCATTCCCCCATTTAGGCCTCTTTCTCACACCATGACTTATGGTCGGAATACTTCCAATCTCATAATTGTTGCTACTTTCTATCATGTAGCCTGTATGATTATGTCCTTGTATGTGCGCCTATGCGACTCTTTCCTCCTTTTTTCTCTCACTTCGTGAACATATACAGAACTCTAGACATCTACAAGTATACTGAAGTTCTTTGCTTGGTACTTTGTCGAACTTACGTCTATTATTTTGTTTCATAGCCTCGGTTATCTTTACTGCATCTAGGTAGGTCATATTATACCATACACTTACTTCGATTTATTATTACTGAGGTTTTCTACCCAAATCCAAGTTACTCTCTCGTAGCTTATCTTTATCCTATATGTATAAATCTAAGTCCTTTAATGCTTTCTCATTACTATTCATATTAAGAATGATAGCCTAATCTTATCTCATACTCTGGGACTTTTATCCATCTATTTTTTGATTCACCATAACGTTGATCTATAATCTACCACTGATAACTTGAAACCTCTTACATAATATATTGTCACTAGGGCTCACATCTCACCGGGAACATCTGAAGTTATTTTCCTAATCCACCTAGGGACGATACTTTACTTCAATAACTGTATTATATAGTATCTCAATGTGATTCATCTTATGGGAGGTATTCTAATCCCATGCAATTCATGAAATTCCTTCTCTTTGAATCATTGCATAATCGAAGGCCTAAACATCCTCCTCCTATCATTTATTACAATTACACTCTTATTATATTACCAGGCAATATTTCATCTCTTCTAAATCCTCCTAGTCTTAAACTACTCCGAGTTTATTCTGGCTATATTGAGCTTTCTATAACTTACAAAAATAAATTGTTCTATAGTGTTGATGGGCTCAATCCCGAGTCCTTACCTATTCTCATCACCTCCTCACTCACATATTCTTATCCTTACTCTAGTCTACCTAAAACCTTATTGCTCTATCATACTTTAGCTTGTGACCTATACGTATCTATTCATACTATTCACAACCTTCATTTTATTTGCTAGTACCATAGTTTTCCTTATGTTATTCTATAATCTCAAGCGAGACATCACACCATCTAACTCTAACCTGATGGTAGCCTGATCTCAAGTCTATCTTCAAGAAGCACTTGGCACCCTGAAGTTTGTTGAACAAGTCATCAATTCTGGGAAGGGGATATTTGTTCTTGATCGCGACCTTGTTTAGCTGTCTATAACTATACACATAGGCAGGGAGCCATCTTTATTCTTCACAAATAAGACTGGTGCTTGTAAGGAGAAGTGTTGGGTCTAATGAGACCCTTATCTAACATATCTTTCAACTGCTCCTTAAGTTCCTTTAATTCTGCTGGTGCCATCCTATAAGGATGAATAGATATTGGTTGCGTACCCAACACTATATCGATGAAAAAGTCAATTCTCATCCTAGAGGAAGACATAGAAGCTGATCTAGAAATATGTCAGGGAACTCATTTACTATTGGAACTGATTCAAGAGTCGATCTTCCCTTCTTTATGTCTCGAACATGAACTATATGCTATAAGCATCCCTTACTGATCATCTTCCTTGCCTTAAGGTAAGAAATAAATGTATCTTTTTTGGATTTAGAAACACCATTCCATCTAGCTAACCCTTCGGGAAAATTGAACTGGATCGTCTTCGCTCTACAGTCAACATTAGCATAGCAAGAAAACAACAATCTAAGCATAACATCAAAGTCATCCATTTCTAACTATAATCAAGTTAGTTGTAGTACTACGGTCGCCAATTGTTGATACCCAATTTTTCCCCAGGTAATTTTATACCCAAAATATTTCCAAAATAGCATATATGTGCATATGTAAGCACACCCAACAGTTTTGGTATTTTTAATGATTTTTAAACTTACCTACTACCTATTTTTACACCACAAAAATGCAATAATTATTCCCAAAATTATCATTTTAGTGAATAACTCATTTCGTTCTCACGTTTACGCCAAAATATAATTACGGTAATTTTTGCATATTTTACAAATTTATTTGGCATTTTTAAAGCTAAATTTTATGTAATTGCAATTATAGCCTATTTTATGATTTACAACATCTTATAATTATAAAATTACTTCCAGCGTTTTTAATTTAATATTTGTATATTATTTATTAATTTAGTACCTTCAATTGGTTTCAGAAAAAACCTTTTACTATTTTTTATAAAATAAAATGGGAAAATGGCTATTTAAAATTTAGCCCCAATTACATTTCAATTACAGCCCAATTTGCATCCCAATTCAACCCAACCCAACCCCCAAATCAATTTCAACCCAATTACCTGATCCAATTGCCCAAACCCGGCCGTTTCTTTTTTAAAAATCTGAGCCGTTGATCATTTTTGATCAACGACGCAGATCTCTTTTTTCCTTTTTAATTCCAAACGACCCCTAAACCCCACCCCATTCTTTCAGAAGCGCCGCCTCTAACTCCTCTCTTCTCTCAAACGCTCTCGATCTCTCTCAAAACCCTAATTGCTCTCTGCCACCTCCAACCCCAAATCCACCGAAATCTTTGGCTGTTCTGACCATGGACGACCTATACGCACCCCCTACTACTCTCGCGTGCTTGATACCTGAATTTTCAAGGCCAGACTTCAAGGGTCTTTGCCCAGACCTTCGTCGATTCGAGGTTTTCAGCCATCTCCGGCCTTGCTCCAGCGTGTCTTAGCCTCCTGAGCCTGATTCCGACCTTATCGACTCCAGATCTAATCTTGTTTCTTCCAAGCCTTTCTCATTTCTAGGGTTCTCAAAAACCCTAGCCTATTCGAGGTTCTTTTTCATTTATTTGTTTAGATCTGTGCTTGATCTGTGCCATATTTGATGTTTTATGCGTTTTCCCCAAATTTCCTTTTCCAAATCTTTTGATTTCAAACTAGGGTTTCTGAGTCTGTTTGTAATATTTTGTTCGATTCATCTGCTTATCATCTCTAAGTTTGACTGGTGTTGAAAACCTAATTTTTGGAGATTTGTTTGAGTTTCTGAGTCTATCTGTTTGATTTACTTTGTTTACACCAGATTAGTATTGAAAACCCTAATTTTTTGGGGTTTTATTTGAGATTCTGAGACTGTTTATTTGTTTCACTTGCTTATCTCCTCTAAACTCTACTGATTTTGAAAACCCTAGTTCTTTGGGGTCTGTTCGAGTTCTTGAGTTTGTTTGTGCAACTCGTCTGTTTGAAATCGCTCCGTCTGATTCCTTTACTTCAGCATCTCGTTTCATTATGTGATTCCTTTGTTCTGAGGTCTTGCTATTTGTCAAACTCGACTATGTTTTCAGAAAGGTTTTCACCTAACTTTTGCATGCTTCTGATCTTTTCTCTATTACTAAGCCAATGAAATTTGACCTACGTGACTATCACGCTATTACTGTATGCTATTTCTTCTTGCCATAGCTTGGCCTCACATGTCTATTACTTGTGCACTTCATTTATATACCGAGTCCCTTCTATGATTGATTTTCAAAACTTTTCCTTATGAAATTCTGATTTTTTACTCGCCCGTTAAGGGTTAATTGATTCTCTCTCTTTGTTTGGACTTACCAGATCCCTTTCAAAATAAGTACATTCCTGTATTTAGACTTAATCCCTTACTATATGGTTTTACTGCTCCTTTTATGGTAACAATCATTCTGCTTACAATTTGATCTTCTTTCCTTATATTAATCCTGTTAGTGTCCGTTTGAGCAGTAATCCCTTGATTAAAGGGGAATACCTGTGTTAATTGATTCGAACTGTGTTTATTTCCATGTTTGTGTTGAAACCTTATTTGTTACCTTATTCTCTACTCGTTTTCAAAACTATAAATACATGTACCTCTTCTCTTAAAAAAAACAAGTTCTAACAGAACAAGTCACTACTTCTCTCAAATGCACTTAGAATTTCTTAAACATTCGAGTTCTCTAAACTCACAAGCTTAAAGCTTTCTTCTCTGATTGTGGTTTGGCTGAAAGAAATCCTGCTTTTTTTTTTCTTACTTTTTCTGCAACTGGTATGTCTCTCTTTGTTTAAATTCTGCCTCTCCACTACATGTTTATTCTTCAGCCTTTCCTCTGCTTGTCTTACTGTTTCGATGCTATAATTTCTGCAAGTTTACTTACTTTTTTTTTCTCTGTGCTTACATGAACTCCCACCCCCAATTCCCTTTGTATATTGAGTTATGGTCTAGAAAGCATGATAACACTTGACATTGTTGTTCATGTGTATGGGCTGGACTCCCTTTGTCCTAAACTCTTTCCAATTCCCATTCCCCTTCCCCTTTACATGTATTCTGAGTTTAAGACTATGGTCTAACAATGTCCTAATCATTGTCTAGACCATAGCTTGACCTTCAACAGGTCTGTGCTCATATTTGTTGGCGGAACAGGCTTGGTCAGGGGTGTGCCAGTCTACCTTATGACTAGGTACGACCACCAGTCTGCCTTGGCACCCCTACCCCTCTATTGCACTTGCACTTATTCTTAGAACATTAAGTTCTGCCCCCTCTTGTGAGCCTTGCTTTGGGATCCATGAGCTCCCTCTGAACTTGGACACCTGAGGGCTGGCTCTTCCACACTGCACTGTAAATCTTTCTAATTAATATCTTGGGTGTAAGCACTGCCTGGAGTTCTTGGAACTCCTTGGATCTCTGAAACACCCTAGATAAGAGAAGGCTTTGGAAATCTTGATCTCGGAAGTGGTTCAATCTCATATTGTTAGACACTAAGTCTGAATTAGGCTACTCGGATGTAGCTGTGATTTCTGATGTACTTTTAATTTCTGTCTTATATTCATTGGCCTGTAATAATTTGTACAAACTCATGGGGGATTTAGTGAAAAAGGAAGGGGGGTTACTTTTATGCACAAAGGGTAGAAACCATGGCTATAGGATTTAATTTCTGGTCTGTGCAACTCTACACGTAGAAAGCATGTCTATAGGGATTAACTTCTAAACTTTCTGCAACTATGCATATAGATACCATGCTCATAGGGGTTTATATTTTCTGCACATAATTAGGCAAACTGTAGGCTTAACAACAAAGTTGCATATAGATACCATGTTTGTAAGACTCCTGTTTAAAAGTGTTAAAATCAGTTAACGTATAGAAAGCATGCCTATAGGAACTTCGAGTCAAAATTGTCTCATTTTGTTCAAAACAACACCAACCATTAAAATTAATATATACTTTGGTAAAACTGGCAGTCTTCTGTGATTTTCTGAACCTCGTAAGTTAACAAACATTTTCTAAACCAAACTGGCATTTTTTGAAACTCACTTTTTTCTGATAAGGTTCGTGAAACTCTTTTTTTTTCAACTAGTCTGCATGTCTTCTGAAGCTCCTTTCTTTTCTTTTAAATCTTTTTTTCAAAACAGTACATTCTTTTTCTGAAACTCATTTCACTCTGATAAAAAACAAGTAACTCTTCATAACCAGTTCGCTTTTCGAAATCGTTAGTCCTATCCAACACATAGCTGAAAGTAGACTAGTCCTTAAGAACTGCATTCGAGCGAGCCTAATGCGGACTTCCTGTCTAAAAGTATGTGTTGAACCAGTCCGCAAATCGCTTTAATTTTAAAGACCAAACCAGTACATGCAAGACATGCTAAACTCCATGGCTTATCTGATTTAAGGAGGTTTACCTGAGCCTTACCTGCCTATTTGCTTTCCCCTCTACTTGTATTATGTGTTTTTGATTGACGCTCTAGTATTTTTGTCCTTTGAAAACTCTCAAAAGGCCCCAAATATATTTCCCTTTAGGATTAGTAGTCCTAAATGTCTTCGGGACTGATAGGATTGGGACGGGTGCTAGCATGCAATAAGTAACGAAACTTTCCGCGCTTTAATACCTTAACAGGGTGGGAAGGGTAAAATATGGATATGATGACCGGTACGCTAATATCATGTGCGACCCCTATTCTGAGGAGAGATTACTGGATATTACATTGATGTGATCCATATTGTTTGTAAACCTAGGACCCCTCTCCCCTTTACTTGTTAATTCTTTTTAAGTTTTCTTTTAAACTTTCTAAACTCCTTCTACTTCTTTTCTTTTTCAACTCTTAAACTTGTTTGCGAAACTATGTGAAAACCCTTTTCTATTTGTCTTCTTAGAGTCACAATTGTAGCATGGCCGGGAACCACACTAGTGGATCTTGAGGGGTGCCTAACATCTTCCCCTCGAGATAATTTCTAGCCCTTACCCAAACTCTGGTTCTTCATCTCAATTCTTTTCTTAAAAGTGTCCTAATGCACTATAATCATTAGGTGGCGACTCTTCAAACTCCAAAACCCAATTCTCGCAAGGGAATAGAGTTGTCCTCCCGAGTGTCGTATACTTGACTCCGAACTCCGTTTTCGGAAGAAAAGGGGGTGTCGACACCAATCACAATCGTGCAACCTCTAAAAACACGCCTAGCTACTATTGAATCACCAACTGGGGTGACTACCTCAAAAGGTCTAATGGCTTCTAGTTCTATCCAAAAATTATTAGCAATAAAGGGAGTAACATATGATATCGTAGAACTAGGATCTATCAGCACATACCATTATAAGAATTCACTAGTGAAGCCTCCCGGTTCTGACGACCAACTAGAGTGTAGGTATAGTTCTGGGGACCACCTATACTAGGATCTCCATCTTGGCTTCTACCACGACCTACTGGTGTCTAAGGAACTTGCCTTTGTGGCCATGATGGTGCTGAAGATGTTGCAACTGATCTCGCTGGATGAGTTGCAACACTACCACCCCTAGATGGGCCATCTCTCATAAAATGGCCTGACTCGCCATAAACATAACATGCATCTACACCCAACATGCATCGACCCAAAAGGCATCTACCACAGTTAGAACATGTAGGGTAAAGTGAACCACCCTAACTAGCTTTAGATTTTGGAGGTCGATCAGATTTCGACACCTAAAAATGTGATGGAGTACTAGCTTCTAGCTACCTGACACTCTACTGTCTACCAGCACCAGATGTCTCACTAAGCGAATCTAAAAATCTTCCTCTCTTGCTTGAGTTTCTATCTTTGTACGCATTCTGCTTTTGTTTCCTTTCTTCAAGTTCTAAGGCGAATGCCTGAATACATGCAATGTCCGCACCTGACTGCATAGATATGATCACAGTCATTTAGTAAGTGAGAACCAAGTCCCGTTACATACCTGTGTACTCTGTCCTCCATGTTTGATATAATTGGAGGAGCAAACCTCGCCAAAAAATTAAAGTGGAGGTTGTATTCTACAACACTCACACCCCCATGTCTTAATATAAGAAACTGATCATATCGTGCTGTGACGACCCAACCGGTCGTCTTAAAAATTTATGCTCTGATCCACTATTAACTTCTTTCCCCGAGTTTATTTCTGCTATTTTGATTTGTCGGGAAGTTTGGTTTTGAGTTTCGGGAAGTTTTGGGACACTTAGTCCTTAAATGAGAGCTTAAATGTTGGAAAGTTGAACGTAGTTGGAACAGTGTGAAGACGGCCTTGGAATGGAAATCTAATGGTTCCGTTAGCTCCGTTAGGTAATTTCGGGCTTAGAGGCGTGTTCGGATTGTGTTTTGGAGGTCCGTAGCTAATTTAGGCTTGAAATGCCGAAAGTTGAATTTTTGAAGTTTCCGGTCCGATATTAAGATTTTGATCCGAGGGTCGTAATAGAATTCCAGAAGTTGGAGTAGCTCTGTTGTGTTGAATGTAATGTGTCTACAAAATTTCAAGTCATTTGGACGAGGTTTGATAGACTTTCTGATCGAAAGCGTATTTTTAGAGTTTTTTAGAATTCTTAGGCTTGAATCAGATGAAAAATAGGTGTTTGATGTTGTTTTAAGCGTTACGAAGGTTGGAACAAGTTTGAATGATGTTTTAGGATTGGTTGGTAGGTTTGGTTGAGGTCCTGGGGGCCTCGGGTGTGTTCCGGATGCTCAACGGACCATTTTTGGACTTGGAAATATTACAGATTTTCTGCTGTTGTGTTGCAGAGAAAACCTTCATTGCGTTCGCGAGGGGGTCTCGCATTCGCGTAGAGAATCTGGGTGATGCAGGCTGAAATGTGCTTCGCGTTCGCGAAGGTAAGGACCCGTTGGTCTTCGCGTTCGCGGCATGGTCCTCGCATTCGCGTAGGGTCTACCCGTGTAAGCTACGCGTTTGCGAGTGGACCTCGCGTTCGCGAAAGAGGAATTTGGCCAGCATCACTTTTGTGCATCGCGTTCGCGATAGTAGCCTCGCTTTAAGAAGGAATTACTTGGACAGATGTAAGTTTTCAAAATCGAGGGTTTAGCCATTTTTATCAAAACTTAAGCTTGGGAACTCGGATTTGAGCGAGATTTTGAGGGATTTTCAGAGATATCGATTGGATAACGATTCTAGACTCCTTTTTGCTTGTAACCCATTAATCTAAATATGAATTCATCCTTTAATTTTGAAATTTGTTTGAAAATTGGGGAAAAGTTCTTAGACCAAGAAATTGAGTTTTGATTGGGGATTTGACATCGGATTTGGATAATTTTGGTATGTTAGACTCTTGAGAGTTTGAGGATTCTGAAACTATAAATTTTACTCGATTCTGAGACGTGGACCCGAGGGGCGTTTTGGTTATTTTACATAATTTTGCGTATTAGCTTAGACTTTAATTGTAGAATCAATTACTTGAA
This sequence comes from Nicotiana tabacum, assembly GCF_000715075.1. Lineage (NCBI taxonomy): Eukaryota > Viridiplantae > Streptophyta > Magnoliopsida > Solanales > Solanaceae > Nicotiana > Nicotiana tabacum. Next base: position 139,477,858 of record NC_134090.1, read on the forward strand.
GTGTTATTTACATTATGAAATTGAATTGAATAGATTTGGGCCATTTAGAGTCGAGTACTCATGGCAAGAGTGTGGTTTCAGATTGATTTTTGAGCTGGTTCGAGGTAAGTGGCTTACCTAACTTTATGTGTGGGGGACCTTCCCCTTAGGATTGATATATTTGGTAATTGAAATGCCTTGTACATGAGGTGACGAGTGCGTACTTGTGCTAATTATTGAAAATCCGATTTTCCTTAAGTAATTACTAGCATGTCTCCTTTCTTGTTTCTATTACTTGCACTATTAAGCATGTTGTTAGCTTAGGAAAGCATGTCTAAGTGACTTAATTGCTTTATTTGTTCAACCTACCTTACTTGAATTTTGTGCAGCATGCTAGGCTAGAATCACTTGTTGCCTTAATATAAAATATTGCCATTTCTGTATATTTTCCTGTTGCTGCTGTGTATTTATTTTGGGACTACGGATGCGGGATTCCGATAGCTCCCACTTGCCTATTTATTTTGGGACTACGGATGTGGGATTCCGGTAGATCCCCCTACACAGTTATATGGAACTACGGGAATGCACCTGGTAGATTCCCCCAGTACTGGGTATTTATATTTGGGACTACGGAACGAGATTCCGGTAGATCCCCGCGCACTATGAGTTGGACTACGGGAAGGGATCCCGGGAGATCCATTGGATATGTACATATGGGACTATAGGACGGTATCCTGGGAGATCCCCGATTGTTATGATTGGTGCTGAGCTATATTTCCTTTCCGTGTTTACCTTGTTTCTATATAGTTGTTGCTGTCCTGTAGATCATGTGTTATTTCACTGCTGTATTTAATTATACTGTTCTATTCTATACTATTAACCTTATTATTTTATTTAACCTCAGTAGGGCCCTGACCTTCCTCGTCATTTCCCAACTAAGGTTAGGCTTGGCACTTACTAAGTACCATTGTGGTGTAGTCATGCCTCTTCTACGCATGTTTTTCATGTCCAAATCTAGGTACCACTACTCAGGCCTATCATCCTTGAGGAGGTGACTGCTCTAGAGACTTCGAGGTACATCTACCGTGTCCACAGACCGAGAAGTCCCTTTCTATTCCTGCTTTTAGTATTTAGCCCTTCTGTAATTTTTTTCTGTTCTTATTAGACATTCCGGAGTTAGCGCTATGTAGTATGATCTTAGCTTGTGATTCGTGGGTTTCCGGGTCTTGGACTTACATATTGGTATTGAGAGTTAAACATGGTGTATGCCGAGTGGCACATTAAAACACTATTATTACTTTGTTCATGTTTTAAATTGTTTTACTTCCGCAAATTTTGATTTTTCTTCCACAATTTAGGCTTACCTAGTCGTAGAGACTAGGTGCCGTCACGGTGGTTCACGGAGGGCGAACCAGGGTCATGACAAGTTGGTATCAGAGCTCTAGGTTCATAGGAGTCATGGATCACAAGCCGGTTTATTAGAGTCTCGGTGATCGGTATGGAGACGTCTGTACTTATCTACGAGAGGCTATGTAACTGTTAGGAAAAATTCCACTTCATTTGATTCCTTGTCGTGCGATATTTTGACATCACAATTCTAAACTTATGTTTTCTATTCTCTCACAGATGGTGAGGACACATGCTACACGAGATGATCAGGCACCCGTGCCCCCTACTGCAGCCGTTAGAGGCCAGGGCCGGGGTAGAGGCCGAGGACGCGCATGTGGTACAACCAGAGCACCTGCGCGAGCCGCTGCCGAGGTACCACCAGTAGTTCCAGCTGGAGTCCAGACACCTAAAACGCCTACTGCTAATACCACTCCAGCTCTTCAGGAGATTTTGGCATAATTCATGAGCATGTACACCACTCTGACTCAGGCATGGTTGCTTCCCCTTGCTGCAGCTACATCTCAGGCCAGGGGAGGAGCACAGACTCCCGCCGCCCGCACTTCTGAGCCGCGAGTGCATGTTGAGCAGGTCCTTGATATTATTCCTATACCTCCTGCTGTGCCAGTTCAGCCCGAGGATAGGGGAGCGACTTCCGAGGAGGAGAAACTAAGGCTTGAGAGGTTCAAGAGGTACAAGCCTCATGTATTCAGTGGTCTAGCATCGAAGGATGCTCTGGGATTTCTAGATGAGAGTTATGGCATTCTACGTACCATGGGTATATCAGGATCGAGTGGGGTTTCCTTCACTACCTTCCAACTTTGAGGAGCTGCCTATGAGTGGTGGCGCACCTATGAGTTAGACAGCCCGGATATAGCTGCTTCTCTAACTTGGACTCAGTTTTCAGATCTGCTCCTGAGAGAATATGTTCCTCAGAGCCTCAGGGACGCATGGCGCGCAGAGTTTGAGCATTTGCGCCAGGGCGCTATGACTGTCTCAGACTATGCTATCCGCTACACCAGTTTGGCTAGGCATACACTAGCCTTGGTTTCTACTGTTCGCGAGAGAGTTCGCCGATTTATTAAGGGCCTTATTCCCAACATCAGGTCTAGCATGGCTCGTGAGTTGTATATGGATATTTCTTATCAGCAGGTGGTGAGCATTGCTAGGAGGATTAAAGGTATACATGCTAGGGAGAGAGAGGAGAGGGAGGCCAAGAGGTCTCGAGAGTCGGACCATTATTCTGGTACCCATACCCCAACTGAAGGTCGTCATGGTAAGGGTTATATGAGTCATCCTGTTCATTCAGCTCTTCCAGCAGCTAGTAGTTCTCTAGCTCCTCCTAGGCCTCAGGAGCCTTATTATGAACCTCCGGTTTCTAGCGCGCCTCCTGTGTGAGGTGCTTTCAGAGGTCAGTCCAGCAGACCTGGACCGAGCTAGTCACAGCCACCACGTCCTCCTAGAGCTTGTTTTGAGTGTTGTGACACACGTCATATGGTGAGGGATTGCCCTAGACTTGGGAGGGGTGCACCTCCACAGACTTCTCAGCCACAGCGTGCCCCGCAGAGTTCTCAAGCTATGGTTACAGCTCTAGTTGCTACCCCACCTGCTCAGTCAGCTAGAGGTGGAGGTCGGGGAGGTAAAGGTCGCCCTAAAGGGGGAGGCCGGGCCAGATACTATGCCCTTCTTGCCCGTACCGAGGCTGTTGCCTCCGATTTTATCATCACATGTATTATACTGGTTTGTCACAGAAATGCATCGGTTCTATTTGATCTAGGCTCCACTTATTTTTATGTGTCTTCTTATTTTGCTCCGTATTTGGGTGTATCTCGGGATTCTTTGAGTTCCCCTTGTTTATGTTTCTACTCTTGTGGGAGATTCTCTTATTGTGAACCGCATTTATCGGTCGTGTTTGGTTGCTCTTAGTGGTTTTGAGACTAGAGCCAATTTATTGTAGCTCAACATGGTAGATTTTGACATTATCTTGGGCATGGACTGGTTGTCACCCCATTATGCTATTTTTGATTGTCACGCCAAAACCGTGACGCTAGCTGTGCTAGGTGTACCGCGTGTTGAGTGGAGGGGTACTTTAGATCACACTCCCAGTAGAGTTATTTCTTTTCTTAAAGCATAGGGTATGGTTGAGAAGGGGTATGACGCGTATTTAGCTTATGTGAGAGATGTCAGTATTGATACTCCTTCGGTTGATTCAGTTCCAGTAGTATGGGATTTTCCCGATGTGTTTCTAGCTGATCTTCCAAGCATGCTGCCTGATAGAGATATTAATTTTAGAATTGATCTGTTGCCGGGCACTCAGTCCATTTCTATTCCTCCATATCGTATAGCTCATCCTGAGTTGAAGGAGCTGAAGGATCAATTATAAGAATTGCTTGATAAGGGTTTTATTCGGCCCAGTGTATCACCTTGGGGTGCTCCTGTATTGTTTGTGAAGAAAAAGGATGGTTCTATGCATATGTGCATTGATTATCGCCAGTTGAACAAAGTGATAGTTAAGAACCATTATCCTTTGCCTCGTATTGATGATCTGTTTGACCAGCTTCATGGCGCACAGGGTGTTTTGTAAGATTTATTTGCGCTCAGATTACCATGAGTTGAAAATTCAGGAGCCAGATATCCCGAAGACTGCTTTCAGGACTCGGTATTGTCATTACGAGTTCCTTGTTATGTCATTTGGGCTGACCAATGCCCCAACAACCTTTATGCATTTGATGCACAGTGTGTTCCGGCCGTATCTTGACTCGTTCATCATTGTCTTTATCAATGATATTCTGGTGTATTCCCGAAGTCGGGAAGATCATGAGTAGCACCTGAGGACTATGCTTCAGACTCTGAGAGAGAAGAAGTTATATGCTAAGTTCTCGAAATGTGAGTTTTGGTTGGATTCAGTGGCATTCTTAGGCCACGTGGTATCGAATTAGGGTATTCAGGTGGATCCGAAGAAGATAGAGGCCGTGCAGAGTTGGACCAGACCATCCTCAGCTACCGAGATCTGCAGTTTTCTTGGTTTGGCGGGCTACTACTGTCGTTTGTTGGAGGGGTTTTCATCGATTGCATCCCTTATGACCAGGTTGACCCAGAAGGGTGCTCCATTCCAGTAGACGGAGGAGTGTGAGGTGAGCTTTCAGAAGCTCAAGATAGCTTTGAACACAACCACAATTTTGATATTGCCTACAGGTTCAGGGTCTTATACGGTCTATTGTGATGCCTCGAGGGTTGGCCTCGGAGCAGTGTTGATGCAGGATAGTAGGGTGATTGCCTACACATCCAGACAATTAAAGATACATGAGAAGAACTACCTTTTTCATGACCTTGAGTTAGATGCCATTGTTCACGCCCTGAAGAGTTGGCGCCATTACTTATACGATGTGCCTTGTGAGATTTATACTGACCATCGGAGCTTGCAACATCTGTTCAAGCAAAAGGATCTAAATTTGCGCCAGAGGAGGTGGTTAGAGTTGCTGAAGGACTATGTCACATTATTCTGTATCACCCGGGCAAGGCCAGTGTGGTGGCTGATGCTTTGATTCATCGGACGGAGAGTGTGGGGATTTTGGCTTATTTACCAGCATCGGAGAGGCCTATGGCGATGGATATTCAGGCCTTAGCCAGCCAATTTGTAAGATTGGATCTTTCGGAGCCCAGTCGGGTTCTAGCTTGCATGGTTTCTCAGTCTTCCTTATTTAATCGTATCAGGGAGCGGCAGTATGATGACCCTCATTTGCTTGTCCTCAAGGACAAGGTTCAGCATGGTGATGCCAGAGATGTGACTATTGGTGATGATAGGGTACTGAGGATGCAGAGTCGGATTTGTGTACCCAATGTTGATAGGCTTCGAAAATTGATTTTAGAGGAGGCCCATAGTTCGCGGTATTCCATCCATCTGGGTGCCACGAAGATGTATCAAGATTTGAGACAGCACTACTGGTGGAGGCGGATGAAAAAGGATATAGTTGGATTTGTAGCTCGGTGCCTCAACTGTCAGTAGGTGAAGTATGAGCACCAGAGACCGGGTGGGTTGCTTCAGCAAATAGAGATTCCGGAGTGGAAGTGGGAGCGGATCACCATGGACTTTGTAGTTGGGCTCCCATGAACTTTGAGAAAGTTTGATGCTATTTGGGTGATTGTGGATCGGTTGACCAAGTCACGGTGGAGTTAAGTACAACATTTCACCCTCAGACTGACGGGCAGTCCGAGCACACTATTCAGATTCTCGAGGATATGCTCCGTGTGTATGTGATTGAGCTTGGAGGGTCTTGGGATCAGTTCTTGCCATTGGCGGAGTTTTCTTACAACAACAACTATCAGTCCAGCATTCAGATGGCACCATATGAGGCTTTATATGGGAGACAGTGTAGATCCCTGGTGGGTTGGTTTGAGCCAGGTGAGGCTAGATTGTTGGGCACAGACCTGGTTCAGGATGCTTTGGAGAAGGTTAAGGTGATTCAGGATAGACTCCATACAGCCCATTCCAAACAGAAGAGTTATGCGGACCGGAAGGTTCGTGATGTTTCCAATATGGTTGGAGAGCGGGTTCTGCTTCGGGTTTCACCTATGAAGGGCGTTATGAGATTCGGGAAAAAAGGAAAGTTGAGTCCGAGATTTATTAGCCCTTTTGAGATATTGATGCGTGTTGGGAAGTTTGCTTAAGAGCTTGCCTTACCTCCCAGCTTGGCCGGAGTTCATCCAGTATTCCATGTTTCGATGCTCCGGAGGTATCACAGTGACCTGTCGCACATGTTGGATTTCAGTTCAGTCTAGTTGGACAAGGATCTATCTTATGTTGAGGAGCCAGTGGCAATATTGGACAGGCAGGTTAGAAAGCTGAGGTCAAAGAACATTGCATCAGTAAAGGTTCAGTGGTGGGGCCAGCCGATCGAGGAGGCGACCTGGAGAACCGAGCAGGATATGCGCAGTCGCTACCCTCATTTTTTTCACTACTTCAGTTATGTCTCTATGCTCGTTAGAGGATGAACGAATATTTAAGTGTAGGAGGATGTGACGACCCGGTCGGTCGTCTTAAGAATTTACGCCCCGATCCCTTATTAACTTTTTTCCCCGAGTTTATTTCTGCTATTTTGATTTGCCGGGACGTTCGATTTTGAGTTTTGGGAAATTTTGGGACACTTAGTCCCTAAATGAGATCTTAAGTGTTGGAAAGTTGACCGTAGTCGAAACAGTGTGAAGACGGCATCAGAATGGAAATCTGATGGTTCCGTTAGCTCCGTTAGGTGATTTCGGGCTTAGGGGCATGTTTGGATTATGTTTTGGAGGTCCGTAGCAAATTAAGGCTTGAAATGCCGAAAGTTGAATTTTTGAAGTTTCCAGTCCGATAGTGAGATTTTGATCTGAGGGTCAGAATGGAATTCCGGAAGTTGGAGTAGCTCCGTAGTGTTGAATGTGATGTGTGTGCAAAATTTCAGGTCATTTGGACGAGGTTTTATAAACTTTCTAATAGAAAGCATGTTTTTAGAGTTTTTGAAATTCTTAGGCTTGAATCCGATGAAAAATAGTGTTCTGATGTTGTTTTGAGCATTTCGAAGGTTGGAACAAGTTTGAATGATGTTTTAGGATTGGTTGGCAGGTTTGATTGAGGTCCCGGGGGCCTCGGGTGTGTTCCAGATGCTCAACAGACCATTTTTAGACTTGGAAAGATTGCAAATTTTCTGTTGTTGTGTTGCAGAGAAAACCATCATCGCGTTTGTGAGAGGGTCTCCCGTTCGCGTAGAGCATCTAGGTGAAGCAGCTGAAATGTGCTTCGCGTTCGCGATGATGTCCCGCGTTCGCGAAGGTAAGGACTCGTTGGTCTTCGCATTCGCGACATGGTCCTCGCATTCGCGTAGGGTCTACCCGTGTAAGCTACGCGTTTGCGAAAGAGGAATTTGGTCAGCAGGACTTTTGTGCATCACATTCGCAATAGTAGCCTCGCGTTCGCAAAGAAGGAATTACCTGGACAGATGTAAGATTTCAAAATCGAAGGTTTAGCCATTTTTATCAAAACTTAAGCTTGGGAGCTCAGATTTGAGCGAGATTTTGAGGAATTTTCAAAGATATCAATTGGGTAACGATTCTAGACTCCTTTTTGCTTGTAACCCATTAATCTAAACATGAATTCATCCTTTAATTTCAAAATTTGTATGAAAATTGGGGAAAAGTTCTTAGATCAAGAAATTGAGTTTTGATTGGGGATTTGACATTGGATTTAGATAATTTTGGTATGGTTAAACTCGTAAGAGTTTGAGGATTCTGAAACTGTAAATTTTACCTGATTCCGATATGTGGGCCAGAGGGGCATTTTGGTCATTTTACATAATTTTGCATATTAGCTTAGACTTTAATTGTAGAATCAGTTACTTGAAGTGTTATTTACATTATGAAATTGAATTGAATAGATTTGGGCCATTTGGAGTCGAGTACTCGTGGCAAGAGCGTGGTTTCGAATTGATTTTTGAGTCGGTTCGAGGTAAGTGGCTTACCCTTAGGATTGGTATATTTTTGTAATTGAAATGCTTTGTATGTGAGGTGACGAGTGTGTACTTGTGATAATTGTTGGAAATCCGGTTTTCCTTAAGTAATTACTAGCATGTTTCCTTTCCTGTTTCTATTACTTGCACTATTAAGCCTGTTGTTAGCTTAGGAAAGCATGTCTAAGTGACTTAATTGCTTTATTTGTTCAACCTGCCTTACTTGAATTCAGTGCAGCATGCTAGGCTAGAATCACTTGTTGCCTTAATATGAAATATTGTCATTTCTATATATTTTCCTGTTGATGTTGTGTATTTATTTTGGGACTACGGATGCGGTATTCCGGTAGCTCCCCCTTGCCTGTTTATTTTGGGACTACGGGTGTAGGATTCCAGTAGACCCCCTTGCACAGTTATATGGAACTACGGGAATGCACCTGGTAGATTCTCCCAGTACTGGGTATTTATATTTGGGACTACAGAACGGGATTCCGGTAGATCCCCACGCACTATGAGTTGGACTATGGGAAGGGATCCCGGGAGATCCATTGGATATGTACATATGGGACTACAGGACAGTATCCTGGGAGATCCCCGATTGTTATGATTGGTGCAGAGCTATATTTCCTTTCCGTGTTTACCTTGTTTCTGTATAGTTGTTGTTGTCCTGTACATCCTGTGTTATTTCACTGCTGTACTTATTTTTACTGTTTTGTTCTATACTGTTGACCTTATTATTTTATTTAACCTCAGTAGGGCCCTGACCTTCCTCGTCACTACCTAACCCAGGTTAGGATTGGCACTTATTGCGTACCGCTGTGGTATACTCATGCCTCTTCTGTGCATATTTTTCATGTGCAGATTCAGGTACCGCTACTCAGGCCTATCATCCTTGAGGAGGTGACTGCTCTAGAGACTTCGAGGTACATCTGCCATGTCCGCGGACCGAGAAGTCCCTTTCTATTCCTGCTTTTAGTATTTAGCCTTTGTGTAATTTTTTCTGTTCTTACTAGACATTCTGGAGTTAGAGCTATATAGTATTGATCTTACCTTGTGATTCGTGGGTTTCCGGGTCTTGGACTTATGTATTGGTATTGAGAGTTAAACATGGTGTATGTCGAGTGGCACATTTAAACACTATTATTAATTTATTCCTGTTTTAAATTGTTTTACTTCAGCAAATTTTGGTTTTTCTTCCGCAAATTTAGGCTTACCTTGTCGTAGAGACTAGGTGCCATCACAATGGTTCACGGAGGGCGAAGCGAGGTCGTGACACGTGCTCTACGTGTCTCTATAGGTAAGTAATGGTAGAAGAATTCCTCTGAGAACTCTCGCCGTGTATCTAGAGCATCATTTTCTCCCCTAGACATCTTCCAAGCAGTATACCAGCTGGCTGTTAGATTCTCTAATCTATATGATGCCAATTCAACTGACTCTCTATCTGTGGCATGCATTACTTTGAGGGCTCTGGCTACTCTATCTAGGAAATCTTGGGGATCCCCTGCTACACTAAATCTTGTGAAAACTGGAGGCTCTAATATGAGAAAATGACAAATCCTAGAAACCATATGGTCACCCTGAGGACATATATGTTGTTGTCTGGCCTGAGTAGCTACAATGCTAGTCAACAATCTGATGGCCTCCCTCATGTATCGTACTGAGGATCCAGAGGTGCAGTAGCTGGAGCCCCCTAACCTGTCCCTGAACAGACGGAGTCTGTGAAGCTCAGGATGGAACCTCATGTCTAGACTCTTATTGATCATCTAACTCAAGGGGTACTCTATTAGTACCCTCGCAGGCAATAACAATGGCCTTCTAGGCAGCAATAAGTGTAATGACCCGGCCGATCATTTTGAGTATTTTAGCCCCGATCCCTTATTAATTTCCTCTTTTATTTTATATTGTGGTTTCAGAATGTAGCGGGGTGTTCGAAGTGAAATGATAAACATAGTCCCTAAGTTAAAAGTTTAAGTTGTAAGAGTTGATCATAGTTTGACTTTTGTGACCCCGGATGGAGTTTTGATGATTCCAAAATATCTATATGGTAATTTTAGACTTAGGAGCCCGATCGGATGTTGATTTGGAGGTCCGTAGGTCGTTTCGACGTAAATTGGTGAAAGTTGGAAAATATAAGACTTGGAAGTTTGACTGAGAGTTGACTTTATTGATATCAGGGTCGGAATCTGATTCTGGAAGTTGGAATAGGTCCATAATGTCATTTATGACTTGTGTGCAAAATTTTAAGTCAATCAGAATTGTCTAGGTATGAATCAGCATTTGTTTTGAAATTCGAAAGTTCATAAGTTCCTTAGGCTTGAATCGATGCAAGATTCCTAATTGTAGTATTTTTTGATGTGATATGACAATTGAGCATGCTCATATGATATTTTTAAGACATATTGGTACGTTTGGTTGAGGTCCCAGGGGCCTCAGGTGTAATTCGGATCATGTTCGGCGCATTTCAGAACCTTGAAAACTGCTGAACCTGCTTCTACTGGGTTCCTTCTTCACATTCGCGAGGGAGGTCTCGCGTCCACGAAGGGTTAATGGGGAGTCAGGTGAGATCATTCTTCATGTTGGTGAAGGTAGGCACGCATTCGCGAAGGCATGATAAGTTGTTCACCGCATTCGCGAAAGAAGGGTCGCGTTCGCAAAGGTCTGGCTCAGTGTGCATCTCGTTCGCGTGGGTTATCTCACATTCGCGAAGAGGATTTTATCAGCTATGCACTTTTGTGAATGGTGAACGCGAGGCTCATTACGCGTTCGCGGTGAAGGAAATCTGGGCAGTAATTCTTTTGCTTTGCGAACGCGAGGCATTTTCCGCGTTCGCATAGAAGCACTGGGCAGCAGACTTAAGTTTGAAATCAAGGGTTATTCATCTTTCACATTTTTGGCGTTTTAGAGCTCGGTGAGAGCTGATATTTTGGGAGATTTTCAAGAAAATATTGGGGTAAGAATTCCTAACTCAATTTTGGTTAAATTACCCAAATATATTGTTATTTTTAGCATTTAATTGGTGTTTTAATTTGGAAAAGTGTGAAAACCCATTTGGCTAAATTTGAGGATTTGAGGGCCAAGTTCTGATTTGAATTTAGAAATTTTGGTATGGTTGGACTCGTCGTTGAATGGTGATTCGGATTTCGTAACTTTTGTGAATTTTGAGACATAAGCCCCGCGTTGACTTTTTATTTCTTTGCAAATATAGTAAATTTTATTGTTCAAATTAATTCCCTATGGTTATATTTGTAGAATAAAATTTGTTTGGCTAGATTTAAGTTATTCGGAGTTGGATAATCGAGGAAAAGGCCCGCTAGTAGATTAAGTTAGAGCGGTTTGATGTAAGTGACTTGTCTAACCTTGTGTGGGGAAAATTCTCCTAGGATTTGTGTTGTTATGAAAATTTTGATATGTGAACCATGTACGCGAGATGACAAGTGTGTATACGGGCTAAATGTGGAAAATTCTAGCTTTAACTGTGTAAATCCCTGTCACATATTAATTGAGTTATTTTATCATGTTATATCCATCATCATTATTCTCTTTTCACATGTTCTATTTGCCTTAAATTTTTCTTGCTAATTGCTCTACCTGTTTAGTTGAAGTTTGTTCCCTTTATTTCGTGCTCATTATTTGAATGTTGAACTCCTTACTTGAAGTTGTTAAAATATGAAATATCTAATTGTTGAAATTGATATTGAGATATAAAGGCCGTGAATCACATTGAGGCAAAGTGTTAAATTGTAAAATACTATTCTGTTGAGTTGTTCACTTTCAGTTATTTTGTTAAGATTTCGTGTACATTGTGGTTGAGCCGTGGGCTCCTTACTGAAAATAATATTATTGTTGATTTCTTAGGCAAGTTGTGATATTTGGCACTTGAGGTACGAATTGTGATATGTTGTGATATTGATATATGTGTGGTGGTATAAGGTCTGGGTGTTGAAATGCATGCAATGAGATAAGCTGGGCTTGATACACGTGGCTAGTAGGGTAAATACTAGAAGTCATGTGGTGTGATAAGGTGGGCTAGAACGCGAGATGCTATTTCGGGAAAAATAATTTTTAAAACTAAATACAAAGGCTCCTACAATGATATAAGGAAAGATTGTGAATTTATTTATGATTTAAGACTATGAGGCGGTACCTCGGTAGTGACTCTTGTTGATACTTTCTATTTCTTCACTTGTGTTTTTTGGTTTTTTTTCCATGTCATATTATCCTTGTTTTCTTCCGTGATGTATTATTTTCCTTTATTCTGCGTAGCTAAATTGTGGCATACTCTTTACTTGTTTAATTTCCATTGTCATTTTTATTATATTATTATATCTTTCATCCTGATTCTTATTATATTCAGTAGGGCCTTGACCTGACCTCGTCACTACTCTATCGAGGTTAGGCTTGACACTTACTGGATACCGTTGTGGTGTACTCATGTTACGTTTTTGCGCATCATTTTGTGCAGATCCAGGTACTTCCTACCAGACCAGGCATCAATGAGTTGAGTATGTACATGAAGACTTCAAGATATACCTGCCGGCGTCAGCAGGCCTCGGAGTCCCCCTCTACCTATATTATATTATTTCATTATCCTTATTAGACTCAGATGTATAAAGATATTCAGTATCACTTCATAGAGCTTGTGACTTATATTTTCACTAGGTTTTTGGCAAATTGCATATGTACTAAGTTGTGGAAATTTTCCTTATATCAATTGTTAAGTTTTAAGCTTTTAAATTATTATTTTAGTTATTTCCGCATGTTTGTTAGCTTACCTAGTCTTAGAGACTAGGTGCCGTCAAGATATGCTACGGAGGGAAATTGGGGTCATGATAGTGAGTCTCTTCAGCAGCATCTCTACATATAAAATATTTCATCAGAAGGCTGAATTGTTATAACATATCTCTATTGCACAATCTAGAGAAGAAGTGAGTAAAAAAAATCCTATAATTCCATGTAGCCTCATGTTTATAAGTATGGCGTGAAACATACCCATAAACAAGACACTACTAGACACAACATATAGACACCTTGGGACTGAATTGCTCTGATACCATATTTGTCATGACCCAGCCTAGGGCCACAATAGATAACCCACACTAAGTGCCGATCATCACTAAACTTGTTGATAATCTACTAATCATGAATATATACGGATAAACTGAACAAGCATAAGCATAACTGATAAGAACTGTATAATCTGGAAAGCTGACAAGGATAACACAAGTTGACATATAAAAACATACTAACTGCATAGGTGCATATCTACAAGCCTCTAGGAGTGTTGAACTAAAAAGGTATTGGGCGGAATAGGGCCATGTCGTACCCAAACTAGCTGATTGTACCATACCAAAAGATAAGTAACTCCGGGAGTAAGTGGACTGACTCCAACATCTGGTGGATGGCCTACTGATGTGGCTCAAATGTTAATCTATCTTCACCTACACGGCATGAAACGCAAGTGCCCCGAAAGGGATGTAAGTACGATATGTACAAAGTATGTAGGGTGGAAAGTATATGTAAAGCATACTAAAGTATGACTGTAAGATGGAAATATGAATAAGCTAAATGCTAAACAAGAGTCTGAACTAGCAACTGATCTGTAACTGAAATGAAGTTTAAGCTGAAACTGTGCTGAAACTGAACAACTATCTGAACTAATACATGTCTGGTGTTATGGTTTATATCCCCCTAATTAGGTAATTGTAAAATTGAACTAGCCTCATGTATAGTCATGCAATGCAAAGTGTAGCTATATACACATACATAATATGCCTGACTGACAATATGGGATATATCTCCCCCAGCAGGTAAATATATAAGCAATAGGTCCGTCTGGTGTTATGGGCTATCCCCCTCCCAACATATAAATAATAGGCCTCGCTGGCATTATGAGCTATCTCCCCAAACATATAATCAATAGGCCTCGCTGGTGTTATGCGATATATCCCCCAACATAATCAATGTAAGAATGTGTGAGGCGTAACACATGTGGCAACATTTAACGCCCGTCGTCCATAAGTTGGAGGGAGGAGCCTATCCCCATTTTAGGGAGAAATTGATTATGTACATGAGATACTAAGGCTAATTAACACATTGATTTTGAATGTAATGTCGATTCATAATGGCTAACTTGTGACATGAAAGTCTAAATATTATTTAGGAATAATATAAGCATAAACACATGAAAATTAAGCTTATCTAATATTACATGAAGCTATTAGGATCATATGGGGTTTAGTTATACATAAAAACATCAAAGGAACGGAACAAACGGAAGTCCGGATAGCATAGGCCAAATAGGCGATTTGCCCTTTTGTTTTTGTTGTGTTTTGAAGTTCAAACCTAAACTATTTACTTCCATAATTCACATATGTAATTGAATAATATACAAGAATACAATTCATGATGATATTTCCCTTGAACAATCCTTAAAAGATCAAGAAGTATGGCTAGAACATAGCTAAATCAAATCATGCAGAAAATGAAAAGAAAACCCTACATACCTCTTATGTTCTTCCTTCCAAACCTTGTTCCCTTTGATCCACACCCTTACTTATATTTGTGTAGATCAAATAAAGAGGTGACAAGCTTCCTTAGCCACGAATATCTTTCCAAAACTCGAGTTATAGGGATAACAGAGGATGACAAAGTCTTACCTATGTCGTAAGGATCGTGTTGATGTGTTCGCCTCTTGATATTGATTTGCGGATGATGGAATTGCTTCAAAATCTTAGGGATTTTTTAGGATGTCTAGAGGAAGGTATTAGATCTGATTTGGGTCGAAAGAAGTCTTAGAGACGAAGTTCACAGCTTTACATAGCAAGATAATTCTTGGCAGACCTTGTGGGTCCCAAAGGGAGCTGCTTGTGCAGTCTCATGAAAATACAAATATCTCTCCACTCCGACATCGTATCGTCGAACAGTTTAATGCGTTAGAAACTAGACTAGTAGTTATTCAATAAGATAGATGGATCACCCCATAATTCCAATTATATTCAGATAAAAGATTAGTAACATTAGACCTAAAGTTTAAGTAAAATTATGAACGTAACTTGCGGCAATTTTTGTCGATTTTTGTTTCATAACTAGTTTGACTTCAAAACTTAACACACGACTATAATAAAAATAAAATACCTCATAAAATCACCTCCTTATCATGTTAATCACCTTAGTATCACCCCAAAAGTACGGGTTATAACATTCTCAACTTGCCGACTTTTGACGAAACTTATTTTCTTCGATTCGTTTAACTTCTAAACCTTCCAATCCTCTTTGTGCTTGCAGTTCATGATATTAAATATTTTTAACTTGCAAGGTAACATGATAACTTACTTTATATACTTTCAAAGATGATCTAATTTCCGAACTTACATCAATTGGCTTACGACGTACTTTTACGTATGAAAACATGGGGTGTAACACTTTGCTACAAAATTTTCCATTTCATCTTCCATTTTCAGCCAATAGTACTCCACTCTTATTAGTATTTTTACTAACAATCTTCCCCTAGCATGATTACCACAGTGTCTCTCATGCACTTCTCTCATCACATATTCAGTTTGTGATGATCCAAGGCACCGTGCTAAGAGTCCTCCAAACATTTTATGAAACAAATTCCCTTATATCAGGAAATACTAAGCAACTTTCATTCGTAGCAATTGAGATTCTTCTTATCCTCAGGTAAAATTCCGTACTGCAAATAATTCACAAACTCGTTTCTCCAATCCTAAGTTAAATTATTGAAATTTACCTTATTCTTGGTTTGATCAAGGGCTGAATGGAACAAGTGCACCACAATTGTATTTTTAGCGTTTGACACATAATCCACAACCCCCATATTTTCTAATACATCAAGGTATGCATTTTCTTCATCGGGTACTTAGATAGCTTTCTAGGTCTGGAAATGCCTTAGTAATTCTCGTACCTTTTCTAGATATTGCTACATTCACATCTCCCTTGCCACATAATTCCCTTGCATTTAGTTTACTACCATCTGCGAGCCACTTTTAATTTCGATTTGTTCAATCCCAAGCCCTCTCGCGTGTTCTAAACTTATAATCATAGCTTCATACTCTGCCTCATTGTTAATAATTGGATAACACTTTATTGCTTGTCTTATAATCTCTCTTAAAGATGAAATTAAAATAATTCCCAAACCTACTCCTTTTACATTTGAAGAACCATCAGTATACAAGGTCCAAGTCCCCTGATTAGATCCGGAAAATACCCATACCTCTTTTTCTGCTTCAGGAAGTAGGTTCGAGCTGAAATTTGCTACGAAATATGCTAGAATGTGAGACTTCATGGCAGTTCTAGGCCGAGAGATAATATCATATTCACTAAGATCTATAGCCCATTTAGTTAACCTCCCTAACAACTCTTGCTTGTGCAAAATATTCCTTAGTGGGAAAGTAGTTATAACAAAAATAGGATGACATTGAAAATAGGGTCCTAACTCTCTTGATGCCATAATTAATGCTAATGCAAGTTTCTCTAAATGAGGGTACCGTGTCTCGGCATCTAATAAGGATGTGATCACATAATAAATTTGAGACTTCTTACCCTTATCTTCACGTACCAGCACCGCACTTACAGCCACTTATGATAAAACTAAATAAACAAGCAATCTTTCTCCGTCCCTTGGTTTAGCTAATAGGGAAAACTTTGATAAATATGACTTCAAATCCTTCAAAGCTTGTTACACTTGTCAGTCCATTCAAATTGATTTTACTTTTTCAATATTAAAAAAAATTAAAATATTTTTCTGAAGATTTGGATATAAATCTTCCTAAAGCTGTTACTCTACCTGTTAATCACTATACCTCTTTTTTGCTTGTAAGTACATTAGGTATTTCCTCAATTGCTTTGATCTTAACAGGATTCACTTTGATGCCCCCTATTAGAAACAACAAATCCCAGAAATTTACCTGAAGCGACACCAAATGCTCATTTCTCCGGGTTTAACTTCATGTTATACTTGCGGAGAATTTTGAAGGTTTCAGTCAAGTGCTGAAAGTGATCCTCTGCTTGTGCTGATTTAACCAACATATAATCAATGTAAACCTCGATGATTTTTTCCAAGTGATCTTGAAATATTTTGGTCACCAATCTTTGGTACATTACTCTAGCATTTTTTAAACCGACCGGCATAACTTTGTAGCAGTAAGTCCCCTATCTGTAATAAACGAAGACTTTTCCTCATCTAGAGGATCCATCTTTATTTAATTATATCCAAAATATGCATCTAAAAACTTAAAAGTTCATGACCTATGATATAATCAATTAATTAATCTATATAAGGTAAAGGAAACAAATCTTTAGGGAAAAATTTATTTAAATCAGTATAATCCACACAAACTCACTGCTTCCCATTCTTTTTGGGGACTATGATAGTATTAGTTAGCCAGTTAGGGTATTTTACCTCTCAAATTGAACAAATTTTTAGAAGTTTATGTACTTCATCTTGGATTATTTGATTTTTAAATGCTTCTTGCTTCCTTTTCTTTTGTTTGACAGGTGGGTGCAATGGGTCATCATTCAGCTTATGAGTAATTACCTCCGGTGGTATCCCAATCATGTCTGAATGCGACCAAGCAAAGCAATCGACATTAGTATGTAAAAATTCAATAAACTTACCTTTCATTTCCAAGCTCACGTTTGTTCCGATGTAAACTTTTCTGTCAAGCCAATGGACGAATAATATAACAGCTTTGATCTCCTCCATGGTTGTTTTGATATTCTCATTTTCCTCTGTCTCTTGAATCATATCAAGCCTTGAATCTATATCAGCTTCATTTCTTGGACTTCTAGTTGAGGTGGGCACTGAATTATCCTCAATTGAATTATGTAATTGCTATTTCGTACCTCCATCCTCGAATGTTGCATTCCCAATCGCAATTGAGTTGATATCTTCGCGATGCCTGTTGATCTCCCCTGATTTGATGATTCCCCACTGTGATGCGAATTTAATCACCTGATGCAACGTTGATGGGACCGTATCCATATCGTGGAACCACGACCTTCCTAAAATTATGTTATAGGCCATGTATGTATCCACGACTTGGAATTTAGTGTTTTGATGACACCTTCTGCGAATGTTGCCAACATGATTTCTCTTTTCATGACAACACTTGAATTATTGAACCCAGACAACGATTGTGCATTTGGTATGATTCGATCATTTGTTGGCATCTCATTCACTACTCTGTCACGACCCAATTTCTCCCTCAGTGAACTGTCGTGATGGCACCTAGTCTCTACGACTAGGTAAGCCTAACACATTCCAGAAATGAAACAAAAGCATGAACATTAGCTTTTAACAGTAACAATTATCTAATAATAAATTGAATGCCACTCAGCATATACAATTATCACTTCAGAAATGTACCGAACAATACCCAAAACCCGGAAACTCGCAAGTCATAAGCTACTAAGAAGTTTTAACTGTTCTATACATCATCCCTACAGAAAGAAAGAGAAATGAACATAGAGGGATAAAGGGGGACTCCGAGGATCTGTGGTGCGGGCAGATGTACCTTGAAGTCTCCAACAAGCAGCAACAACTGCAACTAGTGATGAGACTGGTACGATGAACTTGGATCTGCACACAAAAAACATGTGCAGGAAAGGGCATGAGTACACCACAAAGGTACCCAGTAAGTGCCAAGTCTAGCCTCGGTCGAGTAATGACGAGATCAGGTCAGGGCCATACTAGTATAAATATAATGAAATAAGATAGAATGAAGTATAAAAGTAAAAGTAAATACAGAAATCTAACTGGAATAGAATCAATGAAAAACAACAGTTCAGAACACGGTGATAACAATAGGGGATCTCCCGGGATACTGTCCCGTAGTCTCAAACGTAAATATGCAGGGGGATCTCCTGGAATACCGTTCCGTAGTCTCAAAGTAAATATGAAGTGCTGGGGGATCTCCCAGAATACCGTTTCGTAGTCCCAAAGTAAATATGCAGTACAGGGGGATCTCCCGAAATACCATTCCATAGTCCCAAAGTAAATATGCAGCTCAACCAATATAACAACAATCACAGCAAGGAAACCTACAGTTTAGACTAAGTTCAAATCAAAGAAAGCAGATAATTTCACTAAACATGCTGCACAGAGTTCAAATAGGCAGTTAAAACACGTAGGCATGGTTTTCTAATCTAAACAGGATAGTACATATGCTAGGGTAGTTCAAATAAGGAGAAAACAGGTTATGACTTCGTGAAAAATGGGGGTTTACAACAAATAGCCTGTGTACGTACTCGTCACCTCACGTACACGACGCTCATATACCAAACAGTACCAAATCCTAAGAGGCGTTCCCTACACAAGGTTAGATAAGCCACTTACCTCGAACCAAACTCAATAATTTTTTATTTTTTTAGCTTTATCATTTGGAATTAGTTCCTATGGCTTTTATTGACTATATTAAGTTATTTTGGCAAGACTCAAGTCGTTTGGAGGTTGATACACGTGGGAAGGGCTTGTTAAAGGAGTGACTTAGCTTGTTAGAGGTATGTATCTTCCCTAACCTTGTGTGAGGGAATTATCCCTTAAGTGCTAACCCTAATTGTTGATTCCTATGATATGTTAAGTGATGTATACATGCTGTGATGAGTGTGTAAATAGCCACTATGTATGGCTTTGACCAGAATAGACCGCATGTTATTAATATGCCTTAATGTGATAATGAACTTTATTTGAAACTTGTAAAATCACTTCATGACATAGCCATTGAAATGATTTATCTATTGAACATCCCTCCAATTCTATGATTATCTATTATGTCCTCGTGCACAGTTGTTGAAAGTTGTGAACTTATACTTTGATGATATTTTGGTATTATTGTTGTGATATTGTGGAACTTGGAATTATTTTTTTGTGGAACCATGGCATTTTTGGACATGTTGAGTTGATTGTTTGAGGGTGTCAGTGCGACGTTTTGTTGTGTGAATTCTTTGTCTATGGTTGTGCGCATGAGGCAAAATAAGGGTGGAATTATCTCGGGTTGCACATGTGGAATAATAAGGGTAGCTATATGTGCATGTGGCAAAATAAGGGCGGAGTATCACTTTGTGTGCACATGCGGTGTAATAAGGGTGGCACTTTGATGATGTCATGTGATATTTCGGGATGTCCTCATTGTTGTTGTGATTGTGTTGAGATGGGCTTGTTATTCTTATTTCCAAATTATTCTGAGTCTCTATTTGGAGTTACATTAAATAAATGGATGTATTTAACATTTCATCATATGTCTTACCTCTATTTGATGTTTTGCAATTAAAGATGGGATTTACTACACATTGTTGTTGATATATGTTCTAAAGTAGCTGTGATTATTGCCTCAGTTACATTCCATTGTTAGTTTTTCTTCGATATATTCATTGCACATGTTATTTTTCTAGTGAGTATCTCATGACTTGAACATTGTCACTACTTCATCGAGGTCAGTCTTGATACTTACTGAATACGGATTGTAATGTACTCATGCTACGCTTTTACATATCGTTTTGTTAAGACCCAGGTACCTCAGACCGGACTGATCAGCAGTGAGATATTGCACGCACGGGAGACTTCAAGGTATCCTTGCATGATCCGACTGCAGGCCTCAGAGTCACCCTCTTGTTTTATTTCTACGGTTTATGTATTTTTAGACACTTATGTATTTGAAGATTGATCTCGTGTATTCATTTAGAGCTTGTGACTCTGTACTACCTAGTTTTGGGATATTATATTGAGTATTTTTCGTTTTGGCCTATACTATTCTTATTTTCATTTTTATGTTAAACTTCATTTTCATTATTTCATGCTTTAATTATTTTTGAATGATGTTGAGTGACCGACTTACATGGTTTATAGACTAGGTGCTATCCCAACTCCTAATGAGGGATTTTGGGTCATGACAAGTTGGTATCAGAGCTCTAGGTTCATAAGTTTTACGAGTCACAAGCAGGTTTAGTAGATCTTCGAGAGGCTATGGAATTGTTAGGAACTTTTACTTCTTTCATTCCTTTTCGTTCGAATTTATTGATTTATGAGCCTGAACTTTTGTCTTTCTATTCTCTCACAGATAGTGAGGGCATGTACTACTGAATTAGATGAGCAGACACTCGTGCCCCCGGCTTTAGTTGTGAGAGGTCGGGGCTGAGGTAAAAGCTGAAGAGAGGCACGTTTACCACTAGAGCACCTACCAGAGCAGAGACTGAGGAGCCACCAGTAGCTCCAGTTGAGGGATAGGCCCCCGAGGTGCCTGTTACTATCCCTGGACTCCCGGAGACTTTAGCATAGTTCTTGAGAATGTTTGGTACCATGGCTTAGGCGGGATTGATCCCAATTACACCAACAACTTCTCAGGCTGGGGGAGGAGCTCAAACTCCCGCTGCTCGTGCTCTAGAGCAGCGGGATCATATTGATCAAGCTCCGAGTGCTATGTTGGTACAACATGTGCTTGCGGTTCAGCATGAGGTCAGGCGGGTGGCATCAAAGGAGGAGGAGCAGAGTCTTGAGATGTTCATGAAGTATTTTCCTTCCACCTTCAGCGGTGCAATTTCTGAGGATGCATAGGGTTTTCTGGATCAGTGCCACCATATTTTGCGCACTATGGGTATAGTTGAGGTAATCGAGGTTGATATTACTACTTTCCAGTGACGGGGTCAGCATATATTTGGTGGCAGTCTTATGAGGAGAGTAGACCAGTTGGTGCACCGCCACTTACTTGGACTCAGATCTATTTTTGAGGGAGTTTGTTCCACATACCCTCAAGGATGTGTGGTGCATAGAATAGAGTTGGATTAGTTACACCAAGGGACTATGACCGTGTCTGAGTACGCTATGAGGTTCAATGAGTTGTCACATCATGAACCTACTTTGGTTTCCACTATTAGAGAGAGAGCCCACATATTTATCGAGGGGATCAGTTATGTTCTAAGATTTGGGACGGCACAGGAGCTGGAGACTGATACTCCATTCTAGCAGGTTATGGAGAATGCTAGGAGTTTAGAGCGTATGCATGGACAGGAGAGAGAGGATAGGGAGGCCAAGAGGCCTTGTGGTTCTAGAGAGGCTTTATCAGTCGATCAGTTCAGTCTACACTTTAGGCCACTCGTACTACCCCAACTATTCGAAGACATCTGGGTACTCATGTTGCACAATCATATTTTAGTTCACCTCCTACACTAGGTGCTTACAACAGTTATTCTAGCTGATCGGGTTAAACTAACTTCCAGCAGCCCCGCTCGTCAAGAAGTTATTTCGAGTGTGATGATACTAGGCACATTATGAGGGATTGCCCTAGAATTAGGAGGGGTGGACCTCAACAGGGTACACAATCCATGGTTTCTGCTCCAAATTCTACTCCACCTACATGGTCATCCAGGGGTGGAGGACAGGCGGGTAGAGGTCGTCCTTGAGGGGGAGGCCAGGCCCATTGTTATGCTTTTCCAGGTAGGACTAAGGCTGTTGCATTATATGCTATCATTACAGGTATCATTCTGGTCTATCATATGGATGCATTAGTTTTATTTATGGATGCAATAGTTTTATTTGATTTGGGTTCCACGTATTCGTATGTGCCATCTTACTTTGCTTCATATTTGGATATATCTCGGATTATTTGAATACCCCAATTTATGTGTCTACACCTATTGGGAATTCTCTTGTGGTAGACTATATCTATCGATTGTATTTGGTCACTATCGGGAGTTATGAGACTAGAGTTGACATCCTATTACTCAATATTGTGGACTTTGATGTGATCTTGGGCATGGATTGATTGTCTCCCTATCATGCTATTTTGGATTGTCATGCCAAGACCGTGACATTGGCTATGCCAGGGCTACCAAGTTTGGAGTAGAGAGGTATGTTAGATTATGTTTCTAGTAGGGTGGTGTCTTTCCTAAAGGAACATGGTTGAGAAGAGGTACTTATCATATTTAGCCTTTATCAGGGATGTAGTGATGATGCTCCTACCATTGAGTTAGTTCAGTAGTGAGAGATTTTCCCAATGTATTTCTAGTATACCTACCAGGCATATCGCTCGATAGGGATATCGATTTTGGTATTAACCTGGTATCAGGCACTCAGCCCATTTTTATTTCACCATATCGATGGCACATATAGAGTTGAAGGAACGGTTGCAGGAGCTACTTGATAAGGACTTCATCAGTCCTAGTGTGTCACCTAAGGGTGCACCGGTTCTATATGTGAAGAAGAAGGATGGTACTATGAGGATGTGTATTGACTATAGACAACTGAACAAGGTTACTATTAAGAACAAATACCCACTGTCGCATATTGATGACTTGTTTTATTAGCTTCAGGGTCCTAGAGTGTTATCGAAGATTAATTTGAGATCAGGCTATCATCAGTTGAAGATTCAGGATTCAGATATTTTGAAGCCGGCTTTCAGGACCCGTTATGGTCACTATAAGTTTCTGGTGTTATCTTTTAGGCTGACCAATGCCCTAGCAGCTTTTATGCACTTGATGAACAACGTGTTCTAGCCATATATTAATTCTTTCGTGGTATTCATTGATGATATATTAGTGTATTTATGCAGCTAGGAGGATCATGTGAAGCACATGCGGATCGTCCTCCATACTTTCAGGGAGAAGAAGTTGTATGCTAAATTCTCCAAGTGTGAACTTTGGCTTGATTATGTGACATTTTTGGGCTAAGTGGTATCTAGTGAGGGGATTAAGGTGGATCCAAAGAAGGTGGAGGTAGTTTAGAGTTGAACCGGGCCGTCTTCTGCTATCGAGATCCAGAGTTTTCTAGACTTGGCCGGGTATTATCGCCGTTTTGTTGAGGGTTTTTTATCCATCGCAGCCCCTTTGACTAGATTACCCAGAATGGTGCCTTATTCATGTGGTCTAATGAGTGTGAGGAGAGCTTTCAGAAGCTCAAAACTGCTTTGACTATAACTCCAGTTCTAGTTTTACCTTCAGGATCGGGTTCTTATACGGTCTATTGTGATGCTTCTCGAATTGGCATTGGACATGTGTTGATACAGGAGGTTAGAGTTATTGTTTATACTCTGCGTCAATTGAATCCCCACGAGAAGAACTACCATGTTCATGATTTGGAGTTAGCAACCATTTTTCATGCGTTGAAGATTTAGAGGCATTATCTTTACAGTGTGTCATGTGAGGTATTCACTAATCATAGGAGCCTCCGGCACTTATGCAAGCAAAAGGATTTGAACTTGAGACAATGGAGGTGGTTAGAACTACTAAAGGACTATGATATTACGTTTCTTTATCACCCGAGAAAGGCCAATGTGGTGACCGATGCCTTAACTAGGAAGGTCAAGAATATGGGGAGCCTTACTTATATTCTAGTTAGAGAGAGACTATTAGCATTGGATGTTCAGTCGTTTCCCAATGGGTTCACGAGGTTGGACATATCGAAGACCACCAGAGTTCTTGCTTGTGTTGTATCGTGGTCTTCTTTGTTTGAGCGCATTAAGGCATGCCAGTATGATGATCCCCTTTTGTTTTTCCTGAAGGACATGATGCAGCACGGTGATACTAAGGAGGTTACTATTGGAGATGATGGGGTATTGAGGATGCAGGGTCAAATCTGTATTCCAAATATAGATGGGTTACGTTAGTTGATTTTTTAGGAGGCCCATATTTCATAGTATTCCATTCATCTAGGTGCTGCAAAGATGTATCAGAATTTGAGGCAACACTATTGGTGGTGGGGGATGAAGAAGAATATTGTTGAGTATATTGTTTTGTGTTTGAATTGTCAGCAAGTGAAGTACGGCCATCATAGACCCGGTAGTTTGCTTCAGAGACTTGATATTCTAGAATAGAAGTGGCAGTGTATCACCATGAATTTTGTAGTTGGACTTCCATGGACCTTGAAGAAATTTAATGCAGTATAGGTTATTGTGGATAAACTGACCAAGTATGCATAGTTCATTCCAATCGTGACTACCTACTCTTTGGAGCAGTTGGCTCGAATTTACATTTATGAGATTGTTCGCCTTCATAGTATGCCTATGTCTATTATCTCAGATCAGGGCACACAATTCACATTGTAGTTTTAGAGTGCGGTGCAGCGAGAGTTGGGCACACAAGTCAAGCTGAGTACAATATTTCATTCCTAGACGGAGGGGCAGTTCAAGTGTACCATTAAGATGTTGGAAGAAATTATCTTCTTGTGTCATTGATTTTGGAGGTTTATGGGATCAATTTCTTCCGTTAACACAGTTCGCCTACAAAATAGCTTTCAGTCAAGTATTCAAATGGCTCTTTATGAGGTCATATATAGGAGGATATGTCGTTCTCCGGTTGGTTGGTTAGAGTCTGGGGAGGATAGATTGTTGGACACTGATTTTGTCCGTTATCCCTTGGAGAAGGTGAAGTTAATTCACAAGCGGCTTCATATAACATAGTTCAGGCAAAAGAGTTATGCTGACAGGAAGATTCGTGATGTTGCAAACATGATGGGTGATAAGGTTCTACTCAGAATTTCACCCATGAAGGGTGTGATGAGATTCGGGAAGAAGGGGAAGATGAGCCCCAGGTATATAGGTTCTTTTGAGGTGTTTGATAGGGTTGGAGAGGTACCCTACATACTTGCCTTGCCACCTAGTCTATCGGGTGTTCACCCTCTATTTAATGTTTCGATGCTTCGGAAGTATTATGGTGATCTATCATATATTTTGGACTTTATCAAGGTACAACTAGATGGGGATTTGACCTATGTTGTGGAGCCACTGGCCATTTTGGACTGGCAGGTTCACAAGTGGAGGTTGAAGAGCATAGCTTCTGTGAAGGTGCATTGGAGGGGTCAACCATTCAACGATTCTAGACACGTTCGAGGACGGACGTTTGTTTAAGAGGGGGAGAATGTAACGATCTGACCAGTCATTTTAAGTTCTTTATCCCAGTTTCCCTTATTTGATGCCTTACTTATGTATATTTGAGGTTTCATGACTTGCCATGGTAGTTGGTTTGGTTTCGGGAAAATTTTGGAGTGAATTGGGACACTTAGTCCTAAGGTTGGTAGTTTAGGTTGAAAAAGCTAATCGGAGTTTGACTTTTGTATAGACGAATCCGGAGTGAAGTTTCGACAATTCTAATAGCTTAGTATGGTAATTTTGGAATAAGGTGTATGCCCGTATTTTCATTTTGAGGTCCGTAGGTTGGTTTGGTGATTTTTTATGAAAGTTGAATGTTTGGAAGGTTGATAGGTTTTACCGAGAGTTGACTTTATAATAACGGGTTTGTAATTTGGTTTAGAAAGTTGGAATAGGTATGTTGTGTCATTTAGGACTTGAATGCAAAAATTGAGGTCATTCAGAGTTGATTTGATATGGTTCAGCATGAGTTTTGGGAAGTTGAAAGTTCAATAGTTCATTAGGCTTTAATTAAGGTGCGATTCGCAGCTTTGATGTTGTTTGATGCAATTTGAGGCTTCGAGTAATCTTGCATTGTGTTTTAGGAGTTTTTGGTATGTTTGGTTGGGGGTCCAGAGACCTCGGGGGTGTTTCGGATTGTTGGCGGATCATTTTTAAACTTTGAGGAGCTTCTGAAGCTTTGGAGTTATGGTGTGTTTGCACCTGCGAGGAATGGTCCACAGGTGCGAGGCCGCAAAAGCGGCCTGCTGATCATAGATCGGAGTAAGGCTGGGAAAAGATCGGACCACAGATGCAGATAGTGAGCCGCAGGTGTGGCCGTTTGATCATAGAAGCGAAGGGTGAGTTTGGAAAAGAAGTCTACAGATGCGGACGGGTGTACGCAGAAGCGCTTGCACAGGTGCGAAAGTATTCCACAATAGCAAACTCGCAGATGCGAGGGATGATATGCAGAAGCGGAAGGTTGGGCGCATGGAGGGAACCACAGATGGGGCCATTGTTTCGTAAAAGCAGTTAAGTGACCGCAGATGCGATTTTGCAGGACAGATCTTATAATCGAGGTTTGAGTGTTTTCCTCATTTTAAGAGTTTTAGAACTCGGCTAAGGGTGATTTTGGAAGACTTTTTGCTGCAATTGAAAAGGTAAGTGAACTTTAATTACTTTTGATGGTAGATATTAATTACTCATTGATTATTATATCTAGTTTATATGAATTTAAGGTGAAATTTAGGGATTTTGGACTATTTTGTTGGAGATTGAAATTTGATGATTTGAGGGTCGATTTGTGGTTAGAATTGAATAAAATTGGTATGGTTGAAATCGTATTTGGATAAGTGTACGGAATTTGCAAGTTTGGTCAGATTCCAAAGTGCGAGCCCGGGGTTGACTTTGTGATTTTAATTAAAAATCTTAGCTTTATCATTTGGAATTGATTCATATGGCTTTTATTGACTATGTTAAGTTATTTTGGCTAGATTCGAGTCGTCCGGAGGTTGATACACGTGGGAAGGTCTTGTTAGAGGAGTGCTTTAGCTTGTTTGAGGTAAGTATCTTTCTTACCTTGTGGGGAAAATACCCTTTAAGTGCTAACCCTACTTGTTGATTCCTATGATGTGTTAAGTGACGTATACATATTGTGACAAGCATGTATACGGGCACTATGTGTGGCTTTGACCAGAATAGATCATATGTTGTTAATATTCCTTAATGTGATAATGAACTTTATTTGAAACTTGTAAAATCACTTCATGACTATTTATCATGCTCATTTCATTGACATAGCCATAGACATCTTCTATCTATTGAACATCCCTCTGCTTTTATGATTATTTGCTATGTCCTCGTGTACAGTTGTGAACTTATACTTTGATGACATTTTGGTATTATTGTTGTCATATTGTGGTACTTGGCATTAATGTTTTATGATACCATGGCACTTTTTGACATATTGAGTTGATTGATTGGGGGTGTCAGCACGAGGTTTTGCAGTGCGAATTCTTTGTCAATAGTTGTGCGCGTGGGGCAAAATAAGGGTGGCAATATCTCGAGCTACATATGTGGCATAATAAGGGTGTCTATATGCGTATGCGGCGAAATAAGGACAGAGTATAACTTTATGTGTACATGCAGCGTAATAAGGGTGGCACTGTTGATGATATTATATGATATTTCGGGTTGTCCTTGTTGTTGTTGTGATTGTGTTGAGACGGGGCTGGTATTATTATTTTCAAATTGTTCTAAGAGTCTCCATTTTGAACCTCTTCACTACGCCACTCAGGTTATTCTTGATATGTATTTGGGTATAGATTGTGGTGTACTCATACTATGCTTCTGCACATCTTTTTGTGCAAACTAGGTATCTCGGACCGGGCTGATCGGTAGTGAGACATTGCACACGCCAGAGACTTCAAGATATTCCTGAATGATCTGACTGCAGGCCTCAAATTCACCCTCTTATTTTATTTCTATGATTTATGTATTTCAGACAGTTTTGTATTTTAAGATTGATCTCGTATTTTCAGTTAGAGTTTGTGACTCAGTACCACCTAGTTCTGGGATATTATATTGAGAATTTGTCTTATTGGCATGTATTACTCTTATTTCCGCTTTTATGTTAAACATTATTTTCGCTATTTCATGTTTTAAATGTTTCAAATGATGTTGAGTGACCAACTTACATAGTTTAGAGATTAGGTACCATTACGACTCCTAAGGAGGAATTTTGGGTCGTGACAATGGAGCAGCAAGAGATTGGTCTATACTGCTTTACTGAGGAAGGTTGTTTTTTACTTTGGGTACTAGAGTGATAGATGTGGGGTTTATTGGTTGGTATAGCTTCATGGTGTCAAAGATGCTCAAGAGAGATTTAGTTACCTCATGTCCGATTGTGATCTATGCCTTTTTGAAGAACATTGAGTTAAAGCCATCTATACCTGGAGCTTTGTGATCATCAATCCCCTGTAGAGCCTGCCAAACTTCTACCCTAGTGAATGGCTTGATAAGTTGCAACTGTTGTATTCTAGATTGTATAAGCCCCTTCCTTATAACATCTGGTTAGATATCAGGTAATGGGGAGTTTGCATCCCCAAATAGGTTATTACAGAAACCTAGGATCTCCTCATTTATCCCCTTTTCTGACTGGATAATGTTACATGTTGTAACAAGTGATTTAATCTAGCTCTGAGCTCGCCTATTCTTGATGCTACCAAAGAAGTAAGTTGAGTTTGAGTCCCCTAATTTGAGGCACTATACTCTAGAATTCTGTTTGTATAGTATCTTTCTGTACTTCAAAATTCTGGGGATCCTGATCATATGTTTGCATATGTTGTTGTAGTATGTGGTGGTCATTTCTGATGCTTCTAATTTTATCGACTATCCCAGTGAAATCCTTTGTGTTTAAAGATTTCATTGCTTGCTTGATGGTTTTCAACTTGATCCAGACTCTTTTCAAATGTAGTGCATTGTTAGTGGTCTTCCGGTTCTCTTCTAATATCTTCCCAAAGTTAGGATGATCAGCTAGACATTTTAAAAATCTGAATGGTCTCAGTGCTCTCTTGTGTTGCCTTCTAAGCTCAATACTCAGTGGAGAATAGTCAAAAAGTATGGATCTAATACATGAATAGGTGTAGGAGGCATATAGTTCATCTACTCTACATTAACTAAGGCTCTGTCATTTTTACTGAAGACATGGTTGTTAGTTCACGTGAAAGGTCTACCTATTGCCTGCAGCTCAATCATACCAATATCTTTCACAATATCTCTGAAGTCTCTTATTTCATGGTCTTGGACTATATTATCATGCACTCTATTTTTAACCTCAAGAATAGCATTGAAATATACCATTACCAGCCAAGGCTCTTGTTATCTAGTCTCTATTTCTCTGAGGTTACTCCATAATTCCTTCCTATCATGTACTGTGTGCAAACCATAGACAATTGTGATATAAAAGGCTTAGGCAGAGTTTTTAAAGCTAATTTCAGTCTGGATGTATTGAGTATGGATACTTAGCTTTTGTGACCACAATAATCTTGGGGTCCCATAGTAGCCATATCCCTCCTCTGTTGTTTGGAAAAGTATTTGAGAACCACTTCCATGTAGGTGCAATTTTGTTAACATCTGTCCTTCATTACATTCCCTCGTCTCCTTTTTCTTATACAGCTTGTTCATTCCCCTCACATTCTAAGTGATGACTTTCATCT
This sequence comes from Nicotiana tabacum, assembly GCF_000715075.1. NCBI lineage: Eukaryota > Viridiplantae > Streptophyta > Magnoliopsida > Solanales > Solanaceae > Nicotiana > Nicotiana tabacum. Next base: position 139,507,777 of record NC_134090.1, read on the forward strand.
TAGCAATAGGGGAATTGGTTTTGGTCATTCACATCACCTTGGCTACTTTGTACTCTTTCACTATGCTCGACTTGTTGGTTTATCGGGTTCTGGCTTACTCCTCTTTGGTGACTTTGAGCTGGTAGATCATTATCCATCCCTATCAGTGAGATCAAACCATTATTTGTTTCAACCATTCCTTTTTTGGTGCCCTCACTTTTAGCTAGTTTGGTGGGTAATTTTGATCTCACCATTGTCCATCCTTTTGTTTATTCTCCAATTGGAATAGCCTGAGTTTTGTCATTATTTTCTTTTCCAGTAGTTGTTTGGGCATTACCACTTATCCTATGTGCTTGAGTCCCCTGTTTATCAGCTATTTTCAAGAAAATAGTCGTTCCTTCTCCACATTTGCACTGGCTTTGGGTTCAAAGGTTGCATAGGTTGTTTATGCATATTCACAGCCTTGCAGTTATGTCCTATTTGGAAGCATGTAGCACAATATTCAGGCTCCTAGTGATACACCACTTCCTGCTCAAACATACCACCCTTAGGGTCTTGCACTGTGATGTATTTAGATAGTGGTCTTGTGACATCCATATTAATGAGCACTCTAGCATATGATATGTGTGAAATATTTGTAGTACAATCATCATAATATAAGGGAGTACCAAGTCCAGTGCTGATTTTGCTTAATGACTTCCCTCCCCAACAGCTTAGAGGTAGGTTTGGGAATTTGACCCATATTTGAATAGTTTTATGGATTTTTATTTTAGAAATTAAAATCTGCAGAGCACTCATTCATTAAAACAAGCATATTGTTAGTTGTATTTGCCACTAAATATAGTACCTTATTCTGCTCCTCCATGCTCTTGAATCAAATGACTAAGTAGTCATTGTTGTGATAGCATATCTGGGGCTTTCCTGAAAGCTTCCAATACGTTGTGAGAAACCTCTCCACTGCTCCAAGTGATGGGGAATCTCCAATGACATACAAGATAATAGTCAATTTTCACTTCTAGTTTTCCTCTTCTATGTCCTCCTCATCAAGTTTAATAATTGGCTTCCCTTCCTCCATGATAGGAGCTACATACCTTAGGCACATGCCTTTTGATGCCGTTTGTTCCCTGTCACAATATTGGCCCAGTTTTGTGTACTACCATTCCTGCTAGGTAGGTCAAATTTTCTTTATACCCTATGGGCCTCGGCGTTCTCATTTCCATTCACCTTATTGCTTCTAGGCTCCATTGGTGTAATAGGGTTTTCTTGAATATCAATAGTCTTAAAACCAGATGTAGCCACTACATTACAGGAGGTACCACCGCTATTGTCAACCTTGCTACATGTGCTTGGAGTATTTCCCTTTCCCATTATTTGGCGTGTCCGCAAGTCCCTGTTTACCCAATTGACTAGCCTTGTCCACTGGTGTTTGCTTCTTTGTAGCTCCATGGGAAATTCCCCCAATTGGTGATTTCCCATTTCCAAATATCGCCTTCAATTCCTCCAATAGCTTGAGATTTGTTAGAAGAATTTTGTTCGCCCGCTTCCGCAACTGTAATCGCCCTCTCATTTCAATAACCAGCGTATGTTAGCAAAATTACCTAAACGAGCGCCGACAGAGAAAAAAGAGTTAGGATTTACTTTCATTTCTCTCTTTTTTGCCCAATCTAAATATCTTTCAAGAGCAGAACAACCGAAAAAAGATCTTATTATAAATTTTTAAAAGAAAATAGTATATTAGAGATTGTTGAAGGGTAAAGGAATATAAAAGATGAACAAGAAGAGGGAACAAAATATAGAAGTTGCATATGTGATAAACCTAATTAATATTTTAGAAAATATATGATGAATTTACAACTATTATAAAACAAAACGAATCATATTTGGAACATAATCAATTAATATTCAGAAAGTCATTCATGACATTTTTTATTACATTTATAAAGTATAAAAAATTGAGAAAATAAAAAAAGACAAACAAATAATAAAATCACATGATGATAAAATAATGCATAAGTGTAATCTGTAGTAGATTTTGTTGCCACTAGACACTAATTAAAATTATCCACATGCTTAACTATACAAAACTGCAATAGGTCCACAAGTATAACAAATCCAACAATCAGTACAATTATTGTCAGAATTACAAGATCTAAAATAAGTATTAAGTTGTAAGATTACTCTCTTCTTGAGTTCAAAGAACATATGGTCAACATTGAGTGTAGCTATAACTTATTTCTTTGAGAACCAAGACAAATTGACTGAAATAGTTTGGCATCATAAATATCATAATCAATAATGATTGTCATAATATGAAAAAATCACATTTAAACATCACATAAAAAAACACATGCATACACATTAATGGATCTAATTCGTATCAGATTGAGTAAAGTCACATATATGCCCCTATACATTTTAACAAAGACAATAATGCTGAAGAATAATAAGATTTAAGTAAATGATTAAATTAACCAATGGTTGTCATGATAAGAATAGTAATAATGAAACTAAGCTTAAGCAACACCATACTAGGAATAACACTTTATGTTTTACAACAATTTTTGGTAAAATCTTTATCCAAAATCAACAAATATCAACTCATAGAGAGAGAAAAAAGGTATATAAGTAAATAAATTTGATCAATAAAAATATTTTGTTACTTGTTTAGAGTTATTATGAAACTTAGAGAATATAACAAGAACTAATCCACGAGTAAGAAAGCACTCTGAAACCATAATATATTAAGTTAAGCTGTTTGGAAACCTAGAGAGTAAGACTCGGAATCTGCAACCTACCATGCTCCTCCATTTTCACTGTCGGCCTCAACATGAATGCCAAAGAAAAAGGCAATCCAAAGGCCACGAAACTCTACATAGAGATCCCATAAATGGGCGAGGATCGACTCATGCAAATTACTCAAGCTCTCAAACAGAGGATAATTCAGAATTTAAAGTTTATGAGTTCCTATAATAATTTTAAGTTATTATAAAATAGTAATTTGATTCACCGTTAAATATTTAGTAAATTTTTTAATAGATGTACAAGGTCTGTGCTAAAGCTATTGGGTTTCCATAAACCCGTATTCACCACCTTAGATCCGACACTACTTTCAAACTAAGCTGAACAAGGCCAAGAACAAGGAATGCTTTGCTCAAACTGTACATTCTCTTCAGGATTTTATCTAGCACATTACATTCACATATCTCATATATGGTCTTATATAACATCTTTTATATGTACAATCGTATAGGGTAAAATTGGTTCATATTAAATACTCAAATAATAGAGTAACACATGGAATCAGAGACACTCGGAAGACAAAGCAAACAGAAACCAAGACCGAGGACAACAGCCTCGGTTGACACCGGGTAGATCCCGAAGGGAATATTATCAATAAGGGCAAATAAATATTTGCAACCAGATGACATTCAATGGAGAATATTCCTCTGTATTAAATACGCATTCATTACAGAGAATTTTAGCATTCATGGTTTGCCGTTACATATTCATCAATGGCTCACATTATTGTCATTTAAGAGGGGCTTGATCCTAGGACCTTGTTCCCTAGGTATAGCTATAAATAGTGACTTTAACAGCCATTGTAAGGACACGAAAATCCTAACAAACTTATGCTACACATTATTCTAAGCTCAAGGGGTATTAGAATCATGGAGGAACGAATTAGAATCTTAAGGGGTAAAAGCTTTTTGGGAGCATGACATTTGTGTGGTTATAAAATCTTATCATTAAGGGTAAAATGGGTAAAATAAATAGTCTAAAGTTGAATTATTTTAAAATTTAGAAATGTGTCATTTATTTTGGAACAGACTAAAATGGAAAGTACCTCATCTAAATTGAAACAGAGGGAGTAATACTTTATTTTCTATCTATCAATATTTTTATTGCTGCCTTCGGAAGCCTTGCTCCCGGAACCAAGTTGTCTGTTGTCTTATCTTGATTTCAACGCTAAGTATTGTATTCTATTTAATTTATTTATCATTTAAGGATCAAATCTATTCTCTTATATATAAATCACGCTATAAATTTAGCTGTAATATTTATTGGTAAATAGTTTGGTGCCACCGTTGGGCTTAGATAGTTTCATAATTGAATTAATCCTTGCATCTATTACTAATCTGTTTGATTCCTTGTTTCTTAGAAAAAATTGTAAAAGATGGTAGATAACGATGTCAACATCGTACACAATATTGAGGCACAAGAAAATCCGGCTCAACATGAGGATTCAATCAGTGTCACCCATAACGAGGAGGACATAGCCACGCCGATTCATGGTGGGCGGTATCCCCGACACGTACGGGAAGTGACTTCTAATGACGCTGAAGGCAAGCATGTTATGAAAATGATGAGGATCCTGAGGGAACAATAAGAGGTTATCATGGTCCATCTCTCACGGTAGGACCACGCCATGAAATAATTGAGCAAGGGTTGTCGGGTGCTTCTAACAACGCGAATAGAAAAGGTCTAGTTCCTCTCGGTACCCCTATAAATCAAATAGCGCAAAGGATATACAACAACACCCCGAGGGGTGAAGTGGGCTTCGACGAGGCCGGGGGGATTGGCAGTGGATCAGGTAACAATAAAGGTAATGATCCTTTCAGAATCGAGTTCATACGGTTTATGAGGGAAATAAATGCCCAAATTTACCAAATCTCGGGTGCACCGCCAGTAATTAAGGGACTGAACTCGAAGAGATACACCTAGTTTCCGTTCAAACCTAGCGCAGCACCAAAATTAAACCCGAATGGTTCAAAATGCCAGACGTAACAAAATACGATGGGAATTCGGAGCATCAGGATCACATCACCACCAACACAACAACGGTGAAAGGAAACGACTTAGCCCAGCACAAGATTGAGTAGATCATGTTGAAGAAGTTCAGGGAAACCCTCACGAAGGGGACCCTGACATGGTATTCGCTTTTACACGAGCACTCAATAGATTCTTTTGAGATACTTGCAGATACTTTTATCAAGGACCATGCCAGGGTCAAGAAGGTACAGACGCGAAAGCCTGACATATTCAGAATTTTGCAAGGAGCGTCTAAATTGTTACGGGAGTTTGTGACTCGATTTCAGAAGGAAAGGATTCTACTACCGGTAGTGCAGATGAATGGGCAGCTGGGGCGTTCACTAAAGGGTTGAACACGAGGAGCTCCAATGCTTCTCGTAAGCTGAAAGAAAGCCTGCTCGAGTTCAAGGCAACTACATGGGCAGATGTCCACAAGTGCTATGAATCAAAGATAAGAATAGAAGATGGTCAGCTCGGTTTTCTGACATTAACCAAGGGTTGGGATCGAGAAAAGAACAAGGATAAGTCGAAGGATGATGTTGACATAGATTGGCATTCTTCTAAGGGCCCGTTTTTACCCTACAAAAGGACCGAAGGATGTGGCGGAAGTTTTCGGTTGACACACAAGTTCGTTCCCGTGAGAATATTTGACTGCAGCCGGAATAACAGGTCATTGCAAGACAAAGAGGTATCAGGTTCCACATATCCCAGACTGTCTGAGTATAACTTCAATGTCAGCATGGTGTATTTGGTATCAGTGATGAGGAATATTAAGGAAGCACATTCTCGAGGTCAATGAAAAATAATTCTATCCCTAGGTGTAACTTCCTTTCTAGAAATTATTCAAACAATGCCACCTGTTCGACAGGGCCGGGAGGATTGGCGCGTTCTCGGATAACTGTCATTTCCGCATGCGCCATGGTAGCATTGTTTTTCATGGTCGCACGCGGAAATGATAGTTATCATGCTAGAAGTGACCGTGCTCAAGTGAATCATGGACCCCAAACATCCCCCAGTAAGGCAAAAGAAGCGCCCTATCACCGAGGTCAAAAACAGGTTTTTTAAAGAAGAGGTAACTCAATTGCTTGAAATCGATTCAATCCAGGAGGTAAAGTATCCCCATTGGCTAGCTAACGTAGTAGTAGTTCCAAAAAAGAATAACAAATTTTGCATGTGCGTAGATTATAAGGATCTGAATAAGGCGTGCCCAAAGGACTTGTTTCTATTGCCAAACATTGATCAAATGATCGATGCAACGGCCAGGCATGTGTTGATGAGTTTCCTCGATGTTTATTCCGGGTACAACTAAATCAAAATGTACCCGGAAGATTAGGAAAAAACTTCGTTGATAACGAACTTTGGCACATATTGCTACAATGTAATCCTTTCGGGTTTAAGAATGTTGAAGCCACCGACCAGAGGCTCGTGAAAAAAATCTTCGAAAAGCAAATAGGGAAAATGATGGAAGTTTACATAGATGGTATATTGATTAAATCTTTGAATGCAGGTGACCATCTGAAACATATCCAAGAAACTTTTGACATCCTAAAGAAGCACAACATGAAGCTTAACCCCGAAAAGTTTTCATTCGGAGTCAGCTCTGGTAAATTCTTAGGTTTCCTGGTGTCACAAAGGGGGATCAAATTCAATCCCGATAAGACCATCGAGGACATTCCCGATCAGGTGACTAATGTGAAAGAATCCAAAGGTTAACTGGAAAGCTGGCCACTCTAAGCAAGTTCATTTCCCAGTCTTTAGAAAAATACTATCACTTCTTATCACTTCTGAAGAAGAAGAACAAATTCGAATAGACTCCGGAATGCTAACAGGCCCTAAAAGACCTGAAAAGGTATTTATCAAGCCCTATGTTTCTATCAAAGCCCGAGGAATGTGAACAGTTGCTAATTTATTTAGAGGTCTCGGAGGTAGATTTAAGTTCCACTCTAGCCCGAGAAGATGAAGGTATGTAATTTCTTATCTATTATGTTAGCAAAATTTTAACCGGAGCGCAAACTCGTTATCCGCACCTCAAAAAATTGTCTTTAGCTCTCGTAGTCGCCGCTCGAAAGCTTAGGCCTTACTTTCAGTGCTACCCGATAGCCATGGTGACAACTTTTTCCCTGCGGAATATCCTTCACAAACCTGAACTATCAGGTCGACTGGACAAGTGGTCAGTCAAAATGAGTGAATTTGACATTGAGTATAAACCTAGGACTGTGATCAAATCACAAGTTTTGGTGAACTTTGTGGCCAATTGCAGTACTGGACTGCTACCTTTGGCCACCAAATAAGTTGTGATAGTGTCGGAAATGACAACAGGAGTTTGGACCTTGTTTACGGACAGAGCCTCCAATATGAAAGGGTACGGGCTCGGGGTAGTATTAATTACATCCTCGAGAGAAACCCTGAGGCAGGCCATAAAAATTATTCTCTTGACTAACAATGAAGCTGAGTATGATGCTTTGTTGTAGGAATTGAACTGGCCTGGGGACTAGACTTCGAGGTCATTAAAATCAAATATGATTCAGAACTGGTGGTGTATCAGGTATATGGGATCTTCGACACCAAATAGGAGTGCATGCAACAATATGTGAAAAAAGTTCAAGCTCTGCTAGCCCGGTTCAAGGAATGGTCAATCACCCACATCTTGAGAGAAGAAAATGCAGAAGTAGGCATATTGGTCAATCTGGGCTCATCCACGAAAATGAAAGGATCAGATTTTGATACGATTGTACAGCTCATGCATTTGGTATTGGATGTGGACGGTTATTATGAAGAAAATGCGATCAACTTGGTCTGGGACTGGATAAATGAAATCATCGACTACCTTGACCATGGCAAACTGCCCGAAGACCCGAAAGCATCCCGGGCACTCCACACCAAAGTAGGTCGTTCTAGCTTCTATAGAGGACAGTTATACAGAAGGTCATTCCAAGGCTCGTTGGCCTGATACTTAGGCGCCTTCGAATATAACTACGTAATGAGAGAGGTTCACGAAGGTTTCTATGGAAATCATTTAGGTGCAGACTCGTTGGTGTTAAAATTAGTTAGGGGAGGATATTACTGGCCCCGGATGGAACAAGATGCTAAGGCACTCATTCAGAAGTGCGACAAGTGCCAATGTCATGCGCTGCTAGTGCGACAAGTGCCAATGCCATGCGCCGTTAGTACACCTGTAAGCACGTGATTTTTGACCCTCCCCGAGAATTTTCACATTTTTAGCGTGAATATGTGAAATTGGGTCTAGTATAGCTATTTTAACTATTTTACTTTATTTCGTTGCAAAAAGAAAAATTCAAAAATATATATATAAATTTTAGTTTATTTATCTCTCATATCTCATAAACTTGAAAAAATACAAAAATTGTACTTTATTTTTGTACTTTATATAATTTCGAAAATTACCAAAAATATAGTTCTATTAATGTTTTATAGTCATTTTAATTTTGAAAAATACAAAAAATGTTACTTTATATTTTATCTTTATATTAAAAACGAAAATTACAAAAAAATAGTTTTATTAGTATTTTGTAGTTATTTTAATCTTGAAAAAATATTAAAAAAGATCTAGTTTTGTGTTAATTATTAGTCTTATTTTTGTAGTTATTTTGCTTACATAATCAGTTAAGCAACGTCGTGTTCCTATTTCTCGGGTCCGGGCAAAAGAATAATATTCGGGTTCAAACTACCCGATTTTAGGCCTAATTTCGGATCTAGCCCATAATAATTCGAGTCCACCACACGTGAGGGGACACGCGTGGGGAACACGGACGGAACACCGTACACGGGGAACCCCACCACGTGTGGGGGACACAAGTCTCGAACCCCACCACGCGTGGGGCTCATTTTTCTTGGCAGAAGCTTACAAATGCACGGGCAAAGCTACACAAAGAGGGGGACTTGGAAAATATTTTTGCTGGGAACTACTGTTCATCTTTCTTCTTCAGAAAGAAGAAAGAAAAGCCCCTACTGAACAAAAAACGAAACCCTACCCACGACCAACCTGAGCAACACCCCAAAACCACCATCAACACCCCAACCACTCGTCAAGCACCAAAACCAGTCGTAACCCAAAACCAGTCGCGACGCCACTCCTCCACATCCGAACGACCATCGCCTTCTTCCTCCATTAAATCCGACGAGCACTGCTGCTTCGCCTTCGTCGTCACAGCCCCCAGCTTCACTCCCTCGTCGTCAACCACCAGCCCCGTCGAGCAGCAGTTGTCGCTGCTGCTGCTGCGTCACCTTCCCGACTGTCCAAAACCAACGCCATAACCATCGTCACCACAGCACCTCCATAGCCCTCGACCCTACTGTCGCTACCTGCTACCCAGCTCGTCGTCCCTCCCTGTCGACCCAACAGTTCCCCAGTCTCATCGTCCCATATTATCACTCACCCCCGGACAGCGGCGAATACCATAGCCAGCCATAGCAACAAGCTTAACCCCGCTGCCTGTCGTCAAACACCACCAGTCGACAACCAATCAGCCCAGTTATTGTTGTTCTTTCACTGTCGTCGTGCAGTCCATTGAGGTCGCCTTTGGTTCGTCGAGGTCCGGTACATCGAGGTTGTTGTTCGAGGTTTTGTCGCAGGTCCAACGCATCAGACGATAATCTCAAGTAGGTCGTCTCTGCGCCCGTATCCCTCATGTTTGCTGTTTAGTAATATGTATATGTGTTTGTTGAAATACAACCCTAGTTCATGTGGATAGTACGCGAAATTGCGCGAGACATATATACATGATGATTGCGAATTGCTATTTTTGATAATTAACTCCGTATGGTATTGAAATTTGGCCGTGAATGTCTTTTCCGTTGTTTCGTTATTTTAAGTAGCTATTGGACATTTTGTTTCTTCATGTTTAAATTGTTGTTATCCAAATATTTGTCATGATAGGGGTTTGCACATATTCTGAAAGGTGTTAATTATTTAGTTTGTCTTAATAGTTGTTTATACATGTGGTAGTAATGTTAAAATTTTAGTAGCAATTTTAATTCCGCAGAAAAATACTCGCTTCATCAAATGAGTTCAATTTATAACCCATGATCTCGCGAAGTAGCTAAAAAACGTAGTTATTTTAGTCCTGTCCTAGAAAAAAAAAAGAAAAACAAATAAATAAATAAAAATGAGACGAGCCTCGCCAAATAAAAAATACAAGCTGCGGGGCCCTCTAAATGTATATATTAAATACTTAGATTCCGGGACGGGCCGTTTTAGCAAATTTCACGGCCCTACCCAAAATAATAATGCGCTAGTTGCTTTAGGCGCGCCTTTAATAATTTAATTTTCCTAAACTCGGGTGCACATTTATATGACTCAAATCTAAATCTCAACGGAATCGAAATGTGTCTTTAATCACGGGTATATTGATTATGGCGTGGCCCGAGATGCATTTCCATGACGTTGTAAATTCCTTTTAATAATAAATGAGACGAGCCTCGACAAACAAAAATGTAGAAGCTGCGGGGCCCTCTAAATGTATATATTAAATACTTAGATTTCGGGACGGGCCGTTTTAGCAAATTTCACGGCCCTACCCAAAATAATAATACGCTAGTTGCTTTAGGCGCGCCTTTAATAATTTAATATTCCTAAACTCGGGTGCACATTTATGTGACCCAAATCTAAATCTCAACGGAATCGAAATGTGTCTCTAATCACGAGTATATTGATTATGGCGTGGCCCGAGATACATTTCCATGACGTTGTAAATTCCTTTTAATAATAAATGAGACGATCCTCGACAAACAAAAATGTAGAAGCTGCGGGGCCCTCTGAATGTATATATATTAAAAATATTTAGAATGCGGGACATGCCGTTTAGCAAATTTTACGGCCTTCCCCAAAATAACAATACGTTAGTTGCTTAAGGCGCGTCTTGATAATTTATTTTTCTTAATTCGGGTGCACATTTGTGTGACCCAAATCCAAATCTCAACCGAGTCGAGATATGTCAATAACCACGGGTGCATTGATGTAACGTGGTTCGAGATATATTTTCACGACGTTGCAATTCTCGTAAAAAATAATAATAAAAGCGGTCAAGAGTTTAAAACTTGCACATAGGTTTAACATGTACAAAATCAGATAATCAAGCCAAATATAACAGTTGAGAGACCGTGCTAGAACCACGGAACTCGGGAATGCCTAACACCTTCTCCCGGGTTAACATAATTCCTTATCCAGATTTCTGGTACGCAAACTGTAATATGGAGTCATTCTTTTCCTCGATTCGGGATTAAAACTGGTGACTTGGGACACCCTAAATCTCCCAAGTGGCGACTCTGAAATAAATAAACCAATCCCGTTTTGATTGTCCTTTAATTGGAAAAAACTCCTTTGCGTCCTCTCGGGTGCGGAAAAAGGAGGTGTGACAGCTCTGGCGACTCTGCTGGGGATTAATGACCCAGAACCACTGGTTCAGGGTTAAGAATTCGAGCTTAAAATAATTGTTATTATTTGGCTTTATTTATTATCTGATTTTTACGTGTTTGCGCCTAATGTGCTAAATGCTGCTTTAATTGCTTTGATATTATTTGAACTGTACATATAAACTGTGCCAAAACCTTTCTCTTCTCTCTTGAGGAGCGCACGCTGGTCGTGGCTTCTTTCTGTTAGTGTCATATGCCAAAATAGAACGAGGATTCGGAGGAGTTGCAAAATCGGATGGCCTTTTGGTTACCGGTACACAGCTCCCATCCTTGGCTTGAGTTGTCCGCTCGGGTAAGCCAGGTCTAGAACAAACACCTAGGTTTTACAGCTTAGTATAACATAACTTCATGCCGGATCCCTAGTAGGAACACTTATTTGCATCATGTGCATTTGACTTAGGGGACTCAGCACAGGGGCTGGGTCCGTCTAGGACAAGCAACCTGAGAATAAAGACCATCCTGCTACATCCTGTTTGCTTTATGCATTTACTTGTTTCAAGGCTTGCATGCTGACCGGCTTCTGAATATAGGGAATGTTTGAAAAAAAAAAGAGAGAAAAAAAAGAATAACGGTTAGGGAGTTAATTATTTATTCTTGAAAAATCAATACCCAGAAAACGGTTAAAGCTCTGCCAGAATTTTGAAAAAAAAAAGAAAAATGTGTGTCTTATTAATTTGTTTTAGAAAGTAAGAGTCTTTGATTTATTTTTAAGAGAAAAATAGTGTGTCTCCAAAATTCGGCTTATGCCTGAACTACGTCAGTTTGATTCTCGCAGGGTGCGAGATACGTAGGCAACCCCCATCGGGCTCAACTTGTTTTTCAAAATATAGGTACAATCCAAAGAACGAAAGTTTTTAAGGTGACATCATACTTTTCAGAAACAACCAAATTTCGTTTTTCCAGGAAAAAAAGGGGTGTGTCAATTTGGTATTTGAGTCCAATGAGTCTGGATCTTTGCTTAATCACCCCAATAAACATGCAGAATGAGCATAAGTCCAAGTTTGCCGGTAACAGTTAGAAGCAAAATCCCTCTGGAAGTGCGATTATGGTGGAGGATTTGGAAAAGTCAGAACAAGACAAGATCAAACTGCACCTGGGAGGTCTGGTTAATTTGTTGAACGTCAGGCCTCGGTGCGACATCATAAAGGCTTTGGTTACATTTTGGGATCCGGCCCACAACGTGTTCCGCTTCTCGGATTTTGAACTCACCCCAACCTTAGAAGAAGTGGCAGGTTACATGGACGTCACTGAAGGTTTGAGGCACAAATACCTGATCGCCCCAAGAGCTGTGAATTCACACAAATTCATGGATCTGTTGAAGATAAGCAAGGGAGTCCCATACGCTGAACTGGATAGAGGTTTTTCTACACTACAATTCATATACCAGAGGTACGGGAACATAGGAGGATTCAATGATCCAGAAAGTGGTGTCTGCAGTAGGGGAAATCTGGTAAAGTGGAATGAGCATAGGCGGTTCGCTTTCATGGTGGCATTCTTGGGCCTTGCGGTGTTTCCCTGAAAAGATAGAAATATCGATCTGAAGGTGGTTGGGGTCGTTAAAGTCCTGATTACCAATGATAAAAGCATCCTTGCTCCTATGGTAGTGTCGGAAATATACCGAGCCCTCACGGCTTGTAAGGCCGGGGCAGATTTCTTCGAAGGATGCAACTTGTTATTGCAGATGTGGATGATCGAACACTTGTGCCGCCATCCTCAGTGTATGCGCTACATGTCTACAAACGAGGACTGCATCGAATGTTATAACCGGAGGGTTTCAGGTTTCCGATTACCAGAAGGGTTCGAAGAATGGACATCCTATCTCCGGGCCATAACTGCAGATCAAATAAACTGGACTTTGGGTTGGCTTTCTGTGGAAGAAATCGTATACATGCCCGCCACTGGTCCTCACTTCCTCTTGATGGGACTCAGAGGTATTCAACCTTATGCCCCTTACAGGGTGATGAGGCAGTTAGGAAGGTGTCAAGTAGTACACCCGGACGAAGATCTCAGCACTTATGCAGTCGAGGTCAGCAGTGACGGCCAATTTCCTGAAAAGACAGTTCGTTGCATATGGGGAGAATGCCAGTACCTGACGGTAAATACTCGGGTAGGTGATGTATCCAGAGGTGAAGTCTCACCAGCTTATCTTGCTTGGCATAATAAGAAGAACATTGCGGAGCGGCCCACCAAACGGCCTCACCTCCAAGATTTTGTTGAGTCATCACAAGAACAATGGGGCTGGCTCGCAAAAGAGGAAGGTTACCGAGCTGAAATCGGGAAGCTAAAGCGTCAAGTTGAAAGACTTGTATTTGAAAATAATGTGCAAGTCACCTCGGAACAGGCGGAAAAAAACAAGCGAGCCCAAGAGAACCAGACCTTGAAGGCCCGCCTTCGCCAAGCCAGTAAGAATAACATTGACCGACAGAAACGTCGCTCCGACGAAAGATTGATAGCAAGTTTAAGAAATCAGGTCATCCAGAGCCAAGAAGAATTTGAACAATCAGAAGCTTGCATCGCAAGGATGAAGGTCAAATGGGCAAAAGGCACAACAGCCCGAAGACAGCGTCTGCAACAGGTCATAAGGGATTATGAAATGAGCATCGGGATATTAAGAGAGACGAACTCCACTCTACATGATCGGATCATCAAACAAGCACGAGATGCGCAGGCAGACAGAAGACAGTGCTACGATGCAATGGCCCGCATGGAAAGACAAATGGAGTTGTTCCAGGATCGACTTGCCGACAATGCTCAGGCACTGGGATTGAAGAACCGACAAATCAGGCAGTTGTTCAGTGAAAGGGATAACATTCGAGCAAGGATTGACGAAATCGGGCATTACATCTACATGAAATGCCTGGCATGTGAGCGAACACCTCGGAAGACCCTCCTTGTTTCCATCATGGGTTGCGTCCACCGGATTATGCACGAGTTGAAGAGCCTGCAAAGAGACCTTACACCTAGCGCCGCGAAAGGGCCGAAAGATTCCTCGTGGGCCCCTAAGTTGGAAAATTAGGCTTGGGTCGAGTCCTGCTTATTTGGCTTTGTTGCTTTCCCATATGTTGTTTTCTTTTCGTTTAGTCAAACCAAGTTAAAAAATTGTGGAGTCTGTATTGTTGCTATTTTGTCTGAAGTAATGTGTAATAGCAAATTTTGATAATGAAATTAAGTGACTCCGAAAGAATTTCTATGTATCTTTACTTTATGGCAGAACTACGCTTGGTCTGATTCGCGCGGGGACGTGATACGTAGGCAATCCCCATAAGATTCGACCGCTTTTAATAAAGAAAGAAAAGAAAATACAAATAAAATACAGGGTTTCCAAAATACTTTAAAAAGGGACAAATGAGCAAGCCGGGATGACGCATGTTGTTTGAAACAAAGCATGTAGAAACAGTTAACTGCCTAGGAGCATTGCATCCTCTATGTGTTGTGATCAAATCTGTTAACACTAACGCTAACAAAGTTTGTTGTTGTCTGATTCAGACAGTTAGTTGTTAAAGAATTCTGGCAACACACTCTTACCAAACCAGATCCAAAGGACCGGTAGCAACAAGCATGACTACTTCAGAGAATAGTAATGAGGAAGAAAGGCCGATGGGCCAATTGTTAAAAGAAGCGATGGAAAAGATTGAAAGGATGGGACTTGAGATGAATGCAATGCAGCTAGCCCTAGCCAAAGCACAAAAGAGCCCTGAGCCACTGGGACACATGCCCGAATACCCTCACTCCGGCCCTTCTACAAGCCTCCCAAATCCCCGTTATCATCAAGAAAGAAGCCCTCATGATTCCCAAGCTCCACCACTCCATCAACCTCTTCCAACGCCCAATATTCCCACTTTTGTGGGACCCGCATCAGTCCCCTTGCAAAGAACGACCAGTGAGCCATTGTTTCAGCCTCACGATACGCAATACTATCCCCCGGAGCCTACATTTCATGCCCCCGAGCCACAGGCTTACAATCCACACTTGGAAGTGCCGGCAGAGATTGAAAAGCCGGTTAAAGCCCCTGAACAGGATGAGGTATTAAGAAAGTTCAAAAGCCTGGAGCAGTCCTTCAGGAACTTGCACGGACTGAGCAACCAAGTCAGCGTAGCATACAAAGATCTATGCCCTTTCCCAGATGCCCAACTCCCGGCTGGATTCAAGATGCCTAAGTTTGATCTATATGAAGGGCACGGTGATCCCATGGCACATTTGCGGGGATTCTGTAGCAAAATGAGAGGGGAAGGCGGCAAGGATGAGCTGCTAATAGCTTATTTCGGCCAAAGTCTGAGCGGATCTGCCCTAGAATGGTATACCAGGCAGGATTCCAGTAGGTGGTATAGTTGGGACGATCTGGCACAAGCTTTCGCAGGTCATTTCCAGTACAATCTCGAGATAGTCCCTGACCGTCTCACATTATTAAGAACTGGGAAGAAACCCGGGGAAAGTTTTCGCTAGTTCGGGTTCCGCTGGAGAGAGTAAGCGGCCAGAGTCGATCCTCCCATGAGAGAGGGAGAGATGGTGGACTATTTCTTGCAAACATTGGATCCAACCTACTTTGGTCACTTGGTGACGACAGTCGGAAAATCCTTCAACAAGGTGGTCAAGATAGGGGTCATGATAGAAGAGGGTCTGAGGTCTGACAAAATCTTGAATTACTCGGCCCTCAAGGCCACAACCCAGGCTATTCAGAGCGGCACGGGAGGTGCGCTGAGAAGAAAGAAAGAAGAGGTTGCCACGATCGAGGCAGGCAGTTGGTCCAGGGCTGGCAGGCCACACTACAACCAACCCAGACCTCACAGGTCAAACTACCCATACAACCCACCACAAAATTTCTATCCACCTCGAGAACCACATTGTTCCGTACACCAGGATCAAGCATACACTCAGCCTCTGGTTTGCCCGCAATGGCGCGCGCCGGCTCCCCAGAACATATATGCACCCCCACAAAACACCTATCCTCCACCGAGAGCATATAGAAACCTTTCAGGGGCAGGCTTTCGGGGAAATCCAGATGCTAGGAATGACAGGTTGCGGAAACAAAGAACTTTCACGGAGTTGGGAGAAACCTACACCGCTTTGTTCCACAAACTGAGGCAATTGGGTTTGGTTAGTCCTGTCCAGACTCGAGAACCAAATCCCCCACCTCAGAATTTGGATCGATCAATCAGTTGTGAATACTGCTCAGGGATGCTCGGACATGATACCGAGAAGTGTTGGAAATTGAGGCATGTCATACAGGATCTTATTGACACCAATAAGATCGAGGTCCAGACACCGGAGGCTCCTAACATCAACCAGAACCCACTGCCGGCGCACCACGAGACTCACATGATTGAGTTAGTGTATGAGGGAGGAGAGTTGAGAAAACCCTCACAAACAGTGATGATGATCCAGGCCGCCCCGAAAGAAGTCTCAACCAGTGGAGGAACGAGGGTACAGTCACAGGGAGAAGGCGTCAAGCCAGTAGTGATATTGGGAAAGAGCCCGTACGCCATAACAAGCAAACCCAAGCCAAACAAGTTGGTAATATCAGGGATTCCGCCCACACCTGCAGTTGTGTTGAAAGGGGTATGTAGAGAACCGGTCACCATAAAGCCTGTAGTCCAGCTGCCGATGATTGATAGCAAGGCTGTGCCTTGGAAATATGAAAAGGCGGTGGTGATGTATAAAGGAAAACAGGTGGAAGAAGTTAGTTGTGAAGCGCAAGGGCTGACTCGATCAGGTCGATGTTTCGCTCCGATGGAACTAAGGAGAACCAACCCAGCTGCAACCAAGAAACATGTGTCCGAAGAAGAGGCTGAGGAGTTCCTAAGGAAGATGAAAGTACAGGACTATTCTGTGGTCGAACAGCTGAGAAAAACACTGGCCCAGATCTCACTGCTATCATTACTGATCCATTCTGAGGAGCATCGGCGGGCCTTAATGAAGATATTGAACGAAGCTCATGTACCCAATGAGATTTCTGTAAACCACCTGGAAACCATTGCCAACAAGATCTTCGAGGTGAACAGGGTAACATTCTCAGATGATGATCTGCCGGTGGAAGGTACGGAGCATAATAAAGCTCTATACCTAGCTGTCAAATGTGAGGACTCAGTGGTAACTCGAGTATTGATAGATAACGGCTCAAGTGCCAATATTTGTCCACTATCAACCCTGAACCAGTTAAAGATCGACCACGGAAGAATCCACAAGAACAGCATCTGTGTCCGAGGGTTCGACGGAAATGGAACAGCCACTGTGGGGGATGTTGTACTTGAATTGACCATCGGTCCAGTCCTGTTTACCATGGAGTTCCAGGTGTTAGATACCACAATATCTTATAACCTTCTGTTGGGACGACCATGGATTCATGCAGCCAAAGCAGTGCCCTCCACCCTACATCAGATGGTGAAGTTCGAGTGGGAAAGACAAGAGGTCGTGCTACACGACGAGGACACGGCGCGCACCATGGGTGGCGCCATTGTACCTTTCATAGAGACCGATGATGGCAAAGGTCCTTGGGTCTACCAGATTTTCGATACAGTGTCGGCAAACAAAATTTCTGAAGGAGAAATCATCCCGCACCCTAGGGTAGCTTCCGCAACAGTCATGATGGTCTCAGAAATGCTGGGTAATGGATTTGTGCCGGGAAAAGGCCTGGGAGTCGAGCTTCAGGGGATTGTCCAACCTGTCACCCTGCCTAACAATCTGGAAACTTTCGGATTGGGGTTCAAACCAACCGCAACAGATAAGAAGCAAGCGCGCAAGTTGAAGAAGAGGGCCTGGTTTCTGCCCAAACCGGTGCCACGTCTCTCAAGGTCCTTTGTCAGAGCCAGTGCCAAGGGGTCGCCCGTCCCAAAGATCCTAGGACCATTGATTGGTATGGATAGGGACCAGAATCAGAGTTTCGAGAGGCTATTCGCTGATGTCAGTATGGTAGAGGCTGGAGAAGGTTCCAGCAGAGCAGAGATACAGTTTGTGGGGCCTGAGGCCAAAACCAACAATTGGACTGTTACTCCTCTTCCTGTCCGAGGGGAGTCTTGGTAGTAGGCTTTGATTTATGTTTTGTTTGTTTTGTTTTGTTAGGATTATTCCAGGGTGTAATCCAAATTTTACTTTTGTCTTGTAAAAGTGTGAACCCTTTTATCCCGCAAGTTTAATAAAGTTCTCTCTTTTTGTCCCATTTTAATTTTTGTTTTGTTCTTTTTCTTTCTGAACAGTTCTCTTTTTACTGGTTTTAATGACATGGCATGCACAGCGGATCTTCGACCTAGTCTAATAAATCAATCTGAATCCGACTCAATGATGCAAGAGGTCGTTTGTGACGATGAATCTGAATGTGACGAAGGTGAAGCCTTCGAAGAGATAAACCGAGAACTGTGCCAATTTGAGGATAAACCCAAACCCAACCTAAATGACACTGAGGCTGTGAATCTAGGGGACGCTGATAACGTCCAAGAAACCAAAATCATCATCCACATTGAGCCGAATGTTAGGGAAGAATTGGTCAAAACCCTCATGGAATTCAAAGATGTTTTTGCATGGTCATTTGACGATATGCCTGGATTAAGCACCAATTTAGTAGTTCACAAATTGCCCACTGACCCGGCATACCCTCCGGTCAAGCAAAAGCTAAGGAAGTTTAAAACAGAAATGAGTGTAAAGATCAAAGAAGAGGTGATTAAGCAGTTGCAGGCGAAGGTCATTCGGGTCACTCGATATCTCGAGTGGTTGGCCAATGTGGTACCAGTCCCAAAGAAGGATGTGAAAATCAGGGTGTGCGTCGACTACTGCAACCTCAACAAAGCAAGTCCCAAGGACAATTTTCCGTTACCCAACATTCATATCCTGATCGATAATTGTGCTGGGCGCGAGATCGGATCCTTTGTGGATTGTTATGCGGGTTATCATCAGATCCTAATGGACGAGGAGGATGCGGAAAAAACAGCATTTATTACGCCATGGGGAACTTACTGCTATCGGGTAATGCCATTCGGATTAAAGAACGCCGGGGCAACGTACATGCGAGTAATGATGGTTGTGTTTCATGACATGATACACAAAGAAATCGAGGTGTACGTCGATGATATGATCATAAAATCTTGGCGTCAGGAGGACCATGTAGCAGACCTAAGGAGGTTTTTCCAAAGACTCCGAAGGTATGATATCAAGCTTAACCCGGCCAAATGCGCATTCGGGGTTCCATCAGGAAAGCTGCTAGGGTTCATCGTCAGTCGACGAGGGATTGAGTTAGACCCATCCAAAATTGAATCCATCCGAGATTTGCCACCGCCAAGGAACAAAACAGAGGTAATGAGTTTGCTGGGTAGACTCAATTACATCAGCAGGTTCATCGCCCAACTCATAGCAACTTGTGAGCCCATATTTCGGCTGCTGAGAAAGGATGTTGCGGTAGGTTGGACGGCAGAGTGTCAGGAGGCCTTCGACCAAATCAAAGGGTATCTGTCTAATCCACCCGTATTGGTCCCGCCTAAGCCTGGGAAGCCCTTAATTCTTTACCTGACGGTCCTGGAAAATTCATTTGGTTGTGTACTGGGGCAGCATGATGACACGGGAAGGAAGGAGCAGGCCATCTACTATCTTAGCAAGAAATTCACAGTACATGAGGTCAAGTATACTCAACTCGAGAAAACATGTTGCGCCTTAACTTGGGTAGCTCAGAAGTTGAAGCACTACTTGTCTTCATATACTACTTATCTCATATCCCGTTTGGACCCATTGAAGTATATCTTTCAGAAACCTATGCCCACAGGAAGGTTGGCAAAATGGCAAATTCTACTCACAGAGTTTGATATCGTCTATGTGACGAGGACAGCCATGAAAGCCCAGGCGCTGGCCGACCATCTGGCAGAGAACCCCGTTGATGAAAAATACGAGCCCCTAAGAACGTATTTTCCCGACGAAGAGGTAATGCATACAAATGAGCTAGAGTTACCCAAAGAACCGGGTTGGAAGCTTTTCTTCGATGGAGCTGCAAATGCGAAAGGGGTTGGAATAGGAGCAGTACTCATTTCTGAAACAGGACGCCATTATCCTGTTACGGCTCAACTACGCTTCTATTGCACCAACAATATGGCCGAGTACGAAGCTTGCATTTTGGGTCTACGATTGGCTGCGGACATGGATGTCCAAGACGTTTTGGTCTTGGGAGACTCGGACCTCTTGGTACATCAGATTCAGGGTGAATGGGAAACGCGAGATCTAAAGCTCATACCATACCGACAATGCTTGCATGATCTGAGCAAGCAATTTCGATCGGTGAAGTTCAAACATATCCCGAGAGTTCACAATGAGGTTGCGGATGCCTTGGCCACTTTAGCATCAATGCTGCACCACCCTAACAAAATGTATGTTGATCCTCTGCACATCCAGGTCCGTGATCAGCACGCTTACTGCAACGCCATAGAAGAAGAAGCAGATGGCGAACCCTGGTTTCATGATATCAAGGAATACCTCAGAATGGGGATATATCCGGAACAGGCCTCTAGAGACCAAAAAGAGCCCTTCGGCGTTTGTCGAATGGTTTCTTCCTCAGCGGAGGAGTGTTGTACAAAAGAACCCCGGATTTGGGATTGTTGAGATGTATAGATGCCGGTCAAGCCACGACGGTTATGGCAGAGGTACATGCTGGAGTTTGTGGGCCACACATGAGCGGATATGTATTGGCAAGGAAAATCCTTCGAACAGGGTGTTATTGGCTCACCATGGAACACGACTGTATCACTTTCGTGAGGAAATGCCATCAGTGCCAGATACATGGAGATCTGGATCATTCTCCGCCAACAGAGTTACATACGATGTCAGCACCCTGGTCGTTTGTGGCATGGGGCATGGATGTCATTGGGACCATCGAGCCGGCAGCATCCAACGGTCATAGGTTCATTCTAGTGACCATTGATTACTTCACCAAATGGGTTGAGGCTAAAACTTTCAAGTCGGTAACCAAAAAGGCAGTGGTGGACTTTGTTCACTCCCATATTATCTGCAGATTTGGAATCCCAAAAGTGATCATCACGGATAACGGTGCGAATCTTAACAGCAGCCTGATGAGAGAGGTATGCCAACAATTCAAGATTACCCACCGCAATTCCACCCCATATCGTCCCAAGGTGAATGGAGCGGTCGAAGCAGCCAATAAGAACATCAAGAAGATACTGTGAAAGATGGTGGAAGGATCCAGACAATGGCACGAGAGATTACCCTTTGCTTTGTTGGGTTACCGCACTACCGTTCGGACTTCTGTAGGTACAACTCCTTATTTGTTGGTGTACGGAACTGAGGCCGTGATACCAGCGGAGGTCGAAATTCCATCCCTCCGGATTGTCGCTGAAGCTGAGATTGATAATGATGAATGGGTCAAAGCTCGATTGGAACAGTTGAGCTTGATAGATGAGAAAAGATTGGCAGCAGTGTGCCATGGTCAGCTATACCAGAAGAGAATGGCGAGAACATATAATAAGAAGGTGCGCCCCAGGAAATTTGAAGTAGGGCAGCAGGTATTGAAGAAGATCCTCCCACATCAGGTCGAGGCAAAAGGCAAATTCGCCCCAAATTGGCAAGGGCCTTATATCGTGACCAGATTGTTGTCCAACGGTGCTTTGTGTTTGATAGATATCGAGGGGAGATGTGTCGACATGGCTATCAATTCTGATGCAGTCAAGAATTATTATGCGTAATTTCTTTAATTATGGCAATTATTAGTTTGTTTGTTTGTATTTGGCATTTATTGGATAATGAGATGACGGAGGCAATTCTTTCTTCTATCCAAACACTTTTAACCCTTGCTTCCCCCTTTGAGCCTTAAGTTGTTCTTCCATACCCCTCTTTTGGAATCACTAATGGAAAAGAAAAAAGAAGAAAAAAAAAGAGAAAAAAAGAGAAAAAAAAAGAAAAGAAAAGAAAAAGAAAAATCTTTAAAGGAAAATGAAAAGTAGGAGAAAGAAAAGGAAAAGAAGATAAAATCATAAGAGATACAAAACAGTGGGAACTACGTTTGACCTGATTCCTCAAAGAGGATACGTAGGCGCCTCACGGCTCGGTCATAGTGTGCATCATAGTGTATATAGGATGCATAATGTATATAGTGTGCATAATAGGCACAGTGTGCATAACGCACATAGCTCAACATAAGTGTAAAAAATAAAATTCCCCAAGCAAGAAAATCGGGGCAGAGGTTATGTTTTAAGTTCCGACAAAGGTTTGATTCCAAAAGTTGTAGCAGATCACCCATCAAATTATTTCATTTTGATAGCCTTTCTTTAGCCCCACACCAAAACCAACATCGACGTCCAAAAGACCTCCCGATCAATATCCAAGAGATGCCAAGTCAGGCAAATAAAGCAGAGAATAACACACTGATCCCCAACAAAGAAGAGAATCATAAGACTGAGAATGAATTGATGGTCAAAGGAATCTCCAGAAGAAGGGGTCGTATCGACAACACCCCGAGTCCTCGAAAGAAATAAAATGAGAGAGTCTTATCGGTGAAAACCTTCACAGGCACCGAAAGGCGACGTAAGATGAGAGATATAAAATGAGAGAGTCTTATTGGTGAAAACCTTCACAGGCACCATAAGGCGCCGGGAGTTGAGAGAATAGAGAGAGCCCCATTAGTGAAAACCCCTCGAAGGGCACTATGAGGCAACAAGACAGATCAACAAAAAGCGACCACATTCGCAACGAAATGGATACTCATTTATCACCCCCAGCAAGTCAGACCATCGGGCAAATCGATTGATACAAATAGACTGGGTTGGGAATCTATGGTGCACGTCATGATCACGGGGACCAGTCGTGTCCTCCAGATAAGTTCTTCTGAATTTCTTCTCCCACCAAATATTGGTTCAGAAAGATTTTCTCCTTTTTCTGTCTTTTATTTCTCTTCCTAAAAAATTTGTCATAAAAGGAATTTTTCAAAGCTTACTACCAGAGACCGAAGGGGGATTCATCCAATACAGGATAACCCCAACAGTCCTAAAGGCTGGCCCCAGGCAATGCAGTGTTGTGCCCTGCGGTTTTGGGAGGAAGTAAACTCCTAAAGGGAGTGGTTTCAGGAGTAAAAACAGACTCCCACAGCATGTACTGTAAAGAGAAAGCAGAAAAGGGGATAAATTGAAAACCAATCCCCAGCAGGCCGGAAACCCCCAGCAAGCAATTTTGTCCACCAACCAGTTATGGGGACACAGAGCAAGAAAAAGGAAAGGGAAGGAAAAGCATCCACCGGAAAGGCACCTCTTCCCACCATAAGTGAAACTGACTAAATCCTTTTGTCTGCTGCAGGAAAATAAACATTGACGATGGCAGCAAGACGCGATGCCAGGGAAATCACCAAAACCGGGGCAGAAAATTTTCTGCCAATTGTCAAAAATCTTCTCGGAAGAACGAGGAAACAAATGCGGGAATACTTTTAAGTTCTAGGTCGCCCACCAGTAAAATGCGGGAATACATTTAAGTTCTAGGTCGCCCACCAGTAAAATGCGGGAATACATTTAAGTTCTAGGTCGCCCACCAGTAAAATGCGGGAATACTTTTAAGTTCTAGGTCGCCCACCAGTAAAATGCGGGAATACATTTAAGTTCTAGGTCGCCCACCAGTAAAATGCGGGAATACTTTTAAGTTCTAGGTCGCCCACCAGTAAAATGCGGGAATACATTTAAGTTCTAGGTCGCCCACCAGTAAAATGCGGGAATACATTTAAGTTCTAGGTCGCCCACCAGTAAAATGCGGGAATACATTTAAGTTCTAGGTCGCCCACCAGTAAAATGCGGGAATACATTTCAGTTCTAGGTCGCCCACCAGTATAATGCGGGAATACATTTCAGTTCTAGGTCGCCCACCAGTATAATGCGGGCATACATTTCAGTTTTCCATTTCTAGGTCACCCACCAGTATAATGCGGGTATACATTTATGTTTTCATTCCATATTCTAGGTCGCCCACCAGTATAATGCGGGCATACATTTCAGTTTTCCATTTCTAGGTCACCCACCAGTATAATGCGGGTATACATTTATGTTTTCATTTCATGTTCTAGGTCGCCCACAAGTATAATGCGGGAATACATTTAGGTTCTAGGTCGCCCACCAGTATAATGCGGGAATACTTTTAAGTTCTAGGTCACCCACCAGTATAATGCGGGAATACTTTTCTGTTCTAGGTCGCCCACCAGTATAATGCGGGCATACATTTCAGTTTTCCATTTCTAGGTCACCCACCAGTATAATGCGGGTATACATTTATGTTTTCATTTCATGTTCTAGGTCACCCACCAGTATAATGCGGGAATACTTTTCTGTTCTAGGTCGCCCACCAGTAAAATGCGGGAATACATTTCAGTTCTAGGTCGCCCACCAGTAAAATGCGGGAATACATTTCAGTTCTAGGTCGCCCACCAGTAAAATGCGGGAATACATTTATGTTCTAGGTCGCCCACCAGTAAAATGCGGGAATACATTTCAGCTCTAGGTCGCCCACCAGTAAAATGCGGGAATACTTTTCAGTTCTAGGTCGCCCACCAGTAAAATGCGGGAATACTTTTCAGTTCTAGGTCGCCCACCAGTAAAATGCGGGAATACATTTCAGTTCTAGGTCGCCCACCAGTAAAATGCGGGAATACATTTATGTTCTAGGTCGCCCACCAGTAAAATGCGGGAATACATTATGTTCTAGGTCGCCCACCAGTAAAATGCGGGAATACATTTCAGCTCTAGGTCGCCCACCAGTAAAATGCGGGAATACATTTAAGTTCTAGGTCGCCCACCAGTAAAATGCGGGAATACATTTAAGTTCTAGGTCGCCCACCAGTAAAATGCGGGAATACATTTCAGCTCTAGGTCACCCACCAGTAAAATGCGGGAATACATTTAAGTTCTAGGTCGCCCACCAGTAAAATGCGGGAATACTTTCAGTTCTAGGTCGCCCACCAGTAAAATGCGGGAATACTTTTCAGTTCTAGGTCGCCCACCAGTAAAATGCGGGAATACATTATGTTCTAGGTCACCCACCAGTAAAATGCGGGAATACATTTAAGTTCTAGGTCGCCCACCAGTAAAATGCGGGAATACATTTAAGTTCTAGGTCTCCCACCAGTAAAATGCGGGAATACATTTCAGCTCTAGGTTGCCCACCAGTAAAATGCGGGAATACATTTAAGTTCTAGGTCGCCCACCAGTAAAATGCGGGAATACTTTTCAGTTCTAGGTCGCCCACCAGTAAAATGTGGGAATACTTTTCAGTTCTAGGTCGCCCACCAGTAAAATGCGGGAATACATTTCAGTTCTAGATCGCCCACCAGTAAAATGCGGGAATACATTTATGTTCTAGGTCGCCCACCAGTAAAATGCGGGAATACATTATGTTCTAGGTCGCCCACCAGTATAATGCGGGAATACATTTTGTCTGTTCATTCCATATTCTAGGTCGCCCACAAATATAAATGCAGACATGTCATTACCAATAGGAGACGCACTTCCTCAGTTTAGTCTTACCAATAGGAGACGCACTTCCTAGTTTGGCTTTTTCAGGTTATATTTTATTGCAGGAGACGCACTTCCGGAATTGAGATTTGACCCTTAGGAGATGCACTTCCTAGTTTGATTCATTTTAAGTTCGACCATAGGAGATGCACTTCCTAGTTTGATTCATTTTAAGTTCGACCATAGGAGATGCACTTCCTAGTTTAGTTCATTCCGATTTGACCATAGGAGACACACTTCCTAGTTTGAGTCATTGAGGTTTTATTTTAGCAGACGCATTTGCTAGCAAAAGTTTTTGGTTTTACTCGTTGGAGATGCACATCCTAGCCTAGTCTTTAGTTTACTCATCATTGCATCAGTAATGTAAATGAGTTACAATTTTGCTGACGACTCACAAATCTTCCCAGCACAAACTGGGTTAGGAAATTTTGTTTGTTTTGTTTGTTTTAGTAATCAGGCGTCCACCTGGAGAACAAGGACAAAGAAAGGAAGTAATCAGGCTTCCACCTGGAGAACAAGGACAAAGAAAAAAAGGAAATCAGGCGTCCACCTGGAAAACAAGGACAAAGAAAAGAAGAAATCAGGCGTCCACCTGGAGAACAAGGACAAAGGAAGGAAGAAATCAGGCGTCCACCTGGAGAACAAGGATAAAGAAAAGAAATAGAAATCAGGCACCTACCTGGAGAATAAGGGAATACAATTGAAGTATTGAAGTTAAAAGCCCGCTCATATGAGAAAGGAGCACACTTAGAATCAATAAAGCAGAGGAATACAACAGGAATCCCCCGCAGGAAACAATAAAAGCCCCCAGCACCGGGAAGCAGAAGGCTACAACAAAAATCCCCAGCATTCAACCAAGTTATAAATAGCAGAAGCTCGCCTCAAGAATGCGAGTCAACAGTCTGGGATGATCAACAGAAGCTGGTCACAAAAAAAAAACAAAAACAAGAAAAAGAGAAAAAAAGAAAAAGAAAAAGAAAAGAACCCAAATTACGGAAGTGGAGAACAAATGTGGTCTGCTCAAGAACTAGCACCTACAACTAGCAGTATCAAGGTTCAAATCCGAAGTCTGTATGAAGCACCATTCAAGACTCAAGACCAAGTTTCAGAAGACTTACAGATAGGAACCCTTGTAACTAGTAGCCGATAGGCTTAGTTAGTCTTTTTCAGTTTTCATTTTTGTTGTAATGACAGGACCACGGACCGGAACCTCAACGGAACGGAACCTCGATCGGCTCTTCACCTCGGTACACTCTACCATCTCTCCCATTTTTGAACTACACGTGGCCTGATTCCTGTATAACCAAGGATATGTAGGCAGCTCAGATACCAGGGCTCGGTCACATTCCCTCCCTTCCCTTAGTGCAGTCCGTCCAAGTAATGGTCGGGTCAAAAGCATGTCTAGTCGTTCTTTGTCGGAAAACTCTTCGTGTTTCCAGTCAAAGAAGGGCAGCTGTAGACACCGGATTTTTGACCCTCCCCGAGAATTTTCACATTTTTAGCGTGAATATGTGAAATTGGGTCTAGTATAGCTATTTTAACTATTTTTACTTTATTTCGTTGCAAAAAGAAAAATTACAAAAAAATATATATATAAATTTTAGTTTATGTATCTCTCATAAACTTGAAAAATACAAAAATTACACTTTATTTTTGTACTTTATATAATTTCGAAAATTACAAAAAATATAGTTCTATTAATGTTTTATAGTCATTTTAATTTTGAAAAATACAAAAAATGTTACTTTATATTTTATCTTTATATTAAAAACAAAAATTACAAAAGAAATAGTTTTATTAGTATTTTGTAGTTATTTTAATCTTGAAAAAATATTAAAAAAGATCTAGTTTTGTGTTAATTATTAGTCTTATTTTTGTAGTTATTTTGCTTACATAATCAGTTAAGCAACGTCGTGTTCCTATTTCTCGGGTCCGGGCAAAAGAATAATATTCGGGTTCAAACTACCCGATTTTAGGCCTAATTTCGGACCTAGCCCATAATAATTCGAGTCCACCACACGTGAGGGGACACGCGTGGGGAACACGGACGGAACACCGTACACGGGGAACCCCACCACGCGTGGGGGACACAAGTCTCGAACCCCACCACGCGTGGGGCTCATTTTTCTTGGCAGAAGCTTACAAATGCACGGGCAAAGCTACACAAAGAGGGGGACTTGGAAAATATTTTTGCTGGGAACTACTGTTCATCTTTCTTCTTCAGAAAGAAGAAAGAAAAAACCCTACTGAACAAAAAACGGAACCCTACCCACGACCAACCTGAGCAACACCCCAAAACCACCATCAACACCCTAACCACTCGTCAAGCACCAAAATCAGTCGTAACCCAAAACCAGTCGCGACGCCACTCCTCCACGTCCGAACGACCATCGCCTTCTTCCTCCATTAAATCCGACGAGCACTGCTGCTTCGCCTTCGTCGTCACAGCCCCCAGCTTCACTCCCTCGTCGTCAACCACCAGCCCCATTGAGCAGCAGCTGTCGCTGCTGCTGCTGCGTCACCTTCCCGACTGTCCAAAACCAACGCCATAACCATCGTCACCACAGCACCTCCATAGCCCTCGACCCTACTGTCGCTACCTGCTACCCAGCTCGTCGTCCCTCCCTGTCGACCCAACAGTTCCCCAGTCTCATCGTCCCATATTATCACTCACCCCCGGACAGCGGCGAATACCATAGCCAGCCATAGCAACAAGCTTAACCCCGCTGCCCGTCGTCAAACACCACCAGTCGACAACCAATCAGCCCAGTTATCGTTGTTCTTTCACTGTCGTCGTGCAGTCCGTTGAGGTCGCCTTTGGTTCGTCGAGGTCCGGTACATCGAGGTTGTTGTTCGAGGTTTTGTCGCAGGTCCAACGCATCAGACGATAATCTCAAGTAGGTCGTCTCTGCGCCCGTATCCCTCATGTTTGCTGTTTAGTAATATGTATATGTGTTTGTTGAAATACAACCCTAGTTCATGCGGATAGTACGCGAAATTGCGCGAGACATATATACATGATGATTGCGAATTGCTATTTTTGATAATTAACTCCGTATGGTATTGAAATTGGGCCGTGAATGTCTTTTCTGTTGTTTCGTTATTTTAAGTAGCTATTGGACATTTTGTTTCTTCATGTTTAAATTGTTGTTATCCAAATATTTGTCATGATAGGGGTTTGCACATATTCTGAAAGGTGTTAATTATTTAGTTTGTCTTAATAGTTGTTTATACATGTGGTAGTAATGTTAAAATTTTAGTAGCAATTTTAATTCCGCAGAAAAATACTCGCTTCATCAAATGAGTTCAATTTATAACCCATGATCTCGCGAAGTAGCAAAAAAAAACGTAGTTATTTTAGTCTTGTCCTGTTTCTAAAAAAAAAAGAAAAACAAATAAATAAATAAAAATGAGACGAGCCTCGCCAAATAAAAAATACAAGCTGCGGGGCCCTCTAAATGTATATATTAAATACTTAGATTCCGGGACGGGCCGTTTTAGCAAATTTCACGGCCCTACCCAAAATAATAATGCGCTAGTTGCTTTAGGCGCGCCTTTAATAATTTAATTTTCCTAAACTCGGGTGCACATTTATGTGACCCAAATCTAAATCTCAATGGAATCGAAATGTGTCTCTAATCACGGGTATATTGATTATGGCGTGGCCCGAGATGCATTTCCATGACGTTGTAAATTCCTTTTAATAATAAATGAGACGAGCCTCGACAAACAAAAATGTAGAAGCTGCGGGGCCCTCTAAATGTATATATTAAATACTTAGATTCCGGGACGGGCCGTTTTAGCAAATTTCACGGCCCTACCCAAAATAATAATGCGCTAGTTGCTTTAGGCGCGCCTTTAATAATTTAATTTTCCTAAACTCGGGTGCACATTTATGTGACCCAAATCTAAATCTCAACGGAATCGAAATGTGTCTCTAATCACGGGTATATTGATTATGGCGTGGCCCGAGATGCATTTCCATGACGTTGTAAATTCCTTTTAATAATAAATGAGACGAGCCTCGACAAACAAAAATGTAGAAGCTGCGGGGCCCTCTGAATGTATATATATTAAAAATATTTAGAATGCGGGACATGCCGTTTAGTAAATTTTACGGCCTTCCCCAAAATAATAATACGTTAGTTGCTTTAGGCGCGTCTTAATAATTTATTTTTCTTAATTCGGGTGCACATTTGTGTGACCCAAATCCAAATCTCAACCGAGTCGAGATATGTCAATAACCACGGGTGCATTGATGTAACGTGGTTCGAGATATATTTTCACGACGTTGCAATTCTCGTAAAAAATAATAATAAAAGTGGTCAAGAGTTTAAAACTTGCACATAGGTTTAACATGTACAAAATCAGATAATCAAGCCAAATATAACAGTTGAGCGACCGTGCTAGAACCACGGAACTCGGGAATGCCTAACACCTTCTCCCGGGTTAACAGAATTCCTTATCCAGATTTCTGGTACGCAGACTGTAATATGGAGTCATTCTTTTCTTCGATTCGGGATTAAAACTGGTGACTTGGGACACCCTAAATCTCCCAAGTGGCGACTCTGAAAAAAATAAACCAATCCCGTTTCGATTGTCCTTTAATTGGAAAAAACTCCTTTGCGCCCTCTCGGGTGCGGAAAAAGGAGGTGTGACAACACCAACCAGCAAAGTTGTTGCACTTGGTATTATCTCTATGGTCATTCATGATATGGGGGATAGACATAGTCGGTCCACTACCACCAGCTCCCAGTAAGGTAAGGTTTCTTTTGATTTTAACTGATTATCTTTCCAAGTGGGTTGAAGTAGGACTTTATTAGAAGATCAGTGAGTGCTAAGTGGTCAATTTCCTATGAAAGAACATAATTTGCTAGTTCGGGATACCAAAGGAGATTGCCTCCGACAATGGGCCACAATTCATAGGCGCAAAGGTTACAAAATTTCTTGAAGACTTGAAAATCAAAAGAATCAATCTTCACCATACCATCCAAGCACAAATGGCCAAGCAAAATCGACAAATAAGTTGATTATTCAAAACCTCAAAAAGAGATTGGAAGCAGCCAAAGGCAATTGGCCCAAAGGGCTACTGGGAGGCTATGGGCATACCGAACAATGACCAAGTCAAGTACGAAAAAGACACCTTTCTCTCTTGTACGCGGAGCAGAAGCTCTAATTCTGGTGGAAGTAGGAGAACCTACCTCAAGGTACTTCCATGTAGACAAAGAAACAAACAATGAAGCATTGCTAGTCAAACTAGAGTTGCTTGATGAAAGCAGGGACTTAGCGCACATAAGGATGGTGGCCCAAAAACAAAGAATGGAAAGTTACTATAATCAAAGGTCCAATCTCCGCTACTTCAAAGTGGGAGACTTGATTTTAAGAAAGGTGACTCAGAACACTCGGGAGCTCAATGGAAGAAAGTTGGGTCCGACATGGAAAGGCCTCTACCGGTTTTCAGTTGTCATCGAGAAAGGATCATATGAACTAGAAAACAAACGGATTCAAGTTGCCAAGAAACTAGAATGTAACTCACCTCAAAATGTATTATTGCTGATGAGCACCGCCTACACTGAAAGTATGTGGTGCACTCTTTTTCCTTTCATCTAGTTTTTTCCTAATTGGGTTTTTCTGGAAAGGTTTTTAATGAGGCAGCGATGGAAAACATACTGCGAAGGAAGTGTCATCGGTAGATATAAGACCTTTAAAGATGGTTAGATAGTCTTTGGCTCGATAGCAAAGTTTCTAACAGGAAAGGAAGCTTGATATTGGAACAAAATCTATTTGACCATTCACAAGTGATCCTCCCCTACAAGCCACTAGGGGTGGTTAGATAATCTTTGGCTTGGTAGCAAAGTTCCTAATGGGAAACAAAGTGTGCTATCGGACCAAAGATTATCCAACTATTCAGTGGCGGAATCCTCGAAGGAGCAAGACTTTCTGTATTCCAATTTGCTTTCTATGCAATCCGAACACTAGGGGGAATGATATGAGAATACAGAAACCTGATTGCCATATAAATCGGGGCTACAAAATCCGGATAGAAAAATATCTCATCGGGATCGGGGACTGCACATACAGCCTCGTAGAAACAAGTTGTGCAGATTAGCCATATAAAATGGCAATTTCTTTTCAAATAGCAAAATGAATTATTATGTACTTTTGAAGATAGAAGGAATAAAATAAAGTCCTTTTATTTTTATCGTGTTTCTTGTCCTAACGATAAATTGATTTAATCATTTGAAAGTTAATCAAGTACTTCAAATGCTAGTGCCGTAATAAATAAGAGACATCCTCTTCAAGAGCATCGTAAATATAAGAGGGTCCTCTTTTATGAAACTCTTACAGTAAAGGGTTGGTTCCAAAAACTTTTATGCCCGAAACCTAAATGCTATCGGGGAAAAATGCATCCGAAGTCTTGCAAAATTCAACGTAAAAAAGTAAAACTTTTTGCAATGCTTAAACCAAAGGCACTTTTATTTATTAAACGTTCCAAGTAGCACAAGTACAAAAATGTGAAAAGGAAACAACAAAGGAAAAGAAAGCAAAAAACTAATATATACCGCCCCCAAAACTTGTGGGAAGAAAAGCATCCACACCCCTAGGAGAAGTAGGCGGATCTGTCATAGGCTCGGAATCTTGGCCTTCACCAACATCATCTTCAAGTTCCTCCTCAGTTCCCAAGAATTCAAAACCGGAACTAGAAGAGTCAGTTGCATCGGGCTGAGTCGGGAGGTGTCTTCGAGCGTTTGACTCCATTTCTCGGGCCTTGGCGATTTCGGTATCAATTTCAATGACGCTCGATTTGGCCTCTTCCAAGGTTTTTCTCCTAATGCAATACATAGAATGTGTTTTCTCAATAATGAGAGAATATGTTCGGCGCTGAAGTTTTGATTTAAGTCGATCATCCTTGGTCGAAAGGCCATCCCGTTTGGCCTTAAGGCTAAAAGCAAGGTCACGGATAATGGTTATATGAACCTTATTGTCCCTATTATATTTATCCTCCATCTTGGAACTCTTGTGTTCAGCAGCAGTAGCCACCTCTTCAGCTTTAGAGTTCAAGGCTGCCTCCAAGTTATTCAATCTCTCAGTAGATGTAGTCTCGCACTCGGTAGCAGCAAGCACAACATTTTAGACCTCAAACCATTTAACCTTGGATTCCTGAAACTGTACATTTAACTGAGAGATTTTTTGGTTGAGGACCATAACTTCCTACTCAATCTGTTGTAACCGAGCCTCAAACTCATCGGCTTTAGCAGTTTGTGCTTCCAACACCGGGAGGCGAGTAACAACTTGGTCCCTCTCGGCGAACAATTGATCCCACGGCTTTTCTTTATCAAGGATTAACTTCTGAAGATCCTCAGAAGCAAGAAAATTGGCATGCAAAGAAAAAACTCAAGTTAGAAATCCTGTCATAGCAAGTTAAGAGAAAAAAGATAGTAAAAAAATGAGTACAATACCGTTGTTGCATTGTGCATGGTATTATTTATCATGCACTCTTCTTAAAAGAGAGTGTATTTTCTTCTTATCTTTTTCTAAACCCAGTAGCTTTAGGTAATTGGCAAGTTCGATCGGCCAGAACAGTAGATGGCACTTAGTAGATACTGAGAGGGAGATACACCTCCTCCTCTGGGGATCTGCAGAAGGGGACAAATAGTTGTGCCCAATTTCCTATTGTCCGGGGACTGAAGAGGAGGAACATCCTCCTATCAGGTGTCTGCGGCTGGTGGGGGTAACGAAGCAGTAGCTGGTGACAAAGGTATGGTCGGCATGAAAGGAAATGGAGTTAATGGTGTTGTGGGTTGAGAAGCAGCTACAACAAAGGCAATGATGATTTTTGGTTGCTCACCAACCGAAGATGGAAGAGGCCCGGTACTCAACATCATAGTACCGGGAGCACCAACTAGGACTGGAAAGGGAGAACTGGCATTCTACACCAAGTCAAACTCTCCCCCAGAGCGCTTGGACATCACCCCAGTTGGGGTTGTAAGCTCTTCAGACTGAGCATTCTTTTGAGCTAATGAAGGTCGTTGTCTCCTTCGTAGTGAAACCCCTTCATCATTACTTCCCCATCATTGTCTATCACTATAGTAATTGTGGTTGACTCGGGTATGGCTTTCTTTAGCCTTTTATTCTTGCCCTCGGCTGAGAAAGAGCACCGCCTTTTCGGTTGTGTGATCTCTGGACAGAGACTCCGATAGGAAGCACTTGCATCGGGAGCAGGCCCGAAGGCACCAGTTCGGGTAAGAGCCTCCTTCAATAACCTTGCAACCTCTATGAGATCGACCAAAAGATCCTCCTCGAGGATGGAGACAGAACCCTGAGGGAAGCCTAAATCAAACAAAAAGGTAGGGTTATCCAGTTTCTTATATACTAAGATAAAATGAGGGTAAATTTTATAAGTTAATTTATCGTGATTCTTGGCCCTCCACCTATACTTGGGGGCCAATTCCTTCCACCGGCGGGTCTCAGCGTGGTAATATCCAAAAAAAATTTGAACCTATTGGTCCAAGCCTTCAACCCTTGGTGGTGTCTACTGAGCTACTGAAATAATGAAAATCAAAGAATTAGCAACGACATCAAACAACCTTTTTCAGAGAAAAGACAGACTTTGAACTTACATGTACGAGTTTGAGACTCGGGGAAAGATAGAGTTGTGGCTGGGATGATATCCCTGGTGTAAACAACAACAAATTGCTCCATTCATCCACGGTCATTGTCGTCATCCATGCTGGTTGTAGACACCGGATTTTTGACCCTCCCCGAGAATTTTCACATTTTTAGCGTGAATATGTGAAATTGGGTCTAATATAGCCATTTTAACTATTTTACTTTATTTCGTTGCAAAAAGAAAAAATCACAAAAATACATATATAAATTTTAGTTTATGTATTTCTCATAAACTTGAAAAAATACAAAAATTGTACTTTATTTTGGTACTTTATATAAATTCGAAAATTACAAAAAAATATAATTCTATTAATGTTTTGTAGTCATTTTAATTTTGGAAAAATACAAAAATATTACTTTATATTTTGTCTTTATTAAAAAACGAAAATTACAAAAAAATAGTTTTATTAATATTTTGTAGCTATTTTAAATCTTGAAAAAAAAAAGATATAGTTTGTTTAAATATTAGTCTTATTTTTGGTAGCTATTTTGCTTGCATAGGACTAGTTAAGCAACGTCGTGTCCTTAATCGGGTCCGAGCAAAAGAATAATATTCGGGTTTAAACTACCCGCTTTTAGGCCTAATTTTCGGACCTAGCCCATAATAAACCGAGTCCATGACACATGGGGAACCCCACCACACGTGGGGGACACAAGTCTCGAACCCCACCACGCGTGGGGATCATTTTTCTGGACAAATGGGCATTAATACACGGACAAAAAGATTTTGGAAGGGGGGATTTTTTTAAAAATGAAAAACGGACAGAACTGGGGAAGGATTTTACTAGAGGAACTGTTCATGTTTCTTCTTGAATGAGAAGGAAGAAGCAAAAAACCCTACACCAAACAGGCCCTTCCCACCACCAAAACCACCGTCAACCACCAGTCTCTCTTCCCTCCGTCGACCTACTGTCACAACCAAACAGGCCCGTCACCTTCCCCCAGCACCACGACCAACAGCAACAACCTAACCCCCCAGCGAAACCATCTCCTTCCTCACCCAAACCGGTCGAAAACCTTACTCCAAACAACTCCGCCAAACAGTCCGTCAACCACCCCAAAAACACCACCTCCGACCAGCTCCCTCCGTCGACCAGTAGCCTCACCATCTTGACCAAACGACCCCTCATTTCAGGTCAAGCAGCAGTAACTGTTGTTGCGGTACCAGACTCCTCCACGTCCAAACCAACCAGCCCTTCCACCACCCAAAACCACCATAAACAACACCACCGAACGACCACTCCGTCACCTTCCCCGGCACCCCTACTGTCGCAACCAGACCTCCTCCAAAACCTTGACTCCCTCACGTCCGAAACCTCCCAAACCACCACCAAAACCAACGAAAAACCCTAGCAAACAGGAAACCCACCATCGTTCCACCTTCAAACCGCCCGGACTGCTCCCTCTCCGCCTCACGATCACCACCGTCAACAAACCACCATTGTTACCCATCCAACAACCCACCACCAGTCGACCCTCCTCCTGTCTGAACTCCCGTCGTCACTGCACAAACGACCCTCCATAGCCGCGTCGACCACAGCCCCAAGCAGCCCTGCGGCTATTTCCCCTATCCTCATGCCACTAGCTGAACCGGAGTTCATGGAGGTGAGCTGCTCGACCTTGTGTTGAAGTCGAGTTCCAGTCCAAAGTCCAAAAGTTGAGTCGAGGTCCGGTACGTCGAGGTGTTTGTCCGAGGTTTCGTCGTTGTTCCTCGTCCAGTGAGGTCCGGCTTGAGTTCCGTCGGGGTTGTGTTTGTCGTCCTGAGTTTGCCGAGGTTCAAAGGTTAGTAAACCTCAAGTATTAGATAAGGAAATGTTACGTTAAATGTTCGAAGATGCAAAAATAGAAATTGGTATGATAATTTTCTGCTTATGTTTTCATCGTATGCATTTTTGCTCATTTTGCGTTATGTGATTCTTGTTTATTTGATGTCATTTAATTAAGTTTGACTAGTTGTTCTATGACACAAGTTTGACGTTAATTTGTTCGGGGTCCTTTGCTTAGTTC
Organism: Nicotiana tabacum; assembly: GCF_000715075.1. Classification (NCBI taxonomy): domain Eukaryota; kingdom Viridiplantae; phylum Streptophyta; class Magnoliopsida; order Solanales; family Solanaceae; genus Nicotiana; species Nicotiana tabacum. The sequence continues at coordinate 139,544,139 of NC_134090.1, forward strand.
ATTCGGACAAAATTAGCATTAGTACTTGTTGTTGCTACTTCCGAAACACTCGCTCACTAAACTCATTTTATTAATTTTTTGACAAGTTATGAGATTTTAGTTGTAAAGAAGCCATAAGGTTTAGTATTGTTAAAGGCGTAAAAATGACATCCTTTTAAAATAAAAATAATAATAATAAAAAAAACGAGTCAAGCTTCGCAAGAATAAAAATGTACATATTGCGGAGCCTTCACAAAAATGTATATATTAAAATACTTAGATTCCGGGACGGGCCATTTAGCAAATTTCACGGCCCTACCAAAAATAATAATGCGCTAGTTGCTTTAGGCGCGCCTTTAATAATGTTATCTCCCTAAACTCGGGTGCACATTTATGTGACCCAAATCCAAATCTCAACGAAGTTGAAATGTGTCTCTAAAATCGCGGGCACATTGATTGTAACGTGGTTCGAGATGCATGTCCACGACGTTGTAAATTCCTTTAAAAAATAAGAATGAGATGAGCCCCGCCGAATAAAAATACAAATTGCGGAGCCCTCAGTAAATACTTGTTTAAAATTACTTAGAATTCAGGAGAGTCGCTTTTCACGGCCTCCCCAAAATAATAACGCGATAGTCTCTTTAGGCGCGTGTTTAATAATTTACTTTCTTAAGCTTGGGTGTGCATTTCATGCGACCCAAATCCAAATCCCAAAACATCAAATAAAATGTGTTCCGGATTATGGGTGCATTTCATGTGACGCAGTCCAAAGACATGTTTTAAATGATGTTCACATTCTTTTAAAATAATAATTATAAAAGCGGTAAAAAGTTAAAATTTGCACATAAGTTCATATTTGTATAAAATCAGATAATCAAGCCGAATATAACAGTTGAGCGACCGTGCTAGAACCACGGAACTCGGGAATGCCTAACACCTTCTCCCGGGTTAACAGAATTCCTTATCCAGATTTCTGGTAAGCAGACTGTAATATGGAGTCATTCTTTTCCTCGATTCGGGATTAAAATTGGTGACTTGGGACACCCTAAATCTCCCAAGTGGCGACTCTGAAATAAATAAACAAATCCCGTTTCGATTGTCCTTTAATTGGAAAAACTCTCTTGCGCCCTCGCGGGGCGGAAAAAGGAGGTGTGACAGCTCTGGCGACTCTGCTGGGGATAAGACCCAGAACCACTGGTTCAGGGTTAGAAATTCGAGCTTAGATAAATTGTTATATTTGGTTATATCTGATTTTTACATGTTTGAGCCTAATGTGCTAAATGCTGCTTTTACCGCTTTGATATTATTTGGACTGTATATAAACTGTGCCGAAACCCTTCTCTTCTTACCTCCGGGGAGAAGCTCGCTGGTCGAGGCTCCCTATTCTGTTAGTGTCAATACCCGAAATAAGAAAGAGGACGGATAAGTTACGAAGCCGGACGGCCTTTTGGTTCCCGGTAAGTTGCCCCCTCCTCGACTCGAGTTGTCCGCTCGGGTACACTGTCTAGAAAAAATACCCAGGTTATGAACTTAGTATAACAAAGCCACATGCCGGATCCCTAGTAGGAACATTTATTTGCATCATGTGCATTTGACTTAGGGGACTCAACACAGGGGTTGGGTCCGTCTAGGACAAGCAACCTGAAAATAATAGACCGTCTTTGGCATCCTATGTGCTACATGTTGTATTTATTCAAGGGTGAATGAGTCATTTGGCGGACCAATGATATTTGCGGACAAATGACACTCCTTATCATTCTGATCACGTTAAATAAGAAAGATGCACTATTTTTGATAAGCATGCTATTATGTTAATTAAGCACATGGGGAACATTGTGGAATTCAAGAAGCCTTGGTATTCCACATGTCCCCCACGCTTCATTTTTGGGAAAAGCACATGGGGAACATTTGTGGAATCCAAGAAGTCTTGGAATCCACATGTCCCCCACGCTTCATTTTTGGGAAAAGGCACATGGGGAACATTTGTGGAATCCAAGAAGTCTTGGAATTCCCTATGTCCCCCATGCTTCACATGTTGGGAAAAGCGCATGGGGAACATTTGCGAAATCCAAGATGTCTTGGAAATCCTTATGTTTCCCATGCCACATTTTTGAAAATAATAATAAATATAAAAAATAAAAATACATATAAAAACAAGGCATGAAAATTCAAAAGATTTTGTATGTTGTCATCATTTTCCACAAATTAGAAAATCGTGAAAAGATGAGAAAATGGTAGTGTAGAGATATAACTACTTATTTTTAGAAGGAAAAAACCAATGTCCAAGTAGTATCGAAACTCTACCAAAATTTTGAGAAAATGAAAAGAATGTCTTATTGGTTTGTTATATTAAAAGCAAAGGAAAAATAGAAAAAAAATCATCATTGTTCTGTCTTGTTTTTTTTCAGAAAATATAGAAAAGAAAATAGTTTGTTTTGCCATTAAATGGAAATGAAAAAGAGTCTAGTTTTTAAAATGTTTTTTTATTTTATTTCATTTGTCTATGAAAATGCCAAAAATAAAAAATAAAAGAGTCGTGCGTTGAACGTGATTTTATTATTTGTTCCAAAATAAATATATATATAATCCAAAAAAAAATTCAAAAGAAAATTCAAAATTCAAAAAAAATATTTTTTTAAGCATTTCTTTTATTAAAGGTAAAAATTCCAAAACATTTTCTTTTTTTTTCTTTAGAATAAGAAAAACAAATGAAAAAAGAAGGAATGTTTTACGAATGAAAAATAATAGTTTGTTTGTTTGTTGTGAATGAAAAAATAATAGCTTGTTTGTTTGTTGTAAAAAAAAATAGAAAATGGAAAAGGGTCTTCTAAAAAATAGTTTATTTGCCCGAACTACGCGGGTTTGATTCTCACCGGATGTGAGATACGTAGGCAACCCTCATCGGGTCCAACCCCCCTTTTTGCTAAAAAAGCCAAAAACAAAAAATATAGCAAAATATATATGTCAAGTTCTAAGAAGTCGGTGACGTTGTTTTATCAAGACATGGCCGAATGTCCCCGAAAGGGACGCCGGAAGGCTGACTTTGCATAAACAGCCACCTTTGGGTCATTTTTTAAGACTCGTTCCAGTTGACCCCCACAGCCTAAAAATCTTCGTCCTCGAGACGTTGAAAGGCCGTGTTTGCAATATTGACTTTTCTAATTTGAAAAAACGATAAAAAGAGTTATAAATAAGCCAGGTGATGCTGTTTTGTCATATATAGCCGAATGTTCCCAAAAGGGACGCCGGAAGGCTGACTTTGCATAAACAGCCACCTTTGGGTCATTGTTTTAGATTTGGTCCAATTGACCCACACAGCCTTAAAAATCTTCGTCCCCGAGGCGTTGAAGGGCCGTGTTTGCAACACCAGGTTTTTATTATAATTTGAAGAAAAAAAAACCAAGAGTCGGCGGTCAGGTGAATACCGTTTGAATTTTGTCATAATAAGCCAAGCCAGCTTCGGCCGCATCTTAAGCCGTTCTTGCCGAAATAGCCTTAGAGTATCTTTCAGTTGTCGAAAGGTTGTTTTCGTAAAAGAACGGACAAGTTATCCTCCCCGGCCTCAAAAATTCATGTGAAATTTAGAAGGGGCCACATTTGCAAAAATAACCATTTTGGTTGCATTTGTCGAACATAGGGAGCTAGCCTTTTGTTTTGATTTTGATTAGAATAATGTGGGTTGTTTGATTTTCAAGTTTGTAGGTCATCTTCAAACCTTTGAAACTCAGTTTGTTCTAATATGAAAATTGAAAAATGTTTACTGTTGTTTATTGGTCCGAACTACGCAAGGTCTGATTCATGCGGGGTCATGATACGTAGGCAATCTCCATAAGATTCGACCACCACTAAAATAAAAAAATAAAAAAAAATATAATAATAAATAAATAAAAGAGAGTGTGGAAGATTTTCAGGGGGCACAATTGTCTAACTGCTTAGGTACATTGTATCTCTGATATATGATTGTCTGTCCAATGCCCTAACACTAACGTGATGGCTTCCCTTTGATGTGTCCATATATAGAAAGTGGTTGGTTGTGGTAACTCCTCCCTGCAAAGCAAAATCAAAGGACAATGGCTCAGAACCGCAGAACCGAGTGGGTCGGTACTGATGACCGACAACAATTGGTCGAATGGAACAACGGGTTGGTAGAAGAAGTGAGAATGCTGAGACAGCATGTGGCAGACATGTATCAGGCATGGATAACGGGAAAATCACCACCCCCTCCACCGCCAAGTCTCTTGAACTCGGTCATTTCCCAAGCACCCAACACCATAATGGAAGATCCCCCATACTCTCCATCCCAACCCACTTATGTCAGCTTTCCCAGCTATCCGAGTAACTCCATCACTCCTCAATGCTTCTCCGCTCCCCAACACCACTTCTTTCCCCGTGACCTCAAAAGCCATACCTCACTTCCCAGGGACCCGACTCCACGAAATGCTTACCCACCCATACAAGCCCATCAAAAGCCATCTGGATCAGGTTTCCGGCCCTGTCAACATGCAAGAATGAAGAGGTTGCTGAAACGAGGAAAGGCTCTCACCCCCATCGGGGTATCTTATGCCAGTCTGTTTGAAAGGCTAAGGCATGCTGGCTCGATTGAGCCACTCCCCGCATGTACTCTAAATCCACTTGAAAGGAGCTTTGATCCGGCAGCGCGATGCGCCTACCACTCCAATGTCATAGGGCACAACATTGAGAGTTGTCATAGTTGGAGAAGGGAAGTAGAGAAAATGATCCGAGAAGGGCGGGTTGTGATTAATAACAGTGACATGGATCACTCAAACCCCCTCGAGAACTTGCCGACGGAGGTTGATGAGGTTGAAGCTCGTAAGGGTCTCGGCAGTATTGATGCAAAGCTCAGTGGCTAAAATGCCAATTTTGATAGAATGGGAGGACGTTTCGTTCCTTGGTCAGCAAGAGAGAAGCTTGTGGTGGCTCATTTTGTTGTCATTTCTGTTGTTCGGATTATTAGGGTTATAAGTCGGATGTTGTCTTGTCCAGTTTGTTTTAGGATTTTATTCTGGATTGTTTTGTTTGTTTTGTTATTTAAACCATTTCACCGGTAGTCTAATACAAAATCCGGTCTTTTATTATTTCCAGTCATCTTTTTGTTTAGTCCTTTTATCATTTTTGTTCAATGCCGATTCTAGGGACATGACATGCGCACCCAGTTTGGGCCTAGTCTTAAAAGTTAATCATAAAACCCTGGGAAGGTGATCAAAGCATTTAAAGGAAATAAGAACGGTTTGAGATTATTCAGAGCTCGAGTCATATGGAACTGGGGCAAGTGAAACACAAAGAAAAACCGTTAAAAGCAAGATTCGCCAAATTGGCATGAGGGTCGTTCATAATAATGAGAATGAGAGTGTCGCCCAACGGTGCTTTAGAAGTGACAAATGAACAAACAAATGTTGAATATAATTGTCAAGTCCAGCACCACCAGAAGAGACTACGAATTTAAATTGTATTGTTTGCACTTGGCATGTCTTGAAGACTGGAATGACAAAGGCATTTTGTTCAGCTACCCAAACACTCTATCCTTCGTTACCCCTTTTTGAGCCTTATTTATTTTTCTTTCATACCCCTCGTTCAGAATTAGTAGCAACGAATAGAATACGCTAGCATGGCAGGTAAGAGAAAAGAAAGAAAAGAAAACAACAAAACGGAAAAAGAAGAATAAAAGAAAAAAATAGAGAGAAAGAAAAAAAAACGAAAAAAGAGAAAATGAAGAAAAAAAAAGAAAAGAAAAATGATAACAAAAAAAACACAACAAGGGAAAGTCAAATGAAAATAGAGGAATTGGGAACTACGTTTGACCTGATTCCTCAAAGAGGATACGTAGGCGCTTCACGGCTCGGTTATAGTTTTGAAAAATGAAAAAAAATCAATTAAAATATCCCCAAGCAAGAAACTGGGGCAAAAGTTGCGTTTGTTGTAAATAAATCTAATTTCGAAGGTTGTAACTAATAACCCAAAATTAATGCATTTTTGAGCCTTTTATACCCTTTCTTTCTAGCCTATCCAAAACCCACATTACGGTCCAAAGAAAGACCTTTTGATCAGTCTTCAAAAGATGCCAAGTCAGACAAATGAAGAGTCTTACCGGCGCACATAACATTCTGTTCCACAGCAGAAAGGACTCTAATCTCCAACAGAAAGAGTCATATCGGCAACACTCCAAATCCCCAGCTGGAGAGAGATATAAAACGAGAGAGTCTTATTGGTGAAAACCTTCACGGGCACCATACGGCGATGAAAGCTGAGAGAAAAGCCAAAATGAGAGAGACTCGATAGTGAAAACCCTTCGGGCACTACAAGTCGAATAGGATGGAGAATCAGATGGGTAATTGCCAATTGAAGATCTTGAAGGATGATTGGCGGTAGAGGATAGGCCACATGTGCATGTCACGACCATTAGAGTCGGTATCTGTGTTTGATAGGTTTTTATTTATAGTTCCTTTTGTTAAAGAGTCATCTTTTTCCTTTGTCTTTTATTCGGTTCCCCTTTTGTTTATTTTTCTCCTTTCATAGAAACATTCCCCAATAGAGTCTGTCTGGTCAGAACAAGTGTGAATTGACTTCAAAATATGCCATCAGCTTTCCAATTATACAAAATGAGATCTGACTAGTACATCCAAATGGTATAGTCAGCAAGGAACAAGCGCGAGGCCAGTGTCAAGAAAGATATCCCCAGCAAAAGGGAATTGACAAAAGGATTGACGAGTGTCAAGAGGGATATCCTTGCCAAAACCAAGGTTATAAACCTCAAGGCCAAGGCCCGTGAACAAAGCAAGGAGAGCAGTGAGCATATTTGGGAAATTCATACGAGATTAAAGGGAAAGGGAAGAGGGATATCCCCAGCAGAAAGGGATTATCCCCAGCAAATAATATCATCCCCAACAAGTTGAGGAGCGCAGAGCAATGAAGGAGAAAGGGAAAGCCATCCCAGTAGGAGTATCACAACCAACCACCATGTTTTAAACTAACAAATTTTGTTTGATTTGAAACAGGTAAAGGAAATGGCATTGATGCAGAAACGCATGCCACAAGGGATATTATCAAACTGGGGCAGAAAATTTTCCTTCCATTTAGAAAATTTTCTGGAAGTCAGGTACCCCCAGCTGATAACATTTTACCCCCCCAACAGGTAAGTAAATAATTCCCCAACAGTGTTATCCCTAGCAGTTGCGAGGAGTCCAACACAAGGTTGGAAAGTCGGTATCCTCAGCGGTTCCTTTCGGGGAAAGGCAAAAACGACTCTCAAGGGAGGTAGTATTTGAAGGAAGAAGCTATGCAAAATAAAAAAATCAAAAAAGAAGAATAAAAAGATAATAATGAAAAAACAAAAAAAAGGGGGTAAAAAGTCATCCCCATCTAAATAATCCCCAACAGTTTCGAGGGAGGACAACACAGGTAAGTAAATAATTCAAAAAAAAAAAAAGCGAAGGTTTCATTAATAGGAGACACACTTCCTAGTTTGAAATCATTAGAGTTCTACCCGTAGGAGATGCATTTCCTCCTAAATGAATATGTCATTAATAGGAGACGCACTTCCTAATTTGAAATCATTAAAGTTTTTACCCATAGGAGATGCATTTCCTCCTAAGTTTGTTTCACTTTTACCCATAGGAGACGCATTTCCTCCTAAGTTTATGTTTTACCCATAGGAGACGCATTTCCTCCTAAGTTTATGTTTTACCCATAGGAGACGCATTTCCTCCTAAGTCTAGTTTTACCCATAGGAGATGCATTTCCTCCTAAGTTGTTTGCGAAAAAAAAACACAAGACCTAGTCTGATGAACATTCTCCTAGGATCAAAATCTTAGTCTGATGAATCTTTCTCCTAAGATACCAAAAAAACAAGACCTAGTCTGACGAACCTTCTCCTAGGATCAAAATCTTAGTCTGATGAATCTTTCTCCTAAGATAACCAAAAAACAAAAAAAAAGACCTAGTCTGATGAACCTTCTTCTAGGATCCAAATCTTAGTCTGGTGAATTTTTTCTCCTAAGATAGAGACCTAGTCTGACGAACCTTCTCCTAGGATCAAAATCTTAGTCCGATGAATCTTTCTCCTAAGATAACCAAAAAACAAAAAATGACCTAGTCTGATGAACCTTCTCCTAGGATCAAAATCTTAGTCTGACGAATTTTTCTCCTAAGATAGAGACCTAGTCTGACGAACCTTCTCCTAGGATCAAAATCTTAGTCTGATGAATCTTTCTCCTAAGATAACCAAAAAACAAAAGAAAAGACCTAGTCTGATGAACCTTCTCCTAGGATCAAAATCTTAGTCCGATGAATTTTTCTCCTAAGATAGAGACCTAGTCTGACGAACCTTCTCCTAGGATCACAATCTTAGTCTGATGAATCTTTCTCCTAAGATACCAAAAAATGACCTAGTCTGATGAACCTTCTCTTAGGATCAAAATCTTAGTCTGACGAATTTTTCTCCTAAGATAGAGACCTAGTCTGACGAACCTTCTCCTAGGATCAAAATCTTAGTCTGATGAATCTTTCTCCTAAGATAACCAAAAAACAAAAGAAAAGACCTAGTCTGATGAACCTTCTCCTAGGATCAAAATCTTAGTCCGATGAATTTTTCTCCTAAGATAGAGACCTAGTCTGACGAACCTTCTCCTAGGATCACAATCTTAGTCTGATGAATCTTTCTCCTAAGATACCAAAAACAAAAAATGACCTAGTCTGATGAACCTTCTCCTAGGATCAAAATCTTAGTCTGACGAATTTTTCTCCTAAGATAGAGACCTAGTCTGACGAACCTTCTCCTAGGATCAAAATCTTAGTCTGATGAATCTTTCTCCTAAGATAACCAAAAAACAAAAGAAAAGACCTAGTCTGATGAACCTTCTCCTAGGATCAAAATCTTAGTCTGATGAACCTTTCTCCTAAGATACCAAAAAATCAAAATCTTAGTCCGATGAACTTTTCTCCTAAGATAGAGACCTAGTCTGACGAACCTTCTCCTAGGATCCAAATCTTAGTCTGATGAATATTTCTCCTAAGATACCAAAAAAACAAAAAGACCTAGTCTGATGAACCTTCTCCTAGGATCAAAATCTTAGTCCGATGAACTTTTCTCCTAAGATAGAGACCTAGTCTGACGAACCTTCTCCTAGGATCCAAATCTTAGTCTGATGAATCTTTCTCCTAAGACACCAAAAACAAGACCTAGTCTGATGAACCTTCTCCTAAGATCAAAATCTTAGTCTGATGAATCTTTCTCCTAAGATGCCAAAAAAAAAAACAACGTTTGAAAAAAAAAACAACGATTGAAAAAAGAAAAGAAAAAAAGAGAGTCATTTTTAGTTTTCTTAAGACTATCAATGTTTAGTTTTCCTAAAACCAGGCGCCCACCTGTATAACGAGAGGAATACTTTCAGTCTTTAAATTTCTTGTCAGGCGCCCACCTACATAACGAGTGGAATACATTTCAGTCTTTTTATTTCAAGTGTTGAAGCCAGGCGCCCACCTGTATAACGAGAGGAATACATTTCAGTCTTTTCATTTCAAGTGTTAAAGCCAGGCGCCCACCTGTATAACAAGGGAATACGTTCCATGTTTTACCAATAGGAGGCGCGCTTCCTAGCTTGGCTTTTTCAGGTTATATTTTATTTTAGGAGACTCACTTCCTAAATGGAGAGTTTACTCGTAGGAGATGCACATCCTAGTCTAGTCTTTAGTTCACTCTCAGCATGGCATCAGTAGTATCGACGGGTTACGATTTTGCTAACGACTCACAAACCTTCCTAGTGCAAACTGGGTTAGGAAATTTCATTTGTGTTGTTTGTTTTGGTTGTCAGGAGCCTGCCTGTAGAGCGGAGGTTGTTGTATGCCGAAGATTGAAGAAGTTAGGGGTCCGCCTGTAGAACAGCGGAACATCGTTCAAAGTCAAGCCGTAACCCATTGGAAGGCAGAAGGCTACAACAAAAATCCCCAGCACTCAATCCAAGATAGAAGCAACAAGAAGCTCGCCCCAAGAATGCGAGTCAACAGTCTGAGAGGGTCAACAAAAGCTAGTCACAAAAACAAAAACAAAAAAAAAGAAGAAAAAAAAAAGAAAAATGAATGAATCCAAAGCACGGAAGTGGAGAACAGATGTGATCTGCTCAAGAACTAGCGCCTACAACTAGCAAGTATCAAGGTTGAAATCCAAAGTCTGTATGAAGCACCATTCAAAACTCAAGATCAAGTTTCAGAAGACTTAGAGATAGGAATCCTTGTAACTAGTAGCTGATAGGTTTAGTTAGTCTTTTTCAGTTATCATTTTTGATGTAATGACAGGACCACGGACCGGAACCTCAACGGAACGGAACCTCGATCGGCTCTTCACCTCGGTACACGCTACTATCTCTCTCATTTCCGAACTACACGTGGCCTGATTCCTGTATAACCAAGGATATGTAGGCAGCTCCGATACCAGGGCTCAGTCACATTCCCTTCCTTTCCTTAGTGTAGTCCGTCCAAGTAATGGTCGGGTCAAAAACATGTCTAGTCGTTCTTTGTCGGAAAACTCTTCGTGTTTCCAGTCAAAGAGGGGCAGCTGTAGACACCGGATTTTTGACCCTCCCCGAGAATTTTCACATTTTTAGCGTGAATATGTGAAATTGGGTCTAATATAGCCATTTTAACTATTTTACTTTATTTCGTTGCAAAAAGAAAAAATCACAAAAATACATATATAAATTTTAGTTTATGTATTTCTCATAAACTTGAAAAAATACAAAAATTGTAATTTATTTTGGTACTTTATATAAATTCGAAAATTGCAAAAAAATATAATTCTATTAATTTTTTGTAGTCATTTTAATTTTGGAAAAATACAAAAATATTACTTTATATTTTGTCTTTATTAAAAAACGAAAATTACAAAAAAATAGTTTTATTAATATTTTGTAGCTATTTTAAATCTTGAAAAAAAAAAGATATAGTTTGTTTAAATATTAGTCTTATTTTTGGTAGCTATTTTGCTTGCATAGGACTAGTTAAGCAACGTCGTGTCCTTAATCGGGTCCGAGCAAAAGAATAATATTCGGGTTTAAACTACCCGCTTTTAGGCCTAATTTTCGGACTTAGCCCATAATAAACCGAGTCAATGACACATGGGGAACCCCACCACACGTGGGGGACACAAGTCTCGAACCCCACCACGCGTGGGGATCATTTTTCTGGACAAATGGGCATTAATACACGGACAAAAAGATTTTGGAAGGGGGGATTTTTTTAAAAATGAAAAACGGACAGAACTGGGGAAGGATTTTGCTAGAGGAACTGTTCATGTTTCTTCTTGAATGAGAAGGAAGAAGCAAAAAACCCTACACCAAACAGGCCCTTCCCACCACCAAAACCACCGTCAACCACCAGTCTCTCTTCCCTCCATCGACCTACTGTCACAACCAAACAGGCCCGTCACCTTCCCCCAGCACCACGACCAACAGCAACAACCTAACCCCCCAGCGAAACCATCTCCTTCCTCACCCAAACCAGTCGAAAACCTTACTCCAAACAGCTCCGCCAAACAGTCCGTCAACCACCCCAAAACCACCACCTCCGACCAGCTCCCTCCGTCGACTAGTAGCCTCACCATCTTGACCAAACGACCCCTCATTTCAGGTCAAGCAGCAGTAACTGCTGCTGCGGTACCAGACTCCTCCACGTCCAAACCAACCAGCCCTTCCACCACCCAAAACCACCATAAACAACACCACCGAACGACCACTCCGTCACCTTCCCCGGCACCCCTACTGTCGCAACCAGACCTCCTCCAAAACCTTGACTCCTTCACGTCCGAAACTGCCCAAACCACCACCAAAACCAACGAAAAACCCTAGCAAACAGGAAACCCACCATCGTTCCACCTTCAAACCGCCCCGGACTGCTCCCTCTCCGCCTCACGATCACCACCGTCAACGAACCACCATTGTTACCCATCCAACAACCCACCACCAGTCGACCCTCCTCCTGTCTGAACTCCCGCCGTCACTGCACAAACGACCCTCCATAGCCGCGTCGACCACAGCCCCAAGCAGCCCTGCGGCTATTTCCCCTATCCTCACGCCACTAGCTGAACCGGAGTTCATGGAGGTGAGCTGCTCGACCTTGTGTTGAAGTCGAGTTCCAGTCCAAAGTCCAAAAGTTGAGTCGAGGTCCGGTACGTCGAGGTGTTTGTCCGAGGTTTCGTCGTTGTTCCTCGTCCAGTGAGGTCCGGCTTGAGTTCCGTCGGGGTTGTGTTTGTCGTCCTGAGTTTGCCGAGGTTCAAAGGTTAGTAAACCTCAAGTATTAGATAAGGAAATGTTACGTTAAATGTTCGAAGATGCAAAAATAGAAATTGGTATGATAATTTTCTGCTTATGTTTTCATCGTATGCATTTTTGCTCATTTTGCGTTATGTGATTCTTGTTTATTTGATGTCATTTAATTAAGTTTGACTAGTTGTTCTATGACACAAGTTTGACGTTAATTTGTTCGGGGTCCTTTGCTTAGTTCATTCGGACAAAATTAGCATTAGTACTTGTTGTTGCTACTTCCGAAACACTCGCTCACTAAACTCATTTTATTAATTTTTTGACAAGTTATGAGATTTTAGTTGTAAAGAAGCCGTAAGGTTTAGTATTGTTAAAGGCGTAAAAATGACATCCTTTTAAAATAAAAAAAAAATGAGGCAAGCTTCGCAAGAATAAAAATGTACATATTGCGGAGCCTTCACAAAAATGTATATATTAAAATACTTAGATTCCGGGACGGGCCATTTAGCAAATTTCACGGCCCTACCAAAAATAATAATGCGCTAGTTGCTTTAAGCGCGCCTTTAATAATGTTATCTCCCTAAACTCGGGTGCACATTTATGTGACCCAAATCCAAATCTCAACGAAGTTGAAATGTGTCTCTAAAATCGCGGGCACATTGATTGTAACGTGGTTCGAGATGCATGTCCACGACGTTGTAAATTCCTTTAAAAATAAGAATGAGATGAGCCCCGCCGAATAAAAATACAAATTGCGGAGCCCTCAGTAAATACTTGTTTAAAATTACTTAGAATTCAGGAGGGTCGCTTAGCGAATTTCACGGCCTCCCCAAAATAATAATGCGATAGTCTCTTTAGGCGCGTGTTTAATAATTTACTTTCTTAAGCTTGGGTGTGCATTTCATGCGACCCAAATCCAAATCCCAAAACATCAAATAAAATGTGTTCCGGATTATGGGTGCATTTCATGTGACGCAGTCCAAAGACATGTTTTAAATGATGTTCACATTCTTTTAAAATAATAATTATAAAAACGGTAAAAAGTTAAAATTTGCACATAAGTTCATATTTGTATAAAATCAGATAATCAAGCCGAATATAACAGTTGAGCGACCGTGCTAGAACCACGGAACTCGGGAATGCCTAACACCTTCTCCCGGGTTAACAGAATTCCTTATCAAGATTTCTGGTACGCAGACTGTAATATGGAGTCATTCTTTTCCTCGATTCGGGATTAAAATTGGTGACTTGGGACACCCTAAATCTCCCAAGTGGCGACTCTAAAATAAATAAACAAATCCTGTTTCGATTGTCCTTTAATTGGAAAAACTCCCTTGTGCCCTCGCGGGGCGGAAAAAGGAGGTGTGACACTGGTGAGAAAAGCATGGTGGCCACGTTTGTTGAAATTTATTACTCCCTCACGAAAAATCTTAGGGGAGTAGAGATTCATCATGTGATCCAAGGTGAACTCCTCCTTTGTCTCCTGGCACAGCCGTCGTAGACAAGCCACTGTTCTCCACAAAGAAAGGCCCACCTGTTCCAAGAAAACATGGTATTTGTGGCATGGTTCCAAAATCACAAGTTCAATCCCCCCTCTGAAAGAACATGCACCCAAATAAATGGGTACGTATAAACGTACATAATGCCCTTCTTGGAGAAGGTTACCCGCTCCATCAGTTCAGTAGCAATGATGTTCAGATCATGGCAATAACAATCCTCCTTCACAACAGGAATGTTGGAAGGGCGGATGGAAGAAGGGTATATGCTAGTAGCCCATGTACGAGAACTTATAGAAGGAAACTTCTCTTCAAAGTCTTTGGTTGTGTTGAGCCTTCTGGGAATAATGGTGCTCACCATAGGAAGGTCAGTACCGACAGTGTTTTCTATCTTTATGAGGGAACCTCAGTTCTTGGAAGCAGAATCCATGATCAGCAAGAAGATAATAAGGGTTCTTTGAAGAAGAAGACTGAAGAAAAGTGAAAGCAAGAAAAAGTTGAATGCAAAGAAGTTGAGAGAGTTTGTAGAAATGTAAAGTGTAAAAGAAGAAGAATGAGGTATATAGTAAAGAACTAGGAGGCTAAAATCATGTTCATGATTACCTCCAGAACCGGCAAAAATATTGCTAAGTCATGGAGTGACACATGGTTAGGGTATTAAATGCGAAGAGACCTTCATCTGATCAAGTGTCAGAAACTTTTCAAAAGGGATCGGAGAATATCCCGCCAACAAAGGAATCTTCACCAACTTCTCGGTGATACAAATATGTGTCACCGGAAATGTCACGACCCCATTTTACATCCGTAGGATGTCGTGATGGCGCCTAGTCTCTAAGATTAGGCAAGCCTAACAATTATACTAAATAATTAAATATTAAGCTGAAGCTCAAATCTCAATATCTGAAATAAATTAAACTGCAATTCAAAATGATTACAATTTTCAAATCCCGGTAGAAATAAGTTACAAGCATCTAAGAGAAATACTAGGTGTCTCTATACATCAGAGTCTAAATAGAATAAGGAAAAATAACATACCACGTGCTCATTGCTTATTGATATCGGGTCTGGTAGGAGGTACCTGGATTTGTACAAAAAGATGTGCAGAAGAGTAGCATAAGTACACCACAACGGTACCCAGTAAGTGTCAAGGCTAACCTTGGTAGATAAATGACGAGGTCAGGTCAGGGCCTAACTGGTATTAAAAGGACACAAGCCAAAAGATATAATAATATAATGAAAAGACTGAGAATTTAATAATGAGAAATTACATAAAGGTAACAACACATCAAATAGGGGTAAGCAGTAGGGGCACTCCCGAGGTACCGCCTCGTAGTCCCAAAAGTAAATACACAATAGGGGAGCTCCTGAGGTATTGCCTCGTAGTCCCAAAAGTAAATATGCAATAGGGGAGCTCCTAAGGTACCGCCTCATAGTCCCAAAAGTAAATATGCAATAGGGGAGCTCCCGAGGTACTGCCTCGTAGTCCTAAAAGTAAATACACAACTCATAACTGATGGAATAACGAATTTGCAACAAGGAGTTCTACAGTTAAAGACTGAATACAAAATCAAGGGAAAAAAGGAATTCAACTAAGCATGTTTCATAGATTGCAAATAAGGATTAAAACACGTAAACATGCGATAGTAGGCTAAACATGATAACTACACATGCTAAGGCAACTCAGTTAAGGAATTAAAAGAAGAGTACTCAGCAAGAACCGGATTTTTTTAACATTTAACCCGAGTACGCACTCGTCACCTCGTGTACACGGTCTTCACATATTTCAAATACCATAACAGTACCAAAACCTAAGGGGAATTTCCCCCACACATGTTAGACAAGTCACTTACCTCAAATCAACCTCAATCAGTCAATAACAACGCATTTCCCCTCGATTTTACGACTCCAAATGGCCCAAATCTAGCCAAAAGCAATTACATACTATAAATATAACTATAAGGAACTAATCTAAATAAAGAAATCATGACTTTAACAAGAAATTACAATATCGCCCCAAAAAGTCGACCCGGGCCTACGTCTTGGAATCGAGTAAAAGTCACAAATACGAACACCCATTCGACCACGAGTTTACCCATACCAAAAATACTCAAATCCGATGTCAAAACCTCGATCAAAACTTCAAAAATCGGTATAAGAACCTCACACCTTATTCCCCCAATTTTACAACCCAAATCCTTAATTAAACGAAGAAAATAATGATAAATTAGTGGAATATAATAAAAAATAAGTCAAGAATCCTTACCCAAATGTTTCCTCTGAAAATACCTCAAATTTTTGGCTCAATCCGAGCTTTCTAAGTCCCAAAATGAAAATGAGATCAAACCCTAGTTTTTCCCTATTTCTACCATTTTGTGTTCTTTCTACTCATTTTGATTGGCTTTGATCTATTGCCTGTTAATAATATCTATAAAGCTCTTAAGCTATTTACAGTTTCTTCTGATAGATCTTTTACCATTTTCTTTACCTTCAAATTAAAGAAGCATTTCTTGAAACTTATTCTGCTAAAAGCTTAAGTTTTATTCCTTGCTAAAAGCCTAAGCTTAAGTCATAATCGATTGCACTAGAACTGGTGCACTTTAGCCATTCTCACAAGTACAAAATTGCTCCAGATTCAATCTGAATCACACTCAAGGCATCCGGGACCCCGCCCGAATATATCAACAAGTCTTAAAACATCATACGGACTTAGTCGAGCCTTTAAATCGCATCAAACAATGCTAAAAATATGGATTGTGCATCGATTCAAACCTAATAAACTTTAAAACTTCAAATTTCTACATTCTACGCCGAAACCTATCAAATCAAGTCTGATTGGCCTCAAAATTTTGCACACAAGTCCTAATTGACACTATGGACCTACTCCAACTTCTGGAATCGGAATCCGACCCCGATATCAAAAATTCCACCACCGGTCAGACTTTTTAAAATTCATCCAACTTTTCAATTTTCGCCAATTAATGCCGAAATGACCTACGGACCTCCAAATCAATATTCGGACACGATCCTAAGACACAAATCACCCTACGGAGCTATTGGAACCATTAAAACTCCATTCCGGAGTCGTCTTCACACAAATCAAACTATGGTCAATTCCTATGACTTAAATCTCCATTTTAGGGACTCTGTGTCCCATTTCTCTCCGAAACCAAAAACCAAACCTCCGGCAAGCCACAAAACCATAAAATGAGATAGAGGAAGCAGTAAATAGGGGTTCGGGACTAATACTCTCAAAATGGCCGGTTGGGTCATTATAGAAAAGCAGGGAGACTCTCTGTATAGGGTAAAATCATTCATATTAAATACTCAAATAATAGAATGATACCTTGTGATGACCCAAAAGGTCATCTCTTGCTTTAGCAGTCAAATCTATGTTCTGAGGCCTTAAAAACTCCTTTTATCTCACCTCGATTTGCCTGCACAGTCCGGGCACATATCCGGAAAGCCTTTACGTGAAAATTTGATAAAATGCTAATTTTGCCTTTAAAAATTTAATTAAGTTGACTTCAGTTAATATTTTGGGTAAACAGACTCGGACCCATGATTTGACAGCCCGGAGGGTCCATATAAAATATTGGTACTTGGGCGTATGCCCGGAGTTGAATTTCGTGGTCCCTAGCTCGAGAAATAAATTTTTAAAGAAAATTGTTTAATTGAAAAATATAAGGAGTTTAGAAATTGAATAATGTTTGAATATGATGGTATCGAGCCCGTATTTTGATTCCGGAGTCCGGTACATGTATAATATATTATTTAAGTGATGTCTATAAAATTTGGTAAGAAACGGAGTTTATATGACATGATTCGGACCCTCGGTTGTGAAAATGGAAACTTTAAGAGTTCTTGAGATTTTTTCCTTAATTTTGATGCTAAATCCGTAGTTCTAGGTGTTATTTTGGTGATTTGATTGCATGAGCAAGTCCGTATGATGTTTTTAGACTTGTGTGCTGGTTTGGCTTGGAGCCCCGAGGGCTTGGGTGAGTTTTGGATAGGCTACGGGGTGATTTACATTTAGAAAATATGGTATAAGTTGTTGCTTCTGGTGTACCGGCATTTTGTGCTTCGCGATCGCGAAGTGTACTCAGGGCTGGGGTTGGGTTTGTTCATCGTGAACGCATAGCCATGGTCGTGAATGCGGAGCACTGGGGGGCTGCTCTATGCGAACGCGGCCGGTGTCACGCGAACGCATATAATAAAATGGAGATTGGCTGGGAATCAGTCATTTCTTCTAAGCGAACGCGTACAATGGTCCGCGAACGCAAAGGACAAGGGGGAATACCCTTTGCGTACACGTGGAATAACTCGCGATCGCATAAGCCTGAGCAACGCAGCTCTTCGCGAACGCGGCAGGCCTTTCGCAAACTTGAAGAAGGCCTGCCAGTCTTTTAAAAACAGAACTCAAAACGGGATTAGACCAAAATTTCATATTTTCTTCCATAGAACTCGACCTTGGGCAATTTTTGAAGAGGGATTTCATCACCAAATCATAGGTTTGTGTTCTTAAGCTCATTTCTTTCATTTTCCATCAACACCCATTAGATTTCTAGGCCTAAATCTTGTTCTTTAATGGTAGAAATTAGGGATTTTACGAGAATTGGGGATTTTACAAATTTGGGGATTTAAACCTCGATTTGGGGTTGGATTCCAAAACTAATTGCATATTCGGCTTATGGGCGAATGGATAATCGAGTTTTGGTTCGAACCTCGAGTTTTGACCAAGTGGGCCCGGGGTCGATTTTTGACTTTTTGTAGATAATGATAGAAAACTTATAATTAAGCATTGGAGTTGAATTCTTTATCATTTATTGATGTTGTTAAATTAATTATGGCTAGATAAAAGCGGATTGGAGTTGGAATTTTAAGGGAAAGGTATTTGAGGCTTGATTTTGGCCGTGGAATCGAGGTAGCTGTTTGGCCTAACCTTAGCTTGAGGGAATAAGTGTTGTTGTCTTATTTTCTACATATTAGTATTGAGTACGATGTATAGGTGTGGTGAAGAGTACCTATATGTTGGTGTCATGCATGCTCGTGAGTCTTAAACTCTGACTGTTGTGACTCTTATTATGTACTGTCCATGCTTAAATTGATGATTATCCATGTTGAATAAGACTTATGATAATTTCTTGGTAAGAGACCATTGTTGAGTATTGGCACAAGTTGAGATTTATTTTGTGAATTTAAATGTTGAAACGAGATTGGTTATAATTGATTCCCTTGCCAGGATGTTATTGTTTTTATTGTTGATTCCCTTGCCGGAATGTAGTGTTTCTATTGTTTGGGTGAGGAAGAGTGTAAAACAAGAAGGGTGATGCCATGCATGATATTGTGAGTGAGTGTTAATGCACGAAGGGTGATGCCGTGCCGCTATTGTGAGTGTTAATACACGAAGGGTAATATCGTGCCATGATTTGAGAGCTAATGCATGAAGGGTATGTCATGCCACAATTATGAGAGTTAATGCACGAAGGGTGATGCCGTGCCATTTTTGTTATTTCTTATGGTGAGAACGAGAGTAAAAGCACGAAGGGTGATGTCGTGCACGTGTTACTGTTTTATTATCCCTGTTGATACAACTATGGTATTCATTATGCTTCTCTATTGAATTACTGTTAGAATTTGATATTCCTCGCAGCATGTTTCCCCTTCCTATCTTTATCAGTTATTTTCTGTTATTATTGTTCTGCTCGTATATGATTTAACTGCACAGGTTTATATGGTTGTCATGTCCTACCGTCGTCACTGCTTCATCGAGGTTAAGCTCGACACTTACCAGTACTTCGGTTGTACTGATACTGCACTCTGCACTTTTTGTACAGATCTCGGTGCTGGACCTTGTGAGTAGATTCGAGGTTGCTGCCTTCAGTCCAGGGAGACCAAGGTAGATCTACTCACGTTTGTAGAGCTTGAAGTCCCCTTTCCCCATTTTAGTTTCTTTTGTCTCTTCTATTTCGAGAACAGTTGTACTTCTTTCAGACTTATATTTGTAGTAAATCTTTGTCGTTCGTAGATTGTGACACCAGATCTTTGGGGTCGTTATGTATTAGAATTTTTGGATGACTATATCACTTCCACATTTCATAATTATTTTGTTTTAGTTATTATCTTGCTCTTGCTTGAACTAATAAAAATGGTGGAAAAATTTTAACTGTCAGCTTGCCTAGCTTTCATGAGTAAGCGCTATCACATTTCCCGAAGGTGGGGAAATCCGGGTCGTGATGATGAGGTTCCAGCCCAGACATTTCCAGTGAGCCCAGCTCAGGGCCCAGAGGGGTTCATCGCTACCCCGATACTCCAAAATGCTCTGGTTCATCTAGTGGGTCTTATAGAGAGTGTCACTCAGGCAGGCATACTTCCTCTAGCACCAGTTGTCTCTCAGGATATGGGAGGAGCACAGACTCCCGCTACTCGCACTCCGGAGCAGATGGCTGCCCAGTTTCAGACTCCAGCAGCTCAGCTAGTTGGGACAGTTTCACCGGGTGTTGTAGCTTAGGCCGGTGATGGATCAGCTATGTCTTCTGATGCTTTCTTGAGGTTGGATAAGTTCACCAAGCTTTTCCCGATTCATTACAATGGGGCAGCATCTGAGGACCCCTAGGATTATCTTGACTGCTGCCATGAGGTGTTGCGGAACATGGGGATAGTAGAGACCAATAGGTTCGACTTTGCTATATTCCTGATGATAGGGTCCGCCAAGAGATGGTGGAATGATTTTGTGTTGACTAGACCAGTTGGTTCGCCTGCCTTGACTTGGGACCAGTTCTCTCAGATATTTCTGGAGAAGTTTCTCCCTATCACTTGGAGAGAGGATTATCAGATACAGTTTGAGCGCCTCCAGCAGGGTTCTATGACTGTCACCCAGTATGAGACTAGGTTTGTTGATTTGGCTCATCATGCTCTTCTTATACTCCCTACCGAGAGAGAGAGAGAGAGAGAGAGGAGGAGGAGGAGGTTTATTGAGGGACTCGCTCAGCCTATCAGATTGCAGATGGCTAAGGAGACGGGGAGCGAGATTTCCTTCCAGGATGCGGCCAATGTGGCCAGGCGAGTTGAGATGGTTCTATATCAGGGGAGTGGTCAGGGGTCTGACAAGAGCCCTCGACATTCTGGCAGATTCAGTGGCGCCTCGTCTGGAGGCAGAGATTCTTTTGGTAGAGGCCATCCTCTCAGGCCATTTCATTCAGCACTCCAGGCTTCTCACAGTGCTCTAGGTGGCCGTGGTTCTCATATGCAGTATTCTGATCAGCTACCCTACAGTGTATCACCAGCTCCTATCAGTGCACCTCCGCTCCAGAGTTTTCAGGGTGGTTATTCAGGCCGTCAGGGTCAGTTTCAGGGTCAGCAGTCCCAGCAGTCGAGGACTTGTTATACTTGTGGCGATCCGAGGCACATTGCTAGATATTGCCCTCGAGCATCGAGCAGTTCTCAACACCAGGGTTCTCGTGCCATAGTTCAGGCACTGGGTGTTCCACCGCTCAGCCAGCTAGAGGTAGGGGTCTAGGTGTTAGAGGTGGAGGTCAGGCCACTAGAGGTGGAGTCCAGGCAGCAGGAGGTCGTCCCAGGGATGTAGTTCAGAGTGGTGGGGCCCAACCCTGATGTGCTGCTATTCCAGCTAGGCCTGAGGCTGAGGCCTCCGATGCAGTTATCACAGGTACGGTCTCAGTTTGTAATAGAGATGATTCAGTTCTATTTGATCTAGGGTCTACATACTCCTATGTATCATCTTATTTTGCCCCATATCTGGTTGTGCCTCATGATTCTTTGAGTTCTTCCGTGTATGTGTCCATGCCAGTTGGTGATTCTATTGTTGTAGATCGTGTCTATCGTTCGTACGTGGTTGTTATTGGGAGTCTTGAGACTAGTGTAGACCTCCTACTCCTCAATATGGTTGATTTCGATGTTATTTTGGGGATGGATTGGTTATCACCTTATCATGCTATATTGGACTGTCATGCCAAGATCGTGACCTTAGCCTTGCCAGGTTTGCCTCGATTGAAGTGGAGAGGGACTCCTGGTCGTTATGTTAGTAGGGTTATTTCTTATATGAAGGCTCGGTGTATGGTCGAGAAGGGGTGTTTGGCTTACTTGGCATATGTTCGTGATTCTAGTGTTAAGGTTCCTTCTATAGATTCCATGATAGTTGTTCGGGAGTTTCCAGAGGTATTTCCTGCAAACCTGTTGGGGATGCCACCCAACAGAGATATTGATTTTTGCTTTGATTTGGCTCCAGGCACTCAGCCTATTTCCATTCAGCCATATCGTATGGCCCCGCCAGAGTTGAAAGAATTGAAGGAGCAGCTGCAAGATTTGCTTGATAAGGGCTTTATTAGACCTAGTGTCTCGCCTTGGGGTGCACCGACGTTGTTTGTTAAGAAAAAGGATGGGTCGATGAGGATGTGCATAGATTATCGGTAGTTGAACAAAGTCACCATCAAGAACAAGTATCCCTTTGCCGAGGATTGATGATTTATTTGATCAGCTTCAGGGTGCCAAGGTATTTTCGAATATTGATTTGAGATCTGGCTACCATCAGTTGAGGATTAGGGCATCTGAAGTCCCTAAGACAGCTTTCCGCACTCGGTACAGGGTAAAGAGGGGCAGCTGTTGATACCCAATTTTTCCCTATATATTTTTAATACATATATATACTTTCAAAATAGTATATATGCATATATAAGCATGCATAAGCATTTTATAATTTTTAAAGGCTTCAAATTGATTTATTTCTCCCTTTTTTAATCATAAAATTTCCAATAATTATCCTTCAAATTATTTTTGTGGAGATTTAGCCATATAAATTCTATATTTATGCCAAAATATTATTGAAATATTTTTAGTGCATTTTTTATAATTGCATTTACATTTTTAAGTCAATTTGTGTATATTTGCAATACTAGCCCTATTAAAGCATAATTACGTTTTTAATACATAATTTAATTTTTTATATTTTTAAAATGTTAAACAACTATTTTAAATTATTTTAGTATACGAAATTATTATTTCAGAAATTATTTATTATTTCTTATAAATTATATAGTACTGAAAATGGCTATTTAAAATCTAGCCTAATTTCATTTCAATTCCAGCCCAATTTCAACCCAATCCAATCCCAATACCCAGACCAATTTCTGATTAAAATACTCTGCTCACACCCCAAATACCCAATCCGGTCCCCACACCCTTTAATCCTAGCCATTGATCACAAAGATCAACGGCTACCATTTCTCCCCCCAAAACCCTATCATTTTCATTTACACCTCCGCCTTGAAATCCCCTCTGCTCTCAAATACTCTCAACCTAAACCCTAATCTCCAAACGCCAACCCCATCTATGGTTATCTCCGGTGACCTCTCATCATCTCTCAGACCTCCAATGGCTTCTCTCATGTCATTCTTGCCATCTCTAAGGCCCTCAAGGGATCAAGGCCATGTCGACTTGCATCTAGGGTTCATCTCTCACCTGTCCTGGCCATTCCAATGTGATTTCAAGTGAAATCGTCCTATACTAGCCACGATCTATGGTTTTCTAAACAGGTTTCTTCATCTCTATATGGTTCTCTTCGAAACCCTAATTTTGTTTCTAAAACTCCTAGATCTATACAGATCTAAGACAATTTGAGTTTGTTCCTTGTATGTTTTACAATAGCCTTGAGTTTCTTTACAAGAATTGTATGATTTCAAGTGATTTTTCATCTTTTTCTAATTTAGGGTTTCCGAAATTTCTTTTAAAACTCTGTTTAATGATTTTTTGTGTTCAAACTTCTGTTTCTCACATATTTTGACTGATTCTATGAGTCTACTATAGCCTTAACTCGCCTGTGCTGAAAGTTAGGGTTCTTCGTTTGGTTTCTGAGTATTAGTATATCTGAATGGTTCTTGCTTTGGGTTCTTGTAACTTTCTTGCCTTAATATGCTTCTACTGGGTTTCTTAGTTTGAGCCTTCACCGATTCTATGTGCTTGTGTTCATCTTGACTATTCACATCAAGACTTGTATACTTCTCCTTGAATTAGTGTTGTTTAACTTTTGTTTGTTAAACTTATGTATCGATCACTGACTACTCACGCTTTATCTCATTTTATATGCTAAGCATGTCGATTCTTCCATGATTCTCTCTTTGACTGAACCCTTGATTATTCTGAATCCCTTAATCCCTGGTTTAATTGGAATACTTTCCTTTAAACATTCGATTTTTACTTCTTTACTCAATTTGATTGAACTTACCTGCCTTAATTGTTTCTCCCTGCTTGTTTATATTCCGCTGATTGTTATTGATTTATTTCCGTAATTAAACTGTTGTGCATTTACCCTTAATTTCATGTAAGCTTTACTTTATTTTTTTCCTTAAATACTGAGTATGTTTTACCGTTGGTTGAGTTGTCCCTTTGATTAAGTGAAAATATTGCTGATTTACGTGTAATTTTCTGATTTACTACTTAATTAATTTATTACCTTGTTTGTTAAGTTTTTGATTCCTATATAAACCTCCTCTTCTTTTAAGTTCAAAAAACCATAACAAGGAACTCTAGTTCATCTACACTATTATACTCTCAAAGTTCTCTACTCTCTTTTGTTCCTTGCAACTCCTATTAGTTCAGCCGGCTATAAGCCAGGGCTGATTACTAGCATTATCTTTACTCTATATTCTGCATACTCCCCTTAACTGGTATGTTCTAATTCAATTCACATTCCAAGCTATGTGTTTACTTTGTTTTTGCAGTTTATCAATCTTGATTTCCAGTTTATAAGCTATTTTACTTAGTATACAATCATCATGCCTATTGTATCACAATTTGCAACTACCATCTATGTATTTGATTTCTATCACTAAGGTGTATGCTAGGTGTTCCCCTACCTCTTTCCCTTGTGTGAGATCTATTCTGAAGCTGTATGTTCTCTAACCTGCTTTCTAACTATTTTTAAATGTCTTCTTAAACTATTCCTACTCTTAACTCTGTTCTGACTTTCATAAAAGTTCTTTCTGCTACTAAGACCTTCTTTCTCTACCTTCTTTCAAAAGTCATTATGCACTCCCACATTACTCCTAGAGTATTAGGTTCTGCCCCTCTGGCATGTGTACTGCCTAGAGATCTTTAAGATCTCTCTGAACTCTGGCATGTCAGATCTGGCCCTTCCACACTACACTTAAATCAGTTATTGTTGAGAAGAAGTCTAGGTGTGAGCACTGCCCGGGATCCTTGAGGTCCTTAGGGAACTTTGACACACCTAGACATGATATTGTCTATGGAACTTTGGTATTTGAGGCTATCGGAGGCTTGGGAAGTCATTTGGTCCTGCTTCAGGCTCCCTATAGTTAACTTCTTCTTTTTCTTCTTTATTTGTTTATGTAATTTATTCAACTGGTCTGTAATAATTATTTGTAAACAACATTGGGGTGGTTAGTGAAAAGGGGATGGGTAGGTATATATGTTGGGTAATTCGAGAAGATACCATGCCCATAGGATTGTGTTAATACACTTGCTATGTTTGCTTTACTTTCACAATATTAGAAATCATGCCTATAGGATCTAAATGACTTTATAATTATAAATCATGCCTATAGGATTTAAATGGCTTCAACAACTAGATATCACGCCTATAGAGTGTAAGGTGATTAAGTTTCTGTTATAACATGTATTTACATTTGTTTCACTAGAATTCATGCCTATAAGTTCCAACATTAGCTCTTAACAATTAGATACCATGCCTATAGGAATTAAAATCAGAAATCCTGCCTATAGAACTAAAATCAATTTGGTTAAACAAGTCAGTTTAATTTATGTCTAATTCATGTTTAAATTGGTTCAATTAATGTCCGTTTCTTTAAATGAGTTTCCAAACATTTCCTTAATTTACTACTGCAAGAAAACATGTCTATAGGATCTCAAGTATCCGTTTAAAACTGTTCGTTGTTTTACTAAATCAATATAGATATCCTGCTCTTAGGATATCACTGTCTGCGTTTAGGCAAGCCTATAGGGCGATTAAAATTTTGCAACTCTGAAATTGTGCTTTTGCTATTTAAAACTAACCAGATTTAACAGGTTTAAAGTAGTAGGCAAGCTAAATAGGATTTTGACACTTTGTCCTAATTCACTACTGTATAATCCATGCTCACCTAGACATCATGTTTTAGGATTTTCTCTTAAAGACTCGACTGTTGTTTGAAGACGTACATTTACTTGTTCTATTTGTGGAGATGACTGTGAGCCTATAATCTGTTCTCTTTAAATACAGTCCTACTTGTTCTTGAATGACGCCTAGACTTTTATCCTTTACAACCTTAGTAAGGTCTAGAACTTTCCAAAATAGAGGTCCTAAAATACCTCCAGGGCCACGAGGAAGGGACGGGTAGTGCAGGCATAGGACATTTTAAGGTTATTAGAATGCTTTAGGCTGTGACCAAAGGGGGGGAATTGGGTAGTAAGGATATGATGAATACGCGGTAATGTCACGTGTAGCCCCTCATTGAGGAGTGTTTACGGGCATTATGTGGGGTGATCTTGTAGGCTAACCAACCTAGGACCCATCTTTCCTAATTCCCGATGTTTAAACTTTACTTCTCTCTATATATGTGCAATTTGTTCAAGTTTTTTCCTTTTGTTACTTAAGTCATACAATGCCTTTATTTGCAAGTATGTGTTAAAATTATTTATTTGTCAAAAGGACTAATTCATATAAGTATAAGTTCGGTCGGGACCCACCATTGTGGACCGCGAGAGGTGCCTAACACCTTCCCCTCAAGGTTATTTTGAGCCCTTACCTTAAATCTCTGGTAATACAAATTAGTCTAAGAGTTAATCGCTCTAGGTGCCCTAACGCACTATAATCCGTTAAGTGGCGACTCTTCAAATACTCAATTCCCAAAAGGAAATAAGTTATTACCCCCATGAACGTCAGAACTTGGAATTTCTCCGCAGAGGAAAAAAGGGGGCGCGACACTTAGTGATGTCATTTGGGTTGACAAATGCCCCAGCAGCATTCATGGATTTGATGAACCGAGTGTTCAAGCCTTATTTGGATTCCTTCGTGATTGTCTTCATTGATGTTATTTTGATCTACTCTCGCAGCCGAGAGGAGCACGAGCAGCATCTTCGAGACGTTCTTCAAACTCTAAGAGACTGTCAATTGTATGCAAAGTTTTCGAAATGTGAGTTTTGGTTAAGTTCAGTTGCATTCTTGGGTCATGTTGTATCAGCAGAGGGTATTCAGATGGATCCTAAGAAGATTGAAGCAGTCAAGGACTAGCCTAGACCCACATCATCTACAGAGATCCAGAGTTTCTTGGGTTTGGCGGGCTATTACCGTTGGTTTGTGGAGGGGTTTTCATCTATTGCAGCCCCAATGACTAGGTTGATCCAAAAGGGTGCCCAGTTCAGGTGGTCGGACGAGTATGAGGCGAGCTTTCAGAAGCTCAAGATAGCTTTGACTACGGTGTCGGTGTTGGTATTGCCCACAGGTTCAAGGCCGTATATAGTATATTGTGATGCATCTCGTATTAGACTTGGTGCGGTGTTGATGCAGAATGGCAAGGTTATTGCATATGCTTAGTGATAGTTGAAGATCTACGAGAAAAATTATCCAGTTCATGATTTGGAGCTAGCAGTCATTGTTCACACGCTGAAGATTTAGAGGCACTATTTATATGGCATGTCATGTGAGGTGTTCACGGATCACAAGAGTTTGCAATACTTGTTCAAGCAGAAGGAACTAAATTTAAGGCAGAGGAGGTGGTTGGAACTATTGAAAGACTATGATATCACCATCTTGTATCATCTTGGGAAGACCAATGTGGTGGTCGATGCTTTGAGCAGGAAGTCGGCCAGTATGGGCAGCCTCGCGTGCCTCCTAGTCGGTGAGAGACCGCTTGCTTTGGATGTTCAGGTGTTAGCCAATTAGTTCGTGAGGTTGGATGTTTCTGAGCCCAGCCATGTTCTAGCTTGCACAGTCGCTCGTTCTTCATTATTTGAGCGTATCATAGATCGGCAGTATGATGATCCTCATTTGCTTGTCCTCAGAGACATAGTGTGGCACGAAGGTGCCAAGCAGGTTATAGTTGGAGATGACGGAGTTTTGAGGATGTAGGGTCAAGTTTGTGTGCCTAATGTGGATGGACTTTGTGAGTTGATTCTAGAGGAGACCCATAGTTTCCGATATTCTATTCACCCGGGCGCCGCTAAGATGTATCAGGACTTGCGGCAGCATTATTGGTAGAGGATGATGAAGAAGGATATTGTTGCGTATGTAGCTCGTTGTTTGAATTGTCAGTAGGTAAAGTACAAGCATCATATACCTGGTGGTTTGGTTCAGAAGATTGATATTCACGAGTGGAAGTGGAAGCGTATCACTATGGACTTCGTTGTTGGACTCCCACAGACTCAGAGGAAGTTCGACACAGTACGGGTTATTGTGGATAGGCTGACTAAGTCAGCGCATTTCAATCCTGTGGTAGTTTCCTATTCTTCTGAGCGGTTGGCAGAGATTTATATCTGTGAGATCATTCGTCTTCATGGTGTCCCCATGTCTATCATTTCTGATCGAGGTACACAGTTTACCTCACATTTCTAGAGGGTAGTGCAGTGTGAGTTGGGTACGTGGGTCGAGTTGAGCACAGCGTTTAATCATCAGACGGACGGACAGTCCAAGCATACGATTCAAATTTTGGAGGATATGCTCCGAGCATGTGTTATTGACTTTGGAGGTTCTTGGGATCAGTTCTTGCCATTAGCAGAGTTTGCCTACAATAATAGTTATCGGTCGAGCATTCAGATGGCTCCGTATGAGGCATTATATGGTATGTAGTGTCAGTTGCCGGTTGGGTGGTTTGAGCGGGGAGAGGCTCGGTTGTTGGGTACAGATTTAGCTCAGGATGCCTTGGAAAAGGTTAAGATCATTCAGGATAGGCTTCGTATAGCTCAGTCCAGGTAGAAGAGTTATGCCGACCATAAGGTTCGTGATATGGCATCCATGGTCGGAGAGTAAGTGTTGCTTCGGGTGTCGCCCATGAAGGGTGTGATGAGATTTGGGAAGAAGAGCAAGCTAAGCCCTAGGTTTATCGGGCCTTTTGAGATCCTTAATAGAGTGGGAGAGGTGGCTTACAGACTTGCATTGCCGCAGGGTTTATCAGCTGTGCATCCAGTGTTTCATGTGTCCATACTTCGAAAGTATCACGGAGATCCATCCCATGTGCTAGATTTCAACAGTGTCCAGTTGGACAAGGACTTGACCTATGAGGAGGAGCAGGTAGCTATTCTAGACCGCAGGATCGTCAATTGAGATCGAAGAGTTACCCTTTGGTTCGTGTTCAGTGGAGAGGTCAGCCTGTCGAGGCAGCTACCTAGGAGTCCAAGTCCGATATGTGGAGCTGATATCCCCATCTTTTCACCGACTCAGGTACTTTTCTATGTCCATTTGAGGACGAACGGTTATTTTAGAGGTGGAGAATATGATGACCCAAAAGGTCATCTCTTGCGTTAGAAGTCAATTCTATATTTTAAGCCCTTAAAAACCTCTTTTTGTCTCACCTCGATTTGCATGCACAGTCCGGGAATATATCCGGAAAGCCTTTACGTGAAAATTTGAGAAACAAGCTAATTTTTCATTTAAAAATTAAATTAAGCTGACTTTGATCAAAATTTTGGGTAAACGAATCCGGACCCATGATTTGACGATCCCGGAAGGTCCGTAGAAAAATATGGGACTTGGGTGTATGCCCGAAATTGAATTCTGAGGTGCCTAGCTTGAGAAATGAATTTTTGAAGAAAATTATTTAATTAAAAAATATAAGGAGTTTAGAAATTGAATAATGTTTGAATATGATGGTATCGGGCCCGTATTTTGGTTCTGGAGCCCGGTACAGGTTTAATGTAGTATTTAAGTGATGTCTGGAAAATTTGGTAAGAAACGGAGTTTATATGACGTGATTCGGACCCAGGGTTGTGAAAATGAAAACTTTAAGAGTTCTTGAGATTTTTTCCTTAATTTTGATGCTAAATTCATAGTTCTGGTGTTATTTTGGCGATTTGATCGCACGAGAAAGTCTGTATGATGTTTTAAGACTTGTACAGGTTTGGTTTGGAGCCCCGAGGGCTCGGGTGAGTTTCGGATAGGCTACGGGGTGATTTACACTTAGAAAATCTGGTATAAGTTGTTACTTTTGGTGTACAGGAATTTTGTGCTTCGCGGTCGCGAAGTCACTCTCATGATTGCAAAGTGTACTCAGGGCTGCGGTTGGGTTTGTTCATCGCGAATGCGTAGCTATGGTCGCGAACGCAGAGCACTGGGGGCTGCTCTTCGCGAACGCGACGGGTGTCACGCGAACGCGTATAGTAAAATGGAGGTGGGCTGGGAATCAATCATTTCTTCTAAGCGAACGCGTATAATGGTCCGCGAACGCGAAGGCCAAGGGGGCATAACCTTCGCGTACGCATGGAAGAACTCGCAATCGCATAAGCCTGAGCAAGGCAGTTCTTTGCGAACGCGACAAACCCTTCGCGAACATGAAGAAGGCCTGCCCAGTCTTGTAAAAACAGAACTCAAAACGGGATTAGACCAAAATTTCATATTTTCTTCCATAGAACTCAACCTTGGGCGATTTTTGAAGAGGGATTTCATCACCAAATCATAGGTTTGTGTTCTTAAGCTCATTTCTTTCATTTTTCATCAACACCCATTAGATTTCTAGGCCTAAATCTTGTTCTTTAAGGGTAGAAATCAAGGATCTTAGGAGAATTGGGGATTTTACAAATTTAGGGATTTAGACCTCGATTTGGTGTCGGATTTCGAAACTAATTGCATATTCGGGCTCGTGGGTGAATGGGTAATCAGATTTTGGTCTGAGCCTCGAGTTTTGACCAAGCGGGCCCGGGGTCGATTTTTTACTTTTTGGGGAAAATGATAGAAACTCTATAATTAAGCATTGGAGTTGAATTTCTATAGCATTTGTTGATGCTGTTAAATTAATTATGGCTAGATACAGGCGGATTGGAGTTGGAATTTAGAGGAAAAGCGGTATTTGAGGCTTGATTTTGGCCGTGGAATCGAGGTAAGTGTTTGGCCTAACCTTAGGTTGAGGGAATAGGTGTTGTTGTCTTATTTGCTACATGTTAGTGTTGAGTACGACGTATAGGTGTGGTGACGAGTACCTATACATTGGTATCAAGTATGTCTGTGAGTCTTATACTGCGACTGTTATGACTCTTATTATATACTGTCCATGCTTAAATTGATGATTATCCATGTTGAACAAGACTTATGATAATTTCTTGGTAAGTGACCATTGTTGAGTATTGGCTCAAGTTGAGATTTATTTTGTGAAGTTAAATGTTGAAACGAGATTGGTTATAATTGATTCCCTTGCCGGGATGTTATTGTTTCTATTGTTGATTCCCTTGCCGGGATGTATTGTTTCTATTGTTTGGGTGAGGAAGAGTGTAAAACACAAAGGGTGATGTCGTGCATGATTTTGTGAGTGAGTGTTAATGCACGAAGGGTGATGTCGTGCCGATATTGTGAGTGTTAATACATGAAGAGTGATGTCGTGCCATGATTTAAGAGCTAATATACGAAGGGTGATGTCGTGCCACGATTATGAGAGTTAATGCACGAAAGGTGATGCCGTGCCATTTTTGTTATTTCTTATGGTGAGAACGAGAGTAAAAGCACGAAGGGTGATGTCGTGCACGTGTTACTGTTTTATTATCCTTGTTAATACAAATATGGTATTCATTATGCTTCTTTATTGAATTACTGTTAGAATTTCATATTCCCCGCAGCATGTTTCCTCTTCCCATCTTTATCGGTTATTTTCTCTTATTATTGTTCTGCTCGTATATGATTTAATTGCACAGGTTTATATGGTTGTTGTGTCCTAGCCTTGTCACTACTTCGCCGAGGTTAGGCTCGATACTTACCAGTACATAGGGTCAGTTGTACTGATACTGCACTCTGTACTTTGTGCAGATTTCGGTGATGAACCTTGTGAGTAGATTCGAGGTTTCTGCCTTCAGTCCAAGGAGATCAAGGTAGATCTGCTCGCGTTCACAGAGCCTGAAGTCCCCTTTCCCCGTTTTAGTTTCTTATGTTTCTTCTCTTTCGAGAACATTTGTACTTCTTTCAGACTTATATTTGTAGTAAATCTTAGTCATTCATGGATTGTGACACCAGATCTTCGGGGTAGTTATGTATTAGAATTTTTGGATTGCTATATCACTTTCGCATTTCATAATTATTTTGTTTTAGTTATTATCTGTTCTTGTTTGAATTAATAAAAATGGTGGAAAAATTTTAATTGTCGGCTTGCCTAGCTTTCATATGAGTATGCGCCATCACGATTTCCGAAGGTGGGAAAATTCGGGTCGTGACATACTTGGAATGGAGACAAACAGAAGAAGAAGAAGAAGCAAGTGAAAACCAAGACAGAGGATAGCAGCTTCTGTTGGCACTGGGGAGAACCTGAAGGGAACATTATCAACGAGGGAAAACAAATATTTGCCGTCATATGACATTCAGTGGAGAATATTCCTCAGTATTAAATATGCATCTGTTACAGAAAATTTTGGCATTCATGATCTATCGTTACATATTCATCAATGGCCACCATTATTGTCATTTAAGAGGGGCTTGATTGTAGGACCTTGTTCTCTAGGTATACCTATAAATAGTGACTTCAACAGCCATTGTAAGGACATAAAATTTTTGACAAACTTATGTTACACATTATTCTAAGCTCAATAATACTTTTTTTCTATCTATCAATATTTTTATTGTTGCCTTCAAAAGCATTGCTCCCGGAACCAAGTTGCCCGTTGTCTTATCTTGATTTCAACGCTAAGTTTGCATTTTATTTAATTAATTTATCATTTTGGGATCAAATCAATTCGCTTGTCTATAAACCACCCTATAAATCCAACTGTACCGTTTTACGAATAAACAGCAATAGAAAGCATATATGATATACTATAATTATAATATGCATTTCGATTAGGTATCAGTATTTTAGTTTTTTAATATGCACCTAATACAATACCTAATAAGCTAATACTATATTTTTTAAATTATTAAACTAAACATCATATCAAAATATCAAATACCAAAATTTTTTATTTTGCTACAGTAATCAATAATTACCAAATTATGCACAGTCCTACTTGCTAGTGACATAATTTATTTCTAACTTATTATGCAGTATTATTTATAATAATGTTATCATGAATTCCTTTAAAAAAATCGAAAAGAGTTGTATTAATGCACTTGAATTACTTTTTATTAATATGATATGAATTTTGTTTTCTTAATAAGAAGATGTTATCGGCTATGGGAGCTTGGAGGAGCAGTGGTGACGTGAGCATTATGTGGTCAGCGACATCCAAATTTATAAGGAAGGCTGCGAGAGAAGTGCTAGGGATCTCGACGGGCATCTCTGGTGGACACAAAGGAGACTTGTGGTGGAACGAATTGGTCCAAGGTAAGGTGGAAGCGAAGAAGGCGGCATACTTGGAGTTAGTGGGGAACATAGATGAGGAGGAGAGGCGAGCGTGTGTGGAGAGGTATAAGGTAGCTAGGAAGGAAGCGAAGATGGCGGTCACAGAGGCTAAGATTGCGGCATATGGTCGTATGTACGAGGAACTGGGGGAAAAAAGGCGGGGAGAAGAAGTTATTCCGGCTGGCCAAGTTGAGAGAGAGGAAGGCTCGGGATTTGGACCAAGTGAGATGCATCAAAGATGGAGATCGTAGAGTATTGATGGAAGATGCACAGATAAAGAGAAGATGGCAGACTTACTTCCATAAACTTCTGAATGAAGAAGGGGATCGGGATATTGTGCTAAGCGAATCGGAGTGTTTCGAGAGTCACCGTGACTTTGGGTATTGCGGGTGTATCGAGGTTGAGGAGGTCGTAGGAGATATGCATAAGATGAGTAGGGGTAGAGCGACCGGGCCAGATGAGATTCCGGTGGAATTTTGGAAGAGTATGGGGAGAGCAGGTTTGGAGTGGTTGACTGGGTTGTTTAATGTTATTTTTAAGGCGAAGAGGATGTCGGAGGAGTGGAGGTGGAGTACGGTAGTTCCATTATATAAGAACAAAGGTGATATCTAGAGTTGTAACAACTATAGGGTTATTAAATTACTGAGTCATACCATGAAAGTGTGGGAGAGGGTGGTTGAAGCGAGGGTGAGGATGACAATGTCTATATCCGACAACCAGTTCGGATTCATGCCGGGTCGTTCAACTACAGAAGCTATACACCTTGTTCGGAGGTTGGTGGAACTGTATAGAAAGAGGAGAAGGATCTGCACATGGTGTTTATTGAGCTAGAGAAAGCGTATAACAAGGTTCCTAGAGAAGTTCTCTGGAGGTGCTTGGAGGTAAAAGGTATGCTTGTCCCGTACATTATGGTGATTAAGGACATGTACGATGGGGCTAAGACTCGGGTTAGGACAATAGGAGGAGACTCTGACCATTTTCCGGTTGTAATGGGGTTACACCAAGGTTCTGCACTCAGTCCGTTCTTATTCGCCTTAGTGATGGACATGTTGACGCACCATATTCAAGGGGAGGTGCCATGGTGCATGCTATTTGTCGATGACATAGTTCTGATTGATGAGTCGCGAGTCGTTCTTAATGAGAGACTGGAGGTTTTGAGACAGTCTCTTGAGTCTAAGGGTTTCAAGCTGAGCAGGACAAAGATGGAATACCTGGAGTGTAAGTTCAGCGCTGAGCCAGGGGAAGTGGGCGTGGATGTGAGGCTTGAATCACATGTCATCCCAAGTAGAGGCAGCTTCAAGTACCTTGGGTCGGTTATCCAGGGCGGAGGGAGATAGACGAGGATGTCACACATCGTATTAGGCTAGGATGGATGAAGTGGAGGCTAGCGTTTGGAGTTTTGTGTGATAAGAGAGTGCCACCAATTCTCAAAGGTAAGTTCTATAAAGCGGTGGTTAGCCCGACAATGATGTATGGGGCTGAGTGTTGGCATGTTAAGAACTCACATATCCAAATTATGAATGTGGCAGAAATGAGGATGTTGAGGTGGATGTGCGGGCACACTAGGATGGATAAGATTAGAAATGATGACATTCGGGAGATGGTGCACGTAGCTCCCATTGATGACAAGATGCGGGAAGCGAGACTTAGATGGTTCGGGCATGTTCAAATGAGAAGCCCAGATGCTCCGGTAAGGAGGTGTGAGCGGCTAGTTGTGGAGGGAACGAGAAGAGGTAGAGGGCGGCCTAAGAAGTATTGGGACGAGGTGATCATACATGATATGGCGAGGCTTTAGATTTTCGAGGACATGACATTTGATAGGAAGTTGTGGAGGTCTAGCATTAAGGTTGTAGGTTAGGAGGTAGTTGAGTCTTGCCTTACTAACACCGCTGTGAGACTAGTCTGGTAGGATTTTTGTCTAAGATAGATAGTGGCAATGTTGTGTCTTACTATTTTTCAGTGCATGACCTATTTACTAGCTATCGATTTTGCTTTGCATCTTTCTTCCGTATTTCATGTTGTTCTTATTTTTCTTATGATTTCTGTGATGATACTAATATTGTCTACATTTGTCTTTTGTTCTCTTGAGTCGGGGGTCTTTCGAAAACAGCCTCTCTATTCATTCGGGGTAGGGATAAAGTCTGCGTATTTACTACCCTTTTCAGGCCCCATTAGTAGAATTTCAGTGGGTGGTTGTTGTTGTTGTTGTAATAAGAAGATGTTATAGCTATTTGCCGATTTGTTCGTTCATTTCGGTGGCACAACTTTTTAAAAATATTGTGTACACCCCTTTCTGTCTCATGATAGAGAAGGCATAAGTCAAAAGATTATAACAAAATTTTACTAAAATTCAACATTATATCTTGTTCGGTTGTTCACTTCGCAAGCAACTTTGCTCGTTTGCACTTTTTGACTTGCTAGTCTGGCTACGCGCATTGCGCGTATACCTTACAATGAATTTATATTTTTTTAAAATTGCATAAATATTATTAAGTAATGTATGTGAGATATAAAGATGTAAAATAAAAATTAAATAAAAATTTAAATCTCTGAATATGAAGAAGGTTAATGATATTTAACTAACTAAACAAAGAATTATACTTACTTTTTATTCTATGTTTAGTCACTTGTTTTAAATAAAGTGTAACTTCTATGGCATGGAATTAGAGGAACGTATTGTAATTTACTTTTAATTCTATGTTTAGTCAATTATTTTCTTAATAAAATAAAGTATTCGTATAATTTCTTAAAATAAGAAAAGGTAAAAAAGAAAGCATTCCTAGATTTCTTAACATAAATAACAAAAGAAAATACGCATCTAATAAAGAATCATTAGTTATTTTGGATATGACATCTATTATTTAAAGGTTTTATTATACTGCTTAACGTAGAGAAATTTCAATTTAAGGAAGGTCCTAAATATTAGGCCAAGTATATTAATGAGAATTAATTTTAAAA
This sequence comes from Nicotiana tabacum, assembly GCF_000715075.1. NCBI lineage: Eukaryota > Viridiplantae > Streptophyta > Magnoliopsida > Solanales > Solanaceae > Nicotiana > Nicotiana tabacum. The sequence continues at coordinate 139,580,337 of NC_134090.1, forward strand.
TTCTAAATATTAGGAAAGTAACTTAAATTACAATTTTGTCCAATATAAACTCTTTTTTAAAGGGTGAAAAAGATGAACGATATTTTGCTAAAATACTTCGTGCTTTTAATATAGTATAGATTAGTTAAAAAGACAAGGACAGCTAATTGATTAAGTTCTGAGTTAAATGATAAAAGTGTTCAAGAGATTTTAAGCCTTATCCCTTATGCGTAGATTTAAAGTTTCAACTCTGACTATTATTTTTTATAATGATGGTGTCCGGACCATAAATACTTCAGTGCTTCTTGAAAATACTATTGATTGGCTTGAAGAAAAAAATCCCCTTTAGTAATTATACAACTCTAAAGTTCTTCTGAAATTTACTTGTTATTAAAAATGAATGCCCCGAATTGTGCTTTTAAAATCAAAATCCTTCCTCTATCTTGAACAATTGTCATTCTCCCTCTCTTTTCTCAATTGACATTCTCCCTCTCTTTTCTCAATTGACTCTTTAAAATGCCCAATTTCTATATTATTAGCATTTATCTCTTTCAATTTTTTTTTATTTTTTTTACCTTTTTAGTATCATGATATTTTTCTCTTTTCTAGTATCTACGCGCTGAACTTACCTATATGATAATTAAATTTTATTTTCAAATGAAAAAAAATGATAATCAAGAATATAAGAAAATGGTGTTGAATAATGAAAAGAATGAGTAGAATAAAAATTAAAAATAAAATAACTTATTCTTATCAATAATTTTATCAATACCAATCAAATTTTAATAATCTATTTAGGCAATCAAGAATAAAAGACGGTGAAAACCTTATAAATATATATTCAATGCATGTAATAAAAATTTATAATTATTAAAAGTAATGAAAGATCTTATAACAGACTCCTAAAAGATTATCTATTTACCATTGAGAAAATGTAACTTAAATATATACTTAATGCGTGTTATACTAAAATAAAAATTATAAAAGTAATGTAGATTTTGTGGAAATTTACAAAAGAAATATTTTATTTATTATTTTCATAAACTCAAATTATAATTTTAATAAGGTATAACATAATTTAAATTATAGGTAAAATCATAAAAATAGCATATACAATAAAAAAGGATTTGAGGATGGAATTGAAAATTGAAAATGGCAAGGACAAAATAGATATTGTGTAGAATAAGAGGGGAGGGGGAGAATGATAATTGTTTAAAGTTGAGGGGGGTTGATTTTTAAAGTAAAGTTGAGGGGTATAAACGATTTTCACAATTGTACTTTCTTCGTCCCAATTTATGTATGTAATTTGACTAAATACGAAATATAAGAACGAAAACTTTTAAAATATGTAGTCTAAAACATGTCATAGATATTTGTTTGATTATAAATTATTTTATTAAATATAAAGCAAGAAGTACAAAAAAATTCTAAACATAGAAAGATTTTATTCATCTGGGATAGACTATAAAGAAAAGTGCATTACATAAATTAGAACAGAGAGAATAATTCGTTCTCACTGCATGATATTATAATACAAAATCTTACTCTAATTTTACCGATCATGTCAAGTGTAAAGAGGCGCCCTATTTGGTTGCCTCCATTTAACCTATACCCATTTTTTTAAAGTTTTAACTTGTACCCACTTTTTAAACAACTTCAGCCTCATTTCTCCTCCTTCGTTTTCTTCTTCTTCTTCTTCATCTTTCTTCTGCTGTTGTTGGTGTTGCTATGAAACTTCAGTTCATGGGATGATTACCATAAATATGTTTATCAGATTATTTAAAAACAAATTATAAATATTTACGTAAGTTAGTAGACAATAATTTGTGAATATTTCCATGTACGTAAGGTAGTAGACAATGATAATTCTGTTCTTTTCACGTTTATTGTTTCCAAAATTAATGATTTATATACTGTTGGCAATCTGATTATTTATCTAGTATGTTAGAAAGCTTTTTCAAAAATTTCAGCTTATATAGTGCTGAAGTTTTTACAAATGAACTAAATAACTTCAGCATCTTCTACTGAAGTTTTTGAAAAATCTTTATGACAAAACTAATGAATCCAGGATAAAAAAACTTCAGCTTTTAGTGCTGAAGTTTTTACAAATGAACTAAATAACTTCAGCATCTTCTGCTGAAGTTTTTGAAAAGGCTTATCAAGGACAAAAAAGCTTCAGCTTATTTAGTGCTGAAGTTATTATAAATGAACTTAATAACTTCAGCATCTTCTGCTGAAGTTTTTGAAAAAGCTTAATGACAAAACTAATGAATCCAGGACAAAGAAAAACTTCAGCTTATTTGGTGCAATTACAAACAAAAAATTCAACAAATAGAGAACAAAACTTCAGCTACTATGCTTAAGTTCAGCAATTACAAATAAAACTTTGGCAAATAGAGAACAAAACTTCAACTACTATGCTTAAGTTCAGCAATTACAAACAAAAACTTCAGCACACTTGGTTCAACACACTTGCTACTTCAGGCCCGTCTACTATAATGCTAAAGTTTTGCGTGATTGCCTTTGCTACTTCAGCCCCGTATGCTGAAGTTACGCGAAAAAGTGGATACGCTTGCAAATTTTTTTGCAAAGCGAACACAAGTTAAAACAACAAAAAGCGGGTATAAATACAAATGCCCCATGTCAAGTCCATATGAAACATTGAATTGAGACAAGATACAAGTTAAGCATCGGTTTAGAAGAACTTGAGTCTGTTCTACTCAAACTAGTTGTGCATGTATAAGAACATAATCATCATACTTATAACATTTTGGAATAATCTCTTCCAATATTCAAATGTCCCAAAAAAGACACTTTCTATTGTCTACGCCCTCAGTTTTTGACCATGGTTCTACAGTAGGAATCCCCAAGTACATGAATTTTACTTTGGAATATTGAAAGTAAAAAAACACTCTTGAATTGGCCGAGAACAGGGGCCTTGATTTCTTATAACTTTGGCAACTTTCACCATTCAATCTTTAGTGGTGCTATGTTTTCAGCTGAAATATTGCGATTTATATTTTTTTTTTTAATCTCAACCAACTGTAGATTTATTCTTAAAATTAAATGTTGACACTTGAAATTCAATACCATGTCCATAAATAAATCGCTAATAAGAATCATTATGAAATAAAATCCTCCTATTAAGAAAGACTTCGACACACTAGCAAATGTCATCTAGTTGGCTTACTAGCAATGTCTGTAACCAATTCGGAATTTATTCTTAATGTTTCTGTTTCTGTATATTAAAAAGGCTATACAATTTCCCCTGCCATTTTTCTTTCTTTTATTAAGTGCTTGTAATCATATTGGTGGCCACACTTTTTGACTTTCTATGTTTTCATTTTTTATCTTCTCAAGTGAATTTCAACTCTTGGTCTTTCATTATGACATTGGATTTGCTTTTTTTACAGAGTGATGATGATAAAAGAAACGTGACATTTCTTTTATAAACGGAGCATTCGATGTCATGGGTAGCATTGCCCCACTTTATACTAAAATACAAATAACAAAATAAATAGTTAAGGTTCCCCGAGACTTGTCCTCTATTAGAATATTTAGTGACTTATCCTCTATTAGAATATTTTGACTGATGACATCTCAAAGTAGCAAGCTATTACCAATCAATAGAATATAGAGTAGCTAGGCTTCAGTGGCATATTTACTCTGATTCTTATACTCCTTACCCACAAAATAGGGTAAGATATGCGTACACATTATCCTTCCCAAACCCCACGATGTGGCATATTACTGGGTATGTTATTGTTGTTCTTATACACCTTTATGCTCATTGTCAGATTTAACCTTTGCCGAAGGTCTATCAAAAACAGCCTCTACCTCGTCAGATACGAGTAAGATCTGCGTACAAACTACCCTTCCCAGACCCCTCTTGTGGGATTATACTTTCTACCTCGCCAAATAGGGGTAAGGTCTGCATACACACTATCCTCCCAAGACCCCACTTGTGAGATTATACTGAGTATGTTGTTATTGTTTAAATGCTCACACAATTCCCTTCCAAAAGCATAAAAGATTAAAAGGATTAGAAGAAAAAGGAAGTAGAGAGCAGATACAATTAAAGCACGGAAATGTTTGGCCTAAATAATATTTCATTATTTGCAAATACTGAACTTCAATGCTGGTAAAATCTTTAAAAACTTGTGAAGAGTATCTAAAGTGAAATAGCAAAGACAGCATACAAAATCAGATGTAGTAATCTTTCACAAAACGATGTGAAATTATGGAGGTAGAAATAATCCACAATAACTTTTGACTTAACCAATTTGATGAGAGGTACAGGAGCCGTAAGAACTACTTGCGATCAATCTGCAAAGACATTTTATAACACATAGCATACTGGCTCTGGCGAACGAAAAAAAAAAAAAAAAATCCTTCCAAAGCACATGAAATGTGTCACTTATGAGAAAATCTGGCAATTTAAGAGCATGTCTTTTAACTGGAATCTACCTTGCCTTATGCCAGAAAAATCATGGGAGAATTTTCTTCCGCCGGCGTGGGGTCTCTCTCTTGACAAACATCTTCTCAAACTCATCAAGGGGTCGGCTGGAACCGTCAGGTTGACTAATGAACTTCCAACCACCACCATTCCCACGCTTGCCACGAGATCCTAGCATCTCAACAGTGAAATTCCAGCCATTTGAAGGACGCCTGCGGCTATACTTGTGGCATTTCACTTTATTCGCCATCTAAAACCAAAGCAAAACCGCAAAGCACAGAGTTAGTAAAACAGAATAATAGTACACATAAGAGATCAAAACCTTAATTTGGTGCAACAATAAGTCCCATCATTACGGTTAGAACTTATTGTTTCATTTGGTTCCCTAGACATGCTAACCTTCATCTTGTTGAAGTTCATCCTCTGGACAAACTCTTGATACAGCATCTCATCTTCCTTCATTGATATTTCATAGTGCATCTCATCAGGATCCCTGGTAGTCCCATCCCAGCCCTCAGGCATGACCTTGAAGTCAGGTTTATAAGGAAGAGTTGCAACATGAAATTCCCTGTCATGAGAATTGAAAAATCTGCACAACAAGGAAGATAATTATTGCCATCACAGGTTTGGTTAATAAAGTGATAATTTTCATAACAGTGTCCGGGCGACCAGCACAAACATATTGCTAGATTATCGCAAGCATGCCCGTGCTGAGCACGGGGACAACATAGGCCTTTCACCATGATATTGCTGAAGGCAAAGATGCCATGAGAAAATGAAGTAGAATAATAAAGTATTTTTCAAGATAGATAAAGTTGAACATTGCTAGAGAAGATCTATAGTAAAAATTATTGAGATTACATAAGACTACAATACGAAGAGGTTATTTCTACCACTCACCACAACATCTCAAGGCAAAGTTGCTGCATTCAAATGAGGTCAGTTAATACTGTATTTTTCAGAATAAATAAAGCTAAACACGCTTGACAAGACGAATAACAAGCACGAATGCATACCACTGGTCTTCATGAGTGGAACAATATAAGTTGTTTTAGCAACAGGATCACTAGAGTACATACACATTGGAATGATAAACTTACCTAAAACAAATGCAATACAAGCATTTTATACTAAAGATGTGCATACATTTCATGTTCCCACACAACAACTTCCACTGTATGAGTTATTTCCTCTTCTAAGCTACAAAATAACATCGACAAGATATATGATAGTTGGTTCCACTTTCTTGACCGTCCATATTATACATCATACAAGTATCATACAGCCTGTGTCCAACAAAGTTGTGAGAGAAGAGCTGTTGCATAACGGTTTAACAATGAAGTCTTTAATCACATCCGTTAAACTTTAACTTCTTCAAAGTAAGGTTGGTGGATTTTCCAAGTTTTATTTAGCTTCCGAACACGTACCTTCTAGGTTAGTCCTAAACAATTCTTTCATAGTGGCATAAATAAATTTAACCGCGTAATAATGAGAATATGTGTGTTTATCCATCCAGCAAATAAAGAACCACGAAAGTGAACAATCAAATCCAATAACAATTATGAATCTAGAGTGATCATTCGCTATGGAAAAACATAAAGTTGAGCAAGGCTTTTCCCATGGTCTACTTGAAGTTGAGACACTCCTAAAAACTTTTTTGTTCAAAGAAATATTTAAAGATAAGTTGTCTGTAATATGCTTCGACAAGTGTCTAAAACAAGCTGACACGTAGTAAAAGTGACTATTAGGACTAGAACCAAACACACAGTTAGTACTTTAAATACTGATACTAAAGTGAGAACAACTTAGAGAGTGAATATAAGAGATCAAAAGCTCTTTCTAGTGTCTCTACTAAGTACTAACTATTAATTGGCTGCATACTTTCCCAAGCCCAAACAATTTCCTCCACAGCAAGCCTTTATAACTTGTCTCAGAATCTTTTGGTACTCCACTGTATCATCATATGATCTTTTCAGCTCAACCAAGATGAAGGACGGAGTAATTTCAAATATTTCCACATCAATGGACTCATTCAATCCCCTAATCTTATAAATCCAGCTTCTTTCTTCACTACTTCCAGCTTTAGTTTCGGGCAAACTTTCTCAAGTTTGGACATGATAGAAGAAGGAGAGGCTTCATTGAGGTGAGCTGCACTTCCTCCTTCTAATCCTTTCCTATGAACAAACCAGACAAGTCAAACCCAGTTAAAAAAGAGATGATGTCAAATGCATTTAGATTTGTAGGTTTTGGCAAACTCTAGTTTCGACGCAGAGGAAGAGATACTGTTATTCGTACAGGCACCGATAATAGCATTGGCATCTAAGCTAAACTTTTACTTATCTTCTAATTTGGTTCCCCCATTGCTTGAATCCAACCTTTTCTAAACCAGGAGCTTTTACTTATTTTGGCAATGGAAATCCTTGTATGAGGTTTGGGTCAAGGATCCTAGAAAGGAATTTCCGCACTTCTAGTGGGAACCGATTAGGGCATTTGAACTCAGCCCTCTTGATCTCCCTATACATCTCCAAAAAATTTGAGTCATGGAATGGGAGATAACCGGCCAACAAGACAAATAAGATCACCCCATAAGACCAGATGTCAGCTTTGGCGCCATCACATAAGCTGGGGCTCCGCAGGTTGTGTGGAGTAAGCCCTCCATGCATTTTATATATATGTACACACACACATACACACAAGTCTTGCTAACATACTACATGAAGTCAGTATGTTAGCAATGTACCTATTTTGAGTTCACCAAAATACCCTTATTATTTATTGCCAGCACATTACATGTAGGGACTTTTTTGTCCTTTCAATCACATACCCCATTTCTTCTCTACAGTTTTCACTCCTCACACCCATTTCTTCTCCCCAATGTCTCAGACACAGTGCTCCTCAGAATCCTCTTTCCTCCATTAAACAAGCAGTCTGTTATGGGTGGCTATCATTACTTTCATTAAGTTCAACCATAATGGCAAAACAAAAGCCTTTTTGCCATTGCTCATTACTGCGAGTCTGCTACTTTTCTCAAAGTTATTCCTTTCTCCTTACATGATTCTTCATTTTGAAATTTGTGGTTGCCTCCATTAGAGCTCCCTGACCTCTTTCCTCTTAAGAATTTATTGCTTTTTGCTAAAAAGTTTAACTACGATCATTTTGTTTCTGCTAACTAATTTATGGATTCGATAGTTGAAGAAGAAATTGTAGTTCTATAAAAAATCCTGATAAAATAAGTTAGAATTACAGAAGAAAGTGCAGTTATGGAAAAATTCCTCAAAAACAAATGAGAAATTGCATAGCCAGCTTCGGACAAGAACTTTTCTACACGGAGGAAATCGGAGATGGGTTTAGGAAATTGCAGATAGAGAATTTCAGGCGAAAGACGAAAAGGTCCCTGTTTTGATGAACTATATTTTGGTGAACTCAGAAATGGGTACATTGCTAGCATACTATGTAGTATGTTAGCAAGACCAATATTTATATAGGTCTTATATATAGGTAATGAAACAAGCATCCAGATATGGAAATATCGTCAAAATCTATGACTATATTAGATAATCTGATGGGAGACATGTTTGAGAGAATTGCAGTGGCAGCAGCAACATTGTCAAGGTACATACGACAAACAATGTTGTCGTCAAACGAAATTCAGGGTGCTGCGAAGATGGTCTTACCAGGAGAACTAGGGACTAAAGCTGTAACTAGTTATGTTACCAGTGTTGCTAAGACAATTCAAGACTATTTGTTACTTCAAACTATTTCCCACCATTCTCATTGTCACATTGTGGTCAGCCAATTATTATGTCACTGATACCTGTTGAAAATATAACGAACACATGCTCTTTTAATATTCTGATTGCCCTAAAAGAAACAAATAACAGGATTATATAGATATAGCCACCAGCCGAACAGCCAGTGACAAACACAACTACATAATATGAATTCTAAAAGTTTTCACCCTCAGCTTCACACGATCAGCAATAAGCCACTACTAAAGCCAATTTGCATATACATTGGACTAAGCAATCATATACGGCACTAATACCAATGCTGGTGTAACAAAACCACATTATTAGTACTCTTTTTATAAGGTAAAATTTTATTAAAAGGTACCAAAATGGTACAAAAAAGGTACAAAAAAACAGATTAAACTTGGACAAAAGTAATACGTTACGACAAAAGCTCGAATGATTCGGCGGAATGACTTACTCTGGGCATGTATCAAGCAAGAGCTCTACAGAGTCATCTAATGGACGTCCAAGCTTCTTCTCTTCCTCCTCCTCAAGTTCCTTAAGCCACAGAATTGCATGAACCCTCTGCCTCATGATCCTGTAATCTTTTGCTAAGCGCTCAACAGTATACAACTCTGGGTTCTCCTTATGCTTCTTGTACATTTCTGTCTTCTCTGAATCCTTCAAATAAGACCCCCTTGCACCTGGCTCCATTACCTGCTCCAATAACACCAAATTTTAATAATCCATCATAGTTGGTTAGGATGATACTACCAATTCATACCCTTATTTCTTCATCGAGTTCTTAATGTTGTAACATAACCAACAACAGGAAATTTAATTTCTCCCTATCCCACTTTATAAGCTAATGAAAAAGAGATTCCTTGACTATGATGACTACAGTTTTTCAATACGTATTCGAACACTTTTTAAGTTTGATTTGCAATATTACGACATATGCAATTTCTTAAGAAAGAATTACAAGAAAATACACATGACTTCACGCCATAACAAAAAATGGACCATGTTTTTAAGTTTTATCCGACCTAGCCCATATTGTACGTATTTTGAAAACAGTAGCTCTTGCAAATTCAAAATCTGTGCTCTTACAACCATTGCTTCTAAAAGCTATGGAGTTAAATTTGTGCTCTCACAACCATTGCTTTCACTCTCTTCTTCTCACATTTTTTTGCATATGCTTCAAGAGGGCCGTCCGCCATTACTGCTTCTCCCCCTATGTCACCTGGTTGGAATGTAAAAAAATTGAAGTGTAGAAGTCCACCAATGAAGGCCATTCAAAGCTTTGGTTTCGAAAATAGGACTTTTTGAGTTTGTTAGTTGTTTGGATTGGATGTTGTTCCAATTGATTGAAAACATCAAAAGGAGTTCAAAATTTAAATTTGAAGTGATTTGGAGTAGATTTGAGCAAGATTTGAGTTAAATTTCAGAAAAGACGCAAGGAAGAAGACAAAGTCAATTTTTTGTATAATTATGTATAATCATGTATAATAGTGTATATGAGTGTATAATCACATATTATACACTATTATACACCTTTATACAAGCGTCTGTAGACGAACTTCTTCCACGATTTTCAGTTGCAATTCTTGTTCAAAACCAATCCAAATCTCCATTAAACGACTGCAAATTTTATATACAACCTCCTTATACTATTTCTAACAAGTCTAAATAACACCCACTCCAAATTTCTCACAAAATCAAATTCGGAATTTAAACCCACATATTTAAGCGTTAAAAATCTAATTTTCACCACCCAAATGGATTTGGTTTGTTGAACTAATATTTGAGTCACAGTTACTGATTCAAAAATTAACTTAAAAGCTTGAGCAAACTTTTTAAAAAATTAAATAGTAATTTTGAGAACCTATTGGAGTTGGATGTTGAATCTTAGCCTATTATTTTTAGGCTAGTTGGTTGTAAATTGAAATATGGGCTATAAAATTGAAAAGTAGGAAGCCCAGTTGTTCTTATGTGAAATTTTCCCATTTCTTAATACGTTACTTCATTTTCAAAAGGAGGAGAGTATTTGTTTTCCCCCAAAAAAAGGTATAGAGGCAAGAGAGTATAATTACTAAGTATTTATTATGGTTTTTTCCCTTTTCCAAAGGCCATTATAGATCAGCGTGCGACAATGTACTTGGTTTGGTGATCAAAGTTAGTGTGGCCTGGTATAATGGCCTTTGGAACAGAGAGAAGTCATAATAAACACTTAGGGTCGTTTGGTTGGGAAACAAGGATTAGTTATCCCGGGATTGTTATCTCACCCTCCCATAAGGATAAAAATAACACTACAATCCCAGGATAACTAATCCCGGAATTAGTCGATTTTATCCCAACCAAACGTGAGATGAACTCATCACAAATTTAATCCCAGGATTAATTATCCCTTATCCCTCGTACCAAATGAGCCCTTAGTAATTAATACTCTCTTCCTTTCAAAATATGTGAACTTATTTCCTTTTTATTCAAATGAACCCACCTAATAAGAAAACTCTTAATTTTAGGATTCCAATATTACCTTACTGAGAAGCTTTCATCTTTTGGTAGTTAAGAATTTAATTAATCACCAAGTAAATATATACAAACCCACAGCTAAGCCAGCTCGGCATACTGTCAATCAGTATCTAAAACAGTGTTGTCAAAGGCAAAAAGCTCTAAAACGCGCTCTAGGCATATTGAGGCTTTAAGCCCAAAGCGTAATTTAACTGTGAGCTTTAGTAAAAAATGGTTCAAGTAAGGAAAACCTAAAAATATAATGTAAGTTAAGGAAAAAATAACAAATTCATGCATAACGTTTTCCTCAACAACTAATACACTTATTTGCTGATAATATTTGTTGTTTAGTACCGCTCGATTCTAGGGGTATGCATTCGAATCGGTTTATCGATTAATCGAATCGATTATTTGTTATCGGTTTCTCGATATCGGTTTATCGGTTTATCGATTTCGATTTCGATTTCGAAATTTTCCTTATCGAGTTATCGACTTCGATTTCGATTTTGTCCTCTTCGGTTATCGGTTTATCGATAAACAGATAAGATATACTAAAAAAATTACCTTTTCCTTTAGCCGTGATGATGTATTTTTATTTTTTTTATACCGTTGGAGTGTTAGTGGAAAATAGAATCGATTCGTTGCATGTGCTTGTTGACACAATTTTTATGTTATAAACGGTGTTCGTCTTATTTTAGCTTATATTTGTCCATATTAGTTAGGCGTGTTTATAGCAATATACTTTCCGTGGAATCCCACAAATTTTCTTATTGGTGTAATCGATAACCGAATCGATAAGCCCCAAAAATTGATAAATCGAAATCGAAAAAAATGGAAACCTTATTGAAACGATAACGATAAGCATATGTACAAATGGATAATCAATAAATAATTATTGATAAGGGTCAAAATCGAATCGATAAATCGAATGCACATGCCTGCTCGATTCAAGATAAAACTCATGGACAATGAGTACGTATGCCTTAGTGCCTTGCCTACACTGGAGCGCAGCTTAAGCGAGGCAAAACGTCCTCAAACTTTTCTGAGCTTCAAGGCTTAAGCGCGCCTTAAATAAGCCTTTGACAACACTAATATCAAAACAAAAGAAACGCTTTGCTAATAATAAGAGCGAAGAAGCACACCTCCTAGGGAGGATTTCTTCTTACCCTTTTACCTAAAATAGCAGAAACACAAAATCAAATTGAATTTATCCAACTACTCTAAAAGACAAGTTTTTGCAAAAATCTCCTAGACACTACAGAGGCTCTAATGTGACAAGACACAAGCTATTTCCTCAGCTATGATGTCTGCACTTCTTTCTTCTTTGTTGAAAACTCTGTTGTTTCTCTCTTTACAAATTGAATAAATAACTTCAGTAGCCACCTGTTTGAGTACTTGAGCTCTAGTGGTTTTCCCCTTAGTCTTAGATGGTATCACATGTTTTACACTGCAAGTTTTAAAAAAATTCTAGCCACACAAATGTTATGGCATGTTTACAACCACAAGTTTCAAAAATCTTTCTTTTTTTCTTAAACTCTATGCACAGTCAAATAGGTTCACATAAACAGAAATGGAGGGAGAAAATAAACTTCAAAATTAGCCAGTAAATGGAAACTAAACAATCTAACCCTTGTACACCGAACCACATAACGAGTTTTGGGAACAAAGCAAGTACCATACACGGTCTCTAATCAATCTAGACCATACATACTTCCAGAATTATCAAAATTCTGATTCAAACTATAAAAGTTTACCTTACTTTTTGTATAGTTTCTAAGTACGCAAACTTAATACACAAAAATTAAAGAAAACTAATTCTGGATCAACCCAAAATTAGACAATTCAACCCTATATGCTCAAACACCCATTCTAGTAAACAGTGGTAGATCAGAAATCCTAACAAGGGGATTCAAAAAATAAAAAAATACCACACCTAGGATTCCAACTTATGAGCTTAAAACAATTTCTGAACCCTCTTACCACTAGTTTTAAAGCTCCCTTATGTCAAAGGGATTCAAAAACTCATATATTTAAAGTTCCCTATGCAGTATAAGTTTCCAACATTCATTGAGCTTAGCCCATCACTGCTAGTAAGTAAGACATAAACCTATAAATTCTAATCAGCCTACACTATCCTTACTCATACCAACATCGTTTCTAATTAAAACTACAAACAATTAAAATTCAAAAAATAAAAGCATTAAAGAAAAAAAGAGTTTTACTTTTTAAAACTCGCAGTGCAAAAAATTAACTAAATCAAATTTTTGCAGTATCTTTTTAATGACAGATGTGTTCAGGCTAGCTTGCGCGCACCTTGGCTATTGCACTGAGTACCTGCTAGCTGCTATCACACAAGTACTAGGTAACTCTGCCCACCAAGACTTAGACAAATTTTTGCAATATTTAATCAGTTAAGAGTGCATTATCAAGTAATTGTCCGCACTAAACATGGAATGATAACCTAAAAACTATGGTACTAACCTGTCCTAACGGATGTTGTTTGAAAAAAATCTTTACACTGCAATGTATATAAGATAAATAAAAAAACAAGGGAAGTTTCTATTTGAGTTTTTGATCAGTTAAGATATCAGTAGGTGTCTACACTAAACACGGGTTTAATAACCTAAAAATTATGCTAGTAACTTGCCCTAACCAATGTACTCCCTCCGTTTCAATTTATGTGAACACATTTGACTGGGCACGGAATTTAAGAAAAGAGAGAAAGACTTTTGAACTTGTGGTGTAAAATGAGTCAACGTATATTTTGTGTGGCTATAAATCATTGTATAAAGTTAAATTGTTTCCAAATAATGAAAGAGGTCATTCTTTTTGGCACGGACCAAAAAGGAAATACATTCACATAAATTGAATTGAAACGGAGGGAGTAGTTAAAAAGAAAAAACTTTACTCAGCAATGCATATAAATCAAATTTAAAAATAGAGAATTTTTATTTGTGTGACCTGCTTCATCAAAACACTGATATCCTTCATCCGCGCATCCCATCCATCAACAAAAGCTTTCCCTTTTCGATTCTCGGCTTGAAGCTCCTTCACTTTATCCATTTCTTCATCAGTCCATCTAGCTGAACTGAACCCCCCAACAGACGGGCCGCCAGATGGTACATTTATGGGGCCCGAACCCGGAGGCGGACCCGAACCCATGTGTCGGCCCACAACTTCTCCATCGAAATGCTCCTTTGTTAAACCAGTAGACCATGAATTCGAACCCACATCCCAACCCAAATCATCTGTAGATGATCCGGTGCCTCCGAAATTGGAACTCCAATCATTATTGCCAGTAGAAAAGGGTTTGACAAAGTTGAATTTTTTTAAGGGTTTGGGAAGTGAGTTTTGCGACAAGTTTGTTAAGATTCGTTGAAGAGCTCGCATTGCTGAATCCTGTTAAATAAAACCCTAAAGATGAACTCACTGAGTCAACGAAGCTACTATATGGTGGTAGTATTTGTTTTTGAGCGTTTCCGGCGAGAGAAAGGGAGAAGTCAGAAAACTTAAGGGTTTAAGGGATTTCCGTCATTTTTTACTTTTTTTTTACTTTTTCACGATTGAGTGGGTTTTAAAAAAAGGTGGAGAAAGGAAAAAGGCAAAAAATGATTTAAAATCTCTTATGTTTGAGGGAAATTCAAAATGGTCCGTAATGTTATAAAATAAAGACGGTAAAATAAAGACAAAAAAGTAAAGATAACTATACAAATTTTTTTATATTATTCAACTTCAAATTGATGTACTCAAATCTCCTTTATTTATAGAAGAAAGTAAGTTGGTGTATAAGCTGCTACTGCAAGCTGTTGTGTAAGCTGCTAGTATCAGGTATAGATAATTTTCTACCGAAGGTAATGTTTATCCGTAATGGAGTATCGAAAGGATAAGCTTATTGTACCAGGTATAGGTAATTTTCTATTGGTGGTAATGTTTATCTATAATGGAGTACCGACGGGATAAGCTTATAATACCAGGTATGGATAATCTTCTACTGGGGGTAATATTTATTCATAACAGAGTATTGAAAGGATAAGATTATTGTACCAGATATGAATAATCTTCTACCAGAGGTAATGTTTATCCGTAATCGGGTACCGAAGTGATAAGCTTCTTCAGGAGGCTTATTTCCAATAGAGTACTAAATAGATAAACATATTTACGGTGGAGTCCCATTTGGATAAGCTTCTTCGGGATGCTTATTTACAATGGAGTACTAAATAAATATCTATAATATAATATATTTATAATACTCCCCCTTGGATGTTCATTAAAAGATAATGTGCCTCATTAAAATCTTACTAGGAAAAATCCCGTGAAAAAAATCCTAGTAAAGGAAAAATAGTACACATATTTAGCAATACACATTATTAGGTGCCTCATTAAAAATCTGATAAGGAAAACCCTATGGGGAAAATCTTAGTAAGGAAAAAAGAGTGCATCGCATATTTTACTCCCTCTGATGAAAACCTTGTTTCAGATATTTGAGTCTCCGTATTCCAATCTTGTATATCATCTTCTCAAAAGTTGAAGTTGGCAAAGATTTAGTGAATAAATCTGTTGGATTGTCATTTAAACAGATTTGTTGCACATCAATGTCATCATTTTTTGAAGATCGTGTGTGTAGAATAATTTTGGTGAAATGTGTTTCGTTCTATCTCCTTTATAAATCCTCCCTTCAATTGGGCTATGCATGCAACATTGTCTTCGTATAAAATTGTGGATCTTTTATCACATTCCAAACCACAGTTTTCTTGAATAAAATGAATCACTGATCTCAACCATATGCATTCCCTACTTGCTTCATGAATAACTATTATCTCAGCATGATTTGAAGAAGTAGCAACAATAGATTGCTTTGTGGAGCGCCATAATATGGCAGTACCTCCACATGTAAATATGTACCCGGTTTGAGATCGAGCTTTATGGGTATCAGATAAATAACATGCATCTGCATAACCAATAAGATTTGCACTATCTTTGTTAGCATAAAACAAACTCATATCAAGAGTTCCCTTTAAATATCGCAAAATATGCCTAATCCCATTCTGATATCTTCGTGTAGGAGAAGAGCTATATGTTGCTAGTAAATTAACAGAAAATGATATGTCAGGCCTTGTAATATTAACAAGATACATAAATGCACCAATTGCACTGAGATAGGGCGTTTTAGGACCAAGGAGTTCCTTATCCTCTTCTGGAGGTCGGAACGGGTCATTATTCACTTCAAGTGATCGAACAATTATTGGTGTATTCAATGGGTGCACTTTGTACATGTAAAAGCATTTTAAGACCCTTTCTATATAGGCAGATCGATGGATACAAATTTCGTCTACTAAATGTTCAATTTGCAGACTAAGACAAAGTTTTGTCTTTCCAAGATCTTTCATTTTAAATTGTTTCTAAAGATATTCAATTGCATTTTGGAGTTCCAACAAGATTTATGTCATCAACATAGACAACAAGTATAACAAAATTCTGATGTCATTTTTTTTATAAAAATACATGGACAAATAACATCATTTATGTAACCCTCTTTCAGCAAATATTCACTGAGGCATTTATACCACATTCGCCCAGATTGCTTTAAACCATACAAAGACCTTTGTAATTTGATTGAATATATTTTCCGAGATTTCGAATATGCTTCAGACATTTTAAATCTTTCAGGGATTTTCATGTAATTTTATTGTCAGGTGAACCGTACAGATAAGTTGTAACTACATCTATTAGATGTATTTCAAGCCTTTCATATAGGACTAAACTGATGAGATATCTAAATATTATGGCAATCATAACAGGTGAATATGTTTTATCAAAATTAACTTCAGGTCGTTGTGAGAATCCTTGTGCGATAAGGCAAGCTTTGTATCTTTCAGTTTCATTTTTATCATTCCTTTTTCGCACAAAACCCCATTTATGACCAACTGGTTTTATACCAGCAGGTGTTTGGACTACTGGTCCAAAGACCTCTTTTTTATCAAGTGAGTTCAATTCTGATTGAATTGCCTCTTGCCATTTTGGCCAATAAGATCTTTGTCGACATTCTTCGACATATCGAGGTTCAAGATCCTCACTATCTTGCATAATGTTAAGTGCAACATTATATGCAAAGATATTATCCACCACTATTTTAGATCGATTTCCCATCACCAGTAGAACTTATTAAAAGCTCCTCGCTCACTTGAGTCTCGGGTTCATTGATTTCTTCAGGAATCTTAGAACTAATTAGATCTTGGGTCTCTTCAGGAGATCCCTTCATAGTATCATTTTGATCATTTGATGATTTTTTTCCTAGGATTTTGATTCTTAGAACCCAAAGGCCAACCACGCTTCAGGCGCGCTTTAGGTTCACTAGCTATCATGCTAGTAGATGGTCCTATTGGGACATCAATTCGGATAGGCACATTGCATGGACATGTGACTTAGTTATCCTTTTCAAATCAGTAAACACGTTATGCATTTGATTTGCTATATTCTGTAAATGGATGATCTTCTGGACCTTCCGATTACATATAGGGGTATGTGGATCAAAATGAGATAATGATGAAACTTTTCACATAATTTCTCTTTTGATTTCCTTTTCTCTCCCCCTAATTGCGGGTAATTTGTTTTATCAAATCGACAATCTGCAAATCAAGTAGTAAATAAATCTCCCGTCAATGGTTCAAGATAACGAATAATAGAGGGTGATTCAAACCCAACATATATTCCTAACCTTCTCTGGGGCTCATCTTACTACGTTGTGGTGGTGCTACTGGCACATATACATCACATCCAAAAATTTGTAGATGAGCAATATTTGGTTCATGACCAAAAACTAATTGTGATGGAAAATATTTATTATAATGTGTCGATCTGAGACGAATAGGTGATGATGCATGTAAGATAGCATGCCCCCAAATAGTAATGGACAATTTTATTTTCATAAGTAGTGGTCTTGCTATTAATTGTAGGTGTTTAATAAATGACTCTGCAAGGCCATTTTGAGTAAGAAGATAAGCTACAGGAGATCAACTTTTATCCTAACTGATAGACAATAATCATCAAAAGCTTGAGATGAGAATTCTCCAGTATTATCAAGGCGAATGGCCTTTACAGGATAATCTGGGAATTGTGCTCTTAATCGAATTATTTGGGCTAATAGCTTTGCAAACGCCAGGTTGCGAGATGATGAAAGGCACACATGAGACCATCTTGAAGATGCATCTATTAGGACCATAAAATATCTAAACAACCCACTTGGTGGATGAATAAGTCCACATATATCCATGTATACGCTATAGAAAGGCAGGGGATTCCATGTCAACCTTCATTGGTGATAGTTTAGTGATCATTTTGCCTTGATAACAAGCATCATAAGAAAATTCATCATTTGTAAGAATCTTCAGGTTCTTTAACAGATGCCCACTCGAATTTTTAATAATTCGTCTCATCAATATTGATCCAGGATATCCCAAGCGGCCATGCCAAAGCACAAAAGTATTTAAATCAGTAAACTTCTGGTTTACGATAGAGTGTGCTTCAATTATACTGATCTTTAAATAGTATAAACCAGAAGATAAAGTTGATAACTTTTCTACAATGCACTTTTGGCCAGAAATATTCTTTGTAACACAAAGATATTCCACATTCATTTCATCTATCATCTCAACATTATACCTATTTCTGCGGATATGTATAAAGCTCAACAAGTTTCTTCGGGACTTGAAGGAGAATAATGCATTGTCTATAATAAGTGTTGTTCCTTTAGACAGAAATATAGTGGCTCTTCCGGAGCCTTCAATCAAACTTATATTACCAGAAATTGTTAAAATATTTGCTTTTTCTCTATGCAAATAAGAAAAGTATTTCTGATCTTTGAATATGTCATGAGTTGTTCCACTATCAATTACACAAATATCTTCATGATTGGTCTTTGATCCAAACATAATTTGAGGATTATCCATATTCTTCAAAATGACATAAACAAAATAAATATGATAGTAAATATCATTATCAAAGCACAACTTTTATTTATATACAACAATTACATAACCATACTATATACTATAAACAACAAAAATTAAAATATTTACATTTCTACAGATTCATCACCGATCACATGACTTGTTTCTCCTTCCGAGAGTGCAAAGTAATAAGCTACATCCAAATGCATAAAGTCTAAATTATCTTCAGAAATAAAATTTGCTTCAGCATTTTTTTTCTGTCTTCTTTAGGGGGGCTTGATAAAGCTCAACCAGGTGTTTTGGCGTACGACAGGTACGTGACTAGTACCATTTTCCTCTACATCTATAGCATGTATTTCTGCATTTTTTGCTTGCACTACTTCATGCTTTTGTTCTTTCCTTTTCCACCTGCTAGTGGTGAGGAGGGTTTTTTGGTGCATTATCATTACCATGATTAGAGTTTTTTCTCCGACCACGGCCATGACCATAACTAGGGCCACGACCTCTTCCACGCTTAGCTTGGTGGAAGTTCGTCTCATTCTTTTTAGGGAATGGATAAGAACCAGTAGATCGGCTTTCATAATTTTTATTAATATCTCATTATGTTGCTCGGCTATAAGAAGATGTGAGATAAGTTTAGAATATTTCTTGAATCCCATCTCTCGATATTGCTGTTGCAGGAGCATATTCGAGGCATGAAAATTGGTGAAAGTTTTCTCCAACATATCATGATCAGTAATATTATCACCGCATAATTTCAATTGGGAAATAATTCAGAACAAAGAAGAATTATACTCGCTAATAGATTTAAAATCTTGTAACCTTAGATAAGTCCAATCATAATGTCCATGTGGAAGAACGACCGTCTTCAGGTGGTCATATCTATCTTTCAATTTTTTCATAGTATGACTGGATCTTTAACAGTGAGATATTCCATTTTCAAGTTTTCATCAAGGTGATGGCGTAGGAATATCATTGCTTTGGCACGGTCTTGGTTTGATGCTTGATTTTTGTCCTTGATGGTGTCTGCCAGACTCATCGCATCAAGATAAATTTCAGCATCAAACACCCAAGACATGTAGCTTCTGCCCGATATATCCAAAGCTACAAATTCAAGTTTAGAGAGATTTGACATCTATCTATATAGAATAAGAGAAGCAAATCCATATTATTATGCCAAGTGTCAAAACAATAATTGAACATGTGTTAAATTTTAGGACAAACCTCCAACTAATTTAGAAGTTCAAAAATAATTTAAAATAGAAAATAAGACCAAATTTAAAATTCTAATTCAGTTTATATCAACATCTGAGTCTCACATTTTTGGGCTATTTTTTTTTATTTGTTAAAATAAGTTCAAAGTACCACGTTTTTTGGCTGTTATTTTTTCATTCGTTAAAACAAGTTCAAAAAATTAAAAACTTCCAATTCAGTTTCATCAATATTGAGTCCCACATTTATTGGAATATTTTTTTTTCTAATATTTGTTAAACCTGAAAAATCAAAGTAAAAAGACTACTTTGATCCACGTTACAAACTGACTTCCACTTTTGGAATTTGATTCACAAAGAAACGGGAAGAAATAATTTAAAAAAATAAAAACAAAACAAAACCCACGATCATCTTCCCAAACGTGGATATCCTAACCTAACTCCATAATTTTATCCACTATCTTCATAACTACAAATAATATTTTATGCGGCTCCTCCTTTTAATTTCTTTTCCATTTCCTTTTTTCCCATGCTCAGAATAATGAACTTTGCAAATATAGCTACAACATTAGACAAAATTCAAGTAACTCGATGTAATGAAATTTGAAAGTTAGAGTGGTTCAAATGTGAGAAATCCCTGTTGGTTTCAAGCTTGAAATACCATATTGTATAGAGTTGATTTTGACAGGATGCGAAGGTAACATATTCATAATTGATTTTTTTTATACTTCCTCTTCTCTGCTGTTATAGTTCATATATCTTCTTTGGAGGTAACGTGTTCATAATTGATTTTTTTATACTTCCTCTTCTTTGCTGTTATAGTTCATAAATTTTCGATAATTTTTAATTCAATGGAACTTTCCTTGTAAAACTACTTATGTAGTACCCTTAGTCCTCTTTTTGTTTCTAACGTTACTTTCACAATTGTGTATGAATTTCTAGAAATCCTCAAATACATCAAACTATCTACATGAAACGATTATGTGGAGTATCCTAATTTCTATTTATGTGGAGTATCTTCGTTTGAATTTACTACTTTTGTTGTTGAGGTTGATGAACCAACTAGGAAAATAATTGCTGAGATGATTCCTGAAATGTTTGTAGGGTCAGTTCCCATATAGGAAGAGATGATAGCAACAAATCTGTCATGCTGGTTAAAAAAATACAACGCGCGGATGCGAATACTAAATTTATAATGCTTAAAAAAATTTACTAATGAAGTTTTGGAATAATGCAACACTATCCTTCAGAGTAATCATCCCTGATTACGCATGTATACACTAGGAATTTGATATATCTGAAAGTGAAATTTTGTAAGTTCATTTATTTCTTCTGTTTAAGTTGTTGGTGATACTGTATTGCCAAAACATTAGATAAATGTCTTAATTAATTGAGGCAGTTGGAAAAGTTTTATTCTATAAAATGTGTCATTATGTTCGAACAATTCTATCTTATTATCATAACATGTTTACTCCAAAAAATTCACATGTAGGAAAAATTCTACCTTTCATATGGTTTGCATTGTGTGTAAGATTTAATACAAAATTGTTGTTGCATGTGCGCACATACAAGATTTAATCTTACTGGAGGAAGGTCTAAGGTTAGTTCTTGTGGTTCCTTTTCCTTTGTTGTTTTTCCATAATAAGTAGATCTTTCTCTATATAATATGAAGGGTTGTTTCGTAATACAATTCTCTCATGTGAGTGAAGACAAAAAGTTAGTATTGGTTACAGTTTTATTATTTGTTGTGTGCTAAGTCTTCTCATCTAGGGGTGATTATTCTAATCTGTCGCTTTATCTATCATTGTCCCGGAACTATGTAGGTTATTGTATCTATACTTTTTCTATTTGCATACCTGTGTTGATGGTGCTAAGATGATTAAATACAGGATTTGTAGTATGATGTTCTTATTTCTTTCAATTTTCGACTAACAAACAGGAGGTCATGTGAGTGTTTATGCTAAAAATTGTAAAGAAATTGCTGATGAAGCTGTGAGATTGCATCAGCAGTCGTTAATGTTAACATTAGCTATTCATACTAATAAGGCGGATGAACTTTCTTACATCTTGATTTACTACAATATAGCTTAATTTAGTTATGCTCCTAAAACTACACGGGACATTAGAAATTTTATTTGATTTTACTGCTATAATAACCTATGACCTTTACAGGACAAATTTAGAGAGACAATGAAGAAAGCTATCTTGGATAGTGTTATGGAATTATGATAAAGGATTAACCTTGATACAACCGAGTTATTGACCTAATGAGAGAGGCAACAGATGAAATTTTGTAGCTTGGCTCCTCGGAGCTATAAACAAGATATTAATGAATAGATAGAGATATTTTCTCTAAGGTTTCTGGTCATTAAGTTCATATATCTGATTCTTTCACCGTATGATATGGGCAAGCCTTTTTATCTATCTATTAATTTGACATTAGTCACTTTTGCAAAAGTTTTCCTCTCTCACTAAAGAGGATGAGCTAAAAGTAAATTATCCAAAATTATTTAGAGAAATAGCTGATATATATCATGAAGGGTCAGAGAATTTGGCTTTTATGTTTCTCTTTCATGCGAATACTGGTGGTATGGTTGTTTTGGATTCAACTTGTGCTTTAGGTTTGTGCCACTGGCATCTATTAAAACACTTGTGCTCTTATGACCCATAAAATGGTTATTGGAAATTCAGATTTATTTTCGTGACGACTTCACCCTCACAAGCTTATATAGTCCATTAGAATTAATTGGTTGACATTCCCAAAATGATAAGTTTCTGATGTCCTAAATCCTTAAAAAAATGCCAATTCTTTATGCATGTCTAATTTTTAAAGCTACGCTTCTATTAAATTACTTTTTGTTAATATTTTTATCTTCTATTCTTGATATTTAATTGGCATTTTTATGCGACTTTTCTATTATCAGTATAAGGTGTTTTAAGTTGCATGTTGGACAATTGATGGGAATATTGCAAGGTTAGTTTATTTTTCTGAAGATGTTCAACCAGTTAATAACAAAGACACATGTACTTTATATCGGACAGACACTATTTTAAATTCGTCCCTTGCTTTTTAAAGTATTTATATGTGTAGTCTGAGTTGTAAACTATATATGTAGATTTTTAAATATATTTTTTCTTCTATATAGTCTATACATGTATATCTCTTGAGTTCAAAGAGTAAGCTTATGTGCAATAAGATTTATATGTTAGGCTGCCTTGCACTATGTATGCAGAAGTATTTGTCAGAAGTACAATCTTCCTTTTACTTTGTTTCACATATACTTATTACTTACAGTGTTGCAACATCTTCCTTACATTGTTCTTTGCTCTTCACTATCTTTTTTTTGTTGTTGTACATAGAGTCTATTTTCAAAGCCATTCGCTTGTTCACATTAGGTTTTGGTTACTGATGTCATTAAATTTATCTATGCATATTACATCTTCATTCAGAGCAATGAGTCTTTTAATTAATTTCATCCACACTTTTTGACCATCCTTGCGAAAAGTTCCTTCTTTCCTGGTAAAGTTCATCACACCAATTGTGAAGTTGAATTTTTTTACATTTTCTTAAGTAGCCAAAGTACCTCAATCATGTTCAGAAGTAGTAAATACATTAGTCTGCATATTGTTATTTTGTAGGCTACTCATTAAAGTGAGAAGATACTATTATTTTTTACCATGCCTGAATATGAGTCATGAAGATAGAGTTTGAGTGCCAGTTCAAGTTGATGGTCCATTAAGTACAATAAGGTTTGTGTACAAAATATTTTTTCAAACAATCAAACATTTCATTAAACCATCAGTCGTTGCATCTTCACCTTATTTCATTCATCTCTCTCTTTTCCTTTTTCAACTTGCCTTATAATATTATAGACCTTGAATATGTTACAATGATTAGAGATCTATTAGCTATGTTATTGTAAAGGATTCAAATGTCAGTTGATATTTTATCTGTAGGAGCTCAATGTGATGACTTTAGTTTAGAGAATCAGATTGTATTTGGAGTGTTATTTTGCTTCAACAAATAAAAAGATAATTACTTTTATTTACGAGTATAAATTTGTGTCTGAAAAAAATACTCACTAATGGAAGTTTGTCTACGATTTATTATTGTCATTATATTAGCAACCTAAACTTTATACTTTTTATGTGTTTCTCAGCCAAATATTGATGTCAAATTCGTGAAGGCAAACCACATTGAGAACATTGATAAGTTGCATGTCATCTTTGGCACAAATTCTTTAAATGGATCTTAAATCAGCGTGGACAATACATGTGATGCAGTATATAAGATTTATCGCAGAGCAACGCCTTCTTCATCGTCGCGTTCAAAGCAGCCCACAAAGAGGAGGTGCAATGACAATATTTTAGTCCATATGATGAGTGTCATTGCTGCAAATATCGGGAGGATTGTAGATGCTTTAATAGAGAGCAGCCAACGCGTGTGCTTAGACGAGGTGTTTGGCATGATAAAATATTGTCGGATTCAATGATGATTTAGTGATCGACGCCTGTGAATTCCTTTCTCTCGACAAGAAAAGAGCAAGATAATCCTCAAATTGGATGAGATATTAAGAAGACTTTGGTTATCTAAATATTTACGTAGCACTGGTCGTTTAATATTTAGACTATACTCTTATTTATTGACAATATAGACTTTAGGTAAAATGTGAGTTGTCATAAAAAGTAAATGTATTCGTTTTGGAAAAAATGTAAATAGCCAAAATTAAATAAAAATATAATCCAACTTATCTTTTTAGTATCAGTACTTTTATTTTTCCGTTAAACCATTGATTAGAGGTACAATATTTTTGTTGATTATTACTTAATTTCTTAAGAAATTTGTAGTGTCCTATTCTGGACTTGAGTATATCTCGAGGGATGATTTTTTCAAGCCATTTTTAACCATCATATTTGCTATTGCACATGTTCTATTTGCTGCGCGTATGGGAAGTGATCAAGATTAAAGTCACTCTGTGGTTTCTGTTAGAGCTACTTAAAATAGAATTTTGTGCAAGTTGGTACACCCAGATTAACCTTCGTTTATGACTTGAGCTGAATAAGATTTGAACCAAATATAATGTTCATATGTTTGTACCTGAGTCAAAATTTATGTATTTTCATGTGGACTAATCCTTTTAAAGCCAAGATTAATGTATCATTTCTCAAGTATGTTGTAACACCTCTTGGAGATTGGTGGTCCATAGCAACAAATTTATAGAGACATCCCGGTAGAATTCACATATTTGTCTTTTTTAATTTCTTTTAATGCGGTCGATAAATTTAGTCTGCAATATACATCTGTTTCTAATATCTTTCTTTGCTCTTTTTTGTTTGAAACGATCCGCGCATAGTGCGGGTAAGTATACTAGTTATTTAGAAAAAGAAAGTCCGTACCTCTAGTATTTTCAAAGTATTTGCTCGAGATGGCAGAAGCTCGTGCTAATAGCTGTGAGTACCTAATTTTTAACAATATTTAATTTTTTATCACTTCTTCTATGTAAATATTTTAGGGGTTTTAACCTACAATTTTTAGCTTTGTTACACTTAATATTATAGGGTAAAAATACAAAATTTTAAAAGGTGAA
Source organism: Nicotiana tabacum (assembly GCF_000715075.1). Lineage (NCBI taxonomy): Eukaryota > Viridiplantae > Streptophyta > Magnoliopsida > Solanales > Solanaceae > Nicotiana > Nicotiana tabacum. The sequence goes on from NC_134090.1 coordinate 139,605,762, forward strand.
TTATTACTATTATTTTATTTTATTTTTATTTTTATTTTAAAATAATAAACAAATCCGAAAAATATTAATTTTTTTAATTTTCATGAGTGATTTAAAAAATAGGAAAAAGGGAAGTATTAATAAAAAAATAAAAGTAAAAGTAGGTGGAATTCTCTTTTAAAAAGTAAAAGAAAGTAGAAAATTAAAAAAATAAAAGTAAAGTTTTGTGGAAATTTTAAAAAAATAAAAAGTAAAAGAAAGTTGGAATTAAAAAATAAATATAAAGGTATCTGAAAATTAAAAAAATTTAAAGTAAAAGAAAGTAGCATTTTTAAAAGAAAAGCAAAAGAAAGTGGATTGTTTTTTTAAGAAAAGTTAAATAAGTGGAATTCTCTTTTAAAAAGTAAAAAAAAGTGGGATTTTAAATAAGATAAAAGTAATTAAAGTTGGAATTTAAAAAATAAAAGTAAAGAAAGGTGAGATTTCTTTTTATAAAAAAATAAAAGCAATTTGTAAGTGAGATTTCTTTTAATTAAAAAATAATAAAATATTTTTTTAAAAAAAACTGAAAAATCTCGAAAATTTTGCTATAAATAGAAGAGAAAATTTGAGAAAAAATAAGAAAATAAGAGAGGGGGAGGAGAGAAATTTAGGTTGAAAGTTTTCATTATATTTTTCTTTCAACATTTCGAGCCTTGAATCTTGGGTTTGAAGAAGAGTTGATAGAGATTTTGTTGTTGCTGCTGTATTGACTCTACAACTTTCAGATTTTATTCATTTGAATTCACTCTCTTGTAGGTATGTAATTCAAGGTCTTGAGTTAAAAAATGTCGGAGCATCTTTATTGAAGCATAAACAAATTGATTTGGTTCTTTTGATAAAGTTTCTTTCGTATTGGATCTGTTCGCATGAATGATGTTTCTTTGATTGAGTGAATTGAGATTTGCAAATGTTAATGTTATTTTAATATGTTCATGACTCTGTCTCGTTTTTGTTTTTTTTTTTCTTTATTTTTATTTTATTTTTATTTTTCTTGGCTCATGACTTGTAACCAGCATATATTGTTTTGTTTACATTTAGATTTCAAGCTCATGTAGCACCATGTTCATATTTTAAAATTTTAAAAAGTATGTGAAGTTGAACAATTTGTCAACATTAATATGTAAAAAAAATAGATTGTGTTAGTGGAAGGATCTTATCTTCAATTTATGTTATTGGCTGCATATTTTCTTAAATTAACCTTGTGAAGATTCAACTTCCTCTGCTTTAAAATGGTACTGTAGAAGTTATAGTGGTGATACTACAACTTTCTCTTTAGCATAGTGTTAAATAAATTAATTACTTTAAATGTTCTTTGTTATATCAAGTTTAAAATGCATTTTTGTATGTCCATGTTTGTTTTGTTCCTTCTGGTTCATCCAAATAATTCTCAGCATGGTTTCTTTTTCTTTTTGTGCTCATATGGTCATTTAAGATTCATTATTTTGTTATAAAATTTTGTTAGTTTCTTTCTAGAATTTGAAAACGAAAGTCGGTCTTTTGAAGATGATATGGAGATGAACCCAAAGTTGGCACCTGTCTTTCGTTATTTTCACATAAATGCCAACTCCACCTTTCTGAATTGTAGTATGCTATAACAAAAGGCTCCAGTGATATACATGTAGCTAACTCATTTCTTTAGGCCTTTTGTACTTATCAATTTATACCACTCCATCCACAATAAAACCTCAAAACTCATGGCCCTCATTTAATTAATTTTAAATCCATAGAATTCGAGGCATGCCATTTAGCGTATTTTCTATGGCCCTCGCAAAGTTGAAAAATGCGTAGTTGCTTTAGGCGCGTAATTTAAAATTACCTTCCTAAAATCGGTTGTGCATTTCATGTGACCCAAATCCAAATCCCAACAATGTTAAATAAAATGTGTCGTGGACCGCAGGTGCATTTATGTGACGTGGTTCAAGACATATTTTAAATGACGTTGCAATCTTCCTAAAAAATGAATAAGAGTGGTTAATAAGTTAAAATTGAACCATAGGCTAAAACATGTATTAAAATCAGATAATAGGCCAATTATAACAGTTGAGCGACCGTGCTAGAACCACGGAACCCGGGAATGCCTAACACCTTCTCCTGGGTTAACAGAATTCCTTACCCGGATTTCTGTGTTCGCGGACTGTAAAACAAAGTCAATCTTTTCCTCGATTCTGGATTTGAACCGGTGACTTGGGACACCATAAATTATCCCAAGTGGCGACTCTGAATTTTTAATAATAAATGAATCTCATTTCGATTGTCACTTTAAGTTGGAAAAAACTCCCTTATACCCTTTCCGGGGTGTAGGAAAAAAGGAGGTGTGACAGCTCTGGCGACTATGCTGGGGAAAAGAACCTAGAATCTCTGGTTCAGGGTTCAGAATTCGAGCTTAGAATAATTGTTGTATTTGGCTTTATTTATGGGATTTTTACCTTCCTATACCATATATGAAACCTTATTACCCTCAATGTTTAAGGATTGTGTTAATTACATTTCAGCATACCAAATTACCATTTATATACCACAATTCAAATTAAGGGTATAATTAATACTTTATTTATATTAGGCGTTAATTTAGGAGCGTATATTCTCCCATTTTCGTTTACCCGCCTCTCTCTCCTCCTACCCCCACACCCCCCACGTTTTACTTTCAGTTAATTCCCCCATTTTCGTATACTCGCCTCTCACCCACGTTTACCATCAGTTACCCACGATTCTACAATTTTCGTTTCCAGTTAATTTCACAAAATCCTATTTTGAAGTTGCATCTGTTTTTTCAAGTCCCAAATCATGAAAAAAATCAACACTCCAAAAAAAGCTTCAAAAGCTACATTAGCTGATATCTCATCCTTTGATTTGGGTGTTTTAACACCAAAATCACCACCCAAAAACGCAAAATCGACACATGCAAGTGAACCTACTACTAGTATTTCATCTCCTAGACAAATCCGTGTGGAGATGAGAACAAGCATTTGCACGATGTTGATGCTGGTGGAGGTGATAAACCAGTCGAGAAACAACTCAAACGAAAGGGCAAAGAGTTGTGTGTAGATGATGATTTTGTTGAACATTCCCCTAAAATTCCATCTGTGAAAAAACCCAAGGTCTCTCCTTCTTCATCAAAACCGAAAAAGAAGAAACCCTCCAAAAAAGTACCAAAATTGGTTCACAAAAAGATTTTGGTAAAGGTAAACACTAATTATTTTTCTTTACAGTTTTTTAGTGTGATTTTGGTTGTAAAAATCTGTTGTTAAAGTGTTTTTTGGTAAAATGTGGAATTGTCCAAATTTTGTAGATTGTTTGTCTCAATTTTGTAGGTTAATTGTAATTGTGATTTTTAGACAGTGCATAAATGTAGTCATTTTGTAGTTGTTTTGTAGTCTGCTGGATAAATTGTAGATAAGGTACATTTTTCACTTTTGTATGCTGCTACATTTACCTTCATACTAACTACAATTAATCTACATTTTGTGAGTTACTTGAACTAACTGTTATATTTTTGTAGTTATAGAGTTGTGGTTACCCTTTTCTTCCTTATTGTTTTGAGATAATGTTTACATGTGTAGATGTCCTGTATTATTTTGTAGTTATAGGTGTGGGTAGGTTGTTCTTCTTTTAGTTATATTTTGTAATTATCATGTAGTTATATGTAGATTACTGCTTCTTTTTTATGCTAACTACTAATGTTCAATAATTTTTTATTTTCTGCAAAATGGCCATTACTTTGCACCACAAAATGTTGATTATGGTGTGCTTAGATTCCACAGTTTGTGTGATCCGAGCATACCTAGCCAGATAAAAGCTTTACTCTCTCCAAATGCTTTAAATATTTTCCAAAAAACTTGTTTTGGTTACTTATTTGGTCTCCCCACAATCAGTATGCAAAACCAAGCAATTCATCTTCTGATGAAGTATGAATTGTCAAAGTCTACTGACTCATATTTTTCAGTACTATTGAAGGGTAAAAAATTAAATTTTTCCTTGAGAAAATTTGGGTTGATTACTGGTCTAAATTGTGTGAATAAGTTTTCAGACTATGGTTACACTTCCACTTATGTTAGCCATTTAATGACTACCTATTTTTCGAACAAACAAAGGGTTGAAAAGTGGCATTTGAAAAATGTAGTCACAAATAAAGCTTGGGCAAATGATGAGGATCCAGTGAGGTTGTGCATTCTTTATCTGTTGGAATTTTTTGTTTGTCCTTCTGAAAAAGACTACGTGTCTTTCATAGATAAGTTTATGTTCTTTCTGATAGAGTCTGGTAATTTTGAGTCATACCCATGGGGTATCAAATCCTTTAAGCAGGTTATTGAATCTGTCCGACATCGTCTTAATCCCCATGTACATTCTTATCTGATACGGGGATGCTCATTAGCCTTGCAAGTGTGGCTATATGAGTGTTGCTCGTCCGTCAGTACGGAGCTTGCTACGAGGTGTTCTGAATCTATACCTCGCATTTTAAGATGGTCAACTATAAAGGGCCAGATTTGGTTAATTGCAATTGAAGAGAAGATGATCAAGCCTGAGTGGCTCAAGGTATATTTTTCACTTTTGTATGATGCTACATTTACCTTCATAATAACTACAATTAATCTACATTTTTTTATTTACTTGAACTAACTGTTATTTCCATCATTCAGTTCACAAGCATCACTGAATCTGGAGAAGAGATTGGAGTGCTTAATCTGCCAGAAAAGATTCAGTATGAAGATGCACATGGTGCTCAATCATCACAGGTTCCAATTGCTGCTTCTCTAACATTTGAACCTAAAGATACAGATTGTCAAGAGGACACTGAATCTGTGACTAGCAAGCTCAGGAAGTTGGAAAAGAGGATTGGGCAGGTAATATAAATAACTACAATATAAAGACATTTTTTTGCTACAATTTAACTTCATTCCATAACAATTATTGTATGTTATACATTGTAGTTAATTTGTGGTATAATTCTATATTGAGCCCTGTTGGTATTGCACAAATATTTGTTAAATTGTAGTGGAACTGTAGCATTTTGAATAAGATTACCAACTAATTATATATTTAATTTTTAGGTTGATGGAAAGTTAGCTGAATTTAGGAAGGCTGTTTTTGAGGAACTCTCAAGCCTTCGAGAGTTCATAGATGTTTCTGTGAAGAGTGTTATGAAGGTGATAAACAGGAGGTACGATGTGGACGAGTCAAAGGTAAGAATTGACATATATTTTTGTAGTAAAACTAATTATGACATATGAATCAAATATACTCAAACATACCCAAAAATTGTAGTTTGTTGGTAGTTCAACCAAAAATAATGACCAACAACAAGGAGAGAACAACCAACAATTTCAGTTCAATATTGGTGATCAAGTGCATGCAAGCACAAGCAATACATATATTTATAGAATTCCTTCAAACATATCTACAAACTTCAAGACAACATTATCTAATTATTATAACCCCCTTTTCACTATGTTTTGCAGCTGCTATTTCTCCGGAACATGTTCAAGCACATGTTGACTTATATCTTGATTTTCAAGAAGCAGTTGGGGCATATAAAGCAGGTATACTATCATACTTTCATTACAATAAGGTTACAATGCAAAAATTTTATAATTCACACTTTAACTACAAATTCCCACATATATCTACAATTCTCATTTTTTAAATTATTCATTCAAGCTGAAGTTTCAACAGAACATCTCCAAGCACATGTTGAGGAAGAACCAGAATTTGAAGGAGTAGCTGAGGCACAACAAGCAGGTATAATATCAGAAGCTCATTATATTCACTTTATATCAACAATATTGTGCATAACTACATACATCTACATTTATCTTCAGAAGCTGAAGTTTCTCCTGGGGGTGTGCCAACAATAGTTGAGGAAGAACCAAGATTTCAGGAAGGAGCTGAGGTAGAAAAAGCAGGTATAGTATCATAATATACTTTTGAAGTAGTAATTTTTACTTATACAATTATACAATGCTGTTAAGTATGTTATTTTATATGTAACAGATATTGAAGATAACGTTCCACAGTCGCCAATTCACGGTGTGACTGTGAATGAAGTTGTTCCTGAAGGTTCAGGCATTGACAAGAAAGGTCAGACATTGGATGACTTTGAGTTGCCAGACAACTTAACACTATTGGTCATGTATGGCGAGACCATACCAGATGAAGCAACCCCTATTCATCCGGGTAGAACCAGGCAACCGGGGAAACATGCACGATCACCTTTCACACCTCTGTATAGTTTTGGAGGCAGCACCTCTGTCGGACCTAAATTTTTCTACCTCAAGCACCCCTTCACAACTGTTATAGGTGAAAATGTAGATGCTGATTTGATAGAAAGGTTCACCAACTGGTTATACCTTCGTAGTGACAAAGTATCTAAGAGGTATGAATGCTTAATTTTACACTTTCATTTCACCATTTTTAAACTTTAAATATGTAATTCATTCTGTCATTTTTTTATTTGATATTTTTTCGTTATTACAAGAGGAAAGAATACTTTTCCAAAAAGGATAACCAAATCAAGTCTTGGTTAGACTTTGGTTGTGAAAAGGTGGATAAGAAGGACTGATTTTATGCCCTTGCTCACCCAGGACAAGTCATCAATAACACGGTAAGTATAAAGAACAGAATCCTTCACAATATGTGTTTTGTCTTCAGCTGTGTAGTGTAATTGTAGTTATATTGTAGTTTTGTCTTCAGCTGTGCAATGTAATTGTAGTTATATTGTAGACAAGATATATAGGTTACTATGTTTTGTCTTCAGCTGTTGAATTTATTCCTCTGTATAGTAGCTAAAGTGTAGCAATCTGTTAGATTATTTGATTAGTTCAAATTGTAGTTTAAGTTGTAGTTGTTATGTAGATAATTGTGGTTACTTTGTATCTTATAGTAGACTTTATTTTATTTTGCAGCACATTGATGTTATTATGTATTATTTGAGAAAAAGAGGCAAGTATGACCCCAACAACGACACTAGGTTCACAACAACCAATTGCTTGTTCAGGACCAAGATTGAACGAATCTATGACAAGTTCAAAAGTTCTCCACCAGAACTTAAGTATTCGGCTGTTAAATCAGATGATGATGTTGCAGAATATATCCTTGGGTATAGACTTTTTGCTAATGTTGCCTAGGATGTAGTTGACTATGTCATCATGCCTGTGAACATTGTAGAGAATTTCCATTGGTTGTTGCTCGTTTTCGACATAGCGGACAGACAACTTTATGTTTATGATTCCGTGGTGTCTTCAAACCGTCATAATACTGTTGAATCATTGGTTGATAAGTTTTCAATCATTATCCCTCTGTATTTGTCTTGCACTGGTTTCTACAGGAAACGTAATGACATTGACTTCAAGACCACAAAGGCATACATTGAGAAACCAGTACAGACCCTCTCAACATACAGTGGATGGTTGCGGAGATTCCACAGAAAAAGGAAGGATCACTGTAAAAAAACTATTCTCCCTTTCTATATGTTTAATTATTTTATTTTAATTAATTGTTACATAATAAAAAAATTTGATCTTATGCAGCGATTGTGGTATATTTGTGGCGGCTTTTGCGAGTATGTTAGCCTTGGAGATTTAGCAATCCCAAAAGAAGATCTTTCTGATATCGACCAACATCGTAGACGCTATGGTGCTCTACTATGGGACTATGCTACAAAGAAGCAAGAAGATGGGTCAATCAGTGAAAGTGAGGTTACAGACAGGCTAGTAAGGAGGAAGGGTGCTCCTGCTAAAAATGAGAGGACTAGAGTACAGAGAAAGAAGAAATAGAGTCTTGTGTTCCTAGTTTAGTTGATGTCATTTTGTAGTTGAAGTGGAATACACTGTAGGAAATATGTCATTTTGGTTGTTTACAGCACTTTATCTTCATTACATTAAACTCGAGTACTCTGATTTGCTAGAATACAATTTGCCTTTAATCTTCAAGTAATTTTTATGAAATACCTTCAAGTTCTAGGTAATTTCTGTATATAACTGTCATTTGTAATTAAGGTACACAGCCAAAATATGAAATAAATATAGGAATCATATAAATAAATTATCCACAATTAATCTACAAATCATCTACAAATTATTAACAAGACAACAATTTAAATACATTTAAACTACATTTTAACTACAAATTATTAACAGGACTACAATTAGACTACATTTAAAGTACATTTTAACTACAATCTGGAAACAGTTTACATTGAATGAATTCTTCATTAATATTAGTTGTTTTGTATATAGTAAATATTAAAGTTTAACTAAGCTATAAAAAAGACAAATTTAGATGCCTGACAGAATACATAAAATCATATTAAACGCAAATACACAAATTGTAGTATACTTCATAATCATCTTCAAAAACTTGAACGATTACACAAAAAAATTAGATAATTTGAACTCACTAACATTTATTTTGAATAACTATTCTAACTACATGATATTCATTTCTTTTTGGGCGCATTCTTGCAAGTTCTTTTGTTATGCCCTTCACTTCCACAATTTCCACATGACACCTTGTACTTCTTTGACTTTATTTCATCACATGTTTTATATCTTTCCTTGTGAGGTCTCCCTGGCTGCCTTTTATCTCCCGTCGGTGGCTTTACTACCTCATCCAAAATATGTTGTGGCACATCCCATTTGCTTTCATCAGGAAGAGGATTTACTGGCATTTCATAGGTAAGCAGAAGGCTCTTCCTTGTGTAATACAGAGAGCAATAGTTTTCGTATGTTTCCTTCTTGTGCCTTAATGCTGCCAAAGCATGCGCACATGGAAGTTCATCAAGTTGGAATTGTCCGCAGCTACATTTTTTGTTTTCTAGACACACAATGTACCGCTTCACACCATCTAACACAGTATGTATATGATATGTTGAAGCCCTCACCTACAATTGAAGAACAAACAGAAATAATAATATATCAATCATTAAAAAGGATTATCCACAACTTACCTACAAATCAGCTACAAATACATTACAACTTATCTACAATCTACAATTACCCACAATTTGACTACAGTTTATCTACAATCTGGAAACAATGCATATTAAGCAATTTATTTTTTTGCACCAAAAAAACAGATCTTACCCTTAGTTTCTGAGATAATGTATTGTTGTCATCCAATTCTTTGTTGAATTTGTACCCAAGGTATGTGAAAGTACCCTTTGCCTTCAATAACTTCTCTTTCGTCCAACGTTCAAGAAGCGTCCTCATATACTCTAATAGATCAAATATTGGCAGCTCTCTTGCCTCTTTTGTTACAGCATTCAACGACTCGGCAATGTTTGATGTCATAGTAAAAGTTCTATTCACCGTTGCATGTACTCTTGACCATCTATGATAGCCAATATCATATAGGTAAGATTTCACACGCGGGTCTACCTCTTCAATCTTCAACATCCTTTCATTAAATTCATCCAGAGTGTATGACCGTGCTGTAGCAAAGTACAATTCATGTAATTGTAAATGTCCCTTCTTGAATTTGGACCTTATATTTGTCCAAATATGCCACATGCAAGAGTAGTGTGGCATGCCCGGATAGACAATTGATGTTGCCTTCAGTATACTTCTCATTCCTATCTGAAACAACACACATTGAAGGTCTTTCACCATATGCCTCCTTGAATTGCTCAAAGAACCACTTCCAAGACGCGTCGTTTTCAGAATCAACCACAGCATATGCCAAGGGAAATATAGTACCTACATTTTTAATTCATAAAATATTAATTGGCAGCCCTGAAAAGGTATATAAAAATATAATTAAATAACAACTACAATATATATTCAGAATATAGACAATTTATCTACACTTTTTTCCTTTAGCTACAAAATAACTACAATTTAACTACATTTTATAGAATGCCTACAAAATTATTACATTATTTACCTGCTGCATCCATGGTGCTTGTTGTAAGCATAATCCCCCTGTAGGCTGACTTTAAGAATATCCCATCAACCACTACTACTGGCCTACAATGTTGCCAACCACTTATTGATGTACAAAGAGCAACAAATGTGTATAAGAAGCAATCATCTGCTGCCTTCTTCAATTTAACAACAGAACCAGGATACGTCTCCTCATGAATATAAAAATATTTGGGTAATTTGTTGTAGGAGTCAGACGGATTCCCTCTCAAAAACTGTAAAGCCTTTTCCTTGGCTCTCCATGCTTGCATGTAGCTTAGGTTCAGTCCATGTTCGGATAACATGTCAGTTTGTATGTCCTTTGGTGTGTAAACAGTCTTAGGATCACAATACTTTGGAATGACCATGCTACCAACTACAGCTGCAGTACGTTTGCGCTGTATGAATGTTTCGTCCAATAAGGAGCATGTGTGTTGTCGGCTGAAACTCCTTATCTTGAACATTGTCGAATCATTAATTGACGTTGCCTTGAAGTACCATTTACAGTTTTCAACAACGCATATAAGCCAGTAGCTACAAAAAAAATACAATATTTAATACAGGCTATAGATGTAGAAGCAACAAAAAGGGCCGTTTTAACACAAATTCGTTAAAAACTACAATTAACTACAGTTTAACTACAGTTTAACTACAATTAAACTACAATTTATAAAAACCACATATCTTCACTAAAACACTGCTTTTGCTGATATATTCTCCACAAATAAATTCATACCTTTTATTACTAGATCTTTTTACTCTGAACTGGAATTTGTACATCACAGAAAAATTCTTCATTGCAGCAGCTACAGTTTGCTTGTCCTCATAAACTTGTCCTTCTTCAATATATGTTTGTGTAGATTTAGTTATTATTTCACTTTGATATTCCTCTATAGCTGGTGAGGATGGAATTTCAAGTAAGTTTAGGGATCCAGACGAACCTGCAGCAACATAGAGATAAATGTAGTAATTATGTAGATAATTTTGAAAACAACATTGCTTTATGAGCTTCAGTACATTGTTTTTTGTAGTTAATTAGTAGATAAAAGTTGTAATATTGTAGATAACACACTAACACAATAACTCTCTACAATGTCGAATTAAATATACCTGCACTTGTGCTATCGTTGGTGATTGCCAATTCCATATTGAAATCTCTTACGCTTATACATAAAGGATACGAACCTAAGTTCTTATTCTCCTTTTTGGTATCCATATACACACGAACCCCCATATCATTCCTAATCTCCATTGGAGGACAATTGTCGTTCACAATGTATTTGATTTCTATAATTTTATCCGATGTATCAATCGATAGTTGTTCTGCAATTGTAGAAATCAGAATTCCGTAGCTTGCATTCTCATCTACCACAATGGCATAAACTTCAAAATCTCTAAATCTGCTATAGTGATCCCAATTTCCATTCAATTTTATCTTTATTGGGATTTTTGACATGATTTCGTGTAGTTGAGAGAAAAAAGATGAAGAACAGATATAGGTTCGACAATTTGAGTACTGAGGTCGATGAAGAACAATTTTGAATTCTACAATTTGTATCGCGTTGTAGAATTTGTAAAAGCAATTTGAGTACTGGAGCTTCTGAAGCTTGCGTTGTTTTAGAATTGTAGTAAATGAGATAATTACGCAGCAATGAGATCTCTTTCCATTTCAAAATTCGAATTTAATGTGGAAAGAATCAAACGCAGATTTCGTGCCTTCTTTTTAGCGTGTTTTAAATGGAAGAATCTGCCTAATTATGGATTGGTATATAAATTGTAGTAAAAGTGTGGATTGGGCGGGTAATTAACAAATTATGAACATTTTTGGTAATAAGGTTTCATATATGGTATAGATAGGAAAAAATCCCTTTATTTATTATCTGATTTTATTCACATGTTTGGGCCTAATGTGCTAAGTGCTGCTTTTTACCGCTTTGATATTATTTGAACTATATATAAACTGATACGAAACCCTTCTATTCTCATCTTTGGGGATGTGCTCGCTGGTCGAAACTCCCTATTCTGTTAGTGTCATACCTTGAAATAAGAAAGAGGCTTAGATAAGTTACTAAGTCGGATGGCCTTTTGGTTCCCAGTACGTAGCCCCCTCCTCGGCTCGATTGTCCGCTCGGGTACACAGTCTAGAACACATACCCAGGTTTTGAACCTAGAATAACTCAGCCTCATACCGGATCCCTAGTAGGAACGTTTGTTTGCATCATGTGCATTTGACTTTGGAGACTCAACACAGGGGTTGGGTCTGTCTAGGACAGGTGTACCCGAAATGAAAAGACAATCCTGATGCATCTTACTTGCTACTTGTGCATTCATTTGCTTTGAATTTGCATGTTGACCAGCTCATAGAGGAAAACTTGAAAAAGAAAATGTGGGGACTGAGAGAGATAATTGCCTGTTTTTGAAAATCAATGTCCAAAACATACTGAAACTCAGCCAAAATTTTGAAAAAAAAGAGAAAAGTTTAGTGAAAAAAGAAAAAAAGAGTTGGTTTTTTGTTTTGTCAGAATTGCCCGAACTACGCCAGTTTGATTTTCGCTGGATATGGGATACGTAGGCAACCCCCATCGGGTCCAACTTCCCTTTTGCAAAAATAGCCCAAAAGAACAAAAAAATTATTTTATTTTAAATAAGCAGGGTGATGCTATTTTTGTCTAAAATAGCCGAATGTCCCCAAAAGGACGCCGGATGACTGTTTTAGCAAGAACAACTACCTTTGGTCTCCTTTTTGAATTTTTGGCCGGTTAGCAAGCACAACCTTAAAATCTTCTCCCCGGAAATGCTGAAAGGCCGTATTTGCAAAGCCGGGTTTTATTTTTGAAATGACAATTTCAAAATTAACTTTTCTTGAGTCAAATGAGTTATGATTTTGCTTAATCACCCTAATAAATGTGCAGAATGAGCACGAGTCAAAATTTGCCAATAACAGTCATGAACAAGATCTCTTTGGAGCTGTGTATATGGTGGAAAGATCTGGGTAAATCAGGACAAGATAAGGTCAATCTATACTTGGGAGGACTCACCGAGTTGTTGAAGATCAGGCCTAGAGGGGACATCATAAAGGCATTGGTTACATTCTGGGACCCGACCCACAACGTTTTTCATTTTTCAGATTTTGAACTCACCCCAACTCTGGAAGAAATAGCCGGATATATTGGGAGCGCTGAAGTTCTCCTGAGACATAAGTATCTAGTTGCTCCAAGAGTCGTCGCTATGCACAAATTCCTAGATTCCTTAAAGATAAGCAGGGGGTCCATAACCCAGATTTGGCCACAGGATTTTCCACTCTGCAGTTTATATACCAAAGATGCGGTCACATAGGAGGGTTTAACAATCCAGAAAACAAAATTTGTAGCAAAGGGAACTGCCTCAAATAGGAAGAACACAGGTGTTTTGCTTTTATGGTGGTCTTCTTGGGACTTCTGGTGTTTCCTAGGAAAGATGGAAATATCGACATACGAATAGCTGGGGTTGTCAGCACTTTGCTTACTCAGGTCAAAAGTACCCTCGCACCCATGATAGTAGCTAAAATCTTCCGCGTTCTCACAGCCTACAAAGCCGGAGGAGACTTTTTTGAGGGGTGCAACTTGTTGCTGCAGATGTGGATGATTGAACATCTATGCCATCGTCCTCAATTCCTGAGTCATGGGTCGACAGAGAAAACCTGCATAGAGGAATTTTATACAAGAGTTGATGGGATCAGATTGCCAAAAGGGGTTATAGAATGGGTATCACATCTTCGTTCCATCGGTGCACGTCAAATAGAGTGGACGTTTGTGTGGCTTCCCGTAGACGAGATCATATACATGCCAGCTACCGAGCCTCATTTCCTTTTGATGGGTCTCAGGAGTATCCAGCCTTATGCCCCATACCGGGTTTTGAGACAATTAGGAGATATCAAATGGTTCCCAGGGATGAAGACATTAGTCGCCATGTGGTCGAGATTGGTCCCGATGGTCAGTTTCATGAAGCAGCAGTCCGCTAAATTTGGAGTGAATGTCAGTACTTGACGGCGAACACTCGAGTGCATGATCTGTCTAGAGGTAAAGTTGCACCAGGATATCTTACCTGGTATAAAAGGGAAGTTGAGTTTGGAAGGCCGGCCAAAAGACCTCATCTTCAAGAATTTATCGGAGCATCACAAGAGCAATGGGATTGGCTGGCCAAAGAAAATGAGTATAGAGCCACCATAGGCAGGCTAGAAAAACAAGTTATGGACCTTCAGTTTGAGTATGGTTTGCAAGCCGCCGCAGATGAAGGCGAGAAGAAAAAGCTAACTCAGGAAAATGAAGCCCTCAAAGCCCAAATTTAGAAAATGAGAACAACTACTAGAAACCCGGAAAGAAGCCGAGCGGATGAAAGGCTTATAAGCAGTCTGAAAAAGAAAGTCCTTGAGTGTCAAGATGACCTGAAAAAGTTTGAGGCCAACCTAGCCAAAGTCCAGGCATAATGGGCAAAGGAGGTGGAAGAGCGGGCAAAGTTTGTGCAACAAATGAAAAGAAAGTATGAAGGGACAATCACCAGCCTGAAGAGAAAAAGGACTACCCTCGAGAATGAAGCAGCCAAGCAAGCCAAGGACTTCAAGGCTGATAGGGAACACTGTTATGATTTGATGGCTCAGATGGAGGAATAAATGCAATAGTTGCAAAATCAACATCTCCACGACACTCAGGTGTTAGAAGCTCGGAATCAACAGGTCAGGCGTCTGCTTCAGGAAAAGGGTAGAATCCGAGAGCGGGTCAGAGTCATTGCAGACTACATTGTTGTGAAATGCCAAGCATGTTAGGATATGACTCGCACCACTTTCTTCGCGGCAGTGATGACGTTTGTCCGACAGATAATGAGTGACTTGGAGAGACTTCAAAGGGTTCTTGCATATAGTCCCGTGGCAAGACCGAATGATGTCCCGCGGACCCTAAGAGCATTTGAGGCATTAATGTATTCGTGATTTTTTTTACTTGAGTTTGTATTTTCTTTTTGTTAAAGTCTATTAGTTTCTTTTGAGTCTGTTAGTTTTTGAGTCGTTATAATCAAAGTATTTGCCTTTTGAAAATCCCAAAAATGTTTTATTACTTATTTTTACACTTATACCTCAGAACTACGCTCGGTCTGATTCATGTGGGGTCATGATACGTAGGCAATCTCCATAGGATTCAACCATAACCAAAAGAAAAGAGAAAGAAAATAAGAAACCGTGAGAAGGAAACAAAATAAGAAAGGGAAATGAGAGAATAAAAAAAGCAAAGAGAAGTCAAACAAAGAAAGGCAAGAAAAAAAAAAGAAAAAGGGAAGTTGCACATGGAAATAAGGAAAAGCCGGGATGTCACAAGCAATCGAGCAAATACATGATATAAATGATTAATTACTTAGGTGCATTGCATTCCACAAATATGCGGCTACCAATCTGTTAAGCTCTAATCACTAACAAATTTGTTGTTGATGTTGTAGAGCTAAGGCAGGTGGTTAGTTTGTTGAGCATTCTGGCAACCCATCCATATAACACCAGATCCAAAGGTGAATTGATCATGTCTAACCAAGAATTTGATGCGAGTATCATCGATCATTCAAGAGAGGTGGAAGAATTGGATGTTAATTCGATGAAAGAAGAGATGTATAAGTTGAAGCAACAGATGACCGAAATGTACCAGGCATGGGCAAAAGGGCAACTTCCGCCAGCTTACCCCGCCAACCCTACTTTCATCCCGCCGTTGACTCAAACCCAGGAACATCCTACTATTGATTCATCTGCAGGATTTCCTATTTACCATCACTATCAAGGCACCACCTCCCAAACCCCGCAAGCTCCACCACCCAAACCAGTTACGTACCCTCCTCCACCAGCCACTCCTGTCTTCGTAGCACCACCGCCTGCTAAAATTCACCGATCCTCCAGCGAGCCTTTATTCCAGGCTCATGAAAACTAGTATTACCCCCCTGATCCCACTTTCAAAGCTCCGGAACCCTATTCTTACACTTCTCATTTCGATCTTCTTGTGGAAGCTGAGAAACTATCCAAAAAACCCGAATAGGAGGAGATATTCAAGAAAGTTAAAAGCTTAGAACAGTCATTCAGGGACATGCGGGGGTTGGGAGGTCAAGTAAGTGTGGCTTACAAAGACCTATGTCTGTTTCCAGATGTGCAATTGCCAACAGGGTTTAAGATGCCCAAGTTTGATTTGTACAATGGACACGGTGATCCAATAGCGCACTTGAGAGGGTTTTGTAGCAAAATGAGGGGAGATAGAGGGAAGGATGAATTGCTAATGGCATATTTCAGTCAAAGTTTGAGTGGTTCAACATTGGAATGGTATACCCGGCAAGATCACGGAAGATGATACACATAGGATGATCTAGCCCAGGCATTTGCTTGTCACTTCCAGTACAATCTCGAGGTCATTCCGGATTGGCTGTCCTTGACAAAACTTGAGAAAAAACACAGTGAAAGTTTCAGAGAGTATGGCTTCCGTTGGAGAGAGCAGGCAACAAGAGTAGACCCTCCAATGAAAGAAAGTGAGATGGTGGATTATTTCTTACAGGCCTTAGAAACTACTTACTATGGCCATCTGGTCTCAAATATAGGAAAATCCTTCAATGAAGTAGTGAAGATGGGAGGTATGGTAGAAGAGGGGCTCAAGTCGAATAAAATCATGAGCTAGTCGGCTATTTAGGCGACCACTCAGGCTATTCAAGGCGGCACAAGAGGAATTGGGAAAACGAAGAGAGAGGACGTAGCAATGGTTGATTCAAGAACTTGGTTCGGACCCATAGGCTCATCTCACCACTATAATCAGCCTCGACCCCACCACCAAAGTTACCCTCATAGCCCATATAATCCACCCCAACACTACTACCCCCCACCAGAACCTCATTTTTCTTTCCACCATGCCCAAACATACAACCAACCTCCCACCCACGCGCAATGGCGTGCGCTCATTCCCCAAAACACTTATCCACCCCCACGAGCCTACCAAAACCCTCCTGGACCAAGTTTCCGGACTAATCAAGCATTTAAGGATGAAAGGTTGTAGAAAAAGAAAACCTTTACTCCATTGGGAGAGTCATATACCGGTTTATTCCACAGGCTAAGACAACTGGACATGTTGAGGCCGATACAGTCCAAATTGCCAAATCCTCCCCCGAAAAATCTTGATTATTCTGTAAGCTGTGAGTATTGTTATGGTACTCCAGGTCATGACACAGAGAAGTGCTGGCACTTAAAAAGTGCTATCCAGGAGCTTATTGATACCAATCAGATTGAAGTTTAAGCTTCCGAGATGCCCAATATCAACCAGAATCCGATGCCAGCCCATCAGGAGGCAAATATGATTGAAATAGTGCATGAGGGAGGGGAGCCCAGGAAGCCATCACAGACCGTCATGATGATTCGGTCCAGTGGGGTCAAGACATTTAAACAATCAACAAGTGAAAAATCAGTGCTCAAGCCAAGCGAAAGGAGTAGTGGACCATCTGTAATAGTTAAGAAGGGGTCTTCGAGTGATGTTGCAGCAAAGCAAGAAAGAATGAAAGTGGTTGTGCCAGGAGTGGCAAGCAAACCTATCGTAATCGTGGAGGGCGCCCGCACAGATCATGTCATTATCAAGCCGGTAACCCAATTACCAATAGTCAACAACAGGGCTATTCCATGGAATTACGAACGGGTGACAGTGACTTACAAAGGGAAAGAAATCAAAGAAGAAGTTTGTAAAACCCAGGGTTTGACTCGCTCGGGAAGATGTTTTGCCCCCGAGGAGTTGAGAAAAGCTAAGATCTCCAAAGATAACCCAGTGATGGTAAAGAAAGTTGTAACTGAAGAAGAGGTAGAGGAATTCTTGAGGAAGATGAAGGTGCATGACTATTCTATCGTGGAACAATTAAGGAAGACGCCTGCTCAAATTTCACTATTGTCATTGTTAATCCACTCAGACGAGCACCATCAAGCTTTAATGAAAATCTTGAATGAGGCTCACGTTCCCGATAAAATCACCGTGAACCATCTGGAAAAGATAGCCAACAAGATCTTTGAAGTGAACAGAGTCACTTTTTTCGATGATGAATTGCCCGTAGAGGGTACTGAGCATAACAGAGCCCTTTAACTTATGGTGAAATGTGAGAACTCCGTGGTTACCTGGGTATTGGTCGATAATGGTTCCAGTGCGAACATCTGCCCTCTCTCCACTCTAAGTAAGTTGAAAGTGGAAGATGAGAGGATTCATAAGAACATTATCTGTGTCTGGAGATTTGATGGTGGAGGCAAAGATTCAGTTGGGGATATAATTCTAGAGCTGACGATAGGGCCAGTTGAGTTCACAATGGATTTCCAAGTGCTGGATATAGCTGTTTCCTATAATCTGCTATTAGGTCGACCGTGGATTCACACCACTAAAGCAGTCCCATCAACGCTACACCAGGTGGTCAAATTTGAATGGGATAGACAAGAAATAGTTGTGCATGGCGAAGACAGTTTATGCGCTCACAGCGATGCCATTATACCGTTCATTGAAGTGGAAGATGACAAGGGACCGTGGGTCTACCAAGTTTTTGACACGATGTTGGTAGAGAAAATTCCAGAGGATAAATACATTCCAAATTCGAAGATAACCGCCGCATCAGTCATGGTGGCCTATGAGATGTTGAAGAATGGTTTTGTACTTGGTAAAGGTTTGGGCTCATCTTTGCAAGGCATCATACAGCCGGTGTCTCTTCTTGAAAACTTGGGAACATTTGGTCTGGGATTCAAGCCCACTGCCGCAGATATAAGAAGAGCTAGAAAGTTAAAACAGAGGGCATGTGTCCTTCCAAATCCAGTCCCACGTCTCTCCAGATCATTTGTCAAGTCCGGTACCAGAAAACGACCGGTAACAACAATTCCCAATCATGTGATTAATCTTGATAAGAAGTTAATTGAAAGATTTGAGAAGTTGTTCGACGGTGTGAACATGGTGGAAAGTAGTGAAGGTTCTAGCAACGTAGAAATTCAATTCGTCAGGCCAAAAAATAAAGCTTATAATTGGAAAGCCACTCCTCTCCCCACTCGAAATGAGTCTTGGTAGTTTATTTTGATTTTCCTTCAGTTTGTCTGGGATATTCCAGGGTTATAATCCAGATTTTTATCTTTTAGTCTGTTTGAGTGTGCAAACCTTGTTATCTTTTATCATTCAATGTAATGCAATTTCCCTTTCTTCATCATTCCTGATAGTTTCCCTTTTGTTTTTCTTTTCTTTTCTGTACAGTTCTTTTTACGCTGGTTCTAATGACATGGCATGAGTGAGGAATCCTCAGCTCAGTCTTAAACATCAATCTAATTTTGAAAAAATAATTCAAAAAGTAGAGTGTGATGACGAATCAGAATATGATGAGGAAGAGGCCTTTGAAGAAATTAGTAAGAAATTAAATAACTTTGAAGGAAAACCCAAACCCAACCTGAATGATACAGAAGCCATCAATTTAGGGGACGTAGATAATATCAGAGAGACTAAAATAAACGTCTACCTTGAACCAAAGATTAGGGAAGAGATGATCAAAGCCCTGATTGAATACAAAGATATTTTTGTATGGTTATACGACGACATGCCGGGGTTAAGCACTGATTTAGTGGTCCACAAGTTACCCACTGACCCGACATTCCCTCCCGTCAAGCAAAAATTGAGAAAATTCAAAACTGATATGAGTGTGAAGATTAAGGAAGAAATTACCAAGCAGTTGGACGCAAAGGTCATTCGGGTCACACGATATCCCATTTGGTTAGCTAATGTTGTGCTAGTACTAAAGAAGGACAACAAGATCAGAGCATGCGTTGATTACCGCAATCTCAACAAAGCAAGTCCAAAGGATAATTTCCCACTACCCAATATCCATATTTTGATCGATAATTGCGCCAAGCGTGAAATTGGATCTTTTGTGGATTGTTATGCAAGTTATCATCAAATTTTAATGGATGAAGAAGATGCGGAAAAGATGGCATTTATCATGCCATGGGGAACTTATTGCTACCGAGTAATGCCATTTGGTTTGAAAAACACTGGGGCAACTTACATGAGGGCAATGACTACTGTGTTCCATGATATGATACACAAGGAGATTAAGGTATACGTAGATGATGTAATCATAAAGTCGAAGCAGCAGGCCGACCACGTCGGAGATTTGAGGAAATTTTCCAGAGGCTTCGCAGGTACAACCTCAAACTTAACCCTGCCAAGTGCACATTTGGTGTTTCATCCGAAAAATTATTGGGATTCATAGTCAGCTGTCGAGGCATTGAGTTGGACCTGCCAAAGATCAAAGCTATCTAAGAATTGCCGCCTCCAAGGAACAAGACTGAGGTGATGAGTCTGTTAGGGAGGTTGAACTACATCAGCAGGTTTATTGCTCAGCTCACGACAACTTGTGATCCTATTTTCAAGTTGCTGAAGAAGGGTGCTGCGGTCAAGTGGACTGATGAGTGTCAAGAAGCATTTGATAAGATAAAAGGATATTTTTCAAACCCACCTGTGCTGGTTCCACTAGAACCATAGAGACCTTTGATTCTTTACTTGACAGTCCTGGAAAATTTATTTGGTTGTGTATTGGGTCAGCATGACATCACTGGCAGGAAGGAACAGGCCATCTACTATCTTAGCAAGAAGTTCACGGCTTATGAGGTTAAGTACACTCACCTAGAAAGGACATGTTGCGCCCTAACTTGGGTAGCACAGAAATTGAAACATTATTTGTCATCCTACACTACTTACCTCATTTCGCACTTGGATCCGTTGAAGTATATCTTTCAAAATCCTATGCCCACAGGAAGACTTGCAAAGTGGCAGATTTTTCTCACGGAGTTTGATATCATCTATGTGACTCGGACCACGATGAAAGCCCAAGCATTGGCCGATCATTTGGCCGAGAACCAGATCGATGAAGAGTACGAGCCATTGAGAACTTATTTTCCCGATAAAGAGGTGATGCATATCAATGAGCTATAGCAGATTGAAAAACCAGGTTGGAAACTTTTCTTTGATGGGGCTGCCAATATGAAAGGAGATGGAATATGGTTGTGCTTATTTCTGAAACAGGGCATCACTATCCTATTACAGCTCAGCTTCATTTTGTTGTCCAACAATATGACTGAGTACGAGGCATGCATTTTAGGTTTAAGGCTAGCTGCAGACATGGATGTACAGGAAGTCTTGGTCTTGGGAGACTCGGATCTTTTGGTGCACCAGATTCAAGGAGAATGGGAAACACGGGATTTAAAGCTCATACCATACCGACAATGTTTGCATGATCTTTGTCAACGGTTTCGATCAGTAGAGTTCAGGCATATTCCAAGGGTCCATAATGAGGTGGACGATGCTTTGGCTACCTTGGCATCAATGTTGCACCATCTAGACAAAACTTATGTCGATCCTCTACATATTCAAGTCCGAGATCAGCATGCTTACTATAACATGGTGGAAGAAGAACTTGATGGTGAACCGTGGTTCCATAATATCATAGAGTACATCAGAATGAGGGTATATCCGGTGCAAGCCATACGGGATCAAAAGAGAACAATTCGATAGTTGGCAAGTGGATTTTTCTTTAGTGGAGGAGTTTTGTATAAAAGAACACCACATCTTGGATTTTTAAGATGCATAGATGCTAGACAAGCTACGACTGTCATGTCCGAAGTACATTCGGGAGTCTGCGGACCACATATAAGCGGATATGTGTTGGCGAAGAAAATTATCCGAGCAGGTTATTATTAGCTCACCATGGAGCGAGATTGTATCAGTTTTGTGCGCAAATATCATCAGTGCCAGATACACGGAGATTTGATTCATTCTCCACCATCGGAATTACACACAATGTCAGCACCATGGCCCTTCGTTGCTTAGGGCATGAATGTCATTGGACCAATTGAGCCAGTAGCATCCAACGGGCACAGGTTCATTCTGGTAGCCATTGATTATTTCACCAAGTGGGTTGAGGCTAAAACTTTCAAGTCTGTAACCAAGAAAGCAGTGGTTGATTTTGTTCACTCAAATATCATCTGTCGATTTGGAATCCCAAAGGTGATCATCACGGATAATGGTGCTAATCTTAACAGTAATTTGATGAAAGAGGTATGTCAGCAGTTTAAGATTACACATCGCAATTCCACCCCATATCGTCCCAAGGTGAATGGAGCAGTCGAGGCAGCCAACAAAAACATAAATAAGATACTTCGAAAAATGGTAGAAGGTTTCAAGCAATGGCATGAAAAATTACCATTTGCGTTGTTGGGTTATTGCACTACTGTCCGTACTTCAGTAGGTGCAACTCCTTATTTGTTGGTATATGGCACTGAAGTAGTGATACCTACGGAAGTTGAAATCCCGTCCCTTCGAATTGTCGCTGAGGCTGAGATTGATGATGATGAGTGGGTCAAAACCCGTTTGGAGTAGTTGAGTTTTATTGATGAAAAAAGATTGGCAGCAGTGTGTCATGGCTAGTTATATCAAAAGAGAATGGCGAGAGCGTACAACAAAAAGGTACGTTCCCGAAAGTTTGAAGTAGGTCAGCAAGTATTAAAGCGCATCCTTCCACACCAGGCCGAAGCAAAGGGCAAGTTCGCCCCAAATTGGCAAGGGTCGTTCATTGTAACAGAAGTGTTGTCCAATGGTGCTTTGAATCTAACAGATATTGAAGGCAAATGTGTAGACATGACTATCAATTCTGATGCAGTCAAGAGATATTATGTATGATTTCTTTGGTTCAATTGTTGATTGTTTGTACTTGGCATTGTTTCGAAGATTGGAATGACGAAGGCAATTTGTTCTGCTATCTAAATACTCTACCCTTTGTTTCCCTTTTTGAGCCTTATTTATTTTATTTCATACCCCTCTTTTGGAATCAATAACGAAAATGAGAGAAATAAAAGAAAAGAAAAAGAAAGAAAAGAAAAAGAAAAAAAAAAGAGAAAAGAAAAGAAGCGAAAAGAGAAAATACAGGAAAATAAAGAAATTCAGGTGTGAACTACGTTTGACCTGATTCCTGTTAAGGATACGTAGGCAGCCTCACGGCTCGGTCATAAAAACATATCAAAATAAAAATAAATAAAAATCCCCAAGCAAGAAATTGGGGCAGAAGTTGTTATTGTGGTAAGAAATCAAATTCCAAAAGTTGTAATTTTGAACCCATCTAAGCTGTTTTGAGCCTTTTTGATACCCTTTTCTTTCCAAACATATCCAAGAGACCGCATTATTGTCCAAAGAAAAACCTCCCGATCAGTCTTCGAGAGATGCCAAGTCAAGCAAGTAAAGAGGATTCATATCAGGGGCAATACTCTGGTTTAAGCAAGAGAAATCAAAAAATGAGAGAGTCTTATTGGTGAAAACCCTCGTGGGCACCATGAGGCGACGAAAGCTGAGAGAAAGTAAAAATGAAAGAGTCTTATTGGTGAAACCTTCACGGGCACCATAAGACAAAAAGGAATTGAGGAATGAACAAATGAGAGAGGTTTTTCGGTGAAAACCCTTCAGGGCACTGCAAGCCGAACAAGGTTTGTAAGTTGGCGGAAAGAAAAATTGGGTTGTGGATATCTCGAAGCACAAAGTAAAACAATTGGAAAAGTGATTGGTTAAATAGACTGGGTTGATTAATCCATAATGCATACCATGATTATTGGTGCTAGTTACTCCACTCAGATAAGTTTCTTTTCCTCTCTCCAACAGTCATCCAAATTTGGATTTTTCTTCTTTATTCTTAATTCTCAAAATCGTCGCATTTCATTGTTGTTAATTTTACTCCTCTAAAGCTCTTCCAAGGTTAGCCTTGTTTCAACAAATAAGAAGGAATTTCAAAGTTTACTACCAGTTTCAAAATTGCACAAAGCAAAATGCGGCTAGAACATGCCAGAGATAGTGTGATGAAAAGTGGGACATAGAGTGTAAGCAAAAGTTAAATCGGTGGAATGGTTCAGTAATGTCACGGGAGATGCAGAGGTCAATATAGAAAGGTCAGAAATGAAAAACAACAGTTGGGGTGTAAAGCACTAGGGTCATCCAGGGTCCTTTGGTTAAGGATCAATCAGAAGGTCAAATAAGTTTCGACCAGTTCAAGGCAGCCAGTCAAAGCAAAACATGGCAGAGGAAGGATCACCTTCAGCAAGAATGCCACAACTAACCACCACATTTTAAACTGATAAGATTTTCTTTGATTTGAAACAGGGGCAAAAATTTTGTTTGTTTCGGAAAAACCCTCCGTAAGGAAAGCAGTACCAGGCAGGTTTGATCGCAAAATTCTTAGGACCCTCTTGGATAATGGGACTTAGTTAAAATGCAATACAATTATAAATAACAAGATCTAGCGTAAGTCTTACCCCAAAAGAAATGTAAGTTGGCTTTGAAGTTTTCATTCTTAAAATAGGATTTAATTCGACATTTCAGAACCTTCCTGAATAATGGGACCTAGCTTTAAGAATTCCATTAGATAACAAGGTTTAGAATAAGTTCTGCTGTAAGGGAGTATAATTTAGCCTTAAAAGTGTCACTCTTAAGATAAAACTTGATTTTGATTTTCAGGACCCTCATGGATAATGAGATGAGTTTTAAGACTGTCTTAGATAACAAGATTCAACAGAAGTCATACCTTTAGAAGATATAATGTAGCTTTGAAACAGGCATTTTACTAGAAGTTTTCAGGACCCTCATGGATAATGGGATCTAGCTTTCAAATTTTTATAGATATTTGGTAGCATGATTCAATTAACAGTCACGGATATGCCCGACTACCAAACTGAGGCAGAAAATTTTCTTTTATTTTGTCTATTTTGTGGAAGTCAGGTGCCCATCTGAAGAGCAGGGAAGGACAACACTAGTTTCAAAGAATAGAAAGCAGTTCATACCCAAGCAATCAGGAACCCGCCTGGAAAACAAGGGAGGACAAGTCAAAGAAAAGTAGTTTCAAGAAGAAGACAGTTCAAGTCAAGCAATCAGGAGCCCACCTGGAGAGCAAGGGAATACAATTCAAGTTTTAACAGTCAGGCGCCCACCTGGAGAGCAAGGGAATACAATTCAAGTTTCAGCAGTCAGGCGCCCACTTGGAGAGCAAGGGAATACAATTCAAGTTTCAGTAATCAGGAGCTCGCCTGGAGAACGGAGGGAATAAGTACAATTCAAGTTTCAGTAATCAGGAGCCCCACCTGGAGAACAAGGAGATACAATTCAAGTTTTGGCAATCAGGCGCCCACCTGGAGAGCAAGGGAATACAATTCAAGTTTTGGCAATCAGGCGTCCACCTGGAGATCAAGGGAATACAGTTCAAGTTTTGGCAATCAGGCGCCCACCTGGAGAGCAAGGGAATACATTTCAAGATTTGGCAATCAGGCGCCCACCTGGAGAGCAAGGGAATACAGTTCAAGATTTGGCAATCAGGCGCCCACCTGGAGAGCAAGGGAATACAGTTCAAGTTTTGGAAATCAGGCGCCCACCTAGAGAGCAAGGGAATACAGTTCAAGTATTGGTAACCAGGAGCCCACCTGAAGAATGAAGGGAAGCAACAAGTCAAGTGTTGGTAATCAGGAGCCCACCTGAAGAACGAAGGAAAGCAGTTCAAGTTTCAAGGAAAAGCAGTGCAAGTATTGGCAATCAAGAGCCCACCTAAAGAACGAAGGGAAGCAGCAAGGTTCAAAGGAAGACAACAATGAGGAGCCCACTCGAAGAACAAATGGAAAGCATCTCAGAATGCAATTTAAGTCAGCAACAAAGGAATCTCACTCAGAGAGTACAAGTCAGTAGGGCAGCAGAAACTGCAAGTTCAAGTTTGAATATATAGATAGGATTCTTGTAATTCGTATATCATAGTTTAGTCTGGCTTCTTTTATTTTGTCACGGTGTAATAAGGAGTTCAGTAAGCAGAAACAGCAGCAATAGCAGCAAAATCATAGCTCTTCGGTAGTACCAACTACCAAAACTTCTTGAACTACACGCGACCTGATTCCCCTATAACCCGGGATATGTAGGCTGTCCAAAACCAAGACTCGGTTGCATCCTTTCTCTTTTCTCTTATCCTTATTTCTTCCCTTTTGAATAAAAATATATTCAAAAATTAATCACATGACTCACCTTATCTTTGCTTGAAAACTCTTCATGTTTGCAAACAAAGAGGGGCAGCTGTGAGCACCTAATTTTTGACAATATTTAATTTTTTATCACTTCTTCTATGTAAATATTTTAGGGGTTTTAACCTACAATTTTTAGCTTAGTTATACTTTTATTATAGGGTAAAAATACAAATTTTTAAAAGGTGAATTATTACTATTAATATTATTTTATTTTTATTTTAAAATAATAAAAAAATTCCGAAAAATATATTTTTTTAATTTTCAGGAGTGATTTAAAAAATAAAAAAAGGGAGTATTGAATAAAAAAAATAAAAGTAAAAGTAGGTGGAATTCTCTTTTAAAAAGTAAAAGAAAGTAGAAAATTAAAAAAATAAAAGTAAAGTTTTGTGGAAATTTTAAAAAAATAAAAAGTAAAAGAAAGTTGGAATTAAAAAATAAATATAAAGGTATCGGAAAATTAAACAAATTTAAAGTAAAAGAAAGTAGCATTTTTAAAAGAAAAGCAAAAGAAAGTGGATTGTTTTTTTAAGAAAAGTTAAATAAGTAGAATTCTCTTTTAAAAAGTAAAAAAAAGTGAGATTTTAAATAAGATAAAAGTAATTAAAGTTGGAATTTAAAAAATAAAAGTAAAGAAAGGTGGGATTTCTTTTTATTAAAAAATAAAAGCAATTTGTAAGTGAGATTTCTTTTAATTAAAAAATAATAAAATATTTTTAAAAAAAATCTGAAAAAATCTCAAAAATTTTGCTATAAATAGAAGAGAAAATTTGAGAAAAAAGAAGAAAAGAAGAGAGGGGGAGGAGAGAAATTTAGGTTGAAAGTTTTCATTAAATTTTTCTTTCGACATTTCGGGCCTTGAATCTTGGGTTTGAAGAAGAGTTGATAGAGATTTTGGTGTTGCTGCTGTATTGACTCTACAACTTTCAGATTTTATTCATTTGAATTCACTCTCTTGTAGGTATGTAATTCAAGCTCTTGAGTTAAAAAAATGTCGGAGCATCTTTATTGAAGCAGAAGCAAATTGATTTGGTTCTTTTGATAAAGTTTCTTTCGTATTGGATCTGTTCGCATGAATGATGTTTCTTTGATTTAGTGAATTGAGATTTGCAAATGTTAACGTTATCTTAGTATGTTCATGACTCTGTCTCGTTTTTTTTTTCTTTATTTTTTTTTTACTTTTTTTTTATTTTTCTTGGCTCATGACTTGTAAAGAGCAGGTATTGTTTTGTTTACATTTAGATTTCAAGCTCATGTAGCACCATGTTCATATTTTAAAATTTAAAGAAGTATGTGAAGTTGAACAATTTGTCAACATTAAGATGTAAAAAAAAAAGTAGATTGCGTTAGTGGAAGGATCTTATCTTCAATTTATGTTATTAACTGCATATTTTCTTAAATTAACCATGTGAAGATTCAACTCATTTAACTATCTTATAACAGTGAAACATAGTCAAGCTGGGGCATAAACAATCGCCAAATTACATGAATCTAGCCTATTATCAATTATGTACATCAGTTTGAAGTTGAATAATATATGAGTTTCTCTATATACTTGTTTTAACTTTACAGTCTTTATTTTATAACATGCTATTGTCACTGTGAGCACGTGATTTTTGCCTCACACGAATTACTCCAAAAAAAGAATTCCCAAAATTAGGTCTTTTCTTTAATTATGTGCTATTTTTAGGAATTATTACGCTATTTTCCTTATTATTTGCGTATGTTTGTGTACATATTTGATTTTATTAATGCATTAAAAAATACAAAAATATAGTATCTGCATTTAGGATTTGATTTTATATTTTTTGGATTAATTAATAATTAGGTGTTTTACAAAAATAAAAAAAGCAAAAAATAATAACATATTTTTAGTCAAATTGTGTGCTTTTCTTTTAATTTAGTATTTAATTATTCGTGATAATTATAATTTAGAGTGAATTAGTATTTTTAAGATTAATTTTGGTTTATAACTTAATTTAGGATTTTAATTTTGGAAAAAATAAAACAAGAAAAAGAGGGAATTAATTTGAAAAGTAAAGAAATGAAAAATCAAAGTTTGGGCTGTTCTTTAAACCCAAATCTACAGGCCCAAATTATCCTCAAAACCCAACCAAAACCGGTCCAAACCCGCCCCAATACCCAGTCCATCACCGTACTAAACCAAACGACGTCATTTGGACATACGTTAATCTGAGCCGTTAAAGATCGTTCATCCAACGGTCTAGAACGCGCCCCATCGCCCGTATCCGACCCTGACCCGTTTTTCAGAGACCGATCCGGTCTCAAAAATGTCTAAAACATTGTCATTCTATTTTAGTCAGATGATCCAAGCCGTGGATCTCGTTTGATCGAACAGCTTGGATCCAATTCCACCCCCAGTATATAATTGCCCAAACGGACCCCGCCCCCTCAGAAACCCCCCCCCCATCTCATCTCTCGTCTCCTTCACCCAAACCCTAGAGACCAGCCGCCACCATACCCTCACCGCCCTAGGGTGGCGGAACCGGCTCCTTTCTCCGCCAGATTTACACCCCGGAACCCCCAGACCCCCCTCAACCCAAATACTCGCTCCGTTTCCTTCGAATCCGCATACAACTCTTCGAATATCGAATTTGAGTTCGAGCCTTAGAACCCTAAATTCTGACCAGTGCATGAAAGATCATTTGGCTGGATTTCTAGGCTTATTCAAGCCTGTTTCATCACAAAATAATGACGCTCGTTTGTTCTCCACTAAGAACAAACATTTGGTATTATTTTGGGTTGATTCAGAGTGCCAATTCCAAGTTCGAGCTTAGCTGGTAAGTTTTTAGAGTTTATTATTTATTCTCGATTAGTAATATTCTGTTGTTCATCTTTCCTCATTTTTTTTTCTGGTCGATTTCAATTAAAACTCGACCAATCTGTAGGTTTAAAATAGCTTCCGTCTATGGGGTTTTGTTGATTGTGAATATGTTATTTGTTTCCTTAATGGTATTATCAGTCATATCTTGTTAATCATTTAATCGATTTAACTAACATTAATCTGATAATTTCTTGTTGATAAGAATTGATTAGTGTAAATTTGATTCAATTGTTTATCTAACTTAGGAAGATTCTCAATAGTGGTAGGGTATAAATTGCACTGCTGAATTAATTAAAGGCACTAGGCTAGTGGAGACAATTAAGAAATAAAGAGCTAAAATTGATAATGGGAATGACACTAATTGATTAATTTAGAGAAAATAAGTTAGAGGGGATAATTAAAATAAGAGAAGGGACACTCTTAATGGGGATTGCATTAATTGAATGCCTATAAAAGGCTGAAGAATACAGAGAGTTAAGGAGAGAAAAAAAGGAGAACATTCTGAGAGGAATAGGCACTGAGTTCATATACAGGGTCTGGTATTCTGAAATACATACAAGAATAACTCTGAAAAAATACTGAGGAGGGGAGGACATTCTGAGAGACAGAGGGATAGAATCTGAAGTGAGGAAAAACTAAAACTACTGAAAATAAAACTACTACTGTTCCATTGAGCTTTTCTTTGATTTTCTGAAGTTTTCGATTTCTGAAACACTTTCTGATTCATCTGAGTTTAGAATGGATGGAATTTGAGTTTGTAAAATCTTGGTTTGAAGTTCTGGCCAAGTTTTGTTGAGTATTGCACTTCATTTCTTGGTTTAAAGCTCGTTTTCTTGGTTGTCTCTGTTGCTAACCACTGTTCTTGCTACTGTTCTGCTGCTATCCTCTCATTTCTTGTGTTGTTTTTTTTCGAATTCCAGGTACCTACTCCTGAACTCTTATCATGATGTTTGGCTTGAAGTTGTAATGAAATCTAGAGTTTGATAGCTTCAACATGCTTGGATTGGTTTAGTTTAATTTCATTCTGTGTAAACAGCATGGTTTTGACATTATTAATGTATTGTAGGTTCATTACAAAGAGTAGTCATTAGCTTGTATTTGGCATAAAGTTAGTTTTTAGTTCTTGTTGTTATAGCTACTTTTGGATTGTTGGAAAGAAACTCGATGGAAACCTGTCAGGCAGACCCTTAGTAGGGTTTTGCTTTGAGCATATTAGCCTAGAGTGTGTTATACTTGATTTCGTGTTGCTTTGCTAGGTAGCTGTTAATTTTAAGTCATTAATAATGGAATTTAAGGTGAGGAAATGGGATGCAGGAAAACATATGTCAACATATGCAAGCTGAATGCAAAAATTGTGCTAGTGTGCAGGTTATTAATTTGATTGTGTATAGGGAATTGTAAATACAGTCTTGACAATTTAATTGACTTAATGTAGATATCTGTTGTTTGAACAACCAATGATGTGTCGACTTTAATGCCAAAGACCTGTAACTTTATTTGTGGTCTGATTTCATTATGGCCATTTGGGGCTTAATTTTCATAGTTGGATCGATTTGGGATCATAGGGACTCAACTTGGGCCCAAAGCTTGAAATCATTTGAAACGGAAAACGGTAGTCCTTGTCATATGTGTGTTTTCTCACTGATGCCATTGTTGGGCCCAAATTCATTCTACTAACTGGCCCGATTCGTGTTCTTATGTGATCAGGTTAATTTGAACTTTAACATTTAGGTAATTACAATTTTAGTAGCCTTTTAATTAATTTAGCACTTCTTTAGCACGGGAGGTGTGCCATAATGAATAATTACGTAATAGTTTATGGCTCTTTCGAGTTGATTTAGAAACTTGGTTAGAATAATTCGAGGTGCACCATGCCAAACAAAAATGACAATTGTGTGGCCCTCATTTAATTAATCTTTTTAATTCTTTGAAACCGAGGTGTGCCATTTAGTTGAATTACCACGGCCCTCACAAAGTTGCAAATGCGTAGTTACTTTAGGCGCGTCATTTTAATAATTTACCTTCCTAAATTCGGGTACGCATTTATGTGACCCAAATCTAAATCTCAACAATATTGAAATATGTCGGAGACCGCGGGTGCATTTATGTGATGTGGTTCAAAACGTATTTTAATAACGTTGCAATATTCCTAAAATGAATAAAAGCGGTTAAGTTAAAATTTGCACATGAGTTTATAATTGTTCTAAAATCAGATAAATAAGCCAAATATAATAGTTGAGCGACCGTGATAGAACCACGGAACTCGGGAATGCATAACACCTTCTCCCGGGTTAACAGAATTCCTTACCCGAATTTCTGATTTGCGAACTGTAATACAGAGTCAATCTTTTCCTCGATTCGGGACTTGAACCGGTGACTTAGGACACCATAAATCTCCCAAGTGGCGACTCTGAATCTTTAAATAAATAAATCTTGTTTCGATTGTCCTTTAATTGGAAAAACTCCCTTATACATCCCTTCTTGGGGGGTGTAGGAAAAAGGAGGTGTGACAGTCACACCTTCTTTTTTCCTACACCCCGAAAAGGGTATAAGGGAGTTTTTTCCAACTTAAAGTGACAATCGAAACATGATTCATTTATTATTAAAAATTCAGAGTCTCCACTTGGGATAATTTATGGTGTCCCAAGTCACCGGTTCAAATCCCGAATCGAGGAAAAGATTGACTCTGTTTTACAGTCCGCGAACACAGAAATCCGAGTAAGGAATTCTATTAACCCGGGAGAAGGTGTTAGGCATTCCTAGGTTCTGTGGTTCTAGCACGGTCTCTCAATTGTTATAATTGGCCTATTATCTGATTTTAATACATGTTTTAGCCTATGGTTCAATTTTAACTTATTAACCACTCTTATTCATTTTTTAGGAAGATTGCAACGTCATTTAAAATATGTTTTGAACCAGGTCACATAAATGCACCCGCGGTCCACGACACATTTTATTTAACATTGTTGGGATTTGGATTTGGTCACATGAAATGCACACCCGAGTTTAGGAAGGTAATTTTAAATTACGCGCCGAAAGCAACTACGCATTTTTCAACTTTGCGAGGGCCATAGAAAATACGCTAAATGACATGCCTCGAATTCTATGAATTTAAAATTAATTAAATGAGGGCCATGAGTTTTGAGGTTTTTATTGTGGATGGAGTGGTATAAATTGATAAGTACAAAAGGCCTAAAGAAATGGGTTAGCTACATGTATATCACTGGAGCCTTTTGTTATAGCATACTGCAATTCAGAAAGGTGGAGTTGGCATTTATGTGAAAATAACAAAAGACAGGTGCCAGCTTTGGGTTCATCTCCATATCATCTTCAAAAGGCCGACTTTCGTTTTCAAATTCTAGAAAGAAATTAACAAAATTTTATAACAAAATAATGAATCTTAAATGAACATATGAGCACAAAAAGAAAAAGAAACCATGGTGAGAATTATTCGGATGAATCAGAAGGAACAAAACAAACATGGATGTCACACCTCCTTTTTCCGCCCCCGCGAGGGGTGAAGGAGTTTTTTCCAATTAAAGGACAATCGAAACGGGATTTGTTTATTTATTTCAGAGTCGCCACTTGGGAGATTTAGGGTGTCCCAAGTCACCAATTTTAATCCCGAATCGAGGAAAAGAATGACTCTGTATTACAGTCTGCGAACAAAAAATCCGGATAAGGAATTCTGTTAACCCGGGAGAAGGTGTTAGGCATTCCCGAGTTCCGTGGTTCTAGCACGTATTTTTATTCAATGTTTTGGGATTTGGATTTGGGTCGCATAAATGCGCACCCGAGTTTAGGAATGTATGATTATTAAAATCGTGCCTAAAGCGATTAGCGTATTATTATTTCTGGGCAAGACCGTGGAATTCACTAAAAGTCCATCCCGAATTCTAAATATTCAATTAAACATTTATTGAGGGCCCCACAATTGGTGCATTTTATTGGGCGAGGCTCATCTCATTTATTTTTAAAAGACAGTCCTAAAATGCCTACATTTTTCTCTTATTAAATTTGTCTCTACAAAATAAAAGAGAAAATGTCTTAATTTATTTACATGCTTGAGTTGTTATAGATGAGTTTCGAATATGATTCATAAAATCTGAAAATGATGCAAACAGGACAGTCCGTTGCCACTGCGGGCCCAGGCCCAACGTGTATGACATAAAACTAGACCTGGGTCGTCTTATTCACATGTTACTACCTAGTTACATTATACTAGGCATGTTCTCAGTTTGTCAAATTAAAAAAAACTTAGCAATCTAATTTTAATCCTAGACCATTTACATGCTGAAATTAACCAATATTATTTATCTAAACAATATTCCTACCAAGTTCCGAAATGGCCTATTCGTTTGATTTTTAACTAGACGGAGTTACTACACCATTTTATTTATTTTTAGGCAATATATAGATAGTTCATCCGTTAAGCTATTGTCAGATGTTCCACTATATATATTAAATAGCTACATGATTCTGATTTTTGTAAGCTAAATAATTTATATATACAAATAAAATTCATAATATAATTAAAATAAATTTAGAACTTCAACTCTTTATTTTCGTATTCATGCTTCCTGTTTCAGTTTACAATAATCAGCGTGTCAGTTGTGTACCTGATATTGGAAGCAAAAGAAAAGGGAGATCAGCAGAAATTCAGTAGCATACAACAACAGCAACCCCAGCAACCAGTAACAACCAGCAACGAGAAACTTAGTGACAGATTTTAAAATCAAGACAAAAATCCAGAAACACCAACAACAATCAACGGACAGAAGCAAAAGGAATCTTTTCAGATTTTGAAAGACTAGTAAGTGTTTAACCCTTAATTCTGAATCCGTATATCAGAATATTTGGATTGTATATCAGGTGTATACTATTCTTCTTTTGAATTTCCAGAATGTTTTTCTTTTTATTTTCTGAAGTCTTAGTATTTTTCGGAATTTTCTCTCTCTTAAAATTTTCTTCTGTATTCTG
The DNA here is from genome assembly GCF_000715075.1 of Nicotiana tabacum. Lineage (NCBI taxonomy): Eukaryota > Viridiplantae > Streptophyta > Magnoliopsida > Solanales > Solanaceae > Nicotiana > Nicotiana tabacum. Next base: position 139,639,576 of record NC_134090.1, read on the forward strand.
TCCTCTCTTTTTATTCTCTGTCCTCCTCTCTTTTTTATTCTGTCCTCTTATTCTTTTTTCTGTATTCCCTTTTTTATTCTCCTGTTTTTTTTTTGTATTCTCTTCTCCTATCCCCCCTCAAAAAATCTGATTCAAGTCTCTTCTTTATATCCCATCCCAAACCCTTTAATCAATTAATAAAACAACCACTTTCCCCTACCAAACCCACTATCTTCCCACTCATCCCCCACTACATTAAACAAATATATCAAACCATCCCATTACATCTTGTTCCCCATGCCTACCATAAACAATTAAAATATTCTCCCCACTACATTATGTCTTGTCCCCCATTATATTGAACAATTATTATCACCCACACCCCATTACATTTTGTTCCCCATGCTTAACATAAAGAATTATTCAAAATGTTCAATTCCCAAACTACCCCTCCGACCTTATTGCAATTACCATTTTACCCCTGAATGTACTGCAATTTACCAAACTACCCCATCAGCTATAACCAATTCAACTAATCAATCTTAACCAAAATATAGCCAATATGACCAATTTCTTAAACAAACTCAACAACAAACCATATGAACACAGATGAATCATTCAACTTCAAATTAATGGAAATAAATTAACCATATTGGGAACCAATCATTGTTAACTTAGACAAAAAATGGATGAGCAAGGAAACAACAATATTAACAACACAATACATGATTCAAATTAAATCCACAAATCAAAAACAAAAACAAACTCACATTAAATCACTGGATTAAAAACGAATTTCACACAAAGATGAACATGAATTAAATCTATTTTAAACAACAAAACATGACGGATTCAAATGATTAAACCAACATATTTCCCTATTACAACTAAATTCTTTTAGACAAATAAAAAAAATAAAACCGAAGAAGAAACAATTATGAATTTAAACTTGAATCTAACAGCATTAACAATTTCTGAAAAATACATAAAACATATGAAACAAATTGAAGAAATAATTAATTAAACTTTAATTTGAAACTAACAACATTAAACTAACAATTTCACATGAACAAACTGAAAAATTAACAAAAAAATGAACACGAACAAAACAAAAATCAAACATTTACCGATTTTAGATTCGAGAATATCAAAACGAAATACGGACAAAAATAAAACTCAAAACCCACTAACCGGATCGAAACGACGCACAATGACTAACCAACGACGAACTCGTATGGACTGTTTTGATGACCCCAACCAAAACTCGAACAAACGACGGAGACGATCCTAAGCAACTGAAGGAGATGAAGGCAGCGATGAAGCAGTAGCAGCAGCAGCCATGGACGAGGCAACGATGAAGCAGATGGGAGGTCGACGGACAGTGGTGAAGCAAAAAACGCAGCAGCAGTCATGTTAGCTCAGGTTCGAGCTCGACGAGGCAGCCGAAGATGAAGCAGCAACGACGCAGCAGTGGCGACGGGGTGGCTTCGAACCAGCTGCTCGACGGGCAGCATCAGTAGAAAAAGCAGACGATGCAGCAGAAGCAGTAGCGTGGTCTGCTTGGTTGACGACGAAGCAGTTCTGCTGGCTGCGTCAATGGCGGACCACGGAGGGGGGGTCGTTTGGACGTGAAGTCGCTTGTGATGAGAAGATGAAGCTGCTGGAGCTTAGCCATGGCAGCCATGGATGTGTTCATGGTGAGGGTTTTGGAGAAGACGAGGGGGGGGATGTCTTAGTGTTTAGGGTTTGCTTTGTTTTGTTTTGTGTTTGGGAGAAAAATGAAAAAATGAAGAGGGGTTGGGTATTGGGGTTATGGGGCGGACCGGGTCGACCCGTGTGGAGATGGACTGGGTCATGGGGAAGGTTGAGCAATTATTTGGGCTTGTGGTTTGAATTAGAAGAAGAGCCCAATTCCGATTTTTTTGTATTTTTGCTCTCTTTTCTTTTTTTATTTTCTAAAACTAAATTCTAAAAATTCTTAAATTATTATTAAGAACTAAATTAAGTTATAAAAGCGCAAATTAACTCCCAATAACAATTAACTCACAATTACGTAATAATTAAGCATAAAATTGTATAATTGGACATTAAATGCTAAAAATGCAAAAAATGCCTATTTTTTGTAATTTTTAATTTTTGTGAAACAAACTTAATTACTAACAATTGTGGAATTAAATCCTACATGCAAAATGCGACATATTTTTGTATTTTTTATTGATTTAACAAATAAACATGCACAGACAAATACAAATAATTATCCAAAAATGTCACAAAAATTCTCAAAATTGCACATCAAGGAAAATCATTTTATTTTGAATTTTTGGGAGTAATTCTTTCATAGGGAAAAAATCACGTGCTTACAATGGACATACAAAAATGCATTTTAAACTTGATTATAACAAAGAACACTTAAAGTAATTAATTTATTTAACACTATGCTAAAGAGAAAGTTGTAGTATCACCTCTATAACTTCTACAGTACCATTTTGAAGCAGAGGAATGATGAATTGGCTCTAATTGTGAGATTCGTGTTCTGCAAGAGCGAGTTGCACGTATGAGGACTTAAAATTGTATTTGGAGCTAAATTGAAGAAAGGGAAGCTCCTCGGAGCTGAGTACGTTGAAAGAAGAGAGAAAGAATGGCTGAAATGATGACCCAGACTAGCGCGCCCACTAGCACGACCGCTCTAGCCCAGGAGTTCGAGGTAGAATGTTATGCCATATGCGCGGTCAGTAGAGCGCCCACTAGCATGACCGCGCTAGTGCAGTTCAAAAAAATACAAGTCAGGGGTAATGTTGGAAGTTTGGGGGTAATTCCACTTAACCTATAAGAGGTCCAGCTCGCCCAAAGGGATATTATCAAAGTTTTTAGATTGAATTGGAGGAAGAACAAGTGTGAGAAGAGCAATCAACCATTAGAGTTTTTCAATCTTGTCTTTGTTATTTTTATTTGAATTATGAATACTTTTGTGATTTTATCTTGCTTTGATATGAGTAGCTAAATATTTAGTCTAGGGTTTTGATGGAACCTATTGAAGGATGAACTTCGTGTTATGTTAATATAGTTTGCCCAGTTTAATCTCTATTTGTTCAACTACATTCTTGTTGTAGTTAATTGATAGGATCCTCAATTAGCTGTGCCTATTTAGTATGTATTACTCGGGAGAAAGTGCATATTTAGGTAATTGTTGAACAATACCACTCCCAAAGTATATGAGGGATCAATAACCGAAGGTTTAAAGGCGGGATTAGGGATAACGAAGCCTTAGGTGCGTTCTAAAGTGAGCTGTATTAAAAGACAGCTAGTGTAACTCGGGAGAGTGCGTCTAGTAAATTGTCGTGATTACTCGAGAGAGATTTACAGTAATGAGAGTGCTCATGATCGATAGAGACGATTAAGTAAATCTATGTGAAACATAACCGGAAGGGATTCCATCAATAAGGGAAATCACAACCTTAGATCCTTCTCTTAATTGTTTACAACTTAATCATAGTTAGTCTTTACTTACTTAATTGCAGTCAGTCATAGTTAGTAAAAATATTCTCAATTATGATTCAAAACGTTTGAGAAGTTGATTACGTAGAATTTAGTGAGTCTAACAAAAGTAATTGATAGGTTAATTCCTTGTGGGTTCGACTCTGGGCTAAATACTCATATTATATTTGCAACATCCGCTTAGTAAGGCATAGTTGGGCGTGATCAATAATGGACTGAAATCTCCTCTATTTATAGAAGAAAGGAAGTTGTTGTATAAGCTGCTACTGCAAGCTGCTATGTAAGCTGCTATTGTACCGGGTATGGATAATCTTCTATCGAAGGTAATGTTTATCCATAATGGAGTACCGAAAGGATAAGCTTATTGTATCAAGTATAGATAATCTTCTACCGGTGGTAATGTTTATCTATAACGGAGTACCAAAAGGATAAGCTTATTGTACTAGGTATGAATAATCTTCTGTTGGGGGTAATGTTTATCTATAACAGAGTACCAAAAAAATAAACTTTTTGTACCAGTATGGATAATCTTCTATCGGGGGTAATGTTTATCCATAACTAAGTGCCGAAGTGATAAGCTTCTTTAAGAGACTTATTTCCAATAGAGTACTAAATAGATAAACATATTAAGGCGGAGTCCCATATGGATAAGCTTCTTCAAAAAGCTTATTTACAACGAAGTACTAAATGAACATCCATAATATAATATATTTATAATACATAAATATATTTTTGAGCAATATTTGTTCTCTAAGTTTTTTAAGAGATAGCAATATTGACTCCATCAAATAGTTAGTAACAAATTTTGGTGTGAAAAAAATATTTAACCAAAAATATTAAGAAAGCCCCTTCAATTCCGGTAGGACACAATGTCAAAAACTGTACCAGATACCAGAAATTTTTCAAAAATAATATAATTTGAATTTTAAAAAGTTGCTGTCATACTTTTAAAAAAGAAAAAAAATCCACAAAAACTTCAAAAAATGTACCTTCAAATATGAATACCAAAAACTTCAAAAAAAAAACTTTGTTTACTTCTGGCCTTCCCGAACTCCTACACGGGCGGAGTCAGATCTTGGAGTAAGCTCCTTTCCATGGGCAATCTACTCAAGAGTTTAGGCCCCTAATACTTGGGGTCAAATAAAGACAAAAAAGGATATGTCAGTGACCTAGCACGACAAAGAAAAGAAAAACAAATCCGCAAAAATTTCAAATAATGCACCTTAAAATATGATTGCATGTTTAAAAAAGAATTTAGTTGCCATTAAATCTACAACCAAAGTTTGTTAGATATTTAATGACAATAAAATAAAGTTTAATTTTGGTAAACTTAGAGGATTAAGAGTATATTGAAAGGTATAATAAAATAAAAGTAATGCAGTAAAATGTAAATAAGAAGAGATAAAAAGAAGGGAGAGGTGTTTTCTTCTTTCACTTTGGTGTATTTTTCCATTGCAATTACATGGCCTTTTATAGGCATAAAAAGTAAAGATGATGGACATAAAGTAGGAAATTTAATCTTTAAGTTATTCACAACATGGGCATCCAATGTAGCATCCAATGTAGTATCCAAAGTAGTATCCAATGTACAAACTATTCATAACACCCCTCCCCCCCTTGGATGTCCATGTAAGATAATGTGCCTCATTATAAACTTACAAAAAAAATATTGGGATGTACATAGTTATTTATAATATGCATTGCTTGTTGCCTCACTAAAAACCTTACCAGGAAAACCCAGTGGGACAAAACCTTGGTTAAAGAAAAGAGTGCAGCGTGTAGTTACTCCCCCTGATGAAAAATCATTTAATGTCTCGAAGACGACGCATTCCAATCTTATATATCAGCTTTTCAAATATTGAAGTTGGTAACGCCTTAGTGAACAGATCAACCAAATTATCACTTGAACGAACTTGGTGTACATCTATTTCACCATTCTTCTGAAGATCATGAGTGAAAAAGAATTTCGGTGAAATGTGTTTTAATCTATCTCCTTTGATATATCCTCCTTTCAATTGAGTTATGCATGCAGCATTGTCTTCATACAATATTGTTAGAATATTCTCTTTCGAAGAAAGACCACATGTTTGCTGAATGTGTTGAGTTATAGATCTTAACCAAACGCATTCTCGACTTGTTTCGTGAATGGCTATTATCTCTGCATGATTTGAAGAAGTAGCATCCATAGTTTGTTTTGTCAAACGCCATGATATGGCTGTACCTCCGCTTGTAAATAAATAGCCTGTCTAAGATCGACCTTTGTGTGGATCAGACAAATATCTTGCATCTGCATAACCAATCAATGATTCTGCTAGACCATTTTGTGTATGAACATGAGCAACCGAATGCTCAATTGTTATCCCAGTTGAAATACAATAATCATTAAAGGCTTGGGATGTAAACTCACCAGCATTATCAAGACGAATTGTCTTAATTGCATAATCTGGAAATTGTGCTCTTAGCTTTATTATTTGAGCCAACAATCTTGCAAATGTCATATTGTGAGTTGATAGTAAGCACACATGTGACCATCTTGTAGATGCATGTATCAAGACTAACCTCGGTGGAGTAGTGTCACAACCCAACCCCGGTCATGATGGCGCCAACACACTGCTAGGCAAGCCCGACCATTCAACAACATTATCCCAAATTCTTATTCAGATTTTAGATAAATATCACAGAGAATTTACTAAGTCATTTCTTTCAAGTTTATAAATAATAATAAAATCTGTGGAAGTTCAATTAGAATACCACAACATAGCCCAATAGAATCCGGTGTCACGAATATGAGCCTCTAATACGGAATATCCACCTATTACAAGTCTGTCTAGGAAAAATACGGAATAAAAGATAGAGATAGAGGGGAGAGATCAAGGCTGCGAACGCCATGCAGCTACCTCAATACTCCCGAATACTGCCTGCTCAGCTAAACAATTCCTCACTTAGCCTGTGGTGTACCTAGATCTGCACGCAAGGTGCAGAGAGTAATGTGAGTACTCCGACCCAATGAGTAATAAACATAAATAAAGGCTGAGAATAAGAAATCATGAAAAATACAAGGTAAACTATAACTGGTAGTTTAGAACATCAAATAGTGAGGCAACAAGTCAATGAAATTAGAGTACAGATACGAAGGCAGGTATAACAGATAAAGAATAATGCATGAGATGTAATGCAATGCATATGACGGTACACTCCGGTACCCACTGCGGCGTGCAGCCCGAGCCATCCATTTATTTATCGTCGACGGTGCTCACTGGGGGTATGTACAAACTTCGGAGGGGCTCTACAGCCCAAGCGCAATATCAAGCCATTTCATGGAACCGAATCTAGGCCCTCGGCCTCATATCAATCTCATTATAATCACCTAGGCTCTCGGCCTCAATATCAATGTAATCAACCAGGCTCTCGGCCTCAATATAAATGTAATCAACCAGGCTCTCGGCCTTAATATCAATGTAATCAACCAGGCTCTCGGCCTCAATATCAATATAACACTGCTGTGGCGCGCAGTCCGATCCATGCTCAGTCTAGAAATCATCATAAGCCCCTTGGACATTTGTAAAACAGTAGTTCTCAGCCCGAAATATCATTTAGAAATATCATTTAAGTTTTCAAATCTTAGAAAGATGGCTGAGTTTGCAAAACAATATTTAAAACCTTGGACTGAGGTCAAATGATATGCAAAATATGCGAAAGCAGTGATATCAATCCCTGAAGGATTCAAATAACTGGCAAGAAGCCCAAATGTAACAATTAAATCCAAGTAATGCTGATTCTCAATTTAGTTCAAGTAGAAAACACGGTAAAAACATCTCTCGGGACGGACCAAGTCACAATCCCCAACGGTGCTCTACCCCACGCCCGTTATCCAGCGTGCAAGTCACCTCAATATAGCGTTACGATGTGAAATTTCGGGGTTTCAAACCCTCAGGACATCATTTACATCAATTACTCACCTTAATCCGAGCAAAATACTACTCCACAATGCGTTTGTCTCTCAAATCGACCTCCGAATGTCTCGAATCTAGTCACAATAATTCGATTCAGTTAATAAAAATTATAGGAATTAATTCCATATGAAATTCTACATTTTCCATTAAAAATCCGAATTTGTACTCAAAATTCGCCCGTGGGGCCCACATCTCGGAACCCGACAAAAATTACGAAATATGAACCTCACCCAACCACGAGTCCAACCATACAAAATTTTCCAAAATCCGACAACAATTCGGCCTTCAAACCATCAAATCTTATTTTCAAATCTCTAGGCCCAAATTCCCGATTTACACCTCAAAAACACGTAATCAAGCCGGAATATTCAATGATAATTCAATAATATTGACTAACAATGATCATAAGGGACTTACCTCAAGAATTCCCGTGATTTTTCGCTCAAAATTGCCCAAAATCCGAGCTTGAAACTAAGAAAAAAAAATGGACTGCCCCTTTAACTGCCCAGAAATTTTCGGGGTACTGTTCACGCGTGTGGGTACTGTTCACGCGTCACTGTTCAAGCTGCTAAAAAATCCAGCTGCTGTCCAAGGCAATTGCAGCAGCTTTTTATTTCAATAAAAATGCTCTTACTCCATCATACGAACTCGGAATTCGACGATTCTTATTCCTATGAGTCACAAATAATTATACGAACCTATTCCTTCAATCGAAACACAATTTGGAATACCCATTTTTCTCGTTAAACAATTAACTCATGTTTCGTATCAAAAACCCAATCGCGACTTGATGAAATTAGACCAAACTTTCCAGATCACTCCTATAATTCATTATTTAAATTCTGAAAATCTCGAAATAAAATTTCGATCTCTAGAACTAAAAATGGACCTTTGGATCATTACATGCTTATGCTCAAATCGACAAAAATCTTCCAAAAACTCTTCCAAAACTTATCCGAGCCTAATGGGACCCCGACCAAACATGCCAACATAATTAATAACATTATTCAAACCTCTTCCAATCATCAAAACACCTCAAACAACATCAAATTACCCAAGACTCATCGAATTCAATCCTAATTTTCTAAAAACTTCTGAAATACACTTTCGATCAAAAACCCAACCAAACCACGTCCGAATGACCTGAAATTTTGCACACATATCCCAAATCACCTAGCGAAGCTACAACAACTCTCGGAATTCCATTCTGACTCTCAGATCAAAATCTCACCTATCAACCGGAATTCGCCAAAATACTAACTTCGCCACTTCAAGCCTAATTCTACACCGGACCTCCAAAATTACTTCCGATCACACTCCTAAGTCACAAATCATCCCCCGAAGCTAACCGAATCATCGGGATTCAAATCCGAGCCCTCTAACACATAAGTCAACGTCTAGTTGACCTGTCCAAAACAAACCTTCCTTAAAGAGACTAAGTGTCTCATTTCCTACTAAAACCAATCCAAATCAACTCGTTCACACCCAACACTGATAATGAAGCATAAATAAATAGGAAATGGGGAAAACGGGGTGGTAACTCATGAGACCACGGGTCGGGTCGTCTCATTCTCCCCAACTTAAATAAACGCTCATCCTCGAGCGTACCCAGAGTTGTCCTAGAAGCCAACCAAAAGCTGAATGACCTTATCAAGCATCCCCGCGTCACCCTATCTCACATGGGTTCGATAACGCGTTTTAACTAAAATCACACAATTTAGCCTAGCCCATAAATCATAGAGCTACATTTCACCTTTTCGGAATCATACACAAGATCAGAACCTCACACCTACATTTAGAATAAGTCTAAACCAGCTGTAATAGACCATGCCTGCAACCTTAGATGCAATTATATGATATACTAATAACTCAAACAAATGCGGCGATAACTTTTATTCATAGCAGCTGCCCACAACAACCAAATACCGATAAAAATCTCTTATTAGACAAGGTCTCATTCCAATATTTTCATATACTGCCAACGGTAATTGAAACACGCAATAAACCATAATTATTGCTCAGATCAACCATTCATGAGGCCATTTCTCCTCTAGCAATTACCATAACAAATTTTGAACCGAACCTCAATATTTACCCATCACAGTTACTGAAATCGAATCCGTTCGCATTCATTAATGATTTCAATGATCTCTTCTGACCAAACACACTACTCAGGTGACATGACACATCAATACATGCCTAAGCCACAACTTGCATAATACGTGCACTAATAAGAAACGGTCCGAACATACTCAATTCATGAAAATGACTCAACTGAGAGAGTTGTACCTCAAACTCACAAGTACTGCCACAACACAAGGCTGAGACCCTGTCTCACATCATAGAAACAGGACACACAAATTTGACCCGCAATGTCATGTTTCCATACAGCTTTGCTGCAATACGCGTTCCTATCCAAATACTACTCCACAGGAAACACCTCAAGTCACTATGCTTGAAATCAACAACCATGCTCAATTGATGTCTGGAGCCAAAGCAAATCATTACACCCATGGTGAAACAAATAACACATGCCACGCAAACCTGATAGAACATAACCGGTACGTTATTCACCGAGTAACACCCAATTACTTATCTCGCTCGACTTCCACTACTACAACTCCTATCGGAGCCAGACGATCCGGTGCCCGGCACCAAATTAATACCAAAATCAACAACCTCGCCCGGGACATGCCTAGCCATATGAAACTCATCTGAAAAGTCCCCCAACACCGGAGCTGAATTAATGATAGCAACCTTTGCACTGACATCCATCACGAATGCCCAATTAAGAAAGCAATCCTTCCCAACCGTCCGCTGGTCCTTTGAAATATAAACCACTCTGCTAGAACATAATCCAATGCACTTCATCACTCAACCCGTGGCATTTTTGGTATTGCCCGTAGCACAATAGTTCAGAATCACTCAACACTAAGACAACCAGTCTGAATTCCGACATCACATCCAAAATCTAACATACTAGCAAACAAAGATCCACTCGAGCCTCCAAATCCCGATTGCCGCTAAACGGTGCCGAATACACACGATCCACCACCACAACCTAGCCTGTACATGAGAACTCCCAGTCTCCAACTCCATATGGCACACAAATCATCATACCTGATTCCAGTTTCCACCGTGCGAATACATGCACACCTTTAATACCCAATCATCCCACGATAAATACTCTAAAATTTCCATGTGCCATACAAGTAACTCGAATATCAGCAGTTGATCCAGCCTTAAAGTGCCACAATACTATTGAAGTGCCATCAACTTAATCACATTGGCCTTTTTCTGAAACATATACCCTCTACAAATCACTATGATTAGAAATACAATTTCCTTAATCATCTGAAGATCATTCACCCTAATCATCTGAAGCTCATTTCTCTAATCACCTAAAGTTGCCCGTACTGCCTAAGAATGTTATGAGTTTGCATTCAGAACTGAACTATAACCTTACACACGCATATCTCAATCCTTCACAACATATCGCATGTACCATATCATCCTAAGGTAACATGAGGACTTCACCTCCCTTCCGAACCATGAACGTTTATGTACTCAACTAGTCAAGAACTTCCATTGATCCCATCTAGAAGAAAAATCATTACACATCCCATGCTCTGCATGACATACATAGGTCTTGTTCAAATTCTTACAATACCGACACGATGGATGAGATCTATATAAATTCATAACACCGCCGAATCAACAATTCATTGGGTCTATACTTCCGGAAAGAACTATCACCTCATTATGAACCAAACAATGGTCTTAGACCCTTAATTTACTTTATATACTCAGATTGCACTGATCTCGAATTCAATGATCTCGTCTTACCCATTACGAACTGCTCAGGCAATAAGCCACCCCAGACATAATCAAAAGCTGCATATGATGCCCTAATATGCCAATAGGCTACCAATTCGAAGGCGATACAAAAAAGAAAACGAACTCTGAAAGGAATTACCAATCCCACGCACTAATACAGACTTTCCTTAGAAAACAGGAAGCAAGGCATACAAAATAGCATATAGAAAACTATACTCAACATCACACTGTTGCGGCGTGCAACCCGATCCAGATAACATACCCATGGCGGCATGCCACCCGATCCACACATAGATCTCATATAAGGAGCTGCACATCGAGCCAAATTTGCTTATTACAACAAAATACCGAGTATCAGTCGTAAGCATACTAAGTGCATAATAATATCTCTGAGGGACATATAGCGTTATAAGCTACAAAACTCAAGCACAACTGATGTGCGATGTACAATCTGAATTTCAAGAGCCAAGATGCTCATATAACGTCATTCCTACGTGGATTCTCAACACATAACAATTTCTCAAGCTGTCTCACAACTCACATGGCGCAATGCATCACTAAGCGAAATATCTGACAACGAAACATCAACCTAACTACTCCTCCATGAGGACTGCGTTACTAAAATGCACACATCTGGCCTGATATAGAGCCATTATTCACATTAAATATATCCACCGACTTCAAACCAATTCTGATCACACTGAACTAGTCTGATAGCCTTTTAGAGGTCCATAATAACTCCCATTTTTCTAATAACACACAAGAACAACCATCACAATTGGAGTAATCCTCCCCAGTTCAAAACCCAATATGCCAAGTGCCCTCCATGCATGAATCCCCAATTTAACGACACTATTGCAAACTTCATACTTGGTTTACATCTTTAATCAATCAAGTGATCACATGCCACACTTATATAATCTTCCCGTGAGACACACTCCCACAACCTACCACAACAATATCTGGAGCGTACCTCCAAACCACTGGTCGCACTAACGCTGAAAAGCGATCAAGAATCATTAACCAGGACGTAAAACCTTTTTTACGAAACACCGATCTTAGGTGACGCTGAAGACAATACCAACTTACCGTAACATCGAAACTTCTTTCCTGCTCATCCGAGCTCATGACATCTTTGTCAAAAAAAATTTCCTTCACTCGTGCCATTCTCAGCCCAATTTCTACAACCAGAACTGATTCGCCAGCATGCCTCAAATCGGAACCAACATAGCACATAACCGTACAATCAACTAACCAATAACAAGCTCCCCAACTTGGCTCGAAGCCATAGATCACAACATACTATACTCATAACGCATATACTCCATTGTTGCCTTAATACCATAGTGAGATTAAACTCGATCCTTCATAAGCTTGTGGAAAAACAAATCATTTAGAATTTTTAACTCTTCTGTAAATCTCGCATTCACTCACACAACAGTTAAGCCCACTCTCTAGGCGATCCAATTTAGATTTCAACACATTTTATTCACTTGCAATTGAGGTCTTCTAATAGATAACATAAGGATAACACAACTTTAGAACACCCCGCAGGAGATGACCCACCTACTTTGCCTCCAACTAACATTTCTGCATACCTTCCACCGCCATAAGCATTACGTAGTCACTTGATCTTTCTGAGTCTGTACTCATACCGCAAAATGAAATTTACTTCACTCCCAACTAGGATACATGAAAAGATTCTTCACACGCCTATAACTCGGGCTATAACTTGAATCACGGTGGACTTCAAGCATCTATTAGTTCTTCCATCATTTAGCAGACCCTTCTTGTCGCTTCCAAATCATATAGATACTCCTCACAGTACTAACATACTCATCACATAGCCGCAACCGTCATTTCCACTTATAGGGACACTACCAAACATATAAGTTCAAAAACACTTGTTCACACAACCAACACCTCGGTGCTCCAGCCATAGGCAATGATACATCCTCAAGTCCCTCAGACTAGCCCAACATCAACTCACAGAGGTCACATCTATCCCTTAGATCAGGGAATCATAAGCCATCAAGGCACATCTAATACTAAGCGCTCGTTCGCGCATACGAACATGTGGAAGGAATTGTAAGAGTCACTTTTTCAAACTGAATCAAAGACGCACGATAAGAATTCAAGAATATGAAGTTTTTCCTAAAGGTTCTGCAGCCTCTCGAGGATAAATACAGACGTCTCCGTACCATTCCGCGAGACTCTACTAAACTGGCTCATGACTCGCGAGACCAAGTAACCTAGGCTCTGATACCAACTTGTCACGACCCCAAACCCGGTCGTGATAGCTCCCAACACACTGCTAGGCAAGCTCGACCATTCAACAACATTATCCCAAATTTTTAATCAGATTATAGATAAATAACACAGGGGATTACTAAGTCATTACTTTCAAGATTATAAATAATAATAAAATCTGCGGAAGTTCAATTAGAATATTACAACATAGCCCAATAGAATCCGGTGTCACGAACATGAGCCTCTAATATATAAAATCCACCTATTACAAGTCTGTCTAGGAAAAATGCAGAATAAAAGGATAGGGATAGATGGGAGAGATCAAGGCTGCGAACGCCATGCAGCTACCTCAATACTCCCGGATACTGCCTGCTCAGCTAAACAATTCCTCACTTAGCCTGTGGTGTACCTAGATCTGCATGCAAGGTGCAGGGAGTAATGTGAGTACTCCGACCCAGTGAGTAATAAACATAAATAAAGGCTGAGAATAAGAAATCATGGAAAATACAAGGTAAATTATAACTGGCAGTTTAGAACATCAAATAGTGAAGCAACAAGTCAATGAAATCAGAGTACAGATACGAAGGCAGGTATAACAGATAAAGAACAATGCATGATATGTAATGCAATGCATATGACGGTACACTCCGATACCCACTGCGGCGTGCAGCCCGAGCTATCCATTTATTTATCGTCGACAACGCTCACTGGGGGTGTGTACAGACTCCGGAGGGCTCTTACAGCCCAAGCGCAATATCAAGCCATCTCGTGGCATCGAATCTAGGCCCTCGGCCTCATATCAATCTCAGTATAATCACCCAGGCTCTCGGCCTCAATATCAATGTAATCACCAGGCTCTCGGCCTCAATATCAATGTAATCAACCAGGCTCTCGGCCTCAATATCAATATAACACTGCTGCGGCGCGCAGCCCGATCCATGCTCAGTCCAGAAATCATCATAAGCCCCTTGGGCATTTGTAAAACAGTAGTTCTCAGCCCGAAATATCATTTAGAAATATCATTTAAGTTTTCAAATCTTAGAAAGATGGCTGAGTTTGCAAAACAGTATTTAAAACCTTGGATTGAGGTCAAATGATATGCAAAATATGCGAAAGCAGTAATATCAATCCCTGAAGGATTCAAATAATTGACAAGAAGCCCAAATGTAACAATTAAATCAAAGTAAGGATGATTCTCAATTTAGTTCAAGTAGAAAATACGGTAAAAACATCTCTCGGGACGGACCAAGTCACAATCCCCACCGGCCGTTATCCGGCGCTCTACCCCACGCCCGTTATCCGGTGTGCAAGTCACCTCAATATAGCGTTATGATGTGAAATTTCGAGGTTTCAAACCCTCAGGACATCATTTACATCAATTACTCACCTCAATCCGAGCAAAATACTACTCCATAATGCCTTTGTCTCTCAAATCGACCTCCGAATGTCTCGAATCTAGTCACAATAATTCGATTCAGTTAATAAAAATTATAGGAATTAATTCCATATGAAATTCTACATTTTCCATTAAAAATCCAAAATTGTACTCAAAATTCGCCCGTGGAGCCCACATCTCGGAACCTGACAAAAATTACGAAATATGAAACCTCACCCAACCACGAGTCCAACCATACAAGTTTTTCCAAAATCCGACAACAATTCGGCCTTCAAACCATCAAATCTTATTTTCAAATCTCTAGGCCCAAATTCCCGATTTACACCTCAAAAACACGTAATCTAGCCGGAATATTCAATGATAATTCAATAATATTGACTAACAATGATCATAAGGGACTTACCTCAAGAATTCCCGTGATTTTTCACTCAAAATTGCCCAAAATCTGAGCTTGGAACTAAGAAAAAAAATGGACTGCCCCTTTAACTGCCCAGAAATTTTTGGGGTACTGTTCACGCGTGTAGGTACTGTTCACGCGTCACTGTTCAAGCTGCTAAAAAATCCAGCAGTTGTCCAAGGCAATTGCAGCAGCTTTTTATTTCAGTAAAAATGCTCTAACTCCATCATACGAACTCGGAATTCGACGATTTTTATTCCTATGAGTCACAAATAATTATACAAACCTATTCCTTCAATCGAAACACAATTTGGAGCTCATTTGCTCAGTGCAATACCCATTTTTCTTGTTAAACAATTAACTCATGTTTCGTGTTAAAAACCCAATCGCGACTTGATAAAATTAGACCAAACTTTCCAGATCACTCCTATAATTCATTATTTAAATTCTGGAAATCTCGAAATAAAATTTCGATCTCTAGAACTAAAAATGGACCTTTGGATCATTACATGCTTATGCTCAAACGACAAAAATCTTCCAAAAACTCTTCCAAAACTTATCCGAGCCTCATGGGACCCCGATCAAACATGTCAACATAATTCATAACATTATTCAAACCTCTTCCAATCATCAAAATACCTCAAACAACATCAAATTACCCAGAACTCATCGATATCAAGCCTAATTTTCTAAAAACTTCCGAAATACACTTTCGATCAAAAACCTGACCAAACCACGTCCGAATGACCTGAAATTTTGCACACATATCCCAAATCACCTAGCGAAGCTACAACAACTCTCAGAATTCCATTTTGACTCTCGGATCAAAATCTCACCTATCAACCGGAATTCGCCAAAATACTAACTTCGCCAATTCAAGCCTAATTCTACACCGGACCTCCAAAATTACTTCCGATCACACTCCTAAGTCACAAATCATCCCCCGAAGCTAATCGAATCATCGGGATTCAAATCCGAGCCCTCTAACACATAAGTCAATGTCCAGTTGACTTTTCAAAAACAAACCTTCCTTAAAGAGACTAAGTGTCTCATTTCCTACTAAAACCAATCCAAATCAACTCGTTCACACCCAACACTGATAATGAAGCATAAAGAAATAGGAAATGGGGAAAACAGGGCGGTAACTCACGAGACCACGAGTCGGGTCGTCACATGTCCACATGGAGGGTGAATGGGCCCACATATATCACCATGTATACGTTCCAGAAATGCAGGGGATTCCATCCTAACTTTAATAGTTGATGGTCTAATAATTAATTTTCCTTGAGAACATGCAGCACAAGAGAATTCCTTAAATTGAAGAATCTTCTGATTCTTCATTGCATGTCCATGTGAATTCTCAATTATTTTACGCATCATATTAGAACCAGGATGGCCCAACCGGTCATGCCAAATAATAAAATTATCTTGATTAGTAAACTTCTCGTTTACTATGGCATGTGTTTCAATCCTGCTAATACTTGTGTAGTATAAGCCGGAGGAAAGAGCAGGTAACATTTCAAGCACATATTTCTTACCGGACATTATTGTAGTAATATAAAGATATTCAATCTTTTCATCATTTGTAGTCTCAATATGATAGCCATTTTGGCGAATATCTTTGAAACTTAATAAGTTTCTTTGAGATTTACTACAATATAGTGCTTCATCAATAGCCAAATTTGTTCCTCCTGATAGTAATAAATTGGCTCTTCCAGAACCTTCAATTAATCTTGTACTATCGGATATTGTATTAACATCTGCTTCTTTCATTACCAAATAAGAGAAATATCTCTTATCTTTTAAAATAGTGTATGTTGTAGCACTATCCAGAAGACATATATCATCTTTATTAATCTTGAGTCCAACTGAAGACTGGGGAATTTTCATATTCTTCATTAAAAAAAACAAATAATACATCATAAGAAATATGAAAGACAAGCGGAAAAAAAAATTAAGAAATACATTAGGAATGTAGAAACTAGCAACACATGATGCATTAGGAAAATACACTCAAGAAAAATAAACTAGTTGCAAACATAAAAATAACAACTTTTATAGCTTCATTCCCCAGTAAGATGATTAGTTCTTCAGTCAATATCCTCAAAGAAGTCTCCAACTTCTAAATGAGTAATATTTGTTAGGCCTTCAAAATCATCATCTTTATATGCAAGATGTGCCTTAGAATCATATTTATTTGAGGGACCTGCTTCATCATCATTATTTTGAAAGGTCAAGTGTGCCTCTACATTATTTTCTTTTTTCTTAAGGGAGATTTGATAAAGTTTGACAAAATGTTCTGGCGTACGACAAATGCGTGCCCAATGACCTCTCATACCACATCGGTGACACATACTAGCTTTACCTTTTGAATGATTAATTTGAGAACCCTTATTGTTCTCCAATTTATTTCCACCATAATGACGATAATTGTTTCGCCCCCTGCCACGTCCACGTTTACGACCATGTCCACGACCACGGTAATTATTTTATTTTCTTTCAAACTTATCATATGTTGCTACAGCATTCCCTTCCGGAAATGGAGCTGACCCGATGGGACGAGCTTCATGATTTTTCATTAATAGAGTATTATTCTGCTCAGCCACAAGTAGGCATATGATTAACTCAGAATATTTCTTAAAACCTTTTTCACGGTATTGTTGTTGTAGCACCACATTTGAAGCGTGAAAAGTAGAAAATATTTTTTCTAATAAGTTCTCATCTGTGATAGTGTCTCCACATAATTTTAATAGAGAACTTACTTTAAAGATAGCAGAATTATACTCACTTACAGTTTTAAAGTCTTGCAACCTTAAATGTATCCACTCATACCAAGCTTTCGGTAATACCGTAAGTTTTAGGTGGTCATATCGATCCTTCAAATTTATCCATAATTCAAGTGGATCTTTTACGGTTAAATATTTAGTTTTTAACCCTTCATGTAGATGATGACGAAGGAAAATCATGGCCCTCGCTTTATCCTGATTTGATACTTTATTTCCTTGTATAATAGTATTTCCAAGACCTTTAGCGTCAAGGTGAATTTCAGCATCAAGAACCCATGATAAATAGTTCCTTCTGGTGATGTCAAGTGCCACAAATTCAAGTTTTGATAAATTTGACATAGTGAAAACTATCATAAAAGATGAATAAGTTAGAGAAATAATTATAATAATAAACAATTAATGAAAACAAAACAATTAAGGTAAAAGAAATGAAAATAGAGCTATATCATGTTAACAATCTACTATTTCATTTTATTCTTGCCATAAAGTAGAAATTACATACTTGTTTCATTTCACTTTATATTATTGATATATATGTGTTAATAGAATTGAACGTGACTAACATTATTTATATGTTCCAATAAATATAAAGTAATTAAAAAATTATTGCTTGTCAATTCATTTCTCACAGTTCTTCAAAATGCCTAAAAGATATGTTTTGATCCAGGGAGTCCATGACATTAGTGCATAGCTAGTTTGATGACTTTGAAGTCCTCTAAGAGTTGAGCACGGAAGGAAATAGTTATTTAATCATTGCAATGTACTTAAATTATTTAAGATGCCAAGCGCACAAGTAATCTGCAAACAGTGAACATATGATATGTACTGCCATAAATAAGATGATTATAATGATACATACCTTAATAAAATATAACTCAACTTAGCGAGAGTTAAGAATAAAATTAGAGCTTCGTGCTGATAACGTGTAATAAAATAAAAGTAATGCAGTAAAATGTAAATAAGAAGAGATAGAAAGAAGGGAGAAGTGTTTTCTTCTTTCACTTTGGTGTATTTTTCCATTGTCATGGCCTTTTATAGGCATAAAAAGTAAAGATGATGGACATAAAGTAGGAAATTTAATCTTTAAGTTATTCATAACATGGACATCCAATGTAGCATCCAATGTAGTATCCAAAGTAGTATCCAATGTACAAATTATTCATAACAAAAGGATATTTTTAACCTTGTTCCCGTTCTTTTTTTTCATGACGTCCTTGTAATAATATATTGCTATCACACTTTCATATTTTTTTCTTCTTATGTGAATACAATTCTGTCTTTCATTATTACATTGGATTTATTTATTTATGATGATGATCAAGCAAAAGTGACATCTTCGTTTTGAATCTTTTGATAAAGAAAGGATCAACATCATAGGTAGCAATGTAACACTGTCCCGCTTTAATTTTTCATATATACTAATACTATTAACAAATTAAGGGGTCGTTTAGTAATATGTACCAGAACAGTATTGAACAGGGTGTATTAATAATATTGGAATTATTAATGTTGGGATTAATTATGTTCGAATTATTTTTTATCGACTATTTATGGTCTTGTGTATTAAAGGCTTTGAAAGGATTAGGGCGGCTTATCGGGCGGATTGGACAGTTATTTATTCTTAATGGTTTGGCTTATCGATTATCGGCTTTTAAATGTATTAATCCGCTAGCCACCCAATAAGATATCGGACGGATTGATATCGGTTTAGCTCTTATCGGGCGGTTTATCGGCCTAATTCAATCTATATTGCGTGCATTAATTATTTGCTGACCACCTAGCATACAAATTCAGAATAAGAAATTACAGATGAGTCTAGACATACATATGTCTATTAACGCCTACATTACATCCAATATGTTAAATCAACAATATTATTGAGTAGACTACATAGATTCTAGAGAACCTCTTTGTTACTCAGGAAGAAAAGTTCACTACCGTAAATCAACAATATGTTATATAACTTTAATGTCACTGCTCATAGGTGTTAACATATGAGTCCAGACATACATATATGGATAGAGTACTGGAAGAGTGGAAGACTGAAGTGGAATGGTTTTTGATATTTAATATATATATGGATAAAAATAATTTTTTTTCCTCTCTCTCTCTCTCTCTATATATATATATATTCTTATCGGGTTAACGGATTATCTGTTAAGAAAATTGAATAATTCGCCCCCAAATCGATAAATCGTTAATGAAAAATTTTCAATCCATTCCCCATCCGTTAAACCGTTAACCCGATACCAATAAGCCATTAAGCTTCGTTTTTGGTTTCAGTTCGAATTTGAATACTGCTAGAAAGGATAATTCAATGTTTATGCATGCTTGTTCATGTATTAAAAATGATGGTATTGCTAATGCAATAGTTTGTTATGTATAAGAATAGTATTGAATACGGTATATAATTAATACCATAGGTTGAAAAATACTACTAAACATGGAATTAATAATACCAATAGTACATTGCATATTATTCTCCCTAATACATACTATCTAGACCAGTTAAATGGGTCGACTCGACCCAGACCCAAACTTGTTGACTCTTGGCCCGTGGGTCCTTAATCGGGTCAGTCCGATTTACTTTCTTATAGGGGCCGGTCCGGATTTGACCCATTAATCAAAACATGTTGACCTGACCCGGGCCCGTAACCCCTTAACCCCGGGCCCTAATAAGCCGAATCCAATTTAATTAAAAAAAGTTAAAAACTAATAAATGATAAGAATTTCAAACTTTATATACATATATACGAACTTGAAATTACTACATGTCCTTGAAGCTAATTAGAATAATAATGAAAGAAAAACCGTATTTTATTATCATTAAATCTTGAGAAACATATGCAATTCGACTATTTCTATAACTAATAGTCTAAAACATATGGAATTCAACTATTTCGACAAGATGCCTCATAGTGTTTGGTACTATATTCTTTCTTCAATGTTTAGATTCTTTTTTAACCTATATATATATATATATATATATATATATATATATATATATATATATATATATATATATATATGTGTGTGTGTGTGTGTGTGAGCACGTGATTTTTGTTTCGCGCGACAATCGCTCCAAAAGAAATAAAAAATGTGACAAATGGTCCTGCTGTACATGTTTTGGATTTTGTGTGGCATATTCGTTAGTTATCTGTAATCCCGTCCGTGTTTATTTTTAAAATAAATAAATAAAAATTGTGCATCTTTCATTTTTATTTCTGTCATTAAGTGATGTTAGTATAATTAATGTCAATTGTATGTAAAATGTTGTTTATGGTTTTATATGGTATTATTTGGTAAATTAATTCAAAAGAAAAAAAATAATAATAAAAGAGAAGAAAGAATTCTCGGACTTGGGCCAGTCCAATTTTAAATAAATTGGCCCAAACAACTCAGCCCAAAACCCGTGCTTGCCCCGGTCCAGACCAGCCTACTTTAAGAACGTCCAAACGACGTCGTTTTAATCCAGTCTGATCTGGGCCGTTGATCTCAGATTGATCAACGGCCAAGATCATTTCCCCATAACCCACTGATGAACCCAACCCGTTTCCACCCGGACCGACCCAAACCCCTTTAGGATGAAACGACACCGTCCCCCATCATCCAAGAGATCCTGACCCTTCATCGCACCCCATCCAACGGCTAGGATTCAACCCCTCACTAACTATATAAACCCATAACCTTTACCCTGCCCCCCTATCCGAACCCCCAGCCTTAGGTCACCTTCGTCCTCATCCCCTTCCCCTCCAAACCCTAGCCGCCCCTGTATTCTTCACCATGAAAGCCGGCGGCATGAATGCCGGTGGCCTTCACCTTAACACCATAAGACCATCTCACCCCCCTGAACATGGATCTGTGGACCGTTTAGTTCGAATCATCCTCTAGGTCCTCGAATCTTCATTTGAAGATTCGAGCAAAACTCTATCTACACCGATCTGCCCTAGATTCATACCAGACAGTCCCCGGACCCCCTCGTGACCAAACCATGCTTGGTTTGGTCCGAATCTAACCAAGAAAGCCCAAAACCCAAATCTGCCCTCTAGAACCCTAGGTTTCCTCGTGCCTGTTCCGTGCCTGTTCGAACCAAGAGATTAGGGTCTAATGGACCTTAATCGAAGTGTTTCTCATTTGAGAAACATTTCGATTAAAGTCCGTTCAACCTTGAGAAAGGGTCTGTACAACACAAGCTGATTTTTTCTGTTTCTGCTTTCAAAGTTTAAGGTAAGTTTGTTTTCTCTTTGTTATTCAGTACGTGTGTGGTTTAAAGGTCTGTTCGTATTGGCCGAATGTCTTGTGTAATTTGTTGTCTTTGAATTTTTTACCAAATGTATCCTGTCCACCTTTCCTGAACCTATGTGTTTGATTAAAGGCCTTCTTCTATTCACTGATAACATGTATGTATGTATGTGCTGTGCAATTAGCTGAATTTCAAATTTGAACTGATTAACTGATTCCTCGAGTACAATTCTGCTGGGTCAGTATGACTCGAGTCATGTGTTCGATACTATTAAACATCTGATTTTTGGTTACGATTGTACATGTTATGATTAATATAGTCGAGTCGACATGTGTCGTCAATTAGTTTCAGCTGCCTGAACAATAACAAATCGATTTGCTTCTGCTAAGCATTGCCTGAATCAATTAGGAACTGAGTTTAGTACTTATAATTGTTAATTTGAATCAGAAATGTAAAATCAATGTTTTGTTCAGTTACAGTTCTGAAATTGGAGGGCATGTGCACTTGTGCACCACATGTGCATTTGTGCACAGCCTGTGTCCTGCATAAGGGCTTTTTGAATTAAATAGTTTGACAGCATATGCTGTCAGACTACATTCTGCTGCCCATACTCTACTTTAGTTTCAGAAATAATAAACATTACTCAAAAGTGAGTCTGCCAGGGAATATCATGGGGTTTTGTTTATACTTAATTAGCTAAGTGGAATCTGAAATAGGAGAGCACATGGGAGGGGTGTTCTAATTGTCTGAACAGGCTGTTAAAGGTTTTAGGTTTATAAAAGAGGGGACTTCCATCAGTTTTGGGGACATCAGATAGATCAGATAAGAGGGAAGAGCTGAAGACATACACATATAGACATAGATACACACACACAGACAGGGACAAAGAGAATACATACAGAAAACTTAGTTTGGAGATTGAGAGTTGAAGTTCTGAAAAGCAGAAAACTGGAAAAGAACTCTGTTTGATAACACAGACAGACAAAACTAGAAATTGCATTCTTCTTTGCTGTCTTGATTTCACTGGTCTTGACTTGTTTGTCCGATACTGTTTTCTTCTAAATCCAACTGAGTCTGTTGGTTGTTTGTTTGGTTTACTCTGGGACTTGGTCTAGCTGGGATCTTGATTCTACTCCAATTATTTTGCTTGTTGCTGCTGCTGCTGCTATTCTGTTTCTTGCTGCTGCTGATTTCCCCATCTTCTTCCTCTTCTCCTTTGCATTTTCAGTATTTCCAGGTACACATCTCGAGTCTCACATTGGTGTAGCTGATTGTAACATTGAAAAGCATGAATCGAAAGATCTGAAGAATTTTAATCATCTGTTGCCTTACTTATAGCTTTGCGAATATTGTTAAAGTTGTATATATCCTTTAACTTGTAGCCTAATAGAGAATACATTAGTAAGCTTGTACTTAATTAATGTTTATGTTGATTTGAAACTGTGGTGTTTGATTCATTTAATAGCATACAGGATGTAAATATAACTCATGGAATGTGGAACTATTTAGTGCGATTGTTAAAATTAAATTCACTCTTTCAGCATGTTTTGAATAAGTAGGGGCAAATGGCTGTTAAATCTAGCCAAATATAATACAGTTTTTGAATCACCCAGTTTCGATTTCTTTAGGCAGTTTATAGGACTAGTTTTGAATATCATCGGTAGTATTCTTTAATAAGGAATCCTATTAACCCTGTTTAAGCAAGTTAGTCTAAATTCGACTTAAAGATGTTTGTTCGGGTTAAGTGTTGTATTTTGTTAGAATAAACGGATTTCTTTGTCAAATTAAAGCATTTTTCCATTGAAGTATAATGTCTTCTCAACTTTGTAAATGATTAACCATAAGAATCCGGATTGGGCCAAAGCATATAATTAAATTAGCATGTACCTTCTTTCTTCTAGTTTTAGGAACAAACGCATTAGAAATATAGCCACTTTAGGATATCCTTTCTAAAAATAGAGACGAGCCTCGCCAAATAAAACGCAAAATTGCGGGGCCCTCAATAAATAACCACAATAATTTTTTTTAGAATTCGGGATAGGCCGTTTAGTGAATTTCATTGCCTTCTACAAAAAAATAATAACGCGTTAGACTCTTTAGGCGCGGCTTAATAATTTAACCTTCTTAACCACGGGTGCACATTGATGTGACCCAAATCCAAATCTCAACGAAGTCAAAATGTGTCGATGACCACGGG
Organism: Nicotiana tabacum; assembly: GCF_000715075.1. NCBI lineage: Eukaryota > Viridiplantae > Streptophyta > Magnoliopsida > Solanales > Solanaceae > Nicotiana > Nicotiana tabacum. Next base: position 139,664,109 of record NC_134090.1, read on the forward strand.
TGCATTGATTGTGACGCGGTTCGAGATGCATTTTCACGACGTTGCAATCCTATAAAAATAAATGATAATAATAAAAGCGGTTTAAACTTAATAAAAGCACATAAGTCACAACATGTATTTGAACCAGATATTTAGCCATTATAACAATTTAAGCGACCGTGCTAGAACCACGGGATTCGAGGGTGCCTAACACCTTCCCTCGGGTCAACAGAATTCCTTACTTAGAATTTCTGGTTCGCAGACTTCATTTGGAAAAGTCGAAAATTTCCTCGATTTGGGATTCGAGATAAACCGGTGACTTGGGACACCAAAAGCCAAACCTTTCCCAAGTGGCGACTCTGAATTAAATAAATAATTCCATTTCAAATATTGTCACTTAAATTGGAAAAACTCCCTCGCGCATTTAACCCTTCAGGGCGGGGCGCGCAAAAAGGAGGTGTGACAGCTCTGGCGACTCTGCTGGGGACGATTAACCCAGAACCACTGGTTCAGGGTTCAAGAATTCGAGCTTAGAATAATTGTTATATTTGGCTTTATTATCTGATATTTATTACATGTTTTGACATAACGTGCTAAATGTTGTATTTTACCGCTTTGATATTATCTAAACTATATATAAACTGTGCCGAACCATTCTCTCTTCACCTCCGGGGAGAAGCTCGCTGGCCGAGGCTCCTTATTCTGTTAGTGTCGATACCTGAAATAAGAAAGAGGACGGATAAGTTACGAAGTCGGACGGCCTTTTGGTTCCCGGTAAGTTGCCCCTCCTCGACCCGAGTTGTCCGCTCGGGTACACAGTCTAGAACATCTACCCAGGTTATAAACTTAGTATAACGAAACCTCATGCCGGATCCCTAGTAGGAACGCTTATCTGCATCATGTTGCATTTGACATAGGGGACTCAACACAGGGGTTGGGTCCGTCTAGGACAAGCAACCTGGAACGAAAAGACCATCCTGCTGCATCCCGTTTGTTTTGCGCATCTATTTGCTTCAGATCTGCGTGTTGACCGGTTTCCCAAAAATTTTCAAAAATAGCAGGGTAGGGAGATAATTACTTATTCTTTTGAAAAAAAAACATGTCCGAGCAATGTTAAACCTAACTGGAATTTTCTAAAATATATTAAAAATGATAAAACAAAGCTTGCCTTTCAGTTCGACTATTCCTTTTAATCATTTTCAAAATCCAAAAAATATATAAATAAAAAATCAAATTTTTTTTTATTGTTTCATTTGTAGCACCTCTTTAAAAGATTTTCAAAATTTTTTAAAAAAGAGGAAGTTTTAAATGTGTAAATATTTCCTTGGTCTCTTTTCAAAAATAAATAGTAAAATGAAAAACAAAACATATAACAAAATTTCAAAAAAAAAGGGTTATTCAATTAAAGGATTTTATTTTTTGTTTCCCCTATTTTGATCCGACCGAACTACGCCGGTTTGATTCTCGCACGGGGTGAGATACGTAGGCAACCCTCGTCGGGTCCAACCTCCCGTTTTTTTTTACAAAAGAAAAAAGAAAAATCTAGATAATTTTAATTTTTGAGTCTAATAAGTTTATCACCCTAAATAAATGTGCAGGATGAGCACGATACAAAATGAATCATTTTCAATAATGACCAAGATCCCTTTTGAGTTGCGATTATGGTGGAACGACTTAGGCAAAGAGGGGCAAGGCAAAGTGAGGAAATATCTGAAAAATCTCCCGGATTTACTAGACATTCAGCCTCGGGGTGATATTATCAGATCATTGGTCACTTACTGAGATTCGGCGCACAATGTATTCCATTTTTTAGACTTCGAACTCACCCCGACGTTGGAGGAAATAGCGGGATACATTGGGGGTGATGAAGCTCCGTTAAGGTTCAAGTACTTGATTGCACCTAGGGCCGTCACGGTACACCGATTTTTGGATTTTCTGAAAATACCCCGAACATTTCACCATCCAGATCTTGCCAAAGGTTTCTGCAGTCTCCATCTCATGTATGCTAGATACGGTCATGAAGGCGGGTTCAATAAGCCGGATTTCAAACTATGTAGTAAAGGCAACCGACAAAAGTGGGACGAACACAGGCAGTTGGCTTTCATGACGGCCTTCTTAGGTCTTATAGTGTTCCCGAGGAAGGACGGCAACATCGATCTAAAAATAACTGGGGTTGTCAGTACTTTGCTCACCCAAGATAAGAGTACTCTAGCGCCTATGATTATGGCTGACATTTTCCGGGCTCTCACTGCTTGTCGAGCCAGGGGCGACTTTTTCGAAGGATGTAACCTACTATTGCAAATATGGATGACCGATCACTTATGCCGCCGCATTCCGCTCTTGGGTTACGGTTCGCCTGAGAAGACTTGCATTGGAGAATTCTACACTAGAGTCAAAGGTTTCAATCTACCTGAGGGCGTCACATCATGGACCTCATTTTTTCCGAACTCTCACTGCTAGCCAAATCCAGTGGACGCTCGGATGGTCGCCTGTTGAGGAAATCATATACATGCCAGCAACCAGGCCCCACTTTCTGTTGATGGGACTTAAAAGCATCCAACCCTACGCACCATATCGGGTTTTGAGGCAACTTGGGAGGTATCAAGTGGTGCCGAAAGATGAAGATCTGAGTACCCAAGTGATTGAGATCAGTCCAGATGGTCGTTTCCCCGAAGAAGAAGTTCGCCAAATCTGGAGTGAGTGCCAACATCTGACGGCAAGCACTTGTGTAATGGATATAGCAAAAGGGGAAGTTGCCCCAGGATATCACGCTTGGTTCAGGGGCGACCTGTCTTGTGAAAGACCGGCTAAGAGACTGCATCTCAAAGATTCTGTGGAATCATCCCAAGGGCAATGGAACTGGTTAGCAAAAGAAAAGGGGTATCGGGCCGAGATCGGTGATTTGAAGCTACAAATTGACAGTCTGAAATTCAGTAACAGCATGCAAATCGCGGCGGATCGAAGCGAAAAGAATAAATTGGTCCGAGAGAATGAAGAACTTAAGGCCCAAATCCAAAAATTGAGATTGTCTCTTAATGAACAGCCCAGAAGTCGATCAGACCAACAGTTGATTAAGGGTTTGAGAAGAGAAGTCGCGGAATGGCGAGATGGTTTAGAAGAATCGGGAAAGATTATGGCGAAGCTCAAGGCACAGTGGGGAGTAAAAGTAGAGAAGCATCGCCGATACTTGAACCAATCGAAACACGACCACGAGAAAACTGTTGCCAAAATGAAGAGAGAGATGGCTATACTTGAGACCAAAGCAGTTAATCAGGCTAAGGATTTCCAAATTGAGAGCAGATACTGGTACGACTTATTGGCCCAGATGAAGTTAGAAGTACGGCAACTGAAGAATCAACATACACAGGATGCTCAGGTATTCAAGACGTGTAGTGATCAGATAAAACGCCTACTCATAGAGAAAAAGTAAACCAGAGATAAGATCAGGGCCATTGCCCATGCCATCACCAGACGGTGTCTACGATGTGAGAACATGACCAGCATTATTGTCCTCTCGGCAGTGATGAGTTATGTCAAATAGACCATGCATGAGCTGGAGCAACTTGAGAGGGATCTCACACCTAGGACCGCGGCGAGGTCGAACGATGCCCCGCGGACACCAATTTTCAAAACCATAATGCACTCATAAGTCAAGTCTGTATCTTAGCATCTTCTGCCTGTTTTCCCAACAGGGTGATTTTTAGTCTGGGTTTATTTTTAAAATTTGCTCTTTTTTTTGCAAAATGTAGTTTGTAATAGACCATTTCAATAATAAAAGGTGTGTTTCTTTCATTTGTGTTTCGAACTACGTAATGATCTGATTCACGTAGGCATCGTGATACATAGGCAGTCCTCATCGGATCCGGTCACATTTCTTTTACTGCAAAATAAAAAAAAAAAAAAACAAAAACAAAAAAAAAGGGAAAAAATAATAAGAGGAAAAATGTCGGAATGACGCATGCTCTCGTAGCAAACATGTAGTAATCCACTCAACTGTATAGGTGCATCATGCCCAACGTGAGTTTGACTATCTGTTATTTGCTGCAAATTAACCATGCGTTTGTCGTTGAGTACCTCCAGGTTTTTTGGAAAGACGGTTGGTTTGGTGAAAGTCTGGCCTCACACTCATACTTCACGAGGTCAAAGAGAAGTGTTCAACTACCTGTTGTTAGGACCAGAAGCAGTACTCACACTTACTTCACCAGGTCAAAAGGAAGTGTGGAAATGTCTTCAGAAATTCCGTTGCAAACAATCCCTGTTTCTGAGGAGAGCTCGATCTCAGCCGTCCTCACACCTGAATCCGCAACTGCGGAGGAAAATAGAATCCTACGGCTCCGCATGTTGGAAATGCTGGACGACTGGAATAATGGGAAAGAGCCTCCAAGTGTCGTTCCCGGATTCCCTGAATTATTCTCCAGGTCAAGTGGGACTTCTAATGTCCCCATAAATTATCCTGCTACCCCATTCGGGTACCCAGCCACCTCAGCCTTCTCTGCTGGATCGCCTTCTGAACCTCATCCCCGAATGTCAGCCACCAATGCAAGCATGAACATCTTTACTGCACCGCTTTGCCCGATTACGGCACAACCTGCCACATACAAGCCGAGCTTTGACTCATCCTCTTTTACATTCCAAGCACCATCGTTCTCAATGGAACCAACTAGGTTCGCTACCAGCACTAATCCTCCACCGCCTCAGTGCGAGCTTGCACCCGGGCAGGATCAGAACCCCAGAATTGCATAACAAAATGAGATTGCCAAGAGAATGAGAAGCCTTGAACAAAGTTTGAAGAATATGCAAGGATTGAGCGGGCAGAAGAGCGTCTCTTACGCCGACCTATGCATGTTCCCTCACGTGCACCTGCCAGCGGGTTTCAAGACCCCAAAGTTCGAGAAATACGATGGGCACGGTGACCCCATTGCACATCTTAAGAAATACTGCAACCAATTGCGGGGAGCCGGCGGAAAAGAAGAACTGCTAATGGCATATTTTGGGGAAAGTCTAGTAGGGATAGCCTCGGAATGGTATATGGACCAGGAAATGTCCCGATGGCATATATGGGATGATCTCGCCAGAGATTTTGTAAAACAATTCCAGTATAACATCGACATTGCACCAGACCAAAATTCTCTGTCAAATTTAAAGAAGAAACCTTCAGAAAGCTTCAGAGAATATGCTATTAAGTGGCGTGAGCAGGCGTCAAGGGTGAAGCCTCCCATGGATGAAGTGGAAATGGTCACTACCTTTCTCCAGGCTCAAGAGTCTGACTATTTCCAAAACATGATGTCAGCCATGGGAAAGCCATTCGCGGAAGCGATTAAGATTGGAGAGATGGTGGAAAATGGTCTGAAAACAGGTAGGATTCTGAGTCAAGCAGCCATAAGGGTGACCTCCCAAGCCGTCCAAAGCGGGTCCGGAGGAATGACAAGAGGGAAGAAGAAGGAAGAAACGACCATGGCAGCCTCGGAAGCAAGGGAGTATCGTCATCCCAGGCCCCGTTTTCCGGAAAGAACCCCACAACACTACTACCCCCACTCAAATTTGGCATATGCTCATCAACCTTATATGGTCATGAATGCCCAGCCTTATGCCCATCCACCACAACAAGCCAATCGAGGCCCAGCTCCACCTCCCAGAAATCAGCCTCCTTACCGCAGCCACTATAACCCACAACCCCCGCAGAATAACTTTCGCCCTCAGGAGCCACCTCGAAGGCGGACTTTCACGCCCATCGGTGAACAATACTCTACTTTATTCCCGAAGCTAGTCCAGTTGGGTTTCTTACAACCAATCCCTCAAACGAGGCAAAACCCAACGTCACCTTCTTACAAAGCTGGAGTCAGATGCGCCTATCATTCAGGGGCCGAGGGACATGATACAAATGACTGCTGGTCGTTGAAAAGAGTGGTCGAGAATTTGATAGAGCAAGGGAAAATAGTGCTAAGGGACGAAGAGATCCCAAATGTGACTAACAATCCATTGCCTGCTCACAATAATGGGCCGCTGATCGGAATGATTTGCGAAGACAAAGAATTCGACCCTGCTCTGAAAGCTATAATCGCCATTGTCGACACGGGGAAAAGGCCTGAGACAGACCAGAAACCAGAAAAGGGGGAGGAGGCCAAGGCTATAAAGAGCGAGCCTGAAAAGAAGGTGGAGAAGAAAGTGGTACCGGTAAAGGATGGAGTTCTTTACATACCACGAGGTCGAGCTGAGAAGATGCAGAACTTCGGGATCAAAAAGACAAAACCTATGTACGTGCCAAAAGGGGCCTATGTGGTCCGGGGGACGATTCAACCACCTCGGCTGAATGAGCCAGTAGTTATCGGACGTGTGCCACAAAAGCCGATGACCAACTCGTCCACAGTACCATGGAATTATCAGAAGACTTTGGTAATGTACAAAGGTAAAGAGGTCATGGGAGAACTTCCAGAAAATACTTTCATTGGAAGGTATTCAAATACCCAAGAGCTGAACAACGCCACACAAAGGCGCTTCCCACCAAAGAAGCCTGTAAGCGTTGAAGAAGCGGAAGTGTTCTTCCAACAAATGAAAATGCCGGATTACGAAGTGATAGATCAACTGCGCAAGTACCCCGAGCAAGTGTCTATGCTATCATTGTTGATGAGGTCGGCCGAGCATCAAAAGATCTTACTGAAGACCCTGAATGAAGCACATGTGCCAGTTGAAACCTCGGTTGAACAACTAGAGCGGATGACGGAAAGATTCTTCGCCGTCAACCAAATCTCTTTCAGCAAAAACGATTTACCCCCAGAAGGAGCGGCACACAACAAGGCCTTGCATCTAACAGTTAAATGCGAGGACTACTATGTCAAGCGGGTAATGTTGGATGGGGGATCAGGTGTTGACATTTGCCCGCTCTCCACGCTACAAAGAATGGAAATTGGGACCGGAAGAATCCGACCCAACAATGTCTGCGTAAGGGCTTTCGACGGCATCAAGAGAGATACCATGGGGGAAATAGACCTGTTGTTGGTCATAGGACCAGTCGAGTTTGAAGTAACCTTTCAGGTGCTCGACATGGATACATCCTACAATTTCCTCCTCGGTAGACCTTGGATCCATGCGACAGGAGCTGTGCCTTCCACTCTTCACCAGATGGTGAAGTTCGAGTACGAAGACCGAGAGATCGTGGTCCATGGGGAAGACGAGCATGCTATCTATCGGGACCCATCCATCCCATATCTTGAACCGAGAGAAGGGAGCGAACATATGGTCTATCAAGCTTTCGAGATTGTACTGGCAGAGCAGCACGAAGAGGGAATACCCTGCCCCCAGCCTTTCTTGTCTAACGCCTCGGTTATGGTGGCCAAAGATATGATCCGGCACGGATTTAGGCCAGGGAAAGGGCTTGGACGAACCCTTCAGGGAATAACAGAACCCATTACCTTGCCAGTCACCAAGAAACCCTTTGGACTAGGCTTCAAACCTACTCCAGCAGACGAAGAGTGGGCAAAGAAAAGGAAAAATGAGGGTTGGAAGTTACCTCGACCACTGCCGGATTTATATGCAACTTTCATTAGGCCAAGGTACGCCGAAGAAGAAGATGATGAGGTCTTCACAGCTGAGGAAATCGAGGAGATATGTGGGGCGATAAGAAAGATGCTCTACGAGGTCCACATGGTTCAACCAGGTGAAGGCACAAGCACTGCTGAGATGCTGTACGTGGGACCGAACGCCAAACTTCAAAACTGGGAGGCCACGCCATTCCCAACTAGACGGAAGTTCGGGTAGACCTGTCCTGCCACCTTTCCTGTGTCACAAGTTGTCTCCAGGACATAACTTGAACGTTTTCTTCCTTTTAATTGTTGTTTTGAATTCCTAAGTTGTAAACATTGTTGTCTTCCAACTTTCCAAAGAAAATGAAAAAAAAATCATCATTGCTTTCCCATTCTTTCTTTTGTTCTGATTTTTGTTATTTTTCCTTTTATCTTTCCTTTTAGTTATAATAATGCGGCTTTAAATATGACATACTTGCGGACTTCATGCCCAGATCACAACGAGCTATTTAACTGCGAATTAATGAACCCAGAACCAGAATATGATGAGAAAGAAGCTTTTAGGGAAATAAACCGAGAGTTGGAACATTTTGAGAATAAACCTAAGCCAAATCTGAATGACACTGAACTGGTTAATTTAGGAACTCCTGAAGAAATCCGGGAGACCAAAATAAGCATTCACATGGACAAGAAAACGCGAGAGGCGATAATTCAACTTCTTTTTGAATTTAAAGACGTGTTTGCTTGGTCATATGATGACATGCCGGGTCTAGGTGTTGATCTAGTGGTTCATAAATTGCCGATTCATCCTGATTGTCCTCCAGTTCAACAAAAGCAACGAAAGTTCAAAACTGAGGTCAGTGACAAGATTAAAGAGGAGATCACCAAACAATTGAAAACGGGAGTGATTCGGGTAGTCCAGTATACAACTTGGTTGGCAAATGTGGTTCCAGTACCGAAAAAGGACGGGAAAACTCGGGTATGTGTAGATTACCGAGATCTGAACAGAGCAAGTCCTAAAGATAATTTCCCGCTGCCCAACATCCACATCCTCGTTGATAATTGCGCCAAACACGAGATACAGTCTTTCGTAGATTGTTACGCTGGGTATCATCAGGTATTGATGGATGAAGAGGACGCCGAGAAAACTGCCTTCACCACGCCTTGGGGCACCTACTGTTACCGGGTCATGCCATTTGGTTTGAAGAATGCTGGGGCTACTTACATGAGGGCCATGACTGCCATTTTTCATGACATGATGCATCAGGAAATAGAGGTGTACGTGGACGACGTGATAGTCAAGTCCAGGACGCAGGATAATCACATCCAAGACTTGAGGAAATTCTTCGAGAGATTAAGGAAGTATGACTTGAAGCTGAACCCAGCCAAATGTGCTTTCGGAATTCCGTCGGGCAAACTTTTGGGCTTCATCATAAGCAGGAGAGGTATCGAGCTAGATCCAACTAAGATAAAATCCATCAGAGATCTGCCTCCCCCGAGAACAAAGAAAGACGTGATGAGTCTGTTGGGCAGGTTGAACTACATCAGTCGGTTTATTGCCCAGCTAACAAGCACGTGTGAGCCCATATTCAAGCTGTTAAGGAAAGATGCGGCGATTAAATGGACAACTGAGTGTCAAGAAGCCTTTGATAAAGTCAAAGAATACCTTTCGAATCCCCCAGTCTTGGTCCCTCCAGAACCAGGGAGGCCACTTTTCTTGTATCTGACAGTCTTGGAGAACTCTTTCGGTTGCGTCCTCGGGCAACACGACGTAACCGGAAAGAAGGAGCAAGCAATCTACTACTTGAGCAAGAAATTCACCGGCTACGAGGCCAAATACACTCTGCTGGAAAGAACATGCTGCGCTCTCACGTGGGTTGCTCAAAAGCTGAGACATTATCTCCAAGCCCACACTACGTTCCTCATAAGCAGGTTGGATCCTTTGAAGTATATATTTCAGAAACCAATGCCTACTGGGAGACTAGCTAAATGGCAAATCTTGCTTACGGAATTCGACATAGTCTATGTCACTTGCACGGCAATGAAAGCCCAGGCGCTAGCAGATCATTTGCCCGAAAATCCGGTCGATGACGAATACCAACCATTGAGTACCTACTTTCCAGATGAAGAAGTAAACACCGTAGAAGTGGTCTCGGAGGACGCTCATGTCTGGAAGATATTCTTTGATGGAGCCGTGAACGCCAAGGGTGTAGGGATTGGGGCAATTTTGATCTCGCCTTCTGGTCAGCATTATCCCGCCACAGCTAGACTTCATTTCTTTTGCACAAATAATACAACTGAGTATGAAGCCTGCATCATGGGCATGCATATGGCAATCGATCAGGATGTCGAAGACTTACTGATTATGGGAGATTCTGACCTGATTATCCGGCAAGCTCAAGGCGAATGGGAAACTCGGGATGTCAAACTTATCCCTTACCGACAGCATGTGGAGGACCTCAGCAAGCGCTTTACATCAATAGAGTTCAGGTATATCCCGAGGTGTCACAATGAACTGGCAGATGCACTTGCTACTTTGGCTTCAATGCTACCCTACCCGGGCAACGCCCACGTCGATCCTTTGGAAATCCAAATCAAGGAAAGACACGGTTACTGCAATGTAATCGAGGCGGGATCAAATACGCAGCCTTGGTACCATGACATCAAGAGGTTCCTGAAGACACAAGAATACCCCGAGCACGCTACTGGAGATCAAAAGAGGACCATTAGGCGACATGCAAGTGGTTTCTTTCTGAGCGGTGAATTGTTATATAAGAGGACCCCGGACCTCAATCTCCTAAGATGTGTCGATATCGAGGAAGCGAGAAAGATCATGCACGAAGTACACGCAGGTGTGTGCGGACCTCACATGAACGGGTATGTCTTAGCGAAGAAAATCCTTCGAGCAGGTTATTACTGGATGACCATGGAAAAGGATTGCTTTAGCTTCGTTCGGAAGTGTCATCAGTGTCAGGTGCACGGTGATTTGATTCATGCACCTCCCACGGAGCTGCATCCCATGTCTGCACCTTGGCCATTTGTCGCCTGGGGCATGGACGTTATTGGACCAATCGAACCAAAGGCTTCGAATGGACACAGGTTTATACTGGTTGCCATCGATTACTTCACAAAATGGGTAGAGGCTGTCACTCTCAAGTCGGTCACTAAAAAAGCTGTAGTGGATTTTGTACACTCAAATCTTATCTGTCATTTCGGTATTCCTGCGACTATCATTACAGATAACGCAGCAAACTTGAACAGTCACTTGATGGGATATGTATGCGAGCAATTCAAGATAACGCATAGGAATTCTACTCCTTATCGGCCGAAAGCCAATGGTGCTGTGGAAGCGGCGAACAAAAACATCAAGAAGATTTTGAGGAAAACGATCCAAAGTTCCCGACAGTGGCATGAGCAGTTACCATTTGCATTGTTGGGGTATCGCACTACGGTACGCACATCAGTAGGAGCGACTCCTTATCTTTTGGTTTATGGGACCGAGGCTGTAATACCGGCAGAGGTAGAAATTCCTTCGCTTCGAACCATTGTCGAAGCAGAAATCGAAGACAGCGAGTGGGTCAAGACTCGGTTAGAGCAATTGACTTTGATTGATGAAAAGCGAATGGCCGCGGTTTGTCACGGACAGTTGTACCAACAAAGAATGGCCCGTGCTTACAACAAGAAAGTCCGACCCAGGAATTTCGAAGTAGGTCAGCTGGTACTGAGGCGTATTCTGCCGCATCATGAGGAAGCAAAAGGGAAGTTTGCTCCAAATTGGAAAGGCTCATACATCATAAGGAAGATATTGCCGAGAGGAGCATTGTATTTAGGTGATATCGAAGGAAATGACCCCGACACGGCAGTAAATGCGGATGCAGTCAAGAGATACTACGTCTGAATTATACTCCAGTAGTCTTGACGCATTTGAAATGACGAAGGTTTTATTCCCCACTACTCCCCAAACACTACCCAATTCTCTCTACAAACCTTTGAGCCGCTTACAAAAAAACAACAAAACAAAAGAAAACAAAACAAAACATTGATTGAGCCCTGAACTACGTTTGACTTGATTCCGAAAGGATACGTAGGCAGCCTCTCCCTGAGGTTCAGTCACACCAACAATAAAATCCCATTCACCCTGAAATTGAAACCGGGGCACGTCGAGCAGTTTAGAAGTTAGTATCATCTACCTCTCTTTACCAAGCACAAGCTTTCAAATCAATTACCAAAGATAGTGGGAAGCCAATAAGCGTCACAAATGGAGACCGACACACTCTGAATTGAGAGAGATAAAATGAGAGAGTCTCGTCGGTGAAAACCTTCGGGCACCGCGAGGCGACGGGAGTAGAGAAACCAAAATGAGAGAGCTTGTTTAGTTAAAAACTCACAAAGAGTGCTATCAAGCGATGACAGGAAGAGAAATGAGAGAGGTCAGCCAGCGAAAACCCGCAAAGGGCGCTGTTGGCCGAAAAGAATGACTCCACCCCAAGGAGGTCTCGGCAAAGCTCCACCGGTTTGGAATCACATATCCGTTCTGGTTCAGGGAAACGCAAGTTCATGGAAGGTCAGGCGTCCAGTCCAAAGAGCATGTCATGTCATTTAAAGCCAGCGTTATCTTCCTCAAATAAGTCTTTCTCGTCCCAAAAGGGACACTCCCTTCCTGAAATTTGTTTTCTCCTTTCTTTGTTTCTCTTCGAATCCCTTTTTTGTTTTAACCCCAAGTTCAGGATACACCGGAAAGGGCAGGTGGCAGGTTTGTTTTCACGGAATTCCGTTTCATGAAGGAAAACACCCCGTTTCGTGTACGTCTGTCCAAACTTGATGAATCATGATGTTTGATGGCGTTCGAAGTAAAGAGGAAAAAGAGAAATTCCCCCCAGCAAGTCCGCCTTCGGACGAATCTCCACAGAGTCTCCCCTTGTACAATCCCCCACAGAGTCTCCCCAATATATATAAAAAAAAAAAAATCCCCGTTGGAATTTCCCCAGCACATCCCCAGCGAGTTCCTTTGAAAAAATTCCCCAACCAGCTTACCCTAACAAATCCTAGAAAGCCCGCTTTGAAACAAATCCCCAGCATGCCCCGTTGTACAAAAATCCACACAAAGAATCCACTTTCTAAATATTCCCCCCACAGAGCTTCCTTTTGTACAAATCCCCACAGAGTATCCCCAATAAAATCCCCGTTGAGAATCTCCAAGCAAGATGGGACAAAAAAAAAGAGAAAAGAAAAAAGAGCCTTACGAGGCAAATCATCACAGAATCTGGAAATACAAGCCTGAGCAGTCTAAAGGGTTTCGACATATGAATCAAATCAATGGTGGGACTTCGCAACAGAAATGAAGACGCAACAAAGCAACCGGGAACGATCAAGGTCACCAAACCGACCGTCATTTCCGAACTAACAATTGTTCTTTGTCTGAAAAGTTGAAACAGGTATAATCCAAGACAACCGTGCAAGAAGCAGGTGTCGCCCAAAGAAGAAGGTACATGGGTACAAGAAATATTTTGGCAATAAGGAATTCACTCGAAAGGTAAGTTTCCACAAAACTCCCTTTTATCTTCTACTAAAACAAGAAAATTAAAAAAAAAAAAAAAAGAGGTCAGTTGTTGTTCTCGAATTTTGTCCCCATCCAATCAGCATTAGGGTTTTAAACCCTAAACTGAATTTTTCCTTTAGTCAGCATTAGGGTTTTAAACCCTAAACTGAGTTTTTTCCATTCAGCCAGCATTAGGGTTTTAAACCCTAAACTGAGCTCTTCCATGCAGTCAGCATTAGGTTTTAAACCCTAAACTGAACTTTTTCCTTTAGTCAACATTAGGGTTTTAAACCCTAAACTGAACTTTTTCCATTCAGCCAGCATTAGGGTTTTAAACCCTAAACTGAGCTTTTCCATGCAGTCAGCATTAGGGTTTTAAACCCTAAACAGAATTTTTCCTTTCAGCCGGCATTAGGGTTTTAAACCCTAAACTGAGCTCTTCCATGCAGTCAGCATTAGGGTTTTAAGCCCTAAACTGAATTTTTCCTTTAGTCAGCATTAGGGTTTTAAACCCTAAACTGAACTTTTTCCATTCAGCCAGCATTAGGGTTTTAAACCCTAAACTGAGCTTTTCCATGCAGTCAGCATTAGGGTTTTAAACCCTAAACTGAACTTTTCCTTTTAGTCAGCATTAGGGTTTTAAACCCTAAACTGAACTTTTCCATGCAGTCAGCATTAAGGTTTTAAACCCTAAACTGAATTTTTCCTTTCAGCCGGCATTAGGGTTTTGAACCCTAAACTGAGCTCTTCCATGCAGTCAGCATTAGGGGTTTAAACCCTAAACTGAATTTTTCCTTTAGTCAGCATTAGGGTTTTAAACCCTAAACCGAACTTTTTTCTTTAGTCAGCATCAGGGTTTTAAACCCTAAACTGAACTTTTTCCATTCAGCCAGCATTAGGGTTTTAAACCCTAAACTGAGCTTTTCCATGCAGTCAGCATTAGGGTTTTAAACCCTAAACTGAACTTTTCCTTTTAAGCCAGCATTAGGGTTTTAAACCCTAAACTGAGCTTTTCCATGCAGTCAGCATTAGGGTTTTAAACCCTAAACTGAATTTTTCCTTTCAGCCGGCATTAGGGTTTTAAACCCTAAACTGAGCTTTTCCATGCAGTCAGCATTAGGGTTTTAAACCCTAAACTGAATTTTTCCTTTAGTCAGCATTAGGGTTTTAAACCCTAAACTGAATTTTTCCTTTAGTCAGCATTAGGGTTTTAAACCCTAAACTGAACTTTTTCCATTCAGCCAGCATTAGGGTTTTAAACCCTAAACTGAGCTTTTCCATGCAGTCAACATTAGGGTTTTAAACCCTAAACTGAATTTTTCCTTTCAGCCGGCATTAGGGTTTTAAACCCTAAACTGAGCTCTTCCATGCAGTCAACATTAGGGTTTTAAACCCTAAATTGAATTTTTCCATTCAGCCAGCATTAGGGTTCTAAACCCTAAACTGAGCTTTTCCCCAGTTGGTCAGTATTAGAGTTTCAACTCTAAAAACTGAACTTCTCCCCAGCTATTCGGTATTAGTGCTCCAACCCTGAACTGAGCATTTTTATCTCCCTTCCTCAATTTTATGAACTTCCTGGCGAATAATTGACGAAATTTTCCTAGTGAAACTGGGGCAGAAAATTTCGTTTCTTTTGTTTGTTTTCTCCTGCAGGTCTAACCTCTAGCCACACGGATCGAAATGACCCACGAGGTGAGTCTCAACTCAGAATCAAAAAAAGAAAAGACAAAAAGAAGATGTCCCGAGATACCGGAGAAAATGGAAGGCGGATCGTTCCAAGATTTGATTAAGGTCTAGAACTCTGCCAGTCACGTCTCACTGAGTATCCCAAAGATTAAACAAGCACCTACAACTCGCAAGCATCAAGATTCGGATCGAAGTCTCCAAGCAAAATCAGCTAAGACCCATGATCAAGTCGCAAAAGAATCATGGATAGGGATCTTGTAACTAGCAGTTGACATGCATATAAGTATTTAGTTCAGTTTCAATGTTTCTTTGGTTGTAATAAGGCGGTCAGTAAAGTAGGTGACAACAGCAATAGCAGTAACAACAAGCATTGCGATCCCATGGTAGTCCCAGCTACCGAAGCTTCCCGAACTACATTGACCTGATTCCTGTTTAGCCCAGGATATGTAGGAAATCTTTGAAGCAAAGATTCGGTCAGATCTTTCAAAACATGCTTCACACGGAGTAGTCCATAGGCAAAAATCGCTCATACCCGCTCACTTTATCTTTGCACGAAAACTCTTCGGGTTTCCGAACAAAGAGGGGCAGCTGTGAGCACGTGATTTTTGTTTCGCGCGACAATCGCTCCAAAAGAAATAAAAAATGTGACAAATGGTCCTGATGTACAGGTTTTGGATTTTGTGTGGCATATTCGTTAGTTATCTGTAATCCCGTCCGTGTTTATTTTTAAAATAAATAAATAAAAAATGTGCATCTTTCATTTTTATTTCTGTCATTAAGTGATGTTAGTATAATTAATGTCAATTGTATGTAAAATGTTGTTTATGGTTTTATATGGTATTATTTGGTAAATTAATTCAAAAGAAAAAAAATAATAAAAGAGAAGAAAGAATTCTCGGACTTGGGCCAGTCCAATTTTAAATAAATTGGCCCAAACAACTCAGCCCAAAACCCGTGCTTGCCCCGGTCCAGACCAGCCTACTTTAAGAACGTCCAAACGACGCCGTTTTAATCCAGTCTGATCTGGGCCGTTGATCTCAGATTGATCAACGGCCAAGATCACTTCCCCATAACCCACTGATGAACCCGACCCGTTTCCACCCGGACCGACCCAAACCCCTTTAGGATGAAACGACACCGTCCCCCATCATCCAAGAGATCCTGACCCTTCATCGCACCCCATCCAACGGCTAGGAATCAACCCCTCACTAACTATATAAACCCATAACCTTTACCCTGCCCCCTATCCGAACCCCCAGCCTTAGGTCACCTTCGTCCTCATCCCCTTCCCCTCCAAACCCTAGCCGCCCTTGTATTCTTCACCATGAAAGCCGGCGGCATGAACGCCGGTGGCCTTCACCTTAACACCATAGGACCATCTCACCCCCCTGAACATGGATCTGTGGACCGTTTAGTTCGAATCATCCTCTAGGTCCTCGAATCTTCATTTGAAGATTCGAGCAAAACTCGATCTACACCGATCTGCCCTAGATTCATACCAGACAATCACCGGACCCCCCTCGTGACCAAACCATGCTTGGTTTGGTCCGAATCTAACCAAGAAAGCCCAAAACCCAAATCTGCCCTCTAGAACCCTAGGTTTCCTCGTGCCTGTTCCGTGCCTGTTCGAACCAAGAGATTAGGGTCTAATGGACCTTAATCGAAGTGTTTCTCATTTGAGAAACATTTCGATTAAAGTCCGTTCAACCTTGAGAAAGGGTCTGTACAACACAAACTGATTTTTTCTGTTTCTGCTTTCAAAGTTTAAGGTAAGTTTGTTTTCTCTTTGTTATTCAGTACGTGTGTGGTTTAAAGGTCTGTTCGTATTGGCCGAATGTCTTGTGTAATTTGTTGTCTTTGAATTTTTTACCAAATGTATCCTGTCCACCTTTCCTGAACCTATGTGTTTGATTAAAGGCCTTCTTCTATTCACTGATAACATGTATGTATGTATGTGCTGTGCAATTAGCTGAATTTCAAATTTGAACTGATTAACTGATTCCTCGAGTACAATTCTGCTGGGTCAGTATGACTCGAGTCATGTGTTCGATACTATTAAACATCTGAGTTTTGGTTACGATTGTACATGTTATGATTAATATAGTCGAGTCGACATGTGTTGTCAATTAGTTTCAGCTGCCTGAACAATAACAAATCGATTTGCTTCTGCTAAGCATTGCCTCAATCAATTAGGAACTGAGTTTAGTACTTATAATTGTTAATTTGAATCAGAAATGTAAAATCAATGTTTTGTTCGGTTATAGTTCTGAAATTGGAGGGCATGTGCACTTGTGCACCACATGTGCATTTGTGCACAGCCTGTGTCCTGCATAAAGGCTTTTTGAATTAAATAGTTTGACAGCATATGCTGTCAGACTACATTCTGCTGCCCATACTCTAATTTAGTTTCAAAAATAATAAACATTACTCAAAAGTGAGTCTGCCAGGGAATATCATGGGGTTTTGTTTATAATTAATTAGCTAAGTGGAATCTGAAATAGGAGAGCACATGGGAGGGGTGTTCTAATTGTCTGAACAGGCTGTTAAAGGTTTTAGGTTTATAAAAGAGGGGACTTCCATCAGTTTTGGGGACATCAGATAGATCAGATAAGAGGGAGGAGCTGAAGACATACACATATAGACATAGATACACACACACAGACAGGGACAAAGAGAATACATACAGAAAACTTAGTTTGGAGATTGAGAGTTAAAGTTCTGAAAAGCAGAAAACTGGAAAAGAACTCTGTTTGATAACACAGACAGACAAAACTAGAAATTGCATTCTTCTTTGCTGTCTTGATTTCATTGGTCTTGACTTGTTTGTCCGATACTGTTTTCTTCTAAATCCAACTGAGTCTGTTGGTTGTTTGTTTGGTTTACTCTGGGACTTGGTCTAGCTGGGATCTTGATTCTACTCCAATTATTTTGCTTGTTGTTGTTGTTGCTGCTATTCTGTTTCTTGCTGCTGCTGATTTCCCCATCTTCTTCCTCTTCTCCTTTGCATTTTCAGTATTTCCAGGTACACATCTCGAGTCTCACATTGGTGTAGCTGATTGTAACATTGAAAAGCATGAATCGAAAGATCTGAAGAATTTTAATCATATGTTGCCTTACTTATAGCTTTGCGAATATTGTTAAAGTTGTATAGATCCTTTAACTTGTAGCCTAATAGAGAATACATTAGTAAGCTTGTACTTAATTAATGTTTATGTTGATTTGAAACTGTGGTATTTGATTCGTTTAATAGCATACAGGATGTAAATATAACTCATGGAATGTGGAACAATTTAGTGCGATTGTTAAAATTAAATTCACTCTTTCAGCATGTTTTGAATAAGTAGGGGCAAATGGCTGTTAAATCTAGCCAAATATAATACAGTTTTTGAATCACCCAGTTTCGATTTCTTTAGGCAGTTTATAGGACTAGTTTTGAATATCATCGGTAGTATTCTTTAATAAGGAATCCTATTAACCCTGTTTAAGCAAGTTAATCTAAATTCGACTTAAAGATGTTTGTTCGGGTTAAGTGTTGTATTTTGTTAGAATAAATGGATTTCTTTGTCAAATTAAAGCATTTTTCCATTGAAGTATAATGTCTTCTCAACTTTGTAAATGATTAACCATAAGAATCCGGATTGGGCCAAAGCATATAATTAAATTAGCATGTACCTTCTTTCTTCTAGTTTTAGGAACAAACGCATTAGAAATATAGCCACTTTAGGATATCCTTTCTAAAAATAGAGACGAGCCTCGCCAAATAAAACGCAAAATTGCGGGGCCCTCAATAAATAACCACAATAATTGTTTTTAGAATTCGGGATAGGCCGTTTAGTGAATTTCATGGCCTTCTACAAAAAAAAATAACGTGTTAGACTCTTTAGGCGCGGCTTAATAATTTAACCTTCTTAAACACGGGTGCACATTGATGTGACCCAAATCCAAATCTCAACGGAGTCAAAATGTGTCGACGACCACGGGTGCATTGATTGTGACGCGGTTCGTGATGCATTTTCACGACGTTGCAATCCTATAAAAATAAATGATAATAATAAAAACGGTTTAAACTTAATAAAAGCACATAAGTCACAACATGTATTTGAACCAGATATTTAGCCATTATAACAATTTAAGCGACCGTGCTAGAACCACGGGATTCGAGGGTGCCTAACACCTTCCCTCGGGTCAACAGAATTCCTTACTTAGAATTTCTGGTTCGCAGACTTCATTTGGAAAAGTCGAAAATTTCCTCGATTTGGGATTCGAGATAAACCGGTGACTTGGGACACCAAAAGCCAAACCTTTCCCAAGTGGCGACTCTGAATTAAATAAATAATCCCATTTCGAATATTGTCACTTAAATTGGAAAAACTCCCTCGCGCATTTAACCCTTCGGGGCGGGGCGCGCAAAAAGGAGGTGTGACAATATGTATATATATATGTGTGTGTGTGTGTGTGAGCTGGTCCGGGCCGGTTGACCCATGGGTCAGCTACCAGTTCGGTCCGGTCCGGTTCAGTGGGTCAAACGGCCCAGGTCGCTTAAATTAATGGGTTGGTCCGTTTAAGGTTTTGTGGGTCATGGACCGGTTAAAGGGTTAATTTTAATGGGTTATTGGGGCCGGTTCGTGGGTCGACTCGGCGTATTTGACAGGTCTAATCCTACCAAGCAACCCAAGTACAGTGGTGTAGACACACTATGCCAAGTGTGGTCGATCGCCCTTTGCTGGAAAATGATATTGCGTATATACGTCAAATATTATTGAATATGATTATATATTATATTTTGAACACCCTTAATATAGTTTAGTGAGTCAGTTCGGTGATCCAGGGTGTTCACAATGATATGTTGTTCATAGGTGTTAGTTATCTGCCCATTTTATTTGCCAAAATTAAACGGAGACCAATGCATATATATTTGACTCTTTTCCAATTTATATTTTTAAATAAAATAACTCTTAAAACTTAAAATTTATGTAAACCCTTACAAAATTCCTAGCTACGCAAGCAGAGAAACAAATTTTTAGCACTCATTTCACGCTCCCCATAAACTTATCCATGTATTGTAATATTTTGACTAATGAAAGCTCAAAGTAGCAAGCTATGATCATTCAATAGAATATTTTTTTCTCTAGAAGGATTCAACATGGTGCTTATTTTCTAAAGGGACTTGGTGCAACAAGCTGTTTGTTCTACTTTTACTTTTGTTTTTTGACTGGTCCGCAATTTAAGTTTGTTGAAGTATTGATTCTTGATAAGCAGCATCCAATAAGTTAATTCTTCAAAAAAATTCAAAACTTTATGAAAGCAACTTCATTCAAAGTCATGGAACTATTAAATTAGATTGTTGTCTGAACTTAGATTCATGTTTCAGTTATAACACCCTCCTTTACAATAAGTAGTATATATACATTTTAATCAAATTACATATATCGTTAAAACAAGCTTCATTGTGTATATTAAAGTAATTTTAACTTTATATAATCAAAAAATATTCGAATTTTACGTACAATATACCTTCCTTTTAGCTTATGAATTTTGTCTTACCATCATATATAGGTTGTCGCTCTCCGAATTTTTTCACATGCACTCGATATTTATATCAAACAAGTAAATATATGCAATATGTGTTCACATAAATTTGTATCATTTAATCATGATCGTTTACAAATGACTTTAGGGTATTTGCTATTAATAACTGGCATAGTTTCCATTAACTTTGCTCATCAAAGCTAGGAAAATGGAAGAACTACATACATTTTTTGTTTAATGTGATTTGAAATTTGATTTTTCATGATTTTCAGCCACTTCATTGATCGTTTGGATTTGATGTAAGTATCATATGTGGACATAATTTTTTAGATTACAATCTGATACTCTGCAAGTGGACAACACTATTTATCTTGTAAGGATAAAATTTTGGTTTGTTTTAGAGGTGATTTATAAATTTTTGTTTTGTACCTTGATTTAATGACAAAACACCAAAAAGTCCCTTAAAATCTTGCATCTTTTATTCCTTTTAAAAAAGTTAATCTTCAATTGTCTACATCCATTCATCTGGTGCAAACTGCAAACTCCATTTATATTCTATGCTTCTTTTTATGGTTATACAAAAAACTCAGTATATGTTTTTTAGATACAATTTTAATAACAAAGACAAAGACAAAGAGGACATCAACTGAGAAATCATGTAATCAATGTATATGCAATCTACAATGCTTGTTTTTGGTCCCCAGTGCACATGGATCTCAACAACTTGAGCAACATTCTTGCCTTATTTTTGGTCCTCTCACTACACTGGCTTTGAAGGAGTAACAATAACTGACTCAAAACCCCACTATAGATAGCTTCTTCCCTAGCTTGCATGAAATCATGACACACAATAATTAAAGAATTCACTGCACTTTCACTTCCTTCATTATCTGATGATACTCTAAATACCATCTTCACAATTGCACTAACACCATTTGGATGATTTAAGACATCTTCTTTTGCATTTTTTTCTACTAACAATGTTTCAATTGTTTTCATTGCCAATATTGGTGCTAGTAAGCTTCTATATTGGCATTTTGGAGCATTCACAATGTATGTTATGAGTGCCTCAACTGCGTTTTCCTTCACTATAAATTCGCGATTTTGTTCGAGAGAAGATAATGCTGAAAGAGCTCTGATTGATTCCTCACAACCATCTAATTTGTTCTCGATAACATGAACAAGTTCTTGAATAAAAATCTTGGATTTACCCAACATAGTTACAAGTTCCTTTGACTGCAAAGATGATGAAATTGCCACTATTAAATGACACAAGCTTTTCTTGATGATAAAAGTCCCATTCTTGAATAGCATCAAGAAGTTTGTAAACTTGGATTCATCTTCTTTGAGCATGTTGAGAGTTCCCAAATCACTAAATGGCAACAATTTCAATGCACAAACAAGAGCTTTCTCCATAAATATGAGACTTTCTTGGAAATTTGAACTTTGATCAACTGAATTTTCCAATGCTAATTCAAGAATCATTTGGAAGAAGTCTAGTTGAATCAAGAAAGAGTTTTCTAAAGGCAAATCTTCTGACAAAGCAAGAACTTTCTCTAGTGCTTGAACTTTTGTGTCCAATGTAGACTCCTTTGACTGAAGATTGTGTTTGAGACCAACAATTGAATCATCAATTGCTTGAAAGTAATGAAGATCATAACCATTTCTGCAGTTTAATTGAAGCCATTGATGAATCAAATGGCGAAGGGTGTGGTTTGGTACAATAGAAGAGTCATGGAGTTTCTGCATTGTAACAGGACAAGTTGAATTGCCAGAAGATAGCCATTTTTCAATGCTGGATCTATCATATGTTTGGCCTGTGCATAAAGTGACTGGATCTTTAAACAAATCTAAGCTTATTGGACACCTAAACAAGGGAGGAATTGCCATTTCAGGCTCCTTCATTGACCAAAAGGATAACAAAAACAACCAAGAATAATCACATATATAGATGAAGATGTTAAAGTAACAACAACAACAACAATAACAAACCCAGTGAAATCACAAGTGAGGTATGGGGAGGACAATGTGTATGCAAACCTTATTCCTACCTTACGACGGCATGATATTAAAGTACTTAAAGAAATATTCAAAAGTGAAATAAAAGAAATCTTGAAGTGGGATATTTGTTTAATTCCAAAGGGAAGTGTAGAAATGACAAGAGAGTTGGAATGATGAGTTTACACTTGGTTGATTGAACATGGAATAACAGAATGAGTTGTGTCTAAAAGACATATATCCTGTTTTTATGAGCCAATAAAAAGAGAGTGGAAGAGTAGGGGTAAGATTGTTTTGTAAGGTTGCAGTTTGAAGTGGAACAAAGCACATGAAAGAAGAAGAAGTGGGGTGAGAAGCTAACCAAAATATATGAAATGTGAGTGGGAAAAAATGAGAAGAGAACAAAGAGAAACAAACACAAGAGTTGGCCAAAAGGAGGAGAAGTAGGCCTTATCTAAGTAAAGCAAGAAAGATAGGTAGATTGCAACTAATGAAATAGTAGAATAATTTTAGGAAAGAGAGTGAATGGGACCACTTTTGTCTTTTTTTGCCAATAGATTGTACCTACAGTCAAACTGACTGACCCACCCAAACACACTCATATCAAAAGTTCATGTCTTTGAACTTTGAATCCCCAAATTATACTTTGTTTGAATAAGAAAGATGCGACACCTTCCTTGCCACAAAAAGAATATTATTAGTAAATTTTTTTATAAAAGAAGAAACAAAAGGCATCCCTTTGTCTCCACATTTTTAACCATCGGGTATAAATCTATTGATCCAATTAATTCAAATTTATTCCGATAAAGGCAACCACGCTCTACAAGCCGTGCTCAAACCAGTTTTTTAAAATTATCACATTTTTTTAATATATTTATTTACTAATAATTTTATAATCCCTCAAAGTACTTCGCTCACCCTCAAAGAGTGAAATATCATTCAAAGCAGACTAAAGGCACAGGGCAAAGAAGCTTAGAAGAGTGACGGAAGAGAGTGAACCTGTGAGTTCTTATGTAAGCAGTAGCGGCTCAACCCTAAAGCCACTAAAGCAGTGGCTAGTCCCCAAAAAAATTAAGGCCCCAAATTTACTCAAATTATATATAGTATAAATAATTATGTATTTATTATTAGTGATAAACAAATTAGTTTTAATCATTTTTTGTCAATTTTTAAAGTTTATACTAAAAATTGTAGATTATTAATTTGCATTTACTTCCTATTTTTATTATTCTTTTTTGTTACTTCACGCATGGTGGATGAGCTCAACTTCTTAATTTGTCTAACTCACTTCAACTTGAATCAATTTTGTTTATAACTATGATTTTGTAGAATCTTCTTCTATTCTTTAAGTACTTTTTAGACAATTTTTCAATTTTAAGCTAATGAAATTATGAAAGGATTAAATATGAAAAAGCATTTTCTTAACCTCGAATGTCTTTTGAGGCCTCTTTTTAAATTTTTGTTTTAGGCCACATGCAGTATTGAGCCGCCTCTGGAAGCATGTTGGATGATGGAACGATGACTACATACTTAAATTCTAAATTTTGAGAAATGACGTAAGTGATAGATGGATCGAGATTTGGCAATAAGTAATCTTTAACATACACTTTAGCTTATGTTAACTTTATTTAAGATCTCCAAAAAAATTGTCTTAATTCCCTTATAATCATTTCCATTTGCTCTTCTGGAATTCAACTGTTTGGATACTCAACTTTTGTTTATAAGAAAAAAGGGACATATAATGCAGGATTTAATAGTTTTCTATTTCTTCCAATTGATGTTCTAGATTACTTTGGGCAAAGCAGTGTAGGCGTGATAGTCCAAATGTGATTCTCTTTCTTACAAGTTGGGTATTGAAGAACTCAAAAGTTACAACCAATGTATGCATAAACGTAAAAGAGTTTAACTTTGACGTTCATGTATCAAAATAAAAATTGGATGAATCCATAAGTATAAGTAGGAATAAAAAGGGAGTAACTAGGTTATGTAAGCAACTGGCCTATTTGAGTATATTTTGACTGGCCAAACAAGGCATTTGTTTTTTCCCTAGTCAAAGTGTAACAGCTCCAGCTAATGTTGTCCACTTTTTTTTTATTTGCTGCATACCAATAAAGTACATGATTCTATTAATTAGTCAGTAATGACTATAATAGTCAAATACAGTACATGTGCACATCCTATGATCTCATCTCTCAATCTCTCGTTTTTATAATTAATTTTTAAGTATAGAAGTTCTTATACAGATACAGATTCAAGATCTGGACTTAGTAAATTTGTAGTGGATGTGATTTGTTACATACTTAATATTTTTTAATATTTTCACCTATGAACATATGACCATTAGTTGTTTCGACATTAGTGAATGTGCAATATGTCTGAAAAAACTCGAGATAGTAAATGGATTTGAAACCCTCTTATCTTGATTGAATTTGGTTTCGTGCGCGCTGAATCAATCAAAGAGCTTACTGATTTAATTCATTCCGTTTCATTTATTTGGGCGAGAGGGAAGCTATGAGTTGTCTGGGAAGCTTCAATATGGCTTAATCTGGTAAATTAAGAAAAAATTAAGAAAGTGAAATAAAAATATGAGCAAAGTTAAAATTAGCGATAAAATTGCTAGGATGTGTATTCTATATAGCATTATAAACTCTTATAATAGGATTTTTTCACTTCGAATTTTTGCGAAGGGACTGTGGCAAACACTTGCATATTTAAGAAATGCAATTGAATATGTTTTAAATTTGACACGATGTGTGATATAAAAGGTGATTACACCGTATATTGGATTAGTTTTGTCGAAAAATTATATTGTACATTAAATATCATTAACACAATCCAAATATTCTTCATGTGTTTACTTTTTCATATTTTGAAATCCTTAGTGAAAATCTTGGATTCACAACCGTTATACTATTTGATTCCCAATCAATAATTTTTCTTGATTTCTTTTACTACTGTTTTTTTATAGCAAAAGTCCACCTTTAATTTGTGGATGATGGGGTTTAGGCGATGACCCCAACCCGTATATTATCAAAAATAATTAATACACAGAGGAGGACATAGATCATAGACTCCAAAGCAAGATGAGGATCGATACAAATCATCCCTAAGAACACTTAGAACCAGACGATCTGCCTAATTTAGGAGATGATCTCCATTACACTTTGACTATAATGAACTTCACATAAGGATGGTGTACACAAGGTTAGCGACACTATACAACGTTCAAAATTATCTACTGTTAGCATCATTAATAACAAAATTATTCGTCTTAGACTTAAATCTGAAAGTAGGGATGCCATCTTGGTCGAGTCTCAATAATGACTTCACTGTGTTCGGTAAGGAACTAGAATCATCCATTAAAACTTGACCATTTATTGATTCTTTTTACCACTGTTTGAATTGTGTTTTTGAGTAAGTTTTGTTTTTCTACAACACGTACCATTCAATGAAAGGGAATTTAATCGGAGCACTGGACCCTATTGCACATTGGACAAGACAACTAATTTTGCCAGTGGAGAATTTAACGAGAAAGAGAGGGATGAGAATTCTATGACTAGATTGTGTTTTTGTGTTTTTTTTTATGAGAAAAGTCCCTGGAGTTAATGAAAAAGTAACATATGAAAAGAAAAATTATTGGAGAGATCATAAAAAATTAGTAAGAGTATTCGATATTGTCAAAAATAAATCCCTACATGATCTATTGGTACAAGGATAAGTTTATCATATCGCACAATTATCTGAATTTGGTCTAGATCTAATTGATCTAATAAGAGTTGAAAGTGCATTGATAAAAAAAATTAGGAATGATTTTCTGATACGATGTTTAATTATCTTCCTACTTTTGATGGAAAGTGAAAAATAAAAGGAGGCAAGACAAAAGATTCATTTTTATTATTTTTTATGCTAGTCTTTTATTCTATTATAACCAAGATTGATAAAATATTGCAAAGGGCAAAGAAAGGGAGAAATAAGAACAATAGACAATAAGGGCCAAAAGCCAAGTACCAAATAGGCAAATAATATAAGTAAAGGATTAACATTTGACCAAAATTTCTGTGTTTTGAGTACAATCTTGTCTGCCACGTGAATAGCTCCAAACCTCAACCTTACAAAAATAACAAACTATAATCTGATATTTAAATTTTTAAAAACTGAAGATAGAATAATACTTGAAAAGATGCCTAGGGAGTGTCGTGAAAAAATAAAATAAATTATATTTTTAGCCCTAAGACCTCTGAGATTGGTAGTGGGAACAATAAATAATATTAATGATACACTTAATCTTCTTCTTTTTTTTTTTTTTTAATAATATCCAACTACTCTTTCAAACTTCAAAGATCCAATGCTAACTAAGAACTTGAACATAATGCTAGGCCACCACAACTTAGAAAACAAGTATTATTCTTCTGTAATAGAATTCATGTGGGACATAAACGCAAGAAAATTTATAGCTATATTTACGGAGACAAGATCCCAAATCAACATCCTTTTGAATGAAAATAAAATCGTTATTGATATCAGCATAATGGTTGGCTATAAATACAGATACTCTTTGTATACGATCGCTTGTTGAATACTATCAAATATTAATTCTTCAAATCTTTGTTATCGGCTACTTTGTCTTCGGGATTCACCCATCACTGGTCACATGCTTGCATCCGGTGTCAGCTTTTTGTTGACTCACATCCCACCTATTTTTAGTTCCACGTGTCACTTTTTCATTCGTCCACCTAGTGTCACTAACCAATTTTGCTGCGTACAGATTGGAAACCATTTATAATCGGAGAAAAGTAGGATAAACTAATTAGGGAATTATATTCTGCTCAGAATACGGCCAAAATGTTCAGAAATAGTAAATTACTTCTCTTAAAATTTATAGTAGTGTTTTTAATTTTCAACTTAAACAAAAATAAAACTAGCTAATGATATATTTTTCTTATTCTGACTTTGCTGAATCAAAGCAGTTGGCTTATAATTTCTATATTTTGGAATGTTTTTCCTCCATCAAATCGCTTCGATATGGCGATTTAACATTTATTTATTGGTCTACTGCTAATAGACATTTTCAGTTCATACATGTATATGACTTGGTGATGATTCGTATAGTTAATTCAAACTTACTTGAATTTTGAGAGTTGTTATTGTATATGAATATTCCGATAAGATAAGCTGTGATATATAAAGAAGACCTTATAGATAAGCTGCTTTGGTTCCTATTGCATGTCAAAATTATTGCTATAGTTTCACTTGTAAGTGCTTTCAACTCTAGTATAAATTGTGTTGGAGTTTTAAGTAAGGTTAG
Source organism: Nicotiana tabacum (assembly GCF_000715075.1). Taxonomy (NCBI): domain Eukaryota; kingdom Viridiplantae; phylum Streptophyta; class Magnoliopsida; order Solanales; family Solanaceae; genus Nicotiana; species Nicotiana tabacum. Next base: position 139,691,665 of record NC_134090.1, read on the forward strand.
TTTTGTCTAAATTATTTTTCTGCATTAAAAATAATCATTTCCCAATTACATGTCAAACAGTGGTTAAATATTCGTAAGTGGACCAAAAAATAATCATCCAACCCAATTTTTACAAGAGATTTTCCTATAGTATAATCACCATCCAAAATAATAGCTCGCTAATGTATATTATTTGTATATTAATATATAATATACATATACTATATATATTTTATATAATCAGTATATATCTTTAGTACATTGAGCTAGCAACTGTGATCAGTTTTGGTCGATGGGTAAGTATGTTAAAATCCCATTATAGCACGGTATAGCCAGTTTTCGGACTGGTCATTCAAAAATAGCCAGCGTTTACCAAGTCAATGAAAAATAGCCACTATTTTGTTGCAACAGAGACCGGTCCAGTATAATATACTAGAGTTCGGTGCATCTGTGTATTAACTCCAGCATATTATGCTGGACCGGTATACTTTGCTGGCTCCAGTATATATACTGGAGACTGGAGCACCGGTGCTCCAAACTCCAGTATATTATGATGGACATATATACTTGCTGGAACTCCAGTATATTATGTTGGAGTTCTAGTGTACTGATGCTGGAACTCCATCATATTATGCTAGAGTTCCAGCATACTTATCTTGAAACTCCAGTATAATATGTTGGAGTTCAAGTATACTTATGCTGGAACTCCAGCATAATATGCTGGCATATTTTCCGGATTTTGAACAGTATTTTCGCTCAAATTTATCTTTACATGAAAAGTGGCTAAATTTCGATTACTTTTGAAATTTGGCTATTTTTAAACTACCAGTTATAAATCTGCCTATTTTTTAATTTCTCCCATAAAAACTGCCTGTTTGGAGAGGGTTATTGACCCATTTGGATCCAGTGATTAGGCCCTATTTAAACTCACTAGCCCAAGTAGTTTCAATTTGTTGCAAAGGAACGAAAGGTCTTGTCTAATTGCATTTGCTGATTTGAGATTATTTTCGTTTGCTAATCACTATAATTATGGAATAATATGGCTCTCTTATTTTTTTGATGAAATATGCATTTTTTTGGGGTTAAAATAAAAAGTTTTATTCAACCAATTGTATATATGTACATCTAATCCTTTTGGACTCTAGGATTAGTTCTCTATAGTCAATACCTATCTAAGCAGCATCTCAACATATACATAGAATCTAATGAATCTGCTACTTCTATATAGGAAAACAATTTAGAGATAACACTTTTTGTCATTTGTGATACCTCTGCTCTCTAGTATGCAACTGGATGACAATTTCTCTTATTCGATACCCACTTTCTTTCTTTTCCTGCTGAAACCTTCGACTATTCTGTTCCTGTCAGACATGGTAGACAGTAGCAGCAAACAACTATCTTACAATTTCTTGCCTTGCTCTACCTCCCCTCGTTATTTTAGTCATCCAATTTAGTTCTTCATTCCATGTAGTTATCTGTCTAGGTTCTCCTACCCATCGCAACAAAGTAGCTCATATTTGTCTTGAATAAGTACATCCAAAGAACAGATGTGTAAAGATTTCATCCTCACTTGAGCTGCATAAGACACATTCTTTAGGAACATGAATCCCCCATCTTTCCAGTCGATCAATGGTAGCCAATCGTTGTCGAACTGCAAGCCATAGTATGAAATGATGTCTTGGCATCAGCTGTGTTCTTATAGTATTGTGTTTCCAAGGTACTTTCTGGTACTGTGGACATAGAGATAGGTAAGCTTTCTTTATGTTGAAACCTCATGTGTAGTACATTTCTGCAGTTCCCATGTAAGGTCCTTGTCCCTATACCAATTTCTTGCATCAAAGATCTTCCTCACAAGCCAACATGTTTGTTTAGGTGTTGGCATATTGGCTAAGTCTCTATTTTTTATATAGAATCCATGAATCCATAGAACCCAAATAGACTCTTTTCTTATAATCACTGCCCAGATAAGTTTACAGATTGCTGTTTTGTTTCATGTGTAAAAATTGATGAGATTTAACCCTCCAGTTGACCTGGGCATACATAGTTGTTTCCATGACACTAGTGCCTTCGTCGATGCTTCACAGCTTCCTGTCCAAAGAAATGTTCTACAGATACTCGTTAGTAATTGAATTACTTTCTTTGGTAATAGATAGACGTGAGCCCAATATGTTTGCATCTCAAACAGTACGCTTTTGATCAATTAAATCTTCCATTATATGATAGCAGCTTGATAGTCCAGCATCTGATTTTTGATGCCATTCTCTCTACTAAGTGCATACATTGTTGTATAATGAGCTTCCTAGAAGAGAGGGGAACACCAAGATACTTAAAGGGCATCTCCTATAAAGTAAACTGCATTTCAGTTAAGATTTGTTCCTTCAGGTTTGTTGGGACACCAGTGATATACAGAGAACTTTTGTCCAAATTTGCTCTAAGACCAGAAACACCCAGGAAATGATCGAATGCTTGAAGCAACAGCTGGATTGATATTCTATCCGCTCGACAACACATTATGAGATCATCCGCAAAACATATATGCACCAACTTCATCTTCCCAGACCTTGGATGGTAGTTGAAGTCAGGGTTATGTTGTGGTTGCTTCAGAGTCCTGTTCAAGTATTCCATAGCCAGAACAAAGAGGTGGGGAGACATAAGGTCCCCTTGCCTTGATCCCTTTTTTACCACAAACTTAGGTATAAGCCCTCCATTGATTAGGAGTGAGTAGCTCACTGTGGTAATACATTCCATGATCAAATTCACAAACTTCCCAGGCAAGCCAAATTTCAACAGTACACTCTTTAGAAAACCCCATTCCACTGAATCATATGCTTTCCTTATATCAATTTTGATAAGACATCTAGGTGATAATCCTTTCTGAGTATAGCCTTAGCTAATTCATGAGTCACTATAACATTGTCCAGTATACTCCTCCCTGCTATGAAAGCTGATTGGGATGGCCCAACTAAAGAATCCACTACTGTCTTCAACCTGGCAATGAGAATTTTTGCTATAAGCTTGTACATGGTAGTGCAGCAAGCTATAGATCTATACTCTTTCACATATGTTGGATTAGTGACCTTGGGTACTAATGTTATTATAGTACAATTGATCTCCTTTAATAGTTTTCCATTGTCAAAGAATTGTAGGATAGCCTGAGTAACTTCTTCTCATATTATTCCCCAAAACTCCTTGAAAAATTCTGTAGTGAACCCATCAATTCCAGAAGATTTGTCATTAGGTAAATCCCTCAATGCCTGAATCACTTTCATTTTTATGACAGGTTGAATAAGAGCTTGTCGTTGCTCCTTATTGAGGGCATGATCCATCTTTGGCATAGTAGGTGTTTAGGCATGGATCTCTTGAGCACTTGTTCCTAGCAGCTTTTGAAAGAATTCTGTGAATTCTCTTTGCACTTGCGTAGGCTCTGTTAGTTGCACTTCTTGATCATTCCATATTGACACAATACTATTCCTCCCTTGTCTAGCTTTGAGTTGAGCATGAAAGTACTTAGAATTGGAATCCTCATGATTGATCCAAACAACTTTAGATTTTTGCCTAAGCACTCTTTTATAAATAATAGACCACTTCTCTAGATCCTTCAGAATCTCTCTCTCTCTACCAAAATCAGTTGAGGATTATAGAAATCATTTCCCTATTTTACTAATATATAGAAGAGCGAGAGAAGCAGTTGAAGGTCGTCATGTCTGCTTGCTGCTAAAGGATATTTAGGTATTTTCACATATCTTCTATTTTCCCCTGTGCTTACACGTGCGCTGAATTTTGCTGAGTAAGCTGCATATGAGATAAGAATGCATCTACAGATACATGTCGATGTTTTCTACGAAATTTCATCGAATTTTACTCCCAGCATCTCTCTTCTTCTGTATCTTCTATGGAATTTTCTCCGTGAGCTTTTGCTGGATTTCTCAGTAACAACACGAGAATTTCTCCGCCATTCTTCTTTACTCACTGGTATTTGATTAAAAATGATAGGTGTTTAAATTAGGGATATCTGTTCCACCTCACAGACTGAAACACTTCTGAAATCTTCGATTTTCTGTCTCTGTCAGTGTAATTTCAAAGTTTTCTAGGGCCAAAAACTGAAATGGAATATCAATATTTTGTTTGTGGTTTTTTTTATAGGTTGTATCATTGTGAAGAGACAGTGTTTATAGCAAGAAAAAGCTATCTGTAGCTTAAACCCCAAAGTTAACTCCTTCTCACTGTAAAACCTTCTTTGCCACCTCATTTGTATTCTTTATGATTATTTTTAGTTGAATATTGTATTTTGCTCTGTTAATCAAAATTTGGTTTTCTTAATGGATATTATGCGTAGTAGGGTTGGGTTCATGTTGATTTTTGTTTCACCTAAACCTGTGGTGCTGCAGTTGTTTACTCTCTTTGTCCTGTAAGTGTTTGATAAAATTCCTCTTTCAGCTTTATTGTGTTTTTCCTATTCAAAACTTCAACTACACTTAAATTCTGTGCTAATTCCTGTCACACCTCCCTTTTACCTGCGCCCGCAGGGGCGTAGAGGGGTAAGGGAGTTTTTTCAATTAAAGGACAATCGAAACGGGATTTTTATTTAAAGATTCAGAGTCGCCACTTGGGAGATTTATGGTGTCCCAAGTCACCGGTTGAATCCCGAATCGAGGAAAAGAATAACTTTGTATTACAGTCCGCGCACCAGAAATATGGATAAGGAATTCTGTTAACCTGGGAGAAGGTGTTAGACATTCCCGGGTTCCGTGGTTCTAGCACGGTCGCTCGACTGTCATATTCGGCTTATTTTTCTGATTTTATTCATGCTGAACCTATGTGCGAATTTTAATTTTTTTTACCGCTTTTATTACTATTATTTTAAAAGAGAATTGCAACATCGTGAAAATGCGTCTCAAACTGCGCCACATAAATGCACCCGTCATTTTTGACACATTCCGACTTTGTTGAGATTTGGATTTGGGTCACATAAATGTGCACCCGAGTACAGGGAGGTAACATTATTAAAATACGCGCTAAAAGAGACTAACGCGTTATTATTTTGGGGAAGGCCGTGAAATTTGCTAAACGGCCCGTCCCGAAATCTAAGCGTTTTAACATGTACATTTAACGAGGGCCCCGCAAATTATGTACTTTGTCCGGCGAGGCTCATCTCATTTATTATTTAGAAGGCCAGCCTGGAAGCGACTATGATTTCCTATTTTTGTTTGTCTCTAAAAATAAAACAAAGATCCTAATTAATTGTTATTAAGGAATCCCATAGTCTATCAGCTAAATACTAGTTGACCAAATGTCATTTCAACTTTTGGGCCCAAAGGAACCCAATCCAGGCGATGGACAAGGGTTTTTATTAGATGCGTGGTATTGGGCCTAGGACGGGCCTAAGCTAGATGGGGCGAAATCAGCCGCACAGGCGGGGCTAAGGGGGCGAACCCTTGTAGCCGGGCAAGCCATGAAACGGCTCACAAATGTGCTCATTATTTAATCAGACATATTTAAACAGTGGATTCGTTTTGCTTTGTAATTTATACTTTCTTCCTTCAGCTTCCTGATATTAGAGCAGATATGAAATGTGGTACTCAACATCCCTTTTTAGGGCTAATTGAAAAGAAAGGTAACTACTAAAGGTTTATATTATTGTTGGCTTACTTTTTCAAACATATTTACAACACAAGATAATAGGCAACTAGCTGAAGCTAACCCAACTTATTCTACCAATTTAAATGAACTTAATTACAACTAACACTTAAACTGCAGAAGAAAACTCATATACATTTGAGACAAAACGATTAACATTCCATGCTAATACAAACAATTTTTAGTTTATTACGACATAAACAATTTCGATCCAACTAGTACAACTTCAAGAAAAGGTCTTAATAACGTTAAGAAGTCAAACATTCTGATACATAAACTAGAAAACTAAATCAAGTGATCTCATGCTTCAATTACAGGTTCATTCTTCGCATTTCAGTTCACAATTACCCAAGATCAAGCTGTGTACCTAGAAATCAGTTACAATGGAAGAAAAAGAGGTCAGCCACAGCAATGCAACAGTAGCAGCAACAAACAATAACACCAGCAGGTTGACAATCAGCAACAACGAATAGGGCCAAGCTCAAGACCAAACCACAGTCACAAAGCCCAGGAAGAAAGAAGCTTAACCAAAACACTGAATCTACTAGAAATTAGACTAGGCAGTCATAGGACACCTTTCAGCAATCAGATAATACCCAATACCCTCGAATAAATCACCAAATATCTTCAAATGCCCTGAACATCCAAGCATAGAACTGGAACAGAGAGATTTGAACTATTTCTGCTCTTGAAATCAATGTAACAGTGTGAGCTGATTGTCTAAAGCACTCTCTCAAACTCTTAAGGTTTCAAAGTGTAGAAGAATTCAGCTTTAAAAGCTCTCAAGAAAACTGATTCTCAAACTCTCTCTATGAGTTCTAGTTCTCAGAAACTGATTCAAGAAGGAAGACTCTCTCAAAGACTGAACCCCCAAAAAAGGACCCCTAACTCTGTCCTAAGTCCCTCCATTTATACCCAAACACTGACCCTGCCAGCTCGTAAGAACACTAGGCAGAATTAAGAAACTAATTCTGTCCATGATCCCTTTAGAACTCTACTAGAGTATGTTTTGTCCCCATTAACCCTTGTCTTTTCTTTATTTAAAGTTCAAGCAGGTATGGGCGACATATTTTAATCAATTCCTTTTAAACCTCCCTATACCATTATGTTTTGTTCCCCACTAATTATTAAACAAATGCATTATTTTAATGGTACACTAGTGCTTAGTGGATAGAACACTCAGAATACCCATTTCTTGAAGTTTTTAATTCCCAAATTACCCCCTGAACTTACTGAAATTATTGTCCTACCCAATCCCCTTTCAATCTGTACCCAAAACCTATCGGCTATAACTCATTCCCTAATCAAATAACTAAGTTGATTCCTAATTGATCACCAAACTACATCAACTATAACCAATTTAATTCAAATTCACTTAGAAGTTCAAACTTAGAACTCAGATTAGATCAAATGGTATCCAAATGAAGGCCAACAAATCAGGACAAAACATATTTGAACATAACCAGGTTAAACTTTCAACCATGATTGACACATTACGTGGGAATGACTAACTATATTCACAACTCTAAACTAAACAAAAATGAATGAAATACTGTAACATACTGGACGAAAATAAACTGAATTTATATGTAAAATGATGAACAACAAAACAAGGAGCCAAACATCGTAGAAAATGAGACCATTTGAACTAGTAATACTAGTAACCAATTACAGGACTAGACATAGTTTTTTACAAGAACATTACGGACACTGACTTTTACAACCAAACTAAAGGACAAACACACTCAATCGATTCAACATATGCCAATCAACCACATGAGAAAAAAAACTAGACCAGAAAAAAGGTCCGAAAGAGAAGAGAGAAATAAATCGAAAAGATGATGAGATACAATAAAGCTTAAGCAGATAAACAACAACAAAAATAGAAAAGAAAAAGAAGAAAAATACCTCAAAATTACAGGCTAAACTCCAAACAGTTCCCATTTTAAACTTCGACTCGAACTTTTGAGGTCCAAACGGACCTCAATCGAGTGTTCTCGACTGAAAACACTTGACTAAAGTCGATTAAGAACCTCAAATTTCCCCTTTACTCGGACAAGTTCCAGGTTTTGGCTTTCTAGGGTTCTTCAATCGATTTAAATTTCGACCAGTTCTAGCAAGATTCGAGCCAAAGTAGGGGTGGTTTGGGAACGAGGGAGGTCAGGTGGAGCTGGGGTGTGAACTTGGGACTGGTTGGGTAGGTTTAGGGTTTTGCTCGAATCTTTGATTGAAGATTCGAAACAAACTGGGATGATTTGAGGTTAAAGGGGTATGGATTTGTGTTGAGGGTGGTTAGAAGGTTCAGGGGTGTGAATTTGAGGGTCATCGGTCCTCAGGCCGCTAGGTTTTCAGGCGAAGGGAACGAGGGCGGCTAGGGTTTGGTGGGTCGTTTGGTTCGTCTCTGAAGGAGACGACTGGGGGGATTTGGAAATGAGAGGGGTAGGGGATTGGGAGGGGGTCTGATAGGTTAGAGTTTAATCAATTGATTTCAGCCGTTGGATGATGGGAATCCAACGGCCACAATTGATTTGTTGATCAAAACGGGGTCGTTTGGTAGTAACGGGGTCGGGGCGGGTATAGGAACGGGTAAGGGAGAGATGATCTTGGCCGTTGATGGATTGGGATGTACGGCTGAGATTGGACGTGACAGATACGACGTCGTTTGGACGTCGTATTGCCAGGTCGGTTGGACCGGGTAAAAGGGGTATTCGGACTGGGCCTGCGGACATATTGTTTGGGCCTGTAGAAAAAATTAGCCTGGTCCTCAACTCTTTCTTTCATTTCTTCCTTTTCTTTATTTTCTTTTTTAATTCTTAATTACCAAAAGTTCTAAATTAAATTGTAAAACCAAAATTAACTTAGGAAATACTAATTAACCTTTAATAATATTTATCACACAAAATTAAATACAAAGATAATCACACAATTTGACATTAGACACTAAAAATGCGAAGTGCGTTATTTTTTCGATTTTTTATTTTCGTAAAACAAATTACTATTTAATTAATCCTAAATTGTAAATGCAGATGCAACACATATATTATTTTTTTATTTTTCATTAATTAAAATAGAATAAATATTCACAGACAAAATACAAATAATTATCCAAAATAACACAAAACTATTTTATTTTAAATTTTTGGGAGTAGTTCTTGTAGGGCAAAAATCACGTGCTCACAATGCCCTTATGACAATGGTGAAACGGCTACTTGAGATTGTATCTAACTGTCTTTAATACACTGCATAAGTGAAAATAATATACAGGCTTCAATTATGGAACCAATTACAATAGAAACAAATAAAGACGCGGACACACGCACGCACGCAAAAGAAGAAAAATAGAAACTGACTGCTTCTGATAAAGGAAATCATACAATTAGTGATATATTTAGTCAATTTTGAGAAAGAAGAGTTAGTATGAAGTCACTAGAAGGAAACTTCCACATAGCTTTTCTAAAACCTATAAAGGTATAGCCTATGTTGTTCTCTTTATAAGCTATAGGAATACATAAGTTTGAATAAACCTTTCAGGCAACTATATATAATAGTCCAGCGGTAAGGAAATTCATGAAAAATTTGAAACTTCTTCACTTCAAGCCATTTTAGTTTTACTTTTTCCTAAAGGAATAGAAGTCAGATTTCATTGGAGGAACTGTAATGTTGACAGAGAAAATATTCAAATACAAGAGTTTCCCTTCTTCTGTTCAAGAAGGGATATAATCCGAGGCATTTTAGGTCAGAATCATTCTAAACAACTTTGCATTACTTTAAGGAATCTGGATGATATGCTTAACTGTCGGCAGAATTAACTTCAATAAAATAAACGAATCAGTTCTTTGAGTTCGTTCTTAAATCCCATTTTGACAAAAATAAATAAAATAAAGGAATCGATAGTGAAGGACTTGATGCACATTCTTTTTTTCATGTCTGTTTGAATTGAATCTGAAAGTAGAGTGAAAGGAACCGTGATTTAAGTTTATATATTTGCCTAACTTCAAAGGATTTTGGCCTATGAATTTCACTTATCATGCCAATCATATTAAGATCTGCCTTTTCTCCGTATTACCAAAATTTCTTGAATATCTTTAACAAAGTTTTCAATTCTTTCTTGACGCAGGGAGTTCCAACACTCAAAAATGTAGTGATTACAAAATCCAAATCCAACTTTTACTAGAAATTCCTAATTGTTGCAAAAAATGTCAAGTGTATTTTACGTATATTTGCTGCCTCATATTTGTACTGTGGGATGGCTTGTTCTTGCAATTCTACAGTTACCAATATGCAGGTTATATTAATAAAATAGAACAAAGACTTAGTATTAGTGAAATTACACCACTAACTACAGAATGGACTTGCAAAGTCCAGGCTGTAGACAAATTTCGGCCACGAGACAGTAGAGATCAGCGAGTTCATTTTTAGACAATAATTGTCCAGGATGTAAACGTATGTTAAGTTACAACTATAGTTGTAACATAACTTCTTTTCACTTGTACTCTTCCAATAATTACTTAGTCATCATTCTTAATAACATTGTAGGAGGAACAAGTTTGTGTGATACTTTATGGTGACGATATTAGAAGATGTGATAACTTGTTCGAACTTTTTGAGACATATCTGATTTCAACTGCCAAAGTTAGAAATCCACAGCCTTATTCACTACATATAGGCCAATTTGAGTGGATCGTTGACGGATTTACTATTTTGGAGTCTATCCAAAAAAATAATGAAAAGGAGGCACAGTTACCTCCTCCGTCAAGACTGAGTACGATTTCGTTCGCCGACGTTGCACAACAGCCTTCCGGTGTTAAAGTTGGTATGTTTCAAATTACCCTATGCCTTATAATAGCTTAATTGCTTGAAACTCATGCAAGTATATTGGTTTTACGTACATTTATTTTTTGTTTATAACAACAGATCTATTAGCTGTGGTGGCAAACTGTGGGGCAATGCAATACACCGCTGATCAGAGTAAGAGATTTTAAGAGGCCATAGTTATGGACAAAATGTGAGTCATTTAATCTTCTGTTACATAACAAAATCTCTAGCTCACACTTAAAGTACATGTACAGGAAGAAACCTCTCTTCTTCACTATATGGTAAGACTTGGCAAGCAATGAAGGAGCTGAGTTACTGAGACAAGTGAGGCAACTACAAGAATATCCTATTATTCTCGCGAAGCTGATAGGTACCACAAAATATCAGGGTGGTAAGTTCATGCAACTCTTGTTCCTACATATGGATTATTGTTTTGCATTGGTTATTAAAAAAAAATTCATGCACAGTTACCCGTTTCGCAACAAGATACAACTCAACAATCTTAATCAATCCCCTATATGTGCAAGCAACTGAATTACGGTATTGGTACAATACAAATTGTGCTTAAAATGTACCACATTATTATTTAGCTGTTATTTCTTCTGTGGAAAAATAATTGTCTGACATTTCCTGTGCGAATTACAGGATAATGAGAACAAACTACTGCTAATCGAATACACAATGAAGAGTTCAGCAGAGTCAGCTTCATCGCTTAATCTTGTAGCTGTTGACGATGAAATATTATCTGTTCCAGCTATTGCCACTCAAACCTCCACTGTGAGTTCACTAAATTACAAAATAAAATGCCGAGAACTGCCACACAATGTATCTATTATACAATATGGATAACAGTTCAATAAAATTTATTATGAGGATTCGTATATAAAAATTATTTTTAGTGTTCATTGTTCTTACGACTCTGTGTTTTGAAGATTTTTGGGTATTTGCATCAAAACAGTGTGCTTCAATTTCTTTTTTTTTTGGCACAATCTTTTCAACTTTAGTTGTAATGCACCGCATTCAACAAACCTCTAAATCTAAGTTTTATATAATGAAGCTCTAAAATGCAGTCATTTTCAAGAATGATTGGGAAAATAGACTTATTGTGATGAACAAATTTGTTAGTTATTGCACATTCACACACGTTAACATAATAGCAAATCTAATAGGGTCAGGAGAAGAATTGGCTTTCATTAAAAGAATTACATTTTGTTGTTACTGGTATTCCACAGGTGTCATCTTCTGATCTTCTTATTGACCTATTTTTCCCAAATAGTTTACATCATCATCGATTACGTTTTTCCTGTCTTCCCTTTGATGGACTGCTTGGTTAGTAAAGTAACAAAGATTTAGCTATATACATGACCAATTTAGTCATTAGTGAACCCAAAGTCAACGAAGGTACTACTATGGAGAAATTGAAACTTTTGCTTCACATGAACGAGAAAATTAACCAAAGAATGAGACTTGTACGAGGAAGAACAACTTGCTCTATTCCCCGCCAATTCGTGACAAATTTAGCATTATGCTACGAATGGATTAAGCTAATCCACTTGAACTTACTTAGGAATCTTGAAATGACTTAATTCGATAAAGAGATAGCTTCAAAAAATACTTGTTGTCCTTTGTCCTAATTTCAGGAAGCTCTCCGTGCTTACAATGTAAAGAATCATAACTCCAATTGGTGCAACAATAAGATTCTCTGTGAAAATATGAATTATGTTATCTCTGATGTCTAGATATGGTAGTTGACCATATCCCGTTGTTATCTATTTTTGGATTACTGGTAGCACATTTTTCTCATTTACCAGTTATATTCTTCTGATGTATTTCTCTTCTTTCACCACTTCTACTATGGCATTCGCACCATTGCTGATTTTTCCTATGTTTCAACCCTGCTTTGCGTACCTCATAATGGCATCTTGACCACTATTGGATCTTGTTATGCCTTTGATTACTAATTTTTTCTTTCTAAGTTTCTTCTTGGTAGAACACCAAAAGTTTACCCTGTTATCTGTTTCCTTAGGCAATCCTTATTTCAGTATTACATTTTTATCTTTTCATTATATCTTCATATGTCATCTGAGGCTTAGTGGTAATGCACAACATTTGTAGCTTATGCACTCATAAGTTTTTCACAATAAAACTCTAGAATGCATGTTATTCCAAGACCAAAAGGGAAAATTGAGTTGCTGTGATTATTTTGTTAAAGTTGTGTATTATTAATAAAGTCATTGATATATAGTTTGTCAATTTTTAGTTTTGATGGTATGGTTACTACTCTTTGCTAGAGCGGACTTTCACTGAATAACAATAAGGTCACGTCTTTTATTACTGGAGTACTAGAGTTGCTCAGTAACTGTCTTTACCGTTCTTATATGAGGACAGTTGACACACGAAAGTTAATAAATGGTTAACACTAGAAGATAAACTTAAACGCCACTCGAAATGGTTGGTATGTCTTGTATGAACCTCCAGATTGTATTGCTGAATTTGTCCTATTTTTTGGCATAATTGTTAAAAGTTAATTCCTGAGTTAGCAGTTAAAAAGTCTACGAAAGAAAATGAGAAAGAATGAAGTTTCTTCTTTTCACTCTCTTGAGACAACTAATAGTGCAGCTATGACATAGATTCTTTTTCATGTTTTCAATAATTTGCTCTAATCAACTTAAAACTATTTAAAATTTGAAAATAATTTGTATTTCTTCTGGTGGTGTAAAAGCTTTAATACGTTTAGCAATTTGACTATTTTTTGTATAAGTTACCAATAAATAAGAAGCTTCGTCTATCATACAAGTCACTTGCTTATAAATGAACTCTTTCCCAATGGCACTCTTTAGCTATAAGAAGTATATGGTTGAGTTTGATGAATTTGTGACGCTATTATACATTGTCTTTGATAGATATGATCTGACTTTCTCAATTGCTCACACTCTAATCCAAAGTGTTGGGCCCGGGCAAGCCCGGGCTGATCCCATCTAGTATTCTGTATATCACTGAGCTTTGACTGTAACTCCTCTAATTTATGATCTAGTGAACATTTCTTTGTTCATGGTATTAGTTACTTGCTCAATATGTTTCAACTTCTTGCATACTCTGTACATAGTATGTCCTGTGATGTTAACCTCCCAAGCTTTTTGAGTGGCCTCTTTGAATGCTTCCTGATGCAATAGCACATTCAGCAATCTGAAGGGCTTGAGCAATCTCTGTCTAGGCACAATAGTAGATATGAGGATAGGTGAGTGATCTGAGCATCCTGGATTAAGATAACAAGCTTCCAGATTACCATAATTGATGAACCAATGATCATTGCCAAGAGCCCAGTCAATTAACTATAAATTCTATCCTCAGGATCTTGCTTGTTACTCCATGAAAATTGACACCCCTTCCTTCTGATTTGGCCGAGGCCAACTTCATCTATGCATTCCTGGAAATCTTGTGTTTCTGCTTGTTGGACAAGAGCCCCATTAATTCTATCATGGACCGACAGAACTGTATTGAAATCCCCAATTATTACCTATGATTCTGTCATATTGTTGCTGATCCTTTTCAATTTTTCCCAAATTTGCTTTCTACCTTCAATAGTATTATAGCCATATATGTAAGTGGTATGGCAAGCAAATCTAGAGTATTTGTCTTCCACATAGCAATGTACTACTTGAGGATATGATGATATAATCCTAACCATAACCTGTTGTGGCTTCCAACATACCCATATTCTGCTATTAGGACTTGAGTTATAGTCTGCATCTACCTGCCAGTCAGCCCCCAGTTTCCTCTTTATTCTCTCAGCCTTATTAGTTTTAACTTTAGTCTCAAGACAGCCAATTAGAACCACCTTATTTTTAAGCAGAAAAGATTTTAACTCTTTCTGCTTGTAGGGCTTATTCAGCCCTCTAATATTCCATGATCCAAAAATCATGGAGGATTCTTATTGACTAGACTAGTAACCCTTACCATATTGCTGGTGGATTTCTCTGTATCAATTCTTAAGGCACTGAACTTGTTTTGTCTTAGCACCCTCTCCATTTCAATGCTTGCCCTTATCTTATCTTCTATCTCTGGCTTCTTTAGTATCTGCTTCCCTCTATCATTATTGTTTGTTTTCTCCATTGGCCTATCTTCAGATTGTTGGCCAGTTGTGATATGATTGACTATATCATCTGAGCTCTCAGGTTGTTCAGCTGCTGATACCTGTATCTGTTCATTCCCCTCATCCTTGTTTGGGATAGAATCATTTTTGGCCCTCCACTCCTTCTTTTGGTGTTTCCTCCCCTTGTTCACTTGCTGCTGCTTCCAGTTACTAGTGTCATCAAGTTCCTTCTTACAGCTACCTGTGACATGTCCCATTTGAAGACAGTCTTGACAAAATAGAGGTTTCCATTCATATTCCATAACCTGCATTGCCCATTGGGCATCTCTAATGGAATTCCATCTGGTAATGGTTGTGATATGTCCATTTCATTTAGCATCCTAGCATAAGCAATTCTATCTTCCTGTGTTGTAAGCTTATCAGTGCAAATTGGTCGCTCTAGACAACTGGCTATTCTGCCCAAATTTTTAATAGTCCAAAATTAGATTGGTAAGTTTGGTAGCATTACCCACATAGGAATGATTTGATCAGGCTCATTACTTATCTGAAAATCTGGACACCATTGCTTGAGCACTAGAGGTCTATGATTGAAGGTATACGGCCCATTCTGCAGAATTGTGTTCTTATCTTCCTCACAATCAAATTTGAACATGAAATACCCGTCGTTATGGAGAAATACCTTAGAAGTATTGACTGAGTTCCATACTCCATACACAAATTTTAGCTTCTCCTTGAAAGTAGGATTTTCTCCAATTACATACCCAATTAAAGCTGAACTCCATTTCTGGTTCTGCTCTTTAATTTCTTGTGGGTTCAGTTTAACTACCTTGATGCCATCCTTCAGTACCAACGGATAGTATTCAAGTTTCATTCCCAATTGTTGCTATCAATTTCCTTTAACCACTTCCGCCATAGTAAGCTTAACTTCAATTTATTTGGCCGAGAAAGCGAGCTTCCTTGCCATATTTGAAGCTCCTACTTCTGGATCTAGAGGAGTCTCTTCTTGTCTTGGCGGAATCGTTGTTTGCATTACTGTTGGAGCACTCCCCATCCCTGGCATCCATTGCATCAATTGAATCGGCGCTAGTGTTTGGGGAACGCTTGGTGTTATTTGCCTCGATGTTCCTTCGTTAACTTTTGGTGAGGCCGGCGCCGGAGTAGCCTGCCGCTTCTTCCTCTCCATTTCAAAGACTTTATGAAAAAAGTTAGCACTTCTCTCGGCGCATGTTACATTAGGGTTACTAACTGAAGTGTAGGTTGATGAATAAGAGTAAGTTACCGGAAATAAAGATACAAAATTTTAAAAAGCACAACTTCTTGAGGAGTTCACACAATTAAGTATCATTTGTTTTAGAATTTGCAAGAAATTGTTTTCTCAGTTTTATATTTTTCAAGAAAGTGTTTGTTTAAATTGTTTTTGCATAAAAATGCAGATACCTATTTTTTTCAAGTTTTTAAAACTCAAAGTAATAGTAAACCATGCATGATGCGCGATCGATATTAAAGAATATTAATTATTTTAAATTATAATTTATCTTTTTAGTATATTATATTATGTTGCGCTAATAGAATTTCAACTGGCATTTTACTTCTCAATACAATATATCATTAACTAAATTATATGAAATAAAAGAGAAACAAATTATATTAGTCATCGTATAAATGTTTTGTTTCTTATTTTTTACTATAACTTTTATTGTTTAATATTATTATATTATTAATTTGATGATTTATTAGCGCGTTACTTGGCTTAATATCATTGTCTACTATTCCTTTTAACATAATACTTCTTACTTCTCAAAAAATTATTTTATTATTCACAAATTTTCAATTTTTTAAATTTCTCAATAATATCTTTGTGTATTATTTAAGTAATTTATTTTATTTTATAAATTAATTCAAAGTTAAAATATCTTCATATTATCTCTATTTCATCATTGTACATTTTAATACTGTAATATTAGAATATTTTTTCTTCATTTTGAATTTTACATATAATCTAAATACTATCATATTTAAATCAAATTATAATTTTAAAAGAATTTAAAATATAAACAAATAAGTAATTTTATTATTTTATCACAAATTTACTGATATTCATAATAATTGATATTTTTTGTATTTATTTGCCATAATTAAATGAACTTTTCTTTTATCTGAACTCAAATATTCCTATTTGTACATTCTAAATAATATTTTTATCTTTAAATTAAAATTCAAACTATTTCAAAAAAAATATTGGCAGTTTGAGTTGACAGTTCTTTTAGATATAGATTACCATATTAGGAAGAAATTACTTCCCAATTTGAATTATAATTTTTTTTTTATTTTTTTGTTTTCATTTCTTATTTTAAAATAATTTTTAAATTTTAACTTTGTTGGAGCTTTATTTTATTGTTCACAATTCTTTAATTTTCTAAACTTATCAATAATATATTTGTGTATTATTTACTTAATTTATTTAATTTTTTAAATTAATTCAAAGTTAAATATCCTCATATTATATCTATTTTTAGCTTTGTACATTTTTCTACTATAATATTATGATAGTTTCTCAATTTTTGAATTTAACATATAATCAAAATACTATCATATTTAAATCAAATTGTAATTTTGAATTTTTTCAAAATATAAATAGATAAGTATTTTACTATTTTGTCATAAATCTACTAATATTCTTAATAACTGCTATTTCTTCATTATTTTTCATAAGCAACTAAACTTTTTTTTTATCTCAACTCAATCTGTAAATTCGAAATAATATTAGTATCTTTAAATTTGAATTGAAATTATTTTTAAATATTTTTTATATTTCTTTTTTATTTTAAAATAATTTAAAAAAACCCCAATTTTTTTGGAGCTTAATTTTATTTTATTGTTCACAATTCCTCAACGTTTAAAACTTATCAATAATATATTTTGTATTATTTATTTAATTTATCTCTATTTTTATCTTTGTACATTTTTTATAATGTAATATTATAATTATATTTTTTATTTGAATTTTACATATAATCAAAATATTATCATATCATGTTGGCAATTTCCCAATTTAAAATAAAATAGGTTTAAGAATAAATAATTTAAATAAATAAAAATTATTTTTTCCGTAAAAAAAATAGTTAAGTTTGTTTAAATTCAAATTCAAAAAGAGTAACTAGTTATTAACAAATAAATTATGCATAACCTAATTATTACCTAACCTAATTAATCTTAAAAATCTACATTGTCATCTTTTGGTTATGCCACTTGTCTTAATATGGTGGCTTTGCCTCTCCTTTTATTATATAAAGATATCAATAATACCTTTGTGTATTATTTGCTTAATTTATTTATTTTATGAATTAGTTCAAAGTTGAAATATCCTCATATTATCTCTATTTTCATGTTCATAATATCTTATGATTATGTCACTTGTCTTATAGCCTGTTTGGCCAAGCTTCTTTTTGCCAAAAGTGCTTTTTTGGGCCAAAAGCACTTTTAGCCAAAAATTGAGGTGTTTGGTCAAGCTTTTGGAAGGAAAAAAAGTGCTTTTGAGGAGAAGCAATTTTGGAGAAGCAGAAAAAAGTAGCATCTCTCCAAAAGCACTTTTTAAGAAGCACTTTTGAGAAAAATACACTTAGAAACAGTTTTTTAAAGCTTGGTCAAACACTAATTGCTGCTCAGAAGTGCTCTTCAAACTAATTATCCAAACACAAACTACTTCTTGCCAAAGGTACTTTTGAGAAAAGCACTTTTAAGAAAAACACTTTTGAAAAAAAAAAACACTTCTCAAAATAAGCTGATTTTTGCAGCTTGGCCAAACGGGCTATTAATATGGTATCTTTGCCTCTCTTTTTACTATATATATAGATTTTCAACACTTTTAAATACTCTAAGAACCAATATTTAATTTTTTAAAGATTCTAAAAATTTGTTGTCACGACCCAAATTCGCCTGGTCGTTATGACACCTAATCCAACCTGCTAGGTAAGCCAAATAATAGTCAATACATTTCTACTGAAATTATTATGAAATCAATAAGTGAAATAACCGAATCTCTGCACAATAACCCAAGGATTAGTAGTACAAGACATGCGCCTTTAAGAATTTGTTTTACAAAGCTGGTATGAAAATGATACAACATATGTTTGAAGTATATATAAACAAATTTAAGTCCTAAACTACCATGAATAAGAGGTAGCTTGAATCTGGAACACTGGAACATTTTCAATGCCAGGTTTCGTGTTCCATAGAAACACAACTTCAAGATCTGCATACAAGGTACAGAAATGTATTATAAGTACAACCGACCCCATGTACTCAATAAGTATCTTGATAGCCTCGGTGAAGTAGTGACGAGACATAAGTTAAAAGGCACCCACTCAATATTTTACCTGTGCGGATGATAAGCGGAAAGAGTAGTACGAGAAAGAGATACAAATAATTACATAGTAAATGGAACGAAAATAAAAATAACAAAGGGGCCCAGAATATCGTCACTTCTCCCACAACACAATATAATAACAAATAACAATTAATAAGCATAACCAAAATATGTCTTCTCTGTTGCGGCGCGCAACCCGATTCCCCTCATACACACACACACTATTGCGGCATGTAACCCGATTCCAAACAGTAATACCAATATCCATTGCGGCATGCAATCCGATCCCGCACAATAATATCAATATCCGTTGCAGCATGAAATCCGATCCACACAATAATATCAATAATGCAACCTAATCCCACATAGTAATAACAATATATGTTGCAGCGTGCAATCCGATCTCATATATCAACATAGATTCATATGAAATTATTCAACAACAACCTGCATGGGAAATTCATAAGTTAACACCAAGGAAACCAACACATGGAATTTAACTAGGAATACGAACTCAAACAAAGTAAGATGAGCAATATAGCACCCTAGAGCTAATCTGTCACATATATTAAAATCAAAGATTCCATAAAGCATAAACACACAACTAATAAAAAAGTCACCCAATCCGGCTAAGCAAGGAAGTATGAAGCATGAAGTGAGTAAAGATGTCTGTCAAGTAAGAACAAGAATCAAATGAAGGTATTCAATATATATGAAATCATGTAGCAAGTAGAAACACGTAACAAATAAAGGCATTTAACAAGTAAAAACATATGGTAAGTGAAGCCATGTGGTAAGTGAAGGAGTATAGTGAGTGAAGACATGTAGGAGGTTAATGCATCGAACAAGTAAATCACGTGACAATTAGAGGCATGTAACATATATGGACTAACATCAAGTAAAGGCATGAATTCAAAGAGAACATGTAGCAGAAGTAAATCAACTAAAAGCATAGGTGTAATAGTAACAGATAAGGAATAGACATAGCTATAGCTATAACAGGCCAAACGGAGATTACAGAGGTAACTATGTAAGGAACTCGAACGGAAAGTATCATACAAAACTAAAATATTAATAGACACCAAAGTAAGGGCATGTAAGTACTTAACGATTGAGTAATCAATACAGAAATCCAACTTTCTTTCCTTACGCACGGTAATAACCAACAAACCAATCTCGTTTCAAACCGCACGGAAATACTCATCTTGCCAACATCATATTAACCACGTGGAATTAACCTTTGTGCCAAAATATAGCCCTAAGGCCCCAATCCTCACACATATTATGGATAAAGGAGCTCAGGTGGCAAGACAATAACAGGTATAAATGGGTGTTTATGATGCTACAGTCAATTAAGCATGTAATCTGTCCGAAAATAACATATTAAATCCTTTTTAAGATGACATGTTATTCTAACATGATTTCTGATACAGTTAATTGAGTTTAATAGTTATGGAGTTAAATAAAGCATAAATCAAAGAATATCCAGGTTCATCAAAGAACAAAGAAAGTATATAATTTTCCGCTCCCGAGTATGGAAAAGCCTGGAACATGAATATACGCTCGTCACCTCGTATATGCATCACCCTCCATGTAGCAAACCATATTATTTAGTAGGAAAATTCCATCAATAAAGCTAAGCAAGATACTTAACTCAAGCAAGCCAAATTGCTATACTAGAAGCTCCATCCCGCACAAATCGGCATCCGAACGGCTCAAAACTAGCCAAAAGCAACTCAAGATTATCAAATAATGACATAGGAAGCAAACCCAAATGATAAAAGTCGAATCTTTAATCAATTACTCAAAGTCAACCAAAAACTCAACCCGGGCTCGCACTACGGATTTCGACAAAACTCACAAATTCTAAAAATACATTCGAATGTGAGTCAAACTATACCAATTTCACTCAAAATCCGACTCTAAATTGATGTTCAAATCTCAAATTTTCACTTTAGAAAAGTTTAGATAATAATCACAAATTTCTCTTTTAGATTCATTAAATTAAAGGCTAAAATCGAAGATGGAATCATGTAAAATTATCAAAACCGAGTCAAAAATACTTACCACAATCCATATTATGAAAATTCTCTCCAAAATTGCTCAAACCCGAGCTCCCCAATTCAAAATATGATAAAATAACTCAAAGTTCAAATATAGAGTACTATATAACACTGCCTAGGTGAACCCTTTGCGAACACGGTATTAGCCTCGCGTTCGTGAAGCATAACGCTGCCTCAACCCAAAAAACTTCTATGCGAACGCAACCCAGCACGCGCGAACGTGACAAACAACTAACCCACAGACCATGAACACCATATGTGAACGTGAAGAACAAAGCTCCAGTCCCCAAATTCACTACGCGAATGCGACACATGCTACACGAACATATAGACTTCACACTCATATCCATCACGAACATGGCAGGACCCTCGCGGACGCGATACAGAATGCCATCCCTCCTCATTTACTATACGCGAACGTGACACCACCATCGCGAACACGATGCTTACATGACACCAGCAAAACTAGCAATCCAAACATGAGGATAAATGGTCTGAAATCAATCTGAAACTCATCCAAGCCCCTCGGAACCCCGTCCGAACATGCCAACAAGTCCCAAAATATAACACGAACCTACTCAAGACCTCAAATCACACACTAAATAGCAAAACAATGAATTGTACCTCAAATCAAACTTAATGAACTATTTCAAATTTCTAAATATCAACTTACGCCGAACACGTCTAAACAACTCGGAATCACCTCAAAATTTGCACACAAGTTCCAAATGACACAACAAACATATTCCAACTTCTGAAACAACAATCCGAACTCAATAACATCGAAGTCAGATCCCGATCAGACCTATGAACTTTCCAAACCTTCAAATTTTTAACTTTTTTTGAATAGTGCTAAAACTTTTTAGAAGTATACAAATATAAATTCGGGCATACATCAAGTCCAAAATCACCATCTGGACCTAATGGAACCATAAAAACTCCGATCCAAGGTCAAATTCACAAAAGTCAAACTTGGTCAACTCTTCCAATTTAAAGCTTCTAAAATGAGAATCATTCTTCCAAACCAATCCCGAATCACTCAAAAACCAAAAGTGACGACACAAGCAAGTCATAATACACCATGTACAGCTACTCATGACCTCAAATTACCGAGCTGAATGCAAATACTCAAAACGACCGGCCGTTCGTTATGTTCTCCCTCACTTAAGCATACATTCATCCTCGAACATGCCAAGAGTCATTCTAAAGCTATCAAATCTCTGCAAAAACTCACCATGCACATACCCATGGGTGACCTCGTCGTTCCAATCCATATAAGCTGATAATACCACTTAACTGAAGATTCTTACTTCAACCTTAATCCTTAAACCTTAGAATCCATTTTCTAACATCCCGAATCCATTATAAGATCTGATCCTTGTACATATACGTAGTATCAATCACAATAAGCTGCATCAAGCCGTCAATACATTGCCAAGGTCAATCACACGATATGCCACATAACTCATGTACTCACAACAATAACTTCTAACCACAATAGTTGCTCATCTCCAAACCCAGTACCAGAAATATACTTCATATGAAATGAAACCTCGTTCCGGACCTTCACGATGCTGCTAATAATAAAAGAAACATGCAAAACTGGTAACCACCCATGAAATCATCAAGTCAAGAAGCTTTCTCATTCGACAAACACCAATAGTGTAAATCTCAGGTCTAGAAACCTCGCCTTACCCAATACAAGCAGTCCAATCGATAAATCACACCCAAAAACCACATGGAACCTATCATAACACGATCTATGCCCCAAACAAGAAATAACTCAGATATATCCTATAATGAAAAGAAAGCAAGGTACGAGGACTATCCAATAGGTACAACTGATATAACAACAAAAGCATAATTTCATGAACTCATCCTGCAAAGAAAAAATAAAATACAAAATAAACACAGGGAAGGGTATCCCACATAACTCTATTGTAGCGTGCAACCCAAATCACAAATATATCAATCCACATAGTGATACCCATTGAACTATAATACTCGGGCTCATTAATCACATGTGTCAAGCACGATAGAGTGGACAAATATAATTGTGGAAAGATGATTAAGCATAAAACAATACAGAGAAAGGCAAGCACAACTATGGTGCAATAAGCAAATCAACATCACGAGGGACATCTCGCCCATATCGCTATAAGGTCTAAATGGGATCACAACAATGCGAATATCGTCATAGCATAAGGGAGAAAAACATAACATAGATCAGGACACAAATAACATCCATTTGCCTGATGATATACCTACGGTAGCAATTGCATAAGAATAAGAATCCGATCTGATATAGAATACACATTCTCATTAGGCCAAAAATAGCCCCGAAACCAATTTCGATCATCCCCAATCAGGTAAATTACCTTCCAAAAGCTCATATTAACCTATCCATAACACATGCCGTCAGTTATCCAATTCTTAACATATCTTAATAGCCTGTTACCAAAAAATAGTCTGCCGATGAGAGCATCCAGTATCTAAACCCCAAGAATAATAGAATTTCCATATCAGATCCCAACTACACTACTCAAATGGATAATGCATCACTCATACTCCATTATCTTATAGAAAATACGCACATAGATTTTTTACGTCACGCGGCAAAACACGAACCTCAGTAGCCCAAAACCAGACGATCACCATAACACTAGTCAAGCTTCTGCAAGTCAAATAGAATGCGCCTTCTGAAATACACACTTTTCTCAGGCGACATCAAATAGTGCCAACATTCTTTTAAACATTTGAAATTGTCTACGCCATCAAAAAATCATATCCTTCCCTTTGAACCTAAACTGCATACTTGTACTAGCAACTTTCAATCCCACACAGCGCACCACCACAATCGTGCTAACTCGTGAAAATACAAAAAATCTCATAATTAACTCTGAACCACAAGTAAGTCGAACACCTTATCAACCGAGAACCTTCCATTTAACTCAATCCTGTCACACCTCCTTTTTCACTACACCCCGTAAGGGCATAAAGGAGTTTTCCCAATTAAAGGACAATCAGAAAGGGATTTATTATTATTATTCAGAGTCGTCACTTGGGAGATTAATGGTGTCCCAAGTCACCGGTTGTATCCCGAACCGAGGAAACGTATGACTCTGTTAATAGTCCGCGAACCAGAAATCTGAGTAAGGAATTCTGTTAACCCGGAAGAAGGTGTTAGGCATTCCCGGGTTCCGTGGTTCTAGCACGGTCGCTCAACTATTGTATTTGATTTTATCTAATTTTAATACATGCTAGCTTATGTGCCTTTTACTCGTAAACCGCTTTTATCGTTATTTTAAAAGAATTGCAACATCGTGAGAACGCGTTTCGAACCACGTCGTAATTAATGCACCCGTGATTTTCAACACATTTCGACTCCATTGAAATTTGGATTTGGATCGCATCAATGCGCACCCGAGTTTAGAAACATAGTTTTATTAAAGTCGTGCTTAAAGAGTCTAGCGTATTATTATTTTGGGAAAACCGTGAAATTTGCTGAACGGCCCTTCCCAATTCTACGTATTCTTATTATAGCCATTTATTGAGGCCCCCACAATTTATGTGTTTTGTTTGGCGAGGCTCGTCCCGTCATTTTTATTTAAAGGTCAACCCTGAAGTGACTATGATTTTTTTATTTATTTTGTCTCTAAAGAAATAAAGAAAAGAGTCCTAATTAGTTATTATTTAGCAAAACCAAAGCCCTTCAATTATGTATTACCAAACTAATCGCCCTTTGGGCATTGGGCCCAGACAGCCCATGCCGAGCATCCCAAGAGGAAACTCCAATAACCCGGATTGGGCCTGAGATCAGCCCAAACTTACAGCTAACCAGGCCGTGTGGGAAGAGAGTTGAGGGATCGAATCCTCTGAGCCGGCATGCCTATTAATTTGCTCAGCCAATGCTGGACTTCTTACTATAAACCACAGTTGGTTACTCAAACCACTTATTGTAAGTAAAGTGTGAATTCTACAACTCCAGTTCTAATTGAAATTTACAATAATTTTTACGAACAGAATCAGGCTTTCTTGTTTACTTCCTACTTATAAACATGGTAACGACATGAAATACTCAAAGGCAACTATATCCCTTTCCCGGGCAACCTAGCACGACTAGGACAAAATTTGCACATCATTATTTGATTATAGATTGAAAGCACGCAGCTACTAGAGGTCCATTTCATTACTTTCAAATAAACTCATGAAACAAACTGTTAACCAATTAACCTGACTATTCCATTATCCTAACATAACACTAAATACAACTAATGTGTGAAATCAAAAGCTCTCATACATTCAAGACATATCAAATGACAGTATAGCTCATAGAGCACAGTTTCAGTCCATTCATATTTTAAGTTTTAATTACAGTATTCAAACAGCTCAAAGCCAAAGAGATCTAATGTAAAATTAAACTATCGCGATGGTAGAGCCAAAGCAGTGATAGATCTTCATTTTTATTTTACTTTCAACAGGAAATGCTACATCGAAGGCTTGACGGGTACCTGTTTTATGAAATGGAACAGAGGAATGGTCAGTCAGCAGCAACTCAAACGCAGGAAACCAATGGATGATCAACCAAACACAAATGCACAGCCCAGAATGAACTCGAATCAGATTAAAATGAGATATCGACCACAAATCAACTGAATGCACCCAAATAAATCGAAATTGAGCTTGAATTAACCCAAATTGAACTAATAGACCTCAGAAGAATTTCAACACATTAGAATCAAGCTATGAGACCAAGAGCAACTATTGAAATTTCGAGATTGAGCCAAAAGCTCAATGTAATAGTACTTTTGCTGATTTTTTTTACTGCATTTTTTCTCTTTTGAAACTAAGAACTTAGAAGAAAATTTGAATCTGAAGTTTTTAGTTTCAGATCTGGACTGGGAGTTTTTTCTTTGGGGAATATTGGGCTCCCCAAAAAAACCTCCCTATTAAGGCATTTAGGCATGCCTTTTATAGGCAGAGCTGAGGGCAGCCTTATTTTCTGTTTTCTATACCAGTCCCTATTTAATTTCAACTTCAATACCCTACTTCTTGCCTTGTGACTCAAGTCAACCCTCTATGTTAACTGAAATATGCCTTAACACCTACACCTAGAAGCTTCTAGGAAATGCTAATATGCATTCCCTGTTTTACCCTTACCCCTTCCCTGAATTACCCCCTTGGAATTATCCGGAACTTATTAACTACATATTTAAACATTCCCTAATTAAATCAACCCCAAACCCCCAAACAAAATTAAACTATCAAACCAAACAATTTACCCTAAATTCCCTTAAACAACTCGATTATCCAGAAAGTGGAACAATTATAACAAGGAGGTAATACTAAATCATTACGCTAAACTAAAGAAAATTTTGAAGCCAGTCTAACAGAATCAAACAACAAATATTGATTATACTTATGCGGAATCAGAATTTTAAAGGGATATTTACATAAATTAAGAACTAACCATTAACCTATGATCAAACAAGCCCAGGTGAGTCGGCGAACAACCGAAAGACTCAGAACACAAGATAAGAAAAGAACAATAGACATGCAAATTACAATTGGAAATTAACCTAGATGAGAAGGGGAACAAACAGAAGAATATTAAACCACTCGAGAACTCACTGATGGGCTTAAGGTCTGCTAACACTTGGTTCGAATATTCAAGCAGTCCTGTTGTCGTTTGACCCCCGGTGATGGTAGAAATATCCTGAGGAAGGCGGGGAAAGTCCCATACCACCGATTTGGTGAAGTTTGATGAAACCCAGGTTCGCCGAAAAATTTTCAAACCTAAATTCGAATGATTCCACCCATAGTTGAAGGACGGGGTTAAGGGTGTTCGATAAAGGATGAAGAGAGGATACTAGGGTGTTAATTTGGGGCTGTTTGGCGTAACCAACATCGTGGCCGAAAAACTTTAACCGGATATTCGACGAGCTCCGGCACGATTCGAGGGACACCAACGGCATGGTTAGAAAGAGGGATTCATGGGGAATCTATGGTGTGAATTTGGGACGGATTGACGTAGGTGTTGTTCATCGCTGGCGGCGGCTCCGGTGGTGTTACAACAAAGTACGAGGAAGAGGACTTTGGTCTTAGGGTTAATTGCCTTATTCAGACAATAATATGTAAAAGGGGGAAATTTCCTGACCGTCGGATCAAAGGAAATCAATGGCCAAGATCAAATAAAGATGAGACGACGTCGTTTTGATAGAGAACTGGACCGGGTGGGGAATGGTCTTTGGGTTGGGTCGGTCACCATTAAATTATTTTGGGTCTGAGTTGATAAACAAGGCAAGCCCAATTCAGCAGCCTTATTCTCTATTTTTATTTTTCCCTTTTCATTTGTTTCTTTTATCAAATTTTTTTTTTGTATTTCATCTTGTATATTTTTTGTATTTTTCAGATTTTATAAAATTGCAACAATTAAAATAAAGTCCTAATATATTTCAAAATTAAACTAATTGATTTCTAAAATTATTTTAAAAACTATTTCGGGACGAATTCACAATTAAACAATTTAAAAATGCAAAAGTGAACTATTTTTGTTATTTTCTTCATATTTTGTTCTAATACAAATTAACCCCTAATTAATACTAAAAATATGAAATTAAATCCTAAATACAAATGCATATTTTTGTATTTTTCATATGAATTAAAATGCACAGATAAAATGTAACAATAACAGAAAATGACACCAAAATTCACAAAAATTGTAAAATAATAAAGAAATTGTTTTGTTTGAATTTCTGGGAATAATTTTCTTTGGGCAAAAATCACGTGCTCACAGCTGCCTCTCTTTGCCTGGAAACACGAAGAGTTTTCGTGCAAAGATAAGTGAGCGGAAATGAGCGATTTTTGCCTGTTTGAATATTCTGTGTAAAGCATTTTTTAAAAGTTTGACTGCACCCTGCTTTGGAGGTTGCCTACATATCCTGGGCTAAATAGGAATCAGGTCAGTGTAGTTCAGGAGTGTCTGGTAGCTGGGACTACCAGTAGCTATGATTTCACTGCGATTGCTGCTGCTACTGCTTGCTGAACTTCCTTATTACACCATGGCAAAATAAAAGAAGCTAAACTAAACTATGACCTATGAATTACAAAATCCTATCTAAATTCTTCAAACTTGTTGTTGTACTTCCTCGTTGCCTTGTTGTCTTGTGTTTTCTTGGTAAAATCCCTTGTTGCCATTGCAAACTACAAACTGAGGTGTTGTTCCTTTCTTCAAATTGCTGAACTTGAATGTATTCCCTTATTGTACGGGTGGGCTCCCGATTACTGAAACTTGAACTGTATGTCTCTGTTCTCCAGGCGGACTCCTGACTTCTGAATCTTGAAATTGAATGTATTCCTCTGTTATCCAGGCGGGCTCCTGACTGCTGAACTTGAACTTGAATGTATTCCTCTGTTATCCAGGCGGGCTCCTGACTTCTAACTTGAGATCTATTCCCTGCTCTCCATGCGGGCTCCTGACTGCTGCGTTTGAAAGTATTCCCTGCTCTTCAGGCGGGCTCTTGACTTCAAATAGACAAAACAAAGAAAATTTTCTACCCCAGTTTGGTGGCTGGGGGCAGATGTGATTGTAAAACTAAACCATATTACCAAGTATTACTAAGGATTTGAAACCTAGGTCCCATTATTCAGGGGGGTCCCGACAACCCTTAACTAAACGACGAATTAAAATCTAAGTTATATCTTCTACAGGTGTGACTTCTGCTAAATCTTGCTATCTAAGAGGATCTTTAAACTACTCCCCATTATCCAGGAGGGTCCTGAAAATCAAAGGTCAAATTTTATCTTAAGGGTGACAACTTTCATGTCTGAATTACACTACCCTACAACAGAGTTTACGCTAAATGTGGTTATCTAATTGAAATCTTAAAGCTAAGTCCCATTATTCAGGAGGGTCCTGGAAACTCCTAATTGAATCATGTCTCGAACATGCACACTTCTAAACCAACTTATACTCCTTTAGGGTACGTTTATGCTAGATTATGTTATTTTTGAATTTTAAACTAGGTCCCATTTTCTAGGAGGGTCCTAAAAATTAAAAAGCAAACCTTTTTGGTGACTGCCTTTCTCCACAGAGAGTTCCTTTGAAACCAACGAACTTTTCTTCCCCTATTTTAATCAAAGAAAATTTGTCAGTTCAAAATGGTAGTTAGTTGGTGGCATTCTTGCTGGAGATCTTTCTGCTGCATTATTTTGTTCCGACTGGTTTCCCGAACTGGCCCTGAACCGCTTTGACTTTCTGACAGATCTTCGAACCCCTGACTCTAGCAAACCGAGTGTTCTGTACCCATGTTGTTATTTCACACCTCTGACACTTTTTCTGAACCTTTGCACTTCCCACGACATTTCCCAATCATTCCACCGATGACATTTCCAGTGATTCCCTGTATTCCACCTTTCATCACATTGTTTTTGACATGCTCTGACCACATCGCGCTTTACACTTTCCGGAATCTGGTAGTGAGTTTTGAAATCCCTTTCCACTTGCTTTGAACAAAACTGACATTGAAACATTTTAGACAGATAAAACCCCCAAAGAAAATGAAATGCAATGAGTTTACGAGTTAGGGATAAGAAGAATCCAAAACTGGATGACTGCTAAAAAGAAAAGGGGAATGAAACTTATCTGACCGGAACAGCCGGTACCAATCGTCATGACATGCATTTCGGACTAATCGGCCCAATCTGTCCAACTAACCAACTCTTGGTCGCCACCCTTTGTTGCCCCAAAATTTCCATCACTTTATTACTTTATCCAAACCTTAGCCTTGTTCGTCCTGTGGTGCCTCGAAACAATTTTCCACCAACAAACCTTTCTCCATCAATCATTTCTCAAATCACTTTCGCCTCAAGGTGCCCGCAAGAGTTTTCACCAATAAGACTCTCTCATTTTATTCTTTCTCTCAACTCTCGTCGCCTTACGGTGCCTGTGCAGGTTTTCACCAATAAGACTCTCTCATTTTTATCTTTTTGATTTTCTTGCTTGAACCAGAGTGTTGCCCCAGACATGAATTACATTTACCTGCTTGACTTGGCATTTCTCAAGTATTGATCAGAAGGTCTTTCTTTGGACCGTAATGTGGGCTTTGGACGGGGCTAGAAAGAAAAGGTATGAAAGGCTCAAAATAATTTCAAAATGGGTTAAAATTACCACTTTTGAAATCAGATTTCTCACATCAACCACGACTTCTGCCCCAGTTGCTTGCTTGGGGACTTTTGGATTTTATTTTTGTATGACTGAACCTCAGAGAGGCTGCCTACGTACCCTTTCGGGATCAAGTCAAACGTAGTTCACGTCATAGAGACTACGTTGTTGTGTTTTTTTCTTTTCTGCTCTTCTTTTCCTTTCTTTTCTTCATTTTCTTTTCTTTTCTTTTATTTTCTTTCTTTTTTTCACTTTGAATTTTCTTCTTCTTTTCTTTTCCTTCTTTTATTCCTTCTTTTTTTAACATTTCTTTCTTTTTTCTTTTCATTTTCTTTTCTTCCGCACTCGCGTTTCTTAATGGTGCCATTGCTTCCGAAAGAGGGATATGAAAAAGGATAAGTAAGGCTCAGAAGGGATGACAAGGGGTAAAAGTGTTTAGATAGCAGAACAAAACGCCTTCGTCATTTCAATCTTTAAAATATGCTAAATACAAACAAGTACAATCAAAATAAAGAAATCATACATAGTATCTCTTGACCGCATCGGAATTGATGGCCATTTCTACACATTTTCCTTCCACATCTGTCAGATATAATGCACCATTAGACAACACTCTGGTTATGACAAATGGCCCCTGCCAGTTCGGAGCAAACTTTCCTTTTACTTCGGCCCAATGAGGCAAAATACATCTCAATACTAACTGTACCACCTCAAACTTCCTCGGACGCACTTTTTTGTTGTACGCTCTTGCCATTCTTTGCTGGTATAATTGACCATGACACACTGATGCCAATCTCTTCTCGTCAATCAAACTCAACTGCTCAAGGCGGCTTTTTACCCATTCATCATCATCGATCTCAGCCTCCGCAATGACGAGATTTCCACTTCTGCGGGTATCACTGCTTCCGTACCATACACCAAAGAGTAAGGAGTCGCCCCTACCGAAGTACGAACAGTGGTGCGGTATCCCAACAATGTGAAAGGCAGCTTTTCATGCCACTATCTAGATCCTTCCACCATTTTTCGGAGTATTTTCTTTATATTCTTATTAGCTGCCTCAACCACACCATTTGCCTTAGGGCGGTATGGAGTAGAAAGACGATGAGTAATCTTGAACTGCTCACATGTCTACTTTATCAAATGACTATTGAGATTAACGCCATTGTCCATGATGATTACTTTCGAAATCCCAAACCGACAGATGATATTTGAGTGCACAAAATCAACCACTGCTTTCTTGGTCACGGATTTGAAAGTTTTCGCTTCAACCCACTTGGTGAAATAATCAATGGCCACCAGAATAAACCTGTGTCTGTTTGATGCTGCTGGCTCAGTTGGCCCAATGACATCCATGCCCCAAGCAACAAAGGGCCATGGTGCAGACATTGTATGTAATTCGGATGGTGGAGAATGAATCAAATCTCCATGCACTTGGCACTGATGACATTTACGCACAAAATTGATGCAATCCCGCTCCATAGTGAGCCAGTAATAACCTGCTCTGAGAATCTTCTTTGCTAGAACGTACCCACTCATATGCGGTCCACAAACTCCGGAATGTACCTCAGTCATGATAGATGTGGCATGTCTCGCATCAATGCATCTCAACAACCCGAGGTCTGGAGTTCTTTTGTACAACACTCCTCCATTAAGGAAAAACCCGCTTGCCAACCGTCGAATTGTTCGTTTCTGATCACCTGTGGCCTGTATCGGATACACACCCATCCTGATATATTCCTTGATGTCATGAAACCATGGCTCACCGTCAAGTTCCTCCTCCACCACATTACAATAAGCGTGTTGATCGCGGACCTGAATCTGCAAAGGGTCCACGTAAGCCTTACCCGGATGGTGTAACATTGATGCCAGAGTATCCAACGCATCGGCCACTTCATTATGAATCCTTGGAATGTGCTTGAACTCTATCGACTGAAACCGTTGACAAAGCTCATGCAAACATTGTCGGTACGGTATAAGCTTTAAGTCTCGTGTTTCCCATTTTCCTTGAATTTGGTGTACCAGTAGGTCTGAGTCACCCATGACCAAGACTTCCTGGACACCCATATCTACGGCTAATCTCAACCCCAAGATATATGCCTCATATTCTGCCATGTTGTTCGTACAATAAAAACGAAGCTGAGATGTAACAGGGTAATGTTGCCCTGTTTCAGAAATAAGCACCGCTCCTATTCCCACGCCTTTCATGTTTGCGGCCCCATCAAAGAAAAGTTTCCATCCTAGCTTCTCAACTTGTTCCAACTCTTCAACATGCATCACCTCTTCATCAGGGAAATAAGTCTTCAAAGGTTCATAATTTTCATCAACCGGATTCTCGGCCATATGGTCCGCCAAGGCCTGTGCTTTCATCGCAGTCCGAGTCACGTAGACAATGTCAAACTCTGTGAGCAGGATATGCCACTTTGCAAGCCTCCCTATAGGCATAGGCTTCTGAAAGATATACTTTAACGGATCCAAACGAGATATGAGGTAAGTAGTATAAGATGACAAATAGTGTTTCAGCTTCTGTGCCACCCAAGTTAGGGCGCAACATGTCCTTTCAAGATGAGTATACTTAACCTCGTAGGGTGTGAACTTCTTGCTGAGGTAATAGATGGCCTGCTCCTTCCTTCCGGTGATATCATGTTGACCCAATACACAACCGAACGAATTGTCCAGTATCGTTAAATATAGAATCAAAGGTCGCCCTGGTTCTGGCGGAACCAACACGGGCGGATTTGACAAATACCCCTTTATCTTATCAAACGCCTCCTGACATTCATTTGTCCACTTGACCACAACGTCTTTCTTTAACAGCTTAAAGATAGGCTCACAAGTTATCATGAGCTGGGCGATGAACCTGCTGATATAATTCAATCTCCCCACCAAACTCATCACCTCGGTCTTGTTCCTCGGAGGTGGCAATTCATGGATGGCCTTGATTTTTGATGGATCCAGTTCAATACCCCGGTGGCTGACTATGAACCCCAACAACTTTCCAGACGGCACCCCGAACACGCATTTTGCAGGATTAAGCTTGAGATTGTACCTACGAAGCCTTTGGAAGAACTTTCTCAAATCTCTGACATGGTCAGATTGCTGTCTAGACTTTACAATCACATCGTCCACATACACCTCGATTTCCTTGTGTATCATATCATGGAATATTTTTGTCATTGCCCTCATATAAGTTGTCCCAACATTTTTCAAACCAAACGGCATGACCAGATAGCAGTATGTTCCCCATGGCGTGACGAATGCCGTCTTTTCTGCATCTTCCTCGTCCATTAAAATTTGATGATAACCCGCGTAACAATCCACAAAAGAACCAATCTCATGTTTGGCACAATTATCAATCAATATATGGATATTCGGCAGTGGAAAATTGTCTTTTGGACTTGCCTTGTTAAGATCCCGATAATCGACACACACCCTGGTCTTGCCATCTTTCTTTGGCACAGGCACAACATTAGCTAACCAGGTGGGATACCGTGTAACCTGAATGACCTTCGCATCGAACTGCTTGGTAATCTCTTCTTTGATATTTACACTTATGTCCGTTTTGAACTTTCTCAACTTCTGCTTGACAGGAGGGAATGCCAGGTCAGTGGGCAATTTGTGAACCACCAAATCAGTACTTAGCCCCGGCATATCATCATACGACCATGCAAAAATATCCTTATACTCAAACAATGCTTTGACTATCCCCTCCTTGAGCTGTGGCTCCAGATGAACACTTATTTTAGTTT
Organism: Nicotiana tabacum; assembly: GCF_000715075.1. Classification (NCBI taxonomy): domain Eukaryota; kingdom Viridiplantae; phylum Streptophyta; class Magnoliopsida; order Solanales; family Solanaceae; genus Nicotiana; species Nicotiana tabacum. Next base: position 139,725,527 of record NC_134090.1, read on the forward strand.
CACGAACATTGTCTTGGTCCCCTAGATTAACTGCTTCGGTGTCATTTAAGTTAGGTTTGGGTTTTTCTTCAAAGTGACTTAATTCTTTACTAACTTCCTCATAGGCCTCATCATCATCATATTCCACCTCATCGCCACACTCGATTTCTTGCACTATTATTTTTGAGTTAGATTGGCTTTTAAAACTAGGTCGAAGATTCCTCATGCATGTCATGTCATTGATATCAGCATAAAAAGAACTGTATAGAAAAGAAAAGAAAAAAAATGGAAACAAAATTAGGAATTAAGAAAGAAAAGGAATTGCATTTCATTGAATGTAAAGATAACAGGGTTTTAACTCATCCAAATAGACGGAACATAGTAACTGAATTACAAACCCTGGAATAATCCAGGTGAACAAAAGGAAAACAAAACCCACTACCGTGACTCCCTCCGAGATGGAAGAGGAGTGGCTTCCCAGTTGTTGACATTAGCACGTGCCCCGATGTACTGTATATCTGCTTTGCTCGACCCTTCCCTGGACTCAACCATGTTTACCTCAGCAAATACCCTCTCAATCCCTTTCTCCAAGTTCCCATCCGCCCTAATCAGTGGACCAGACACCTTTGCCAATAATTGTTTTCCGATACTTGGCCTGACGAAGGACCTGGACAGACGTGGAATTGGTTTGAGAAGAACCCAGCCTCTTTTCTTCATCTTGCGGCCTCGTCTTACATCTGCCACCGTAGGCTTGAACCCCACCCCAAAGGTATCCAGATTCTTGGGCAAATAAACTGGCTGAACAATACCTAGCAAATCAGCACCCAACCCTTTGCCTGGTACAAACCCGTTTTTCAACATTTCAAAGGCTACCATGACAGTTGCAGCTGTTATTCTGGGGACCGGGACGCTTTTCCCTTCAGGAACCTTTTCTACCGAGACTGTATCGAAAACCTGGTAAACCCACGACCCCTTATCATCATCAGTCTCTATGAAGGGTACTATGGCATCACTTACAATGCTCATTTTGTCTTCCCCATGTACTACGATTTCTTGTCTATCCCACTCAAATTTGACCATTTGATGTAGTGTAGAAGGCACCGCTTTGGCAGCGTGGATCCATGGTCCCCCCAATAGAAAATTATAAGACACCGCCACATCTAACACCTGAAACTCCATGGTGAACTAGACCGGACCGATTGTCAATTCAAGTACGATGTCACCCACTGTGTCTGTACCACCACCATCAAACCCCCAAACGCAGATGCTATTCTTATGAATTTTGTCATCATCAACCTTCAACTTGTTCAATGTAGACAAAGGACAGATATTGGCACTGGACCCATATCAATCAGTACTCGAGTGACTACCGAATCTTCACACTTCACGGTCAAATAAAGAGCTCTATTATGTTCTGTACCCTCCACGGGCAATTCATCATCAGAAAATGTCACTCTGTTTACCTTAAAGATTTTGTTCGCAATTTCTTCCAAATGATTCACTGAAATTTTATCGGGGATATGAGCTTCGTTCACTATCTTCATCAGAGCCCGGCGATGTTCATCTGAGTGGATAAGCAATGAAAGCAATGAGATTTGGGCTGGCATTTTCCTTAGCTGCTCAACAATAGAATAATCTTGCATTTTCATCTTTTTCAAGAACTCTTCTGCCTCTTCCTCCGTAATAGCTTTCTTAACTGGCACCGGATTTTCCTTGGGGGCCCTGGCCTTTCTCAACTCTTCAGGGGCAAAGCAACATCCCGAGCGAGTTAAACCTTGTGTTTCACAGACTTCCTCTTTGATTTCCTTCCCCTTGTAGGTCACAACTACCTGTTCATACTTCCACGGGACGACTTTACTGTCAATTACTGGTAACTGGGTTACTGTCTTTATAACAACTAGTTCTATGTGAGCCCCCTTCACGACTGCCGCAGGTGTGCTTGATACTCCCCGAACCACTACCTTGATCGGCTCTGGTTTCTTCGCAATAACGGAAGATCCTTTCCCCATCACCACAACTGGCTTGTTGTCTATTCTTTTCAACTGAATCGATGGTTTCACACTAGCTGACTTTTCATTCTTTGGCTTCACTACAACGGATCAACATGACTGTCTGTGAGGGCTTCTTAAACTCTGCTCCCTTATGTATCAGTTCAATCATGTTGGCCTCATGATGCGCTAGCAACGGGTTCTAGTTGATATTGGGCGCCTCCGGGGCCTGAACCTCGATTCTGTTTGTGTCAATAAGCTCTTGCACAACAGTTTTCAATCTCCAACATTTCTCAGTATCATGTCCAGGAGCCCCTGAACAATACTCACAGCTCACTGAATGGTCCAAATTTCTAGGAAGGGGATTTGGCATTTTGGCTTCAACCGGGTTCAACAGGCCTACCTGCCTCAGTTTGTGGAAAAGAGTGGTATAGGATTCTCCCAGCGGAGTGAATGTTTTCTGTTTCTGCATTCTCTCATTTCTGAAAGCCTGGTTTGGGCTGAAGTCGGATCCTGGCCTATAAGCCCTCAGGTGTGGATATGTGTTTTGTGGAGCTGGGTATGTGTTTTGGGTAGCCGGCGCACGCCATTGCGCGTGAGCCGGAGGCTGGGTATACGTTTGGGCATGATGGACGGAAAAGTGTGGCTCTGCTGGTAGATAATAGTGTTGAGGAGGGTCATATGGGGTATACGGGTAATTTGGGTGGTGGGGTCTGGGTTGGTTGTAATAGGGTGAAGGGCTTCTAGACCTGGACCATACTCCGGATTCGACAGTTGCAACCTCTTCTTTCTTCTTCTTCCCAAGCACACCCCCAGCGCCATTTTGAATGGCTTGGGCAGTTGCTTTGATTGCTGAATAACTCATGATCTTATTGTATTTGAGTCCCTCCTCAACCATGCCTCCCATTTTCACGACTTCATTAAAGGACTTGCCCACTGCTGACACCAAATGACCAAAATAGGTGGGCTCCAAAACCTGCAAGAAATAATCAACCATTTCACTCTCTTTCATCGGGGGGTCAACCCTCGCCGCTTGCTCTCTCCAACGGAACCCATATTCTCGAAAGATCTCACCGGGCTTCTTCTCGATCTTTGTCAATGACAGTCGATCTAGGATTATTTCAAGATTGTATTGAAACTGACAGGTGAAGGCTTGGGCCAAGTCATCCCAGGTGTACCACCTGCTATGGTCTTGTCTAGTGTACCACCTGCTATGGTCTTGTCTAGTGTACCATTCCAACGCCGATCTGCTCAAACTTTGGCTGAAATATGTCATCATCAATTCATCTCTCCCTCCTGCTCCTCTCATCTTGTACAGAATCCCCTTAAATGTGCTATTAGGTCGCCATGCCCGTCGTACAAATCAAACTTAGACATTTTGAACCCGGCCGGTAACTGAACATCTGGGAACAAACATAAATCTTTATAGGCCACACTTACTTGGACCCATAACCCCCTCATGTCTCGGAATGATTGCTCCAGGCTTTTGACTTTTCTAATTATCTCCTCCTGCTCAGGGTTTTTGGGCGGCTTCTCGGTGCCTGCCGTGAGATCAAGATGAGGGGTATAAGAGTAGGGTTCTAGTACTTTGAAGGTAGGCTCAGGAGATAATACTGGTTGTCGTGCATCTGGAATAGAGGTTCACTGGGGGATCGGTGTAGGGTAGCAGGCGGAGGTGCTACAAAAACGGGAGTGATTGGTGGAGGAGGGTATGAGACTTGTTTGGATGGAGGAGCCTGTGATGTATGAGAAGTGGTGCCTTGGAATTGTTGGTAGAGGGGAAATGCTGGAGATGAATTCACAGTGGGTGGCTCCTGAGGCTGAGCCAATGGTGGAATATAAGCGGGGTTAGCAGGATAAACTGGCGGTGGATGCCCCTTCGCCCAGTCTTGGTACATTTCAGCCATCTGTTGTTTCAACTTATACATTTCCTCCCTCATTGCATGAATGTCCATTTCTTCTACTTCTTTCGATGGGTCAACAATACTCGTATCAGATTCCGGGCTAGTCATGTTCACTTTATCTTTAGACCGGGTGTTGTATGGATGAGTTGCCAGAATGCCAAACAACTAACCACCTATCTGAACTCATACATTTATTCAACAATTCCGTTAGCGATTAAGCTTTAACAGATTGGAAAACCGCACATTGGGCATGAATGCACCTATACAGTTAACCATTTCTATTATGCATTTGTTCAACCGCATGCGTCATCCCGGCATTTCCTTAGTTCTAGTTATAAGCTTTCTCTTTTCTTTTTGTTTTATTTTCTCTTTTCTTTTCTCTCTTTCTTTTCTCCTCTTTTTTTCTTTTTCCTTTCCTTCCTCCTTTATTCTATTCCTTTCTTGTTTTTCCGCTCTTCTCTTTTCTTTTCTCTCTTCTCTTATTTTCATTCAGTTTTTCCTTGTCTCTCCGCTTTTCCCTTTCTTCTTTCCCTTTCTTTGTTTTCTTTTCTTTACTTGGTTACGGTCGAATCCTACAGAGATTGCCTACATATCGTGACCCCGCACGAATCACACCAGGCGTAGTTCGTGAAAATAAGTGCCAAAATAAAGGAACAAATTTTTGGGAATTTTCAGATTTTCATTACCACAACATTCTATTACAAACTAAACATTTTGAAATGGATAACGGACTCCAACTAAACTCAAATACAAACTCCGAACATATAGCATACTTGGACGCAAAAAGAAAACAAACTGACAAACAACAAACTTTAGAATGGAAAATACAGACTCAATCTATGAATACATTAATGCTTCAAAAGTGGGTGCCCACGGGGCATCATTCGGCCTCGCAGCGGGCTTAGGTGCCAAATCCCTTTCAAGTTGCTCCAGATCATACATGGTTTGCTTGACATAAATTATTACTGCCGAAAAGAAGGTAGTGCGGGTCATGTCTTCACATGCCCGACATCTCCTGAGGATGGCATGGGCAATGGTCTCAATCCTGTCTCTTGTTTGGCCCTTTTCTATAAGCAATCGCCTTACTTGATTATTGCGAGCCTCCAACACATGAGAATCCTGAAGATGTTGATCTTGCAGCTGCTGTATTTCTACTTCCATTCGGGCCAGTAAGTCATAGTAGTGTCCACTTTCGGTCTCAAAAGCTTTAGCTTGCTTAGCTGCCTTATCCTCAAGGGTGACCACTTTTCTTTTCAGACTAGCAATGGTCTTTTCATAATCCTTCTTTAATTGTTGCATGTAATAGGTGCGTTCTTCTGTTCTTTTTACCCACTGTTCCCGGAGTTCTGCTATGGTGCCTTCGGATTTTTTCAGCTCATCCCGGCACTTACTAATTTCCTTTTTCAGCCCCTTTATCAACCGCTCGTCCGACCGGCTCCTTTGTTGGTTATTGGCAGCTATCCTCATTTGCTAGATTTGGGCCCTAAGCGCCTCGTTTTCTTGGGCTAACCTGTTCTTTTCTCCCTGATTAGCAGCAACTTGCACACTGTTCTCAAATTTCAGAGCTCCAATCTGTTGTTTTAGCTTGCCGATTTCAGCCTGATAGCCTTCTTCTTTTGCTAGCCAACCCTATTGTTCTTGTGATGATTCAGTGAAATCCTGGATGTGGGGTCTTTTAGTTGGCCTCTGATGCTCAAGCTCTCTTTTGTACCATGCGAGGTATTTTGGCGACATTTTTCCTTTGGCCCGATTCTGCACACAAGTATCTGCTGCTAGATATTGACATTCATTCCAAATCTCGCGGACTTTTGCTTCGGGAAACTGTCCGTCAGGGCTAATCTCAATTACTTGAGCACTAAGATCTTCCTCCCGTGGCACTGTTTGGCATCTCCCGAGTTGTCTCAGAACCTGACATGGAGCATAAGGCTGGATGCTCTTAAGTCCCATCAAAAGAAAATGCGACCTAGCTGCTGACATGTATATGATTTCTTTAACAGGCAACCATCCCAACGTCCATTGTTTTCGACTGTCCGTGAGAGTACGAAAGTATGATATCCATGCTGTTACTCCTTCAGGCAGACTAACCCCGTCAATCCTTGTGTAAAACTCTCCTATACATGTTTTGTCAGACGAACCATAACTCAAGAGCTGGGGACGGTGGCATAGATGCTCGGTCATCCACATTTGTAGCAACAAGTTACACCCCTCAAAAAAGTTGCCTCCGGCTTTGCAGGCAGTGAGAGCTCGGAAAATGTCAAACACGATCATAGGCGCAAGAGTGCTTTCATCTTGAGTAAGCAAGGTACTGACGATCCCGACTACTTTTATATCAGAGATAGCTATGTAAATGTTAGAGATAGCTATGTAATTGTCCCATATTGGAATAGGAGTAGTATCCCCTTTGTATAGAGTAGCTATAAATAGCACCTCTTGTATTGCATCACATACAATATCAATATATCATATTTTCTCCCGTGCCTTCTCACATGGTATCAGAGCAATCGTGAGAGATTTATCGCTGTGCATAAATTCCAGCAATTCCGGGAAGTAAAATCAGTCACCGGAACCCTTTTTTTCCGGCGACTTTCAAAGTTGTTTTGCGTCTGCTTTGTCTCGGTCAGTGTTGTGCACAAAATCCAACACTACCACAAGAGTAGTCACTGTCCAGCGACCAAATCCCAGTGAAAATCTCCGGCGGTACTGTAGCTGTCTAAAGAAAATTTTCCGGCAAAGTTCCAACGTTGCGTGGGCCACCTTCCGGCCATTTTTTGGCGACGACTCTTCAGGACAGATTGTTTCCCTTGCAATTCCGAGCCTACCCATCCAGGTTACACCAAATTCCGACCACTTTTTTATTTTTCCGGCGTGAATAGTGATTTCAAAAAGTTGACTTCCGGTCATTTTTTGAAAAAGTTCCTTCAGAACAGTTGGGTCTTCTGGTAATTCCGATCCTACCCCTACTGTTTTTATTTCATTCTGACCACTTTGAATATTTTTCGGCTGCAACAGTAACTTTCCAACTGCTACAGTAGTTTACTATTCTGGTTCAGTGTTCCTTACTGTATTTTCAGTGGATTACAGTTGATTATTTCTCTTATTTGGTAATAATTTACAAGATGTCTTTGGGAATTGATGTTTTTAGGTCTAAAAGCATGAGTTCTGGAAACTCTAATGTTATGATTACCTCGGAACCTTTAATGGGAGGTTCAAACTACTTAGGGGCTTCATCTGTCGAATTGTGGTGTAAAGGTCAAGGTGTGCAAGATCATCTGATTAAACAGTCTAGCGAAGGAGATAAAAAGGCGATAGCGCTTTGGGAAAAAATTGATGCTCAATTATGTAGCATCTTGTGGCGTTTTATTGATTCTAAGTTGATGCCTTTGTTTCGCCCATTCCAAACATGTTATTTGGTTTGGGCAAAGGCCCGTACGTTATACACTAATGATATATCTCGCTTCTATGATGTGATATCACGGATGACAAACTTAAAGAAGCAAGAATTAGATATGTCTACTTACTTGGGTCAGGTACAGGCAATCATGGAGGAATTTGAGACATTGATGCCAGTTTCTGCTAGTGTGTCAAAACAACAAGAGCGGTAATAGAAAATGTTTCTAGTTCTTACACTCGCTGGACTTCCTCATGATCTTGATTCAGTACGAGACCAGATTTTGGCGAGTCCGACTGTCCCTACAGTTGATAAATTATTCTCTCGATTACTTCGCCTTGCTGCAACACCAAGTCACCTAGTGATTTCATCACAGATACTTGATTCCTCTGTTCTTGCATCCCAGACAGTGGATGTTCGGGCATCTCAAGCTATGGAGAATAGACGAGGAGGCGGTCGTTTTGGGAGATCTAGACCCAAGTGTTCTTATTGTCACAAACTTGGACACACTCGCGAAATGTGTTATTCCTTAAATGGCCGTCCACCCAAAAATGCCTACGTTGCTCAGAGCGAGACTACAGGTAACCAGGGCTTTTCTGTATCTAAAGAAGAATATAATGAGCTCCTTCAGTATCGAGCAAGTAAGCAAACATCTCCACAAGTAGCCTCAGTTGCCCAGACTGACACTCCTATTGCTGGTAATTCTTTTGCTTGTGTTTCCCAGTCTAGTACTCTTGGACCATGGGTCATGGACTCAGGCGCTTCTGATCATATCTCTGGTAATAAATCACTTTTGTCGAATATTGTATATTCACAGTCTCTTCCTACTGTTACTTTAGCCAATGGATGTCAAACTAAGGCACAAGGAGTTGGACAAGCCAACCCATTGTCTTCTATCACCCTAGATTCCGTTCTTTATGTTCCTGGTTGTCCTTTTAGTCTTGCATCTGTTAGTCGTTTGACTCGTGCCCTCAATTGTGGTATATATTTTATTGATGATTCTTTTATTATGCAGGACCGCAGTACGGGACGGACAATTGGTACAGGTCGTGAATCAGAAGGTCTTTACTACCTTAACTCGCTCAGTCCTTCCACAACATGTCTAGTTACAGATCCTCCAGATCTAATCCACAGACGTTTAGGACATCCGAGTTTATCCAAACTTCAAAAGATGGTGCCTAGTTTATCCAGTTTGTCTAGATTAGATTGTGAGTCGTGTCAGCTTGGGAAACATACCCGAGCTTCCTTTACGCGTAGTGTTGAGAGTCATGTAGAGTCTGTTTTCTCCTTGGTTCATTCTGATATATGGGGTCCTAGTAGAGTCAGTTCAACCTTGGGATTTCGTTATTTTGTTAGCTTTATTGATGATTACTCAAGATGCACTTGGCTTTTCTTAATGAAAGATCGTTCTGAGTTATTCTCTATATTCCAGAGTTTTTGTGCTGAAATAACCAATTTGGTGTCTCTATCCGCATTTTTCGCAGTGATAATGCCTTAGAATATGTATCTTCTCAGTTTCAACAGTTTATGTTTTCTTATGGAATTATTCATCAGACATCTTGTCCTTATACCCCTCAGCAAAATGGGTTTGCATAAAGAAAGAATAGGCACCTTATTGAGACTGCTCGCACACTTTTAATTGAGTCTCGTGTTCCGCTGCGTTTTTGGGGCGATGCAGTTCTCACAGCTTGTTATTTTATTAATAGGATGCCTTCATCTCCCATCAAGGGTTATATTCCACATTCAATATTGTTTCCCCAGTCAGCCTTATACCCTCTTCTACCTCGGGTTTTTGGGAGCACATGTTTTGTTCATAACTTAGCCCCGGGGAAAGATAAGTTAGCTTCTCGTGCTCTCAAGTGTGTCTTCCTTGGTTATTCTTGTGTTCAGAAGGGATATCGTTGTTATTCACCTGATCTTCATAGGTACCCTATGTCAGCTGACGTCACATTTTTCGAGTCTAAACCTTTCTTCACAACTGATGTCACTTCTGCTGACCACCATGACATATCTGAGGTCTTACCTATACCAACTTTTGAGGAGTTTAGTAATCCTCCTCCACCTTCAACCACAGAGGTTTCACCCATACCAACTTTTGAGGAGTCCAGTGCTATCCCTCCTAGTTCCCCAGCCACAGGAACACCGCTCTTGACTTATCATCGTCGTTCGCACCCTACATTAGGCCCATCTGGTTCTCGTCCTGCACCTGACACGGCTCCTACTGCGGATCCTGCTCCTAGTACACCTATTGCACTTTGAAAAGGTATACGGACCACACTAAACCCTAATCCTCATTATGTTGGTTTGAGTTATCATCGTCTGTCATCTCCCCATTATGCTTTTATATCTTCATTGTCCTCGGTTTCCATCCCTAAGTCTACAGGTGAAGCATTGTCTCATCCAGGATGGCGATAGGCTATGAGTGACGAGATGTTTGCTTTACATACAAGTGGTACATGGGAGCTTGTTCCTCTTCCTTCAGGTAAATCTACCGTTGGTTGTCGTTGGGTTTATGCAGTCAAAGTTGGTCCCGATGGCCAGATTGATCGACTTAAGGCACGTCTTGTTGCCAAAGGATACACTTAAATATTTGGGCTAAATTACAGTGATACCTTCTCTCCAGTGGCTAAAGTGGCATCAGTTCGCCTTTTTCTATCCATGGCTGCAGTTCGTCATTGGCCCCTCTATCAGTTGGACATTAAGAATGCCTTTCTTCATGGTGATCTTGAGGATGAGGTTTATATGGAGCAACCACTTGGTTTTATTGCTCAGGGGGAGTCTCGTGGCCTTGTATGTCGCTTGCGTCGGTCACTTTATGGTCTAAAGCAGTCTCCTCGATCCTGGTTTGGTAAGTTAAGCACGGTTATCCAGGATTTTGGCATGACTCGTAGTGAAGCTGATCACTCTGTGTTTTATTGCCACTCTACTTCAAGTCTATGTATTTATCTGGTAGTCTATGTTGATGATATTGTTATTACGAGCAATGATTAGGATGGTATTACTAATCTGAAGCAACATCTCTTCCAGCACTTTCAAACTAAGGATCTAGGCAGATTGAAGTACTTTCTAGGTATTGAGGTTGCTCAATGTAGCTCAGGTATTGAGGTTGCTCAATCTAGCTCAGGTATTGTTATTTCTCAAAGGAAATATGTGTTAGACATTCTTGAGGAAACAGGGATGACAGGTTGTAGACCTGTTGACACACCGATGGATCCGAATTCTAAACTTCTGCCTGGACAAGGGGAGCCGCTTAGCGATCCTGCAAGCTATAGGCGGCTGGTTGGTAAATTAAATTATCTCACAGTGACTAGGCCCGACATTTCTTATCATGTGAGTGTTGTAAGTCAGTTTATGAATTCTCCCTGTGATAGTCATTGGGATGCAGTTGTCCGCATTATTCGGTATATAAAATCGGCTCCAGGTAAATGATTACTATTTGAGGATCGAGGTCATGAGCAGATCGTTGGGTACTCGGATGCTGATTGGGCAGGATCACCTTCTGATATACGTTCTACGTATGGATATTATGTTTTAGTAGGAGGAAATTTGGTGTCCTGGAAAAGTAAGAAATAGAATGTAGTTGCTCGGTCTAGTGCAGAAGCAGAATACCGAGCAATGTCAATGGCAACATGTGAACTAGTCTGGACCAAACAATTGCTCAAGGAGTTGAAATTTGGTGAAATCAGTCGGATGGAACTTGTGTGCGATAATCAAGCTGCAGTTCATATTGCATCAAATCCGGTGTTTCAGGATAGAACTAAACACATTGAGATTGATTGTCACTTCGTCAGAGAAAAGATACTCTCAGGAGATATTACTACGAAGTTTGTGAGATCGAATGATCAACTTGCAGATATTTTCACCAAGTCCCTCACTAGTCCTCGCATTGATTATATATGTAACAAGCTCGGTACATATGATTTATATGCTCCGGCTTGAGGGGGAGTGTTAGAGATAGCTATGTAAATGTTAAAGATAGCTATGTAATTGTCCCATATTGGAATATGAGTAGTATCCCCTTTGTATAGAGTAGCTATAAATGGCACCTCTTGTATTGCATCACATACAATATCAATATATCATATTTTCTCCCGTGCCTTCTCACAATATCAATATTCTCGTCTTTCCTTGGGAACACCAGGAGGCCCAAAAAGGTTATCATGAAAGCCACCCGTCTGTGCTCATCCCATTTTTGACGGTTATTTTTACTGCATATCTTGATGTCCGTCTTGTTAAACCCTCCCACGTGGCCATACCTGTCGTATATGAAGCGCAAAGTGCAGAAGCCTTTTGCCAAATCTGGATTATGGACTGTCCTGGGTATCTTTAATGAGTCTAAAAACCGATGCACCGTGATGGCTCTTGGAGCAACCAGATATTTTCCTCTTAACAAAACCTCAGCATTTTCGATGTACCCGGCGATTTCCTCCAGAGTTGGGGTGAGCTCAAAATCTGAGAAGTGGAAGACATTGTGCGCCGGGTCCCAACAAGTGACCAACGCTCTTATAATATCACCCTGAGGCTTAATTTCCAATAAACCCGTAAGACTTTTCAGATATTTCGTGACTTCGTCTTGTCCTTCTTTGCCTAAATCATTCCACCATAGCCGCAACTCGAAAGAGATTTTAGTCATTATTGAGAAAGGTTCGTTTTGCATCGTGCTCATCCTGCACATTTATTAAAGTGATTTAAGCAAAAACAAAACTTTTATTTGACTCAGAACAAAATTAACTATTTCTTTCTTTTCAAATGTAAAATGAAAGACTCGGTTTTCGAACATGGCCTTTCAGCACTCCCAAGAACGAAGATTTTTAGGCTGTGAGAGTCAACCGGTCAAAAATCAAAATGACCAAAAATGGCCGTTTTTGCAAAGTCAACCTTCCGGCGTCCCTTTCGGGAACATTCGGCTATTTTTTGACAAAAACGGCATCACCTAACTTGTTTACGACGAAAATTAAAAATTTGATTTTTTTTGACTATTTTTGCAAAGGGGAGGTTGGACCCGATGAGGGTTGCCTACGTATCTCACGTCCTGTGAGAATCAAACCTACGTAGTTCGAGCCGAGAAACTAACTATATTTTGGAAACAAGACCCTTTTTCATTTTTCATGGCAAGACAAACTATTTTTCCCTTTCTATTTTTTTTGAAAACAAGACAAAATAACGACTTTTTTTTTTTATTTTTCATTTTCGACAAACAATAAACAACCTATTTTTCCCAAACTAAAATAAAAATTCTTTTTTTTTCTTTTCCTATAAAAGACTCTTTTTCTATTTTTCTTTTGCTTTTAGTAAAACAGACTATTAAAAATAAAGCATTTTTCTTTTTCATTTTCTCAAAATTTCGGCAGAGTTTCGACAGTATTTGGTCATTGGTTTTTCTAAAATAATCAATTAACCCCCTAACTGTTATTTCTCTCTTTTCTCTTTTCCTCTTTTTCTCAATTTTCCAACATTCCCGAGATTCAAAAGCCGGTCAACATGCTGGTTCGAAACAAATATATGTACAGAACAAATAGGATGCATCAGGATGGTCTTTTCATTTCAGGTTGCTAGCCCTAGACGGACCCAACCCTTGTGTTGAGTCCCCTAAGTCAAATGCAGCATGATCCGGCATGAAGTCAAGTTATTCTAGGTTCAAAACCTGGGTATGTGTTCTAAACAGTGCACTTGAGCGGACAACTCGAGTCGAGGAGGGGGCAGCGTACCGGGGACCCGCGAGATCGTCCGGCTTTGCAACTTATCCGAGCCTCTTTTTTATTTCAGGGTATGACACTAACAGAATAGGGAGTCTCAACCACTAAGCACATCCCCGGAGGTGAAGAGAGAAGGGTGTCGACACAGTTTATATACAGTTCAAATGATATCAAAGTGGTAGTATTTAGCATATTCAGCACAAAACATGTAGGAAAATCAGATATAACCAAATACAACAATTTATCTAAGCTCGAATTCTGAACCCTGAACCAGAGATTCTGGGTTCGATCCCCAGTGGAGTTGCCAGAGCTGTCACACCTCCTTTTTCACTACACCCCGTAAGGGCATAAAGGAGTTTTTCCAATTAAAGGACAATCAGAAAGGGATTTATTATTATTATTCAGAGTCGCCACTTGGGAGATTAATGGTTTCCCAAGTCACCGGTTGTATCCCGAACCGAGGAAACGTATGACTCTGTTAACAGTCCGCAAACCAGAAATCTGAGTAAGGAATTCTGTTAACCCGGGAGAAGGTGTTAGGCATTCCCGGGTTCCGTGGTTCTAGCACGGTCGCTCAACTATTGTATTTGATTTTATCTGATTTTAATACATGCTAGCTTATGTGCCTTTTACTCGTAAACCGCTTTTATTGTTATTTTAAAAGAATTGCAACGTCGTGAGAACGCGTTTCGAACCACGTCGTAATCAATGCACCCGTGATTTTCAACATATTTCGACTCCGTTGAGATTTGGATTTGGGTCGCATCAATGCGCACCCGAGTTTAGGAATGTAGTTTTATTAAAGTCGTGCTTAAAGAGTCTAGCATATTATTATTTTGGGAAAATCGTGAAATTCGCTGAACGGCCCTTCCGAATTCTATGTATTCTTATTATAGCCATTTATTGAGGGCCCCGCAATTTATATGTTTTGTTTGGCGAGGCTCGTCCCGTCATTTTTATTTAAAGGTCAACCCTGAAGTGACTATGATTTTTTTTATTTATTTTGTCTCTAAAGAAATAAAGAAAAGAGTCCTAATTAGTTATTATTTAGCAAAACCAAAGCACGTCAATTATGTATTACCAAACTAATCACCCTTTGGGCATTGGGCCCAGACAGCCCATGCCGAGCTTCCCAAGCGGAGACTCCAATAACCCGGATTGGGCCTGAGATTAGCCCAAACTCACAGCTAACCAGGCCGTGTGGGAAGAGAGTTGAGGGATCGAATCCTCTGAGCCGACAGACCTATCAATTTGCTCAGCCAATGCTGAACTTCTTACTAAAACCACAGTTGGTTACTCAAACCACTTATTGCAAGTAAAGTGTGAATTCTACAACTCCAGTTCTAATTGAAATTTACAACAATTTTTACGAACAGAATCATGCTTTCTTGTTTACTTCCTACTTATAAGCATGGTAACGACATGAAATACTCAAAGGCAGCTATATCCCTTTCCAGGGCAACCTAGCACGACTAGGACAAAATTTGCACATCATTATTTGATTACAGACTGAAAGCACGCAGCTACTAGAGGTCCATTTCATTACTTTCAAATAAACTCATGAAACAAACTGTTAACCAATTAACCTGACTATTCCATTATCCTAACATAACACTAAATACAACTAATGTGCGAAATCAAAAGCTCTCATACATTCAAGACATATCAAATGACAGTTTCAGTCCATTCATATTTTAAGTTTTAATTACAGTATTCAAACAGCTCAAAGCCAAAGAGATCTAATGTAAAATTAAACTATCGCGATGGTAGAGCCAAAGCAGTGATAGATCTTCATTTTTATTTTACTTTCAACAGGAAATGCTACATCGAAGGCTTGACGGGTACCTGTTTTATGAAATGGAACAGAGGAATGGTCAGTCAGCAGCAACTCAAACGCAGCAAACCAATGGATGATCAACCAAACACAAATGCACAGCCCAGAATGAACTCGAAATCAGATTAAAATGAGATATCGATCACAAATCAACTGAATGCACCCAAATAAATCGAAATTGAGCTTGAATTAACCCAAATTGAACTAATAGACCTCAGAAGAATTTCAACACATTAGAATCAAGCTATGAGACCAAGAACAACTATTGAAATTTCGATATTGAGCCAAAAGCTCAATGTAACAGTACTTTTGCTGATTTTTTTTACTGCATTTTTTCTCTTTTGAAACTAAGAACTTAGAAGAAAATTTGAATCTGAAGTTTTTAGTTTCAGATCTGGACTGGGAGTTTTTTCTTTGGGGAATATTGGGGCTCCCCCAAAAAACCTCCCTATTAAGGCATTTAGGCATGCCTTTTATAGGCAGAGCTAAGGGCAACCCTTATTTTCTGTTTTCTATGTCAGTCCCTATTTAATTTCAACTTCAATCCCCTACTTCTTGCCTTGTGACTCAAGTCAACCCTCTATGTTAACTGAAATATGCCTTAACACCTACACCTAGAAGCTTCTAGGAAATGCTAATATGCATTCCCTGTTTTACCCTTACCCCTTCCCTGAATTACCCCCTTGGAATTATCCGGAACTTATTAACTGCATATTTAAACATTCCCTAATTAAATAAACCCCAAACCCCCAAACAAAATTAAACTATCAAACCAAACAATTTACCCTAAATTCCCTTAAACAACTCGATTACCCAGAAAGTGGAACAATTATAACAAGGAGGTAATACTAAATCATTACGCTAAACTAAAGAAAATTTTGAAGCTAGTCTAACAGAATCAAATAGCAAATATTGATTATACTTGTGCGGAATCAGAATTTTAAAGGGATATTTACATAAACTAAGAACTAACCATTAACCTATGATCAAACAAGCCCAGGTGAGTCAGGCGAACAACCGAAAGACTTAGAACACAAGATGAGAAAAGAACAATAGACATGCAAATTACAATTGAAAATTAACCTAGATGAGAAGGGGAACAAACAGAAGAATATTAAACCACTCGAGAACTCACTGATGGGCTTAAGGTCTGCTAACACTTGGTTCGAATATTCAAGCAGTCCTGTTGTCGTTTGACCCCCGGTGATGGTAGAAATATCATGAGGAAGGCGGGGAAAGTCCCATAGCACCGATTTGGTGAAGTTTGATGAAACCCAGGTTCGCCGGAAAATTTTCAAACCTAAATTCGAACGATTCCACCCATAGTTGAAGGACACGGTTAAGGGTGTTCGATAAAGGATGAAGAGAGGATACTGGGGTGTTAATTTGGGGCTGTTTGGCGTAACCGACGTCGTGGCCGGAAAACTTTAACCGGATATTCGACGAGCTCCGGCACAATTTGAGGGACACCAACGGCATGGTTAGAAAGAGGGATTCATGGGGAATCTATGGTGTGAATTGGGGACGAATTGGCATAGGTGTTGTTCATCGCTGGCGGCGGCTCCGGTGGTGTTACAACAAAGTACGAGGAAGAGGACTTTGGTCTTAGGGTTAGTTGCCTTATTCAGACAATAATATGTAAAAGGGGGAAATTTCCTAACTGTCAGATCAAAGGAAATCAATGGCCAAGATCAAATAAAGACGAGACGACATCGTTTTGATAGAGAACTGGACCGGGTGGGGAATGGTCTTTGGGCTGGGTCGGTCACCATTAAATTGTTTTGGGCCTGAGTTGATAAACAAGGCAAGCCCAGTTCAGCAGCCTTATTCTCTATTTTTATTTTTCCCTTTTCATTTGTTTCTTTTATCTATTTTTTTTTGTATTTCATCTTGTATATTTTTGTATTTTTCAGATTTTATAAAATTGCAACAATTAAAATAAAGTCCTAATATATTTCAAAATTAAACTAATTGATTTCTAAAATTATTTTAAAAATTATTTCGGGACGAATTCACAATTAAACAATTTAAAAATGCAAAAATGAACTATTTTTGTTATTTTCTTCAGATTTTGTTCTAAAACAAATTAACCCCTAATTAATACTAAAAATATAAAATTAAATCCTAAATGCAAATGCATGTTTTTGTATTTTTCATGTGAATTAAAATGCACAGGTAAAATGCAACAATTAACAGAAAATGACACCAAAATTCACAAAAATTGTAAAATAATAAAGAAATTGTTTTGTTTGAATTTCTGGGAATAATTTGCTTTGGGCAAAAATCACGTGCTCACACCTCTAGGAGGACATCACCACACGCCACACACCTCCTATACCTGTAGAAGACATCAACCCCGAGTCGTGGCCAAAACCATCAGTTATTCTTCAAAACCCGCTAACACATAATCAAGTCATCAGAACTGTTTTCCTTTAACTCAATTGAGTCATGCAGACTGCCAAACACAAAAACAACTTAATCCGAAATGCTCGCTCTGAAGGAATCTTCTGCGAATCTGAAGTCGTTTCTTGCATCTCTCTAATACTGCTATGTAGAATCATTTTTGATATATAAGTACCGCAATTCCGGACACCATTCACTAATGATCTCGAGCTCTAGCCATACACAAATCCGAAAATCCTCCAATGCCACATATGGATCTTGAACTCATTAGAACTTTTTCGATAGTCATCTACCTTGCTATAAATCACCCCCGATGAAACCTCTCAAATCATAGACAATCCTCAAGCACATCCCCGTCCAAGAATTATATAACGTATAACCATGCAATTCGATTGTCAATAAAAGACTCCCTCACTTGGCTTGAATCCATAGAACACATCATCTATAACATATAACACCCTTCCTTCGTAGTTGCCCTAGTCTCACGCTATTAATTAGATGAATACATCATAAACATTCCAAAAACTTTTCCAAGTACACATTCACCCTAGTGAACGTCAAACCAACTTCCTCAAGCCCTCCAAAGTGGTAGTATATGCATTCCACTAAGTAGAATCCTTATACGAGTTACACAGCCTCAAATCTGACCAGCTAGCCTCAAATCGACATCTCCCAATGACCTTACCACAGTTATGAAAACTAGGCAACCTAACACATTGAGACAGTGATCAAGCATCCACATCCCTTCACAACCCATTCGCAACATCACAAGTTGTCGATGCACGATGGTACTTAGTGCTCAACATCACATACGGACAAATGGAAAGAAATCGAAGTTGTAGGCTTCAAGCTGAAACAAGATCGCACGATAAGGAATGAAAGAAGGAAAGTTTTCTAAATGCCCTGTATCCTCTAGAAGATAGGTATTGACGTCATCATACCAATCTACAAGACTCTACTACACACTCTTATGACTCATAGAACCTATGAACTTAGTGTTCTGATATCAACTTGTCATAACCCAAAATTCGCCTAGTTGTGATGGTATCTAACTCAACTTGCTAGGTAAGCCAAATAATAGTCAACATATTTCTACTGAAATTAATATAAAATTAAAAAGTGAAATGACTAAATCTCTGCACAATAACCTAAGGATTGGTAGTGCAAGACATGAGCCTCTAAGACTTAGTTTTACAAAGTTGGTATGAAAATGATACAACACCTGTTTGAAGTATACATAAATAGAATTTAAGTCCTAAACTATCATGAATAAGAGGTAGCTTGAATCTGGAACACTAGAACGTCTTCAATGCCAGGCTTCATCTTCCATAGCAACGTAGCTTCAAGATCAACACGCAAGGTGTAGAAGTGTAGTATGAGCACAACCAACTCCATGTACTCAATAAGTATCTTGACTAACTTCGATGAAGTAGTGACGAGGCTTAAGTTAAAATATACTCACTCAATATATTACCTGTGCAGATGATAAGTAGAAAGAGTAGTATGAGTAAAGAGATACAAATAATCACATAGTAAAGAAAATGAAAAATACAAATAACAGAGGGCTCCATAATATCGTAATGTCTCAATCTCACAACATAATATACAACATAAAATAATCAACAAGAATAACCAAAATATGTCTTTTTCGTTGCTGCGCACAACCGTTCCACAAATATATATATATATATATATATATATATATATATATATATATAGTAAATAAAAGTATGTAGTAAGTGAAGACATGTAGCAGGTTAAGGCATCTAATAAGTAAATCACATGACAAATAAAGGCATGTAATATGTATGGACTAATAACAAGTAAAGGCATGAATTCGAAGAGACACATGTAGTAGAAGTAAATTAAGTAAAAGTGTAGGTGTAACAGTAACAAACAAGGTAAAGATATAGCTATAATTGTACCAGGCCAAAGGGAAATCACAGAAGTAACTATATAAGGAACTCGAACGAAAAGTATCATATAAAACATCAAACATTAATAGAAACCAAAGTAATGGCATGTAAGTACTTAATGAATGAGCAATCATAACAGAAATTCAACTTCATTTCCTTTTGCACGATAATAACTAACAAACTAATCTCATTTCAAATCGCGCGGAAATACTCTTTCGTGCCAACATCATATCAACCGCATGGAATTAACCCTTGTGCCAAAATATAGTCCTAAGACCCTAATCCTCACATATATTACATATAAAAGGAACTCAAGTGACAAGACAATAATATGTACAAATGGGTGTTCATGATGCTCCGGTCAATTAAGTATGTAATCTATCCGAAAATAACACATTAAATCCTTTTAAGATGCCATATGTTTTGACATGATTTCTGATATAGTTAATTGAGTTTATTAGTCATGGAATTAAATAAAGCTCAAGTCAAAGTATCACCGGGTTCATCAAAGCACAAAGAAAGTACATAATTTCCCCCTCCCGAGCATGGAAAATTCGGACGCATGCATATACGCTCGTCACCACGTATATGATCCACCCCTGCATGTAACAAATAATATTATTTAGTAGCAAAAATTTCCTCAAGAAGACTAGGATAAATACTTACTTCAAATAAGCCAAATCGATACACTAGAAGCTATCCCGCAGAAATCGACCTCCGAACGACTCAAAACTAGCAAAAAGAAATTCAAAATCATCAAATAATGCCATAGGAAGCATACTCAAACGATAAAGGTCGAATTTTTAAACCATTCTCAAAGTCAACCAAAAAGTCAACCCGAACACGCACCCTGAAATCTGACAAAACTTACAAATTTCAAAAATCCATTCGAATACAAGTCCAACCATACTAATTTCACTCAAATCTAACTCCAAATCGATGTTCAAATCTCAAAATCCACTTTAGAAAAGTTTTGACAAAAATCTCCAATTTTTCTTTTAGATTCATCAAATTAAAGGTCAAAATCGTAGATGAAATCATGTAAAATGATCAAAAACCTAATAAAAAATTACTTACCCCAATTCATGTAGTGAAAATCCTCTCCAAAATTACCCAAATCTGAGCTCCCCAACTCAAAGTGTGATAAAATAAGTCAAAGTCCGAAAATAGAGTACTATATAACATTTCCCAGGTGAACCCTTCGCGAACACGGTATTAGCCTCGCGTTCGCGAAGCACAATGCTGCCTTAGCCTAAAAACCTTCTATGTGAATGTGAATCAGCACACGTGAACACGATGAACAAATCGCCTACAGACCGCGAACGCGAACAACACATGCGAATGCGTAGACTTCACACCCAGATCCATCACGAACGTGGTAGAACCTTGCAAACGCGATGCACAATGCTATCCATCCTCATTCACTCTACACGAATGCGATACCACTATCGCCAACGCGATGCTTACCTGACACCAGCAAAACCAGCAATCCAAATATAAGGAAAAGGGTCTGAAATCAATCTGAAACTCACCCGAGCCCTTGGGACCCTGTCCGAACACTCCAACAAGTCTCAAAACATAATAAGAACCTACTCGAGGCCTCTAATCACACATAACAATATCAAAATCACAAATCGTATTTCAAATCAAACTTAATGAACTATTTCAAAATTTTAAATTCTCAACTTGCACGTCTAAACAACTCGGAATCACCTCAAATTTTGCACACAAGTTCAAGTGACACAATGAACGTATTCCAAATTCCAAAACAACAATCCGAATCCATTAAATCGAAGTCAACTCCTGATCAAACCTATGAACTTTCCAAATCTTCAAATTGTCAACTTTCGCCGAATAGTGCTAAAACATTCTAGAAACACGCAAATGCAAATTTGAGCATAAGCCCAAATTCAGAATTACTATCCGGACCTAACGAAACCATACAAACTCCGATCCGAGGTTAAATTTATAAAAGTCAAACTTGGTCAACTCTTCTAACTTAAAGCTTCTAAAATGAGAATTATTATTCCAAACCAATTTCGAACCACTCGAAAACCAACTCGACGATGCACGTTTATTCTTCCAAACCAATTCTGAACCACTCGAAAACCAAACCGATGATGCACTTAAGTCATAATACACCATATAACTACTTATGACCTCAAACTATCGAAATAAAAGTAAATTCTCAAAATGACTAGTCAGATCGTTACAATTTTAGATAGAAAACTTTCAAAAAAATGTTAACTTTTGCATCTATGAATGATTGGTTATCTAAGGATTGTGGCATGGTGGATAAATTACCTCAACTCCTAAACAGAAGTCTTGCGTTTAAGCTTTTAGAGTGAAAAAATTATGACAAAAATGCTTCTCTCTTAAATGGGAATTAAGTGGATTAACCACTTTTTTAATAGATAATTAAAGTTTAGTCACAATTTTAATATATAATTTATATATAGCCATTTTTAAGCTACAAAGACTTTTTTTCTCTCAACTACACTTTCACTAACGACTGTAAAATGCTTTCTATCGGAAGTTTTCAGGCTTCAGTTCCTTGTCGCCGACGATTATCTCTATTTCTGTTATGCTTTTTTATTTCCGGTCTTCTTTGTACATTTATCTTTTAGTGTCTTCTATCTTGGACGTATCAAAAAAAAAATTTCTATGATTTGGGTTATTCTTTTATTTGTTCATTTATTCTTTTGGGAAGAATATGTTTGTTAATTTTGGTAGGTACCATGGACATATCCAGACTGTTGTTGCATTTACAAGGTGTGGTATCAACATCTCAGATGTTCAATCTCTTGGAAATGCATCAATTTATCTGGGC
Source organism: Nicotiana tabacum (assembly GCF_000715075.1). Classification (NCBI taxonomy): domain Eukaryota; kingdom Viridiplantae; phylum Streptophyta; class Magnoliopsida; order Solanales; family Solanaceae; genus Nicotiana; species Nicotiana tabacum. The sequence continues at coordinate 139,747,465 of NC_134090.1, forward strand.
ATGCCAAAACAATTGCAATCAGTCGATCATCAACAATATCACCAATCCAGTTCAAAGTTGGACATTTCAGAAGCACACAACTATGTTACTAATACACAGAGGATCAACACATCAATCACAGCTTAACATACAGGCTACTGGCCATCAGCAAGGCACAACTAGGGGCTCTGACCCAGCCATCATGCACTGGTTGCTCACATATCTTCAGCAGCAGCAGTCCGTAGTAATCTTCAACAGCTCATTTGCCCAACCTCATGGGCCTTTTGATTCCTATCTTTAAATTGGCTTTCTTTGTGTTCAATGCCAAAGAAAATTTGAAGATGGCTCCTTCTTTAGTCACACATTTTTTGGTATCTTTCAATGGAGGGTTCATCACTTAATCTGGATGCAATACCCTTTGTACATGGAATTGGATCCTCACACCTTTTTGCTTAGGAGATCTAGGACTAATTGTATTTTTTGTATATCTAACCTAGGTACACTAATCCATGCTTTTGTATATCCAATTGTCTAACATTGTTGCATAGGCAATGGGAACCTTTCTCTAGGTCTAACTCCATTTAGTTGCGTAGGTTCATTTGATTATCATTCATGGGTGATCAAATGTACAACCATTTTTGGGAAGTAAGGTCTATGTTTCCCTCCATTGTTGTATTTTATGTTACATTAATGAAAATTAACACTGGGCACAATGCCTAGTTGATTATTAAAAAAAATAAAAAAAAATTCTCCATCTTCGGTTCCTCTATTAGATCTACTTTGAATTTTCCTAGTGTTATTTTAAAAGTTTTAAATTTTCATGACTTTGTCATTGAATTCTTAACTTTAGAACCACAAACTTCATAACTTTATCCTTAAGCTCTCAATTGTAGAATCACAAATTTCATGATACTATCCTTTAATTCCTAATTGTATAACCATGAACTCTATCGTTGAGTTTGCAGTTGTAAAATCTCAAACTCCATGACAATATTCTTGAGTTTGCAATTATATAACCACGAACTCTATGATGCTATCCATGAGTTCTAATTGCAAAACAATGAACTTCACGATCTTTAGTTTTCAATTGTAGAACCACAAACTCCACGATGCTATTCTTGAGTTCCAATCCTATAACCACGAACTCAATTATGCTATCCTTGAGTTCTCAATCTTAGAACTATGAACTCTATAGCGCTATCCTTGAATTTTCGATTGTACAACCATGAACTCTATGCCGATATCCTTGAGTTTTCAATTGTAGAACTACGAACTCCATGATGCCATTCTTGAGTTTTCATTTGTATAACCATGAATTCCATGAAGCTATCCTTGAGTTTTCAACTGTAGAACCATGAACTCCATGACGCTATCCTTGAGTTTCAATTATATAACCACGACTTTTGTGATGCTATCCTTGAGTTTGCAATTATATAACCACGAACTCCATGATGCTATCCATGAGTTCTAATTGCAAGACCATGAACTTCACGATCTTGAGTTTTCAATTGTAGAACCACAAACTCCATGATGCTATTCTTGAGTTCCAATCCTATAACCATGAACTCAATTATGCTATCCTTGAGTTCTCAATCTTAGAACTATGAACTCCATAGCGCTATCCTTGAATTTTCGATTGTACAACCATGAACTCTATGCCGATATCCTTGAGTTTTCTATTGTACAACTACAAACTCCATGATGCTATTCTTGAGTTTTCATTTGTATAACCATGAATTCCATGAAGCTATCCTTGAGTTTTCAACTGTAGAACCATGAACTCCATGACGCTATCCTTGAGTTTTCTATTGTACAACTACAAACTCCATGACGTTATTCTTGAGTTTTCATTTGTATAACCATGAATTCCATGAAGCTATCCTTGAGTTTTCAACTGTAGAACCATGAACTCCATGACGCTATCCTTGAATTTTCAATTATATAACCACGACTTTTATGATGATATCCTTGAGTTTCCAATTATATAACCACAAACTCCATGATGCTATCCTTGAGTTCTAATTGCAAAACAACAAATTTCATGATCTTGGGTATTTAATTGTAGAACCACAAACTCTACGATACTATTCTTGAGTTCCAATCCTATAACCACAAACTCCATTATGTTATCTTTGAGTTCCAATTGTAGAACTATGAACTCCATGGCAATACCCTTGAATTTTTAATTGTATAACCATGAACTCTGTGACGCTATCCTTGAGTTTTCAATTGTAAAACCGCGAAGTCCATGACGCTACCCTTGAGTTTTTAATTGTATAACCACAAATTCCATAATGATATCCTTGAGTTCCCAATTATAGAACCGCGAACTCCATGACACTATCCTTGAGTCCCAATTCTATAACCACAAACTGCACGATGCTATCTTTGAGTTCCCAATAATAGAACTATGAACTCCATGACACTATCCTTGAGTTATCAATTGTTGAACTGCAATGTCCATGACTCTATTCTTGAGTTCTCAATTGTAGAACCGCAATATCCATGACTCTATTCTTATGTTCTCAATTATAGAACCACAATATCCATGACTATATTCTTGAGTTCTCAATCGTAGAACCGCAAAGTTCACGACTCTATATTTGGATTCTCAATTGGAAAACAAAAAAGTTCATGACTCTATCCTTGAGTTCTCAATTATAGAACTAAAAGTTCATGACTCCATCCTTGAGTTCGCAGTTGTAGAATCACAAAATTCTATGACTCTATCATTTAATTCTCAATTGTAAAAACCACAAAGTGGATAAATGCTAATTGGTTGTGAGGTGATGCTTGTTTACCTTGAAAATGGTAATTACAATTAAATTTGATTTTGTAGTTCTAAAAATATGTGACATATTTTTATGCTAGTTGTTAGGCAATAGATGCTAAGTGTGAGATTACAAAAAAAAGAGTCCGAAAGTAGTATGTTAAGCAAACTGAGGGACTGAGAATCGGGGCCTCGAGCCAGGTTATACGGGGCCTCGAGGTCGATCTAGGTTCTAAGCTATGGGCATCCGATGAAGGGCTAACAATATTGAGAGCTTTGATAAAGGCTCTTTATGACCAATAATGAGCAATAACTGAAGAACAATTAATAAAACACAATAAATGTAAGCAACAAATGTAAATAATAGAATCAAGTGAGAATGTGTTAGAGAGCAGAAAGAATGTTCTTGTTCTTGTATTCAATATTCTATATGTATTACAACATGACAAGGATCCCCTTTATATATGAGGGCGAATCCTAATATAGTAAAAATACATTTATTATAAAGATATATGACTGGTACTGTCACACCTCCTTTTTCCACACCCGCGAGGGTGCAAGGGAGTTTTTCCAATTAAAGGACAATCGAGACGGGATTGGTTTATTTATTTCAGAGTCGCCACTTGGGAGATTTAGGGTGTCCCAAGTCACCAATTTTAATCCCGAATCGAGGAAAAGAATGACTCCATATTACAGTCTGCGTACCAGAAATCCGGATAAGGAATTCTGTTAACCCGGGAGAAGGTGTTAGGCATTCCCGAGTTCCGTGGTTCTAGCACGGTCGCTCAACTGTTATATTCGGCTTGATTATCTGATTTTATACAAATATGAACTTATGTGCAAATTTTATCTTTTAACCGCTTTATTATTATTGTTTTTAAAAGAAATGTGAACATCGCTTAAAACACGTCTTTGGACTGCGTCACATGAAATGCACCCACAATCCGGAACACGTTTTATTTGATGTTTTGGGATTTGGATTCGGGTCGCATGAAATGCACACCCAGGCTTAAGAAAGTAAAATATTAAACACGCGCCTAAAGAGATTATCGCGTTATTATTTTGGGGAAGACCGTGAAATTCGCTAAACGGTCCTTCCGAATTCTAATTAAACCATACATTTTGTGAGGGCCCCGCAATCTATACGTTTTATTTGGCGAGGCTCGTCTCATTTTTATTTTTAAAGGATAAACCTACAATGACTATATTTTCTATTAAGTTCGTCTCTAAAATAAAAGAAAATCTCTTAATTATTTACATGCTGAAAAATGTAACTTATTAGTTATTAGTTTACGGCTAATGCGAATGGAAAATTGCGATCGAGTTTGTACAAAAAAAAACTGCTTTCATTTTATATTTTGTTATTCAATAATACTAGAACATGAGATTGACCATAATATCAAAACAGATTAATTATTCTCCGATTAATTTAAACTAACATTATTAGATGAAGAAAGTATACATATGCAACCTCATTATTCATTAATCATTCAACTACATCTTTATACGAAGAAAGAAAAATTATATTCAACCACAAATCTAAACAGGAGGAATTCAACAGGAACAAAGCCTGATTAATATTTCATTTTTTGCTTCAAGCCGAGATTGTACAAATGTGTACCTGGAAACAGCATTACAAGAACAAAAGAAGGAGAAGTCAACAGCAGTAATAACACAGCAACAGCAGATTCAGCAACACCGCAAACCAGTACAGTAGGAATAGCAGAAAACCCAGGAGACTATAAACGACTCCAAGTATAGAGAAGAAGTAAAAGACAGGAAGGTTCTGACTATTTCAGATCTTAAGCGAGGCTATGAAGCAGTAACTATTCTTTTTCAACTTCAAAACTCTCCAAAATGAATTCTGCCCTTGTATATTCAGTGTATCCAGAATGTATATCGGGTGTATACTTCTCACTCCGCCCCCTCTTTTTTTCTTCTCTCTATCTAGTTTTTCCTATCTTTTTTTCCACCCCTTCTTCCTAAATTTTCTCTTCTATTTATAGCAAAATTTTCGAAATTTTCAGATTTGTTTTTTTTTATTTTATTATTTTTTTAATTAAAAGAAATCCCACTTACAAATTGCTTTTATTTTTTTAGAAAAAGAAATCCCACCTTTATTTACTTTTATTTTTAAAATTCCAACTTTAATTACTTTATCTTATTTAAAATCCCACTTTTTATTTTTTTTAAAAAAGAATCTCACTTTATTTAACTTTTCTTTAAAAAACAAACCACTATCTTTTCTTTTTCTTTTAAAAATGCTACTTTCAATTACTTTAATTTTTTTAAATTTTCAGATACCTTTATATTTATTTTTTAATTCCAACCTTATTTTACTTTTAAATTTTTTAAAACTTTTTACTTTTTTTAAATTTTCTACATTCTTTTACTTTTTTTTATTTTTTATTTTTTATTTTTTTAAAATCATTTCCGAAATTAAAATCATTTCCGAAATTTTAAAATAAAAATAATAAATAAAATAAAATATTTTCGGATTTTTTTTTATATATAAAAAACAAAAAATAAAACTATTAATAGTGATAATTCACTTTTTATTTTTTATTTTTTTGGTTTTGTTTTGTGTTGGACAAAATGAAGAAGGGGTGTTGGGTTAATGGAGCGGACCGGATCGACCCGGTTTGAAACGGACCGGGTCATGGGGAAAGTTGGGCAATTATTTGGGCCTGTGGTTTGAAATTGAAGAAGTGACTCAATCCGATTTTTCTTTGTATTTTTGTTCTCTTTTCTTCTTTTATTTTTCTAAAACTAAATTATAAAAGTACTTAAATTATTATTAAGAACTAAATTAAGTTATAAAAGCGCAAATTAACTTCCAATAACAATTAACGCACAATTAAGTAATAATTAAGCATAAAATTGTTCATTTGGACATTAAATGCTAAAAATGCAAAAGATGCCTATTTTTGTATTTTTTATTAATTTAACAAATAAACATGCATAGACAAACATACAAATAGTTACACAAAATATCACAAAAATTGCACACCAAGAAAAATTATTTTATTTTTTTGAATTTTTTGGGAGTAATTCTCATATAGGGCAAAAATCACGTGCTTACAGGTACAACCATTTAATGCCACGGTACGGACTTGAACTATCCAAATAGACTTGGTCAGCTTTAATCGCGTGCCTTGGGAACTTCCCGCTTTTCCATCATAACTACCGATCCGCACTGCCCCGAGGTCAGACGTCAATAACCCCTCAGATGTGAACCTCGATTAGTGTCTCGAGCCTTTGGAAACGTGCCTACAAAGCGTCATAATGACCAAAAATTGGACCCTTCGATTTTTACCGTATATAGATAGTCCCCTAATATCTTAGATTAAAATGATAAGAAACGATTTTGATACCGATCTCCTCGAGCCTTATGTGATGACATCATGCTTATGACGTAAGCTTTTATGATAACTGAGACGTCCCATCGGTACATCCTTCCAGAAGCATTCAATGTAGCACCAATTTATTTTCTCAAAGCGATAATATCGCCGCCGATCCGTCTCCCAAAAAGCATTGATTGCGCCTGTTGATACGTTTCCCAAAGGCATTGATTGCACCATCGGTTACGCTGCCACTTTTCTATAAATGGAAACTTTCTTGAATCAAAATGTAATTCAGCCATTCTTCAATAGCCTTTAACTCCTTCCTTCTTTTCATCCTCATCCAACTCTATTTCCTATGTTTAAAGCCCGTGACCGCAAGGTCCCACGGTAGTGTTCTCGCCAGTAATGTTATGGCTCTTTCTCAGAGCTTTCCCCTATTGAGTGGTATCGCTGGTTTGTTGTTGTTGTTGTTGTTGTTGGCCTAAAATAATGAGAGAGGAATCTCGAATTATCTTCGTATCAGAGGATACGTGGACTGTAGGCTGCTGATCACCTCTCTTAACTTCCACCTGGTGTGGCGCTTCACTCCTTTTGCTTTTCATGGAGTGAAGTGGTGCCATTTACTAACCTTTGCATCCCACACCAGTGCAATGTCTCAAGAAGTGGCTTCCCAATAGTAGTGCTGGCAAGACCCATACTCGCCAAAATTTTCACCCAACCACTTTTTCATCTTTTTCTGCTTCTTCATCTTCTTTTTCATCGTTTTCTGCTTCTTCTTCATCTTTTTCTGCTTCTTCTTCATCCTTGAAGACACCATTTGGAAGATCGAGATCAGGCCCCCGAGGAAATGGTTCTCGAAGATATTGCTTCCGAGGATGTACCCTCGAGAGTAGATTTGACTTTTAGCTGTTATTTTTTGCTTCTTTGTTTTTGTGTAAGGACCTTCCGTGGGCTTTTGTAATCATGTGTAAGGACCCTTCATGGGCTTTTTGTAATAATCATTTATTAATACAAAGATTTTTCTTCAATTTGTCTCTGATTTAAGCTGGATTTCCCTTTATTTCCGTTTGTGAAAAATCTGAGCACATGACTCTACCGATCGGTCCGAATACCGGGCCCGGGCGTAGGTATTCCCTCTGTTCCTGATTGGTTAATATGATATTTTGTGGAACCCTTTGTCATTCCTCGGACTGAGCCCGGATTTAATTGATACAAACTTAGGCCGCCGGGGACCCCCAACTTCGAGTTGAGTGAGAATAGGGCTTCAAATTTTAGAACGAAACTTAGCCTTTTAGGCCCTGTTGATAGTCCTCGAGGGGCAAGGTTGCTTGATCACCTATCAACAGAGATAGTCCTTAGACTTTCATCGACAGTCCCCGAGTGAGAGTTTGCTCGACGTCGGGCGGCCTTAAAACTTGATTTGATCTTAGAGCGGAGGTAGTCCTGAGGTGTTATAGATAGGTCCCGAACGAGGATACACTTGGACTCGGATGGCCCCTGGGCTAAAGTACACGAGAGAGTGTTTAAATTGACCTGAAGGCGAAGATAGACCTGAGGCTTAATCAATAACTCTTCGAGTGAGAACTTGGCTTGGGCTTAGGTAGCCCAAGGGCCAGGGAATCGGGTAAATGACCCGTACTTGCAATAGCAAAGACCCTCAAGATCGGGTACCATCTCGAGGCTTAGGTTTACATAGATATCTCCTTGAAGCTCATAGTTATAGTAATGGAGATTTTCAAGATCGGTCACCGTCTTGGAGCTAGGTTGACCCCCTTTTGGGACCCGTTCTGTAGTACCAAAAGGTCCTTAAGATCGGGCACCATCTCGAGGCTAAATCGGTGTCAACAGCTCCTTAGGACCATTGGAATCATGCATCGGGGTTCGCTTCATCAATAGGAGAGGAGCACCTCGAGGTAGTAAGGAAAGACTGCAGATGGGGAGGAGAGGTGGTACTGCAAGTACCTTTCCCGGGAGAGAACGTCACGGCTCATACAGAGAGGTTTTTACGCGTATACACGTACCCCTTCACATTGAGCCCTCTTGATAGAGTCATGCTTGACTTCTGTCGAAGATATTGGGCTACCCTGGCACAGGTTCACCCATCGTTTTGGAGGACAGTGCTGATGATGAGATTTTTTGCAGAAGAAGCCGGACTCGAGTTCTCCCTTAGCCATCTCATTAGATTGTACCTACCCTTTCATTGCCGAGGCTTGATAGCCTTGCGATGCAGATCCACCGGGCCCTTTGTTATCGATGATGAAGAAGACGGGGACTGAGGGTGGATGAATCGATTCGTCCGAGTAAGTACTATTGTTGTTATCCCTGCGGAATTACTGTTGTTTCCAGAGAAATGGAATGTCACACATAAGTGGTACACTTGTGTTTTTATCGTTTTTGCTCATGGTGAAGACGGATTCTATAAAGATGCTTTCCCTTTCCCTTTTGCAGCACCCCTTGGATGCCATACGAGGTCCCAACCTGACAGATTGGGCTTGGAAGATGGCAGCCCGCTCGACCTATGATGGTCGCAAGTGGCGAGATCTATCCAAAGGTAGATGGGAGGCACAACACCACAGTACACGCTTATGTGGTTTGCTTTCTTTGGAAGGTATTTTCCTCTATGTGTACTAACTCCGTCATCGTAGGTATTGGAGAATTTCTCTGAGATAATGTCATGCCCCCTCGGGGAGGAGGAAGAATCGTCGACTTTGGGGTCGAGGACCGATAACAAATGGAAGGAGCCCTCAAAGGACGAGGGTGCTTGTAGCGAGGCAGGCCCTGCTCAAAGGCTTAAAGGAGGTGTATCTGCTGAGCCAGCGGCATCTGAGGCTTCTATCCTTAGAAAGGTGGTTTCTCCCTTGCTACCGTTTCCATTTCCCGCAAAGGTACTTCGGGGAATATATGTGTTCAACCATTGTCCTCATCCCCCATCGAAGGTACTTCGAGGGATGTTTGAGACTAGGGACCGTTTAAATCAAACGGGGTCTTGAGTGACCATGTCCCTACCAAGATCGGTTCAACTGGGGCCAGTAAGACCCGGCTAGTGGATGCTCGCTCAACCTTTGAGGAGGCTCAACATCTTTGTTCGGCGGTGAGCTTGGGCTGACTTCATCGATCTTTTGATTTTATCATTTTCATCTTCTCATTTGAGCTTCTTTTTCATAGGCCTTTGACAAGCTCAAGTTCGAGTTGCTCCGCTATGAAGCTCGATTGAGGAAAGCCTTGGATAGGGAAAAATCCCTCAGGCTTCTTTGTGATAAAAGGGGAAAAGAACTTAGGCACCTTCGGTACAAGGCGAATAGAAGCCTGAACTATGAAAACCACCTCGAGAAATAGGTAACCTTTGCTCCTAGGGAATGCATGCTTCTTCTTCTTTTCTCAGAGATTAACATTTTGATACTTCAGTTGCAGAGCAAGATGGAGGATCTGGAATGCCTTTGGGGCGAGGTTGGCTAGGCCAAGCATGAGTGTGACGAGATAAGGCCTCAGATAGATGCCTATACTGCAACCAAAAAGAATGCTTTGACCAAGGTTTTTGCCCTCGAGATACAGCTTCGGAATGCTCGTGAAAACAGCTCGGTTCAGACAAGCAAGATTGCAAGTCTCGAGTCTGATCTTTTAAAGATAAAAGCCGAGGTCGTAGACGCCCGGGCTGAGGCTGAAGAGACTCAGGCTAAGGCCGACAAGAAAGTGGTCGACTATTTAAAAGACGTTGCTGATGCTCGAGCTAAGTTGAGAGGTGCTTCCGATCGGGAGAGCAGAAGTAATGAATATGCTTGGTGTAAATCTCGGAGGGAAACCCTAGAAGAGATTCATGCTAGGGGTTTCAATCTCTCGCAAGAGATAGCGTAGGCCAAGGCGGATGAATACGATGCCAAGTTCCTTTTGTCTGATGCCGAAGATAATGAGGAAGAGGTCGACGAGCCACAGTCCCCGAGGTAGACGTAGATTAGGCTTTTTCTTTTTGATTCTTTGTACAGTGTTCTTAGAGAACTTTGTAAATGTAGCCTTGTATTGTTTCATGTATACGTATAAAAGGAAACCGTTTGGTTTATCTTTCATTTGAGGTAAAACCCTTGGATTTGCAAATCGGCCCTGAGGCTTGTTGGGCTGGCTCGTAGGCTTTTACGCCTTTGACCTTAGGCATTTTTAGTCAACTATTTTCGGGCTTAGTCTCCGAGTCAGATTTCGACTAGAGCTCATTGACCCTTGAGTTTTGAATATTAAGCTAGCTCTTAGGCTCTTACGCGTAGGGTCGGTACGACCTCTTAATATAAGATGTCGATAGTGGCTCTTACACATAGGGTTGGTACGACCTCTTAATATAGGCTGGCGATAGTGGCTTTTACGCGTATGGTCGCTACGACCTCTTAATATAGGCTGGCAATAGTGGCTCTTACACGTTGGGTCTGTACGACCTCTATAGGCTTTGTTTTCCCTCATTAAAGATTTTTTAAAATTTTTTTGTGTTCGCCCGACTCTTCAACAGCTTACTAAGAGCCTCGATTGTGAGTCGTTATGTAGCGATGAATGAGCACCTCGAGAGGTTTCGCTCGATGGCTGAATTGTTTCGAAGCCTTTTGGAGCTAATATGATCAAAGTTTTTTTACTTATGCCGAGGGTAGCCTGATTAACCCATTTTTTTTTTGAAGTTTTTTCGAAGTAATTGAAGGCCTGTGATTTTATAGCGACGGTCGGGCGTCCCCGAGTCACGTTAGTTTGGCTAGTACAGCCTTGTGACCGTAGTCATTGTATTTGTCCATAGCCTTTCAGTCCCCAAGTGAGGTAGCCTCGGTGTCTATATCGAGAGTATACCTTTTTAGGGGTCTTACAAGTTCGGATATATAGCCTTGACTTTAAGATCGGGATTATGCCTTTTGTAAGGTCTTATAAATTTGAGCAGGCCTTGCTTGAGGTCTTACAAATAAGTTACTTGGTACAAGTATAATCCATGCCTAGCTTAAGGCCTTACAGGTTTGGTGTTGCTTTATGAAGGTCTTATGAGCTCGAGGTTGCCCGCACTAGGTCTTATAGCCTTGGGTTTTTGACAGATCGATAGGGGTGACAGTTGGTGGAAACCCCCGAGTCATCGAAAGTCTCTTGGCTTCTGGAGCCGTTCCTTGTAATCTTTGTATTACCTCATTGAGGACTTACGAGTTTGAAATTTCCATCTTGGAGGTCATGTGGGCTCAAGTTTTTGGCGTCAGTCCCCGCGTGTTCGGGAGGTTTCTGGCTCTGGGGCCGTTTTTTGTAAAAGTGGCATACTTTTTTGAAGCGCAAAGCATTTTGATGGAGGGCAAATACTCTTTGATTGCTTGGAACATGTATACATATTTTTGTCGTCAATGGATCAATTATTCTATGCGGACACGGTTCATTCGACCGTGGCCCGATACATCATTTTCCTGTTGAGACCCTTTTTGGCTTATCTTGACTTCTTCAAGAAGGTGATCTCCCGGGGGGATGCCCCCCAGTATACGAGGTTGATTGAAGAGAAGCCTTGAATACTTGTTGAGTTTTCCTTGGGTGGCATCTAAGTGTTGCCTCATTAAAAATATTGTCGGTAAAACCCTTCTTGGGACAAAACCCGATCGAAGGAAAAGAGTGCAACGTATACTTTGAAACCTTAAGGTCTTCGAGCTGGACAACGCTTCGACTGTTCTGATCGGACATCTGCACAAAGGTTAGTGTAAGATGTAAATAAAAAGGGAGATGGTTGTACCTTAGTGGCGATGGTGCTTTAAGCCTCGATATGCTTCCAATCGTTTTGCTCCGAGGACGCGGCACATTCCTTTACCTATTTTATTCGGGTATAGCCAAGAATGTGTCTCGTGATTGCTATTTCACTATTTTCTTATCCTGTGGTTCCTTCGATGTCGAAGGCGTCAATGCCGGTGCTACGTCGTGCACCACAAACATCTCTCTTGCTGCGTGTTGTTCTCTATACACAATTTTTATTCAGTCCTTTGTCAGGAACTTCATCATTTGATGAAGGGTTGATGGTACTGCTCTCATGCAGTGTATTCATGGCCTTCTGAGCATGGTGTTGTACCTCATGTCTCTATCGATGACATAGAATTTGGCATTTTGTGTTACTTCGGCCATGTTGACCGGGAGGGTAATTTTCCCTTTGGTTGTTTCGCTTGCCATATTGAATCAGTTGAGGACTCGAGTGGCGGGAACGATCTGGTCGAGTAGTCCAAGTTGTTCCACGACCCTTGACCTGATAATGTTGGCCGAGCTACCTAGATCGACAAGTACACATTTAATTTGAAATGTATTCACAAGAAAAGAAATTACCATTGCGTTGTTATAAGGTTGAGATAGGGTCTCGATGTCCTCGTTGCTGAATGTGAGAGCATCCTCGGGTATGTAACCTCGAGTTCGCTTTTCCCTGGTGATGGATATTTTTATTCTTCTGATAGTGGGTTCCTGCGGGATGTCGACTCCCCCAACAATCATGTGGATGACATGTTGTGGTTCATTTGTTTCGTTTTTCCTATTCGCCTATCTTTCCCGGAACTGATTTTTGGCTCGGTCACTAAGGAACTCCTGGAGATGCCCTTTGCTGAGTAGTCGGGCTACTTCTTCTCGGAGTTGTCTGGAATTTTCGGTCCTGTGACCATGTGTGCCATGAAATTCGCACACCATGTTGGGGTTCCTCTGTGACGGATCTGATTGTACGGGCCTTGTCCACCTGGTGTCTTTGATTTTACTTATGGCTAACACGATGTCCGAAACATCGACGTTGAAGTTGTACTCGAATAACTGGGGTGCCTCTGTCGGCCTTGTGTATCTGTCGAATCCAGCTCTGTTTATGAATCCCCAAGGATTCTGACCTCGTTCCGTCCTTCGGTCGTTCCGGGGTATGTTATGCCTTGGGGGTTTCTCCTGTCGTCAGTGTACGGTTGGTACCTTTCCTTGTTTGTCTTTGACTCCTTTGCTAGGAGTCTTCTTGGATATATCGAGCCCGAGGGGGCTCCTAGTTGGTCGTCCTCAATCCAGATCTTTGATTGGTATCGGTTGTGGACATCCGACCAAGTCACGACGAGATATTCAACCAAATTCTGCTTCAATTGCTTCGAAGCCACCGAGCTTCGTTTGTTCAAGCCTTGGGTGAGCCTGTACTGCCCAATCATTGGAGACTGGTGGTAACTCCATTCTTTCCATTTGAAAGCGGGATACGAACTCCCACAATATCTCGTTTTCTCTTTGCCTGATTTTGAAGACGTCAGATTTCCTTGTAGCCACCTTAATGGCACCAACATGTGCCTTTATAAAAGAATCTGCCAGCATGGCAAATGAATCTATCAAATTCGGGGATAGGTTGTGATACCACATCATGACCCCTTTTGAAAGTGTTTCCCCGAATTTCTTCAACAGGACAAATTCAATCTCATCATCTTTCAGGTTATTTCCCTTTACGGCACAAGTATAAGCTGTGACGTGCTCGTTGGGGTCCGAGGTCCCATTGTACTTCGGGAGACCGGGCATTCTCAATTTCTTCGGGATGGGCTTTGGAGACGCACTTGACGGGAATGGCTTTTATACGAATTTCTTTGAATCAACACCCTTTAGGATCGGGGGTGTGCCCGGGATCTGATCGACCCTCGAGTTGTAGGTCTCTACTTTTTTTGTCGTTGACTTCTATTATCTTTTCGCCCGACTCAATCCTCTTTATGAGGTCCTCGAGCATTTTTGTAATAGCAGGGTCCGCCGCCGACCCATTGTTACTCGATCTTTCCGGTACCTGTTCGGCCCGAGGAGCCGTTCCCGGTGCTGCCGTGCTTGGAGTTTTCTGGTGGCGTTGCAGTTGAGCAATCGCCAGTTGTTGTGCCTGTAAAATCTTAAAAATAATGTGAAGGCTAATCTCCTGCTCCTCTCGAGCCAGGGTTTTTGGGCTTCTTATTGGTTTTCTTGGCGTATACTCCTGTTGGTGTGGGAGCTGATGTTGACATGTTGTGCGTTGCACGGGACCACATCCATGGGAATTGGTTCTGGTGCATCCTCAGGGTTTTGTGATGGTACAACAATACCTAGAACATCTACACCATTCTCTCCATGGTCCTCAAGACCGTTGTTTTCATGTGCGTTTACTGAGTTAGACATTCTGACCTGAAATCAAAAATTCTTGGGCAAGAAAAAGTGTAAAGAATAACTTGCGTTATTTAGTGAACCAACAAGAAAACAATCACTATTATTTTTAGTCCCACAATGGGTGTAAGCACGTGATTTTTGCCCTATATGAGAAATACTCCCAGAAAATGCAAAATAAAATGATTTTCCTTGGTGTGCAATTTTGAGTATTTTTGTGATATTTTTGGATAATTATTTGTATTTGTCTGTGTTTGCTTATTTGTTAAATTAATAAAAAATATAAAAATATGTCGCATTTTGCATGTAGGATTTCATTCTACAATTGTTAGTAATTAAATTAGTTTTACAAAAATTAAAAATTACAAAAATAGGCATCTTTTGCATTTTTAGCATTTAATGTCCAAATGAACAATTTTATGCTTAATTATTACTTAATTGTGCGTTAATTATTATTGGAAGTTGAGGAGAATTCCTTACTTAGAATTTCTGTTATTCAAAATTGAGGAGAATTCCTTACTTAGAATTTCTGGTTCTGTTGACCCGAGGGAAGGTGTTAGGCACCCTCGAATCCCGTAGTTCTAGCACGGTCGCTTAAATTGTTATAATGGCTAAATATCTGATTTAAATACATGTTGTGACTTATGTGCTTTTATTAAGTTTAAACCGCTTTTATTATTATCATTTATTTTTATAGAATTGCAACGTCGTGAAAATGCATCTCGAACCACGTCACAATCAATGCACCCGTAGTTGTTAACACATTTCGACTCCGTTGAGATTTGAATTTGGGTCACATAAATGCGCACCCGAATTTAAGAATGTAATTTAATTAAGTCACGCCTAAAGAGTCTAACGTGTTATTATCTTTGGGGAAGGCAGTGGAATTCACTAAACAGTCCATCCCAAATTCTAAGTATTTATTATGATCAATTATTGAGGGCCCCGCAATTTGCATTTTTATTTGGCGAGGCTCGTCTCATTATTTTTTTTAAAAGGATAATCTTAGCACGACTACATTTTCTATTTTTTGTTTTCTAAAATAAATGAAGATAAGGTCCTACTTTATTTACATACTTTCGAGTTATTATGGTTAAGTTCCAAAAGTAAGTTGTTTAAGGAGTTTGCATGACAACGCATAGAATATTCTACATACAGACAGAAAAGAAAGAAAAGGCTACATTAAATTACAACTTCAAATCTTTCTCATTTTTGCATTCATGCTTCAAGTGACTTACAAGATGAACCAGTGTATCAGTTTGTGTACCTGGTATTTTGAAAGCAAGGAAAGAAGATGAAGATCAGTAAAAGCAGCAGTAGCGTAAATACACAGCAACAACAGCAACCCAACAGCAGCAATTCGAATCAGATTCAAGGCCCAAAAAACTTTGAAGAAAAATCAAACAACTCAATAGAGTAAACCCGAAAATTTGTAAGCAAACTAAACAGCAACAAACCACGCGTGTATTAAACCCGAAACTAAACTCGCTTCTCCCTTTATTTTTGTTTTCTTTTTTTTTTTCTCTAACACTCTTGAGATTTTCGGATTGTCTTCCTCTCTCAAAATAATCCTCAAAAATCTTTCAAGTTTTAGTCTAAGTTTTTTCTCTCAACTCTAGTCTTCCTCTAATGTCAAGAAATGACTCTATATATAGCAAGACCTTGCCTTGAATTCCTAAACCCAAATTATTCCCCCAATGGCATGCTTTGTCCCACTTATCAATGTTTTCTTTATTTTAAACCTTGTCCCCCATGCCTACATTAAATAAATGCCACATTACCAACCCATTACAATATGTTCTCCATGCCCACATTAAACAAGTACAAGATTCCTCCCCATTATGTTTTGTCTTGTCTCCCATTATATTAAACAAGTACATCAAAAACCCCACCCCATTATAGTTGTCCCCCATGCTTAACATAAAGAATCAAAATAATGTTCAATTACCAAACTATCCCTCCGACCTTATCGCAATTACCATTTTACCCCTGAACGGATTGCAATTTACCAAATTACTCCCATCAGCTCTAAACACTCAATTAATCATAACTCAACCAAAACATAGTTAAGATGACCAATTTCTCAACAATCTTCAACAACAAATCATATGAACACGATGAACAACACAACTCCAAATTGATGGAAATAAATTAACCATATCGGGAACCAATCCTGGTTAATTTAGACCATCAATGGATGAACAAAGAGACAACAATACAAACAACAATATGCATGATTCAAATTAAATCAACAAATCACAAACAAACATAAATTCACTGGATTTAAACATGAACTTCAAACCAAGACGAACATGAATTAAATCTATTTTTAAGCAACAAACATGACGGATTCTAACGACTCAAACAACATTAATAATTTCTGGAAAATACATAACAACATGAAACAAATTGAAGAAATAATTAATTAAATTTCAATTTGAATCTAACAAACATTGAACTAACAAATATTCACTTAACAATAATACAAACATGAAATAAACATGAAAAACAACTAATTAATCCTTCATTTGAAATCTGAAAAATTAATTTAACAAACAAAAATCTACTAACCGAATCGAACAATCATACATACGGACTGTTTCGGCGACCCTCGACCAAAGCTCAACCAAACGATGACGAACACGTCGATGATGCAGTAGCAAACTGGACGATGAAGTGGAAGGCAGAAGCAGCCGGGGGGTGTGTTTGGTGCTTGCGTGAGGAAGATGAAGCAGTAGCAGCAGCTCGATGGGTCTGTTCGGCTTAAGGACGTCGAAGGAGAAGGACGCAGCAACATGATCAGCTGGTCGACGATGAGCTTGGCCATGGAAGCGACTAGGTGTAACAGTGGAAGAAGGCGACAGAACAGTAGGGTCGACGGGCCTGTTTGGTGGTGGAAGGGTATGTTTGTTGGTGGTGTTTGGTGGTGGTCGACGAGTGGGTGCCGGACTAGACGAAGGGCAGTGACGGGTTCGTGGGGGACTATGGGTTTTTGATGGTGGTTTCACGATAGGAGGGTGATGGGGAAGGTGACGGGCTGGTGGTTTTCGGTGTTGGGGGAGGGGGGTGACGACGAGGACGCAGACGAAGCCATGGGAGGCAGCCATGGATGGGGAAGATGAAGCAGAAGGCAGCGCAGTAGCAGCTTGGAAATAAGACGACAATGGCCGTTTGGACGAAGAAGATGAAGAGCTTGAGGTGAGTAGGAGTTGGTTGTCGATGAGGTTTGTTTGGAGATGAAGCTGGGTCAGCCATGGTTGTGTGCTTGGAGCCTTGGTATTTTGGAGAAGAAGACCACCAAAAATGGGGGCGGATGGTTTAGGTCGTTTTTTAGGGTTTTTTGTTCTTTTTGTTTTTTTTTTGTTTTGTTTTGTGTCTTTGAAATGCAAGATAGGGGTATTGGATTATGGATTGGGTTAATGGGGCGGACCGGGTCGACCCATGTGGAGATGGACTGGATCATGGAGAAAGTTGGACAAATGTTTGGGCCTGGGGTTGAATTTTGAAGAAGTGGCCTAATCCGATTTTTCTTTGTATTTTTGTTCTCTTTTCTTCTTTTATTTTCTAAAACTAAATTATAAAAATATTTAAATTATTATTAAGAACTAAATTAAGTTATAAAAGTGCAAATTAACTCCCAATAACAATTAACGCACAATTAAGTAATAATTAAGCATAAAATTGTTCATTTGGACATTAAATGCTAAAAATGCAAAAGATGCCTATTTTTGTATTTTTTATTAATTTTTGTAAAACTAATTTAATTACTAACAATTGTAGAATGAAATCCTACATGCAAAATGCGATATATTTTTATATTTTTTTATTAATTTAACAAATAAGCAAACATAGACAAATACAAATAATTATCCAAAAATATCACAAAAATACTCAAAATTGCACACCAAGGAAAATCATTTTATTTTGCATTTTTTGGGAGTATTTCTCATATAGGGCAAAAATCACGTGCTTACAGCTGCCCCTCTTTGCCCGAAGACACGAAGGGTTTTCGCGCAAAGATAAAGTGAGCGATTTTTGCCTATCCGAGTACTCCGTGTGAAGCATTTTTTTTTTGAAAAAGATTTAACCGAACCTCTGCTTCAAAGGTTTCCTACATATCCCTGGCTAAAGGGGAATCAGGTTAATGTAGTTCGGGAAACTTTGGGTAGCTGGGACTACCATGGGATTGCAATGCTTGCTGTTACTGCTGTTGCTGTTGTCACCGCTGCTTTACTGACCGCCTTATTACAACCAAAGAAAAATTGAAACTGAACTAAACACTTATATGCATGTCAACTGCTAGTTACAAGATTCCTATCTATAATTCTTTTGCGACTTGATCTTGGGTCTTAGCTGATTCTGCTTGTAGACTCCGATCTGAATCTTGATGCTTGCAAGTTGTAGGCACCTATTTATTTCTGCGATACTGAATAGGACGGGGTTGGTAGAACTCGGGACCTTGATCAAACCTTTGAACGATCCGCCTCTCGCCTTTCCGAATATCTCGGCACATCCTCTTTTGTCTTTTCTCCTTTTATTCAGAGTTGAGACTCATCTCGTGGGTCGTTTCGATCCGTGTGGCTCGAGGTTAGACCTGCAGGGAAAAACAAACGAACGAAATTTTCTGCCCCAGTTTCACTAGGAAAATTTCGTAAATTATTTGCCAGGAAACTCATAAAATTGATGAAAGAAGATATGAATGCTCAGTTCAGGGTTGGAGTCCTAAGGCTGGCGGGATGGAAATAGTTCAGTTCGGGGTTGGAACTCTAATACCGACTAGCTGGGGAGAAGTTCAGTTTAGAGTTGAAACTCTAATGCTGATCAACTGGGGGAAAGTTCAGTTTAGGGTTGGGGCCCTAATGCTGACTGAGTGGACATGAGTTCAGTTCAGGGTTTAAAACCCCAATACGGACTGGCTGGAAAGAGTTTAGTTCATCTTTGACTGGCTTATTAAAGGGAAAGGTTCAGTGTAGGGTTTAAAACCCTAATGCTGACTGAATGGAAAAGTTCAGTTTAGGGTTTAAAACCATAATGCTAATTAAAGGGAAAAGTTCAGTTTAGGGTTTAAAACCCTAATGCTGACTGAATGGAAAAGTTTAGTTTAGAGTTAAAAACCCTAATGCTAACTGAATGGAAAAGTTCAGTTTAGGGTTTAAAACCCTAATGCTGACTAAAGGAAAAAGTTCAGTTTAGGGTTTAAAACCCTAATGTTGACTAAAGGAAAAAGTTCAGTTTAGGGTTTAAAACCCTAATGCTGACTGAAAGGAAAGAGTTCAGTTTAGGGTTTAAAACCCTAATGCTGACTGAATGGAAAAAGTTCAGTTTAGGGTTTAAAACCCTAATGCTAACTGAAGGAAAAAGTTCAGTTTAGGGTTTAAAACCCTAATGCTGATTAAAGGAAAAGGTTCAGTTTAGGGTTTAAAACCCTAATGCTGACTAAAGGGAAAGTTTAGTTTAGGGTTTAAAACCCTAATGCTGACTAAAGGGAAAGTTCAGTTTAGGGTTTAAAACCCTAATGCTGACTAAATGGAAAAAGTTCAGTTTAGGGTTTAAAACCCTAATGCTGACTAAAGAAAAAAGTTCAGTTTAGGGTTTAAAACCCTAATGCTGACTAAAGGGAAAGTTCAGTTTAGGGTTTAAAACCCTAATGCTGACTAAATGGAAAAAGTTCAGTTTAGGGTTTAAAACCCTAATGTTGACTAAAGGAAAAAGTTCAGTTTAGGGTTTAAAACCCTAATGCTGATTAAAGGAAAAGGTTCAGTTTAGGGTTTAAAACCATAATGCTGACTGAATGGAAAATTTCAGTTTAGGGTTTAAAACCCTAATGCTGACTAAAGGAAAAAGTTCAGTTTAGGGTTTAAAATCCTAATGCTGACTAAAAGAAAAAGTTCAGTTTAGGGTTTAAAACCCTAATGCTGACTGAAAGGAAAGAGTTCAGTTTAGGGTTTAAAACCCTAATGCTGACTGAAAGGAAAGAGTTCAGTTTAGTGTTTAAAACCCTAATGCTGACTGAATGGAAAAAGTTCAGTTTAGGGTTTAAAACCCTAATGCTGACTAAAGGAAAAAGTTCAGTTTAGGGTTTAAAACCTAATGCTGATTAAAGGAAAAGATTCAGTTTAGGGTTTAAAACCCTAATGCTGACTAAAGGGAAAGTTCAGTTTAGGGTTTAAAACTCTAATGCTGACTAAATGGAAAAAGTTCAGTTTAGGGTTTAAAACCCTAATGCTGATTAAAGGAAAAAGTTCAGTTTAGGGTTTAAAACCCTAATGCTGATTAAAGAAAAAAGTTCAGTTTAGGGTTTAAAACCCTAATGCTGACTAAAGGAAAAAGTGCAGTTTAGGGTTTAAAACCCTAATGCTGACTAAAGGAAAGAGTTCAGTTTAGGGTTTAAAACCCTAATGCTGACTGAATGGAAAAAGTTCAGTTTAGGGTTTAAAACCCTAATGCTGACCAAAGGAAAAAGTTCAGTTTAGGGTTTAAAACCCTAATGCTGACTAAATGGAAAAGGTTCAGTTTAGTGTTTAAAACCCTAATGCTGACTAAATGGGAAAAGTTCAGTTTAGGGTTTAAAACCCTAATGCTGACTAAAGGAAAAGTTCAGTTTAGGGTTTAAACCCTAATGCTGACTAAAGGAAAGAGTTCAGTTTAGGGTTTAAAACCCTAATGCTGACTGAATGGAAAAAGTTCAGTTTAAGGTTTAAAACCCTAATGCTGACCAAAGGAAAAAGTTCAGTTTAGGGTTTTAAACCCTAATGCTGACTAAAGAAAAAAGTTCAGTTTAGGGTTTAAAACTCTAATGCTGATTAAAGGAATAGGTTCAGTTTAGGGTTTAAAACCCTAATGCTGACTAAAGGGAAAGTTCAGTTTAGGGTTTAAAACCCTAATGCTGACTAAATGGAAAAAGTTCAGTTTAGGGTTTAAAACCCTAATGCTGACTAAATGGAAAAAGTTCAGTTTAGGGTTTAAAACCCTAATGCTGACTAAAGAAAAAAGTTCAGTTTAGGGTTTAAAACCCTAATGCTGATTAAAGGAGTAGGTTCAGTTTAGGGTTTAAAACCCTAATGCTGACTAAAGGGAAAGTTCAGTTTAGGGTTTAAAACCCTAATGTTGACTAAAGGAAAAAGTTCAGTTTAGGGTTTAAAACCCTAATGCTGATTAAAGGAAAAGGTTCAGTTTAGGGTTTAAAACCATAATGCTGACTGAATGGAAAATTTCAGTTTAGGGTTTAAAACCCTAATGCTGACTAAAGGAAAAAGTTCAGTTTAGGGTTTAAAATCCTAATGCTGACTAAAAGAAAAAGTTCAGTTTAGGGTTTAAAACCCTAATGCTGACTGAAAGGAAAGAGTTCAGTTTAGGGTTTAAAACCCTAATGCTGACTGAAAGGAAAGAGTTCAGTTTAGTGTTTAAAACCCTAATGCTGACTGAATGGAAAAAGTTCAGTTTAGGGTTTAAAACCCTAATGCTGACTAAAGGAAAAAGTTCAGTTTAGGGTTTAAAACCTAATGCTGATTAAAGGAAAAGATTCAGTTTAGGGTTTAAAACCCTAATGCTGACTAAAGGGAAAGTTCAGTTTAGGGTTTAAAACTCTAATGCTGACTAAATGGAAAAAGTTCAGTTTAGGGTTTAAAACCCTAATGCTGATTAAAGGAAAAAGTTCAGTTTAGGGTTTAAAACCCTAATGCTGATTAAAGGAAAAAGTTCAGTTTAGGGTTTAAAACCCTAATGCTGACTAAAGGAAAAAGTGCAGTTTAGGGTTTAAAACCCTAATGCTGACTAAAGGAAAGAGTTCAGTTTAAGGTTTAAAACCCTAATGCTGACTGAATGGAAAAAGTTCAGTTTAGGGTTTAAAACCCTAATGCTGACCAAAGGAAAAAGTTCAGTTTAGGGTTTAAAACCCTAATGCTGACTAAATGGAAAAAGTTCAGTTTATTGTTTAAAACCCTAATGCTGACTAAATGGGAAAAGTTCAGTTTAGGGTTTAAAACCCTAATGCTGACTAAAGTAAAAGTTCAGTTTAGGGTTTAAACCCTAATGCTGACTAAAGGAAAGAGTTCAGTTTAGGGTTTAAAACCCTAATGCTGACTGAATGGAAAAAGTTCAGTTTAAGGTTTAAAACCCTAATGCTGACCAAAGGAAAAAGTTCAGTTTAGGGTTTTAAACCCTAATGCTGACTAAAGAAAAAAGTTCAGTTTAGGGTTTAAAACTCCTAATGCTGATTAAAGGAATAGGTTCAGTTTAGGGTTTAAAACCCTAATGCTGACTAAAGGGAAAGTTCAGTTTAGGGTTTAAAACCCTAATGCTGACTAAATGGAAAAAGTTCAGTTTAGGGTTTAAAACCCTAATGCTGACTGAATTGAAAAAGTTCAGTTTAGGGTTTAAAACCCTAATGCTGACTAAATGGAAAAAGTTCAGTTTAGGGTTTAAAACCCTAATTCTGACTGAAAGGAAAAGGTTCAGTTTAGGGTTTAAAACCCTAATGCTGACTAAAGGGAAAGTTCAGTTTAGGGTTTAAAACCCTAATGCTGACTAAATGGAAAAAGTTCAGTTAATGTTTAAAACCCTAATGCTGATTAAAGGAAAATTTCAGTTTAGGATTTAAAACCCTAATGCTGATTAAAGGAAAAAGTTCAGTTTAGGGTTTAAAACCCTAATGCTGACTAAAGGAAAAAGTGCAGTTTAGGGTTTAAAACCCTAATGCTGACTAAAGGAAAGAGTTCAGTTTAGGGTTTAAAACCCTAATGCTGACTGAATGGAAAAAGTTCAGTTTAGGGTTTAAAACCCTAATGTTGACTAAATGGAAAAAGTTCAGTTTAGGGTTTAAAACCCTAATTCTGACTGAAAGGAAAAGGTTGAGTTTAGGGTTTAAAACCCTAATGCTGACTAAAGGAAAGAGTTCAGTTTAGGGTTTAAAACCCTAATGCTGACTGACTGGAAAGAGTTCTCGGGTTATGCCGAAGAGATTCATCGGGTTATGCCGGGAGGATTCATCGGTTTATGCCGGGAGGATTTATCGGGTTATGCCGGAAAATTCATCGGATCATGCCGGGAAGATTTATCGGGTTATGCCGAAAGATTCATCGGGTTATGCCGGGAGGATTCATCGGGTTATGCCGGGAAGATTTATCGGGTTATGCCAAAAAGATTCATCGGGTTATGCCGAAGAGATTCATCGGGTTATGCCGGGAGGATTCATCGGGTTATGCCAGGAGGATTCATCGGGTTATGCCGAAAAGATTCATCGGGTTATGCCCAAGAGATTCATCGGGTTATGCCGGGAGGATTCATCAGGTTATGCCGGAAGGATTCATCGGGCTATGCCGGGAGGATTCATCGGGTTATGCCGGGAAGATTTATCGGGTTATGCCGAAAAGATTCATCGGGTTATGCCGAAGAGATTCATCGGGTTATGCCGGGAGGATTCATCGGGTTATGCCGAAAGGTTCATCGGATCATGCCGGGAGGGTCGAGGAATGAGGTCCTATGCTATCGTGATTTGTTTTTCTTTTGGGATATTCATTTTTATTCCTTGTCTTCTTTATTTTCTTTGGTTTTCCTTTATATATATATATAATTTTTTTTTATTTAAAATGCATGAAAGAATTCCGGGGAAACTTACTTTTGGTCGTTTTCCCGCTGCAAAGCTGTTTCAACGCTCGCGCGCTTCATTTCTTTCGGGCTATACCTGCCTCTTGCATGGTTGCTTTAGATTAAGCCTGTTTTCGGTTGTTCTCCCATCGCACAGCTGGTTCAATGCTCGCGCATTTCAACATCTTTCGGGCTGTACTGCCTCTTGCATGGTTGCTTTGGATTGCACCTGTCTAAACAAAGACAAATTGTCAGTTTGAAAACGACGGTTGATTCGGTGGCCTTGATCGTTCCAATTGCTTGGTCTTGGGCTAATTCCTGTTTGAGAACTTCGCCATTGATTGGATTCACAGGCGACTTGTTTTAGACTGATCAGACTCGCATTTCCGGATTTGTGTAAGGCTTTGGTTCTTCCATCCCATTCCGCTCGGGGAATCTTTACGAAGCCAACTCAGTGGTGATTTTTTTTTATATATATATTTATATATATTGGGGAGACTCTGTGGGGGATTGTACAAGGGGAGACTCTGTGGGGATTTGTACAGAACGGACTTGCTGGGGATTTGTTGGGGCAAGCTTGCTGGGGAATTTTTACAAGGGGAGGCTTTGTGGGGATTTCTTTTTTTTTTTTAACTTCGTGGAGGCGATTAACCATGTGAAACTCAAACCTTTCAACTTCAATTGCCTTTATAGGCTGCCATGGCCAGTCGAGGTCGTCTTGATGCCCCATGCTGAGGCTGCTTCAAAGGTTTCCTACATATCCCTGGCTAAAGGGGAATCAGGTTAATGTAGTTCGGGAAACTTTGGGTAGCTGGGACTACCATGGGATTGCAATGCTTGCTGTTACTGTTGTTGCTGTTGTCACCGCTGCTTTACTGACCGCCTTATTACAACCAAAGAAAAATTGAAACTGAACTAAACACTTATATGCATGTCAACTGCTAGTTACAAGATTCCTATCTATAATTCTTTTGCGACTTGATCTTGGGTCTTAGCTGATTCTGCTTGTAGACTCCGATCTGAATCTTGATGCTTGCAAGTTGTAGGCACCTATTTATTTCTGCGATACTGAATAGGACGGGGTTGGTGGAACTCGGGACCTTGATCAAACCTTTGAACGATCCGCCTCTCGCCTTTCCGAATATCTCGGCACATCCTCTTTTGTCTTTTCTCCTTTTATTCCGAGTTGAGACTCATCTCGTGGGTCGTTTCGATCCGTGTGGCTCGAGGTTAGACCTGCAGGGAAAAACAAACGAACGAAATTTTCTGCCCCAGTTTCACTAGGAAAATTTCGTAAATTATTTGCCAGGAAACTCATAAAATTGATGAAAGAAGATATGAATGCTCAGTTCAGGGTTGGAGCCCTAAGGCTGGCGGGATGGAAATAGTTCAGTTCGGGGTTGGAACTCTAATACCGACTAGCTGGGGAGAAGTTCAGTTTAGAGTTGAAACTCTAATGCTGATCAACTGGGGGAAAGTTCAGTTTAGGGTTGGGGCCCTAATGCTGACTGAGTGGACATGAGTTCAGTTCAGGGTTTAAAACCCCAATACGGACTGGCTGGAAAGGGTTTAGTTCATCTTTGACTGGCTTATTAAAGGGAAAGGTTCAGTGTAGGGTTTAAAACCCTAATGCTGACTGAATGGAAAAGTTCAGTTTAGGGTTTAAAACCCTAATGCTGATTAAAGGGAAAAGTTCAGTTTAGGGTTTAAAACCCTAATGCTGACTGAATGGAAAAGTTTAGTTTAGAGTTAAAAACCCTAATGCTAACTGAATGGAAAAGTTCAGTTTAGGGTTTAAAACCCTAATGCTGACTAAAGGAAAAAGTTCAGTTTAGGGTTTAAAACCCTAATGTTGACTAAAGGAAAAAGTTCAGTTTAGGGTTTAAAACCCTAATGCTGACTGAAAGGAAAGAGTTCAGTTTAGGGTTTAAAACCCTAATGCTGACTGAATGGAAAAAGTTCAGTTTAGGGTTTAAAACCCTAATGCTAACTGAAGGAAAAAGTTCAGTTTAGGGTTTAAAACCCTAATGCTGATTAAAGGAAAAGGTTCAGTTTAGGGTTTAAAACCCTAATGCTGACTAAAGGGAAAGTTTAGTTTAGGGTTTAAAACCCTAATGCTGACTAAAGGGAAAGTTCAGTTTAGGGTTTAAAACCCTAATGCTGACTAAATGGAAAAAGTTCAGTTTAGGGTTTAAAACCCTAATGCTGACTAAAGAAAAAAGTTCAGTTTAGGGTTTAAAACCCTAATGCTGATTAAAGGAATAGGTTCAGTTTAGGGTTTAAAACCCTAATGCTGACTAAAGGGAAAGTTCAGTTTAGGGTTTAAAACCCTAATGCTGACTAAATGGAAAACGTTCAGTTTAGGGTTTAAAACCCTAATGCTAACTAAAGGAAAAAGTTCAGTTTAGGGTTTAAAACCCTAATGCTGATTAAAGGAAAAGGTTCAGTTTAGGGTTTAAAACCCTAATGCTGACTGAATGGAGAAGTTCAATTTAGGGTTTAAAACCCTAATGCTAACTAAAGGAAAAAGTTCAGTTTAGGGTTTAAAATCCTAATGCTGACTAAAAGAAAAAGTTCAGTTTAGGGTTTAAAACCCTAATGCTGACTGAAAGGAAAGAGTTCAGTTTAGTGTTTAAAACCCTAATGCTGACTGAATGGAAAAAGTTCAGTTTAGTGTTTAAAACCCTAATGCTGACGAAAGGAAAAAGTTCAGTTTAGGGTTTAAAACCTAATGCTGATTAAAGGAAAAGGTTCAGTTTAGGGTTTAAAACCCTAATGCTGACTAAAGGGAAAGTTCAGTTTAGGGTTTAAAACCCTAATGCTGACTAAATGGAAAAAGTTCAGTTTAGGGTTTAAAACCCTAATGCTGATTAAAGGAAAAAGTTCAGTTTAGGGTTTAAAACCCTAATGCTGATTAAAGGAAAAAGTTCAGTTTAGGGTTTAAAACCCTAATGCTGACTAAAGGAAAAAGTGCAGTTTAGGGTTTAAAACCCTAATGCTGACTAAAGGAAAGAGTTCAGTTTAGGGTTTAAAACCCTAATGCTGACTGAATGGAAAAAGTTCAGTTTAGGGTTTAAAACCCTAATGCTGACCAAAGGAAAAAGTTCAGTTTAGGGTTTAAAACCCTAATGCTGACTAAATGGAAAAAGTTCAGTTTAGTGTTTAAAACCCTAATGCTGACTAAATGGGAAAAGTTCAGTTTAGGGTTTAAAACCCTAATGCTGACTAAAGGAAAAGTTCAGTTTAGGGTTTAAACCCTAATGCTGACTAAAGGAAAGAGTTCAGTTTAGGGTTTAAAACCCTAATGCTGACTGAATGGAAAAAGTTCAGTTTAGGGTTTAAAACCCTAATGCTGACCAAAGGAAAAAGTTCAGTTTAGGGTTTAAAACCCTAATGCTGACTAAATGGAAAAATTCAGTTTAGGGTTTAAAACCCTAATGCTGGCTAAATGGAAAAGTTCAGTTTAGGGTTTCAAACCCTAATGCTGACTAAATGGGGAAAGTTCAGTTTAGGGTTTAAAACCCTAATGCTGACTAAAGGAAAAGTTCAGTTTAGGGTTTAAAGCCCTAATACTGACTGAAGGAAAAGGTTCAGTTTAGGGTTTAAAACCCTAATGCTGACTGAATGGAAAAGTTCAGTTTAGGATTTAAAACCCTAATGCTGATTAAAGGAAAAAGTTCAGTTTAGGGTTTAAAACCCTAATGCTGACTAAAGGAAAAAGTGCAGTTTAGGGTTTAAAACCCTAATGCTGACTAAAGGAAAGAGTTCAGTTTAGGGTTTAAAACCCTAATGCTGACTGAATTGAAAAAGTTCAGTTTAGGGTTTAAAACCCTAATGCTGACTAAATGGAAAAAGTTCAGTTTAGGGTTTAAAACCCTAATTCTGACTGAAAGGAAAAGGTTCAGTTTAGGGTTTAAAACCCTAATGCTGACTAAAGGAAAGAGTTCAGTTTAGGGTTTAAATCCCTAATGCTGACTGACTGGAAAGAGTTCTCGGGTTATGCCGGGAGGATTCATCGGGTTATGCCGGGAGGATTCATCGGTTTATGCCGGGAGGATTTATCGGGTTATGCCGTAAAATTCATCGGATCATGCCGGGAAGATTTATCGGGTTATGCCGAAAGATTCATCGGGTTATGCCGGGAGGATTCATCGGGTTATGCCGGGAAGATTTATCGGGTTATGCCGAAAAGATTCATCGGGTTATGCCGAAGAGATTCATCGGGTTATGCCGGGAGGATTCATCGGGTTATGCCGGAAGGTTCATCGGATCATGCCGGGAGGGTCGAGGAATGAGGTCCTATGCTATCGTGATTTGTTTTTCTTTTGGGATATTCATTTTTATTCCTTGTCTTCTTTCTTTTCTTTGGTTTTCCTTTATATATATAATTTTTGTTTTTATTTAAAATGCATGAAAGAATTCCGGGGAAACTTACTTTTGGTCGTTTTCCCGCTGCAAAGCTGTTTCAACGCTCGCGCGCTTCATTTCTTTCGGGCTATACCTGCCTCTTGCATGGTTGCTTTGGATTAAGCCTGTTTTCGGTTGTTCTCCCATCACACAGCTGGTTCAATGCTCGCGCATTTCAATGTCTTTCGGGCTGTACTGCCTCTTGCATGGTTGCTTTGGATTGCACCTGTCTAAACAAAGACAAATTGTCAGTTTGAAAACGGCGGTTGATTCGGTGGCCTTGATCGTTCCAATTGCTTGGTCTTGGGCTAATTCCTGTTTGAGAACTTCGCCATTGATTGGATTCACAGGCGACTTGTTTTAGACTGATCAGACTCGCATTTTCGGATTTGTGTAAGGCTTTGGTTCTTCCATCCCATTCCGCTCGGGGAATCTTTACGAAGTCAACTCAGTGGTGATTTATATATATATATATATATATATATATATATATATATATATATATATATATATATTGGGGAGACTCTGTGGGGGATTGTACAAGGGGAGACTCTGTGGGGATTTGAACAGAACGAACTTGCTGGGGATTTGTTGGGGCAAGCTTGCTGGGGAATTTTTACAAGGGGAGGCTTTGTGGGGATTTCTTTTTTTCTTTTTTTTTTTTAACTTCGTAGAGGCGATTAACCATGTGAAACTCAAACCTTTCAACTTCAATTGCCTTTATAGGCTGCCATGGCCAGTCGAGGTCGTCTTGATGCCCCCTGCTGAGGCTGGGTGCCCTTTGCACATTAGCGTGTATCCAACGAAAGCCCTGTAAATCAGTCTTGCCATCCTTTCTTTGTCTTGGTTTTGGAACAATGTCAGACCAAAAGGGATTCAAAGAGAAACAAATAATTGAATGGAGAGAGTTTAAAGCTAGAAGTGTCCCTTTCGGGGAAAGGAGAAAAGGACTTATCCGGAGTACATGCGGACTTCAATGAACATGACATGCCTTTTGGACTGGATGCATGATCTGTGTAAACCGTCTGACTCCCAAAAATTTATCACAACTTTGCTTTGAATACCGAGAAACCTTGCTAGGACTCTGTTGATGACGGTGGTTGTGAGGATCTCATTTTCGATCATGGGCTCCCTTTGCGGGTTTTTACGAGCTGGCATTTTCATCTCATTTCTTACCATCTCCTTATAGTGCCCGTGTGGGTGTTCACTAACAAGACTTCTCATTTGATTTTCTCTGCTTACCGTCGTCTTACGGTGCCCGTGTGGGTTTTCACCAATAAGACTCTCTCATTTTATTCTTCTCATTTTGTTGTATCAGGTCCAAATAACTCCATCCTCCCATTTTGAACCGCTTTGCCGATTGATCAGAAGGACTTGAACAAGGTTTGGGGTAAAAAGAATTTGGATTGAACTACAACTTTGGAACCTTTTGGGCGGGATCATTGCCGAACCATTATAACTTCTGCCCCAATTTCACTTTTGGGGGACTTCTTTGATTTTTGTTTTGGTGTGACTGAACCCCAAGGAGAGGTTGCCTACGTATCCTTTCGGAATCAAGTCAAACGTAGTTCAGGCAACTTTTGTTTTTGGATTTTTTTCTATTTTTTGGCGATTTGCTTTTTTTTTTGTATATATATTTTCTTATTTTTGCAATTCTTTCTTCTTTCTTTTTTTTCATTTTTCTTTTTCAATTTTTTTTTCATTTTATTTTCAATAATATTTTCAGGTTCCAAAGAGGGTAATCAAAGAAGAGTAACCCGCTCAAATAGGTTTTGCAAAGGGTTGATAGTGTTTGGGTAGCGAGAATGAAAGCCTTCGTCATCTCAACAGGAAAAGATTTTATTATATAAAGGATCCAACATAGCACCCTTGGACTGCATTTGCACTGACAGTTATTTCAAGGACGTTTCCTTCGATGTGTCCCGAGTACAACACACTCTTTTTGGCAGTACTCTTGTTGTAATGTATGGACCTTTCCAATTTCGGGAGTCAATTTTCCTTGAGTTGTTCCAACTCTTTGTCTTGTTTCCTTAAGCTATTCTTCATTGCGACCCAATTCTTGATTCATTATTTCGAGGTCTGACAAAGTTTTAAGATCCGGGCATGAAGTCCACAAGCATGTCATATTTTTGAAATCTGCATTTAACAGAACTAAAAGAGAATGAGAAAATTGACAAGATTTAAGAAAAGAGACATTCCGGGAAAATGAAATATCAATTTCATTTGATTTTCTTTTTGATTTTTTTTTGATTTTTTTTGATGATTTTTTTTTTGTTTTTATTTTTTGAAGATAGAAGGGTTTACATTGGAAAGTAAGACAATAAAGTAAAACATCTAGATCACACCCTGAGACAATCCAGATGCAGAAAGGATAGCAAGACTGGCTACCGCGACTCCCGTCTGATGGGGAACTTTCAGGCATGACAATCGTTTTTTTTTTTGGCTTTTCTTCTGTCTCGGCAATGGCTGCAATAGCCTTCAGTGCTGGATCAAATTCCTCAGCTTCACAGATCATTCCATCTATTGGCCCATTTGTGAGAGTAGGCAGGGGAATGTTCATCATATTATGAACCTTTTCGTCCCGGTGAACGATTCTTTCAGCTTCAATCAAGTCCTCAACTGCTATTTTGAGGGTCCAATGACCAACAGTCCTTTGTAACGTGCCCCACTGCTCCAGAGTGGCATTCACATCTAGTATCAGCACGATGCGGGGAGGGGGGACTCGGTGTTTGGCCGATTTGGGGCCACTGGCTGCAGCAGACTTCGCCTGACTAACTTTTGGAACAAGCCTGAGTATGATTCACCAATAGAGGTGAACTGATTCCTTTTGAAAGACTCTCTTGGGTGAGGATTGTACTGATGAACATTTGATAGGGGGACTATATGGAGCTTGGTAAGGATGGACGTTTCTGGGAGGTGGAGCTCAGTTTTGTGTATAATGTTGTGGCCGCGTGCAAGGCTGCTCATCACTGCATACCAACAAAATCAATCACTTGAACAGAACCTGGCTAATTTACTCACACACACAACCTTGTTAGTTTTGAAGCATATAACATATAGGAAATCGCAAGATGGGATGCAATGCACCTAAACAGTTAAATGCTTTTACCATGTGTTTGAACGGGTTGCATGTTTCATCCCGACC
The DNA here is from genome assembly GCF_000715075.1 of Nicotiana tabacum. NCBI lineage: Eukaryota > Viridiplantae > Streptophyta > Magnoliopsida > Solanales > Solanaceae > Nicotiana > Nicotiana tabacum. The sequence goes on from NC_134090.1 coordinate 139,778,789, forward strand.
CTAAACTAGCCCTCTTCACTATGTACCTCTTTTCTTTTATTCTTGCCTCTCTTTGGTCACGCTTGATCTTGTTTTTGCCGCTCTTTTATTTTTTTGCACTCTTTTTTTTCTTTTTGTTTTTTTTTCTATTTTCTTTTTCACTCGATTTTCTTTTTCCTTTTCTTTCAGTTTTTTTTTTCTCAATTTATTTTATAGCTATGATCGAATCCGATGGAGATTGCCTACGTATCATGACCCCGCATGAATCAGATCTTGCGTAGTTCGGGCCAAATGAAAGGTAAAAGTAACGAAACATTTATTTTTTTCTTCACAATAAAAAATTGGATTTCAACACTCACAAAATGCAACCGAACGGTTATTTTTTGCAAACGTGGCCCCTTCCAAATTTCACATGAATTTTGAGGCCGGGGAGGATCATTTTACAAACTTGTCCGTTCTTTTACGAAAATAACCTTTCGACAACTGAAAGATACTCTAAGGCTACTTCGGCAAGAACGGTTTAAGACGCGACCGAAGCTGGCTCGGCTTATTATGACAAAATTCAAACAGTATTCACCCGACCGCTGACTCTTTGTTTTTTTTTCAAATTACAATAAAAACCTGGTGTTGCAAACACGGCCCTTCAGCGCCTCGGGGCGAAGGTTTTTAAGGCTGTGTGGGTCTACTGGACAAAAAATACTAAACAAGACCCAAAGGTGGTTGTTTATGCAAAGTCAACCTTCCGGCGTCCCTTTCGGGAACATTCGTCTATTTATGACAAAACAGCATCACCTGACTTATTTATGACTCTTTTTATCGTTTTTCAAATTAGAAAACTCAATATTGCCAACACGGCCTTTCAACGCCTCGGTGACGAAGATTTTAAGGCTGTGTGGGTCAACTGGACCAAACCTTAAAAAATGACCCAAAGGTGGCTGTTTATGCAAAGTCAGCCTTCCGGCGTCCCTTTCGGGAACATTCGGCTATTTATGACAAAACAACATCACCTGACTTATTTATGACAGATTTAAAATTTGACATATATTTTTGGCTATTTTTAGCAAAAGGGAAGGTTGGACACCACCCAACTTATTTATGGCAAAATTTAAAATTTGACACATTGTTATTTTTTTTTATTTTGGCTATTTTAGCAAAAGGTGGGGTTGGACCCGATGAGGGTTGCCTACGTATCTCACATCCGGTGAGAATCAAACCCACGTAGTTCGGGCATCGAAAATGGAGTAACTAGACTAACCCCTTTTTTTTGGAATTTTTGAAAGAAATGCTTTAAAAGAAGAAAGAAAATTTTGTTTATTTTGATTTTTGTTTTATTTTTTAAAGAAAGACTTCTAAAAATATTTATTTGCTTTTGACTTGAACTTTGGGAAATTTGTTTTGTTCTTATTTTTCTCTTAAACAAAAAGAAAATGTGTTTGGTTGATTTTTTTTCATTTGTTTCACCTTTTCTACGGAAGAAAGAATGTATATTTTTTGATTTATGATGTTGCCTCTTAAATTTTGAAAGAGGGACTTTTAAGAAAATGAAGTGGAATTTCTGAGTTTTATTTATTTACAAAAGCACTTCTAAAGAAAAGCCCTAATATTTTGGAATTCAAATTTTCAAATATTTTTTTTAATGGACATTTACAAAAGAGAGACTAAAAAGTAAAATGTATTTTTGGATTTTTGTTGCTGATTTTTAATTCTTAATTCTTATTTCATTATTTCACATGAAAGACTTCAGAAAGAAGGAGACTATTTTTATTTGAGTTTAAAGAAAACTTCTATATTAATTTTTATTTCTTTTTTTTTGTATTTTCTAAGGAAAAATTTATAAAGAAAGAACTAAAGGGAAATATTTTTTTTTTTTGGATTTTTGAAAATTGGGGCCGGAACCGATGAGGTTTGCCTACGTATCTCACATCCGGTGAGAATCAGACCCGCGTAGTTCGGTCAAATTAACCGAATTATTTTAGAACAAAATTCTTTCCTTTTGAACAAACAACTTTCCAAAAATAAAAGACTATTTTTCTATCTTTTTGTTTTTCTTTTTCTTAGTAAAGCAAATTATTGAAAACAAAACATTTTCCCTTTTATTATCGTAAAATTTCGGCAGAGTTTTGACAGTAATTGGGCATTGCTATTTTTCAAAGTAGAAAATTATCCCTATACACTTTTTTTTTTGTTTATATTTTTCAAATACTCCAAAGTCAGGCAGCATGCATGTCCGAGACAAATAAATGCACGGAAACAAATAGGATGCAACAGGATGGTCTTTTCATTTCAGGTTGCTAATCCTAGACGGACCCAACCCCTGTGTTGAGTCCCTTAAGTCAAATGCAACATGATGCAAATAAGCGTTCCTACTAGGGATCCGACATGAAGTCAAGTTATTCTAGGTTCGTAACCTGGGTATTTGTTCTAGACTGTGTACCCGAGCGGACAACTCGAGTCGAGGAGGGGGCTACGTACCGGGGACTCGCGAGATCGTCCGGCTTTGTAACTTGTCCGACCTCTTTCTTATTTCAGGTATTGACACTAACAGAATAGGGAGTCTCGACCAGCGAGCTTCTCCCCGGAGGTAAGAAGAGAAGGGTTTCGGCACAGTTTATATACAGTTCAGATAATATCAAAGCGGTAGAAGACAAAATTTAGCACGTTATGCAAAAACATGTAATAAAGATCAGATAATAAAGCCAAATATAACAATTATTTTAAGCTCGAATTCTTGAACCCTGAACCAGTGGTTCTGGGTTAATATCCCCAGCGGAGTCGCCAGACTAGAGTTGAGAGAAAAAACTTAGACTAAAACTTGAAAGATTTTTGAGGATTATTTTGAGAGAGGAAGACAATCCGAAAATCTCAAGAGTGTTAGAGAAAATAAAAAGAAAACAAAAATAAAGGGAGAAACGAGTTTAGTTTCGGGTTTAATACACGCATGGTTTGTTGCTGTTTAGTTTGCTTACAAATTTTCGGGTTTATTCTATTGAGTTGTTTGATTTTTCTTCAAAGTTTTTTGGGCCTTGAATCTGATTCGAATTGCTGCTGTTGGGTTGTTGTTGTTGCTGTGTATTTACGCTACTGCTGCTTCTACTGATCTTCATCTTCTTTCCTTGCTTTCCAAATACCAGGTACACAAACTGATACACTGGTTCATCTTGTAAGCCACTCGAAGCATGAATGCAAAAATGAGAAAGATTTGAAGTTGTAATTTAATGTAGCCTTTTCTTTCTTTTCTGTCTGTATGTAGAATATTCTATGCGTTGCCATGCAAACTCCTTAAACAACTTATTTTTGGAACTTAACCATAATAACTCGAAAGTATGTAAATAAAGTAGGACCTTATCTTCATTTATTTTAGAAAACAAAAAATAGAAAATGTAGTCGTGCTAAGATTATCCTTTTAAAAAAAATAATGAGACGAGCCTCGCCAAATAAAAATGCAAATTGCGGGGCCCTCAATAATTGATCATAATAAATACTTAGAATTTGGGATGGACTGTTTAGTGAATTCCACTGCCTTCCCCAAAGATAATAACGCGTTAGACTCTTTAGGCGCGGCTTAATTAAATTGCATTCTTAAATTCGGGTGCGCATTTATGTGACCCAAATTCAAATCTCAACGGAGTCGAAATGTGTTAACAACTACGGGTGCATTGATTGTGACGTGGTTCGAGATGCATTTTCACGACGTTGCAATTCTATAAAAATAAATGATAATAATAAAAACGGTTTAAACTTAATAAAAGCACATAAGTCACAACATGTATTTAAATCAGATATTTAGCCATTATAACAATTTAAGCGACCGTGCTAGAACCACGGGATTCGAGGGTGCCTAACACCTTCCCTCGGGTCAACAGAATTCCTTACTTAGAATTTCTAGTTCGCAGACTTCATTTGGAAAAGTCGAAAATTTCCTCGATTTGGGATTCAAGATAAACCGGTGACTTGGGACACCAAAAACCAAACCTTTCCCAAGTGGCGACTCTGAATTAAATAAATAATCTCATTTCGAATATTGTCACTTAAATTGGAAAAACTCCCTCGCACATTTAACCCTTCGGGGCGGGCACGCAAAAAGGAGGTGTGACAGTGGGCGCCAAACTGTTTACCTTGAAAATGGTAATTACAATTAAATTTGATTTTGTGGTTCTAAAAATACGTGATCTGTTTTATGCTAGTTGTTAGGCAATAAATACTAAGTGTGAGATTAGAAAATAAGATAAGAGTCCGAAAGCAGTATGTTAAGCAAACCGAGGGACTGAGAATCGGGGCCTCTAGGTCGATCTAGGTTCTAAGCTATGGACAACCGATGAAGGGCTAATTGAGAGCTTTGATGAAGGCTCTTTATGACCAATAATGAGCAATATATGAAGAATAATCAATAGAATAGAATAAATGCAAGCAACAAATATAAATAATAGAATCAAGAGAGAATGTTCTTGTATTCAGTGTTCTATATGTATTACAAAATGATAAAGATCCCCTTTATATATGAGGGGGAATCCTAACATAGTATAAATGCATTTATTATAAAGATATATGGCTGGTACAACCATTTAATGCCACGGTACGGGCTTGAACTAGCCAAATAGACTTGGTCAACTTTAATCACGTGACTTAGGAACTTCCGCTTTTCCATCATAACTACCGATCCGCACTGCCCCGAGGTCAGACGTCGATAACCCCTCAGATGTGAACCTCAACCAATGTCTCAAACCTTTGGAAACGTGCCTACAAAGCATCGTAATGACCAAAAATTGAACCCTCCGATTTTTATCGTATATAATGCTAATCGTAAGAAATGGCCATTTGCCCATTTTATCCAATACCGTATGGGAAATAAACATTATTTGCACCCCTTAACTTTGCTTTAAAATTAAACTTTCTCCTTAACTTTGAACAATAGACATTTTTTCCTTTGGATGTCAATTTCTTAAATACCTATTTTAGCCTTATCAATCTTTTGTCTTGCATAGATAGATGATTAAACAAGTGAAGGGCAAAATATACATTGTAGGATAAGAGGGAAAGAATGTCTATTATTCAAAATTGAGGAGAAAGTTTAACTTTAAAATAAAGTTAGGGGTATAAATGCTTTTTACCCTAAAAAACGTTTGGTTAATTTTTATGCAAATATTTTCATTTTTATCTTTTTACAAAAAGTACATATATGGAGTTTTCATATATTTCTTTTTTTTTTCCTTTTAAGTTTTTTGGCAAATAATAAAATTTACGCACAGGCCTAAGCAAATGTAAGCCCCATTTGTCCATTTGCCACCAACTCCAAGAATTGGACATGGCTACTTTCGCAGTGTCATCTGGGACTATAAATCCTTTAACACGAACCCTGCCATTAGCAAAAAATACGAAACCCCTTTCCCTTTTCTCCCTTTCTATTTCCCTCTCTCTCAAAGCATCTAAAACTCCTCTAAGGGCTTCTTCAATGTCTTACGATAAACAACTTGCTGCTGCCAAGAAAGCTGCTTCCCTCGCTGTTCGCCTTTGCCAAGTAATTTTCTGCTCATTATTTCAGCTTCTTTTTTTTATGGTTGTGTTTAAATGTGTTCGAATTGTAAGTTCAGGTTTATTTTTGTTGCGAAATGGTGCTTTTGTGAATGTGAAATGGAGAAAGATCCTATCTTTCTTTCTATTATGATAATTATGCCTAGTGATTAATGACAGAGGCAGATTAAGATTTAAACTTGATGAGTTTGATTCTTGGCATTGAACTTATTGGACATTTAAAATTATGGTTTCAAATCTAATATTTGATGGAATTTTAATGAGTTCTTACATATATATCTATGCTCCGAAGAGTTGCATCCACACAAGCTGATACGGACACCACTTTTATAAAAAAGAACAGATTTTATCTTAGTTTTTCTTACATTTTAATACCCTTAAAATGGTAGTATGAGACATGAAGTTTCAGATAATTTGGGAGCTAAACGCTCATTCCCCATATGGAGTTTGTAGCCCAAAGGCAATCGTTGATTGAACTGTATCTTTTTGTGTTAGTTGACCTAAGCCTCACCCTTACTGCTAGAAGGATCGATGCCTAATTCATTCCGTGATCACGACCCCTTAAGGTTTGCACTCACTCTCTTTCGGCAGAAAAAGGTTGCAAGTACCGGGAGCTGAAGAGTAAGAAAAGATCTTCCCCTTAGACCTTTAGAACTGACCAAGAGAAATAAGACCAGTAGCCAATAGCTCAGAAAGAAAAGTCTCTCGAGCTTTCTTAGTAGTTAGACGAGTGCTCAGATCAAGACCTAAAGACATATGAAGTGTCTGGCCTGGACCAAAAAGAAAAAGCACAAGCAAGACTTCCTGGACACGTGTGGGGTGTAGGGACAACCATGGTGAAGCCAGGAATTTCATCTTGGGTGTTCAAACTTGAATGAAGTAAAAATATTTTCCGATAAAGGGTGTTCAATATATGTTATATACCACTAAAATCTAATATTTTACCTATATATACAGTGTAATTTTTCGGCAAAGGGTGGTTAGTTGACCACCCTTAGGGCTATGTAGCGTCGCCCATGCAACCAGGCTATCACTTTTACCAGATAGGGGTCCAGACGACCCAAGAGCCCGCCATTTCAAAGTATATGCTGGATAATTGTGTAATGAGATTATTTTTGGTATTTTGTTTTACATTTTAGGTCGTCTGTTGCATACATAAGAGTTGAGAGTTCTAGGGATGACTATTTGGATGAAAAGCATGGTGTGGATGGTAAAGCTTTAGTTTATCTTCAAGAAACTGAAAAGCTTTCAGCTTTGTATAGGAATGAGGGGAAGTTTCTAGTAAAGGAGCGAAATTCTGCTTCTGAAGCGCTAGTTTTGGTTTTGTTTGTAAAAGTCTGCTTTGATCTAATACTCCATATGACTAAAATAAGACATTACAGAAAGAAGTGAAGCACTAGTTCAGGTTTATTTTTGTTGCGAAGTGGTGCTTTTGTGAATGTGAAATTGAGAAAGATCCTATCTTTCTTTCTATTAGGATAATTATGCCTAGTGATTAATGACAGAGGCAGATTAAGATTTAAACTTGATGAGTTTGATTCTTGACATTGAACTTATTGGACATTTAAAATTATGGTCTCAAATCTAATATTTGTTGGAATTTTAATGGGTTCTTACATATATATCTACGCTCCGAAGAGCTGCATCCACGCAAGCTGATGCGGACACCACTCTTATAAAAAAAGAAAAGATTTTATCTGAGTTGTTATTACATTTTGATACCCTTAAACTGGTAGTATGAGACATGAAGTTCCAGATGATTTGGGAGCTAAATGCTCCTTCCCCATATGGAGTTTGTAGCCCAAAGGCTTATTGAACAGGATCTTTTTTGTGTTAGTTGACCTAAGCCGCACCCTTATCGCTAGAACGATCGATGCTTGATTCATTTCTTGATCACAACCCCTTAAGGTTTGCGCTCACTCTCTTTCGACAGAAAGAGGTTGCAATTACCAGGAGTTGAAGAGTTAGAAAAGGTCTTCCCCTTAGACCTTTAGACAGGTCTTCCCCTTAGACCTTTAGACCTGACCAAGAGAAATAAGACTGCTAGCCAATAGCTCAGAAATAAAGGTCCCTCGAGCTTTCTTAGTAGTTAGACGAGTGCTCAGATCAAAACCTAAAGACATATGAAGTGCCTGGCCTGGACCAAAAAGAAGGAGCACAAGCAGGACTCCCTGGGCAAGCGTGGGTGTGGGGATAACCATGTTACCACTTTTACCGGATATGGGTCTGGACGACCCCAAAGCCCGCCACTTCAAAATATGCTGGATAATTGTGTAATGAGATTATTATTGGTATTTTGTTTTACATCTTAGGTCATCTGTTGCATACATAAGAGTTGAGAATTCTAGGATGGATATTCCGATGAAATGCATGGTGTGGATGGTAAACAGGCTTTAGTTTATCTTCAAGAAAGTGAAAGCTTTCATCTTTGTATAGGAATGAGGGGAAATTTCTAGTACAGCAAAATTCTGCTTCTGAAGCATTAGTTTTGGGGTTTGTTTGTAAAAGTCCGCTTTGATCTAATACCTGAGTGTCAGAAATACTCCATATGACTAAAATAGGACATTAAAGAAGCAAGTGGCAGCAGCCTTTTGAAATTTTATAAAATGGCCGATAGAAATGCTTGCAATGGGCGAGCACTAAATTTGATCTACTTTGAGGTCAATGGTACTATTTGGAAATAAGCATAGTGGATTTTGAGTCTTAATTAAGAGTGTTTTACAGTAGGTTTTCTATTTCTTTTTCTTTATGTGTTTCTTGAAAATATTTTGTAGCAGGTAAATTCTGTAATGTTTAAAATCATCTAAGGTTCCAATAGGCTAGAAACGGGCAAGATCAATTCTTTTCATGAATCTAGTACAATGTTCGTAACTTGAGTATCTCATTTTCCTGGTTGGTTTGAAATAGTTTCAGGAAAGGGAATAGCCCCGGTGGGAATCCTTCTAATTCATTGGAGTCACATAATAAAGATATTTCCTTAAGGTCTGCTGCAAACGGACGTAGAATGGGTTTTTATGTTTTTTTGATGAAGTAAGGTGTTGTAGTAAAGGCATCAAGAAGATGCAAGAGAGTACAAAAGATAGTAATGGTTAACTCCAATTACAAAAATCTAGATCAGAGCATGAGCTAAGCAATACCAAAACTTTTCCTGCCAAAGTAAGAGAGCTAATGAAATATAGGAGAGGAATAACATCATTTACAGGGGAGAGGTTACTCCAACTGAAAAGATTCATCAAACATATAGATTTCAGGGAGCAAGTTGAAACGCCATCAAAACATCTGCTATTTTTTTCTGTCCGAATACAAAAAATACATACTGGGATCATCTTCCAGGTCTTTTTGATGGTCCTTTCAACTTCCCAGGAGCTCCAACTTTCTACTGCTTCCTTTAGGTTCTGAGGTGTTGTCCAGCTAATACCAAAAACTGATAGGAGCATTTGCCATATGTCTGCAGCCACTGAACAATGCAAAAAAAGATAGTTTACTGACTCTGCCATTTGAAGACCCCTTCTGCAAAGGTTATGTTTTTTCGTAAAGTTTCTTCTTCTTTTTCCCAAATCTTCAGAAAAGAAAAATCCCTTGTTTAATCACCTTGTAGACTTTAGGTCTTGGAACTGCTACCAGACCATTACCTATCATGAAGCCTTTTTAACTGTACAATTTACTAGCATATTATGCTCCAAAATGCACAATATCAAAGCTTAAAATCTGCTGTATATCTGTTCTGGAATCGCAGGCTTTCATGTTTTTTTGTCATTTCTTCGGGTTTTGGGGGAGGGGGGAGTTGTTCATGGCTCTCTCTCTTGCATGAGAAGAAGGTCTCTACTTCTAATTTGATATTACATTTAAACTGGATTGATTCTGAAATTTTCAGTTCTATCTATATTTTTGGCATTCCTCTTGGCAATTCTATATGAAGTCAGCTAACACCTCTTCCTCTATTTTCCGCAGAAAGTCCAAAAAGCACTGTTGCAAGCAGATGTTCAATCGAAGTCTGACAAATCTCCTGTGACAGTGGCTGATTATGGTATAATAATGCATCTCCTTATGTGTGCATTTTATTTGTGAAACGCTGATTGATGGAGAACACATTTTTCTCTTTTATTTAACATATCGAACTCAATTTTAAGAGAGTACTCATAATTCCTTCAGCAATAATCTTTGGCCTATTAGATGATATTTGCAGTATAGTTGGTTGATTCTGATGGGAAGTATGCTTCATCAGATGACTGATGTGAAGACATCATTCTTGTAATGGTTTGTATGACCAATATTGTTGAATAGTTAAGAGAGGGGACCCGTGGGCCTTCATTCGGATGTTGGTCGCATTTATCCTTTCACAATATGCACTTTGTGTGTCATCTGATTGCTAGTCCAACCATACTGGGCTAGGCTCAATGGGGATGCTGACATTTCAGACGTTTCTTTCTCAATGCATACATAGTCAACACATACAATTAATATCCTTTTAAGCTAATCATCTCTTACCTATACAATGGGTTAGATTTTCAATTATTGAAGATAAGTTTTGATGTATGGATGGGTACATTTCAATGATGATTTTTGCAAATATAATAGGTGATGACTGTGTATCTAAATTAGGGTTGTAGGCTGCTACCTGTTAGAACGGTTGAACATTTTTTTTTACTAGATCAGTTATGTAGTTCTATAAAGATACAAATAAAGCTAGAATATGAAAACAGCAAGTCATTTGGTAGAAAGATGTATGGTCATATGACTTATTAGTTATTACTAGTACTAGCTTGTTTAGTTACTAGTAGTACTTATCCAGAAAAGCTTGTTTAGCAACTAGATAACTTCAACTAAGTGTTACTTATTAGCTTTTAGAAAGTCAATTAGACTTTTTAATGCCTTTCAATCTTTAGCATGTTCATTTTGTTCTTTCCTGAAATTGTGAGCATCTTTTTCTTTGACGTTTAAATAACATGCTTCCAAGCTAATGCAAAGATTTCAAAATAGAGAACAAAGATGTAATAGGCAGGGACCAGTCTATTTCCTTTGACATTTCGTTCCGTTCTCTCTTATGTTCCACCTCCTCGCTGTCTTTCCCTTGGAGCAAGATGCTTCTCATTGCTGCACTGAAGAAACTGATGTTCTGAAACTAATATGCATCTTATGCTTTTGTTATCATGTTGACGTAGCCCCTGCAATTTATCCTCTCCTTTTGAAAATGGCTTACATTTGATTATCAGGCTCACAGGCCGTGGTTAGCGTTGTTTTGCAGAAAGAGTTGGATTCTGCATCATTTTCATTAGTGGCTGAGGAGGTAATGTTTGAACTCTTAGCTGTTTAGTACATGTTGTGTTTATCTTCATTGTTTATTCATTAAGATATCGTTCAAATGAAATCTTGGAAAGAATTTTTGAAAAGTTGTACACTTGCAACAAAATGATGTGTGCATAGCTAATCTAATTCGAGGGAAGGTATTACTTGTAAAGAAAAAGATGGCAGAAAATATTGTCAGACTAACGGAAATGTTAACAATTCTCAGCTAATAAAGGATGCATTCTGGGTTTTTCTTCTTGGACTTTCTTCATTTTAGTGACCAGAAATCACACTCAGCACCTCTGGAGGTCAACTGTTCCAATTTATTCTGGGCATCACAGCCAACCCAAGTGATGAATTGATATATGGACTTGCATATTTTTCCTGGGGCACAATATGAATGAATCAATTTGGTAGTGGACAATGGTCATGGTATCATCTTTTAGCATTTCATGAAATTAGAGCAGTTGAAAGGCTCTCCTTTATTACTTTTTCCCTCCTGTCCGTTTTCCTTGTAACATAACCAGCTATACGTTTGATTTGATTAGCTTCTTTACTCCTAATATTTGATGAAATCTTTAAGGGAAAACCCCAGAGAGCTCATAGCAAAAAAGAGTTGACCGGCTATGATGTCTTAGGAAAAGTCTTCTTGTTGTCATTACTAGTCTGCCTCTGTTTTATGTGATGTTTTCCATTCCCTTAATTCATTTCTGCTTTGCAGTTTATTATTTATCTGCATATTCGTTTCCTCATTTCAGTGGAAAATGTATGTTCTTTGCATCAAATTAAAGGATGGGAGTTCTAAATCTAAGTTTCTCTAGGACTCTGGAGACCTTCGTAAAGAAGAGGGAAAAGAAACATTACAGCGTATCATGAAGCTTGTCAATGAAACACTTGCTAGTGATGAAACATATGGTAATGCTCCATTATCTGAAGAAGATGTGCTTGCTGCCATTGATAGTGGTAGATCTGAAGGGGGTCCTTCTGGTCAGCATTGGGTGTTGGATCCTATTGATGGTACTAAAGGGTGAGTGGAAATAAGATTTTGCATGTCAGTTTTTGCTAGATAAATAAAAGGACTATCCTTGTTTGCAATTCGGTAAATCTCAATGCAAAAGTATGATATAGGACTTTGTTGATGATTTGCTTCCATTACTATTGCATATTTTTTAGCATAATAAGTTAGCTTAATTTTAGGATAAATCTATTTTTTTGAATTCAAATTTCAGTTAGATTTTTTAGGTTTGTTGAGATATTTTAGTTTTTTTGAATTCTTGTTATGCAGATTTTTCTGCACATTATGTTCCTAATTGGCTATTTAAAGCCTTGTTATGCTTAAAAAAATTATTGAGACATTTTCAATCAATACTTTTAAACTTTTTTCTGCCCCATCTTTTAAAAAACCAACAGTGGTATCAAGAGCCTCATTGATCTTACGGGATCTGTGAGTTCTTCCAAAAAAACCATTTTCAAATTATTGTTAACCAATATTAATTTTTAAACCTATTTTCAAATATGGCAAACAACAGTCTCTCTTTAAATGCCCTACAAACTTTCACCGGTGAGAACTATCAGATTTGGTCAGTTAAAATGAAATCATATCTTAAAGCCTATGATTTATGGGAAGTTGTAATGGAAGATAGACCATTACAACCACTCCCTACAAATCCTACTCTTGCCCAAATTAAAAACCATTCAGAAGAAAAAAATCAAAAAAAAATACAAAGCCAAAACTGTGATTCAAAATTCAGTTGCAGATTCAATTTTTTCTAAAATCATTGAATGTGAGACAGCAAAAGAAGCTGGAGAAAAGCTTAAAAAGGAGTACCAAGGAAGTGATCAAGTTAGACAAATGCAGATTTTAAATTTGAAAAGGGATTTTGAATCTCTTAAGATGTAAGAAGACGAGACTATCACTAGGTATTCTGATCGGATTTCTTCTATTGTTAATAGAATCAGGTTGCTTGGTGAGGATTTTAAAGATGACAGAATAGTTGAAAATTCTTGTGACAGTTCCAGAGAGATTTGAATCCAAAATTTCCTTTCTGGAAGAGTCTAAAGATCTCTCTACCATCTTTGTTGCAGAATTAATAAGTGCTCTTCAAGCACAAGAACAAAGAAGAGCATTTAGACAAGAAATGGTTACTGAAGGTGCTTTTTATGCACAAAACAAAAATGAAAAGGTCAATTATCCTCTTTGCAAATATTGCAAAAAGAAAACACACCTAGAAATTTTTTGTTGGTGGAGACATGATGCAATATGTGGTATTTGCAAACAAACGGGCCATGTTACAAAAGTGTGTAAGTTCAAAGACGCTCAACACTATCCTCAAGCACAAACAACAGAAGCGGTAATTGAGGAGGAGCAATTGTTTTAGAGCAACTGAAGCAAAGGAGGAGTGTTGATGATTTGCTTCAGTCACTATTGCATATTTTTTAGCATAATAAGTTAGCTTAATTTTAGGATAAATCTACTTTTTTGAATTAATTTCAGTTAGATTTTTTAGGTTTGTTGAGATATTTTAGTTTTTTTGAATTCTTGTTATGCAGATTTTTCTGCACATTATGTTCCTAATTGGCTATTTAAAGCCTTGTTATGCTTAATAAAATTATTGAGAGGCATTTTCAATCAATACTTTTAATCTTTTTTGCTGCCCATCTTTTAAAAAACCAACAGACTTCCCAAAATACGACTAAAATTAAGGTGACTTGGTTCTTTATTGAAAAAAAGGGAAACATACCTGGTTGTGCTAGTGGGTAAATTATTTCAAATCAAAATAAGAATTAAGTTTGTGGTAGCTCTCCTTCTCCCCTCACCCAATACCATGTCTTCTGTTGCTTGTAGATTTTGATATTACCTAAATATGCTTATGCTACCCAGTGAATTTATGCCATTACCAATTATGGTCATCCACAACCGATAACCGGGATGTTCCACCTTGTTGTTGATATAAAACTGTCTATCTCACATGTTTGTGGAAACTTTTACTATGTCTACTTCTGAACCTTTGCTTCTTTAATTTCAAGTAAGTACATCTGATTAAACAAAACATATTTATGAGCCCTCTCAAAAGGTCTTAATCTTTCTGTAGGTTTGTAAGGGGAGACCAATATGCAATTGCATTGGCACTGCTAGATGAAGGGAAGGCGGTTTTGGGCGTCCTAGCCTGTCCAAATCTTCCATTATCTTCTGTGGCATCCCACAATCCACAGGATCCTCAAGAAAAAGTTGGTTGCCTCTTTTATGCCCAAGTTGGTTCTGGAACTTACATGCAGTCTCTTGATGGATCTACGCCGATAAAGGTTTCTGTTCGAGTATTTAGTAATTTTAACTAACTAGTTCAAATCCTGTATGCCTTATCAGCTGAAAGGTTGCTCTACTGTCTTCAGGTGCATGTAACTGATTTAGACAATCCCGAAGATGCATCTTTTTTTGAATCTTTTGAAGCAGCACATTCTTTGCATGACCTATCTAGTTCGATAGCAAAGGTTTGAGTTTTCTTTCAATGTTTTCTTTTTTGTTTTTGTTTTCTCTTAGTAATATGTATGACTAAACAAGGTCTATATTCTTCTTCTGTAAACAGAAACTTGGTGTCAAAGCGCCTCCAGTTCGAATAGATAGCCAGGCAAAGTATGGTGCTTTGTCCCGTGGAGATGGAGCAATATATCTGCGGTTTCCTCATAAGGGCTACCGTGAGAAAATATGGGATCATGCAGCGGGATATCTTGTTGTTGCAGGTCCATATTATGTTTTCTACATTTTTAAATTTAATTCTTCTTTTTGTTTCACTTAAATCATCACTTATCATCAGTATTCATGCTCAGATAAATGAAATGAAACAAACGGACCTAGTAGCACCATAAAATATCCCAAATCTATCAAATTTTTGAACTCAAACATTGATCTTTTCTTCACTTGTCAATATCAGCAGTATAGAAGCAAAACATACCTTTTAATGCTTGTTATCAGTCCGCCCGTCAGGGTATCTCAGGTTCAAAAGTCTCCCTCTCAAGGTTTCGACTCCTCATTTATATGAGAGATCAAGTCGCCCTTTTTTTGGCAGATCTGATTGTACCCCTAATCTCTCTTGGCCACTTTATGTTACTCTACCACTGTGTTTTCTTCTGCTCTTTTCATCAGTTATCCTTGGTTTCACTTGGCCTTGCTCTTGAATACCCTGCCACTTGATGATTCACTTTTGTCCAGGTTCCTTAATCTCGAACTTAATTAAGATAGTGATCAATCCTTGAAAAGTATATCCTAATAAGAAAAAAATGTGTAAGCCCACCTCATGTAGCTTGAAAGGTTTTCAGTTTTTCTGTATCTGGACGAAAAGCCTTTCTCTCAGCCTTGTGATTAGTGTTTCATTTGAAGTTGATGAGGCGGATGCAGACTTGTGGGCTCACTGATTTTCCATTTAAACGGACATCTGCAAAATCTCATCATTACTGAGGAAGTTTTTGAATGCAAAATCTCATAAAATTGAGCTACTTTGGATGGGCTAAATTGGAAGATTTGACATATATAGCTACTTTGAATCGGGCCAAAGTGGTTGATATTTATTTATGGGATCTTTATACAAATAGATAGCCGGATTCACTGTTTACTTTTCCTAGCCGTTATATATATATACAGATATTATACATGGATTATACATCTGTAGGCTATTTTTAATGGTTAAGCTGGCATTTTTTTGCTAATCATAAGATATATGTCATCTAATTTGCAGAAGCTGGAGGTGTTGTCTCAGATGCTGCAGGAAACACTTTGGACTTCTCCAGGGGAAGATACCTTGATTTACATGAAGGCATTATCGTTACGAATCAAAAGCTGATGCCTGCTCTCCTAAAGGCTGTTAAGGAGTCTTTGAACGAGAAATCTTCGTCCTTATAATAATGATTAAACCAATAAGCGTAAACTGCAGCTATCTTCGTGTACATGTACACAACTTTTGTGCACGGAATGGTACCTGCAGCGGCTCATTTTTCACCTGTTTGCTTACTTTTACACATTTCATTCTGGTATTACTTTAGCTCTTCAATTGTTATGTCAACTCAGCTTGATGAATTTCATTCCTTTTTTTTTTCCTGAATGTAATTTGTGTTGTTTGTCGTTAAAGAACTCATCCAATGTTATTCTTCAAATTTTCCAGTTTCATCATTCATAAGTTTTTACTACTTTCATAGGTCTAAAAAAAGGTCAAGATGCTAATGGCCGTTGTATTTTTCATGTTACTACTATCATATTTTCATGCTAAAAACGATTGGGTGGGCGGCTACTCTTGATAGCATCTTAGGAAGATCAAATCTATTCAAGGACAAGGATGAAGCTTTGGAATCTCAAAGAGGGCCTTTAACAAGATCTCAAGTTAAAAAGTTGCAAAACAAGGTCATTGGACTTTAGGAACGATCAAAGAAGTTGTTATTTGGGAGTAAGAGCTTAAGGATAAAGGATACGAGTTATCTAGGTGAAGAGCTTAAGGATAAAGGATACGAGTTATCTAGGTGTTATAATTATTTTATGGACCAAATTCATGTCCAATAAGAGGTGGATTAAATTCCAAGAAACATTCTCTAAAGAAGGTCCAAATTAGGCTACTGTTGGACCAATTCAGCACCTAAAATGTGTCCAAACTTGCAGCCCATGAAGTCCTATATAAAGCCACGTTTTTATAGCATATAAAGGACTTACTTGATGTCCAAGAATGGTACAACAGTTGTGCTAGATGTTGAGTCCAAGTTGGTGCCAAGTTGCTTGCAAATTTCCTTCAAGATTTCCAAGATTTTCAAGATTCTATCCAAGATTGATTTGGGACTTATTTCCATATATTATGGGATTATATTTATTGCTTTCCTAGTTAGTTAAAATTATGTTTTCCTTTTACTAAGATCTTTGAAATTATTTTCCAAGAATGACTTGGTTTTTGCTTCCTAGTATTTTTCTTTTCCTAAGGTAGTTGGACTTGTTGCCCAAAGTAGTTTAGGACTTTATTTCGAAATCTTAGATCACTTCTAAGTATTCAAGAAAGGTGATAAGTTTAGGCTTATTGTTGTTCATGTTATTCTAAAGGGTCGGGTTTCACAATCTATCTCTTGTTTTTAATTCTCTACCAAAGGCGATTAGTTCTTTGTTAGCTAATTGTTATTGTTAGGATTCAATTTCAAGAATAGACTTCTTGAATTCAAGAAACCCTTTCTTGAATTCAATCTATCTTTAATTTTCCGTCTTTTTTCGTTTCTTTATTTTCTTTTAGCTTCCGCACGTTTCTTGATTTTCTTGTTTTTCTTTAGTAATTCTTGAATCCCCTATCGTGTTGTTATCAAGTGGTATCAGAGAATAGACTAATCAAGATTTCAATCTTGATAATCTTGGGAGGCTAAAAAAAAAAAGAAAAACAAAAAAAAATGAAAATCAGCCCAAAAAAGTATTATTGATCATTGTTATTTTTAGAATTCAAGTATTATTTGGTTTCCAAGTCAAGAAAGGAAACAAGAAGAGGGGATCCTTGTTCTTGAAGATTAAGGAAACTTCTTTCCTTATTCTTGTGGGTTTTGAGTTTTCTAAAATTCTTTCCTTTTTTTTCCTACTAACCAATTCTTATTCTTCCTAGGTTTGGTCATTCACTTTTCTTTCTTTTTCTAACTCCATATTCTTATCACTAAGGGTTGTGACTAGAACGATTTATTAATAAATCTAAAGATTAACGACCAAGAGTTGCATTGAGTGGATATAGGCAAGAGAGGTGAGAATATTAGAAGGAAAAAGCCAAATTTAAGAGAGACATAATTAGTTTAATCTTTGTTCAAGATGTTTCAAACAGGTAGTTATGAAGAAAGGAGGTGAGCTATTGTCACACCTCCTTTTTACTACACCCCATAAAGGGTATAAATACAAGGAAGTTTTTCCAATTGAAGGAAAATCGAAACGGGATTATTTACGTTAAATTCAGAGTCGCCACTTGGGAGATTTATGGCGTCCCAAGTCACCGGTTTAAAATCCCGAATCGAGGAACGGTTGACTCTGTAATACAGTCCGCGAATACAAAAATCTGGGTAAGGAATTCTGTTAACCCGGGAGAAGGTGTTAGGCATTCCCGAGTTCCGTGGTTCTAGCACGGTCGCTAAATGTAAGAATTTTGATTAGTCTCTTGTTCCGGGAGAAAGCAGTGGTCGATTTTGTTCACTCAAATATCATCTGTCGATTCGGAATCCTAAAGGTGATCATCACAGATAATGGTGCTAATCTTAACAGTAACTTGATGGAAGAGGTATGTCAACAGTTTAAGATCGCACAAAATTGATACAATCTTGCTCCATGGTAAGCCAATAATAGCCTGCTTGGAGAATTTTCTTTGCCAACACATATCCGCTCATATGTGGTCCGCAGACTTCCGAATGTACTTCGGACATGACAGCCGTAGCTTGTCTAGCATCTATGCATCTTAATAATCCAAGGTCTGGTGTTCTCTTATACAAAACTCCTCCACTTAAGAAGAATCCATTTTCCAACTATCGAATTGTTCTCTTTTGATCCCCCGTGGCTTGCACTGGATATATCCCCCATTCTGATGTACTTCTTGATATCGTGGAACCATGGTTCGCCATCAAGTTCTTCTTCAATCATGTTACAGTAAGCATGCTGATCTCGGACTTAAATATGCAGAGGATCGACATAAGCTTTGTCCGGATGGTGCAACATTGATGCCAGGGTAGCCAAAGCATCGACGACCTCATTATGGACCCTTGGAATATGCCTGAACTCCACTGATCGAAACCGTTGACAAAGATCATGCAAACATTGTCGGTACGGTATGAGCTTCAAATCTCATGTTTCCCATTCTCCTTGAATTTGATGTACCAGAAGATCCGAGTCTCCCAAGACCAAGACTTCCTGGATATCTATGTCTGCAGCTAGCCTTAGACCCAAAATACAGGCTTCATACTCAGCCATATTGTTGGTGCAATCCGAAGCTGAGCCGCAACAGGATAGTGATGCCCTGTTTCAGAAATAAACACAGCTCCTATTCCGACTCCTTTCATGTTGGTAGCCCCATCAAAGAAAAGTTTCCAGCCTGGTTTTTCAATTTGCTCCAGTTCATCGATATGCATCACTTCTTTATCGGGAAAATAAGTTCTCAATGTCTCGTAATCTTCATCGACCGGGTTTTCGGCTAAATGATCGGCCAATGCTTGGGCTTTTATAGCAGTCCGAGTCACATAGATGATGTCAAACTCTGTGAGCAATATCTGCCACTTCGCAAGTCTCCCTGTCGGCATAGGCTTTTGAAAGATATACTTCAACGGATCCAAGCACGAAATGAGGTAAGTAGTATAGGATGACAAATAATGTTTCAATTTCTGAGCCACCCAAGTTAGGGCACAACATGTCATTTCCAGATGAGTGTACTGAGGCTTGACTCCAGCTCGGGATAATAATTAACTCAATTAATTAAGTACCAAATCAAAGGAAAAACTACTAAAATTCAAGACTAAACTAAAAAAACAAGAATAAACTATTTTTCTGATTTTTTTTTTCATTTTTATAAAACACCTAATTATTAATTAATTCAAAAATGTCAAATTAAATCCTAAATGTAAGTACAATATATTTTTGTATTTTTCATTACTAAATAAAAATAAACAGGCACAGACAATATTCACACAGTAACAGAAAATGGCACTAAAATCCACAAAAAATCGCAAATAATGGAAAAATTATTTTGTTTTGAAATTTTTGGGAGTAATTCGTATAGGGCAAAAATCACGTGCTCACAGCTATGACTCAATAATTTGAAAAGTCAAACTTACAACATGCGAAAGGGAAGGAATACAATGGTAAAGTTATTTTTCAAATAAGAGCTAAAGTGATGTCTGCGATTTGTGTCCTTAGAATTGCCAAAGAGTTTGGCTATAACTCAATTAGCACTTATATGGTTGAGAAATTGAACTTGCCTTATGTTGAGCATATTGAACCCTATATGTTTGGGGGAGTAAAGGTAGATAAAAGAGTGTTATTACTATTCTCTATTGGAAGATATGAGGATATGATCTGGTGTGATGTGATTCCCATGAATAATTATCATATCTTGTTGGGAAAGCCATGGTATGACTATAGAAGAGCTTCATATAACATGAAAAAAATATATACTCTTTTGAGGTTAATGGGAGGAAACTCATTCTTGGACCTTTGACCCCCTCACAAATTTGTGAAGATGAAAAGACTGTTAAAGAAAATATGGAAAAATATGAGAGAGAAAAGAATGAGAGGAGTAAGGGAGTTCATATTGACATCCCAAGAGAGGAAAAATGAGAGGTTGCGTTGAATAAAGAGAATGGGATGTCAAGGAATGAAAAGAGTGAGCTTGAGAGGAAAGAAAAGAGAGAAGGCCATGAGATAGAAAAAGGCTTTGAGGTAGAGATAGAGAATAAAAATGGTTTGAGTGAGGAAAAAGAAGAAAACCTTAGTGAGAAAGAAGAGGATAAGGATGAGGAAAAAGTTAGTTTTTGATAAAAGTCAAAGAGAGTATAAGCAAGAAAAAAAATTCTTTACTTCCTAACCCATTAACTCTTTCTTGTTTTAGTTCTTGTGATTTTATGCAGCCACGTGTTGAAAGACCATTTGAAAGGGGAGGTGAGGCGCAAGAGATGGTGGCAAAGGATCCAATTGGATTAAAACATGAATTTGGCGAAATCAATTCTTGTTGGATGGTGGAAGATAAGAGCTTGGTTAAATTCTTTGTTATTGAATCTTTTGACTACTTTGATTCTTATTTACAGGTTTATGACACAGAGTTCCCTAAAGCCATTGCTAAACTGGAATCATTGTATAAAAGAATACAAGGTGATGTTGTTCCATCAGTAAATAAGTCCAAGTATGGTATGTATAATTGATTTATTCGCATTCTTGGCCTTTCTAGGACACCTAAGATATTTTTGGAGGTAATGAACTATACTCTTAATTCTTATGTTAGTGACTTTATAATTCTTGTGGATGATGATATTTTGATGCATATCAAGTCATTAACTGTAATATCTAAGTTTAAGTGCAAGAGTAATTTATCCTTTTAAAATTAAGTGTGACATAGATGATTATGTATTCCAACTTGGTGGAAAGAGACATGAAATTTATGAGAAGAGGCTTGCTAATGAGTTAAATATTCTTTCTTCTCTTAGTCACGTGTCTTATGAGTTTTTGCGTGATAAAATGCTAGAATGTATTTTTTATTGTGTGATGGAGAGTCACTCTTCAGGTCGTGTTGATTGTCAGCTTGTAAAATTATTTTCTACTAGTAATGAGGATATGCATGATTGTTATGACACTAGTGATCAAATACTCTTTCATGAACCTATCTATGACTCTTTCTGTGACAGTTTGAGTAATTATGTAGAATCTATTGATGTTGCGAATATTATTGAGGAAAGTTATAATCATGAGCTTGAATATATTGAAATTTTATATTGAAATTTTTATTTTGAAAATTATGGGTTCTTCTAATCTTCTTGTGAATTTATGTGCTTCTTTGAATAACTTACATGTAGAAAAATCCATGAAATTTGTAATTGATACTTGGCAGTATCATAAAAGTGTTTTATTTGATAAATGTGGTAGAGATACTTGTTTTAAATGGATGTGTGATCAATCTTTTATAATTTCATTGTCATGCACATCTTTTGACTACCTTAAGAGAGGTTTTTATGGGACAAATCTAAGTAGGCATAAATTTTATTGGGATGATGATGTCCATATGATTTATAAAGAAGTATTTATGCCTATTAGGCTTAATTGGGTTAAGTAGACACATGGTCACTATCTTGTTTTATTCTCACCATTTTTTCAGATTAGTGGATGCCATTTTCTAGTGCATGTCTTCATTTTCTTGCAAGGTCGAAATTCGAGGACAAATTTCCTTCAAGAAGAGGGGAATGATAGCATCTTAGGAAGCTCAAATCTATTCAAGGACAAAGATGAAGCTTTGAAATCTCAAAGAGGGCCTTTAACAAGATCTCAAGCTAAAAAGTTGCAAAACAAAGTCATTGAACTTCAGGAACGATCACAGAAGTTGTTATTTGGGAGGAAGAACTTAAGGATAAAGGATATGAGCTATCTAGGTGTTATAATTATTTTATGGACCAAATTCATGTCCAGTAAGAGGTGGATTAGATCCCAAGAAACATCCTCTGAAGAAGGTCCAAATCAGGCCACTGTTGGACCAATTTAGCACCTAAAATGTGTCCAAACTTGCAGCCCATGAAGTCCTACATAAAGCCACATTTTTATAGCATAAAAAGGACTTACTTGATGTCCAAGAATGGTACAAAAGCCATACTAGATGTTGAGTCCAAGTTGGTGCCAAGTTGCTTGCAAATTCCCTTCAAGATTTCCAAGATTTTCAAGATTCTATCCAAGATTGGTTTGGGACTTATTTCCATATATTATGGGATTATATTTATTGCTTTCCTAGTTAGTTAAGGTTATGTTTTCCTTTTACTAAGATCTTTGAAATTATTTTCCAAGAATGACTTGGTTTTTGCTTCCTAGTATTTTCCTTTTCCTAAGGTAGTTGGACTTGTTGTCCAAAGTAGTTTAGGACTTTAATTCCTTATTTTTTTAGGTGCAATTTCGTGACCCCCTCTATATATAAAGGGGTGTCTTCTTTGTTTTTAGAGGTAGATTATTCAGATATTATCAATAAAAATTATGAGAATTTTCTTGCACTCTTGTGTGTGGCTACTCTTGGATTTATTCTTCAACCTTCAAGACTCAACTTAAGGTGGTAAGATTAAACTCTTTCGAAATCTTAGATCACTTCTAGGTATTTAAGAAAGGTGATAAGTTTAGACTTATTGTTGTTCTTGTTATTCTAAAGGGTCGGGTTTCACAATCTATCTCTTGTTTTTAATTCTCTACCAAAGGCGATTAGTTCTTTGTTAGCTAATTGTTGTTGTTAGGATTCAATTTCAAGAATAGACTTCTTGAATTCAAGAAACCCTTTCTTGAATTCAATCTATCTTTAATTTTCCGTCTTTTTTCGTTTCTTTATTTTCTTTTAGCTTCCGCATGTTTCTTAATTTTTTTGTTTTTCTTTAGTAATTCTTGTATCCCTATCGTGTTTGTTAGCAACTCTCATAGATTGGTCCCTCTTGAGAGCAACCATTTTCATTATGAAAATGTTGAGTAAAAAAATTACATTAGCTATCAATCTAATCAATGATATTTTGCATTTTCATATAATAACTTAGCACCGAAAATGAAGAAAAAATTATAAGGGAAAATACACAAGCAGTTTCAACTAGATAGGAACATCAGTAGGATAATCCTGCGGATGTCTTCTGATTGTTTCACGAGTGAATGTTTCCTGTTCTTGTAGGTTGGCTGGAGGAACATCATATACATCTGTAAATACATCCTTAATTGGAGGCTTCTCTGTTTTTTCTGCAACTTGAATGGCTTCCAAAACCTGTAGCACAACATTTGAAAGCGAGTTAAAAAAAAAAAAAACCAACTGTTTGATCTCTTTTCTGCAACCCAACAACAAAGTTGTGATCGGCTATATGAAATCATTATTGTCCGTGCTCCATTTAAGCCTGTGTCAGTCTAATATTATAAGAACTTAGTTTTCCTATCACGTTTTTGGCTATTACGTTGCTGGTGTTATCTTTCTGGATTCCTTTGCTGTTACTGCTACATTGTCTCATTCCATCTTCTTGTGCCAAGGGTCTATCGGGAAACAGTCTCTCTACTCCTCTGGAGTAGGGGTACGGTCTGCGTACACATTACCCTCCCCAGACCCCATTTGTGAGATTTCACTGGACTGTTATTGTTGTTGTAGTAGTTTTCCTATCACTATATGTTATTTATATTTTCTACTAGCATATACCAATGATCCGTGTCTAGAATACTTTGATAATTTTCTGCTTTAGAAAGCTATACATGCAACAACAAATTAGTCTTTGAAGTTTTTCTCTTTGAGCAGAAATTACCTGCTTCCTGAGACTCGTGCGAAGTTCAGACTCAGCCTGAGAGCTCCACCACCCTTCTTTTTCAATCCATTTCCTGAATCTAGTTACAGGGTCTCTTTCTGTTCTCCACCATTCGATTTCGTTAGCTGGACGATATTTGGTGGAGTCATCGGAGGTTGAGTGATGTCCTGCTCTGTAGGTAAGGGCCTGTTGAACATCAACAACACTTCTAAAACTGGCATAGCAAATAAAACAGGTGATTTTTGATATCAACTAGGCCTCAATTCCAAACTAGTTGGGAGTCAGCTATATGAAGAGTAGTTATGTTCGCAACAACAATAACGTTACCTCAATGAGGACAGGTTTATGTTCATTAATAGCCATCTTTCGTGCCTCATGGACAGCAGTGAAAACAGCAAGAGCATCGTTACCATCCACACGGATACTACGAATTCCATAGGCCTCTCCTCTGGTAACAACACCATCACCTAACAAGGAATCATAAATAGATGTCTAGTTAAGTAGCCAATAACAAATAACAGTAGCAAACAATTGAGCAGCCAAGAGAGGCACCTACTTCGAAACTGGTCACTAACAGGCGTACTTATTGCAAAACCATTGTTCCGGCAGAAAAAGATGACAGGTGCGTCTAAGACCGCGGCAAAGTTCAGAGCAGCATGAAAATCTCCCTGAAATGATACCAATGAATTTAACAGGAAGAACAGCAACAACATCATAACACTAATCTGTCAAAATCTGAGCATATTCCTAGTCCCTGAGAATCCTAGGGCAGCCCGGTGCACTAAGCTCTCGCGATGCATGGGTCCGGGAAAGGGCCGGATCAAAATGGTCTATTGCACGCAGCCTTATTTCATTATGACAGTAGTGCAGACTTCCACAAGTTAATTGAAACATTTACCGTGCTAGAGCCGCCATCTCCAAAATATACAATTGTACATGCATCTTTCGCGTCCATCTTCAGAGCATAGGCAGCACCAACAGCATGCGGAAGCTGAGTACTGAAGCAAAATCACCACTACACTTCATCAATTATTTATATCATACAAATCACAGTAAAGATGTTTGAAAATCTCAAAGTAGAGTAGCAGTACAAAAGCGTGAGTATCTTACGCTACTGTTGATGCAACTGTAATATAATTGTGCTTATTAGATCCATAATGGATAGGCATCTGCCTGCCTTTTCCATAATCGCCTTTATTTCCAAACAACTGATTGGCAAATTCTTGAATAGTAAACCCTCTCCATAATAGAACTCCAGGCTCCCTATACTACAATGACAAAAAAAAGAAAATCCTTGACATTACTGGTCAAATCATCGAACGTGTGAAAATCTGAAGATTCGGTTAAAATGTGCTTTTATCTCATGATTATCCAAAATTGAGATAACAGAAGCTATTTAGTGCAGAAAGTCAATAAAAATCAATCTCAACCAGCATCAGTTTGGCATTTTTTTGAGAAGATTTGAAGCTCAACATATGAAAGTCAACAACGAAAGTTGTCTTCCAAAATGCACCAGGTGAATGAAAAGTTGAGTCGACTTTATTGGTCCACGGCGCCTATCTCAACAGGTTATCCGAGGGAAAATGTTACGTCTATCTGATTTCTTTAGAATTTCGCAGACCACCTTTAGGCTGAATCTAAAAATCTTAACTTATACAGTAAGCAGAATCTCTTATTCCTTTGCACAAACTAATTTCACTAACGTTGGAGAAAAGAAATTTGAGGATTTGTACTAGAAGAAAGAAAGAGTGCTAGAATGTCAATGAATATTCAACCTAGATTCAAGTCATTCAAAGAAACTCAATTGGACATGGTGCACAAAATGTATAATCAACACTTCATATATTTGTTATCCAAATTTTTACATCTTTCCGAGGGTCTATCGGAAACGGCCTCTCTACTCCTCCGGAGTAGGGGTAAGGTTTGTGTACACACTACCCTCCCCATACCCCACTTGAGATTCCATTGGGTTGTTGTTGTAGTTCTATGAATTGTGACTTTTGCATACTATATGTAAATTTGTGTGCTCGACGACTAACCTGTGGAAAGATGAAATCATCCATCCTAAGTGCTGCAGCTGATGCAATATTGATAGCTTCTTCTCCAAGTGTGGTAACATAGAAAGATATTCTTCCTTGTCTTTGTGCTTCGTAAAAGATTGTATCCATTGTTTGAAGTGTGATCATATCAGTATACATTTTTAATGCAACTTCCTTGTCGATCTGACCAAGATGAATGCCATACGATAAGATACAACATACAAACATTCCTCTGTTGAATCTTGATTCCATAGTTTAAGCTTGGTTAAATATATATTTATATTACCTGTACGAAATTGCTAGTCACGGGGTAACCATCGTCGTCAAGGACCCTGTAGCAGTGTACTCTCTCCTCTCTTGTTTCAGGAATAAAGTTCAAATGTGAGGTGAATTTCACTTTGCCTCCAGGGAAATTGAGGACCTGAACATCCAGAGGAAATATTATGATCATTCACATTCCAAATAGGATACATGCATCATCTCGAAATGTCAATCTGTGGATGAAGCTCATGAAATAATGGTAAAAATCCATTTTTTCTGTATGTGCTGGTTAACACATATAGACAAGGGCGGATCTAGCCTTACGGTTACGGTTCGGGAGAACCACTAGCTTTGGTACAAACTCTATATTTGTTTTAAAAATTATTGAATATGTACAAATTATTAATATAGAAGCGAGTAACTTAAAAAAGCCAAAATTCCGAACCCATAAGCTTCAAATTCTGGCTATGACAGAGGATATAGATATGAGAACCACTGTTAACATTAAAGTTACAAAATTTTGTAATTACATTAAAATTACAGAACTTTATCAAATATAGTACTAATAAAGTCATAAAGTCGTCTTGATGAGTATATTTTGTTGTTAAAGTAGGTATGACTTTAGTGTTATAATGAGTGAAGTTCAATTATTTAATGGGACAAAATAGTTTTGCTACTTTACTGGCATTATAGGTAATGAAGTTTAAGATTTACTATTATAATGGATAAATTTAAGTTACTTTAATTTGATAAAAAATGGTTTTATGACTTTATTGTTATTACAAGGGCATCTCCCACCTTTATCCTATTTTTGTTTTGGGGATTTTCCCATTTTGAGGACAACTTACTCCCACCATTCCCTCATTTTTTTCCCCAAACTTTTTTATATTCGTCTCTCTCTTCTATATTATATTTTTATCTTTCATTTCAATTTCATTTTTTAATTTCCATTAAACAAATTCCATTTTTTATACCATTCATTTTTTGAGATAATTATATATTTTTTGTACAATTATAACTTATAATAAAATTAACTTACAATTTTACATAAAAATAATAAATGCACGAAAATTAATTTATCAAAACTATACACCAAAGTTAAGATGTAAAATTAATATTATCAAGACATTACATAAACATAATTAGGTATATATAAAGAGATAAATTAAAAAAATTAAATAATAAAATAATAATAAAAAAGTGATGAATAATAATGAGGGAGATGAATAGTGTACCCATATTTGAGGAAATATTATTCATCCCCATTTTGGGAACAAAAATTGGAGAGTATTGGAGCTAAATTACCCCAAAAATTATCCCTAGGGGGAACGGAGGTAAGGTTGGAGATTCCGTGAAATTAACCATCCTTTCACTAAAGTAAAATACGAAATGAGCTAAATGCGAAGGGACACACTTATAAAATAATTTACTCTCTTATTCATAGAGAGACGTGCACCAACCACGTTTTTTCCATTTTCTGAGGTTAGGTCAGACAGTTACTTTCCAGAAAAAGTACTCCAAAATAGTCCTTAGTTTTTTTTTTTTTTTTTTTTTTTTTTTTTTTTAAGCCAACTCAGAACCAAAATGAACCAATATTAATTGGTAATTCATAAGATCCTGAACAAACCTTAGACAGTTGCTATTAATAGAAACAAAAATGGGTGTTAGATTGAACCTTCACTAATTTAGCAGCCACAATTTTAAGCTAAGATATACTCCCATTCTCGCACGACACGGCACATACAAAAAGTTAAGAAACAAGGAGATATCCCAAATAAGGTAGCATCAAGCTAACGACAAACATGAGTTGAAAACAATTACTTATTAAATAAATAAAAATATTTTCTCTAATAAATTTTAGATGAAATGGTAATGCAACTTTAAATGGTATCCAAATAGATATGTATATTAGCTTCAAGTCTCACTATCACCTATTATAAAAAAGAATTTCATGTGCTTGGCCATGAAAAAACGGAATCGCACGTTGAGGGAGGGTGATATACAATAATTAAGTACTGTAAATAAGAAGAGAGAATATTCAAAAGATGATAAATCAAAGTTGAAAGGAAGAAAAGAGGAAAACATGTATATACCTGGGAATTATTGTCAATGTTCTGCATGTGATTCAGCTGTATTTCAGCTTTGGTTGATTCAAAACGGCGAAAGGCGAAGTGGGGAGGATAGAATCCAAGAATTCGTAATGGGTGTTTCAGATTTGGCGATATAAGTGTATGATGATGATGAACAAAATGTGAACCCAAAAATCCCATCTTGGGTTTCAAATAGATCAACTTTCTTGATTTTGAGAAGAACAGAGCCATCGCAATGTTTCTTTGTGTGTGTATGTGTGAGAGAGAGAGAAGCTTTAAGGGAGAGTTGGAAGAGGAGAGACGAAAATGTCAATACAGAGGTTTAGGCGTAAGCAAAGCAAGGAGCTTCATTGTCAGTCAGATTCCATGTGGAAATTGGATTTTCTTAAAAAGATATAATCATATTCATAAGATGACAAGATCGATATTGACTCTATTTCACTTTCCGCCCCTTGAACTCTGAAAGATGGTAAACCTTGCCTCCTTAGTATTTATTATGATATTTTTACCCCGCTTTTGTTTTTTTCTTATTGCTAAGAACAATACACTACAGTATTAGTTACCAATTGAAAACAACAAACCCAGTATGACCCCAACAGGTAGGGTCTGGGGAGGATAGTCTGTACGCAGACCTTATCTCTATTTAATGCAGGTAGAGAGACTGTTTCCAATAGACCCTCGGCTCAGGAAGGGTAAGAAGAAGAAGAGGAAAGCAAGGTAGGAAGAAAGAAAGAAGAGAAAAGAAAAAGGGAGAGATAAAGGATAAGTAGTACCAAACAATAACAACAGAGAATACAATACCGGAGACGAACAAAACCAACTAACGTAATAAAAATCTAAGAATATAAAGGGACATGCATGCTACTAAGACTATCGGTGAACAACTAACAACTACCTACTAACCTTAATCCTCGACCTCCACACCCTCCTATCAAGGGTCATATCCTCAGTGAGCTGAAGCAATGCCATGTCCTGTTTAATCACCTCTCCGCAGTACTTCTTAGACCTACCTCGACCTCTTCCCAAACTCTCCATGGCCAACCTCTCACACTTCCTGACAGGAGCATTAGTGCTTCTCCTCTGAACATGTCCGAACCATCTCAGCCTCGACTCCCACATCTTGTCCTCCACGGGGCTACTCCCACTCTGTCCCGGATTGCTTCATTCTTAATCCTATCTCTTGGTACACCCACACATCCATCTCAACATTCTCATCTCTGCTACTTTCATCTTCTGCACGTGAGAGTTCTTGATTGGCCAACACTCAGGCCCATACAGCATAGTCGGTCGAACCACCACTCTATAAAACTTGCCCTTAAGTCTTGGCGGCACATTCTTATCACATAAAACAACGGAAGCGAGCCTCCGCTTCATCCATCTCACTCCGATACGATATGCGACATCTTCGTCAATCTCCCTGTTACCCTGAATAATAGACCAGGAATACTTAAAACTTGCTCTCTTGGGGATAACTTGAGCATCAAACTTTACCTCACGCCTCAAATCCTCTATCCTCTATCCCCTACTAGTTTCTCTATTCTAGTACATGCCTGCCATTTCATTCCTTTCTATACTATACTATCAGAATTAGACTTGATAAAAATTTAGCTGTTGTAAGATCCTAGCTAATCTTGGCTTCATAGACCATAGTTCCTCTAGCAATAACAACTGGGCTCCTCTGTCTATGCTAAAATACTCTAATGTTCCTCTCTTACCACATAAAATAAATAGTTGCGGCCAAACACATTCTATAAATCTCTGGTTGTGCGCTTTTTCCGTTGTAATAATTAGTTTAGCCTGCCAATCCATGAGTTTTCTTTCAATACCCTGCCACTATAGAATGTTGAACCATGTAGTTGCAGAGGTAGCACACAAGAAAAATAAATGAGAAAAACTTTCATCTGCATTATCACACATAGGGCACTTTATATTATCTACTACTTCCCATCTAGCTAATCGTTCTCTTGTTTGTAGCCCTTCATGTGCTGTCAACTGCAGAATAACGATCCATAATGGAGGTTCCTGAACCAAAATATTATTTTTTTGAACTCAAAGCACAAAAACAGGTGAAAAAAATAACTGATGACCAATTTATATATAACGCATGTGTTCAATCGCTTTATCTTAACGGCACGTTTGACCGTTAAGGTATAGCGCATTCAACACATGGATTGAGTCCGAAAAAGCAACGCTATAAGTCGAAAAAGCAACACTTACGTTTGAGAAGTACGCTGCGTAAGCCCTCAAATCACGTAGAACAATTCGAGAGAAGAATTAAGAGAGCAAGCAGACCCACAAAGATTCACGATTGATTAATAAAATTACTTTTCTTCATTTTGTTTTTGTTATTTATTTTCCATACTTTTAAAAATTTATTGCATATTTATTTTCCATATTTATCATTCTCACTTTGGTTATTGGAGTTAAGTGTCAAAGGAAATATTAGTAGGGGTAAAACCATGCAAATCCTTTCTTTAGGGAGCAAAATGAAATACAAACGGAATAAGGGCAGTACTACTACTAAATAATATATTCATCATACACATGGATATTCGGAAAAATAAAACCATCCACATAGATAAGAAGAAGATCGTGGCAATTACTTGTATTCTTCGTATTCTGCCCTTACCTTTTGCTTTAAAAGTATAGTTTAGTTCCATGATCCAAATATATCTGCAGTCAAAGGTCCGCAAGGTACTAATTTCTTTTTCCTTTTTCTTTGGGAAACTATAACTAGTAGATGTTGGTAGGTATAGTCAACAGCCACCCCACCTCCCTTTTTTTGGTTTATTCCTATTTACCTAGGGATTCACTTTCTTCATGGTATATTTGATTATTAATACCACTAAAAGAGTAACAAAAAAAAGCGCATCATTTGAAATCTAGTGCAAATGCCACATATCATCTTTTCATTCGTCCCTCCGCTACAACATCCGTGCGTGAGTTAGGGCGCACTATATTTTTTGGACCAATTGTCCTTTTGTGTTACTAGGTACATTTTTGTTAAGGTTGTAATGTCTAATAGGAAGATGAGACCGTTGATGTGTCAAAATAAAAAAATCGGACTAGTTTAGGATTGCTTAAGTACGGGATTATTTGGACTACAAGATCAAACCAGATTATAGAGCAAGATTTTATAAGTACTAGTCAACAAATTGGAACTACCACTGAGCTACTGAGGAACAACAGGAGATTCGATCTCATAGAGTTCAATTCCCGTTCCCAACTCATGATCAATATGAGCTCGAAGTTTCCTTCGTAACTCTTAGACCCCCTAATATAAGACCCGACCCTAGAAAGACTAAAAGAAAATCATGTATTGGTTCAGATAAATTCATTTTTTGTAAAAAAATCAAAAACGAAGAATTTCATATTTGACTTTTAAGTTATGTAACTAAATTAACCGGCCTATTAATTTGCCCACGAGATCGTTTAATTTAGTTACAGGATAATTTATTTGAGGGGCCAGGGGGTAACAGTGGACAATCTTTAAGGCTGGCCGAAGGCATTTTTGTTTACTTTATTTACAGGAAGAGTGTGTTTAACTGGAAAGTGTAATGAAGATAAATGTAGACTGTTTAGCAACGTACAATAGTATATCTATTAGAACATGCACATATAAAGCAGGTATCACAAACATGTAAATTAGACAATGATATAAATTGGAGATTAGAAACACTAACCTCTTGAAAACGTTGCACAAGTCCTCTACAGAGCAAGAATCTAGTACTGCAGTCTTCTGCTATGCTCCTTGTAAAACCTTGGACGAAATTATTTAAATGGGCAAAACAATACAAATCTAAAGAGTGAGTTATTGGGTGAAAAACGTCTTCCTTATGTAGACCCGAAATTCAGCCAAAAAGGAGCTCAAAAATGTGTAGGATTCTTCTAGAGCAAGTAGAATCCTACTCTAACTCAAAAGGATGACTTTTCTCCCGAGTCACTTTTTACCCAAGTCTGTCCAGGTTTTTACTAGGTATAGTGGGTCCACAGAAACAATAAGAGGCTACTAATTATAGTATTAATTCAAAAATTTGAAAGAATTAAATCCTGCTATAATTAATTGATGTTTATTTCACTAAAAAACTGCAATTGAACTCCTCAATATGAATTTCAAAAATTCACTAACACTTATTTTAACTCCCCATGTTAAGATTACAAATACCAGTTAATTAAACTAAATTACTGATAATTTAATTTAATCAACTAATTAAATCCTTTATAATTCCGCTTAAACTATTTCAAGTGATGGATACAAAATTTAACAGCCAGATTTTCACATGAAAATTTACTAAGCTTACATAAAGGGATGTCATCAAACTCAAAACCGAGTCACAGATTCTCTCAACTAATTATTATTTTACAAATGCTATTTGTTATTGTCCAATCTGGTAGGCATGCACTAACTCTGAATAGAGTTGTACCTTTTGATAAACCAAAACAATAAACAAATCACATTGATCATAATAATTATATCAAGATTAGGAGTGTAAGCTCATTTAGTGAATTAGAAAATGCTTTATATATATTCAGTACAAAATAATCTTTTCTCTACTTGGTCCATTCAATATACACTAAGTATACTAGCACAAGAAGTTGGAGCAAAACCACTTCCATAATCAAGATAAATTATACTTTAATCTTGTGCTACAATTATCAAGATATTTTGCCCAATAATATCTTTGTAACGACCCAGCCGGTTGTTTCGAGAGTTGAAGCCCCGTTCCCCCAGTTACTGTTCCTTTTATGCTTTATAGTTGTTATATGACTTACCGGATTACTCAGTTCGAGTCCAGGGAGATTTCGAAGTGAATTGAGACACTTAGTCTCATAATGGAAAATTTGAGTTGAAATGGTTGACCAAATATTGACTTATGTGTAAACAACTCCGTAATGGAGTTTTGATGGTTCCTTTAGCTCCGTTGGGTGATTTTGGTTATAAGGAGCGTGTCCGGATTGTGATTTGGAGGTCCATAGTTGAATTAGGCTTGAAATGACGGAAGTTAGAAATTTGAGAAGTTTGAGCCATGATCGCAGATGTAAGGTGAGGTCCGCAGATGCGGAGGTTGAATGGAGGTGAGCAGGTGGTCGCAGGTGCGTAGGCTTTCCCGCACATGCGTGATCGCAGATGCGGCAAGAGGACCACTGAAGCGGAATATGGCAGTGGAGCTGGGCTTCGCAGAAGTAGAGGGTTGATCGCAGAAGCGGAAGGTTGGGCCGCATGTGCAGAAGAAGCCGCAGAAGTGGGACTTGAGTCGCTCCTGCGAAGACATAGAAGCGGCTAAGTTAGACGCAGAAGCAAGATTGCTAGGCAGACTATTTAAAATGAGGGTTACGATATTTTCACCATTTCTAGTATTTTGAGCTCAGATTTTGGTGATTCTTGAGAGGACTTTCGAAAGGATTCTTGAGGTAAGCTCCTTGTACTCATTTTGATCAATAATCTTGTTTCCCCATTGATTTTCCTAGATTGTGTAGTTTTGAGGTGAAATTTGGGGGTTTGAGGCTAGGGATTTGGAGAGTTAATTTTGGGGATTTGGATGACAATTTGGGGTCGAATTTTGATGAATTTGGTATGGTTATACTCGTGGTGGAATGGATTTCCAGATTTTGTGACTTTTATTGGATTTCGAGACACGGTCCCGGTGGCCGGCTTTAAGCCGATTTTGAATTTTTGATTTATAATCTCATATTTTCTTGTGAAATGTATTCCTTTAGCCCGTGTTGATTGTATCTTATTATTTGTAGTTAGATTCGAGGCATTTGGAGGTCGATTCGCGAGGCAAAGGTGTGTTGGAGTATAGATTGGTGCGGATTGAGGTAAGTAACAGTTCTAAATCTGGTTATGAGGGTATGAAACCCTAGATTATAAGTTATGTGATTGGTTTGGGGGTGACACACATGGTAGGTGACGAGCGTGTGGGCGTGCACTGTAGGAATTGTGACTTGGTCCATTCCATAGAACTGTAAAGTTGAATAACTTGTTGTTAGCTATATGCTCTCCATGTGTTATAGAAATTTGACTGTAAATCATGTTAGAAATCATGTTTAGGCTATATGTTGGTACTGTTGGGACCCACAAAGGCCGTGTTACATGCCGAATTACCTGCTAATTGCCATTTGTACTTAGTCTCAGTTTTACTCGCATATCATATCTTAGTCTCTATTATTTCCTGGTTGACACATCATATCATTGTTGTTTGGGCTGATTTTCATGATTATTGAGAGCCCGAGAGACTAGAGTGGTTGATGACTGAGTGAGGCCGAGGGTCTGATTGTGAGAATATTTATGAGATCGGGCTGCACGCCACAACATGTTTCATTGATTTATACCATGATTGGCTTGATATAACGCTTGGGTTGAAGGAGCCCCTCCAGAGTTTGTACACACCCCTAGTGGGCGCAGGTACCTACTGAATGCGAGCGCCGAGCGATTGAGAGGAATGAGTGACTGTGAGGAAATGAGCAATTG
This sequence comes from Nicotiana tabacum, assembly GCF_000715075.1. Lineage (NCBI taxonomy): Eukaryota > Viridiplantae > Streptophyta > Magnoliopsida > Solanales > Solanaceae > Nicotiana > Nicotiana tabacum. The sequence continues at coordinate 139,813,426 of NC_134090.1, forward strand.
TGAGGTTGGAGTGAATAGGAGGAGTGAGTGGCTGTTGCTCTGAGAGAATGCATTTGATTTCCTTATTGTTGCACTTAACTGCCATATATCACTGCTTTTAAATTTCTGAGAGGTATTACATCCGGTTTTACTTGAACTTGACATGTATAAACTGATTTGACTTAAAATGCCGGATTTGAAAGCATGCCTATTTTTCCTTATTAAGACTTTTGAAGCTGAACTATAACTGTGTAGCTCGTCACTATATTCAGTTCTTTATTTAGTCTTGTTACTTACTGAGTTGATTGTACTCACGCTACACTCTACACTTCTTGTACAGATCCAGGTATTTTCGGACATGGTGGGTGTTGATATTTTGCACAATTGACCTTTCGAGACTTCGAGGTAGCTGCCCAGTGTTCGCAGTCCTTATTTCTCCTTCTTTATCTTCCCTTTTATTATATTTAGTTTCGGACTATCTTAGACAGTGTATTCCAGACTTGTGACATTTAAATGCTCATATACTCTGTGACACCCCGGTTTGGGAGTTTTTAGCGTTGTGTTTGGATCTTTCTATCTTGTTTATGAGAAGTTGCTATTTAAACTGCTTTAAAAATCTATTTTTTGTTAAAAGTGTTGGAGTTATTCGTAAATGTCGGCTTGCCTAGTACCAGGATAGGCGTGTCACGACCCTAAAATGGACCTGGTCGTGATGACACCTATCGTGAAACTAGAATAGCCGACACAAAACCCAAAACAAACCAAAAAATTATGATAAGTCATTTAAAAGTCATAGATAAGCTAAAATCCCAAAATGTAAGGTAAAATACAACATTGCGGAAACAAAACACAGCCCGACATCGGGATGTCACCAGTCTTGAGCAACTACAACTCGTCTAGAAATATGAAAAGACAACATAGTCTAAAATAAAGCTAATACAAAGCAAAATAAAGATAGGAAGGAGAAGCACTGAGCTGCGAACGCCAAGCAATTACCTAGTCAACTCCGAAAGCTTGTTGGAAGGCAAATCAGCACTCGCTAGCGTGACCCGAGACTCCTTGATTTGCACACAGGGTGCAGGGAGTAATATGAGTACGCCAACTCAGTAAGTAATAAAAGTAAAGGCATTTGAGTAAGAAAATACATAAACCACATCATAACGCTACAACAAAACAATATAAATCCAGAGCAATGCAATAAAGCAGTAAAACACGTGAAAACACCTCAATTCAGAAAAATCTTTTTAAAACATCTTACAATAGTTTCAAATGAGTGATGAAAATGGTGAGAAAAAGGATAGAAACGTAAAACAACCCCTCGGGCAAAACACCAACAGAACCAGCCCATCGGGCTATCTCACAATCACTCGTATCAGCCCTCCGGCAATAACATGAAACAATAATAGCTCCTCAGGCAATATTACATCACACACTGGATACTCACGCTCACTGGGGTGTGTAGACTCCGAAGGGGCTCCTACAGCCCAAGCGCTATAACAAGCCATCTCGTGGCATAATCAAACTGGCCCTCGGCCTTATAACAATGAATCAGTACAAAACAAATCAGGCCCTCAACCTCATAATCATGAATCAGTACAACATTGCTGCGGTGCGCAGCCCGATCCCATAATATACTCACAGTATAGTCCCTCGGCCTCACTCAGTCATAAATATCTCAAGCCACTCGGGCAAAAGTAAAACATGATGATCAGCCCAAAATATCATTTAAAATATCAAAATGGAGTAAATATGGCTGAGTTGTAAAAACAGTAGAATACAGGATGACTGAGTACAAATATGAAGTCAAAACAATAAGGAGTAGTAGTAAAAATCCCATAAGGGTCTAAAACAGTTGGCACGAGGCCTAAATATGGCATTCAACCCAAAAACACGATAATACTTTCCAAAAATCCAATGATATCAAACAGTTTTCAATCAAATACGTGACTTAACAGTTTTACGGGACGGACTAAGTCATGATCCCCAACGATGCACGACCACACACTCGTCATCTAGCGTGTGTGTCACCTCAAAGTAGCACATCGATGTGAAATCTGGGGTTTCATACCCTCATGACATCATTTACAATCATTACTTACCTCTATCCAGTACAAACTCTAGCCGGCGATGCCTTTACCTCTCGACTCGGCCTCCGGATGCTACAAATCTAACCAAAAATAGATTTATACCATCAAAATATGCTAAGGGAACAAAGCCCACTCCAACATAACTAATTTACATCAAAAATCCCGAAATTGGCCAAACCCGACCCCCGAGCCCGCATCTCAGATTCTGATAAAAATCACAAAACTAGAATCTTTACACTCTCACAATTTCATACATATCAAATACATCAAAATCCGACCACAAACGACCCCTCAAATCCTCAAATCAAAGTCTCCAATTTCAAGCCCTAACTCTTCAATTTTAGGCTTTAAATTCCACAAATTTCATGTTTAATTAGGTAAAAATCACAATAGGATCGAGTATTAAGTCCATAAATCTTACCTCCAAGTGTTTCCCTTTGATTCCCTCTTCAATTCTTCTCAAAAAGCTCCAAAATCGCTAAAAAATGGTGGAAGTTAGACCCAAAATCGCGAACAATGGCTATTTAAACATTCTGCCTAGGTGACCCTTTCCTTCTTCGTGAATGCGGTCAAAGCCTCGCGTTCGCGAAGCACAAAAACCCGTTGACCATAAATTCCTCTTATGTGAACGCGACCTCCAGCTCGCGAACGCGGAGCTTCCGCTTTCCAGACCATCGCAAACGCAACATCCTTAATGCGAACGCAAAGCACAAAAGACTAGGACCCCAGCTGCTCCAATTTACTCTACGCGAACGCGGGAACCTCATCGCGTTCGCAAAACACACTAAACCTCAACCTTCACGAATGCGGGACCAACATCGCGAACGTGAAGGCCAAATTTCCTGCCTAACTTCACATCCCTTCGTGAACGCGAGAGCCCCCTCGCGAACGCGAAGGCCAAAACTCTACAACACCAACATTAGAAAATCTGCAACTCCCCACAATAAGATTTGATCCGTTTAACCACCCGAAACTCACCCGAGGCCCTCGGGACCTCAACCAAACATGTCAACATATCCCTTAACATTATTCAAACTTGTTCCAACCTTCAGAACACTCAAAACAATATCAAAAAATCAAATCATCATTAGATTCAAGCCTAGGAATTTCAAAAACTTTCAAATTCCTCTTTCGATCAAAAAGTCTATCAAACCTCGTCCGAATGACTTAAAAGTTTGCACACACGTCACAAATGACACAATGGACCTACTCTATCTTCCATACTCCATCTTCCGGAATTCCATTCTGACCCCTATATCAAAATCTCCCCAATCAACCAGAAAATGCCAAAATTCTAATTTCGCCAATTCAAGCCTAAATCTACTCTGGACCTCCAAAACACATTCCGATCACGCTCTTAAGTCCCAAATCACCTCCCGAAGCTATCCGAATCATAAAAATCAAATTCCGAGATTGTTTACCTACAAGTCAACTTCTAGTTGACTTTTCCAACTAAAAGGACAACTTAAGAGACTAAGTGTCTCATTTCTCTACAAAACCACTCCGAACCCAAACTAACCAATACGATGCCACATAATACAGCTGAAAAAGACACAAAGAGGCACAAATGGGGGAAACGGAGCGGTAAATGATGAAATGACCGTCCGGGTCGTTACATACTCCCTATCTTAAACAAACGTTCGTCCTCGAATGAGTCAAGAAACATACCTGAAGCCTCAAATAGGTGAGGATATATGCTCCACATCTCCCGCTCGGTCTCCCAGGTAGCCTTCTCCACAGGATGACTTCTCCACTGCACTTTCACTGAAGCTATATCCTTTGACCTCAACTTTCGAACTTGACGCTCCAAAATAGATACTGGCTCCACATCATAAGTCAAATCATCATCTAACTGAATCATGCTGAAATCCCAAACATGAGACGGAACGCCAATATACTTCTGGAGCATAGAAATATGAAATACTGGATGTACACTTGATAGGATGGGTGGCAAAACAAGCTCATAAGCCACATCCCCAATCCTCCGAAGTACCTCAAAAGGCCCAATGAACCGAGGACTCAATTTACCCTTCTTCCCAAATCTCATAACACCCTTCATGGGTGAAACCTTTAATAGAACCTTCTCACCAACCATGTAGGACACATCACGAACCTTTCTGTCAGTATAACTCTTTTGCCTCGACTAAGCTGTACGAATTCGCTCCTGGATCACCTTCACCTTGTCTAAAGCATCTTGCACCAAGTCTGTACTCAATAGCCTAGCCTCACCCGGCTCAAACCAACCAACTGAAGATCTACACCGTCTCCCATACAAAGCCTCATATGGAGCCATCTAAATACTCGACTGATAACTGTTGTTATAAGCAAACTCCACGAGCGGTAGAAACTGATCCCATGACCCTCCAAAATCAATGACACAAGTGTGCAACATGTCCTCCAATATCTAAATAGTGTGCTCGGACTGCCCATCCGTCTGAGGGTGAAAAGCTGTGCTCAACTCAACCTGAGTACCCAACTCTCTCTGCACGGCCATCCAAAACTGCAAAGTAAACTGAGTACCTCTATCTGAAATGATAGAAACTGGGACACCATGCAAACGAATAATCTCCTGGATATAGATATCTGCCAACCGCTTTGAAGAATAGGTAGTACACACACGAATGAAGTGCGCGGACTTGGTCAGCCGATCCACAATCACCCAAATAATATCGAACTTCTTCAAAATCCATGGGAGCCCAACTACAAAGTCCATGGTGATCCGCTCCCACTTTCACTCTGGAATATCCATCTGCTGAAGCAAGCCACCTGGTCTCTGATGCTCATATTTCACATGCTGACAATTGAGACACCAAGCTATAAATCCTACAATGTCCTTCTTCATTCTCCTCCACCAATAATGCTATGTCAGATCCTGATACATCTTTGCGGCACCGGGATGAATGAAATACTGCGAGCTATGGTCCTTCTCTAGAATCAACTCCCGAAGCCCATCCACATTAGGCACACATATCCACCCTTGCATACTCAACACCCCATCATCACCAATAGTCACATCTCTGGAATCGTCGTGCTAAACTCTGTCCTTAAGGACAAGCAAATAAGGATCATCATACTGGCGCTCTCTGATGCGATCAAATAAGGAAGACCGAAAAATCACACAAGACAATACCAAACTGGGATCCGAAATATCTAACCTCACAAACCGATTGGCCAAAGCTTGGACATCAACTACAAGAGGTCTCTACCCAACATGAATATACGCCAAACTCCCCATACCCACTGCCTTCCAACTCAAGGTATCGACCATCATATTGGCTTTCCTTGGATGGTACAAAATAGTGATATCATAGTCCTTTAGCAGCTCCAACCATCTCCGCTGCCTCAAATTGAAATCCTTCTACTTCAACAAGTGCTGGAGGCTACGATGATTAGTAAATACCTCACAAGACACACCATACAAATAATGCCTCCAAATCTTCAACGCGTGAACAATGGCAGCCAACTCCAAATCATGAATAGGGTAGTTCCTTTCATGGGGTTTCAACTGATGAGAAGCATAAATAATAACTCTACCCTCCTCCATCAACACATACCCAATACCAACTCTTAAAGCATCACAATATACTGTATATGAACTTGAAGCTGATGGCAGAACTAACACTGGAGCTGTGGTCAAGGTAGTCTTGAGCTTCTGAAAGCTCTCCTCACACTCATCCGACCACCTGAATGGAGCACCCTTTTAAGTCAACTTGGACAAGGGTGATGCGATAGATGAAAATCTCTGAACAAACCGACGGTTATAGCCGCTAATCCAAGAAAACTGCGAATCTCTGTGGCTGAGGACGATATGGGCCAACTCTAAACTACCTATATCTTCTTCCAATCAACCTGAATACCCTCACTGGACACCACGTGCCCCAATAAAGCCACTGAACTGAACCAAAACTCACATTTGGAGAACTTTGCATAACGCTTCTCCTCCCTCAATCTCTAAGACATCACCCTTGTAATCCTGTCACTGAACTTTGCATAATGCTGCTGGGGCATTGGTCAGCCCAAAAGACATCACTAGGAACTCATAATGACCAAATCGGGACCTGAAAGTTGTCTTAAAAATATCTGAGTCCTTGATCTTCAGCTGGTGATACCCTAAACAAAGATCAATCTTGGAGAACACTCTCGCTCCCTGAAGCAAGTCAAATAAATTATCGATACGAGGCAAATGATACTTGTTCTTGATTGTTACTTTGTTCAACTGCTTGTAATCAATGCACATCCTCATCGTGCCATCCTTCTTCTTCACAAATAGAACATGCGCACCCCAAGGTGACACACTAGGCTAAATAAACCCCTTATCAAGGAGTTCTTGAAACTGCCCCTTCAACTCCTTCAACTCCGATGGTGCCATACGATATGGTAGAATAGAAATGGGCTGAGAGCCCCACACCATGTCAATACCAAAATCAATATCCCTGTCTGGAGGCATGCCCGACAGGTCTACAGGAAACACATCAGGAAAATCCCTCACTATAGGAACAGAATCAATACTAGGAGTCTCTGCACTGACATCCCTCACAAAGGCTAAGTATGAAAGACAAGCTTTCCTAACAATTTGCTGGGCCTTCAAGAATGAAATCACCCTACTAGGGACAAAATCAGTCGAACCTCGCCACTCAATCCATGGCACACTCGGCATATCCAATGTTATTGTCTTAGCATGACCGTCCAAAATAGCACGACACGGAGATAGCCAATCCATGCCCAATATCACATCGAAGTCCACCATACAAAGCAATAACAAGTCCACTCGGGTCTCTAGACCCCCAATAGTCACACATATGACCGATACACAAAGTCCACAATAATAGTATCACCCACCAAAGTAGATACATGAACAGATAAAATAAGAGACTCATGGGGCATATCCAAATAACGAGAAAAATATGATGACACATATGAAAAAGTGGAACCGGGATCAAATAACACAGAGGCATCTCTATGGCAGACTAAGACAATACCTGTAATCACAACATCTGAAGTAATAACTTTGGGTCTAATTGGGCGTGCATAAAAACGGGCCTGACCACCACCTGATCGACCTCCCCCCGAGGTGACTCCTAGCTGACTATCCTCCACCCCTAGCTGGTTGGGTGGTGGGTGGTGAAGTAACTGGCGCTGAAGTCGATGGCTAACTCTGCTGCTAAGATGAAACCCCAAGATGACGAGGATACTGCCTCCATATGTTACCCAACTCTCCACACTCATAACAACTCCCTGGTGCTGGAGACGGGGACTGAAGGGAAACCCTAGCACCGGGATGACTAGCAGATGCACCTGGCATAGAAGAGCCCTGAACTGATGGAGCACGGGACGAACTCCGGGCTTGAAGGGCACTGAGTGATGAATGGCCCTAATGAAAACTATGAGAACCATGACCCGATGATGCCCCACGATAGCCTGGGTGAGCTGACTGAGCATGCTTGAATGGACGGCCTCTGCCGTGCTGAAACTGACCTCTCGATGGGGCACCACCGAAACTACCAGATCCCCAAGACCTCTTGTCCTCCCTCTCATCTCGCTCCTAGTGACGAACTGACTCAATCTTGCGAGCAATATCCACAAACTCCTTAAAAGTAGCACCTGACACCCTCTCTCTGGTTGTGAGAATCCGAAGCTGATATGTGAGGCCATCAACGAACCTCATGATCCTATCTCTATCCGTCAGAACCAACCAAAAAACATGACGAGCTAACTCCGAGAACCTCATCTCATACTACATCACAATCAAATCACCCTGTCACAACTGCTAGAACTGCTTGCACAACTCCTTCCTAAGGGAATATGGCATATACTTCTCCAAAAAGAGAACGAAGAACTGCTGCCAAGTAAGGGGTGTTGTACCAACAGGACTACGCCTCTCATAAGCCTCCCACAAAGTGAAGGCAGCTCTAGAAAACTGAAAAGTAGTAAATTCTACCCCACTGGTCTCCAGAATACTCGTTGTACGAAGAATCCTCTGACACTTGTCCAAGAAACCCTGGGCATCCTAGCCCTCTGTACCACTGAAAGTCGGAGGCTGAAGTCTACCCAACCTCTCTAATCTATACTACTCGTCCTCTGGCATAACATGAGCTACATAGTCCTGAGCAGCTACAACCGGCTGGGCTGGAGGTGCCTCCGATGTCTGAAGTCCCTGCACGACCTGCTCAGGTGCGCGAGCGGCGGGAGTCTGAGTGCCTCCCCCAGCTTAAGAAGTAGCTGCGACTGTAGTAACTGAGACCGCCTGAGCTAGGCCAGTGCACACTGATAGAATCTGGGCCAGGGCCTCCTGAAGGCCTAAAATCACAATAGGCACAACTGGTGCCTGAGCTGGTGCTACTGGAGCATCCACGACTAGGATCTGATCCTAAACTGGGGCGGTTGGTGGATCTGCAGGTGCTGCCTGAGCTGCTGTGCGGGCTACACCCCTACCCCTACCATGGCCTCGACCGCGTCCTCGGCCTCTAGTGGCCCCAACTAGAGGTACCGGTGGTCATCTATCCTGACTGGTAGCACGTGTCCTCACCATCTATGAGAGAATAGAATAACAGAAGTTTAGTAATCAGATCAACAGATTCACACGACAAGAATTCAAGAATATGAAGTTTTCCTAAAGGTTTTACAGCCTCCTGAGGATAAATACAGATGTCTCTATACCGATCCGCGAGACTCTACTAAACCTGCTCATGACTCGTGAGACCTATGTAACTTAGGCTCTGATACCAACTTGTCACGACCCTAAAATGGACCCCGTCATTATGGCGCCTATCATGAAACTAGGCCGACCGACACAAACCCAAAAACCAACCAAACAATTATAATAAGTCATTTAAAAGTCATCAATAAGCTAAAATCCCAAAATGTAAGGTAAATACAACAGTGTGGAAACAAAACACAACCCGGCATCGGGGTATCACCAGTCATAAGCAACTACAACTCGTCTAGAAATATGAAAAGACAGCATAGTCTAAAATAAAGCTAATACAAAATAGAATAAAGATATGAAGGAGAAGCACTGGGCTGCGAACACCAAGCAGATACCTAGTCAACTCTGAAAGCTTGTTGGAAAGCAAATCAACACTCGCTAGCGTGACCCGAGATTCCTGGATCTGCACATAGGGTGCAGAGAGTAATGTGAGTATGCCAACTCAGTAAGTAATGAAAGTAAAGGCAGTTGAGCAGTAAGAAAACACGTAAACTATAACATAACGCTACAACAAAACAGTATAAATCCAGAGCAATGCAGTAAAATACGTGAAAACACCTCAGTTCAGAAAAACCTTTTAAAAACATCTTACAACAATTTCAAACAAGTGATGAAAACAGTGAGAAAAAGGATAGAAACGTAAAATAGCCCCTCGGGCAAAATATCAACAGAACCAGCCCCTCGGGCTACCTCACAATCACTCGTATCAACCCCTTGGGCAATAACATGAAATAACAACAGCCCCTTGGGCAATATCACATCTCACACTGGGTATCTGCGCTCACTGGGGGTGTGAAGACTCTAGAGGGGCTCCTACATCTCAAGCACTATAACAAGCCATCTTGTGGCATAATCAAGCTAGACCTCGGCCTCATAACAAGCCACCTAGTAGCGTAACAAATCAGGCCCTCGGTCTGATAATCATGAATCAGTACAACACTACTGCGGCGCACAGCCTGATCCTATAATATCCTCACAATACAGGCCCTCGGCCTCACTCAGTCAGAAATCTCTCAGCCACTTGGGTAATAGTAAAACATGATGCTCAACCCAAAACATCGTTAAAAATATCAAAACGGAGAAAATATGGTTGACTTATGAAAACAGTAGAATAAAGCATGACTGAGTACAAATATGAACTCAAAACAGTAAGGAATAGTAGTAAAAATACCCTAAAGGTCCAAAACAGTTGACACGAGGCCCAAATATGACATTCAGCCCAAAAACACGATAATACTTTCCAAAAACACAATGAAATCAAACAGTTTTCAATAAAATACACGACTTAACAGTCATACGGGACGGACTAAGTCACGATCCCCAACAGTGCATAACCCCACGCTAGTCATCTAGCATGCGTGTCACCTCAAAGTAGCACAACGATGTGAAATCCGGGGTTTCATACCCTCAGGACAACATTTACAATCATTGCTTACCTCTATCCTGTCCAAACTCTAGCCCGCGATACCTTTGCCTCTCGACTCGGCCTCCGAATGCTCCAAATCTAACAAAAAATAGATTTATACTATCAAAATATGCTAAGGGAACAAAGGTCACTTGAACATAACCAATTTACATCAAAAATCTGAAATTGACAAAACTCGACCCCCGAGACCACGTCTCGGATTTTGATAAAAATCACAAAACTGGAATCCTTATACTCTCACGAGTTCATACATATCAAATACATCAAAATCCGGCCACAAACGACCCCTCAAATCCTTATATCAAAGTCTCTAATTTCAAGCCATAACTCTCCAATTTTAGGCTTTAGATTCCACAAATTTCATATTTAATTAGGTAGAAATCACAATAGGATCGAGTATTAAGTCCATAAATCTTACCTCCAAATATTTCCCTTTGATTCCCTCTTCAATTCTTCTCAAAAAGCTCCAAAATCACTCAAAAATGGTGGAAGTTAGACCCAAAATCGCGAACAATGGCTATTCAAACATTCTGCCCAGGTGTCCTTCTTCGCGAACGCGGTCAAAGACTCGTGTTCGCGAAGCACAAAAACTCATTGACCATAAATTCTTCTTACGCGAACGCGACCTCCAGCTCGCGAACGCGGAGCTTCCGCTTTCCAGACCATCGCGAACGCGACCTCCTTAATGCAAATGCGAAGCACAAAAGACTAGGACCCCAGCTGCTCCCATTTACTCTAAGCGATTGCGGGAACCTCATTGTGTTCGAAAAGTACACTGAACCTCACCCTTCACGATTGTGGGACCAACATCGCGAACTCAAAGGCCAAATTTCCTGCCTCACTTCACATCCATTCGCGAACACGAAGGCCAAAACTCTGCAACACCAATATCAGAAAATCTGCAACTCCCCACAATAAGATTTGATCCGTTTAACCACCCGAAACTCACCCGAGGCCCTCGAGACCTCAACCAAACATGCCAACATATTCCATAACATCATTCAAACTTGTTCCAACCTTCGGAACACTCAACAACATCAAAACATAAAATAATCAAATCATCATTAGATTCAAGCCTAGGAATTCCAAAAACTTTCAAATTCCTCTTTCGTTCAAAAAGTCTATCAAACCTCGTCCGAATGACCTGAAATTTGCACACACGTCACAAATGACACAACGAACCTACTCTATCTTCCAGAATTCCATTCAACCAGAAAACGCCAAAATTTCAATTTCGCCAATTCAAGTCTAAATCTACTTCGGACCTCCAAAACACATTCCGATCATGCTCCTAAGTCTCAAATAACCTCTCGAAGCTATATGAATCATAAAAAAGAAATTTCAAGATCGTTTACCCACAAGTCAACTTCCGGTTGACTTTTCCAACTAAAAGGCTAACTTAAGAGACTAAGTGTCTCATTGCTTTACAAAACCACTCTGAACTCAAACTAACCAATACGATGCCACATAATACAGCTGAACAAGACATAATGAAGCTCAAATGGGGGAACGGAACGGTAACTCATGAAATGACTTGCCGGGTCATTACAAGGCGCCACCACGACAGATTAGGATTTGGGTCGTGACAATCTTCGATTGTGAACGTAGTTTATTAGTTATGAGAACCGATAATTTAATCTTCTATGCATGAGCCAAGATTCTATACACAATATTGTCTACTACATAACTAAAGGACACACATGTAACAAATAATTTATTTAAGATAATACTTTATTGAATTGAATAAATCAAATAAATAATTGTTCCATAAAGAATAAAATATAATACTCTAAACCGCATGGTTAATAGTATATCCCAACAAAATTCAATATATTTTTTCTTATGGTTTAAGAGTAACAACTTTCTTGATTAACAATAAAAAAAGATATAATAATTTATTTCCAGCTAGACCTAATATGAAAGAGGAGATAAGGGGTTTTAGATGAAACCTTTTAATGCGTGGAGGACAATTAAAAGTCTAAAGTTTAATGATAGGAATGAAATATTAAAAAGGTGAGTAAAAAGAGGGTAAACATGATTTATTTCTAATAGTATATGAGCAAATACTATCCTTTTCCGATAAGAAAATACTTATGTTCCTACTATTTCAGAAAGAGATCACACAAACTAATTAACAAGCACAATAAAATACACGAATCATCGTTAAATATTCTATATGGTGTACTTTGAAATGATCACATGTTAATGGAAAATTAGATCTTATTTTACCTTTATTTTAATATAATTATATTTTAACTCCTGTCTTCATCGACGCGTGCTTAATGAAGAGAAAATGTCTGAATCGCAAAAAATAATTAAATATTTTGAATTGTCAATTTGATGGTAAAAAGACGGTAATCAAAAGGGTCCAATGAATAAAGGAATATATTTTGATTTCGAACTTTTGATGGTTTAATCTTCAGTATACAACATTCCGTCTATATGACGAGACGCTCAGATGACACAAAGTAATCAAGAAGGAGTGTGATGAATGAGATATTCCCTCGTCCTTAATTAGAGGTTTCAGATTTATATTTTAAGTATGAAAAAATTTCGTGATAAACAATGTTTCCATCTATAATAAATCTTATGAGACGCAAATTTGAATTAATCCTACAATAAATTTTGAATACCAGATAATTATATATATAAAAAGAAAATCACGCAAACATAATTTGAATTAATCCAAATGGGAATTGATGATTCGGTAGCTGGAAGAATAAATGGATAATTGTTGAGATGCAGCCAAGAAGCTTCTATATCGAGAGAGAAGAGAGAAACAGAGAAGAAGAAGAAGAGAAACTCATTTTTTCTACTATGTCTATTATGAACTGTACACCTACATTTATACACACTAACTTCCACTAACTAATAAATAACTTACATAATTAACTGTAATTACCACTAACTAATTGTCTAACTAATTCACGTCATTATTCCTCTTAACACTCCCCCTCAAGCTGTGTGGTGAGAAGAGATTGAACACTCCCAACTTGGACAATAAGAAATCATGATGTGATTTACCAAGTCCTTTTGTGAGAATATCAACTAGCTGCAGATTTGATGGTACATGAACTGTTTGAATAAGACCCTCCTGCACCTCTCTCTAATGAAGTGACAATCAATTTCTATGTGCTTAGTGTGCTCATGATATGTGGGATTTTCTACGATTTGAATTACTGTCTTGCTGTCGCAGATTAGCTTTATTGGCACTTCTACATCAAAATTTAGCTCTTTGAACAATCCTACTAACCAGACTATCTCTGCCACAACATTTTCCATGCTCCTATACTTTACCTCTGCTGAGCTCCTTGAAATGGTGTTCTACTTCTTTGATTTCCAAGAGATCAAAGAATCTCCCAGCTTGACCACAAAACCACTGACTGACTTCCTTGTCATTGGACAAGTTGCCCAATCTACATCATAATGCACTGTGAGTTGTGATGAAGCTTCAGCTGATAATAGTATTCCTAGCCCTGGTGCATTCTTTAGATACCTTACCACCCTTAGACTTCCTTCCATGTGGGATTTCTTTGGTTTGTGCATGAATTGACTCAGATTCTACACTGCATAAGCTATGTCTGGTCAAGTCATTGTAAGGTATAGCAGCTTTCCTACTAGCTGCTAATAACTGGTAGGGTCATGCAGTAGCTCATCCTTATAGGTGCTATAGGTTCCTCCTTCATCAAACTCCATACTAGTAAGCCTTTGATTCACCTCTAATGGTGTGCCTGCTGGCTTAGATCCGACTAGACAAAGATCACTGATCAAGTCAAGAGCAAACTTCTTTTGGCAGACTAGAATTCCCTGTTTACTTCTAGTAATTTCAAGACCAAGGAAGTACTTCATCTCCCTCAGGTCCTTGATCTTGAAATGTTGTTGCAACATGAATTTAGTAGCCTCTATCATGGTGGGATTGGATCCAGTGATCAGAAGATCATCAATATATACTAGCACTAGGACCTGATCATGACCAGAGGGTTTAGTAAAGAAAGAATAATCATGCAGACTTTGAACAAAATTAGATGCAGTTAAGGCCTCACAGAGTTTGAGATTCCATTGCTTAGAGGCTTGCTTGAGGCCATAGAGTGATTTCTAAAGCTTGCGTATTTGGGGAGGACTCCCCTAGCTAACAAGGCCAGGTGGTGGAATCATATAGACATCCTCCACCAAATATCCTTGCAATAAGGCATTGAAAACATCCATCTGATAGAGCTTCCATCCATGCATGGCAGCTAGAGATAAGACTGCTCGTATAATCACCATCTTGATCACAGAATTGAAAGTTTCTGATAATCTAGGCCTTCCTGCTACATGTACCCCTTGGCCACTAGCCTTGCCTTATATCTTTCCACCTCTCCCTGTGCATTATACTTGACTTTAAAGACCCACTTGAAACCTATTGCCCTTTTTCCCGCTGGCAGATCTATCAAGCACCAAGTGTTGTTGTCATTCAGGGCTTTCAATTCTTGATCCATAGCCACTTAGCCTCATTCAGGACCTTCAATTCTTGATCCATAGTATCAATCCACTTAGGATCATCCATGGCCTCAGCATAAGAAGTTGGCTCTTTAACTGCTGAAAAGTTGCATACTATCTTGAAGTATGAGTCTGATAAAGAAGTATAAGACATATAGGAGGAAATATGATACATGGAAGCTAAGCTTGCAGTAGAGGTTTCAAAATTCTTTCTTGTAGGCACTTGATGCACAAAACCATGAAGCCAACCTGGTGTTTTGGAAGGCCTGGATGATCTTCTGACTACAACAGGTGGTGCATCAGTATTTGTAATGCTTGTTGTAGATATATCAGCTGGTGATTCTATCGGACAAGCTAGCTCACTATGTACTGAAGCAGAATGAGTTCCTGGTGAACATTCAACTGGTTCAACCATGTTGGGAGGACTAATGCTGTGATCAACTTGTGCATTATCTGTGATAGGAATGGACACAAAGAATTCTGTATTTGATGTTTGAAATGAAGGAACTGGTTCAAATACGCCCTTGTAGCAGGGGAGCTAAAAGAAAATACATTCTCCCAGAACACAACATCCCTACTAACAAACATATTATGGTTAGTTAGACTATAGAGTTTGTAACCCTTTTGAGTAGAAGAATACCCCAGGTGTACTGCCTTTTCTGCTTTGTCATCAAATTTGTCTGTGGTAGCACCTGTTCTAGTTGCATAAGCACCCAAGAACCCTTAGGTGTTGAAGGTTAGGTTTCCTGCCATAAAACACTTCAAATGAAGATTTTTCAGACAATGCATTAGATGGAATTCTGTTGATGAGATAAACAACACTCTGCACAAATAGTCCCTAGAATCTTAAGGGAATGCTACCTTGAAATCTAATTGATCTGGCAACTTCTACTATTTGCCTATGTTTCCTCTCCATCACTCCATTCTGCTGGGGTATATGTACACAAGAACTTTGGTGAATGATCCATGTTGAACTAAAAGTATCATGGTAATGAGTATTAAAAAACTCTGTACCATTGTCACTCCTGAAGACCTTGATAGTTCTACCAAACTGAGTTTTTATTAAGATTAGAAAATCCTTCATTACAATTGAGATATCACTTTTGAGCTTTAACAAAAAAATCCAAACCAATCTACAATGATAATCTACTAGAGTTAAGAAGTATCTATTCCCATCATAAGTGGAAACTCTATAAGGTCCCCATACATCACCATGTACTATATCAAAAGAACATGTTGCTCTACTAGTACTTTATGGAAATGGTAGCCTAGTCTGTTTGGCAAGATGGAAAATTGAGCATGGACTACTGCTACTTTTATTATACTGCTTTACTATATGCAACTGCTGCAATATTTTGTAAGGGACATGTCCTAGTCTTCTGTTCCCAGTTTCCTCATCACTTTCTCACATGTAATACTACTGAGTGAGCCATTTTGTTGCTATGTTTGTGATCCCAGTAGTAAAGTTCATTGAGAAGTCTACCAGTCCCCTTCACCTTCCCAGTGTGAAGGTCCTATATGAGACAAAAATTAGGAAAAAATGCCATACAACAATTTAGTTCTTTAGTGAGCATAGAGACTGAAAGAAGGTTGTATTTAAAATCAGACACACAAAGGACTCCTGAGATTTCCCCTCGGTTCAGTTTACATTTACCAATATGAGCTATTGGGAGCTGAGATCCATTTGGAAAGTGCACTGCACTTGACTCACTATCGGTTGTATGCTTCTCAGACGTCATCTTAGAATTAGAAACCATGTGATCAGTGGCTCCTGTATCAACTATCCATTCATTGTTAATACAAGTAGCCATAAAAGATCTAATGATACTTGCCATGTTAGCTATTGAAGCTGAGGAGGTATTATCTTTGGTTAGCATTCTGAGTAACTGGTTGTATTATTCTAGTGTAAAAGACATAGGTCCTGCTCCCCCTACCCCTGCATCCGGCCCAGTATGATATACTTTAGTGTTAGTGTTGGTTCCTCCTATTGTTAAATTATATGTATTAAAGTGAGTATGGCCTTGAGGTTGAGTAGGATAAGATGCTACAGAACTAGCTGTGTTATTAGATCCACCAAAACAATTTGTCTCCTTTGGTCCACCATAATTTGCAACATTAGATCCACTATAGCTTACAACATTAGCCCCTTGCTTTCTTCTCCCTTTAAAATCATGTGGATAACCAATGAGATGGTAGAAATTTTCCTTGTTGTGGCCTTTCATCTTACAATGCTCACATTGAACAATATCTTGGCTCCTGTCATTGTAGCTTCTCCTGGGCTTCTGCGGTGAATTCTTAGCAGTCCACAAGGCAGTGATATCGTTTCCCTCTCCAGGACTGATGAGGCTCTGAGTAGAACTTGATCTCTGAGTCTCATCCTATGATCAAAGCATAAGCCTGGTTCAAAGTAGGCTTAGTGGTTTTCATCAGTATCTGTCTCCTCGCTTGAGCATAGGAATCATTCAATCCTCCTAAAAATTGAAGCAATCTCTGTAGGTGAAGATGCTCAGCATAATCTTTTGACTTCTCACATCCACAACTAGGAGTAGGAGCCATAACATCAAATTCATCCCAAAGTTCCTTCAATTTTGTGAAGTAAACTGAAACAGAATCAGTTCCTTGCGAGACCATTGCAATTGCATGATGCAACTGATATATTATCATACGATTGACCTTATCAAATCGCTCTTGTAGATCCTTCCAAACCAAATGTGCATTAGAAGCATAACAACTCCACTCAACAACTGTGGAGATACCGTGTTCATGATCCAAGAGAGGACAATTGTATTGCATATCTCCCAATCCTCATGCAATGCATTAGGAAATGATTCCTTAACACATGCACCAGTAACAAACCCTAGCTTTCACTTGGTTTGAAGCGCAATTCTCATCAACCTTCTCCATAGCCCATAATTCTTGGATCCCTTAAGCTGAATCGGAATTAAAACAGAGCTTGGAGTGTTCGATGGATGTACAAACAAAGGTTGAGTATGATCGATTTTAATCGCTTCCATTGTTGTCGTCGAAGAATCCCCCATTGTTCTAACAAAATGAACGAGAAACAAAATTCGACCTAACAACTACAAAGAAAGAGAAATAATTGACTTACAGTCACGAAAACGTGAAATGCGCGATCAATTTGCTTCCATAGCTCTGATACCACGTTGAGATGTAGCCGTGGAAGCTTCTAGATCGATAGAGAAGAGAGAAACAGAGAAGAAGAAGAGAAACTCATTTTTTTCACTATGTATGTTATGAACTGTACACCTACATTTATACACACTAACTTCCACTAACTAACAACTAACTTATATAATTAACTGTAATTACCACTAACTAATTATCTAGCTAATCCACGTCATTATTCCTCTTAACAATAATCAATTACTATAGTCAAAATTTAAGGAATTGAAATGTTTATTTTATGAAATGCTCACAAGACCAAACATGGCTTATTTTACTATATTCTCCACTTTTTAAAGGCACTTGGCAAATAAAATAAAACCCACATGATTTTTTCATTTTTCTCTTTCTTACCCTCTCAATTCAACTGCCACAAAAAGTATAGTGATATATTGCTAATTGTCAACAATACTAGTAGTGAAATGCTAATTTATAGCGAAAAGAAAATGCCAATTTATGGTAAAATATCATTATGGCATTGACTAATGTATACTTTTATCATTATGTGTTTGAATTTAAATTCTAATATCCAAAACTAATCACCATACCCTAGTCAATATTTCACATGTTCAAATCATGCTATAAATGATATGATTAAACAAGAATACAATTTGATGCGCTTGACACTGGAAATTGATTAATTTCTTGTTAGCCCATATCAAGAAATGGATTGGAATTTATTGGTATGCCCTTTTAAGTCTTAGCCCCAATTTTTAAAAACTTTTTTCCCATATGACCTAAGAAATTAATTAAAATATAAGCGTATTCTTGTAACTTGATTTTAGGGCCATTAGTGCTTGAACTTGAGTTGCAATAATAGTACTTTGATTTCTCGTTTTTTGCATAAATTAAATTGGAATTTATTTATATAAATGAAAAGATATTCTTGATTTTGAATGAGTTAGTTTCTTTTTAGTGGGGGTTGATCCATGAATAGTTGAGAAGATAGATATTATTTTTATGGTATTGAAGCCCTACTTTTAAAGGATGCAAGATGGAATTAAAATGTTTAAGCAAAGTTCACATATATATATAGAATGGAAATCAAACAAGAATAGGATTAAGCCATTAGGCCTATGACTGGACAACATGGGTATGAACCCAACAATAAATACTTTGAAGCAAACCATGAAAGAGCTGATTTCGAAGATTAGCATTTTGTTAGGTGATTCTTTATCTTTCATGCAAGTCCACCATGCTAGACTGCTTTCTGTATTATTCCCGTGGTAAGTAATTGACGGAAATTATTTCTTCACAAATATGTTTTGATCACTCTGAATTTATTTAATTTGTAATAAAGTTTTTATTCAAAAGGTAGAACGTGATACTAAAACATTAAGACAAAAGGATGTTTATGTAAATTTTTAAAATATATGAAAGGTAAATATCACCTAAAAATCTCAGTGGAGGACTTTTTAACTAAATTTGATTTTATTCATTTCACGTTATATTGCTGGTTAGTTATTGTCTCGAATCATGCTCCTGCTTTTAGACCGGGTTCATGAGTGTTTATAATAGGGCAAAGTGCACAAATAGCCATTTCTAGGTTCACTATTTAAAGAATAGTCGAAATTTATAATATTTTTAAAGTTTTAACTGTCTTAAATTAAATCTTAGACCTCTAAGTTTAAAATTTTAATTATGGATCTAAAGTTTTAAACATCACACCGTCAGATTTGAAGTTTGAATGGCCAATATTCTAAACTTTAATTTTAGACCTAAATAATTTGAATAAAGTTCAAATTCTTAACACCGTAGTGAATTAAGAAGCCAATGTCCTTGTATCTCATCATCAAAATTAACTCTCATTCCAGACTGTTGATCAAGGACACCCTAAAAATCATTTATATGATCAAGAATAAAACTGCCCTCATTATATTTAAAGGTTATCAATTGCTTTAGTAGAAACTACTTGTTGTTCCCAGTTTTTGAAGCATAAAGAGTCTCAAGCTTTTCTCACAACGATCTCGCATGTATCTCATTCACAATATAGTTGCGAACATTGTCTTTAACCCATTGTCTTATATATCCACATATTTACTCGTTCTCGAAATCCCAATCTTTATCAGATATACTCTCGGATTTATGATCTGCAAAAACGGGTAGATGCTCTGATACCACTATTATATCGAGAAAGAGGCAAACTAGAAAATAAAGAAGATAAAGAACACCAAAATTTAACGTAGAAAACCCTTCAAATCGAAGGTAAAAACCACGGGATCACAAAGATCCAAAAAGCTCCACTATAACAATAAGAGGGTTACAAACTATTTTCAAATTAGCTACAATATAAGTTCCAAACACGGAGCAATAATAGCAACAAGAGCAACGACAAATCAATTGAAGAAAGAGGAGAAACCACAAAACTGGAGTTGCTATTCGGGACTCAAAGTCAGATGATACAGGTAACCAAATCTGATCTTCACCGTTCAAATCATATATCAAGTTGTAACAAAAACTAAGTCAAAATTTTAGCCCGATCCAATGGTTAACGAATTAATAAACGTCATTTGAAGTTGGCTGGTCGGAATAAAAATCTGCAGCAAAACAAATACTTTTCTTCTCTCTTCTCTCATGATGAAAACTCTCTCAAAAATCACTCTTATGTGCTTAAGTCTTTTAAAAACTTATACCAATAAGCATAAAATAATTTTCCAGGGTTGTCCTATTTATAAATCATGAGTGGTGTTTTCTTTTAAGCCAAAACCAACTCTAAATAGGAATAAACATCGAATCCAATTCCAAATAGGAATGGAAATCAAACAAGAATAGGATTAAGCCATTAGGCCTATGACTGGACAACATGGGTATGAACCCAACAATAAATACTTTGAAGCAAACCATGAAAGAGCTGATTTCGAAGATTAGCATTTTGTTAGGTGATTCTTTATCTTTCATGCAAGTCTACCATGCTAGACTGCTTTCTATATTCTCCCAGTGGTAAGTAATCAATAGAAATTGTTTCATCACAGATATGTTTTGATCACTTTGAATGTATTTAATTTGGATTATAGGTTTTATTCAAAAGGTAGAACGGGATACTAAAACATCAAGAAAAAAAATATTTATGTAAATTTTGAAACTACATGAAAGGTAAGTGGAGGGCTTTGTAACGAAATTTGATTTGATTCATTTCATGTTATTTTGCTGTTTAGATATTATCTCGAAATCATCCTGTCATGACCCAAAACTAACCCTATCGTGATGGCACTTAACGTGGTATTAGGCAAGCTGACACACTACCAAAATCAATTAATATTTTTATTTTTAAGACAAAAACAAAGCTATTTAACAATAAACCTGCATAAGGAGTTTAAATCAAAACAACAGTGCGGAAAGAAAGCCCGACATCAGGGTGTCACTAGTCATGAGCATTTACTACAACCGTCTGACAACATCAAGACTAACATAGCTTGGAAATAACTGAATACAACTAAGGGAGAATAAGGAGGGAGAAAAGCAGGGCTATGATCGCTAGGCAGATACCTTACTAACTCCGATGGATCTGCCACTGAGTAATCAACACCCGCTACCTGGTTCAGAAATACCTGAAACTGCACACAAGGTACAGGGAGTAATGTGAGTACGCCAACTCAGTAAGTAATAAAAGTAAATAGAGACTAAGCAGTAGTTACGAGCAATAAAACATATACAGTTCATATCATGAAATCTCAGTAAAATGCAACAGGCTTTTAAAATTAGGGTTTTGACTCAACTCAGCTCATTTAAATCCAGTTTCGGTAAAACTATTTAAAACATCTTTCAACAGTTTTCAACGAAGTGATGAAATAGTGAGTAAAAATGATGAAAATATAAACAGCCTATCAGGCAAAACTCACTCGTATACAGCCCCTCGGGCAACATAAATCAAGAACAGCCCCTCGACAAACATCACCTCATGAACAGCCCCTTGGGCAAACATGAATCGTAAACAGCCCCTTGGGAAAACCTCACAGTCACTCATATACAGCCCCTCGGGCATTATCTCACAATCGGTCGTAAACAGCCCTTCGGGCACAACATAAATAAAAAATAGCCCCTCGGGCAAAATATCATATCACTCACTCAGGGTACCCGCGCTCACTGGGGGTGTACAGACTCCGGAAGGGCTCCTACAACCCAAACACTATAGCAAGCCACCTCGTGGCATAAATCAATCAGGCCCTCGGCCTCATAACAAGCCACCTCGTGGCATAAATCAATCAGGCCCTCGGCCTCATAACAAGCCACCTCGTGGCATAAATCAATCAGGCCCGCGACCTTACAAAAATCATAAAACAATAACATGTTGCGGCGTGCAACCCGATCCCATAATATCCTCACAACACAGGCCCTCGGCCTCACTCAGTCAGAAACCTCTCAAGCCACTCGGGCTATCAGTAAAATAGGATGTTCAACCCAAAATATCATTTTATGCATCAAAACGGAGTAAAAAATACTGAGTTATGAAATCAGTAAACACAACTTGACTAAGTATAGATCTTAAATCAAAAACAGTGAGAGGATAATAAAAAAAAGCCCCTAAAGGTGCAAACGGCTCTGGCACAAGGCCCAAATATGATATTCAGCCCAATTTATAGGAAATCCTTTCTAAAACGCATAAGTATCATATAATTTAAGTCGAATACGCAACTTTATAGTTGCTACGGGACGGACCAAGTCACAATCCCCAATGGTGTACGCTCACACGCCCGTCACCTAGCATGCACGTCACCTCAAAATTGTAAAACAATGTAAAATCCGGGGTTTCATACCCTCAGGACTAGATTTACAATCATTACTTACCTCAAACAAGTCAATTCCAATACCGAGCAAGCCAAGCTATGCTCCAAAAATGCCATCTCGGGCGTTTCGACCTCCGAACGGCTCTAAACTAACCAAAAACAACTCAAATACATCAAACAATGCTAGAGCAACCAATCCCAATAAAAAGGTCGAATCTTTAATCAAAATTCCAAAATCGGTAAAAAAGCCCAACCCGGGCCCGCATCTCGGAACCCGACAAAACTCAGAAAATCGGACAACCCTTTCAATTATGAGTCCAACCATACTAGTTTCATCCAATTCCGACTCTGAATCGATGTTCAAAACTTAAAAATTCACTTTATGAAACTTTAGGCAAAACCCCCCAAATTTCACTTTGAAATCATCAATCAAATGCCACAAACGAAGGTGGATTCATGAAATATAACTAAAACCGAATAAAGAACACTTACCCCAATACATATGATGAAAATTGCCTCCAAAGTCACCCAAATCCGAGCTCCCCAACTCAAAATATGATCAAATGAACAAACCCTCATTTTATATATCTTTTTGCCAGCTATTCTGCGTTGAGTCTCATGCCAAACAAACCCAAAACTCACTTTTGATGCCTTCAATGGATTTCTTGTGAAATTTTACTCATGTTAGGCTCTTGAATCACTCCATTTGACCTTATATTGAAGGAGATATGTTGGTTTTAATATTTGAAAATAGTGCAGATTTTTAAATACGAATTCAATGGCAATTTCATAATTAATCAGAAAAAATCTGGCAACCCAATTCTTAGTAAAATGAACATAAAATTCTCATATGATGTCCAAATTCGACGATTCTTTTTTCTATGGATCTGTAATTAGGATACATATCTAATGCTTTAATTAAAAAAGAAATCGGAGCTCATTTGATTAATGTAGTACCATTTATGCTGGAAAAATGACGTCGAAGCATAAAAAACGAGCGCAACACAATCTAAACCTATTCGAAACTCACCTGAGCCCATCGGGACCCTGTTTGAACATACCAACAAGTCTCATATCATAACATGGACCTACTTGAGGCCTCAAAACACACATAACAATATCAAAACGACGAATCACACCTCAATTCAAAATCAATAAACTTGAAACTTCAAACTTCCACAACCGATGCAAAATCTATCAGATCATGTCAAACTTCCACAACCCAACGGAGCTAACAGAACCATCAGAAATCCAATCCAAGGTCAAATTGTAAAAAGTCAAAACTTGGTCAAACCTTTTAAATTTAAAGCTTCTAGCTGAGAATCATTCTTCCAAATCAATTCCAAATAACCTGAAAACCAAAACCGGCGATTCACATAAGTCATAATACATCCTACGGAGCTACTCATGTCCTCAAACAACCAGGCGAAGTGCAATTGCTCAAAACGACTAATCGGGTCGTTACACATCCTCCTGCTTTTGGGGTCCATGGATGTCTTAATAGGGTAAAGTGCACAAATAGCCATTTCTAGGGTCACTATTTAAAGAATAGTCAAAATTTATAAAGTTTTTAAAGTTTTAACCGTCTTAAAATTAAACCTTAGACATCCAAGTCTAAAATTTTAATTGCGGGTCTAAAGTTTTAAACTTCACACTGTCGGATTTTTAATGGCCAGTATTTAAAAGTTTAACTTTAGACATCAATAATTTGGATGAAGTTCAAATTCTTCAGACCTTCATATGGAAGATAGGCTCCGGAGAAAGAGAAGAAGACTGATACTTTAAATAGTTTTTACAAACTGGATATATTTAAATAAGGAGTCCGGAACCAAAGTGTGGTTCTTTTGGACTCAAAGAACCAAAATGTATGGGAAAAAAACTAGGAACCATTATATATTTAGCGCGGTGCAATACCGCGCTATATTTAAGTTTTGGGCCCACAAATAATTGTTCTGTGCTTAATTGACACATTAATAATTCAACTGGGTATAACGCCCATATTTAAGGCGTTATGCCTCAAATAATTGCACCCCCGCACTAATTTTTTCCTTATTTAAAGGATTTCAAGATTTGGTAAAAATTCATTCATCCTCCTTCAAGTCTTCTGATATTTTTGTTCGTTAAATATTTGTTCGCTAAATTATTTTGCATTTTGTCATAATGTCGAAGAGAGAAGAATTAGGGTTTAATTATATTGGAGGGGTGAAGTTGTGGTGGCGAATAACTCAGTAAGCTATAGTTGTTCTCCATAGTGTCATGTTAAATTGCCACTTACAATGGAGTGCGATACATTGGTATAGTTGTTATGTAAAAAAATGAGTGTGAGCAAATAGTCGGTGAGTATTAAAGTAACCGGATGAATGCCGGGAATTTCTTGTGATAAAAATGTTGGAAATGTACATCAAAGATGAAGCCATTCACAATAATGAGGTTCCGCAAAGTAGGGATATCCCTCAATCATCTGATGATTACTTTGGAGCAATTTTAGTCGAACAGGTTCTGAGTGATCTAAACTTATCTCCATGGGCTAATGAGGAGCGATGAAATAATTTCTCCCCTAGTTTACATAATTCACAAGCTGAGTGGTAAACTTCAATTTTCCTTTGTGTTATGATGTTTATTTTTATGTATTGAATTTGTATTAACACTCGTATATTCCACAGGGAGTACCAACCATATATGAATTTTACAAGTTATGAACCAATGCCCAGTTAGAATATGCCTAGTTTTGGTGTGTTGGATCATGATAGTTCATCTGGGAGTCATTATCAACAAGATAATATCCATCATGAAATATTACCATTCTATGATTTGTAAGTGAAGTGATAAAGCTATATGTAAAGTTTGGATTAATTTGAGAAATTAATTATTTTATTGGTTGTGCAGTGAAAACGAGCAACTTGAAGGTCCTATCCGTACTCAATTGCCCGAAGATGACATATTTCATCGGGATCTGGCAGATGTGCAGAGTTCAGGAAGAAAATAGTAATTATGACAACAATGTCGATGAGTCTGGAGATGACACACCCTTCCCTGATGAGGGCGATGATAATGAGGAAGAGAATGCTGAACCTGATTTGACGAGGGAGCATGCTCCACCTCCCGTTAGACCAAGAGTGTACGAGTCCCACGTGCCATTTTATTCAAGGGAGATTCCCTACCTTGATCATTTTCCAAGTATGACGGATGTGGGTGCCCTCACAAGGGATCTTGACGAAATTCGGACATCAATATGGGATGAATCTATAGCAACGATGCTATCAAAGGGCATGTTTTTTCCTGATAAAGTGCACCTAAGCAGGGCAGTGCAAATGTACAACATAAAAGAGTGTCGTGAGATCGTGGTTCATGAGTCATCTCCGGATGTATACAAGGTTATTTCCCGTAGGTGGTTTATGGGTTGTAATTGGATGCTGTATGCGAGGAAGATGAAAATAAATAAGTGGGTTGTGGGTAAATATATTGGCACTCACAATTGTGAAATGGACACATTTAGTGGGAATCATTTTAACTTGAATGTTGACTTGATTTCTCTTGTCTTGATTCCACACAGAAGCATCCATAAGGTACAAGATCAATGAGTGTATAACACATGTCCACTAGAAATATGGGTGTACTATTACCAAAAGAAAGGCATTTCTCGGGCGCAAACGTGCGTTTGAAATTGTTTATGATAAGTGGGAAAAGTCCTTTGCATCTTTACCCAGGTACATGGCCGCATTGTAACACTTTAACCACAGGACTGTTGTTGAATGGAAGCTTGAGCGGAGTCTGGGAATACCAGAACATATATTCAGATATGTGTTCTGGGTATTTAAACCAGCAATTGATGGTTTTGTGCATTGCCGGCCGGTAATATCCATAGACAGCACTCATTTTTATGGAAAATATGATATTAAGTTGTTGATAGTTGTTGCAGTAGATGCTAATGGAAGTATATTTGCCATAGCTTTTGCTATTTGTGCCAATGAAAGCCAAGATACATGTACACTATTTTTGAACCACTTGAAGGAGCTCATTGTCTGATAGCATTAAGGTATTTGTCTAATATCTGATCATCATGGCAGTATTTTAAGTTGTGTACAGAATTTGCATGCTTGACAGAAACCATATGCTTACCACTGTTACTATGTGAGGCACCTGAAGGCCAATTTCAGAAGGCATATCCCAATAAGGATTTGCATGATTTAATGTGGATGGCCGCAACCGATCACCAAGAGTGTAAATTCAGGAGGCGAATAGAACTGATCAGACAGGAAGACCAAGGAGCCTATCGGTGGTTGATGCAACATGGTACTTCTCTGGTGGCACATAATCAGCCTCGTATCCTAAGAGCTTATCATCTCGGGCTTGCCTTAATGTCCAGGTAGCCAGATTTGTAACATGCCGGCCATACTCGTGCAAAGTTGCTACTCGCTCACCGGTATGCTGCTGCATCTACAGTTCCAACTGGTAGAACAGATGTAGGCCAATAGCTGCACAACATGTAAAATATTAATTACGGAATGCTAGGTTAATGTTATAAGTAAGTATACCAAATAACATACCAGTGCCTTATGCCTCCCGACATATGGAACGTATCGACCGCTAGAGTGATGAACGAAATTTCTGATAAAAAGTGGGTAGCGTTACGGTACCAGCCCACATGCTCATGCTCACCATCCGTACGGTCAGGTGGAGGGGTGGCAGAATCAGGTCACGTCGACGGTCCCAAATCTCAATCTGCACCTCTAGTGAGGCCACATATGTCTGGTCAACCCTGGAACAATCATCCCACTGGTAATGTGTCCTAAGCCAAGCGGGCGGAGTAGGTACAAGCTGTGGTCGACCAAACTAGCAAAGGACTCGCTCGGTGGCATGATGCTCGACAATATCGAGACACATTAATGGGACAAAATAACTCCACATAAGTCGTCCAGTCGAGCAATAATCGGGCAAACCAACTATTAGCTCGTCACTATATGGTCTCCATATGAACTATTAAGTAAAAACATGAATCGTGAGTATACACAACACATATAAAGATAGTCCAAGTAAATTTAAGTATACATGTACCTGCGCTCCCTCAAGCAAATCCAACAAATCCCTATGATAGGGGAGATTATGTTGAGCCTCAAACTCGTGTCTGTAGCCTCGCCTATCAACCTACCTCCTAGCTAAAGGTAGAAACGGTGAAGGTGGTGTATCCTAAGGGATGGGTGGTAGAGGTGGTTGGAACTTCAGGAACCGCTCCCAGGCCCAAACCTGATATACATTATGGACGTAAATTTTAAGGTATATTTTTACTATGTATGTTATAATCATGAAAATAATTGACTATGTTTTCACCTGCAACAGTGGAAAAAATCCAGCAATGTTGCGCTGGGTGCCCATGCTAGCCCAACACATCTGCCTGTACAAGTAACCTAGAACAATTGAGCCCCAGTTGTAAAGAGGTAAATTATCTCGTCGCTCAAGATGATGAAGAAATCTTAAGCTGACTAGGTTTCCCGAAGTGTTCGGGAACTGATGTTCTAAACGTCAATACCACACAAGAGGGGGGGGGGTGATTTGTGTGGTACCCAATTTCGCTCTAGAAGAACCTGGTTCTTCTAGTTGTTCTAACTAATACTGTTTGCGGAATAAAAGGTACATAAAATAAATAACATAGAGATTTTTACGTGGAAAACACCTGGCTCAAAAGGTGAAAAAACTACGACCTACTACTCAGTAGGATTTTCCCAAACTTCCCCTAAAATCACTAAGCCAAAACAGCATTTACAAAAATTCTTTGTAAATCTAAGGATTAACTCTAATCCTGTTGTAGCACACAGCCTCAACTGTTGCGACAACTTCAAGTTAGCTTATAACTTGAACACTCAAAGTACCTAATACAATTGCTTCTATGAAAGCTAAAAGGTACAACTTTAAACCACCTACGACAATTGAACTAGAATAAGAAAAAACATAATGGAACTGGTTCTTCTATCTCGTTCAAGTAGCTTCATGAGTGCACACTCAATTCTCACATAAATTGCTTGCAAAATCACCTTGCTCTTTTGCTTTCAATTTAGTTTAACTTCTGCGTTTGTGCACTGCCTGTAAAAGAGATCAATCACTGTCATTTAATAGGTTAGTAATCAGAGTTTGATTGGGATTCGATTGCTGATCTTCTATCGTAGTTGAGTCCCTGAAGATCTCAAACTCCAATACTATCTTTTATCCGGATTGTGTTCTCTTCATATAAGGAGACCTTCTCCTCTTATCCAATATGCAACCTTTTCGATCAGATCATGAGATATTGTTGATGACTTATCTTCTTCACGCTCATCTCCTTCACGTGCATCTCACATGTTTAGATCAAGACTGTGCTTCATCAGATGGACCTGGTCCATGACTGAGTTCATTTGTCGTTTTTCAAAACTTTACCTGTTCCTGGGCTAACAAATTCCCCTTTTTGATAACGACAAACTCTGTGCTTTTTACTGATCAAAGAACCTGTAAGAACTCAACTTAACCATCAACACTAAACTTAGAAAATTTACTTATCATCAAGGACCAGGTTAATTGGGTTATAAGTATCACTTATTTCAGAATAATGTATAAAGCACAATATGTCTCCCCCCTTTTGGCATCATCGAAAAGTTGCATACACAGTGTGAATTCCAGATTTTAATAAGTACTCATGGCCACTGGGGCAACTGCAAGTGAAAACATGGTGCAATTATCAATAACCAACAAACATATTTAAACTATTAAGGTCAGAATCACCATAGAACAAGAGAAAACAATTGTTGTCATTAATTATGATATGTTGCCATTAACAGTCCACAAAAAGAAAGAAAAACTTTCAAAACATGAGCAAAAATAAAAAAAATCCCTAATCCGGGTCACTGGGGGTACTAGATAGGTTTAGAAGACAAGTGTTAGGAGACCTAAGGTTTGGAGGAACTAGAGGGTTGAGTCTGGAGAAGGTTCAGCATATTCTGAATGATTCCATCACTCTTCTCCTTTTCTTTTGCTAGCTCAATTCTAAGGCCATCCATCTCAGTTTCTAATTCAGCCACATGACCCTTGAGCCTAGCAATTTCAGCATCCTTAGTTCCACATTCCTGAACCAAAGTCCTAACCTTGCTATTGATGGGTGTCTTCAGAGATGAACCAGGTTCAACTGGATGGCATTGACTGGATAGTCACAAGCCAGAAGAGTCTTAATGCCAAAATGTTCCTTGCTTGATGCCATTTCCCATTTCTTCAAAGGCACGTTTAGATTGTCCAGAATAGTGGTCAGTATGAAGCCATATGGAGTAGCATGAGACTTGGAGCCATTGATGACCCTGTCTAGCAATTTTACAATGAGAGCAGGCCAGTTGATCTGCTTTCCTCTCTCAAGGCACTCCATAAGAACTAGGTCCATGTAATTTGCAGTATGTATTCTCTCTTGTCTGGGCAGTAGGCACTTGTTGACAAACTCAAACACAACCTTGTGCTCAACCCTCATCTCACTTTTCTGCACAACCTTGGCTTCATTCACATCCTCTGAAATACAGAACCTCTTGGTGATCTCAAGAGCAGTAGGTAGGGAGTCCAGACATGGACACCTTTTCCTAGTGTAGTCATCAAACCCTTCAGAGGGTACCAAAATTTCTCCCAGTTTCTTAGCATCAAATTGCACTGGGACTCCCTTCACCAAGCTACTGACAACCCCATCCTTAACAGCAACATTAGCCATGAACTCAATTAGTTCATTTCTGGCTAGTCTCCCATCCATCTGAAGGACCATGTCTTTCCAACCTTGAGCAGCTAAAGCGTCAACCAACCTCATCATCCCTGGTTCCATCAGGTCCTTCAACAATCTACCTTTCAAAAATTTTCTCCTGCCAAAGATGACAAACTTGTTCTGTTCCTTATTAGATTCCTCTTCTTCTTCTCCACTCCACTCTTCATCATCTAAAACTTTTGCTTGTTTAGCTTTCACTGTAGATCTTATCCTCTTGGCTAGTGAGGGTTCAACAGACACAGGTACAGAAGAAGACTTCTTGGAAGAAGTTTTGGACCTTTTAGGTTTTGGTGTAGGAACCTCCACTGTTGTGCCCCTTTCTTGATGGACCAGTTCCATCTCCTCTTCCTCTACAAACTCAGAGGATTCTGAAACCTTTCCCTTTCCCTTCTCCATTTTCTTTTTCTTGCTTTCTTCTAGAGCTTTTTGTAAGTCAGCTTCACTTTGTTTTACCCTGCTTCTTGTGGCTCTTCCCTTAGGCATTGAAGAGGCAGTAGGTTTTGGGGATGAAGTTTTTCTTTTCTTGGATGGATTGGGAACATTTGGGGCTTTTTGTGTGGTAGCTTTGCGTTTCTTTGGGTCATAACTTGCCCCAATCTTTCTCAGTAGATCAGCTAGGGTCTCTTTAGTAGATGAAACAGGTTCATCTCTCCTTTTGTTCAGATGAACCAACCCCTCAGCAGCCTCCCCAGACCCACTTTCCCCTGACTTCATGCCATTCTCTTCTAACCTCTCTTGTGCAACCCCACATATAGCAAGAACTGCTCCCTTCCCATTTCCCCTCTCTTCACCACATGCACCCTCTCTCTCTTTTTCTTTTTCAGGCTTCTTTTTACCTCTACTCATACTCATCTCAGCCATCTTAACATCCTTAATGGGTCTAACCAGAACAAACCTAGTTTCTAATTTTTCAATAACAGATGAACTTACCTTAGTAGGGAATTCTTGAGTCTTCTCAGAGTCAGAAGACCCATATCCATCTCCCTCAGTGGCGGATTGAAAAAATTCAATCTTAGTTTTAGAATCAGAATTTTGAGCTGGCTTTCTTTCACTTGGCTAGCTTTCAACCTTTCATTTAAAACCTTACTCAGAGCCCCAGATGCTACATTTTTTCGAGCAAGCATTTTCTGCCTTCGAAACCTAGGTTTTGGAGATTCACTGGGTAGAATAGTTGAGGATGAATTTGATGGATAAGGTGGAGGAGGGGTTCCAGGATGATCTTGTGGGTTAGACATGGTTGTTGATTTCTTGAGATAATTTGGGAATTTTGGAGAGGAGGACAATTAGGATTGAAGATGAATTTTTGACGGTTTTAGAATTTTAAAGAGGGATGGAGATGTGATTTGTATTTAAAGAGAATTAGACATTTAATTAGGAATTGACAGCTTTTTCAGGGGTCAAATAGAAGTCTAATCAAACAGAAATTCCAGCATTTTAATGATAGATTTGGCTTCCCTAGATTTTTGGCAAAAATCGCAGTTTTAGAGTTCTAAATGGACGAAACTGGTTCAATGCTTCAACAGATAGAATTTTCTAGGAGTTTGGCAAGTATAGGACTTCTGCTCATGATTGAATTGTTTATCTTTCTAACTGTGCAAAGTTTTGAAAACATACCTAAGCTTTCATATGAACTCACATTGATGAACCAGGTTTTTCGTTTAGAATTCTCTTGAACATGCCTCAAATGGCATAATAGAAAAAACTTTGTAAGAGATCAATGAGTCATATATACACATGTCACAGGAGCATACTAATAAAAGTATGAAACTGAGTAAGAATTAATCTAGATATTTACACAAAGTTAGATTATTCCTAGACAATTTTTTTTTCATTATGTATTCTGAGCTGGGCCTATTAGGTGATCATAATCATCCCTAATTCCAACCTGTTCCTTTCAAAGTTTTCTCTACTTAGTGCTTTAGTGAAGATGTCAGCAATTTGCTTATTAGTAGCACATAATTCTATGGAGATCAAACCTTTATCAAAGTTATCTCTTAAGAAGTGGTGCCTAACATCTATGTGCTTAGTCCTCTTATGATGAACATGGTTCTTTGTCACACTTATAGCACTAGTGTTATCACAGAATATAGGAATGCAACCAACTTCAATGCCAAAAGCTACCAGCTGTTGTTTGATCCATAGCAATTGAGAACAACAAGAGACAACAACAATATACTCAGCTTCAACAGTGGATAAGGCTACTGAATTTTGCTTTTTAGTAGCCAATGACACAAGACATGAACCAAGAAAGTGTGCCACACCTGAGGTACTTTTCCTATCAATTAGGAAACATGCATAATCAGTATTGTCATATCCTACTAGATTGAAATTACTACCTTTGGGGTACCAAAGACACATATCAGTGCCTTTCAGATATCTTAGTATCCTCTTGACAACACTCAAGTGAGACTCCTTTGGATTTGCCTGAAAATGGGCACAAAGCCCTATACTGAAAACAATGTCAGGTCTGCTGGCAGTAAGATACAAGAGTGAACCAATCATACCCCTATACAACTTTTGATCAACTGATGAACCAGGTTCATCAATGTCTAATTTAGTGACAGTTGCAATGGGTGTGTCTATTTCTTTTGATTCTTCCATTTTAAACTT
The DNA here is from genome assembly GCF_000715075.1 of Nicotiana tabacum. Taxonomy (NCBI): domain Eukaryota; kingdom Viridiplantae; phylum Streptophyta; class Magnoliopsida; order Solanales; family Solanaceae; genus Nicotiana; species Nicotiana tabacum. Next base: position 139,846,379 of record NC_134090.1, read on the forward strand.
TTTGATAAGCTCTTTTGCATACTTCTGCTGATGGATCATGGTTCCATTAGGACTTTGTTTGATCTGCAAGCCTAAGAAGAAGTTAAGCTCACCCATCATACTCATTTCAAACTCACTCCCCATTAATTTTGCAAAGTCCTTACTTAGCTTATCAGTGGTGGCCCCAAAGATTATGTCATCAACATATATTTGTACCACAAGGAGATCCTTACCTTTTTCCCTTAAGAATAAAGTATTGTCAATTTTACCTCTTTTGTAACCATGCTCCAGTAGGAATTTTCATACCACGCTCTTGGGGCCTGTTTGAGTCCATAGAGAGCCTTGTCTAACTTGTACACATGCTTAGGACATTCTTTGCTATCAAACCCTGAAGGTTGTTTTACAAACACTTCTTCTTTCAGGTAACCATTCAGGAAGGCACTTTTGACATCCATTTGATGAAGAGTGAATTCCATTTGTGTTGTAAAGGCTATGAGGAGTCTTATTGCATCTAGTATTGCAACTGGAACAAAAGTCTCATCATAATCTATGTCTTCATTATTGCAGCTATAACCTTGAACCACCAGTGCCTTGTTTCTTGTAACAGTTCCATCTTCATCAAGTTTGTTTCTGAAGATCCATTTTGTGCAAATAATTGATATGTCCTTGGGTCTTGGAACTAGATGCCAAACTTGACTTCTCTCGAACTGATTGAGTTCATCTTGCATTGCATTCACCCAATCTGCATCCTGCAAAGCCTCAACAACATTTTAGGCTCAATAAGAGATAAAAAGGCATCAAAAGCACACATATTCTTTAATTGTGATCTAGTTTTGACTCCAGATCTTGGATCAGTGATAATGTTGTCAATAGGATGAGAACTGTGATACTTTTTAGGTTTCACAACCAACTGGTTTCTGTTAGATGTTTCTCCCATTTTCTGTTGCTGAGGAACCGGGTCATGAACAAGTTCTTTTAGGGGATTTATTTCAATTCCTCCTTGATTAGTTCCCCCTATCAGGTTGCCCTGGATGGAAGAACCTGTTTCATCACCTGTTCCTTCTTTTGGTGCCACTTTGACTTATGCTGAGGGTTCAGTCAGATCCTTTACCAATCCAATGGCTTCATCTTCGTGTTCCTGTCTCTCAGAAAGAATGTTAGTTTCATGAAATACTACATGTACTCTTTCTTCTATACTTAAAGTTCTTTTATTGAACACTTGATATGCTTTGCCTTGTGAAGAATATCCCAAGAATACTCCCTCATCACTTTTGGGATCAAACTTACCTAGGGAGTCTTTTTCATTATTGTGCACAAAGCACTTGCAACCAAATGCCCTAAGATGGGATATATTTGGTTTTCTACCTTTAAGTAACCCATATGGAGTCTTCTCTACAAGATGTGTAGTCATGCATCTATTGATAATGTAACATGCAGTGTTTACAGCGTCTGCCCAGAAGCTATGAGGCAGTTTACTAGAGAGAAGCATAGTCCTAGCCATGTCTTCAAGAGAACTATTCTTTCTTTCAACTACTCTATTTTGTTGAGGTGTCCTAGGGGCGGAGAAGTTATGATCTATACCATTTTCATCACAAAATTCAGCAAACTTAGCATTCTCAAATTCAGTTCCGTGATCAGACCTAATTGATGCAAGTTGATTTTCTAATTGTTTCTGAGTTTTTCGAACAAAGGCGGTAAACATGTCAAATGCTTCATATTTAGATGTTAGAAACAGTACCCAGGTAAATCTAGAATAGTCATCAACAAGTACCATTACATACTTCTTTCCACCTCTGCTCATGGTTCTCATTGGACCATATAGATCCATATGGACCAGTTCCAATGACTTGGTTGTGCTTACCATTTTCTTTCTTTTGAAAGATGATCTTACCTGCTTCCCCCTTGCACAAGCCTCACAAACTTTGTCTTCCTTGAACTTGATGTTAGGTAACCCTATTACCAAGTCCTTAGAGACCAATTTGTTTAGCTGATTCAGACTAGCATGACCAAGTCTTTTGTGCCCTCCTGCCATAGGAGGGGATCATTATCCAGCACACTTAGGTAGGTTAGTTCATTTTCTGAGAGAGTGGACAAATCTACAATGTAAATATTGTTAACTCTTTTTCCCTGCAAAACAATCTTGTCAGTGGTAAGATTAATCACAAAGCATTTAGTAGAGGTGAATGCTACAAGGTTATCTCTGTCACACAGTTGTGACACACTGATAAGGCGGTATTTCAAGCCATCTATCAAGTAGACATTCTCAATGGAGTGAGAGTCTGTCTTACCTACCTTTACAACCTCAATGATCTCACCTTTCTTCCCATTTCCAAAGGAGACATTGCCTCCCTTTAAGTTTTTAAGTGAAAGGAACTGGTTCTTGCTTCTAGTCATATGTTTTGAGCAGACACTATTCATGTACCATATTTGGCTGCTTCCCTTCACTTGGACCTGCAAAAAGAAATCAAGGGTTAGTCTTAGGAACCCAAACTAGTTTGGGTCCCTTTCTATGGGCAAAGGGATAAATCATATTCCTTCTAGCCCACCCAGGCATCCTATTTTTTTCTTGAACAAAAGTTTTGTTCTTTTGACTGGCCTTTTCTTTTGTATTACACTCATTTTTGTAATGGCCAGTCTTGCCACAATGTATGCAAATTTTGTTTTCAAGAAGAGTGAGGTACTTGTTTTTAGGATCCCACTTAGGTGCTTGAGTCCCATAACCAAGTCCTTTTTTGTTGCTACTGTGATGTTCGTGTAGCCAGGAGAGTGCATCAGAAGCCTTGTTCCATTTGCAAGTTCTGTCTAGTTCATGTTTTACCTTGCTTAGATCCTTCTTTTAGTACTCTTATCTGCTCATATTTCCTGTATAGCTCATCCTTCATTTTTCCTAAGTTTTCTTCTAGGGTGAGATGAGTGTGATTAGCTTTCTTCTTTCCTGTTCTTAGTTTTAGTTTTAAGTTCTCAGACCTAAGTTCTAGGACACTAGTGTCAAGTTCAAGAACCTGGTTCTTCAACTCAGTATTTTCACTTTCACTCTCATTAGCCCAAGACTCAAGATTTTTGCACTTGGCTTTTAGGATCATACATTCCCTAGACAGCTATTCCTTTTCATTGTTAATTATCTCAAACTCATCGATGAAATACTGCAATAGCTCAGACAACCTTTCTTTAGACAGGAATTTAATCTTGTCTTTGAGATGAAGAATACTTACCTATTGTTCATCATCTGATTCTCCTATGGCCATAAGAGCTTGTTCATCTCCAGCTTCATCTTCTGAGTCCTCATCTGATGTTTCTCCCCAGGCAGCAACCATAGCATTTGTTGATCCTTTGTTCCTTTTTGGTTGAACCTGTTCCTTCTTCCTGCTTCTTCGTTCAACCCTTTACTTCTTCCACTCAATTTCCCATTGAGGGCAGTTCTTGATCATGTGATCAGTCTTACCACACTTGTAGCAGCCCCCATTGGTCTGTTTCTCAGGAGCCCTTGGTTTGTTGAAGGTTGTACCTCTTGAAGAACCCTTTGATCTCATAGAGTAATTTTTGAAATTTCTAGTGATCATAACCATTTCATCATCCTCCAGATCTGAACCTTCAGCAATTCTGAGAGCCAGACCTTTTTCCTTCTTGGGTGCATCCATTTTCATGGTCTGCCTTCTCAGTTCATAGGTAGTAAGGTTTCCTATTAGTTCATCCAGCTTGAGGGTAGTAATGTTCTTTGATTCTTGAATAGCAGTGATTTTTCTTTCCCAAGAGACTAGCAGAACCCTGGTCAAAATCTTCCCAACTTTGTCTTCTTCGATAATAATCCTTCCAAGAGATTTAAGTTCATTTGTTAGTGTGGTGAACCTTATATACATCTCTTGGATGGTTTTTCCTTCCTTCATGGTGAAGTTCTCATACTGGGAGTACAACAGTGTTCCTCTGGACCTCTTCACTTGAGGTGTTCCTTCATCAGCCACTTGCAAAGTGTCCTATATTTCCTTAGCAGTAGTACGTCTTTGAATTCTCCTATACTCATCTGGACCTAGTCCCCACACAAGTCATTTCTTGGCCTTGGCATTTTTCTCCCACTTCTTCAGGTCTTCAGCAGTGCAGTCGGTCGTTATCTTAGGTACATCCACTCCTTCAGCATTCTTCTTTGTAGTTGCTAGAGGACCATCAGTGACTATGTCCCAGAGCTCATAGTCTTCTCTTAGGTGGAGGCCTAGCAGTGGATTGCCCTTCCCAGTTCCCAGGTGGTACACTTATGTTGATATTTTCCTAAGGTGTTAGCCTCTTCAAGGATAACCCGCTCTGATACCAATTGATATTCTAAACGTCAATACCACACAAGATGGGGGGGAAGGTGATTTGTGTGGTACCCAATTTTTGCTCTAAAAGAACCTGGTTCTTCTAGGTGTTCTAACTACTACTGTTTGCGGAATAAAAGGTACATAAAATAAAGAACACATAGATTTTTACGTGGAAAATACCTGGCTCAAAAGGTGAAAAACCCACGACCTACTACTCAGTAGGATTTTCCCAAACTTCCACTAAAATCACTGAGCCAAAACAACATTTACAAAAATTCTTTGTAAACCTAAGGATTAACTCTAACCCCGTTGTAGCACACAGCCTCCTCAATTGTTACGACAACTTCAAGTTAGCTTATAACTTGAACACTCAAAGTACCTAATACAATTGTTTCTATGAAAGCTAAAAGGTACAACTTTAAACCACCTACTACAATTGAACTAGAATAAGAAAAAACATAATGGAACTGGTTCTTTTATCTCGTTCAAGTAGCTTCAGGAGTGCACACTCAAATCTCACATAAATTGCTTGCAAAGTCACCTTGCTCTTTTGCTTTCAATTTAGTTTAACTTCTGCATTTGTGCAATGCCTGTAAAAGAGATCAATCACTGTCATTTAATAGGTTAGTAATCAGAGTTTGATTGGGACTCGATTGCTGATCTTCTATCGTAGTTGAGTCCTTGAAGATATCAAATTCCAACACTATCTTTTATCCGGATTGTGTTCTCTTCATATAAGGAGAACTTCTCCCCTTATCCAATATGCAACTTTTTCGATCAGATCACGAGATATTATTGATGACTTATCTTCTTCACGCTCATCTCCTTCACGTGCATCTCACATGTTTAGATCAAGACTGTGCTTCACCAGATGGACCTGGTCCATGATTGAGGTCATTTGTCATTCTTCAAAGCTGACTAGGTTTCCCGAAGTGTTCGGGAACAATACCCCACCAAACATAAGAAGCAACAACAATCTCGTGTACTGGTTGATATGAAGATCCGATGTATCATCCGTAATGTCTGCATCCATCACCTCCAGATGCAGTTAGACGGGTGTCAACTGCAAACGACTGGCCCCACTCAATGCAGCCACCTCTGCTAGCTGGAAACCGGTGAGCCGCTGCAACATCTCCAGGTCATGCAATCCCGTATAATCTCTGATAGCATTCAGTAACACTACAGGTAATCCATCAACTGGTAGCCCATAAAGAACCTCCACGTCCTGAAGCGTGATAGCAGCCTCGCCGATGGGTAAATGAAAGGTGTGTGTCTCCGGTCGCCACCACTCTTATAAAGCCGTGATCAATGACCAGTCCAACTGCAACCGGCCGATCTATGATCCTATAGAAACCCATATCCTGAAGGCGTCTAACAATACGGGGATGGAGTGGGTGTACCCTAAGAAAGACCCACATATTGTCTACCCATCTTGCACAGAATGTCTGGGCCAAACATTGCCCCTCCCATATGTACGAAGACCTATGCTCTACCTGTAGCAACAATATCTCTAGCGATGCAGGTCCGGTATGCACAGGCGGAATCTCCATGACAACTACTGTAGATTGAACAATATTAATTAAATTATTTTTCTTTTTTATTGCTTAACATCTTTAAATATATTGCAATATCTTTAATACTAAAATTTATTCGATATTTTTACTATATTGTTAATTAGGATGATACATTTTTTACATTATAATTTTATATTTTATATGTTAGTTTATTATTTTATATGTTACTTTATTATTTTATATGTTAGTTTACTATTTTATATATTTGTTTATTATTTAATATGTTAGTTTCTTATTTTATATGTTTATTTCTTTATTTTATATGTTAGTTTAGTATCTAGCATGTTAGTTTCTTATTTTATATGTTAGTTTATTATTTTATATGATAGTTTATTATTTTATATGTTAGTTTTTTTAATCACTTATTTTTGAGTCTAATAAAATTAATCATTAATTTTCATAACTATACAAGATTGTCTTATTAAATATTGATGTAACAATACTTAGTTTGATAAATACTATTGTTTTCTACTGTAATTTTCTTACGTTTATTGATTAGAATTCGAGAGAGTTTGTGTTTGAACTATCAACTTTGTTCAGATATTTTTAAATTTAACAGATAATTAAATAATTAATTTAAATAGCTACAAAGATAATAGGCTAAAGGACTCTACATTTTACTATGCTAAAAGAGCACAACATTACAAATACGAGCACTACATTAAAATTACGGGAACAAGATACCACTACAGGGAACTAAAGTCACATATTCATATATGTACAACAATAACATCTATATAGATTAATTATTCCTAAAATAATAATTTATCTTTTTTACTAATCTTTTAGCAAATAACTAATCTAAATCGGATAAAAATAACAAATTAATTTAATCACAAAATAATCACAAAAAACATATACCAAAGAAAAAATTAACTAATTAATATTTTTTTAACAATTAATAACAATTTCTCTATTTTACAAATTTTTTATCACACTAATAATATAATCCGGATAAAAAATAAAAAATTATTTAAATAGCAAAACAACCACGAAACAATATAGAAAAGAGTAAAAACAACATATAGGCATTTTTTATATATGAGTTTTAATAAAAAATAAGTCGGAATACCTCAATTTAAAGTTTTTAGAAAGTTGAAGATTTGGTGATTTAGAGCCGAAACAAGCAACCCACTACGAGATAACGCCTTAGATACAATATGGGACCGAGAATTTACACTTTTTGTGGGATCGGTGGGCTCCACTCGAGTTTTTTTGGTTAAAAATGGGGGAGAAGGGGACCATTGTTGGAGTTTTTTAATTGTGTGTGTGGGGGTGGGGTTTGTTTTAGTGGGAAAGAGACCCGTTTATTTATGTAGGTATAGCGCGGTCCAATAGGACGCTATACTATAGTGTCTTATTGAAGGGCGCTATACCTTCCCGCCCATTTGAGTTCAAATATAGCGCCTTACTTCACCGCGCTATACTTTAACGGACAAACGATCGTTAAGGTATAGCGCGGTGAAGTAAGGCGCTATATATATTATGGTGCCCAATTTTTTTATCCACACATTTTGATTCTTTGAGTCCAAATGAACTATATTTTGGTTCCGGACTCTTTAAATAAGTGTACTAAAATTATCTACCTACTGCTATTCTACATTGGATTAGTTTATGTCAGTCCTCTGTTTTTTTGTGATATAAGCCCTAGACATGCATCTAGTTTGACACTTTGACCTATTATAAATTCTTGTATTTTCAGATCAGGTGATTTTTATAAAAATAATAATTCGATGCCATCGTTTATATTTGTGATGATTTGATAGGTCATCTTATATTTTAGAACATAATTCTATATTTCGAGGCCTAAAATACCTCATTTTAGCCCTCCTCAATTTGCATGCACAGTTCAGGTATTTTTCTGGAGAGCTTTTATGTTAAAACTGATAAAATATGAAATTTTTACCTTAAAATCCATTTGAGTTGACTTTGATCAACATTCTTAGCAAACAGACCCGGATCCGTATTTTGATGGTTCTGCGGGTCCGTATCATGATTTGGGACTTGGCCGTATGCCCGAAATCGAATTCGGAGGTCCCTAACTCGCATTATCGCATTTTGTTAAAATTTGAAAGTTTAGAAGAATGAATCTAAAGGTTTGACCAATGTTACTTTATGGATATTGGGTCCGTATTTTGGTTTTGAAACTCGGTATAGGTCCATTACTATATTTATAACTTGTCTGTCAAATTTGGCGAGAAACATAGGTGGTTTGACGTGATTCGGATATCCGGTTGTTAAAATAGAAGTTTTAACATTTTCTTGAATATTTCATTTGATTTGGTGTTCAATTCGTAGTTCTAGGTATTTAGTGATTTGATCGTGCGAGCAAGTTCGTATGATGTTTTTGGACTTATATGAATGTTTGGTTTGGAGCTCCGAGGGCTCGGGTGAGTTTCGGATAGGCTACAGGGTGAATTTCGACTTAGAAACATTGCTGGTGTGCTTCAGTTCTGGTTCAGGCCTCAGACCTCGCAATTGCGAGGTTAGGCTTTGCATTTGCGACCTTTGTCAGGTTCGCATTTGCAAAGAGGGGTGAGTCAACAGTGAGTTCGCATTTGCGATTATTTGGTCGCAATTACGAGGAGGCCACTGTTCGCAACTTCAAACAAGTCATTGCAATTGCGATGATAGCAAGAAGTGTGAGACATAGCATTTGCGAAGGAAAGCTCACATTTGCGGGGTTCGCAATTGCGACACCTGCAATTGGTCTAATAGCTAAAAAAATGGGATTTTCACCCATTCTTCAAATTTTCAAAACAAGAAAACTCTAGAGGCGATTTTCCCAAGAACCCTTTTTTCCCAAATCATTGGTAAGTGATTCTAATCTATTTTCTTTTAATCTTTCATTACATTTCCTAAGTTTTCAACCTAAAATCTAGTGTTTTCATGGTGGAAATTGGGGGTTTGGATAGAATCAGGATTTTTTTTAAAATTGGGATTTAAACCTCAAATTGAGGTCGAATTCTAAAACAAATTACATAATCGGGCTCGGGGGTAAATGGGTGATTGGATTTTTACTCCGAATTTTGGGTTTGGACCAAGCGGGACTAGGAGTTGACTTTTGCAATAATGACCTAAATTGAATTTTTCGCAATCGTGGGTGATTCCTAAGGCTTATTTTGAATTGTTTGGTTGGTAATTTGCTAGATATTGTTGGTTTAGAGGCCTATTTGAAAGGCAAAGTTGTGGTTGAGCTTTGAGTTGATCTTTGGAGCAAGGTAAGTGTTGAGTCTAACCTTAACTTGAGGTAATTAGGAACCCCCGGATTATGTGTTATGTGAATTTTATGTGAGCAGTGTATATGCAAGGTGACAAGTGCTTATACGCCGCCGAATTACTTGTTTTCCTTGATTTTTCGCCGTTCTTTAATTATCTCCTTACCTACCTTAAATGTTATATGCCCTAAATGCTTTCCATGCTTATTTCCTACCTGTTAATCAATGTCCTCTCTGTTAATGATGTTAGATCTTTTCATAGTTTTATGATTCCCTACTATTTGCTTAAACTGACTTACTTGCGCCTTTTAATTGTCAATTACTGGACTAGTCTCGGTGTGTAGCATTACTTATGTAGATTCCTATGATGTACAAGGTTTCCTTTTTGGTTCGGTTTGGTATTCATTGATCATAAAGGTTTTCGTGGTTTGAATTGTTAATTTGACTGTACACATTGAGTATTTGGTACCGATATGGTGAGATCGGGTTGCACGCTGCAATAGGTAAAATAAGAGTGGATTGATATGGTGGAATAAGGGTAAATCTATATTGTACGATGGGATCAGGTTGCACGCCGCAACAAGTGAAATAAGGGTGGATTAATATGGTGAAATAAGGGTGAATTATGATACTGATATTGATATATTGTGGGATTGGGCTACGCATCGCATCATATATATATATATATATATATTATTTACTGTTGTCGATGTTATCACGGTTATAATAAGGGAGGATTCTGTGTTGTACGGTAGGATCGGGTTACGCGCCGTAACAACCTATGTATTTCTATTTTCTTGAGTTGTGTTGGTTTTCGGTATTTTATTTGAAACTCTAAAGGAATTGGTAATTTTGAACAACACCGGCTAAATTCTTGAGGTTGTAGTTATTATTTTTAGTTGACTGTCTTATATTGTTCCATATTTCCTTTTTTGCCTTTATTTTATACTACGTACAAGTTATAGTGTAGGTGACCTGCCTTAGTCTCATCACTACTTCGTCAAGGTTAAACTCGGCACTTACAGAGTACGTGGGGTTGGTCGTACTCATACTACACTCAGCACTTCTTGTGCAGATTTTGGAGTCGGTCCCAATGGGCGGCTATTAGCGTGCTTAGGTTGATCAGTGCAGCGGAGACTTGAGGTATAGCTGCTCAGCGCCCGTGGCTCCTAGAGTCCCCCTCCCTTTTATTTAGCTGTATATTCTCATTTAGATACCATTGTATTTATTTCAGACCCTTGTATGTATTATTCTAGTAGCTCGTGCACTTATGACACCGGATCCTGGAATTTTAGCAGACGTTTGGCTGGTTTAGGTGTAACGACCCGACTGGTCGTTTTAAGAATTAACACCCCGATCCCCTATTAGCTGTTTTCCCCATGTTTGTTTCTACTATTTTGAGTTGTCAGGAAGATTCGTTTTGTGTTTTGGAGTATCTTGGGACACTTAGTCCCTCAATGAGAGCTTAAGCTTTAGTATTTGGACCGTAGTCAGAGCAACATGAAGACGACCTCGGAATAGAATTATGTCGGTTCTGTTAGCTCCGTTGGGTGATTTCGGGCTTAGGGTGTGTTCGGATTGTATTTTGGAGGTCCGTAGCTTATTTAGGCTTGAAATGCCGAAAGTTGAATTTTTGAAGTTTCCGGATTGATAATGAAATTTTGATATTGGGGTCGGAATCCAATTTTTAAAGTTGGAATAGCTCCGTATTGTTAAATGTGACTTATGTGCAAAATTTGGGGTCATTCGAACTTGGTTTGGTTGGTTTTATCATCAGGTGTAGAATTCTTAAGATTTCTAGTTCATAAGGCTTGGATTGGAGGGTGATTTGTGGTTTTAGCATTGTTTGATGAGATTCGAGGGTATGAATAAGTTCGTATGATGTTTTAGGACTGGTTGGTATGTTTGGTTGAGGTCCTGAGGGCCTCAGATAAGTTTCGGGTGCTTAACGGAAGTTGAATTGGACTTAGGCAAAAATCTTGAGTTGCTGAACCTGTCATAACTGTACCTACGTGTGTAGGACCGCAGATGCGGCACTGTAGAAGCGGTATGAGGATTGCACGTGCGGACTAAGGCTTGAGTGGAGTTGGTCACAAATGCAGCCCAAGGATCGCAGAAGCGGACCGCATCTGCGAGTTTGTGAGCGTAGGTGCGGAAGTTTTGGCTTTAATGAAAAGTCGCACATGCGATTTATTTGCCGCAGAAGCGGGACTGCAGGTGCGGTCCCATGGTTGCAGAAGAGGAAATCGCTAGGCAGTAAAAGGGAAAAACGAGGGTTTGAAATGATAACTTTGAAAAACGATTTGGAGCTTGATTGAGGGCGATTTATCGAGGGTTTTAGAAGGAGGAACATTGGGTAACGTTTTCTATCTTGATTTTGATCCTAGAACTATAATCTATTGTTGTTTTCCTATTCTAATTAAGGAACTTGGGGGTAAAATTTTTTGTTGTGCGATTACTTTGGGACTACGGGACGATATCCCGGGAGATCCCCCTACATGTTTACTTTGGGACTACGGATCGGTATTCTGGTAGATCCCCCTGCACATATATATTTGGGACTACGGGACAGCACCCGGTAGATCCCCTGTACTGAATATTTACTTTGGGACTACGGATTGGCATTCTGGGAGTTTTCCCTATATAATTATGATTCAGGGACGATATCCCGGGAGGTCCTCTGGACATTTATGTTTGGGACTATGGGACGATATCCTGGGCGATTCCCTGTTGCTATTTCTGTGTACTGATGTTACACCCCAAGTTTTCATACGTGAGAGTACGTCGTAAGTCATTGATGTAAGCTCGGAAATGAGATTATATTTGGAAGCAAATAAAGTAAGTTAATCATGTTACCTTGGAGGTTACAAATATTTAAGATCATGAATAACGAGTACCAAGAGGGTTGGAAATCTTAGAAGCTAAACCAATTGAAGAAAATAAGTTTCGTCAAAAGTCGACAAGTTTGGAATGTTATAACATGTACTTTGGGGTGAGACTAGGGTTCTTAACATGATAAGGAGGTTATTCTATAAGTTATTTTAGTCGTATGATAATTATTTTCTACATTTTGAAGGCAAACAAGTTGTGGAACAAGAGTTGGTAAAGGTCATCACAAGTTACATTCATAAATTTGCTGAAATTTAGGTCAAATGTATCTACGAATTTATCCAAATATACTTGGAATCATGGGGTGTTATACCTACTAAATTGAAGATCTACGAGTCTAGTTTCTAACTCATTAAACCATTCGTCAATATGGCATCGGAGTAGAGAGAAATTCATGTTTTCGCGAGACCGCGCAAGCAGCTCCCAATGGGACCCACTTAGGCGGTGGTTGACCTACTTCAATTTATAAACGATTTGAACGCCTATTTTTGCTCATTTTTCAACTAAAGTTCGTCTCCAAACTTCTCCTAACCCTCCTAAATATATACCACAAGGGTTTGAAGTGATTCCAAAGTGATTACACCATATTTCAACATCAAAACTTAGTTCAAGTGAAGAACAACACCTCTTTGAGGTTGTGTTGTCACTGGGGATTGTTGTGGGCTGTATTTGGATGAAATTCCAAGTTGTTGTTGCTGTCTAAGGTGAGTATAATATCCTAATAATTGTGCTTAATCTTGCTTGTATGTTGGTTAAGTTGTTAGGATGATAAACTACAAGATAATACTTGGGTTAGCTTAAGTCACTTTTATGGTGTTGTATTGCTATTGAGGGTTGTTGTAAACTGAATATAACTTGGATTTTGACTTGAAGTTGCTGTAGGAGGTATTTATATTGTGTTCTTACTTGTGCCTAAGGTTATCTTGATGTTCATTAAGTTAAATGGATGGGCTAGACATGAACTAGTGAATAAAGTTGCTAATTGAGGATAGTTGAAGTTGTGGATTATTTTCGTTGTTATAAATATATGGTATAAGGCTGGAATCATTGATTAATGACTTCATTATCATGTTAATGATACTTTTATGTTGAATTAAGAAGTCTATAAGGATTGATAAGAGGTATACGGATTTCAATCGGAGCTTGCCGCTCGTCGTAATGCAGTTGTGACTTGTTGTTGTTGTATGGTGTCTTGATATTGATAATTATGTATTGATGGATTGCTCTGGTCCTTGTTTTATTGTATATTGTATTGGAGGAGGCCCTTGTTTCAAGGGAGAAGCTGCCAAAATTTACGTAAACGAGCTACAAGCTTAAGTTATAGACTTAGCCTTTGCTCAACACTGATTTTGAATCTCCTTATACTATGATAGATTGAGTTGACTTGTTTGAAAAGTTGCTTGGAAGTGATTAAGGACTCAATGGGTTTAAGGTATGTTAAGGCACTTTCTTATTTTTTTTGGCATGATCTAAAGTGAAATGAATACGCTACTTCATAACAGATCTACTCCTAGCAACTAAGGTTGTCCATGTTGTTTTTTCTTTATCAAATTATTCTAAGCAAGTGTGTATGATCCTTGAATCCTACTAAGGTTCATATTGAGGGTATGGATGTCCATAGTGCTCTTAAGTCACTCCAAAAGGTTTAGAAGGTGATTCCATGAGTCTAGCATGCATTATATATAGTATCTATTTTACTCTACCGAGCCGCTCTATAGTCTGCCGGGTACAACACCTATTGTGCAACCACTGATCAGTTGGGTTTACCGAGTTCCACGTGGCCGGGTACGATTCTACCGAACCTTATGATAGTCGGGTACGCTTTTACCAAGTCCTCTTTGAGGCCGTGTACGATATGATGATGCCCACAGAGGCGAATGTTTTAAAAAGTTTATGTATATATATGTATTATGCATTTCATATCAGTAACCCCCAGAGGCACTCAGATGTTACAGGTTGTATCTCCTCTATCTCTCTCTTTACATTACTGTTCTTGTTTAAGCTTTCCTGCCTAACATACTCGGTACTTTATTTGTACTGACGTCCCTTTTGCCTGGGTACGCTACATTTCATGCCCGCAGGTCTCGATTGATAGGTTGACAGTCCTCCTAGTAGGCTATCAGCTCAGCGAAGGTGTTGGTGCACTCCACTTGCTCCGGAGTTCCCTATTTGGTCAGTATGCTTTGGATATGTATTGATTGGTATGGCAGGGCCCTGTCTCGGCCTTTATGATTTTATATACTCTTAGAGGCTTTTAGACAGATGTCAGGTGTATGGATAATTGTATGGCCTTGTCGGCCTATGTTTTGAGTTTACTAATGGTCATGTCGGCCTTATAGGCCCGTATGTCACATATATTAGTTTGTATATCATGTTGGGTCTTTATATGTTGAGTATTTCCTTATGTTTTATTCTTGTTATCTCATGACGGGTTTTCTGGCTCATTTACTCATGATAACATGATAAGAAAGATATGTTACGTTGGTACTCGGTTGAGTAAGGCACCGGGTGCCCGTCGCGACCCTTCGGTTTGGGTAAGCTTGGAAGTGAGATTATATTTGGAAGCAAATAAAGTAAGTTAATCATGTTACCTTGGAGGTTACAAATATTTAAGATCATGAATAACGAGTACCAAGAGGGTTGGAAATCTTAGAAGCTAAACCAATTGAAGAAAATAAGTTTCGTCAAAAGTCGACAAGTTTGGAATGTTATAACATGTACTTTGGGGTGAGACTAGGGTTCTTAACATGATAATGAGGTTATTCTATGAGTTATTTTAGTTTTATGATAATCATTGTCTACATTTTGAAGGCAAACAAGTTGTGGAACAAGAGTTGGCAAAGGTCATCACAAGTTACATTCATAAATTTGCTGAAATTTAGGTCAAATGTATCTGTGAATTTCTCCAAATATACTTGGAATCATGGGGTGTTATACCTACCAATTTGAATATCTACGAGTCTAGTTTCTAACGTATTAAACTGTTCGTCAATACGACATCGGAGTAGAGAGATATTCATATTTTCGCGAGACAGCGCAAGCAGCTCCCAATGGGACCCACTTAGGCGGTGGTTGACCTACTTCAATTTATAAAAGATTTGAACGCCTATATATGAGAATGGACCAACGAGTAATTAGTAGTTGATTCAGAAAGAGCCTAGTTATGGCTAGACAAGAGGTCACAGATAAATCAATAGATCATGCAAGATAAATGTAGTGAATCGCAGCATAGTGAATTCAGCCTCGCAGATACGAGATCGCAATCATTTGAAAAAAATTTCAGATAGGAGTTGAGGCAATTAAAGGTACCATTTTTAAGGTTTATAAAAATAAAAGAGAGTTCCACTAAGGAGACAATAAAAATTTGAGCTTAGAAGTAACCCTGCGAGCACAAAGGCATAAATTTATGTAACTAAGGATTATTATAGGCGAGTAAGAATAACGAAAATTACCTTCGGGTGTACGATATATCAAGCTCGCAACTTTACAAGAGCCAGAAGGTCTCCCTAAGTACTACAATGAAAGACTAGCTGAGGAAATAAGGAAGAAGGTTTCCACCTAAGCATAGTGAGCTAAAGAGTAAATGATCCTGTAACAATAGCCTCACTACAATATTGTATACACTCCATAATAAAGTGGCACATATCATGGCTAATGAATGGTAAAAAAAAAGCCATCAAAGGTGATGTTTGAGATCATATGAGGTACAGGAAATTATAGTATTCGTGGGCAAAAAGACAAGCCAAGTATTCATGCAACAAGTGATAAAACGACCAGCAAAAGTAATTGCTTACATTTAAGGACAACTGAGAAGGCACGAAAGGAAATTTATGGTGCTAGCAAGTTGAAGGAAGGTTGCGAGTAGTATAAATAGATCAGTGTAGGTCCTAAGGTAAAGTATTATAGAGCAACAAGGTTTTAGGTAGATAGAAGTAAGGATATGAAAAGGTGAGTGAGAAGGTGACGAGAATATGTATGTCCTCGGGATTAAACCCATCAAAACAAGGGAGCTGATGATTTCCATATGTAATAAAAAGCTCGGTACAGCCTGAATGAACACAGAGGAGTCTGAGACTAGGTGCATTTAGAAGAGATGGAATGCTGCCCTGGCAGTAGAATAAGGGTGTAATTGTGATAGATAAGAGGATGATGCTTAGGCCTTTGATTGAGTAATGATTTAACGAGAAAGGGATTTCATTAATTGCACGGGATTAGAATACCCCCATAAGATGAATCGCGTTGGGATGCAATGAAATACGGTTATTGGAGTATAGTATTATCCCTAGGTGGATCAGGAAAATCACTTCATATGTTCCCCGATAAGATGTGAGCCCTAGTGACAGTGTATTACGTAAGAGGTTGCAAGTTATCAGTGATAGATTATAGATCAACATTAAGGTGAATAAACAATATATGGGTACAAGTTCCAAAGTTCTAGATGATATTTGTTTGTTATTCTTAGATGAATAATAATGAGAAAGCACTAAAGGACTTAGATTTATACATATAGGATAAGCAGCGAGAGAGTAACCTAGAGTTGGGTAGCAAACCTCGGTAATAATAAACCGAAGTAAGTTTTATGGTATAGTATAACCTACCTAGATGTAGTAAATCCATAAGGATAGATATACAAGTCTATGAAATAAGAGATAGAAATAGTCTTAAGTTCGATAAAGTACCAAGCGAAAGACATCAGTACACCTATAGATGCCTAGAGGGACAGCTTGTCATAATTATGTATATGTTCATAAAATGAGGCTTAGAGATTGGCTAAAATGGAGGAAAAAGAGAATACGAGTCGCTAGGCGCTCATACAAGGACACAGTCATACATACTGCATGACATAAGTTAGCAAATGTTACGATGTTGGAAGAATTCCGACCACATGTCATGGCGTGACAAAGAGGCCTAAAAGGGGGGGAATGCCCGAGCGTTTGGATTTATTCACAAAACAGTGGCTTATATGGAAAAATGAGCATTAAAGTATTCGTAAGAGCTATAGTTTATGAAACTGATAAGCGCATCAATCAACATTCGAGGACGAATGTTCCAAAGGGGGGAAAGATGTTACACCCCAAGTTTTCATATGTGAGAGTACGTCGTAAGTCATTGATGTAAGCTCGGAAATGAGGTTTTATTTGGAAGAAAATAAAGTAAGTTAATCATGTTACCTTGGAGGTTACAAATATTTAAGATCATGAATAAAGAGTACCAAGAGGGTTGGAAATCTTAGAAGCTAAACCAATTGAAGAAAATAAGTTTTGTCAAAAGTCGACAAGTTTGGAATGTTATAACATGTACTTTGGGGTGAGACTAGGGTTCTTAACATGATAAGGAGGTTATTATATGAGTTATTTTAGTCGTATAATAATCATTTTCTACATTTTGAAGGCAAACAAAGTTGTGGAACAAGAGTTGGCAAAGGTCATCACAAGTTACATTCATAAATTTGCTGTAATTTAGGTCAAATGTATCTGCGAATTTCTCCAAATATACTTAGAATCATGGGGTGTTATACCTACCATATTGAAGATCTACGAGTCTAGTTTCTAAATCATTAAACCGTTTGTCAATACGACATCGGAGTAGAGAGATATTCATGTTTTCGCGAGACCGCGCAAGCAGCTCCCAATGGGACCCACTTAGGCGGTGGTTGACCTACTTCAATTTATAAACGATTTGAACGCCTATTTTTGCTCATTTTTCAACTAAAGTTCATCTCAAAACTTCTCCTAACCCTCCTAAACATATACCACAAGGGTTTGAAGTGATTCCAAAGTGATTACACCATATTTCAACATCAAAACTTAATTCTTGTGAAGAACAACACCTCTTTGAGATTGTGTTGTCATTGAGGATTGTTGTGGGCTGTATTTGGATGAAATTCCAAGTTGTTGCTGCTGTCTAAGGTAAGTATAACAGCCTACTAATTGTGCTTAATCTTTCTTGTATGTTGGTTAAGTTGTTAGGATGATAAACTACAAGATAATACTTGGGTTAGCTTAAGTCACTTCTATGGTGTTGTATTGCTATTGAGGGTTGTTGTAAACTGAATATAACTTGGATTTTGACTTGAAGTTGCTGTAGGAGGTATTTATATTGTGTTCTTACTTGTTCCTAAGGTTATCTTGATGTTCATTAAATTAAATGGATGGGCTAGACATGAACTAGTGAATAAAGTTGCTAATTGAGGATAGTTGAAGTTGTGGATTATTTTCGTTGTTATAAATATATGGTATAAGGCTGGAATTATTGATTAATGACTTCATTATCATATTAATGATACTATTATGTTGAAGTAAGAAGTCTACAAGGATTGATAAGAGGTATACAGATTCCAATCGGAGCTTGTCGCTCGTCGTAATGCAGTTGTGACTTGTTGTTGTTGTATGGTGTCTTGATATTGATAATTATGTATTGATGGATTGCTCTGGTCATTGTTTTTTATATATGGTATTGGAGGAGGCCCTTGTTTCAAGGGAGAAGCTGCCAAAATTTACGTAAACGAGCTACTAGCTTAAGTTATAGACTTAGCCTTTGCTCAACACTGATTTTGAATCTCCTTATACTATGATAGATTGAGTTGACTTGTTTGAAGAGTTTCTTGGAAGTGATTAAGGACTCAACGAGTTTAAGGTATGTTAAGGCACTTTCTTCTTTCTTTTGGCATGATCTAAAGTGAAATGAATACGATACTTCATAACGGATCTACTCCTAGCAACTAAGGTTGTCCATGTTGTTCTTTCCTTATAACATTATTCTAAGCAAGTGTGTATGATCCTTGAATCCTACTAAGGTTCATATTGAGGGTATGGATGTCCACAGTGCTCTTAAGTCACTCCGAAAGGTTTAGAAGGTGATTCTATGAGTCTAGCATGCATTATATATAGTATCTATTTTACTCTACCGAGCCGCTCTATAGTCGGTCGGGTACGAAACCTATTGGGCAACCACTGATCAGTTGGGTTTACCGAGCTCCACGTGGCCGGGTACTATTTTAACGAACCTTATGATGGTCGGATACGCTTTTACCGAGTCCTCTTTGAGGCCGGGTATGATATGATGATGATGATGCCCACAGAGGCGAATGTTTTAAAAAGTTTATGTATATATATGTATTATCAATTTCATATTAGTAACCCCAGAGGCACTCAGATGTTACAGGTTATATCTCCTCTATCTCTCTCTTTACACTACTGTTCTTGTTTAAGCTTTCCTGCCTAACATACTCGGTACTTTATTCGTACTGACGTCCCTTTTGCCTGGGGACGCTGCATTTCAAGCCCGCAGGTCTCGATTGATCAGTTGACAGTCCTCCTAGTAGGCTATCAGCTCAGCAAAGGTGTTGGTGCACTCCACTTGCTCCGGAGTTGCCTAGTTGGTCAGTATGCTTTGGATATGTATTGATTGGTATGACGGGGCCCTGTCCCGACCTTTATGATTTTATATACTCTTAGAGGCTTGTAGACAGATGTCAGGTGTATGGATAATTGTATGGCCTTGTCGGCCCATGTTTCGAGTTTACTAATGGTCATGTCGGCCTTATAGGCCTGTATGTCACATATATTAGTTTTTATATCATGTTGGGTCTTCATATGTTGAGTATTCCCTTATGTTTTATTCTTGTTATCTCATGATGGGTTTTCTGGCTCATTTACTCATGATAACATGATAAGAAAGATATGTTATGTTGGTACTCGGTTGAGTAAGGCACCGGGTGCCCGTCGCGGCCCTTTGGTTTGGGTCGTGACAGAAGTGGTATCAGAGCAATTTTGTCCTAGGGAGTATACAAGCCTTGTCTAGTAGAGTCTTGTTTATGGGTGTGTTGTGCACCACACTTATAAGCAGGAGGCTACAGGGCATTTAAGTCTGTCACTCTTTCTTCTTATTCTAGATCGTGCAGTAGAGCTCAGTTGTAAGAATTCAAACTCCTAAATTCGACTTTAGTCGTAATACAACAATACCTACATCCACAAAGACAGTTGGTAAGAGATTGCATCAAAGACAGTTGGTAAGAGACAGTTGTGGATGTGGAAGAGTTGAGTCAGAGGAACTCGATTTCACATCATGCTTATGATTAGTAAATATGAGGTCTTCAATAGATCATGTGTGTACTAAGATGTGTATGCTTCTTAATAAGGATCCTTAAGGCAAGGATATCAATTCACGAATATGGTGAAAATCTATGAGGAATTCAGAAGCTAGATACAAGTTTTAACAAGTAAAAAAAGTAAGGTGAAGAGGGGTACGAGACACCCAGATAATGAAGATTATCAATATTTTCAAATCAGACAGAGAAATATAAGCATTTTGGTACCTTCAAAATGACAGAGGTAAGTACAATGGGCCACACCCATCTCAGTTATGTTCTATGGGAGTTAACAGATATTATTTAAGAGAAAGATGGGATATCAGGATCCAGTTGGAGTTAGAGTAACCCAACAATTGTGGATAGGTTGTAATCATTAACTAACGTTTCCGAAAGATGGTGCAAATGCAGTAATAGATCTCCTTCTAAGACACCCAGATGGTGAACTCTAGAGTAGTACAATCAGATACGAATACTGGAATATTCAAAAAATGTCAGAAGATAGGCAGTGGGATCCTAGAAGGGACAAATATTTACCTTAGTATGACTCTAGCCCCGAGTAAAAAAAAGAATGATAGGCATTTCCAAGAGCCAGTGAGATGAAGCTAGGGGAGCTTATAGGGAAATAACTTTTTGTTGAAGTTTTCAGAATAAAGTGATAGACAAAAAAAATATTATCCGGAGAATAAGAAGAAAATAAATGAAGCATCATGAGTAAGATGTGATATATGAGTGATAACAGTAAATCAAAATATGACACAATGACCAGAGCAATCTATCAATACATAATTATCAATATCAAGACACCATACAACAAGTCACAACTGCATTACGACGAGCGGCAAGCTCCGATTGGAATCCGTATACCTCTTATCAATCCTTATAGACTTCTTACTTCAACATAAAAGTATCATTAACATGATAATGAAGTCATTAATTAATGATTCCAGCCTTATACCATATATTTATAACAACGAAAATAATCCACAACTTCAACTATCCTCAATTAGCAACTTTATTCACTAGTTCATGTCTAGCCCATCCATTTAACTTAATGAACATCAAGATAACCTTAGGCATAAGTAATAACACAATATAAATACCTCCTACAGCAAATTCAAGTCAAAATCCAAGTTATATTCAGTTTACAACAACCCTCAATAGCAATACAACACCATAGAAGTGACTTAAGCTAACCCAAGTATTATCTTGTAGTTTATCATCCTAACAACTTAACCAACATACAAGAAAGATTAAGAACAATTAGTAGGCTGTTATACTCACCTTAGACAGCAACAACAACTTGGAATTTCATCCAAATACAGCCCACAACAATCCTCAATGACAACACAACCTCAAAGAGGTGTTGTTCTTCACTAGAACTAAGTTTTGATGTTGAAATATGGTGTAATCACTTTGGAATCACTTCAAACCCTTGTGGTATATGTTTAGGAGGGTTAGGAGAAGTTTGGAGACGAACGTTAGTTGAAAAATGAGCAAAAATAGGCGTTCAAATCGTTTATAAATTGAAGTAGGTCAACCACCGCCTAAGTGGGTCCCATTGGGAGCTGCTTGCGCGGTCTCGCGAAAATATGAATATCTCTCTACTCCGATGTCGTATTGACGAACGGTTTAATGATTTAGAAACTAGACTTGTAGATATTCAATTTGGTAGGTAGAATACCCCATGATTACAAGTATATTTGGAGATATTAGCAGATACATTTGACCTAAATTTCAGCAAATTTATGAATATAACTTGTGATGACCTTTGCCAACTCTTGTTCCACAACTTGTTTGCCTTCAAAATGTAGAAAATGATTATCATACGACTAAAATAACTCATAGAATAACCTCTTTATCATATTAATAACCCTAGTCTCACCCCAAAGTACATGTTATAATATTCCAAACTTGTCGACTTTTGACGAAACTTATTTTCTTCAATTGGTTTAGCTTCTAAGATTTCCAACCCTCTTGGTACTCGTTATTCATGATCTTAAATATTTGTAACCTCCAAGGTAACATGATTAACTTACTTTATTTTCTTCCAAATATAATCTCATTTCCGAGTTTACATCAATGACTTACGACGTACTCTCACATATAAAAACTTGGGGTGTAACAACTGAGTTAGATTCATTATGTGATTTTATTTATTATAGACTGTTAGCATTTTAATTATATTGTCATATTTCATACTGCTTTACCTTGTTTTTCATCTATAATCAGTAGGGCCTAGACCTTCCTCGTCAGTACTCGATCGAGGTTAGACTTGACACTTACTGAGTACCGCTGTAGTGTACTCATGCCCTTTCCTGCACATGTTTTTCGTGTGCAAATCCAGGTTCTTCGGCTCAGCCATACTTCTAGTGAGGCGAGACGTTCTTCAGAGACTTAGAGGTATATCTACCACGTCCGCAGATCGAGGAGTCTCTCTCTATTCTCTCTTTTAGCTATAGCCCTTATGTACTTTCCTTTGATTAGACATTCTGGAGTTGGAACAATATATAGTATCCATAGCTTGTGATTTCATGAGATTTCGGATTTTGGGAGTTGATTCAGTTTAAGAGTGTATATTTTTGTATGCCGAGCGGCATCTTAAACATTTTATTTATGTTTTATCCGCAGTTTTTGGCTAGTTTTATCTTTCGTTTCTTTTTCCGCAAATTGTTACGCTTACCTAGTCGTAGAGACTAGGTGCCGTCACGACAGTTCACAGAGGGAGAACTTGGGTCGTGACATTAGCTTTCGCATTTTACTTTTGATTTCTGTAATTATTTCAGTTCTTCTCTTTATTTAATTTATACTGTTAAAAATAGATAAACTGTTTTAATGTTGGCTTTTCTAACAAGTGAAATGTTAGGCGCCATCACGGTCCCGACGGTGGGAATTTCAGGTCGTGACAAGTTGATATCAGAGCTCTAGGTTGCATAGGTCTCACGAGTCACGAGAAGACTTGGTAGAGTCTGGAGGATCGGTACAGAGAAGTCTGTACTTATCTTCTAGAGGCTACGAAGTTAGGAACAATTTTACCTCTATTCTTCTCTGTCGTGCGATTTTATTCTATCATTTCTGGCTGAACCCTTCTATTATGTTCTCTTGCAGTTGGCGAGAATACATACCGCATCTTCAGCTGGACAACAGCCGGAGCCCCCAGTAGCAGCTTCTACGAGGGGCAGAGGTCGAGGCCGAGGTCGCACCAGATCGAGGCCGAGGCAGAGCTCAACCCAGAGCTCGAGCAGCAGCACCAGCGGTGGAGCCTCAGGTGGAGTTTGATGAGGAGGTTCCAGCCCAGACTGTGTCTGCCAGACCAGCTTAAGTCCCGGAGGGGTTCATCACCACCCCAGTGCTTCAGGACGCTTTGGCCCGTTTGGTAGGCCTTAAGGAAAATAAACATTTTGATATACACAAAGAAGGGAAATAAATTTGTGATACACATATTGGTATACACATTATTTGATGTGTTATACACTGTGATATACAAATAATAAAATTATTATTGTTGTGATATGCATTGATATCGGGCAACATATTTATAATTCCATAGTTTAGATATACAAAAAAAAAAGGAAAATAAAATTTTAATATATATTTTGATATACACGTAGAGGAAAAACAAATTTATGATATACACTTCGATATACACATTATTATTATGATATATATTTATTGTTATCTGGTGCTAATATCTATAACTAGAGTGTTTTTTTTTGTTTTTTTTTTGTATGCTAATTATATGAGTATGTTGTTACAGACTGCCAAAATCCCTTTATGCTATTGTCTTATGCATATTTGAGTGCCAGAATGAAAATGGAAAAGAGAATTTGTCGAGATAGACGGAGCTGTTTGTTTATAAAACATTTTCTCTTGGGAAATTTTAAATTAAATAATTGCCATAACTCATAAGTAGGAGTTGATGTATTCACGTATGCAACGTACAATTATGAGAGACACGCTATATATGATATTACATATATGTGTAATATGGAAGTAATATGTCCTCAAGGTATAATTATATCAAAGACCATATGCAATGTACAATACTATTACAGATAGGTATTGTATATACAGTTATATGTACTAAAGTATAATTATATGAAAGACCATAAATGCTACTACATTACTTTAAGACCTATAGCTCTTATGGAAAACTTATCTCCTCTTCTTCATCATCATCCATAGATAAAAAGACTTCATCCAAAGCTGAGAGCTCAACTTCATCATCACAATTTCTATAGAGCCAATTTATCCCTTGAGATTGATTGTTCGATTCATGTACTCTACATAAAACCCATTCCTGAAAATGAAAAGAAAAAATATAGATTGGAAAAAAAAAACTGAGATGCAAACTACAATTTTTTTCTTGACTCGAAAGCTAAGTTAGCAGCTGGAGCATGAAGTACTCCTTTTGGTCATGTAATTTGACTTTAAAAGGTCAAAATTCATGAATTCCACGAGAGGCGGTTAAATAACATGCTATATACATAGAAATTTTCATCTTTTCCATTTACTATAAATCTTTTTATATTGATTTAGAGGTTAATTAATATTATAGACTGGTTAAATTCACCATTGAGCTAAGGGAAAATTTTAAATTCTACATTAAATTTTTGAAAACTTAAGTAATTTCTTGTTATTCAATGTTTGATATAAAATTCAATTCATTATAGGGTTCATTTATACGATTGACAGTGTAAATAATTTTTTAAACTATCAGATTATGTAGGAGCTAATTAACTTGGGGCGTAACCTTAAAAAGCTGATTAATGACATATTAAATTAAACTACAAAAAACTTTTTAATACAGACATTATATATGTAACTTAAAGTTTAATTTATAAAATTTAAAACATTAAATTAAATCCTATTAGAAAGGATGGAAGGGGTATTTACTTACCGTTTCATTTTCGTTTTTGCTAGGCTTCTTGAAGGAATTACTGCTAGCGAGGTGGAATTCTTCCATAATCCAATTAGTTTGTACTTCATCAATATTATAGTACCCAAAGTACTTTTTTATTCCTACCATTTTTTCTCCAAAATTTTCGAGTATAATTGGCTCATTCATATGTCCTTCCTTCCAATATCCTTTTCTTGTAGCTCGATTTTCGTTTACTTGGCTGAAGAAATACCATTGGTTTTTGCTCCACAAAGCTTTCTCTAATCATCCCAACATATGCAAATTAAATAGGTAAAATAAAAGAAATTATTAATTCAGAAGGATGGGAGGAAAAACAAAAGAACAAAAAGGTTTATAACCCCTCCATTCTAATTTGATCCATTAGGAAAGTGGGGTGATTCAATTTTTCAAGGGTCACTTTAATGATTTTTATAATGATTTGGAATTGTACAAGTTTTGTCTAATAAAATAGAACTTGGAACTCTATAAATTATACAAAAAATAGTTCGAGCAGAAATTTTCCAATGAAAAAGTGTTAGAGAAAAGTTTGTTAATAGGCCTTCTACAAATACGGTTCATTTTTTGAGGAAAAAACGAGAAAAATCAAAGATTGATCTTATTATAGAATTGACACAAAAATTTAATAATTTATAGGATATACTAAAGCAATAAATCAATTAAAAGTAGCTTCTCAAGTTCCAAATGACTTTAAAGGGCCTCATATAAATACACTTCACTCAATTTGGAGATAAATGAAACGAGAAAAAGGAAAGATCGATCTTATTTTCTAAATATAGCAAAGAAATGTAAGATTTTAGAATACTATAACAATAAAATCAATTAAAAATAGGTCGTCTCAAGCTCCAAAAATTAATGATCTTTTCTTCATGGGAGACGAGTCTAATTAAAAGTAAGCTAGATATAAAGAAGTGAAGTAAATTATGATGGAGAAATATATTCAAATATACCATTGAGTTGAGAAGGATCAGAAGAAGAAAAATCAAGATGAGGAATATTGATGCTGGGGTAGAACGGTAAGCCAGCAACTTTACTTTTGAGATAATACATAATAAGCTCTTCATCTGTTGGATCGAAACAAAAACCTGGCGGAAGACCAACTCTTTCATCCTCCATTATCACTACAAAATATTTTCTGAAAGCGAATTGTTAAGGAAATTTAAAGCTTGTTTTGGCTAGCTCTAAGGTTCCTTTTAGGGTTAGTTTAATTTAGGAGTCGATAAAGAAGAAGAATGATACGAGTTGACGAATGTTGATGTTTCTTTTTATAGAAAAAATTATCTACTTTAGTAAAATGGCCCTCCACTATACTTCTATTCCTTGCTTGAAGTAAATTTAAAATAGACGCAACGGTTCAGAATTTGAACTCTAAGGATTTAATATTTAAGGTTCATAATATTGAACCTATTATATTATAAACTTATAGGTTCATATATATTATTTATTATAATTTTAGTAATTTTTTATATGTAAAATTATGTTTTGCGTCAAAAGTACCAGATTCAAATGAACCCGGAATCATTATATTTGATCTGCTTCTGTTTATTCCGAACCTTATTTATGAGTTAAAATATATATATATATACCGGTTTTAAATTCTAAATTCGCTGCACCTCATTAGACCGGGAGGTAGTGGCGGTTGATTAGAAATGAAGAGTTTGCAAGTGATGTAACAAGTTTTATAAGTGGTCAAAGGCTGCTGCTAATTGGAGTAGTATACAGTATGAAATATGAGGCAGAGCCGACCCTTATGAATGTGAGTACGTTAATCTATTTGCTTTACATTGATGCTACATATAATGTAAGAGAAATAATTAGTCGTGAAGTTAGTGATAAATATTATTTTTATGTTCTTTCAGAAATTCATATATCAGTACAAAAGAGCTTTTAATGCATTTTATTTTTATTTATTTATTTAAATATTGGTTTAGATGAACTTAAATGAAACGACATAAATTTTTTTTAGAAAATTCTCAGAGAAACTCGCAGTTGCTATTCTTTGGATATACACAGGGTAACTTGTTCACTGTGCGATAGCTCGTACACTACACAGGATAACTTGCTCACTGTGCGATGGCTCGTAGACCACACATGAGATGTAATTAGTCGCACTAGACAAGCCCAGTGCTACGAGCTTTGACTGAGAAGGCTACTGGTGAGGGAAATCGATCATAACTCTTCCATGTGGAGAACATCTCACCCAACTAACTCAGCCAATCATTGCGGGCATTCAGACGACAAAATTAGTCAGTAAAAATTTATATAATCCACAACCCACATTAAGAGGGGGTGGTAAGGGTTTAGGGTACGTGTTGATTAGAAATGAAAAGTTGGGAGTGGATAACGTTTCTTGAGAGTTCACAGGCGGTGGTAATCCAAGAGAGACAAGTACTGATTGAATTGTTTTTACAGGAAATGGATATGTTTTCACTTTGAAGTAACTTCATTTACAAACATCTGTGTTTTTGTCGTTTAATTATCTTTAAAATACTAAAAAAGCAGTTCTATTTGGATAAGCAATATCGAAGCTTACTTAGTGGAATTAATAAACTGAGTGGATGATCATGATGATGAACTGTGAAACAAAAGTAGTAGTTTGATTTTACGTGTGCAAACACAAATATGCACACGTAAAATGTTGTTGAAAAGGACCACATTGAAAAAAGGCAATCAAAGCATGAAGTTGAGTATGATAAGCTCTCTTCTTTTTTCTTCTCTTTGTTTCCTTTGATAGTTCTCGAGTCATTGTAAGTAAACATCAATCATCATGAAAACAGAAAAAAATAGTAACGAAGAGTACCAAAATCAGATGACCAAACCCCATATGGTATAACTGTGAATAGAATTCGGGTTGAAGCGGTTTTATCTGAGTTTTCTTTAAATCTGAGATCATGCTAGTTAATTAGATAATATATAACTAGATAGGCTTTTAATTAGCCTAGCAATTTTCAAAAGGAGGGGGTGTGCATATATATAGTTTGGGCTAAGATCAGCCTAAAGACACTCTTAATAGGGAGAAATCCAAAAATAGTCAGATTTACAATTGGTCGTTCAAAAATAGCTCAGTTTCAAAAGTAATTGAAACTTAGTCACTTTTCATGTAAAGATAAATTTGACCGAAAACACTATTCAAAACCCGGAAAATACGCCAGTATATTATACTGGAGTTCCAGCATAAGTATGCTTGATCTCCAGCATAATATACTGGAGTTCCAGGAAAAATATGCTGGAACTCCAGCATATTATGCTGGAGTTCCAGCATAAGTACACTAGAACTCCAACATAATATACTGGATTTCCAGCAAGTATAATTGTCTAGTATAATATACTGGAGTTTGGAGCATCGGTGCTCCAGTCTCCCGTATATTATACTGGAGTCAGCAATGCTGGAACTCCAGCATAATTCCAGCATAAGTACACTAGAACTCCAGCATAATATACTGGAGTTCCAGCAAGTATAATTGTCTAGTATAATATACTGGAGTTTGGAGCATTGGTGCTCCAGTCTCCAGTATATTATACTGGAGTCAGCAAAGTATACCAGTCCAGCATAATATGCTGGAGTTCATACACAGGTGCACCGAACTCCAGTATATTATGCTGGACCGGTCTCTGTTGCAGCAAAATAGTGGCTATTTTTCATTGACTTCATAAACGCTGGCTATTTTTGAATGACCAGTCCGAAAACTGGCTATACCGTGCTATTTTTACAAGAAAACATGAAGACATACTTAGTAACTACCTGTTGAACAAGCATTAAGTTTTTTCCAAAAACCTAATCACACTATTAAGAGTATCTTACACCTTAAATGTAACATATTTTTCTTATCATCGTAAACTTTGTTCGTAAACTCAACAATCTCTTCCTCGAACTAAGTTTTATATTGTCCACATCACCAGGCCTCTCGAAATAAGTTCTTCATATCCCATTACCAAGATTCATGGGCTTATCTAGAGATTAATCGTGTGCCACAATATCCGAGTGTGTATAGTCACCAAAGTCCACAAGTCGGCTTCTTCTGTGTGTGTGTGTGTGCATTGTTTAGCTCTCGGTGAAGGCAGTAAAACCAAGCCCCATGTTATACTGTCATCTCCATACTCATCTCATCGAACTATTAGCTCTAATAGTAATTGTTGGGTTAACCCATAAATACTCTTAACGTGGTGTGATATTATTCGTTGTGGGTCGATTCCGCATAGCTTTTCTGAAAGGACCTCACAATATTAAAAATATTTTACACCTTACATATAGCTTTTTTTCTTATTAACTATTAAAGTGGGACTCGCACACCTAACACATACAATGTGAAAATTAGAGAGAGAAATTTTACATTTGGAGGAAACTTGTAAGTTGTATATCCAAAATCTTATCTGTGTTCGTTACAAACCAGCTCATATAGCTGTGTACCAGTATAACTTCCTTAACTAACAAGTGGAATCCTTGTTAACTAATAATGTGTGAAATGAAGGGTATAAGTACAAATACAATGTGAAAACTAATATGTTGTACAGCTGGATCCTACTAAGCACCGAATGGTTCTCTAACATACTTGAGATACAAAGCCTAGCGTCCGGTTAATTCAACCTGGATTCGGTATCTCTGAAGCTTCACCGCCAACAGCAAAACCTAGTGTCCGGTTAATGCAATCGGGATCTGTTACCTCTGTCACACCCCCTTTCTATCCCAAAAAAGATATCATGTTGAATTGTGGATTAAAGAGTTCTTTCAATTAAAGTAACAAAACTTGAGTAAGGATTATTTTATTGTTCAGAGTCGCTACTTGGAATTGATTATTGGGTGTTCCAAGTCACCTTTTGTTTGAATCCCTAATCAAAGGAAAGTTTGACTCTATCATTATTGGTCTGCAAAAATAAAGTCCGGGTAAAAAATTCTGTTGACCGGGGAGAAGGTGCAAGGCATTCCCCGAGTCCCGTGGTTCTAGCACGGTCGCTTTATTGACTTAAAACTTGGCTTGAATTAATTTTGGACAAACTGTGATTTATATAATTTTCATGTTTTACCTATCCGCTTTTATTTCTTGATTATTAGAATTATTAAAAAAAAGGATTTGGATAAATTACGTGGTCATAACCACGCTACGCAAGCGAACGCGTGATCGAATAACAAAATTAATCAACTTATCATAATTGCACCTCGCAAGCGAATCCAAAATAATGACAATCAACTATTTGTAGTACTCCTGAAAAATTACTACATTTGAGAAAATTAATTCTTGAATATTATTAAAAAGGTTAACTATAGCGTCACGCAAGCGAATCCGCGATTTTAGCAAAGGATTGATTAAATTAAAAATTAACTAAAACTAAATGGATATGACATGAGATTATTAAATTAATTTATTAAGTGTTAAACATCACGATACGCAAGCGAGTCCGTGAATTAAAAAGTTAAAGCGCGCCTACTAATTACCTAACATTTAAAATAATTATTAAGGTGACTAAGTTACATAGCTATTAAAAGAAAATATGATTTATTAGAACTAATTGATGAGATACTTATATTAAAAAAATTGGGCCTGCTTTGATTATTGGATTTATAATGGCTTTGGGCCAGTTTAAAAGGAAACAGGCCAAATATAATCATAAAGAACCAAGCAAAATGAGTCATGCTTTTAATAAAGAATCCAATTTAAAATAAAACAAATAAATTAATACAATAAAATAGGGATTTTGACACAGTTACCCACAAAAAACAAAACTATTTACCTTTGTCTACCCATTTATTTTCCTACCCATAAACTAATTATATTTCCTACCCATAGTAGGTTTAGTGGGGAATTTTTTCTTTATTCTCCAACTCTTTTTTATTTCTATGCTTCTTTTCTTTTCTTTTTTCTTTTTTTTTTCTTTTCTTCTTTTCTTTTTTCTCGTTTTCTTCTTATTTTTTTCTTTTTTCCTTTTTTTCCTTTTCTAATTGCATTTAATTTCTTTTTCTTATATTCTTTTTCTCTTCATAATCTAATTTTATTTACTGTTTTCACTATTTTTTTTATATATTATTACTAAAGAAAAATCAAATTGTGTACCAATTAAATGTAGCTAATACAATCAAAAAAATATTAACTAACATATGATACCAGTATAGTATACATGTATACCAACAGAGCATATGATTGCTCTAGAATATTGCTACAACTACCTGCAACTATACTACTGTACCAAAACATTAAAGGACGCAATAAAAGTATGAGAAAATTACATACTCATGTTGCAAGCTAAATATTCGCAAAACAACTTGCTCACTCCATATACTAGCATGGTATATAGTTGTATGGGGTCGTTCCAACAATTGCCTATAATTATAAAACTATTACATAATACACATAATTTATGTCCATCGTCATACAAAAATTCCAGCACTGCAAATCATGTTCATATAAATAATTTCATAATAGAATTCACTTAAAATGCAGCTAAAACAATCAAAACAAACTACCATATGATACCAATATGACATATAACTATACCAACATGGTATACATCTTTACTGGTTAATTTCCGGCAACTATATGACTATACTACTATTACATAACACACATGCATAAAGAGAAAAATAAAAAAATAGTGTACCACATATTAATATAATAAAGTATTTCAAGAAATTGTACTATATTACTATTATTAAAAGAAAATCAAATATTGTACCAATTAAATGCAGCTAATACAACCAAAAAATGATTCAACTAGCATATGATACCAATATAGTATATAACTATACTAATAGGATATATAGTTGGAATGAATTGTATACCAAAATGGTATATTTGTATACTATTTGGGTATACAATACAAATTCGTCATCTACTCTAGTTCAACTATATTTCAACCCAAATTTGTAAAATCTACTACAAAATTTCCATCAAATTGACTAAAACTTTAGCTACAACCTTCAATCAACTTTCCAAACAAACTCATCCAGGATCGGATCAAAACAATTAAAAACTCAAACAAACCAAGTTATGAGTTTCAAGTTTCAAGATCCTTCAATGATGGATTTAATTTTCTCACAATAAAATCTTTGAAAATTAGCATTAACATCATAATCAAAGAACAATACCCAATAAATTCCAACACCAAATACTTCAACACACATGAAAATTCATATTTTAGTTAGATAGTACCTTTTTTTTAAAAAACTTTTAAAAGATAAAATAAACTATGGAGCACAAAAAAAAGGGGTGATGATAGCAGAAAAAAGGACAATACTAACAACACTGCCCACTATTGAGAAAAGCTAAATATTCTTTGGCTTCTTTTTTGGATTCACACTTTGCTGCTTAAATTAGATATGTCCATCGCACGCGAGAATTGGGTTGGGCGGGTAATTAGTTGTAATAGAATAGGTATTGATGTAATTACATTTAAAATAGGTAATTACGGGTAATTACTTTTGATTAGGTAGGTATATAGGGTAGTTTTCCCAATAAAATATTTAAGGTACCTAATTATAGAAAACTGAAGACGAGTGAAAAAACACCCAACTAAAGAAACCAACTAAAAATACTACATGGAGGAAAGGAAATAAATATAACTTGATGAAGATTAGCCTTAGTGACTTGAAAATTTTCTGTTACAACTTCAGATGTTAGAAATGAAATCCAGAAACTTTCTTTTAAAGTATTCGACCCATTTGGATGGATGGGTATCAATACTAACTTAAAGATAACAAAACAATTCTAGCTTAGCTTAAGCACCGATGTGTAGTATACAAAATCATTATTTATTTATTTTGTTCCGCGATACACGAACTCGAAACGAAAAAGTTTCAATAACAGCATATCACCGTAAGGCTTATAGCATTCATATATCCATTTACAACATGATACAAAACAGTATATTGCTTCCCTTGCCCTTTAGCAATTAAACAATCAAAGCAGCTTTAAACTTTAGAGGAAACTGAAACTTATTAATGACATTCAATATGACAATGAAATACTGATTCGTGAAGTTAAGCATTCTATTCATACACTTATGAGCAAAACATCCGACAAATGTGACGAGGCAGTTTCAAAATATAATTAACATATTCATGACTTTACTTCAGCTGAATAAAATTGCATTAAGAAAGAGAACTAGCAGAGTACCTAGATGCAGAAGTTAACCAACAGTGAAGAACTTTGGTTTAAAGCGACTAACAGTCTCAGCACTAACAGCAACAAATCAGCAGCAGATTTTAACCCAAGGAGATGATCCAGAAGCATCTTGAGACCCGACAAATTCAAAGAAAAAAGAATCCCAGGACTAACTCTAATAACTTTAGTTTCTTGAAAGGTTTTCTTTTTCAGAAATCTCACACAAAAGCACTCAAATTTCAGCTTACTTTCTTGATATTCAGCTTACTATTGGATATGTTAAGCTGCTCATTTTTACTCTCAAAGTTGAGTTTTTTAGTGTGTAAAATAGATGTGTCTTTCTAGAGTCCAAGATGTCCTCTTAAGTGTGTGAAGAGCAGCCTCTTAAATAGGCAAATAAAGTCACTTTCTTGGACAGATCTGCCAGATAATGACTAAACATTGTTCAAAATCTGTCCAAAAAAGGTGAAAGAAAATCTATTATGTCAGAAGCAAGGAGAAAAAAATATCATTTTAGTCACCCTACTAGTAAAAGTAGGCTACTAACACCCTATTTTGTGATAAAATAACATAAACTTCAGCTCTTATAAATATTAATACCAAGTTATGTAATTTAAACCAAATCAAACAAACTATAATTGACAAAACAGAAACGAAACTTTAAATGGACCCAAACTAGGTATTCACACAAACTAAACTAAAAGTCAATCGATTTATGGAAATTAATAATAGACAGTTGGAATTAGGAAGTGCTACCTAAAATAGAACTTAAATAAATATTTATACACTATCGGACAACGATTAGTAGCAACCTAAACAAATGACTAAGTACCTAATTCGAAAATATTAAGCAACGACTAACATTGTAGAATGCTAATAAAAGTAAACTCGAACTAACGATCATGGCTAAACAAACTAATTGAAAAACAGAAAATGAAAACTAAAACTTATACTCACGAAATAAATAAAATAAAATAAAACAGAAATTCTGAAGGAAAAAAAAAGGAAAAAGATTAGGGTGCAAACTTATACCAAACTCCGGGATATCCGACGTCGAATCGAACAACGAGACAATGCCAAAATGCCAAGTGGTGGTTGTCCGACCCCGAGGCATCTATTTCTCTTTGGAAAGTGCTAAACCAAATAGGTTTTGGCGTCTTTCCAAATGGAAACAAATGCTTTTGGGTAAAAAAATAAAAATAAAATAAAAGACGTGAAACAAGTGGCGGTGAGGTGGCGGCCGGTGGTGGTGCATTTTTTGTGGGGTGAAATGGGTAGGAAAGGGTAGATCTCGAGGAGATCTATTCGTTTATGTATGTGTTGTAAGGTGGTGGTGGCCGGAACTTCACGAATTTGAGAAAGAAAAGTGGTGGCTAGGTTTCCTAAATTTTAAATTCGTAGAGTTTGAGGGGGTTTTGAAGGATTTGGTTTGGAGATATGGAAAGAGGAAGTGCTGGAGATTACATGGTGAAATTTTGAGATGGTTTGGAGGTGGTCCGCCGGCGGTGGAGGGGCGGCAGTAGAGAGTGAGGAGAGAAATGAAGAGAGAGAAACTTAGGCTTAGTAAATGGCCAAAAATCTGATTTTGGGGCCTTATATACCTATGGGGGCATTGAATAAAGGCCTTTGGATCAAAGTGAGATGAAGGGTTGAGATTTGGTCTTGGTCACTTAATGAAACAACGTAGTTTTGAGGTAAAACTACGTCATTTAAAACCCTTTCAATGGCAGCCCCTTATCTGGCACTCTTGGCTATTTTATCTTTCAAATTTTGCCAAATTTCTTCCTTAATCCTACTTATTAAACTAAATTTACATAAATAAATAAATTAATTAGATAACTTATTCAAATGATCAATTAACTAGATTGATTCACCAATTGAAAAGTTAGGCAATTCCTAAAATGCACAAATGAAGGAAGAATAATTATTTTTTGGTATTTTCATGATAGGAAATATGCAATTAAAGACACAAAATTTGAGAAAAATAATTAAAATAACAAAATACTAATGACTTTAGGAGGTGTTAAAATAGTGTAAAAAAACACTAATGACTTTAGGAGGTGTTAACATAGTACAAAAATTAGGTGTTCACAACCTCTGAAGCTTCACCGGCAACGGCCTCCCTCATGTTGGAGGGTGCAGAGATAACCCCATACTTGCCCATAAGATCTCGGTGAAGAGGACCCGATAAGGCCTTAGTGAAGATGTCAGCCAACTAAGAATAGGAAGGCACGGAATAAAGAGAGATCAAACCGGATTGGAATTGCTGAGGTACAAAGTGGCAATCAAGTTCAACATGTTTAATGCGTTCGTGGAATAGGAAGCCGAATCAGCCAAGTGAGCTCAGATATAACACGACGCATGGAGCGATACTCGGCCTCGACAAATGACAAAGAGACGGAGGGATACTTCTTGGACTTCCAAGAGACCGGGCACCCACCAAGACATACAAAAAATCCACTAACAGAGTGACAAGAATTCGGACACGAACCCCAATCGGAATCACAAAAAGCAAGCAAGTCAAAAGAAGGGGAAGCAAACATGAAAAACTCCAATCCTGGGTCACGTAAAAGATAACATAGACAATGTTGGGTAGTAGAGAGATGAGTATCCCTGAGATTCTGTATAAATTGGATAAGATGCTGAACAATAAATGATAAATTAGTCAGGGGGTGAGTCAAGAAATTAAGTTTGCCGAGAAGCCATTGATACATGGTGGGATCAGACAAAGGAGCACCATCATCAGCGCGACGTTTGCAAGAGGGATCCAAAGGTGCTAGCAGGCACCAAATCAACACAGCCAAACTCATGCAGAAGCTCAAGTACTGTTAGGTGTTTGTCCAGATTTTTTTACAATAATTAGTTTTCCTATCTCATGAAGAAAATGCAACATATTTACCATAATTGAGTTTTCTTTTCCTAGAAGGAAAATATAATTCTTTCATGTTTGACTAGTCCCTTTTCTTGTAGGAAAAGGTTTGGACCTTTATAAATTGAGGATCCTTCCTTCTCATTCAGTAACATCCACAATGTAGCCATAGGGGGCTTGAGAGTCTTGTTTAGTGGGAAAACTTTACGGGACAAGTGTTAGTGTGTCACTTGTGTTTACCTCTTCGTGAGGTTGTTCTCTCGATATTTTATACTCTCTTTTATATAGTGGATTACTCATCTCTGCGGTGGACGTAGGTCAGTTGACCGAACCACGTTAAATGTTTGTGTCTCTTTTGGTAGATTTCTCTTTGTTGTGTGATTTATCATCGTTCAAGATGTGCTTTGCTAGCTTCCACATGACACCTAATTTTTTCGGTCCTAAGAAGTGGTATCACAGCAAGGTTCAAGACAGGTTCATCTTGGCAGGTTCAATTCTAGTTGCAACATATTTGATGATAATCGTGATTTTCGTCTGAGAAATTTGACCGGAGTGCTATGCACATTGAGACAACTTTGTGGCAGAGATTCGGAGATGCGACCTATTTAAGGCTATATGAAGAAGGTGGATCAAGTTTATTTTGCTAGAAAATTTAGGCCAAGGGGGAGAATTGTTAGGTATTTGTCCAGATTTTCTTACCATAATTACTTTTCCTATCTTATGAAGGAAATGACAACATATTTACCGTAATTGGGTTTTTCTTTTCCTAGAAGGAAAATATAATTCTTCCATGTTTGGCTAGTTCCTTTTCTTGTAGAAAAAGGTTTGGACCTTTATAAATTGAGGATCCTTCCTTCTCATTCAGTAGCATCCACAATGTAGCCATAGGGGGTTTGAGAGTCTTGTTTAGTGGGAAAACATTACGGGACAAGTGTTAGTGTGTCACTTGTGTTTGCCTCTTCGTAAGGTTGTTCTCTCGATATTTTGTACTCTCTTTTATATAGTGGATTGCTCATCTCCGCGATGGACGTAGGTCAGTTGACCGAACCACGTTAAATGTTTGTGTCACTTTTGGTAGATTTTTCTTTGTTGTGTGATTTATCGTTGTTCAAGATTTACTTTGCTAGATTTCGCATGACACTTGATTTTTTCGTTCCTAACAAGTACAAATTTATATTGACTCAAAATAATCCAAGAAGATTCACGAAAAACCTCCATCCCCCAAAAATAAGATAAGTCCCCAATATCCTTTATTTTGAATTCAGAATCTAGGAGCACTT
The DNA here is from genome assembly GCF_000715075.1 of Nicotiana tabacum. Lineage (NCBI taxonomy): Eukaryota > Viridiplantae > Streptophyta > Magnoliopsida > Solanales > Solanaceae > Nicotiana > Nicotiana tabacum. The sequence continues at coordinate 139,883,580 of NC_134090.1, forward strand.
TCGAATCATGCAATTTCATGGGATTGTTCCCTGTAAGTAATATATCGTCAACGTAGACAACAACCAAAAAAAATAAAGAACCTGCCTTCTTATAGAAAAGAGAATAATTATTTAGAGAATGAATAAACCCCTTGAAATTTAGAGCGGCCGTTAAACGGAACAACTTCCCAGGTCTCATTGGCTGACAAGACATCAATTTCCTTAGTCATAGCCTCTTGCCAACCTGGGTGCATAGATTCCTAAGAGTAGTATGTATGTTCTTGCATTTGAGGTAGAGAATTGAGCAGCCTTTGATTAGAAAGGGATAACGCACTAAAAGAAAAAATAGGAGAAGGGAAACAGGATGTGGATACATCAGTTCGTCTCACAGTACTTTAAATATAATCACCAAGATAAGCAAGAGTCTTGTGTTCTCTAAAAGACTTATGCAAAGCATTAGAAGTAGTATCAAGAGAGCGTGCATTAGTAGTAGCAGGAGAGTGCTCAGGAAGAGAGTGAGAGCTAAAGGACGAGGGAGAGAATAAATGCCCAGAGTGTAAAGTAGATATGGGAGGAGATGAAAACTGGAAAGGAGAAGATGGAGAGGGTGGAGGAGTAGACTGAGAAATAGTATAAGATTGTCTAGATGAGTGACCAGGAATAAGAGGGTCAAGAGAAAAGTGAGAATTGGAAATAGGAAACAAGGGAATAGACTCATTAGGCATAGAGGAAAGGGAAATATAGATTCATGAAAAATAACATTATTAGACTCAAAAAGTTTGTGAGTCTGTAGGTTGAGTAATTTGTAACCTTTCTTAACATATGGATAGCAAAGTAGTACATGAGCATCAACTCTAGGCTCAAGTTGTCCTCTTTTCTCAGATGAAGGAGAAGCAAAACATCGGCAGCCAAAACATTGGAGGAAGTCATAATCAGGAGACTTGTGAAAAAGAACTTCATATGGTGTTTTATATTGAACAACTTGGTAGGAAATCGGTTAATAACAAAAGTAGCAGTCAAGAATACTCTCCCCAATAGCAAATAGGAACTCTGGACTGGAAAAGAAGGGCTCTACAACTCTCCAAAAGATGCTTGTATTATTTTTTCAACAACCTCATTTTGTCATGGGGTTCCATCACAAGAATTTTGGTGAACAATTCCTTTAAAAGCAAGATAGGAGATAGCAGCAATCCTACTTTCTAGTTTAAAAATATTGTCTAATCTTATAGTCTTAACTTTGGTGTCAAACTGTCTTTCCACCATAGAAATAAAAGACTATAATATTGTGAAGGCATTGCTCTTATGGCTTAGTAAAAATGTCCAAGTACCCCTACTAAATCATCTACTATAGTGAGAAAATATTTAAAATCATCATGTGTAGTAACTTTATAAGTCCCCCATGTATCTATATGAATGAGTTCAAAAATGTGAGAAGTAGAACTGATTCTTGTTAGAAAAGGCAATTTGTGTTATTTGGCCATAGGACAATAACAAAAGAGAAACCTATTTTATTAGAAAACTGTTGTGTACAAACTGAGATATATTTCATACTAGATAAGGCATATGCCCTAGTCTAATATGACATAGATCACCACATGTAACAACAAGGGTAGACGTAGAAAGTAAAGTGTCAGAATTGGTAAACAACTTGTCAGGTACTAAAGTCTTATTGTCGATGTATAGGGATTCAGAAGAAGGAAGTGTGTATTGCAGAACATGTATCCAGCTTTGACATCACCGAGAACAAGAGGCTTCCTCAGAAAAGGCCCTACTTAAAACAAGGGAAATCACTGAAAGTGAGTATAGATTGAAATTATTTGCATAAGTTGTAAACAAATATCAAATTGAACTTAAGTTCAGGGACAAAAAGGACTGTTTGTAGAGTCAGGTTAGGGTGAATACTGACCTGCCCTGCATGTATGACCTTAACTCTTTGAGAATTTGGTAGATTAACATTTACTGGTCTAAATAATGATTTCACATTGAACATGATTGTAGGATTATATGTCATATGTCCTACGGCCCCAGAATCAAGGATCTAAAAATGACTCTTAGAAAGTTTAGAAGAGGTTTTAGGTGTAGGCAGAAATGTACCAGCACAATTAGCAGTAGCATTAGTTTCAGAATTTGTTGTAGCTTGTTAACCAATTTTAATCTATTGAAGGAGTTCCATAAGTTGTGTCAACTGACCCTGGTTGATCCCAATAGTTGCTTTTGTCTCAGTATTCTGTATCTGTCCAGTTCCTTCATATGCAAACACTGCATTACCTTGTGTTGAACCTTGAAATTTCTTCTACTTTACAACAGTCTTAAAAGTTTGTGGATAACCATGAAGTTTATAACATTTATCAATAATATGCCTTAAATTCTTACAATAATTGCAAGACAAGTTTCTTTTGTTCTCCTGATTGTTCGTGAAAACATTTCCCCCCTAATTTGAGTTAGAGTTAAAATTGTTAGGTCTTTGATAACTTTAATTGAATCTGTGTCCAGGTACTGCAAAAAGCTGGATTCTCCTGGATACTATCCCATGGACTGTATGTTCCTCCATCTATTCTCTTGGAGGAGCAGGTAATATGCTCTATCGATGATAGGTGAAGGTTGCATCATCATGATATTTTTCCTAACTCATGTATATGTCTCATTTAATCCCATAAAAATGTGCTAACTTCTACCTCTCCTCTAGAGCATGATTTTTCTCAATAGACCCACACTTGCAGTCAACACAACTATAAATTATTCCAGCATCTAGTAACTCAATTTCATACCATATAGCCTTCATTCTATTGAAATATGTAGTAATGTTACTTGATCCTTGTACAATTTCTAGTAATTATTCCTATAGCTCAAATGACTGCGCAAAATTAGATTAGCCATACATGTCTTTAAGTTGTTTCCCCCAAATTCTCTTAGATTTTGAATGGATAATGCTAGATCTGATCTCTGTTGTTAATGAATTTAATACCCAGGCAAACGCCATGCCATTACAACGTATTCAATGCCTCATATCTGGAACTCCTTCCTTTGTTCTAGGTAAGCTTCCATCAATAAATTCAAGTTTATTCTTAGCCGACAATGCAATCAATATTGAGTTTCTCCATCCTCTATATCCAGATCCATCAAAATGAGGGAAAACCAGTTCCATCCCAAAATAATCAGAAGCATAAAAATAGTATGTATGATCGCTATCTATTTTATCCACCCTTGCTGGTGAATCGTCACCCACTGGAGAGAAGAAATCGAAATTGTTGATGTAAAAAAACAAATTCAAGAGCAAAGAAAGCAAATTGAAGGTTCCAGAAAAATCTAGAATATGAGATTGACATTTGGATCATGAGCTAACTGCTCTGATACCGTGTGAAAAATTAGAGAGAGAAATTTTACATTTGGAGGAAACTTGTAAATTGTATATCCAAAATCTGATCTGTGTTCGTTATAAACCAGCTTATATAGAGGTGCACCAGTATAACTTTACTGATTAACTTATGGAATCCTTGCTAACTGTTACACGTATAAATAAAGTATATAAATAATAAAGATACATTGTGGAAACTAATATGATGTATAGTTGGATCCTACTAAGCACTGGACAGTTCTCGAACATACTAGAGATACAAAGCCTAGCGTCCGGTTAATTTAACCTTTGGATTCGGTATCTTTAAAGCTTTACCGGCAACAACAAAACCTAGTATCTGATTAATACGACCGGGATCCATTTTTTCTGAAGCTTCACAGGCAACATATAACAACCTATTAGACTAATCTCACTGCATGAAGAGAAATGTGAAGTTTTATATAAGATCGATCGCAAGTTCATATAGTATGTACATGCGCTTTTGAGCTCAATGTGGCGTAGGACAAAAAACAAATTTGTAAGATGTATTGGTTTAAAATGAACAAAGGTATGAATTTCGACAGTGACTAAGCATTTGAAACTCAAATGCAAAAAACATTTATAGCTCTATACCCATTTTTTGTCTTTTTGTCCTATATATCATCCCTGTACGTAAACTTCTTGCATTGTGTGACATGCATATTATCAGCATGAAATCACTCACATCACTATCACACTTCACCATGCCTTCCTCCAACATATATTATTTGAGAGTACATCTTTACCAACCAAAATAGGATTTATGGCTTTTGCTTTCTCTTTCACCTATGCATATATGTCTTGTTCTGATTAAAGCTTATATAGTGATTGAAGATTAAAGTTTGATGTGTATGTGTGTTCTCAAAAGGGTACTTACTAAAGGAAGAAAGGTTGCTTCCTTAAGACAGCAAAGCATGCAGCTGTTAGGTTGAATGAGCCAAAGTTAAAAAGTTGATTTACTGCAATATCTCATCCAAAAAAAGGACAGCTTTGCTTGTCTTTCAACAAGCAAATCAGTATTTTTAAATTTAAAAAAAAAAAAAATCTGTTTTGCAAAAGATAGATGTAAACTGTTAACCTATAAATTCCACTTGTCAATATTTAGGAAAAGCCAAATTCAAACAAATTAACTAGTGCGGTTTACTTTAGTGGTTGTTCATATTAACCATCAACTAATTAATACATATTTGAATCGTGTAACACAAATGAAAAGTGGGATTAATCCTATGAAGAATGGGGCAAAATCAAGAGAAACCATTAATCATAATGAGCTTTTGTAGAACTGATCATGCTCAACTAAGCCTATTAAAAGATTACGCGGGCGTTGCAAATATAATTCGGGTATTATGCCCCGAGTCAAATCCCACAGGGAATTAACGTATCAAGAGAAGTCTTTGAAGTACTAAATTCTTATTAGTCAACCTCCTCAAACTTTGTGAATACAACTGGTGTTATAATTACTACGACAGCTATTCGAATCAATAAAACAAAGGTTAATTAATACGCAAATGTAGACAATTGGAATAAAGGACTAAGGTAATGACTTCCCCCGTTGTAGATTTCCTTAGTCGTATATTTCTTATAGCTATGAATTAGTTATCTCTATCAATCATGAACTCTCCAACTATCATAACTCTCTCTCAAGTAATTATGATAATTTACTAGACACACTCTCTCAAGCTACGCTAGCTAGATTCGCATTACAGTTCACTTAGATTGCACCCGAGGTATCGTTATCTCTATTCCAACCTCTAAACCCTCGGTTATGACTTCGCCTATACTCCAGGAGTGATGTTGTTCAAACAATTACCGAAATATGCATTCTTTCTCAAGTAGCTAAATAATAAATAGGCATGGCTAATTGAGGATCCGTTCAACTAACCAAATATCAAAACATAGTTGAACAAGTAGAGATTAACAACTAACTCAAAACTATATTAATATCATAATAAGTTCATCCACAACGGGTTCAACCAAAACCTTAGATTAAAAGCGTTAGCTACTCATAACAATGATAAACATCATAATAAATAACTTCATTACAAATCATAAAAACAAAAGGAAGAGGAGAAGAACTTGATGTAGAAAACTCCTCTTAGCTCTTTGCCTTTCCTATTCTTGTTCTTAGCTAATAAAAGTTGCACACCTTTATTTTTGGGCGAGCTTGACCTTCTATAGGTTACGTGAATTTGCCCCCCAGACTTCCAAAATTACCCCTGACGATTCTGTTCCGGAATCTGGACTAGCGCGATCGCGCATGTGGGCGCGCTAGTCCAGGTCTCATTTGTTTGGTTCTTTTATTCTTGTCTTCTCTCTCATTCAGCTCCTAGGGGTCTTTCTTGCTTTAATGTAGCTCCAACCACAACTTTAAGGCCTCATACAAGCTCTTCATTCCTGCAACACAATTTAGAGCTCATTTTTCATCATTTAATTATATTAGAGCATTAAAACATAATCAAGTTGGGGCAAAAACCATTGTCAAATGACATATATGTAGCCTAATATCAACACCCCACACTTAAATCCTTGCTAGTCCTCTAGCAATCCACCACCCTTGATAGAGGTTCCTTCACTAAGCATTCTTCCCTAACGCATTACACCAAGAATAAATCACATAAGTTACACCTAGGAGTGAACAATCATATCCTCAAAAGTTGACTCTCACGTGCCGTGCAATATTTATACTTTCTCAAGCTACTCTAAACCGAAGTCAAGACTTGCCTTTCCTTCATGAATCACATGCCCTCACCTTCACACAAGCGAGTAGTTCCACATATAATAATATTTAGAACAATTGGGAACTTAAATAACTGAAATTCACTCACTCTCAAGAAAAGAATATTCACATGTCACAAAGATGCACCATAAGCTTGCCCGTAGTGTACTACTCTACTAATTGAGCCACTCAGTCTAAGATCAATAGGATTTTACTTGGTGGTAATGTAGGCTAAGGGACGGGTAGGGTACATTTGGATATAGTGACTAACCTCCCTAAGCACTTTTAGTACAATTACATCAACATTCAAAACCAAACCTTTTGTCAACCAAACATTTCACCACTGTTCTTTTGTTTACAACAGCCCCATTCATTAGGTGTAATTATAGCAAACCACCACTTCTCAACCACTATATTAATCTCTTTTTTTGTGTTGCTTCATCTTTTATGCAACAGAATTCTACACCTATTTTTCGATTTCTGTGGTTCCACTCAAAAACGAAACCACCACCCCACACTTTTGTCTTTGCATAATTTTCAATACCATTCAAGTGCTTATGTGAGGAAAGAGGGTTCAAATAGCAGGCTATTCAAACAATTGGGTAAGGTTCGCAATGTGGTTGCCAAAGAAATAGGCTTATAAGCACAACAGGGTTAACTAAGATGTATTGTAGTTAGGTGGGTTTATTTTATAAGTCTGGCTCAACAAAGATTTGCCTATATCACTTCTAAGACTGAATGAACTACTATTTCGCGTTGCAAACACACAGGGCAAGTTCTAGGCATTAAATGTGAATCATGGAATACAGTAAAACTCACACATATGGCACATGACTCATTCCGGATTGGCTTATCAAGACACTCTTTTTTGAGTATTCAAGTCAGTGACAAATATACAGTTTAAGGCACTTTAGCAAGAATCAACTACTGAGAATAGGCGTTACACTCTAGTGTCTATTGTGTTCAGGTATAATAGCGCTAAAGGCTTTTCTTTTCGAACTCCGCTCATTAGCCTATTAATCCTAATTTTAAAAACTAAAGAGAAAACAAAATGAATAAAAACTACCTATACCCGGTTCAAGTTAAACCCTTAAAAAAGAACCGTGGCCCAAAGAAAAATCAAGGGGGGAGTTACTACACTACCTAAAAAGAAAATAAATAAAAAATCTTTTTGGAATTTTCTCTACACTAACTTCCCTCAAGAAAACTATCTAAAGGATCCGTCATCAGGAAGAGTCTGCATTTTTGTTGTTTTTTTATATGCTCGACTTAGTCCCAACTATTTAACTACTTTAAACAATACCAAAACTAAATCACAACCAAAACAACCAAAACAAAATAAAATCAACCAAAATCAAATAGTCAAATAACAACTACATATGTACAATGAAGAATCCCCCACCCCACACTTATAATCAAGACATGTCCCCATGGCTGTAAAAATTGTAAAGAATAGTGAGGTCGAGGTACTTCCCTGAAGGTCACTCCTGGTCGGAGACGGTTTCTGGGCTCACATTGCATGCGTGACCCAGAGCTCTTAACCAACCCAAGAACGTCTTTTCAGACTTCACTTGTCTGTCAGCAGCCACCTCCACTCGGGCACCTAAATCTGTGACTGAAGTATGTAACCCAACCATCTCTTGTTCCAAAGCGGTCATGCGTGTGCTCCTGCATGGCTGTGAAGATGTGGATGCCCTAGATGGTGCTGGGGCTGCATCCTCGTGCTCTGGGGCCTGTTGTTCGGCACTCACATTATCCTCTTCTTCATCCTCGTCATCTGAATCGTCAGAGCTACCACTACGTTCCACCTCCGCTGCTATTGGTTCCTTTCCCGTGGTTACCTTGTCCGCGCGGAACTTCCGGTCCTTTCTTACAAGGCCATCCGCAGCTAGATTTTCGGGCACTCGAGCATCCCTACAAAGTTGGGTTACTAAAGAAGGGAAGAAGAACCCATACCTTTTTACTCGGTTGAGGATGAACATCTCGTCATATATTACTTTTGCCACATCAAAGTTGTGCCCATTGACGAAGCACCAAATCAAACCGGCTCTGGGTCCATTCACCTCAGTAGTATTGTGAGATGGAATCAAACGGTTGTTGATTAGGTACAACCAACATTTTGCTTTAGAGGTTAGTACGGAGGAGTGGAACTTTTCACCATATCGCATCCAAACCACTTTTTGTCCCGCTACACAAATAGTTTCAATGAATCGCTGCCACTTTTCCTGTGTTGGGTTGCAGCCATATTCATAGAAGTCATCATAATCAATCACAGGTGGTGGTAGCTGGTATGCCGCCCTTATTGCCTCAACAGAGGCATTCATCGTTTTGCCCCGTACTGTGACGATGCCATTGTGATGCTCAGGCGCGTTGGCGTAAAATTCCCTTACAACCATAACATTGCCTTCACCGGGCTCATTAATAAAAGTTTGGAGCCCACGTCTCATCAGCTCTTCATACATGTGAGGGCAATTTCGCTGGAGTAATCGGACTTCAATGCCCCTTTCAGGAATTGGCTTCTTAGAAGCCTTCTCAGCAAAGCGGTCATGGGCTTTAGCTGAGACAAATTTTGTATCATCAAAAGGGCGTGCAGGTGCAACCCCTCGCGACCTGGAGGTTTGTCTGCTAGTTAATGGACGGTGGTGCGGCGTTTCTTTGATGGAGCCATGGTACCTTTAGTGAGTGAAGATTAGAGAAGAAGGGGAAGGGGAAAGTGTGTTGGAGAATTGGAAAAACCTTTTAAAAAATGAAAAAAAAATTCTGGAGAAGGTGAGTTGAAGAAGAAGGAATTGGGTAGGGTTTGCTTAAGTGTTGGAGACTTGTGTGTTGGTAATGGGAGGGGTTTTGGATGTTGGGGTTATTAGAATGGGGGGGGGAGAATGAGTTAGACTAAAGAAAAAATAATTGAAAAATAAAAAAAAATCAGAGCAAAGAACAAACAGTCGGGTATCAAGGGCAGAACGCTATTAGCGCGTTCATATGCGCGATCGCGCTAAATTAGCACGTCCAAGATAGAATGTTTTGCCAAGTAGCGCGTTCATTAGCGCGTTCAGATGCTCGATCGCGCTAGTAGCACGTTCATATGCACGTTCAGTAGCGGGGCCCAAGAAGAATGTTTGCGCCATTTTAACGCATTCTTAGTGCGCCCAGATGCGCGGTCGCGCTAGTAGCGCGTCCTTGATCGCGCCCAGATGCGCGGTCACGCTAACTGGGTTTCAAAATCCTGAACTTTCACCTTTTTTTTCATTTTTGATTGCCTTATCATCCGCCCATTGTTACCTGCATTAGTTAGCATTTTCAAAAACTCATAATTAATTACTACTACGACCGTCGGGTTGCCTCCCAACCAGTGCCTTAGTTAATGTCGTGGCACGACGTAGATTATGCTCGTTTAAGGCTTGCTCGACCTTTGCGGTTCAACAAGAATTATTACGGACAACTCTTTCGTTTCCTCCATCCCCATATACAGTTTTAGTCGTTGTCCATTAACTTTGAAAGTGTTAGTGCCATCTTCACTGGTTATCTCCACAGCCCCATACGGGAACACTTTGGTCACGTTGAACGGCCCAGACCATCGGGACTTAAGCTTACTCGGAAACAATCTCAACCTTGAATTGTACAATAATACCTTGTCTCCAGGTTTGAAATTTCTGTCCACAATGTGTTTGTCATGCAATCTCTTCATCCACTCCTTGTAGAGTCTCGTGCTTTCAAAGTCGTGATATCTGAATTCCTCCAACTCATGCAACTTTGCCAGTCGAGTTTCTCCAGCTTCATCAGGGTTCATGTTCAATTGCTTTAGTGCCCACCAAGCTTGATATTCTAGCTCCACAGGTAGGTGACAGGCCTTCCCAATACCAATTTGTATGGTGACATACCAATAGGTGTTTTGAATGCAGTCCTATAGGCCCAAAGTGCGTCGTCAAGCTTTTTCGCCCAATCAGTTCTTGTGGCGTTTACAGTTTTAGTGAGTACACTCTTGATCTCGCGGTTTGAGACCTCTACCTGCCTGCTTGTTTGAGGGTGATATGGGGTTGCTACCTTGTGGTGCACATCATATTTAGCCAACAACTTTTCAAAGACACGATTGCAAAAGTGCGTGCCCCCATCACCAATGATGGCCCTCGGAGTCCCGAATCGGGTGAATAAATTCTTCTTTAAGAATCCGACCACCACTCTCGAATCATTGGTGGGGAGTGCTGCAGCGTCCACCCATTTGGATACATAATCCACCGCAACAAGTATGTACTTATTGCCATAACAACTGACGAAGGCACCCATGAAATCAATTCCCTAAACGTCGAACACCTCAACTTGCTGGATTGGATTCATGGGTATCTCATGTCTACGGGATATGTTTCCCATTCTTTGGCATTCATTACAGCCCTTTACCCATTGGTGAGCATCCTTAAAGATTGTTGGCCAGTATAACCCTTCCTCTAACACCTTTGCTGCTGTCCTAACTCCTCCAAAATATCCTCCATAAGGTGATGTGTGACAAGCCTACAAAACAGAATATTGTTCTATCTCGGGGACGCATCTCCGGATCATGTTATCAATGCAAATTTTAAACACATGCGGTTCATCCCAGTAATAGTTTCAGCAATTACGATAAAATCGTTTCTTTTGAACATAGGAGAGTTCATATGGTTCAATGCCGCAGGCCAAATAGTTTGCAATATCAGCGTACCATGGCACATCTTCCACACTTATGGCTAGCAGCTGCTCGTCTGGAAAAGTTTCAAGCATATCCTCAGACTCAATTGCATTTTCAACACTTTCAAGGCGCGACAAATGATCAGCGACTTGGTTCTCTGTTCCCTTACGGTCACGAATCTCCAAGTGAAACTCTTGCAAAAGCAGCACCCAACGAATTAGGCGCGACTTAGACTCTTTTTATCAACCAAATACCTAATGGCTGCATGATTTGTGTACACTATCACCTTCGACCCGATCAAGTAAGACCTGAACTTATCAAAGGCGAACACAACAGCCAACATTTCTTTTTCAGTTACCGTGTAATTCAGCTGAGCACCACTCAATGACCTACTTGTGTAGTAAATAGGGTGCATTACCTTATCCTTGCACTGTCCCAACACGGCTCCCACAGCGTAGTCACTAGCATCACACATGAGTTCAAACGGTTGCTCCCAATCAGGAGCAACTACAATCGGTGTTGTAACTAGCCGCTTCTTCAGTTCCTCAAAAACTAATCTGCAATCATCAGAAAACACAAATGGGTTATCTTTTTCGAGCAACTTACAGAGGGGATTTGCGATCTTGGAAAAATCGTTGATGAATCGCCGGTAGAAGTCGGTATGTCCCATGAAGCTACGAATAGCCTTGACTGATGTTGGAGGTGCATGTTTTTCTATCATGTCGACTTTGGCTCTGTCCACCTCAATCCCTTTTCTCGACACTAAGTGCCCCAAGACAATTCCTTTTTGTACCATAAAATGGCACTTCTCCCAATTTAGCACTAGATTTGTCTCGATGCACCTTTTTAGAACACGGGTTAAATTTGCTAGGCATTTATCAAACAAATTTCCCACCACTGAGAAATCGTCCATGAAGACCTCCATAATGCCCTCCACCATATCTGTAAAAATGGCCATCATGCACCATTGGAATATTGCAGGTGCATTACAAAGGCCAAATGGAATTCTCCTGAAGGCAAACACTCCGTAAGGGGCAAGTGAATGAAGTCTTTTCCCTATCCCCTGGGGCAATAGAAATCTGGTTGTACCCTGAGTATCCGTCGAGAAAACAGAAGTGTGACCTTCCTGCCAATATATCCAACATCTGATCAATGAAAGGATGTGGGAAATGGTCTTTCCGGGTAGCCAAGTTCAGCTTCCTATAATCCATACAAATTCTCCATCCTGTGACGGTTCTTGTAGGAATCAATTTGTTGTTATCATTCTTAACTACCGTCATGCCACCTTTTTTTTGTACACTTTGAACTGGGCTAACCCAGCTACTGTCAGAAATTGGGAAAATGATTCCTGCATCTAACCACTTGATCACCTCTTTCTTCTCTACTTCCTTCATATTGGGGTTCAACCTTCTTTGGTGTTCTCTGGAAGGTTTGTGTCCTTCTACCAGCAGAATTTTATGCATATAGTATGCGAGGCTGGTTTCCTTTATGTCTGTCATGGTCCACCCAATATAAGTCTTGCACTCCTTAAGTACCTGCAAGAGTTGTTGAGTTTGTACATCTAGCAAACTAGATGAAATAATAACAGGTAATGTCGAGTTAGGTCCAAGAAACTCATACCTAAGATGGGCTGGAAATGGCTTTAACTCCAACTTTGGTGGTTCTTCGATTGATGGCTTGGCTGGAGGAGCTTCTCTGTTCTCCAAGTGCAAGGGCTCAAATTCAAGTGTTCTATCCCAGAACCCTCTACCTTCTAATGCCATTACCCATCCAGCCAGTTCTTCTCCCTTTACCTCATCAAAGTTCATTAGACACATAGCAAGGGGGTCTTTAATAGTCAACAGTTCATCATTGGTCTCTACAATTACATCCACGACATCTATAAAAGAGCAATTGGCGAATTCACTTGGTCGCCTCATAGATTTCTGCACGTTGAATGTTATTTCTTCATCGTTCAACCTCATATTTAACTCCCCAGTTTCACAATCGATTAAAGCTCTCCCCGTGGCTAGGAATGGTCTTCCCAAAATTATGGGAATCTCTTCATCTACTTTACAATCTAAGATTACAAAATTTGCAGGGAACACAAATTTTCTTACCTGAATCAACACATCATCCAGAATACCAGAGGGTTGCTTTACCGTCTTGTCAGCCAGCTGCAACAACATTGTGGTGGGTCTAGCTCTTCCAATACCCAGCCTTTTATAAATTGCCAGGGGCATAAGATTAATGTTGGCCTCTAGATCACACAGTGCTTTAGCAAAGGCAAAATCACCAATAGTGCATGGGATTGTAAAGCTCCCTGGGTCAGATAGCTTTTCCGCAATTGGTCTAGTCACCACTGCACTACAGGTCTGGGTGAGAGTAACTGTGGCTAAGTCTTGGAAATCAAATTTTTGGGACATTAAGTCCTTCATCATTTTTGCATACCCATGCATCTCTTTCAAATCATCAATTAAGGGAATGTTTACCTGAATTTGTTTTAGCATTTCCAAGAACTTCTTGTATTGCTACTCTTTTTGGTACTTAGCTAGCCTCTAAGGGAAGGGTGCAGGAGGTCTCTTCTTCCCAATCATTTGGGATCGATCTTTATCAGCCGCTACAACAACCACTGGTTCCTGTGTTATTTCAGCTTCTTTCTCGGTCTTAATTTGAATGCTACCTTCTTCCTAGGCAGGCTGGGCTGTCACTTCTGTTAGTTTCGTTGATTCATCCAACTCTATGGGCACTGATATAAGTGTCTCAACTTCCCTAGTTTCTCGAGCCCTTTCTTGCTCTCTACATCCAAATCTCTGCCATTAAGTAAGCTCACCGCCATCAACTGCTTCGGGACTTGATCTTTTGGATTTACCTGGGTATCTGCGGGTAGTGTTCCATGAGGGCGATTGTTTAGAGACATTGAAATTTGGCCCATTTGGATTTCAATATTCTTGATCGCCTAGTCATGTGCATCTACTCTCTCACTAATCTTTGCATTAGACCCAATGACCTATTGCATCATTGCTTCAAGTCTAGCAAACCCATCTTCCTTCCTTCCACTGTACTGCTGCTGAGGAGGGTGATACCCCTGCTGTTGATTCTGATTACTGTATCCCTGTGTCCTTGGGTAAGGTGTTATATTGTTGGGGGGTTTCATACCTCCCATGTTTCCACTGTTGACTGTGATTGGGCTGGCCTGTATTGCTGATTTTGCTAACTCCAGTTCTGACCACCCTGTCTCTGGCCTCCATAATTAGACACATAGTTCATATCTTCAGGGTAGTGCTGATGATCGTGTCCTGCAGGCCACTGATTACCAATTGGCTAACTAATACAAGATGTGCACAAGCCCCCATTAGTAGTATCTACAATATGTACCTGTTGTTTTTGCCCTGACTCTTGCACCCTTTTGGTGAGTGTGCTCATTTGTGTCAATAAAGTGGCCATATTTTCAGCCATTGAATTGGATGGATCTAAAGGCACTGAGTGCACCACTGGAGTGATAGGTGCATTTCTGGTTATCCATCTTGAATTATGCGCCATCTTGTCAAGCAGACTTTGACCTTCTCTCCATGTTTTACTCAAGAATGCTCCACCCGCTGAAGCATCAACAATGTTCTTCACGCTGTCTGACAATCCTATGTAGAACTGCTGTCCCAACATCAAATCTGGAATGCCATGGTACGAACATATGACCAGTATCCCTTTAAAACGCTCCCATGTTTCATGCAATGTTTCCATTGGCCTCTGTTTAAAACTTAAAATGTCATCAATCTGTTGCGCGGTTTTATTGAGGGGGGGAACTTGTTCACGAATTGCCTGACTAACTCCTCCCAAGTTGTTATGGAATTTATGGGGAGTGAGTTTAACCAGGTCTGGGCAGCTCCGGTCACTGATAATGGGAACAATAGTAAATTGATTGCTTCTGGAGTTACATTGGGCTGTCTTTGGGTCTTGCAGATTGACAAAAAAAATTTCAAGTGCTTTTGAGGATCTTCGGCTTGTGACCCCGAAAATAGCCCCTTGTTTTGCAACAAATGCAGCGTGTTATTCGTGATTTGGAATGATCCAGCTTGTATCTGCGGGACTAAAATTGAGGTGGCCAAATTTTCAGCTGTGGGTTGTGCCCAATCATAGAGAACCGCCTCGGGCACAAGAGGTGCCATTGGTGCTATTGGTACAACTGGCTGTTCTTCGTGATCTCCCATTGTTGTTTCGATTGGATCAGTTGTTTGTTGTTGTCTGTTACTCCAGTTGGCCCGGTTCAAGGCCTTGAAAAATTTCTCGGGATCTGAAAATGCTTCAAATACTTCACCAGTTCTCGATGAGTTTCTAGGCATGTACCTGTGCAACCAAGTCAATAAACGTTAAAAATTTCAATGTAAAAATTGGGTGTAGAGAAAACTAACTACACTAAGTTTTTTTTTTTGTACTTCTTTCAATCGCAATTGATAATACCGTTAACTCCCCGGCAACGATGCCAAAATTGATCACGCTCAATTAAGCCTATTAAAAGACTACGCGGGCGTTGCAAATATAATCCGGGGTATTATGCCCCGAGTCAAATCCCACAGGGAATTAACGTATCGAGAGAAGTCTTTGAAGTACTAAATTCTTATTAGTCAACCTCCTCAAACTTTGTGAATACAAGTGGTGTTACAATTACTACGACAACTATTCGAATCAATAAAACAAAGGTTAATTAATACGCAAATGTAGACAATTGGAATAAAGGCCTAAGGTAATGGCTTACCCCGTTGTAGATTTTCTTAGTCGTATATTTCTTATAGCTATGAATTAGTTATCTCTATCAATCATGAACTCTCCAACTATCATAACTCTCTCTCAAGTAATTATGATAATTTACTAGACACACTCTCTCAAGCTACGCTAGCTAGATTCGCATTACAGTTCACTTAGATTGCACCCGAGGTATCGTTATCTCTACTCCAACCTCTAAACCCTCGGTTATGACTTCGCCTATACTCCGGGAGTGATGTTGTTCAAACAATTACCTAAATATGCATTCTTTCTCAAGTAGCTACATAATAAATAGGCATGGCTAATTGAGGATCCTTTCAACTAACCAAATATCAAAACATAGTTGAACAAATAGAGATTAACAACTAACTCAAAACTATATTAATATCACAATAAGTTCATCGACAACGGGTTTAACCAAAACCTTAGATTAAAAGTGTTAGCTACTCATAACAATGATAAACATCATAATAAATAACTTCATTACAAATCATAAAAACAAAAGGAAGAGGAGAAGAACTTGATGTAGAAAACTCCTCTTAGCTCCTTGCCTTTCCTATTCTTGTTCTTAGCTAATAAAAGCTGCACACCTCTATTTTTGGGCGAGCTTGACCTTCTATAGGTTAAGTGAATTTGCCCCCCAGACTTCCAAAATTACCCCTGACGATTATGTTCCGGAATTTGGACTAGCGCGACCGTGCATGTGGGCGCGCTAGTCCAGGTCTCATTTGTTTGGTTCTTTTATTCTCGTCTTCTCGCTCATTCAGCTCCTAGGGGTCTTTCTTGCTTCAATGTAGCTCCAATCACAGCTTTAAGGCCTCATACAAGCTCTTCATTCCTGCAACACAATTTAGAGCTCATTTTTCATCATTTAATTATATTAGAGCATTGAAACATAATTAAGTTGGGGCAAAAACCATTGTCAAATGACATATATCTAGCCTAATATCAAGAACCATTCATAATACCTCAATTCCTATAAACATGTTTTGATCTGAAATTTAAATATGGATTAATTGAACTTGTTTGACTTAGTTAATTTGAGTTGTTTAGGTTGGTTTGGCATAATTATATTATTGTTTGTAGTTTTTTGTTTGTTTGGTAAAGCCATCGAGTCCTATGCCGGTCACAGTCCCTAGTTGGAATCATATCGTGCATCTATGTCAAGTCAAAACATAACAGCCTTAACAACTCAAGTAGATGAGAGAAAGAAGTTTAATTCATTCTTTGACTTTGACCAAGTAGGAATTAATGGGAGAATTTAAGGACAAAGAGAAACAAAATCTGATTATATGTGTATTGACACAATCTACATAGTTTTCTTAAATGCAGATGAAACTTGACT
This sequence comes from Nicotiana tabacum, assembly GCF_000715075.1. NCBI lineage: Eukaryota > Viridiplantae > Streptophyta > Magnoliopsida > Solanales > Solanaceae > Nicotiana > Nicotiana tabacum. The sequence goes on from NC_134090.1 coordinate 139,900,390, forward strand.
TATAAATATTCAAATCAAAAGTAATACCTTTAGTTTATAAAGCAGAATAGAAAAAGGAAAAAAAAAAAATACAACCATGAATCTCAAAAGGGTGTTTGTATTTGCAATCTTTTTCATAGTGGCAAACGTTGAAGCTAATGTGGATGAAAGTAAAATATCTTGTAAAGCACTGTGCAGACTAACATGTCTAACTTCTGTTGAACCTGTTTTCTGTTCTCATCCATGCTTGAAAAGATGCACAATTCCTAGCATTTATAAAGCTATGACTCACAACACTAGTTGTTATGAGCAGTGCTCTAACGTTACTACAGGTGTGTCTCTCTCATTTTCTTCACAAAATTATCTTATTTTAGAGGCAGATTCACAATTTCAATTTATTGTTTGAAATTTTACTACAGTACTTTGCCATGTTTTGTAGTTTTTTTATATAAACAAAAACAAAACAAAACAACAAAACAAAAAAAAAAAAAAAAAGAGGAAAAAGAACGCTCATCTTTCGTTTGGACCGCTAACCTTCAATGCTTGTGTTACTAAACCCATTAAATTTATTTCATTTCTGGAAACTATTAGCTATGCCCATTTATAAGTAGCTTATTACAAAAATTGGTCACTTCATAAAATATTACTAATTTTAGCCAATTAGCTATTTGTAGCTGAAAAAGGTCAAATTTTTGTTTTCTTTTAAGTGAGTGTTATTAGAATAGCTTGGGTACATCTTAAGGAGCTTGAATCTCATTTCTGAGATGGTTTGGTTGAGTTTTGAGGTGGTTTGAATTGAAAATTCGAATTAAAATATGAACATGAAAAAAATGATATGTGTATCACGATGTGTATCATTTATGTATCACATATGTATCATATTTGTATCAAATGTCTATCACATGTATATCCATATATATCTATGTGTGAGATACATGCGTGATATATGTGTCGCACAAGAATTTTTTTCAACTCGATTTTAACTACGAATTTTGATACCAAATCAGTCCAAATCACCTCCAATCTTCCTCATATTTTGTATATTTACTCATCTATATGTTTTCAATGAATTTCAACCATACCCATAGAACAAGGTCCCTTTTTTTGCTTAGATTTTTGAAATTTTTGATATATATATATATATATATATATATATATATATCAACAATTTTATTGTGCTACTTCATCCATAAATTTCCTTTTTGTCTTGTATCTGATGTTGTTGATCACGCTTAAAAATATGAAATGAGATCTTTCCGTGTAATTTTTGGAGAGAAAGAACCTTAATTATATGGGTTTTTAATTTGTATATGTGTTTGGCTAGTTTTGATAAGTCTATAATTAATAGGTAGAGATTGATAAGTTGGAACTTATTTGGGGCATATTTGTAAGATTCCCTTTAGTTTTTGAACCGGCCCATGGATCTAAATCCTAAAATTCATTTCAATTAATAATTTTAACATAATATATCTATTGCGTAAGAAAATAGGTTCCAACTCATTCTCAAGACTATAGGTCTAATAATTGTTGTTGGTTTTTTTATTGTTAACACGTACCTCTCTACTTGTGATGGAAGCTATAGTCTTAGTTTAAGCCACACTTTTGGCAAGCTAATTTTATGTTTACTTATGTATACTTATCTATACATAATTATAAACATTAGTATCACTATGAGGGAGGTCTCATTTAATACTTAGCATCATATATCAATTGTATATACTACGCTCAAATCTTTTCCATTTTAAGGTTTTAATTTTTCTCATTTTCTCTCCGCCTGTTTCTCTTTCTCACACCTCTCACAGAATTTATAGATCGTCTTTCTCTCCCGTTAGAATACGATAAGTCATTTTATATTCAATTGTTTGGATGGTGCAATTTCAAGTTTGTGCATGTAATTAAAAAAAAAAAATCTTTTACAACATCAATAACTGAAGCTTCAGGCTCCTAGGCTCAAGTGAATAAATTAAAGATATTGTGCTTTATATACTGTAGAGAAGATCTCAATCATTTCATCGAAAATAATAAACCCAATTAAAATCCATTAATAACCATTAAAAAGTTTTAAAACTTTGAATTTCAAAACTAGATTTTGTGAAATTACTATTCGTTTCGACTGAGTGTTATTGCAAATGATTGGAAATATCCTTTGAAGTTTTTATGTCAATTTGAGGGAGATTGGTGAAGAGTTGAGTTGATTTTAGTTAGAATTTTAGATTGAAACTCGCAGAGGACGACAAGATACATACAACAATTGAATGCAAGTTGTATAAAAGTGTATGTAAATTGTATAGTTTAGGCGAATTTGTATATAAATAAATTTTATATGCAAATAATATAAATTGTATTTTGTGATCGGATTATATTGTATATTCTTGATCGAATTTGTGTATATTTTGTAAAGAAAAAAAAATCAAGCTACTTTTTGAAACAAAAAGAGTCAAACTAAAATGAATAAACATTATTCTAATTTTGTACATACAAGAAAAATTCCTTTTCATTACCGCACTACAGGCAGAGGCCAACCTATGCAATATGCAGAGGGGTCATCAGCGCCCTTAAAGTTCGGTAAATTTTTTATATATACATGTATATGTCCTTAAAAATAGTGATATATTAACAATAGACACCCTATATACAAAGTTTGGTTGAATCAAAAAGTGCCTCCGCGACCTTCAAATCCTGGGTCTGCCTCTGATTACAAGAGCTAGTATAACTTTAATGCATATACTTAAAAGGGATTTTTTTCTTATATGTATAAAATTAGAACAATATTTATATAAATGAATGTACTTATAAATCCTTTAATTTGATTGCAGATGAAAAGAAAATTGAAGGCTGCTTCAACGCTTGCACAACCAAATATTACAAGTCGAAAAAGCTTGCAAATTAAAGCTATTTGCATCATCCAGCAAACTTCAAGAATTATATATGTTATCGTGAAAAACTATATTTGCTTCTAATAATGAAATGATTTTACGTTTTAATACTCTAATCATTATGACCATATGTAATATGAGGATTGTTGGATGGGAATATCGATCATTTCTAAACCACCGCGACCTTAATTAATGGAAGATGCTATAACACAAAATTCAGAAAAGTTAAGAGATGATATTGTTAAAGAAAAATAGCTTAAGTGAAAGTATAAATTTAGCATGGCACACCGATAGATAAATGATTTGATGGTAATAGTTCCTTAAATCTGCGGGAGTCTAGTATGGAGGGATCAAAATCATGCTTTTTTATTAATTGAATGTTTAATTATTCTTCACTAGTACTGGAAGGTTCAAAATATATACTTCTTCTGGTCCATTTTAATTGAGTTTTTGGTTGTTTTCACATATGTTAAGAAATTTACTTTTTAGCATTAATTAACAATAAAATTTATCATATTAACATTAATTTGTTGAAAATACAACAAATACACTTAGGCTATTTACTCCAAGGACAACTTTGGAAAAAAGAAGTTAATTTCTTTTTTATATCTGAAAAAATTAAATATTATAGACCACAAAAAAAGGGTCAAAAATCAAGTAAAATTAACCAGAGAAAGTATATTTTAAATCTAGGTACTAAATAATAAAATATATTTTGCATCTCCACTATTCAAAAAGGTTCAAATCTTTTTCTCCATTAACTATTCAAGAAGTTATATTTTGCATCTCCACTATTCAAAAAGGTTCAAATCTTTTTCTCCATTAACTACCGCACTACAGGCAGAGATTTGGCCTAATAGAACCTCCAAATTCCGATTATGCGAGGCTAATTGAGCATCGGAGTCGGCATTCTTCTCTATCATCTGTTTAAACATATTTTCAATTCTACCCATCACATTGGAAGAAGAGCTCGGGCCTTGATAAGGATAGGGAGGTGGATTGCTCGATTGTTGGAACATCGGGGGCCTTTGAAAACCCGACCCCCGATTGTTGTTGTTCCACCCTCCTTGGTTATTTCCACCCCAATTTCCTTGATTACTCCAATTGCCTTGATTTCCTTGATTGTTCCAATTTCCTTGATTAGGATTTCCACCACTCCAATTGCCTTAGTGGTTTTGGTTGTTCCAATTACCTTGGTTCCCTTGTGGCCTTCATTGTTGTTGATTTTTTCCTTGAGCATTGTTTCTTTGACCTTGATAATTGTTGACATATTAAAATTCTTCGCCTTTCTCATTGAATGAATCACCTTGATCATAACCATTATCATCTTGCATAAATTGTTCCGGACGGCTTTGTATTTGTTGACCTTATTGCCGTCTTTTATTTACCATCATATTCACACCAATGCACTTGTCTCCACTACTAAAAAAATCATGTTTTAGCGACAGACAAATTTTGTAGCTAAATAGTAGCGACTCATTATCAAAAGATTCTGCTAGCTATGAGCATTTTAGCGACAGATTAACGACGACGTTCGTAGTTAATTCCAGTTTTTTTGTAGTGTTCGGCCCTTGAACTTGTTAAAGTTGAGCTTTGGCCAATTGGTTCATGGTAGTTGTCAACTCAGCAATAGCTTGCCCATGATCATGTAGCTCTTTGTGTAGGTGAATAACATTAGGGTCACCTTGCGGAACATTGGCTCTACTTTGCCATGCCGAAGAGGTATCCGCCATCTCATCAAGAATTTCACAAGCTTTGGCATATGGAGTGTTCATGAAGTTTCCCCCAGCGAGTTGATTAACCACACATTGATTAGGTGTTGATCCCCTTGTAGAAAGTCTGTATCATGGCCTCAATCATATCGTTGTTCGGGAACTCTTTAACCATGGTACAATATTTTCCCAAATCTTGTGCAATGGCTTATTGGGTTCTTGCTTGAAAGCAAGAATCTCATCCCGAAGCATTGCTATATGGACCGAAGAGAAGAATTTGAAAATGAACTTTTCTGCCAACTCATCCCAAGTGTGTATGGAATGATTGGGCAACCTCTCTAACCAGTCCAATGCTTTTCCCCGTAGAGTAAAGGGAAATAGCCTCAACCTCAGCGCGTCCTGAGAAACATTTGTTTGCTTGCTCCCCCAACAAGTATCGACAAACCTCTTGAGATGCTTGTAGGAATTTTGATTCGGAGCCCCGGTGAAGAATCCCCGTTGCTCATGTAGTGTAAACATCACGTTGGTGATTCAGAAGTTGTCCACCCTAATGCGGGGTGGGACTATAGCACTTGCATAACCCTTGTTTGGTAATTTTTGGTGGGTTGCTGCTCTTGGTGGAGCTGGGGGAGGGGCAAGCATATTATCATAAGGCGGGTGTCCTCATCTATTAGCTTGAGGTTCAAGAGGAACCTCATCCACGGAATTATCATCCACTTCCTCCCCCAATGGCACATTTCCGATGGGCTTGTTGTTGAGAGCCATTTTCGTACCTAAAATTAATTTACACACAAAATTAGTGACTCGAAAGGAAAAGAAGATAAAGCACACAAAAATCTAGATATATAGCTAAATCCGTTTAACTTCCCAGCAACGGCGCCAAAAATTGATATCGCCCAAACTCACACCACAATTATAGGTAGTGAGGCGGTCGAAGCAATAATAAAAACCCAACGCAAGTCGGGGTCGAATTCACAGAGAGTTAGAATTTGAATTAGGTATACACCTAGTGTGAATGTATGATGTGCCTAATATTGCACCTCTACATACTCGGGGGTTGTTTCTATTTCTACTTTTACCTAATGATTGCAAATAATAAACTAGAAGACAATATTTTTGGTTTTGGTTATTTTTCAAATGGTAAATGATCTAGGGTCGTAACTTCTGCCTAAGTGGCTACCTAACGGGTTGTAAACTATAGGGCAAGTTTGATTAATCGTGATTGTAGTATAACAATCACACGCAATTGCTCACTCTATACCTCTCGGTAGTTTGAGATATTTTGCCCAATTTGGCTTTCTCAAGTCCATATGGGTATTGCACAAATCAAGTGATATATGCTCAAGTCGGATCCTACTATCTCTAGATTTGATCCTTTAATTGAGGCTATTAATTTCTGGAGTTCACCCCAATTCCTTATTAGTCAAGCTTTCCCAAACTTAGTATCTCTTTCTCAAGTAAAGACTAGGTTAAATAGGCATGAATCAATGTTTGCAACCATTAATTCTAGAATTCAAGCATAAACAAGGCTAAATATCACTAACCCAATCATAAAAAAGACCTAAAATTAAATACCCATTAAGTACCCACACTAGGGTTGAGCCATAACCCTAGCCAAAGATTTAGCTACTCATGCAAAATAAAGAAATACAAGAAGAAATTAAGATAGAATGCATAATAATTGATTAAACAAAGAAATTCTAACGTTGAGAAGTTAATCTAGTACAAAATTACTCTAAAAAGTAAAGAAAACGGCTGAGGTGTGTGAGCATGTGATTTTTGCCCAATGTGAATTACTCCCATAAATTCAAGAAAAATAAATTTTCCCATTATTTGCAATTTCGTAGATTGTTTGTACCATTTTGTTAATTGTTTGTATTTTTCTGTGCATGTTTAATTTTATTTAATTCATGAAAAAATACAAAAAATATATTGCATTTGCATTTAGAATTTAATTTATGTTGTTATATTAATTAGTAATTAGTTGTTTTATAAAATATGAAAAATCAAAAAAAAATTGTTCATGTTGCATTTTAACTCTTTAATTTCGAATTTTGTAGCTTTTTCTTTTAATTTAGGACTTAATTAATTATTGTAAATATTATGTTGAGTTTTTAATATAATTTGGTAGGCTAATTTAATTTTTAAGTGTTAGTTTAGATTTATTTTAATTTGAAAAAGAAAGAAAATTGGAAAGTGAAAAGGAAAGGAAAAGAAACAAAGAAATCTGATTTTTGGGGCCAATTCAATTAATTTCCCCAGGCCCAAAATCATTTTCACCCCAAACTCGTCTCAAAATCTGGCCCAAACCCAGCAATATCCGGTCCAAGTTGTTAGTATTTAAGACCTTTGAAACGACGTAGTATGGGGGCAATACTACGTCGTTTTGAGTTCAATTATGTTAAACTGATCTCATCTGATCATTTTCCATCATCCAATGGCTGTGGATCTACCTTTTATTTTAATTAAAACTGTCTGAAAGACTTGAGTAACCTAAGATACATGTTTCATCTTCTCTCTCACCTCTCTATTTTCACCGCCGCCCACCACTCACCGGAATTCGCCACCGGTGGCGGTGGATATCCAAACTCCACCAAATATTGACCATATAACCCTCGTTGTCTCCCCGTTCCGAATCCACCATTAGTTTTATCAAAGACTACCCAATCCGTCTGAATCTTATATCCAAGTTTGCCGAGAATCCAACCTTGTACCATTTCCTTTTTCTCTTTTCTCTCCTTTCTCTGATTTTCCCCAAAAGATGGACATGTTTGACATCGAACCCTCAATAAGAGGATGTCGCTAGAGTTGTGCCTCATCGGTTGCCTGAAGATTTGAAGGTTTCGTCCACTTTTCTTTTCTTTTTGGCAAATGACAAAAATTGTGACATAAAGCACTAGCCATTTGGAAATTTTCCGGCTAGTGCTTGTGTTGCAATTTTCATTATTGTCCAAGAGTCCTATTCATCAGAGTTTGGACCAGCAGCGGCTAGTTTTGCTTCTCAGTTTTCTTTTATTCTATTTTCGTTTCTGTTTTGTTCCTTTCTCAGTCGGACCGTCTGTTTGTCCCATTCTTTTTGCTAAGTAAGGCTCCCAGTTAATAGATGTGTGGTTAGTATTTTTGATTAAGGAATTTTTGTTTGAAAGAAGAAGAAGGAAGATTTAATTAAGTCAGCTAAGTGAGCTGACTCTTCTGTTATGATTCAAAAAGGGCATGAAAAATCATAGTTGTAATTTTTGTCTTTCAAAATATTAATTCATTTTCTTCCCCCTCAGATTGTTTTCTAGTCAGTAAACCCATTGCAAATAACCAAAAGGATAACAGGTTTGTGGGCCGTATGGCCCAAGTGTTCATTTCTATTTGTTTAATTCTCAGAGTAAATAGTAGCCATCTTAGGGGTAGCTTAGGGAGATTGGGTAAGGGGAATCTTGCATAACTAATTAGGAAGCTTCTAGGAAGGTGGGATTTGGGGTGAACTACTGAATAGTGTAGAGAAAAGGGTCTGAAGGAAATTACTAAAAATTGGGGAAGGGGTATTTGTTAAATGTTGAAACTATGTTATGTTGCCCTAAAGCCATCTATATAAGGTTGGCCTCAGTAGAATTAGGCAGAGATCAGATCCTAAGAAATTGAGCAAACGGTTGAGAATATACATACTAATAAGAGTCCGAAATTAGAAGAAAAATCATCAAAATACTGGGCTATTGCATCTAATTTGTTGATATCTCTTGGATTCTCAAAAGCTAGCGTGAATCGTTGACATTTTCTGGTTTCAAAACATGAAAGCTGATTGAGTAGCTGCAGCTGGCTGTTTTTTTGGGTTTTTCTTCTCTTGAGGAGGAATTTTGAAAGGTTTTCATTGAGTACCTAATCTATGGGTTTAAACATGAGCTGAAGCTGTTTGTTGATTGGTTGTTGCTGCTTTTCTTGTTTACTTTGCTTCACTGAACTTTTGTGTTCTCACCTCACTTTACTTTTGTCTTTCCAGGTATTTTTCTCGGATTATGATAACTGTTGAAGTATAAGAGTATTTTGATACATTGTAGTTGTAGTGAAAATCTGGATGAATGAATTGAAGGCTTTCAGTACTTTTTATATATGTTTTCTTCCTTTTTCTGAAATTCTATGTCAAATCTTTTGTTTATTTCCTTTCAGCTCTTGGTTAGTGTGAGATTTGTGAATGAGAAATGATTCAGGAGAGATTTCATAGGTGTCAGGACTTAGGCTAATGCAATTTCATGAATTGGTCCTTTGGTTTGGTCATGTAGTTGATTTCTGTATTTTCTTTTTATTTTCAAGGATTGGTAATCTGAACATCATGTTAATGGTGGTTGTTAAAACTCTATAGCTAGTTCACTCAATTTGAGCAGGGTTAATTGGCTATGAAATTACCTAGTGTTAGCATTATTAAAGATTATCTGTTAGTGTCAGGGTTAGCATGTGGTAAAGAATAGCTTTGGATCCTTCTTTTATTTTTGATTGGTTTGTCAACATGTGTAAAGTCTGGATTCATAATTTGGTGATGATCGTTAGCTCTTGTCTTATGTTTTTTTGTAAGGCTGTCATATGATTTTGGACTACTGAATATTTTGACATTTTGGTTCAAATCAGTAAGCATCTACGTTTTCAGGTTTTGGGATTAGATAGAGTTGAATTCATGCTAGTGAATGTATTTTTGAGATCATGTTACTTGTTTGGGTCAAGAGTCAACTTCTGCTACGTTTTAACAGTGAGATCAGTTGTGTATGAGTAGTTATAACCTCAAGTGTTACATCTTTATTATAGTAATGTGGTTTGGCATTGAAGCAGGATTTACATTTGGTTAAAAACTTGTGAGAGTTTAGGCTATGAGAGGGACTTTGGTTGAGTCTTCAAACGCTGTTGTTTTGGGCATTAAATCCAAGTTGCCCAGTTCCCACTTTAGGCATTTTTCCTTTAAGTTGTTTGGACAATTAATTTCATTCATGCTTTGTCAGATACCTGTTGCAATACCAGGGTTCTCATGGGGTGTACTTTGTCTTAGGCAACCACGATTGGTTAAGAAATTGGGCCATTATCGTTAGCCCATTCATGCAGAGCCCCCTCGTCAATTTCGTACTCAATTTGGGCTTTATGTTGAGCCCAGTTTCCTTTTGTGTCTTGCCATGGGAGCTTGCAAATGATATTGGGTTTTCTGTTAGCCTAAGCTCTGCCAAAAATAGCTAAATGCTTGATCTCATCCAATGTGGATCTAGAATCACTAGTTTGGGATTGAGCATTAACTCGGGTTAAGTCGGAACTCTTTTAGCCTTTTTTGATTAATCATGACGCTTTAATTAGACTCGAGGTGTACCATAAACAAAATTAGATAATCATGGCCCTCGGATAATTAATAATAACTTTATAAAAATCGAGGTGTGCCATTAGTTGAATTTTCCATGGCCCTCGCAAACTTGAAAGAGCGTTGTTGCTTTAGGCGCACTATTTAAATTAATTTTCTAAACTCGGGGGTGCATTTCATGTAACCCAAATCCAATTCTCAATAACGTTAAACAAAATGTGTCGTGAACCGCGAGTGCATTTCATGTGGCGTGGTTCAAGATGTGATTTACATAACGTTGAAACTTCCTAAAATTAATTAAAGGCGGCTAATAAGTTAAAATATACCCTAGGTTAAAACATGTATTAAAATCAGATAATAGGCCAATTATAATAGTTTAAGCGACCGTGCTAGAACCACGGAACCCTGGAATGCCTAACACTTTCTCCCGGGTTAACAAAATTCCTTACCCAGATTTTTATGTTCGCAGACTATAAAATAGAGTCAATCTTTCCTCGATTCGGGATTCTAAACCGGTGACTTGGGACACCATAAATCATCCCAAGTGGCGACTCTGAATAAATAAATAAATCTCGTTTTGATTGTCACTTAAGTTGGAAAAAACTCCCTTATACCCTTTCGGGGGTGTGTGAAAGGAGGTGTGGCAGCTCTGGCAACTCTGCTGGGGATAAGAACCCAGAACTTCTGGTTCGGGGTTCAAGAATTCGAGCTTAGAATAATTGTTATATTTGGCTTTACTTATTATCTGATTTTATTTACATGTTTGGGTCTAATGTGCTAAATGTTGCTTTTTACCGTTTTGATATTGTTGAACTGTATATAAATTGTTACGAAACTCTCCTCTCTTTGAGTCTTCTAAATCATCTGGAAAGTGTGCACTTCGTGTGACTTCTCTTCTGTTAGAGTCACATTCCAACTTTAGAACGAGGTTCGGACAAGTTGCAAAGCCGGTGAAGCTTCTGTATTCCCGGTACGCTGCTCCCTGGCTCGAGCCTCCGCTCTGGTAAGCCAGGTCTAGAACAAATAAAACCAGGTTTTTAAACCTAGTATAACATAGCCTCATGCTGGATCCCTAGTAGGAACACTTGTTTGCATCATGTGCATTTTGACTTACTCAACACAGGGGTTGGGTCCGTCTAGGATAGGTGCACCTGAAATCAAAAGACCATCCTGATGAATTTTGCTTGCTACTTGCGCATTTATTTGATTCGGATTGCATGTTGACCAGTTTCTAAAATAAGGGAAAAATTGAGGAAAACCAAATTGAGGCGAGAGAGGGAATTACCCGCCTGTGGAAAACCTGGTGTCCAAATACCCCGCTACTCTACCAAACTTTTCAAAAACAAAAGAGAAAAAAAGATGTTTCAAAAGTTTGTGTTTTCTGTTGCGTTAAAAATGGCCGAAAAACCAAGTTTGATTCTCACCGAATGTAAGATACGTAGGCAACCCTCATCAGGTCCAACTACTTTTGCAAAAATAACCCAAAAAATGTGAAGTATCGCTGTTTTGACATAAATAAATTAGGTGGTGTCATTCTTGTCCAAAGTAGCCAAAAATGCCCCAAAAAGGCACCGGAAGGCTGTTTTTGCAAGAATAGCCACTTAGGGTCCCTTTTCAAATTTTGGTTGATTAACCAAAATAGCTCTAAATTTATTTTTTTATTATTTTTATCTTGAGGTGTTGAAGGGCTGTATTCGCAAGAATGTTTTAAATTAAATGGGTATTTTTTGAGTCAAAGTAAATCACAGTCTTTTAATCAATCACCTTAAATAAATGTGCAGGATGAGCACAATTGAAAATGAACCTTTTACGGTCCGCGAGGAGACCCCCTTAGAGTTACATATGTGGTGTCGTGATTTGGGAGAAGTCAGCAAAAATTGTGATAAAAGCTTTGGGTGGTCTTGTTGGGCTTTTTAAGATTAAGCCAAGGAAGGATATAATTGAGGCCTTGATACCCTTCTGGGACCCAGCACATAATGTGTTCCATTTTGTTGATTTTGAGTTAACTCCTATGCTTTAGGAGATAGCAGGCTACGCTAGCTTCAGTGAGAATTTCAGAAATCAATACCCGGTGGCACCTAGAACAGTGACTCCTTATAAGTTTCTAGACCTGTTAAGCATCAGTCGGGAAGTTCAAGACAGAAATTTGGCCAAAGGATTCTGTACATTCTATTTCTTGTACCGACGATACGGGAATCCCTGCGGTTTTGAAATGCTAGATACCGGTCTTATTCACTCGGGAAACAAAGATAAGTAGGAAGCTCGTCGAGGATTAGCTTTTATAGTGGTGTTCCTGGGTGTTTTGATTTGTCCCAGAAAAGATGGAAACATAGAGTTGGGGCTTGTAGGGATAGCTGACTTCATGACTAATAAGGCAAATGGCACCATTTACCGTTGATCTTGGTGGAAATTTACCGAGCCCTAATCGTCTACCGAGAAGGGGGAAAGTTTTTTGAAGGATGTAATATGCTTCTACAACTCTAGATGGAGGAACACATTTTCCACCATCCGGGGTACATGAACTGCGGCATGACCGATCTTAAATGCATTGAGAAACATGAACAACAAGTGGAAGGCTATGAGTTTCCGGACGGTACGGAAGCATGGTATGCACACTTGAGCTCTCTGACTACAAACCAGATTGAATGGACATTCAGGTGGCTCTCGGTCAGTAAAGTCATTTATATGTTGGCCGAGGTGTGTTTTATTCTATTGATGGGCCTCTGGAGCATTCAGTCTTATGCCCCGCACAGAGTTTTACGTCAGTTAGGCACGATACCAGAACATCCCACACGATGAGGATTTGAGTCGGCAGGTCATTGAATTGGAACCAAAAGTTGCTTTCCCAGAAGAAAGGGTGCGTCGAATTTGGCATCAATGTAGGTTCCTAGAGACAAAGACTCAGCTATGAGATCTATCCAAAGGCGAGTCGGATCCTAGTTACACAGTTTGGTGCGGTAAAAGGTCCCAAACCCATATAGAGCCCGAACAGCCCGCAAAAAGGCCCCATGTCCAACAATTCACTGATGGAGCGCAGGCGCAATGGGATTGGTTGGCCAAAGAAAATGAGTATAGGGCTACCATAAGCAAGCTGGAAAAGCAAGTCAAGGATCTTCAGTTTAAGAATGGTTTGCAAGCCACCACGGATGAGGGCGAGAAGAAAAAGCTAACCAAAGAAAATGATGCCCTTTGAGCCCAAATTCGGGAAATGAAAATAGCAGCCGAAAACCCCGCCAGAAGTGCAAAAGATGGAAAGCTTATAGATAACCTTAGGCGAAAGGTGAGTGAGTATGGTTTTGATCTGAACAAGTCAGAGGGTGAACTAGCAAGGTCTCGAACAAAACTGGCTGAGAATGCGGAAGAACAAGCTCGCTTGGTTAAACAGTTAAAAGAGAAATATGACAATAAGGTCGTGGGGTTGAAGAAAAAGATCACCGTCCTTGAGAACAAAATGACCAAGCAGGCAAAAGATTTCAAAGCAGAAAGAGAACACTGTTATGCAGCGATGTCACAGTTAGAAAAAGATCTGCAATAACTTTAAGAACAAAATCATACAGCTGAATAAATTTTGGAAGCTAGGACCCAGCAGATTGGGCGTTTGTTGCAAGAAATGGGCATCATAAGGGAAAGGGTCAGAAGGATCGCCGACTACATCATAATGAAATGCAGTGAATGTGAGGACATGATCAGATCCATGTTCTTCGCCACTGTAATGACCTTTGTCCGCCAGATAATGGAGGATCTCTATCGTCTCCAAGGGGATCTAGCGCATAGGCCCGTGGAGAGATCGATTGATGTCCCGCGGGCCCCCGGAGCAGTTGAAGCATTGATGTATTTATGATTTTTATTCGAGTCTGTATTTTCGTCTTTCTGTTGGAGTCTGTTAGTCTGTTGTCGAGTCTGTATTTTCATCTTTCTATTGGGGTCTATTAGTTCCTCTTTTTGAGTCTGTTAGTTTTTATGATTAAATTCGGTAGGATGAGTCGTTGTAATCAAAACGTTTTATTTTATGAAAAATTTGAAAACCCCAAAATATTTTTATTATTTCATTTATTTTTACACTTATCCCCCAGAACTACACTTGGTGTGATTCATGCGGCGTCATGATACGTAGGAAATCTCCATAGGATTCGATCATAACCAAAAGGAAAAAAAAAAACGGAAAAAAAGAGAAAAAAATGAAAAAAAGAGAAAAAAAGAGGTAGAAAACAAGAAACTGTGGGAAGGAAACAATGACAAAATAAGAGAGAAAAATGAAGGAATAAAGAACAATGAGAAATCAAGCAAAGAAAGGCAGGAGTGGAAAAGAGAGAAGTTGCAAAATAGAAATTAAGGAAAGCAGGATGACGCAAGGAACCGATCAAATGCATAATAGAAATGGTTAACTGTTTAGGTGCATTGCATCCCCAATGTGCGGTTGCCTATCTGTTAAGCTCTAATCGCTAACAAGTTTGCTGTTGAAAATCAGTACAGGCAGGTGGTTAGTTTGTTTGGCATTCTGGCAACTCATCCGTACAACACCAGGTCCAAAAACAAGTTGATCATGGCTAACCAAGAACTGGATGCAAGTGTTATTGATCCGTCGAGAGAGGGGGAAGAGTCTGATGTTAATATGAAAGAGGAAGTGTATAAGCTGAAACAACATATGGCAGAGATGTACCAGGCATGGGTAAACGGGCATCCACTACCATCCTACCCCACCAACCCTACTTTCGTCACACCGTTGGCTCAATCCCAGGAACCTCCCACTGTTGATTCATCTCCAGGCTTTCCCATTTACAACCACTACCAAGGCACCACCTCCAAAACACCACAAGCTCCACCACCCAAACCGATTCCATACCCTCCTCCACCAGCCATCCCTATTTTTGTGGCACCCCCACCCACTACACTTCACCGATCCTCTAGTGAGCCTTTGGTCCATACTCAGGATAACCAATACTATCCCCAGAGCCTACTTTCAAGGCCCCGGAACCTTACTCCTATACTCCTCATTTCGACCTCCTTGTTGAGACTGAGAAACCACCTAAAAATCCAGAACAGGAGGAGATGTTTAGGAAGGTTAAAAGCCTGAAACAGTCATTCAGAAACATGCAGGGGTTGGGAGGCCAGGTGAGCGTGGCCTATAAAGATCTGTGTCTATTTCCCGATGTTCAATTGCCAATGGGATTCAAGATGCCCAAATTCGATCTATATGACGGGCAAGGAGACCCAGTGGCCTATTGGGATTCTGCAGTAAAATGAGAGGAGCCGGTGGGAAAGAGGAGTTGTTGATGGCATACTTTAGCCTGAGTCTTAGCGGCTCGGCGTTGGAGTGGTACACTCGTCAGGATCACAGCAGATGGTATACATGGGATGATTTGGCCCAAGCATTCACTTGTCATTTCCAATACAACCTCGAGATTGTTCTAGATCATTTATCTCTGACTAAGATTGAGAAAAAGCCTAGTGAATGTTTTAGGGAGTATGGTTTTCGTTGGAGAGAACAAGCGGCAAGGGTTGACCCTCCGATGAAAGAGAGCGAAATGGTGGATTACATTCTGCAGGCCCTTGAGCCCACTTACTATGGACATCTGGTATCAGCCATAGGCAAGTCCTTCAACGAGGTAGTGAAGATGGGTGGCATGGTAGAAGAATGGCTTAAGTCAAACAAAATCCTGAGTTACTCGACTATTAAGGCAACTACCCAAGCCATTCAAAACGGTACTGGGGGAGTAATCGGAAAGAAGAAGAAAGAAGATGTGGCAACAATTGATTCAGGATCATGGTTTAGACCTAGGGGCCCGTCACACCATTATACTCAGCCTCGACCCCACCACCAAACCTACAACCAAACCCCGTATAATCCACCCCAGCATTACTTCCCATCACCAGACCCTCATTTATTTTGTCCACCATGCCCAAACATACACTCAACCTCCTGCCCACGCACAATGGCATGCGTCAGCCACACAAAACACCTACCCAGCTCCACAAAATGCTTACCCACCCCCACGAGCCTACCAAAACCCTACCGGCCCAGGTTTCTGGCCCAATCAAGCATTTAAGAACGAAAGGTTGCAGCAGAAGAAAACATTCACCTCATTGGGAGAGTCTTATACTAGTTTGTTCCACAGGCTGAGACAATTGGATATGCTAAGGCCGATTGAGTTGAAATTGCCAAACCCTCATCCAAAGAATCTTGATTACTCTGTAAGCTATGAATATTGTTCTGGTACTCTGTGGCATGATACGAAGAAGTGCTGGCACTTGAAAAATGCCATCTAGGAGCTCACTAACACATGTCGGATTAAAGTCCAAACTCTAGAGGCACTCAACATCAACCAGAACCCATTGCCAACCCATCAGGAAACGAACATGATCGAGATAGTACATAAGGGAGGGGATCATAAGAAGCCTTTGTAGACCGTCATGATGATTCAGTCCAGTGAGGTTAAGCTAGTCAAAAAATCCACAATTGAAGGATCAGTGAACAAGTTGAGTGGGACAAAAGGTGAACCATCTGTGTTAGTCAAGAAAGGTTCTCCAAGTGATGTTGCAGCAAACCAAGAAAAGTCAAAAGTGGTTGTGCCAGGAGTGGAAAACAAGCCTATCATAATTGTAGAGGGTGCCCGTACGGATCCTGTCATCATCAAGCCTATTACCCAGTTGCCGATAGTCAACAACAAGGCTATCCCGTGGAACTATGAATGGGTGATAGTGACCTACAAGGGAAAGGAAGTGATAGAAGAAGTCAATGAGGCCCATGGATTAACTCGTTCGGGGATATGCTTTGCTCCGGAAGAGTTAAGGAAAGCTAAAACATCCAGAGATAACCCAGTTCTAGTGAAAAAGGTAGTGACTGAAGAAGAGCCGGAGGAGTTTCTGAGAAAAATTAAGGTACAAGACTATTCCATCGTGGAGCAGTTGATAAAGACGCATGCTTAGATTTCATTATTGTCATTGTTAATCCACTCAGATGAGCATCGCCAGGCCTTGATGAAAATTCCAAACGAGGCTCATGTTCCCGACAAAATTTTAGTAAACCATCTGGAAAAGATCGCCAACAAAATATTTGAGGTAAACAGGGTCACTTTCTCTGATGATGAGTTGCCTGTAGAAGGTACTGAACACAACAGAGCTCTCTATCTTACAGTAAAATGGGGAGATTCTGTGGTTACCAGGATATTATTTGACAAGGGTTCCAGTGCAAACATATGCCCTCTCTCTACTTTAAACAAGTTGAAAGTGGATGACGAGAGGAATCAAAAGAATAGCATCTACATTCGAGGATTTGATAGTGGAGGGAAATATTCAGTTGGTGATATAGTGCTTGAGTTAACAATAGGATCGGTGGAATTCACCATGGAGTTCCAGGTGCTGGATGTAGCCGTATCTTACAATTTGCTGTTAGGTCGACCTTGGATTCATTCTGCCAAAGAAGTCTCGTCCACTCTACACCAGATGGTCAAGTTCGAATGGGATAGACAGGAGATCGATGTGCATAGTGAAGATAATTTGTGTGCTCACAGTGATGCCTCTGTCCCATTCATTGAAGTTGAAGATGACAAAGGGCCTTGGGTCTATCAGGTGTTTGAAACAGTGCCGGTCGAAAAGTTCCAGAAGGGAAATGTGTTGCAACCCCAAAGACAACCTCCATATCAGTCATGGTGGCCTTTGAAATGCTGAAAAATGGCTTTGTGCCCGGTAAAGGTCTGGGTGCATCTCTGCAGGGTATCATATAGCCAGTGTCCCTCCCTGAAAACTTGGGTACGTTCGGTCTTGGATTCAAACCTATAACGACAGATGTGAAAAGGGCTAGAAAGTTGAAACAGGGGGCGTGGGCACTTCCAAAGCCTATCCCGCGTCTCTCCAGGTCTTTTGTCAAGACCGGTGCCAGGAAACGCCCAGTGACAACAGTTCCAAGTTCTGCGCTTGACATTGATGAAGAGTTAATTGAAAGGTTCTAGAGGTGGTTCGATGATGTGAATATGGTGGAAGTGGGAGAAGGTTCTAGCAAAGCGGATGTGCAGTTTGTCGGGCCGAATGCAAAGCTTAACATTTAGGAGGCTACTCCTCTCCCTACCCGGAAGGAGTTTTGGTAGCTTGCTTTTATTTTCTTTCAGTTTATCTGGATTATTCCAAGGTTGTAATTCAAATTTTATGTTCCGTCCATTTGGATGTATAAACCCTGTTATCTTTTGTTTTCAATGAAATGAAATTTCCCTTTTCCATCATTCTTGATAGATTTATTTTTGTTTTTCTTTTCTTCCCTGTAGAGTTCTTTTATGTTGGTTTCAAGGACGTGACATGCATGAGGAATCTTTGGCCTAGTCTTAAAAGTCAATCTAATTCTGAAATAATAATCCAAGAAATAGAGTGTGATGATGAATCAGAATATGATGAGGATGAGGCCTTTGAAGAGATTAATAAAGAACTCAATCATTTTAAGGAAAAACCCAAGCCTAACCTGAATAATACGGAAGCAATCAATTTAGGGGATCCAGATAATGTTAGAGAAACTAAGATAAGTGTCCATCTTGAACCGCAAATCAGGGAAGAGATAATTAAAGCACTGTTTAAATATAAAGATATTTTTGCATGGTCATACGAAGACATGCCGGGTCTAAGCACTGACTTGGTGGTTCACAAATTGCCCACTGACCCGACATTCTCTTTCGTCAAGCAGAAGTTGAGAAAGTTCAAAACTGACATGAGTGTGAAGATTAAGGAGGAAATCACCAAGTAGTTGGACGCAAAGGTTGTCATTCGGGTCACACGATATCCCACTTGGTTAGCTAATGTTGTGCCAGTACCAAAGAAGGATGGTAAGACCAGAGTGTATGTTGATTACCGGGATCTCAATAAGGCAAGTCCAAAGGAAAACTTCCCACTGCCAAATATCCACATTTTGATTGATAATTAAGCCAAGCATGAGATTGGGTCTTTTGTGGATTGCTATGCGGGTTATCATTAGATCTTAATGGATGAGGAAGATGCGGAAAAGATGGCATTCATTATGCCATGGGAAACATATTGCTACCGGGTCATGCCTTTTGGTTTGAAAAAAGTTGGGGCAACTTACGTGAGGGAAATGACGACCATATTCCATGACATGATACATAAGGAGATCGAGGTCTACGTGGATGATGTGATCATAAAGTCCAGGAAGCAGTCTGACCACGTCAGAGATTTGAGAAAGTTCTTCCAAAGGCTACGCAGGTACAATCTTAAGCTAAATCCGGCAAAGTGCACATTTGGTGTCCTATCAGGGAAACCGTTGGGGTTCATAGTCAGCCGACAAGGCATTGAATTGGACCCGTCAAAGATCAAAGCTATCCAAGAATTGCCACCTCCAAGGAACAAGACCGAGGTGATGAGTCTATTAGGGAGATTGAACTACATCAGCAGGTTTATTGCTTAGCTCACGATAACTTGTGAGCCTATCTTCAAGCTGCTGAAGAAGAATGTTGCGGTCAAGTGGACTGATGAGTTCCAGGAAGAATTCAATAAGATAAAGGGGTACTTATCAAACCCACCTGTGTTGGTCCCACCAGAAATGGGGAGACCTTTGATTCTCTATTTGACGGTCTTGGATAATTCATTTGGTTGTGTGTTGGGTCAACATGACATTACTAGAAAGAAGGAGCAAGCCATCTACTATCTCAGCAAGAAGTTCACATCTTATGAGGTTAAGTACACCCACCTTGAAAGGACATGTTGCGCCCTAACTTGGGTAGCACAGAAGTTGAAGCATTATTTATCATCCTACACTACTTACCTCATTTCTCGGTTGGACCCGTTAAAGTATATCTTTTAGAAGCTTATGCCCACAGTGAGGCTCGCAAAGTGGCAGATCTCGCTCAACTAGTTTGACATCGTCTATGTGACTCAAACTGCAATGAAAGCCCATGCATTGGCCGATCATTTGGCCGAGAACCTGGTGGATGAAGAATATGAACCTTTGAAGACTTAATTCCCTAATGAAGAGGTGATGCACATTGACGAGTTGGATCAGACTGAAAAACCAGGTTGGAAACATTTCTTTGATGGGGCTGCTAATATAAAATGAGTCGGAATAGGGGCTGTGCTTATTTCTGAAACAGGGCATCACTACCTTGTTACGGCTCAGCTTTGTTTCTATTGTACCAACAACATGGCTGAGTACGAGGCATGCATTTTGTGTTTAAGGTTAGCAGTGGACATGAGTGTCTAGGAAGTCTTGGTCTTGGGAGACTCGGACGTTCTGGTGCACTAGATTCACCCGTACCGACAATATTTTCACGATCTTTGTCAACACTTTCGATTAGTAGAGTTCATGCATATTCTAAGGATCTATAATGAGGTTGTCTATGCTTTGGCCACTTTGGCGTCAATGTTGCACCATCCGGACAAAGCTTATGTCGACTCTCTGCATATTCAAGTTCGCAATTGTGAGCACGTGATTTTTGTTTTACGCGACAATCACTCCAAAAGAAATAAAAATAATAACAAATGGTCTTGCTGTACAATTTTTGGATTTTTATGTGGCATTTTGTTAGTTATTTGTGATTTCGTCTATTTTTATTTTTATCAAACAAAATACAAAAAAAAATGTGTGTCGTGTGTATTTGAACCGTAATTGATTTTAAAAGGAAAATCGTAAAATATATGCGTCTTTTATTCTATTTTTTGTTGTCATTTAATGATTTTATTTTTAATTAAATGTCAATGTGAGTGATAATTGTTGTTTTGAGTATTTATTAATATTGGTATGATTTTATTTTTTTTATTATTAGGAATTTTTATTTAATTATAAGAAGGAAAACATTAGATTTGGGCCAAGATTTTAAATAAAATCAGGCCCAAACCAATGCAAATGACCCAGTCCAACAAGGCCTTCTGCAAGACGCCCCAAACGACGCCGTATAGGCATCATCTCTTCGAGCCGTTGATTGGTTCAAAGGAACGACCCAGATCAGGCCAATCCTTTACCCAAACGACGCCGTATAAGGCCGTCTAATCTCAGCCATTCAAACCAGGCTGATCTAACAGCCCTCGTTCCATCTCCTTTACCCGTTATCAGACCCGACCCAATGAAACCCGGTCTGATCCACCCCAGTATGAGAGCAAACGACACCGTTTCTTTTAGTGGAAAGATCACAGTCGTTGATTAGTGGCAATCCAACGGCCAAGACACAACCATCCACCCCATATAAAAGGCCTCATATCACACCCTGCCCCCCTATCCAAACCCCTCCCCTGCCTTAGTCATCCCTTCCACAGACCCAAAAACCCCGGAACCCTAGAGCCGCCCCCTTTCCCTTCACCATTAAACCCGGCGGCATGGACGCCGGTGACCCCCACCTTAACACTATAGGACCGCCTCACCACCCTAAACATAGATCTGTTGTCCTTTTGTCTCGAATCCCCTCCCACCTTCTCGAATCTTCATTCGAAGATTCGAGTCGGACTTCGACTTACACCGATCTACCCCAGTTTCACACTAGACAGTCCCTGGACCTCCCTCGTGACCAAACCATGCTTCGTTTGGTCCGAATCTAACCAGGGAAACCTAGATCCCAAATCTACCCTTAGGAACCATAGAAGTCCTGATGCCTGGTCTGTGTCCGTCTGAACTAATAGGGTCTAATGGACCTTAATCGAAGTGTTCTCAGTAGAGAACACTTCGATTAAAGTCCATTCAACCCCAAGAAAGATCGATTTCAAATCCGAGCTGGGGTTTTCTAATTTTTCAAGGCTTTAAGGTAATTTTTATTTTCTTTATCAGTTTATTTTGTCTATTATAATTGAATGTCTATTCATATGTTTTGTTTAATTTCTGTTATTGAATTTTTGTCGACTGTTGTTGTCCACCTTGCCTGGACCTCTGTATTTGGCCAAGTTCTTTCCATTTACTGATCTTGTGTATGTGTGTAAACTATACAATCAATTGAACTTAAAATTTGATTGATTAATTAATTCCCCAGTACAACTTTTGCTTTAGTCAGTGCAATTTGAATCGCATGTTGATACTGTTAGATTTTTTATCATGGTCTTCGATTGTATATGCTATAATTAGTATAGTCGATTCGATACGTGTCGTCGAATAGTTTCAGCTGTTTGAATGATAACAATTTGATCTGTTTCTTGCTGAACAATGTTTGAGTCAAATTGAGAATCGAGTATAGCTACTTATAGTTATTAATTTGAATCAGAAATTTAAGGATTTGGTTTGTAGTTGCAGTCTGAATTGGTGGCATGTGCACTTGTGCACAACATGTGCATAAAGGCCCTTTTTAGAGACTAAAATAACTTGACAGCATATGCTGTCAGGTTATATTCTTGCTGCCCATGTCTGCTTTTAGTTTAATAAGCTGATTAAAAGGGCTGTCAGGGAATATCATGGGAGGGTTCCTAATTTTAAACATTTGAGTGAAAAAACAGTTGAAAAGGAGGGGGTTCTGAGTTGCTTAACAGGCTGTGAATAGCCTGATGTTAGGCTATAAAGAAGGGGGCATAACTTCCATTTAAGGGGAGATTCAGACTGATTTTTAGAGAGCATAGATACAGATAGAGAGAGAGCAAGAAAAATAAAAAAAACATACAGAAAAATCAGAAACTGTTTCTTCCTATTGTTGTTTGGATTTCATTTGTTGTCAATCTGTTAAGCAGTACTGATTCTTCCAAGTCTCAACTGAGATTACTGGTGGTGTGTTGCATTAGTTTACTCTTGGAATTGGATTGTCTGGAGTTCTTTTCCTACTACACTGCCTACTGCTTTAGTTTAGCCACTTTTTCCATCGGCTATATTTGCATCTTGCACTGGGATTTGTTCTGCTGTTACCAGTTTGGTTACTGCTGTTGTTTCTGTTGCCATTACTGACTTCTCTTCTTCTTCAATTGTAAGCATTTCCAGGTACACACTTCTGAAACCATGTGTTGTTGAAAGCTTGAAGTTTGAAGTAGAAATAAAGAAATGAATGTTGTTTACTTTACAATACTTGTATTCGAAACATAGCAATAGGTTGAATGGTAGTTAGCCTGTATTTGTTTAAGTTCATTCCATCTACAATTACTCTGTATGAATTAACACACATCCTAACCGAGGTGGACTACTAGATAGTATTATTGTTAGGTCAGATGTATCGGGAGATGATATATTTGTTAGATCAGTTTATAGCTCATTAAAATATACATTTGTGCAATATGTATTTAATAGAAGTTAGTCTATTTAACACTATGTGGTTATAGTTTTTAAGTTTGTCTGTATGACGAGGAGTGCGTGTGTGTTTAGTATATTGGCAGTTAAATTTCAGCTTCTATTCTTGTTCCTAACATGTAAGGCAGGATGCTTTTAATTCGACAAAAAGACTCGTCATAATTCTGAATCATTTAAACTAACTCTATCAAATTGGGTTGCGTTAGGCAGTTTATAGGATCACGTCTGAATCCCATGGGTAGTAGTTTATAGTAGTCAATGCTATTAATTTGTTCAAAAGGTTAGTCTGAATTAAAATGAGACAGACGCCTAGGGTAAGTTTTAGCATGATATTTGTCTTGTATGCAATTTCTTTTATCAAACTGAAAGCATGTCCAATAAAGCACAAAATTTTTCCACCTTGCAATAATCAATCAGATAACTAATAGGAGGCCAGGATTAGCTAAACATGCAATTCAATTAGCATACATTTTTCTTTCTTCTATTTTTTTTAGAGACGAACATAATAGAAATGTAGTCACTTTAGGATATTCCTTCTGAAATAATGAGGCGAGCCTCGCCAAATAAAAATGCAAATTGCGGGGCCCTCGATAATTAACCATAATAAATACTTAGAATTCGGGACGGACTGTTTAGTGAATTTCACTACCTCCCCCAAAGATAAGCGTTAGACTCTTTAGGCGTGACTCAATTGAAATTACATTCTTAAATTCGGGTGCACATTGATGTGACCCAAATCCAAATCTCAACGGAGTCGAAATGTGTCAAACAACTATGGGTGCATTGATTGTGACGTGGTTCGAGATGCATTTTCACGACGTTGCAATTCTATAAAAATAAATGATAATAATAAAAACGGTTTAAATTTAATAAAAGCACATAAGTCACAACATGTATTTAAATAAGATATTTAGCCATTATAACAATTTAAGCGACCGTGCTAGAACCACGGGATTCGAGGGTGCCTAACACCTTCCCTCGGGTCAACAGAATTCCTTACTTAGAATTTCTGGTTTGCAGACTTCATTTGGAAAAGTCGAAAATTTCCTCGATTTGGGATTCAAGATAAACCGGTGACTTGGGACACCAAAAGACAAACCTTTCCCAAGTGGCGACTCTGAATTAAATAAATAATCCCATTTCGAATATTGTCACTTAAATTGGAAAAACTTCCTCGCGCATTTTACCCTTCGGGTCGGGGCGCGCAAAAAAGAGGTGTGACAGCTCTGGCGACTTCGCTGGGGACAAAGTAACCCAGAACCACTGGTTCAGGGTTCAAGAATTCGAGCTTAGAATAATTGTTATATTTGGCTTTATTATCTGATATTTATTACATGTTTTGACATAACGTGCTGAATGTTGTCTTTTACCGCTTTGATATTATCTGAACTGTATATAAACTGTGCCGAAACCTTTCTCTCTTCACCTCCGGGGATGTGCTTACTGGTTGAGACTCCCTATTCTGTTAGTGTCAATACCCGAAATAAGAAAGAGGACGGATAAGTTACGAAGCCAGATGGCCTTTTGGTTCCCGGTAAGTTGCCCCTCCTCGACTCGAGTTGTCCGCTCGGGTACACAGTCTATAACATCTACCCAGGTTATAAACTTAGTATAACGAAACCTCATGCCGGATCCCTAGTAGGAACGCTTATCTGCATCATGTTGCATTTGACATAGGGGACTCAACACAGGGGTTGGGTCTGTCTAGGACAGGCAACCTGAAATGAAAAGACCATCCTGCTGCATCCCGTTTGTTTTGCGCATCTATTTGCTTTGAATATGCATGCTGACTGGTTTCCGAAGAAGTTTAAAAAAAAAGAATAGCAGTGTAGAGAGATAATTACTTATTTTTGGAAATAAAACCAATGTCCAAGTAATGTTGAAACCTCACCGAAATTTTCTTAGAAAGAAAAAAGAAAAATGAAAATAAAGTTTGTCTTTTAGTTTTGATTTATTCCTTTTAACCACTTTCAAAATCCAAAATGTATATAAAAATAAAAAATAAAAATAAAAAAATTCAAAAAAAACTTTTGGTTCATTTGTAGTATCTCTTTAAAAGATCTTCGAAATTTCAAAAAAATGAAAAAAAGAAGAAGTTTAAATGTATAAAGATCTCCTTAGTCTCTTGTTCAAAAATATATAAAATAAAATAAAGATATGTATAAAAATAGTTATTCCTCTTTTCGTTAAAAGATTTTATTTGTTTCCCCTATTTCTGACCGAACTACGCCGGTTTGATTCTCACCGGATGTGAGATACGTAGGCAACCCCCATAGGGTTCAACCCCACCTTTTTGCTAAAAATAGCCGAAACCAAAAAAAAATTGACAAATGTCGCCACTTGTATAAAGAGTCGGGTGAGGCCGTTTTTGTAAAAACAGCCGAATGTTCCCAAACGGGACGCCAGAAGGCTGACATTGCATGAACGGCCATCTTCGGTCATCATTTTTTGATCGGTTGGTCCTCGCAGCTTTAGGGTCTTTATTGGAAGTACTAAAAGGCCGCATCTTGGAAATCGAGTTCGTCGTTTTGAAAAGAAATCTTGAAAAAATCCAGATAATTTTATTTTGAGTCTAATAAAAGTCTTTTCGTTAGCATAATCACCCTAATAAATGTGCAGGATGAGCACGATACAAAACGAACCCTTTTCAATAATGACCAAGATCCCTTTTGAGTTGCGACTATGGTGGAACGACTTGGGCAAGGAGGGGCAAGACAAAGTAAGGAAATATCTGAAAGATCTCCCGGATTTACTAGACATTCAGCCTCGGGGTGATATTATCAGATCACTGGTCACTTGCTGGGATTCAGCGCACAATGTGCTTCGTTTCTCAGACTTTGAGCTCACCCCGACGTTGGAAGAAATAGCGGGATACATTGGAGGGGATGAAGCTCCATTAAGGTTCAAATACTTGATTGCACCTAGGGCCGTCACAGTACACCGGTTTCTGGATTTCCTAAAAATACCCCGAACATTTCACCATCCAGATCTTGCCAAAGGTTTCTGCAGTCTACACCTCATGTATGCTAGATACAGCCACGAGAGCGGGTTCAATAATCCAGATTTCAAACTATGTAGTAGAGGCAACCAACAAAAGTGGGACGAACACAGGCTGTTAGCTTTTATGACAGCCTTTTTGGGTCTTGTAGTGTTTCCAAGGAAAGACGGAAACATCGATCTAAAAGTAACTAGGGTCGTCAGTACTTTGCTCACCCAAGATAAAAGTACTCTGGCACCTATGATTATGGCTGACATTTTCCGGGCTCTCACTGCTTGCCGAGCCGGGGCCGACTTTTTTGAAGGATGTAACCTACTGTTGCAAATGTGGATGACCGATCATTTATGCCACCGCTCCTCTCTCTTGGGTTACGGTTCGCCCGAGAAAACTTGTATTGGAGAATTCTACACAAGAGTCAAAGGATTCAATCTACCTAAGGGAGTCACAGCATGTACTTCATTTCTCCGAACTCTCACTGCCAACCAAATCCAGTGGACGCTCGGATGGTTGCCCGTTGAGGAAATCTTATACATGACGGCAACCAGGCCCCATTTTCTGTTAATGGGACTTAAAAGCATCCAACCCTATGCACCATATCGGGTTTTAAGGCAACTTGGGAGGTATCAAATAGTACCAAAAGATGAAGATCTGAGTATTCAAGTGATTGAAATCAGCTCAGATGGTCATTTCCCCGAAGAGGGAGTTCGCCAAATCTGGAGTGAGTGCCAACATCTGACAGCAAACACTTGTGTAAGGGATACAGCAAAAGGGGAAGTTGCCCCAGGGTATCACGCTTGGTTCAGAGGTGACCTGTCCTACGAGAGACCAGCTAAGAGACCTCATCTCAAAGATTTCGTGGAGTCATCCCAAGGGCTATGGGACTGGTTAGCAAAAGAAAAGGGGTATCGGGCAGAGATCGGTGATTTGAAGCTACAAATTGACAGTCTGAAATTCGATAACAGCATACACATCGCTGCGGATCGGGGCAAAAGGAATAGATTGATCCAAGAGAATGAAGAACTTAAGGCCCAAATCCAAGAATTGAGATTGGCTCTTGATGAACAGCCCAGAAGTCGATCAGATAAGAAGTTGATAAAAGGTTTGAAAAGAGAAGTCAGGGAATGGCGAGATGGTTTAGAAGAATCTGAAAATGTCATGGCAGAACTCAAAACACAGTGGGGTACAAGAACAGATAAGCATCGTCGATACTTGAACCAATTAAAACGTGACCACGAGAAAACTGTCACTAAAATGAAGAAAGAGATGGCTACGCTTGAGGTTAAAGCAGCTAAACAGGCCGAGGATTTCCAATTTGAGAGCAGATACTATTACGACATGTTGGCCCAAATGAAGACAGAAGTGCGGCAACTGAAGAATCGGCATATACAAGATTTTCAGGTTTTAAAAATGTGTAGTGATCAGATGAAACGCCTGCTCATAGAAAAGAAACAAACCAGAGATAGGATTAGGACCATTGCCCACGCCATCATCAGACGATGTCTACGTTGTGAGAACATGCCCAGCGTTACCATTCTCTCGGCAGTGATGAGTTATGTCAAGCAGACCATGCATGAGTTGGAGCAACTTGAAAGGGATCTCACACCTAGGACCGCGGCGAGGCCGAACGATGCCCCGCGGGCACCGATTTTCAAAATTATAATGTATTCATAGGTCGAGTCTGTATATTAAACATCTTCTGTCCATCTTTTTGCATCAGGGTGTTTTAGTCTGTTTGAGTCTATATTTATTTTTTAAGTTTTGTTTTTCCTTTTTCGAAATATTGCTTGTAACAGATCATTTCAGTAATAAAATGTGTGTTTCTTTTACATTCATTTGTTTTTGAACTACGTAATGATCTGATTCGCGTGGCATCGTAATACGTAGGCAATCTTAATCGGATCCGGTCGCATTTTAACCACAAAGATTGAAAACAGTAACAAAAGGAGAAAGAAAAACATAATAAAAAAAATAATAAAAAAAAAAGAGAAAAAGGGGGAATCCTAAAAGGAAGCTGGAATGACGCATGCTTTCGTCGCAAACATTTAGGAACCCATTTAACTGTATAGGTGCATCATGCCCCAACGTGAGATTGCCTATCTGTTATTTGTTTCGAATTAACCGTTCGTTTGTCGTTGAGTTCTTCCAGGTTTTTGGAAAAGACGGTTGGTTTGGTGAAAGTCTGGCCTCGCACTCATACTTCAAGAGGTCGAAATGGAGTGTTCAATTACCTGTTGTTAAGGCAAGAGGCGGTGCTCACACTTATTTCACAAGGTCCAAAGGAAGCATAGAAATGTCTGCAGAATTTCCTTTACCAACAGTTCCTGTTTCCGAGGAGAGTTCGATCTCGGCTGTCCTCACGCCCGAGTCCGCAACTGCGGAGGAAAATAGAATCATGCGGCTCCGCATGTTGGAAATGCTGGACGACTGGAATAACGGAAAAGAGCCACCAAGCGTCGTCCCTGGATTCCCTGAGTTATTTTTCAGGACAAGCGGGACTTCTAATGTCCCCATAAGCTATCCTGCCACCCCATTCGGGTACCCAACCATCTCGGCCTTCTCTGCTGGATCGCCCTCTGATTCTCATCCCCGAGTGTCAACAACGGATGTAAACACAAACATCTTTACTGCACCACCTTGCCCGATCACGGCACAACCTGCTGCATACAAGCCGAATTTTGACTCGTCCTCGTTTACATTCCAAGCACCATCTTTCTCAATGGAACCAACTCGGTTCGCCACCAGCACTTTTCCTCCACAGCCTCAGTGCGAGCTTGCACCTGGGCAGGATCAGAACCCCAGAATTGCTGAACAAAATGAGATGGCCAAAAGAATGAGAAGCCTTGAACAGAGTTTGAAGAACATGCAAGGTTTGAGCGGACAGAAAAGCGTCTCCTACACCGATCTATGCATGTTTCCTCACGTGCACCTACCAGTGGGTTTCAAAACCCCAAAGTTTGAGAAGTACGACGGGTATGGTGACCCCATTGCTCACCTCAAGAAATATTGCAACCAATTGCGGGGAGCCGGCGGAAAAGAGGAATTGCTAATGGCATATTTCGGGGAAAGTCTGGTAGGAATAGCCTCGGAATGGTACATGGACCAAGACATGTCCCGATGGCATATATGGGATGATCTCGCTAGAGATTTTGTGAGACAATTCCAGTATAACATTGACATCGCACCAGACCGAAATTCTCTGTCGAACTTGAAGAAGAAACCTTCATAAAGCTTCAGAGAGTATGCTATTAAGTGGCGCGAGCAGGCGTCGAGGGTGAAGCCTCCCATGGATGAGGTGGAAATAGTCACTACTTTTCTCCAGGCTCAAGAGTCTGACTATTTCCAAAACATGATGTCAGCCATGGGAAAGCCGTTTGCAGAAGCGATTAAGATTGGAGAGATGGTGGAAAATGGGCTGAAAACGGGTAGGATTTTGAGTCAAGCAGCCATAAGGGCAACCTCCCAAGCCGTCCAAAGCGGGCCTGGAGGAATGGCAAGAGGGAAGAAAAAGGAGGAAACGACTATGGCAACATCACAAGCAAGGGAATATCGTAATCCCAGGCCCCGTTTTCCAGAAAGGACCTCGCAACACTACTACCCCCACTCAAACGCGGCATATCCTCCTCAACCCTACATGGTCATGAACACCCAGCCTTATGTCCATCCGCCGCACCAAGCCAACCGAGGCCAAGCTCCACCTCCCAGAAATCAGCCTCCTTACCACAACCACTATAACCCACAGCCTCCGCAAAATAACTTCCGTCCTCAAGAGCCACCTAGAAAGAGGACTTTCACGCCCATCGGTGAACCATACTCTACTTTGTTCCCTAAGCTAGTCCAGTTGGGTTTCCTGCAGCCAGTCCCTCAGACAAGGCACAACCCGGAGTCACCTTCTTACAAAGCTGGGGTCAGATGCGCCTATCATTCAGGGGTCGAGGGGCACGATACAAATGACTGCTGGTCATTGAGAAGAGTGGTCGAGAATTTAATAGAGCAAGGGAAAATAGTGCTAAGGGACGAGGAGGTCCCAAATGTGACTAACAATCCATTACCTGCTCACAATAATGGGCCGCTGATCGGAATGATTTGCGAAGACAAAGAATTTGACCCTGCTTTGAAAGCTATAATCGCCATTGTCGACGCAGGGAAAAAGCCTGAAACAGCCCAGATACCAGAAAAAGGGGAAAAGGCCAGTACTGTAAAGTGCGAGCCCGAAAAGAAGGTGGAGAAGAAGGCGGTGCCTGTGAAGAATGGAGTTCTTTACATCCCACGAGGTCGAGCAGAGAAGCCACAGAGCTTCGAGGTCAAACGGGCAAAACATATGTACGTGCCAAAGGGGGCCTATGTGGTCCGGGGGACGATTCAACCACCTCGGCTGAATGAGCCAGTGGTTATCGGACGCGTGCCACAAAAGCCGATGACAAACCTGTCCACAGTACCGTGGAACTATTAGAGGACGTTGGTAATGTACAAAGGTAAAGAAGTCACGGGAGAACTTCCGGAAAATACTTTCATTGGAAGGTATTCAAATACCCAAGAGCTGAACAACACCACACGGAGACGCTTCCCACCAAAGAAGCCTGTAAGCATTGAAGAAGCGGAATTTTTCTTCCAACAAATGAAAATTCCAGACTACGAAGTAGTAGATCAACTGCGCAAGTTCCCTGAGCAAGTGTCCATGCTATCTCTTCTAATGAGGTCAACCGAGCATCAAAAGATCTTACTCAAGACCTTGAATGAAGCATACGTACCAGTAGAAACCTCAGTTGAACAATTGGAACGGATGACGGAGAGGTTCTTTGCCATCAACCAAGTCTCTTTCAGCAAAAACGATCTACCCCCAGAGGGAGCGGCACACAACAAAGCCCTGCATCTAACAGTTAAATGCGAAGGCTACTACGTCAAGCGGGTAATGTTGGATGGGGGTTCAGGTGTTGACATTTGTCCGCTCTCCACGCTACAGAGAATGGAAATTGGGACCGGAAGAATCCGCCCCAATAATGTCTGCGTGAGGGCTTTTGACGGCATCAAGAGAGACACCCTTGGGGAAATAGATTTGATTTTGACCATAGGGCCAGTAGAGTTTGAGGTAACTTTCCAAGTGCTTGACATGGATACGTCCTACAATTTCCTCCTTGGCAGACCTTGGATTCATGCGGCAGGAGCTGTGCCTTCCACTCTTCATCAGATGGTGAAGTTTGAGTACGAAGACCGAGAGATCGTGGTCCATGGAGAAGACGAGCATGCTATTTATCGGGACCCATCCATCCTATATCTTAAACCAAGAGAAGGGAGCCAACACACGGTCTATCAAGCTTTCGAGATTGTGTTAGCAGAGCAGCATGAAGAGGGAAGACCTTGCCCCCAACCTTTCTTGTCTAACGCCTCGGTTATGGTGGCTAAAAAGATGATCCGACACGGATTTAGGTCAGGGAAAGGGCTCAGACGGACATTGCAGGGAATAACGGAACCCATCACCTTGCCTTCCGCCAAAAAACTTTTTGGGATAGGTTTTCAACCCACCCCAGAAGATGAAGAATGGGCAAAGAAAAGGAAGAATGGGGGGTGGAAACTGCCTCGGCCACTGCCGGATTTATATGAAACTTTCGTCGAACCAAAATACACTGAAGAAGAAGACGATGAGGTTTTCACGGCTGAGGAAATAGAGGAGATATGTGGGGCAATGAGAGAAATGCTCTACGAGGCTCACATGGTTCAACCAGGAGAAGGCACCAGCACCGCCGAAATACTATATATGGGGCAAAACGCCAAACTCCGAAACTGGGAGGCCACGCCATTCCCGACTAGGCGGAAGTCCGGGTAGACCTGTCCTACCACCTTTCCTGCATCACAAGTTATCTCCAGGATATAACTTGGATGTTTTCTTCTTTTAATTGTTGTTTTGAATTCCTGAGTTTGTAAACATTGTTGTCTTCCAAAATTCAAGAAGAAAAAAAAAATCATCGTTGTTTTTCCATTTTTCCTTTGTTCTGATTTTGTTATTTTTCCTTTATCTTTTCTTTCAGTTATAGTAATGCGGCTTTAAATATGGCATGCTTGCAGACTTCATGCCCAGATCACAACGAGCTATTTAATTGTGAAATAATGAACCCAGAACCAGAATATGATGAAGAAGAGGCTTTTAGGGAAATAAACCGAGAGTTGGAACATTTTGAGAATAAACCTAAGCCAAATCTGAACGACACCGAACCGGTTAATTTAGGAACTCCTGAAGAAATTCGGGAGACCAAAATAAGCTTTCACACGGACAAGAAAATGCGAGACGCGATAATTCAACTCCTTTTTGAGTTTAAAGATGTGTTTGCTTGGTCATACGATGACATGCCAGGACTAGGTGTTGATCTAGTGGTTCATAAATTGCCAATTCACCCTGATTGTCCTCCAGTTCAACAAAAGCAATGAAAGTTCAAAACTGAGGTCAGTGACAAGATTAAAGAGGAGATCACCAAGCAACTGAAAACGGGAGTGATTCGGGTAGTCCAGTATACAACATGGTTGGCAAATATGGTTCCAGTGCCGAAAAAAGATGGGAAGACTCGGGTGTGCGTGGACTATCGAGACCTAAATAGGGCAAGTCCCAAAGATAATTTCCCATTGCCCAACATCCACATCCTTGTTGATAATTGCGCCAAACATGAGATCTAGTCTTTTGTAGATTGTTACGCTGGGTATCATCAGGTATTGATGGATGAAGAAGACGCCGAGAAGACTGCCTTCACCACGCCTTGGGGCACTTACTGTTATCGGGTTATGCCATTTGGTCTGAAGAATGCTGGGGCAACTTACATGAGAGCCATGACTGCCATTTTTCATGACATGATGCATCAAGAAATAGAGGTGTACGTGGACGATGTGATAATCAAATCCAGGACGCAGGATAATCACATCCAAGACTTGAGGAAGTTCTTCGAGAGACTGAGGAAGTACGACTTGAAGCTGAACCCAGCTAAATGTGCTTTTGGAGTCCCATCGGGCAAGCTTTTGGGCTTCATAGTGAGCAGAAGAGGTATCGAATTAGATCCAACAAAGATAAAATCTATCAGGGATCTACCTCCCCCAAGAACGAAGAAAGACGTGATGAGTTTGTTGGGCAGGTTGAACTATATCAGTCGATTCATTGCCCAGCTAACTAGCACGTGTGAGCCCATATTTAAGCTATTGAGGAAAGATGCGGCGATCAAATGGATGGCTGAATGTCAAGAAGCTTTTGACAAAATTAAAGAATATCTTTCAAATCCCCCAGTTTTGGTCCCACCAGAGCCAGAAAGACCACTGTTCTTGTATCTGACAGTCTTGGAGAATTCTTTCGGTTGAGTCCTCGGGCAACATGACATAACCGGAAAGAAAGAACAAGCAATCTACTACTTGAGCAAGAAATTCACCGGCTACGATGCCAAGTACACTCTGCTGGAAAGAACATGTTGCGCTCTGACGTGGGTTGCTCAAAAGCTGAGACATTATCTCCAAGCTCACACTACTTTCCTCATAAGCAGGCTGGATCCTTTGAAGTATATATTTCAGAAACTGATGCCTACTGGAAGACTGGCCAAGTTGCAAATCTTGCTTACTGAATTCGACATAGTCTATGTCACTCGCACGACAATGAAAGCCCAGGCGCTAGCAGATCATTTGGCCGAAAATCCAGTCGATGAGGAATACCAGCCATTTAGTACCTATTTTCCAGATGAAGAAATAAACACCGTAGAAGTGGTCTCGGAGGACGCTCATGTTTGGAAGATGTTCTTTGATGGAGCCGTGAATGCCAAAGGTGTAGGGATCGGGGCAATTTTGATTTCGCCTTCCGGTCAGCATTATCCCGCCACAGCTAGACTGCACTTCTTTTGTACAAACATTACAGCTGAGTATGAAGCCTGCATTATGGGCATGCATATGGCAATCGATCAGGATATCGAAGACTTACTGAATATGGGAGATTCTGACCTGATTATCAGGCAAGCCCAAGGTGAATGGGAAACTCGGGATGTCAAGCTTATCCCTTACCGACAGCACGTGAAGGACCTCGGCAAGCATTTTAAATCAATAGAGTTCAGGTATATCCTGCGATGTCACAATGAACTGGCGGATGCACTTGCTACCTTGGCTTCAATGCTACCCTACCCAGGCAACGCCCACGTCGATCCCTTGGAAATCCAAATCAGGGAAAGACACGGCTACTGCAATGCAATCGAGACAGGATCGAGTATACAGCCATGGTACCATGATATCAAGAGATTCTTGAAAACACAAGAATACCCTGAGCATGCTACTGGAGATCAAAAGAGAACCATTAGGCGGCATGCAAGTGGTTTCTTTTTGAGCGGTGAGTTGTTGTATAAAAGGACCCCGGACCTCAATCTACTAATATGTGTTGACGCCGAAGAGGCAAGGAAAATCATGCACGAAGTACACGCAGGAGTGTGCAGACCTCACATGAACGGGTATGTCTTGGCAAAGAAAATCCTTCGAGCAGGTTATTACTGGATAACCATGGAAAAGGATTGCTTTAGCTTCGTTCGGATGTGTCATCAGTGTCAGGTGCACGGTGATTTGATTCATGCACCTCCCACAGAATTGCATCCCATGTCTGCACCTTGGTCGTTTGTTGCTTGGGGCATGGACGTCATTGGTCTGATCGAGCTGAAGGCCTCAAATGGACATAGATTTATACTGGTTGCCATTGACTACTTCACAAAATGGGTAGAAGCTGTCACTGTCAAGTCGGTCACCAAAAAAGCTGTAGTGGATTTTGTACATTCGAATCTTATCTGTCGCTTTGGTATCCCTGCAACTATCATCACAGATAATGCAGTGAACCTGAATAGTCACTTGATGGGAGATGTGTGCGAGCATTTCAAAATAACGCATAGGAATTCTACTCCTTATCGGCCCAAGGCCAATGGCGCTGTAGAAGTAGCAAACAAGAACATCAAGAAGATTTTGAGGAAGACGATCCAGAACTCCCGACAGTGGCATGAACAGCTACCCTTTGCATTGTTGGGATATCGCACTACGGTACGCACATCAGTGGGAGCAACCCCTTATCTTTTGGTTTATGGGACCGAGGATGTGATACCAGCAGAGGTAGAAATTCCTTCGCTCCGAACCATTGTTGAAGCTGAAATCGAAGACAGCGAGTGGGTCAAGACTCAATTAGAGCAGTTGAATTTGATTGATGAGAAGCGAATGGCCGCGGTTTGTCACTGACAGTTGTACCAACGAAGAATGGCCCGTGCTTACAACAAGAAAGTCCGACCCAGGAATTTCAAAGTAGGTCAACTGGTACTGAGGCGCATTCTGCCACATCACCAGGAAGCAAAAGGGAAATTTGCTCCAAATTGGAAAGGCCCGTACATCATCAGGAAGATCTTGCCGACAGGAGCATTGTACCTGGGTGATATTGAAGGAAATGATCCTGAAACAGCGGTGAATGTGGATGCAGTCACAAGATACTACGTCTGAGTGACACCACAGCGATCTTGACGCATTTGAAATGATGGAGGTTTTATTCCCACTACCCCAAACACTATCAACTCTCTCTACAAGCCTTTGAGCCGGTTAAGGTTCTTTGGTTACAAAAAAAAAA
Source organism: Nicotiana tabacum (assembly GCF_000715075.1). Lineage (NCBI taxonomy): Eukaryota > Viridiplantae > Streptophyta > Magnoliopsida > Solanales > Solanaceae > Nicotiana > Nicotiana tabacum. Next base: position 139,936,056 of record NC_134090.1, read on the forward strand.
AAAAACAAACAAAACAAAACGTTGATCGAGGCCTGAACTACGTTTGACTTGATTCCGAAAGGATACGTAGGCAGCCTCTCCCTGAGGTTCAGTCACACCAACGATAAAATCCCATTTACCCTGAAATTGAAACCGGGGCACGTCAAGCGGTTTAAAAGTCGTAGTATCATCTACCTCTCTTTACCGAGCACAAGCCTTCAGATCAATTACCAAAGATAGCAGGAAGCCAAGAAGCATCACGAATGGAGGCCGGCACGCTCTAAATTGAGAGAAATAAAATGAGAGAGTCTCGTCGGTGAAAACCTTCGGGCACCGCGAGGCGACGGGAGTAGAGAAACCATAATGAGAGAGCTTGTTTAGTAAAAACTCGCAAAGAGTGCTATCAAGAGACGACCGGAAGAGAAATGAGAGAGGTCGACTAGCGAAAACCCGCAAAGGGCGCTGTTGGCCGAAAGGGTGATTCCACCTCAAGACGTTTTGGCATGTCTCGCCGGTTTGGAATCACATATCCGTTTTGGTTCAGGAGGAAATGCAAGTTCATTGAAGGTCAGGCGTCCAGTCCAAAGAGCATGTCATGTCCATTTAAAGTCAGCACTATCTTCCTCAGATAAGTCTTTCTTGTCCCGAAAGGGACACTTCTTTTCTGAAGTTTGCTTTCTCTTTTCTTTGTTTTCCTTCGAATCCCTTTCGTTGTTAACCCTAAGTTCCAGATATACCGGAAAGGATAGGTGGCAGGTCTGGCTCCACGGAGTTCCGTCTCATGAAGGAAAATACCTCGTTTCATTGGTACGTTTGTCCAAACCTGATGGATCATAATGTTGACTGCATTTGGAGTAAAGTCACAAAAAAAAATCCCCAGCATAGCCTACCCCAACAAATCAATGGCAAGTCCGCCTTGTACAAATCCCCATAGGGCTTTCCCTTTGTACAAATCCGTACAAAGAATCCACTTTGTAAATATTCCCCAAAGAGTCTGCCCCAGCGAAATCCCCATAGATTTTTCCCTCTTGTGCAGATCCCCACAGGGTCTCCCTTTGTTTAAATAAAAAAAAAAAAGATTAGATTTCCCCAACAAGTCCCCAACAAGTCCCTTTGTAAAGATTTCCCAGCGAGCTTACCCCAACAAATCCTGGAAAGCCCGTTTTGCAACAAATCCCCAGCAAGTCCGCCTTGTACAAATCCCCATAGGGCTTTCCCTTTGTACAAATCCGTACAAAGAATCCACTTTGTAAATATTCCCCAAAAAGTCTGCCCCAACGAAATCCCCACAGATTTTTCCCTCTTGTGCAGATCCCCACAGGGTCTCCCTTTGTTTAAAAAAAAAAAAAAAAGAGAAAAAGAAAAAAAAAATTCCCCAACAAGTCCCCAGCAAGTCCCTTTGTAAAGATTTCCCAGCGAGCTTACCCCAACAAATCCTGGAAAGCCCGTTTTGCAACAAATCCCCAGCAAGTCCCCTTTGTACAAATCCCCACAGAGCTTCCCCTTGTACAAATCCCCACAGAGTCTCCTAAATAAAATCCCCGTTGAAATCCCCACTTGAATCCAACCAATGGCATACTCTCTCAACGGAAATAAGAACGCAACAAAGCAACCGGAACAATCAAGGTCACCGAACCAACCGCCATTTCCGAGCTAACAATTGTTCTTTGCATAAAAAAGTTTGAAACAGGTATAATCCAAGACAACCGTGCAAGAAGCAGGTGTCACCCCAAAGAAGAGAGTACATGAGTACAAGAAACAGTTTGGCAATAAGGAATCCACTCGAAAGGTAAGTTTCCACGAAATTCTCTTTTATCTTTTACTAAAACAAGAAAATTAAAAAAAAAGGGCCAGTTAGTATCCTCCAACTTTCCCTTTAGTCGGCATTAGGGTTTTAAACCCTAAACTGAACTTTTTCCCTTTTAGTCAACATTAGGGTTTTGAACCCTAAGCTGAATTTTCCCTTTCAGTCAGCATTAGGGTTTTAAAACCTAAACTGAATTCTTTCCTTTAGTCAGCATTAGGGTTTTAAACCCTAAACTGAACTCTTTTCCTTCAGTCGGCATTAGAGTTTTAAACCCTAAACTGAACTATTTTCCTTCAGTCGGCATTAGAGTTTTAAACCCTAAACTGAACTTTTCCCTTTAGTCAGCATTAGGGTTTTAAACCCTAAACTGAACTTTTTCCCTGTAGTCAGCATTTGGGTTTTGAACCCTAAGCTGAATTTTTCCTTTCAGTCAACATTAGGGTTTTAAACCCTAAACTGAACTCTTTTCCTTTAGTCAGCATTAGGGTTTTAAACCCTAAACTGAACTCTTTTCCTTCAGTCAGCATTAGGGTTTTAAACCCTAAACTGAACTTTTCCCTTTAGTCAGCATTAGGGTTTTAAACCCTAAACTGAACTTTTTCCCTGTAGTCAGCATTAGGGTTTTGAACCCTAAGCTGAATTTTCCCTTTCAGTTAGCATTAGGGTTTTAAACCCTAAACTGAACTTCTTTCCTTTAGTCAGCATTAAGGTTTTAAACCTTAAACTGAACTCTTTTCCTTTAGTCAGCATTAGGGTTTTAAACCCTAAACTGAACTTTTTTCCTATAGTCAGCATTAGGGTTTTGAACCCTACGCTGAATTTTCCCTTTCAGTCAGCATTAGGATTTTAAACCCTAAACTGAACTCTTTTCCTTTAGTCAGCATTAGGGTTTTAAACCCTAAACTGAACTTTTTTCCTTTAGTCAGCATTAGGGTTTTAAACCCTAAACTGAACTCTTTTCCTTCAGTCAGCATTAGGGTTTTAAACCCTAAACTGAACTCTTTTCCTTTAGTCAGCATTAGGGTTTTAAACCCTAAACTGAACTTTTCCCTTCAGTCAGCATTAGGGTTTTAAACCCTAAACTGAACTCTTTTCCTTCAGTCAGCATTAGGGTTTTAAACCCTAAACTGAACTCTTTTCCTTCAGTCAGCATTAGGGTTTTAAACCCTAAACTGAACTCTTTTCCTTCAGTCAGCATTAGGGTTTTAAACCCTAAACTGAACTCTTTTCCTTCAGTCAGCATTAGGGTTTTAAACCCTAAACTGAACTCTTTTCCTTCAGTCAGCATTAGGGTTTTAAACCCTAAACTGAACTCTTTTCCTTCAGTCAGCATTAGGGTTTTAAACCCTAAACTGAACTCTTTTCCTTCAGTCAGCATTAGGGTTTTAAACCCTAAACTGAACTCTTTTCCTTCAGTCAGCATTAGGGTTTTAAACCCTAAACTGAACTCTTTTCCTTCAGTCAGCATTAGGGTTTTAAACCCTAAACTGAACTCTTTTCCTTCAGTCAGCATTAGGGTTTTAAACCCTAAACTGAACTCTTTTCCTTCAGTCAGCATTAGGGTTTTAAACCCTAAACTGAACTCTTTTCCTTCAGTCAGCATTAGGGTTTTAAACCCTAAACTGAACTCTTTTCCTTCAGTCAGCATTAGGGTTTTAAACCCTAAACTGAACTCTTTTCCTTCAGTCAGCATTAGGGTTTTAAACCCTAAACTGAACTCTTTTCCCTGTAGTCAGCATTAGGGTTTTAAACCCTAAACTGAACTTTTTCCCTTTAGTCAGCATTAGGGTTTTAAACCCTAAACTGAACTTTTCCTTCAGTCAGCATTAGGGTTTTAAACCCTAAACTGAACTTTTCCTTCAGTCAGCGTTAGGGTTTTAAACCCTAAACTGAATTCTTCCCTTCAGTCAGCATTAGGGTTTTAAACCCTAAACTGAACTCTTCCCTTCAGTCAGCATTAGGGTTTTAAACCCTGAACTGAACTCTTTCCTTTAGTCAGCATTAGGGTTTTAAACCCTAAACTGAACTTTTCCTTCAGTCAACATTAGGGTTTTAAACCCTAAACTGAACTTTTCCTTCAGTCGGCATTAGGGTTTTAAACCCTAAACTGAACTTTTTCCTTTAGTCAGCATTAGGGTTTTAAACCCTAAACTGAACTCTTCCCTTCAGTCAGCATTAGGGTTTTAAACCCTAAACTGAACTCTTTCCTTTAGTCAGCATTAGGGTTTTAAACCCTAAACTGAACTTTTTCTTTAGTCAGCATTAGGGTTTTAAACCCTAAACTGAACTCTTTCCTTTAGTCAGCATTAGGGTTTTAAACCCTAAACTGAACTTTTTCCTTTAGTCAGCATTAGGGTTTTAAACCCTGAACTGAACTTTTCCTTTAGTCAGCATTAGGGTTTTAAACCCTGAACTGAACTTTTCCTTTAGTCAGCATTAGGGTTTTAAACCCTAAACTGAACTTTTCCTTTAGTCAGCATTAAGGTTTTAAACCCTAAACTGAACTCTTTCCTTCAGTCAGCATTAGGGTTTTAAACCCTAAACTGAACTTTTCCTTTAGTTAGCATTAGGGTTTTAAACCCTAAACTGAACTTTTCCTTTAGTCAGCATTAGGGTTTTAAACCCTAAACTGAACTTTTCCTTTAGTCAGCATTAGGGTTTTAAACCCTAAACTAAACTTTTTCTTTAGTCAGCATTAGGGTTTTAAACCCTAAACTGAACTCTTTCCATTCAGTCAGCATTAGAGTTTTAAAACCCTAAACTGAACTTTTCCTTAGTCAGCATTAGGGCTTCAACCCTAAAACTGAACTTTTGTCCATTCAGTCAGCATTAGGGCCCCAACCCTAAACTGAACTTTTCCCCAGTTAGTCAGCATTAGGGTTTCAACTCTAAACTGAACTTCTCCCCAGCTAGTCAGCATTAGGGCTCCAGCCTTGAACTGAACTATTTCCATTCCGCCAGCATTAGGACTCCAACCCTTAACTGAGCATTTGTCTGTCAGCCAGCATTAGGGCTCCAACCCTGAACTGAGCATTTTTACCTTAGGGCAATATTAGGGATCCAATTCCGGAGTTGCATTTTTGTAGTCCAATCCTTTCATCAACTCTATAAACTTCCTAGCAACTAACTCACGAAATTTTCCTAGTAGAACTGGGGCAGAAAATTTCGTTCATTTTTCCCCGCAGGTCTGACCTCGAGGCACACGGATCGAAATAACCCACGAGATGAGTCTCAACTCAGAATAAAAGAAGAAAAAAACAAAAAGAAGATGTGCCGAGATATTCGGAAAGGCGAGGGGCAGATCGCTCCAAGATTTAATCAAGGTCTCAAGTTCTACCAACCCCGTCTCACTCAGTGTCGCAGAAATAAAAGGTGCCAACAACTTGCAAGCATCAAGATTCGGATCGAAGTCTACAAGCAAAATCAGCTAAGACCCAAGATCAAGTTGCAAAAGAATCATAGATAGGAATCTTGTAACTAGCGGTTAACACGCATACGTAGTTAGTTCAGTTTCAATTTATCTTTGGTTGTAATAAGGGAGTCGGTAAGCAACAACAACAGCGGCAACAGCAGTAACGCCAAGCATTGCAGTCCCATGGTAGTCCCAGCTACCAAAGTTTCCCGAACTACATTGACCTAATTACTGTTTAGCCCAGGATATGTAGGAAATCTTTGAAGCGAAGATTCGGTCAAATCTTTCAAAACATGCTTCACACGGAGTAGTCCAATAGGCAAAAGTCGTTCATATACGCTCACTTTATCTTTATACGAAAACTCTTCGTGTTTCCGAACAAAGAGGGGCAGTTGTGAGCACGTGATTTTTATTTTACGCGACAATCACTCCAAAAGAAATAAAAATAATAACAAATGGTCTTGCAGTACAATTTTTGGATTTTTACATGGCATTTTGTTAGTTATTTGTGATTTCGTCTATTTTTATTTTTATCAAACAAAATACAAAAAAAATGTGTGTCGTGTGTATTTGAACCGTAATTGATTTTAAAAGGAAAATCGTAAAATATATGCGTCTTTTATTCTATTTTTTGTTGTCATTTAATGATTTTATTTTTAATTAAATGTCAATGTGAGTGATAATTGTTGTTTTGAGTATTTATTAATATTGGTATGATTTTATTTTTTTTATTACTATGAATTTTTATTTAATTATAAGAAGGAAAACATTAGATTTGGGCCAAGATTTTAAATAAAATCAGACCCAAACCAATGCAAATGACCCAGTCCAACCAGGCCTTCTGCAAGACGCCCCAAACGACGCCGTATAGGCATCATCTCTTCGAGCCGTTGATTGGTTCAAAGGAACGGCCCAGATCAGGCCAATCCTTTACCCAAATGACGCCGTATAAGGCCGTCTAATCTCAGCCGTTCAAACCAGGCTGATCTAACAGCCCTCGTCCCATCTCCTTTACCCATTATCAGACCCGACCCAATGAAACCCGGTCTGATCCACCCCAGTATGAGAGCAAACGACACCGTTTCTTTTAGTGGAAAGATCACAGCCATTGATCAGTGGCAATCCAACGGCCAAGACAAAACCATCCACCCCGTATAAAAGGCCTCATATCACACCCTGCCCCCTATCCAAACCCCCCTGCCTTAGTCATCCCTTCCACAGACCCAAAAACCCCGGAACCCTAGAGCCGCCCCCTTTCCCTTCACCATTAAACCCGGCGGCATGGACGCCGGTGACCCCCACCTTAACACTATAGGACCGCCTCACCACCCTGAACATAGATCTGTTGTCCTTTTGTCTCGAATCCCCTCCCACCTTCTCGAATCTTCATTCGAAGATTCGAGTCGGACTTCGAATTATACCGATCTACCCCAGTTTTACACTAGACAGTCCCTGGACCTCCCTCGTGACCAAACCATGCTTCGTTTGGTCCGAATCTAACCAGGGAAACCTAGATCCCAAATCTACCCTTAGGAACCATAGAAGTCCTGATGCCTGGTCTGTGTCCGTCTGAACTAATAGGGTCTAATGGACCTTAATCGAAGTGTTCTCAGTAGAGAACACTTCGATTAAAGTCCATTCAACCCCAAGAAAGATCGATTTCAAATCCGAGCTGGGGTTTTCTAATTTTTCAAGGATTTAAGGTAATTTTTGTTTTCTTTATTAGTTTATTTTGGCTATTATAGTTGAATGTCTGTTCATATGTTTTGTTTAATTTATGTTATTGAATTTTTGTCGACTGTTGTTGTCCACCTTGCCCGGACCTCTGTATTTGGCCAAGTTCTTTCCATTTACTGATCTTGTGTATGTGTGTAAACTGTACAATCAATTGAACTTAAAATTTGATTGATTAATTAATTCCCCAGTACAACTTTTGCTTTAGTCAGTGCAATTTGAATCGCATGTTGATACTATTAGATTTCTGATCATGGTCTTCGATTGTATATGCTATAATTAGTATAGTCGATTCGATACGTGTCGTCGAATAGTTTCAGCTATTTGAATGATAACAATTTGATCTGTTTCTTGCTGAACAATGTTTGAGTCAAATTGAGAATCGAGTATAGCTACTTATAGTTATTAATTTGAATCAGAAATTTAAGGATTTGGTTTGTAGTTGCAGTCTGAATTGGTGGCATGTGCACTTGTGCACAACATGTGCATAAAGGCCCTTTTTAGAGACTAAAATAACTTGACAGCATATGCTGTCAGGTTATATTCTTGCTGCCCATGTCTGCTTTTAGTTTAATAAGCTGATTAAAAGGGCTGTCAGGGAATATCATGGGAGGGTTCCTAATTTTAAACATTTGAGTGAAAAAACAGTTGAAAAGGAGGGGGTTCTGAGTTGCTTAACAGGCTGTGAATAGCCTGATGTTAGGCTATAAAGAAGGGGGCATAACTTCCATTTAAGGGGAGATTCAGACTGATTTTTAGAGAGCATAGATACAGATAGAGAGAGAGCAAGAAAAAATAAAAAAAAACATACAGAAAAATCAGAAACTGTTTCTTCCTATTGTTGTTTGGATTTCATTTGTTGTCAATCTGTTAAGCAGTACTGATTCTTCCAAGTCTCAACTGAGATTACTGGTGGTGTGTTGCATTAGTTTACTCTTGGAATTGGATTGTCTGGAGTTCTTTTCCTACTACACTGCCTACTGCTTTCGTTTAGGCACTTTTTCCATTGGCTATATTTGCATCTTGCACTGGGATTTGTTCTGCTGTTACCAGTTTGGTTACTGCTGCTGTTTCTGTTGCCATTACTGACTTCTCTTCTTCTTCAATTGTAAGCATTTCCAGGTACACACTTCTGAAACTATGTGTTGTTGAAAGCTTGAAGTTTGAAGTAGAAATAAAGAAATGAATGTTGTTTACTTTACAATACTTGTATTCGAAACATAGCAATAGGTTGAATGGTAGTTAGCCTGTATTTGTTTAAGTTCATTCCATCTACAATTACTCTGTATGAATTAACACACATCCTAACCGAGGTGGACTACTAGATAGTATTATTGTTAGGTCAGATGTATCGGGAGATGATATATTTGTTAGATCCGTTTATAGCTCATTAAAATATACATTTGTGCAATATGTATTTAATAGAAGTTAGTCTATTTAACACTATGTGGTTATAGTTTTTAAGTTTGTCTGTATGACGAGGAGTGCGTGTGTGTTTAGTATATTGGCAGTTAAATTTCAGCTTCTATTCTTGTTCCTAACATGTAAGGCAGGATGCTTTTAATTCGACAAAAAGACTCGTCATAATTCTGAATCATTTAAATTAACTCTATCAAATTGGGTTGCGTTAGGCAGTTTATAGGATCACGTCTGAATCTCATGGGTAGTAGTTTATAGTAGTCAATGCTATTAATTTGTTCAAAAGGTCAGTCTGAATTAAAATGAGACAGACGCCTAGGGTAAGTTTTAGCATGATATTTGTCTTGTATGCAATTTCTTTTATCAAACTGAAAGCATGTCCAATAAAGCACAAAATTTTTCCACCTTGCAATAATCAATCAGATAACTAATAGGAGGCCGGGATTAGCTAAACATGCAATTCAATTAGCATACATTTTTCTTTCTTCTATTTTTTTTAGAGATGAACATAATAGAAATGTAGTCACTTTAGGATATTCCTTTGAAATAATGAGGCGAGCCTCGCCAAATAAAAATGCAAATTGTGGGGCCCTCGATAATTAACCATAATAAATACTTAGAATTCGGGACGGACTGTTTAGTGAATTTCACTGCCTCCCCCAAAGATAATAACGCGTTAGACTCTTTAGGCGCGACTCAATTGAAATTACATTCTTAAATTCGGGTGCACATTGATGTGACCCAAATCCAAATCTCAACGGAGTCGAAATGTGTCAAACAACTACGGGTGCATTGATTGTGACGTGGTTCGAGATGCATTTTCACGACGTTGCAATTCTATAAAAATAAATGATAATAATAAAAGCGGTTTAAATTTAATAAAAGCACATAAGTCACAACATGTATTTAAATAAGATATTTAGCCATTATAACAATTTAAGCGACCGTGCTAGAACCACGGGATTCGAGGGTGCCTAACACCTTCCCTCGGGTCAACAGAATTCCTTACTTAGAATTTCTGGTTCGCAGACTTCATTTGGAAAAGTCGAAAATTTCCTCGATTTGGGATTCAAGATAAACCGGTGACTTGGGACACCAAAAGCCAAACCTTTCCCAAGTGGCGACTCTGAATTAAATAAATAATCTCATTTCGAATATTGTCACTTAAATTGGAAAAACTTCCTCGCGCATTTTACCCTTCGGGGCGGGGCACGCAAAAAGGAGGTGTGACTGCAATCAGCATGCTTACTGTAACATGATGGAAGAAGAACTTGATGGTTAGCCATGGTTCCACGACATCAGGCAGTACATCAGAATGGGGGTGTATCCGGTACAGGCCACGGGGAATCAACAGAGAACAATTCGACGGTTGGCAAATGGATTTTTCTTCAGTGGAGGAGTTTTGTACATAAGAACTTTAGATCTCGGATTGCTAAAATGCATAGATGCTAGACAGGACACATCTATCATGATTGAAGTACATTCTGGAGTCTGCGGACCGCATATGAGTGGGTATGTTCTGGCAATGAAAATTCTCCGAGTAGGTTATTATTGGCTCACCATGGAGCGAGATTGTATCAGTTTTGTGCGCAAGTGTCATCAATGCCAAGTACACGGAGATTTGATTCATTCTCCGCCATCCGAATTGCACACAATGTCCGCACCATGGCCCTTCGTTGCTTGGGGAATAGATGTCATCAGACCAATTGAGCCAGCAGTATCTAATGGGCATATGTTCATTCTGGTGGCCATTGATTATTTCACTAAGTAGGTTGAAGCTAAAACTTTCAAGTCTGTGACCAAGAAAGCAGTGGTCGATTTTGTTCACTTAAATATCATTTGTTAGTTCGGGATCCCAAAGGTGATCATCACAGATAATGGTGCTAATCTCAACAGTCATTTGATGAAAGAGGTATGTCAACAGTTTAAGATTACGCATCGCAATTCCACCCCATATTGCCCCAAGGCGAATGGAGTAGTCAAAGCAGCCAACAAGAACATAAAGAAGATACTTCAGAAAATGGTAGAAGGTTCCAGGCAATGGAATGAGAAGTTGCCTTTTGCGTTGTTGGGTTTGTCACACCTCCTTTTTCCGCCCCCGCGAGGGTGCAAGGAGTTTTTTCCAATTAAAGGACAATCGAAACGAGATTTGTTTATTTATTTCAGAGTCGCCACTTGGGAGATTTAAGGTGTCCCAAGTCACCAATTTAATCCCGGATCGAGGAAAAGAATGACTCTGTATTACAGTCCGCGAACCAGAAATCCGGATAAGGAATTCTGTTAACCCGGGAGAAGGTGTTAGGCATTCCCGAGTTCCGTGGTTCTAGCACGGTCGCTCAACTGTCATATTCGACTTGTTTATCTGATTTTTTATACAATTATGAGCTTATGTGCAGATTTTAACTCTTTACCTCTTTCATTATTATTATTATTGTTATTATTTTACAGAGAATTGCAACATTGTGAAAATGTATTTCAAACCATGTCACAATCAATGCACCCGTGGTTGTTGGCACATTTCAACTCTGTTGAGATTTGGATATGGGTCACATAAATGTGCACCCGAGTTTTAAGAAAATTAAATTATTAAAAGGCGCGCCTAAAGCGACTAGCGTATCATCTACTTTGGGTAGGGCCGTGGAATTTTGCTAAACTGGTCCATCCCGAAGTCTAAGCAATTTAAAGCAAATATTTTCTGAGGGCCCCGCAATTTTGTATTTTTATTTGGCGAGGCTCATCTCATTCTTATTTTTAAAGATAAACCTATAGTGACTATATTTCTTCTATTAAGTTTGTCTCTAAAAATAAAAGAAAATTTCTCAATTAATTACATGCTGAAAAAAAATAACTTATTAGTTATTAGTTTACGGCTAATGTGAATGGAAAATTGCGATCGAGTTTGTACAAAGAAAAATTGCTTTCATTCTATATTCTATTATTCAATAATACTGGAACATGAGATTGACACACCATAATATCAAAAACAAATTAACTAGTATTTGATTAATTTTAACTAAAATTATTAGATAAAGAAGTTATACATATGCAAGCCCATTACTCATTAATTAATCGACTACATTTTTATACAAAGAAAGTAAAATTATATTCAAACACAAATCTAAACAGGAGGGATTCAACAGGAACAAAGCCTGATTAATATTTCATTTCGCTTCAAGCCGAGAGTGTACAAATGTGTACCTGGAAATGACAGTACAAGAAGAAGAAGATCAGCAAAGTAGTATGTAACACAGCAACATACAGCAGCAGAAAGCCCAACACAGTAGCTTCAACACCTCAGTCCAGAAATCCCAACAACACGGAGAAAACTAGTAAAAATGGAGAAGACAAATAGTGCGGAAATCTCTCTTTATTTTTTCTTTCTAGATTTGAACTCTCTATGGTGTTCTTCCACTCTCAATATTTCAGAAAATTTGTTTCTATCTTTTTTACTCTCTCCAAAATGAATTCTGTCCATGTATATTCTATATATCCAGAGTGTATATCGAGTGTATACTACTCTCTCCGCCCCCTCTTTTCTTCTTCTCTCAATCTAGTTTTTCCTCTTTTTTCAACTCCCTTCTTCATAAATTTTTTCTTCTATTTATAACAAAATTTTCGAAATTTTCAGATTTATTTTTTTATTTATTTTACTTTTTTAATTAAAAGAAATCCCACTTACAAATTGCTTTTATTTTTTTAGAAAAAGAAATCACACCTTTATTTACTTTTATTTTTAAAATTCCAACTTTAATTACTTTATCTTATTTAAAATCCCACTTTTTATTTTTTAAAAAGAGAATCTCACTTTATTTAACTTTTCTTTAAAAAAACAAACCACTATCTTTTCTTTTTCTTTCAAAAATGCTACTTTCAATTACTTTAAATTTTTTAAATTTTCAGATACCTTTATATTTATTTTTTAATTCCAACCTTCTTTTACTTTTTAATTTTTTAAAAATTTCCACAAAACTTTTTATTTATTTTTTTTTAAATTTTCTACATTCTTTTACTTTTTTAAAAAAAAAGATAATTTCACCTATTTTTACTTTTATATTTTTTTTATTCAATACTTCCCTTTTTCTTATTTTCTTAAATCATTCCCGAAATTATTATATATAAAAATAAAAAATAAAATAAAATAAAAATAAAATAAAATATTTTCGGATTTTTTTATATAAAAAAACAAAAAATAAAACTATTAATAGTGATAATTCACCTTTTATTTTATTTTTTTATTTTTTTTTTGGTTTTGTTTTGTGTTGGACAAAAATGAAGAAGGGGTGTTGGGTTAATGGAGCGGACCGGGTCGACCCGGTTTGAAGTGGACCGGGTCATGGGGAAAGTTGGGCAATTATTTGGGCCTGTGGTTTGAAATTGAAGAAGTGGCCCAATCCGATTTTTCTTTGTATTTTTGTTCTCTTTTCTTCTTTTATTTTTCTAAAACTAAATTATAAAAGTACTTAAATTATTATTAAGAACTAAATTAAGTTATAAAAGCGCAAATTAACTCCCAATAACAATTAACGCATAATTAAGTAATAATTAAGCATAAAATTGTATATTTGGACATTAAATGCTAAAAATGTAAAAGATGCCTATTTTTGTAATTTTTAATTTTTGTAAAACTAATTTAATTACTAACAATTGTAGAATTAAATTCTACATGCAAAATGCGACATATTTTTGTATTTTTTATTAATTTAACAAATAAACAAGCACAGTCAAATACAAATAATTATCCAAAAATATCACAAAATCTCACAAAATTGCACACCAAGGAAAATCATTTGATTTTGAATTTTTTGAGAGTGATTCTCATATAGGGCAAAAATCACGTGCTTACAACTGCCCCTCTTTGTCCGAAGACACGAAGGGTTTTCGCGCAAAGATAAAGCGAGCAATTTTTGCCTATCCGAGTACTCCGTGTGAAGCATTTTTTTTGAAAAAGATTTAACTGAACCTTTGCTTCAAAGGTTTCCTACATATCCCTGGCTAAAGGGGAATCAGGTTAATGTAGTTCGGGAAGTTTTGGTTGCTGGGACTACCGTGGGACTGCAATGTTACTACTGTTGCATGCTGTTATCACTGCTTACCGATCTCCTTGTTACATCGTGCTTAAAAGAAAACAAGAAGCTAGGCTAGATTAAAATTTGTTCTTGTTGCCTTGCTTTCTTGTTGGCTTGTGTTTCCTCCGGTGCCTTTCTTCTGATGCTTTTCTTCCTTTTGACCCATGCACTTGAGTTTGTGCTGGGACCTCTTGTTGCAACCTTTTGCTTCCCGGTGCTCGGGATTTTTATTGTTTCCTGCTGGGGATTCCTGTTGTAACCCTCTATTTTATTGTCTTCTGACTTGATCTTGAAATAGATTCCTCTGTTGTATGGGCGGGCTCCCAACTTCAACACTTGAAATGAAAAAACTGAAATGTATGCCTCTGTTATCTGGGCGGGCTCCCAACTTCAACGCTTGAAATGTAAAGACTGAAATGTATGCCTCTGTTATCTGGGCGGGCTCCCAACTTCAACGCTTGAAATGTAAAGACTGAAATGTATGCCTCTGTTATCTGGGCGGGCTCCCAACTTCAACACTTGAAATGTAAAGACTGAAATGTATGCCTCTATTATCTGGGCGGGCTCCCAACTTCAATGCTTGAAATATAAATACTAAAATGTATGCCTCTGTTATCTGGGCGGGCTCCCAACTTCAACGCTTAAAATGTAAAGACTAAAATGTATGCCTCTGTTATCTGGGCGGGCTCCCAACTTCAATGCTTGAAATGTAAAGACTGAAATGTATGCCTTTGTTCTATGGGCGGGCTCCCAACTTCAACTCTTGAAATTAAAGACTGAATGTATGCCTCTATTCTATGGGCGGGCTCCCAACTTCAACGCTTGAAATGAAAAGACTGAAATGTATGCCTCTGTTCTATGGGCGGGCTCCCAACTTCAACACTTGAAAATTAATACTGAAATGTATGCCTCTGTCTCCCAACTTCAACCAACAAATCACCATTCTATTTTTCAGGGGGGGGGCTCCTGATTACTTAAAATTTGAATTGTATTTCCTTATTCTCCAGGTGGGCTCCTGATTGCTGATACTTCCATTGTATTCCCTTATTCTCCAGGTGGGCTCCTGATTGCTGATACTTCAACTGCTCTTCCTTGTTCTCCAGGTGGACGCCAGATTGCTAATACTCCAACTGCTCTTCCTTGTTCTCCAGGTGGACGCCTGATTGTTGGGGATAATACTACTGGGTAAGTCTCCTTTCTTCCCCTCCTTCAAATTCAATTTTTTTTCTCTTTTTTTTTGTTTTTTTTTTCAACACTGCTGGGGATAAAAGTGTTATCTTCTCGGGATAACGTTTTTGAGGATAACGTTGCTGAGGAATTTTATCCCTTCAAATCGATGCTTCATTCTTGGATGATAATGGCTTTTTGCTTTTCTGAGCACAAGTGTCATCCCTTTATTCTGTCTGCTGGGGAATACTTCCTCCATTTAAACTTATTATGTTGGGGCAACACTGGTTCAAACACCACTTCCCTTGAGACTGGTGCTATCTTTATTCTTCCTCGAATGGGTACCTGACTTCCAGAAAATTTTCCAAATGAAAGGAAAATTTTCTGCCCCAGTTTGATAGTCTCCCTTATGGCATGCATTTCTGTCATCAATGCCATTTCCTTTACCTGTTTCAAATCAAACAAAATTTGTTAGTTTAAAACGTGGTGGTTGGTTGTGATACTCCTACTGGGATGGCTTTTCCTTTTCTCCTTCCTTGCTCTGCGCTCCACAACTTGTTGGGGATGATATTATTTGCTAGGGATAATCCCTTTCTGCTGGGGATATCCCTCTTCTTGTGTGGCATAGCTCGGAAACTTGCATTTTTCCGACCTTTTAGTCTCGCATGAATTTCTCCAAATCATGCTCACTGCTTTCCTTGCTTTGTTCATGGGCCTTGGCCTTGAGGTTTATAACCTTGGTTTTGGCAAGGATATCCCTCTTGACACTCGTCAATCCTTTTGTCAATTCCCTTTTGCTGGGGATATCTTTTTTGACACTGGCCTCGCGCTTGTTCCTTGCTGACTATACCACTTGGATGTACTAGTCAGATCTCATCTTGCATATTTGGAAAGCTGATGGCATATTTTGAAGTCAATTCACACTTGTTCTGACCAAACAGACTCTATTGGGGATTTTTCTATGAAAGGAAAAAGATAAAAGGGAACAGAATAAAAAGACAAAGGAAAAAATGACTCTTTAACAAAAGAATAAAAATCTATCAAATGCAGATACCGACTCTAATGGTCATGACATGTGCATGTGGCCTATCCTCTACTGCCAATCATCTTTCAAGATCTTCAATTGGCAATTCCCCATCTGATTCTCAATCTTATTCGACTTGTAGTGCCCGAAGGGTTTTCACTATCAAGCCTCTCTCATTTTGGGTTTTTCTCTCAACTTTCATCGCCTTATGGTGTCCGTGAAGATTTTCACCGATAATACTCTCTCATTTGTATCACTTTCCAGCTGGGGATTTGGAGTGTTGCCGGTATGACTCTCTCTGCTGGAGATTAGAGTCCTTTCTGCTGTAGAACAGAATGTTATGTTCGCCGGTAAGACTCTCATTTGTCTGACTTGGCATCTTTTGCAGACTGGTCAGAAGGTCTTTCTTTGGACTGTAATGTGGGTTTTTGGACAGGCTAGAAAGAAAGGGTATTAAAGGCTCAAAAACAAATCAAATTTGGGGTTCAAAATTACAGCCTTCGAAATCATATTTGTTTACAACAAGCTCAACCCTTGCCCCAGTTTCTTGCTTGAGGATTATTTATTATTATATATATATTTTTTATTACACCATGTACACTGTGACCATTGTGGCCATTATGCACCCTATGACCGAGCCGTGAAGCGCCTACGTATCATCTTTGAGGAATCAGGTCAAACGTAGTTCCCAATTCCTCTGTTTTCATTTGACTTTCTTTTGTTTGTTTTTTATCATTTTTCTCTTCTTCTTTTTTTTCGTTTATTTTTTTTATTTTTTTTTCTTTACCTTCCAGGCTTGTATTTCCTAGTCGTTGCTATTGATTCCGAACGAGGGGTATGAAAGAAAATAAATAAGGCTCAAAGGGGGGTAACGAAGGATAAAGTGCTTAGATAGCAGAACAAAATGCCTTCGTCATTCCAGTCTTCAAAACATGCCAAGTGCAAACAACACAATTGATCATAGATTTATAGTCTCTTCCGATGGTGCTGGACTTGACAATTATGTTAAACACTTGCTTTTTCATTTGTCATTTCTAAAGTACCGTTGGGCGACACTCTCACTCTCATGAACGACCCTCATGTCAATTTGGCGAATCTTGCATTTAACGATTTTCTTTATGTTTTACTTGCCCTAGTTCCACATGACTCGGCCTTCAAATAATCTCAAACCGTTCTTATTTCCTTTAAATGTTCTGATTGCCTTTCCGGGGTTTTATGATTAACTTTAAAGACTAGGCCCAAACTGTGTGCGCATGTCATGTTACTAGAATCGGCGCTGAACAAAATGATAAAAGGATCAAACAAAAAGATGAATGGAAATAATAAAAGACTGGATTTTGTATTAGACTACCGGTGAAATGGTTTGAATAACAAAACAAACAAAAACAAACCATAATAAAATCCTAAAACAACCTGGACAAAACTTAAACAAACCGCTATGACAAAAATGGAAAAATAAAAAGGTTTGACACAAGACAATATTCGGATTACATCCCTAAGAATAATCCGGACAACAGAAATGACCACAAAATAAGCCACCACAAGCTTCTCTCTTGCTAACCAAGGAACGGAACGTCCTCCCACTTTATCAAAATTGGCATCTTAGCCACTGAGCTTTGCATCAGTATTGTCCAGACCATTGCCAACTTCAATATCATCAACCTTAGTCAACAAGTCCCAATAGGATTCGCGTGCTTCTGTTATCAAGCCTGATCCCCGCAAAGTGTGCTTCTGGGTCTTGTATTTCCGGCTTACCACAAACCAACCACCTAACTTTCTTTGTGATTCAAAGCGAAATAGGTTAGAATGGACTCCGTTGGTCCCCATTATTAATAACATCTTTTCCTCTTTTTTTTCATTTTCTTTTTCATTTTTTTTTCGATTTGTTTTTTCTTTTTTTCTCATTTTTTGTTGTGGTCGAATCTTATGGAGATTGACTATGTATCATGACCCCGCATGAATCAGACCGAGCGTAGTTCGTGACCAATAAAGATAAACAATACTCAACATTTTTTTAAAATTTTCATATTAAAACAAACTGGGTTTCAAAGGTTTAAAGATGACCTACAAACTTGAAAATCAAACAACCCGCATATTCTAATAAAAAGATTTACAAACTCAAAAACAAACGGCCAGCTTCCTTTCCCCGTTTGTCAAATGCAACCAAACGACTATTTTTGCAAATGTGGACCCTTCCAATTCTCACATGAATTTTGAGGCCGGGGAGGATTATTTTATGACACTTTATCAACTTGTCCATTCTTTTACGAAAATAACCTTTCGACAACTGAAAGATACTCTAAGGCTATTTCGGCAAGAACGGTTTAAAACGCGGCCGAAGCTGGCTCGACTTATTATGACAAAATTCAAACGGTATTCACCTGACCGCCGACTCTTTGTTGTTTTTTTCTTTTCAAATTATAATAAAAACCTGGTGTTGCAAACACGACTCTTCAGTGCCTCGGGGACGAAGATTTATAGGGCTGTGTGGGTCAACTAGACCAAAAATTCTAAATATGACCCAAAAGTGGCTTTTTATGCAAAGTCAGCCTTCCGGCGTCCCCTTCGGGAACATTCGGCTATGTCTTGATAAAACAGCGTCACCCGACTTCTTAGAAATTTGACATATATTTTTGCTATTTTTTTTTGTAAAAGGGGAAGTTGGACATCACCCGACTTATTTATGACAAAATTAAAAATCTTGACATGTTTTTTTTTTGTTTGTTTTTTTATTTGTTTTTGGCTTTTTAGCAAAAGGGGGGTTGGACCCGATGAAGGTTGTTTACGTATCTCACATCCGGTGAGAATCAAACCCGCGTAGTTCGGGCAAATTAACCGAACTATTTTAAAACATGACTCTTTTCCATTTTTATTTTTCCCTGGCAAGACAATCTATTTTCCTTTTCTATTTTTGAAAAAGACAAAATAACGATTTTTTTTTCATTTTCAACAAATAATAAAACAATCTATTTTTCCAAAAATAAAGACTTTTTTTTATATTTCTTAGTAAAACAAAATAAAATATTTTCCTCTTTTTTTTCAAAATTTCGGCAGAGTTTCGCCAGTAATTGGTCATTGATTTTTCTAAAATAATCAATTAACTCCCTAACTGATATATTCTTTTTCCCTTTTTTTTCTTTTTTTTTTAATTTTCCAACATTCCCGAGATTCAGAAACCGGTCAACATGCAAGTTCGAAACAAATATATGTATAGAGCAAGTAGGATGCATCAGAATGGTCTTTTCATTTCAGGTTGCTAGTCCTAGACGGACCCAACCCCTGTGTTGAATCCCCTAAGTCAAATGCAACGTGATGCAAATAAGCGTTCCTACTAGGGATCTGGCATGAAGTCACGTTATTCTATATTCAAAACCTGGGTCAGTGTACTAGACTGTGTACCCGAGCGGACAACTCGAGTCGAGGAGGGGGCAACTTACCGGGAACCAAAAGGCCATCCGGCTTCGTAACTTGTCCGACCTCTTTCTTATTTCAGGGTATGACACTAACAGAATAGGGAGTCTCAACCAGTAAGCACATCCCCGGAGGTGAAGAGAGAAGGGTGTCGGCACAGTTTATATACAGTTCAGATAATATAAAAGCGGTAACATTTAGCACATTTAGCATAAAACATGTAGGAAAATCAGATACAATTAAATACAACAATTTATCTAAGCTCGAATTCTGAACCCTGAACCATAGATTCTGGGTTCGAATCCCCAGCAGAGTCTCTAGAGCTGTCACACCTCCTTTTTCCGCCCCCGCGAGGGTGCAAGGAGTTTTTTCCAATTAAAGGACAATCGAAACGGGATTTGTTTATTTATTTCAGAGTCGCCACTTGGGAGATTTAAGGTGTCCCAAGTCACCAATTTAATCCCGGATCGAGGAAAAGAATGACTTTGTATTACAGTCCGCGAACCAAAAATCCGGATAAGGAATTCTGTTAACCCAGGAGAAGGTGTTAGGCATTCTCGAGTTCCGTGGTTCTAGCACGGTCGCTCAACTGTCATATTCGGCTTGTTTATCTGATTTTTTATACAATTATGAGCTTATGTGGAGATTTTAACTCTTTACCTCTTTCATTATTATTATTATTGTTATTATTTTACAGAGAATTGCAACATTGTGAAAATGTATTTCAAACCACGTCACAATCAATGCACCCGTGGTTGTTGGCACATTTCAACTCTGTTGAGATTTGGATATGGGTCACATAAATGTGCACCCGAGTTTTAAGAAAATTAAATTATTAAAAGGCGCGCCTAAAGCGACTAGCGTATCATCTACTTTGGGTAGGGCCGTGGAATTTTGCTAAACTGTCCATCCCGAAGTCTAAGCAATTTAAAGCAAATATTTTCTGAGGGCCCCGCAATTTTGTATTTTTATTTGGCGAGGCTCATCTCATTCTTATTTTTAAAGATAAACCTATAGTGACTATATTTCTTCTATTAAGTTTGTCTCTAAAAATAAAAGAAAATTTCTCAATTAATTACATGCTGAAAAAAAATAACTTATTAGTTATTAGTTTACGGCTAATGTGAATGGAAAATTACGATCGAGTTTGTACAAAGAAAAATTGCTTTCATTCTATATTCTATTATTCAATAATACTGGAACATGAGATTGACACACCATAATATCAAAAACAAATTAACTAGTATTTGATTAATTTTAACTAAAATTATTAGATAAAGAAGTTATACATATGCAAGCCCATTACTTATTAATTAATCGACTACATTTTTATACAAAGAAAGTAAAATTATATTCAAACACAAATCTAAACAGGAGGGATTCAACAGGAACAAAGCCTGATTAATATTTCATTTCGCTTCAAGCCGAGAGTGTACAAATGTGTACCTGGAAATGACAGTACAAGAAGAAGAAGATCAGCAAAGTAGTATGTAACACAGCAACATACAGCAGCAGAAAGCCCAACACAGTAGCTTCAACACCTCAGTCCAGAAATCCCAACAACACGGAGAAAACTAGTAAAAATGGAGAAGAAAAATAGTGCGGAAATCTCTCTTTATTTTTTCTTTCTAGATTTGAACTCTCTATGGTGTTCTTCCACTCTCAATATTTCAGAAAATTTGTTTCTATCTTTTTTACTCTCTCCAAAATGAATTCTGTCCATGTATATTCTATATATCCAGAGTGTATATCGAGTGTATACTACTCTCTCCGCCCCCTCTTTTCTTCTTCTCTCTATCTAGTTTTTCCTCTTTATTCAACTCCCTTCTTCATAAATTTTCTCTTCTATTTATAACAAAATTTTCTAAATTTTCAGATTTATTTTTTTATTTTTTTTATTTTTTTAATTAAAAGAAATCCCACTTACAAATTGCTTTTATTTTTTTAGAAAAAGAAATCCCACCTTTATTTACTTTTATTTTTAAAATTCCAACTTTAATTACTTTATCTTATTTAAAATCCCACTTTTTATTTTTTTAAAAGAGAATCTCACTTTATTTAACTTTTCTTTAAAAAAACAAACCACTATCTTTTCTTTTTCTTTCAAAAATGCTACTTTCAATTACTTTAAATTTTTTAAATTTTCAGATACCTTTATATTTATTTTTTAATTCCAACCTTCTTTTACTTTTTAATTTTTTAAAAATTTCCACAAAACTTTTTATTTTTTTTAAATTTTCTACATTCTTTTCCTTTTTTTAAAAAAAAAGAGAGAATTTCACCTATTTTTACTTTTATATATTTTTTATTCAATAATTCCCTTTTTCTTATTTTTTTAAATCATTCCCGAAATTATTATATATAAAAATAAAAAATAAAATAAAATAAAAATAAAATAAAATATTTTCGGATTTTTATATAAAAAAACAAAAAATAAAACTATTAATAGTGATAATTCACCTTTTATTTTTTTTTTATTTTTTTTTTGGTTTTGTTTTGTGTTGGACAAAAATGAAGAAGGGGTGTTGGGTTAATGGAGCGGACCGGGTCGACCCGGTTTGAAGTAGACAGGGTCATGGGAAAAGTTGGGCAATTATTTGGGCCTGTGGTTTGAAATTGAAGAAGTGGCCCAATCCGATTTTTCTTTGTATTTTTGTTCTCTTTTCTTCTTTTATTTTTATAAAACTAAATTATAAAAGTACTTAAATTATTATTAAGAACTAAATTAAGTTATAAAAGCGTAAATTAACTCCCAATAACAATTAACGCATAATTAAGTAATAATTAAGCATAAAATTGTTCATTTGGACATTAAATGCTAAAAATGCAAAAGATGCCTATTTTTGTAATTTTTAATTTTTGTAAAACTAATTTAATTACTAACAATTGTAGAATTAAATTCTACATGCAAAATGCGACATATTTTTGTATTTTTTATTAATTTAATAAATAAACAAGCACAGTCAAATACAAATAATTATCCAAAAATATCACAAAATCTCATAAAATTGCACACCAAGGAAAATCATTTGATTTTGAATTTTTTGAGAGTGATTCTCATATAGGGCAAAAATCACGTGCTTACAGGGTTATCGCACTACTGTTCGCACTTCAGTAGGTGCAACTTCTTATTTGTTAGTATATGGCACTGAAGCAGTGATACCCGCGGAAGTGAAATCCCATCTATCCGGATTGTTGCTCAAGCCGAAATCGATGATGATGAGTAGGTCAAAACCCGTCTGGAGCAATTGAGTTTTATTGATGAGAAAAGATTGGCAGCAATGTGTCATGGCCATTTGTATCAAAAGAAAATGGCAAGAGCGTACAACAAGAAAGTGCGTCCCCGAAAGTTTGAAGTAGGTCAACAAGTATTAAAACGCATCCTTCCACATCAGGCCGAAGCAAAAGGCAAGTTCGCCCCAAATTGGCAGGGGTCGTTCATTGTAACAAGAGTGTTGTCCAATGGTGCATTGTATTTAATAGATATAAAAGGCAAATGTGTAGATATGGCTATCAATTCTGATGCAGTCAAAAAGATATTATGTATGATTTCTGTGGTTTAAATTGTGTTTGTTTGTACTTGGCATGTTTTGAAGATTGGAATGACGAAGGCATTTTGTTTTGCTATTTAAACACTTTATCCGTTGTTAACCCTTTGAGCCTTATTTATTTAGTTATTTCCTTTCATACCTCTCTTTTGGAATCAGTAGAAAAGTTCAGAAACGCGAGCGCAAAAGATAAATAAAGGAAAAGAGAGAAAAAGAGAAAGAAAAGAATGAAAAAGAAAAAAAAACAAACAAAAAGAAAAAGAAGAAAAGAAGAGAAAGAAAAAGAAGAAAAGAAGAGAAAGAAAAAGAAAAGAAAAATCAAAGTAATTTCTACGACATGAACTGCGTTCGACCTGATTCCTTTAAAGATACGTAGGTAGCCTCACGGTTCGGTCCCATCAAAATTAAATTTCAAAAGTCCCCAAGCAAAGAAACTGGGGTAGAAGTTGTGGTTGTTGTAAGAAATCTGATTCAAAAGTTGTAATTTTGAACCCTTTCAAATTGTTTTGAGCCTTTTTTATATCCTTTCTTTCTAACCCTACCCAAAAGCCCACATTACAGTCCAAAGAAAGACCTTCCGATCAGTCTTCGAAAGATGCCAAGTCTAGCAAGTATAGGTGATTCATATCAAGGGCAACACTCCGGTCTAAGCAGGAAAAATAAAAAAAATGAGAGAGTTTTATTGGTGAAAACCTTCACAGGCACCGTAGGGCGACGGAAGCTGAGAGAAATTAAATGAGAGAGTCTTATTAGTGAAAACCCTCATGGGCACTGTAAGGCGACGGTGAGTTGAGAGATGAGCAAATGAGAGAGGTTTGTTGGTGAAAACCCTTCAGGGCACCGCAGGCTGAATAGGGTCAGTGATTTGGTGAAAAAATTGGGTTTTGAAGATCTCGGGGCATAAAGTATGATAATTGAAAGTTGATTGGTTGGATAGACTGGGCTGATTAATTCGAAATGCATGTCATGGTCATTGGTACCAGCTACTCCACTCAGATAAGTGTTTTTTCCTTTGCTCCCTCAAACAATCATCCAGTTTTGGATTTTCTTCTTTATTCCTAACTCTCAGAGTCATTGCATTTCATTTCTTTTGGGTTTATTCCTCTAGGATGTTTCCAATGTCAGTTTTGTTAAGCAAATAAGAATGGATTTCAATGCTCACTACCAACTTCCAAAATGGTACAAAGCACAGTGCGGCCAGAACATGCCAGAGATAGTATGATGTAAAGTAGGACATAAAGTGTCAGTGAAAGTTCCATCGGTGGAATGGTTTAGTAATTTTGCAGGAGATGCAGAGGTTCAGATAGAAAGGTCAGAAATGTAAACAACGGTTTGGGTATAGAGCACGCGGGTCATCCAGGGTCCTGCGGTTGAGGATCAATCAGAAAGTCAAAAAATTCTTGGTCGGTTCAAGGCAGCCAGTCAAAGCAAAGCACAATAGCGGAGAGGCCACCTTTAGCAAAAACGCCACAAACTAACCACCACATTTTTAAACTAACAAGATTTTTCTTTGATTTCAAATAGGGGCAAAAGATTTCGTTTGTTTCGGAGAAACCGTCCGTAAGGAAAAGCAAGCACCAAACAGGTTTGACCGTAAATTCTCAGGACCCTCCTAGATAATGAGACCTAGTTTAAAATTCAAACATGCATGAGTAACAAGATCTAGCATATGTCTTACCCCAAATAAATATAAGTTGGCTTTGAAGTTTTTATTCTTAGGATAGGATTCAATTCAAAATTTTCAGGACCCTCCTGAATAATGGGACTTAGATTTAAGACCTCCATTAGATAACAGGATTTAGTGTATGTTCTGCCGTAGGGAAATATATTTAGCCTTAAAGTTGTCACGCTTAAGATGAGACTTGATTTTAACTTTCAGGACCCTCCTGGATAATGGAATTTAGTTTTAAGACCTTCATAGATAATGAGATTTAGCGGAAGTCATACCTTTAGGAAACATAATTTAGCTTTAAAACTGTCATTTAACTAGGAGTTTTCAGGACCCTCCTGGATAATGGGATCTAGCTTTCAAATTCTTAGAGATATTTGGTAACATGATTCAATTAACACTCACAAATTTACCCAGCTACCAAATTGGGGCAGAAAATTTTCCTTGTTTTGTCTATTTTGTTGAAATCAGGCACCCACCTGGAGAGCAAAGGAGAACAACACGAGTTTTAAGGGAGAAGCAGTTCAAGTGTTGGCAATCAAGAGCCCACCTGAAGAACGAAGGGAAGCAGCAAGGTTAAAAGGAGTTTAACAATCAGGAGTCCACCTGAAGAACAAAGGGAAGCAGCAAGGTTCAAAAGAGTTTAGCAATCAGGAGCCCACCTGAAGAACGAAGGGAAGCAGCAAGGTTCAAAGGAGTTCGGTAATCAGGAGCCCACCTGAAGAACAAAGGGAAGCAGTTCAAGTTTAGAGGAAAAACAGCGCAAGTGCCAGTAATCAGGAGCCCACCTGAAGAACAAAGGGAAGCAGTTCAAGTTTCGAGAAAAAGCAGCGCAAGTGTTGGTAATCAGGAGACCACCTGGAGAACGAAGGGAAGCAACAATGTTCAAAGGAAGATAGCAATCAGGAGCCCACCTGAAGAACGAAGGGAAGCAGCAATGCTCAAAGGAAGATAGCAATCAGGAGCCCGCCTGGAGAATAAAGGGAAGCAACAAGGTTCAAAGGAAGTTCGACAATCAGGAGCCCACCTGGAGAACAAAGGGAGAACAAGGCAAGTTTCGTAGGAAAGGAAGATAATTCAAATGCATGAAATCAGGAGCCCACCCGGAGAACAAAGGAAAGCAATGGTGGTCAAAGGAAGACGACTCAAGTTCAGCTATCAGGCACCCACCTGGAGAAAAGGGAAAGCATCTCAGATTACAATTCAAGTCAGCAACAAAGGAATTTCACCTGGAGAGTACGAGTCAACAGAGCAACAGGAATTGTAAGATCAAGTTTGAAGATATAGATAGGATTCTTGTAATTCATAGATCATAGTTTAGTCTAGCTTCTTTTATTTTTGTCTTGGTGTAATAAGGAGTTCAGTAAGTGTAGACACCTGATTTTTGATCCTCCCCGAGAATTTTCACATTTTTAGCGTGAATATGTGAAATTGGGTCTAATATAGCTATTTTGACTATTTTGCTTTATTTCGTTGCAATAAGAAAAATTACAAAAATATATATATATAAATTTTTAGTTTATGTATTTCTCATAAACTTGAAAAAATACAAAAAATAGTACCTTATTTTGTACTTTACATAATTTCGAAAATTACCAAAAAATATAGTTCTATTAATGTTTTGTAGTCATTTTAATTTTTGAAAAAAATACAAAAATATTACTTTATATTTTATCTTTATATTAAAAAAACAAAAATTACAAAAATAGTTTTATTAATCTTTTGTAGCTATTTTAATCTCGAAAAAATATTAAAAAAAAAATAAAATAATAATAATAATATAGCTTTGTTTTAAATATTAGTCTTATTTTGGTAGTTATTTTACTTACATAGGATTAGTTGAGCAACGTCGTGTTCTTAATCGGGTCCGGGCAAAAGAATAATATTCGGGTTCAAACTACCCGTTTTTAGCCCTAATTTCGGACCTAGCCCATAATAATCCGAGTCCACCACACATGGGGGGACACGCGTGGGGAACACGGACGGAACACGACACATGGGGAACCCCACCACGCGTGGGGGACACAAGTCTTGAACCCCACCACGCGTGGGGCTCATTTTCCTTGGCAAGTGTTACAAATGCACGGGCAAAACATTAGACAAAAGGGGATTTTTGAAATTTTTGGGGAGAGGACTATTCATCTCCTTCTTCAGGAGGAAGGAAAAGAAAACCTACGAAAACCCTACCCAAAACCACCCTCAACCCTACTGTCCAAACACCACCTCCATCGCCACCACAAACGACGCCCAGCTCCTGCTGCGTCGTCACTGCCCAAACGACCCATCCAGCTCCATTCCATCACCTTCCCCATCGTGACCCACCTCCAACCAGCAACCACCCGTCAGCAACCACCCCCTCTCGTCGTCATTTTCCAGTCGACCACCAAGACCACCACCCAAAACACCACCAAACAGACCACCACCCAAACACCACCCTAAACTATCGTCAAACCTACCCAAAACCACCACTACCCTTCCACCTCCGACCAGACTCCTCACGTCCGTCAACAACCCACCAGCTGCCTCACGACCACCAAACAAAACCAGAAAACCCAAACACCACCCTAAACTATCGTCGACCTACTGTCACCACCACCAAACACCACTACTGAACTCCCTCCATCGCTGCAACCCCGACGACCATGGCTGTTCGTCGTCCCCAGTCCGGTCGTCTACCACCATTGCTGCCCGCTACCAGCTGAACCAGCACGACCCCCACGCCTCAGTTTATATCCAACAGCAACTGCTGTTGCTTCCCGTCGTCACTGCCCAAGGTGACCATCCAGTCGCACCCCCACGTCCAAACGACTGCCTGC
Source organism: Nicotiana tabacum (assembly GCF_000715075.1). Lineage (NCBI taxonomy): Eukaryota > Viridiplantae > Streptophyta > Magnoliopsida > Solanales > Solanaceae > Nicotiana > Nicotiana tabacum. The sequence goes on from NC_134090.1 coordinate 139,963,108, forward strand.
AACGCCCAGCCATGAACGACCCTTCCCCCTTGCCATGACTGACCGAAAACACACACACACCAGCTGAAGCTTAACCGTAAAACGTTCGAAAAGGTAGCCCAGAAGTTCTGTCCGGGGTAAGGTCCGTTGAGGTCGTCTTTGGTTCGTCGAGGTCCGGTACGTCGAGGTTGTTGTCCGAGGTTTCGTCGCAGGTCCAACGCATCGGACGTTAATCTCAGGTAGGTCATCTCCGTCCGTGTACCTCATATTTTCTGTTAGTAATATGTATAGGTGATGTTTTAGGATACCATCCTAGTTCATGCGGATAATGCGCGAATTGAGCGAGACATATATACATGATGTTTGTGAATGGCTATTTTTGTTAATTAACTCCGTATGTTATTGAAATTTGGCCGTGAACGTCTTTTTCCTTTGTTTCGTTTGCTTCAAGTAGGTATTTGACATTTTGGCTTCTTCATGTTTAGATTGTTGTTATCCAAATATTTGTCATAATAGGGGAAAGGTGTTAATTATTTTAGCTTGTCTTAATAGTTGTTTACATATGTGGTAGTAAATGTTAAAACCATAGTAGTAATTTTTAATTCCACGGAAAAATACTCGTTTCATCAAATAAGTTCGATCTACAACCCATGACCTCGCAAAGTAGCAGAAATGTGGTTATTTTAGCCTTATCCTTTTTTTCAATAACAACAATGTTATGAATCAAAATAAATAAATAAAAAATAAATAAATAAAAATGAGACGAGCCTCGCCAAATAAAAGGGACAAATTGCGGGGCCCTCACAAAATATATGTATTAAATACTTAGATTCCGGGACGGGCCGTTTAGCAAATTTCACGGCCCTACCCCAAAATAATAATGCGCTAGTTGCTTTAGGCGCGCCTTTAATAATATTATCTCCCTAAACTCGGGTGCACATTTATGTGACCCAAATCCAAATCTCAACGGAGTCGAAATATGTCTCTAGTCACGGGCACATTGATTGTGGCGTGGCCCGAGATGCATTTCCATGACGTTGTAAATTCCTTTTAATAATAAAATGAGACGAGCCTCGACAAACAAAAAATGTAGAAGCTGCGGGGCCCTCTAAATGCATATATATTAAAATACTTAGAATTCGGGACAGGCCGTTTAGCAAATTTTACGGCCTTCCCCAAAATAACAATACGTTAGTTGCTTTAGGCGCGTCTTAATAATTTATTCTCCTTAATTCGGGTGCACATTTATGTGACCCAAATCCAAATCTCAACCGAGTCGAGATATGTCAATAACCACGGGTGCATTGATGTAACGTGGTTCGAGATATGTTTTCACGACGTTGCAAGTCCTATAAAAATAACAGTGAATGCTAAAAGCGGTTAAAAGATAAAATTGGCACATAAGTTCACATTTGTATAAAATCAGATAATCAAGCCGAATATAACAATTGAGCGACCGTGCTAGAACCACGGAACTCGGGAATGCCTAACACCTTCTCCCGGGTTAACAGAATTCCTTCTCCCGGGTTAACAGACTGTAATATGGAGTCATTCTTTTCCTCGATTCGGGATTAAAATTGGTGACTTGGGACACCCTAAATCTCCTAAGTGGCGACTCTGAAATAAATAAACCAATCCCGTTTTGATTGTCCTTTAATTGGAAAAAACTCCCTTGTACCCTCGCGGGTATGGAAAAAGGAGGTGTGACAGCTCTGGCGACTCTGCTGGGAACTATGACCCAGAACCACTGGTTCAGGGTTAGAAATTCGAGCTTAGATGAATTGTTATATTTGGCTTTATTTGATTTTTACATATTTTTGAGCCTAATGTGCTAAATGCTACTTTTACCGCTTTGATATTATCTGAACTGTATATAAATTATGCCGAAACATTTCTCTTCTTACCTCCGGGGATGTGCTTACTGGTTGAGATTCCCTATTCTGTTAGTGTTATACCCTAAATAAAAGAGGCTCGGAAAGTTTCTAAGCCGGCTGGCCTTTTGATTCCTGGAAATGAGCTCCTTCCTCAGCTCGAGTTGTCCGCTCGGGTACACTGTCTAGAACACCGACCCAGGTTTTGAACATAGATTAACGTGACTTCATGCCGGATCCGTAGTAGGAGCGTTTATTTGCATCACGTTGCATTTGACTTAGGGGACTCAACACAGGGGTTGGGTCCGTCTAGGACAAGCAACCTGAAAATAATGGACCATCTTTTGGCATCCTATGTGCTACATGTTGTGTTTATTTAAGGGTGAATGTGTCATTTGGCGGACCAATGATAGTTGAGGACAAATGACACTCCTTATCATGTTGATCACGTTAAATAAGAAAGTTGCATGATTTTTTAGATAAGCATGTTATTATGTTAATTAAGCACATGGGGAACATTGTGGAATTCAAGAAGCCCCGGTATTCCACATGTCCCCCACGCTTCATTTTTGGGAAAAGCACATGGGGACCATTTGTGGAATCCAAGAAGTCTTGGAATTCCCCATGTCCCCCACGCTTCCTTTTTTTTTGGAAAAAGCACATGGGGAACATTTGTGGAATCCAAGAAGTCTTGAAATTACCTATGTCCCCCATGCCACATTTTTGAAAATAATAACAAAATAATAATAAATAAAAAAGAGCATTGAAAATTCAAAAAGATTTTATATGGTGTCATCATTCTCCACAAATTAGAAAATCGTTCAAAAGAGGAGAAAATAACAGTATAGAGATATAACTACTTATTTTTGAAAAAAAAACCAATGTCCAAGTAGTGTTGAAACTCTGCCGAAATTTTAAGAAAATGAAAAAATGTCTTATTAGTTTGTTTTATTAAAAGCTAAGAAAAGAAGAAAAAAAGTTGTTGTTTTGTCTTGTTTTTCAAAAAAAAATAGAAAAGGGAAATAGTTTGTTTTGCCAGGAAAATGAAAAATGAAAATGAAAAAGAGTCTTGTTTTAAAATGGTTTTTATTTGTTTATGAAAATGTCAAAAAATAAAAAAATAAAAGAGTCGGGCGTTGAAAGTGGTTTCATTATTTGTTGCATATATATATATATAAATCCAAAAAGTTTTTCTTTGTTTCCAAAATATATATATATATATATATATATATATATATATATATATATATATATATATATCTTTATTTGTTGCAAAAAATATTTGTCTTGCCAAAAAGTCTAGAAAAGTTTTTTAGACCCACAATTTTCAAAACAAAAAAAAATCCAAAAATATTTTCCATTATTGACTTCTTTAGAAAGTCTTTTTAATTATTAAAAAAAACAATAAAAAATATATATAATTAAAAAAAAATCCGAAAAAATTTTCTTTCTTCTTTTCCATTGAAAAGAAAATTCAAAATTCAAAAAAAATATTTTCGTAAGCATATCTTTCATTAAAAGTAAAATTCCAAAAATATTTTATTTTTTTTATAAATCTTTCCTTCAAAAAAATAAAATTAAAAAAAAAGAGGTTAGTTTATTTACTTTATTCGGGATTACCCGAACTACGCGGGTTTGATTCTCACCGGATGTGAGATACGTTGGCAACCCTCATCGGGTCCAACCCCCATTTTACTAAATAGCCAAAATAAATAAATAAAAAACGTGTCAAAATTTTAAATTTTGTCATAAACAAGTCGGGCGGTGTCCAGCCCCATTTTGCTAAAAAAGCCAAAAACAAATAAATAACAAAAAATATATGTCAAATTTTAATTTTGGTGATGCTGTTTTGTCATAAATAGCCGAATGTTCCCGAAAGGGACGCTGGAAGGCTGACTTTGCATAAACAGCCACCTTTGGGTCATTTTTTAAGATTTGGTCCAGTTGACCCACACAGCCTTAAAAATCTTCATCCTCGAGATGTTGAAAGGCCGTGTTTGCAATATTGAGTTTTCTAATTTGAAAAACGAAAAACAAAAGAGTCATAAATAAGTCAGGTGATGCTGTTTTGTCATAAATAGCCGAATGTTCCCGAAAGGGACGCCGGAAGGCGGACTTTGCATAAACAGTCACCTTTGGGTCATGTTTAGGATTTTTGGTCTAGTTGACCCACACAACCCTGAAAATCTTCGTCCCTGAGGCACTGAAGGGTCGTGTTTGCAACACCAGGTTTTTATTGTAATTTAAAAAGAAAAAAAAACAACAAAGAGTCAGCGGTCAGGTGAATACCGTTTGGATTTTTAGTCAAGAATAAGCCGAGCCAGCTTCGGCCGTGTCTTAAACCGTTCTTGCCGAAATAGCCTTAGAGTATCTTTCAGTTGTCGAAAGGCTATTTTCGTAAAAGAATGGACAAGTGTGTAAAGTGTCATAAAATAATCCTCCCCGACCTCAAAATTCATGTGAAATTTAGAAGGGGCCATATTTGCAAAAATAACCATTTGGTTGCATTTATCAAACGGGGAAAGAAACTGGACATTTATTTTTGAAGTTTGTAAATCTTTTGATTAGAATATGTGGGTTGCTTGATTTTCGAGTTTGTAGGTCATCTTTGAACCTTTGAAACCCAGTTTGTTTTGATTATGAAAACTGATAATTCCAAAAAAAAAATGTCTCATTGTTGTTACCTTTCATTTGATCCGAACTACGCAATGTCTGCTTCATGCAGGGTCATGATACGTAGGCAATCTCCATAAGATTCGACCGCAAAAAAAAGCAAAAAAAAAAGAGAATGAAAAAAAAGAGAATGAAAAAGAAAAAGAAAAAAAAGAGAAATGAAAAAAAGGGAAAAGAAAAGAAAAAATGAGAAAACAAATCGAAGAAAGTGAAAAAAAAGAGAAAAGAAAAAAAATCGAAAAAAGAAAGAAAAAAAAGGAAGAAAGGATGTTGTTAATAATGGGGACCAACTGAGTCCATTCTAACCTGTTTGTTTTGAAAAGAAAGTTAAGGTGGTTGGTTTGTGGTAAGCCAGACAATGACACCTAGAATCCTTTACTTGCACACTCTGCTGGGATCAGGCCTGAAAACAGAAGCACTCGAATCCTATTGGGGACTTGTTGACTAAGGTTGATGATATTGAAGTTGGTAATGGTCTAGGCAATGCTGATGCGAAGCTCAGTGGCTACGATGCCAAGTTTGATAAAGGGGGAGGACGCTCCGTTCCTTGGTTAGCAAGAGAGAAGCTTGTGGTGGCTTATTTTGTTGTCATTTCTGTTGTTCGGATTATGAGGATGGTAATTCGGATTTTGTCCTGTGTCAAACCTTCTTATCTTTCCATTTGTTTTGTCATAGCGGTTTGTTTAAGTTTTGTCCAGGTTGTTTAGGATTTTATTCCGGTTTGTTTTTGTTTTTTCAAACCATTTCACTAGTAATCTAATGCAAAATCCGGTCTTCTATTATTTCCAGTTTTCTTTTGTTTAGTCCTTTTATCATTTTTGTTCAATGCCGATTCTAGGGACATGACATGCGCACCCAGTTTGGGCCTAATCTTAAAAGTTAATCATAAAACCCTGGGAAGCTGATCAAAGCATTTAAAGGAAATAAGAACGGTTTGAGATTATTTGGAGCCCGAGTCATGGGGAACTAGGGCAAGTAAAACACAAATAAAACCGTTAAAAGCAAGATTCGCCAAATTGGCATGAGGGTCATTCATGATAATGAGAGTGCCGCCAAACGGTGCTTTAGAAATGACAAAGGAAAAAGCAAATGTTTAACATAATTGTCAAGTCCAGCACCATCGGAAGAGACTATAAATCTATTGTTTAATTGTGTTGTTTGCACTTAGCATGTTTTGAAGACTGGAATGACGAAGGCATTTTGTTCTGCTACCTAAACACTTTATCCTTCGTTACCCCTTTTGAGCCTTATTTATTTTCTTTCATACCCCTCGTTCGGAATCAGTAGCAACGAAGAAAAAAAAGAAAAAAGAAAAGAAAACAGCAAATCGAAAAAAAAGAGAAAAGAAAAGAAAAATGATAACAAAAAAAAAGTCAAATGAGACAGAGGAATTGGGAACTACGTTTGACCTGATTCCTCAAAGAGGATACGTAGGCGCTTCACGGCTCGGTCATAGTTTTGAAAAATGAAAAAAAACCAATTAAAATATCCCCAAGCAAGAAACTGGGGCAAAGGTTGCGTTTGTTGTAAATAAATCTAGTTCTGAAGGTTGTAATTAATAACCCAAAATCGATTCATTTTTTGAGCCTTTAATACCCTTTCTTTCTAGCCCTATCCAAAACCCACATTACGGTCCAAAGAAAGACCTTCTGATCAGTCTTCAAAACATGCCAAGTCAGACAAATGAGAGTCTTATCGGTGAACATAACACTCTGTTCCACAACAGAAAGGACTCTAAGCCCCAGCAGAAAGAGTCATACCGGCAACACGCCAAATCCCCAGCTGGAAAGTGATATAGCTGAGAGAGTCTTATCTGTGAAAACCTTCACAAGCACCATAAGGCGGTGAAAGATGAGAGAAAAACCAAAATGAGAGAGGCTTGATAGTGAAAACCCTTCGGGCACTACAAGTCGAATAAGATTGAGAATCAGATGGGGAATTGCCAAATGAAGACCTTGAAAGATGATTGACGGTAGAAGATAGGCCACATATGCATGTCATGACCATTAGAGTCGGTATCTGCGTTTGATAGGTTTTTATTTATAGTTTCTTTTGTTAAAGAGTCATCTTTTTCCTTTGTCTTTTTATTCTGTCCCCTTTTATCCTTTTCCTTTCATAGAAAAATCCCCAATAGAGTCTGTTTGGTCAGAACAAGTGTGAATTGACTTCAAAATATGCCATCAGCTTTCCAAATATGCAAGATGAGATCTGACTAGTACATCCAAGTGGTATAGTCAGCAAGGAACAAGCGCGAGGCCAGTGTCAAAAAAGATATCCCCAGCAAAAGGGAATTGACAAAAGGATTGACGAGTGTCAAGAGGGATATCCTTGCCAAAACCAAGGTTATAAACCTCAAGGCCAAGGCCCATGAACAAAAGAAGAGGGATATCCCCAGCAGGAAGGGATTATCCCCAGCAAATGATATCATCCCCAATAAGCTGTGGAGAAAGGGAAAACCATCCCAGCAGGAGTATCACAACCAACCACCATGTTTTAAACTAACAAATTTTGTTTGATTTGAAACAGGTAAAGGAAATGGCATTGATGCCAAAATGCATGCCGCAAGGGATATTATCAAACTGGGGCAGAAAATTTTCCTTTCATTTAGAAAATTTTCTGGAAGTCAGGTACCCATTTGGGGAAAAGTAAAGATAACACCAGTCTCAAGGGAAGTGGTCTTTAAACCAGTGTGCCCCCAACATAATAAGTTTCAATGGAGGAAGTTGTTCCCCAGCAAAGGAATCAGAATATCCCAGCAGTGTTATCTACGACAGCGTTATCCCCAGCTGATAACATTTTACCCCAACAGGTAAGTAAATAATTCCCCAACAGTGTTATCCCTAGCAGTTTCAAGGAGTCCAACACAAGTTTGGTAAAAATCGGTATCCTCAGCGGTTCCTTTCGGGGAAAGGCAAAACGAGTATCAAGGGAGTTAGTCTTCAAAGGAAGAAGCTAATAATAATAATAATAATAATAAAAAAATTTAAAAAAAAATTTAAAAAAATAAAAAGGGGAAGTAGTTTGTAGGGGAATGAAACATCCTACTCAAAAGGAAGTAGTTCTGGAAGGAGTAAGATAACATATTTACTCAGCAGAGTTATCTTCAGCAGAGTTATCCCCAGCGGATCATCGAGATGTAGAAGCATCTTCGACGGATTTTTCGACCAAATTTCAAGAGGGTCGGACAACCCATAATGGGGAAGGTAGAAAGGGAAAATTCATCCCAAGCAAAATAATCCCCAGCAAGTATTCGAGGTAAGACATTTTCAAGTCTTAAGGATATTTTGGGTTCATCCGCCCTCGAATAGGATATTTTGGGTTCATCCGCCCTCGAATAGGATATTTTGGGTTCATCCGCCCTCGAATAGGATATTTTGGGTTCATCCGCCCTCGAATAGGATATTTTGGGTTCATCCTCCCTCGAATAGGATATTTTGGGTTCATCCGCCCTCGAATAGGATATTTTGGGTTCATCCGCCCTCGAATAGGATATTTTGGGTTCATCCGCCCTCGAATAGGATATTTTGGGTTCATCCGCCCTCGAATAGGATATTTTGGGTTCATCCGCCCTCGAATAGGATATTTTGGGTTCATCCGCCCTCGAATAGGATATTTCGGGTTCATCCGCCCTCAAATAGGATATGTCGGGTTCATCTGCCCTCAAATAGGATATGTTGGGTTCATCCGCCCTCAAATAGGATTTTATTTTTCAAAGTTGTTGATTGAAGACAGGCGCCCACCTGAATAACGAGAGGAATACTTTTGTCTGTTCATTTCATATTTCAGGCACCCACCTGTATAACAAGGGAATACATCTCATGTCTTTACCATCAGGCGCTCACCCGTATAACAAGGGAATACATTCCACGTCTTTTCCAATAAGAGACGCACTTCCTAAGTCTAGTTTTGCCAATAGGAGACGCACTTCCTAAGTCTAGTTTGTCCAATAGGAGACGCACTTCCTAAGTCTAGTTTTGCCCATAGGAGACGCACTTCCTAAGTTAGTTTCACCCATAGGAGACGCATTTCCTCCTAAAGTTTGGTTTCACCCATAGGAGACGCATTTCCTCCTAAAGTTTATTTTACCCATAGGAGACGCATTTCCTCCTAAGTTTACTTTTACCCATAGGAGACGCATTTCCTCCTAAGTTTACTTTTACCCATAGGCATACTTTTCAGTCTTTACATTTCATGTTCTAGGTCGCCCACCAGTATAATGCGGGAATACATTTCTGTTCTAGGTCGCCCACCAGTAAAATGCGGGAATACATTCTGTTCTAGGTCGCCCACCAGTAAAATGCGGGAATACTTTCTGTTCTAGGTCGCCCACCAGTATAATGCGGGAATACATTCATGTTCTAGGTCGCCCACTAGTATAATGCGGGAATACATTCATGTTCTAGGTCGCCCACCAGTAAAATGCGGGAATACTTTCTGTTCTAGGTCGCCCACCAGTAAAATGCGGGAATACTTTCTGTTCTAGGTCGTCCACCAGTAAAATGCGGGAATACTTTCTGTTCTAGGTCGCCCACCAGTAAAATGCGGGAATACTTTCTGTTCTAGGTCGCCCACCAGTAAAATGCGGGAATACTTTCTGTTCTAGGTCGCCCACCAGTAAAATGCGAGAATACTTTCTGTTCTAGGTCGCCCACCAGTATAATGCGGGAATACATTCATGTTCTAGGTCGCCCACCAGTATAATGCGGGAATACTTTCTGTTCTAGGTCGCCCACCAGTAAAATGCGGGAATACTTTCTGTTCTAGGTCGCCCACCAGTAAAATGCGGGAATACTTTCTGTTCTAGGTCGCCCACCAGTAAAATACGGGAATACTTTCTGTTCTAGGTCGCCCACCAGTAAAATGCGGGAATACTTTCTGTTCTAGGTCGCCCACCAGTAAAATGCGGGAATACATTTTGTTCTAGGTCGCCCACCAGTAAAATGCGGGAATACATTTCTGTTCTAGGTCGCCCACCAATATAATGCGGGAATACATTTCATGTTCTAGGTCGCCCACCAGTATAATGCGGGAATACATTTCTGTTCTAGGTCGCCCACCAGTATAATGTGGGAATACATTTCATGTTCTAGGTCGCCCACCAGTATAATGCGGGAATACATTTCTGTTCTAGGTCGCCCACCAGTATAATGCGGGAATACATTTCATGTTCTAGGTCGCCCACCAGTAAAATGCGGGAATACTTTCTGTTCTAGGTCGCCCACCAGTAAAATGCGGGAATACATTCATGTTCTAGGTCGCCCACCAGTAAAATGCGGGAATACTTCATGTTCTAGGTCGCCCACCAGTATAATGCGGGAATACTTTCTGTTCTAGGTCGCCCACCAGTAAAATGCGGGAATATATTCATGTTCTAGGTCGCCCACCAGTAAAATGCGGGAATACATTTCTGTTCTAGATCGCCCACCAGTATAATGCGGGAATACATTTCTGTCTTTTCATTTCATGTTCTAGGTCGTCCACCAGTATAATGCGGGAATACATTTCATCCAGGCGCCCACCTGTATAACGAGAGGCATACATTTCAGTCTTTTCATTACAAGTGATGAAGTCAGGCGCCCACCTGTATAACAAGAGGAATACTTTTTAGTCTTATACTGCAGATTTTGAAATCAGTAACCCCACCGGAAGGTAGAAGGTTACAACAGGAATCCCCAGCAGGAAGCAATAAAAATCCCCAGCACCGGGAAGCAGAAGGCTACAACAAAAATCCCCAGCATTCAACCAAGTTATAAATAGCAGAAGCTCGCCTCAAGAATGCGAGTCAACAGTCTGGGAGGATCAACAGAAGCTAGTCACAAAAACAAAAACAAGAAAAGAAAAAAAAAAGCTAGCATAAAAAAAAAGAAAAAAAAAGAAGAACCCAAAGTACGGAAGTGGAGAACGGATGTGGTCTGCTCAAGAACTAGCACCTACAACTAGCAAGTATCAAGGTTCAGATCCAAAGTCTGTATGAAGCACCATTCAAGACTCAAGACCAAGTTTCACAAGACTTAAAGATAGGAATCCTTGTAACTAGTAGCTGATAGGCTTAGTTAGTCTTTTTCAGTTTTCCTTTTTGATGTAATGACAGGACCACGGACCGGAACCCCAACGGAACGGCACCTCGATCGGCTCTTCACCTCGGTACACTTTACCATCTCTCTCATTTCCGAACTACACGTGGCCTGATTCCTGTATAACCAAGGATATGTAGGCAGCTCAGATACCAAGGCTCGGTCACATTCCCTTCCTTTCCTTAGTGTGGCCCGTCCAAGTAATGGTCGGGTCAAAAACATGTCTAGTCGTTCTTTGTCGGAAAACTCTTCGTGTTTCCAGTCAAAGAGGGGCAGCTGTAGACACCTGATTTTTGACCCTCCCCGAGAATTTTCACATTTTTAGCGTAAATATGTGAAATTGGGTCTAATATAGCTATTTTGACTATTTTGCTTTATTTCGTTGCAATATGAAAAATTACAAAAATATATATATAAATTTTTAGTTTATGTATTTCTCATAAACTTGAAAAAATACAAAAAATAGTACCTTATTTTGTACTTTACATAATTTCGAAAATTACCAAAAAATATAGTTCTATTAATATTTTGTAGTCATTTTAATTTTTGAAAAAAATACAAAAATATTACTTTATATTTTATCTTTATATTAAAAAAACGAAAATTACAAAATAGTTTAATTAATGTTTTGTAGCTATTTTAATCTCGAAAAAATATTAAAAAAAATAAAATAATAATAATAATATAGCTTTGTTTTAAATATTAGTCTTATTTTGGTAGTTATTTTACTTACATAGGATTAGTTGAGCAACGTCGTGTTCTTAATCGGGTCCGGGCAAAAGAATAATATTCGGGTTCAAACTACCCGTTTTTAGGCCTAATTTCGGACCTAGCCCATAGTAATCCGAGTCCACCACACATGGGGGGACACGCGTGGGGAACACGGACGGAACACGATACATGGGGAACCCCACCACGCGTGGGGCTCATTTTCCTTGGCAAGTGTTACAAATGCACGGGCAAAACATTGGACAAAGGAGGATTTTTGAAATTTTTGGGTAGAGGACTATTCATCTCCTTCTTCAGGAGGAAGGAAAAGAAAACCTACGAAAACCCTACCCAAAACCACCCTCAACCCTACTGTCCAAACACCACCTCCATCGCCACCACAAACGACGCCCAGCTCCTGCTGCATCGTCACTGCCCAAACGACCCATCCAGCTCCAGTCCATCACCTTCCCCATCATGACCCACCTCCAACCAGCAACCACCCGTCAGCAGCCACCCCCCCTCGTCGTCATTTTCCAGTCGACCACCAAGACCACCACCCAAAACACCACCAAACAGACCACCACCCAAACACCACCCTAAACTATCGTCAAACCTACCCAAAACCACCACGACCCTTCCACCTCCGACCAGACTCCTCACGTCCGTCAACAACCCACCAACTGCCTCACGACCACCAAACAAAACCAGAAAACCCAAACACCACCCTAAACTATCGTCGACCTACTGTCACCACCACCAAACACCACCACTGAACTCCCTCCATCGCTGCAACCCCGACGACCACGGCTGTTCGTCGTCCCCAGTCCGGTCGTCTACCACCATTACTGCCCGCTACCAGCTGAACCAGCACGACCCCCACACCTCAGTTTATATCCAACAGCAACTGTTGTTGCTTCCCGTCGTCACTGCCCAAGGTGACCATCCAGTCGCACCCCCACGTCCAAACGACTGCCTGCAACGCCCAGCCATGAACGACTCTTCCCCCTTGCCATGACTGACCGAAAACACACACACACACCAGTTGAAGCTTAACCGTAAAACGTTCGAAAAGGTAGCCCAGAAGTTCTGTCTGGGGTAAGGTCCGTTGAGGTCGTCTTTGGTTCGTCGAGGTCCGGTACGTCGAGGTTGTTGTCCGAGGTTTTGTCGCAGGTCCAACGCATCGGACGTTAATCTTAGGTAGGTCATCTCCGTCCGTGTACCTCATATTTTCTGTTAGTAATATGTATAGGTGATGTTTTAGGATACCATCCTAGTTCATGCGGATAGTGCGCGAATTGAGCGAGACATATATACATGATGTTTGCGAATGGCTATTTTATTTAATTAACTCCGTATGTTATTGAAATTTGGCCGTGAACATCTTTTTCCTTTGTTTAGTTTGCTTCAAGTAGGTATTTGACATTTTGGCTTCTTCATGTTTAGATTGTTGTTATCCAAATATTTGTCATAATAGGGGAAAAGTGTTAATTATTTTAGCTTGTCTTAATAGTTGTTTACATATGTGGTAGTAAATGTTAAAACCATAGTAGTAATTTTTAATTCCACGGAAAAATACTCGTTTCATCAAATAAGTTCGATCTACAACCCATGACCTCGCAAAGTAGCAGAAATGTGGTTATTTTAGCCTTATCCTTTTTTTCAATAACAACAATGTTATGAATCAAAATAAATAAATAAAAAATAAATAAATAAAAATGAGACGAGCCTCGCAAAATAAAAGGGACAAATTGCGGGGCCCTCACAAAATATATGTATTAAATACTTAGATTCCGGGACGGGCCGTTTAGCAAATTTCACGGCCCTACCCCAAAATAATAATGCGCTAGTTGCTTTAGGCGCGCCTTTAATAATGTTATCTCCCTAAACTCGGGTGCACATTTATGTGACCCAAATCCAAATCTCAACGGAGTCGAAATATGTCTCTAGTCACGGGCACATTGATTGTGGCGTGGCCCGAGATGCATTTCCATGACGTTGTAAATTCCTTTTAATAATAAAATGAGACGAGCCTCGACAAACAAAAAATGCAGAAGTTGCGGGGCCCTCTAAATGCATATATATTAAAATACTTAGAATTCGGGACAGGCCATTTAGCAAATTTTACGGCCTTCCTCAAAATAACAATATGTTAGTTGCTTTAGGCGCGTCTTAATAATTTATTCTCCTTAATTCGGGTGCACATTTATGTGACCCAAATCCAAATCTCAACCGAGTCGAGATATGTCAATAACCATGGGTGCATTGATGTAACGTGGTTCGAGATATATTTTCACGACGTTGCAAGTCCTATAAAAATAACAGTGAATGCTAAAAGCGGTTAAAAGATAAAATTGGCACATAAGTTCACATTTGTATAAAATCAGATAATCAAGCCGAATATAACAGTTGAGCGACCGTGCTAGAACCACGGAACTCGGGAATGCCTAACACCTTCTCCCGGGTTAACAGAATTCCTTATCCAGATTTCTGGTACGCAGACTGTAATATGGAGTCATTCTTTTCCTCGATTCGGGATTAAAATTGGTGACTTGGGACACCCTAAATCTCCCAAGTGGCGACTCTGAAATAAATAAACCAATCCCGTTTTGATTGTCCTTTAATTGGAAAAAACTCCCTTGTACCCTCGCGGGTATGGAAAAAGGAGGTGTGACAGTAAATAGCAGCAATAGTGAAATCACAGCTTCCTGGTAGTCCCAGCTACTGAAACTTCCCGAACTACACTGACCTGATTCTTTTATAGCCAAGGATATGTTGGTAACCTCGGAAGCAGGGTGCGGTCAAATCTTTCAAAAATGCTTCCCATGGAGTATTCAAACGGGCAAAAATCACGCAAATCTGCTCACTTTATCTTTGCGCGAAAACTCTTCGTGTTTACGAGTAAAGAGGGGCAGCTGTGAGCACATAATTTTTGTCCTATGTGAATTAATCCCATAAATTCAAGAAAAATAAATTTTCCCATTATTTGCAATTTCGTAGATTGTTTGTAGCATTTTGTTAATTGTTTAAATTTGTCTGTGCATTTTTAATTTTATTTAATTCATGAAAAAATACAAAAATACATTTCATTTGCATTTAGGATTTAATTTATGTTGTTAGATTAATTAGTAATTAGTTGTTTTATAAAATATGAAAAATCACAAAAATAGTTCATGCTGCATTTTAACTCTTTAATTTCAAATTTTGTAGCTTTTTCTTTTAATTTAGGACTTAATTAATTATTTTAAATATTATGTTGAGTTTTTAATATAATTTGGTAGGTTAATTTAATTTTTAAGAGTTAGTTTAGATTTATTTTAATTTGAAAAAGAAAGAAAATTGGAAAGTGAAAAGGAAAGGAAAAGAAACAAAGAAATCTGATTTTTGCGGTCAATTCAATTAATTTCCCCAGGCCCAAAGTCATTTTCACCCCAAACCCATATCAAAATCCGGCCCAAACCCAGCCAATACCCGGTCCAAGTTGTTAGTCTTTAAGACCTTTGAAACGACGTAGTATGGGGCGATACTACGTCATTTTGAGTTCGATTATGTTAAACCGATCTCAGCCGATCATTTTCCATCATCCAACGGCTGTGGATCTACCTTTTATTTTAATTAAAACTATCTAAAAGACTTGAGTAACCTAAGACACATGTTTCATCTTCTCTTTCGCCTCTTTATTTTCACCGCCGCCCACCACCCACCGGAATTCTTCACCGGTGGCGGCGGATATCCAAACTCCGCCAAATCTTGACCATATAACCCCTGTTGTCTCCCCGTTCCGAATACACCATTAGTTTTATCCAAAGACTACCCAATCTGTCCGAATCTTAAATCCAAGTTTGCCGAGAATCCAACCTTGTACCATTTCTTTTTTCTCTTTCCTCTCCTTTCTCTGATTTTCCCCAAAAGATGGCCATGTTTGACATCGAACCCTCGATAAGAGGATGTTGCTGGAGTTGTGCCTCGCCGGCTGCCTGAAGAGTCGAAGGTTTCGTCCACCTTTCTTTTCTTTTTGGCAAATGACAAAAATTATGACATAAAGCACTAGCCATTTGAAAATTTTCCGGCTAGTGCTTGTGTTGCAATTTTCATTATTGACCAAGAGTCCCGTTCATCAGAGTTTGGACCAGCAGCGACTAGTTTTTCTTCTCAATTTTCTTTTATTCTATTTTCATTTTTGTTTTGTTCCTTTCTCAGTCGAGTCGTCTATTTGTCCCTTTCTTTTTGCTAAGTAATGCTCCCAGTTAAATAGAAGCGTGGTTAGTATTGTTGATCAAGGAATTTTTGTTTGAAAGAATAAAAAGGAAGATTTAATTAAGTCAGTTAAGCGAGTTGACTCTTCTGTTATGGTTCAGAAAGGGCATGAAAAAATATAGTTGCAATTTTTGTCTTTCAAAATATTAATTCATTTGCTTCCCCCTCAGATTGTTTCCTAGTCAGTAAGCCCATTGCAAATAACCAAAAGGATAACAGGTTTGTGGGCCGTATGGCCCAAGTGTTCATTTCTGTTGGTTTAATTCTCAGAGTAAATAGTAGCCATCTTAGGGAAAGTTTAGGGAGATTGGGTAAGGGGAATCTTGCATAACTAATTAGGAAGCTTCTAGGAAGGTGGGATTTGGAGTGAACTACTGAATAGTGTAGAGAAAAGGGTCTGAAGGGAATTACTAAAAATTGGGGAAGGGGTATTTGTTAAATGTTGAAACTATGTTATGTTGCCTTAAAGCCACCTATATAAAGCTGGCCTTAAGTAGAATTAAGCAGAGATCAGATACTAAGAAATTGAGCAAACGACTGAGAATATACATACTGATAAGAGCCTGAAATTAGAAGAAAAATCATCAAAATACTGGGCTAATGCATCTAATCTGTTGATATCTCTTGGATTCTCAAAAGCTAGAGTGAATCGCTGACATTTTCTGGTTTCAAAACATGAAAGCTGATTGAGTAGATGTAGCTGGCTGTTTTTTTTGGGTTTTTCTTCTCTTGAGGAGGAATTTTGAAAGAATTTCATTGAGTACCTAATCTCTGGATTTAAACATGAGCTGAAGCTGTTTGTTGATTGGTTGTTGCTGCTTTCCTTGTTTACTTTGCTTCACTGAACTTTTATATTCTCACCTCACTTTACTTTTGGCTTTTCAGGTACTTTTCTCGGATTTTGATAACTGCTGAAGTATAAGAGCATTTTGATGTATTGTAGTTGTAGTGAGAATTTGGATGAATGAATTGAAGGCTTTCAGTACTTTCCATATATGTTTTCTTCCTTTTTCTTAAATTCTATGTCAAATCTTTAGTTTATTTCCTTTCAGCTCTTGGTTAGTGTGAGATTTGTGAATGAGCAATGATTCAGGAGGGATTTCATAGGTGTCGGGACTTAGGCTAATGCTATTTCATGAACTGGTCATTTGTTTGGGTCATGTAGTTGATTTCTGTACTTTTTTTTATATTCAAGGATTGGTAATTTGAGCATCATGTTAATGGTGGTTGTTAAAACTCTATAGCTAGTTCACTCAATTTGAGCAGGGTTAATTGGCTATGAAATTACCTAGTGTTAGCATTGTTAAAGATTATATGTTAGTGCCAGGGTTAGCATGTGGTAAAGAATAGCTTTGGATCCCTCTTTTATTTTTGATTGGTTTGTCAACAGGTATAAAGTCTGGATTCATAATTTAGTGATGATCGTTAGCTCTTGTCTTATATTTTTTTTGTAAGGCTGTCATATGATTTTGGACTGCTGAATATTTTGACGTTTTGGTTCAAATCAGTAAGCATCTATGTTTTCAGGTTCTGGGATTAGATAGGGTTGAATTCATGCTAGTGAATGTATTTTTGAGATCATATTAGTTGTTTGGGTCAAGAGTCAACTTCTGTTACGTTTTAACAGTGAGATCAGTTGTATACGAGTAGTTATAAACTCAAGTGTTGCATCTTCATTATAGTAATGTGGTTTGGCATTGAATCATGATTTACATTTGGTTAAAAACTTGTGAGAGTTTGGGCTGTGAGAGGGACTTTGGTTGAGTCTTCAAATGTTATTGTTTTGGGCATTAAATCCAAGTTTCCCAGTTCCTACTTTAGGCATTTTTCCTTTAAGTTGCTTGGACAATTAATTTCATTCATGCTTTGTCAGATACATGTTGCAATATCAAGGTTCTCATGGGGTGTACTTTGTCTTAGGCAGCCACGATTGGTTAAGAAATTGGGCCATTATCGTTAGCTCATTCACGCCGAGCCCCTCATAGATTCCGTACTCAATCTGGGCATTTTGAGCCCAGTTTCCTTTTGTGTCTTGCCATGGGAGTTTGAAAATGATATTGGGTTTTCTGTTAGCCTAAGCTCTGCCAAAAATAGCTAAGTGTTTGATCTCGTCCAATATGGATCTAGAATCACTAGTTTGGGATTAAGCATTAACTCGGGTTAAGTAGGAACTCTTTTAGCCTTTTTTTGATTAATCATGACGCTTTAATTAGACTTGAGGTATGCTATAAACAAAATTAGATAACCCATGGCCCTCAGATAATTAATAATAACTCTTTAGAAATCGAGGTATGTCATTAGTTGAATTTTCCATGGCCCTCGCAAACTTGAAAGAGCGTAGTTACTTTAGGTGCGCTATTTAAATTAATTTCCTAAACTCGGGTGTGCATTTCATGTGACCCAACTCTAATTCTCAATAACGTTAAAAAAAATATGTCGTGAACCGCGGGTGCATTTCATGTGGCGTGGTTCAAGATGTGTTTTAGATAACGTTGAAACTTCCTAAAATTAATTAAAGGCAGCTAATAAATTAAAATATACCCTAGGTTAAAACATGTATTAAAATTAGATAATAGGCCAATTATAATAGTTTAAGAGACTGTGCTAGAACTATGGAACCCGGGAATGCGTAACACCTTGTCCTGAGTTAACAGAATTCCTTACCCGAATTTCTGTATTCGCGGACTATAGAAAAGAGTCAATCTTTCCTCGATTCGGGATTCTAAACTGGTGACTTGAGATACCATAAATCATCCCAAGTGGCGACTCTGAATAAATAAATAAATTCTGTTTCGATTGTCACTTAAGTTGGAAAAGACTCTCTTATACCCTTTCGGGGGTGTGTAAAAGGAGGTGTGACAAGGTGCACTTCTGAAAATCAAACTTAATCTAAAAATGACAAAAAGTTCAGATTATGTTGTCGCACAATAGTGACGCGGTCCGCACTCTTTCGCTTTTAGACTTGAAATAGCCCTCTGAATCTTCAATCTTGCGGGCGCATAATAATGACTGTGACCACACTTGACCTCCCGTGGCCGCACAATTTCGGTGTGGTCTGCACTCCCTGAGCTGGCCAAAACACTACTCTATGATTCTTCATTCTGCAGCCGCACTAGAATTGTGCAGTCTGTATTGCTGGCCTTTTTGCCTGATTTTGGTTCTTGTTCGTTTTTGACTCCCTTTTGAGTTGATTTTGACTTCTTTGGCTTATTTCCCAATATTCCTTCAAGTAAGCAATTTCATTAGTTTCGGGGAATACCTTTAAATATTTTTGAGCTAAATTGCAAGTAAAAGACAGCAAATAAGCTGTCAAAATCCCTACTTATCACATAGAACTCGCGCACTAAGCTAAAGTTTGCTTCTCCCGACTTTTTAAATACAAAACTCAATCCTAGTTCATGTACTCTTTCCCAAATCTTAGGGTAACTGGACTTCAATTTATGCTCATCAACTGCAAAATCAAGGAGATATGAGTTTGGGCGACACTTCCTATAAAATGCTCTCCCATATGGGGGCACACTCTTGATGTCATACTCTCAAGTCACTCTCTCTTGAGGTTGTACTCCGATAGAAGTAGAAGCCACTTGCTTTCCTTTACCAGTGTGACTACCAGACGTAACCTCAACTCTGGTCCTTTACTTTGGCGGTGGGCCTAACAAGGTAGTCATTGCCTTTGGTGGTGCCTTGGTTATAGCCGGTGCTTTAGAACTAGCTATTGGACGACCCATATTGCACGTACCTGTCGACCATGCCAATTTTCAATTCAAGGAAACAACAACTCACAAAAATAAGGTCGGAGTGACCCCACACTTAAAGCTCTAAGATATGTTAATTACTTTAAATGATAGGCTACTCAGACTTCGCCTTTATAAGCGTATTAGCATCTAAATTTCGGCACTACACATAGCCTGTATGTCACTATTCACACACTTTATTAATCCATCCCGACTCCGTAAAGTCACCGCACACATAGATTTATATATCGATCATGCTCACCTAACACAAAACAATCAATCCCAAAGACTCGGGCTCCAATTGGGACTAAAATCGCCAATGAGGCAATTTATCGAACACCTTGTGTGCATTATTTGTGTGTGAAGGATTGCTCCACCCTCCCAAATTGGCTTGGGAGTTCGAGTGTGAAACACTCGTTACAACAATCACAAGATATCCTATGGGGTATTTGGGGTTGGGAATTGTTTTTGAGAATTGCACCATTGTTTCACCTTGTAGAGCATATTACCCACAAATGAGAATTTACAAGAAAAAGAGAGAAAAAAGGAGAGAGAGAAGACCATACCTGGTACTTGAGAAAGAGGGACGAGGCAGTAGGGTGGTAGCTTAATAACTTGGATTCTCTTCTCCTTTAGAAATGGGACAGTGGGGTTGGGATTAGGCAGAAAGTTTTTTTTTCTTGATTCTCTTTGTTCTAGATGTTAGGGTCGTGGTGGTTATACAAGGGAGGGGTGTTAATGTTGTTGTTATTTTAATTGGGTTGGGTGGGTTAAAGAAAAAAATTTATTTTATTTTACTTACTTTGGCATGAGGCGGTGTAGGGGCAGCACTGAGACACCACGAGGTGCCCTCATGCATGCTTGCCTTGGCGTGTTGGACAATGCGAGGCGGTGTGGGTGGCGCTGGAGATTCAGTGCGAGGAGGGGTCTGGGGTGGCATCTGTATGTTGCCTCGCTAGGAAACATGAGGCATTCAAAACTTACCATTTGGACTTCGCCTCATGATGGCTGGATATTTTCTTATCATTTTTCAACCTTTTAGCTTATTTAGGACACCCGAGCATATCTTCCTTCCACGTAGATTCACAACTTATAAAAACACTTTAAATTCACACAAACTCACTTGTTAGTCCGCCTCAATATTAAACAAAAATCAATAACTAAAACTACGCTATGAATTGGGTTGCCTCCCAATAAGCGTCTTAGTTAACATCATGGCATGACGAATACAACACGACCAAGGGTTGCCTCCCAAGAAGCGCCTGATTTGACGTTGCGACATGGCGCAGGCTTTCAAGATTACACTTCGCTCACATATCGGGGCTCTTCCAAGTACATCACATCTTTCTCCTCTTTTTCTTCAAATCATTCCAAGGTAGTGTTTCAACCTTTGCCCATTCACTTTAAACATGTTTGTCCCATCTTCGGACTCAATCTCTACAACTCCATTTGGGAACACTTGCACCACTCTAAATGTAAAGTGAGACCTCCTTACCAGTCTATCCAATATTTGGTCAATGAATGGCAGGGAAAAATGGTCCTTCCGGGTAGCCGTGTTCAGTTTTCTATAATCTATGCAAATTCTCCAACCCGTGAATGTACAAGTAGAGATCAACTCATTCTCATTTTGTAAAACATTCATGCCACCTTTCTTCGAAACACATTGGACTGGGCTTACCCAGATGCTATCCGAGACAGGAAAAATGATGCCCGCATCTAGCCACTTAATCACTTCGTTCTTCACTATGTCCTTCATGTTCGGGTTCAGACTTCTTTCATATTCCCTGGAAGGTTTGTGCTCTATTCCAAGAGAATCTTATGTATGCAAAAGGCGGGGTTGATACCCTTAATGTCTACCATGGTCCAACCAATAGTAGTTTTACATTCCTGTAACACATGTAGGAGTTGTTCTACCTGCACAACTAACAAACTGGTTGAGATAATAATAGGTAAAGTAGAGTTAGGCCCTAAGAAAGCATTCATGAGGTGAGTTGGAAGCGGTTTTAGCCTAACTGTGGTGGCTCCTCTATTGACGGCTTCGCAGGTGGTGTTTCTCTTTCTTCTAAGTATAATGGCTCGAACTAGGGTTCCCTTTTCCAAAAACCTTGAACTTAGAGAGCCATAACCCACTCTTCCAACTCTTCACCATCCACTTCATTCAAATTCATCAAACAAGCTTCTAATGAGTCTCTGACATTAAGAGTCTCATCCTCCTCTTGTAGTATCACATCAACGGCCTCCACTAGCAAACAATTTGCAAATTTGTTGGGCCTCCTCATAGACTGTTGAACATTGAATATTATTTCTTCATTATTCAACCTCATTTTTAACTCTCCAGTCTCACAGTCAATCAGTGTTATCCTAATGGCTAAAAACAGCCTTCCCAAAATTATTGGTATTTCTTCATCAATCTGGCAGTCAAGAATCACAAAATCGGTAGGAAATACAAACTTTCCACTTTGACACATTATCCAAAATTCCTGTTGGCCTTTTCACGTCAGTTGCAACAATATTGAGGTCGGTCTAGCTCTGCCAATGCCTAATTTTTTGTATATTAGCAAGGGCATCAAGTTGATACTGGCTCCCAAGTCACACAATGCTTTAGCAAAAACATAACTTCCAATTGTGCATGGGATAGTGAAACTACCAAGATCAGACAATTTTTGAGCCATAGGTCTTGTCTCTACCGCACTATAAGTTTGAGTCAGAGTTACAGTAGACAGGTCCTGGAAGTCAAACTTTTGCGACATCAAATCCTTCATCCTTTTAGCATAACCTGGCATTTTTCTCAAAGCATCCATCAACATAATATTCAAGTGAATCTGTCTGAGAATTTCCATGAATTTCCTGTATTGATCATCTTTCTTTTGCTTTCCCAACCTTTGAGGTAATGGTGCTAGAATTAGCTTCTGCCTGCTGCCCTATGTCTTTTCCTGATTAGCAGTCTTTTCCACTACCTATTCCGGAGCTATTCAATTTCCTTCTCCTTGCCTTTGTCAACTTGTTCTTGTTCAATTACAACCTTTGTGATCTCCGTCGACTCATCAATCTCGAATGGAACTAGAGTAATTGGCACTGCGTCTCTACTAGATTGAGCAACTTCTTGCTCTTTATCGAAATCCCTACCATTCATGAGACTCACTACCATTAACTGATTCGGGTTCTACTATTTTGGATTGATGTTTGTGTCTACAGGAAGTGTTCCTTGTGGGTGATTTTTCAAAGCCATGGACAACTGGCCTAATTGAGTTTCAATGCCTTTAATATCCGAGTCATGTGCAGCTAACTTTTCTTGCATCCTTCTATTTGTCCGAATGATTTGTTGCAGCATGCCCTTGATTTCTATCATATTACTGTCATCCTGTCTAGTCACCTTCTAGGGATGAGGATGTTGGTAAGCTAATTGTTGTTGGTGCTACTGGTTGTAACCCTACTGCCTTTGATAGGGCACAACTTTCCCTTGTGGTTGTGCTCCTCCAGGATTGGTGTTGTACTGTTGTTGGGTTTGTCTGTACTGCTAATTTTGAGGTCCTTATTACTGTCCACCTTTACTCTGACCCCTAATATTATGAACGTAGTTCATGTCTTCTCTGAAGCCCTATTGATATCCACCTTGTCTCGTGATTTATGTAGGGAGTGCATAGGCCTCCATTTGTTGTGTCAACAATATGAACCTATTTTGTTCCCATATTATCAATTTTCTTTGTCAACAAGCTCATCTAGGTCATGAGAGTGGCTATGTTTTCTGCATTTGTATTATTTGGTTCAAGAGCAACAGAATGCACTATTGGAGTGAGTGTTGTATCCCTCGTCATCCAGCCTAAATTTTGAGCCATCTTGTCAAGAAGAATATTACACTCTGTGAATAATTTTCTTAAGAATGCACCCACGGTTGAAGCATCTACATTGGCCTTCAGACTGTTAGCCAAACCCATATAAAATCTCTGTCCTAGCATTTGATCAGGGATGTCATGGTGTGGATACTTCACCAACATGCCCTTAAACCTCTCCCAAGTTTCCTGCAAAGTTTCAGTTAGTTTCTGCCTGAACTACAATATCTCATCAATTTGCCTTGTAGTCTTGTTGGGTGGATAGAACTTGTTTAAGAACTGCTTGACTAGTTCCTCCCAAGTAGCAATGGAGTTTATTGGGAGTGAATTCATCCATGTTTGAGCCTCCCCAATCACTGAGAATGGAAATAGTAATGATCTAATTGCTTTGGGTGTCATATTCGGTTGTCTTTGAGTGACACAAATTGAAAGAAAATTTTTCAAATGTTGTTGTGGGTCTTCGATGTACAACCCAGAGAACAACCCTTTATTCTGGAGCAAGTGCATCATGTTATTGGTAATCTAAAACATCTTCGCTTGTATCAGAGGGACTACGATTGTAGTTGCCAAATTATCAGCAGTTGGTTGCGTCCAATCATATAGAGTAGCTTCTGGCATAAGAGGTGCTACCACTCCATTGTTTGGGTCAACTTGACTATTTCTATTGTTCCCGTTGATGTTCTCGACGTCACACATTTCAATTTTGATTTGTTCATTCTATTTTAGTTGTTTGCTCTTCTTGTTAGCCCGATTCAATGTCCGGAATGCTTTTTTGGGATCTGAAAGACTTTCAAATAGTTCACTAGTTCTCAAGGAGCTTCTAGGCATGCACCTGTGGCACAGAAGAATTCAAACGTGAGAATTTCAATGGAAATATTTTTACTATCACGGAAATTTAATCTAAACTAAAAATTCTAGCAATTTTTTGAAGTGTAACGAGTAACACCATCAGTTCCCCGGCAGCAAATCCAAAATTTGATCACGCAGTTGCAAAATTTGATCGCTGCAAAAATAATTCGGTTCAAGAATCCGAAGTCGAATCGCACAGGGAACTAACCTATTTGCTACAACTTTTTAGTATTGCTAATGATTAGCTCAGAAAACTTTCAAGATCAAGAATTGATTTGTGAATTACAGAAATTACTTAACTAAGGATAAATAACAATAAAAATTATCAATTAGTAAGAATGAAGTTGGATTCAAGGATAAAGGATCTAGGGATTACGATTTCCCCAATTGTCGGGTTAATTTCTGACACATTAGCTATAATCTTACCATAACACTCTCTAAAGATGACGAGTTTTTGTTTACCACAATTATCTCTCGATCATTACGATAATTTACTAGAAATATTCTCTCGAACTACTCTAGTTGACAATTTGTACAACTCATAAATATCGCGCCAAAGCTTCGTTACCTCTAATCTCGCTTTTAAATTCGAATAATTAATCTCTTAACTTACTCGAAAGTGGAGTTGTTCAACAACAATCTAATCAGGTGTTCTTTCTCAAGAAACACAAGATAACTAGACACGATTAATCAAGGGCTATTCAACTAACCACAAGAAATACATAGTTAAACAATTAAAGAGTAAAAATGATTCAATTATATCAAAACACAATCAAGACTTCATCCAACAATTGGTGCCATCAACCCTAGATGACGGGTTTAGCTACTCATAACTGTGTAGATAATCATAGTAATATCTATGAGCATTAAACTACAAATAAAAGGAAAACAAAGAGAAACACTTGAGTGATTTTGTGCTTCCAAAGTATTTTGCAGACTCTTGCCTCTTTAATGATGTTTAACCCTTCAAAAACTAACTCTCAAGGGTATTTATAGGGTAGGGGCCGAATTTTACATGTCCAAAACTAATGAGGAATTAAAATTTGCTCGGATGGCATCGTCGCGCGAAGCACTATCTATGGCGCCATTGTTTCGGTGTAAGGCACTGTCTGGAGTGCCAATGACAGTTCCCTGGACAAAGCCTAGCACAGTCTATGGAAATGTTGTTTCTACACAAGGCACTGTCTGTGGCGCCAATGACAGTGCCCTGGATAATGCCTTGCACTGTCTATGGCACAGTTGTTTTGTTGCCTTGCACTTCTTCTTTTATTGCTCCATTTTGTAGATCTGAGGTACCATTCTGTGCAACTTCTCTCCAATTTATCTCCAAGCATTCCTACACGTGAAAGAAGCTCTATTAAGGGAAAATTGTCGAATAAATTAGCATCCAAACAACAAGCTAGTAGGGTAAATAATGTCAAAATATATGGAATTATCTCGCGATATCAATGCTCCTATTTAGGAGGTGTGAGAGGTTGGTCGTGACGGGGCTGAGAAGAGGTATAGGAAGGCTGAAGAAGTATTGCGAAGAGGTGATTAGGCAGAATATGGCGCTACTTCAGCTCACTGAGGACATGACCTAGGATAGAAGGGTGTGGAGGTTGAAGATTAGGGTAGTTAGCTAGTACGTAGTCGAGAGTTCCCCATTCTTTTTTAGCAGTATTAGTGGCTCCCTTATTTTTTCATTCGATTTTTGTAATGTATTTTTCATTTTGTTACTATTTGATGCTATTTTTTCTTTTACTTGTTGTTTTTGTTGTTATTGTTGTTGTTACTGTGGTTGTCTTTTTCCCCCTTTCCTTATCGTCCTTTGTCCCTTATTCTTTCTTTCTTCTTCCCATTTCTTCTTTGTCTTCTTCCTTTCTCTCTTTTTACCTTTTCTTGGGTTGAGGGTCTATTGGAAACAGCCTTTTTACCTCGCCAAGTATGGGTAAGGTCTGTGTACACACTACCCTCCCCAGACCCCACTTGTGGGATATACTGGTTATGTTGTTGTTGTTGTTGTTAGTTGTTTTCACACATATTAAGGAATCTACCTTTTAGCATTAATTAACAATGAAATTTACCATATTGACATTAATTTGTTCATTAAAAATACAATAATACACCTAGGTTCTTTACTCCAATGACAACTTTGAAAAAGAGAAGTTAATTCTTTCATCTGAAAAAAATTAAATATTGTAGACCACAAAGAAAAAGTCAAAAAATCAATTAAAGTGGACCGAAGATATTTTTAATCTAGGTACTAAATAATAAATATATTTTGCATCTCCACTATTCAAAAAGGTTCAAATTTTTTTCTCAATTAACTATCGGGACAAAAAAACCCTCGATATTACCTGACATTCCTGAAATACTCATCTCAAACTAACCGTTGTAAAAAAAGCTTTGACAATATTTTTATGTGGATGGCATGCCACATGGAATTTTTTTTCTAACTCAATTATCTTCTCTCCTTATTTGGACCATAATACTGTGATGACCCGCCGGGTCATCTAGAGTATTAGAATCTAATTCTATGTTTCGAAGCTTTTAATAGCTTCTTTAAGCCTTCCTCTATTTGCATGTGCATTCTGAGTGTTTTCCTGGAAGGATTTTATGTTAAATACTAATAAAATATGAAACTTTTCTTCAAAAATTCATTTGAGTTGACTTCGGTCAATGTTTTGAACAATGGACCTGGATCCATATTTTAATGGTCCCGGTGGGTCCGTATCATGATTTGGGACCTAGGTATATGTTCGGAATCGAATTCAGAGGTCCCTAGCTCGAGTTATTAATTTTTGTCGAAAATTGAAAGTGTAAAGGTTCAATGATTTTTAACAATTAATCGATGTTTGATTTTGTTGATATCGGGTTCATATTTTGGTTTCGAAGCCTAGTATAGGTCTGTTACTATATTTATGACTTGTCTATAAAATTTGGTGAGAAACGGAGTTGGTTTGACGTGATTCAGACGTTCAGTTATTAAATTAGAAGTTTTAAAGTTTTCTACAAAATTTCATTTGATTTGGTATCCGAATTGTAGTTCTAGGTGTTATTTTGATGTTTTGATCGCGTGTGCAAATTCGTATGAGGTTTTTGGAGTTGTGTGCATAATTGGTTTGGAGCCCCAAGGGCTCGAGTGTATTTTTGATAGGCTGCAGATGTTTTGAAACTTAGAAAAATCTTGTTTTTTATGCTTCAGCTGGTTTCTGGTGTTTCCTTTTACGCGTTCGAGAAATCATTCCCGCGAGCGCGAAGAATGAGTAGGGCTGGCTAGACTTTATTCATAGTGAACGTGACGTCTGGGTTGCGAACGCAGAGCAGTGGAGGCCTTACCCTTCGTGAACGCGACCAGATTCTCGCGAACGCGTAGCTATAGGGAATTAGGAACCCTCGAACTATGTGTTGTGTGAATTTCATGTATTGCTGTGTATATGCGAGGTGACGAGTTCTTATACGCAGCCGAATTAATTGTTTTCACTGATCTTCCGCTTTTCCTTAATTGTCTCATTCCTGTCTTAAAGGTTATATGCTCTAGATGCCTTCCATGCTTAATTGCTACATGTTAATTCGTATTTCCCTCTGTTAATAATGTTAGATTCTTTCATATTTTCATGATTCGTTGCTATTTGCCTTAACTGACTTACTTGCACCATCTATTGTCATTTACCGTACTTGACTTACTGTGTAGTATTAGCTATATGAATTCCCCTGTTGTACAAGGTTTTCTTTTGGTTCAGTTTGGTAGTTATTGATCATAAAGGTTCTTGTGATTTTAATTATTGACTTGACTGTGCACATTGAATACTTGGTACTTATATGGTGGGATCGGGTTGCACGGTAAAACAGGTGAAATAAGGGTGGAGTGCTATGGTTGAATAAGGGCGTACTTGTACTAATACGGTGGGATATGGTTGCACGCCGCAATAGGTGGAATAAAGGTAGACTGATACGGTGAAATAAGGGTAAATTATGATACTGATATTGTTATATGGTGGGATCGGATTGCGCATCGCAATATATATATATATATTATTTATTGTTGTTGATGTTGTTACTGTGAAATAAGGGAGGATTCTGTTGTACGGTGGGATCGGGTTGCGTACCGCAACAACCTATGTATTTCTATTTCCTTGAGCTGTGTTGGTTTTCGGTATTTTTATTTGAAACTCTAAGGATTGGTAATTTTGAACGTCACTAGCTTATTTCTTGAGGTTGTAGCTATTATTTTCAGTTGACTGTCTTATTTCGTTCCGTATTTCCTTTTCTGTTTGTATTATATAATCCATACAGATTGTAGTGTGAGTGACCTACCTTAGCCTCATTACTACTTCGTCGAGGTTAGGCTCAGCACTTACATAGTACATGGGGTCGGTTGTACTCATACTACACTCTGCACTTCTTGTGCAGATTTTGGAGTTGGTCCCAGTGGTGGCTATTAGCGTGCTTGGATTGATAAGTTTTGCAGAGACTTGAGGTACACCTGCTCAGCACCTCCAACTCCTGGAGTCCCCTCCCTTTTATTTAGCTGTGTATTTTCCTTTAGATAGCTTTATATTTATTTCATACCCTTGTATGTATATTCTAGTAGCCCGTGCACTTGTGACACCGGGTCCAGGGATTTTAGTAGACGTTTGACTGTTTTGGCTTCCGTATTTTTACTTTGGATTATTTTAGTATTTCAGTTCTTTCTCATTATTTAATTTATACTGTTAAAATGGAAAAACGGTTCTAACATTGGCTTGTCTAGCAAGTGAAATATTAGGCATCATCACGGTCCCGACGATGAGAATTTTGGGTCGTGATAAGTTGGTATCAGAGCACTAGGTTGCATAGGTCTCACGAGTCACGAGCAAACTGAGTAGAGTCTGGAGGATCGGAACAGAGACGTCTGTACTTATCTTCCAGATGCTATGGAGTTAGGAACAATTTCACTTCTATTCTTCTCTGTCATGCGATTTCATTCTACCATTAATGATTGAACTCTTCTATTCTTGATCTCTCGCAGATGGAGAGAACAAACACTGCATCTTCAGCTGGACAGTAGCCGAAGCCCCCAGCAGCAGCTCCTACGAGCGGCAGAGGTCAACGCCGAGGTCGCACTAGGGGCCGAGGCAGAGACAGAGCTCAGCCCAGAGCTTGAGCAGCACCACCAGCAGTGGAGCCTTTGGTGGACTTTGACGAGGAGGTTCCAGCTCAGACTGTATATGTTGGGCCAACTTTGGTCCTGGAATGTTTTATCGCCACCCCAGTACTTTAGGACGCTTTGGTCTATTTGGTAGGCTTTATGGAGAGTGTGGCCTAGGCCAGTACATTTCCTATGGAACCAGCTGTCTCTCAGGCCGGGGGAGGAGCACAGACTCCCGCTACTCACACTATAGAGCAGATGGCTTCCCAGTATCAGACTCCAGTAGCCCCGCCAGTTTAGGTAGTTATTGTGGCACAGGCTGGTGATGGACATGCCATGTCTTCTGAGCGCTTATTGAGATTGGACAAGTTTACCAAGCTCTTCCCATATCACTTTATTGGTGCACCTTCTGAGGACCCACAGGATTATCTTGACCACTGCCATGAGGTGCTATGGAACATGGGTATAGTTGAGACCAATAGGGTCAATTTTGCTCTATTTCAGATGACTGGATTCACCAAGAGGTGGTGGAGAGATTATATGTTGACCAGACTAGCTGGGTCGCCTGCTCTTACTTAGGACCAATTCTCTCAGCTATTTCTTGAGAAATTCCTCCTGTCATACTGAAAGAGAGTTACCGCAGGTAGTTTGAGAGTCTCCAACTGGGCAGTATGTCAATCACTCAGTATAAGACCTGTTTTATGGATCTGGACCGTCATGCTATTCTTCTACTTCCCACCAAGAGAGAGAGAGAGAGAGAGAGAGATAGAGAGAGAGGGTGAGGAGGTTTATTGAGGGACCCGCTCACCCTATCAGCTTCAGATGGCCAAGGAGACTAGGGGTGAGATTTCTTTTCAGACGGCTGCTAATGTCTCCAGGTGGATCGAAGATGTTCTTTCATAGGAGAGAGGGCAGGGGTCTGATAAGATGCCTTGTCATTCCGGTGGATTTAGTGGTGCCTCATCTTGAGGCAGGGGTAATTTTGGTAAGGGCCATCCTCCCAAGCCATTTCAGTCAATGCTTCAGGCATCCTACAATGCTTGAGGGAGTCATGGTCCTTATGTTCCTCATTATGGCAGCCAACCTACAGTGCACTGTTAGTTCCTATCAGTGCACCTCCTATTCAGAGTTATCACCGTGGTTATCCAGACCTTTCAGGTCAGTCTTAATTTCAGCAGCCACAACATCAGGATGGATGTTTTGAGTGTGGTTGTTTTTTTCATATCAGGAGAACCTATCCGAGATTATTGGGGGCACGCTATAACAAAGTTTTCTAACCACGATTCCGGCACCGGTTGCACCACCACCCGCTCAACCAGCTAGAAGCAGGGCCAGGCACTATTACAGGTAGAGGTTAGGCTGCTAGAAGTGGAGGCCAGCCAGCTAGAGATTGTCCTAGGGATGTAGTTTAAAGTGGTGGGTCCCAACCCTGATGTTATTCTTTCCCAACCAGGCCTAAAGCTGAGTCATCAAACGTTGTAATCATTGGTATTGTTCCAGTATGCCATAGAGATGCTTCAGCTCTATTTGATCCGGGCTCTATTTATTCCTACATTTCATCCTATTTTGCTTCATATCTGGTTATGCCTCATGATTCTTTGAGTTCTCATGTGTATGTGTCCACGCCTGTGGGAAATTCTATTATTTTAGATCATATCTATCGTTCGTGTATGGTTACTATTCGGAGTCTTGAGACTAGCGTAGACCTTCTATTTCTCGATACGGTTGATTTTGATGTCATTTTGGGCATGGACTGGTTGTCACCTTATCATGCTATATTAGATTGCCACGCCAAGAGGGTGACCTTAACCATTTTTGGGGTTGACTCAATTAGAGTAGAGAGAGACTCATAGCCATTCTACCAGCAGGGTTATCTCTTATATGAAGGCTCAGCATGTGGTCGAGAAGGGCTGTCTAGCTTATTTGGTTTATGTCCGCGATTCTAGTGCGGAGATTCCTTACATGGATTCATTACCAGTTATTCTTGAGTGTCCAAAGGTATTTTCTGTAAATCTGCTGGGGTTGCCACCCAATAGAGATATTAACTTCTGTATTGATTCGGTTCCGGGCACTCAGCCCATTTCTATTCTACCATACCGTATGGCCCGCCAAAGCTAAAAGAATTGAAAGAACAACTACAAGATTTTCTTAATAAGGGCTTCATTAGACCTAGTGTCTCGCCCTGGGGTGCGCCTGTGTTGTTCGTGAAGAAGAAGGATGGGTCGATGAGGATATGCATAGATTATCGATAGTTGAACAAAGTCACCATCAAGAACAAGTATTGATTGCCGAGGATTGACGACTTATTTGATCATCTTCATAGTGCCAAGGTGTTTACGAAGATTTATTTGAGGTCTGGCTACCATCAGTTGAGGATTAGGGCATCCAATGTCCCTAAGACAGCATTTCGGACTCGGTATGGGCATTATGAGTTTCTAGTGATGCCATTTGAGCTGACAAATGCCCCAACAACATTTATGGATTTGATGAACCGCGTGTTCAAGCCCTATTTAGATTCCTTTGTGATCGTGTTTATTGATGATATCTTGATCTACTCCCGCAACCGAGAGGAATATGAGCAACATCTTTAGATCGTACTTCAGACTCTGAGAGACAACCTGTTATATGCTAAATTTTTAAAATGCGAGTTTTGGTTGGGCTAGGTCACTTTCTTGGGGCATGTAGTATAGGTAGAGGGAATTTAGGTGTATCCCAAGAAGATTGAGGCAGTTCAGAACTGGGCTAGACCCACTTCAGCTACGGAGATCTGGAGTTTCTTCGGTTTGGCGGGTTATTACCATCGGTTTCATCTATAGCAGCCCCGTTGACTAGGTTGACCCAGAAGGGTGCCCCGTTTAGATGTTCAGACGAGTATGAGGTGAGCTTCCATAAGCTCAAGACTGCTTTGACTATGGCACCGGTGTTGGTGTTACCCACAGGTTCAGGATCTTATACGATGTATTGTGATGCATCTCGTGTTGGGCTTGGAGCAGTACTGATGCAGGATGTCAGGGTGATCGCATATGCATCACGGCAGTTGAAGGTTCATGAGAAGAATTACCATGTTCATGACTTGGAGTTGGCAGCCACTGTTCATGCACTGATGATTTGGCGGCACTCTCTTTACGGAGTGTCGTGTGATGTATTCACAGATCATCAGAGCTTGCAGTATTTGTTTAAATAAAAGGAGCTCAATTTGAGGTAGCGGAGGTGTTTGGAGCTATTGAAAGACTATGATATCACCATCTTGTATCATCTCGGGAAGGCCAATGTAGTGGCCGATGCCTTGAGTAGAAAGGCAGTAATTATGGGCAGCCTTGCGTACATTCCAGTCGGTGAGAGACCGCTTGCATCAGATGTTCAGGCTTTGGCCAATCAGTTCGTGAGGTTGGATGTTTCAGAGTCCAGTCGTATTCTAGCTTGTACCATCGCTCAGTCTTCCTTGTTTGAGTGCATCAGGGAGCGGCAGTATGATGACCCTTATTTGGTTGTCCTTAGAGACACAGTACGGCACGGAGATACCAAGCAGGTTACTATTGGAGATGATGGAGTTTTGAAGATGCAGGGTCATGTTTGTGTGCCCAATATAGATGGACTTCGTGAGTTGATTCTCGAGGAGTCCCACAGTTCCCAGTATTTTATTCATCCATGTGCCTCCAAGATGTATCATGACTTGCGGCAGCATTATTGGTGGATGAGGATGAAGAAGGATATAGTTGCATATGTAGCTCGGTGTCTAAATTGTCAGCAAGTAAAGTATGAGCATCATAGACCTGGTGGTTTGCTTCAAAAGATAGAGATTCCTGAGTAGAGGTGGGAGCGTATCATTATGGATTTTGTTGTCGGACTGCCACAGACTCAGAGGAAGTTTGATGCATTATAGGTCATTGTGGATAGGCTGACCTCCTTTGGTAGTTACCTATTCTTCAGAGCGGTTGGCTAAGATATACATCCCCGAGATCGTTCGTCTTCACGGTGTTCCCGTGTCTATCATTTCTGATCGAGGTACGCAGTTCACCTTGCACTTCTGGAGGGCAGTACAACACGAGTTGGGCACGTAAGTTGAGTTGAGCACAGTATTTCATCCTCAGACAGACGGACAGTCCGAGTGCACTATTTAGATATTGGAGGATATGCTCCGCGTTTGTGCTATAGACTTTAGAGTTTTTTGGGATCAGTTCTTGTCACTTGCGGAGTTTGCCTACAACAACAGCTACCAGTCAAGCATTCAGATGGCTCCCTATGAGGCATTATACGAGAGGTGTTGCCATTTGTCAGTTGGGTGGTTCGAGTCGGGGGAGGCCGGGTTGTTAGGTACATATTTGATACAGGATGCCTTGGATAAGGTTAAGATTATTCAGGATTGACTTTGCACATCTTAGTCTAGGCAAAAGAGTTATGCCAACCAGAAGGTTCATGATGTTGTATTCATGGTTGGAGAGAGGGTATTGCTCTGGGTTTCACCTATTAAGGGTGTGATGAGCTTCGAAAAGAAGGGAAAGTTAAGCCCTAGGTACATCGAACCTTTTGAGATTCTTAAAAAAGTGGGAGAAGTGACTTACAGGCTTGTATTGCCACCTAGTTTATCAACAATCCATCCGGTGTTCCATGTGTCTATGCTCTGGAAGTATCACAGTGTTCCTTCCCATGTGCTAGATTTCAGCTCAGTCCAGTTGGACACGGATTTGACTTATGAGGAGGAGCCGGTGGCTATTTTAGCCCTGCAGGTTAGACAGTTGAGGTCAAAGAGTTATCCTTCAGTTCGACTGCAGTGGAGAGGCCAGCCAATTGAGGTAGCAACTTGGGAGTCCGAGTTGGACATGCGGAGTAGATATCCATACCTTTTCACCAGCCCAGGTACTTTTCTATGTCTGTTCGAGGACGAATGGTTATTTTAGAGGTGGAGAATGTGATGACCCGATAGTTCATCTATAGTTTTAGAACCTAATTCTATGTTTCAAAGCCTCCAATAGCTTCTTTAATCCTTTCTCGATTTGCGTGTGCAGTACGGGTGTTTTTCGAAAGGCTTTTATGTTAAAAACTGATAAAATATAAAATTTTGCTTTAAAAATTCATTTGAATTGACTTCGGTCAATGTTTTGAGCAAACAGACCAAGATCTGTGTTTTGATTGTCCCGGTGGGTCTGTATAGTGATTTGGGACCTGGGTGTATGCCCGGAATCAAATTTGGAGGGCCCTAGCTTGAGTTATTAATTTTTGTCGAAAGTTGAAAGTTTAAAGGTTTAATGATTTTTACGAATTGACCGATGTTTGATTTTGTTGATATCGGGTTCATATTTTAGTTCTGGAGCCCGTACAGGTCCGTTACTATATTTATGACTTGTCTGTCAAATTTGGTGAGAAACGGAGTTGGTTTAACGTGATTCGGACATTCGGTTGTTAAAATAGATGTTTTACAGTTTTCTTGAAAATTTCATTTGATTTGGTGTCCGAATCATAGTTCTAGGCATTATTTTGGTGTTTTGATTGCGCAAGCGAGTTTGTATGAGGTTTTTGGACTTGTGTGCATAATTGGTTGGAGTCCCGAGGGCTCGGATGAATTTTCGATAGGCTATAGATGTTTTGAAACTTAGAAAAATCTATTTTTAATGCTTCTGCTGGTTTTTGGTGTTTCCTTCTACGCGTTCACAAAAGTACTCACACGAACACGAAGAATGAACTGGGCTATGTGGATTTTATTCATTGCAAAGACGATGTCTGGGTCGCGAATGCGGAGTACTGGGGGCCTTACCCTTCGCGAACCCGACCAGGTTCTCGTGAACACATAGCTTTAGGGACCTAGGAGGAGGGGATAGTCGTTTTTCTACGCGAACGTGAGCACTGGCTCACAAACGCGAAGGTTGGGAAAGAGCAGTCTTCGCAAACGTGAAGAAGGACTCGGGAACGTGAAAGCCACTCGGGCTGCTGCACATCGCGAACGCGGCAGGCCCTTCGCGAACGCGAAGAGAGCTTGGCGCCCAGATCTTAAAACATTTCAAAAATGGGATTTCTCCCATTTTTCATAACCTTTCCATTAGAGCTCGGCCTAGGGGCGAATTTGGAGAGAAAACTCAACATCAATTCATAGGTTTGCACACTTTAACTCATTTTCTTCCATGTCTAACATCACCCATTAATTCCTAGCCCTAATATTTGTTCTTCCTTGGTAGAAAACTAGGGATTTAGGAAGAATTAGGGGGTTATGAAAATTGAGGATTTAGACCTCAATTTGAGGTCCAATTCCGAAACTAATTACATAATCGGGCTCGGGGTGATAGGGTAAATGGATTTTGGTCCGAACCTCGAGTTTTGACCAAGCGGGCCCTGAGTCGATTTTTGACTTTTTTGGGGGAAAGCTTGGAAATTTCAAATTTATGCATTGTAATTGATTCCTTTAGTAATATTTGATATTATTAAGTCAATTGTGGCTAGATATGAGTAGTTTGGAGGCGGATTCTAGGGGAAAGGCCCCAGTGGAGTGAGTTAAGTGTTAGGTTTAACCTTGACTTGAGGGAATTAGGAACCCTCGGACTATGTGTTATGTGAATTTTATGTGTTGCGGTGTACATGCGAGGTGACGAGTGATTATACGCCGCCGAATTACTTGTTTCCCTGATCTTCTGCTTTTTCTTAATTGTCTCATTCCCTGTCTTAAATGTTATATGCTCTAAATTCCTTCCATGCTTAGTTTCTACCTATTAATCCATGTTTCCTTCATTTAATAGTGTTAGATCCTTTCATATTTTCATGATTCGTTGCTATTTGCCTTAACTGACTTACTTGCACCATCTAATTGTCATTTCCCGGGCTTGACTTACTGTGTAGTATTACCTATATGAATTCCCGTGTTGTAAAAGGTTTTCTTTTGGTTCAGTTTGGTAGTTATTGATCGTAAAGGTTCTTGTGATTTGAATTATTGACTTGACTTTGCACATTGAGTATTTGGTACTGATATGGTGGAATCGGGTTGCACGTCGTAACAGGTAAAACAAGAGTGGAGTGATATGGTGGAATAAGGGTGTACTTTTACTGATACAGTAGGATCGGGTTGCACGCCGCAATAGGTGGAATAAGGGTGGACTGATACGGTGAAATAAGGGTGAACTATGATACTGATATTGTTATATGGTGGGATCGGGTTGTGCATTGCAACGTACATACAGACACACACACATACACACACACACACACACATATATATATATATATATATATATATATATATATATATAATTTATTGTTGTTGATGTTGTTACGGTGAAATAAGGGAGGATTCTGTGTTATACGGTGGGATCGGGTTGCGCGCCGCAACAACCTATGTGTTTCTATTTTTGAGCTGTGTTGGTTTTCGATATTTTTATTTGAAACTCTAAGGATTGGTAATTCTGAACGTCACTGGCTTATTTCTTGAGGTTGTAGCTATTATTTTCACTTGACTGTCTTATTTCGTTCTGTATTTCCTTTTCTTTTTGTATTATATACTGCGTACAGATTGTAGTGTGAGTGACCTGCCTTAGCCTCATCACTACTTCATCTAGGTTAGGCTCAGCACTTACAGAGTATATGGGGTCGGTTGTACTCATACTACACTCTGCACTTCTTGAGCATATTTTGAAGTCGGTCCTAGTGGTGGCTATTAGCGTGCTTGGATTGATCAGCTTTGCGGAGGCTTGAGGTATATCTACTCAGCACCTGCAGCTCCTAGAGTCTTCCTCCCTTTTATTTAGCTGTGTATTTTTCTTTAGATAGCTTTATATTTATTTTAGACCCTTGTATATACTATTTTAGTAGCTCGTGTACTTGTAACATCGGGTCCAAGGATTTTAGTAGATGTTTGGTTGTTTTCGCTTCCATATTTTTTGTCACGATCCAAATCCTAACATGTCATGATGGCATTGATCGATGGTACTACCCAAGCCGACAGTCTCCAAAATACTTCCAAATTTAATGGAAAAACAAATCCAAAAATTTTAAATAAGTATGGTTTTCATAATCAGGGGTGAAACCCAAATCATAGTGCGGAAAAATATCACCCAATATTAGGGTATCACTAAGCCATGAGCATCTATATAGAATCAATCTGGAAATGAAATGGCTATAGCAGTTTGGATCCAAATACAACGAAAGAAAAGATAAGGAAGGAGAGGGAACAAGGTCTGCGAACGCCAGGCAACTACCTCACAATTTCCAATGGTCAGCTACGAGGGCTATCAACACCCTCCACGTCCAGAAATTCTAGGTTTTGTACATGAAGTGCAGGGTGTAGTATGAGTACGACCAACTCAGTAAGTAACAATAATAAATAAGTAACTAAAAGCTAGTGACTAGCTATACAATTATAATTCATTTTCAATAGTCTCAACAAGGAAAATAGGCATGCTTCTCAAACCCGGCAAATGAAGTCAAATTAGTTGCTTACGCCAAGTTCAAGTAAAATCGGATGAAAATATCTTTCAGAAGTTTTCAAAATAGAGATATAAGGGAACTATGTGCAACAATAATGAAATCATATACAGCCTTTCAGGGCAACAATCAATCTGTCCTCCCATTCACTCCAACCTTATAATCACTCATTACTCACAGTCACTCATTCCTCACGATCACTCAGCACTCGGCACTCGCACTCAGTAGGTACATGTGTTCACTGGGATGTGTACAGACTTCGGAGGGGCTCCTACAGCCAAGCGCTATATCAAGCCAAACATGGCATAAATCAATGAAACATGTTGCGGGGTGCAGCCCGATCCCATAAATATCCTCACAATCAGGCCCTCGGCCTCACTCCGTCATCAATCTCCCCAGTCTCACGGGCTCTAAGAAATAAGGAAAAATCATCCCAAATAGTAATAACATGATGTATCATTAAGAATAACAGAGGATGAGATATGATATGCGAGTAAAATCTGAGACTGAGTACAAATAGCAATTAGCAGATAATTCAACAGGTAACACAGCCTCTGTGGGTCCCAGCAGTATCAACACATAGCCTAAACATGATTTCTAACATGAATTACAGTCAAATTTCTATGACACATAGAGAGCATATAGCTAACAGCAAGTTAATCAACTTTATAGTATCACGGAACGGGCCAAGTCACAATTCCCATGTTGCACGCCCACATGCCCGTCACCTAGCATGCGCGTCACCTCCAAAATAATAGCATAATATAAAATCTAGGGTTTCATACCCTTAGGACCAGATTTAGAATTGTTACTTACCTCAGTCCGAGCAAAACTCTATTCCAAAATGCCTTTGCCTAGCGATTCGGGCTCCAAATGCCCCGAATCTAGCCGCAAGATGTACAATACAATCAATATAGGCTAAAGGAATCAATTCCGCAATAAAAATATGAAATTATAGCCAAAATCCAAAATCGGCTCAAACTCAGGCCCCAGGCCCACGTCTCGAAATCCGACAAAAGTTACCAAACCCGAAAGCTCATTCACTCACGAGTCTATCCATACTAAATTTACCAATATCCGACACCAATTGGTCATTCAAATCTCCAAAATTCATTCTCCAAATCCCTAGCCTCAAACCCCCAAAATTCACCTCAAAAACACACCAACTAGGTGGGAAATCAGTTGGGAAACACCATTATTGAAGAAAAATGAACACAAGAAGCTTACCTCAGTAATCTCTTCAAAAACCCTCTCAAAATCCTCCAAAGTCCGAGCTCAAAATGATGAAAATGGTGAAAAATCTCGAAGTCTCGTATTTATATGTTCTGCCCAGGTCTTCCGCACCTTGCGGCTAAAAATCCGCTTCTGCGGTGAGAGTTTTGCTTCTGCGAAAGTCACTTTCCCTCACTGCCTACGCTTCTGCGATTCCCCGTCCGCATCTGCGGCTCCGCAGGTGTGGGAAATTCTTTGCACTTGCGACCCCTGCCCTCCTGGCCTTGCCCGTTTCTGCAGCCTCCTTTCCCGCTTTTGTGGGCTCGCACCTGCGGTGCCCACTCCACATGTGCGATTTCACCAGTAGTGGACAAAACTTCAGCTGCACTTATAATTCAATCCAAGTCCATTAAACCACCCGAGGTCCCCGCGACCTCAACCAAATGTATCAACTAGTCTTATAACCCAATACAAACTTAGTTGAATCCTCAAATCACCTCAAACAACATCAAAAACACGAATTACACACGGATTCAAGCCTAATGAACTTTGAAATTTACAAATTCTATAAACGACATTGAAACCTATCGAAGGTCGTTTACACATAAGTCAATATCCGGTCAACTTTTCCAACTTAAGCTTTCAATTAAGAGACTAAGTGTCTCAATTCACTTTGAAATCTCTCCGGACCCGAACCAACCAATCCAGTAAGTCATATAACAGCTGTAGAACATAAAAGGAACAGTAAATGGGGGAACAGGGCTACAACTCTCAAAACGACCGGCCAGGTTGTTACATCCTTCCCCTCTTAAACAAACGTTCATCCTCGAACGGGTCTAGAAACATACCTAGATTCACAAATAGGTGTGGATATCTGCTCTGCATATCTCGCTCGGTCTCCCAAGTAGCCTCCTCCACGGGCTGACCTCTCCACTGCACCTTCACTGAAGCTATATCTTTTGACCTCAACTTTTGAACCTGCCAATACAAAATGGCCACCAGCTCCACATTATAAGTCAAATCACCATCCAACTGGATTGTGCTTAAATCCAAAACATGAGACGGATCGCTGATATACTTCCGGAGCATAGAAACATGGAATACTGGATGCACACTCGACAAGCTAGGTGGCAAGTCAAGCTTGTAAACCACCTCCCCAATCCTCTAAGGTACCTCGAAAGTCCCAATGAACCGAGGGCTCAACTTACCCTTCTTTCCGAATCTCATAACACCCTTCATGGGTGATACCTTTGTCACACCTCCTTTTTTATTACCCCCTTAATGGTGTATAAGTGAGTTTTTTTCAATTTAAGTGACAATCGACACGGGATTATTTTATTAAAAATTCAGAGTCACCACTTGGGATAATTTATGGTGTCCTAAGTCACCGGTTTCAAATCCCGAATCGAGGAAAGATTGACTTTGTTTTACAGTCCGCGAATATAGAAATCCGGATAAGAAATTCTGTTAATCCGGGAGAAGGTGTTAGGTAATTATTTGATTACACGTTGCAAATTATGTCATGGAAACCGTACCCACGATCCACAACATGTTTATTTTATTAACAAGATTAAATTGTGGCTGAGTCACATAAATGTACCCCCGAATTTTAGAAATTAGGCATCACAACTACGTCACAGGAACCGTACCCGTAGTAATGACAATTTATTTAATTAACGCACCTAAAGCAACTACGAAAGTTCGAAGCATTTTCTAAACTAACTTTGTGAGGGCCATATGTTATGAATTTTATCTGTGTATGGCGCACCTCAAATTATTTTAAAGAAAAGGCTTGTATATATATTTTTGAAGACAAACTAAAGATATTCCTATTTATTTGATAAAAAACAAATACCACAACCACGTCACGAGAACCGTACCCATAGTTGTAATAGCTTAATTGTGTGCCTAAAGCATGTTACGAGATTCATTTTTATATCTAAGTTATAAATATGAGGGCCATAGGTTATATGATTCAAATTTGTGAATGGCACGCCTCAAAACTATTCAACTAATTTTAGTAGCTATGGATACTCATATTTAAAGCCAATTCGAAATTTAGTACCACAACTACGTCACGGGAACCGTACCCGTAGCCGTGATAATTTAATTACATGCCTGAAGCTAACTACTCAATCTATTCAAAAGAAGGAGAAACTGCTTGGTAATATTTTGAGTGAAATCGATCAGATCAGAGATAGC
Source organism: Nicotiana tabacum (assembly GCF_000715075.1). Taxonomy (NCBI): domain Eukaryota; kingdom Viridiplantae; phylum Streptophyta; class Magnoliopsida; order Solanales; family Solanaceae; genus Nicotiana; species Nicotiana tabacum. The sequence continues at coordinate 140,004,013 of NC_134090.1, forward strand.
ATAGGTACGAAACAAAAATGAAATGGGAACAAAACTTGTTGATCATTTAACACTAGAAGAGTAATATTCTCTGTCACACTTGAACCATGAAACTACGACTTTGAAGGAGAAGCATAATATGATATGTTATTATACATAACATGTGAAGTATACCTATAACATATGCCTGCCCACCATATATAATTCAAAAATGGCCTTGAAATTGCATAATAAAGCACAACCAATTCTGAATTCTTAAGAAAGAACTCATTTGTTTATTGTCAGGGAAACCCAACAGGAAAACCAAGCAAAATACCAAACACGGATAATCAGTGCAAGAAGCTATGAGTTAATCACAAACCATAACGAAAGGCAGTATCTTAACCACTATTTTGACTGTATTCAGAGCAATCAGAAGTTTACACACATGGTTAAATCCTCACTCTACTATGTTCAGGGATTGATAACCTTGTTCATGCATTCTTAAATAGCAATAACACCAACAAAAGTACACATATACATTAGAAAGCTAATCTCAGTTTACTCTGGACTTGGTGACATGATTACTATCAGATTCCCAATCAATGATCCAGATTCACATCAGATTTTTAAAAAAAAACAAGATATTCAATCCAACATGGTATAGTGTTCTTTCAAACAAAGCCAACAAATATCAATGAGCTTCATTAGGCCTAAGAGTGATAGTAACAGATTTCCATTTCAGATCCTATACAACTAAATTGTTAAAGCTGGCATATTCCATAAGGTAATATCAAGTGAAGGAAATAGTAACATAGGCAATGGTCTTCCCTGAATGAGGGTGATAGAAAGTTCATGAGCACAGATATGGAAAGTCAACAAAATTCAACCAAACTTATGCACAAGGAGGCTTCTACAATATTTTATGGCTACAAAACTTATCAAATAGGCAGACAACACAATAACCCTGCTGATGATTTCCTTACAAGAGTTTAAGTTATAGCAATACGCCTAGGTAAGTTATAAGAATGTATAGCACATTGATTGGCAATTGAAGCAGGATGATAGTGTTTGCTCATAATTCAAATACTCCAATTCAAGCATACAGGATTTGAACAAGGTGAACATGCGGCAAAATGAGACACTCATAATTAAACGTGCATAATTCGCGAAGTTATAGCCTGCGACTTCAACCATTTGACAAAACAAGATATCTACCAACAGATTAAGCCAACAACAAACGAGCCGCAATCATAGTAACTTCTAAACTCATTTCGCTTTCAAACTCAGCCTAACAAATTAGAACGTCTGATTTCTAACTGAACGATAGAATGCAGAAAACAAACTAATTGGAACCTCGACTAAGGATGCCGACAAATTTAGGTCGAGAGAAGAAAGTTCTCAAATGTGATCATCAGCCAACAAAGAAAGAAATCAGTACAAGAAGCCAGCCAGATGTTGTTTCCAGTTGTAAAAAAATAATTTCAGAATTCACCTCACATTAAACTCAACCCAACAAGTGAGATGTTCATGAAATCTACAAGCAATAAAATAGAGACTGTGAACCACTGCCAATCAGTAACCAAGCTAGTTTGAATTTCATTTGTTAATCTAATGAGCTAACATTTCCAACTAAAGCAAACAGGGATTTGAACCATTTATAAACCGATTAAACCCAAGTTCTCGTCATGTTTTAAATCAAACACTGAAGAAAGTAAATAGGAATCAAGAAGTGAGCCTGAATGAGAGTTTTAATTATTTCTACTCGGAAGCTATTACAAACAAATCTGGCGTTGGAATTCAGGCCTCAAGCAGCAAACGAGCAAAACAACAATAAGAACGGATTCGAAATCGACGAATTTGAACCTCGCGAGCATTCAACAGACCTCAGTTCACTTCCCTATTTTTGAGCCCCAAATCAGAGTGAAAACTTGAAAATTATTTTGTATCTCGAAAAAACCCGAAGAAGAAAACCGTTTTCTCTTTTTCCAAAACCTCAGAAACCAAATCCTTTTCCCATTTTTTTGGATCTTTTACCCCAAAATTATCTCCCTTTACAAAATCGAAATCGGCCTTTTTTGAAAACGAACCTCTGATGAATGTGGGGCTTGGATTGAGTGAAATCGATCCAACGCCTCACACTCATCCAACGAACGTTCTCCAGAACCTTCCAATCATGTGATATGGTTCAAAATCGGGTGAGTGAGAGGAGAGGGAATCTTTGGTGTCAGAAACCATTAGAATATTTGGTGACGTGGTGATATGGGGGGTGCATGAGGTGAATTTGGCTCACTCGCCTGAAATTTGGCAAGTTTGGACATGGATTTAGGCTTGTTGGAGAAGAAGAACAGTGTTCTCTGCCATTTGGGTCTTTGGATTTAGGTTTTCTTTTGTTTTTTGTGTTATAAGTGGGATGGGTGGGTAACGGGTCGTGGGCTGGAGAGGGGGGGGTAAGGCTTGGGCGGATTGATGTAAAAATCGGGCCTTAGTATTTGGGCCACAATCAACAGGAAGAAATTCAAAAATAGCCAGATTTACAACTGGTCGTCCAAAAATAGCCCAGTTTCAAAAGTAATCGAAATTTAGCCACTTTTCATGTAAAGATAAATCTGAGCGAAAATATTGTTCAAAACCCGGAGAATACGCCAGTATATTATACTGGAGTTCCAGCATAAGTATGCTTGAACTCCAGCATATTATACTAGAGTTCCAGGATAAGTATGCTGGAACTCCAGCATAATATGATGGAGTTCCAGCATAAGTACACTAGAACTCCAGCATAATATACTGGAGTTCCAGCAAGTATAATTGTCCAGTATAATATACTGGAGTTTGGAGCACCGGTGCTCCAGTCTCCAGTATATTATACTGGAGTCAGCAAAGTATATCGGTCCAGCATAATATGCTGGAGTTCATACACAAGTGCACCGAACTCCAGTATATTATGCTGGAGTGGTCTATGTTGCAGCAAAATAGTGGCTATTTTTCATTGACTTCGTAAACGCTGGCTATTTTTGAATGACCAGTCCAAAAATTGGTTATACCGTGCTATTTGCCCTATTTCCTTTTCACTTCTCTCTTTTTCAATTTTCTTTCCTTATACTAATTAATTAAAACTCCTAAAAATAATTAATTTGGGAAAAACTAAGTTGATCAACTACTAAAATATTTATGAAAAATAATTACTCTTAAATTAAAAGGGAAACTACAAATTTAAAATTAAAAGGCTAAAAATGCAAAACTAAGCCAATTTTCGTGATTTTCATTTTTTAATAAAGCGACTAACTTACTAATTAACCTAAAATGTAAAATAAGTCCTAAATGCAAATGCATGATATTTTTGGTATTTTTTTATTCTCAATGGAAATTAAAAATGCAAATAATTAATAAAATTTCTATAAAAAATCTATAAAATTGCAAATAATGTGAAAATTTTATTTTCTTGAATTTATAGGAGTAATTCATATAGAGAAAAAATCGCGTGCTCACAACCTTCAACAGAACTTTCTCCCCGACCATGTAATACACATCACAGACCTTCATGTCGGCATAACTCTTCTGCCTAGATTGCGCCGTGCAAAGCCGCTCCTGAATCAATTTAACCTTGTCCAAACCATCCTGAACCAAGTCAGTACCAATAGCCTAGCCTCCCCTGGCTCAAACCAAACCACCAGAGATCTACATCGCCTCCCATATAAAGCCTCATACATAGCCATCTTAATGCTCGACTGATAGCTGTTGTTGTAAGCAAACTCCATGAGTGGCAGAAATTGGTCTCATGAACCCCCGAAATCAATGACACAAGCGCGTAACATGTCCTCCAATATTTGAATAGTGCGCTCGGAATGTCCGTCCGTCTGAGGGTGAAATATTGTGCTTAACTCAAGATGAGTGCCCAACTCTCGTTGCACGGCTCTTTAAAACTGCGATTTAACTGTGTGCCCCTATCTAAAATGATGAAAACTGGCACACCATGAAGTAGGGGTGGGCATTCGGTATTCAATACGGTATTTAAAAATTTCGATTCGGTATTTCGGTATTCGGTTTATCAATCATGTATACCAAATACCATACCAAAATATTTCGGTACGGTTCAGTATTTCTTATTTTGGTTCGGTACGGTTTCGGTATGGTTTCGGTTTAATACATAATCATGTCATGTACTGCTAAGTGCTAAGAGCCTAAGCATTAAACAAAAGGCACCAACACTAAATAATCGGCCATTCTGCCTAACAAAAGGCAGCATCACTAAATAATCAAATCTGCCTAACAAAAGGCGTGTAAGAAACATTTAAATCTACCTAACAACATGTAGCAGGACATACATGGAAGATGCACACCTGATTATCACATTCACAACAAGTACTTGAAGAGCAAAAGAAGTAAATAAATATCACAACAACCACTAACGAGTAGCAGTAGAATTAAACACCGTGCAACAAAAACAAAGAGGGCATCCCTCAATTCAAGTTTACACTAATAGTCTCGAATCAACTTAGTATTAATTCTTAAATACGAATTTCAGGAAGACGCTTAAGACAATTCCTAATATGCTTCCTTAAATAATATGTGCCATCCTTTTTGGATGAACATTATATACTCGATCACAATGCTTGCACTCTACTTTGCGAACTTCTCTGTTATCTTCTATCACCTCAAAATGTTCCCAAATATGAGGGCATACTTTAGGAGAACGAGCATGATTGCACTTGAACCTAAAAAAAGATAAATCATATGTCCATTCCGATATAGCGGGCCGTGAAAACAAACACTTACTTGTAAATTGGAAGGATTTTGTCCAGAAGTGACAACAGGGGGAAAGATTTCTCAACACCCTTAGCAGGTTTGGAAAGCAACAAGTATGAAACTGGACCAACAAGTACTGGAACAGTATCTACTCCAAGCTGCGTGAGTAACAAGATCAAGATCAATAAATCAATCATCTAATCTTTTATTACCATGCATAAGCATAAATAGATTTAACAAGATAATGTAAATGCTATAACTAAATTTGCTGAAAACATAAAAGAAATGAACAATAGTCTTTCTAGACCAAAAATATGAACTTTTATCTGCTCTTTTCGAAAATTACATAAAGCAAAAAAATGAAGTCAATGATGATGAACGATCATATCCATTAAATATATTCCCCTTCCAATTAGTTCAAGAATCAGACATGTATTGTGAAGTGAAAAGTATACATAAGAAAAGAATCACATACCCTCCTTGTCCTCTTTGTACTCATCTATTGCCTTGTGAGAAGTATAAGAAAATTTAACATTAGGTCCCAACTCAGGGACAATGAACTGATGAAGTGGCTGGATCAAACAATGAAAAACCATAAATCAGCACACGGACAAGATAATCATATATCCGATGAAAAGAAAAGGTTGATGTGTCACTTGCTAGTTGGTGTCAAACCATTTTGTCATCTCCATAGCAGGGACAGAGGCATTTCCTCAGGCCATAGACAAGAATGTTTCGAACCCGATCTCACCACCGGTCCAGTTCTCACTTCTCTGAGTTCTCTCTCACAGTCAACGTAGCCGATCTCTATTCTCTTAGGTTAGGTTTCTCTGTCTCTGTTTCTCCCTTCTAATTCCCTAATCCCTAATTCCTTGTAGTGAAAGACTAAAGAGGTTTCTGTTGGGCCTTATTGGGTTGGGTTGGGCTGGCCGGCTGGGGCGTTGGGTACTAGAGCAGTGTGGAGAATTAGATGTACAACATATTGGGTTGGGCTGGGCAGTATAGGTCCAACATAAAATTCTTTACAAATTCGGTATTTCGGTATACCGAAATTTCAAGATCCTAATACCGAGGACCGTACCGTAATACCAAAATACCGAAAATGTTATACCGAATTAGACCAAAATACCGAATTAATTCGGTCCGGATCGGAATTCGGTTTTTCGAATTTTATGCCCACCCCTACCATGAAGGCAAACAATCTCTCTAATGTAAATCTCATCCAACTGCTCTGAAGAATAAGTAGTACCTATTGGAATGAAGTGCGCGGACTTAGTCAGCCGATCCACAATCACCCAAATAGCATCAAACTTCCTTGAAGTTCGTGAGAGCCCAACTATGAAATCCATGGTGATCCGCTCCCACTTCCACTCTGGGATCTCTATCCTCTGAAGCAATCCACCCGATCTCAGATGCTCATATTTTACAAATTGACAATTGAGACACCGAGCTACAAACCCAACTATATCTTTCTACATTCTCCTCCATCAATAGTGTTGTCTCAAATCCTGGTACATCTTCGCGGCACCCGGATGGATGGAATATCGTGAGCTATGAGCCTCATCAAGAATCAACTCCCGTAGCCCATCTACATTGAGCACACATATCCGACCATGCATCCTCAACACCCCCATCATCTCCAATAGTGACATCTCTGGCATAATCGTGCTGAACCTTGTCCTTGAGGACAAGTAAATGGGGATCATCATACTGGTGCTCTCTGATGCAATCAAATAAGGAAGACCGAGATACCACACAGGCTAGAACCCGATTGGGCTCCGAAACATCTAATCTCACGAACTAGTTGGCCAAGGCCTGAACATCAACTGGAGGTCTCTCACCAAAGGGAATGAATACAAGACTACCCATACTCACTGACTTCCTACTCAAGGCATCAGTCACCATATTGACCATCCCCAGATGATACAGAATAGTAATATCATAGTTCTTTAGCAACTCCAACCATCTCCACTACCTTAAATTTAGATCCTTATGTTTGAACAAGTGCTGGAGGCTACGATGATTAATAAATATCTCAAAAGACACACCATAAAGATAGTGCATCCAAATCTTCAACGCATGAGCAATGGCAGCTAACTCCAAATCACAAACAAGGTAGTTCTTCTCATGGGGCTTCAGCTGAGACAAAGCATAAGCAATTACTCTACCCTTCTACATCAAAACACACCAAATACTGATCCGAAAAGTATCATAATACACTGTATAAGAACCAGAAGCTGATGGTAGAACTAAAACAGGAGTTGTGGTCAAGGCAGCCTTGAGCTTCTGAATGCTCTCCTCATACTCATACGACCACCTGAAAGGGGCACCCTTTTGGGTCAATTTGGTCAAGGGCGATGCAATAGACGAGAAACCCTGCATGAACCGACTATAATAACTAGCCAAATTGAGAAATCTACAAATCTCTGTAGCTGAGGACGGCCTAGGCCAACTCTAAACCGCCTTTATCTTCTTTGCGTCCACCTGAATACCCTCACTTGACAACACGTGCCCCAAGAACACCACAAAACGGAGCCAAAACTTACACTTGGAGAACTTGGCATAAAGTTTCTCCTACGGTGCAACACAATCCTCAAATGTTGGGCGTGCTCCTCTTGGCTAAGAGAGTACACCAGGATATCATTAATGAACACAATAACAAACGAGTAGAGATGAGGCCGAAACACACTATTCATCAGATGCATGAACGTTGTTGGGGCATTGGTCAGCCCAAAAGACATCACAGGGAACTCATAATGACCATAAAAGGTCCTGAAAGTTGTCTTTAGAACATCCCAGTCCAGAATCTTCAACTGGTGATACCCAAACCTCAAATCAATCTTGGAGAACACCCTCACTCCCTGAAGCTGGTCAAATAGATCATCAATACGCAGCAAAGGATACTTGTTCTTGATTGTGACTTTGTTCAACTGCCTATAATCAATGCACATTCTCATAATGCCATCCTTCTTCTTCACGAACAGGACCGGTGCACCCCAAGGTGACATACTAGACCGAATAAACCCCTTATCAAGGAGTTCCTGAAGCTACTCCTTCAACTCAGCCGGCGCCATACAGTACGGAGGAATAGAAATGGGCTGAGTTCCCGACACTAATTCAATATCAAAATCAATGTTCCTATCGGGCGGCATGCCTGGCAGGTCTACAGAAAAAACATTCGGGAAATCTCGCACCACCGGAATAGAATCAATAGTAGGGGTTCGTGCACTGACATCCCTCACAAAGGCCAAATAATATAGGCAACCCTTCAAAACCATTCATTGGGCCTTCAAGTATGAAATCACTCTACTGGGAGCATAGTCTAAAGAACCTCGCCACTCAATCCGTGGAAACCCCAGCATCGCCAACGTCACAGTCTTAGCGTGACAATCCAAAATAGCATGACATGGAGACAACCAGTCCGTACCCAAGATCACATCGAAATCAATCAAACTGAGCAACAATATATCAACTCTAGTCTCTAATCCCCCAACAGCCACCATACATGACCGATATACACGATCCATAATAATAGTGTCGCCTACCGGTGTAGATATATGAACAGATAAAACTAGATACTCATAGGGCATATCCAAATAATGACCAAAATACAATGAAACATATGAATAAGTGGAACCAGGATCAAATAATACAAAGGAATCCTTGTGGCAAACTGAGACTATACCTGTGATCACTACATCTGAAGTAATGGAATCTGGCATAGAGGAAAAAGCATAGAATCGGGCCTAATCCAGGGCGACCTCTAGCTAACTGGGCCCCACCCCGAGCTAGTTGAGCGGGTGGTGTAGCAACTGGTGCAGATGATGTTGTTTGACTCTTCTACTGCACTGGACCTCCGTGATGACGAGGACACTGCCTCCACACATGCCCAAACTCCCTACACTCAAAACAACTCCCTGGTACTGGTGACGGGGACTGAAAGGAGCCCCGAACACCAGGATAACTGGTAGAAGGACCTGGCATAGATGAGCCCTGAACCGATGGAGCATGGGATGAACTCTGAGCTGGAAGAGAACTGAGAGATGAGTGACCCTGATGAGAACTGTGAGAACCATGGCCAGATGATGCACCACAATGAACTAGGCGAGCCGTCTAAGCATGCCTGTAAGGACGACCTCTGTCATGGTAGAACTGACCTCAAGAAAGAACACCACTAAAACCACCTGATCCACGAGACCTCTTGAACTCCCTCTCAACTTGCTCCTGGCAGCGGACCATCTCTATCTACCAAGCAATGTCAACAACCTCATCGAAAGTAGCACCAAATACACTCACCCTAGTCATAAGCACCCGCAGCTAAAATGTGAGGTCGTTAATGAACCTCCTTATCCTCTCTCTATTAGTGGGAACTAACCAGACCACATGACAGGCCAACTTAGAAAACCTCATCTCATACTGTGTCGCAGACATATCATCCTGACATAACTGCTCAAACTGTCTGCACATCACCTCTCCGCGAGACTGCGGCATGAAATTCTCTAAGAAGAGAACGGTGAACTCCTGCCAAGTAAGTGGTGCTGAACCAACCGGCCTACGCCTCTCATAAGCCTCCCACCAACTGAAAGCAGCTCCAGTAAATTGAAAAATAGTGAAGGAGACCCCATTGGTCTCTAGAATACCTGTTGTACGGAGTATCCTCTAACACTTATCCAAGATGCCTTGTGCATCCTCCGCCTCTACACCACTGAATGATAGAGGCTGGAGTCTCCCAAACCTCTCCAATCTACGCTGCTCATCATCAGGCATAACAGGAACCACATAGTCCTGAGCAGCTACAACTAGCTGGGCTGGTGGTGTCCCCGGTGTCTGGAGTCCCTGCATCACCTACTCTGGTGTGCGGGCGATGGGAGTCTGAGTACCTCCCGTGGCCTAAGAAGTGGTTGCTGCGGCTGCGGCCGGAACAGAGATCGCCTGAACAAGAATAGTGCACACGGTAAAAATCTGAGCTAAGTCCTCCTGAATGCCTGGAATCACAATGCGCACAGGTGGTGCCTGAGCTGGCCCCACTGGCTCATCCACAACCGAAACCTACTCTTGAATTGGGGCAATTGGTGGATCTGCAGGTGTTGCCCTAGCTGCTGCGTGAGCTGCACCTCTACCCCTACCGCGACCTCTACCTCGACCTTGGCCTCTTGCGGCCCTCACTAGTGATATTGGTGGTTGTCCATCCTGCCCAGTAGTACGTGTCCTCACCATTTGTGAGAGAGTAAAATAACAAAAGTTTAGTTACTACAATCAACAGATTTGCATGACAAAAATTCAAGAATGTGAAGTTTCCTAAGGGTTCGGCAGCCTCTCGAAGATAAGTACAGACGTCTCCAAACCGATCCGCAAGACTCTACTAAATTTGCTCATGGCTCGTGAGACCTATGTAACATAGGCTCTGATACCAACTTGTCACAACCCAAATGCTACCCTATCGTGAGGACGCCTATCGATGGTACTAGGCAAGTTGACAGTCTCCAAAATACTTCCAAATTTAACAGAAAAATAAATCCAGAAATTTTAAATAAGCAGGGTTTTCATAATCAGGGTGAAACCCAAAACACAGTATGGAAAAACATCTCCCAATATCGGGGTGTCACTAAGCCATGAGCATCTATACAGAATCAGTCTGGAAATGAAATGACTATAACAGTTTGGATCCAACTACAACAAAAGAAAAAATAAGGAAGGAGAAGGAACAAGGTCGGCGAACGCCAGGCAGCTACCATGCTATCTCCAACGGTCAGCTACAAGGACTATCAACACCCTCCACGTCTAGAAACTCCTGGATCTGCACATGAAGTGCAGGGTGTAGCGTGAGTACAACTAACTCAATAAGTAACAATAATAAATAAGGAACTGAAAGATAGTGACGAGCTACACGATTGTAATTCATTTTCATTAGTCTCAACAAGGAAAAATATACATGCTTCTCAAATCCGCAAATCAAGTCAAATTAGTTGTTTACGCCAAGTTCAAGTAAAATCGGATGAAAATATCTTTCAGAAGTTTTCAAAACAGAGATAAAGGAAACTATGTGCAACAATAATGAAATCATATACAACCTCTCAGGGAAACAATCACATTGTCCTCCCATTCACTCTAACCTCACAATCACTCATTCCTTACAGTCACTCATTCCTCACGATCACTCAGCACTCAGCACTCAGCACTCGGCACTCGCACTCAGTAGGTACCTGCACTCACTGGGGATGTGTACAGACTCTAGAGGGGATCCTCCAATCCAAGCACTATATCAAGTCAATCATGGCATAAATCACTGAAACATGATGCGGCGTGCAGCCCGATCCTATAAATATCTTCACAATCAGGCCCTCGGCTTCACTTAGTTATAAATCTCTCCAGTCTCTCGGGCTCTCAGAAATCAGCAAAAATCAGCCCAAACAGCAATAACATGATGTATCAATAAGAATAATAGAGACTAAAATATGATATGCGAGTAAAAACTGAGACTGAGTACAAATAGCATTTAGCAGATAATTCAACAGGTAACACAACCTCTGTGGGTCCCAGAAGTACCAACACATAGCCTAAACATGATTTCTAATATGAATTACGATCAAATTTCTATGACACATAAAGAGCATATAGCTAACAGCAAGTTATTCAACTTTACAGTTTCACGGAATGGACCGAATCACAATTCACACGGTGCACGCCCACATTCCTGTCACCTAGCATGTGCATCACCTCCAAAATAATCACATAACAAAAAATTTGGGGTTTCATACCCTCAGGACCAGATTTAGAACTGTTACTTACCTCAGCCCTAGTAAAACTCTACTCCAAAATGCCTTTGCCTCGCGAGTCGGCCTCCAAATGCCCCAAATCTAGTAACAAGCAGTAAAATACAATCAATATAGGCTAAAGGAATCAATTCCACAAGAAAAATACGAAATTATAGCCAAAATCTGAAATCGGCTCAAACCCGGCCCCCGAGCCCACGTCTCAAAATCCGACCACAAAACCCGAAAGCCCATTCACTTACGAGTCTAACCATACTAAATTTACCAAAATCCTACACCAATTGATCATTCAAATCTCCAAAATTTATTATCCAAATACCTAGTCTCAAACCCCCAAATTTCACCTCAAAAACACACCAACTAGGTGGGAAATCAGTTGGGAAACATCATTATTGAAGAAAAATGAACACAAGGAGCTTACCTCAATAATCTCTTCAAAAATCGTGTCAAAAACCTCCAAAGTTCGAGCTCAAAGTGATAAAAATGGTGAAAAATCTTGAAGTCTCGTATTTATATGTTCTGCCCAGGTCTTCAGCACCTGCGGCTAAAAATATGCTTCTGCGGTCCCGCTTCTGCGGTCCCGCTTTTGCGGTGAAAGTTTCGTTTTTATGGAAGTCACTTGCCCTTACTGCCTCCACTTCTGTGATTCCCCGTCCACATCTGCGGCTCCGCAGGTGCGGGAAATTCTTTGCACCTACAACCCCTACCCCTCCTAGCCTTGCCCGTTTCTGCAACCTTTCTTCACGCTTCTGCGAGCTTGCACCTGCGGTGCCCACTCCGCAAGTGCGAATGCACCAGCAGTGGCCAAAACTTCAGCTGCACTTCTGATTCAATCCAATTTCGTTTAACCACCTGAAATCAACGCGAGGCACTCGGGACCTCAACTAAATGTACCAATAAGTTTTATAACTCAATACGAACTTAATCAAATTCTCAAATCACCTCAAACAACATCAAAAACACGAATTACACACTGATTCAAGCCGAATGAACTTCGAAATTTTCAAATTCTACAACGACGTCGAAACCTATCAAATCGCGTCCGATTGACCTCAAATTTCGCACACAAGTCATAAATGACACCATGAACCTACTCCAACTTCCGAAAATCCAATTCGACCCAGATATCAAAAAGTCCACTCCTTGTCAAACTTTCCAAAATTCCAACTTTCGTCATTTCAAGCCTAATTCTACTACGGACCTCCAAATCACAATCCGTACGCACTTCTAAGTCCAAAATTACCTAACGGAGCTAACAGAACCATCAAAATTCAAATTCGAGGTCGTTTATACATAAGTCAATATCCGGTCAACTTTCCAACTTAAGTTTTCAATTAAGAGACTAAGTATCTCAATTCACTCTGAAATCTCTCCGGACCCGAACCAACCAACTCGGTAAGTTATATAATAGCTGTAGAATATAAAAGGAGCAGTAAATGGAGAAAAGAGGCTACAACTCTCAAAACAACCAGCCGGGTCATTACATTTTATTTTGGACTATTTCAGTATTTCAGTTCCTTCTCATTATTTAATTTAAACTGTTAAAATAGATAAATTGTTCTAACGTTAGCTTGCCTAGCATGTTATATATTAGGCGTCATCACGGTCCCCACGGTGGGAATTCCGGGTGTGACAAATACCCTTTACTATTAAGGATATAAAATAAGGAGAGATGACATTTGAGTTAGACACAATTTTATTCAATCCAACAATCATGATGAATAGAAAGACATACCATATGTCTTTTAATTCTCTGGCCGAGTTGAAATTGCGGGAAGAGTTATAGCTTCGGACGGAGATTAACGATTTGGCATTATCGATTAAAGAAAAGTTCTTGACGCTCGACTAATTAGAGAGTAGGTTTTGGTAAGAACAGTAAACACCGCAGACTCTGGTCCTAGGGAACAAGAGTCAGAGTTCAATTACAAAATCCATGTGGAGAAAATGTGAAGGCATTTTTCACATTGAGGCCATTAGTGGAGAGGGGTATTTTGAACCTTTAAAGTAAAGACGGAGTTATAGGGTGGTAATTTGAGCCGAAACTCATTAAGTCCACCCAACTCATCCAAGGTTAGGTTGGTCGTTGACCCACCCGTTTATTGAACTCAGTCCATCTTGACTCAATCCATCGAAAGTTGAGCTGATTTTTAGCCCAAATTAATTCATGAGTAGCTTTGCTGAAATATGTTAAAAATAAATTTTTTATTTGATATATTATATATGACCACAAAAAAAAACTTATTTAGCTTGGTAAGAGTTAGACAGGTTGGGCTATGACCCAAATTTTAGCTCATCTTAACTCAGCCCCAAGTAACTTTTGGGTGAGTCATTGTCATTTATTAACTCATCCTATTTTGACCCGCTCAACATCAGTCTAACCCGCCTACTTACACCCCTAGACGAAGGCTATTATGTTAGTGTTTAGCAATGATTCACATAAATTGAGAATCAAATCGGTTAGATTATATATATACCTTACGTTCAACCATAAGCAGAATTAACAAAATAATTAGGCCTATTAGATTAAAAGCAAGTATATGAGAATAAGATGAGATGTACAAGCACAAATTGCAACACTTTATATCAATGGTAATTAGAAATAGAATTTGCACTAAATAAATAATGAAAAATTGTTCAAAAATACTTCTTCCCTTCATAAATCATTTTTGTTAGTTTCATATACAATTCATTCTTTGGCATATATATATGTTGTATTTGCTAAAAATCATATTTTTATTCTTTTCTTTGAATTTGAATAGTTGGGATGAATATAATTTATACTCGAAAATTATAATCGATGGGCAACATTTAATAAATTGTGAATTCTTTTAAAAGAATTTAAAGGCATCCCTTAATCGGATTTTACAAATTACACAAATAATATATTTTTGAAGGATTCGGCATAGAAATAACAATATTTTTAATTAGGAGTTCGAGCAACATAAAATTTTAGAAATGAGAGTATTACACTACATATTGATAATTTAATGTTCTAACATCTTCAAAATCCTACTATATCTTTAAAACTTATACATGAATTTCTATATCAGTTTACACATAACAAAATTTGGAATAAGAACATGTGAATTAGCAATACGTAGGAAAAAAAAACTCTCTCAAGATTAATCCCCAACTCTATGAAACTCCAAACACAATACCACCCAAACTTCTAGACATTGATCTCGATAAGTCCATACACGAGAATCTAGAGGAAAAATCATCCTTTAAAGATATGCTAACAACCTCTAATCCAATGACCTTTGCATCAACTGTGAATTAGTCCGACATGGAACTGTCAGAAATTACCTCAGAAGAAGGAACGATCGAGCATACAATGATATCGAACACACGAGACATTAAAATTATCTCGTTAATAGAGGAATATAGACAACGAATTTATGAGCCCTGAAAAAAATTCTATCATTGTGAAGCTTAGTGGGAAAACGCATGTTACAACACTACTTAAAGAAGAAAATTCAAGAATTATGGCGGCCAACGGAGGACTTCTCACTAATTGATCTTGGAGAAGACTATTACATAATTAAGTTCAAAAAAATATGGAAAAAGCTATACATCAAGGGTCTTGGTTTATCAATGGTCACTTTCTTTCCATTACAAGATGGAAACCAACTTATGTGGCCACAAAAGAAAAATTAACTGCATCGGCAGTATGGATTAGGCTTCTTCAATTGGACGCCTGCTAAAAATTGATGTTTGTACAACAACCACACTAAGGGGCCGTTATGCAAGGCTTTGTGTAGAACTTCCACTAAAAATTCCAGTCCAATCTTTCCTATATGTTCGACACCACAAACAATATATTCATTATGAGGGAGAAAATTTCCTTTGCAAAAATTGTGGAAGACTTGGCCACACATTAAGGCAATGTATTTATATTCAACAGAACACCAAAGCCAGTACGCATCCAGCCAAGGAGCAACCAACAACAAAAGTGGAAAACCCACAAGCGGAGTGGAAAACAGTGTCTTTCACCAAAGGAAGAAAACAATGTATAAGAGGTAATCAACAATCCAGCAACAATGCAATCAAGAATACCAATGGCCCAGGTATCTTAGTTAAATTGTTCAATGCTAATACTGGTAAGTACTTGGATACTCAAATGTTACAATATAAATCGAAAGATCCTATAAATTCCCTAGAAAAAAATAGTGCAAGAAATCCGGCCACCATGGTTAAGGAACAAACCACTATTCCAATAAAAAAATAATTTCTCTCTCTTGAATAGTGAGAAAATGGATTTAGAAAAAATTACTAATGAGGAAAAAATTAATAATACAAAAATAAATTGTAGCCATACAAATGAACACATGTCCGCTCCAAATGAGGACATTGACATGCTGGAAAATAACGTGTCTTCTACAAATAAAAGGGAAAATAGTGTCATGCAAAAAACTTCACTAAATGACAAAACTAACCCCTCTACTAATAATAACCCTACCGTTCCTATTAACTAACATAACCAACAAATTGGTAATAATCCGTCTATAACCAAAAATCATGAACAAAATCTTTCCTTAAGATTTGAAAACAATCCCACCCCAAAGCATGTCATCCAAATGGCAATTAAAGATGGCAGCATTGCACAAATGTCCTCCAACGTAGAACACGAAATGGATACTATATCCATGGAGGATCAACCTATAAAATAAAATATTGGTCACCCAAAAGCCATGCAATTGGCAACCCCAATCATTAACCTATCCTCCAATCCCTCTCATACTACCAATAGCCCAAATCCCACTCGTGTTTTAGGTTCTTTAAATATACAACCCTCTATTAAAAATGTCAAGACTCCTATCAACCCTAAGAAGAAGACACATACTCATTCAACTTCTACGACAACACAGAGCTCAGGCTATGGAGAACCTACCACCCTTCCTTCCACAACCAGAAAACCTACAGATCATTTATGTCCAACCTCCATAAGCACAGGACTACCAATCTGTCTCGTGGATGGAAATGGGTCTAATGGGACATGTAGTTTCATTCAATCTCCAAATCAATGATCAGGAGTCAATAGTCATACTATACAACACCCATTACCTAGCCCAGTTGATAACAGAGGGCATGAGGCTTGCGATGAACAATTATCTAAACCAAGTTTGGCTCAACAACATCCTCCAACCCCTAGCTCTTTTAGTGAACCCACAATTGGTGCATGCAATGAGAAACTAGTGGAATATGCCACCATATTTCAATCCAATCTACCCACAGAATGCTCTCCTAGACATGACATTCTTTCCACCAGAGATGTTATCCCAACTCAATACCATATTCATGCCATGGGAGAACCCACAGCAAGCCCAGGAGCAACTAATTCCTCCAATATACCAACAACCACCACCAACACATCACCAAGCAGTTCAGGAGTCAGAACCAGTAGAAGCATAAATGGGGGAGGAAGAGGAACCCCTCAATATAGTCTTAGAACAAGTCCTAGAGTTCTCAAATCTAGACAAGGTAAAAGTGTATCTCTTCATGGATATGCAAGAGAAGAGGCATGTGCTCAATTGCCCATTAGCACTATACAAGTGTTCGACGGACATCAGGCCACCTCAGGATCCAACAGTGGGCAATAGAGCTATGATTCTAGTTCCATCACTGAGAAGGAATCTAGTCCTAGGGAAGTGAGGAAGAATGGGGAACCAGCGAACTCAAACCTTAATATCTCTATGAATTGTCCAACAAATTTCATCATATGGAACATAAGGGGTGGAAACAATGACAATTTCAGAAGGAATTTTAGGGAAATAATAGACACTCACAGGCCATGCATGGTGGCCTTGGTAGAGACTAGAATGGGAAATCATACTGAGATGCTAAATGACTTTGGTTTTACGGAGATGATAGAAGTACCAACTGAAGTCCAAGCAGGAGGCATGATTGTGATATATAACCATGAGGTAGTGACTATCCAACACATCGTTCGTAGGAATCATGAAATCCATGCAATAATAGTGGTACTACCTATTCGTAAATCTTGACTTTTTACTTCAATATATGCTAGTACCGACATGCTTAATAGAAATGTGATGTGGGAAAATCTAGAAAATATTAGTAGAGCTTACAAAAGGGCCTTGGATGGTAGGAGGAGATTTTAACGACATTTTAGTCTCAAATGAAAATTTTGGTGGAAAGTCCTTAAATGACAGTAGAGCTAAGTATCTTTGGTCAAAAATTAACAATTACAAATTACTTGATCTTGGCTTTAAAGGGTGCAAGTATACTTGTTCTAATCACGGACATAAAAATAAGGGCTTCATAATGGAAAGTCTTAATAGAATATTAGGAAATTAGGAATTGGTAGAACTATTCCCGAAAAGCTCTATAATATGCCTTCCTAAGACTTATTCAGATCATAATCCTATTCTAGTAGAATTAATCCCAAAAAATAGACTACTTCATAAACAACCCTTTAGACTTGAGACCTCCTAGTGCAAGCATCCGGAATTTTAATCTATTATAAAAATAATTGGTATGATTCTGACTATTTTAAGGCTAGCAAAAATTTTGTGGACAATATTAGGTCTTGGAAGAATAAAATTTTTGGTGATATAATGGGTAAAAAAAGGAAAACACTAGCAAGACTTTATGGAATCTAGAATTCCAGTAATTATGCCTATAGTAATTTCCTTCAAACGCTTGAAAATGATTTAAAAAGGACTATAATGATTTGCTTAAGATTGAAGAGGATTATTGGAAAATAAGGTCTAGGTTAATGTGGCTCAATGAGATAGATGCCAACACAAAGTTTTTTCACATTTCTGCCTCTAACAGAAGAAGAAGAAGAAGAAGAAGAAGAAGAAGAAGAAGAAGAAGAAGAAGAAGAAGAAGAAGAAGAAGAAGAAGAAGAAGAAGAAGAAATAAGATTAATTTCTTTAAAGATGATGCAGAGAATTGAATCAATGAGCCTCATTTAATTATGTCACATGTCTTTAGCTATTTCACAAATATGTTCACCACTTCACACTCCAAAGCAAGCTGGATTAGTCCTCTAAAAAATAATTCTACACACTAGAATTTAAACCTAAACTCGCTAGACAGTCCATTACTTGATAATAAAATTAAAAGGTCTATTTTTTTTAAACCATTCAAAGCTCCAGGACCGGATGAGCTTCATCCCTTTTTTTTTCAAAAATACTGAAAAATTATAGGTTATTCAGTAGTAAAACTATGTCATGACATTTTTAAAAATCAGGAAATCACCAAGACATCAACAGAACATATCTTTGTCTAATCCCAAAAATCCCTAATGCTAATAACGTTAGGAATTTCAGACCAATTGGCCTTTGCAATACCATCTACAAATTGATTACAAAAATCCTTGCAAATCGCCTTAAGCCATTCCTTGAACAAATTATAAGTCCCTTTCAAGTAAGCTTCGTGAAAAATAGAAGGGCTTCTAACAATGCAGTTATCATTCACGAACTAGTTTCCAACTTAAAAAAATAAAAGGCAAACAAAGCCACATGATCTTAAAAATTGATCTGAAAAAAGCTTTTGATCGACTAGAGTGGCCTTTTGTCCATCACATTATAAGATATTTCAACTTTCCTCCTAATTCTCAAAACTGCTATTAGTTTGTATATCAACAAGTTCTATAGCAGTCTTAGTTAATGGCTCCATCACAAAAAATTTCGAACCAAGCTGAGGAATTAGGCAAGGTGATCCTATATCACCTTATATCTTCATCCTTTGTTTAGAAATGCTATCAAGATACATAAATCATCAAGTTGATATTAGGAATTGGGATCCAATAACCATAGGAAGAAGATGTCCAAATTTTTCTCACTTATTCTTTGCAGATGACCTTGCTCTTATGGCAAAGGTCAATAATAAATCATACCAAGCCATTAAGAGAGGATTAGAATTTTTTTGTGACCTGTCAAGACAATGTATTAACACTACTAAATCCAAAATTCTCTTTTAAAAAAATTGTCCTCCAACTCTTATTAAGAATGTTACCAATAGGTTAGGTATTAAAAAAAGTGAATACTTTGGCACCTACCTAGGTTTTTCTATATTAAATAATACCCTAGGCTATCAATTCATAATTGATAATATGAGTAGCATCTTGGAAAATAAAATTCATTAATATAGTAGGAAGAACAACCATATCCTAATCATGCCTAAACTCAATACCCAACCATTATATGCAATACACATTACTTTCCAAAAAGGTCCTTAACAAAATTGATAAAGTTCAAAGAGACTTTATATGAGGCACTACCACTGAAAGAAGAAAAAATTCATCTTATCAAATGGTCTACTATTTGCCAACCAAAAACCAATGGAGGTCTTGGCATCCATAGTACAAATGCTAAGACTTTATGCATACTAGCTAGCCTAGTATGGAGAATCCTTACAAATGCTGCTACACCCTGGGCTAAATTAATCATCACCTCCTATGGAACTAGTAATGCTAAAAAGAAAATTCCTTCATTTGGAAAAGCACTCAAAAGAAATGGGAATTATGCTCCAAGGGTATTATTTGGTCACCCCATTGTCGTTCCAACATGAACATATGGGAGACCAATTGGATTCCCAATTTAGGAAATCTTAGAAATACAGTAGAAGGCCCTCTCTTGAATACTGATTATTCCATAAAAATAAAGGTCATCTTTGATGGAAAAAAATGGAACTTTAATGAAATTTCTCTTAACATCCCTAATGACATTAAGGAGAACATCTCCAAAGTAAGAATTCGTCTAAAGGGGCCAACTAGTGACATTCCAATATGGTCTCTAACTACAAAAGGAATATTTACGACCAAAACTTGCTACAATTTTATGGAACCTCCAACGGATACCCAAATAGATTTCAAATGGATTTGGGATTTAACATGTCCTAATAAAATCAAATTTTTTTATGGCAATGTCTCCATAATAGGATACCATGTAAAAAATACCTAGCATGAATTGGTTTAAACATTGATCCAAAATGCCCTATATGCAAATGCAAAGAAGGGGAATCCATAATCTATATTTTCTTTAACTGCAAAACCATTAAATTGTTTTGGGATAGTCTTGGATGGCAAAATCTTTATAGAGCTCAAGTTGAACACTGGCTTCTTCAATTAAAAGCTTTTAACTACCCACTAAAGAACAAATTTATAAATTGGATTTCTTTCTTTCCATTTTCCATTCGGTACATTTGGTTAAATAGAAATAACAACAATTAAAACAACACTGAAAATCCTATAAATAGTGACCTTATTATTCAAAGGGAAACTGAAGTTAAAATTCTCTCTAAAAAAAGTATAAACTCTCCTCAAAAAATAGCCATTAAAGTTAGATGGCATAAACCACCAAAAGGATGGTTTAAACTAAATATAGATGCTAGCTTCAATAGTAAAAACCAAAAATGTGGCCTGAGAGGTGTATTCAAGAATGCCAATAGAAATTAGGTAGTTGGTTTTGCAAAATCAACTCATGCTAGCGGATCATTACAAGCAAAAATCAAAGCACTCCTAGAGGGACTCAAAACAGCACAAGCATGGGGAATGTTCCCTCTTCAAATAGAGACAGACTCCACAGAGGTAATCCAGTCTATCTAACAAGGCAGCAGATTATATGATGACATTGTTAATGAATGCAGGTTGTTAATGCACCAACAGAAGGAGGTAACCCTCCAACACGCATTCAAGCAAGAAAATAATATAACTCATCAGATGGCAAAGAAGGTTGCTGATCAAATAAAGGGAAAAAAATATTTTGTTGAACCACCATCTTATATAAAATATTTTGTGGAAAGTGAACTAGTAGAACATTATGTTTTTATGAAGTTTTTATCTCATGATGCTTGCAATACCCTAGCAAACTTAGGCAATCAAAGTGTCTATAGTGACACAAAGTATGAAAGTTATGTACTGAACGCTACGCAGTTTTTAATATATATATTTCCTGTTTGCTAAAAAACATCTTCAAAATCTTAACACTTCAACTGATCAAAAGGGAAAAGATCACATAGTTATGTGGGGGAAAAGGCCCAATAATTGGAAAAAAGGCCAAATAATTGGGTGGTGTGGGGGGAAGGCACTTTGCATATACATGGAGGGGGTGAGGGGGGACAAAGTATTAAAAATAGCATGGGCTAGCCAATTTTCGGACTGGTCATTGAAAAATAGCCAATGTTTGCAAAGTCATTGAAAAATGGCCACTGTTTTGTTGCAATACGAAAAGTTCCAGCACAATATACTGAAGATTAGTGCACCTGTGTATGAACTTCCAGCATATTATGCTGGAACTCTAACACGTGGAAAGTTCATTATACTGGAGATTGGAGCACCTGTGTATGAACCTCCAGCATATTATATTGGACCGGTATATTATACTGGAATTCTAGTATATTATACTGGAATTCCAGTATATTATGCTGGAGTATTTTCCAGATTTTGAACAGTGTTTTCGTTCAGATTTATCTTTAAATGAAAAGTGGCTAAATTTTGATTACTTTTGAAACTGTGGCTCTTTTTGAATAACCACTTGTAAATTTGGCTATTTTTAATTTCCCCGACGAAGTAGTAAAAATTGCACGGGGCGCCCTATTTGGTCGCCCCTATTTAACCTATACACATTTTTTTTAAAAGTTTTAACTTGTACCCACTTTTTAAACAACTTCATCCCCCTTTCTCCTCCTTCTCCTCCTCCTCCTCCTTCTCCTTCTCCTTCTTCTTCTTCTTCTTCTTCTTCTTCTTCTTCTTCTTCTTTCTTCTGTTGTTGTTGGTGCTGCTATGAAACTTCAGTTTATGGGATGATTGCCATAAGTATGTTTATCAGATTATTTAAAAATAAATTATAAATAATTACATAAGTTAATAGACAATAATTTGTGAATATTTCCATGTAATTATGTTCTTTTCACGTTTATTGTTTCCAAAATTTATGATTTAGGTGTTGTTGGCAATCTGATTATTTTATAGTAGTAATACACTATGAAAGAATAAGGTGATTATTTATCTACTATGTTAGAAAGCTTTTTCAAAAACTTCAGCTTATATAGTGCTAAAGTTTTTACAAATGAACTAAATAACTTCGGCATCTTCTTGCTAAAAATTTTGAAAAAACTTTATGACAAAATGAATGAATTCAGGACAAAATAACTTCAGCTTATATAGTGCTGAAGTTTTTACAAATGAACTAAATAATTTCAGCATCTTCTGCTGAAGTTTTTAAAAAAACTTATCCAGGATAAAAAAACTTCAGCTTATCTAGTGCTGAAATTTTTACAAATGAACTAAATAACTTCAGTATCTTCTGCTAAAGTTTTTGAAAAATCTTTATGACAAAACTAATGAATCCAGGACAAAAAAATTTCAGCTATTTTAGTGTTGAAGTTTTTACAAATGAACTAAATAACTTCAGCATCTTATCTAGGTCAAAAAAACTTCAGCGTATTGCCTTTGCTACTTCAGGCCCGTCTATTAGAATGCTGAAGTTTTGCGTGATTGCTTTTGCTAATTCAGCCCCGTATGCTGAAGTTACGCGAAAAAGTGGGTACGCTTGCAATTCTTTTTGCAAAGCGAGCACAAATTAAAACATAACCCAAAAAGCGGGTATAGATGCAAATCCCCGACGAAGTATTCAACAAATATAACATGCGCAGTTGTAAATTGAACAAACCCAATTATCAAAAAAAAAACTACGACCTCAAGTTCTTAGAAACACGAGATTTGAAAATTTATCAAATATTACTCGCCTCAAGTTTTTGTTGAATACTTTGTCTGGCTCGCCCCCCTCCATATTTGTAGGATCGCATATAGGTGCTCATAACACGCAGCGAAAGGTAATAACAATCATATGCAGAACTTTTCGTGTTTAAAATTTATTTACATGTCAAAGAACGGATCTAAGACGTACCTGGTGAAGAGAGTCTTGTTTCAAAAAAAAAAATTCGATTGTGCGAAGATTCTATGCATATCCATAGCGAGACCGATCCTTGCTATCAACTCTTTGATCAATGAAACCCGTGAACAAAATTGAACAAAATAATGTGTTGAAATTTTTCTCAAAAATCTCAACTCAATGTTACACGACAAGAACTGTTATTGTCAAGAATGTTTGTCTCTTGATTTTTATGGCTTCTCAAACCTGTTATTTTCACTTCAAAAATGGAAGCTAAAAAAGGGGAAGAATAGAGAGTTTTTGCTACTGCAATTGAATGTCATCCGATTCTAAATCAAGAGTAAGTCTTTTAATATAAAAATTGAATCCATTGAAAAATATATCTCATTCTAAGTGGGATGATTATGACAAACTTCCTTTATTAACTTTATAAAAGTTTTCCATTGAAAAATATATCTCATTCTAAGTGGGATGATTATGACAAACTTCCTTTATTAACTTTATTAAAGTTTTCCATTGAAAAATATATCCCATTCTAATGGGATAAATCTTCCAAGATCTTGAGGAGTTTGAATTGAAATTCTGCCGTAGGAATTCCTTCATGGAATTTCATGTCCAATCAAAATTGGATCAAGTGTTCTTCATTAATATTTTATATATATATATATATACACACACACCCCTTATTTCAACAATTTGCTACTCATCACTCACATATATGTATATATATATATTTCAACCAAGAGATACAATTTAATTTTCTGTCCAAATAGAAACTTCAATTTATTCACAATATTAATTATATCCTCTGTGCTAGCAAAGAATATAATAATATTTCATTTAGACTAATAACTAAATTTATTTAACTAATTAAATTCCTTAATTTAATTATTAAATAATAAAGTAATTAATCATTTAGCAATGATCAGAACACTCGTTAGTTTGCGACCCCATAGGTTCAATACTAAGCTGGTAGTAAATTGATCACATCAATATACTAATCAAGGGTGGCATCTAGCAACACTCCTTAACGACCAGATAAAATAAAGTATACAATTTACTCTTAAGAACCAGTAGAAGAATAATGTAGTAATTCCTTCTGTCTTTATAGCTCTGGATCACCCTAGGATATGGTTCAACTGTCAAATCCAAATAGGCGACCAACTATGTGTTCATGTCAAATATAATCGACCATTGAATGACCTAAGAAACTCATTTCTTCTTTCATTCAATTGCCCTGGCCAAGGTCTTAGTTTGGTCGTTTATAATTCATGATAACATGAAGCTTAAACTCATTACCAAGAGTTGACAGATTCCATCTTGGATCAATCACTAATTCTACAAGTATTTAATCGTACCCAATATCCTTTCAATTATTGCCCTAGGGCCATAGGTGTCTAGTATCAAAACACAATAAATAACTTGTCAATTACTATGACGATCTCAGGTCAAAGGAAACTCTTACATCACATTCTTCAAGAGAATATCATATTGACAGTTTATGGTAATTCTAACAATTAGGAATTATCCAATGAGTCGGTTCAATAATCATCTCTCTATATGCATCATCTATCTATGTGATTCAGTTAATGAGATCAACCAATCTTTATCCTATAAAGACGATCACATAGACATTGATCTAACCGGATTATTAATGTCCAAATTAATAATCCTATGATCAAGAACTAAATTTATATTAAATTATAAGAAACTTTACTCTCATTATCATGATCTCAATCACGATGACAAGTCTCAAAATTTAATCAAGGACCTTATCAAAATAATTAAGCAATTAATAATAATGATAAAAGAATATCAAATGCCATATATATATTATATGAAATAACATTCGTGAAAAATATGTTCAAATCATCAAACATGAGATTGGATCTAGGACATATTTAATATATCCCTAACAATTGTATCCCTAACAATATTATCCTCTGGCTGTGCAGTTGGTCAACTTTATACTCCCTATAACCTTAGCTTAATTCTAATGAAAGTAATCATTCAGTCATTCTCTTCTTTTCTTTTCCAATTTCCTTTGAAGGGTGCAATTGACTTATACTACAATAGGAAGAATCACGGGTTATACATACCAAGTTAAGGCAAATAAATGCTACCCCTACCTAAATCATAGAAGTGTTTGAAATGTGTAACTGTTTCATTTAAGTAAACTAGTCTTTGAGTACGCGCTTTGCGCGTGTAATTTATCTCAATGAATTATATGCTTGTTATTGAGTTACAAAAATAAAATTTTACAAAAAAATAATTCTTGAGAATAATAATAGTTGATCTAATTTAGCCAATTACTCAAGAAAAAAAATATTCTACCTCATAGAGATTCTCAATCATGCATCTCAATTATTATATTCAACTTAATATTTCTCCCAGTTTTATAATTTTATTAAAATAATATACCATAGTTTACCTAATACTGAAAATAATAATCTTATACCTCTTTATTGTTTGATTTTGAGTTGTTTTCCTTTCGACTTTGGATTTTTAGCACCCAAAAAGTGTGTCTGTACAAACAATCTAGGCATGTATTCGGAGTTTCCATGGGGTTGGTAAGGCGAAATGAGGCTACCCTTTCGTCCATAGCTGTGCATTGGTCCTTTATGCCAGCTAGCATAATATAAAAAAAAATTCTATGTATTCTAATAATCGCTTATAGCTTCTTAC